>NC_138069.1:8868034-11268034 GCF_964194185.1 Rhinolophus hipposideros
TTAAAATGTTAAGGGTATATGAGCATGAATAAGGTAGCAAAATAAGATCGAAAATAAACAGTGGCCAAAACCATGCTCGGAAATTAAAAGGTATTTGGTAATTTAACAATTAAGTAAATAAAGTGAGCAATATAGAGTCCAAGGTCTAATTCCTTGACTAAACAAAGTAAGCCAGATCATTTGGTAAATAAAAGTAGATATGATCACCAGAATGATGCTTCTGAGAATGCAGTTCCTGGGCAGAAAGTTTCATTGTCTAATAACTAGGTAAGAATTTTTAAAAAATGTATCCACAATGTCCAACACACAATAAAAACATACTAGACAGGTGAAGCAGCAGGGGAAATGTGATTCATAACCAGGAAAAATATCAATCAATATAAAGAGACCCAGGAATGACAGAGACGATAGAATAAGAAGACATGAATTTTTGACATTTATTATCAAGCTCAAAAACTTAAAAGAAAATACAAACAATTAATTAGGGGGAAAATGGGAATTCTCATTAAAAATATGTAAACTGTAAGAAGAATAAACTTGAAGAAGGGCAATAAAAACTACCCAAACTAAAAACAAAGACAGGAAAAAAGCCAAAAAGAATATTTAACAGAGCCTCAGCGACTTGTATGATAATATCAAAGATGTTACAAAAAATGTAGGTCAAAAGATATGCCACCTTATTTAAGGCAGGGTACACAAAAGATCAGAGACCTGGCCTTTCAACCACTTTATTCTAGCACTTGGAATACAGCAGACAACCAAGAAGATTATGATAAATGAATTAAGAAAAAAAGCATATTGGTGAAATGGCTAGTAAGGCAAGCATTAAACTTCTCGTGTTCTTCCTTTCCCGCAGTATGCATGGGTCTCTATGTATATGTGTAAATATAATTTGGTGAGGCAGACAGTCTGAGGTGATTTTCTGATGACTTGGCCTTCCCAAAATAAACCACCAGAGGATATCCTTTTCCTGTTTGCATCCAGATAAACATGAAGCAACAATAAGGGGAACTCCAGGTTACAATGAAAAGTTATACAAACTTACAAAAACCACATTTTCAAACTTAGAGCACATATTAAGCCAGAACCTTAGGCTTTCAGTACTTCTTTTCTGCATTCCCACTTTGAGTATTCCATCCAACCTTTTTCATGGACCTTAGTCCTTACGTTTTCTTCTCTGCCTTTCTGGTCAGAGCAAGAATCCTGTGAAATTTATCCTTCTGAGTAGTGCTGTCCAAGCTAACACATTCCGTAATTTCTACAACAGGGCAAGCAGGCAGGCAAAGTAAAGCCTCCTTTTACTACCGTGTTTCCCAAAACTAAGACCTAGCCAGACCATCAGCTCTATTGTGTCTTTTGGAGCAAAAATTAATATAAGACCTGGTAGTATATTATATTATATAAGACTGGGTCTTAAATTATAGTAAAATAATATTATATTACATAAGACTGGGTTTTATATTATAGTAAAATAAGACCGGGTCTTATATTAATTTTTGCTCCAAAAGACACATTAGAGTTAATGATTCGGCTAGGTCTTAGTTTCGGGGAAACACAGTAGAGGAGTAAGGTCATAACTTTCTGTAATTTATTTCATGTGGAATTTAAAAAAGAGAGAGTAGTCGAAGAGAACAGATTTTTGACGAGAACACAGATGATATTCTTAACAGAAGTAGTAAAGACAAGTGGAAGAAAACATGCAGCAAGGCAAAGCTGGCTGAGGTGTAAAAGAACACCCTGATGGAAACATGGCACCAGGAGTTCTGGAGAGATGGGCAGCAGAGCCATGAAGTTAAGGACTCATGCTGACCGAGGTAGTAACTGAAGCATTGAGAGTTCTAAGAACATGTATTTCCTACATAGAAGCTAAAAAAGATAGGTGGGGGATGAATGTGTGCCTCCTATTATTTAAAAGTACAGTCACGAGTCACTTAAGACAGAGATATGTTCTGAGAAACGTGCAGTTAGGCGATTTCGCCCTTGTGTGATCACAGAGTACATGTACACAAACCTAGAGGGCACATACTACACAGCTGGTCTGTAAGTTTCAAGCCTGTACAGCATATCATGGTACTGAATACTACAACTGTAACTCATTGGTAAGAATTTATGTATTTAAACATACCTAAATATAGAAAAGGCACAGTAAAAATAGGGCATAAAAGAATGTGTGTGCGCATGCACACATACATTGGGAGGTCCTGGGGGAGGGCTGTGGAGGGAAGAGTCGTTGGGGAGAGTAGTCATCAGGAGGGAGGGTGAGAGGAACTGAGACAGGGAAGGAAGAGAATGAATGACAGAGAAAGGGACAGTACAGATGGAGAGAGATCCAGGAGATAAAACTTGAGAGGAGAAATAATAAACGGGAGAGGGGGCAAAAAGAGAGAGAGGGAGGAAGGGGAGTGAGAGGAAGAGAAGTGAGTTTGTGTGAAGGAGTGTGTGCGTGCCTGTGTGCAGGGTGAGCTCCAAGGCCCCTCTGTGCCCCAGCACTCTCCCCTTTCTCCCTCGCTAACTCTGGGCCTCAGCTAAGTCTGGGTGCGCAGGGGTGGGTGGCCAGTATGCTCAGCCTCTCCTTAAACCACCCAGAGCTAGCAGTAAATTCAACACCTTAATTGGGTCCAGCTTCTTCTTTCAACATTGCAAACAAATTTTTTGCTTATAATCCATTAAAATCTTATGGGTCCACCATCAACTGAAACGTTGTGTGGTGCATGACTGTAAATTAATGAAAAGACAACTGCTCTAGCTAAAGAATGAACATTTCACAATGTTCCAGCACTTGGAAAAGACTGAAATAAATAGAAAAAAGAACCTAGAAAGAAGCACTCCTATTCCTCTTGAGTATTCTTTGAGGATACATAAAATATTCTACCCAAGAACATTCTAACATCTTAATGTGTATTTTTAAGCATTAAAAATTGTAAGCTAATCTGATTAAAAACATATTCACACCGAAACCATTACTTCCATTTTCTCTAGACCATGGTGACTGCTTTATTTGGAAGTTTCTTTGAGAATCAAGGGCTTTTATTTTTAAAGCAGAAGATATGAAAATTCTCAAGAAGAAAATGCATAGGAACATAGTCATACGTTTGGCCACATAAAACGGTGTAAACAATTTTCCTGTTAAGAAACGCTGTTGAGACGACTCTCCTCTCTTTCCCACAACCCTCCAAATGAAAAATACTTGCATTATTTCCCAAGGCTTTGCTTTACTATTACAAGCCACAACTGGGTTAGGTGATCATTTTTAAAATCTCCCAAATGCTGAAATTCAAAATTCGGATAACCAAACGACTTCAATTGTCACTGGCTAAGACATATATGATGAAAACCTGAATCTGTAACTAACAGGTACATTAATAGCTTTAACAGGTACTCCAAAGGAGGCCTGAGGCCAGGGAAAGACTAAGAGTCCAGTACTGATAGTTAACTCTTAAGCTCTCTTGTCTTCCCTTTGTTTTCGTCCTGAGCATCTGACTGCATACACACAATTTGCTTATAACAAAACGTATTATTTTCCTTACCCATGTTTTTTTTCAATTCCAGAAATTTTGCATTTTGTGGGATATTTTATCAATCTATTATGTTCTTATTCCTTTTACAGTCTACTAATTACTGCTTTAATCTTTTTCACAATTTATTCAACTTTTATTTTTAACTGTACACTCTATTTACATCCACCTTAATGTTCATCGAAAAAAACAAAAGCTTAAGAACATAATAAAAACTACCCACAAACCCACAACCAGTAGAAAAACACTGTTACCATCTGATCCGCTCAAACTGATTTACAATCTAAGTATACCAATACCAAATACATGTAAGTATGTATGTATGTATATGTATTTATTTAAAGATTCTGATTTCTCTTCCTTCTGTTTTTATTTTTGTTTGGTTTGTTTCCTTTACCCTTATACTGTTTCTAACCTTTGGCTATTGTCCTAAAGTCTGAGTTTGAAAATTTTTACCTGTTTTGGCCACTCTTAAAAGATTTTATCTTACGTATTTGCATACTTGACATTAGCATTATGATAATTTTCTCCTTTAAATCCTGACTTGTTTTGGTTCTAGAATTTCATTATTTCTGCTTCTTTTATCTGTCCACTCTCCCTAATTCATTGAGCATCCTTTTTAATCTTATTGGTTAACTTTGTAAGTTTCACTGCATCACCATTTAACTATATGATTCCATTTATATGACCTTCTGGAAAATGTTGAACTATCAGGGCAGTAAACAGACTCGTGATTGCCAGGTGCTGGGAGTCAGGAGAAGGAGCTGATTACAAAAGGGCATAAAGTGCTTTCTATTAGGTAATGGAGAGATAATGGAAATGTGTATCTTTAGGTAGGCTACACTGAAGAGAATGCATTTTTTTATAGGTAAATTACATCTCAGTTAACATCAAACACAAACACACAAACACAATTTAGGATCTCGGAAGGAGAACTGATAGAATTTAGTGCTGAAGGTGATGATCAAGGGAGGAGAGAGCCAAAGGTAACCTTCAGGTTTCTGGGTATGAAAAGATATCTTCTTCATTTTGTAAAGGAGATACTCCATTGACGTGCAGGCCAGCTGTCCACCGTCTATCCGATTTAAAAACGAATCTCAGAAAAGCTAGAATGAGCTAGAGATTACTACTAAGGAAGGAAAACATATGGAAGGTTGGAGCAGGACAGTCACTCATAGGCCATGGCCCTACAGCAGTAGGTGGTCTCCAGCCCCAGCCCCAGCCCCAGCCTCAGGCGGGCCAGCCAGTAGGTGGACATCCTGTTGATGCTAACTTAAGTGCAATGCTTCAGAATCTCCTCAAGGATCTTGCCAAAGATACAGAACTCCACTGTGCGTCCATCTTCCAGTTCGCAGCAAAGCAATGGCTGCCCCAAGTGACCCTGAATCGCAGTCTGTGCACTATTGTCTTTTCCCTTCTCTCACAATCATCTAGGGCTCCGTTCCTTTCTCCAAAAAGGTGATCCCATATGCCTTAGAATTGGATAGACTAGTGAGACTAGGCCATCTACAGTTCGTAAACACCACATCTCTGTTGTACAGCTCTCTTAGCAAGGTCTAGACATTCCCACTTATCCTGAGAGAAATCTACAGCCATGTGCCTCAGGCTTCTTCTCTAGAAAAAACTCGAGTCCAGAGAAGCCATAACTCTACTTTGACTTCTGCAACAATTCTTATTTCTTTCATAAGGCACTTCTGCTGGTGAGGGGAAGACTGCATGGAGCCCAGCAACTACACAAACACAGTAAGTGGCCCAGAGCCATTACATTACTTTAAACTTTACTTTTAAAAAATGTCCTGTTCTGTCTACTATACAAATGACAAAAAGGAGATCCTGATGGCCAGAGCAATGACTTTTATGGAGAAAAGCCATGCATAAACCAAACACAGAGGTGTTTTTCCATTTTGCGTGTGCCTACAAACTTCCTTAACACAGGAGTGCTGCTTTTTCTACAATACTCAAATCCGGGTAACTCAGGAGAACTACAGTCTAAAATGTTTTCCTCAGACAAAGATTCTATTTCAACAGAACAGAACTGTGCGGTAGCCACCAACCACATGAGCCTGTGGGCACTTGAAATGTGCCTGTTATGAACTGAAATGTGCTGTAAGTTTATAATAAAATCTGGCTTTTGAAGACTTAGTATGAAAACATAAAGTAATTCATTCGCAATTTTTAAACTTTTTATAGTATAATGTTTGGCTATATTGTGCTAAATAAAATACATGAAAATGAATTTCACCTATTTCCTTTTACTTTTTTAATGTGGCTACTAGAAAATTTAATAGTCTTCACAATACAGTAGCAACTCTAATTTTCTTCATGGCTTTACTTATAGAAGACTTTATAGCAATAATAAAAATCAGCATTTTTGTAAGTTTAAGTTCAGTGTTTCAAGAATCAGTTTTTACCAAAGCAAGCATTATATAGTCATATGGATTCACCTGGATAAAATTAAAAAGAACACTATATCCATATACTGTTAGACCATATTTCATCACTCTCAAAAGACACCTCTTTAATTAGGCTTGCAAATTTGAAATAGTAAATAAAGCATATTTTCCCAAAGACCTTAGGCCTGAATTTCATACCCTACTTAAAAGAAATGCGATCACCTAAGGAACAAGCACAGGATACTGGGCAGAATAAAAAAACCACATACACAATACACAAACTCCTGGTATTACCTGATAGATATCAGATAAACTGCTGCTCCCAGAGTCACTAGCGATGCTACAACCAGACTGACTAGAAGGTACATGAGGCACCTGTGGATGAGGGTGGTCTGTGATGTGCATCTTTGTAAGATCCGCTGGAAGCTGAAGAAGAAAAATATTTAAGATATTCTAAATATCAATCATTACCTTTGTAAGAGTTTTGACACAATGTTAACTTCTGCAACAAGTTTTATTTTATGTACATTACTGCGCAACTTCATTTTTAACCTAAATTCTCCATTCTTAGGAAAACACCCTCTGGGGGAAGCCTGCAGTGGAAGCCAACTGACAAGTTTTCAAAAGAGATTACCATTAAAGCTCTCCATCACAGTAATGGTATTTCAGAGGAAAAACTTGGCCCCTTTTCTTCCCCAAAGAAACACACGTGTATCCGCTATTTCCACTGTAAAGGGTAGGAACGTTATTACCCACAAACACCCATGTGTGTGCACACACATCACTGATACATAATGGTCACTAATACCAGAATAAAACAACAATATCTTGGATTAAAGTACAGCATCTGGCAGCAAGATTTAAAAAAATAACAATTGATTGCATTCAATATTTCAAAAATGTACTAAGTCTCTTTTCACTTAATAGTGTATCAGTTTGTAGTTGGCCCCTAAAGAAGTTGTTAGCAATCAATGATTACAATGATTTAATGAATGTCTGTGCGAGGCGCAGGGAGGGAAATAAGAGACACAGAGGAAATGATTCTACCACTGGATCTTTAATATGGCACACTTTAAAAGGGATGCAAATTGTACAATGCATTTCATCCCATAAAATAAAAATAAATAACAAAACAAAACAAATTAAAATAAATCGTACAAAATAAATGCCATGAGAGGTAAGAAAAAAACAAACCACTGTGCTCCAGAGTTGTGAGAGACAGACAGCTTTACATAGAAAGTATGTGATATATTTTACAAATAATTTCTCAGCTATGTGCTTCAGGATCATCAAGAGAAATCTATTTACTTTTAAAAACAGGTTTTTCATTACTTCAATACAGGAAACCTAGTGAAACATAATAGTGGAAACTAAATATATACTAAAGGAGAAAATGGTCGAGTCTGAATTACATTATTGTAAGTCACTATAAAAACTACACACTAAGAAACTACATCACAAACTTCCCCTGGTGGGTAAGGTAATTCAGAGACTTCTAAAACTAAGATAAACAGAAAAAATGGAACACACACAAACATAATCTGGCCTTTGAGGCTGCTTTTCTTCTCAGAGTATTTTCTGATTCCTGGAGAGGAGTCCAACAGACTGAGAAGGACTTCTAATAATCACTGGTCAAAGAGACAAGCTGTATTTCAAGGTCTAGCAAGGAAAGATAGAGTTTTGGATTGGGACACTAAAAAGCACACTGCACTCTACAAGTAAGTGTGACCTAAAAGTAAACTGACCCCCATTTTAGAATCATTTCAATCCTTAATGTGGGATGAAGGTTATACAGGATTACTAGTGAAAAGTCATAGAAAAAAATCATACTAGGCCTCCAATTATTTAAACAATTTTACAATACATAACATCCATTGCTCAAATAAAACCAGGCACACTAGGAGACAAGATGGCATTGATGAAAACAAGGAGAAATAATAATCTCTAGAAACCAATGAAGAACTTTCAAACATGGAGTTATCAGACACAGATTTAAAAATAACTGTATTTAATATATGCCAGAGATTGGCAAACATTTTCTTTGAAGGACCAAAGATTATATATTTCAAGCTTCTGCAGGCCAAACACATTCTCTGTGATATACTTTTCTTTGGCTTTTTTTTTTTAAACAACCCTTCAAAAATGTAAAAATCTTAATTAAAATCTTAGTTCTTAGTTTACAGGTCATGCAGCTCACTGGCCATATTTAGTCCAGTTTAGCAATCCATGTTATATAGAAAGAAAACGACAAGACAAGACTAAGAATTTTAGCAAACAAAGAAAACTAACGAAGATAAAATGAAAATTTTAGAATTGAAAAATACAAGTATGAAAATTAAAAAGACAACAGATGGACTCAATAACAGATTTGACAGAGCTAGTGAGAATATTAGAAAAGTAAAGAAAAATATATCCAGAATAAAAAAAATATCCAGAATAAAACATGGACAGGAAAAAGAATGAAGCTAGGAGAGAAGGGGCAAGAGCCACAGGAGATACAGTGAGAAGGCAACACCTTAATAACCAGAGTCATTGAAAAAGCAGGGTATTTTAGGCATAGAAGATGATGGCTGAGCAGTTTCCCAAACCGACAAAAGATAGGAAGTCACAGATCAAGAAGCTTTAAGAATTACCAGCAAGATCAATAAAAACAAAACCACACCTATGCATACCAAGGTAAGATTGTTGGGGGGGACAAAAAGGAGAGAAAAATCTTAAAAGCAGTCAGGAAAAAAAGAGATTACTCTGACAAAAGCAGAATTAAATTGATGGCTGACTTCTCAACAAAAATTTGAAAACCTAAAGACAATGGAGTGATATTCCCAAGAGCTAGAATTCTATACCCAGCAAGAATAGTCCTTGAAAAAGAGCAAAATAAAGTCATTTGCAAAGAAACAAAAATGAAATATTCCCTGGCAGACCTACAATGAATGAAATCCACTGGGAGAAAGAAATAATTCCTTATGAAAGCTTCTAGATGCAGGAAAGAAGGAAAACCAATGGAAAAAAAGGACATGTTTGGTTGGGGTAAATCTACACAAATACTGACTATATAAAACAGTAGCATAATGCCCCACGAAATTTAAAATATACATACAATTAAATACATTATAATAACAAATTCTGGAGAAGTCTGGAGAAGGTTAAATGGAGTTATTCAAGTACTCTAAATCCTTTGCATTGTTCACGAAACAGTAGCAATAGACCTGACAGGCAAAAAAGGCATTGTTGTAATCTCTGGTTTAAGAAAATGATAGTAAAAAGGTGTGTACCTACCTAGCAAACAGAGGAGGAAATACTACATAATAAAAGAATGGAAAAATACGTTCCATGCAAACACAAACCAAAAGAAAGCTTAGGTAGCTATATTAATGTCAGATAAAATAGACTGTGAAGTAAAAGCATTAGTAGAGACAAAAGGGGACATTTCATAATAAAATATTCAACATTAAATAAATATGCACCTAATAACACAGCCTCAAAATATGTAAGGCAAAAAATAAACATAAGAAAAGAACTAGGTAAACCCACAATTATGCTGTGAAATTTTATCACTTACCTCTCATTAACACAATAAACAAACAAAAAGATACAGAACATGTAAATATAACCAATTTGAATAGCGTTGAGGGTTTGGGGCACTGACCCCACACGCAGTAAAAAATTCATGTATAACTTGATTCCCCCAAAAGTTAACTACAGTTGTCCATCCGTATCCACACGGGATTGGCTCTAGGACCCTTGTGAAAGCAAAACCACGGATATGTCCCTTATATAAAATGGTGTACAACAATGCATACAGCCAGCCCCTCGCATCCATGGATTCCCAGCTGGATTGAAAATACTGTTTTGAATCTGTGGTTTGTTGAATCCATGGATGTAAAACCTGGAGATACAGAGGGCCAACTGCGTATTTTTTGAAAAAAATCTGTATAAGTGGACCTGCACAACTCAAACCCACGTTGTCCAAGTTCAATTGTACATAGAATACTGCATATAGATATCTGCATATAGATATATCTGCATATAGATATAAATAAACTACAGAATACACATTCTTTTACAGTACACATAAAAAAATTTTATAAAAATTGACAAAAAGGCAGGCATCAACATATTTCAAAAGACTGAAATCAAATACAGAGAATATCCCATGATGACAGTGCAAATAAGGTAGAAATAAGCAACAAAAAGATAACTAGAAAATTATTATGTATTGGGAAATTATAAAACAGAAACTCTAAATAGGCCAGAGGTCAATGAAATCACACTGGAAATTAGAAAATATTTAAACAGAATAAAAATTAAAATGCTATATATTGAAACCTGTGGAATAAGCTAAAGCCATGCTTAGAAGTCATTTTATAGCTCTTTATATGTATTTAAAAAGGCAGCAGAAAATCAATGAGCTAACTATAACTGCTTACAATAAGTATAACTGGTTACAATAATAAAGAAATATTGACAGGAGTATGTCTCAGCTCCAAGGTCTTCCTCCCATTCATTTCTATTGTTTAAATACAAAGAAAAAATTCTCAGGTAGATAGGATGAAGTAGATGGAAAGGCACAGACTGAAAATGACTTTAAAATGTTAGATGTTTGGCTGTGGTGTCAAGGTGAGAGAGAGTCTATCCCGCAAGATTCCTATAAAGATAAGACCAAGCAGAAGAAGGTCATCCATAAAAGTAACACAATGAACCAAAGCCCGAAGAACAAGTCCGCAAATTGGCTTGGTAATGATACTTACAACGTACTGAGCAATCTTCATCCTCACTAGACCCTAAAAGGCAGGCATTATTATCATCCCTACTTTACTAATGAGGAACTGAGGCACTAGGATTTGCAACTTGCCCCATCTCACACTCAAGTAAGTAGGGAAGCTGAAATTCAAACTCGGATCTATCTCATTCTAGAACTCTCTGCTATACTCTACTTGTGCCAGGAACTCAGCTGGTAACATAAAGATGAAAACAGATGGGTCTTACCGTTAAGGAGCTCAGTGTAAAACTGGGGAGTCTTACTATAGCATCTATTTTCTACTTCATGAAGAAAACACAGATTTTTATACAATCTTTTTATCATATGAAGAAAGCATTCCTTTACTATTTCTATAAATAATTTGAATTTTTTTCAAAACTTAAAACAAATATACACACACATCAAGAGAAATTTTCTTTCCCTTTCATTTCAAAAGGTCCAACACTGGAATGTGTTGAAATTCTGTCACCCTTAGCAACTAAGGGTTGCTATACACATAGCATACATTCTGATTTTTTTATGAGGAAAATTACATCAGCAAGATTCAAAGATGAGTGTGATTAGAATGCCTTGTGAGAACATGATAAATAATAATATACTTGATATATAAACTAAAACTGAGAATAAACATTTACCTAACAAGAACTGGAAACAGAGCAAAAAGTGACATAAATTAGGTAAGAAAAAACTCTCAACGTATGGACCTGTATGGGAAACTGAGAAATGAGTGGAAAGTGAAATATTTGTTTTTACTCCATTTCTTTGGACGCAGAACTCAAACTCTCTATATCCCTCTCCCTCTCTCTCTCTCTCTCTCTCTCTCTCTCTCACACACACACACAGGTCCAGGCAACTCGACAATGATATAGTTATATTTTCCTTTTACTACCTAATAAAGTTCTAGCACAGTGATGTCTACTCCTCACATGATAGATACCTGCTTATTAAGTATTTGTAGAATAAATGAATGAATATATTTGATTCCTGAACACTGTCTCTGCTGCTCAGGTTTCCACAGATATCTGAATAGATGAAGTTTAATCACAGGCACATATAGTATTTCAGGGAGGGTAGCACTTCTTAAACTGTATAGTTTGGAATATAACTTATGGATATATTGCAAAAAGGGGAGGTTCAAATAAATTAGAAAATGATATTATACGATATGCCCCGTACCACTTCACCACAAACATAAGTGTATTAATGGAGGTTCCAAGGAGTCCCACCATAAAGCATGTTTCACAGCATTCTCCAAACCTATTTCCCCCCAATATTCTTAATAACATCCTGCAAATGTAAGAAATAATAACATCCTGCCAATGTAAGAAATAATGCTTTGGGACAATCTCTTGCATCTATCCAAGAAATATTTATAGGGCAATTAACTGGGGGTCGGGGGACAGCAGAGACTCATTTGAATCTAGACTGGCACAAAAGCAGGCATGTATAGCATAGGGACGTTCAAGATTCCACTTCACGTTTAACAACGTTTAGCCTCCAAGAATAACCCTCCACAACTAAAAATGATAGGAGGGAAATGTACCCTTTAATAAGAAACTTTACTATCTGAAACTTTTTGCCCCTTACAACCAATACCCAAGCATTATTTCACTTAAGAGAAAGGCACTAAAAGGGCTTTCCAAGTATGAAATATTTACTATTAACCCTAAAAATGTTTAAAAATTGCAGAATTCACCAACAGAACAGCATTCCTCAAAGATCCAGTTAGGTCCTTTGAGGACCTTCCTCAAAGGTCCTCAAAATTCCAAACTGCATTGTTAGAGCTTGCTTTTTAAAGCATAGCTACCTGACATATAGATGCATGAACCTATCGAGAAATCACATATACATTAACCTTAAAAAGACCAAGGAATAAAGATAATTCATGTGCATATCACAAAGTCTGTTAAGTTCTTGTGTGTTACTCATAGGAAGACATTTCAGAACTTTATAGTGATTTACTACAAATATAAATAAATTTCTAACAAGCATGGTGGTCTAATTTGCCATTTATTGAGCGAGAAGCACCTGATGCATACTTGATACTACTCATAAAAACAATGATAAAAAGTCATGCGGTTCGGGAGATCAAAAAAGACAAGTAAAATATAAAAATAACAAATGCGACTAAGAAAGACCTCGTTCTCAATGGGGGTACAGAGCAGGGAGAATGACGTTTGAGATGAATCCTGGAATGATCAAGACTAAACGTACTAAATAATACTGACAAAGACCCAGCACTGCAGGGTCCAACATGGCAGCCCTCGTCGCACGTGGCAACTGAGCACCTGAAGTATGGCTAGTCAAACTGAGACAAGCTATAAGTGTAAAATACAAATTGGATTTAGTAAAAAAACAAAACAAAACCTTGTGAATAATCACATTTTTTATTGCATGTTAAAAAACTTACTAGATATATTATTACATTAAATTCACCTTAAAAAAATTTTTAAATGTGGCAACTAGAAGGTTTAAAATTACCTACGTGGTTCACATTATATTTCTGTTGAACAGTATTAAGCCAGAGACTTGAATGAACATGATGCATTCTGGAAACAGCAAGCAAACCAGTGTGGCTCAGGTAGGGATGTACATAGGAAGATACAAGAGATGAAGGGCCAGAGGTAACATTCTTGGGTACTTAGATTTCCTGTGCTAGAAAAAAAGCTACTGAAGAGTTTTAAGCAAGAAAATGACTGGAATAGATTTGGTTTTTTAGAAGACTACTCTGGAAACATAGAAGATGAAATGGAAGAAAATGATGCACATGGGACACAAGAAATAGCCAAGGCACAGGAAGATGGAGGCCTTATGAAATTAAAAGCAAGCCACCAAAATTATAAAGGAGCTTCTAGGACTAGACAGAGTGACACATCACAGAAGCGTCAGCTGACAAAGACACAGAGAGAGAGAGACATTATTATTAAAATTATATTATTAAAAATTATATTTTTTAAAAAGATTCTAAAACCCAAATAGTAGTCTGGATCCTGTTTTATGGAGACAGTCTGAAATTTATCCAAAGCCCTAGACGAAACAGATATATCTAATCAAAGTAGCCTTGGGTCTATACGGCTTCTGTGCCTGAGGCATGTGAAACTATAGGGGAAATATGTAGTCCTAACTTATTTTACTAAAAGATGAGGGTTGGAGGGCATTGTTAAATAACTTAATAAATATTAGGGTTTAAAATTCTAAGACACATATTTCTCCTCACTTTAACATTTTAAAAACCACAAAGCAGCTTTCAATCAATATTTGCACTTAACAGTGAGTTTATTAAAAATGCAGATAGACTTGTTGAGAAAAGAGGGAATCAGTATAAGTGTGCCTGGCAAGTTTGAGGACAAGCAATGAAACCAGAGAAGCTGGAGTGAACAAGGAGTGTAGCAGAAGAAAAAGGGAGGAGAGATCACACACTGTCTAGTAACACATGGTGAAGACTTTGACTGACTCTGAAGAAAGTCTGCCGAGGAGGAGGAGGGAGCAATCAGGTGCGTCAAATGCTGCAGACAGGTACAGCAAGATAAGAGCCAAGAAAAGATCTGTAGACGTATTGGTGTGTGAAAGTGAGAGTGGAAGGCCTTCGTAGACCAGGAACTGCAGAAGCACCTAGAGAAGGAAAACAGAAGCCAAAGTGGTCCTGCCTCCTTCACCCAGTAAGTCACTGAAGGCAAGCAACCTTAACAGACCAGGGAGGTGAGCTCTCAGCTAAGAATCACTCAAGGAAATTCAACCCCCTTGAAGGAAACTCAACTAAGAGAAGAATTTAGACATGAAGAAAGAGGTAATCCATACAATAAAAACATTATTAAACAGGGGTGTTTGTGAAAAAAGCATCACTTAACAGATTTCAGCAATGAATAATACAATGATTAAATTTTGAAATTTAAAAACTGAATAGCAGAATAGAAATTGGTCACAAGTGGAGAAGAAATTAGCGAGCCAAAAGATTAAACTGGAAATGCACAGAGTGAGAACAAAGTACGAAACAAATGTTTAGAGACATTATGGACAGACCCAGAGTTCCAACATCTGGAGTGATAAGAGAAAAAAAGTTACCGTTTTCAAAAAATACATTTCCCACTTCTGAAGACAAATAGGAATCTTCAGCTTGAGAGACTTCCAAGCCAAGAAGGGGACACACAAAAAATAAAAATCAGACAATCCATGGTAAAACTTCCATGGCACCAAGGATAAAAAACAAAACAGAAACAAAGCAAAACACAACTAACCAAAGCGAAAAAGATGACTTAAAGAAACAAGAATTACAAGGAGCCCAGACTTTTCATCACCAATGTTGGATGTCAGATGAGACACTCAGATGAGTGCATTCATTTTTTCAAAGTGCTAAAAGGAAAAGACTTTAGATTTATTATTTTATATGTAAATAATCCTTTAAGTGTTAATATAAAGTACAGTACATATTGAACAAAGATTTAAAGATCTCGACTCTTATAGCTAGAATGACTTATTTTATCAAGAAAATAAATGAATTCAGAAGTAATGAAATCTAAGTAGTAGCATGGGAAAAATACGTGAATAAATAAAACTAGTAAAATGTATTGGAAAATCAAAAGCAGTGAGTATGAAAAATTAATCACAAGTTGAATGTGTTTAATCACAATCCAGAATTAAATTCCATCAACAGTAACATGAGATGGGGGAGAAGGAAGAAGACTTGTACTCTATGATAAATACTTAATTTACATAGTAAAGTACCAATCACAGAATCCTGCTCAGATAATATTTGCTGGCATTTAATGGAACCTTAGAATCTGATCTTTAAAATCCTCTCTGGCTTTTCTATACTTCTTTTTTTATACTTTCTACACTTCTGTACTGTTAAATCTTAAATCAGAAGTTGGTTACCAGCACCCAACCCCCAAAGGCTATTTTTTGTTGGTATTCTAAAAAACAACCCTAAAACTCCTTCTTAATTTTCTTGGAAGATTTTTCACCTGGTCTCATCCATCTCCCTTCTACATGTCACTTTAAAGCTAGCAGTGCCACTAT
The DNA here is from genome assembly GCF_964194185.1 of Rhinolophus hipposideros. NCBI lineage: Eukaryota > Metazoa > Chordata > Mammalia > Chiroptera > Rhinolophidae > Rhinolophus > Rhinolophus hipposideros. Next base: position 8,883,718 of record NC_138069.1, read on the forward strand.
CAAGCGTCAGGAACGCATGGACCCTACAGGTGGCATTTGTCGAGAGTCCACCAATGCCTTACTAGATCGATAACCATACAGATGAAGTGTGTACCTAGTCTTCCTTCCATCTCTTTGCATTTCCATCAGCTGTTTGCCAAATCGACAGTGCATTTAAATGTCCTTCTAGAAGCTGCCTTTAAGAAAGATATGCAAAGAGCTATCTGTCAGATAAAACAGCAGCACACCATGATGCTATCAGAGTATTTCTCCCTTAGTCATCATCAATAGGACAACCTTTAAACAAAGGCATGATTTCAGATCATCCTAAGAAATGCCTCTATTGTGCCTGTCTCTCTTCAACAGAACTATAAAGAAATCATAACACAGCCAATGTTACAATTAAAGTGCTTACTAAAACATTTAGTTTTATAAACAAAACTAAAAATTCATGCTTGTCTGTTTCAAAATTTACATAATAGGAAAGAAATCTGGAGAGGCATCAAATTCAGATCTACATAAACAGCCCATAGGAACAATACAATTTATTAAATGACACTGTATATTTTCCTAAAACCTAGCACGTCCTGTTGTGTAGCATTTTTCTTTTTTCTGAGTTAATACAATTGCTGTAAAATGACAAGTATATGATTTTAAATAGTCCCAAAGCTAGTAATGGTTAATTTACTACTATTTTGAAAATACTTAAGAACATTATTAAAATATTTTCATTAGTTACTTTACGTAAGTATTTTCTCCATATTTCACTGCTTAAGAATTACCCAGTTTTCATAAAATAATACAATTCAGTAATTTATTTGATAACACCGTATCAGTGAAAAATGTACAACATAAACTGATCAGACTAACATAGTGAAATATATCAACCATTTAAGGAAATGAGGCAATACAATACATTCAAGAGTACATTAAAGAGTATGGTCACAGGAAAGTACAGCAATAGTCATAACCAAATGATGGATGATTCAGTCTTAAGACAGTACACTTCAAATGCACTACATTTTAAGTCTACAGATTATTAAGAAGGTGTTTTTTCAAACACTCTTAAGAGGTATATGAGAATATTTGAGAGAGTCCTTTAATTGAAAGACAAAATGGCCATGAGATTGAGCTTTTTAGATTGCTTTGTAATTCTTATTTTTAAAGTTTAGAAAATATCACAGCATCATAAAGCTCATTTAGAATCCACAACAGCAGAAGTTAAATTTAATAACTAGATTACAGCAATCTGAAAGAAAAGAACAATTACTTACTTTGGAGGCCCATGGCTGAAGACAATTGGCGTAACAGCGAACAAGAAAAGCCATTTCCTGGGATGGAAAGGGTAGTTTCCTTTTCAAACCAGAGCCACACGGATGAGTATGTTGACAAATTGTGTTAAGTTTCTTTTTACAAATCATACACCATTTGCAGTGTTATGTATCAAGGCAGCTTCTCCAAATCCCTTTCAAACTGAAATCAGGAGCTTTCAGTAGCTTACAGCATTGTTCTAAATAACTGCAACAGTTTTCATCAAAATGTTCACTTTTAACAAGCTAATCACAGTAAATCAAGATGTCTATATTTCTGGCTCAGAACATACAGACATACACACATGCTTGCTCAGGCACCTGGCACAGACATGCACAGTGGTAACAACAGAGAATAACGTATCAATGAAATACAGCAACATGCACCAAATCTGTGTTCCTGGATTCTGAGAAACCTTTCCTCTCCGTAACACAGCTCTGTCTTTTCTTCAACTTATTTCATTCTGTAGAGAAAGCACTGCAGTAATTCTTCTGCATCAAAAGCAAATGAGAACACTGTATCCTTAAGATGAAAGTTTCTTCTTTATATTCTTAACCACCAGAGGTTAAAAAAAAAAAAAAATCAACCGTTGAGCAAATGGTAGTTAAAAGATATATGCTCTAACAGGTATGTCCTGTAGCATGCCTGAGAATCTCCAAAATTAAAATCTTCTCTTTTCACATGCACTATTTACAGGCTGCAGTATTGCTTCTTGTTCTAATGCATCACTAAAACAGTACTGTTGATCTAAGTCTGGCTTTCTGGTTGAAAATTCATATACAACATGGTACAAAAACACTACATCTGCCGCTAAAGCAAGACTATATGTTAGTGTCTTAATTCCTACTGTCCTTGCCTGTTTCACAGCAGCTCCCTAAGGAGAAGCTCCTATTGATTCTATGCTCTGCAGTAAGATGAAATATCTAATAAGAAGGAAAGAGAGTGGGAGGAGAATAGAGCTAAAAGGATGACATCACCTGTATAGAAAGCCTTCAGAAACTGCATTAGATCAATTGGCTACTGTATCTGCAGATGTAGCCCAAAGAGCAATTTATTAAACACATACACACACACACACACACACACACACACGCCCTTCCGTGAGACATGTCAGGAAGCTAAATTCTGTAAGAAAAAAATTGGCTTAAGCACCTACTTCAATTTTAAAAATCCATTTTGATTTTTAATTCTATGCATTGATACACAGCTTTATTTGGAAAGCCACATTTCCTAATATTCAAATTTAACACAGTATTCTTCCCAAGGAAAATAATTAGCTCTGGTAAGATACTCTTGCAATGCAAATACATAAGGCAGCCTAGTTCTAAGATGTCACATATATATATTCATAACACTACTAATTTAAGGGCTTCTGCTTACAAAACTTCCTATTTATCAAACAGCTGTTCTGAAAGGTACAACCTTCAGGAGCACTCTAAGTTAACACTAAAAATAGCAAAACTGATACTAAGATTTGTATCTAAATAGTAGCTTTAATGGAAACAGAATTTCATTTTGCAAAGGAAAGCTGAAGAAAAAAAATAACAGGCACAACAACCCACTTGCAGCATGCACCCAGTCCTCTGAGGAAGAATAATCTATACGATACAACATGCTACTTTCCTACAGCCCAAAGCTCAATTCCTAGAAAGGCATGGGAGGCCAGTAAAACTCAGAAGGAATCAGAGAAAAAAAAGGATAAAGCCTGCCTCCAAATTGAGATTGGGCTAAAAGGAAATCTCATTTTTCTACACAAATTACAGGAGAAACCCTTAAATGATGCCACACCCTCTCCAATCTAAAACACAATTCCTCTAGCATCCACCTTTATTCTCCATGCTTCAGCCACAAGGCGTCTACTGCAGCTACTCCCAGAGTTCGCACTTACGGTTGTAATGGCGCCTCCCAATGGCCAAAGTCAGGCAGTTTTCAACAGTAATACAGTTAGTACGCCTCCAGGCAGCAAAATTATGAGAATAACAATCAGTGAACATGTCAAAGTCATAGAACTATTTTGCTTTATTCACCTAACACTATTTTGAGGGGAAGAGGTTTGCAACATGAGGAGAAATTATTACCTGAGAGATAGGTGTTATTACAAAAGACTCCACTGTCATAGAAATAAGTATTTGTCATTAGGAAAATTAAAAAGTTCTTCAATACCCTTGGGCAAAGTATGAGTCACTTTCTGAACAACATTATGCTGTCCATCTGAATTCTGCTGCTCCTTAGAAGACCAGAATTTACTTCATAAAACTAAGCATTACTCTAAACAAAGAAAGGTCATGCTTTTAATACATGTGATCATTTATGAATGTAGGTTTCCATAAAACTTAAGAACTATTTGTTTTCTGCCAAAATGCATTTCTATGTAAAATTAAATCTCACAAATACAAACAAGCATGACTAGTTTTCTAAACATAAAAAACATGGAAAATACATACAGACTGATTTTCAAGTACCAATGTATTTTTCCCCCAATATACTTGAGTTAGATAAACTACAATGGGTTGGAATTTCAACAACATGTTAAGCATTCAAGAATAAATCAAATAAAATGTAATTTTAATCATTCATTTTTTAAAATAGAAAAATTATAGCAGACACTTTGTAAGTAATGAAGCCAAACATTTCCTAAAGATACATTTCGAAAAGACAAGCATTTTGTACATAAACATTAGTAATATGACTCAAAAACATTTCAGTTTCAATTCCAGACAGTAATTACATTCAAGTATAATACCAACAGGATAAATTAAAACCAAATCAAAAAGCAAAATCCCAATGGGCACCTTTCCCCGTTCTTATAAATCATGTTGATAACACACAAAGAAGGACCTCAAGCTGAGCAAGGGAGACAGCCATCTCTTCTTAGCTGCTTTAAAAACCTGCTGCCCTGTGCGGGAAATGCGATCCACTAATGCCATATGTTAGAACTCGTAGTAAACACCAACTCAATAAAGGAACTCTTTTCCTTTAGTTTGGCCTCTAAGTGAGGATGACATCACCCTTTCCCTCGTTCTACCAATCATCTCATAGTTCTGCCATGCTAGGAAATTGTATGGTGAATCTAGCACGCAAAATCTCCCTGTGCAGCAACACTATGAAAGAAATAAACAGGCTAACTCTATATTCAGTATATGAATCCACTGCCACTCTGATGACACACCACAGTTTCTCCAGAAATAATGCCTTAACCTCTCAATTACTGAAGGAAGAAATAAACATCTTTTGAAGACAAAAGTCAGTAACTTATAAAGTAATTAAAAATATACAATTAGGTGAATAAACAATTTTTTCACTTCCATCACTTTTAGAATTTTATCTTGATCTCGTTCCATTATCTTACCAATTCAAATGAAGTAACTGCGGCAAGGAGAAAACCCTCCCTGATCTAGACTTTGTCTAGGAATCATCATCACAGGATAACCATTTAAGAACACATATGCCCCGGCATATGACATTAAGCTTTAAGAAGGTCTTTCACACTACTACAAGATAAAGCAACCAGTATATGTCGGCTTTCGAAACGTGAAACCATTACACAATATTTTTCTTAAAAATGTGAATGCTATATAGTTAATATAAAATTTATGTTAACTATATAAATTATTTCTAAACAAAAATACAAAATGGGACGTTTGATATCATGTTGTATAGAAAGCCAAAGATGAGGTTCTGAGAGTTACTGAACAATAACTATTCCTTTTATTTCAGTAAGTCAACAACACTGAAAAGGAGGGGGGAAAAGTCATCATGGATAAAAGGTAAGTTATCAGAGGATATATATCCTACACATTACAAAACAAAACCCAACAATAACAAAAACCAGGTTTGTAGTAATCTCAGGTATAGCCACAGTTTATTCCCCATCTGCACAGTGAACTATAACCACAACTTAGAGAAACCAAACCAAAGGAGATGAGGAACAAAAGAAAAATTATGTCGTTTTATAAAATAAAATGAAGCCACTCATTTCTGTATTTTAGTTGTATCTGGTCTTTGAAATATAAACTGTTCAATGAACTGATTGATACTGTAAAAATACTTTAATCCTTTTGGGAAACGAGCGAATAAATGACACTTGACCACAATGTCAGAGGTAACGTACAAGCTCTTTTAAAGGCTCCTCTCAAGCCTCAAGCTTTTCCACCGCTTCCCATCTCCCCACCCCCCAACCCCTTGGTTAACTTAAACATCTGAAATGAATCTCTGTAGTTATCAGACATGGTTAACTCTAATTACTGGTGCCCCTCAGGAATTCCTGCTTTTAAACTGCATCCTATCTATTCCTCAGCCTTTCTGAAGGAGGGAAGCCAGAGTGCCAACGCTCATGCTCCTATTCTTCTGTAAAGAACAGTGTGCTTCAGCACACTTTCATCTATGTCCACTAAATGCTCAGCACCATGCTGCTGAAAAGCCTTTCAAAGCCACCAGCAGGACACACGTGCACTATGAAATATGATCCATCCTTAGGGAGTGATCCAGGAAGAAAAAGCAAAGAGGGAGGGAAGCCTTCATCATCAACTAAGGTGATGTAAGCTTCTATAATTAGAATCAGGGAAACTGAAGGAACAATAAAAAGGCAGCACCAGGCTTCTCCTTGCCGCCCCCCCTCCCCTCGCCTCCGCCCCCCCCCACACTGTGCAGTTGTATCAAGCATTTTTCCCTCACTCATACACACACACACACACAAACACAAGAATACACCTGGCATATATAGTAATCCATCAAATATGTTACATAATATATGTAAACCTAATGTAAAATTTTAACATAGTGGATGGTTTTCTTCCAAAACTGAGATCTGCCCAATAATTAAAACAGAGCTATTTATGTAAACATGACTGGAAAAAGAAATCTCATAAAAAATTAAACTACTGGGAATGTTGTTTCCATCTGTAAATTCTGGATTATACTAGAGATCGCATCACTTCTCTCATTTTAAATACGCATTTTCTAGCAGTACAAAAGCCAAATACCAAATGTAGCAGTTACTGAGCAGATAACAAATCAAAGTAACAGGCAGTAACAATCAGCATTAATGTGTCTGCCATGTCTGAGCAGCTATTCCCTTGTCAACTGGGCAGCGCTCGCAAATCCTTACCTCAGACCACAGGTAGACATGATTATCAGAGTTGCTTCAAACAATCTTCAAAAGATCTTTCTTTAACATTTTTTGTGTAGTGTTTCAAGAATGATAAAAACCTTCCTGATTCTGGTTCCCTGGGCACACCCATATGAATCAGTGTCACCTTATTTCAGGGAAGGAGAACTGCCCCCAGACAACCAGACAGGGCGTGTCCTGCCCTCCTGCCAATCCTCCTGAAGTTCGTACAGAGTGAATGATAAAAGATAACTTTAAATAATGACTACTTAGAAGTTAGCAATACTTACGTAGAGACTTAAAAATAATTTTTATACCCATAACCCAGTAATTTAACTTCCATAAATCAATCCTAAGGAAAAAAGTTATATACAGATTTGTCCATACAAGTTGTTTGTAATAGAGAAAAATAGGAAGCTACGTGAGAATACTTTGTTACTCATATAATATTAATATTAAAAATAATGTTTCGAAAAAATTTAATTACATGAGAAGTAGAGAGTCAGGATATAATAACTAAATATTCAGCATTATCTAAATTAGTTAAAAGATCTCAATCAAGAGACATACCGTGTTTCCCCCAAAATAAGACTAGGTCTTATATTAATTTTTGCTCCAAAAGACTACATTAGGGCTTATGTTCAGGGAATGCCATCTTGAAAAATCATGCTAGAGCTTATTTTCCGGTTAGGTCTCATTTTCGGTCAAACATGGTACATTTAACAATCATTAGCAACGCTGGCTATCTTTGGTTTTGAGGATTACAGCAAATTCATTCCCTTCTTAATATTCTTCTGTATGTTTTTGCATTTATACAATTGAGAACTTTGTTTCGCACTTTTTCATTTGCTCCAGGCAGGCATCTTCCCTCCTTATTTGATCCCGATACCACCACTTTGCCTTTCTCTGTCCATCTGTGGACTCATGACCCTCTACCTAGGCATAAGCACATCCTATCTACATTCTGCATTATTTCCCAGAAGACAAACGAGAAGCAAAATTCTCCTAGGAGATGTCAGTCACTCCCAAATAAAAAAAGTCCTGCTTTTACCGTACAAAGCATCATAAAGAGCACTCTGGGTTGTAAACAGGGTGAGAGGACAGCCGATGCTGAAATGCTGCAGACTGTCTCGCAGAGGTGGGGCTCCACGTCTCTCAGTACCTACCTGGTCAGCACTCAATGTCCTATACACGAGTAAGATTAGCAAACGCTCCACATACAAACTTCCTTGTTTTACAAGTGATACAAGATTGTTTACTCAGTCATTTTTTCATTCTGCAAGTATTTACCAAACACAAAATATAACTGAAAACAATCAGGATCCATCAAGTCCACAGACACAAAATAAAGTTCACAAATGTTGAGTTTCTTCATAATCAGTGACTATGACCTCTGCCGTCCAAACTAGAAATTCTGATAATAGATGCACCAGGAGTGTTTACACCTCCTCCATTTTGACTTGAATAAATGTCTGAAGTATCTGCTTATTGATACTCTGCTATGCTGTGAATATCTGTGTCCCCCCAATCCCAATTCCTATGTAGAAACCCTAATCTCCAAAGTGACATCAGGAGGTACGGCCTTTGGGCGGTGACTAGGTCACGAGGGCTCTGGGGTGGGGATCTGTGCCCTTGTAAGAGGCCCCCCATAGCAACCTAGGCCTCTCCACCAGGTGGACACAGCAAGAGCTGGCAGTCTGTAGATCAAAACAAAACAAAACGTATTATCTGGTTCAATTCCCACACATGATGCAGGGACTGAGGATCTCACATATTCTGTAAAATTCAAGTCAGTGCTTGAGATAGAACAAGAACCATAACATCTTACTCCTAGTTTAATGTCTATTTGATCACATCAGACGGAGAGCTCTGGCTCTTATTAACCTGCCCACATCAGATTTTGTTTATTTGCACCTAATGTCTTCGGAAGTCCAAACGGGTGGTCCTGAGTCAAACGCTGGGAGGCTGCCACGGTCTGAAGGTTTGTGTCTCCACACCCCCAAATTCATATGTGCAAATACTGATTCCCAAGGTGATGGAATTAGGAGGTGGGGTCTTTGGAAGCCGATCAGCTCATGAAGAAGGAGCCCTAATGGTTGGGATTAGTGCCTTTATAAAAGAGGACAGACGGCTCCCTAGCCTTTTCCACCTTGTGAGGAGACAACGAGAGGCCGACTGTCTGTAACCCAAAAGAGGGCCTTTATCAGAACCCCACCTGATGCTGGACTTCCAGCCTCCAGAACTATGAGAAATAAATTTCCGTTATTCATAAGCCTTTCAGTTGGTGGTATTTTGATATAACCTGAACAGAGTAAGACATGCTCCCTGAAATCTCAGCAATCGTATATTTGGACCAAGTTCTCTATTTCCTCCTGAGCAGGTCAGGGCTAGGATTCTATTTCTCACTGCAGGATGGCTTGATCAAAAAGACACATACAGACTCCACTTAGCAAATGTGTTTTGCTAAAAACCTTAAGATGTCACATCCACGGTCAAGTGAAAGAATCTAGCCATTATACAGTGTACTACCATAAAGGTGGTTATATGATCTGGTCCTCATAATCAACTCTGATTCAGCTGCACTGACGAATGGTCTTAATCTCTCTAAATATGATCTGAATCCAAAGAAAACATACAGCACTGCAGGAGAGCAGGAAACATAAGGTGCAAGCAGAAGTAACAAATGAGAAAAGCGCTGCTTTGCTGCGTTTAGTAATTTGTGAGTCTAAAATGAAATAGTAGATTCTAGAGTGTCATACCATGCCCACCACCTGCCGTATTATCCCAGAACAATAAACTGGGTGGAAAGAAAATATGTAAAGAAGGGTGAGCAAAAGGAATTTAAAATCATGACCCATGATGCTGCCATGGAAATCCCTCTTTCCAGATGTCCCTCTGGGAAGAGTTGGTTGGCCCCACTTCTGTGCAGGTGCTATGATGGAGAAAGATAAGGAAGATGGCCAGTAGTTTATCCTGTGCCTGAGAATGTAGAATGCAGCAAAGGAACCCAGAAAGAAAACAATGATGACTTAATCTATTGATGGACTTGGGGTAGAGTTAAGAGAAGATAACAAGCACATGAAATGCCCATGCTGCTTGTTATTCAGAAATAAAGAAAAAGAAAGGCGAAATCAATGAAACCGACTATAATTTCATAACCAACAAGATGCTTCTGAAACCTTTGGAGAATGTCAAGATTTATATTTGGGTCAATATGCTTCTATGAAAATAACTGAGCATGAATGTCGTCTGATATTGTAGATTCATTCAAAATTAAACAATGGCATACTTGGTGCTTGACCTTGGTGAAACTAAGATACCAGTAAGGCCTCACTTTACCATTTAAGTTACATACATACCAATATGAAAAATTCAACTTACTACATTTGAAAAATGTTCACTGTTGTAGAATATTTAAAACACAGCAATGAACTTTATATAAAAAATACAGACATTTAAGAAATTCTTAAAGAAGTTAATTTTGTTTTCTCTGATCCTCAGAACAGAGCAGAATTACAAGAGCACACTGCATGTAAGTATGTGTAACACCCTATGAGATCAATGAAGAGAAGTGCGCTCTATGCATAAGAAATGTCAGGGAAGGCTCCTCCAAAGAGGGCATGATGAATGGAGTCTTGAAAGCTGAGTAGGACTCTGGCAGGAGGACAAGGTAGGAGGCTATTATGGATAAAAGGAGCAAATGGCAAGTTAAGATTCAAACTGATTCATCAAAGGACAGAATTACATTAGGTAAAGAAGCCTGTAAGAAAGAACCTTGCAGGGAGAGAGAACAGGACCAAGGGAAGAGACTTCCAACAAAACAATGGGGCCAGAAGGCTGATGAGGTAGACCGGGGTCAAATGAGGAATATACCGTGTAATCTTGAAACTGTTTAAAATAAAAAAATTTTGAGCTACATTTCTAACAATATGTAATCTATTTATAAATTAGTACATATATTACCAGAAAAAATATTTTGCATTCATTATGAAATACTAGTCACAAAAATCCTCGTAAAACTTAAAAGATAACAGTACATATACACTCTACTATTTCCTTCCCATGTCTTGGAGATTGTTTTGCAATCTACAATTTAAGACACTTGGGTTAAACTACTGGCTTTGCTAACTACTATCAGAAAGGAGGTCCTCAGATCAATAATTCCAAAAGCAGTCATTAGTTTTTGGCAGACATCCTTGTCATTTAATTGGCTTCCAGCCACTCGCTGCATATAGTAAAGCAACTCATTCAGTGATTTTTCATACACATTTTGTAACCACTTCATCTTATGATGTTGGGCAAAGAAATTACCTTCTTTAAAGTGAGCTACTGTGATTGTATGCTATAAAAACATGGAGGGGTTGGGGGTAATTGGGTGACTGTTGGTTGTTCTAACTTCCAGCCAGCTTGATTTTATTTTTCCTACCTCTATTCTCTCTTTGTCCTGATTATTTAGCGTAGTTGTTTTCAGTTATCTTAACATAGTTACATATTTTGGTAACCATTTTATATCCAGGTATAGAATAATAAAATTATTTTGTAAGCAATAGAAGTCAAGATATTTTTTGAGTATTTACAACAGCAACAATAGGAATAGAAACTGCTGACATTATTGAATGTTTTTCAAGGCACCAAACACTAGGCAGAGCCTTTTATATACATTCTCTCATTTAAACCTTTCATAAATCTATAGGTTATATATTAAAACGTAGAAAAGTTACACAGCTTGCCCAAGGTTACATAGGAATCTAAACAAGCTGATACAAGAACAGGCACTCTTACTGTCTGACAGGCAATATGTTCTGAGGATACAATGATGGTGGTGCACATTTTCAAGGCGTGACGTTCCGATGGAAGAGACAGACATTTGAATAAACAAGTACAATGTAGTGTACTCAGTGGTCACAGGTATACACATGGATTATTATGGGAATGCAGGGATCTGTACCTAACACTTCCCAAGGGCAAGTCATGGCGTCCTCCCATAAGATGATGTGTAATTTAGTCTTGAGGATGACTAGGATTTTGTAAAGACGAATAAAAGGACATTCTAAGTAAAACAAACAGTATATGTATGTTATAAAAACATAGTTTTCAACACACACACAGTAACTATGTGAGGAGATGGATGTATTAACTAAGCTTATTGTGGTAATCATTTTGTAACATATATGTATATCAAATCACAATGTTGCACTCTTTAAACTCACACAGTGTATGTAAATTACATCCCAATAAAACTGAAACAATAAATAAAAAACATGGTTTCTTTAAGGGTCAGCATATTTGTTCAGCACGGTTGAAAGGTAGGAAATATGTAGAAAAAGAAAAAAGATAAAGACGTTGGACAAAGTCCAGACCTGTGCTGTCCAATATGGTAGCTACCAGCCACATGTGGTTACTTAAATGTAATTTATTTTAAATTAAAATTTTAAATTAAAATCCTCAGCTATACTAGCCACATTTGAAGTGCTCAATAGCCATGTGTGGCTGGTTAGTTCGCACCAATTTGGAAAGCTTAGTTATAAAACGTCCATCACTGCAGAAAGTTCTATTAGACAGAACAGGTATAGACTCTGAAGGTCCTTACATGCTAGATCATTGGGATTTCTGACAGATGGTGGCAGGGAATGAAAAGATTTAAGAGATTAAAAAGAAATGATATTGTTACAGCTTCATTTAGGACTGATACTGTGTTTCCCTGAAAATAAGACCTAGCCGGAAATCAGCTCTAATGCGTCTTGTGGAGCAAAACTTAATATAAGACCCGGTCTTACCGGGTATAATAATACATAATATAAAATAATATATGATATAAGAGTAGGTCTTATGTTAATTTTTGCTCCAAAAGACACATTAGAGCTGATTGTCTGGGTAGCTCTTATTTTCAGGGAAACAGGGTAGAAGTAAAATGGATGGATTAGTTGGTAGCTGGGGCTAGGGGAAGATGTACAGAATAGGGCTAACAGTAAGGAAACCAGAGAGAAGAGAAAACCAAATCTTAATGTCAAATAAACAAGATGTTAAGGAGGTATCTTTTAATAAAGAAATAATGCAACACTTCTGAATTTCTAAAAAAATTTCCAAATCTCTTAAAATGAAAAAAACCCCACCACTTTTATAATGAAAGTTGACTGCGGCAGTGTGGACGATTGCTATTACAACAGTTCTAGAAAGAATGGCAGTGAACACTACGGCAATGACATGGGGGAATTCAGAGGAGGGCACACATTTGAAACATTTGAGAGGAAGAATCTATAGCTATTACCGACTGGTTAGACTGTGAGTGTGCACATACGTTCCAAGTACTTCAGCAATCACCTCCTAAAACAGGCAGACCTGGTATTACCATCCTCATTTTTAGACGTCAAGTCAGCAAATCACAAAGAGTTCAGATGAAATGCCCTGATCATACAGTTAGTGAAGGAAGGATGGCTCTTCTAAATACTAACTAGACTATTTCCACTTAGCTCAGTAACCCATCCTACTCATTGAATGTCGCTCCCAATCACCTTTTTCACTTTTCCTAAGTATCAAATATACCCACCTCAAAGATCAAAGCTCTGAAATTGCTGAGAAATTTGGGGACATTTAAATTTGTTGCAAGCTGACAGCAATACCCAAAGGAGTTTCAAAAATGTTATTACTGTTATAGAGATGCTCTTTTTTTAACATTAAAATAAAAACTTGCACTTTTAAGATTATGGTTCTCGTCTTTATGCAAAGCAATGTATGACAAAACTGAAAATATTTCATAAAACTAAACCATCTTTTCCAATTTTTCTGAGCATTCAGTTAGAAAATAACTTTAAAACACATGCAAACCCAGGCTGTGTACTAATAATTACGATTAAAAAAAAGAGTAGCAAAACCTTCTGTACAACTTTAAGAATTTTTGACCTTCAGCACTCTAGCAAGAAAGTTTATGATGGTTTGCAAATGAAAAAAGAAACTGTCAAGTTTCTACTGCTGTCTGAAAGAAGGAAAGATTCCTGCTGATCCTTCTCTCTGAACTGCTACAGTAGAACAAAAGAAATAAAGAACTCTATAGGAACCATAAAACCAATTCTCTACTGGATGCTTTATTAATACTAATTAAGATTTTCTGTTACAAAGTATCCTTATCCAGATGGATCAACTACCAATATGTAGGAATTTGGCCAGATGCATAGGTTTTACATAATTGGTGAAATCAATTATAAGTAAATGAAAACTTCTTAATACTGTATTTTCTAAATTGCCTGAAACATATTCCTTTCAGGAAAAACAAAAAGCACAAAACAATTCAGGAAACCGCAAATGCAAGTAACACAACCAAAAAGCCTTCTATAACTCAGTCTCATGGTTAATAAATCAGTTTTATCAAAACTGAATCCACTTAGTTCTCCCCTTTCCATGATATGCCAAATTCCTGACAGTACCTAGTAGGATAACTACCTAAAACTAGCTAAGTAAGCCTTTACATGCAAAAATGCCACACTTTAGAGTCATCAAATAGATACAATCCCAAGCAGTGTGCCTACTGTGCTTTCTGGTCCACTCAGGAAACCAGCATATCCGCAAGAGGACAACTTTCAGTACACACCGAGGCTAAAGTAAATAACTAATAAGCACTAGCCATAGATAGCAGAGCAAATATGGAATCTGTCTAAGCTTCATGACATGACACCAAAAAAATCTGGGAAGAGAACACACTAAAGTTGCAACTAGAATAAGCAAGAAATCAAAACACACAAACTATGCTATGCTCTCTAACTCACACAAGGAGACTACAACAATTATACATTTTACTCTTGCAATTGTACTTAGATTTTTTTCTAAAGAAACCAAAGATATGGGCATATATAACCACAAAGACACTCAGCATCTTAATTTTTTAAAGAAATTACAAAAACTAGAAAAATCTAAATGACCAAATATCCAGAACGGAGTAAATAAACTACAGCAGTTATTATAATGGAGAATTATGACACTCTTAAGAATAATGTTGTAAAAAAACAAACCCATTTAATAGCATTCAAAGATGTTTAGATTATATATTTAACTTTTAAAGTTATAAAATAGATCATATATTTAAGTTTTAAAAGTTAGTCAAAAAACTTACATATCTATTTGTATGTTGAAAAAGCTTTATCCAAGAATATTAAAAAATGGGACTAATCAACTTTCAATTTTTTCAAAAACAGACATATATTACTTGTGTAATAAGGCAAAACATGTTAGTTTAAATTAATTAGTGATGGGGAAATTTACTATGTAAAAAGAAAATTATTAAGTAAGAACAGGAAATGAACTTCGCATGGCTCTGGATGTAGTAAAAAATTTAGGTAGTATATCGTATGTTATTGTTTGTCATCAGAATTAGAATGTGCTGAATATTAGGGAAATTAGGCAAATGTGACTAAATCCTTAGAGCTGCCTTAAATTTAACAGTTACTTCAGTACAAACAGCTCCCTAAATAATCATGCTTGTTCCTAACACGGAATAAGAAAATGTCTGTTTCTGACAACCAAAAGAACTAAACATACCCTCGGGAACTTTGTTAGTCAGTCTCTACATTGTTTTTATATTTTGGGGGATCATGACTCCTTTGAAAACTGACAAAAATCCACCTGGATTTTTCCTTTCTTTGATTATCCATACTTTTTGATTCAACTATTTTTCAGTCTAAAATGAAGTTATCTACAATTACAAAACTGAAGACTTTTGAAAAACAGCTTATTTTCCTTCTGGTATTACGAAGTTTATTTCATCTGGTTCTTTTGCAGTATTTGCATGTGAAAATATACCTTTAGTGCTTGCGTATGTTTCTGCAATGACACCCATTATGCATATCTATCCCACATCTCAAAGGCAGAATTGACATATTTTTATTTCTTTTGTATGTCTTACAGCATTATCAGAAAAAAAGTGAGTCCATTACCTGAGTTTTCAGGACTCTAATCTATGTTGTATTCAGGTAGTAAAAAGGCAAGGAAATCTACAAATATGTTTAAAAATATGGTTAACAATTTTTTTTACATTATTTAAACAGAAAAAAACAAAACTCTCACTGATAAGAGTATTTCTACCCAACTCAACCAAGCAGAAGTATTTTTAAAAATTATATAGATCTATTTCACAGCCCCAAATTTTTATACATAGAGCCCAAAGTGTTGATATTACCAAAATATATGTAAATTAAAGATATTATATATGAAAATTAAAGGAAGATTCATAGACTGTTCCTAAATATACTCACAGAAAGATAGCTGTGAATATCCACATCATCAGTAATGGTTTGGCGCTCTCCTTTATAGTTAATTTTCCGAAACCTCCGTCGAGATTGTCTGGCAGGAATTTCTCTTTGTAGAATACTATCTTCATTATCTTTGGAATTCTCTACCTGAAACACATGTTCACATTCCTGATTAAACATCCAATTTTTCCATATTACTGACAGTCTATGGAGTCTTAACAGGCTCATAAGGAGGCTTCATTTATTTCTTACAAGAAATTGCATCAAGCAAACAGTCTGTATAAAGCTCATTAGCTCAAAAAGATTAAAGGTGACATTATTATAAAGATCTGGAGACCACAGTTTCCTTCCAGGAAATAGTCTGTCTTGCTCACATAAACATACATCCTCTAAGTAAAGTCACTTACCAGAAATGAAGGCTGTGAAATACACCTACACATTCAATAAGAACTTCTGAGCTAATCTAGTTACAAACTGCCTGATTATACACATATTAGCAATCAATCAAGGTTATGATTTCAGTGAACTGATAAACAGGAAAACAAAAATGTTTTATGCATTATTCTTTGGTGTCCATCTTAATGTATGACCATAGCCAAGAGTAAGGCTAACATTTACTGAAGGCTTAAATGGGCTGGCATGCACATACATTTAGTTCATACAACACCCCTGTAAGCAGCTCTTACTATCTTGTGTTCACAGATGAACAAAGTAAAATCCAGAGACTAGTGACTTTCCAGTCTCAGAGCAGTGATACTTATTAAAGGTGAACTGAATACAGGCTTGTCTCCAAAACTAACGCTACTGACACAAGACCACATAGCCTGTCTAATCAGACTAAATCATAATTTTAAAAACTTACAAAGGATATGTTCTAAAGTATACCTTATAATTAACCTCACATCCAATAAATAACACATAATTTGTTTTCCCAACTACTTTTCACGATGTCGTATCTTTTGCTAATACAAAAAATTTCCTAGTTACCCAAGTATAAAATTCCATCAACATTTCCAACTCCCCTGCTTGCCTTGCAAATCTTATCTTCAATCATTTCTTAGAACTTGTCAATTCTTTTTTTAATAAATCCCTCTCTCAATGCCCTTTCTTTTATTCCTATTATTGCTATCACTTATTCAAGTCTTAATAACTTCAGTCCTGAAATATCACAATAGGTAATCCTGCTGCTTCAAATATGTTCCTCTCTAATTCCATCTGGCATGGTCAGTAAAAACATCTAGATCAATCATCTCCTGTTCAAAATGCTACAATAGACTGCTAATGGTTATCCAATAAAATTTAAACTATAACATTTGATAGTCAAAGCCACATACAGTCCATCCCCAAAATATTTTTATCCCTTTATCTTATAGTGTAAGCCTGGAAAAAACCACTCCCTTATCCTCCTCCCCACACACAAAAAAACCCTCTCACATACAAGCTCTAATGAAAGATGCAAAATTTCCTGATGATTTCTCAAAAAGAGTTGATGGCGAAGCTGTTCTGTTTCAGGTGTGAGAGAATTCAAGAGTAAGTAGCAACCAAGTCACGTGACTATTCATGGGTCCTTACATAGAAATAACTTACATTCTGCTAAGTAACTTTATTATTTCCTCAATTTGTATTAACCCATCCATTCTATCTCACATACTGAAACACTACCAATCATTTAAGACACGTCTCCACTGCCAAGTATCAGAAAATATAAAGCTATAATAAAAAACTTTCAAATAAAGACTTGAAAATGAGCAGGAGACTGTAAACAGCAACCAAGCAGGTGAGTACTGACCAGGACCAAAAAAAAAATCCTTCCTGAATGTCCTCGCTCCCCACAGCAAGGCCAACAAGCAGTGGAGTAACTGGCAACAGCAGTCTGCTTTTGGAAGAGACGCGAGAATACGGGAATACAGAGAGAGATCCTGTTGGAAACACAAAAGCACAGGGAAGGCCTAAAACTGAGGGGGGAGCAAGAATGCTTAGAAAAATGTTCCAACAAACCAGTGCCAACCCTAACCACAAAGTAACACCAAGGGGAATCTGAAACCACTGGTGCATTGAAGGTAATCATAACAACACAAAATCCAAACCTATTTCGATTCTAGCAGAAGAGCTGTGTTCATCTCCAGGCCTAAACACTATCTACTCTTCATTCCCTACACACAATACCTAGCATTAAATCCAAAATAATGACTCACATAAAAATATAAAGGGGGAAGAACCCCAACAATCCACTGCCAAGAGACAAAGCAATAAACAGGGCAAACCGTGAAAATTAGAAATTATCCAGATGCTGAACTCTCAGAGGATTTAAAACAACAAAGGCTCAGTGGAAAAGACGGACAATCTGATAGACAGGTGAAGAATTTCAGCAGGCATAAGGAAAATATTAGAGTAAAATGAAAATGTTAGAAACAATGTGGTACTAAAGATAAAGAATGCCTGTGATAAGCTCGTCAAAAGACTTGATGCAACTGAGTTTAAGAATCAATGAACGTAAAAATAGGTCAACAGAAATTACCCAAACTAAAACGGAGAGAAAAATTCAAAAAGAAAACAAAGAAATTAAATGACACTACAATGTAAATAAAAAGAATGAGTGAACTGGGAAGAGAGAGACAAAAAATAACACAGCACAAAGTCAGAAAGAGACAGAAAATAAGAAATAACTGATACAGAGGATAGGCTGAAAAGACAACGTATGTCTAAACAAATTTCAAGGTGATAACAGAAAGAGAAATGCGACAATGTCTGAGAAAAGGACTATTTTTCAATTAAAAGAAAGCCTAGAGCAGCCCAACAAATCCAAACAGGATAATTAGAAACTACAACTATAATTTTAAACAGAAAAGATAAACAAAACACTTTAATGAAGGCGGAGGGAAAATGTAGATAAGCTATAAAAGAAAGGCAGTTAGATTAATAACTGACTTCTCAAAAAACAATGGATGCCAGAAAATAGAATGTATTGATCGTGCTGAGGCAAAAAGATTCTCCTCCCAAAACTGCATTCATGGCAAAACCATCCTCAAGGAAGATGCAAAATAAAGATATTTTCAGGCAACAACAACAACAAAAAGTGAAGCAATACACCCAGTTGAGATGTTTACCAAGAAAACTTTATTAAAAGAAATTTTAAATGGTGTACCTCAGATATAGCACAAGTGTTCTCGTAAGTAAAGTCTCAGATGCAAGAAATAAAAGCAAACAATGGTAAACACAGGGTTATAGCTGAGTAAATAATAATTGCATAAAACAATACAATAAGGCAAAATTTATGTAATAAATAAGAAGAACTAAAATTCTGGGCAAAAATAGCCATCGCATTTGGATACAGTCACCAGAAGGAAACTTTTGTAAGCTTCGATAACTTCGGTTATTTTTAAGTAGGCACATGAAAATAGCCAGAATTAGAATAAAAAGAATAGGTTAAACACAGTATCTAAGGGAGTATAGTTGGGGGAGGACTGGAAGAAGAGAACTTACTATAAAGAGAGAGCAAAAACAGGAGAGAAAAAAGAAGACAAAGCACATAATGTAGTAAAAGTAAATCCAACCTGCCATTAATCATAATGAATGTAAATGAAAGAGTCTTTCCAGGTAGAAAACAATCTTACAGCAAATGCAGAAAAGAGGTAATAGTCCCCAAGTATTAAGGCTCACAGAATCATGATACAAAAATATGACAAAACAGTACTAGAAATTAAAATTATAGGCTAACATTGCACTAAGAAATAATGAATGCAAGAATCTTAAACTCGATTATCAAACGAGATTCAGAAAAAAGACAGCAAACAGCTCAAGTCAAGCTTTTACTAGGAATGCCAGGGTAGTTTAATATTAGGAAAATCTATTAATATAAATCACATTAAGAGAAAGAGAGAAAATGTAACAGTGTAACAAATGCAAAACAAAAAACTTTATAAATATCAATTATCCTTTTCTGATAAATTTTAGCAATATTTTTTGATACTCAAGATAACCCTTTTACGTTACTAGGAACTTTTGACAGAATCCCAATAGTTGTTGATACTTGTTTGCTTTCTGACACAAAAAATCACAAAGACATCTGCTACTCCACATGTGATATAAGCCATTAGTTCATAAAGGCTTGTATCCTTTTAGTGGGAGAATGATATTTACTCACCACAATCGGGGCTCTGTAACCAGTAGGAGTGTTAAAACTACTTGACTGTCACTGCTTCTGAGTTTTTACAATTAAAAACTCCAGTAAACATATTTTTTCATAAAGTAAACCAACTTGGGAAATATTTTAAAGAGGAAAAAAAGTCACGTGTTGATGCTGACATTTCTTATTCAAATTTTGGACTAGAGTTTTGACTTAATATCTTTGATTTTGTATAATACTTTAAAAAATATAACATTTATTAGCTCAAAAAGTACATGATTATTTTGTTTTATTTTTGAAATTATTTTTTCAGCTACAGTTGACATTCAATATCATTTTATGTTAGTTTAAGGTGTACAGCATAGTGGTTAGACATTTAGATAATTTACACAGTGATTCCCCCAGTTAGTCTAGTACCCCGCTGGTAAAATACATAATTGTTAAAAAATTATTAACTATACTCCCTATGCTGTACTTTATTTACAACCCCATGACTATTTTGTTAACTACTAATTTGTACTTCTTAATCCTTTCACCCTTTTCACCCAGACTCCCAACACCCCTCCCCTCTGAGAACCATCAGTTTGTATGAGTCTGTTTCTGTTTTATTTGTTTCTTGCTTTTGTTCTTTACATTTCACACATAAATGAGATCATACAGTATTTATCTTTTACAGTCTGACTCATTTCACTTAGCAGAATACCCTTTAGGCCCATCTAGATGTCACAAAGGGTAAGATTTCATTCTTTTTATGGCTGAGTAATATTCCATTGTATATATGTACCACCTCTTTATCCAACTTCTACTTTTGGGCACTTAGACTGCTTCCATATTTGGCTATTGTAAATAGTGGTTCAGTAAACATATGGGTGCATATATCTTTTCGAAATTGTGTTTTAGATTTCTTTGGATAAATATCATAAGTGGAATTCCTGGGTCATAAGATAGCTCTATTTTTAGTTTTTTGAAGAACCTCCAAACTGTTTTCCATAGCAGCTGCACCAATTTGCAGTCCCAACAACAATGCACCAGGGTTTCCTTTTCTCCCTACCCTCGCTTGTTGATTTACTGATAACCATTCTGACAGGTGTGAGATGTTATCTCCCTGTAATTTCAATTTGCATCTGATGACTAGTGATGTTGAGCATCTTTTCACATGTCTACCATGTTTCCCCCAAAATAAGACCCAGCCGGACCATCAAGTCTAATGCATCTTTTGGAGCAAAAATTAATATAAGACTCAGTCTTATTTAAGACCGGGTATAACATAACATAACATTAACATAATACCAGGTCTTCTATTAATTTTTGCTCCAAAAGATGCATTAGAGCTGACTGTCCAGTTAGTTCTTATTTTCGGGGAAACAGGGTACTGGTCATCTGTATGTCTTCTTTGAACAAATGTCTATGTAGATCCTCTGCCCATTTTTAAATTGTGTTGTTTTCTGGGTGTTGAGCTGTATGAGTTCTTTATAAATTTTGGATATTAACCCTTATCAGATGTATCATTGGCGAGTATCTTTTCCAATTTAGTTGACTGTCTTTTCCTTTTGTTGGTGATCTTCTTTGCTGTGCAAAAACTTTTTAGTTTAATACAGTTCCATTTGTTTTTCTTTTGTTTCCCTTGCCCGAGGAGACAATATCCAAAAAAATACTGCTAGAAGTGTTATGAAAAAGTTTACTGCTTATGTTTTCTTCTAGGAGTTTTATGGTTTGGGGTCTTACATTTAAGTCTTTAATCCATTTTGAGTTTATTCTAGCATATGGTATAAGAAAGTGGTCTAGGGCGGACGGATGTCTCAGTTGGTTAGAGCAGAACTCTGAGCAACAGGGTTGCCGGTTCGATTCCCACATAGGCCAGTGAGCTGCGCCCTCCACAACTAGATTGAAGACAATGAGCTGCTGCTGAGTTTCCAGAGGGGCGGCTGGATGGCTCAGCTGGTTAGAGCCTGAGCTCTCAACAACAAGGTTGCCGGTTCAATTCCCACATGGGACAGTGGGCTGTGCCCTCCTCAACTGGATTGAAGGACGCCTTGGAGCTGATGGGCTCTGGAGAAACACACCGTTCCCCAACATTCCTCAATAAAATTAAAAAAAAAAAATTTCTGTGGCTAGTTTCATTTCTTTGCATGAAGAGACTGACTTTAAACCATTATATATTCTTGCCTTCTTTGTCATAGATTAAATGACCACATACGGCAGGTTTACTAGTGGGCTCTCTCTTCTGTTCCACTGATCTGTGTCTATTTTTCTGCCAGTACCCTGCTGTTTTGATTACTATGCCTTTCAGTATACTTTGATATCAGATAGCATGACACCTCTAACTTTGCTCTTCTTTCTCAAGATTTCTGTGGCTATTCTCAAGGTCTCTTGTGGTTCCATATAAATTTTAAGATTATTCTTGTTCTGTGAAAAATGCCTTTTGGTATTTTGATAGGGATTGCACTCAATCTATAGGTTGCTTTGGGCAGTATGGACACTTTAACGATGGTAATTCTTCATATCCATGAGCACAGTACATGCTTCATTTATTTGTATCTTCTTCAATTTCTTTCTTCAGTGTCTTACAATTTTCCGAGTGCAGGTCTTTTACCTCCTTGGTTAAACTTAGTCCTAGGTACTTTATTTTTCGATGCAATTGTAAATGGAATTGTTTTCTTAATTTCGATTTCTGATGGTTCATTATTGATGTATAAAAGTGCAACCTATTTCTGAATGTTAATTTCTTACCCTATTTTACTAAATTCATTTATCAATTCTAATAGTTTTTTGGTGGAATCTTCACGGTTCTCTCTATATGTAATATCATATTCTCTGCAAATAAATGCAGTTTTACTTCTTCCTTTCCAATGTGGATGCCTTTATTTCTTTTTCTCGTCTGATTGCTGTGGCTGGGACTTCCAATACTATGCTGAATAAAAGTGGTGAAAGTGGACGTTCTTGTCTTGTTCCTGATCTTAATGAGAACGCTTTTAGCTTTTCCCCATTGAGTACGATATTATCTGTGGACTTGTCTTATATGGCCTTTATTATGTTGAGGTATGTTCCCTTTATTCCCATTTTGCTGAGTTTTTATCATAAACGTATGCTGGATTTTTGTCAAGTGCTTTTCCTGCATATATTGATAAGATCATATGCTTTTCATCTTTCATTTTGTTTATGTGGTGTATCATGTGAATTGATTTGCAGATATTGAACCAACTTTGCATTCCAGGAATAAATCCCAATTAATCATGGTGTATGATCTTTTTAATGCACTGTTGAATTCAGTTTGCTAATATGTTGTTGAGGATTTTTGTATGTATGTTCATCAGGGACATTGGCATATAATTTTTTATTTTTGGTAATGTCTTCAGTTTTAGAATCAGGGTAATGGTGGCCTTGTAGAATGAGCTTGGGGACCTTCACTCTTCTTGAATACTTTAAAATAGTTTGAGGACAGGTGTTAATTCTTCTTTGAATGTTTAGTAAAATTCAACTGTGAAGCCATGTGGTCCAGGACTTTTGTTTGTTGGGAGTTTTATGATTACTGATTCAATTTTGTTTGTAGAAATTGGTCAGTTCAGATTTTCTGTTTTTTCCTGATTCAGTCTTGGAAGATTCAATGTCTCTGGGAATTTATCCATTTCTTCCAGATTGTCCAATTTGTTGGTATGTAATTGCTCATATTTGTTTATAATCCTTTGTACTTCTGTGGTGTCAGTTGTCACTTTTCTTTCATTTCTGATTTTATTTGGATCCTCTCGTTTTCTTGATGAGTCTGGCTAAAGGTTTACCAATTTTGTTTATCGTTTCGAAGAACTAGCTCTTGACTTTACTGATCTTTTGTACTGCTTTTTAGACTCTAATTCATTGATTTCCTCTTTGATCTTTATTATTTCCTTCCTTCCACTCACTTTGGACTTTGATGTTCTTCTGCTAGTTCCTTGAAGTGTAGGATTAGATTGTTGAGATTTTTCTTATCTTAAGGTAAGCCTGTATTGCTATGAATTTTCCTCTTAGGACTGCTTTCACTGTACCCCATAGATTTTGGGTCATTGGTCTTGAGGTTCTTTACATTTCTTCCTTGATCTTGTTGTTAATCCCTTCATAATTTTGTAGTATGTTATTTAGCTTCCATGTTTCTGTGTTTCTCAGTTTTCTTATATTTGATTTCTAGTTTCATACCAATGTGGTCAGAGAAAGCCACACCATACCAAGTTGGCTAGCAGGCACTTGGTATGATTTCAATCTTCTTAAATTTATTGAGAGTTGTTTTGTGGCCTAACACGATCTACCTTGGAAAATGTTACATACGAACTTAAAAAGCATGTATTAGGTTGGTGCAAAAGTAACTGGTTTTTGCAATTATTTTTAACCTTTTAAACTGCAATTATTTTTGCACCAATCTAATGTATTCTGCTGCTTTGGGGTGAAATACTCTAAAAATATCAATGAAATCCATTTGGTCTAATGTGTCATGTAAGGCCACTATTTCTGTGTTGATTTTCTGTCTGGAAGCTCTGTCCATTGGTGTCAATGGGGTGTTCAAGTGCCCTACTCTGATTGTATTACTGTGGATTTCTCCCTTTATGTTGGTCAGTATTTGCTTTATATAGTTTGGTGCTTCTATGTTGGAGACATAAATGTTTACAAGGGTTGTATGTTCTTATTGGGGTGATCCCTTTATCATCATGTAACGTCCCTCTGTCTCCTATTATAGACTTTATTGTAAAGTCTGTTTTGTCTGATATAAATACTGCTACCTGTTGGGTTTTTTTCCCCCCGTTTCCATTCACATGAAATATTTTCTTCCATCCCTGTACTGTCACTTTGTGTGTGTTTTTTGATGTAAAGTGGGTCTCTTGTGAACAGACTATGCACGGGTCTTGTTTTCTTATCCACTCAGCTACCCTATGTCTTTTAATTGGAGCATTTAATCAACTTACATTTAAAGTGATTATTGATACATACATAGTTATGCCATTTTATTATTCATATTTATGTTCTTTTTCTTTTTTCTGTTAATACTTTTATGTTGGAAAAAAAGGATTGATAATGATAATATGCACATATATTATTAACTATATTGTGTTAATTATAATTACAAATTTTAATTATTTCTAATTGAATGTATCTTTATAAAATTTTAAAAATACATACATGTCATCTATACATATATAATAGCTTTAACAATATCATTACCAGCAACATGATACTACAAAATCTTGGTTCCAAATGATTTCTGTATATAACTTAGATATTTCTGTACATATATTAATTATAATTAGTTACATATTATTATATATGTGTCTATATATACACATATAAAAAACTGTTAACAATATTACCATCACTACCAAAACATAAGACTGCTGGCACTTGGTCTTTATGACATATCCCACTAGGCATGAACAGACAAAATACTATCTTTTAAATGTCACCAGAAATAATTCTTGGTGGAATTATATCAACAATTCTACAGATATTAAATTTACTTGTTTTGTTTTTGTGAGGGAGATTACATTTCTTCTCCTTTTTGAATTAATTATATAAAAATACAAGGCTCCCCTAAATAGCTCTTTTATCCTCCCATTTTTTCTAGTTCTTGCTTTTTTATCCTTCCCAATGTACCAGGCACAAAACAGCAACCATACTTAATGGTTTTTTTCATCAGGATCTCATTAAATTTACAAGATTATCTATGGAAAATTAATACCTTAATAATGGTAACTCCATATTTTAGAACATGATATCTTAATTTTTGTCTTTTGGGAGTATTTAAAAGTAACGTCTTTGGAAATTTAAGTTTACGCTGAAGTAGTTTCTGTTGTTATTGTAAATGCATTCTTATGTGACATATTTATGTTATACGTCAGTTTCTCTACTAAGATTTTGATGGGATTACTTCGAATATTATATAAATTTGGGGAGAATTTATATCTTAAAAATATTGATTCAATTGATTTAAAACTAAGGAACTAAAAAATTCTGTGTGTTTTCCTGTGTAGAGGTGTTTTACAACTTTTGTTAGACTTATTCTGATGTAACTGGATGTTTTCTGATGTTTATACATAGTATGTTTATTAAATTCCATTTTTCTAATTTTTTTGTTGCTTATTAAATAGAAATAACTGATTTCTGAATGAGTATCCAGTACTTGCTGAAATGATTTACAATCAATTCTAAAAGTTCACATGTAGGTATTTTGGGATTTTCTACATGCAGATCATATACTTTCTGAATGAGTGTGCGGAGATCCAGAGAGCGGTTTCTACACTCTCTGCCTCGCATGGGGAGGTGCTGGCTTGGGTAGTGAATGACCATCAACTGTGATTGGTTGGCCATCAGCTGTAACCGGTTAGTCAATTGGCTACTGATGTAACTGCCGGGCTGCGTTGATTGGTTGGTTGGTTGGCAGGCAGGCAGAGAAGTGAATGGCAGACTGCGATCGTGTGGCTACTACTGTGTGTGTCTACCCCCGGCCGCCAGAGAGAATACAGTGGTATGATTCCCCTATCTATGGCTCCGTGGGTGTTCCTTTTTTGGCCTAGCCATATCCTGTGTTCTTATGTGGGGAGAGGGACCAGAGGCCCCACAGGCCGCTCCGCACGACAAATGGCACAGCAAGCAGGGTCTCTCACACGACAATGAGTTTTGTATTTTCTTTACCAATCTTTTTTCCCTTGCCTAAATGCACTTTATAGGATCTCTTAGTCAGTGGTTTTGGTATTGGTGAGCATTCTTGACACATTCCCAAATTCAAGGAGAAAGTTTTCAATGTTTCCTGTAGAGTTTATGTAGATACGTCTAATAAAATTATGCAAGATTCCTTCTTTTCCTAGCTTGCTAAAAGTTTTATAAGTGAATGGGTTTTGAGTATTATCAAACGTTTTCTGTATTCCTAAAGATGATCATCTGACATTAATTCTGTCAATGTAGTGAATCACATTTATTAAATTAACACTGCAACTCTGGGAATAAATTCAACTTAATCATGATGTGTTATCCTCTCTAGTATCACTGGAATTTGATTCCTTAATATTTTTAAGATTTTTAGATCTAATTTCATAAAAATCAAAAACAAAAAACTGACCTGTAATATTGCTTTTGTGTAATGTCCTTGTCAGGTTTTGCTGTCAAAATTAAACTGGGCTGTTACACGTTTTATGTCACTTCTCAATTTAAAAAAATTAAACTCAGCTCATTAAAAAGGAAAAGTATTCAATCTTTTTCTATTTCCTGTCACACTTTATGTATTATTTCTTCTTTAAATGTTTAGAGAAATTCGCCAGTGAAACCATGTGGGTCTGAATCTCTAAATGGAAAGATTTGTAATTAGAAATTCCTTTTTCTAGATATTGGATTATGTAAATTTTCTGTTTGTATGTGTGGAGCCAGTTTGGGTAGACTCTGTTGTTTTTCAAGGAATTTGACTATCTAAAATTTCAAACTTATTCACTTTAAATTTTTCTTAACATCCATTCATTATTTTTAAAATGTTCATTAGACCCATCAGAGTGTATCCTCACTCCTGACACTGGTTATGTAACATCTGTTTCATTATTTTGACAGGAATTTATCAATTTTATTACTCTTTTTTTTTTTTTTATTGGGGAAGGAGAACAGGACTTTAGTGGGGAACAATGTGCACTTCCAGAACTTTCTTCCAAGTCAAGTTGTTGTCCTTTCAATCTTAGTTGTGGAGGGTGCCGTTCAGCTTCAAGTTGTTGTCCTTTCAGTCTTACTTGTGGAGGGCGCAGCTCAGCTCCAGGTCCTGTTGCCGTTGCTAGTTGCAGGGGGCGCAGCCCACCATCCCTTGCGGGAGTCGAACTGGCAACCTTGTGGTTGAGAGGATGCGCTCCAACCAACTGAGCTATTCGGGAGCTCAGCAGCAGCTCAGCTCAAGGTGCCGTGTTCAATCTTAGTTGCAGGGGACGGAGCCCACCATCCCTTGCGAGACTCAAGTAATTGAACTGACAACCTTGTGCTTGAGAGCCCACTGGCCCATGTGGGAATCAAACCAGCAGCCTTCGGAGTTAGGAGCACGGAGCTCTAACCTCCTGAGCCACCAGGCCGACCCTTATTACTCATTTCTGAGAACCAACTTTCGCCTCTGTTGATCATCTTTAAGTTTGCTTTACATGCCACTAATTTTCATATTTATCATTACTATTTCTTGGATTCTAATTTCTCAGTATAGTTTGCTGCTAATTTCCTGATGTGAATACTGAACTTAAAGAATGTCAGCCTTTCATCTTATAGCATTAAGGCTTAAATTGCTCAGCAAGAAAGGCTTAAGCTGAATTTTACACGTTTTGATATGCTATCTTCATTCAGTTCAAAATATTTTCTCATTTCAGTGATTCTTCTTTCACAAGAGATTAAAAATATAAACCTGAATTTCAAAAGTTGTGTTTTTTCTAGTTGTGTTTTTGTAGTTGGTTTTAAAATTAATTTGATGGTGGTCAAAAAGTATAAACTGTAATATTTTAAATCTTGATTTTTTTTTAATCAGATATGTTTTATGTTCCAACATAAGGTCCTTTTGAAAATATCCCACTTCAAAAGTAGATATATTCTGTTGTTGATGGATGTAGTGCTCTCTATACATCTTTCAGTGAGTACATTCAAATCTTTATCAATTTCTGGTGAATTTTCTTTGAATATAGCTTTAATATTAGTTCTCTTCCATTTGCCTCCCCCCCCCCCCGACCCTGCCGGGACTCCAATATAAATGTCATAAATGTCATTCCTTCATTGCATGTCTTCAATTTCCACTATTTTCTCTAATACTTGTTTGTCCAACTTTGACATATAACTGACATACGAGTATGTTAACACTGTGTAAGTTTAAGATATACGATGTATTGATTTGATACATTTATATGCTGCAAAATGATTACAACCATATCCTTAGCTAACATCTCAATCATGTCCCATAATTACCATTTCATTTTGTGGTGAGAATCTTTAAGATCTGCTCTCTCAGCAACTTTCAAGTATATAATACAGTATCTCTGACACTTTTTACTTCATTCTTTGTATAATTTTCATTCGCTTAGCACTTTTCCTGCCTTTCTTTAATGTACTTTATTTAATTTTCATTTCAGTCAATTCTTCCTGGAGCACCTTGTAATTTATTTGTTTCTAAGATAATTTTTTTCTTTGTCTTTGATAACTTTACTGAGTTCACACTCTTTTTATTCAATTTTTGTTTTATTTTCTTTCCGTGGTTTTAAATTTTTTGATTCTACACTTTAAAAAAAGTATCCATAAATGCTTGATTGAATACATGTAACTCTGAAGTGTGATTATAGTTTTCATCTTCATGTTTTTTTTCTGGGGTGAGGAGAATTTCCCACAGTTAATATGTGATTAATCTCATTTTTAAATATTTTGTAACAGCCATATATATGGATTTATTAATCTTCCCTTTTCACCTTTTTGTAGTACTAAGCTGTTTTTACAAGATTCCTAGTTTAATAGCACCCTCTTTTATCAAATTCTTTGAAGTCTAGATATTTTATATATATTTTTTCCTTTTTGTTAGCTCTCTGGGAGGGGCTGTAAGATTTTTTTTAAAAAAGTAGAACCTAATTCCTTTATTTTAGTAAAGATAGTAGAGACAAAACACAAAGAAGCATGGTGGTAAGCCCTTGATTTTGTGTTCCCTTTGTCTTGTACGAACCTAAAACTTCATGTGTTTTTCTTTCCTTCTTCAGCACTTAAATGCAAAAGTAAGCTTGTTTCCTGTTTACCTTTTGTCTTGATCCCGAAACTATGCATTTAGAAGAATACTTCTGCAAATCACTCATAATTTAAAATAAATTCCTTATAGTCCCTGTTCTGATCTCTCTCTTGCTCTCTCTCACACACACACATTTAAGTTTAAACTTAGTGCAGAGTTAGTCTTTCTGTCAGTGTAGGTCAACCTTACGTCCATTTGCTAGCTTCTATCTTCAGCTTGGTTGGCCTTTGCTCACCACAAAGCCTTGCTGAGGGCTGGAAGTAGAGATGGGAGTGTGAGAGACCACATGCAGGGGACCTGGTGGTTTCTTTCTTTTTATTTGCAATTATTTTCAAGTTTGGGTATTCTGTCTTCAACTTATGCTGTGAGCATGGTTTATGTGTAGATTTCTTTTACCCTTCTGGTAGAGTTCTGAAATGTTTTTGGAGGAAATATTGGGAGTTAAACTGTTACCGCTGTCTTTAGCTACCCAGAAAAAGTGAGATTTAAAAGTTAAAATAATGAAATAATCAAATTCCATAAAGCAACACAGGTTAAAAGATCAACAATATTGTCTGTCATCTAATAGGCATGACTCCAAAAAGTTGTCAGAGGAAAAAAAAGTCGATAGATCAAAATAAATAAATGACAGAAAATTCATTTTAAAGTTAAAACACGATAAATTTACATACAGCCTCATAAACAAAAAGGCTCACATACTTACACATGTAAAGCTCTTATGAATAAGGAATAATCCAATGTGAAATACAGTATGGGGAATATAATCAATAATGTTGTAAAGACTATGTAGGGTGTCAGATGGGTACTGGACTTACCAGGGGGATCATTTCATAAATTATATAAATGCCTAACCACTGCGCTGTACACCTCAAACTAATAAAAAATAATATTGAATGTCAACTATAATTGTGTGTGTATATATATGTGTGTGAATATATGTGTGTGAATACATATAAAAATGTATACACACACACATATATATAGAGGGTGCCAAAAAAAAAAAGTATACACATTTTAAGAAAGGAAAAAACTTATTAAAATTAAGCTAATGGTAACCACTTTGAGTACCTCTTGTAATTGCAGAAGTCAAACGTGCCTTGTATTCATCTTTTGTTATTGGTATATATTGAATATTACAATTTTAATAGTTTTTCCTTTCTTAAAATGTATATACATTTTTTTGGCTGTGTGTGTGTGTGTGTGTGTGTGTGTGTATCATCATGGGATGTAAAGTAGAGCATAGAGAATATAGTCCATGGTATTATACTAGCTATGTACGATGTCAGATGGGTAGTAAATTTGGTGGGATTATCACTTTTTGAGGGCTGTAAATGTCTAATCATTATGCTGTTTTGTGCACCTGAAACTAACTTTAAAAATAAAAATAAAAAAAATTCAAGTAGAAAAATGGGCAAGAGATATGAATTAAAAAAAAAAAAAAGCCTCCGTGAAGCATATGAGAATATCCACAAGTAAGAAGACAAAAAGATTTCCTTCTAACGTGTTAGATTAAGATGACTATAAAGATGACTAGCAGGTGATCAGGAAGTGTTCAGTAACCTCCTTGATTCGCAATCACCAGTGGAGTTAATAAAATTTGCACAAATATATATATAATAAAACCATTTGACAGAACGTATCAAAATAGCAAATATGTACTTGTAAACACATATAAACTCACACCAAGCATTTTTATGAGTTCTAAATAATTTCATCTAAAAAATACACAACTATACCAAAGATTTGTGCTGGTACAAAATGATCAATACATTTTTGCATTTCAAAAGATGTAATGTTTGTGAATAACTGAAAAAAAAAAACAAAACAAGATTCACTATTATGATGAAATGACAATAAAATCCTTCAGAAATCTCAGAAATAAAAATCTTAAATTACTTTGGATTATTTTCTCTTGTAACTCATAAAGCATTTTAAACTATGCTGATCATCAATAAAATACGACTTTAGAATTTAAAAATTACCAACCAAAAATATGCATACAAATATATATACCTGATTTCATTTTTTTGATTTTAAAAATTTTATGTGTACATATTTTTTCTGAAACTTTTGAATATAAATTGAAGAGAGTGCTTGTTGACCCAATATGTCAACATGTATTTCCTAAGAACAAAGACTCGAATAATAACCCCAGTACAGTTATTAACATTAGGAAATTCAATTTTATCTGATCTGCAGTCCATATTCAAATTTCATCTATTGTTCCAGCAACACCATTTATAACTATGCCCTCTCCTCCAACAATTAGTGTGTAAGATCAAGCATTTTATTTAGGTATGTTTCTCATTTAATATGGAACAGTTCCTCAGTCTGTGTTTTTTGACATTGGGATACTTTAAGAGTACAGGCGAATCAATTTGTATAACGTTTTCAATTTGATTTGTCTGATACTTCCTAATGATTCGCCTTAGGTATGCATTTCTGACAGGAATATATCACATGGATGATGTTTTCTCCTTCTTAGTGAATCTGATCAGGAATGGTGTATCAGTTTGTGTCCATACTGATAGTGGTAGCAATAATTTTTGTTACAGTGGTAACCTCCATGTTTACCAATCAGAAATTTGGTAATTTTTCCCTTCATAAATGGTTTGTGGGGAGATAACGCTGAGACTATGTAAATGTTCTACTTCTCATTAAACATTAGCCACAAGGTTTACCATTCAACTATGATTTTCTAGCTTAATCGTTCCTTCCAAATTCATTAGTTGGCATTAGACTATCAGGAAAAACTTTCCCTTCTCCTTCATTCATTCATATCAGTAGGACTTAAAAATTCTTATATTATACAAGGGGGACGTACTATCAATTACTTTGAATTTTTCTTTTTTTTTTTCATTCCCCAAGTGCCCCAGATTTGGCCAACGCAAGTCCCTTCAATCTGGTTCCTCTGTCCATTTGCCTGGTCCCTCTAATTCTCAGAATCATGCCTTACTTTATATGGTGAATGATGGAAATATATTATTTGATAGGGAGGTAGGTTATAAGTTGTATGCATTTGTAAAATCTCAACAGAATGTACACTTAAATTACATGTACAGAGTATGTTAATACTCTAGCTAATAGTGCTTCTTACAATGTTGTGGGCCAACATTCCTAAATGACCTATGTATTAAGTAAATATATTTATGATAATGGAAACCAAATGTCTCGTTAGAGAAAGAAGGTACAAGTAAGCAAAGAGGAAAAACCAGAATAAACTCTGGGTTTTAAACATAATATAGCTATAAAAAATTATAGACATGTGTATATTTAAGTGTGAGTATATACCCACACTCAGACATACTTTCCATCTCTGTTCACTGAGAGGCCCTAATAGCAACGCGGCACCTGGAGCAATGAAAACAAATGGCAGCCAGATCTCAGTTTCTAAATAATACTCTTCTCCACTACAAGCCAGCAAGTCTCCTTAGAAAAAGGCTAACTCTAGGTTTGGGATGGGAAAAGTATAAGTTTTGCCTTTCATTTAAAAATAAAAGTATTTTAATAATTACATACATTGAATTGCAGACTTAAAAATGGCTAAAATGGTCAATTCTATGGTGCGTATTTTACCACCATAAAATAAAACAACAAAAGGTATATGTGCAGGAACACTGCAGTAAGAGCACTACTATTTTCCCATAAAGTATGAGAAATACAAAATACATCAACTGACGAATGAGAAACCAAAACTGCCTGAGGCAGTTTTCTTGCCATGTTCCTCAACACATTTATTTAAAAGAGAGAGTCTGAGGCCTTGCTAGATATGCCATCTATATCAACACTTAAAGAAAATAAACATAAAACAATGCAGTTTAAGCCTCAAACTTGAATCTAAGTACAATTCACTGAATACTTACTATGCAGACAGCACTCTGCAGAATAAGACATAATCTTTGCCTTTTCAGGAATTTAAAATCCAGTTGTTTTTATAAAATATAGGACACTGAATTCATGATAATGCAGATGATCCAGTTTGGGGAAGAGGAAACAGAAATGATTTGAAGATGTCAATCTGACTATGGCACCATAAAATGGAAAAGTGGTTTAGTTTTGAGCCCTGACATTAAAATGTTTCATTAAGAATTCAACCTCACTTCTCAGTAGTTTAAATCAAATCAGATGACATGATCATCTACATGAGATGCTAGTAGGACAATGAGTCCATTCAGTAGAAGCTATCTTCTAGTACGGTCATCTCAGAACAAGGTAAAAGAAAGCTGTGTTCTGGATTCTTCTAATGCCGGGGGGAAAAAAGCCAGATTTTCTGAAGTTACATCATCTACCTAGCTTTCTTAGGAAAAAGTAAAAAATTATTCCTTAAGTACACTAAAGTAACAATACTGAGATCTAAACCATTTCTTACTTAGATATACGTAGATATAACTATGTCTTTCTTTTCTTCTGTCTCCTTCAATTCGAGGGCACAGAGTATGTTCAAACATTATTAACTACATTAAAGAGGAAAGAGAAAACATTTGAATAACCAGAGTCCCTTTTTAAAGCCTTTACTTAAATTTTCTGGTAGAAGTGGTAAAAGAAATTACCAAATTTGGAACATGTTATATATAATTGTATCATGTTTCAAATTCTCTCAAGAATGACAAAAATTTTTAGGTAGATGAAAATGTATCAAACTTGGTAGATGGTTCTAATGCTATTTAATAAAATATTTAAAAAGTCATAGTAATGGAACCTCCTTGAGTGTTTAAAAGCCTACTACATTTAAGTTGAAACTGAAGCATATTCAAAAAACAATTCAGCATTCTTAAAGTTCTTACCACAATCATTTCTGAAGGCTCTAATACAAGACAATCACATCCTCTTTTTCCTCCAAACTGCTTACCAAAACTATAAAAACAGAAAAACAATTTCTTTAGCAAAGGTTATAAATAAAATATATCAATATAGGAAAAAAACAAACAACCAAAAAAATCTAGATGTTAACCAAGAAATTCTGCCCCTATCACTTATATTAGTAAGATTTTCTTAAACAAACAAAACTTTCCTCTTACTTCCCCAGACTCTATTTGATTAGTAGAGTTCTGTGTGAAAATTCTTTTAAAATTTCTGCCTTTAGTCTCTAAAACTGGTTATAAAAGATGCCTGCCTCATCTCAAATTTTAAACATCTATCAGTATGTGCTGAATTAAAGTAAAAACACACCTAATATAGAGTAAAGCCACAATTATAAAATAGTTTATGAAAGTAAATTGTTATAGTACTTTGGGAGCAGTATTATGTAACATGTAAACTTTAAAAATATTCACATTTGAATATATAAAGGAAGGTAGTAAAATGCAGAAGTGATTCATTTAAAAAAATAAGTGTTGGAGCTACTAGCTAGCTCTGATAAAAAACTAACACTGGATTAGTACTAAAAGAAATTGTATTTTTATATTCTTCACCTGGGAGAAATATTTCTAAGCAAATCAAAAAAGAAAGCATTCATAAAGGAACAGATTGATACTTTCATTATAAAAGATAAACTGAATTTTAAAAACGTGGGGGTAATAAAACACTTGCTAATTATGAAGCAAAAGGTTAACATACTGAATAGGCAGAGCACACTTAAAAGAAATTATAAGAGCAATCTAAAATGTTACATAAATGAAAATTAAGTACCATGACCAATTATATAATAATGTAAATAGAATTTATTCCAAAAATAACCAGATTAAAAAAACCTCCACTAATAATGCAAAAATATATAACATATCAAAAAATAAATTTAATAAAGAAATACAGAAGTCATTTATAAAAAACTATGTAATTTTATTGATGGACTGGAAACAGGGCTTGAACAAGAGAGGTGACACAGCATGTCCTTTAACAAAGAAACTCATAAAAATGTCAATTCTCTAAAGTATAAGGTTATATACAAATATTAGTTTAATAATAAAATTCTAATTAAAATCCAAATGAAATTACTTTGAACATAACCAAAAAAATCACTTTTTTCTTAAGCAGAACTGTAATTTTTGTATTTCAAAACTCTTTCAAACTTTTACAACACCTAATACATAAATCAATCAAAAGCAAATTCATAAAAGTTTGCTTTAATACAAGATGGAATAACAAGTTTACTCTCCTACCTGAAAAAATAAAAAAATCAGACAAAATATGTAAAACAAGTTTCAAGACACTCGAAAACAGGCAGGACAAGGCTATAATGGTCTCTAAAAGAAGGTACAAAAAACTAAGATGACCCCTACAATCTCCCATTTTACTACCTACCAGCAATCTCTAGGCCACAATACAAAGGAGAAGCCTAACAGAGCCTGGAAATCTCACTGAACTGAAGAGACAAGAGATAGCTTTGGGATGCGGGTGATGGGGAAGATCATTCAAGTTGTCAGGCCACAGGACAGGAAAGGAGAGAGCAGCAGAGAGACAAAGGAAGTGAGACGGAGAGAACAAGAACATGCATGAGAGTGCATGTGTGAGCATGCGTATGTGCTTTGGTGATTTTCAGAAAGGTTCCTTTGTGTCTGTGTGAGTCCTATGAATATATGAGAACAAATCAACTAAAAGCCAGAGTGCAACGATTACATAATACATGGAGCACTGGGTAGGTTCCTCAGAAATGTGTTTCTTAGTAATGGGATAAATTGGTACACCACACTAAACAAGTGCTGGACTTGCTCAAATAAATATAAAAGATAACACTCAAAATGATCAAATGGATTCCAATTAGCTAAACTGTGTGTCAGAAGAAAGCCCAATACTAACCTAAAATACAAAAGCTTGAACCCAGCAAGATAAAACTCGTGATGTCCAACATCCAGTAAAACAAAACAAAAAATAGGCATCAAAAGAAAAGAATTTCCAGTCAAGATGGCGGAGTGGGTAAATGCTGTGCTCACCTCCTCTCAGTACCACATCGATTATAACTAAACCACAGAACAACCATTACGGAGAATCGCCTGAGGTCTAGCTGAACCAAAGCCAGACAACTATAGATTTACAGAAGAAGCCACCTTGAGACTGGTAGGAGGGACAGAGAAAATGGAAAGGGCTGGTCCCACATCCACATGTGACCATTAAAAATCAGAAGGGATATTTCAGCAAAAGACACGTGCAATATGATTTCACTCATATGTGGAATCTAAAGAACAAAATAAACAACAACAAAAAAACAGAAATAAACTCAGATACAGAGTACATTTTGGTGGTTGCTAGACGGCAGCAGGGGTTGGGAATGGATGAAAAAAAGAGAAGAGATTAAGAAAGACAAATTGCTTGTTACAAAGTAGCCATGGGGATGTAGGGTATAGCATAAGGAATTTAGTCAATAATATTGTAATAACTAGTATGGTGTCAGATGGGTACTAGATTTATTGAGGTAATAGCTAGGAGGGAAGTTGGGAACAGGGTGAAAAGGTAAAGACAATCAGAAGTAGAAATTAATAGTTACAAAACAGTCATGGAGATGTAAAGTAAAGCACAGGGAATATAGTCAATAATATGGGAATAACTATGTATAGTGCTAGGTGGGTACTAGTCGGGGGATCACAAATTATATAAATGTCTAACCACTATGCTGTACACCTGAAATTAACATAAATAATGAATGTCAACTGGAAAAATTTTTAGTATATGTGCTGCCGAAGCGAGCATGAAAAATTTTTAAAAGGGGGTAAAAGGTGAAGGGGAATAAGAGGTTCAAATTTCCAGATATAAAACAAATAATCATGGGGAAGTACTGTGTTTCCCTGAAAATAAGACCTAGCCGGACCATCAGCTCTAATGAGTCTTTGGGAGCAAAAATTAACATAAGACCCAGTATTATTTAAGACCGGGTATAACATAACATAACAACACCGGATCTTATGAGACCGGGTCTTACATTAATTTTTGCTCCAAAAGACACATTAGAGCAGATAGCCCAGCTAAGGCTTATTTTCCAGGAAACACAGGGAATATAGTCAATAATACTGTGATAGCGTAGTAAAGTGTCAGTTGGTTGCTGGATTTATGACAATCACTTCTTTAGGTATATAAATGTTAAATTAACTATTGTGTATACCTGAAACTAATATAATAATATTGTATGTAAGCTATATTTTAATAAAAACCTTAAAAAATGAAATAAATAAACAGGAAAATATGATCCATAACCAAGAAACACCAATCAATAAAAACAAACCCAGAACTGTCAGCAGTGAGGGTTATCAATAGACAAGAACATTAAAACAGCTATTTCTAAGTAGTTCCACATGTGCATGAAAGTAGCGATAAGTATGACCAGGATGAAGAGAGAAACAGGTGTAAAACAGGACCTAGTGCAATGTTCTATCACATCAGATATGCAGGCACATAATGTCTGGTTGTCTCATTTTTTAGTATTGTTAAAAATGGTGAGCAGCTTCAGACAGTGTCAACTTGACATACCCAGTACAAAACTTCCAATTATCTATTAGTCTTAGCATCCATTTAGATCAGTGCCTACATCTAAAGCATTATTAGGGATAATAAAATAGGCATTTTACAATTTTATCACCTACTGAATTTATCAGCTAAAGTACTAATATAAAGAAACACACTCCCTCATCAACTATTTGAGTTATTGGAATAATACTTTATACAAGAAATGCAGGCTAAGTGCTTCCACTGTAGATGACATGACTGTATATTAACTGAATCCTATGATTCTATTTTTTAAAAGGCCACCAGAAATAAGTGAATTTATTAGCAAGATTAAGGATACAAGTTCAATGTCGAAAAACCAATTGTTTTATTGTATATTAGCAACACACTATCAGAAAAACCTTTTAGTTCCACTAAAAATAGAATAAAAACACAGAATACTTAAGAGATAAATTCATCAAATTATTTATAAGTTGCCTATAAGACTACAAACTAAAAAACTACAAAACATTGCCAAGCGAAACTAAAGATGATCCAAATAAAATGCGACATATCCTGTTTATGGATTTAACTGTTCTACACTTTCAATTAAATCAGTTGCCTTAGGGAAATGGCATAATTCTAAAATTTCATGAAATTGTAAAGCTAAGATAGCTAAAACAATTTTGGAAAACAAAAGCAAAGCTGGAGTATTTGTATTATCAGATTTCAAGATACACTGAAAAGCTAGAATTCTCAAGATGGTACGGAATTAAATCAACTTACAAGGTGTGATCAAACAACACACTAAATGTTTAAATAAAAATTATCACAGTAAAAGACATTATTGCCATTAATCACTCTCAAAATACTACCCCTTGTTTCTAACACACTTATCCCATAGTTCTTGCCACTTTCTGAAGCAGTTCTGGAAGTCCTTTTTTGTGAATGTCTTTGGTTGTGCTGTCATGGCTGCCTCAATGTCCTGAATCATTTTGACTTCGGACAAGAGCCAGAAATCACATGGTGCCAGACCTGGTGAACAAGGTCAATGAGGACACACTGTAATGTTTTTTTTTTGGACAGAAATTGCAGTATACCAAAAGCGATGTGTGACATGGAGAGTTGTCATGATGGAAGATAATTTACAGCACACTTTAAAACACACCTTCTCTCAACTGTAGCTCATGTCTGACTGACTGCACCGAATAAGTTGAAACTTGTCACATACTGTTACTAACGTCCGACGCGCAGCTTCCCGTATTGAAGATCCCTGCCTTTCTGTTGGATGTCACTCGGCAATGGCAGTCACTGTATGTTGTGATCACAACAGAAAGGCTCCATGTCACATATCACTTCTGGTATAGGCAATTTCTGTCCAATAAAAACATTACAGTGTGTCCTCACTGATCTTATTAACCAGATCTGGCACCATGTGATTTCTAGCTCTTCCCCAAAGTCAAAATGACCAAGAAAGGAAAACTGTTTAGAATCAATTCAGGACATCGAGGGAGCCATGACAGCGCAACAAAAGACACTCACAAAAGAAGACTTCCAGAACTGCTTCAGAAAGTGGCATGAACAATGGGATAAGGGTGTTCAAAGTGAGTATTTTGAGGGGGATTAATGGCAATGTGTCTTTTACTGTAATAATTTTTTTTTTAATTTAAACATTCACCGTATTTTTTTTAATCACACCTAGCATAGATCAATGAAACAGGATAGAGAGAGCAAAATCATACCCATACATATATGTTCAGTTAATTTTTAACAAAAGTGTCAAGGGAATTCAGTGGGGGAAAGATAGTATTTTTTTAATAAATGATGATGAAACAACCAGATATCAATACAGAAAAGGTCTTAATATACCACGATAAACAATAATTAGAAATGGATGAGATATAAATAAAAAAATGGAAATTATAAAATTCTCACAGCATCAGAACTTTTGTACACGCCCTAGATCAGGGTTAGGAAGTTTCCTTCTGTATGTGTAGTATGGTCAAAGATTTCATCATGAAAGGGTTTTAAAGTTTGTCAAGTGATTTTTCTGTGTTTATTGAAAAGATCATGTGGTTTTTGTCCATTATTTTACTAGCAGAGTATATTGTATTACTGATTTATGGATGTTAAGTAATAAATGCTGGATTTGGTTGGCTGTTATTTTGTTAATGGTTTCCACTTGTATGTTCATGAGAGATAATTTGTAAGTTTTCTTGTCTTGTGATGTCTTTGTCTGGCCCTTGGTATCAGGGTAATGCTGGACTCATAAAATAGGTTAAAAGTGTTCCCTTTTCCTCTATGTTCCAAAAGAGTTTGCACAAGATATGTAATAATGCTTCCTTAAGTATTTGAAAACACTTAGTAGTAAAGCCATCTGGGCCTAGGCTTGTTTTGTGGGAATATACTTAATTTCTTTAGTTTTTATAAGAATAAAGTTCCCATTTCTTTTTGAGTCTATTTATAGTAAGTTATGTCTTTGTAAAATTTACCCAATCTGTTGATATAAACTGGCTCATAAAATTCTTTAATAATACAGCTGACCCTAGAATAACACAGGTTTAACTACACAGGTCTAATTACGAGGTCTGACAAGTTCGTGAATCTGCCACCGTGTGTTCACATTAGTAGCACTGTACAAACAGCTCGGTAAGGTTTCATAACCTTGGTGTATCAGTGTCTCACAGCTGTGTTCACTTTGATGTGTGGCGGTGTCTTCCTGAGTGGCGTTCATTATTGTTATTGCGTGTTTTTGTGTGCAGTCCCAAGAATGTCTGAGCTTGAATTAGAGCAACAAATACGCATTTCTTGTTAAACTTGGCAAGAGTGCAAGTGAGATGAGGGACATGTTAGTCCAAGTTTATGGGGATAATGCCATGAAGAAAATGGCGGTGTACAAATGGATTACATGTTCTTCTGAAGAGAGAGAATATGTCACTAATGAAGAGATGCAGGGTGGCCAGTAACTGAGAAGAACTGATGAAAACATTTCAAAAAATCATTGAATTGTGTCTCAAAATAATCAGCTGACTGTGAGAAGCACAGCAGACCAAGTAAACATCAATAGAGAAACAGTTAGGAAAATCTTAACTGAAAATCTTAGCACAAAAAAAATGTCCAAAAATGACTCTGAAACAGCTCTTGCATTTCAACAATGCACCAGCTCACACGACACTATCTCTGAGGGAGGGAGTTTTTAGCCAGTAAACAAATAACTGTATTGTAACACCCACCCTACCCATCTGTTCTGGCCCCCAAGCACTTTATCCAAAGATAAAGGAAATATTGAAAGGAAAACATTTTGATGACATTCAGAACATCAAGGGTAATACGACGACGACAGCTCTGATGGCCATTCCAGAAAGAGTTCCAAAATTGCTTTAAAGGGTGGAATAGGCACTGGAGTCAGTGCATAGCTTCCCAAGGGGAGTACTTCAAAGGTGACCGTAGTGATATTCAGCAATGACGTATGTAGCACTTTTTCTACAATGAGTTTGCGGACTTAATTGTCAGAACTCGTATTCCTGGATTTGTTTCAAGAAATACTGTAAATGTATTTTCTCTTCCTAATGATTTTCTTAATAACATGTTCTTTTCTCCAGCTTACTTTATTGTAAGAATACAGCATGTAATACATATAACATAAATATGTGTTAAACAACTGTTCATGTTATCAGTAAGGCTTCCGGTTAAACACTAGGCTATTACTTATTGGGGAGTCAAAAGTTGTATGTGGATTTTCAACTGCACAGGGGTCAACTAACCCACATTGCTCAAGGGTCAACTATACTTTTAATTCCGGTAAGATAGGAATATCCCTTCTTTCATGCTTGATTTTGGTAATTTGTGTCTCCTCCTTTTCAAATGGTCCGTTTCAAGGTTTATCAATTTTGCTGATCTTTCAAAGAACCAACTTTTCATTTCACTGATTTTTTTATCTATTGTTTTTCTGGTTTTTATTTCACTGATTTCCACTCAAACTTTACTTCTATTTTCTTTGAATTTACTATGTTATTCTTATTCTTAAGACAGAAACTTAAGATGACTGAATCAAGACCATTATTCTTTTCTCATAATTTCCTTGTAAGACACTTTATGGGCTTCAACTAAATTTTGATATGTGTTCATTTTCATTCATTTCAAAACATTTTATAATTTCTGTTGTCAAGTCTTCCTTGATCTATGGGTCACTTTCAAATGTGTTGTTTAAATTCCCACATTTCGTTCTGGTATTGATCTATAATTCCAGTATACTTCCTCAAAGGATAAACTTTGATTTCAATCCTTTTAAATTTATTGAGACTTGTTTTTTGGCCTAGAATATACTCTGTTCTGGAGAATGATAAGTAAGCCAAAAAAAATGTATCACATCAAAGTGATTGATAGTACTTTGCAAGCTTTATCCTTACTTTCAGTCAAGTGGTTCTATCGATTATTGAGAGTAGAATTTTGAAATCTCCAGCTGAAGTTCTACTGATCCTTTCAAATGTCAGTTTTTACTGCTCATTTTGGGGCTCTATTATTAAATGTATATACAATGAAACTGTCATGTGTTCCCAATGCATTGATATTTTTAGCACTATGAAATTTTGCTCTTACTCTTTAGTAATATTTCCAGTTTTACTGTCTATTTTGACTGATATTGATATGACCAACTCCAGTTTCCTTATGAATATAATTTGCCAAGTATATCCTCTTCCATCCTTTTACTTTGAACATATTTGTGCTTAAAGCTAAAATATTTCCTGCAGATAGCATATAACTGGATCTTAGATTGTCACAGAATCTGATAATCTCTGTCTTTTGAATTGACTGAATGCACATGTGTTTGAATTTCTGCCATTTTCCTATTTATTCTGTAAATACATCATCTTTTTTGTTCCTCTGTTCTTCCTTTACTGCCATCATTTCTGTTAGACAAATATTTTCATTGTGATATTTTAGTTCCTTTCATGATTTTTACATGTGGTTGTTTTTTGTTTGTTTGTTATATTCTTAATGGTTGAGCTAGAGAGAACAATATACATGGAGAATAAAACAAGGCTGTCACTCTCACTACTTCCAATTAACGCTGTACTGCAGATTCTAACCAATGTAACAAGGCAAGAAAAGGCATACAGATGGGAAGGAAGAAATAAAGCAGGCTTTACCAAAGACAACTGCTTCTGTATGTAGAAAACTCTAAGAACCAACAAAGTTTACTAGAACTTACAGAGTATATCAAAGTCACAGGACATAAGAGCAACATGTAAGAATTAACGGTATTTCTCTATTCTGGCAATGAATAAAACAAAACGAAATTAAGAAAACTATGCTATTCAGAACAGTGTCAAAAAGGAAAAATATTTGGAAATAATTTTCAAAAAGTGTAAGAATTACACTGAAAATGCACTGAAAAATTCAAAATTACTGAAAGAAATTAAGATGTAACTACATGTAGAAACAGTCTCTGTTCAGAGATTGGAATGTGCAGTATTGTAAAGACTACAAGTCACCCCAAATTAATCTATAGATTCTAAATATTTCTACACATCCAGTTTCTGGTCTGGCATGTAAGAATACTGGAAATCGCACTCTCTCCTATAACAAGTAAAAAGTTGAACAAACTGAAAAATCAACAACTTTCCTTACACTTGTAAGAGAAGTAAAATAACAACAGCAAAATGCTGCCCTAAATTGGAGAATGACAGATGAATACAGAGAATCACAACTTAAAGCAGCAATCTCTAAGGAGACTGGTGCCAGGACAGAGAAAATCAAAATGTAATTGATGAAATGATGGAAGTTCAGAGTAGACAACTCTGACAGTTAAAACTCCCGGGAGACACAGTCATTGTGAAGGGGCCTCCACAGTTGAGTTTTACATCATGGATCTCTACCAGGTTCTCATGGGGAATAACAG
The DNA here is from genome assembly GCF_964194185.1 of Rhinolophus hipposideros. NCBI lineage: Eukaryota > Metazoa > Chordata > Mammalia > Chiroptera > Rhinolophidae > Rhinolophus > Rhinolophus hipposideros. Next base: position 8,927,464 of record NC_138069.1, read on the forward strand.
AGAAAAAGCCCCTTGTGCTCCTGTCAAGGGGAGGGAAAAAAGGTTTTGAAATATGCCACAACAAGGTCTGCCCTTAAGAGAAACTATTCTATTTTATCAGCGCCTAATATACCTGCAGAAAGGGAAATACCAAACTCAAGTCAGCTCCAGCCTTCCATACGGAGAAAGGAAAATATCTAACTGCAACCCACGCTAGCAATCCTGTCACATCTAAAGGGAGGAAAAGACCTGAGACGCACATGTGAAGTTTCACAGTGAGAGGCAAAGGCTCACTAAGACTGAGATCTAATCACTATAAAATGCTTCCCCTCCCCCACCTTACCAGCACATTACCAAAGGTCTATTTTACAGCAATTTCCTTTACCCAGCACATCATGCCTGGCTATCAAGAAAAAAAATTACAAGGCATGCTAAAATGTAAAAAACACAACTGGAAGACACAGAGCAAGCATAACCAGACTCAGATATGGCAGGGATGTATAAAAAGAATTATACAAAAACAAAAAGAAGAAAAACAATTATAAAGAATTATATGGCCGGCCCGGTGGCTGAGGTGGTTGGAGCGCCGTGCTCCTAACGCCGTAGGCCCCCGGTTCGATTCCCACATGGGCCAGTGAGCTGCGCCCTCTACAGCTAAGACGGTGAACAACAGCTCTCCCTGCAGTTGGGCTACCGTGTACTACCGTGAGCACCCGGTGGCTGTGCTGGCTAGCAGCAGGCGTGAGTGGCTGGCAGCTGACAAGAGCTGCCCTGAGCTGCTGTGTGCTGCTGACCAACGACCGTGACCGACTGCCTTAGCCGGGTTGAGGGCAAGGCTCATAATACTAGCACAGGCCAGGGAGCTGCACCCTATTAGACTGAGAAACAATGGCTTAAAAACGGGGCGGGGCGGGGGGGGGTGGAATCATACAACATGACCAAGTAGGATTTAACCCAGGTACAAGTCTGGTTCAACATTAAAAAAATCAATTAATGTAATTCATCACATCATATCAATAGATGCAGCCAAAGTATTTGACAAAATACAACACCCATTCGTAATAAAAACCTTCAGTAAACAAGAAATGGGAACTTCCTCAACTTGATAAAGACTATCTATAGAAAAACACAACAGCTAATATCAAAGTTACTGGTGAGAAACTCAATGCTTTACCACTAAGATCAGACACTAGGCAAAGATGTCTCCTCTTAACCAGTGCTTTTCAAGATCATACTGGAAGTCCTCACTAATGATAAATGGAAAGGGAAGTGGAAATGGAAGGAAAGAATACAAATTGAGAAAGAAGACATATAACTGTCCTTGTTTGTGGATGACATGATCATCTAGTATGTAGGAAATTTGCGGAACTGACCAAGAAGACTCCTGGACCTAATAAGCAATTGTATCAACATTGCAGGATACAAGGTTAACATACAAAAGTTTACTGCTTACCTATACACCAGCAACAAACAAGTGGAATTTGAAATTAAAAATATAATGCCATTTACATTATCATCAAAAAATGAAATACTAAGGTAAAAATCTAACAAAATATGTACAAGATCTATATGAAGAAAATTACAAAATTCTGATAAAAAAAATCAAAGCAAAATTAAATAAATGAAGAGATAGTCCATGTTCATGGATAGGAAGAGTTAATGCTGTCAAGATGTCAGTTCTTCCCAACGATTTATAGACTAAATGCAATCCCAACCAAAACCCAGAAAGTTATTTTGTGAATACTGAAAAACTTATTCAAAAGTTTCTATAGAGACAAAAAAGGCCCAGAATAGCCAACACAACACTGAAGGAGAACAAAGTTAGAGGACTGACACTATCCAACTTCAAACGTACCATAAAGCTACAATGATCAAGACAGTGTGGCACTGGTAAAAGAATAAGCAGATAAGTGGAACAGAATGGAGAGCCCAGAAGTAGACCCCCAAACATAGTCAACTGATCTTTGACAAGGGAGTAAAAGCAGCACAATGATAAGTCACCTTTTCAATAAATGGTTCGGGACAACTGGACATCCACATGCAAATAAATGATTACACCCTTAAATGATTATAAGGGTGTAAATGATTACATCCTTCTCAAAAATTAACTCAAAATGGATCACAAAAAAATAAAATAAAACTAAAAAAAAAAAAAAAAATGGATCACAAACCTAAGTGTAAACATATGCAAAAACTATAAAACCCCTAGAAGATAACACAGGAGAAAACCTAGATGACTCTGGGCATGGCAATGATTTTTTTAGCTACAACACCAAAGACACCATACATAAAAGTAGTAACTGATAAGCTGAACTTAATTAAAATTAAAAACTTTGGCTCTAAGAAAGACAAAGTCAAGAGAATGAGAAGACAAGCCCCAGACTTGGAAAAATATTTGCAAAAGATACATCTCATAAAGGATTGTTATCTAAAATATACAAAGAACTCTTCCAACTCAATAATATGATTTTAAGATTTTAAAACGGGCCAAACAGACCCCGCACCAAGAAGAGATATGGATGGCAAGCAAGCACATAAAAAGACACTCCACATCATATGTCACCAGGAAAATGCAAATTAAAGCAACAATGAGCTACCACTACACCCTATTACAATGGCCAAATACAGAACACTGAACACCAAATGCTGGCAAGGATGTGGAACAACAGGAACTCTTATTCACTGCTTATACGAACATAAAATGGTAAAGCCACTTTGGAAGACAGCTTGGCAGTATCTGACAGGCTAAAAATACTCTCATCATATGATCCAGTAATCATGTTTCTTGGTATTTACTCAAAGGAGTTGAAAGCTTATATCCACATAAAACTTACACATGAACATTTATAGCAACTGTATTCGTAACTGCAAAAACCTGGAAGCAATCAAATATCCTTCAGCATGTGAAAGAATAAATTGTGATATATTCAGATAATAGATTATTCAGTGCTAAAAGAAATGTGCTATTAAGCCACGCAAAGATATGAAAAAAACTTACATGCATATTTATAAGTGAAAGAACCCAATCCAAAAAGGCTACATACTGTATGATTTCAACTGTATGACATTCTGGAAAAGCAAAACTATGAAGACAATACAAAATATATGGTTGTCAGGAGCTGGGAAAGCGAGGAATTAACAGGTAGAACTTAGAAATTTTAGGGCCAAAGAACCACTCTGTATGATGAATACATAGCATTATATATTTGTCCAAACCATAGAATGTACCATAATAAACTCAGTAGTTCACGTAACAATGACGTTACAATGCAGGTTCATAAACTGCAACAAATGTACCACTCTCAGGGGGAGAAGCTGATAATGGTGGATGCTATGCATGAGTAAGGGTAGGAGTATATGCAAAGTCTCTGTATCTTCCATTCCATTTTGCTGTAAACCTAAAATTACTCTAAAAAATAAAGTCTATTTTGAAATAAATAATAAATCATTTGCTATGAAAATCCCAACATGCTTTATTGCATAAACTGATGAGAAGATCCTTAAATTTATATGGAAATACAAAATACATAAAACCATTCTAAAAATGAACGAAGTTGTAAGACTTATAATACCAATTTGAAAACTTACAAAATCACAAAATCAAGATAGCAGTATTTGTACCAAGATAGAAAAATCGTTAAGTGGAACAGAATAAATAGTTAAAAGCTTAGAATAAACAAGCAAGCAAACATCACTTGATTTTCAACAAAGGTACCAAGGCAATTCAATACGTTTTCATCAGACAGCTCTGAGTCAATTGGATATCCTTATGCAAAAAAAAAACAAAAAACAAAAAACAAAAAACAAAAAACACGCAAAAAACAAAAACAAACAAACTCAAAACAAAACAACAAAATTAAATAACAATACACACAGGCCAGAATGTAACAGATAAATCGGAAAAACCTCTAGGGAAAAATCATAAAGAGAAAATAATTGTAAGGTTAGGTTAAATAAAAATTTCTTAGGTATGACACTAAAACCTCAATGCTAAAAAAATAAAAAATAAAACATAAAAAACCCTAATAAACTTGATTTCATCAAAATTAAAAATCTTTATCCTTCAAAAGACACTATATGAAGAAAAGACAAGCCATAGGCCAAGAGAAAACATATGCAATTCATATATCTGGTAAAGAACTTTATTCAAAACAAATTCTTACAACTTGACAATAAGACATGCAACAATACAATTAAAAAATGGAGTAATGCTTTGAATACACATTTCAACAAAAAATAAGTACATGAGAAGATCCTCAGGGGCACTAATTACTAACGAAATGCAAACTAAAATCACACTGAGATCCTGTTAAATACACACAGTATGGTAATAATCAGAATGACTGCCAGTACCAAGTGATGGAGAGGATGCTGCTGGTCAGAATGTGAAATAATGCAGTTACCTGTGAAACAATTTGGCCCTTTCCTCAAAAGTTAAGTATGTACTTATCATACAACATAGCAGCTGGATATCTATAAAAGAAATGAAAACACATGGCCCACATAAAGACTTGTATGTCAATCTTGAACAGAGCATTATCCGTAAAAGCCCCTAAACTAATAAAAATTTTCGCATTTTTCACCTTCTCATGAATGGCAAGACAAAATACTGTGTTTTTATAGAACAAAAACAATTTAGCAACTTTTTAAAAAGGGCACGCTACAACTCCTATCTGCTAAAACGGATATACCTCAGAAACATCATGCTAAATGACAGAAGCCAAAAACAAGACTACTTTGAAGTATTTGTAGATGGTAAATATACAGACAGAACACAGATCAGATTAACTGCAAGAGGGCTTGAGGGCACTTTTTCAGGTACTGGAAGTCTTCTAAAACTGTGGTGCACCAATGTATAAATAAATTACTGAACTGTAAACTTAAGATGGGTGCATTTTGTGGTTTAAATTATACTCCTGGAGTAAATTATACTCCAGGAAAGCAACTAGATAAAGGGCAGCTATGAAAAATTTAAAGCTATGATTATACTTGTTGAAAAGTGAATGCTTCCCACTTCCCTATCTCCAACTCTCGGTTTAGACTGCGAACAAGAATGTTCTTACTACATCTCTTCAGTGTTTTACTATAGTTTCTTCCCAGTTCAATAAGGCAGGAAAGGGGGTGAGGGGGTGTGGGAAGAGCAGCATTCAAATTAGGAGAAAAAAGGAGGCAAAAGTGTCTATTCACAGATGACAAGATTATTTGCATACAAATCCTAAAGAATTGATAAAACAGCCATTACAACTAATATGTGAATTTAGTAAGGTTGCAAGATATAGGATCAACTTATACAACACTTCAACACTGGAAACTACAAAACATTGCTGAGAGAAATTAAAGACCTAAATAAAAAGAGTGACGCACGCTGTTCACGGTTCAAAAGAGTCAACTGTTAAAACGTCAATACTCCCCAAATTGGTCTACAGACTCAGTGCATTCCCAATCAAAATCATGGGCTTTTTTAAATTAACAAACTGATTCCAAAATTCATATGCAACTGCAAAGAACCTACAGACCAAACAATTTGGCAAAGTTGGAGAACCCATACTACCTTATTTTGTGACTTACTATAAAGCTTCAGTCATCAGGATAATGTGGTACTGACACCAGAGAGAAAAATAAATCAATGAAAATAAGTAAAAATTGGGAAACAGACCCTCAAATACATGGTCAATTAAATGTCAATGAAGATGCAAAGGTAATTCAAAGAAAGTTCTGTGAACAAATGCTACAACAACTGAATATGCACTGGTAAAAAGATGAAATTAGATTCATATATCATGTGAAAAAAACTACCTCAATATAGATCACAGACCTAAATAAATCAGTAAAATCTAAAACTACTGTGGACAAAAAAAGGGGCTCTGTAATAAATCTAACCAAAAATAACCTCACAGGTTGATCTGATCATAAATTCCTACCAGGGAAGGTCATGGTGGGATTTAAGCCCCAGGCCTAAAAAATGGTTTATCTTTACCATAAGCAAGCCCTGTCTATTGTTCTTTGCATCTAGGTAAACACACCTTTGAAATGCCTCTTTTTCAGACCCCTTGGAAGAATATCCACCCTCAAAAGGGCTCAAATCCTGTTAACTATCCTTTAATACAATCACAGAGATTTCCCTGACTTGCTTTCTCCCAGTTCATGTAATCTTCCTCAGTTCCCTCTTTAATTCCAAGTGTATAAAAGAAACTGCTAACTGTCTTCTGGGAAGCATTTTTCTTAGTCTATTGAGATCCTGCTTCCAGGCATGTCTTCTGGCTCAAATAAACTCTAATACACCCTTACAGAAATTTTCTACAGGTTTGGACGCTTTTATATTGACACTATAAAACTTCCAGAAGGAATTATAGAAAAAAATTCTGTGTTACCTTGGGTTAAGATTTCTTACATACAACAAAATCACAGTCCATTAAAGGAAAAAACTGATAAATGGAACTTCAAAATTAAATTCTTCACAGCTCTCCAAATAACAATTAACAGATGGAAAACACAATACACAGACTGGAAGAAAATATTTACAAGTCACACATCTGTTAAAAGACTGTATACAGCACACATAAAGAAATTCTGAAACTCAAAAATAAGAAATTAACAACTACCCCTTCCCCAAAATGGGCAAAAGATTCAAAGAGACACTATACAAAAGATAACAGTTAACAAATAAGCACATAAAATGATGCTTACCACCATTACTCTTTAGGGAAATAAAAATTTAAACCACAATCATACACTACCACATACCAATTAGTACATGCAACTTAAAAGATGGAAGGATATGATGTGGAACAAATGGAACACTCAGACACTGATTCTGGGACTATGAAATGGTACAACTTTGGAAAATAACATAGCACTTTCTTAATAGGTTAAACATGCACTTACTACATAACCTAGCAATACCTAGGTATATACCCAAATTAAATGAAAGTATGTGTCTAACTGAAAACTTATAACACAGCCATTCTATTCATACCTATTTACTCCAGAGAAATGAAAGCATGTCCATATAAAGACCTGCACACAGTGTTCATAGTAACACTACGCAAAAACAAAAAACAACCCAAATGCCCATCAGTAGTTGAATGGTAAAATAGTGGTGTATCTGTACAAGAGAATACTGCAATAAAAAGGAACAAACTATTCACACACATAACAACATAAACTACAAAATAATTTTACTGAGTGTGAGAAGTCAGACCAAAAAAAAAAAAAAGAGTACTATGTGCTTCCCTTTATGTAAAATTCTAGAAAATGTAAAAAAATAAAAATTAAAAAATAAAATAAAAATCAGTGATCGCTGGGGACCAAGGGAGGAAGCAAAGAAGCGTGAGAGGAAAGGTTTACCAAGGGGCATGAGGACATTTTTCGGGTGATGGATATCTTTATATTATAGTGGTCGTTTTATAGGTATATACACATGCCAAACTTATCGGATTGCATACTTTAAATATGTGCAGTTGAGTTTACATCAATTATAACTTAATAAAGTTGTTTTAAAAAGACAGAATTTAAAAAATGAAAATGCAAGCCAAATAATGAGATAAAATGTATGCAATACCTGTCAGCTTGCATCAGAAATGTATTAAAGATTCCTACAAAATAATAAAGACAAACAACTCAACTTTGAAACAGGCAAAAAAAAAAATTTTTAGATACTTCACAAAAGAATATAGAGGAAGCTATGGCCAGTAAGCACAAGGAAAAGTGCTCAACATCATTATTCAGCAGGAAAAGGAACATTTAAATCACTTCACAGTAACTAAAACAGCTAAACAGACTGACGACACCGCGTGCTGGTGACATGAACTTTTAAACATTGCTGGTGGGATCTAAAATGGTACAACTACTGTGGAACACAGCTTAGTAATTTCTCACCAAAAGTTTCTCTATTCAATTTCAAGACACATTATTGAAGGAGTTCAGCATGAGCCTCCCCAAAATATGTCACTTCAGCATGTGGATTATTTTGATCTGAAGGCAATGAAGACCCAGCAGACTCAAGAAAATCTTTTACCTCTCCCTCAATCACCTAAAAGAATTTAGACAGGGAGCCTTGTCCAGAAAAAGAGCTACTACTTGAAATAACTTTTTATGTGGATGACCTACCTGTATGGCAGAAGACCTACTTACTAAACACCTGCTCTTCTTATCATCCTGGGAATTACTCTTCTCTCCTTTGAAGTCTCAGGCCCCATCCCACTCCTTAGCTCAGGACAGCATATAAGCTTCAACTGCCCAACTTGTCCCTTGGGTCTCCTTGTCTTTGTGGGGCCCCTGTACATATGTAATTAAATTTGTTTTCTTCCTGTTAATCTGTCTTATGTTAATTTGATCATTAGACCAGCCACAGAACCTTGACAGGTAGAAGGAAATTTTTCCTCCCCTACATTATAAAACTACAGTAATTACAACAGTGTGGTATTCAAGCAGGGATAGACAAAATCTAATGGAATAGATCAGGAGTTCAGCAAGAGGCACACGAATACATGGATATTTATGAAAATGGTGGCACTGAATGAAAGTCAGAAAAGGACATATAGGAATCCACATAGAAGATCATGCAACACTGTATCATACTCAAAAATAAATCTAAGTGTGAAAGGAAAACAAGAAAAGTTTTAGAAAGTAATAAAGGAAAATATCCGCATGACCTCAGGTACAGAAATGTTTCTTAAGCGAAGAAAACAAAAAGGGAAAGACTGAATTGCTCTAAAGTTAAGAACCTGTGCTCATGAGAATAAATAATATAAGGTAGAGTGGGGAAAAAATATTTGCAACAAAATAGCCAAGCAAGGATTCAGAACATATACAAAAAAACTTCTACACCTCAATAACAAAAGACAATGCATCAGAAAAATGGAAAACAGACTTTAAGAAACAAATGAGGTTATCCAAATGTCCTCACTCATCAGGAATCAAAAATACGCAAATCAAAACTATAATGAGACATACATTCTCAACAGAATAACTAAAATTAAGCTATCAGAAAAATTTTAAAAGACTGACAATACTATGTGTTGGTGAGGATGTAAAACAGGAATTCTCATACACTGCTTGTGGGTGTGTAAAATGGTACACCTACAACTTGCAAATGAACAATTAAAGTTAAATATAGGCACATCCTATGAGCCAACAATTCTGTTAGGTATACTGTACAGAAATGTGTATATATATATGTACATATATATATATATATATATATGAATCAAACATACAAGAATGTTCACAGCTACTTTACCTGTAATAGCCCTAAAATAGACAAATAATAAATTACTAATCAGTGAGAATAAATTAACTATAACTACATGCAACAACATGGATGAATCTGATAAACACACCGCTGGGCCAAAGAAGCCATGCACCAAAGAATACTGTATGATTATATTCATATTAAGGTCAAAAGTAAACAAAACCAAACTACAATGTTTAGGTGTGCTCCACAGATATTCAAGACTGATTAAAATTTAGGAAAATGATGATCTCTTGGAGGAAGTAAGAGCTGGTTTGAGAAAAGACATGAAGGCTGCCTCTAAGGTGCTAACAATGCTCAAATTCTTGACCTGGGTAGTGATTAGGCAAATGTTCAATTTATAGTAATTCATGAATGTGTACATTTAGATCATCTGCACTTTCTATATTTCACAATAATAGAGTAAAAAACAGCAACGTTCCTATTTGGGTCAGAAATAGAAAAACAAGGATATGTATTTGTTTTTGTTCACATATGTATTAAACACGAGAAAGATGTAAGCTGATAATAAAAATGGTTAGCTATCTATGCAAATGGATTGAATGGTGTGGATAACAATAAAAGCATGCATTCTCCTTCAAGTACCATTTGTTACAGTTTTCACTTTTGAATAGTACAAATTTATTACTTTGTCAAAAGAAACTTTTTAAAATTGTCTTTAGAAAATGGACAATGCCGTTTAAAGGTGAAAACCTTTCCCCACCCCAATAACTAGCAGAGGGCCTGACACATGCTCAATAAACGCATTCTAAACAAATCAATGCTTCAGAGCTTGACATCTTCTGACTGAAATGCCTGTTCCCCGCTTCTTTGCCTCGCTAATCCTGCTTATCTATAGAATTCATTTCCAAAACCGCCTCCCCAAGAAAGACTTCTTTCCATGTCACACAACACTTAAGCCCTTTTTAAACAAAGCAGTCATGTCAATCGAGAGTAAGTCGGTCTTTTTTTGTCTTAATACCTGTGCCTTATATAGAGATGACAATCAAACCTTATTTCCTGTACATCAGGTTGGTGCAAAAGTAACTGAGGTTTAAAAGATTAAAAATAACTGCAAAAACCACAATTACTTTTGCACCAACCTAATAAATAAATGAGTACATGGACTAAATTTTATTTAAAAATCACATATAATGGAGTCCTTGCTTTCTTGAGCTACAGTGAGATTTTACTGTGACAACTAAAGTGAATTCAATTCTGGAAAAAGGCTAAATTCATTTCAAAACGAAGACATTTACATATATCTCCTTTGTTTACAATAAATTGTTATATGTTACTGGTTTAAATTACATATAAAATTTCATTATAAAATAAGGGGGTGAGTTTACATGCTTTACTAAAATATATGGAAATAAGAGCTTAGTTTGCATAAAAATTCAAGGGCCCGCTGCCTCAGTGAAGTTTCTGGGAATTCCATAATTTGGGGCATGACAGGATATCCCCTCCAAGGTGAAATACAAGTTGATTAGGCACCATCACCACAAAAAAGACAGGCACAATACTTGGGGTATTTTTGGATATTGGAGGTAACATATATTCGTGTGCTACTTTGACCCATCTGCAGAGTTGCCCACAAGGCTGCCAGCAAGTTCAAGATGCAGTTGAACCACCAAACCACTGAGCTCTGTGGTCCAGCATATCCGGCATAACTTTAGTGTCCACAGCAAACAGGGATGCTCTGTGGAGCTTCTCACAAGCGCTAACATAACAATGACAGTGCAGACCTCTATGCTCTCTTCTAAAAGTAACTACAGTAGGTCCTCGAATAATGTCATTTCATTCAATATCATTTCGTTATAACGTTGATGAGGAGGGAAAACGACGACTCCTGGCTGGGACCACTGTGTGGAGTTTGCATGTGCTTCCCATGTCTGCGTGCCTTTTTTCCAGGTACTTGTTTCCTCCCACATCCTAAAGATGTGCACGTTAGGTTAATTAGCAGGTCTACACTGTCCCATTCCGAGTGAATGAGCATGCGCCCTACGATGGAAGGGCGTCCTGTCCAGGGTGGATTCCTGCCTTGCGCCCTGAGCTGCCAGGACAGGCTCCGGCCACCCACGAACCTGAACTGGAAGAAGCAAGTTGGAAAATAATGATCTTATTTGTTTTTACTAACTATTCTTACCTGTATGTATAGCTCACATTTACTTCCATATTTATGATTAGAAGTGTTCTGGGTCTTTATTTAGAAGTTTGGTGATGTTTCTGTGACCAGAATTATGCCACAGGAACTTAACTCTTGTTCATATCAATTAGCCTGCAGTGTAACTGGTTTTGTTATACGTCATTTAGCTTAGTCAGTTTCCAAGAACCTATCAAGGACGTTAAGTGAGGACTTACTGTACTCCGCTTTTGAGACGCTGCTTCTGGCTGCTGCTGGGCTTGGTGAGGCTGAATGCCTAACCATGCGGCATCAGGCGACTATGCAGCCTGAACTTCGCGTCGTGAACTGTGTCCCCAGCCATAGGCGCTGGGCACGAGCAGCAGCCATCTACTGTCCAATGAATATGGCACAGAAGAGACCCAGGTCCAAAAGAAGCTGCCTGAGCAGGGGCTCAGACTCCTGCAACAGCAGCTCCTGCTGCACTGCCTGCTCTACCTCCGTCTGTGCCTATGCCCACCTGGGGAGTTGCGTACGACCAGCTGACTGAGGAACAAAAAGCCTGAGCCTGTTTTACAGATGCGTCTGCACAGTACGTGGTCAGACCCAAAAGCGGACAGCTCCACTCGGAGGGGACCCTGAAGGAAGGGGGGAAGGAAACCCTCCCAGGGAACAAAACTTTAAGCAGCGTGTCTGGCTGTCCATTGTGTCTGGATTGAGAGATGGCCAAAATTATCATTCTAAACAGACTCATGGGCAGTTCCTAATAGTTTGGTCAAATGGTCAGGGAGGTGGAAGGAACAGGATTAGAAGACCAGTAACAAAGATGTCTGGAAAGAAGTGCGCACCTACGTGAAGGACTTCTCTTGGAATGGGCACAATATTGAAGATACCTGCGTCCCATATGAATGTCCACATGAACGCCCAAAGGGTATCCACTGAGAGGAGGCTTTTAATAATCAGGTAAACAAAATGACCTGCTCTATGAGTGTCAATCAAACTCCTTCCCCAGCCACCCAGTGCTTATTCAATGGGCCCACGAATATAGCGGCCAGTGGCACAGAGGAGATATGCAGGGGCTCAGTGTAATGCTACTGCTGGGTACCTAATCGCAGAGACCAATACCGAGTCTCTGATACGGCACCATTCCTGACAGAACCAAGAACTACTATGCATTTTGTTTGTAAAAACAGTCAACAGTGTTTTATTCTACTAGTCAAGAAGCACAGATTTCATTTAACCAAAGGCCAGTGATGTAGTGTTTCATGACTCAAGACATGACTTTAAAAAATGACATCAAAACTAAGACATCCCAGACCATCTATCGAATAGATTGTACCTTGATACTTAAATTAAGTTTTGCAACTAAATTAATTTAGCCTCAATTAGAAATCTTAATTTAAAGGACCTAAATCTCTTCTCAGCATATTGGAAAAAAGGACACTAAAAAAATTACATTTTTATGTCACTAAATTATAATTTGAGGGGCAAAAATACTAAGAATTGCTGACAGAACAAATTCTCCAAGAATAATTCATCTGACCAACTTTCCAACCAGTCTCTTCTTTTACCTTATAATTATGGTGGTGATAATTAATAATTACTTATAACAGGCACCATTCCAAGAGATTTATTACTTATTAACTCATTTATTCCTCAAAACAACCTATGAAATAGGTTCTATTATTGTTCCCATTTTACATGGGGAAATGGGTACAAAGGGATTAAGTCATTTGCCCCGGAAGTAGTACAACACAGACATGAACTCATGGCTCTAGAGTATCAACCTTTACAGACTTCTGTTAAGAGCTTTGAGTAATGTCTTGTGAAAATCTCATAAAGACACTTAAGTATGTACTATTATTCTCATTTTACAGTCAAGAAACTAAAATTTGTCCCGTCATATAACTAGTAAGTGATAAAATCAGGATTCTAACCTAGTTTGCCTTTCTCTAAAAACCAATTTAACTATTAAGATATGTCAACTCTCTACAACCACTAATAGCAATGAATCCAGAACTATCAGATAAATCAGATCAAATCTCACATAAAACTAAAGATCAAACAGGAGTAAGATATTAAGTATAAACTTAAAGATTACACCCTCAGAAATAGGAAATATCAGCTGATTCCTGCCAAGCTACTTCCCATTACCAACAAGCAAAGACATTTACAAAATGTTTCATGTAAGAGAAAATACACATCCTACACAAAATAGTTTAACACAGGAGATAAAACAGATATAATGTTAACTTTGCCTGCCACATGCAGGAAGCAGCAAATGTAAACATACCTGCAAGGAGGCAAGACCATGGAGTCTTTCATAAGCACAGATCCAGAAAGCAGGATATACCAGCATCTGGCAATAGTTTCTGAACTGTTTAAATGAATAAATAAATAAATAAATGAGTAAATAAATACACACATTCACATGGCTATGGATTCAATGCGAAGTATGAAATATGTTCTAATAATACTGTAAAACATAGAAAATAATGCTACTTGGAAATTTTGCCTACTGCTTAAGGTTTTATACAGACCACGTTCACATGGGGAAAAGTATAATCGCTATCTTAAAATAGATTTCAGAAGTATATGTTTATTAACTTTATCTTATAAATAATATTAACTTCACATTCTTCCCTGGATCATGATGATCTACTTATTTATTTTAAATTTTATTCTGAAAGACATAAAAATATGCCATCAGCATTTTAATTCAGTTAAGTCCATTAACATTTTAATTAGGTTAAATCTCCAATGGAAACCCAGAATCTTGTTGTTAGTTTATAATCTAATCTCTTTCTCTGTCTCTCAAATATCTTAATTACTATATCTAAGGCTTCAATCAATTCTAATAGGTAAGAGATTCTAATGTCTACAAAAGAAATCTTGCATCTGAGCTGGAAAACTGTATTATCTGGCTGTCTACTTAACACGTCTACTTATATATCTAACAGGCAACTCAACCTTAATGTTCAAAATTTACCTCAGTATCATTCCCTTCAAGCTTGGATCTTCTCTAATATTCTCTGTGCTCAATGAATAGTATCATCCTCCATCCAGAAACCTAGGCCTCCAAACCATTCCACATACCTAGCATCCAGGCTAAGCCTTTTGGGTCAATCCTACTGCTTACCACGAGAGGGAAAAATTGTCTACATTCCAGTGAATACTTTGAAGTTCTTTATATCCCTTCCTAATCCTCAATCAGGGAAGATACAAATTGTTGCAAAATTCCTACTTAAGGTTCTTGGTTTAGAAATTCTACTTCCTTAATTCTTCGAAATACAATACGACTTCTACAAAATCAAGAAGGAATAGAATCAATAAAGGAAAATGTACCCAAAATTAAGACAGAAGCAAGTTCTGACTGGATATTACAAGCCACCAATTTTTACCTCACTTGGCTGAAGCAGTCACAAAATCATCACTATAAATGCAGGAAAAATCCTCAGGTTCCCTCCTACCACCAAAAGAGCCATGCCACCTTATGAATCAGAAACTTCAGATTTTTGCGAAGAATTCCACTCTCAGAGCATGGTCTGACAATGCAGATGGTAAGTACATACAAGGAAAGTGAAATTTTTTAAGGTGGGGGCCCTGCTTTCTCCCTTTCTCTGTCCAGGCAAATGAAGCCAAGAACAACCTAGCCCAGAGAAGGGAGTCATACTCAATATTGTCAGATTTTACTCTTTCAAAGGCTTCACACTTCTCCTAAAATAAAGACCAAAACTTCTCACGGTGGCCTCCACGGCCACTCCAGGTTCCTCTCTTGCTGTGCCCTCCTCTTCGCTGATGGCACTTGAACACACTGGTTTTAAAAGAATCAGTCAAACATCAACACAATCCAATTTTAACATTTCTATCAGCAAAGAGATCTCTTACACCTTGTCTGCATACAATCCCTGCCTCCAAGTAACCAATAATCTGTTCTGTCTCTATAGATTTTTCTTTCCTGTATAGTTCATATAAAGGGTATCATGTAATATGTGTTGCTTCTATCTTCCTTCTTCCACTTAGCATAATGTTTTTGAGGTTTGTCCTTGTTGCAGCATATATAAGTACTTTATTCCTTTTTATTGCCAAATACTAATCCACTACACAATTCAATTTATCCATTCATTGGACATTTTGATGGTTTCCAGTGTTAGGCTAGTACAAACAGTGCTACTAAAAGCACTTGTGTACAATCTCTGTATGCACATTTGTTTTCAGTCCTCTAGGGTAAATACAGTATTTAACAGTGGAATTACTGAGTCATATGGTAAAATTGTTTAACTTTTTAAGAAACCGTCAAAGTGTTTCCTAAAATGGCTACATCCTCATCACCAATATATGAGCATTCTAGGTATCACGATATCCTCGCCAACTCTTGTTACTATCTACCTTTTTGACAGTAGCTATTCTAACAGATATAAAGTGGTATCTCATTAATTATTGTATATGGTGTAAGGTAAGGGTCTAAATTAACTTTCTGCATGTAAAAATTCAACCCAGCACCATCTGTTGAAAATACTATGCTTTCTCCAATGAAATGCTTTGGCACCTTCATCAAAAATAACCTGCTGATTGGTGGTTCCTTTTTAATCCTCAATCTTGTTACACCCATGCTGTGCACAGATCTTAACTACAGGCCATTTTTTAAAAAAACAAAACTGTTCATAAATATAAGGGTTTATTTCTGTGCTCTCAATTCTATTCCAATGATCTATACAGCTATGCTTTTCTTTGATAGCACTTAAATATGTATAACTATTCTAATTAATTGTCCCTCCCCCACTACACGATATGCTCAGTAAGTCTTCCCACCATTCTATACCAGGTTAAGCATAAAATATACCAAACATTTAACAATAAATGAACAGATCAACAAATGAATGACCATAGCCATTAAAACCCATATGAATCATGTAAGTACTTTAGAAATAATGATCAATGCGATGTGTAGGCATGAAACATGAAAGTCCATACCATTCCTATGTAACTGTTGAATTTACATAATAAATGAGGTCACTATCTTTATAATCTTGAGGAAGGAACAGATTTTGTTTTTTAACTGTACATGTAAAGTACAATAAATAACACGGGGAAAAACTGAGAAAATTCAGAATTTCTCTTCTTCAAAAGATGCATTAATAGAAAGCCACACAGTGGGAGAAGATATATGCAACATACATACAGCATTTATAAAGAATTTCTACAAACCAATAGAAGATACACAACCCAATAAAAAATGGTCAAAAACTTGAATCTGGATTTCATGAAAGAACTATCCAAAGGGTCTATAAAAACATGAAAATCATTCATCATCATTAATAAACAGGGATATGTGAAATAAAATCACAACGAGACAACAAAATGAAAAGCACATGTTAGATTCTAATGTTAGAATCTCTTAACTTTGACAAAGCACATGCGTTTCCAATAATTCAGTTCCTAAGAATATGCCCAACAGGAATGAATAAGGGCACAAAAAGACATGACCAAACTGTCCAATGAAACTTTTATTATTCATGATAGTAAAAAAACTGGAAACAACCTAAATATCTATTAACAGTGGAAAGGATAAACAAATTGTGCTATCTTCACACAACTGTCCACTAAAGCAGTGAAAAAGAATGAATGCAAAAATATGAAAGAACGTTGGACATTTGTGAAGTAAGAAAAAGCCTGACCAAAAGATTCTTATCTATACGATGATCGAAAAGAGGCAAAACGAAATCTATGGTAATAGAAGTCGTTACTGGATCACCTTCTAAGAATGCTGACCAGAGCCTTCTGGAGAGCTGATAGGTTCTGTATGTTCACCTGGGTAGGAGTCACACAGGTGTACATATTTATTAAGCTTTGCCGCACTGTACACATTTTGTGAGCTCTACGTCTGTTATGTTTCACAGTTTATGAATATATTTCAATCTACAGAAATTGTTTCAGAATCAAATGAATTTCAATGCTAAAGTCAAAATTTAAACATTAAAGCAATTCATTTAAGATAATTATGGCAATACTTACCAAAAAAGAATCTGATTGCCACTGTATCTCTCATAGCGTGCTCTTGTAGACATTAATCTAAAATATTTTAAAAAGTAAAAATCTGTTGAATACATAAATTTGCTTGCATTTAAAAAATACTTTTAGAATTACTAAATGCTCTAGTTTTCAGTTTTCTTCTTCTTTTTTGACATATACTAACATCTGAATTACATTATATAGAAAACAGAAAATAATAAATCCCAAACAATTGTATTTTAGTAATCTGGTCCATAACCCAAAACTTGAAGAACAGCCAGAAAAAGTCATGGATAAATTGGTCATAGAAGGAAAACACATTTTAATTAAAATGTCATGCAAAGTTATGAGTGCTTTACAGCATTCTAAAGTGTTTTTACAAATATAATCGCAATGGTGTAAGGTAGTAGGAGAGGAAACTCATTTTACAGAATAAGAAAATGAGGTCCAGAAAGTTCATGAGTCTTGTCCACAAGAGCTTATACCAAATCAACTGCAATACAACATTACATCATGTCATGCCCATTTTCAACATGTCACATGGTAAGTATCATAGGAACTATGTGTTTTCACTGGCTAGCACATACTGAGCACTGTGCTTTGATTTAGTTACAGCTGACCTTTGAACAACATGGGTTTGAACTGTACAAGTCCACTTCTATGCGGATTTTTTTCAATAAGTAATGTAATGTATTTTCTCTTCCTTGTGGTTTTCTTAATAACATTTTTTTCCCTAGATTACTGTTAAGAATATGGTATATAATACATATACAAAATATGTGTAAATCGACTGCTTATATGTTAGTAGGGTTTCTGGTCAACAATAGGCTATTAGCAGTTATATAATTTGGGGGAGTCAAAAGTTACACATGGATTTTCAATTATGTGGGAGGGTCAATGCCCCAACCCCCGAGTTTTTCAAGAGTCAACTCTATTCTCATTTAATCCTCGAAACACTGTAAAAAGATAATCTTATTATCCCTATTTTATAAAAGAAAAAACTACACCTCACATGTTAAGACTTGCTCAAGGTCCCTCTAAGAAAAACTGGGATGAGAAATGCAAATTTCTATGCTTAGCCTACAAAAAGCCCCTGAAAGACTTGGGCCCTGCAACTATCTATCCAAACTCATGTGAGTAACTCCACAGCGCATGCCCTTCACCACAACATTAACTTACCTAAGCTGATGTTCCCTGAGGTTTGAAAGTATTTCCATTCCATGAAGATAAGAATAAATAGTATTTAAGTCCTGCAGAACAGAAAAGACTTTAGATTAATTTTCAAACATACTTTTAAAAATATAATGACACTCAAAAATTCTGATTGTAAGCAAACAATCATTTATGAAAGAACCGTTAATAATGGTAGAGTCGTCGAAACCTCTGAATTATAAGATATCGGAAAAAGTAGAGAATTCCCTCAACTCACAACCCCTCTTCAACATGGTGATGGTCTGTAGTCAAACAATGCCAGAACTTCAAAACTCACTATTTCATTTCTAAATAGATGTAACCTTTCTTATTCGGTGACCTCCAAGTATTTGAAAACAGTTATCGTATCATCTTTTAAATCTTACTTGGTTGGTTTTTCCTTCCAGATTACAAAGTCTCAGGATCTGCAGCTTCCAGATTTTTAAGCATCCTGGCTGACAGCCTCTGGAGATGGCCCAGTTTGTCAACATTCCTCTTAAAATGACTTTTAAAAAAATCTGACAGTAATCTACCACTAAACAAAAAAGACGTCCAATGGGACAATCCTATTGTTCACTCTGTGAAAGAGGTAGGGACGCTTTCGCTAGCCCTCATTCAGATAACAAGGTATTAAAAACCCCAGTATGATGTAATATAACCTCAGCGAAGAGCAGTGGTATAAGCAAAAGAATTGAGAGCACTCCATATTACGGTCAGAAAGAAATGTTCTACCACTACCACTATGCAGAATGTTGATGCACAGCAATTACAAACAAGTTTAAATTCTCTACATAAAATGTACCTCCTTATTCTCTTGTAAGGAATAACGCTGTCATACGAGGGCATACTCCCAAACACTGCTTTCCTGCTTCGATATGCAACTGGCCAAGAGAATTATCAGATGGCAGAAGAATGCCACCTACAAAAAGACACCTAAGACAACTTGTTTTCCAACAAGTTAATAAGACAACATGGAACCACTAAAAAAAAAACAGGATAATCTTTGAATCCAAAGATGGTTAATTACAACTGCCAATTAACCATCATGGATTCAATAACCACATGTATCTCTGCTAAATGAGTGAAAAGGCTTTTTTAAGCATTTTTTTTTTTAAGGATGAATAGTTTAAAAGAAGAAACTACAGCAAATGAGAAAGGTCTATAAAATTCTGGAAGATAGCAGATGGAGTAGTGATATGGTAAACTATTTCTCAATGTGGCTACAATGATATTTCTTTTTTTTTTATTAAATTTATTGGGGTGACAATTGTTAGTAAATTTACATAGATTTCAGGTGTACAATTCTGTATTACATCGTCTATAAATCCCATTGTGTGTTCACCACCCAGAGTCAGTTCTCCTTCCATCACCATATATTTGATCCCCTTTACCCTCATCACCCAACCCCCATCCCCTTACCCTCTGGTAACCACTAAATTATTGTCTGTGTCTATGAGTTTTTCTTTCTCATTTGTTTGTCTTGTTCTTTTTGGTTTATATACCACATATCAGTGAAATCACAGGGTTCTCTGCTTTATCTGTGTGACTTATTTCACTTAGCATTATACTCTCAAGATCCATCCATGTTGTCACAAATGCTCCTATATCATCTTTCCTTAACGCGGAATAGTATTCCATTGTGTATATATACCACAACTTCTTTATCCATTCATCTATTGAAGGACATTTTGGTTGTTTCCATGTCTTGGCCACCGGAAACAAAGTTGCAATGAACATTGGAGTACACGTGTCTCTATAGAGGAATGCTTTAGAGGAATGCTTTCAGATTTTTGGGGTAGATACCCAGGAGAGCGATTGCTGGGTCATATGGTAATTCTATTCGTAATTTCTTGAGGAACCTCCACACTGCCTTCCATAACGGCTGCACCAGTCTGCATTCCCACCAACAGTGTATGAGGGTTCCTTTTTCTCCACAGCCTCTCCAACACTTGTTACTATTTGTCTTATTGATGAAAGCCATTCTGACTGGGGTGAGGTGACATCTCATTGTGGTTTTCATTTGCATTTCTCTGATGATTAGTGATGTTGAGCATTTTTTCATATGTCTATTTGCCATTTGTATATCCTCTTTGGAGAAATGTCTCTTCGGGTCCTCTGTCCATTT
This sequence comes from Rhinolophus hipposideros, assembly GCF_964194185.1. Taxonomy (NCBI): domain Eukaryota; kingdom Metazoa; phylum Chordata; class Mammalia; order Chiroptera; family Rhinolophidae; genus Rhinolophus; species Rhinolophus hipposideros. Next base: position 8,948,125 of record NC_138069.1, read on the forward strand.
TTCAATTGGGTTGTTTGTTATTTTGTTGTTGAGTTTCATGAGTTCCTTGTATATTTTGGATATTAGCCCCTTATCAGAGGCACTGTTTGCAAAAATCTTCTCCCATTCAGTTGGTTGCCTCATTATTTTGTCAATAGTTTCTTTTGCTGTGCAGAAGCTTTTCAGTTTCATATAATCCCATTCGTTTACAATGATATTTCTTATCCCATAAGCTTTTTTGCAATGGACGTTACTACTCCCTTATCAAAAATTGGAATCTATGTGCCCTCACCACGGATCTGGGTTTCTCCTGTGATTTGTTCTGACCAAGAGTGTGGCAGAAGTGAGGCTGTGTAAATCTATATTCAAGTACACAGAGACCACCCCTGATGTGAGGAAGCCCAAGCTAGCTTCACTGACAGAGAAAGGCCACACGGAACAGCACCAAGCCACCAGATATGTAAGTGACCCCTTCTCAGACTGTCCAGCTACCAGCTGAATGCAACTCAAGAATGATCCCAGTCCGGTTCTGTGAGGCAAAAGAATCATCCTCCCAGCCAAAGTCTTCTGAATTGAGGGAATAAATAGAGTCCTGACAAAAGTCTGACTCATACTGAGCTCACTGAGCCTGCAGACCCACCCAATAGTCTCTCTCCGCTCCTTGAGTTTATAATTAGAATTTATATTAACCCCTACAAGTAAGAACAACCCCCACAGTGGGTCCATGACATATGCGGTAAAAGCTGTCATAGTGGAAAAAGCCAAGCGGAAACCTCTGAAATTGACCCAATCCTCAGAACAAGACAGTTAGTAAAAGACAATATTGTTTCCAGAGAGGCAAAGAATATCAGACTAGTGCCACCAGTAAAGATTTAAATTATGCATGGGTGATGGTCCCTATTATACATGATGTCTGATCTGCAGAAAGCAGATGGATCCTAAAAATGACTGGAGACGCCACAGACTTAACCGAATTCTAGCCCTGGTCCCAGCTCCAATTCCAGACACAGTAGTGGCGCTGGAACTGATTAGTTCAGCTTCAGGTTTTGATTTGGTGAATGTATTCTTTTCCATTCCAATTACAAAGGAGGATCAGAAACAGTTTGCATTCATGTGGGATAATACAGACTTACAATTTTGCCTTAGGGCTATTTTGACTCTCTTATTCTCTGTCATGAGATAATCTGAAGACATCTAGACCTCCTGACCCATTACATAGACGGTATCTTGCTGACTGGACAGGATGAGTAAGAGAATGAGCAAGAGGTGACGTCCTTGATAACACTTTCAGAACGTGGGAGATAAACTCTATGAGGACTCAAAGACCTGTCATTTTAATGTTTTTAGGGGTGCAGTTGTCGGGGGCATTTCAGGACATCTCCCCCAAAGTAAAAGACAAATTGTTGGGACTTCAGCTTTAGGTCAAGATGGAATAAGAGGCACTGAATTTACCTTTCACCTAAAACAACTAAAAAATCAAAACAAACATATGAAACAACATTTTTCAAGAGGTAAGACCTCATGAAGCAAATGACAGTGACACCAGAGAGAGGGGAAACAAATGAGGTGACTCACGTGATTATTACATCCTACTGCCTGGGAGCTGGCAGTCTGGGGAGAAGATGGCTAGAGTTTGCAGAGCAGGAGAGAGCAAATGCTACACAGAGAGAATGTATGTTCTGGAAACCGACAGTGTCTTAAGTTGTGTACTGAGCATCTCACGCATGTGAAGAAATACCTGAAGTCGGAAAGGATCAGAGTAGTGGTCCTCAATGAATTGATTTTGCCCGCTTGGTGACAGAGCAATGTCTATCACATTTTGGGTTGTCACAATTTAGGGGGGAGGGGTTCTATTATCATCAAGTGACTAGAAGCTAGAGGTGCCACTAAACATCCTACAATGTGCAAAACAAGTCCCCAGAATAAAGGATTATATGGGCTAAAATGTCAATAGTGCTGAGGTTTAAACACCCTGGATTAGAGGGAACAATACCCAAAACTCAGAGGAACAGGAGGAGTTCCTATTCCCGTAACATAAAGTAGAAAATCTCATAATTCACAGCGCATTTAGTAGAGTACTCAGAATTAGACAAAATTAAACGTAGCCTAAATGCTACTCTGGTGCTACATAATATAGCTTAAAAAAAGAAAAAAAGGCCCGAAAAGATCAAATTATTTCCAAATTACTTAACTGTATCCTACAATAAAGCTGAAGAATATTTACAGGAAATACAAAAAACGTGCAGCATATAAAAAGGTAAAATTCACAATCTCTGGCATTAAATTAAAACTTACCAAGCATACAAAGCAGGAAAAAAATTATCCATAATGGGGAGAAAAAACAACCAAAAGTGACTCAGTAATTATACAGCTAACAGAACTAGCAGAAAAGGATATTTACAAATTTATTAAAATTATATTCCATATGTTCAGGAAGATACAGAAAATATTAAGCAAGTAATATGAATTTTTTTTTTTAATTCCAGAGATGAAAACAATAATATTTGAGATGTAAAATACACTGGATGGGATGAATAGCACATTAGACATTGCAAAAGAGAAGATTAATAAACCTTAAGACACAAGAATAGAAATCAAAAACACAGAGGAAAAAGATGGAAAAAATTTGAGCAGAGCACCAGCAGGCTATAGGACAACTTTAAGCAGCCTAATAAAAAGTCACTGTGGGGAAGAGAGACAGAGAAAAAAAAAGAAAACTTTTTGAAGAATTGTGGAAAATCTTCTCTAATTGATAAAACCTATAAACTCACACATCCAATAGCTCAGCAAACTTTTAACATAAGAAAGATGAAGAAGACATCAAAGCACATCATAATCAAATTGCTTTAAAAAAGGTAAGGAGAAAAATTGCAAAAGCAACTAGAGAAAGAAGACAAATTACATAACAACAACAAAGATTAGAATTAGAGCAGACTTCTAAGCAAAACAATGCACTCCAGACTACTCTGTAGTAACATCTTTAAAGTTACAAAAGAAAAAAAAACACCAGAAAACTATAAACTTAGAATTCTACTCCCAGTCAAAATACCTTTCAAAAAACAAGGCAAAATATTTTTCACATATAAAGGCTGAATGAATTAATCACTAGTAGAACTGCTCTACAAAAAAAAAAAATGTTAAAAGTACTTCAGAAAGGAGGAAAACAATACCAGATGGAGTGAACAGAACTGAAAATGGTTAACTATATGGGTAAATACAAATCCTTTTTATAAATATTTAAAAGACAATTGTCTAAAGCAACAACAAGGAAGATAACGTATTGTGGGGGTTTCTAATATATGTCCAAGTGAAATACATGACAACAATAACACATAGGCCAAGAGGTAAAAAGAAAGCATACTGTTGTAAAGTTCTCACACTATACGTGAAGTAGTATAGTATCACTCGAAGGTACACTGTGATAAGTTTAAGATGTATACTACAAACCTTAATAAATCCCATAGTTTGTAGATTCTTTGGATGTTCTACATATACAGTATCTCTTGTGAATTACAGTATTTCTTCCTTCCCAGTCTATGTACTCTTTTTTCTTTGTCTTGTCGTATTGCATCAGCTAGGACTTTCAAACCAATGGCCAGAGTAGGTGTGACCACACACTACAAACACAGCTGCTGGGGCCCAACCCTTTGAGTTAAGAGTCATCATAACCTGGCCAGACACCCACAAAAGGACTAATCTATGGAAATGTGCTTCTTATTTTTAACCTCAAGACAATTTTGTTTTAGTGGCAAACAAGTTCTGAACTCTTAACACACAAATGTTATGTTTATGGCAAACAGTATCAGACCACTCACATTTGACCTGCCAGACGACGGTAGGCTAGTGTCAAGAACCCACAGAATTTTCTCGGATTCTTGACTGAATTTATGTCCTATAATTTCCTGTTGTCAAGTCAGAGGATATTTTAGGTACATCATTGATGATGCTGTGAATAGCTGACAAAGAATTAGGAATTCACTTTTCGATTTTAAAGTCTAAGCGAGAATTTAATTCACAAGTTTTAAAGCACAAACTATGTGGTTCTTCAGTTCTCTGTATGAAGAGCAAGAGGCGGACGAAGTCTATCAACTTTAGGTTCGAAAAGCCCTTCTTCAAATGTGTGCAAGTTTGCTCTGTTGTTTGTCTTAAATCTCCTTATTCTAGAGGAACAATCTGGCCATATGAACATGAAGTTCCCCAACAGCATCGATCAACAGTAACTGACTGGACCTGAACAGAAGTACCGTGTTTCCCTGAAAATCTGACCTAGCCGAACAATCAGCTCTAATGCATCTTTTGGAGCAAAAATTAATATAAGACCCAGTATTATATTATGTATTATATTATTATGTTATATTGGGTCTTATAATAAAATAAGACTGGGTCTTATATTAATTTTTGCTCCAAAAGACCATTAGAGCTGATTGTCCAGCTACGTCTTATTTCCAGGGAAACACAGTATTAGCATTATTCCTATCAGGGGTTGGCAAACTTCATCTACAAAGGACCAGACAGTATATATTCTAGGTTTTTCTGGCCATGCGGTTTTTGTCACGACTACTTAACTTTGCTTTTGTAGCACGAAAATAACCAGCAATAAAGTAGGTAAATTAATGGGTGTGGCTGCATTCCAATAAAACTTTACAAAATAGCTGGTAGGCTAATTTGGCCCCCAGGCCATACTTTGCGAACACCTAGTGCAATATGGTCAAAAGTATCTACCAAGTCAAACCATGAATGAACTTCTCTTTGGAGAATACCTCAGCTTATAAGTTTTGGTTTAAGCTGAAAACATCAGATTTTCATTTTTCCAACCTTCCATAAAATTAGAGCTTGGGCAAATGATCCAAGTGCTACCAATCAGACACAACCATCCCAGACTTTGAATCTAGTGATTGCAAGAAGCAAGAACTGCACAGAACCCACTTTGGCAGGTAGTGGTAGCAGCAGGGTCTGTCAACGCATGCAGTGTACAGCAGAGTGGTCAGGAGAGCACGTTGTGGTGCCCACTCTGTGCAGCGCTAGCAGCAGCAGTATCTACCAAATCAGTGATCATGGCTGCCTACCCCTAAGTCTCCTTCTCTAGCAATCCCATCAATTCTGTAGCTATCCAGTATCCTTTTAATAAATTCCTTTTTAAAAAATTGGCCAGAATTAGGTTCTGCTGCACATAAGTAACCGCCCTGAGAGACCCTTAGGGGAGGCACCATCAGGGTCACTTGAGAACTTGTTAAAAATGCAAACTCTCAGGCCCCTTCCCGGACCTAGTGAATTAGAACCTCTGAGAGTCTGTGGTTTGATAAGCCCTACAGGTGGTTCTGAGGCTCACTGAAGTTTGAGAACCCCTGGTGTACAGGTAGGACCTACGCCACTCTGGCTACCTGGCTGATAACCTAGTAATGAGGACGAGACACGAGCACTGAGACATCCAGTCAGTCCTTGGCCCTCCAGCGCACCTGGCTGGAAGATTACAAGACGCTAAGCAAGCATTCACAAAAGGACAGAAAAGAACCTCCCAGAACATAGGACGGTTGTAGTAGCAAGCTGATTCTCTCATAGGATGTGGGTGGTTATGGTATTTTGTTTATACGGGACAGCCAAGCAGTTGTTGACTGTGTAATGCTGGGTTTAGAAAGGGGTTTCTTGTAGGTCCTGTACCACGTATCTCATAAGCAGGTTTGAGGTACTGCATTACCTATTAGGCTCTTGGTGTGTCCGAGACCAATAAAAGCTGTTACAGAAAGTCAAAACTAACAAACAAAAAACCCTGACAGGCACAATGGAAGTCTTACAGCTATTTCCTAGTAGTAAAATATTTAAATGCTAGATTCAAGGCAGTGTTTATTATTTACAGTGTGCACCTGAAAGCTCCTCTTATTGAGCCTGAAAGAGGGAAGTTATGAGAAAGGTGAAAAAACTAGGAGTCATGAAATCTCTCAGGATGGATCCTAAGGTTAGTACAGACTCAATCCCAAGATATACTCGGTATATGCTCTGTGCCTATAGTCCTATAATGAAAATGTATTCTGAAGAATCTTCTCCAAATAATTGTTAGGCTAAATGGAGCCTAACAATGTGGTCTCCTGGACTCTGGAGAAAGCCCTGCATTCAAATTCTGCCTCTATCATTTACTAAACATATAACCTTGAATAATTTGCTTAACGTTTATTATCTGTACAGTAGGAAAAATAAACTATTTTGCTTCGAACATAAAACAAAATAATGCTTATTAAGGGTCTAGCATAGATTATCACACAGTAAACAGTTAACAATGCTAGTATTATTCTGTTTCCCTGAAAAGAAGCCCGGGTCTTACACTGTATTTCCCCCAAAATAAGACTGGGTCTGACACAATGTTTGCTCCAAAAGACGCATGAGGACGTATTTTCAGGAGATGTCTTCTTTTTTCATGTACAACAATCTACATTTATTCAAATACAGTCATGTCATCTACTTCTGGAACATTGTCATAACGTACTAAATGCATCCGTCTGACTGACAATCTTAACTGGGACTTGTTTTAGGGGTAGGTCTTATTTTTGGGGAAACACGGTATATACTTATGTTATAAAATTATAAAACAAGGATTAAATTACATTCAGCAAGCTATTTTAAAGATTTTCTACAGTATCGCTGTGGGGACAGAGTCCCACAGAGCAGTTTCCAGGCTCTCGGCCTCACGTGGAAAGGTGCTGGTTCGGGTAGCAGATGGCCATCTGCTGTGGCCAGTTAGCCAATTGGCAACTGATATAACTGCCGCTGCGCTGGGGAGTGGGAGTCGGTCAGTTGGCAGAAAAGCGGACAGCAGGTTGCACGTCGGGTGACTCCAGCCTCCAGTGAGCCCATAGTGGTATGACTCCCCTACCTATGGCTTCATGGGTGTTCCTTTTTGGCTTCACCATATCCTGCGTTATTATGTGGGGAGCGGGAGCTGAGACCCCGCAGGCTGCCCCGCCCGACATATGGTGCAGCGAGGAGGGTGTGGGTCGGCCAAAACTCTCCGGAATGTACTGGAGCAGTTTATACGTATAAAAGCTCAGTTTAATAAGCAGGGTACGGTGCCAGCCAAAACCTACCAAAGCATGGTGGAGCGGTTTGTGCGTGTGAGAGCTCAGCTTCGGGAGGCCCGTGAGGAGCGACGCCGGGAGCGGGAGGCACGGTCTGCCTGGGAGACTCAAGCCTCCAGTTGGCACACCAGCTTCTTGGCCATGGATGGCGTTGCCTTCATTTTGGTGATCTGCTGCGGCCTTAAGCTCCAAGGGTTGTGGACATCTTCCGCGGAGACCTCCACCCACTCAGACACCTGGCACGGCGAGCAGGATTCCGACCAGGTAGGAATGGAGTCTGACTCTGGGCAGGAGGACGTGTGGCCCCCACACAGTGTGTGGTGCTCGGTGGCCACTGTTCTCCGGAGTTGGACCCCCAAGGAGGGGTGGGAGGACATGGACGGCTCTCCGGCCAGCGTGGAGAGGGCCCTGCAGGCTCTGGCTGAGCGGTTGCTGGAGGAGGAGAAGGATACAGCCCGCCGTGTGGGCTGGATGTTCCTCACGGCCTTGAGTCTCAACACGGAAAATGCGCTTAATGAAATGTCCCAAGTGCCAGACCAGGTGTCCCGGTTGGAAGCGCTGGAAGCTCGGGTCCGCCAGTTAGAAGAGGGGCCCCACTGTGGAGACTCTGAGGCAGAGGCGGAGGAAGCGAGTGGAGACAATGTAGCTTCCAACCCCCAAGCCCCGCCAATCTTGAAGCAAAGGGTAAAACATGAGCAACCTTTGGGCCCCGGAGGGTGGGGGCGTTGCTGCCAGCAACCCAGCTGTGACTGAGTTCATGACCTACACCCCTTACACTCCCACTGAGCTGCAGGAGCTGGGGGGGCGGTGCTGACAGCGCCCTGGAGAGCCAGTCTCGGCTTGGCTACTGAGTTTATGGGATGAGGGAGCAGACCACACTCTGCTCCCCAGGCGAGATGGAAAAGCTAGCCTTTGTGACAGTGCATCCGTCCCTATGACAAAGGTTACAGAACTGCCATGGGTTGGCCCAAGACCAGGGCAACCATTCTCTAATGGATGGCTCACTGCTGCGGTACGCACAGTATGGGGACAGGCTGGCGAGCTGCCAGACACTGTGAGTCAAGGGCAGTCATATGCGGAACTTACTCAAACCATCTGTGAAATGGGTATGAGACATGCTATTTTCAACCCTAATTGCAGGGGCCGGATGACGAGCATTTTACAGCCAGCATGAGAGATCTGGTTTTGGATAATGCACCTGCGAGGGCTTTTGGATCCTGGGTTGCTATTCTTACACCTTATGTAGGGCGACGGATCCATGAAGTTACAACTGCCATGGCCACCCTCGGGGATGTTGAAAGCCGGAGGCGAAGGAAGTTAAGACAGGAGGTCCGCACAGTTGAGACCTGGAAGCCCAAACCAAAGGTAAAGAGGCGAGGTTGCGGGCTCGATTAGGGGTGGGGCCAAGGTACCCGGTCAGAGGGGACAAGCAGGGACCGGAGGCCCGGAGGCCCCACGTGGAACTGTCCATACATTGGTCCCCTTCTAATGTGCAGAGGGTTTTGGCCCTAGCTGACACTGGTGCAGACTGCAGTCTGGTTTATGGGAACCCAGAACTGTTTTCCGGACCAGCAATCTGCATTGATAGTTAAAGGGTAAAGACTGTGACTGTGAAAGCCGTTTCCTTACCACTGGGTATAGGAAGGCTTCCCCCTCGTACCTACAAGGTTTATGTCTCCCCCGTTCCGGAATATATTCTAGGGGTGGACGTGCTACATGGCCTCAGCTTACAGACGTCGGTAGGAGAGTTCCGTCTCCAGATTTGAGTGGTGAAAGCGGTGACACGCGGGCATGCTCACCACCCTCCTCAAGTGTTGCCACAGCCCTGGCACATGGTTACAGTGCGACAGTACTGCCTGCCAGGAGGGCAGGAGGAGATTGGTCGTACAATATTGGAGTTGGAGAAGGCACATATTGTGAGGCCAACGCACAGTCCCTTTAACTCCCCAGTATGGCCTGTCAGGAAGCCAGATGGGACCTGGTGAATGTCTGTGGACCATAGGGAGTTAAATAAGGTGACACTACCCTTGCACGCTGCAGTGCCTTCAATACATGATTTAATGGATCGTCTGACTGTCAGCCTGGGGACAGACATATCACTATGTTGTGGACTTGGCCAATGCTTTTTTTCTCCATTGACATGGCACCCGAGTGTCAAGAGCAGTTTGCTTTTACTTGGTATGAGCGGCAGTGGACTTTTCAAGTCCTTCCACAAGGATACTTGCACAGCCCCACTATCTGCCACGGGCTCGTGGCCCAGGATGTGGCACAGTGGGATCGCCCGTCCTCTGTGGCCTTGTTTCATTATGTCAATGATATTTTATTAACATCAGATTCTCTTTCAGATTTAGAGCAAGCAGCTCCCCCTCTTCGCCACCTGAAGTCACGTGGCTGGGCGGTGAATGAGGAAAAGGTCCAAGGCCCTGGCTTATCCGTCAAGTTTTTGGGTGTTGTGTGGTCAGGTGCCTGAAGGCTAATATGGCACAGAGACACTCGAAGAAGACGCTTGTCGCATAGATTGTGAGGCGAGACCCTGTAGGGGTGGATTGTGGGGACAGAGCCCCAGAGATCAGTTTTCAGGCTCTCGGCCTCACCTGGAGGGGTGCTGGCTCGGATAGTAGATGGCCGTCGGCTGTGGCCGGTTAGCCAATGGCCACTGATATAACTGCCATGGCTGCGCTGGGGAGGGGAGTCTGTCGGTTGGCAGAAAAGCGGACAGCAGGTCGCACGTCGGGTGACTTCAGCCTCCAGTGAGCCCATAGTGGTATGACTCCCCTACCTATGGCTCCGTGGGTGTTCTTTTTTGGCCTAGCCACATCCTGCATTCTTATGTGGGGAGCAGGAGCTGAGACCCCGCAGGCCACCCCGCCCGACAATAGCCAAGTTAACAAGGCCATGCATTAAACAGAGAATTCCATTCCTTCAGTTTTCTCATCTATGAAGGTGTAAATATATTCTGCAAAATGGCAGTAAAGAGCTAGAAAACACTTTACACACCTGAGGCCCACACTCTGGTTTCTAAATACCATTTCCTACTAAAAGGAAACAGGGTTTCTTGGATAAATGGCTGATTTCAGCTCTATGGCAAGGCAAGTACAAGCCTGGAAGATCTTTTTGGGCCAGAAAGTAAGGTGCTACTTAAAGACTAATGGGGTCGTGTCAAAAGGACATAGGAGCTAACTTTGAAAGAGCTCTTACTGGCTCAATCTGGGGCAATCTAACAATAAAAAAACAATGAAAATATTAAAAATAGAAAAACAATCCTTGAATCATAGTGATTTTTTTAAAAAAGGAGGGAGGACAGTAGGTAAAGTACTTCTGTACAGAATACCATCTAATAAATGTAGAATGAATATACAATGAGAAAATTATCACTTCGTAACAGCAAAGTAATAGTTAATTTGGGCAACAATCATCAATGAATGCTAAAGCCACTAGGTGAAACACTGTTGGAAAACAAGATATCCACACATTCTCTAAGTATCACCTTAAGATGACTTACAACTTATAGCACTGTACCTTTACAACAGAGAAATAGAAGTGATCAAATTTAGCATCCCAATAATGGAAAGAACTGATACTATGTGTCTTCTGATGGGACAATATAGGACAAGAGAACATCATATTTGTAGTTCAAGAAAATGATTTAACCTGAATCTAATCATGAGAAATCAGATGAATCCAAACCATGATACATTCTAGAAGACAATTGGCCAGACTCTTCTAAAAGCCATGTCCATGAAAGAAAGAAAGACAGGAGGACTGTTGTTCTAAATTAAAGGAGACTAAAGAGGTATGACAACCAAATGTAATGTACCATGACTGGATCCTGGATTGAAAAGTGAAACAACTATTAGGTTGGTGCAAAAGTAATTGCAGTTTTTGCAGTTACTTTTAACCTTTTAAACCACAATTACTTTTGCACCAACCTAATACAAGAGACATCTTGGAGATAATGGTGAGGAGTGAAGTATCATCAGCTCTACAACTTACTTTCAAATGATTTTTGCAAAAGAAAGTATATGCAAGAGAGAAGGCGATAACGTAAATATGGCAAAATTCTTCCAATGTTCCTGTAGTTTTAAATATTTAAAAATAGAAAGATGGAGGGTGGGGAACACATGACTATTTCCAGCTTTCTCCATGTGCTGACATATTTCTAGCTTTACTTAAATTTCAAGTCTTCATTTAATGACCTGTTATCTTTTTTTCATTATCTTTTCCGACGCATCCCCAATCATCACAGCATGCTGACCTTTGCCCATTAACCACTGCCCCCAACAATGTTCTCTGGAAAAGCCCACCTCGTTCCATCACTGTATTAGAAACTCATCTTGTCTTGCTATATATTTGAGATACATTTGTCAGAGTAAACTTGAACATTTTATTTGTAGATTAAAATACACTGCCTAAATTACTTGAACATTAAATTTTATTAATAAAATTGCTAACATTAAATTATACTTTGAAATTTTAATTTTTATAAAAGTTCCAAATGATATACTTAAACATTAGAACTCTAATAATTAATCCCAAATGACAATGCATCAAAAGATCAGGCATCCAATTACTTATAAGTTCAAAGTATAGCCTAAAGTTCACTTTCCTGATCCCAATATATATTATGAAGTCACCCAAGATTTGCTAATCCCAAATTTCACAATCACTTCTCAATCCTCAGCTCTCTTCACATTTTCTATAGCATTTAACTGCTTACACATTCATCATTCATTCACTTCCCCTTTCTAAAACTCTTTCATCCCATCCCTTCTGTAGTATGTTTCTCTCTAGGTGTTTGTCCTAATAAGAAACATTTAGCAATGGTTACAAGGACAGAATGTGAAATTAGAATGCCTGGGTCTGAATCCTGACTCCAGTTTCCCAGCTGTGTGACCTTAGACAAATTAATCTCACTCTCACTCCACTTCCCTATATAGACAAAACGTTTCATTGCGCTTTTCTGTATTGTGCTTCACAGATATTGCCTTTTTTTCTTTTTAAACAAACTGAAGGCAAGATCCTCCACAAGCAAAAAGTTACGACTTGTTTTACTGTGATACTCGCTTTATTACAGTGGTCTGAAACTGAACCTGCCAGAGCTACGAGGTATGCCTGCAGAATACCTTCTTTCAGAGATTTTGGAAGGATTAAATGTGTATAAAGCTTTCATAACAGTGATAGGCATCCAATAAGCACCAGAGGTCTTAGCCATTCTTACTGCTATTACTGCCTTTCTGCTCCAGCTGCTCCCAGGTCTCCTTCACAGGCTTTGCCTTCTTTTCTTATTAACTTAAAATGTTTATAAAGTTTATATTCCCAGAGCTGTGACATCTTCACTGGAGACTCCCTACCATCAGTAATGTCTTCCACATCCATAGCTTCAGCTACCATATATTGTCCCTTCTTCACCTAACTCTTACATATTCTAACCTATACTCAAATCAGGACTCCCTTTTTCTAAAACAATTTGAATGAGACCTGCCTATCCTCTACTCCTTTCTCCCAACAGCCCTCCTACAAACTCCTGAGCACCTGAGATTCACAACGATCGCAGTACCTAACCAGGCTGTATGTTAATCGTGTATTTGCCTATCTCCTCCCCTAATGAAACAAATTCAACCTTTTATCCTTGACACTTAAAAAAATAGTGCTTAATAATATTTACCACACAAATACTGATTAGGCAGTCTTCCTCAGAAAGAGTATTATTCAACTTTGCCGCAGAGAGTCATTTAAGGAGTTCATAAATAATCCACACTCCACTCGGCACTTGTGACACTCAAACTCTTTTCTAAAAAATGTGATGAAACCTTCTCATATTCATTGAATGCTTTTAAGAAGCCCAACAAGGACAGATTACCATCCTCTGAAAACAAACGTGTAAGCTGTAAAACAAAATGGTGTTAAGAAATCCCATATGAAGCACACCTGTTCTCACTCCACATAAAACTTGAGAATTATAAACTTTCGTTAAATTGACATAGCCCCTTACAGTACATCAGACAGCACAGGCAAGATTAAACAAGAGGCATTTATTTAGGAAAATAGGCATCTATACAGATGGTAGTACAGAAAACAAAAGCTTAAAATACAACCTAAAGTGGTGTTTGATTCTTATAAAGTTATATTCAGATAAAGAGAAAGCAGTGGGGTGCTACTGGACTAAGTCCCCGATGAATCCTGTAACCTTGAGCAAGACATTTTCCCTCTTTGGAGTTCAGTGCCTTTATCTGTACGTAACTCATTTCACTAGCTCTTCAGCCCAGCAGCTGAAGTATTTCTGGCAGCTCTAGATATGTGTTCCCCGAGACACGGAGGCGGGGCTGCTACTTCCACCAGCACGAAGTCTGCTGTCCAGCAAGCCCCCTCTCCTGCCACACAGCAGAGCCTGAAGCGCTGCCACTGCCACAGTTCCAGTTTACAGCAAAGTAGTGAAGAATATCTAGTAGTGACAAACTGATGGTTACCGGAGGGGTGGGGGGCTGGGGCGCTGGGTAAAAAAGGTGCTGGGATTCCGAAGTACAAATTGGTAGTTACAGAACAGTCTCGGGGATGTAAAGTACAGCACAGGGAATCGAGTCAAAGACGTTGCAACAACTATGTACAGTGCCAGGTGGGACGAGACTAATGGGGGGGGGGGAGATCACTGCATAAAGCAGGTCAATGTCTAACATTACACTGTACACCTGAAACTAATGTAATTATCAAATGGCAACTGTAACTGAAAAAAGAGTAGTAGTAGTAGAGAAATGTCAAATAGGGGCTGCTTGTGCCTCCGTAACCTCACCTTCTTAATGAAGGGGCTCATTCATTACCTACAGCCGGACCTCAGTGTGCACAGGCTGGTTAAAACGTAAACCCAAATGATAACCCCGCCAAAGAGCTCCCAACACGCGGTCCCTTCCCAAGAGCAGGACTGTCACACCTGGCCCTCCCCTGTGCAGAATTCTCTCAAGGAGGCTCCTCCTCCTCAGCAACAACACCTTCCGGTGTCTAAACTCCTGGAGGCCAGTTTTTTCCTCACGTTGGGAATCTCCAGGTCATGGAAAATAAGGCGCCCAGAGAGGTTGTCTAATAAGGGCCCCGTCCAAGTTTGACATTCTCTTTCCATCCAGCTGAGTTTACAAATAAAGGCCAAAGGGCCCCCGAAGCATAAGTTCTTTTCCTTTCCACGGAAGCCTGAATGTGCATCTGCTCTAGAAGAGAACAAGAGGATCTGTGTTCTGCTCCCGAGATGTGCACAGCGACTCACTCAAGTGTCTCGAAGCACAATGGTGCTCTTTCGACAATTCTTTACAAACCTCTACAAGTGCACCTTTAAGGACCATTATTCTAAATTCTGAAACAGATTAATAAACAATTACAGGGACATGAAACTGGACATTCTTTGCAGCTCTGGATCCCTCTTTAACTGTGGGTAACAAAACTAATCTAGTTTTTTTGTTTATTGAAAAACTCTTTTCCTGATTGTAAATAGGCAATTATATTAGCACCTAGCTGAGCGTGAAATTTTTGCTCAGCTTAAGTTTTAAGACATCTGGTTAGAAACATGAGAAGTCAAAACTGGCATTTATCTGTGTTTCTCTGTGAAGTTTCTGAGAAATGTATTTGACAGCCATATAAGAAAGGAGTTGTTACAAGGTATGACTACGTTTCCTCTATCTGTGTTGTCTCAGAAGAACTGCCAGGTAAAACATACAGTTTATGGTAACTACTTTATTCCTATTTTAACAAGAGAATATTAATAGCAAAATTTGCTATTATGCCAAACTTCAATAGTCTTTATCCCAGCACTTCAAATATGAGATCAATAGAAATCACTGCTAGAATAGTAGGGAAACAGTATTTTGCACATTCCTTTTCTTTTTAAAGTCATTTACTCTACCAATATTTGGATACCTACTATGTACCAGGTATTGCACGATGGTAACTAGGAGATAAGAGTCACTACCGTCAGGGGTTCCCAGCACAATCAGAGACAAACATGCAAGTCATGTAACACAGCTTGGTAATCGCTGTGGTGGAGGAAACCGCAAGTATCCTGGGAACAGCAAGAAGTGGGAAAGGGAGGAAGGAAGAATGCACAGGTTTGCAGATGCGCACTGGGGATGAGATTTCAGGGAGGAATCTGCATTTGCCAAGCCAGAGGATGGCATTCCAGTTAGAGGCAACAGCAAGCTGATATGTGTGGCCACCACTTCCTGAGTGCTCATGACAGGCACTTTGCTAAATACTTCACCTATTACCTCTTTTAGTTCACACAACAATCCCCAAAAGACGTTCAGTCTCACAGAAGTTAGGTAACTTGCCTAGGGTCCCTCAAATTCTGTGCTGGAGCCCAAATTTCAAGTCTGCTTGTGCAACTGCAAAATTCCAGGGCTGTACATACTGGACCATACTTTCCCATCCTTTGTAGAGCACAGAGACGAGAATATGGCACAATGGACAAGGTTCTCACCTCTGCGTATTACAATTACTTAAGGAGCTTTCTGTAATACCAGTGCTTAACATTCCATTCCAAGAGGTTCTAATTCAAGAAATGAAGGGTGGGCCTGGGCATTAAAAAAAAAATTCCCTAGGTTGAGAAATATACATAGCCTATGTTGAGTTGTACTGTGTTAGAGGACACTTATACGTAGTTAAATGCATGTGTTTGGGGGTAGGGGACGATAAGGCTAGAGTGCCAGGCACGAGATGGTGGAGACTCTGTATCCTTCCTCTTCTCTTCAGAGACAAACTCACAGACAGTACACCGACTACCTTCATTTTTTTGGGTTTTATTCTCTCTTGAATCCACTGTAATCAGGTTCTTTATCAATCAGGCCACTGAACTTATTCTGACAGAAAGCAATCAAAGAATTTATCAGTCCTCACTTTTCTTGAACTCTCTCTAGTGTCTTGACATTAGGGATTTCTTTCTGAAACACCCTCCTATAACAGCACTTTTCTGTTCTCCTCTTATCACTAACAATTTCTTTTCCTTCTGTTTTGCAGTGTTCTTTTCTTTCCCCCACCCCTTTAATATTAAAGCACACAAAGGATCTTGTCCTTCTAGTCTCACTCTGCTTTTCACCCTGGGCATTCGTACCAATCCCATGACTTCCTTTATAACCCACGTGCTGTAGACTCTCAGACCAATTCAGACCGACGGCCTGGTTGGATCTGAAGCTCCAAATGCTTACTGAACATTTCCCCTGTAGGGAGTCTCAAACCCTTTCCAAAACTGAATTCTCTTCCCACCCTAAATTCTCCTCCTTAGTAGTGTACTCTCACACATACTGCCCGAATCAGAAATCTAAACTTCTGCATTACTCTTGCTCCTAGTCCAAGACTGATCCCAACAAGCAAGAGACAGGAAGGTTTTGCAAGACTTTGCCCGACTCTTGCAGAGGCTTGAGAGGAAGGTAAGCACAGGGTGTATCTTGGCCTGAACAGCAGTTATCCCTGAGTAGGCTTCCACAGAGTGAGATAGACAATCCAAAAGGGCAAAGTAAAGGGTAAGTCAGGATATAAAGGATAAGCAGATGAAGATCAAGGAACGCCCCAAGAGAGGAGAGTCAAAGTCCAGTCAAAGTCCAACACAAAATACCAAGGCTTCACAGTCCTCTTGGTTGCCGGAAAAACACACTGTCTGATTCCACCCAAATGAAGTTCAAAAGCAGGCAGAGCAAATTTATGGTGAAAGATGCCAGAACAGTGGTTTCCTTTTGGAAATGGTACTGACTGGAAGGGGCAAAGGGGGAGTTTCTGGAGTGGTGGTTTTATACACACACACATACACACACATATATATTTGTGTATGTATATCATGATTTGGGTGGTAGCTAAATATATTTGTAAAAATTAAGCTGGGTATGTATTATACTTAGGGTATGTAGATTTGACTAAATGTGTATTACAGTCAATTTCAAAGTTAATAGTCTCTCACTATCTCACACCCGAAAGACGGCATTTGTTTTTCTAACCAGGACCCTATCTCCTGGTTTCCTGGTCATCCTCATGTAATTGTTAACAGTTTACCTCTCATGCAGAAAAGTCTCCTGGTTTGGACAGCATGTTGTAGGTTTCCCTAACCTATAAGCCTCCCTGCCTCTAGTGTTGCCATACATCTTCAGCAATGCCCACAGAGTAGTCTTTGTGAGACTAATCCTATTTCTGGGCTTTGAACCCTCCAATGGTTCTCCTTTATTTATAAGATCGGGTCCAAATCCCTGAAATGACTCAACCTTGCTAATATAGCCAGCTCCAACATTTAATATCCAATACCATGCACCACCACGCTGCCCTCAGCACCCCATACACTAGCCAGTCAGTGTTTTGCAAGCTTTTCTCATTATCACACCCTTCCCAAAGAGCATTTTTAGACATTTTTTCCTGATTGCTGCCCCACCTCCAATTAAATACTAAGGAATAAGATTTTGTCAGGTACGGGTGAGTGTTGGAGGGCCACAAACCATAGTAATAGCTAAGATTTTTTTCACTCCCCCTAAAAACCATTTTGTCCCTTTGGGAATGACAGCACCCCCACTGGGAATGCATGCTCTAGACTTACAGATTGGCTTCTCCATCCACAAGTGCCCCTGGCTTGTCACCATTAGTGCCTTTGCTCCTGCTGCTGTCTGCATGACCTCCCTTCTGAATAGCTGTCACACAGTATTTAATAATCAATTTATTGCTCTCCAAGATTTTCCTTTTCCCATTTGCAATCTCAAAGTGTCTGATCCATACATTTGTCACTAATAACCTTAACGTTTTACTAATGTTTTCACGTCTGTCTCCTAAGTCAGTGAAGAATAGGGTCAAATTTCCTTCTACAACCTTGGCTTTTAGTATTGTCTGACATATCATTTGTTAAATGAATGGATAAATCAATGTTATCATCTGGGTGAGATAAACATACATCTCAGGTTACCTGAGACAGTCCTCTTTTAACCGTTCTTCTGGCATAAATATTAATAGTACCTTTTTATTCTCAAAAATTTTATCTTATATTGCTAACCTATCTAGGCAATGTGAAATAATTAAATTTTGAGCAAGAGGAGAACATGATCAGCTCTGAGCACTAGGAAAATCACTCTAGCAGTAATATGACAATAAATAAAATGTCTCAAGCAAAAAATTCAGGGGCAAAACAACAAAAGAGCCTGAACTAGGGTAGCAGAACTGGAGGGGAAGAAGTAGAAAGAGATTCAGGATGCAAAATCAACAAAGTTTAGTGGCCTGTTGGATACAGAGAGGAAGATAGCAGGGGAATCGAGTAAAAACACAAATTTCTGGACTGAGCAACTGGGGCAGTCACCAACAGAATACTGAGGAGGAATGACGAGGCTTCAACTCACGACTGGTGATTGAGGAACCTAGAGGACAATTTAGTGGTTAGATATATGGATCTGAAGCATTTGAAAGAGGGAAAGACGGACTACATAGTCCTAGGCGTGAACCTATAAAAATTAAGTGAAGCCAAGTTGATGAATGAGACTACCCAAATGCACAAAATCAGCAGTTCTAATGAAGAGTATTCTCTTTTTAACCTGAATACTTTACATAACTAATTCTAAATTTTGTTCTCTTGAACATATTTATTGATCATTTAATATACACAACAAAGCATGGTATTAAGCACTTAGGAAGGAAAATTAACCATAACAGAGCAATAAGGAGCTCACTCTGAGGTTTAAAAACAAGAAAGGTCATAGAAAAAGAATGGTGTAGAATATGGACTGAGTTGAGAAACAGTCAAATCCAAAGTCTCAATTTTGACCGTGGCATCTTTAATTTCGGTATTACAATGCAAAAAGAATACCTTAAGAGCTTCTGTTGTTTTAAGCACTAAGTTTCCCACAGAGTATTTAAGTCTAAAATTTTCCATCAAAAAAAAAATCTTTGAAAAGTGGAAAAGGAAATCAGAGAACCAACTCAGGAAAGACAATGTGCTGTGGAAGCTGGATCTACAAAGTAGAAGTGGCCAGAAAAGTAAACACTGTTAGAAAGCAGTTCTAAATGGCATACTTTACAGTATGTTTCTGTGCTTAGTACTGGTTCACTAGGATTATGCTTGAGAAGATAGTTTCATGTAAGGACAACAGACGGTTCAAAGTAAAAGAACCATTAATTCTGTCCCAGAAACAGAGTTCTTTACTCATTACGATACAAACATCTGATTACAAGATTATAAGACACAGATCCTTATCTATTTGTATATTTTTTCATAATTCTTTTCACCCAGTAGATATTCAAGGAAAAAATAAGCTGAATTAACAGTATCCCCTTATATTGTCACTTTATCACTTGGCTTCCAGGATACCACCTCTCTCGCTAGGTTTTTCTTCTACTGCACTGTTTGTTTCCACTCATTTCCCTTTGCTGATTTCTGCTCTTTCCCCCCAACAGTGTAGTGATCAGGTGCCCAGGGCAATGTCTTTGGTCCTCATCTGTTCTCCAAGTAAACTCACAACCCTGGTAATTTCATCTAGTCTCAAGACTTTAAATATTATCTATAAGCTAATGACTATACAATTTCTATGTCCAGTCAAGCCTTCTTTCTAGAAATATAAATTTGTATATGCAATTCCTCACTCATTTGCATTCTTCAACATTTCTAAGACATTTCAAACATGACGTGTTCAAAACTGACTTTCTGATCTCCTTCCCACCCACTCACCGCCTGCCCCCAAATCTTCTCCAGCAGCTTTCCCCATCTATCTGATGGCAGCTCAAACTCTCTTTGATGGTAATTCCAACACTCAAGTTATTCAGGCCAAAAACCTTGAAACCATGCTCAATTCTTTCTCTCAAAGCACATATCTAACCCATTAGCAAATTACGTTGGCTAACCCGTCCACACATTTCTATAATTGGTTGATTACTTCTCACCACCTACATTACTACAATTTAATCAGGGTTACCATCATCTCTTCCCCGCTTTAACTGATGTTCCTGTTTTCTTCTATCCTTGCTCCCATGTAGTCTATTCTCAACTCAGGAAGCAGCCAGGCAACTCTTTTAAATAGTTAAGCAGGGTAACATCATACCTCTGCTTCAAACCTTTTCCCAATCCTCTCTTTCACTCAAAATAAAAGTCAAGAACTTACAATGATTAGGTCCTACACGCGGTGCCCCATCCTGTGCCACCGCCACCTCTCTGACTTCACCCCCCTACTCTCTCTTGTTCACTCTTCTACAATCACTCAGCACCCTACTATTCCTGAACCACCAGACATGCTCTCTCGTCTTAGGGCCTTTGCAATGACTACTCTACCTAAAAAGCCCTTTCCTCGTGTACCCCACAGCTAATTCCATCACGTGCTGCAAGGCCTTAATCAAGTCACCTCTACCAGCAGAACACTGACTGTCTAATTTAAACTGCTACCCAGCCCTTACCCCTCACTTCCAGTCCCTTTAGCCTTTTTTTATTAGCAATCATCAGCTATCATATTATGTTACTTACTTATTACATTTATCTGCCTTCTCTCCTCCCCCTTCTATTAGCATGTAAGCGCCACCAAGGCAGGCCTGTTTGGTTCACTGATATGGTGCACAGAATGTAAGCTTTAAACTGGTGAGCTTTCAATAAATAACTGAAATGAATACATTTCTGTATTAGCCCCTTAAGAGTCCACTAAAAGAATAAGGATTTTCTGAAAATAGAAATTAACTTTTGAGAATTTCATCAAATTACTTATCACTCATAAATTATCACTGGGATTCAGGTTACCTCTTCTTTATTCATACTTTCATACCCCAAGTCATACTCATTCAAAAACTGCCAATGAATCAGGCAGTTAACACGTTATGCTGTTAGACGTCAGGGATCTACTCTGTGGACTGTGGGGCGGTCATTTAGCATTTCCTTAAACAATGCTGCTGTTCCAGTAAAACAAGGTAAAGTACTTATAGGCACACAATGGCCAACACAATTTTGAAAAGTTTAGAAAATCTTGTTAAAACTCAAAAATAGGCAATTTCAAACTAGGTAATTCTGTTATTAAAGAGATGTAGGATTTTTCTCATTAAAATGTGGATTTATCATAAGCAATATTTAAAAGCAAAACTGACATTATACATTGTAAGCCTTGCATGACACTTCCTAATGATATAAAAACTATGGCAGAGTCACCTGAGCAAGATGAATGCTTTCAATTAGCTCACAATTACATTGAGAATCATCACAGTGAAATTAAAACACATGGGATTGTAAATACAGGTCTCCAAAAAGGACTCTGGGAAGTGGCAGTATTTGCCTTGTTTCTATGCAAAGATCACCATTTCCAACAACAAAGTCTGACCCATCAAAGCTATAATTATGGCTTGAATAATGTCATGTCACAAAAAGTCAGTCCAAAGTTACTGAGACCTACCATGCAAAACACTATAAATCTGAAAAACTCAAGTGACTTAGGAAGAATTAACCAAAGCATCTCATTTCGTTTACTGCAACTACACACAAGACAATCCAACAATCCATTCACATTGTTTTCAGTTTTTGCTTTCTGGTTTAGAAAACATAAGCCACTTATTTCAGAAACTTCTCCAAATCAAAGAAAACCTTCCAAAGAAATCTAAGCACTCCATAGGGATATGCAAGGTTAATAGATTTTAGTTATGTGCCTGAAAACCAGCCCTCAGGTCAAATGAAGATCATTTAAGAAGATGCTATTACTGCTAACCCAATACAGCAAGTTTTGAATTCCAGCAGAAAATGCTGTAAAATTTCCCAATGACAGTCTGAAAAAGCACCTCTAGAACTGATCTTTTAAACGCATCATCCTCCACCAGAATTCAACATATGACTGGATGCCAAGTTTCAAACTGACGTTGAAAACTTTATCTTTTCTTTGAAAACTTTCTTTTTTTAAGCACTTGTACAGTGCTTAAGGGACCTTTAAAGAGAAGTTATTTCTTAACATGGCTGTTCCACTTCACTTAAAATTTCTACCTCTTTTTTCAGTCTACCTACCTCCAGGTAATCTTACTCAGAGACCCGACCCACATTTTACCCTAAGAAAATACAATTTAGTAAATGGTGTTCTCATCGAAAACACTAGGAAGTCACGGATAAGGTCGGTGGACGGCGAACACGGCGTCGCGAGCGGGAAAGGCGGTCGTCACCCGCCCGGGATAAGGGCCCGGGTCGCGGGACGCTGAGAACAGATACCGGGGCAGCAGGTGCGAGCCTCTGGCAAAGGGACAGTGGCCGCAGGTTTCGGACCGACAGGGGTACACCGTCCGCCGGACAGCGGGAAGCGCGCCGGGGTCGGCCGGCCTTACCTCGGGAGTGCGCTCCGGCGGCTTCTTCTTCAGCGCCTGCCTAGCGCCGGGGTCCACGGGCGAGTTCATGGCCGCGGCCCCGGCCCCCGTGCTCCCCAGCTCACCCTTAGCAGCACACGTGACAGCCCATTTACCCTAAGCACGGGGTCTCCACCCCCCACCCCAGAGAAAGGGGACTCCGGACCGCCGCAGGAACCCGGCTAGAGCAAACAAGCCTTCGCAACGCCCGCCCAGGGCCTCAGCCCACGCGTGACTGGCCAGAGAGAAGCCAGCGCGGGGGACGAGGGAGGGCAAGTGCGCATGCGCAGCACGCGCGAGCACGCAAACGAGCGCCCAAGGGCGTGACTCCGCGGTGACGTAAGAGTGGGCGGTACACTTAGGCCTCTTCCAACCCTTCTTCGTGAGATTTAAAGACACGTCGCGAGACCTCACCTAAACCTCTCACGGAATCCTCCTCGGAGGTGAGGTTTCGACCGCCCCAGCTTCCGGTGGAGGGGCCGGAAACGCGCTAGAGGGACTGAGCAAAACTAGCGTGTGGGGACAGAACCGTGGGGAAAGCGTTCTAGGTAGAGTTGTGTTTGTGCCGAAATCCGGAAGCTCAGGGCGTGGCCAAGCCCGGGGCGGACCTCCCGCTCTGCAACTCCGACGCCCCTCCCTTGGAGAACGTGCGGAAATCGAAGCCGCCATTCGGCGAATGAGGAAGTTCATGTTTAATAAAACGGAATCTCTTGTGGAAGAGGCCCACCGGGAAATACTTGCCCGGTCCGAGACAGACGTCCCGAGATTAGGGCGGAGAACTCGAAGCTCCGCGGCCTCGCAGGGTGGGGCCGCCGCCGCGCCTCCCGCCAGCTGCTCCGCGGGTTCGCGAGGCCGGCGTGGACTGCGTCCACACGCCGAGGCCGAGGCCGCCGTGCTCGGACGGCGCGCCTTAGGGCGGCCCGACTGTTCCCGCGGTACGCCTTGCACACTAGTCCGTGTCTCGGTAGCCCGAATAAAGCCAGTTTCCGTTTACTTACTGGCCCATTGGTAAGGAAACGACCCCTCTTTAGGGCAGCCGGAGCCCTGCAGAGGCCGTTTCCACCTGGGCTCGCGGACAGAATTGAAGGACTCATCCTCGGTCAGTTCTTCTCACCACCTCGTCGTGCACAGACCCGCCGCACCAGTCACACAAGTGCTTGCTTTGGAGCCACCACAGACACGCCCTTTCCACTGAACTGTAAACCACCCGAGGCCTGTGTACCCCGTGGAGGTACATCTTAGTATTTCTCACAGCAATTTCTTTAGCTCACTAAACTCAGTGACTTACGCTTATGACGTTATTCACAGTTTTAAATCAGATGTTAAGCATTGAAATTTTAAGAGGAACAAAAAGGGAGGGAGGATTCAGGCAGCATCATTCTGGAACCTGTAATGGTTGATGCCGATAAGGGTTTTGTTTTCCGTTGGCAGTTGGGCTTGCTCAAACCAAGTTTACAACATAATATTAGCACATTTCTTTCCTTTTTTTTTTTTTTTTTTTTCTGCAGTACTCGACAAAAACCTTACCAGGGAAGTTGTGGCTCAGCCATTCTGGAAAGAAAGTAACTGTAGGGAGATCAGGAGGAACTGCAATGACCCCTTTTCATCATTTTTGTGTGTGTATCTAAACATATCCTCAGAGGTCTGCCTTAGAACACAAAGGGTATCCCTTCCCTTCTTCCAGCAGCAGTTTCCAGAGCCACATCAATATTCTAAAAGAGGGAAAAGGAATTAAAGCATGAGGGCCATAAACTTTAGAGGCAAACACCTGAATTTGTGTCTTTAATAGATCATTTCTGGTTAAATGACTTATTTAATATCTATGAACTTCAGATTCCTTATTTGTAAAATGGGAATCGGACCTATTGCTTTAGGAATCTCTGAAGATTATGTGGGACAGTTCACCTGAAACACTTAAGATGTTGCCTACACAACCCAAGAACTCTTCATTGTTTGTTCCTTTACCTCTTGAGACTTCTCTAAAGCAGAAATTCAAGTTTGAAGAATCGGATGGGTTTATTTCTGTTTGTTTCAATGCCAAAAATATTTTCCATTAATAACTATTCACAAACTCATTTAACGTATTCGTGAAGGTGTGGAGCACAGGAATTCTCACAAACTGCAGGTTAAGTGTAAATTGGGAAACCATTTTGGAAAAAAAAAAGTATCCAGTGAGGCTGAACCTTAACATACCCCATGACAGTAAGTCCACTCCGAGACATATATTCTAAGGAATACTAGTACACCAGAAAAGATAAAAAACGTTCAATGTTCATATTAGGCAAAAACTGGAAATAACCCAAATGTCCATTAATAAGAGGATGGATAAATTGTGGTATATTCATTCAGTGGGATGCCAGCTACACACTGTATGGATGATTCTCCAACATAACACTGAGAAAAAAAGCAAAACAAAATATGGAGTATAATTTCACATACAAGGTCCGAACACTAGCAAAATTAAAGTATACCACTTAGGGATGCATACACAGATGTAAAACTATAAAGAGAAAGCAAGAAAATGATGCTCAAGAAACAAATTGGTAGTTACAAAAACGAGAAGAGGTTATGTACAGGACAGGGCTCAGGGAGAAGGGAACTTCTGGTTTGCTAATAATAATTTACTCCTTGACCTAAATCATAGTTACATTAGTGTAGTTACATTTACTCACTTTTCTGTATATAATATTTCACAAGGAAAAATGAATTAAGTATCCAAAAATAACTTACTTTATTAGGTTTTGTCATTAAGACAGAGACAGTAAAAACAGTATGTTAATATCCAAGGTAACTATACATATCTGTATTTAAGCACATTTTCAAAATCTATCATCCTCTACCATCTCGTATTATACTCTAGTATGTTGAAAAAAGTGAGAAGACAGTGAAAGCTCTAAAAGCTATTTTCAGAGGAAAGGCAACCTCCAGAATAGCATTCATGAGCATTAACTTGTGTCTGAAATGAAAATATAATGGTACTGAATGCAAAAATTTTATTAAATTCTAGCATAATAAAAGCATGGTTTAATCTTTAAAAAAAATAAAATGAAACTCCTTACCCTTATTTTTCTTCATAATTCTTACCACAACCTGACAGCATATCTTTTTTGCCTATCTATTCCACCAGTGGGAAATATATGAAGTCCATGAGAACATAAAATAATTTGCATTATTTACTGGCATAACTGTGGCACCCAGACCTGTGCCTAGCACAAAGCAGGTGCTCAATTATTATCAAAGAATCAGTCTCTAAGGGTGGGGCCTAGGATTTAATACCTTTTTTTGCCATGTATAATACGCACTTTTGGGCCCAAATTTGTGAGGGAAAAATAAGGATGTGTATTATACGTGTGTAGTAATAATTCGTATCTATATGTTTTTATTTGTTTATGAGTTAAAAGTATAACTCTAAAAATCAATAACAATATCCATGTGCAAAATAATACCTTGAAATATGAAAATCAGTTTTGTTGAACTTATGACAAATTTGCAACAACAAAGAGTTTTTGGCCTTCTATGATGCATAAATATCGTAAATTTGTTACCAGTACGTAAAATTTCTCATACCTTGTATCTGTTCTTGTGTAATTATTTGTTACATAAAATTTCTTGTACAATATGTTAAAAAATAAATGCTAGAATTCCTTTATAATGCAAAAAAACAAGTACCTAAATGTAAACAAATAAAAATTTGAATTAAAACAAAAGACTTTTTTTCCCCTGAAAGTTTGGGCAAAAGACCTGGGTGTACATTATATACGGCAAAATATGGTATTTTTCAAAAGCTATCTGGGTGTTTCTAATATGCAATCGGGTGTGAAAACTACTTTAAACTAACTCAGGTTCTGGATTATTTGACCCATTTTAATTCCAGCCTCTGTAACACAGTGAAGGATATTGACTTATGCATGCTGGACCAAATGTGTGATAAAGGGGCATCACAAGTTTTTGAGGAAGTAATATCTTCCTTTACACAACATTTCAATGTTATTCCCCTTGAGACAATTTACGTAACACTGCCTTTATCAATAATTTTAATCTGAGCACTGAGGTGAACATAAAGACAAGCTTCTGGACTGTCCTTGTTAAAATAGTCACTTGGAAAGGAAGGAAGCTCAAGCGTCTTCAACTTAACACTCTCCTTAGAATAAATACAAGTTTATCTGTGGGAGTAGACATCTAATCGGACAGTGTTAACCCAGACAGCTCTGAAATCTGATGAAGACCAAAAGGCCGACCAAAGTTCTCTTGACAAATAGATGGGGGATTTCATGAGTATATTCTTTAAAAAAAAATCTTTTGGACTATTTATATTTTCATTTCTTTAGGGAAGTTTCAAATCTTAAATTTAGAGCAAGCATGGCTTACACTACACTGCACTACAAAGCAGGACAGGAAGCACTACACTCTCCAACCTCCACCTTGTCTATCTAAGTTCTTCCCATGCAGAGTGACAATTCCCAAGCCCCCACTGCACCTTCATTCAGCTCAGGTTTGGTCCTACTTGCATTAAACCCCTACCTTCCACACTGGCCAAGACACATGAAGAAATCCCAGATATGTTTATATTTGTCATCACATACTAGTTGGAAACCACTCTGGTCTGAGAGAAAAAATGGACCCAGATAGGAAAGACTAAATTTTCTGTATCTCAGTTTCTCATCAGCAAAATCATTCCTCTATTCCTCTCAGAAATGTTGCAAGATCTTTCTAAACTTATGATGGAACAGCACATATAAACACAGGTACCAATTATAAACCTCTAAAATACCTGTTGAATGCTGCCCAAATACTCGGTATGTCCTCTCTTCTCTAAAACAGTGCATTTACTCTTAGGTCAAACCTAAGAGCAATAAATGTAAAATGATATGAAAACAGGCCCCTGGTCTACTCCTGCCTCCTAGCATAACTCCCCAAATCAACCCAGCCTGAGAAGGCAGCTTCCAACAGCCCCCTCAGGGCTAAAACAGGACTGCAGAGCCCCCACTAAGGACTGAAGGAAGAGCAGATTTCCCTACAATGTAAACAAAGAGGGCAGACTTGCTCAGGGTCACAAGCAAAAATAAAACAAACAAACAAACCAAAAAAAAAAAAAGTGAATAAACATGGATTAGAACCCAAACCAAGTGACCAATTTTTGAATTGTAAAGTCAACAGTAATTTGTATTGGCTACATGTTCATAATAGGTTTACGTGGCTTTTCCCAGGTTTTAAATGATTGCTTTTCAGTTTGTTTTTATGAAAGCATTTAAAGAAGATTTCAACTTGTCCTCATAAGGATTTGGTCAAATGTAAGAATATACCAGTATTGTTTTTATGTTTTCATTCACAGGAATGTATGTTAAGTTCTCCTCACAATAGCTGAGAGCCATAGAGAGACGTTTGGACAGATTACCAGTAACAGTAGCAGCCAAAATTATTGAGCACTTGGGGTATGTCATGCATTAAGATAAATTCTTGACATTCATTATTTTACTTGATTCTCACATAACCTCATGAAGTAGACGCTACTAAATTTCCCACACATAAATGTAGGATTAGAGAAGAACATTACAAATCAGGTGAAATGCCTAGAAGTGTCATATTTGGGAAAAGAATCAAGGTGAGCTGACATCAGAGTCCATGTACCTTATTAACACATGAAAGGAAGACCAACATCATACATCAAATTGACATGTGTATTTATTGCACAAATTTCCCCTAGAACTGGGAGTTTATTATAATACAGGTGTACATTTGAGAAATGTATACAGAACAAAAAACAGTATGTACATTTTATATATCCCACCATCTAAATAACTTATAGAAAGCAGAACAATCTCATAAGACACCTACCAGAAATAGGCATTGTGTAAAATCTGTTTGTTTTTTTTAAGTGATCATCAAAATTGTATGCCGACTACAACATAATTAAATCTGTGCTGGTACGTTTATTGCACTTAACATTTTCAAACTCAAAATTAAGACATATTAATAAAAGCCAGGAATATTTAAAATCAAACCAATTAGTTTATGTACAAGGAAAAATTAGTTTTAAATCTTAAACTAAGAGATCCCTTTTTCATTTTCTATTGCAACAAACCAGTTTTCAAAAATATGTAACACATTTCTGTCTGTACCATAAGTAGCTGAAAAAATTATTTCAAACAGGCCAAAACTCTTTTCACATTAATCATAATGACCACACATTAGAGAAGCAGCAGCTCATTCCTTGGGCTCTGTGTAAGGAAAGAATGACTATGATGAAGATAATAGAAATTACAGAAGGGCAGGTAATTATAAAACTCAGGAATTCTATGAGGATTAATGATTCTATAAGAAACTATAGGCCTTTTCCTTCTGAGCAAAGCTTAGTTTTAAGAATAACAGTACCATGAGCCATCCATTTACTGAACACCACATTTCCTAAATGATAATTTATTAGAGATTTCAAATAGATAGAACTGCGCACAATTTGATGATTAATTAAAAAAGAAAACACGCAAAAACAGACATTATCTACCTGCTACATATCATTCAGAACTGTAATAATAATGTACGATGGCCCACATACAAACGCTTCTGTATTCTGAATTCTGCCAAAGAGACTGATTCACAGAATTCCAAACAATAGAATAGAGAAGAATTTCGTTATTGAATGGAATAAGAACATTAAGCCAAAGAAAGTATACCCATAAACACATTTGGCAGCAAGTCATCCATGGGTGACTCAGGTATTAACTGGGACCAGCTGATAGGACACAGGGGCCAAAATGATTGCAGGCACACCAATTTCAGGTTTACATTCCATTAAAACAATCATTTCTTCTAGTTGGAGATTTCTTGAATACATAGAGAGCAAGGCAAAATGTGACCCAATGCTATAAATTCAAGGTCAAAGACTTAAACCACAGAAATCTTTCTTAATTTCTGAAAATTTAAACAGCAAGAAAGGATGAATTATACAGGAAATGTATTTAGTAACAGAATAAGCAAGTAGTTTTCTTTTCAAAAGCTAATCAGTTAATTGTGATAAAAAATAGTCCATGAAAGCAGAAACCAACTTCACTTCTAGCATTAAAAGTATCTTAGAGGCGGGGAAGAAAAAAAAAATATCTTAGACCAGATAAGTAAAGAATAAACTATAATGTAGTATTCAAGTAAACTGAGGTAGTAGAGCATATTGAAAACTTTATCTACCTATCTTTCTATTTACATTACTTACAAGAGTTTGGTTCCATAGTAGCCTTTTCTTCTCCCAAGCAACACTCTATAGTATTTACAAAAACAGTAACAACTGAAAAACGAAAATCTTTGAAAAAAATTAGCTTCTGGAAGAAAGGAGCAATTTGACAAAAGAGAGTAATTTTAAGAGCTGTTGAGTTCTATTAGTGTAAATTGAATATATAAAGCAGTGAAACAAATATTTAGTTCCTACAGGTTCAAGGAGGGCTGATACCGAAAGCATGGGCCTCGGTTACCTGAGCACTTTTGAAAAAAAAAAGTATTATTTTTGCCAATGCTTTGATGTAATTTTTAATCCTAATTTTAATTTATTAAATTAGATGCAAATATGTAAATATTAATATTTATAAGAATTAGCTTATACTTATAAACAAAACAAATGGTATAAAGTAGTATTCTTATTTGGGGAATCTATATTCTTCAGCCTTAAAAAAGATTGGCTTTACTTATATTTTAGGGTGTGTGAAACAGAAACATCACCAGAAAGTAACATTTCAACATTATATACAATTAATACTAGTTGAAAATATATATATATTTAAAAAGATATGTTTACCAATCTTGTATTTCTACCTCTGCTTTTTTAAAAACTAGATACATATGTACACTTGGGTAGATAACATAACACAGATTTATACTCATTCTGAGTTTGTTATAATTAATAGGCTGTTTAAAACACTTTGAAAAAACCCAGAAATTAGCTATTTTGAATTGACAAAAGAAATAATCAAGGTTTTATAGACCTATGTACCTTAGAAATAAAGAATTAAAACTAATGAAATGACTATCTCTGAGAAATTCAATCATGAGACATTTGTTGCTATTTATGAGTGTGGCAACGCTGTAGTGATCATATGAAATTTTTCGATGTTATTCATTTTGTAGAAATTTCTAAGTTATACTTTGGCTTTGTCAAATACTTTCCCCTCAAATTATTTATGCTGTTTTAGTTCATTTGATTAAAAATCTACAACCACCCAAAAGTCCAGTCAAAAGGAAAAAGCCATCCAATGATCACACAATGTGCACTACAATGCAGAATACTCAGGTGACTCACTCAGATGGAAATCTAACAGGGGGAAAAATGCCATAAATTCATGTTGTGTCTGCTTCCTTGGTTTCTACTTAACTTTCCAAACAACCTTCATCTTAAAGGAGTATCTGAGCAACATATGGAGAGTGAGTACTTGCTACAGCAGCCAGAAGAGGAAGATCACTGGATTCAATTCTGAAATTTAAAAAAAAAAAAAAAATTAAAAAAAATTAAATTTTGAAATTAAAAAAAAAACACCTCAGTCAGGCTTTCTGTACCCAGGACAGGAATCCTTCAGGCAATGACTACTACCTATAAAGTCATTATACCTCAGGAGTCAAGGACCTAAGCCACCGTGACCAAAAGGAAAAAGGTAAGAGAGCTGAAGATAACAAAAGTTGGAACATTTTCAGTAAGTAAAAACCAGAACCAAATATTTTTTTAAAAAGCAAGCATCTGAAACCCACTGGAAAGTCATGGATGTAGGCAAGCATCTGACTGACCTGCTGACTGACCATGCATCAGGGCAAGGGGCGATGTCTAAGAAATACAACGTAATAGAATAATAGTGTGCACCCACGTTGTTTTGAATACAAATGTTTCTGTAAGATATACTGGGAAGACGTAATGGAGGCTTCTTAAAAATACTTCCTACCATAAACAATTTACAGGAAAACAAAAATGGCCAATAAACATAGATTCACTCATGCAGACTCACTCATGGTTAGAGACTAAATCTGAATAAAATCAGATACCATTTTCAGCTAGTAGCTTGACAAAGATTAAAAAGTTGGAAATAGCCAGTAGTATGAAGAGTATACTTCCTGCTGTTTGTGAGACTTTATTCTGGTACTTTCTGGTAGCATTTACTACTATGTATCAAAATAACTGTCATGATCAAAAATTTAATACACATGCCTTTAAATAAAAAATTCTACTTCAAAATATTTTTCCTACGAACTTCAAAGATTTATATTCATTCTAGTACTGGTTTGTAATAGGAAAGGAAACAGAAAATATAGTAGGTCCTCGAATAATGTCCTTTCATTAAAC
Source organism: Rhinolophus hipposideros (assembly GCF_964194185.1). Lineage (NCBI taxonomy): Eukaryota > Metazoa > Chordata > Mammalia > Chiroptera > Rhinolophidae > Rhinolophus > Rhinolophus hipposideros. Next base: position 8,979,766 of record NC_138069.1, read on the forward strand.
ATCATTTCATTATAATGTTGATAAGATGTCATAGGAACATAACTCTTATTTATATATCAGTTAGCATTTGGTTAAACTGGTTTCATTACATATCGTTTTGCTTAAAATTGCAGAAGCTATTAAAGATTTAAATGAGAACGTACTGTAATCTAAATTCCACCAAATAATGGAATGCTATATAGCTATTAAAAATAATGACATAGATCAGTATGTGCTTATATGAACAAATATTCAAAATATATTAAAGGCAAGTTGCACAATAATATATAGAATATAAACCAATTTCTATTATTTACCTTATGCATTATCTTATACATTATCCATTAACCGTGTTTGTTTGGGTGAGGTTTGCAAGTTGGGGAAAAGATGATGATGACTTGCTTTTCATTTTATGCCAAAATGCACTATGAACTCTGGTTAAATTCACATTACTTTAAAAAACAGTAACGATTTTTTTAAAAATAGCAACAATTTAAAAAAAAAAATAAAGTCATTACACAAACAGAATCATCTATTTCCAATCTGGATGATAAGGAATAACATTAAAACATTAATAAAATAACTTAATTTGGTTTCTGACATATAGTAGCTACTCGTTGATGTTGGCTCTTTCTCCCTTGGTAAAAGCGGAATTAGACAAAAGTTCCAGCTTGTTTTAATTTATTCAATTAGCATTTCAAAAAATTATTCACACACACATACACACATATACACATACATAATGGCCATAGAACATATGAAAAGTGATCACAGAACATAATGAAAACAGCTATACTATGCCTCCCACCAATTATCTGTTCATCCTTCAGCTAGCTACATAACTGTCTTCTTCCCAAAAATACCTGCAGAGTAGACAGAGATAATGGGGAAGCAGTAATAACATGTAGCTAATGTATTACTCTCCACAGTATGCCATTATTTCAGTCATTTCATTTGGATAGTAGGGCAGATGCTGGAAATGGTAAGTTTACAATATATTTATAAATAAAAATGAATATATACTTATTTTTTCTAAGACAAACATTTAGATTTTAACTCATTTTTATCTGATTATATTCGCAATTTACTGTAATGGCACAGGGGACAATGCCTTTCAGACCAGTGGAAGACAGGGGTCTGCTTTGATTGTGGTATAGAGCAGGGATGTCAAAACTTTTTTCAACGTTTTTCACCAAGGGCCATATTCGGTAAAATACACAAACAGCCGGGCCACTCACTCGAGGTGAAGTACGTATTGCCTCACCTGGTTTATTTAAGTAAACTAAATATATTTTTGGAATTTGCTGCGGGCCAATTAAAAATGGATTGAGGACTGCAGTTGGCCCGCGGGCCGCAGTTTTGATGCCCCTGGTGTAGAGCAACCCTGGGCTAACAGTACCCAGCCTCAAACAGGCAAAGACACTGCAAAGGAAAGAAGGCAATTCTGAGGAATAGCTCTTGCTGAAAGACAGTGTGATGTGAAAGCAAAGCCAGGCAAGAAACCATGAACATACCCTAGAACCACTCCCAACTCCTTGACATGAACACGCATCTGCCCCCTCAGGTACTCGGACAGCATCTTGCTCTTGAAGTACAGCTCCTGTAACCGGTCTTCAAGGTGCATTACACACTGCAGTTAGGGGGAAACCAAGAACAGGTCAGAAAATGGTTTCCAATTCGAACTGATGGCGATTTCCTAAGCATCATGTCTTTGACAATTCTATTTCATTATTCCAACATAAACTAAAATTTGGAACAGATTTTTAAAACATGTGATTTTAGAGTATAAACCTTTTTCTAGCTCCTATCAAAGATTTTGATTCTACAATTTTGTTTTTTTAAAAGTGGTAAGTTATACACAATACAAAATTTACCATTTTAGCCGTTTTTAATGTACAATTGAGAGGCATTAAGTACATTCAAAATGTTGTGCAACTATCACCACTATCCATTTCCAGAACTTTAAAAAATATTTTGATTTTAAATTTGATAAAATAACACTCTTGTAAATTTACATATTTCAAATGTGTCTACATAGGACAGGCTGCATTCTCCTGTAGACTAAAAGGAAAACGACAATAGCTCAGGCAATACTATGTAGTCCTTGGAAGAGAGATGTTTCTAAGCTGGAACATTAAAAACTAAAACACATTTCGTTATCCATTTACTTGCTCAATTTACTAAAATAGGTGATTGTTTCATGTGAACTTATGCTATATATGCTTGAGGAAAAAACCATGATGTGCAGGTGTTAAAACACTAAATTCATACGGAGTATTCCTTTCCAATGAAAATCAGTTATTAAAGCTAATAAACACCCATTTTCTTCTTAGAAAAACGCAACTGAATGCATTTCTTGGCATACTTATTGTTTTTGTGGTGTATGTTTTTTCTATAATCCTCACTTGGGCTGAAGATGCCGTAAGTGAAGAACAAAATGTTTACAGAATACATATATATAATAAAATTCATATAAATGTATATATATATACACAAATGTACAATTTACCATATTACCCATTGTTAAGCACACAATTCAGTAGCATTAAGTACATTTACAATGTTGTACAACCATCATCAACATCCATTTCCAGAATTTTTTTCACTATCCCGAACAGAAACTCTGTACCCATTATACAGTAACTCCTCATTCACTCCTTCCCCCCAGCACCTGGCATTCTGCACAAAGCCCGGGGATACTGCATGTCCATACCTTACATGATGCTAGTCAGGCACCGAATTCCGGCTGCTGAAATCATCGAATGTAGGTATGATACAGACATGTACACCCCCTCCTGTCCTATCAGCCTGGGCTGCCATAACAAAATACCATAGGCTCAGCAGCTTCAACAACAGAAAATTATTTTCTCACAGCTCTCAAGGCTGGAAATTTGAGATCAGGGCACCAGCATGGTAGGGTTCTACTGAAAACTCCCTTCCTGGCTGGCAGATGGCTGCCTTCTCCCTGTGTCCTCACATGGTAGAGAGAGTGCAATCTCTCTCTTCCTCTTCTAATAACGCCATTAATTCTGCCCTGGGGGGGGGGGGGTCTCACCTTCATTACCTAAACCAACCCTAATTACCTTCCAAAGGCCCATCTCCAAATAATATTGCACTGGAGGTTAGGGCTTCAACATATGGATTTTAGGGGAACACAAAACTTCAGTCCATAACATCTTCTTTCGGGCAAACAATGATGAAGCTAACAGCAGTACACAGGCACATATTAAACAGAGTTTAGTCACCTATCAGAGTGCTCAAGGTAATTTAAGCCTCATACATACTTACAAAATTTGGAGATAAGTTATGTTTATAAAGCTGAAGAGTGGAATGAAGCAGATTGGAAACAAGAGTGGAAACCAGTACTTCCTTTCCCAATTTATTATCTGTCACTCGTCTCTGGCTACTGGCCACTTGAACAGTCCATTTATCCATATCTGCTATAATACACACAGCTTCTGCTATTGGTTCATCCAACACTGGATGCTGGAAAGAAAAGAAGAATTAATCTTATGATAAGCAAATGAAGTTTTCAAAGTTAATGCTAATGGAATGAGGCAATGAAGATATACTAAACAAAAACACAATAAAAGAATATTAAATTCTGAAAGCTACTGCCAAAGAATCCTTGACAGTGGAGGATGGAATAGTTAATTAACTCAATAACTAATATCCCAAGATATCTTATGGAAATCATTTCTAGATCAAGATTCATTATAAGAACTTTGTATTCTTTAAACCAGAACTTAACTTTCATTGGTCTTTTGGTCATTCATTCATTCAACAAATTTATTGAGTGCTAACTATGGTGCCAGGAAATTGAAAAAAATTTCTTTTATCTTGAAAGAGCTAAAATTTTTAAAAATAGATAGGATAGGAACTCACATGAACAAGTCAATGGTGAGGTTCTGTGCTAACTAACCCAGCCCATCAGGCATTAAATTGCTTGAGCATCTCGGGAGCTAGTCCTTTCTTACATGAAGTACTTTGCTGACTGTGCAGCACGTTTCTCTGTTTTACCCGGATGTGTATCCAGGGTGCAGCTATAGTGGCATAATAGTTACAAAGGAGACAAAGCCACTAATATGGAAAATGGAAAAAAAAGGTCACCACACACACACACACACACACACACACACACACACACACACACTACCCATTTACATTTTTTAAAAATCAGATCTATATCTAAATGAAAATGTGTAGAAACAAGAAGGGAAATACTCAAATCAACCTATTTGTCATGAAGATCTCTGTGAAAAAGTATGGAATATTAAAAAGTTGAAGAGGGATTTATTCTTTTTGCATCGTATATCTTTATATTGTTTGAATTTCTATCACAAGCATTTACCTAAATGACACTTTCATAATTAGAAAATTTAATGCATAAGGAAAAATATTTTCAACTCACATATACTGATAAAAGGACCACAGGCACATGGCTGTGCCCTTGGCTTTCCCAGGTTTATATACAAAGACCAGCAATGACAAGTACACAGCACCACTATCAGAAAGATCGTGATGGCCTACAATGCTCAACACTTCAGCAGCTTCCTGTATTTGGAAAGGTAAGGAGTTTTTCAACACTGGCCATATACATCAGCAGCAATAAGACTGAGATTAAAAACTATAATTTGAAATACTTAAATCCAATGGGACTTTTTCCTTTCCAGCTTTTACTGTTATTAGAATTTCATAGCTAAGAATATAAGTTTGCTCCTGGATAAACCCGTGTTTGGTACCCTCAAAGGATATCTTTTTGCCCAGTTAATGAACAACCACTTTGAATAAAGCTTTTTACTTGATGCTAAGGAAATGAAGACAATGGAGCTCAGGGTCTTGTGAGGGAGATAAAAATAAATATGCCCGGCTATAAACAGACATATGTTATATCATAAAGACATATGTCAGAAGACATATGTGAAGACAGATGAAATAGGAATCAAGTGCTGGTGTAGCCAGAAGAGGGCAACAGTGGGTTCTGCGTGACTGGGCATTTCACTGTGGAAGGGACACAAGGCTATGACACTGAAGTATGGATAGGATTTTGCTGGTGACAAACAGAAAAGAATTTTGGATAATTCTGTAAGAGGAAATATCATGAGAAGACTCAGAGATAGAAATAGATGCGTGAACCAAATTTGTGGAAAATGATATTGAGAAGTGTGGGAAGAAGATAATGGCAAAGAAAAAGCCTGAAAAGATACATTGTGAAGACTTTCCATGTCTAAACTTCACATTTGTTTTTATAAAATAGTACTCAAATATTTCTTATTCAGCTCCTATGAAGGCTATAACATTTTTCTATCCATCATCTTAATTACTGAAATGTAATTTTGGAAATGGTGTATCTTACATTTTTAAGAAACAAAATAATAATGAACATGTATTTTAATGTAAGTACCTCTATGTTTATAAAAGAAAAATAAGACAGGAGGCATGATCAAATATCCAAAATGGAAGAATAACAAACTGATAAAGGCAGATACTACTTCTAAAAGCACTGGTCATCTTTAGATGAGAATTATGAAGGGGATCCATCTATTATTCTCACAAGGAAATGCCTAAACAGATTATGGAGAAACTGCTATGAAATATACCTTGTTTAAAGGGTTACAAACCATTATAGTAAGTAACTTTATAGCTCCTCAATCAAAAGGCATGTGGCTAATATTTTAAAAGGTTTATCAAACAAAAATATTTATAAAATCCATGGTTTGTTTGTTTTTCTTCAAATTTTTGATAAGGAAAATGGTCCCAAATCAGCAGTCTGCCAAAGAGAAGGGTTTAATTCTAAGTTTGAGTTCAGAAATAATTCAAATCAACTCACTTTAGGAGTTGTTAAAAAACCAGGGGAGATGGGGGGAGGAAGGGATCGTGCCAATCGTTCATTTTAAAATTACTTGTTCTCACTCAATGGGGTGTCATATGCCATGTTCTAATCTGATAAAATTTCAACTTAACCAATCTCACTCTCACCATCAACTTCTGGAAAAACAGCCTACATCTAATGGCAGCATATTCTTAACTGAGACTTTATAGTGGCCTCCTCTACAATCTTCACTAAATTTTATCCAGCTTCAGATACTTGCAAATCACAAAATGGGAAGTATATGTAAGTGAGAGAGAAACAGTGAATCTAAAGCTTTATTTTTCTTAAAACTTCTTCTCTTGAGTTCCGTAACATTTACAATAAAAATTCATCCAAAAATCTTACCAGCATTTTTTTTCTCTCAGGAATTTCCAAAATCACAATAGTACCATACTTGTAAATTCCCAAATTGTCAAGTGATCTCACTAGTGAATACTTACTCCCTTATCTCTGTTACAAAACCTAATTTTTCAGTGGCCTGCTAGGTATTCAAACATGGCCTGGCAAATTGCACTTTTAAACTCAAAATGTACCAAGTCAACTCCAGTGTATTTTCCTCAAAACTAGCCAGTTTTCTTTAATTACCTTTCTAAAAAATAAAAATGAGATCCCCAGTGTTGCAGAGGGAATAGGCCTCAGGGACAATACAAATTGCTGTTCAAACTGGCATAGTTTTTTGGAGAAGAAATTAAGCAACATGCATCAAGAACATGAAAATAACCCTAACCTTAAAAACTGGCCAGTAACCTCATTTCTGGGTAATCTAGCTTAAAGAAAGAATCTTAAATTCATAAAACATAGCAACAGTATCTGTTATTTATAAGGGTAAAAGGAAGAAAACTTCTTTTAAAAGTTGAGCAATAGAGAATAAAGAACACAGAAATAAACCTATGTATACATGCTCCATTTATGACAAAGGAGCCAAGAATACACAATGGAGAAAGGATAATCTCTTCAATAAATGGTTTTGGGAAAATTAAACAGTCACATACAAAAGAAAAAAACTGGACTCAGATCTTACACCATACACAAAAAATCAACTCAAACTAGATTAAAGATTTGAATATAAGACCTGAAATGATGAAACTCCTAGAAGAGAACATAGGGAGTAAGCTCCTTTAACATCCATCTTGGCAATGATTTCTTAGATTTGTCACCAACAGCAAAGGCAAAACCAAACTAAACTAAAAGGCTTCTGCACAGCAAAGGAAACCATCGGCAGAAAAGGCAACCCACAGAATGGAAGAAAATATTTGCAAACCATATATCTGATAAGGGGTTAATATCCAAAATAGGTGAGAAACTCATACAACTCAATAGCAAAAGAAAAAAAGAATCTGATTAAAAAATGGATAAAATAACTGAATAGGCATTTTTCCAAAGAAGACATAGCCAACATGCACATGAAAAGATGCTCAACGTCACTAATCATCAGGGAAATGAAAATCAAACCACAATGAGCAATCACCTCACACCTGTTAGAATGGTTATTATCAAAAAGACAAGAGATAACAAGTGTTGTAGAGGGAATGGAGAAAAGGGAACCCTTGTGAATTGTTGGTGGGAATGTAAATTGGTGCAGCCAACTACGGAAAACAATATGGAGGTTCCTCAAAAAATTAAAAACAGAACTACCAGACGAACCAGTAATACCACTTCCGGGTATACAGCCAAAGGAAATTAAAACAGGATGTCAAAGAGGTATCTGTATGTTAACTGAAGCATTATTCACAATAGTCAAGATATGAAAACAACCTAAATGTCTGCCAACAGACGAATGGATAAAGAAGATTGGGATGTATGTACATACACATACACACACACACACACACACACACACAGACATACACAATGAAATATTATTCAGCCGTGAGAAAAAAAGGAAATCCTGCCATTTGCAACAACAGGGATGGACCTTGAGGGTATTATGCTAAGTGAAATAAGTCAAATAAAGAAAGACAAATACTATATAATATCTCTTATATGTGGAATTAGAAAAAACTCATAGACACAGAGAACAGATCTGTGGTTGACAGAGGTGGGGTGGAGGTAGGGGATACGGGTGAACGTGGTCAAAAGGTACAAACTTCCAGTTATGAGATAAATAGTCCTGCAGATGTAATGGACAGCATGGAGACTATACTTAACATTACTGTACTGTATATTCAAAAGTTGCTAAGAGAGTAGGTCTTAAAAGTTCACATCACACAAAAAAAAAAAACAATCTGTAACTATATGAGGTGATGGATGATAACTAAATTTATTGTGGTGATCATTTTGCAATATATACATACATCAAATCATTATGTTGTACACCTTAAACTAATAAAATGTTATATAGAAATACGACATATACATATATAGTGTACATATATACACACAGACACACGTTTTATATATATGTATAGTACATATAAAAATATGTATATATAAAAATTAAATTTTAGTGTTGTAATGACATAGTAGGGAAATTATAGTAAATATAGATAAAAACAAATTTTGTAAAGAAAACTTATCAAAACTATATTCCGAGGGTGGCAAAAAAATATATAAAAAGTGGACACTTTGGTCAACGTTGCTCAAGCAGTAGTTCGCTGTAGTCAGAAGTGTCTGGACACTGATGGTAACCACTTTAAGCACCTCTTGTAATTGCAGAAGTCAAACGTGACTTGTATTCATCTTTTGTTATTGGTATATATTGTGTATCATAATTTTAATAGTTTTTCCTTTCCTAAAATGTGTACACATTTTTTTGACATCCTCTGTATATGTATATATACTATATACCCTCTATATAGTATATATAAAAATGTATATGCATATATTACTATATACTATATAAGGCCTCAATTTTATATACGTATATGGTGTGTATAAACACACATACACATACATATATAGACAATAGTAATGATGACAAAAAGATACAAGGTACAGAGTGCCTAATATATACAGAACACCACACAGTAAAAGTCTGGAATATAAACAGTATCGCCTTCATTATCGGCAAAGAAACTGAGGCTGTAATAGATTAAATATCTTGTCTTAGGACACAAAGGTATTAAGAGGCCGAGCCTGGGCTTTGTGAAATGCCACAAACTGCATAATGACTGGAAGAAATTTTTATATTAAGAATGGCTGCCACTGAATGTAGACTTAGAAAAATCCGTGTTTAGCTTTTGACACATTTCAACATTTTATACAGTAAACACATATTGATTTGGTAGTAAGAAAAATAACACTTTCTCAGAAACTTGAGAAAAAAATAAAAGACACTCCATTAATATAGTTCACAAGAATAAAATGGTATCTTTTTTAAAAAGTACTTTCCTCATTACTTGTGTCTTAAAAGGTTCCTCCATGCTTTGCCATGTATGCACATTAAAAATAGTTCTCAGGTTAATATAATAATGATAAATTTTTAAGTATACAATAACTAAAACCACTAAAAATAAACATATATGAATAAGAAAAAATGACTGAAAAAATGAGAAATTCAACAACCTGTTAGTGCTGAGATTAAGGTTGGTGTTTTACTTTTCATTTTTTCAAAATTTTCTGTAATACTGTTTTGATAATATCTTCTTATAAATAAAAATATCAGAGGGAAAGACTTTTAGAAACCCAGTTACTACAACAGAGGGCAGAAGACAAAAAACTCATCCTCCTTACCTCCTCTAGCAATAGAACTCCAAGAGCAAAACTGGGACCACTAATATAAGTCTCGCAAGTTTTGCAATGCCAGTTTTACTATTTGTGTCTGTATTAACCTTCGTCCATCTGTTTCAGAGACAGCATGGCACAGGAGCTTAAGAACAGGCAGATAAGGACTGATTTCTAGCTCTGCCATTCCCTATCCATGTAACTTAAAAACCTCTCCATGCTATACCTGAAATATAGGAGTGATAATAATGAGTACCTCAAAGGATTATCATAAGATCAAGTGAGGTATTACATTTAAGTGGCATAGTAAGACCACAATAAATACTAAGTGCTTATTCTTATTACTCCTCCTCTAATAATTAGCAGGTGGAAACCCTTCACACCAAAATGCTTTGTCTTCAATAGGAGACAGTAACCCCCTCCAATGCCAGGCTTTCAGAGAACACCAAGGAACACTGTATGTGGTAATGGGTACAGATGAAGAAAATAGATTGAGTGACTAAGATCAGAGGTAAAGAAGGACAAGAGGGCACAGAAAGCATTAGAGGGACCCACACAGGATTTCCTAACCAAGTAATTCAAGAAATACTGAGCATTACGTTAGGCACTGGGAGGACAGGACTGAAAAAAAAACAAATGGTTCCTTCACTCTGAAGGACAAATACCATTGACCGATGTAAATTCCTTCCTATGAAGCATTAAATTACCTATTATTATCTTCCTCAGGTATTTATTTTTTTAGGCATTGTACTACACTTACATACTTGCCTTATTTTCTCCATTACTAAGTAAATAACTTGAGGTAAGAAACTATTTATTTTTCATCTACACATATGTATCCTTTGAACTACTAGCACTATGTTCAGAACACAGTATGTCAGTATTTGATTCATATTAAAAGGTTCAACAAAATAGCTTTTAAATATAAAGAACATGAGTATGATAAGTTATCTTTATAAGCTTTGTTTTTGTCTGGATTTGCCATAATTTCCCTACTATACAATAAAACACCAAAATTTACAACTTTAGGTACTTTTTTACAGACAGGGGGTTTAAACTTTCTGGGCTAACAATTAAGTGACAGCTTGCTCACTAAGCCATATTTTCTCACCCATGATTTCCTAGTTGGATTTCTCCATTTCCTTTTCAACGTTTTGTTTTTCTGGTGTTTTGTTTTTTTCTGGGGGGGGGGGGTGTAAGGGGGAGTGTTGTTAAAACAAAAAAACTATTAAAGTGACACATAGAATTGAAGGGAGAAACAGAAAATTCAATAACAGCTGGAGACTTCAATATTCTACCTCAATAACTGAAGGAACAACTAGATAGAAAATCAGCAAGGACCGTGGCATCTATAGAACACTATGCCCTACAGCAGCCAGCTATGCTTTTTCAAGTGCACATGGAACAGTCTCCAGGACAGAACAAAAAGTCTCAATAAATTTAAAAGGACTGAAATCAGATCAAGTGTGTTGTCTAACCACAATGGAACTAATTTAGAAATCAACTATAAAAGGAAATTTAAGAATTCTACAAATATTTAGAAATTAAATATCACACTTCTAAATAACCCATGGGTCAAGGAAATGGCAAGAGACGTTAGAAAATACTTTGAAGTGAATGAAAATGAAAACAAAATTTATGAGACTCAGTAAAAACGGAGCTTAGAGGAAAATTTAGAGTTTTAAATGCCTATATTAAAAAAGAAAACTGTATTTCAAATAAGTAACCTAAGATTCCATCTTAAGAAACTATGAAAAGAGCAAACTACACTGAAAGCAAGCAGAAGAAAAGAAATAATAAAATGAGGATAGAAAACAATGAAATACAAGACACATGATAGAGAAAAATCAACGAAAACAAAAGTTGTTTCCTTAAAAAGATAAACAAAATTGACAAACCTTCAGCTAGAATAGGAATCAGCAAACTTTTTCTGTAAACAGACAGAGAAAACATTTTTGGCTTTAGGGGCTACAACATCACTGTCTCAATGACTCAACTCTACTGTTGTAGCAGGAAAACAGTCATACAGTAAGTCATACACTCAGGAAGAAAACGAAAATCAGAATAGATCTGTAACAAGAAATTGAATTAGCAATTTAAAATATTCTCATTAAAAAAAGCCTAGACCCAGATGGATTCACCGGTGAATTCTATCAAACATTTAGTGAAAAAAATAATGCCAATCTTCCAGAATATCCTGAGAGACAGAGGAGGGAATACTTCTCAACTCATTCTATCAGGCCAGTATTCTGATACTAAAGCTAGACGAAGACATCACAAGAAAACTACAGACTAATAATACCTCTCATGAATATAGACTCCAAAAATCTATAAGAAAATGTTAGTAAATCAAATCCAGCAACATATAAAATGTAGTATATACCATGACCAAGATAGATAGTCGCCCCTGGAATACAAAGGGTTGGTCTAAAAATCAATCTATGTAATCTATCACATTAACTGTTTAAAGAAGAAATACATGATCATTTCAATAGACAATGAAATAGTATTTGACAAAATCTCACACCCATTCAAGATTTAAAGGTGGAGGGGGGGAGTAGAAGGAAGGGGGAGAAACAAACAAAACTCAAAAAATTGGAAGAGAAGGGAACTCTGTCCACCTGAGAAAGGGCATCTGTAAGAATTCTATAACTAACATCATACTAAATAATGAAAGACTCAATGTTTTCTCTTTGAGATCAGCAGCAAGACAAGGATGTCCACTGTCAGCACTTCTATGCAACACTGTACTGAGGTTCTAGCCTGTACAACCAGGAAAGAAAAAGAAACAAGGCATCCGGACTGAAAAGGAAGATGTTAAACTATTCGTTGATGGCATGAGCCTGCATGTAAAAAATCCTAAGGAATCCACACAAAAAATTAAAACAAATAAAAGAATTCAGCAAGGTGTCAGGATACAAGATCAATAAACCAATTGTACTTCTATAGACTAGGAATGAATAATCTGAAAATAAAATTAAAAAATAATTCCATTCACATTTAGGCATTTGCAATTTTATTGATATTATAAATGATCTAGTGAGGGACGTCTATAAATAATATAGTACTTTCCTTATTTTAGATTTCCATTTGAATAGATTTCTGGAACTCTCTACTTGCTTTCATGGTGATAGGTACAAACACACAGGTATTATATAAAGTAACTGATTCAGAGAAAAATGATTGGGTTACGCAATGAAGTGTTCTGAGTTCTACTGGTTAACAGAGTTCATTCTAAATAAATTCAAGAGCAGTGAAGGTCACTCACCTGCACAGCATGAGACAAATCTGACACCAGACACTGACGAAGCCTCTCATCACTCCCAATTCCTTGAAGAACAAAGTCAGGGACATAAGACGAGCAGTATCCACCCAATAAGGACCTCCCAAAATTGGCAATGTTGGGCTGAACAGCACTCACTTCAATTAACTTTGACCTAGAAGAAAGGTCCCAAAAGAAGGCATACCTAATTAGTAATAAACATATTGTACCAATAGAAAGAATTTTGTCCTCTACTAGTCCATATTAAATGCCATCATTTTCTATAAAATATACTCAGATTACAATCATTCTTAAATAAAAACTGGCTTAAGTACTCAATCAGACCACAAAATACTCCTTCCTATCTAGAGAAGAGGATCTGGTGAACAAGGTAAGGAAGTGAGCATATCTCTTTCATAAAAGACTTTAAGAGCATAACTTTTTCATAATGGACTTGAGAATACTGTCCCTTGTGTATGTGACACATTCTTAATACAATCCAATTACGAAGACCATCATCCAAAACAAAGTAGTTAAATATCTCACAAACCCAAAGCTTGCTTTCTAACATTTCTCAAGTATTTTTCTTGTATACTTGACCCAGAACGTACATTCAGTTTTCCTCTTAATCTTGGCGAAATTTATTTGTAACAGCCATTTCCTACCTTCTCAGTAATTATCTCTCCCTAGTTGCCAGGCTCAGCATAGGTCCTTTTGGGGGCATAATTCACTCCTAAATGACTTGAAAATTCCTAAGGAGTAAGAAATTTCCTACCGTGTTTCCCCTAAAATAAGACCTAGCCTGACGATCAGCTCTAATGTGTCTTTTGGAGCAAAAATTAATATGAGACAGGGTCTTATTTTCAGGGTAAATAAGGTCTTATTTTCGGGGAAACGGTACATACCAACATACCTTTTCTCTACTGCCTTCTGGGTTATCTACGGAGCTTAGCCATTAATCCTTCCTATAAGTATCAGCACATGATAATAAAAGAGAATCTGTCCAGGATAATGATCTCTTCTTTAATATTATTAGCTCCTACCAACCTTCAGAGATCAGCTAAATAAAAGAACGGTACATATTTATATAAGGCCTGTTATAGGTTGAAACTTCCTACTTACCCAGGAAAAGGTATCTCATCTTCTTCTGCCCAATCTCCTTGCTCTCCTCCGTAATAAGTGCTTATTTGTCTAGTCATATCATGACCTGTATCTTCACTTTCACTATCCCCAAGAGCACTATCTGAACTTTCATTTCTTGGAATGTCCCATTCAGTTCCTACAGCAATTTTTTTCTCTGAACTGTCTTTATCCCCATGGGGGACAAGAATGGACAGTGTATCTCTTTGGTCCTGCTGAGGATAGCAGGTTTTACATGAATCTTTGTGAACTGTTTCTACACATTTACAAAATTCAATGTCCTGTTTGCTATTTTTTGTACACAATCTTTTTGAAAATTCTAACATACAGCAGTGTTCTTTATTGTCTGTACTTGTTTTTACTGGAATATCATCAATAGTCCTGGTTTCAATTGAATCGTCATTAAAATATTCATCAAATAAGCTCATGCTTTCTGGGTCTGAGTGATTCCAACAGGGAAGTTCACAGGGCTCTCCAGACACCATGTTCACTGTATCAGACTCTCCAGATTGGTCCTTAGTTGTCTGTTTAGTTTCTTGATGCTGATCAATAGCCCCTCTTTCTTCTTTCAGTGGTTTGGTGTGATGCCTGGTAATCTGATCCACCACAGCCTGACTTCGGAGTTCAGTATCTGAGTCAGGTGACATAGAATCCCCAATCAAGAAGGTAACCTTTGCCTGGGCTGTCTCACAAGAAAATGCAGCAGTCACAAGCTTATCTGGAGGTTTTTTTTCCACAACAATTCCCGTGGATCTCAACACTTTGCCTGTGTGACTACCCGAATCGAGCAATTCCTCACGCTGCCATGTTTCTTCTGCTGGCTCCATGCCTGACTTTGATAATGCACATGTGTCTACTGGAGCAGATCCTGCGCAAACAACGGTCTCTAACTTGGTGTCAAGGCAAGTTCTTAATTTATCTCTGTACTGTTTAACATCAACAGCATTTTCTTCTTGGCAGTCAGAAGAAGTCATTGGGCACTCATCTGAAATTTCTAGCAGCTCCTTAGAGCTGTTTTGAGTATCTTCACTCTCCTGTCGCGACACATTTTCTGTATTTTGCCCAAGGAGTGGACGACTGCAATATTTACAGTTACAATTAGGAGTCCTTGTTTCTTCTGACTCTTTAAAGAGCAGACTACTTTTGTTTCTATGCACTGTGATAAGCACATACTCAGATTCTTCTATTTCACCTTTCTCTAATGTGGTAGTAATTACTGTGCCTGGCATAACGATGGCTTCATCTTCTCCGTTTTCTAAAAGATGGGTTTCTTGAAGTTCAGAGCATCTGATGAAATAAGTAAGAAAATAAAGCAGCCTCTGGACCATGTCTTGTCGTTTGCCAACCACCACAGTCCTCGCTAACCGTACAGGAGAGCCAATAGCGCCATACAAGTCCCCTGCAATGGAGAAACGAGTTAATGACACATCCTCCCGTCATGCAGCTAAGCAGGCTATTTTCAAAGATCAGAAGCCTACTCTCATTGTATGAGGGTTCAAGCTTTATTCTTGGTTCCTTAATAGGAGAGTAGGATGAGAATGGTCTAAACCAAACAGAAAGCTGAATGGAAGGCTCTCCTAGCTTCCTCCGTACGGAGCTGCTATGGTTTTGAACCCTCAAGCAAAAAGTCAGTAGCAAAAGTCACATTTACCAAGAACATTCTCTATGCCAGGCCCCAAGCAGAGCACTCCACCTGGGGAGAAGTACTACCTGAAGTACAATATGCACAAAGATTATGTAGGTACACCCAACGCAGAGAAGAGAAACCACAGTGTCTGCTGGGGAGTGAGGAGACAAAGGGAGCAACACGGGAGCACTCACATCACACACTTAGCCTTCCTTGATTTAAATCATAACCCTTACGTTTGCTGCTCTACCCAGGACCCCATAGCTCACATGGTTTTAAAAGTCCATTTCCCCTTCCATTCCCTCAAGGTTGGGGTACTCAGGGTAGACCAGAACGAGCAGGAAGAGTGAGACCTATCCTAAAAGAGCAACTTGTTTATCCATGTGGTTCATTTTCACTTGTGTATCCACACCAGACTTTAACAGCCGTTACATTAAAAGGGGGGAAGAGTTATCAATGTCATTTCTATATGTATGCTACACCTCAAATTAAACCAACAAAGAAACAAAGGTGCCAAAACACTTTAAAATGGAGATTGTATAAAGTCATTAATTTAAATTTAATTCAATTTTGCAAGTTGTCAGTATATACATTTAAAAACCTCTATTTAGGGCCGGCCCGGTGGCTCAGGCGGTTGGAGCTCCGTGCTCCTAACTCTGAAGGCTGCCGGTTCGATTCCCACATGGGCCAGTGGGCTCTCAACCACAAGGTTGCTGGTTCAACTACTCGAGTCCCTCAAGTGACGGTGGGCTCCGCCCCCTGCAACTAAGATTGAACACAGCACCTTGAGCTGAGCTGCCTCCCAAATGGCTCAGTTGGTTGGAGCACAGGCTCTCAACCACAAGGTTGCAAGTTCGATTCCTTGACTCCCGTGAGGGATGATGGGCTCCGCCCCCTTCAACTAAGATTGAACACGGCACCTTGAGGTGAGCTACCGCTGAGCTCCGGGATGGCTCAGTTGGTTGGAGTGCGTCCTCTCAACCACAAGGTTGCCGGTTTGACTCCCACAAGGGATGGTGGGCTGTGCTCCCTGCAACTAGAAACGGCAACTGGACCTGGAGCTGAGCTGCACCCTCCACAAGTAAGACTGAAAGGACAACAACTTGAAACTGAACGGCACCCTCCACAACTAAGACTGAAAGACAACAACTTGACTTGGAAAAAAAGGCCTGGAAGTACACACTGTTCCCCAATAAAGTCCTGTTAAAAACAAACAAACAAAAACCTCTATTTAAATGTTGTAAAGATTTTGTAGGGTATCAATGGACACTTGTCCCATTAGGGAGACCACCTCAGGGAAGATGTAGATGCCTAATCACTGCACTGTACACCTGAAGCTGAAGAATAATGAATGCCAACTACAATTATATATATATGTGTATATATATATACACATATATATATATATATATATACATACATACATACATATATAGTTACAAGAAGCAGAGTACAGCATTAGGAATAGAGACAGTGAAAACATAATGGCTGTGTGCGATGTCAGAGGGGTAGTAGATGGGGGAAGGGGGTCATCACCGTGTGAGAGATATAAATGATAAATGTCTATTACATTGTTTTGTACACCTGAAATAAAAATAATAAAAAATAAAAACCTGTATTTATACTTTACAAAACCCTCACACTTTTTCAAAGAACAAATAAATATATGCTACAGACAGTATTAGGATAAATTCTCTCCTCTGGCTAACACTCTGGCCCTAATACCATCATGCCGCTGTTCAAAACTATTCCCAAGTTTCCCCTAATTAGCAAATAAATTGAAACTGCTGCGGCATGGCAAGTGAATCTTTCATGACTAGTTCCACTTTACTTCTCCAGGTTTGCTTTTCACCCCTTTTCATCTTTATTCACCCCAAGTCCCACTTAAAGTGGACCACTGACTACGCTCAGCACTTTTAACACCCAGATCCCTTCACTCGAGCCATATACTTTCCTTTCCCTCTGTATCTCTGCCACTCCAAAGCTTCCCACCCAAGCATCATCCCTTGGGCAAAAGTTGAACTCCCACTGAACTTTTCATTTCTCTTATAGTTCCTCTTGGAATTTTCATTATTGCTCTCATATGTATTACCTACAGTATAATACTGTCAACTTCCTGAGGACAAGGACTAGATATCATCATCTTTACACCCTCCAATGCTCTTTGTACAGAGCTTTAACTATATCATGTACTCAATAAAAGATTACAGAATTAAAAATAGGTTTGAAATGCCCCCAAAAAATACTACCGAATTACTGGATTTGAAAAAAGGAAATTTATTGTCTATACAATGGAATACTACTCAGCATTTTAAAAAATGAACTATTAATACATACAACATAGGTGAATCTCAAAATAATTATGTTAAATGAAAGAAGTCAGACAAAATAAAGCATGACTGCATGATTCCATTTATACAAAACTCTTGAAAATGCAAACTAATCCACAGTGAAAGAAAGCAAACCAGTGGCTGCCTGGGTATGGGGGGCAAGCGAACAGGGAGAGTAGGGGAACAACAGGAAGGAGAGATTACAAAAGGGAAAACTTTTGGAAGTGATGATTATGTTCATCATCTTGATTTTGGTGATGGTTTAAGAGGCATATATGTTTTGACGTTATATATCAAAATTTACAAAATTGTATACTTGATGTACGTTTGTTGTATATCAACATTCCATAATTCAAGTAGAAAAAACGAAAGGAGGGAGGGACGAAAATAGGGAGGGAAAGAGGAAAGGAGAGGAAGAAAGAGAGAGGGTGGAAGGGAAGGAAAGAGAAAGGGAGGGAGACAGTTGGCTACATGGATTAATAAGGCGCATGACACTCTGCCTGGTAGCTCACCCACCAGCACAACCGGAGGGAAGTTTCTACCATGTCACCAACACGTTCTCATCTTATTTCTCCCCATCACTTAGCAGCAATAGAGTAAGGGTAGGAGTAACAGCAGCTAACATTTACCAAGCACTGTCCTAATCACTTAACATGTATTATCTCATTTAATTTTCACAGCTTTATGAAGTATGTACTATTATTATCTGCACTTTACAACTAAGTAAACTGAGATTCAAAAGTGATCTGCCTGATTCTACAGCCTGTGCTTTCAAGCACCTGCTACACTGCCTACCTAACTACTGTCTATCATCAACTATCACCTCTCTCCTCTGGTAACCATTAATTCATTGGGGCCAAGCACGAAGGGAAACAGTTTTCAAAATTACTCAACAAACATATGAAAGTGGAACAACACAAATCTCAATGATCAGTTAATCAGATTTATTCTATCTATCACATGTGACTGTGTTGATTCATTCTTTATAGACAAAGTATCTAACACAAACCCCTGCGGACCCTGAAGTTACTATTAAGTTGATGCAAAAGTAATTGTGGTTTTTGCAATTATTTTTAACCTTTAAATCACAATTATTTTTGCACCAGCCTAATAGTAAACAGCCATCATCCTGCCTCTATTGTTTCAGGTGCAGTTCTCTATCTATAAGGAATAATATCAGGCACAAGACGGGGATAAGACAATTTAGCAGGCATGGAAAGACAAGCAAAGAACAGGTGCTTTAGAATAGAGGAGGAAAAACACAGCATTTTCTTTCTTTATTTTTGTTTTTGTTATAAAATAACTCCAGACAGCTACACAAAAGTCTTAAGTATGATGCATAACATAGTGACTTCAGACTACATACCCAGTTGTGCCCAAAGTGGGTTATATGGATGAGTCTTTGCCAACATGTCCACACTCTGAGAGGAATGTTTTTCTAAAAATATTTTTATAGGTGGTTGTCCATTTGGCATGACTGTTGGAACCCAGGCAAGATGATTAGTCAGAACTGCAGTAATGAGTGCTGGCAAGAATCTGAAAACAAAATGCATCCTATCAGGTTCCAACTTGCCTTCATGACACCGTAGGTACAATACAATGACAAAACAAACAGAGAGCACACAGTCTCATGTGGCCAACAACATAAAAAAGGAGAGAAGAAAGGAAGGCATATCACTTGGATGAAAATGAAAGTTAATTAATTTTTTGGTTGTATGAAAGTTAAAGAAAATCCTTAAATTAGGGCAGCCAGATGGCTCAGTTGGTTAGAGCGCGAGCTCTTAACAACAAGGTTGCCGGTTCAATTCCCACATGGGATGGTGGGCTGTGCCCCCTGAAACTAAAGACTGAAAACGGCAACTGGACTTGGAGCTGAGCTGCACCCTCTACAACTAGACTGACAATGGACAATGACTTGGGAGCTGATCGGCCCTGGAGAAACATACTGTTCCCCAATATAAAAAATTTTTTTAAAAAGTATATTTAAAAAAATCCTTAAATAAAGATAGCATTCACAAGAAGCTATTTCTGATCAAAATTATAAAACAAAAATGTAGTTTTACTTGAAAAATTATGGATATTTTTCAGTGTTTAATCTACACAATTTATTAACAAGTCAACCAGGAAATCTATACATTTCCAAATTACTGAATGTGAAAATAAAGGAAAGTATTAAGCAAACTTTGTTTACCATCAAAGAGAATAAAAACATCTGTATGACTCATCTGAATTCTAGGAATTTGATGAATGCTTAGAAGGGAACAATATGATAAATTATCACATTAAAAATGTATTACTGGAACCTTGGCACTTCCTTATGATTTTCTACTTCTTTTCTACAGAATTAAACTGCAAAAGTGGATATAATTCACAAAAGATGGGAAGCCTCAGAGAGTTCTATCTCAGAAATTTTAATTTAACACAAAGACATTTTTACTGTTTCTCATTCATAAAGTTCTGTGGCCTTCTTCCACACCCTATATTTTAATTACCTTTTAGAACTGTTTTGATTATTAATAATATGAAATAATTCCAAAGATAATGGTTAATTCTTTCACTTTTGTAATTGAGTTTGATCACAATTTGAAATCTAGTTATAGCAAATAATAGCTAAGATAGACAAACAGACAGATAGATAAGAGTAAGCCATACTGATTTTTTGAAGCATTTTCCATTAGAAAAGTGAATTCCTTCATGAAACGATGGCAAAGCTGGTTCTTTTCTGGAATCCCCGACATCATTGTAAGCCAGACAGGCTCTCCAATTCGTGGCATTGTATAAAGATTACAAATTGTTGTCCTAAAAAGAGGGACACACATTATGAAATTCATAGTTCCCAGAGTCACATACTCTTAAAATAAAATTATCTTGCCTGCTTGGGCCACACACCTAGATTATTAAAGCTTTTGAGAGAAGACAATGAATCAAGTCATTTTCTTTGTCATCAGCACAGTACCATGGGTAATATTCTGTACATTAACTCAAAATATGTTGGTTCTGGCTCTGTACCCAATCACTGTGTGCTCTTGGGTAAATTATTTTCCTAATTTAAGCATCAGTTTCCTCCACCCATAAAATGAAAGGAAAGGACTAGGTAATTTCTAAAGCCCCTTCCAGCTCTATGTTCTGAAGGTACATGCTGTACTTAGACATACTGTAAATAATCAACAACACTGACAAGAAAAATATTCTAAATGGAGTAATAGCTTATCCATATAACCACTCCAAATACTATTTTCTCAGCATCCTTTTGTTGCCTATGCTGAGACTCTTTCTGAAGGATGATGAGAACATGATAGATGGCATGCTATATTTCTGACTCTCTTTCAACGTTCTAAAGTTTTCCTTGAATCAACACAAGAGAGGTTTATTGTACAATTATGATAGTGCTCTTCTGGCTATTTCATTTCAGGCAATAACTGGTCTCGTGACTTGTACTCTCCTGAAGGCTTCAAGAATATCTTTAAGATGTCAATTCATTTCTTTTATATTAATATCTATTTAGCAAAGTCCTCTACACTCACTAGACTAACCAACTCCTGTAAAGTTGGGTCTTCAGAAACTAATCAATCTCTATTCTATCTCCACAAGTGCTAATACCTACACCTCAGTAAAATTCTCTAACACCTAGAATCCAAAAAAGAAAAATAATTCTCTTGCTTGTACAAGTTTCATTGAATATTGTCCCAATATGAACGTGATATATTACAAAGGATAGAAGTGAATATACGGGTCACATTAATGAGTTCTTGGTGGGCCATAAAATCATTGCTGAGAACTTAAATATAAATAAATGGAAAAGAATTAAATTTTTTTACAGAGAAAAATACGACTAGAATATAAATAAGGGATATTTGAAAATGCTTATTTTTAATGCCTATTAAGGATACCCAGATAGAAAGGAAAACTGAGCACAAATGTTTATCCCCTTTCAGTTCTGATGCCCCAACTGAATACCACTTAAGGATATAAAAACAGATAAATTACTACAACAGATAGAATGGAAGAAGAACCTTAGTGAAAATTAAAATTATAGATATAATAAAAATCTAGAAGATAAAACATAGACAAGAATGTTAACTGAAGTAGTAGGGTAGAGGAAGATATGGGCTATAGTGTTCATGGTGGGGGGTGGCTGGGGGCATATTCATAGAGCGGCTAATTTGCCCACTGAAGCAAGAAGGGGCTTCAGGACTCTGGAGGACTCTTCAGGAAGCAAGGAGAGAGAGAAGATCAATCTAGGAGTTTTAGTTTCTAACAAATAGAATTCAAGAGAGAAGAAACAGAGGAAAATAAATTATCAAAGAAAGTAGAATATTTACTAGAGCTGAAAAGACAAGAAGTATTAGCACTATATTGAGAAGCTAAAGGTCTGAGGAGCAGGTATAAACTCATGGCAAAAAATAAATACGCTCTAAAACTGATAACTCAAGAAATAGCTGCATTAAGTATACTGTTTAATAATATGGAGGTAAATAACAAAAGAAATAGTTAAGAGTTAAAAGAGAATGTTCTTGCTAAGTAAGAAAGGGGATGGGAAAGGTAAGACAGGCTTCATTTATTTTTCATTATTAGACTGCTTTCAGTAATATTTTTTTGTTTCTTAGCCATGTAGATGTACTTTTTGATCTAAAAATACACTGTATAAATGGATGAGCTGATCGATTCATTTCCCATGAGTTTCCTCAGCATATTAGTGTCTCCCACAAACTATGTGTCATGGGCCAGGACCAGATCCCTAACATTAGTAGAGTGGTCCATGAGGACATCAGCTTTAGTGTTTTGGTGTTTAAGAATATGTACTATGATCTCAGTGTATCAGGTGCAAAGAAGGCAAAAAAATTAATTATAGTAGTGCTTCCCACTATATACAACTCTATGCGGTCATTACGATCCAGAAGTAAAGGTGCTTTCTTCCCCACTAATGATTATGCCCTACCCTTCAGCAGTACGAAGAGCGAGTATTTTCAGTCATACGAAACTACTTTTGTTTCTCCTGGTTTATCCCTAGAGAATGAAAGGCTCCTTCAGTAAGGGAACTGTGGACACAATTTAGTTTTCTTTGATACACAGGAAGTCTAGGTAAAAATCCAAGGACCTCACCTTTGCCAGGAAAGAATGCTAACTAAAGCATACTTCCTGCTTCTCTAAGTTTCAAGGCTTCTGTATACATGTGAATCATTTCCTTCCTCTTCTCAACTACCCAAAATTCATTAATCATCTGGTCTCAAATAATCACATACTTTTAAAATTATCTAACAGCTAATTTTTAATAATCCCTTAATTTTAATATTAAGTATGACAGTCTTATTTGTAGTAATGTTCTATAAAGTTGATGTGAACATTCAATTAGTGAACACTGAATCATGTTCCTAGGGGAAATACAGGGTTTAGATTCCTGTGAGCCTCTGGTCACAACATTTCGTCAACTCATCAATACATAATCTCATTTTATGTGGGTTTCTGTAATATTTAATATACTGTTGATTAACACTGAATTCACAATAAATAGCACTTGACTCACTTCTAAATGAAGTTTACCTAACACATGTATTTTTCTCTGTAAGGTACATCATAGCCTTCTTGCACTTAGGAACATTGGACATTTCAGCACTATGCTTGAGGGGCATTTTTCATAGCAAAATCACTAACAAAAAGCAAGAAATGTTAAAAAGGAAAAAAAAAGAAAAAAGAAAAGAAAGTGACACTAAACAGATGTCAAAAGGACACTTGTTTACAGAATGAGAGCTGAAACGAGAAGGCAGAGCATTCTCTCATTCGATCTCATCTGGGAATGAGTATGTAAGGCCACTCAATTTTTTCACTGCTCTGTTTATGTCCACAAATGATTGCAAAAGCACTGTGAGTATATTTCGGGGTTATAAATTTTACGAAATAAGTGAGTTCACAAATACAGAATCTGTAAATAATGAGGATCTACTGTACGTATTTTTGGTACTTCTACAGATAGACCTCTTAATAAAAATTGAGTTTATTATTTCTAAGATATTGTAAAAAGGCTTAACTGAACTGACTTACACAGCCTTTCAGATATGCACTAATTGAAGTGAAATAAACTAATACAAAAGAGAAGGTACACAATCATGACATACATTTTCAATAATTTGATAACTCACACGTTGTAAATTCTAGGCAATCTTAAAATTCTAAGGCTAGGCCATTCATCCTATTCTATTACCAAAGCAAGTAACTCCTAGGTATTTAATTCAATTTTTTAAAAATATAAATATTGTTTATAACTTAAGAGCAAGATCAGTATTCTACTAGGAATGAATCATCTGACAATATTTACTATTCTGGCAATCTCAACTGTATCTATAATGACAGTGTTTCCTCAGAGCTCAAACAGGGACTCTTGGCCTTCTGCCACAGAGCATGTGACTGCAGAAAAGAAGCTGTAATCCAATAATGTAAGTAATAGTTCCAAGTGCAGGGGTGAGGGTTCATTACCTTGTAATAATGCAAAATGTAAAACTCAAAATAATACTGCAGGATTCTTTTAGGTAAATAAGCAAAATGTCTATGCTATTTCTCCAGTGTACATAAAAAAGAGGAAAGACTGAGAAGATGAGAGGATAAAGCAGACCTAACATAAATCTCTTACAGGGAGACAAATATCAGTCATTTAGTGTGATTCCCAATGTTAAGTTCACATGCAATAAGTTTGCTTGCCATAATTAGAGCACAGTTACAGCAGTTGTTGGAGCTTCAGGCACAAGCTTTGTTGTGCCACAAAACGCTGGCAGAAGAAAAACTATTTGCTTTGCCATTTCTAGAGAAAGGATCAAGCAACAGTTATTTGGAATATCAAGTTCATATTCCCTCTATCCATGTGTCCTTGTATTGCATGTATCCAAGAACATCTGATTACTATCACTGGTTAAACAACATTTAACGAATCCCTACATCTAGGAGCCCAAAAGGGGACAAAGTATATTTCTGCTGAAACAAGCGTTTCTTCTGGTCATATTTGCTTGTCTAATGGTCCAGTAATAAATATCATACCACTGATGGCTCCACATATGCCTGAATCCCAAGCACATTTGATAGTTAATAACACAGGAGCCAATGTCCTACTGAATTATACCCTCATTTGATCATGAGACAAAGAAATTTAAAAAGTTGATCTGAATAAGGTAAACAAAATAAATAAATCTTCCTGTGTACACTGCAAAACAACCATATATTATGAAAAGCTGGAGAATGTGTACCTGAATTCATTTAGGGCATCAACTATGCGATTATAAGCCAAACTCCTCTGACTGGCATCAGCGGATCTCCGGCTCATTTTCATAGCCTTCAAAGCAATCAAACAGTTAATTCTTACACTCATCACAGGGGAAATATGAAAAAAAAAAACAAAGTGAAAGACAAAGCCATATATTTCCACAACATTCTACCACCGTTCTTATCTAGAAAGATATAAAGAAGACACACATATTTACAGTGGCTTTCTTTTATGCACTTTAGGTCATTAATGATTATAATGAAATTCAAATTTTTCAAGTGTTAAATCTCTTATTGTAACTGTCAAACCACAGAATATCAACACGCAAAGAAAATGATGTTGACAGTTTCTGGGTTACATAAAACTTTTTTTCCCAAATAGAACACAATGATAAGTCACTAAGAATAGCTCATAGTTTCCTCTAATATTTCAAACATAATGGTTCTGTTAAAAAAAAATTTTTTTTAAGATCTGAAATATAAAGATTCTACTGAAACATATCTCCAGTTATTAGTAACATTTGCTTTCTTAAAAACATGTTTAGCCAAGGTTGAAAAGCCTTGCTTTAGGTAGAAAAAAGGAGATTAGTATTAGGATATGGATGTCAGGAAGAACTTTGCAATTTTTTTAGATCTTTGAAAGACAATGTAATTCTGCATTACTTATGTTATTAAAAATTAATTTTTAAAAAATTTTAAACATATGTTTAACGACAAGTCAGACTACTTCAGGCCAGAAATCATGTTCGTGTACATCCAAAAGCTTCACAGGGTAAAAGTGAAACTTACTTTATGTTTTTCAAACTACTGAGAGATTCCCAATTTAAAAGAAGAGAATTTTTTAGCTAGAATTGAGCAGTATTCTTCCTTATTTTTACCAGCAATAAAAACATTTAATTAAATTATATATCTCAAAAGGTAACATAAACCTCAAAAAAATTCCGAAGGTGCCCAGAAACAAAATCCTTCTTTTTTCATTAAAGAAAAAAAAGTGGTAGTTTGAAAACTGATCCTAAAAGATAACTTCTTGGGATGGTCTAGTGTTTACTATATTCTATCATTAATAACTGTAGAACTTTTAAAATTTATACATACAATAAATGTATTCATTCAGCCTATGTTTCAGCTTTAATAAGAAATGAGATATTAAACTTGAACAAATATCTAGATGACTTTAAGTACTGCAATGTACACTTTAGGTTACAGAATGGTCCAAGCATTAAAATATCTGAAAAGTAATCTTTACTGAGTTCTACACTGCCTAGATATTTCAAGTTTAATACAAAGCTTAAAACACTTCTCCCAGTAACAAAATGTCAGCTCAGCCACAGTGAGTATTATGTGTATTGATTTTGGCAACAACAGACTACAAAAAGGGACAGGAGCCAACTGAAGAAAATGTCACCAGTGTCTAACTTCTGAAAAAGTGAAAATGGCCTTTACTCACTTGTTCAGTAAAAAAAAGTACTGCTAATGATCTACTTGTCTTTTCACAGATGTAATGTGAATAACTAACATCAGTGTCTCTTCTAGAGGCAGATGATTCTTATTCACTACTCAGTTACTGAAATGCATCCTCTACTTTAAACCGTTGTAATTGGTCTTTCTATCTCTCGCCTCTTATTCTAGTCTATTTTAAACACTGCAGATTAATCTTCCTAAAGCACAATATGGAGACTGCCTTTAAAAAAAGCCAAAACTTCTGGCAAGCATTCTAGATTCTTTGTGATCTGGTCCCCATTAACTCTGCCAGCCAACTCCTCTCTGCATTCTTTTCCCTTCTGCATACTATCACAGGGATTCAGAACTTTAGTTATACCCACTGATTCACTGGTTCAACTTGTGGGAATCTCTTCTAAAATATAATGTGGAAAATTCACCAATATGTTATCTACATTGTAGCTATAATTGTGAGAAAGTAGAAATGGTCTAACAGAAAAATTGTTATTTAAACTGAGGGAAGCCACTAAAAATACATTTAAGAACAATTTATAATGACATGAGAAATGTGTATGTTACAATGATGAGTTTTTAACAACAGGCACATAATTAAAGCAATAGGGACACAGCACAATCCCCATCAAGCAAAAGTATAACACGCATAGAAAAGACCTGGATAAGACTTTCAGCAAAATGTTAATGAATTATCTTTGGGTGGCAAGGATATCAACTTTTCTTGCTATTCTACTATACCCAATTTCCAAAGTTTTATGTTTAAAAAAAATCCCACACATCCCTTAAGCTGCAGTACAAACAAAACACTTTCCCAATACAAAGTCATTTTTCTTTCCTATAAACTCCTAAAAAAACTTGGCTTGCTTTCATTTTTAGTTATCCTTATATTCTATCTTTTTTTTTTTTTTTTTAGAAAGGGTTTATTTTTTTTTTACATATTTTTTTACATTTTTTTTTTGCCTTTTTTTTTTTGTGTGTGTTTGTGTGTGTGTATGTGTGTGTTGAGAGCCCACTGGCCCACGTGGGAATCGAACCGGCAGCCTTCGGAGTTAGGAGCATGGAGCTCTAACCGCCTGAGCCACCGGGCCGGCCCATTATATTCTATCTTATAGTCACAATTTTTTTACTTTACATAAATTTATTATATACACTATCAATAACATTTGACACAATTACTCCTACCTTCTTAAAACTGTCTTCACTTGGATTCCCTCAAAAAAGCACTATTATTTTTCCTTCTACTTCAATGGCCAATCCTCAGGCTCCCCTCCTCAAATTTTAACTGTTGAAATGCTCCACAGATCAGGCCTACAATCTCTGCACCTCTCTTCTCTCCCACAGTCAATGTCATGGCTTCAAATATCATCTTCACCCTGGTGACTGTCCAGCTTGGACCTTTCCCCTAAACTCTACACTCATATGACCACTTGGATGCCCAGGAAGCATCTCAAACGGACTCCTGATCTTCGTCCACCATCTGTGCATCTGTAGTTTTCCCATTTTAGTACTGGCAAGTCCATCTTTCTTACTGCTCAAATGAAAACTGAGTCAACCTCTACTGTTCTTTCTCTTACACTCCAGTTCAGTCCACCAGCTAATCTGATTCGCTCTATTTTCAAAATATATCCAGAATCCAACCACTTCTCACCAATTCCACCACTAAACTGGTTTGAGTATCATCATCTCTCACCTAGATTATCACAACAACCTCTTAACTGGTCCCGCAACATCCACCTTTGCTCCTAGAAATCTGTTCTCCATTAGCAGTAAGAGTGATCGTCATAAATAATGTCATCCCTCCACTCAAAACCCTCCAGTGCTTTCCCGTCTTTTTCTTAAGAGTAAATGCCAGTGCTCTGACCATGGTGTCTTTGAAGGCCATACAGGACCTTGTCTTAGTCTACCCCAGCCACTCTGGCCTCCTGATTTCTGCTCAAGCATCAGGCTTACTCCAGACATAGGACCTTTGCCCTGCCTTGAACATTCTTCTTTCAGATGCTGTAGCTCACTTCCTTCACATCTCTGGACCATGTGCCACTTTATCATGAGCCTTCCAGACTAGCCTATAAAAATTAGCAATCCTTTCATCCATCATTCCTTATAAATCCTTCCCTATTTTATTTTTCTCCACAGCACTTATTCCCATATAATAGCTTATATATTCATTTGTTTATTTGCTATCCCATGAGCTTAGGAGTGCTGCTTTTTTCACATCTTATCTTTACTTGCTAGAACAGTGCCTGCTACATTATGGGCCCTCAATTATTTATTTATTGAACGAATGGATGAAGGACCTTAGATCTTTTATTAGGCAGTAAGTGTCTTCAAGAGTTGAAATCTATGTTGTGTCTTCCAGAGCACTCGGTACCTGCCCGGTGCCTGTCAATTTTTCTGCCAAGTAAATAAACATAATGCTTCAACAAAAGAGTAAGATTCAAAGGAAAATAGGGACATAAACAAACCAACAACATGACTATGCTTACCTGTTCTATTGCACTTTTTAATTTGTTCATGTGGCTTTCAAAAAGAGGAAAATGTGAAAAAAAGAATTCATTAAATTTGTTATTTTCATCTTCATCTTTGGATAATGAAAAGATTACCCCAATTGCAATCTTCTTTTTCCTCACAATTCCTGGGTTAGGGCCACAGCTCTCATCTGACAGATTAAAGCTTTCTTCTATAGACCTTAAAAACAAATTTTTTTTAATTTAAAAAATATATAAAAATAATTAAATTCACAATTTAATCTCCTTGCTGATTAAATGTAGGCAAGCTAAAGTCTTCTGCTGTTTTATCAAGTAAACCTAAAAACTCTGTATCAGTTGGATATCTCTTTGAGAAATCTATTGGCTATTCCTTCATTATCACATTGTTATAAGAAATTTTGAGTCAGACTGGGAACCCTTTGAAAAAAAAGTCACTAAGAAAATAGATAATCCCAATTCATAACCAACCTAAACATGCCCGAATTTTAAGGTTTATAGATGAGTCTGATACAATCTCTTCACAGTTCTCGACTTGTTACTTCTTTTGATTCCAGGTGTAAAATCAAGGTGAAGGAATAAAGGGAGTGGATAAAGGAGAAGCTTCATTGTCTACAGATATATTTAACATGGATGAAAGTCCCAACAGAAGAGTTAAAACTATAAAACTTTAGAAGAAAACAGGATAATAGTTTCACGACGTTGGGGTTGGCAATGATTTCTTGGACATGACATCCAAAGCATAGGCAACAAAAGAAAAAAAGGGATAAATTGAACTACTTAAAAATAAAGAACTATTGTACATGAAAGGACACTATCAATGGAATGAAAGGCAACCCACAGAATGGGAGAAAATATTTTCAAAGCATTTGTGTGATAAAGGATTGATATCCAGAATATATAAATAACTCCTACAACTCAACAACAAAAACTCAAACAACCTGATTTAAAAATAGGCAAAGCACTAGAATAGCTATTTCTCCCCAAAGAAAACATACACATGGCAAATAAGCACTTGAAAAGATGCTCAACATCACTAGCCAATGGGGAAATGCAAATCAAAACTACAATGAGATACCACTTCACACCCATTAAGATGTCTATCACTGTCATAAAACAACAACAGAATAACAATGGGAATGATGTGGAGAAATTAGAACTCTTGTGCATTTCTGGTAGGAATGTAAAATGGTGCAACCACAGTGCAAAACAGTATGGTAATTCCTCAAAAACTTAAACACAGAATTACCATACGATCCAGCAATTCCACTTCTGGGTATATGACCAAAAGAATTAAAAGCAGGGATTCGAACTGGTATTTATAAACCCAGTGTTCATAGCAGCATTATTCACAATAGCCAAAGGTGGAAACAACAAAAATGTCCATAACAGATAAATGAATAAAGAAAATGTGGTATGTCGTACAATGGATTATTATTCAGCCATAAAAAGGAATGAAATTCTGATTCATGCTGTAACATGGATGAAACCTGAAGACATGCTAAATGAAATAAGCCAGACATAAAAGAACAAAACAAATATTCTATGATTCCACTTATATGAGGCTCTAGAGGAGTCAGATTTATACAGATAAAACATGGACTGGTGACTGCCAGGAGCTAAGGGGAGGGTGGGAAGGGGAGTTATTATTTACTGGGTACAGAGTTTCAGTTTGGGGAGGTAAGTTCTGAAGCCATGTGAATGGCTGCACAACAACATGAAGATACTTAATGCCATTGAACTGCATACCTAGTAATCGTTATAATGGTAAATTTTATGTTATACATAATTTACCACAATAAAAAAAATGCAATATATCTTAAAAGTTTTTAAGTTACAGACTTAAAATACACAAAATGTAAGTCAAGGCTCTAAAAAAAAACAACAACAACAACAACAAAACATACAAAATTGTGTTTAAGGAACTATTCGATCTTGTTAATTTAAAGTTACAACGTACCATCTGGGAAATACGCCATTCTCCAAACTTGTTGTTTGGCTGCGTCGCCAACGCCTCTGGTAACTGCTAGCACAACTTCGGGTAAGTGAGGAGTTTGGAGAGGGAAACGGTGTAATAAGCAAACTGCTGAGAGATGCTGTCAAGTCAGAATAAGAACAAGTATAATGTGTAAGTCAATTATAACTAAGTATAAGGACAATTTCTTTTTAACAAATTTAAGAGTGGTGACTCAAATTTTCCAGT
Organism: Rhinolophus hipposideros; assembly: GCF_964194185.1. NCBI lineage: Eukaryota > Metazoa > Chordata > Mammalia > Chiroptera > Rhinolophidae > Rhinolophus > Rhinolophus hipposideros. The sequence continues at coordinate 9,011,028 of NC_138069.1, forward strand.
TTGCTTCATGAGCCTCTAAAATTTCCATTGAAAGAAAATATCATTGGAGCCAGGTCCCAAAGAAAAATCATTTATTAACAGTGTGTTGGCAAAATACTCTGAGACAATTCCCCTTTGACATCCTTACCCCCACCTCCCAGAAGAAAACGCTACTTTGAAATAAAGCATTATCCCTTTGGCCATGACACAGTCCCCTAGCTTGGCTGAACACTCAGTGTTTAAATTAAAGGAAATATGATGTGATTCAATTTTAATGCAGCAGTTGGATTTTAAGAACAAAAGGTATATTTGAAAGTGTCTCAATATCACTTAAAGATGTCATTTAAAAGTACTCGTGGATCACTTATGCATAGGTAGTCAAGCCTCTGACTGCTTGACCACTTTTAATAAAAGTCATGACTATACCTATTAAGCTCCAAAAAGGGTAAACCCTATAAACTGCTCTCTGGAGCATTCTAACGGGAGACACATTCCAATAGAGTCCACTCTAATTATAATTGCTGCAATCCCTAAAAGTAGGAATTATTCTTTTTCCAAAACCATTCTCTGCAATCCAAAAGCTCTGTTTTTTCTTGGGCTAGGAATTCTCTCCTTCCCACTGGATTTATAGAGGAAAAGACATTAAGAACTTGCTTTTGTTTGGCAATATTTTAGATTCCTATCTTCATGATTATCACTACATACTGCAAATTTGTAAAGTAGTCAAAATCAGAGAAGTATTATCATCATCTATGAAAAGGTCCATGCCACATGATATATCATTTTAGACACCAGGACTGAAAACTAAGAGACTGACATTATGAAGATCTGTTCATTTGAGTTCTCTCTGACAAATTCAGTGATAAAGGGGAGGGCGTTATGTACCATGCAAACATCTGGATCACCAATGAATTAATTCTAAACTACTTTCTTGAAACGACCCCATTCTATCAATTAATATTGTAAAACTTTGTGCTCTAAGATAAGACTGGGTATGTATAACTAACCTGTGTATGGCTTCTGTGAAAAACCAAATGTTACTAAATTTGGAAAAGCTGTTTTACTAAATTCTGGTATTACAAATAACCCTATAAGAAAATACGCAATTAACTTAAATGGCATGCATGATTTTAATGATTTAAAGAAGGCTTATAGATCAATCTAGCCAGGCCCTTCACTTTATAGCTGAATCAAATGAAGTATGAAGATGTGAATTTATCACCTCCAAAATTTTTCCACGGAAAACAAAATCTCTAGATTATATAGAAGCAACAATATTAAGAAAAATATACCCTAGATTAGTTCCAAAGAACAAAAATAAGAAACTCAATTAGAAAAGAAGAATGAGATTATTTGAGAGATGCAGACTTTTCCTATTATAGTAGTGGTTCTCAACTCTAGCTGTCCATCAGAATCAGGTGTTGACTTTTCCATGTTGTTTTGTTTCTCAAATATGGATACCTAAGATTTTCTCTAGGCTAAATCAGAGTCTTCAGGAGTAGATTGCAGGCATTTGAAAATTTTTTTTGAAAATTCTTGTTATTCTACTGTAAACCTAGAGATTACAACAAGTAAGTCTGGATTCTCATCTATACTCAAAATTGAATTGCAAACAATTTAAATACCAAGAGCCATATAATGTCACAACACACATGAACAACCATCGTGAATAAAGTTTCTCATAGCTAACAAAAATTCAAGCCTAAGATTAGTCAGTCCTTCTTTCACTTACGCTGATCTCTGAGCCCTGACAAATACTTTTCCTTTTAAATGGCATGTCCTTCTGCCATGCCTTTGCCTGGGTAACATCTACTTATTTTTCAAGACACAACTCAAGCGTTACCCTCTGTGAAGCACTGGTGGTCCCTGCCCTTGCCCAGGCTGTTAGATACTGTTGCTCTGAACCTCTTGGCACAGGTTTATTACAGAACGCATCACACAATGAACCATGACAGATGATTTTCCTAACTATTCTCTCAGTAGACTCTGCTCTTAAGGCAGAATCTGGGCTTTACTCTTTTTCTTTATCCCCAGCATGTTTCAATAAAAGATTGTTAGACAAATTTTAGGAAAGTCCATATTTGAAAGAAATATGTGTAATATTAGAACAAAGTGCGTAAGTCTTTCCGGGCAAGAGACTGTCTAATTAAACTCCAGTTAGGAGCAGGTAGATACAAGCAAATGTGTTCTTCTACCATGCTACTCAGCAGTCCTTTCCTCATCCTGGCCCAGCCAGAGCCAGTGTGCATTCATCCAAGCCGTGTTCCACCAGGCACATTTCAGAGCGAACATGAAAATGTTTTAATTTAAAATATTTCTCTCTGCTGTTTCTACAATTCTCTTATAATATCAACACTAACACACTGCATACATAAAACTGAATGATAAAGTCAAACATAAAAAAGAAAATCAATGTCGCCTAACAGCTATCTCATAAACACTGTACATGAACCTGGCCTTACCAGAGCGTGCTATGCCACTGTCTCTGTCCTCATTCAGCTCTCTTCCAGGCATGTCCATTGGGTTGCTGTGAACTGTGAATCAAGACAAAACTGTCAGTTATAAAATATATTGCTATTCAGATTGATGTTGTTCCTTTTATATAGCAAACTAAATCATGCTCATCTCATTGCATTCCTTTATTGTTTTCAACAGCATGGCACAAACCCAACACCAAGAGCTATTACTCAGTTGAACAAGCTTTAAGCTCTGATGATTTGACATATAATATGAAAATAATGCATATCTGAAGAAGCAAAGGTGACTAAATTAAGTAGAAGCATAGTCAATGACATAAGAAGATATTCACAATATACTATTAAATGAAGAAATAGAGCAAGCTATTAAACAGTAAGAATGACGTTGCTAGGGCTACGTGATGGGTACATGACAGTTCACGCTACTCTTCTGCCAATGTCAGTATATGTTTAAAAATTCTCCATAATAAAAATTTTAACAAAATGGTTTCAAATAGTATTACCCCAATTTTGTTTAGAAAATAAATAAATAAGGAGGTTCTTTCTGCCCGACAGATGGCTAACATATATTTTTTTGCCTATTTTTCACATTTTCCAAATTTTCTATAATAAATGTACATTGTTCATATCTCATATTTGTAAGGAAAATAAATATTAATTAAAACAAGAAGTTGGATACAACTTCCTGAATGCTGAAGCATAAACACACTCTATAATCATCAGTTTAACGATATAAACAAATATACTCATATGTGTCTTTTATAGAGAAATTATAATGGTGCTTGTTCATCTAAATCTTAGCTCCAAGAGAAATCATTCTTATGAAATAGTATAGATCAGAAATTTTACAATAATAGTAAGATATTGGTGAACTATGGTACATAAGCTACTCAGCCATGGAAACAAGATAGTGTCACATTAGAAATTCCAACTGGATTATAATAATATTCATACTAAAATTTAATGTGAAATACTAAAGTTAAAATCATTATTATATAATGAGACAAGAAATGACAAACTGAAATTTCATGAAAATGTCAATTCCACTGAATAAATTTCTGGAAACTTCAAGAACATACTCAGCGGAAATAAATTTAGTTTGTGCACTTCCTAAGCAACACTTTCTTAACCACACTCTCCCCGACTGCACTGATTTACTCTCTTGTTTCCACAGCTTAACTACACATTCTAGCCGCTGGGGCACACCAACTAGTCTACCCACACAGCACATGGCAAACCTGCAAAGAAAGAGGCGCTCCTGATCAGGCGGAGCGGACCCTGTTCAGAGAATGCCCGCCTGGGGCTGCAGAACTGTGAAAGACCTACATGGCAAAAACGTAAAATACATGTGAAAGAGGGCTGTTAGAAAAGCAGCAGTGCGTCAGGAATAAAAGGTGAGCTAAGGCAGCACAAAAGCAGACCAACAGATATGGACAGAAACTTTTAAACTAAATAAGAATAATTCAAGCTGGCTTCCCTTTTTTGAAATGGCATGGTTTCCCTCTGGTCATAGCTATGTCAAACGTAAGAATTTCATGCCTAGTTACTAATAAATTTGTATATAATAAAAAATAAGCTTCCACTATACAAGGTAAAAATTATTTTGGGGCGGCTAGATGGCTCAGTTGGTTAAAGCGTGAGCTCTCAGCAACAAGGTTGCTGGTTCAATTCCCGCATGAGATGGTGGGCTGTGCCCCCTGCCACTAAGATTGAAAACGGCGCCTGGACTTGGAGCTGAGCTGTGCCCTCCACAATTAGACTGAAGGACAAGGACAATGACTTGACTTGGAGCTGATGGGCCCTGGAGATACACACTGTTCCCCAATATTTCCCAATTAAAAAAAATATTTTAAATGTTCAATCCTTTCTAATCTAAAACAGTATTTTCAAAGATAAAAAAAACACACAGTAAAATTCGATATTTGCCAAATAAATTTATCTTTTAAAAAGTCACTTTTAAAATAATAGTATTCTCCTGCAACAGCAGTAAGGAGAAAACCACCTAAATGCTTGGCTGAGAACACAGAACACAGCGTACAACAAAGAGCAAATACAGAAAAGGGATCTATTGACAAGTCAGTACAAAAATAGTTTTTTCTAACCTAGTGATAAGTTACAACGTAATGGAAGAAACCAAACTTCCTAGACCGGGGTCAGCCACTAAGGAAGCATGCCACCAACACAGCCTGTCGGGGCCAGACTCCTGGCTGTCCAAAAAAAGTGGCTACTACACACTTGACCAAGAGAAGATAAGAGAGTCTAAAAGACCCAAAAAGGACAACATTAGAGCCTAGAAGCAAGCAGCTGGGTTACCTGTTAGTTACTCTTAATCAAGATGGCCTAAATAGCCACCTAGGAGGTTTACCTAGGATAAAAAAGGGAACTTTCTGTTTAAAAAGTGACAAATGTATTTAAATTGCTAATAGATATTTTTCTATAACAAGACCTCCTATAATTAAAGTGCATATGCAGCAATCCTTTCATGTTTCATTGTTCAGTTCTTCTTTCAAAACTTATCTGCTCTCTTTAAACTCCTTCCCTACCTACCCCTTCCTTCCTCTCAGCGTGTGACTTTGTCTCCTATAACCCTATGTAAATGCCTAAGTGTATGTGTGCACACTGATAGAATACACCAGAGGGGAACTCGCCTTTTCCTACCAACCTATCCCCAAACTTAATCAAATTCTCACCCATCCTTGCCTCCTTCCTGCCTGAGCAGTAATGACAGGTAATATTATTCAGGCCTTACTGTGTGCTAGGGAATTATTCAGTGAAAAATCCTGAGACGTCCCTCACTCTCTCCCTTCCAAAGCTAATTCTTCTAAGTCAGCTAAGACCTTCAAAAATCTCACTTTGCCAAGTATTACCTATATCTCTAACTTCATCCTGTTTATAACCTCCTTTTCCATTAACATTTAAACACAGCCAAAACTATTCACTATTCTAACCTGACCATATACGTATCTAATCCTATAGTTCAGCATTTCTTACACTGTGGTCCCCACTACCTGGGGAGTCCCTCAGCCTTTTCACAGGGTGCCTGTGAGGACCTTCCCTTTCCAACTACGTATCTGTGAGACTGGATTTTTCTTAATACACTCCAACCAAAACAACATATCACAAGAGGCTGAATACAGAAGCAGATATGAGAATCTAGCCATCTCCTAGTAAGCCAGACATTTAGGAGATTTACAAAAGTGTAAAACAATGCCAGTCTTCTAACTCAATTATTTTTGTCTTGGAAAATAGTTATTTCAATACATGTTATTTATACTAACATGAAAGTGGTTATCAGTGTGAATTTTTAATGAATTACTACGCGAATATTTTTCAATTTTGTTTTCGTTTCTAATACAGTATGTATCAACAAATGTAACCCATATAAACAAAAGTTCTCTGTGGTCCTCCATAATTTCTAAGTGTTTAAAGGGGTCCTAAGAACAAAAAATTTGAGAACCACTGCTTCATCTTGGAAAAAAAGACTAACTTCTAATCTCTCCTCAACTCTGCTTATATTCTCCCCACTGAAACTGTATGCGCAGGCCACCAAAAGCGTCCTGTTGCTTAATGTAGCCCAACATTACATTTTGAACTTTTCCCCTTCAGTTTCAATTAATACACTAAGCTTTCTTTCCTCAGTCTCCTTTCTGTGCTTCTCTTCCCCTTCTCCTTTCTTTAAAGCCAGCATTCCCCAGGGTTCCATCTTCAACAAGCTTTCCTTCCCATTCTTTACATTTCCTAAATCATCTCTTTCATTCTTGCTTTCCATTACCATTTATATGCTAATGATCTCAAATCCATGGTAGATATAGCCCTCTGACATAGACCTGTGTTCTCCCTTCCTTAATATTAAGTAGGCTCTGGGAAGCAACCGCTCAGCTCCGTAAGTCTCAAAACTTCTTATAGATCAGTGAAGCCACCAATGGAATGGAACAGAAGTAACACCGGTCACTTTCTGGCTGTGGTGGGTAAGAAGGGGACACGCCCTCCCCAGACCTAGTCCCCCCTCACTGGGGTGGTGCAGTGGAGCTGTGCTTGGAGTCCACATGTGGAAGAAGGCATAACTCCCAGGAAGGGAAAAAGACTGGAGGAAAACTGCTTACCAATGAGGAATACCCTTCTGAACATTACATGAGTGAAGAAACCTCTACTGTTTTAAAATTATTATACGTTCATTAGTTTTATGTTACAGCACCTACTACTACAATATACCTATCTATTTAACTAATATAATGGATATCTCCACTTGGCTTTCCCTCCAATACTTCCAACCCAACATGCCCAAACCTAAAATCATCAATTCCCTATTTGTTTCTCATAGTGAATGGCACCAATATTCACGCAATTACACAACCAAATGACAAAGTACCACACTTGATTCCTCATTTTCCTCACCTCTTCATTTACCAACTCCTACCCAGTCTATTTTCCTAAATGAACTTCTCAATGACTCTTTATCCTCACTAACACAATCTTACTTTAGGTCCCTATTACCTGTCACTTGGTTTATCACAAACAGCCTTCCAATACAAGTCTTTCTTCAATCCCACCGGCTTACTTGAATCCATTTCCACTGCATTAAGATATTCTTTTGCAGAAATAAATCTGAACTGAGTATTTTTCTATATAGGCGTACCTCGTTTTATACCATTTCGCAGATATTGTGCTTTATACAAATCGAAGGTTTGTAGATGCCCTGCATTAAACAAATCTAGAGGTGTCATCTTTCCAACAGCATTTGCTCACTTCGTTTCTGTGTCATATTTTGGTAATTCTCACAGTATTTCAAACTTTTTCATTATTATATTTGTTATGGTGATCTGTGATCAGTGACCTTTGGCATTACTATTGTAACTGTTTGGGGGTGCCATGAACCACTCCCATATAAGACAACAAACAACTGATAAATGTTTATGTTCTGACCAATCCACCAACTAGCTGTTCCCCAATCTCACTATTCCCTGAGACACAACAATATTGAAATGATGTCAGTTAATAACCCTGCAGTGACCTCTAAGTGTTCAAGTGAAAGGAAGAGTTGCACATCTCTCACTTTAAATCAAAAGTTAGACATAATTAAATTTAGTGAGGAAGGCATGTTGAAAGCCAAGACAGGCTAAAACCTAAGCCTCTTGCACCAAACAGTTAGCCAAGATGTGAAGGCAAAGGAAAAGTTCTGGAAGGAAATTAAAAGTGCTACTCCATTGAATAAGCGAATGATAAGAAAGAGAAACAGACTTATTGCTCATATGGAGAAAGTTTTGGGGGTCTGGATGGAAGATCAAACCAGCCACAAGATTCCCTTAAGCCAAAGCCTAACCCAGAGCAAGGCCCTAACTCTCTTCAATTCTACTGAAGGGTAAGAGGTGAGGAAGCTGCAGATGAAAAGTTGAAAGCAGAGGCTGGTTCATAAGGTTTAAAAAAAGAAGCTATCTCCATAACAAAATTGCAAGGTGAAGCGGCAAGTGCTAATGTGGAAGCTGCAGCAAGTTATCCAGGTCTAGCTAAGGTAAGTAATGAAGGCCGCTACAATAAACAACAGATTTGCATTGTAGACGAAACAGCCTTTCATTGGAAGAAGATGTCATCTAGGACTTTCATAGCTAGAGAGGGGAGAAGTCATTGCCCTGCTTCAAAGGACAGGCTGACTTTCTTGTTAGAAGCTAATGCAGCTGGTGACTAAGTTGAAGCCAATGTTCATTTGTCATTGCAAAAACCCTCAGGCCCGTAAGAATTACGCTAAATCTACTCTGTCCATGCTCTGTACATGGAACAACAAATCATGACAACGTATCTGATTATGACATGGTTTACTGAATGTTTAAGCCCACTTTTGAGACCTACTGCTCAGAAAAAGATTCCTTTCAAACTATTACTGCTCATTGACAATGCAGATGTGCACCCAGGAGCTTTGATGGAGATAAACGAAATTAGTGTTTTTTTCACGTCTGCTAACACAACACCCATTCTGAAGCCCAAGGAGTAATCTCAACTTTCAAGTCTTATTATTTAAGAAATACATTTCATAAGGCTATAGCTGCCACAGGTAGTAATTCCTCTGAGGGATTTAGACAAAGTAAATTGAAAACATTCTGGAAAGGATTCACTGTTCTAGATGCCATTGAAAACATTCATGATTCATGGGAAAAGGTCAAAATATCAACATTAACAGTAGTTTCGAAGTTGATTCCAACCTTCATGAATGACTTTGAAAGATAGCAAGAAAACTATAACTAGAAGTGGAGCCTGAAGACGTGACTGAATTGCTACAATCTCACGATAAAACCTTAATGGATGAAGAGGTGCTTCTTATTGCTTCCTATGGAAGAAAGTGGTTTCTTGAGATGTAATCTACTCCTGAAGATGCTGTCAAGATTGTTGAAATGACAACAAAGGATTTAGAATATTACATAAACTTAGTGAATAAAGCAGCAGAAGGGTTTGTGAGAAATGACTCCAATTTTGAAAGAAGTTCTACTGTGGGTAAAATGCTATCAAATAGCACTACACGCTAAAGAGAAATCATTGGTGAAAGGAAGAGGCAATCAATGCAGAAAACATCACTGTTGTCTTATTTTAATAAACTGCCACAGCCAGGCCAGCCTTCAGCAACCACCGCCCCAATCAGTCAGCATCATCAAGGCCAGACCCTCCACCAGCAAAAAGATTACGACTCACTGAAGGCTCAGATGATGGTTAGCATTTTTTTTTAGCAACAAAGCATTTTTAAATTAAGGTATGTACATTGGGTTTTTTTAGACATAATGCTATTGCACATGTGACAGTCTACACTATAACTTTTATATGCACTGGGAAACCAAAAAATTCATGTTATTCGCTGTATTGAGATATTCGCTGTACTGTGGTGGTCTGGAAACACATTGGAAATATCTCTAAGGTATGCATGTATTCTGAAAACTCCTCTGAGTGGCCTTAAGAATGCCCCGCAAAGGTCTCCAGCTATAAGGCCTGTAACTGACAAAGCACCCCAGCCACTATATTCTGAAATCCATTGCCCAAGTTCACACATCCCATAGGCTGCTCCCAGCCACTGACTGAACACAGCATGTACAGACAGTAAGGCAGGCCCATTTTGGCAAGAAGTGAGTCTCTCCTGACAACCAACTTTGACTCGAAGCCTTGTCAATGGCCTTACCCAAACCTGTCTTGGACTGTATGGCAGGCTGGACACTTCCATTCAACCTTCTATTCCTCACTTTGACTTGGGGTCAGACTTGCATCATAATCTGAGGGATCTCTCGACCTTTCCCAGCTCCCTCATTTTCTCAAACAGAGTCATTTCCCCTAATAAAATCGCTGCATATTTAACCCTGTGTTGGCACCTGCTAAAAAACAGATGAAGGACCCAAACTAACATACCTTCGCTGGTACCCAATGCTCAAAGCCTAGGGCTAAATTCCTCAGTATGGCCCATAGGGCCCTTTGTCATATGGCTCTTGCTCACTTCTTTCTTTTCACTTTCCTTACTCCTAATTCTGTGCTCCACCCATCTGATTTATTCACATTCTTTCCATGCTCTATCATCTCTTGCCCTTAGGTCTGTGCACGTGTTATTGCTTTTTCCAAGAATATTCTTTCCCCAAAAGTCAGGCTAATCCTTCAAGCTCACCTCACTTCTTCAAGGAAGCCTTCCCTGACTCTCCAAGATCGAATTAAGTGATGCTCCTCAGTTCTCTCACACCATACTCTTAATCCTGTCCAAGAATTAACTACAGTATATTATGATGGTTCCATTATACTTGTCTGACTCCCACTAAATATAAATCTGTTGAGGTTGAAACTGAGTCTGGTTCACCTCAGGGCCTAGCAGACTGCTTAGCATATGACAGGTGCTTGCTAAGTATTTGTTGATTAATTGGAAATTTAAAGAAAACAAGAAACAGTGCTCAAATATTCTTGATTCACAATAAGAATGTGCAAGTAAAAGTTGTTCATTACGTAAAGCCCGTACATTGTTAAATAATTTCCTATTCTATACTAAAACAGAGAACATGAGTAAATCTAACATCTACGGTATAATTTGCCTTTATAAGTGATAATGAATTTGTATAATTAAAATAAATAGCTTTTAATAAGCCCCTTAAGCTTTGGAAAGTGTCAAATTATAAAGAAAAAAGATTCGGTTATTTCCCTGTCACATTTTTACTTTGCTAAAACCAATGAAATAATTAATCAAGTAACATAAGAAAAAAACACGACTTACATTTTTCTACAAAATACGCACAATTTCTAAAGTACATGCCTGACACTGTAACTAGCCCACAGTGGGTGCTTAATTAATGGTTGCTCATTTGAATGAACATGAATTATGAAAAGTAATAGAATGTTATACTGTTCAAGTTGGAAGAAAAATCTATTTTCTACTAATACATATAATATTATACATACTTATTAAAATAACAAATAAAAATTCTCACTAAACAGGGAATGAGAGAAATATTCATCCTATTCTAACTGCAGTCTACTCTCTAACATATTACAGTCCTTCATGCACTAGAAATATGGTCAGCAGCAACTAGTTCCGCTTTCTTGGAAATAACAAACGACCAGAAATTTTACAAAGAGTTTGTCACTTTCAAATGTTGAACTTAAATAACAACAACAATCAACTAACCAAATACTAAATAAGTTGTTATTCTAATAAACCTGCTAAGGAACATAAAATTTGAATATCTGCTCATCTGAATTAGAGATCACTAAAATGAGCACAATTTTAAAATAACTTTTATTGTTATGGAATAGAGGAGGGGAAAAGTATAATACCAGTCTTCCTCAGCTGAAATATTCAAGAGAGCTACTCAGGGCTTTTTTATATCAATAATAGTACCTTTCAAAGATGCATCAAAGTTAAAAAAAAAATTAGATCTTCAGCAGTTCTTTTTTTCAGATACAAAATAAATATTATGCTCAAAAATATGAAAATCATGTTTTTCAAATAATACAAATGTTATACACACTTGCAATTTAAATGACTTTTCCAATTCTAGCATTTGAAACTCTGGTCTTATAAAAGATGTACATTACTAAGAAAGAACTGCAAATCTTTGTCATACTGTTAACATTTTTAAAACTTATAAAACCCAAGGAACCATTTACCTATATTTCCAAGTAGTCCATTAATAACTGTGTTACTATCAGCCTTTAATGTACTGTTGTCCTGATTGATGAATTCAAGACTGTCTTGCAGCCTAAGGGGGAGAAGAAAGAAATAAATTCCAAATTCATTTTATACTCTTAATGGCAATTCCTTGTATATCCCAATTAAATTTTAAGTGCATAACAGTTTTTTAACCTTTTGTTTTCTCTATTAGTACTATAAACTAATAATTAAGATCAGCGGTTGGCAAACTATAGTCTAAGGGCTAAAATTCAGCCTGCTGCCTGTTTTTTGGAAATAAAGTTTTACTGGAAGACAGCCACACCCAGTCATTTGTGTATTATGTATGGCTGCTTTAATGCTACAATCGCAGAACTGAAAAACTGTAACATACTGTCTGGCCCACAGAGCCAGAAATATTTACTAGCTGGACCCTTACAGAAAAAAATTAATGATTCTGATTTAAACTACAAAGTTTCCCCTCAATTTTGGGCCTGAAAATATCTCCTAAACTTCTTTCAGAAAACAAGAAAGAAAAAAAAAAGAATCAACAAAATTATCAAACAAGTATATTTATTCTGCACATTATAAATGGCCTATATTACTTTTTAGTAAATTCTTCAAAATAACAAAAATAAAATTGTGTGTTTAGTGCAAAGTATCCTTCCTTGAGACTTTAAGAACTATCAATTCGAACTAAAAAAAAATGAAGAAACTGAGGGGATTAGAGCTAAAATCAGTCATTCCAATGTAGGACTTCCAATTTCTACTTTAGTATTAAATTCTTAAAAAATAATGCTTTGGCATAAATATATTTTAAGCATCAGTGATACTATAAAAAACATCTCTCCCTTTCCTTCCTACAAGTCAAAAAAGAGCTACAGGTATTAGAACTTGAGCTAATAAAACCTCTCAGAAGTCTTTTTAGAGCATTTACAATTAATAGAGGCTCTTCAGAATGTCTCTAGTTCGGAGTCAGCTCCTTGCTACCTCTTGCTGCTTTTGACTCTGGATACCCCATGTAGGCTGGCTAGCCAAGTTTCTGATTTGGCACCTACAGAATCCTTTCCTGGGGTTCACTACCACCTCATGCTAGGTCCAGTCCTTCATTTACTTGGTTCTGGCATAGAGCCCATTATCCTGACATCAGGGCAGCTTTACTATTCTAATCTTGGCAATAGCAACTTGTAAGGTCCCTGTGCCCCACCCTATGGCCACCCTAATGACCTAGGCCATTCCTAGTTGCAGGGTTAATTCTGCAGGGAATCTAAAAACTGAAGAGGCACAACCTACAGATGCTAACTCAGCATGGCACAGCAAATTGGAAAATCAGCCTGTCAACTTAACATGGAAATGCAGTCAACATTTTACTTCCAGATATAGCTTCTAGCAAATTAGAGGAAGAGAAACCCCATTTCCTGTTCTCTGACTAAAAACAAGACTCAACAATATGCTGCCTACAAGAGACTCACTTCAACTTTAATGATATACATAGGCAACATGAAGGGACAGAAAAAGATATTCCATGCAAGTGGAAACCAAAAGAGAGCCAGGGAAGCAATATTTACCAGATAAATTAGACTTTAAACCAAAAATGATAACAAGAGACAATAATGGTCATACAATGATAAGGAGAGTAATTCATCAGGAAGATATAGCAATCATAAATATATATGCACCCAACTTCAGAGCACCTAAACATTCTAAGGAAAAACTAATATATCCGAAGGAAGAAATACACAACAACTTAATAGTAGAGGACTTCAATACCTTACTTTCAACAAGATAGATCATCCAGACATAAAACCAACAAAGAAACATAGGACTTGAACCATACTTTAGACTAAATGGTACTGACAAACATATACAGAACATTGCATCTAACAGCAAGAACACCCAGTCTCCTCAAGCACACACAAAACATTCTCCAAGACAGATCATACGATAAGTTACAAAACAAGTCTTGGCAAATTTAAGAAGACTTAAATCATACCAAGTCTCTTTTCTGTCCATAACATGAAATTAGAAATCAACAATAGGAGGAAAGCTGGAAAATTCACAAATATATGGAGATTAAACAACATGCTTCTGAACAACCGATGGGTCAAAGAAGAAATTAAAAAAACATAATCAAGAAATATCTCAAAACAAATGAAACTGAAGCACAGCATACCAAAACCTACAGGGTGCTGCAAAAGGAGTTAGTTCTAGGAGGGAAGTTTATAGAAACAAATGCCTACATTAAGGAATAAAAAAAAATCTCAAACAAACCACCTCAGGTTATACCTCAAGGAACTACAAAAAGAACAAATTAAGCCCAAAGTTAGCAGAATATAGTAAGTCCTCATTTAATATTGTCAATAAGCTCTGTAACGTTAAGTGAAATGATATATAATGAAACCAATTTTACCACAGACTAACTGATACAAACAGGAGTGAGGTTTCTACAGCATCTCACAATGTTATAACGAAATGACATTAAACAAAACGACATTGAGGACATGTTGTAACAAAACCCAGAGGGGAAATAAATAAAATAGAAACTAGAAAAATAATAGAAAAGACCAATAAAACTAAGAGCTGGTTTTCTGAAGAGATACACAAAACTGACAAACCTTTAGCTAGACTAACTCAGAAAAATAGAAAGAGGACTCATACCAATAAAATCAGAAATGAAAGAGAAGTTACAACTGATACCCCAGAAATAAAATTTAAAAATCATGAGACACTACTATGAACAATTATATGCCAACAAACTGGGTAACCCAGAAGAAATGGATAAAGTCCTAGAATGTACACTCTATCCAGATGCAGTCATGAAGAAATAAAAAATCGGAACAGACCAATAACGAGTAAGGAGATTGAACTGGTAATCAAAAACCTCCCAACATAGGAAAGCTCAGGACCAGATGGTTTTACTGGTAAATTCTAACAAACATTTAAAGAAGATTTAACTACAATCCTTCTCAAACTCTTCTCAAAACCAAAGAGAAGAAAACACTCCCTACACTCTGAAAGCCACATAAGGACAACACAAGGAAAAAATATTACAGACCAATATCCCTGATGAATATTGATACAAAAATTCTCAACAAAATATTAGCAAACTAAATTCACAGCACATTCTAAATTCACAGATCATTCAACATGATCAAGTGGAATTTATCCTTGGGATACAAGGATAGTTCAATAAATGCCAAGTATAAATGGGATACACCATATTAATAGAATGAAAAGTAAAACTCATATCATTATCTCAATACAGAAAAAGTATCTGACAAAAATCCTGTCATGCAAAAAAAAAAAAAAATCCTCAACAAAGAGAGAATAAAAGGAATATACCTCAACATAATGAAGGCTGTGTGAGACAAACCTAAAGCCAACATCATATTCAATGGTGAAAGGTTGAAAGATATTTTTTTCTCTTAAAATCATGAACAAGACAAGGATGCCCATTCTCACCATTCCTATTCAACGTAATATTAAAAGTACTAGCCAGAACAATCAGGCAAGAAAAAGAAATAAAAGGCATCCAAACAGAAAAAAAAAGTAAAGCTGTCTATGTTTGTAGATGATATGCTCTTATATGGAAAAAATCCTAAAGCCTCCACCAAAACACTGCTAAAACTAAAGAACAAATTCAGTAAAGTTACAGGGTACAAAAATCAACATATAGAAAATAGTTGTGTTTCTATACACAAACAACAAAACATTTTGGGGGAAAAAACACTCCTGTTCACAACAACATAAAAAATAATACAACATTTAGGAATAATTTAATGAAGGAAGTAAAAGATTTGTATACTGAGAACTACAAGCCTTTGATGAAAGAAATTGGAGAAGACACAAAATAATGGAAAAATACCCCATGTCCATGAATTAGAATAAATACTGTTAAAATGTCCATTTAACCCCAAGCCATCTATCAGTTAAATGCAACTTCTGTATTCCAATGGCATTTTTCACAGAAATAGAAAAACAATCTTAAAATTTTATGGAGCCACAAAAGATCCCAAATAGCCAAAGCAATCTTGAGAAGAGCAAAGCCACAGGTATCATATGTCCTTAATTTCAAATTACACTACAAAGCTATAGTGATCAAAACAGCATAATACTGGCATAAAAATGGACACACAGATCAATAAAATGGAATCAAGAGCCAAGAAACACCTCTACCACATATATGGTCAACTAATATTTGATGAAAGAGCCAAGAATACCCAATAGGGGAAGGATAGTCTTTTCAATGAATGGTGCTAGGAACACTAGATAACCGTATGTAGAAGAATGAATTGGAATCCTCTCTTATACCACTCACAAAAATGAATACAAAATAGATTAAAGACTTAAACATCAGATCCAAAGCCGTAAAACTACTAGAAGAAATTATAAGGAAATGCTCCTTGACACAGGGTTTAGCAGCAATTTTCTGGATACAGCACCAAAAGCACAGCAACAAAATCAAAAACAAAGAACTGGAATTACATCACTAAAAATCTGTACAGCAAAACAAACAGTCAGCAAAAGGAAAAGGCAACTGTGGAATGGGAGAAAAACTTGCAAATCATAAGGGATTAATACCCAAAATATATAAGAACTCATACAATTTAATAGCAAAAAAACCAAGCAACCCAATTAAAAAAATGAATAGTTCATCTCAGTATTCAGGGGAACTGAATAGACAGTTTTCCAAAGAAGATATACAAATAGCCAAAAGGTACATAAAAAAAGGTGCTCAAAATCACTAATGATCAGGAAAATGCAAATCAAACCACAATAAAATATCAATTCACACCTGTTAGAATGGCTAGACAAGAGATGAAAAGCGTTGGTGAGGATGTGCAGAAAAGGGAACCCTTGTGCACTGTTGGTGGGAATATAAATTGTTGTAGCCACTATGGAAAACAGTATGGAGATTGCTGAAAAACTTAAAAATATAACTACTACATGATCCAGCAATGCCACTTCTAGGTATATATGCAAAGAAATTGAAATGAGGACCTCATAGAGATACCTGCACTCTCATGTTCATTGCAGCATTACTGACAATAGCCAATATGGAGAGGCAAACTGTCTGTCAACGGTTGAATGAATAAAAAGATGTTATTCTCTCTCTCTCTCTCTCACACACACACACACACACACACACACACACACACAGAGGAAGATAGGGAGAGAAGAAGAGAGGAATAGGGAGAGGAAAGAAAAAAAAGAGGGAGAGAGAGAGAGGGAGAGGGAGAAGGAGAGGGGCAGGGAGAGGGACAAGGAGAGGGAGAGGGGGAGGGAGAGGGACAGTGAGAGGGAGAGGGAGAGAAAGCAAGAGGGAGAGCGAGAGGGAGAGAAATGTTACACAGCCATGAGAAAGGAGGAAATCTTGTCATTTTCGACAACTTGAATGAACCTTAAGGGTATTATGTTAAGTGAAATAAGTCAGATAGAGAAAGACAAATAATGTATATCACTTATATGTGGAATCTAAAAAAGCCGAACTCAGAAAAATACAAAGTGGTGGTTACCAGGGGACTCAAGGAAAGGGAAATATGGAGCTAATGGTCATAGGGTGCAAACTTCACTTTTAAGTTAATGAGTTCTGGGGATCTAATGTACAGCATGCAGATTATATCTAATAATACTGCACTATATACCTGAAAGTTGCTGAGAGAGTAAATATTAAATGTCCTTACCTCAAAAAAGAAATGGTAATTATGTGACAGGATGGAGATGTTAACTAATGCTATGGTGGTAACCATTTTGCAACGTATCAATGTATCAAGTCAACATGTACACTTTAAACCTACACAATGTTATATGTCTATTATAGCTCCATAAAGCTGGGGGTGGGAATCTGGCTTCCATAAACTTTCAAACTGAAGTGATGGGGAAAAACATCTGAACTTAAGCTTCAATCCTGAGAGCAGTCTGTTAGCTTTCAGACTGCGCATCTTAATTCATTTCTCCCTATGTCCATAACCACTTACGTATTGAGACTCCCACAGATGCTGCTGCCAGTCCGTGCAGTAAAAACTTTGCTGAGCATAAGCTGTGGAGGAGAACTATGAAGGAAAAGAGAGGGACAAAGAGAGGTCAAAACTAAAATAAAATAAAATAAGAACCTTTTCAATTTATTATAAATAAAAATGTGTAAGTCACAGAGATTTCACTGCAGTTACAACAATGAAGCAGCATTAAATCATAAACGTAGTAATCTATCATGCTCAATCTGAGCGAAGGCTGTATGAAATTCTCTTATCTGCAAAAATATTAACTATTCTAAATGGATTCATTACGAAAAATCAGAAAATCCCCTACCGGATTTGATGAATTTTTAAGGTGGATCCTTTGTAGCTCATTGCTACTGAGCCAAACATCATCTCTCCAAGCATATTGGCATCAGAAGAGCACCGAGAACCCTAAACAATAGCCACAACATTAATGAAATTGCAGAATTTAAAACCTTATGATTTTCAAATACTAATTTTTATTAAAAATTATTTTGCTATAGTTATTCTACATAAGAGATTAACTGATTCTATATGGTATACACTGTTCCACAGTTTGATTCTCTTCATTTCACAGTGTCTTATAGATCTAACCATATTGTTACACATGGATACCTTTTTAAAAAAACACACAGCATTTCTACTTTATGAAAACAGCACACTTTTTATCAAGTGAGTTCCCCTTACTAATGGGTACTTAGGTCACTTCCAGGTTTTTGCTATTATAAATAAGCATTATTAACCAAATCTTATGCATATGCAATGTTTCTCCAGGACCGATAACAAGAAGTAGAATTCACTGAACTTGAAATTTTACTACTCCTATTGTGCAAAAAATTTGTATCTTTTTTTTAAGGACTTATTTGAAACATTAGAATGACTTATTTTCAAAAATCTCTGATCAAAAAGTTATTCCTTTCCATTATTCTTTAATTGTCCTCATAGGAATCAGAAAAAAGCTAAAAATTGAACTCATCCATTTGCTTACTATTTAGATACTGTGGAAAACATCACTAATTATCTACCAAATATCTTATTCCTTAGTTTTTGAAGTCCTATTTGTTTCAGGGCAGCAATGCGCCCAACTGAAAATAAAATGCATTTCAGAGCCTCCTTTGTAAATAGGAAATTTAGGGTTGGTTTCTACATTCAAAAGGTTAAACCAATGGCTGGAGTAACAGCTTTCAGAACTATCCATTTATATGCATTCAATACAGGCCTGGTCAATGAGATATAAATGGAAGTCACTGGCGATGGAGACGCCATATCTGACCACAAGGCAACAAGACACATTAATTCTATATAGAAAGATAAGGGAGCCTTGGTCTCTGAGGCCATTTTGAAGCCCATGTATCATACCTAGAAGGCTTCACAGACTTCTTGTCATGTGAGGAAAAGAATCCCTAATTTGCTTAAATCACTGTTTTAAAGGGCGTCCCAATGCAATTCCTAACAGATAACAATTATATAACAATACAATTGATGAGGAAGATGACCCAAAGCATTTACAGATTTTACTACAAATAGAAAAATATCCTAAGAAAAAACATAAAAATAAATTAGTGTTTACATTTTATGAGACCATACAGTTTGCTATTAAAGATTGCCTTTAATACCAGCCAAATAGTTATCATGAATGTCACTGACAGGTTATATATTTTAATGTGATAGTCTATAATGAAGGTCATAATTAAGGAAGTGCTATCATCTTTAATGCTTTTTTCAAAAAAAGGCCCTTATTTGAAAGGTCAATTCTTTGCAAGTACTCATTGAAGGAAGCTAATAATCTATAATAATCTGCCTAAATAAAAAATAATATTCTAGTTACCTGAATCACATTTTATCAAGTGTAGTAAAATATATACTACAATAATTCAATGCCTTCTTGCTAAAAAAACAGATTTCCAGGACCATACTAAACCTATCAGAATAGGTTTAGTGGCGCATGACCTGGAAATCTGTATCTTAAGAAAATCTCTAGGGATTTTGATGCAAAATCAAAATTACAGTCACTCACTGATTCAGAGTTTCTAAAAATCTGGATCCATTTGCTAATATTCATTTTTAATTACATACTATTAGGAAGAAAGGCAAGTTTGCACAATTGATCAAATTAGCAAATGTCTAACAGGCGTGACTCTGAAGATGTTACACAGGCAGCACCACCAGGACTTCTTAGGGTATCCTGCTGAAGGGGGGGAGGAATGGAGGAGCCAGGCAGCGCCTCCTAATAATATTTACATTTTAACAACTTCAGAATTCTTTCACATATACCATCACATAGATGTGGTGTAAGGACTAATTTCCATCCACACACAATTACCTAATTACAAATAATTTAAAAGCCTATGATTCCATTTTGGTACTGCTAAATATGAAATACTTGTGACAAAGTTACATCAGATGTATGAAATCAAATACTGATCTCATGTAAAATATAACAAGTTTATAGAGCATTTCCTCTGTATTGCTGATTTGTTTAATTATGTATTTTAAAAGAAGTTACTTTTTAAAAAAATTACTTTTAAAAAATAAAAACGCACATTTCTAATTTTGTATACTTCCTGTCATACTTCAATTTCATACTATAGCCGAACTGTATAATTATTTTATATTTATCTTCATATCTCAATAATTTAAAAGTATGTAAAATAAGAAATTATTCAGGTAGCTCCAAAAATCTGAATTGGGAAATAAAAGGTAGAGAAAATACCCCTGCTACTATGCTCATATGTACCTATGCTACCTACAGCAGTTTTCAAATTATTTGGTAGCAAAACCCCTTTTATGCTCATAGTTCTTTGTACTTCCCCTATCTTAAAATGTATCCAAGTTCACAAACTTGTTTAATTATCTGCCTCCCCAGCTACAATGTAAACTCCAGGATGGTAAAAACTAGTCCACGTTATATCCCGTCCCTTCCATAGTGTATACAACATGTTGTAGATACTCAAATATGTGTTTGAATGAATGAATAAATAAATGACATCAGTGATCTTACCTGGTACTTTGGACACTGGTCTTTCACATCAGAAGATGAGGTCATAGAACTATCTAAAGAGGAAGAGCTGTCTCCTCCAGGTTTCAGTTGGCAGCATTTTCCAAAGACTTTAACTTGAGCATCACTACAAAGTTTCTGAAATAGAGATATTATCCTCATTCATATTTTAAATGATTTTTAGCCACACACAAGTGTAATTGTAGTATAAAAAGCTTTGGAAAAACCAAAGATAAAATCATTCAAAATAATATAACCTGAACATAATGACTATTTGCATTTTACCACATTCTCTCCAATACTGTTTACTATTTTTTGTCTCACAACTATAATAATATCTGTGGAGTTTGTCTTGTCCTTTTCTCAGCAACATTATTAAGCTACGGAGATTTTTCTATATTACTATGGTCTACACAATATTCATTACTAGTGACAATAATATACTACAGCAGTTTTCAAATTATTTGGTAGCAAAACCCCTTTTATGCTCTTAAAAATTATTGAGGACCCCAAAGACCCTTTGTTTATGTGAGTTTTATCTATCAATATTTTCCTGTATTAGAAATTAAAACCAAGAAATTTAAAAATACTTACTAATTCATTTAAACATAACAATATACCCACTACAAGTAACCATAAGTAACATTTTTATGGAAAAAAACTTGGGAGAGATGTAGGGGTGGAAGGAAAAATACAAATGATTTTTATATTTTACTATATGTACATACATATAAATTTAATCTTTTCAAATGAGAAGGTATTGAACAGTTGAATTTTTAGTAAGAGTTAATCTTAGGATCAGAAGGTTGTGCAGTCTAGTATGGACGAAGAACATATTTCTTTATTCCTCTTCTTCTCTGCACCCTCCTCAACAGGTTCTAGAACTTTCATTGCTCACAGCTACCAAAGTTGCAATGCACCCAAGTGTGTGATACCCCCAGAAGTGCTTCATCACAGTTACCAGTATGTCCACTCTTCCATGAAACAGGCCTCAAATAGGTTTTCAGAAGAAGAAATCTGACAGAAACCACAATTTTGGGGACACTAATTGTTTTACAGTTGCCCCCATCACCAAAGTCACTGTGAAAGAGAGCACCTGGTAATTCCAAATCCCCTCTAACTAAAAATGTAAAGAGAGAGCATGGTAAAGTAAAAAGAACAAGGGCTTAAAAACTAAACAGACTGAATTTAAATCCTGGCTCCTTGGGCAAGTTACTTGACTTCTCTAACCCTTATCTGTTTAATGGGAAGAAAAACCCTACCTACAGTGTTTCCCCGAAAATAAGATCTAGTTGGACAATCAGCTTTCGTGCATCTTTTGGAGCAAAAATTAATATAAGACCCAGTCTTATTTTCCTATAATATAAGACTGGGTCTTATATTAAGTTTTGCTCTAAACGATGCATTAGAGCTGATTGTCCAGCTAGGTATTATTTTGGGGGAAACATGGTAATGGGTAGGTTGTATGGAACACTTAAAGGGTGTGTGTGTGTCTCATTATATACCTACATATAAATAAATATATAAAGTGCTCAATATAATATCTAGAACTAACATCCTTACTGATTGGCAGCTATAAATAATATTAGAAAAAAGTTAAAGTAGGGGGCTAACATAATTGAATGCCTATTCGTGAGTCAGGAACTTCACTAGATATTTCCATTTATATTATTTCACTTAAACATTCACTGAAAATATTGGTATTTTCAGTGTTGATGTTCTTGGCCACATCTTAATAACTTTACTACTTACTGGTCACCAACAAAACGTGAGGCCTTTAAAGTATATTTTCTATAATACTCACTGTGGTAGATATTATAACCGAATTTTACTGATGAGAAACCTGAAGCCCAGAGAAGTTAAGTAACTTCACCAAGGTTACAACAGCTAATAAGTATGTTATAGAACATACTTCGAGTCAAAATCCCGCTAGCCTGATGTATCCACTATTGCAACCACCATTTTCTCTGTTAACAAAAGTATCTGAGTACTGCATGTACCAAGCACTAGGGGACAGAAGTGAATAGAACAGACACAGTTGTTTTCCTCATGGAACTAACAATCTAACAGGGGAAAGAGTCATTTAACAAATAACTAGACAAATACATATAACGAAATATATAATATCAGACAATTAAGTTCATGAACTCATCCTAGAACAGGTGCTACGTACCTCATTGCTGAATATCACTACGGTCACCTTCGAAGTACTCCCCTTGGGAAACTATGCACTGATGCCAGTGCCTAATCCACCCTTCAAAGCAATTTTGGAACTCTTTTTCTGGAATGGCTCTCAGAGCTGTCGTCGTATTACCCATGATGTCCTGAATGTCACCAAAATGTCTTCCTTTCAGTATTTCCTTTATCTTTGAGTAAAGAATCATTGGGGGCCACATCAGGTGAGCAGAGAGGGTGTTCCAATACACTTATTTGTTTACTGGTTAAAACTCCCTCACAGACAGTGCCGTGTGAGCGGGTGCATTGTCCTGATGCAAGAGCCTTGAATTGTTGATGAAAAGTTCAGATCGTCTAACTTTTTCACACAGCCTTTTCAGCACTTCCAAATAGTAAACCTGGTTAACTGTCCAGTTGGTACAAATTCATAGTGAATAATCCCTCTGATATCAAAAAAGGTTACCGACATTGTTGTAACCAGTTCGCGAACTTAATTGTCGGAGCTCGTATATTTCAAATATGATTTAGGACAGCCACTCAGTTAACTCATAGGCACTTACTATCTGGTCAGGTACTGTTCTGTATATATTGTACTCTTTTATTCCTAACTGTATAAAGTAGGTATTATCCCCATTTTACAGATGAGAGGTTAAGAAACAACAATGTTTAAGTGAACTGCCCAAGAGAGGACTTAATTTAGTCTTGGCAGATCAAGGAGGTGACATTTAAGCTGGGATTACAAAAAAAGCATAGGAGTTGAGGTGAAAGAGGGAGAGGGAGAAAGACATTCCAGGCCGAAGAAACGATGTATGGCCAATCTCTGAAACAAGAAGCAATATACTAGAGGGAAAAAAGAAATATATAATAAGGTCAGACAATTACGTTCGCAAACTTACCACCGTGCGCTTACATTGGCAGCACTGCACAGACAACTCGGTAAGGCTGTGTTCGTGTCGACACGTGGGGGTGTCTTGCTGAGTGGCATTCATTATTGTTGTTGTGTGTTTTTGTGTGCAGTCACGAGAATGAGCTTGAATTAGAGCAATTAACAAACTTGGCAAGAGTGGAAGTGAAATGAGGGACATGTTAGTCCACGTTTATGGGGATAATGCCATGAAGAAAATGGCAGTGTACAAACGGATTAAGTGTTTTTCTGAGGGGAGAGAATGCGTCACTGATGAAGAGTGGTCAGGGCAGCCAGTAACGAGCAACACTGACAAAATATTGCAAAAATTCGTCAAATTGTGTGTCAAAATCATCAGCTAACTGTGAGAAGCATAAAACCAAGTAAACATCGATAAACAGGAAAATCTTAACTGAAAATCGTAGCATAAGAAAGGTGTATGCAAAAATGGTCCCAAAGGAGTTGTTCCATCACGAAAATGCACCAGCTCACACGGCACGGTCTGCGAGGGAGTTTTTAGCCAGTAAACAAATAACTGTATTGGAAAACCCTCCCTATTCACTTGACCTGGCCCCCGATGACTTCTTTCTTTACCCGAAGATAAAGGAAATATTGAAAGAAAGATATTTTGATGACATTCAGAACATCAAGGGTAATACAATAACAGCTCTGATGGCCATTCCAGAAAGAGTTCCAAAATTGCTTTAAAGGGTGGACTAGACGCTGGTCGGTGCATAGGTATTATTCCCATTTTACAGATGAGAGGTTAAGAAACTCCCCCAAGGGGAGTACTTCAAAGGTGACCGTAGTGATATTCAGCAATAAGGTGTGTAGCACTTTTTCTAGGAGGAGTTAGCTAACTTAACTGTCATATGTTGTATAAGCATAATAATACTTTTCGTTCTCTCTTACAGGAAAGGTAAGTAATTCAGTTCTGCCCTTGCTTTATTTTTCATTAATGTCCTGGAGAAACTGTCCATCTATTTTTACAAATCTTCCTCATTCTTTTTTTTAAAAGTACAGTTGCATAAAACTCTAGTGTGTAAATACACTGTTCCTTATTTAACCAGTCATTTGTTAATGACATTGCAGGTGGAACTACTGGGTCAAAACATAAACACATATAAGTTTGAAAGCTACTGCCAATTACCCTCCATGGAAATTTACATTTCACTCACTTTAACAGTAAAGTCTTGCTTGTCATTCTAAGTTTGGGTTATTGCCACTCTAAATGAACTAAAGTCACAGGAGAGTTTTAATTTTTATTTCCTTTATTATGAATGAGAGTAACAATCGTTTTAAATATGTAATGGTCCTTTATATGTGTACTCTCTGCTCTTGTCCTTCACCCCATTTTCTACTAAGTGGTTTTCCTATCTTGATTTCTAGGAACTAGAAAGATTTGTCACTTAGTTTTAGATTGTGAATTGTTTTCCCAGGGTATAATTTGTCTTTGAACTTGCCTATGGTGGTGTTTTCTTTTTTGTTTATTTTTGCTTTATTTTGTTTGCCACACAATTTTTTTTTTAATTTGGTTGTCAAATTTATCAGTATTTTACTTTATGGCCTCTGGGTTTTAATTTGTAGCTAGAACTTCTCAACTACACAGATTATATATATATATATATATATATATATATATATATATATATATATATAAAGTCACTCTTACTTTTTTTGTAATGGTATAGTTTTATTTTTTACATTTAAATGTTTGACACTTGAGCTATGAATCCAAATTTATCTTTCTTCTAAAGAGCCATCTAATTGTCTCGATACACCATCTATTAATCTTTACCTTATTGATTTAAAATGACACCTTTATCAAATACTGAATTCCTGCATGTATTTGGATCTATTTCAGATCCTGTATTTCGGTCTATTGGTCTATCTATTTTTGTGACAATAACATACTGTTTTAATGATGGAGACTTTACTGTATATTTTCAAATTTGGTAAGGCTAGGTCATCCCCACTGCCCTTCTTTTTCTTTTTTCCAACCATTATTGCAAATTTTTTTCCATTTGAACTTTAGCATATGCTATCTGGTTCCAGACACGACACCCCACCAAATAAATAAATGTAGTTGGCATTTTTATTGAGATACCAGTAGCAACATTTTACAAAATAATTTAAAAAGAACGGAAAACTTTATGACATGAGTATTATCCAAGAATATATTTTGCCTTTCCATTTGCTCAAGTAAGATTTTATGCACTTCAGGAGACTTTTAAAAGTTCTAAACACATAGGTTTTGTTAAGTTTCTGCACATGTACTTTTAAAAACTGTTATTTTAAATGGAGTCTTGGCTTCCTTTATATCTTCTAATTGGAAGCTATTTGTATATGTTGAGCTTATTGATTTGTGTATATTAACTTTTATACAGCTCCAATTACCTAATCACGTCTTACGTTCCAAATCTCGTATCAGAATTAAGCCTCAACTATTAACATTTGTACAATACTTCAGAGTGAACAAACCCTCACACACTGTAAGTTGTATTCACCTTTCCAAAGTTATGTGATTTTTCTGATGTATAACTTCACTGGGAACTCATGAAATAGCACTGCGTTAACATTAAATCATAAACAACGTCTAGAATAATGATAGTATCATGTGATCAAACCACACTGGATCCACCTGGCTACATCAGTGTTCAAAGAAACCACATCTCAATACTTTTTACATTTTAGCTATAAGATAATAAGGTCTGAGGATCAAATGTAAAAAAAATAATAAATTTTTACAAACAATTTAAGTTCTTTTATTAAAATCATTGAATGTACTCAATTTAATCAGGTTTTAAAGTTCAACAGTCATTTTTCATAGAATATAACAGAATTACAAAATACATGTTCTGAGAAAGCTATACATTGATTAATAAACTTTATTTCATTATTATGAGACAATATTTAGGCATGCAAAATACTTTAATTTCTAAAATAAAGTATTTATGTAATTCACTAATCATAGAATTTAAAATGTAATAAAGTACACAGCTCCCTCATTTCCTCCCAAATTCATTAAATATACTCTAGATACACAGTATTTGCTTTTTGTGGAAATACAGAAATGTTCTGCTTATCCTACAAGGTGATGTCATGTTCTTCAAACAGAATTCCTTGGTTCGACTGAATCCAGAAATGAATCAGTATTCCATTATGAAACACTGCCTTCCTTCCCATCCCACTCAATAAATTATGATCATCTATCATCTTTACAAAGAAAATTGCCATGTGTCTTATTTAAAGGGATCTCAATAAGTATTTTTACAATGGCTATATCTTAATACTGATGTAGCTTCAAAGTAAACAAATTTCATTAACCTGATTTTGATCCAATTAATCACACTCGAACTTATTTAGTAAGCCCAAGTATTAGTATCTTTTACTTTTACTTGACAGCTTTCAAATGAAATTTTTTTCAAACATAATCCTAAAATTCAGAATCAGGCTGATATTAAATTGCCTAAGAAGCTTACAGATATTTCCAAATTAGAAAATGTTAATTTCTTTTTGGTAAAGGGAGCAGAGTAAAGCAATTTGGTAGAACTCACATTCTAAAGCTTGGCTCTCCATTTATAATTCATGGTATTATTTTCTCAATGTTAAGATAGAAATTTTCCTCAATGAAACTTTTGGTAAATTATATGGCTAAATTAGTATTTATAATCCTTATTCTCTCATGTAGATTGTTTTAAACTAAAAAAAAGAAAGGGCATGAGAAGTGACTTCAACATTTATCACATCTAAATTGAATGCTGCTGTGCAAAGACAAAGCTGAACGATTTACCTTCAGTCAGCAAACTGCTAACGCCTAAACTATCTCAAAATTATGTAGGGATCTAAAATTTTGTGTAAGTTTAAAATTATCATTTATTTCACACAGTCCTTCTTTGCCTTTACAGAATCCACATGATTTCATGTTCCAATTGGACAGGTACAGTAAAGTGAATGAAAAAAAATCACGTAAAGATCAAACAGCTTGCAATTGAGGGAAACAATGGGCATTTCGTGGTGTTCTGTAGTGTTTAAAAGGAACATATGATATCTTCATGAAAGTATTTTCAGGATTTTGACAATAAACTTCCTAACTGTAATTACAATTGATCAAATATGTCTTGAGTACTTAATACATGGGAGACAATGTGCAGTTTAGGAAACAAAGATGAATGACAGAGAACTTTTTTACTTTTTCCCCCCTAGTCTAATAGCAAATATACACATAACTATAGCTATAATATAGAAGTCTATGAAAGACTATTTGCAAAGGATTATGCGAATTGCAATGGAAGAGAAAAAGAAATGTACCTAGAGGAATCAAAAAGGATTCATAAAGTTCTGATAAAATGAACCTTAAAGAGGATAAATCTTCATTTAGAGAGATGGCATGTAGGGAGGACATATACAACAAGTGAGACTGGAGGTATTCAAAGCTGTGATTTCCAGTCACTGATGAGACTTGAGAAAAGTTTAAAAAAGAAGAAGTAGACTTACAGGAAAATTTCAGAGAGTTGAGGAATGAGTGGTTGGTATGAGATTAGAGCCAGTAGACAGATTACTATTGAGACACAGAGAGACAGAGGAGACAAAGAGAAACACGGGAGAACAAGAGGTACGTAGAAAGAAGAATCTGAGAAGTGACACTGAGGAGAGCCTATCAGAGTGAGACACCAGCAGAGACAACAACAGACACTAAGAAGGAAGACTGAGAGGAACACAGACAGAAGAACACATACCTGAAGGAGAAAGTAGAAGGATAATTGTTTTGTTGGTGTTCAGATGAAGAGGCTTTCTGAATGTTTGCAGGCAAAGAAAAAAGCTAATTGAGAGGGAAGAAGGAAGACATCAGCAGAAAAGAAGGCCATGAGACAAACGAAGCACCATCCTACAAAAGGTGAGCAGAAAGGGTTCAAGAAACAGCATGAAGCCAGAATAACAAGGCTGTTTAAGATAAAAAGGAAGAACACTGAAGAAACACACAATGAACAGCATTAAGATGACTAGTAAGGGAGAGGTAATATGCTACAAAGAAAAACTTCAATAAATATTTGCTAAAAAAAATCAAGAGTACTGATTAATCAATTAATGTCAACTTATCAGCCTCAGCCTAATTCTGATGAGCTATCAGCAGTATAACTAAAAAGAAGACATGCTTAGCACTTCTGAAGCTACCTTAGATTTCAACTATCCACTTGACCATCTACAGTTCTATGACTCTTTGGCATCTCACCACTCAGCTATTCAAACCAAAATGCTGGTTTCACCAAAACACTTGCTTCTCCCTCATCAACCACATCTAACCATTCTCCACATAACAGCCCCAAGTGATTTTTTTCACTATATTTTTAAATTGAGATATAACTGACAACATTAGTTTCAGGTGTACAACATAATGATTCATGATTTGTATATATTGTGAAATGATCTCCACAATAAGTGCAGTTAACATTCACCACTATGTATAATTACAAAATTTTTTTCTTCTGATGAGAACTTTTAAGATCTACTCTTTTAGCAACTTTCAAATACATAAGTAATGTACACCATGATACACATTACATTCCATGATTTATTTCATAACTGGAAGTTTGTACCTTTTGACCCACTTCACCCATTTCGCCCACCTTCCACCCTCACCTCTGGCAACTACCTGTCTGTCCTTTGTTATCTATAGATTCAGTTCTTTTTAAATTCCACATATAAGTGAGACCATACATACACATTTGTCTTTCTTTCTTATTTCGTTTATCATAATGCCCTCCAGGTCCATCCATGTTGTTGTAAGTAGCAAGAGTTCATTCTATTTTACGACTGAATATTTTACAACTGAATAATATTCCATCGTATATATGTACCACTTCTTTATCTCATCATCTATCGATAGACACTTAGGCTGTTTCCATGTCTTGGCTGTTGTAAATAATGTTGCAATGAACATAGGGTTCATACACCTTTTAAAGTTAGTGTTTTTACTTTCTTTGGATAAATATCCCAAAGTGAAAATGCTGGATCATATGATAGTTCTATTTTTTTAATTTTCTGAGGAACCTCCATAGTGATTTCAATAGTAGCTGCATCAATTTACATTCCCACAAACCGTGCACAAGGGTTTTCTTTTCTTCACATCCTCACCAACACTTGTCTTTTTGCTAATAGCCATTCTAAAAGTGTGAGGTGATTTCTCATTGTGGTTTTCATTTGCATTTCCTTGATGATCAGTGATATTGGGCGCCTTCCCATGTTGGCCATCTGTATTTCTTTGGAAACATGTCTATTCAGATCCTGTGCCCATTTTTTAAATTGGATTGTTTGGGGGTTTTGCTATTGAGTTGTATGAGAGCTTTATGTATTTTGGATATTAACCTCTTGTCAGATATATAACTTGAAAATATTTTCTCCCAACCGGTAGGGCTCCTTTTCATTTTGTTGATGGTTTCCTTTGCTGTGCAGAAGCTTTGTGTTTTGATGTAGTTCCACTTGTTGGTTTTTGCTTTTGTTGCCTTTACTTTTGGTATCAAATCCAAAAACTCACTGCCAAAACTGATGTCAAAGAACTTGCTGCCTATGTTTTCTTCTACGAGTTTTATGTTTTCAGATCTTACATTTAAGTCTTTAATCCACTGTGACTTAGTTTTGCGTATGGTGTAAGGTAATCGTTTGATTTCATTCTTTTGCAAGTGGGCTGTCCAGGTGAACCAGTATCATTTATCAAAAAAGACTATCCTTTCCCCATTGCATATTCTTGGTTCCTTTGTCATAAACTAATTGATTGCATCTGTGTGAGTCTATTTCTGGGCTCTGTACCAAAGTGATTTTTGTGAAATGTAAACCAAATCCCTTTAATGGCTGCCCTCTGCATTTAGAATATAATCTAAATTTCTAACCTAGAGATCTATGAGGGCCTAAATACATTGGCTCCTGCTCCATCTCTTTCCAGCTTCTTCTCTAGCTACTTTACATACTAATTACTATCAGACTTGCCTTCTTTTAGTTCCTTCAATTCACCAAGCTCCTAAGTCACTTTGTGCTACATTTTCTGGTCCTACTACCAGGAAACTCACCCCCCATTCCATGCTTTCAGTTTCTGAAGATCTCAGCTTGAATTTCACTTCCTCAGTGAAACCTTCCTCAATACCCCTATACCCAAAATGATGAATACTGGTTTCCTTCCTGTGGAATCTCATAAGCATTGTGTGTGTTTTGTTCACAATACTTAATTACAATTTGGAATTATTAATCCATGTATTTATTTGTTCAATGTCTACCTCCCCTAAAGGATGACTAATTGCAGGTGCCAAGGCGGCAGAGACTGCTAAATCTCCAAGAAGCTAATAGATACTTAGTTATTTGTACAAATAAACAATACTTTAAGAACATTTTGCAATGCTTACTTCTTATCAGATTGAAAAAAGTGTCCAGATAATGGATACAAAATCTAAACAAAGCACAATTTCCAGAAAATGGAGAAAGTGTTAATAATTACAAGGACACAGTAAACCTGGCAATCAAAGTAACTCAGACATGTACATCTGCTATTACAGGCCACTGCAGCAGATGCTGAGCATGCAGCTATAAATAGGACCATATACTGTGGCCAACAGATCCAACTTTTCTAAGAACACAAAATCTCTAATACAAACTCCTGAGACTCAAAAAAATAAATATTTGTTTGCTTTAATGGACAATTCTACTGGTAGGAAAAGCTTTCCCAAAGTATTGGGAATAAAATGCTAGTGAAAATTGTCTGTTTAGGGGAGGGGAGAAAACACAATTGCAAGATTGCGTTTCAAGATTACAGGTCCACAGGACTGCATCTTTATGCCACAACATGTAGTGGCAGTAGCAAGAGCAGGGATAACCACAATGGCCTAGGTTTTCTTGGATGACCAAGTGAATGTCCATGCATTAATGCTAAAGTAGTCATAAAATATTTCAAAATATGACATTGAAAAGTAACAAAATAGATGCTCTTGCTACCACTGTAGAGTAGGGGAAACATGATAAATTAAGGGCTGCAGATTTAACTTACTTTGCACCTTCAGACAAGTAATTTCATCTCTTTAGGTCACACTTTCCACAACTGTGAGATGGGAGGTTTGGACCAGATCCTCTAAGGATCCCGATAGCTCTCGTCATATCTCTCAATACAATTACACAAGGAAATAAAAGTCAAACTAAAATGTTCTCTAGTACTAGACTAATGACAAATAAGGCAACTGTTTTTCCTTTAAAAATTCTCAAAATCTGGGCTCAGAATTATAAAAGCATGGCAAAGACGTTTTGTACTGACAAAAGTAATGTAATTGAAATTTTATTCACTTTCTTGAATTAAAATATCTAACATTAAATTTCAACCCAATCAACAATGATGCTCACCGATACTGATATGTCCTCGTTTTTCCTCTTAACACTGGAGTCAAACAAGACATTTCTCCCTCGTCTTTCACAGTCTTGATACACAATCAGTCGAATTTGGCTTGGATCAAACTCTGGCAGAGGCCAACTTTAAAGAAAAATAAAGATCTATTAGTTATTTTAATAAATATTCCACATAAATTCCACGGAATAAAATCTGTATAACAAAACCAAAAGTTTTATTATTGCTCAAAAATACAGAGATCTTTTTATAAAACACAACTATTTAAAGCTGAAAACATACAGCTATGACATTTTAGATTAAAAAATAAAAGTTGTGGCAAGTATCACTCAGTGTACATAAAATATAGTCATCCCATATTAATCTAAAAATAGCTAACTTAAAAAGTAAACACATTTAATATCGGGAAAATACATATTGATTTCATGTCATGAACCCAGATTAGCATAAAGTTAAGTCACATTTTTAAATAGTTTTGTTACTGTTTCTTTAAAATGGATATGTAAAAACAAAAAGTTTTCAGTTTAAATTTCACTTTAAATAAGTAGCTAAGTACTTATAAAACAATAACAAGTAAAAAAATGATGACTCATAAATAGGGTGGAAATTCTAACATATAGCTGGTGTGAGTAAACATTGGCACTGTGTCTTTAGAGACTGGCCTTTTAAATTATATACTACATAGACAAAATCTAGTAAAACTGAAGTTGACTCCAGCAATTCCATTCCAGAAAAGTTTACCATTATATGGTAAATGTTTATAGCAGCACTTTTCATAACAGTTGAAACTCAAAACAATTTAAATGCTCATCAATAGTCGAATGAGTAAATACATTATGGTATATTCAGACTACAAAATACTACACAACAAACACAATAAACAAACGTCAGCTATAGGCAAAAACATGGATGGACTCTAAGCAAAAGAAATCAGACAATGACACACATGCACACAACAAAAAGAAATAGTATTTTTCTATTTATACAAAGGTTTAAATCAGGTAAAGTTTTATCTAGAGATGCACAGTTAGTTTTTTAAACTATAAGGAAAACGAAGTGGTGTTTTCAAAGTTAGGAGCGTGGTTATCCCTGGGAGTGAGGCGGTGTGAGGTGGGAGCGTAACCAGGAAGGGAGCACTACTATGTTCTATATTTTGACTGGATAGTACTTAATGGATATGTACTTTACAGTACAAAACAAAACAAAAAAAAGCTACCACTTTTATGTACTTTTATTATGCATTTATTTCATAATTAAAAAGGTTGATGGAGTGAGACAGGGAGGAAAGGGAAAAAGAAATTAGTAAGCCCTGTGGTGTAGATAATGGTCTGGTGAACTGAACACAATACAACTGATGGGACAGTTGCTAAGAAACGGATATGTGCCTCCGATGTGCCAAACGTTGGTTGGAGCGAAATAATAAAAAACCTGCTCTGGAAGCAAGAGACATAGTGGCCAAGTAAAGAAACAAATGAACATGATAATTTTAGGTAAATGACAGATGAAATAAATCAAAACAGGGTATCAAGAGACTGTGACAGAGGAGGTGGAAAGAGGCCAGTATGGGAGTAGGGGAGGTATATGCATTTTTTAAGTGCCTATGAGGACAGAATTCTGGAAAAAATGAGAAGTTGGGTTTTCCTGGATGTGAGGTCTTCCAAGAGACCTTGAATTAGCAGTGACCCCCGTTTCATTCATCCAAACCCCTTTGGTCTCCAAGACACCAAAAAAAATAACATCCAAATTCCTTTGCTTAGATGTGAAGATGTCCACAATGGGCCCTGACCGGCCTTTCCAGACGCCTCCGTGTTACCCACACCACCATCATGCTGACTGGGAGGCGCAGGACATACCAGCCCACTTCAGAGTTCCTACCTCGGTACAGCCACTTCTTCTACCTGAAATATCCCCAACCACCTTGGCAAATGCCTATTCATTCTTAAAGATCTAGCTCAAATGTCACTTCCTTGGAAGCCTTTACTACCTAATTTCTCCAGTAGAGTTAGGGCTAACTTCTGAGATTACACTTACTTTAGATTATAACGCTAGTAGTATTTTCCACATTGTACTGGGAGTTATCTGTTTACATCTGTTACTTTGTTCCACTAGACAGAAACCTCCCTGAGGGATTCATCTCTGAATCCCTAATCCTAAACACATTAAATGAGTAAAACTACATACCCTTAAATAAAGGTAACACTACAGGCACTAAGTAAGTATTTTATGAGTACAAGGACTGAACTATAATATTCCACAATATGAAAAACTAAAACAAGCTTTCTTTTAAAAGTTAAAGACATATCTATCAACTGATGAATGAATAAGCAAAACGTGGTATATATCCATACAATGGAATATTATTTAGCTATTTAAAGGATACAGGCTCCAACATACAGGCTTGAAAACATTATGCCTAAGTAAAGAAGCCAGTCACAAAAGGCTACACACTGTGTGATCCCATTAATATGACCTGTCCAGAATAACCAAATCCACTGTGACGGAGAGTATATTAGTGGTTGCCCAGGAAGGGTGGGGGTGGGGGAGAAAGGAGATAAACTGCAATACGTAGAGTTTCTTTTCTTTATAGGATGACAAAATGTTCTGGAATGAGAAAGTGTGTGCTCGCTTTGGCAGCACATATACTAAAATTGGAATGAGAAAGTAATGATGGTTGCACAACTCTGTGACTATACTAAAAAAAAAAAAAAGCCACTGAATTGTACACACTCTAAAAGGGTGAATTTTATAGTATGTGAAATATATCTCAACAATAATAAAAAAGTTAGAATGCTTTTCTCCTGAACTTACTTAAGCATTTACAAAGCATACTTGTTAATTCAAAATAAGACTGTGTAAAATCTAAAATTATAAAACTTTTAGAAAGAAACATAGAAGAATATCTATGCAACCTTAAGGTATACAAAGATTTCTTAAGACACAAAAATTACTAAGCATAAAAGAAAAAATTGAAAAATTTTGGACTTTATCAAAATTTAAAGCCTACACATCAAAAGTTTTTTGTTTTTGGTTTTTGGTTTTAAGAGGCCAGCCAAAAACTGGAAGAATATTTGCAATGTATATAACTAACCCACTGAATTGTACACAGCCTTGTAAACAGCCCACAAAGAACTACAAAGCAGTAAGATAAACAATCCAGTTTTTAAATGGGAAAAAGACTTGGGCATTTCATATAAGGAGATACACGAGTGATGAATGAACAAAGCACATGGAAAAGATGCTAATAGTATTAATCATCGGGAAAATGCAAACTGTAACCCTTCTACAACCGTAAAACGGCTAAAATTAAAAGGACCACTTGTTGGTAAGAATATAAAGCCCTTGGAATTCTCATACACTGTTGGTAGGAGTATAAAACACACTGTTTGAGAAAATTATTTGGCAGCTATGAGCCAGCACTTTTTCTCATAGGTACATATCCAACAGAAATGAAAATACATGTCCACAAAGACTTTCACAGAAATGTTCTTTGCAGCTTTATTCATAATAGCAAAAAACTGGGAACACCTCAAATGACCATCAATGGGAGGATGGATGAACGAACTATGACATATTCCTACACTGAAATACTACTCAGAAATAACAAGCAATGAACTACTGATCACATAGAAACAAAGATGAACTCTAAAACATTGTTGAGTGAAAAACTCCAGACAAAAAAGAATACATATTGGTAATTCCATTTACATGAGAAATCAAAACAGTGGTTGGCTAGGGGTGGGGTGTGAGGTGAATGGGTTAGAAAGATATATGAAGGAACTTTCTGGAGTGATTGAAATGTTCTACATCTTTACTGGGGTGGTAGTTAAACAGGCGTATAGAGTTTTCAAAATTAATCCAATTATACAGTTAAAATGTCTGCATTTTATGTAAATTGTACCTCAATTTTTAAAAAGGATAGGACTGTAGGAAGAAAAAATAACACTATATATAACCAAACTATGTTTTTACATTATAGACATCTCATTAAAACAGATTGATTAAACATTTACCATTCTCAAAACACAATGCCAGGTGCTGGGAGTGTATCTGTTGACACATTCTTTATCTACATATTCATTCACTGATTCAAAGCATTTAAGCATGAAAAGAAAAATATGACTATACCATGAGAAGACTTCTATCTATTGAACCAGCTACTATTCCAAATGCATTACGTAGGTTAATTCATTTAATCTTCACAACATTAATTCATTTGATCTTCTCAACAACTCTATTCCTATTTACAGGTGAGAAAACGAAGGCATAGAGAGATTAAGTAATGGGTCCAAAACAAAGTAACTATTACGCAAATGGCAAAGCTGGGTTTAGATTCCAGAAAGTGTATCTTTGGAGACCATGATCTTAAACATTATTCTATATTTCTGATTAAGGAGAAAGTGTTATTTAAAACTTATCATCTTCACGAGGGGAAGAAGGGCACTGTGTTCCATGAAAGAAGAAAACAGCATGTGCTATAATTCTTAGTGACTCCAGCTCAGGACTGTGCAGTGAACAAACGCAGCTACAAAGGCAGGCTGAGGCCAGGTCATCCATCACTCAGAACCATTTCACACAAACACATAAGAACCTCATCGCTCAGGAAATGAGTAAACTTGGATGTTTAACAACAGATGACACGATCATTTGTGCATTTTAGAAAACCACATTGACAGAAATTTGGAGAACTGACTAGAGAGGGAGGTCTGGAGGTAAGAATAATGTTATAAAACCTGAACCAAGGAACAGCACTGAAGGCAGAAAGAAAGGGACAGAGCTGGGAGACTGGATGTGGGGAATAAGGGAAGATGATGGCTGAGTCTCAGGTTTTTGGATTTGATTAAAATAGGTATCATTAATCAAGGTAAAGAACACAAAGGGGAAAGCAAGTTTGAGATAAGGATGTTAGCAGAATGAGTTCAAGGGACCTGTGAGAAAGCTGCAGAAAGATGTCCAACAGAACGGCAAAAAAAAATGGTCTAGAGCTCAGGAGGCGGCTGAGACTAGAGTCCTACACACAGGAGTTAGGGACACCACTGAAATCATTCAGGGAGAGCACATCAATTGAAAAGAGAAAGGAAAGTGAAGGATCAATAAACTAGAATTTTGGGAAGACACAGCAATATTTTAAGGACAGAGAGAAGAGAAGCAGAGAAGCTAGGGAAGATCAGTAAAGATAGGCCACCTGATACAAAGGAGGAAACCCATGGTAAAATGTTATTTCAAAAGTCAAGGAAGATGAAGATGAAGAAAGGAATGGTGCACAGTACCGAAGGCTGCAGAAAGGCCAACATTTATAAAGACTACAAGTATCCGTGGGATTTAGTAATTTGGTGGTCTTTGGTACTCTTCCAAGAACCATTTCAGTGGAGAAGTGGGGTGGGGTTGGGGGCAGTCACAAAGCAATAGCAATGGATTGAAGGAAAAGAGCTGAGAAAGTAAGGATAGTAAGTATATGCTATTTGGAAAGGTTTCCCTGTGAAAGGGGAAGATACAGGAATGACATATAATTAACTGACTACCCAAACCTCTAAGTTTTGAAAGTAAAAGGGGACTCTACACACACAGGGGTAAACTGAGATTATCTTGGGCAACCACGATCTATTGTTACCCCACACAGGCAGAAGAAGAGGTGAGGTTACAAGTGGCTTTTTCTTAAAGGGAAATTGTGTGTGTGTGTGTGTGTGTGTGTGTGTGTCATACGTATGTATATGTACACATATACATAACATGTAATATTCTTTTTCTTAAGGGAAAAAGATCCGTCTATCTATCTACCTGTCTATCTATAAAAGGAAGACGGCTCAATCCCTAGAGAAGCTTAGACTTTGGGACATGCCTGAATAAGATAAGAATAGAGATGGAAATTACACAACCTTATATTTAAATGGAAATCTTGTGTGAAGTTGTTTTGGTCTCACAAAGAAACTACTAGTTATTGCTGTTCAAAAACAAAGCTGGTCCAAGTTATGTGGGACATCTGTGCTGCTGCAGAGTACGTCCCTGAAACGGACGGCGTTTTTTTAAAGCCTTGATTCCCTTTACCTTTACCTTCTCATGGAAAGAAGTTGTGAATCTGAAAATTATAGATATGAAATCAAGTAAATAGATTTGTTACCAAAATGTTGCCTGGCAGATTAATTCTATTTCAATACAGTAGGAGAACGTTGTATTAAACAACAACAAACAATAACCTCAAAGTGACTCCTTTAATTTTAATAATTTTAAATGGTATAGTCACCTTAAATTTATTTATTTTTCAAATGAAAGAAGTGAAAGAGAAGCAAAATTGGCCCCTGAAATCACTATTCTGGTTAGTGCTGGCGGGTCTCCCCCCTTTTTTTCACTCTCATCTCTAATCT
This sequence comes from Rhinolophus hipposideros, assembly GCF_964194185.1. Classification (NCBI taxonomy): domain Eukaryota; kingdom Metazoa; phylum Chordata; class Mammalia; order Chiroptera; family Rhinolophidae; genus Rhinolophus; species Rhinolophus hipposideros. Next base: position 9,049,417 of record NC_138069.1, read on the forward strand.
TCCACTGGTGTGCACTTCCGATCAACACTCAAAGGGTCTGGAATAATCCTTTATTTACTGGAACCTAAACTTTCTGATACCTAAGCTCATGATTTCCACTTCATCATGTGGCTTCTTTCTATCAAAATTTAACTGAAGACATAACTAAGCCAAATTATTAACAGTGGTAAGAACACTCATCACCACTCACAAAAATTATCTATATACTATAGCAAAACTTTTCTCAGTATTAAGCTATTGTAGTCAGCATATTAATTTAAATATTAGTAAGAAAACTACTCAGTGATGAACCGCAAACTATTTTAAGATTTTACACAGATGTTATTTATAGTTTATGTCAGCTTACCTGTTCTGCATGTTTTTTATCTGACACCTTCAAAGAATGCTAATAGAAGATAAACACGCCAGACAGCTTTACACACTGACACTGCACCTCCGAAGACCGCACGAATTCCTACAACAATGTTACTCACTACCAAGTTAGGTCTAAATCATGCATTCTTGATGAGAACAAGGTGTGGTCCAAGGAGGCAAATTTGGGTCTTGGGGTGGGGGGTGCGGGAGTAGAGAAGGAAGGAAACAAAAAAATTTTTAGATATGATAATAGGTGTGGGCCGCCAAAGGGCCACAATATATAAGTAAATGCACAGTAGTATTAGAATTTCATTGGGGGAAGAGAGGGGAGAGATTAAGGAGGAAAAAAAGCCTAAGAAAGGCTCCTTAGGGGGACAATCATATAAAAACGTGGTTGAGGAACACCAGGCTAAACGCTAGTCTGTGTCTCAACACGTTAGCAACTGTCCCGCTTAAAGAAGATACCTACAAAATTCACTTTTTTCCCCTAGAAAATTCACTTTTATTTGATCAACTCTTCTGCCTCATCAATCATCTTAAAATTGAATTTCATGCACTTGTAGATACATACCAACTGGTCTTTTCTCTTCCTCTACTCCTACTTCCAATTGATCGTTCATACATTTTCTCTTTTACTTAGCATCAAAGGGTCTGGAATAATATGACTGTACAGTGTATTTATCACACCTGATGATTTTAAGTTTACCTACTCAGTAATTATTTGTACAGTGCCTACTATGTACCTGGTACTGTATTAGTTGTCCTTTCCTGAGCCTTAGCCAGCATTGCTGCCTCACTGAAATGAAAACATGCAGGAGGAAACAGACTAGCTCTGAGAAACTATTAACACCCAGAGTTCTTGCAAGAAATGGAGAGAGGGGACAGCCAAATTTTAAAAGTTATGCATACAGAATTAGAGAAAGAGCCCCTAGTACTAGAAAACATTCAGAGTTTGGTAAAGGATGAATCACTGAGGAACAGAGAGAAGGATGAGTGAGGAAGGGACGGAGGGAGAGAGGGAAACAGGGAGGGAGGGACAGACGGAGGGAGGGGGAGCCTAAATTAAATTAGGCTATAAGAGACAAGCCAAAAATCTTTCCCAAAGTAACACCAACATGCTAAGAACTGGTCACCATCAGAACCCCAAAATATCATAGCCAAAAGGACCATATTCAATTGGAGAAATATTTTCTGTATATGGGGAAAGTGATTCAAGTTTTTTAAAAATCTGTAGAAAGATTTTGCTTCAGAGAAATCTGCTGCTAATAGCCAATGTTTCAATATGCCTCCTGAAAGCAAAGTATACAAGCCTTGCAATGTTTTTTTAAATTTACATAACATTTTAATTTTTGGCCCAAAAATGCAGAAATAACATTCACCATTTCCTCTGTAAAACATACTGACCATCAAAGGACCAGCAAGTAAATGTATATTTATATGTTGTAAGCTAAAAAATAAAATGTTACATGTACAGTTTTGAAAATTCCTCACTGCAACTGGCTTTTTCCATTAATCTGGAAGTTCCAATTGTATCAGATAAGAGATCTTCTTTTTTTCCTTTTGATGTATTTCCTGTGTATTTTTAAAAATAATAATCGTGACAATATGATCTATATCAACAATTTCCAAACATGTCTACTAAAAGGACACCTTTTACTAGATACTTAGTATCCAGTAACAGATTTTATGATCTGAAAGCTACTATGAATTCACTATAGTATTAATCAAAAGAACATCTATCTATGTATGAGTAAGAAACAGAACTACATACGCATGAGCTGGTGCATTGTAGTGACTGACGCAAGAGCCATGAATTGTTGGCAAAAAGTTCAAGTAATCTAACTTTTTCATGCAGCCTTTTCAGCACTTCCAAATAGTAAACTTGGTTAACTGTTTGTCCAGTTGGTACAAATTCATAATGAAAAATCCCGCTGATATCAAAACAGGTTAGCGACATCACTGCAACAAGTTCGTGAACTTAACTGTCAGACCTTAATTGTCAGACTGTATGCATCAGATAATTATTTACTCAGTTTACAGACAGCACTCAATTTTTTGTAGAGTTGAGGACCCAATTCAATAACTCTTCCCCAACTCAGGAGTCAAAAGACCTAAGGTCAGGATACATACAAAATCAGAGAAACTATGTACAGAAAATTAGAGGATACATACAAAAATCAGAGAAACTATGTACAGAAAATTAGAGGAACCATTGCATTGTAGAAAGTTTTTAAAGTATTTAAAACAATTAAGAAAAAACATAGATCACTACAGAGCTATCACTGCATTTCCGCTAGGAATCACACATTAAAGAAGTGCTTGGAAGAATTTTTCTTAAGCAGGTAAAATCATCAGTAACAAGGTATCATTATTGTAACAATTTTGCACTTCAATATAATTCAAACATGATTTTACAGTGGAAATTCCTCCCAAATTGACAACGTGTTCATCACAAGTTATAGTTTACATTTTGTTTTGGCTTTTCATGCTTCGGTTAACTTCTTAAATACCACTGTGTTTCCCCCAAAATAAGACCTAGCCAGACAATCAACTCTAATGTGCCCTTTGGAGCAATAATTAATATAAGACCCGGTCTTATATTATAGTAAAATAAGACCGGGTCTTATATTAATTTTTGCTCCAAAAGACACATTAGAGCTGATTTTCCTGCTAAGTCTTATTTTTGGGGAAACACAGTATAGGGAGAAGCTGGGAGAGATAAGGAATATAATACAACTTCAATTAATTTGCTCAACAAGTGAATGAATCAATGGCTTTTTTAAGAGGTACTACTTTAATGCCAGAAGCCCGTATGTACAGACTTTATGGACAGTAATTATTTCTCTAAGGAATTACAATTCTCTAACCTGACAGAAAAATAATCCCATGATTTATTTGTTAATCTCAGTTCCTAAGAACTTAGTTACCAATTTAGGCCTTTTTCTTATCAGAAAAATCTTGCTTTTTATATAGGCTGTTTACATCCAGTTATTTTTCTCCCATTACATTCTAATAAACTAAATATAAAAATAATACTAGATAATCTTTAGTCTGTTTGTGTATAGTCATACTAAATTCAATTATACCCAGAATATTAATGAAACCGTAATGATTGTCATTTACATTTCAATGCAAGTATAGTCAGCTACTTAGCTGTCATTTAATCAAATTAGGTAACACATGTGAAAAAATACTGTAAGATAAAAATATAAACTAGTATCAGCATTAATTAAGGATCCCAAATCCATTTATACTTATCCCATAATCTAACATGTACAAAATCATACCCACAAAGTAAAATTTTACAGAAAGTATTTCAGAGAAGGGAAATTAAGCATCTATAACATGAATTCTTGGTGAAATGGAACTTCAGCAAGAAAATTTCTGTACAATGAGAGCATGACATCTATCATATCTGCTATCATATTTACTGAGTATTTTTCAGCAACACATATACCTAATGGAAATACTATACCTGACCTATGTGGCTTTTAACTTTCTGACATTAATACCTCAGAACTTACAAAACTTCAGTGGGACACTGGGAGAATTTTAAAAACAGCTACAACAATTGAGAGAACCATTATCCAAGTTGTTCAACTTAGTTACTCACGCATATTGAAAAAATATTTTTAAACTTTCACAGTAGAATTTATTTAAAATATAAAAACAATATACCTTAGTTTAAATTCACTACTAATTCAAGTCATAAATGACTAAGTGGAGACACACAGTTAAGATGTTCACAGAGCATCAAAAACATTACCATATAAATTCAGGTCACGGTCAGTAAAATTAAATAATAACATTAACTATGAAAAGCTGGATTAAGATCAATAGCTAACTAATAAATGTCAAGTTTTAATTTAAATTTTACTTAGAAATATGTATATAAGGTAAATACATAAAAACACACTGCTTTCCAAATATCTCTAGTGTTTCTATGTAAACATGAAAAAGAGCAGTAAATGACAGAAAGAGAATAAGACACACATTTAACATTCATAGATTAGATATTTCTAGATAATAATTACCACCTGCTTAAAACGTTCTCAAACAGTCCTAAATTTATCACCATAATTTTAATCAACTTTTGATAAAATAAGTATATCTAAAATCTCAACATTTAAATTTTTATCTCAGATACTTGAAAGCAAGGGTGTCCAAACTTTTTTCAACGTTTTTCACCAAGGGCCATATGCGGCAAAATACACAAACAGTCGGGCCACTCACTCGAGGTGAAGTACGTATTGCCTCACCTGGTTTATTTAAGTAAGCTAAATATATTTTTGGAATTTGCTGCGGGCCAATTAACAATGGATTGCGGGCCGCAGTAGGCCCGCGGGCTGAGGTTTGGACACCCCTGCTTTAAAGCAAACATATCACCAAATTTGTAACTAGACTTGAGCTGATTTTGATGTTAACATTTAAAAATAACATCTTGAGGTAAACTGCACATTAGTGGCATCTCTATTTTTCTTCAGCAGTTCCACTTTTCAAAATCCCTAAAAACTCCAGTTATGCACAAGTGCCCGTCCAGGTTAAGAATAGCAATGAACCCTGTTCATCTGACTGTCAGGTGACATACCAAGAAGTCTGACTTCACACAAATAAAAGCCTCTCTGCACTGCAATGAGAAAGGCTTCATCCGAGCAGCTGAACACAGGGGATTGAGAGCCTGAAGAAATCCATTGCCCATGACAAATCTACATAGTTTTCAAAAGACTCCATCCAGTCCTCCTGTTTCACAAGTAACATCCTGTTCTTTTCTTCACATAGAGTCTGGAATTTTTACAGAAACAAATTATGACTACGTTCCAATTCCTTTATCTCTGCTACTACAAATATATGATTGAAGAAAATCAACCCAAGTATTGGGTAAACTAAGTACTGTCCTGACAGCTTGTACAGACTAGGAACACCAATTTTTTTAAGGGTGCTTTAACACAACGAGGGGTCCTGTGCAGAGTGCTCAGGCAGCCATGGCTCGTACCCAACTCGTGAAACAATCCCATCCATAAGTTCAGGCTCATTGACTGACCAAGAAAACAGGACACCCCCTCCTCTTCCCTGTGCCATTACAGACAAGTACACATACACAGCAAGCCTGTGTTCTACCCAGATGCCAAGCAACTGGAAAAGCAATTGCTAACGATGACAGGACCCTGAGCAAACGGTCAGTCAGTATGTAAACTGGCTCACTAGTCTGAACTCTATGTTGAATTCAGATAGACAAGTCTAGTACAAAACACAACTTTTGAATTTATAAACTTCAATAAAACCATCATGTTACATTATTTGGCTGGTTCATGCAATACAGACATTTCAGCTTGCTTTTAAAATACTGTCTTTCACTGGGTTTTGTATTTTAACATGTATCAATATGTTCTTCCAGAAAAACTGTAGAGCACATCTGTGTATTATGCTAACAGTACTACCTGCTGTAACACAAGTGCCTTCATACAATGGGCTATTAACCCACAACCTAACAGACACTAAGCTAAGACCAAGAATCACTCCCCACATCCAATAGGACAGAAACAGAATGGCCTCCGAATCAGCCAAACTTGGATTTACATCCCAGCCTGGCCACATACTGACAGTGACCTTAAAGAAGCACCTTCACTCTCCAGGCCTCAGATTCCTTGTCTGTAAGACAGGACTACCTCTGTGATTAGTACAGGGATACTTAAAACAGTGTGACACATACTGAGAGTTTAATAAACATTTGGTGAATTACAACCTTCTCACCCAAGTACAATGCCTTCTTGTCTCAGTTATAAAACTGTAACTTTATTTTAATTGTAATACTTTATAATTAATTTTAATAACCCTGGTACTTGTTGAGATATACAAATATCTCCCACAATGGTTTGAGCATTTTCTCCACAAATCATTAGGCAGAAACTTTTAAAACCCATCTTTCATGATAGACCTATGATGCAAATCTGGGTTTAATATAATCATATATAACACAAGCATGTTTACTGCAGAACTAAATGTATTAAAGGGGGAAAAAACTAAAATGCCCACCAACAGGAGACCTGATAAATAAATGACAGTACAGTCAGCACTCCATATCCGCATGTTTCACATCGCAGTTGGGAATCCGAGGCTGAGAATCCGTGGATCCGAAGGGCTGACGGTATGCCTTGTTCCACACCACTTCATATAAGGGGCTTGAGCATCTGCAGATTTTGGTTTCTGTGGGAGGTCCTGGAACCAATCCCCTATGGATATCGAGGGACAGCTGTACATTTATTCAGAGGAATACTGTGCAAGCCTTTAAAAGGATGAGACAGAGCTGTGTATGAAGAGCTCCGTGGTAATTATTACATGAAGAAAAGCCAAGTTCAAAATAGTATGTATACCATCAAAATGGAGGCAAACAAACAGCAATATGCTTGCATGTACATTAAACATTTTTGAGAAAGATAAATAAGAAACAATACAAAGAAGAAGTGATCCCTAGAAATTGCAGAAAGGGTGACATTTACTTTTGCATTACACTCTTCTACACGTCTAGTCTGAACCAAAACTTCACGTTCATTTCAATAACCACTTTGACTCGCCAGGTTTTAGACACCTTCTCTCTCCTCTAAGGAATATAACAAAGCTTGATAACATCATAGTCTTACGGCAGAACATGACCTCGTTTTCCACGGAACATTTCAGGATAGAAAAGAACTAATCAGAAAAAAAGTTTGATGGCCACTCAAAAACCAGCAAAGTGCCACAAAACTAAGAAACAGAAAAAAAAAGACGTGTTCCAAAACAAGAAAGCCACTGGTTGAATTAATGAGTTTATTTCTCTAATGTCTACCTACTAAAGTCTCTAGTCTCCCAAATGCTCAAACCAAAAATCCAGAAGCCACCACGTCCTATTAGAGAATAAATGTCTTGAGTCAGACCATATCACAACCACTGCCATGTGAACCACCATAGGATCTCACTGCTGACTTAGTCTCCTTGGCCTCTCCTGCTTTCCTCCAATTTATTCTCAACCGGGCAGCCAAAGTGGGAAAATCTCAACATGTGACTCACCTACGAAAAATCCCTAGTTAACTCCCTACTGCTCTCAGGATAAAGCTCTAACTTTTTAATAGATTGGCCTTTGCCTATTCTTTCCTCCCACCCCTGCTCATACCCACTCCAATCTACAAATTTAGTTTTCACTTCAAACCTTCTTCATTGTTTCTCCTTTGGTCTGGCATATTTTTCTCGGTTCCTCCCCTACTAGCCTTGTGCATTTTTTAGGTCTCCGCTTCCACGTTACTTCCCACCAGTAGACTTCCTGATCACTCCCAGCCCCCACACCACATCTGGAATAGGTTACCATCCCATTTGCCTCTACAACATCTCTTTCCACCAGTAGAGCCCTAAACAGGCATCCTCCATCCTGACTCCTGAAAGACAACTGTTGCAATCATCTATTTTCTGCATTTGTACTGGACTATAAGCCCTGTGAGGACAGACCAAGCTACTCTTGTGCACAGATATACTGTCTAGCACCGTGGGTGACATTTAGTAGCCTGCCAGTAGATCAAACTAACTTTTGAAAGAATTCTGATGAGATTTCTTTTTTTTTCAATTTATTCGGGTGACAATTGTTAGTGAAATTACATAGATTTCAGGTGTACAATTCTGTATTACATCACCTATAAATCCCATTGTGTGTTCACCACCCAGAGTCAGTTCTCCTTCTATCACCATATATTTGATCCCCCTTACCCTCATCTCCCACCCCCCATCCCCCTTACCCTTTAGTAACCACTAAACTATTGTCTGCGTCTATGAGTTTTCGTTTCTCATTTGTTTGTCTTGTTCTTTGGTTGTTTTTTGGTTTATATACCAAATGTCAGTGAAATCATAGGGTTCTCTGCTTTTTCTGTCTGACTTATTTCGCTTAGCATTAAACTTTCAAAATCCATCCACGTTGTCACAAATGTTCCTACATCATCTTTTCTTACCGCCAAATAGCATTCCATTGTGTATATATACCACAACTTCTTTATCCATTCATCTATCGAAGGACATTTTGGTTATTTCCATGTCTTGGCCACCGTAAACAAAGCTGCAATGAACATTGGAGCACACGTGTCTTTATGTATAAATGTTTTCAAATTTTTTGGGTAGATACTCAGGAGAGGGATTGCTGAGTCATATGGTAATTCTATTCGTAATTTTTTGAGGAACCTCCACACTGCCTTCCATAACGGTTGCACCAGTCTGCATTCCCACCAACAGTGTCTGAGGGTTCCTTTTTCTCCACAGACTCTCCAACACTTGTTACTATTTGTCTTGTTGATGATAGCCATTCTGACTGAGGTGAGGTGATATCTCATTGTGGTTTTTATTTGCATTTCTCTGATGATTAGTGATGTTGAGCATTTTTTCATATGTCTATTTGCCATTTGTATAACCTCTTTGGAGAAATGTCTCTTCAGGTCCTCTGCCCATTTTTCAATTGGGTTGTTTGTTTTATTCTTGTTGAGCTTCATGAGTTCCTTGTATATTTTGGATATTAGCCCCTTATTGGAGGCACTGTTTGCAAAAATCTTCTCCCTTTCAGTTGGTTGCCTCTTTATTTTGTCGATGGTTTCTTTTGCTGTGCAGAAACTTTTAAGTTTCATATAGTCCCATTTGTTTATTTTAGCTTTTACTTCCATTGCCTTTGGAGTCAAAGTCCATAAGTTTGGTACCTATGTTTCCTTCTATGCAGTTTATTGTGTCAGGTCTTATGCTTAAGTCTTTGATCCATTTTGAATTAATTTTGGTACATGGTGACAGATAACAGTCCAGTTTCATTCTTTTGCAGGTGGCTATCCAATTCTCCCAGCACCATTTATTGAAGAGGCTGTCTATCCTCCATTGTATGTTTTTAGCTTCTTTGTCAAAAATTACCTGTCCATATTTATGTGGTTTTATTTCTCGGTTCTCAATTCTATTCCATTGGTCTATGTGTCTGTTTTTCTGCCAATACCACGCTGTTTTGATTATTGTAACCCTGTAATACAAGCTAAGGTCAGGCAGTGTGATACCTCCAGCATTGTTCTTTTTTCTTAAGATTGCTTTGGCTATTCGGGGTCTTTTGTGATTCCAAACAAATCTGATGATTTTTTTGTTCTATTTCTTTAAAAAATGCCATTGGGATTTTGATGGGGATTGCATTAAATCTGTATATTGCTTTGGGTAATATGGCCATTTTAACTCTGTTGCTTCTTCCAATCCATGAGCATGGAATGTCTTTCCATTTCTTTGTGTCTTCTTCAATTTCTTACAAAAATGTCTTATAGTTTTCAGTATATAAATCCTTCACGTCCTTGGTTAAGTTTATTCCTAGGCATTTTATTCTTTCTGCTGCAATTACAAAGGGAATTGTTTTTTGTGTTTCTTTTTCTGAGATTTCATTGTTTGTATATAGGAATGCAATGGACTTTTGTACGTTGATTTTGTAGCCAGCAACTTTACTGTATTCGTTGATTGTTTCTAACAACTTTTTGGTGGAGTTTTTAGGGTTTTCTATATATAGCATCATGTCATCTGCAAAGAGTGACAATTTAACTTCTTCATTCCCAATTTGGATGCCTTTTATTTCTTTCTCTTGCCTGATTGCTCTGGCAAGGACTTCCAACACTATGTTGAAAAGCAGAGGTCATAGGGGAAAGCCCTGTCGTGTTCCTGAACGTAGAGCAAAGGGCTTCAGTTTTTCACCATTAATTATGAGATTAGCTGAGGGCTTGTCATAGATGGCTTTTTTTATGTTAAGGTATTTTCCTTCTATACCTATTTTATTAAGTGTTTTAATCATAAATGGATGTTGTATCTTGTCAAATGCTTTTTCTGCATCAATTGATATAATCGTATGATTTTTGTCCTTTATTTTGTTTATGTGATGTATCACATTGATGGATTTGCAGATGTTGAACCATCCTTGTGCTCTGGGGATGAACCCTACTTGGTCGTGATGAATAATCTTTTTAATGCATTGTTGTATTCGATTTGCAACAATTTTGTTTAGGATTTTTGCATCAGTATTCATCAGAGATAATGGTCTCTACTTTTCTTTTTTTGTGTTGTCGTTAGCAGATTTTGGTATCAGGGTAATGTTGGCTTCATAAAATGAGTTAGATAGTACTGTCTCTTCTTCAACTTTCTGGAATAGTTTGAGCAGGATTGGTATTAGATCCTGTTTGAAGATTTGGTAGAATTCACTAGTGAAGCCATCTGGTCCCGGACTTTTGCTTTTGGGAAGGTTTTGGATGACTGATTCAATTTCGTTACTGGTGATCGGTCTGTTTAGATTTTCCAGTTCTTCATGGTTCAGCCTTGGAAGGCTATATGTTTCTAAGAACTTGTCCATTTCTTCTAGGTTATTGAATTTGGTGGCATAGAGTCCTTCATAGTATTCTTGCATGATCCTTTGTATTTCTGTGGTGTCCGTGATAACTTCCCCTTTTTCACTTCTGATTTTGTTAATTAGTATCTTCTCTCTTTTTATCGTAGTGAGTCTAGCCAAGGGTTTGTCAATTTTATTAATTTTTTTCAAAGAACCAGCTCTTTGTCACATTAATTTTTTCTATTATCTTTTTGTTCTCTATTTCATTTAGTTCTGCTCTGATTTTTGTTATCTCCTTTCTTCTGCTGACCTTGGGTTTCACTTGTTATTCGTTTTCTAGTTCTTTAAGGTGTAACATGCGGTTATTTGGGATTTTTCTTGTTTCTTGAGATAGGCCTGTAATGATATAAATTTCCCTCTTAAAACTGCTTTCGCTGCATCCCCCAAATTTTAGTAGGATGCATTTTCATTGTCATTTGTTTCTATGTATCTTTTGATCTCTAATTTCTTCTTTGGCTCAGTCGTTCTTTAAAAGTATGTTATTTAATCTCCATGTATTCGTGTTGTTTCCTGCTTTCGTTTTGCAGTTGATATCCAATTTCAAAGCCTTTTGATTAGAGAATATGCTTGGTATGATTTCAATCTTCTTAAATTTGCTGAGGCTGATTTTATGTCCCAATATGTGCTCTATCCATGAGAATGTTCCATGTACACTAGAAAAGAATGTATAGTTTGATGTTTTAGGATGAAGTGCTCTATATATGTCAATTATGTCCATTTCATCTAATGTGTCATTTAGGGCTGCTATTTCGTTATTTATTTTCTGTTTTGATCATCTATCCATGACTGTCAATGATGTATTTAAGTCCCCTAGTATAACTGTGTTTTGGTCAATTTCTCCCTTTAGTTCTGTTAGTAGTTGCTTGGTATATTTTGGTGCTCCCTGATTGGGTGCATAAATATTGATGACTGTTATGTCTTCTTGTTGTATAGTCCCCTTTACCATGATGAAATGTCCATCTTTGTCTCCTGTTATCTTTTTCACCCTGAAGTGTGTTTCATCTGATATCATTATGGCTACACCTTATTTTCTCTGGGTACCATTTGCTCGGAGTGTCAATTTCCACCCTGTCACTTTGAGTCTATGCTTGTCCTTGTAGCTGAGATGTGTCTCTTGGAGAGAGCATATGGTTGGGTTTAGTTTTTTGATCCAATCTGCTAATCTGTGCCTTTTTATTGGTGAGTTCAGTCTATTTACATTTAGGGTGATTATTGATACGTGAGGATTTCCTGTCATTCTATCTTTAGTTTTCTGGTAAGGCTGTGTCTCCATTGTTTCTTGCCTTTTTGTTGTTGTCTATTATTTCTGTGTGGTGGTATTCTATGATGCTTCCCTCCCTTTATTACAGTATATATTTCAGTTCTGGATTTTTTATGAGTGGTTACCCTTAAGTTTATGTAACAGAAAGTTTGATATTTAGTATTCCATTTTCTTCAGCACACTTACTTTCTCCATTCTTATATTCCGGTTCAGGCCTTTACTCCCCCCCTTTGTATGTTTTGGTTTGCACAAATTGTTCCTGTTGATGATGGTCGAATAGCCTCCTTTAGTATTTCTTGTAGTACAGGTCCTGTATTAGAAAATTCCCTCAGCTTCTGTATGTCTGGAAAGGTCTTTATTCCTCCTTCATATCTAAAGGATATCTTTGCTGGATATGTTATTCTTGGCTCATAATTTTTCTCTTTCAATAGTTTGAATATTTGGTTCCACTCCCTCCTGGCTTGTATGGTTTCTGCTGTAAAATCTGATGATAATCTAATGGGCTTTTCTTTGTAGGTTACCGGTCTTCTTTTCCCTGGCTGCCTTGTGGATTTTTTCTTTGTAGTTGATTTTTAGACAGCTTCAATACAATGTGCCTTGAAGAAGGCCTGTTGGGATTGAGGTAATTAGGTGTTCTATGTGCTTCTTGGATTCGAGGGTCCAGTTCTGTCCACAAGTTTGGGAAGTTCTCATCAACAATTTGTTTGAATATATTCTCTGTTCCCTTCTCTCTTTCTTCATTTCTTTTAAGTCTCAAGTCTCTTTCTTCTTCCATCTGTGTAATTTCCAGGTTTCTATCTTCGATGTCACTGATTCTTTCCTCCATCTGGTCAACTCTACTACCTAAGCTGGCTACTTCATTCTTAATTTCTTCTATTGAGTTCTTAATCTCCAGAAATTCCATTTGGTTCTTTTTTAAAATTTCAATCTGTTTCGTAAAATGCTCATGTTGTTCTTTGATTGTGTTTCTGAGTTCATTAAATTGCCTTTCTGTGTTTTCTTGTATCTCGTTGAGTTTTTCCAGAACTGCAACCTTGAATTCTCTGTCATTTAAGTTACATATTTCCATATCTTTAAGTTCCTTTTCTGGAGACTTTTCACTTTCTTTCTGAGCTGTCTTGTTGCCTTGGTTATTCATGGCAATTACTGATTTATTATTTCTCTTCCTACACATCTACAGGAGTGGCTTCTGCAACAGGTTAAAAAGAGGTCTTTCTTTTGTTTTCCAGTACTTGTTGGTAGAATGTTTTATTTTCTCTCCGACTGCAGCCTTTTTTTTTCTTCTCTCACACAGTAGTGCTATGTTTTCTCTGCACTATTCCAGCTTCTCACACAATGGGGGGATTCCCTGGGAAACGGGCTTCTCCTCTGTTAACAGTTCGCCTGGGTCATAGGGTGCCACGTCCATGTGGGGATGTGGAGAGCTTTTGAAGTTCCAAAGCTCTTTCTGCACCAGATTCAGAGTCCGTATGTTCCAGCAGTTCTGTTTACTCCTGCAGGGATCCGCCCAGATAGGTGGGGCCAGGGGCGGGGTGAGTTGTGAGAGGTGGCCCAGAGCAATGGCGGTGACCACCACCACAGCCGGTCCCGCTTCCACAGCTCCCTCCCCTTTGCCTGAACTAGTTGGGCTGTGAATCTGTGTCTGCAGTCCACAGTGTTCAGAACAGCGAATGTTCTGTTGTTTTGATCTGACACTGCTACTGTTCCGCTTCTAGCACCAGGGAGGTGGGGTCAGGGCGAGCTCTGGGAAGGCAGGGAGGGGGAGGCTAGTCTCAGTGCCTAAGGCTTCGGTTCTCTGCTCAGCAGTGAGGGCTTAAACCAGAGTTTTCAGCCTTCTTCCCTCAGTCTTTTTCCGAGGTCTCTGCCGTGAGCGTGGGTTCAGCCATGTTATATGTTGCCCCCTCAGTCCTGTGGGCCATAAGCGGAGCCCTAGCAGTCTGAGTTCTTCCCTCTCCCACAGCTGCGGTAGTTCCGGGATGCAGCGAGCTCGGAGCACTGAGCTAGGTCTGCGTCCTGCGCCCGCGGGGCTCCATCTCCGCATTTCTCCTTTCCCTCCTCCTCCGCTCGCGTGATTCTCCCACCTTTAGGTGAATTCAGTAGTGGGCCTGTTCGTCTTGCCTGTCTGCTGTGCAGGGAGTCCTTTGTGGAGTTATTGTTGTTCGATTAGTTGTAAATTACAGGGGAGATTTACAGAGGCTCACCTCACGCCGCCATTTTGATGACATCTCTGAAATTTCTTATCTTGACATCAGTTTAATGTTAACAAAACACTACATAGGATTTTAGTGGTTTTTTTATGAGAATGAAATAAAAATACCTCTTTCAGCACCTACCTTCTCATACTTACTCTAAGGTACATAGTCATTTCAGGGGGGTACTGCTTTTAGTATTCCCCCAAGCTCTTTATCCTCAAAAAGAATAATCCTTCTAAACATAATATAAATTGACTGTACAATCTCTTTTCTCTCTTCCCTCAAAATTGAGGGGGAGGGGTCCAAGTCTTAAATTTAGGGAGATTTTTATGGGAAACTACGCAGAACAACTAACCTTACGTGTCGCTCCTCCACCAACCTCAATCACAGAGTTGTTGGGAGAATCAAATAACACAATCGTTCTACAGGAAACCTAGAAAACCAGCATGAATAAAGCCAGAGAACCGTGTGCGGGTCTAAAACTGTTTGTTATCCTTGGAAAGCCCTGATTACAAGATTGGTCTTAGGCTGGCATCTGGGAAAGTGACTGACTGCTAAACAGTTCCCTACACAAGTATGAAACTTTCCCTAAGTCATAAGTGTAGCTTACTATGATTAAGCTGTACACTGTGATTTATGCTGAATACCTAGTTTTCTTCTAGAAGTCGGGATTTTGGTATACACTAATCAGCATGACCAGTCCCCGCAAAAAACTTGGACACTACCTGAACAGTCCCCCAATAATAGCATCATTACTGCTGTAGGATTTAAATGTACCCTATGTGAATCTATTAGGAATGGACACTTGGAAGTTTGCACGTGGTTTCCTCTGGACCTTGCTCCAAGGGCTTTTTTCTTAGATGATTTATATAAGCTGTGTATCCTTTCACAGTAGTAAATTTTAGCTCTGAGCATCACTGTATGCTGAGTCTTGTGAGTTACTACAGTGAATCACCAAACCTGGTGGTGGTCTTGTTTCCCTCCCCCCCCAACACAATAAAGAAAATGGAATCACAGAATAAGGACTATGTCTATCTGTTTGGAACAGGAGTAGAGCTTGTAGTGCAAAAACATAAGTAGTTCTTTGCCCAGTGTCATTAAAAGCAAAAAAAACCCTTTCTGTTGAGTTTTGGAATAACTCTCCACACTACAGAGTCCCTCCGGTTACTCAGGCGCTCTAGTTTAGTTCTAGTGCAGATGCCTTCTGGTAGAGCTGGACTCCCTGCAGCCTGACCCATCAATGTTTCCTTCATCACCACCCACTTGCCCAGATCCCATACCTTCCAGGCATGCTCTTGACCATTTTTCAAACCTGAATGGGGCCAACCACATCCCCTCACCCTAATCTTTCTTTCTCAACTAAATAGCCTTGTTATAGGAAAACAGAAACATTGTATAATGGCCCAGTGACCACTGCTGTTGCTTGACACATCTCTAATGTATCTCTTACTCATTATCTAGCACATTTAGCCTTATCATTATTATCTGACACCTACATGAAGGCTTTATCATTGTATCCTAAAATCTCTACAGCCATTCATACTGAAAACTAAACTAAGACTGGTTAAGACAACTGTTCCCTAGAGTTTGTTTTCTCCCTTCCTTTCTTTTAATAATAGAACTACCAAAGTTTTCGGGGGCACATGGTTACCTAGCTAGAGACTACATTTCCCAGCTTCCTTTGCCTCTAAATGTGGCCATATTATCAAGTTCAAGTAAATGGAATAGGAGAATTGCTGTGTGCAACTTCTAGGTCATCGCCTTAAGTACAGCTTTTCCTTACTCTCTCCTTACCCGTTTCCGGAGAGCTGAGGACCAGCGATAACTAATGCAGCCCCTTGGACTCAAATGGAGAAACCAGGAGGTACCGCTGTCCTAGAGACCCGACCCGTCTGGATCACCAGACGACTTCATGCAACTGCACTGTCTTCCTGCCAGAAACTACCTACCTACATTTTTTTTTTTTACTATTACATGAGATAACTAGTTTTATCTTATTTTACTGTTATCTTGCAGTTTCTGTTACAAAGCTTAGCTTGTACCCTAACACACAGTTACACCAGTCTGGTTTTGACTTTCACTTTTTAGGCAAGCTGTTTTCCCTTTCTGGGGTCAGACCCTAGATCACTTCCAACTCTGAGTTTACGATAGGTGTACAGTGCTCTCTGATTTCTGTCAAACCAGATGTTTTATTAACAGTGCAATGTATAGTGTAAACAATGATGCTGTATTTCAAGAGTATACATTTACAGAGTAAGCTTCACATATATAACCACGCACTGAAATATGAGATAGTCCTAGTATGCTTAATCTAAACTTAAAATTTTTTAATCACATAAATTCACAAAAATACACTATATGGTAAGAAGTATAGCACAGTAATTATGTGGTTTTAAAAGCAAAGAGACCAAGGTACAAGTCCCAGTTCTGTCATTTATTAGCTGTACTGGTAAATACCACAGCTACTAATACAAATAACAATACTTCATACAATTGTTGTAAGGATTTAGAGGAGCTTAGTGTGTAGCTCAATACCCGGCATACTGTAAGTATACAATAAAAGGTTGTTATTGTTAACGGCATTTTACTCATTGAACACAACTATATTAGAGACCTAGTTTGTGCCAGGCACAACACTAAGCTGAAGAGAAGATATAAAAATACATGCATTTATTCCATGCTACAAAAATAGTAGCATTGTAAATATCTATTGTATTATTATACATAAAAGTTAAAAAGGTTTTGTAGAGGTTAAAACAGCCATCCCAGGCCTGAAAGAATATAAATCTAATTAAAAAGACATGATATGCACCAAATGTTAATTATCATATACTGGAGTATTATACATCCTAAATTCTTTAGCAATTTCCAGACTTGAAGGGCCACTGTGATATGAAGATATGGGCACCGCAATGACTAGAACTTAAAATGAGAGTAAAATAAAAGCAGTAGGTTCACTGTCTTACTAAATCTATGCATTATGTACAGATTTGGAAAGTAAGGACAAAAAGGTAAAATTCACCCACTGAAATTCTCACATACATATATATATATATATATATATATATATATATATATATGTATATATATATATATATATATATATATGTAAGATTTCTAAAAACTTTCAGATATGAACCAAAAAAACCACAAATCAAAAAACCAGTAACATTACATATTCTTTACAAAGAGAGTAACACAACATGGTGCTATTAAAAAATGTGATAGAGAAAACCAGCCTGAAATTACCAGGTCTGGGGCTAGGATGATGGCGAAAAGGGATCTGAAAAGCAGACCCAGAAAGACTTAGTGAATAACTGAATGTGGTATTAAGGCGGTGCTAACTATCCTTCAATATAACCTGGTGGTATAAATGAGGAGCGTCAACAATTCGGTTTTACAATTATCCTAAGGCACTAGAGGGATGTCAAAATGAAGACATCTCAAAGGAAGATACAGTGAGGGTCTGGATGTATCTCTGCGGGAAAGGCAGGGACACAGGTGTAATTCTAAAAATCAGCAGCAGATAACCGACAGCTTCTACAGTAAAATCTATTTTTCTCCTTCTCTTTTTCTCTCCACTTCTAAAATGATCTCCACATCAATAGTTTATAAACTATTTTTAGGCTGAGAAAATCTCAGCATTCTTGAGGATATGAAAAACTGAACAAAATATACAGCTAACCTAGTCATGTCCCATTTTTAGTCAGTAGCTTGCTAGTAAGTTTAACTTCTAAGTTATAAAAGAAATATAAACAAAGTTTCAAAACAAGCCTGCTAGTATTTTATATATTTAACAATCAACCTGAAGGCCAATGTTTTGAATGGTCTTTTAATTCACAAAATGCCTCTGAAGTTATGAGAATCAAGAGGTTATCTGAAAGAAAGCAAAACCATTCAATCATCATATTAAAGTACTTTTAATTCCCAAACAGGAAAAATTAAGGTTTTGTTTTTCAATTTCAGCCTAAAGTTAATACTTGAAAGCTGGGATGTTGTCTAAAATATAGAAACAGGTGTTAGAGGAGTCTTTGCGCTCTGGGTTAGTCAGTGACGGCTTCACTTAAAAGAAGTGAATGTACAACCACAGTGGTGATTCTTCAGGCACAAACAAAAAAAAGCAGAAACTTGAAAAATTAAGCCTCACTTCAATGACACCAATTTCATCAGGTTATTCACTCTTTCTTCAAATAATTTTTTAGCTAATAGTTTAAATTGCTAACGATTCTCCATATAACCTCTAAATCACAAAAAATAAATATTTCTAGTATCTATCACTTTCATTTCTCATGATAATCCTAAAGTATAGGCCCTCAAGATATTATACAGAGATACAGCCATTTTTTAAAAACTTTAGGCTCTCCTGTTCCAACTCCTTCCAGACTCACCTCCCAGGGATGTAATGCTTTATCAGGTCATTCCACTACTGCAGAACTGTCAATGACTCATTTCTTTTCATATCAGTGCTCACACACATGCCTCCATCATCCTTAGATTCACCTACAACAGCACCTAATCCTATCCCGTTCCCTTTTACCTGGAAGAGAAAGGTGTCCCTCTTCCTCTCCAAGTCTACAGAGTTGATCCCATCCCTTCTGGTCTCTTGTTCCATCTTGCCTGTGTCTTTTTTCTTTTTCTTTAAGGAGGGCGCAGCTCACAGTGACCCATGAGGGGATCGAACCAGCAACCTTGGTTGTTATTAGCACCATGTTCTAACCAATTTATAACCAACTGAGCTAACCGGTCACCCCTTGCCTGTTTCTCATAACTCTGATTTGTTTCTTCCACCCATTTATCTCTAAAAAGCTACATGTTATTACCACATTTCCTCCCCGTTTGAGCCAAACTTGGAAAAGCTACCTACGCACAGCCTCTTAATGCCGCATTCAACCTGTGCACAACATTTGACACTGTCACCTGCTTGCACTCTACTCCCCGATAACCTCACCATGTCCAGGTTCCAACACATTCCCATTTCCTGGCTATGTTTCTGAATTCAGATACAATAGAGTTTGGAGGCCAGGTATATGCGTTTTTAAAAACCGTCACACATACAACAGAATACTACTCAGCACCAAAAACAAATGACTGACGCAATAACTTGAATGAATCTCAAAACCATTTATACTAAGTGAAAAAATCTGATACAAAAGGCTATACAATGTATGATTTCAATTATATGACATTCTGGGAAAGCCAAAACTACAGGAAAAAAAATCAGATGAGTGGCTTATCAGGGACTGCATGTGGGGAAGGGGAGAATCACTAAAAAAGGAGTACAAGGGAACTTTTGGGGATGATGGAAATGTTCTACATATCAGCCATGGTGTTAATTATATGACTTGTAACAGCTGATGATTATATGACTCAAACATTTGTTAAACTTATCGAAAACTACAAATCTTACTTAAAATGATTATATTACCTAAAGCAATATACAGATTTAATGCAATCCCCATCAAAATCTCAATGACATTTTTTAAAGAAATAAACAAAAAAAATCATCAAATTTGTATAAAACCACCAAAGACCCCAAAGTGCCACAGCAATCCTGACAAAAAAGAACAAAGCTGGAAGTACCATAGTCTCTGACTTCAAATTATACTACAATCTACAATAATCAAAACAGCATGGTACTGGCAGAAAAAGACACACACACCAACAAATGGAGCAGAACTGAGTACCCAGAAATAAACCCACATATACGAGTACATACAATGAAATACTACTCAGCCATAAGAAAGGATGAAATACTACCATTTGCAACATGGATGGAACTCGAGAATATCGTGCTAAGTGCAGTAAGTCAGACAGAAAAAGACAAGAAGTGTATGATTTCACTCATGCGGGATATAAAACAGGAAGCACAGGCAAACTCACACACACAGACAATAGTATGAAGGTTACCAGAGGGGAAGGGGGTAGAGGGATGAGGGAAGGATGAAAAGGGTAAAGGAGGTCAAATATATGGTGACGAAGGGAGACTAGACTATGGGTGGTGAGTACACGATTCAATATACAGATGATGTATTAGAGAATTGTACACTTGAAACTTACATACTGTTATTAACCAGTCACCCCAATAAACTTAATTTTAAAAAACTTCACAGATGACTGTAATGCAATGATCTAAAGATTGCAAAATCTCTATCTCTAGCCCCAACTGTTGGCCTACTAAGAATTCTCCACCTAAATCTCAAGGTAGCACAAATTGTATTAAGTACAGCTCAACTTCCTTCTCTTCTCCACAGGCCTACTCTTTCTTCCCTCCTGCATTTCTTACCTTGCTTAATGGCACTTCCATCTCCCATGCCCTAGTCTCCCAAAAGAGTAGATTCAGCCACAAGTCCTTCTCCTTCACTCCACATTCAGTCAAACACTGAAGCCTTTTCTCCCAGATAGAGCTCCTCCTTTCCCATCCTTCTGCTACTGTCATACCTACCTTCTCTGGCCTGTAACAAACATACTGGTGCCTTCACTGGATCTGCTTCCAGTCTCTCCCCACTCTGTCCCATTTGTCACAATGCCTTCTAAGATTAAGTCCCAAGACACAAAGCTGATCACATCATACCACTGATAGTTCCCAGCTGCCTAGTATACACAGAACTCTGCTTTATAAATTTTTTTTAAAGAATTTATTGGAGAAGGGGAACAGGACTTTATTGGGGAACGGTGTGTACTTCCAGGATTTTTTCCAAGTCAAGTTGTTGTCCTTTCAATCGTAGTTGTGGAGGGCACAGCTCAGCTCCAGGTCCAGTTGCCGTTGTTAGTTGCAAGGGGTGCTGCCCACCACCCCCTGCGGGACTCGAAGAGTCGAACTGGCAACCTTGTGGTTGAGAGCCCACTGGCCCATGTGGGAATCGAACCGGCAGCCTTCAGAGTTAGGAGAACGGAGCTCCAACCGCCTGAGCCACCGGGCCGGCCCCTGCTTTCTAATTTGAGCCCCAGCATTATTCCAACTTCTCATTTCCTGCCACTTCCTTATGTTCATATCTTGAAACTGTCAAAAATCACAAAACTTACCATATCCTTTCTTTAGGCTATGTCTATCAGCATGCCTCCACTGTAAGTACCTCTTCCTTACTTTGTTCAACCTGAAAATCCCAATGTATCCTAAATTTAGGATGCAGCTCAGTGCCACCTACTCTAACAGAAACAGAGGTAACCACTAAACAGAGGGAATCTCCCCTTATGTACCCTCAGAATTATTAGCTCTATGAGAGCATATTTTAGTTCTCTGCTTAGTGTTCACTGAGCATTGTAGGATTATGAAAATGCAAAGGTGAATGAGGCAAAATCCTTGCAATAATGACCTATTCAAGGATCAGTCCCACGGCCTAAAGGAAGCTCCTAAAGGAAGGGTACTTAACACAAAGACCACCGACCCACAGGGATCTGGGGTTCAGTGTGCAAAACAAAGATAGGGGGGAAAAATGAAATATTTACTTTCACTAACCTCAAATCACAATTTAGCATTTCCTTCAACTAAAATGCATGCAACGAACCACAGTATTAGCAGTTCCTATAACTTAGATCACCTATAGCAACAATTTCATCACACTACAGTTGATGCAAAGAGCTAGAAAAGTTAATTATACTCATCATTACTTTAAAATGACAATATTAGATCCACTGCTACCTCTTAATAGTTAATGAGTTAATATGTAGTACGTTATTATATCGCAAATTTAACATTTTGACGACTATTTCAATGTTTTCTTTATAATCCTATGCATTTTAAGTGTTTATAAACATTTTTCTGAGGTCTATTAATCAGGCTGCTAAACGGGCACTTGGCAAGAAAAATGAGAACCCCTGCCCCTAAGGATTTTATTCGTCTCCACAGGCCCAGCACAGTGTCAAGAAGAAAAAGAGAGAAAGAGAAAGAGAGAGAGAGAGAGAGAGAGAGAAAGACAGACAGACCCAAAGTGTGCTTGCCAAATGAATGAACGAACACGTTTGAAATCAATTACTTAACTCCTAGGCATTCTTTTTCTTTTTTAAGTTATTTCTTTTTTTAATTGGGAAATATTGAGGAACAGTGTATTTCTCCAGGGCCCATCAGCTCCAAGTCGTTGTCCTTTAATCTAGTTGTGGAGGGCGCAGCTCAGCTCCAAGTCCAGTCGTCATTTTCAACCTTTAGTTGCAGGGGGCGCAGCCAACCATCCCATGAGGGAATTGAACCGGCAACCTTGTTGTTGAGAGCCCACGCTCTCTAACCAACTGAGCCATCAGGCCGCCCCTCCGGAAGCTCAGCAGCAGCTCGTTGTCTTCAATCTAGTTGTGGAGGGCACTGGCACTGGCCCATGTGGAAATCGAATCGGCAATCCTGTTGCTCAGAGCTCTGCACTAACCAGCTGGGCCATCTGGCCGCCCCCTAGGCATTCTCAAAACGAAATCAAAATAGTCTTTATTTTCCAAATATGGTAAATGCAGTATATCAGATACGACATCTTGTTACCTCTAAAAAAATGTTTTTGGTTATAGACTTTTTTCTTAAGGTTTCCAAACTTTTATTTTTTATTTTATTTTTTTATTTATTAAATTTATTGGGGTGACATTGCTTAGTAAAATTATATAGGTTTCAAGTGTACAATTCCACAATACATCATCTATATAGAACATTGTGTGCTCACCACCCAGAGTCAGTTCTCCTTCCATCACCATATACTTGACCCCCTTTTTCCCTCTTCTACCACCCCCCTCCTCCCTTACCCTCTGGTTATAGATTTTTAAGAGCTCTAATTTTAAGATCAACTTTTGAAAGCTACCACCTGATGTCTAATTTTTTTTATTTCATACTTTCCCATTATTTTCTGTAAGATTTTGGAGACTTCATTCACAAAGGCTCTTTGTTATTATGAAGGAGTAATCTAGCCAACAATAAAGGTCACTCCCAGTATAAAACGAAACCATCCCAACACAAGTCTGCATGTTGAAGGAGGTAAGCAAGGTTAAACAACGGCTAAAAATCAAGAAAAGGAAAACACACAATTAAAATTATCTCGTAATACGATTTTTCAACACTTGTAAGTTCTTAGAGCCCTAGAATATTTAGTATATATCTGAAATAATTTAAGAAACACAGTCATTGCATCTGAGATTCCTCCCAACAAAAGCTCTCTGCTTAACAAGGAGGAGTCTGGGAAGCTTCTATAACAAGACAGACAAGGCTGACAAATGTTTTCTCATGCTCTCTCTCAGAAACTCCTGAGGATCATTAAATGTCTTCTATTAATTTGTAACTTATTAATGATGTTACAAAACTTTCATAAATGTCATCTAAACAAATGAGTACATGCAGATGTGCCACATATTGATTCTGTATTAAGGTATGGAGACAGGAACTGGACTCAAGTAATTTGCCAGTTTCTCAGAAGTTCTTAGTTTCACAGAAGTGTGTATGTAAGTAAAAATAATTATGATCAAAGAAAGACTCTAAATGCATAGTTAAACTACAGTGGAACATTAGTGTTTGTTTAGTATCTAGTTTCCAGTTCCAAACTTCTATAAATAAGATATGAGACACCAAACAAACCTACGTAATACCAACTGGTACTAGAAGACAACAGGGCTTTTTTCCCCTTGGCAAACAGTTATTTTATTGTGCATGCTATGTTTTCAGAACACTGAATAATCTTTCCTCTGAGCTTTTAAAATTAACATGCAAACATATCAGTATATATTTAACTTAATGTTTTGACAGGAAGAAAACAAAATCCCAAAGCATCTTTCATACACAAATAAAAGAGTAAGGATAAAAAACAGTTCATTAAAAAAATAAAATACTTATCTAATCTAGTAACTCCACACTGAATTTATAAAATATTTTAAGATGGCATTCTTGAGTTCTCTCTTCCTGCTCTCTAGATAAGTGCAGAATTTTATGCTAGTAATTTTAATTTAGTTCTTAGCATTATTAGCAAGTTGGAAAACTGAATTCAGTAAATGCATATAAAGTATTTCTAGTCCCTGGCTTCTAAAAACATTGTCTCTAATTCTAAAAATTTAACTCCTAAGGAACTCATCACATACTACTAAGGAAGCCAGACTACACAGTTGAGACACTACTTACACTGCTTACTGCTATAAAGCCAGCGAAGAGCTGGTGGTTGTCAGTAGTTAGGGGGAGGAGAAGGGTCTGATTGCAGAGGTTAGCACGAGGGAATTCTTCGGGGCCTTGGAATTGCTCAGTATGGGTGGTGGTGGCTGTGTTAGGACTGAAAATAAGTACATATATTGGCGTGTTCTTAGCAACACTATTCACAATGGCCAAAAAGTGAAAACAACCAAACTGTCCATCAATGAGTGAATGGATAAACAAACTGTGGCATACACAGACAATGAAATATTATTCAGCCATAAAAAAGAACGAAATACAGAAACATGCTACAATATGGATAAACCTTGAAAACTGAGTAAAAGAAGCCAGACACTAAAGGTCACATATTATATGATTCTATTTATATGAAATATCTAAACTAGATAAATCCAAAGAGACAGAATACAGATTGATGGTTGCCAGGGACTGAGACGGAAGGGACGGAGAAGGACTTTGAAGTCATGGAAATGTTTTGGAACTAGTTATAAATAGACAAATAGAGGTGGTGGTTGCATAACACTATGCATGTATTAAATGCCACTGAATTATTCACTTCAAAATGGTTAACTTTATATAATATTCATTTCATGTCAATATGTGTTATACATATATATATATACACACACACACACATTACATGAAACTTCATACATAAGCAACATGGTGATAATGATGATGACACAACCGTAATGTGCTTTTAAAAGAACAGGGAGGGCATAGCATCTGTCTTTAACATGCTTAACATTTATGCAGAATACCTGAAACAAACATATTTAAAAAAAAAGAGTTCCATCCTTCTGTAAAAAAACAGTCAAAGCATAAAAGGAAAAACAGATTTTCATTTGACTGGCAGGTCTTGTTTGAATGACAAAGCTTAAAAACAATTTCAGCAAGCTTTGAAATCATACCGTGTTTCCCCGAAAATAATACTTAGCTGAACAATCAGCGTTAATGCATCTTTTGGAGCAAATATTATAGTAAAATAAGACCGGGTCTTATATTAATTTTTGCTCCAAAAGACGCATTAGAGCTGATTGTCTGGCTAGGTCTTATTTTCGGGGAAACATGGTAGTTAGTGACATGACTTTGATAGTTGTGTCAAGATAAGAAACTCACTAAAGAAAGTGCAAACCTGGCCTGTGTACAGAGCCCAGAAGCTGCTGTGTTGGCGAGAAGGGAGACCTTGTCAACCAGCACAGGAAAGGGCAACCCCTAATGGGTAACTAACCATTTCCCAATTGCCAGAGCTGAGAGAGACGTCATTGTTATCACAGCACACTGAAGGCCAGAATCTATGCCATTATTCACTCAGCAACTGGCATCTTCTGTATGTCTGTCATTTATTGTGCCAACCAGAGTACATCAAAAAGGGTAAAACTAAGGTCCTAAATTTCAAAAATTCATAGTTCAAATTCAAGCCTCATTAGAATGTGCAGCAAATGGAATTCTCATACATGACCGGTAGAATAAAAACTGGTAAAACCAATCTGGAAAATAATGTGGCAAAATCTAGTAAAGCTGAATGTATACATACCTTATGACCTATAAATTCAATCCCAGGTACCTATTCAGCAGAAATGTGTACATATCTTCCCAAAAACTCATACAAAAATGTTCATTGGAAGGGAGGGGAGGAGGGGAGGGGAGAATGGAAGAGGGGGAAAGGGGCAGAAAGATAGAGGGGGGAGGGGGGAAAGGGGGAGAGGGGAAGAGAAGTGTTGGCAAGAATGTGGAGAAATTGTAACCCATGTACCTTGCTGGTGGAAACGTAAAATGATGCAGCTGCTATAGAAAATGGTATGGCAGGCAATTCCTCAAAATATTAAATGTAGAATTACCATGGTATCCAGTAATTCCACTTTTGAGTATATGTCCAGAAATGAAAGCAGAGAATCGAACAGGTATCAGTACACACGTTCACAGCATTATTCACAATAGTCTAAAAGGTGGAAGCAACCTAAGTGTCCATTGATGGGTGAAGGCGAAACAAAATGTACTATACACATGCAATGGAAAATTTGATGCATGCTACATTTTAGATGAACCTTGAAAACATTAAATAAGTCAGTCACAAAAGGACAAATATATGACTTTTCTTGTATGATGTAACAAGTATTCAAGTTCACTGAGACAGAAAGTAGAATGGTGGTTAACCAGGGGCTGGGAGAGGAGGAAGTATGGAAGTTAGTGTTTAACGGGGAAGATGAAAAACTTCTGGAGAAGGGTAGTGGTGATGCTTGCACAACAATGTAAATGTATTTAATGCCACAGAAGTGTACACTTAAAAGTGGTTAAAATGGCAAATTTTATGTTATGTATTTTACAATAAAAAAAGATTTAAAAAATAAATACCCTCATAAGACAAAAGGAAATTTTACTGTATGTAAATTTTTCTTTTTTTCATTCCCTATAGTGTACTTTTAACATGTCTGTGGCTATTCTGTAACTACCAATTTGCACTTCTTTAATCCCTTCACCTTTTCCACCTAGCTCCCCAACCCCCTCCCATCTAGTAACCACCAGTTTGTTCTCTATATCCATGAATTTGTTTCTGTTTTTGTTTGTTTTGTTCTTTAGATTCCACATATAAGTGAGATCATGCGGTATGTCTCTCTGTGTGTCTAACTTATGACACGGAGCGTAATACCCTCCAGGTCCATCCATGTTGCTGCAAAGAATAAGACATCCTTTTTATTTGTAATGACTGAGTCATGTTCCCTTGTACACATGTACCACATCTTTAACCAGTCGTCTACTGAGGAGCATTCTGCTTGCACCCATCACTTGGCTATTGGAAGCAGCGCTGCTATGAACACAGGGGTGCAAAAAAAAAAAAAATCAGAAAGAAAAGAAAACCCTCATAAGACAAAAGGGAATTTTACGGTACGTAAATTTTAAAAATAACAAATTTAAATGTTTTTCTACTGCAAATCAGTTAAAATTCATATTACATTATAAATATTTCTCTCAAAAATTTCTCCCTTGAGTTCTGATAATTCCAAGTTCTAGCTCTGCCAATATCAGTTGTGTTATCTAGAGCAAGTTATATTTTTCATATTTATATCTTCTAAAATTATACAAGCAAAAGACTTTACTGCCAAGGGAATATATTAATAAGTATAAAATGTGAAAAACCCTATCTCGCCAATCTTTCTCTCCAGAACTAACCACTCTCAACACTTTTGTTTCCTTGTTGACTTTTTCCTATACCTGTACAAATAAATATGTTACTAGAAGTAATGTGCATACATTTATAAAATTAAGAACATATTCCATACCACCCTGCAATTTTTTTAACTTCATGTATGTGGAAATCTCTACCAGGAAATACAGTTAGCATATTCTATTTAATAGCTACACAGTATTCCAATGTATATACAGCTCTGCAGCTTTAAGAGAAACAATGTAACAAAACCACTTTTACACTATGCAAATTATATATATAAGAATTAAGTTCCTAGGGTATCTCATCAACGTTGTAATGAAATGGCATCATTCAAGGACCTGCTGTATCATAATTTATTGACTCATTCATAATTATGGATACAGTAACAATTTAAATTGAAACAGCTTCAAATAATGCTTCAATGAGTATTAGAATATGCTTATATGATTACCTTTGCACAAATGATGCTCTCCAAAAGCTGTGCTCATATACACTTGCACAATCACAAAACAGGGCTTGCTTCACCACTTTTTTGCCATAATACTCTTTCTAATATTTGTCAAACTGGCAGCTTAGTAAATTATCTTTATTTGTATTTTTAATTATTGAGGTTAAATATTATTCAAAATGTTTAAAGGCCATTTAAAAATGTCTTCTGTGAATTTTGTTGTTTATGTCACTTCTGCATATGCAAAACTAAACTGACACTACTTGTCTCACAGGATGAATAAGAGGTCAAATGAGAAAATAGGAAAGTATAATTAGTGATTGGTAACTAAGGCTATATATCAAAAGTCATGCTAGATGGCTGAGAATTAGATCCAGGGAGGTAAATCTGAAGGATTTTAAAGAGGTCCAAGTGAAGTCTGATGCACACACTAGGTTGAGAACCACTGGCAAACTGGAAAATGAAGGCCCTTTTTTCTCACATGTTACCAAATATATGTTTTCTTGTTAAATATATAGACAGAATCTCTGCCACTGGATTCAACTTTGGGGATATTGAAAATTCTACAAAAAACAGTTTTCTATTGTTTTTTACTCCCTAGACTGCTAAATAAAAATGTTTTCAGTTTTTATGTACAGCTAAGGCTCAGTCCCAAAGCAAATATTCTTATTTACTAAGCATATTATGCACAGGGCATTGCACTTTTGCTGATTATTAGAATAAAATTTCATAATTTCTCTTTCTACATTTCAAAAACATACATAATACTACTTCAAGTAAATGGTGGATAGCATTTATTATTGCTCACTGGGAAATCCTCTCTGAACTACAACGTATCAATATAAAAGAGATACACGTTAAAACATTCTAATCATGCAAAAGTCAAAAGGTAACATCTCAACAAATGGATAAACTAGACACTCATGGAAAAAATTAAGCTCAACACTATCACAATTCCATATATAAAAATTAACTCAAAATGAGTCATAGACCTAAACATAAAAGCTCAAAAACTATGAAATCTCTAAAAGAAAACAGGAGAAACCTTGATCTTAGGGTAGGACAAAATTTACTTAAAACATACACACACACACACACACACACACACACACACACACACAGGAGAAAAACTATAAAAATTTTTAACTGTAATAAACTTGATCAAATTTAAGACTTCTGATCTTTGAAAAAGACATCAATAAAAAACAGAGGCAAGCCAGAGACTGGAGAAAATTAGCAATGCATACATACAACAAAGAACTTTTATCCAAAATATGCAAAAAAAAAAAAATTCTTGCAACTCATAACAAGAAATAATCCAATTTTAAAATGGGCAAAATATTTGGACACTTTCAAAAGATGTATTAACAGCCAATAAGCACAAAAAAATATGCTGAACATTACTAGGCAAGAGGGAAAGGCAAATAAACTACAATGAGATGCCACTATACACCCACTACAATTGCTGAAATTAACAAGACAAATACCAAGGGTTGGTGATAACTGGAATTATCATACATTGGTAGTGAGAAAGTAAAATGGTGCAAAGACTTTGGAAAAACAGTTTGACAGTTTCTTATCAAGTTAAACACATGCTTGCTTACAACCCAGCAATTCCACTCTTAGGTATCTACCCAACAGAAATGAAAACATGTTCATACAAACACTTATACTGAATATCCATAGCAGCTTTATACATAGTAGCCCCACACACTGGAAATAATCCAAATATCCATCTACTGATGTACAGATAAACAAAATTTAATAAACCAACATGATGGAATACTGGTCTTCGACAAAAAGCATCAGCTACTGAAACAAGCAGAAACATGGATGAATCTCAAAAACATTCTGAGTGCTGAGTGGAAGAAACAAGATACAAAAGAGTACATATTGTAAGGGTTTCATTTACATGACATTTTAGAATGGGCAAAATTAATCCATAGTGACAGAAAGCAGGTCAGAAATTGTCTGGGAATTAGGAGAAGTGGGGGTTGGTTACCAACTACAAAGGGCTGATACAAGGGAACTTTTGGGGGTGATACAAAGTCCTATATCTTGATTGCAGGGCTTGTTACACAGGTGAATAACATCAAAACTCATAAAATTATTCTGTTTTAAAATGAATCCAGGACTTGCATGATGGTAAAACACAGACATGGATATGACTATCACAAAAGAAGAAGTGTATACTCACAGTTCCCTAGAAACAGGCGACAAGCCACAGTATACCAGGCCACAGGATGAAGAACCAAGGTTGGTCAGGACTTAGAAGCCTCCACACTACAGCCCAGGAATGATATCATTCCAACCCCTTTTAACATTTTCATGTACATCTCCTGGTCACACATGCAAGTGTCTCTACTAGAATAGATACAACAGACTGTATAGTAGCCAGAATAGGCTAGGATATACTATGGAGAGGGAGAAGAGAAGGGAAGAAAGGGGAAAAAAGGGGAAGCAAAGCAAAGCACCTCAAAGAAACCTCAAACTGCATTCAATAGTATTATAGCCAGTAACAATACTGGTAGTGTTATTTTGGAACTAATATATATGGTGTAAAATTAACCAATTAAGCAATTGTAACAATAATATCACAATTATTATTGGATTTTCAGCATAAAAGATGAAAATATAAACTCAAAAATGTTAAATAAAAACACTTTAAAATTTAATTTGATTTGCAAATCGTATTAACATTTACATTTCTGGAAGAAAAATAAAACATATCTCTTAGTTTTGACCTCTGAAAGGATCTAGAAATAAGACAACCTGTGGCAACAAAGACCTCTAGGGTACACAGAGGTCACTAAACACCATTCCTACCAAAAGGAACTATGATCACTGGGGAAAATGACTGATTCCAGGTCTCTGTCTAAATATGCCTGGAATAGCATATTGTCGTGCCAGAAACACTAATGTTATGTAAAAAAGAAAAAAAAGAAAAAATCCAAGCCAACCTGAAAGGGCTCCCAGTGGCCAAAGACGGTTCACCAGAAAATGTAATGAATGCAATGAACTGAATCAAATATTAAGAAGACAAACAACCACCACGGAAAAAAAAAAAAAATCAACCAATAAAAACACAACCTCATTGGTCACCTTTTAAGGTTGCTAGAACACCAAAACACTATTTTGAATATTGGTAAACGAAACATTTATACTTCCTTTCCTTTACAAACTAATTTCAGAAGAAGTCATAAGTAGTAGATCATCTGATTTTCCAACCTTTAGTGAAAGAATACAGTGGTTCAACACTTAACAATTTGTTACAAATATAAATTCTTGGGGATAGAGGCCAGCACTTTTATGTTTTTACTCAGCCTCTCTGTGATTCTGAGGCATGTTAAAGTTTGAGAATCACTGAAATAATCTAGCAAACCATCATCAATAGATGCTAACACCATTAAGTACAAAGTTGATGGGCAACTTTAAACTGGAGGGCTCAGGCCAACACCCCCTGAGCCCACTGATCAATCTTAGCACCATTAAAAGTGGGACCACCAGGAGTTACGTGCTTCCTGGTAAAAGGCAATAAGAAGTATACAGTACATACACCTATGAAGTAGTCGTAGGTGGCCACACTAAAGACTGAAATAAAAATACACATAAATATTTACCCAAAAGTAATGTTGATGAAATAGTCCAGAACTGGGACAGAAAGATAAGATGACAGAAATTGGGAAGGGGGAAAAAATCAAGAAACTTGAAAGATCACTACAGGAAGCTTCCCTGGAGGACTTTACTAATCAAGTTTCAGAAAGAAGTGATGAAATTATCAAAGAAATCATTTAAGAAAATCTCCCAAACTAAAATGTCTCCAGATTAAAGTCCACCAAATATTAGCAAATAATTTTTTTAAAAACTAAGTACATCACTGTGAAATTTCAGAAAAAAATAAAGAAAAAATTGAGAATTTCAAACGCTTCCTGGGGGTCGGAAGTTACGACTTTGACCTTCTCAGCAGCCATACTGGAAGCCAGAAGACAATAGAGCAAAGCCTTCAAATTTCTGAGTTAAAATGATTCTCAACATAGAATTCTATATCTAGCAAATTGTCAACCAAACATAAAAATAAAGACATTTTCAGACTTGCAAAGTCTTGAAACATTTATCTCCCAACCACTCATTCTCAGGAAGCTCCTGGAGGTGTATGCAAAACAAGGGAATAATCCAAAGAGGAAAAAGTCACAGAAGCCAGTCAACAAGAGATCCTAACAACAAAAGAAAAGGTCAAAGGAATTCCCAGGAAGAAGGCAAAGGAAGCCTCATGAGGATGCTGTGGAGCAGACACAGGGCAAGCTAGAGACGGGACAGGCAGGAGGCTCCACGAAGAAGACACGCAGGCGGAAAACATATGACTTAATCAATTATCTGACAGGTTTAACTCAGAGATAAGTTGTTTTGAGAGGTATTTTATGGAGCTATTGAAGCATCTACAAATACCTGGCTAAAGATTTAAAAGAAAACAAACAAACCAAAGAAAAGGCAGTTAACGCCAAGAAAAACACAAGAAAACATAAATATACTTGGCTCAGTAGTGAACATTTACAATACAATAATATAGCTAATCTTGATCACTTAAGGTAACCAAAAAATGTAATACTGGACGAATGAAGGGAAAAGGGAAGGGTATGTGTGAATGTCTTGGCAATATATGTGTATATGTTTAAGATCTAAATCTTTACCAATACAGAAAATTAATACATAATGTCTAAGATCAATTTTTTAAAAAACAGTCCATTCATACTATTTAAAAATATAAAAGTAAATACTCAAATAAACAGAAAAATAATTGAAAAAGCAGTTGCCTCTAAGATCATGAGGGTTTTACTATAAATAAATTCCTACCGTAGTACTGTTGGGCTAGGGGCAAAAAATTCAACGCGTTACATTTGAAGAGTCACATTATCACAAGTGATGCTCGGGCCTACCTAGTCAATCAGGTGTTCCAAGAGCCCAGGAGCCAACCATGTCATAGCCAGGGCATTAACATGGGATTTTACTGTATTATGCTTCACTTATATTCAGGCATTCCTTTGAAAAAAATTTAAAATATTTAAATTATTCACAAATAATTTCTATTATATTTTTGAATCTTATAAATGTGTAGCATATGTGTAACTAGGAGTTATTCAAAATTAGTACAAAAATACAAAATCCCTACTCTTTGTGGGACTCATATCATGCCTTCATTTTATTCACCTTCTTAAAATAAATGTAAATCTTTAAAAATTATATAATAGACCACAACAGAGTAGGGAAAAAGCAGGCCAAAAGCTGCAGAACCTGCCAGCTGCATCCTACCAATGAGATCAGAATTGTATAAACTGAAATGGCTCATTGTCTCACATGCTCTTGAAACCAACTCTGCCACTCTCACCATTAGGATTTGACTAGGAAGGACTAAAAGCACATGACAGTGGCAAACCACCTCCGGAGTGACTTGGAATAAAATGCTGCTGTATCAAGCGGTACTCTATATTGGGCTGCTTTAGTACAAGGAAGCAGGTCCCTAGAGCTCTGGCTGTGACCCAAAGAGCTGGGTTAAACTGTTATTCCAGTTCCCCATAAAGTCAGCTTAACAATCTATACAGTCTAAAGACCCAAAATGCTCAAATGGGAAAGGAATCCCATGGTATCCCCAAATCTCCTGTGTTCCTGAAATAAATTCCCACTACCAAAAAGAGTACATTAGTTCATTTATTGAATCTTGTATCCATTCAGCAAATACTGACTACGTCAGAGAAGACATCTGTGTATACACACACACACACAAACACACACACAAACACAAACACACAGACACACACTGAATGTGTTAAGTAATAAGAAGGGGAAGTATGAGGTGTTATAAGGAATATAAATGGAGGATATAACCCATTTCTGGTAAATCAGACCATCTTTTCTGTCTTAATAAAAAATTGAAATAACAATAAAATTTTCATCAGTAATAAACACTGATGTCAAACAAAAACATGCTTGAACTATTCATTGAGTGAATAACTGCTTTAGGCAAATAACCCAAAATAGAAATACCTTTGTTAATTTTTTTCAATTCACTGATGATTTTATTCATTCATTCATCAAATATGTACTGAATGCCTTCTGTCAACCAAGCACCAGGAATATAACATTGAACCACTTAGAGAAAGGTTCTGCCCTTATGGAACTTACAATCTAGTGAGGAATATAGATTCATAAACAAGCACAAGATATAACTGCCACGATAGGGAAATCCATATAGTTCTATTAGAGCTATAAAGAAAGATGTGTCGTAGCTGTATTATTCCAAGTAGTATGCAAACACAGGAACCAGATTATCCTCAGAAAACATCAAATAGTCTGACTCAGAACCCACAGCTAAAGGAAAAATTAGAAGACTGGAGAGGATAAACAGAGGGGTGAGGAGGTTTGGGAAGGAATTCTAACATTTGAGTGCCTCTCATGATATTTAATCTTCAAAACAACTGGTAGGTGCCGTGAACACTTGGGACTGTATCTCCAGCCTCCACTCCCCAACTCAGACATGCAACAAAATATACCCAACCTTTAATGACATGATACTGCTTCCCAAGGTTATACATGCAAAAGCTATTGCGGCAGGGATCTGAACTCAGATCCATCACACTAAGCTACAATTCTAGACGAGAATGATATGCCAAGTTGAGGAGTTTGAACTTTGCTAAAAACAAAGGCTCTGGAACTCAAATGTCCGTTCAAATCTTAATTTCATCACTTACTATGTGACCTGAAGCAAGATTCTTAGTTTCTGTGTGCCTCCATTACCTCATTTATAAAATAGGGATAATCAGACCTACTTTATCAAGCTGTTGTGAGAATTAATGTGTAAAACACTTGAAACAGTGCTTGGCACAAAGCAATCCCCTATTAAGCTACAGGAAGTCAATGGAAATTTCTGAGTAGTTTGATCAGAATTATGGTTTAGAAAAATCAATTTAGTAGAATGGTATAGAGGGGAACACACAGAAATGGGAAAGTTATGGCAAATTTTTATGAAAAGCATTCAAGGTCTAAATGAGATGACAGTGAAAAAGGGCAAAAAACTAAGATACTGCAGAATTTGAACCAACAGAATTGAGCAAATGACCAAATGTGGCAATCAGAGAGCAAGGAGAGTAAAAAATGATCCTCTGATTTTCAACTTGGAAGAGAATGGCAGTGCCAGGAACAGGACGAGAGGACCGTGTGAGCATGACTTACAAAGAAGGTTCTGTTACAATTTATATAGGGAGTTTCTTTTAAGCAAGTTTTTCCTAAAAGGTAATTTAAATGCAGCAGGATTTAAGACGATAATTATTATATGGTAGGAAATGTCTAAGTTTTATAAACTAAATATTGAAGTTATATTTTCCACCTATTTTCTTTCAAAAAACATGGTTCTAAAAAAATCTAATACCACTACTTAGAGATAGGAAAGCAAATCAAATTAACAATAAAATATAATAGCATTTCTTACTGCGAAATTAGACTCATAGGACCAAATATTGATACAACAGATTGTTGGTATGTAATTCCTTACAATTCTCAACTTCCCACTTTAATAAGAAAAATATGATCCCACAGGATTCTTTGTAAAGAATATTATAACTATTGTTTCTAATATAAGATTAAAAGGCACAAGTTACGTAGGGTAGTATTTTAAAAACAATAAAAACCCTTGTGAATGTAGCAAATTTTTATAAAAATCACATTGAAAAAATAAAACTTCTGAAATAAGATTCTTACAGATACTGACAATATTAAGAAGCTTTAAGAACTTCAGAAGCTCAAAATGTGAGATAAAATCAGACTAGTAAGAGTGAAAAAATAACACAGTACAGATTGTTTCTCCTACAGAAATAGAAAACTTTAGGAAGTAATGAAGCCATTTCCTCACCTCTCACTTATTCCACATCTATCTCACTTACTCCCCCAAACACACCCCCCTCAAAAGAAAAAAAAGAAAGAAAACACGAAGGTCACCAATTATCTCTAACTTGATAAATCCAATAAACACTTTTCTGTTTCTCATCTCACAACACCTGTCAGCCATCAGCATACAAAACAGTTCATCATTCCATCATTTTGAAACACTTCCCTTTCTGAGCTTTACTAACACCACACACCCCTGGTTACCCCCATCCCTCTTGCCATTCTTTCACTGTAGACTTTCCTCTCCCACATCGACACATTATAGATTTCTCAGGGCAAAGCCCTGTTGTTTCCAATTCTCTATCTACACCCTTTTCCTAGATAAGCTCATCCATTCCCTTAGTTGTAATACTGACAATAAGCCCAAATTCGTATCTCCAGTCCCAACCTTTACTGTGAACTTCAGATTTACTTTCTTAAACTGCCAACCAGACATCTCTAAGTTGGGTATCTCATTGGCAATTAAAACTAAACCAAATGTCCAAAATATAACTTTTGATTCTCTTCCTCTACCCTCAAAATTATTTCATATATTCACTCTACAAATATTTACTAAATATATGCTCAGGCCCTGGGCTATACACTGGCACAGTATGAACTTGTGGGAGACACATAAGTTGTAAAAAGGGCTATGAAGGATATAAACAGTGTGTCCTGATAGAAAATAGGGAAGAGGACCGCTACTTTTGATAGGATGTTCAAGATAAGCCTCCACATATTATATTCTCTCCCTCAGAAAATGGTGTCCCTCTAACTGCTCCAACCAGAAACCTAGGTATCTGTTTCCCACAGACAACTCATCAGGTGGCTCTACAGGGTTCTAACTCCAAAATACACCTTGAAGTTGAAGAGAGCTCTTAAGAAAGCAAAGAGAGATGAGGACAAGTAATGACAACTGTGATAAACGTCACAGAGGGAAATGCAGTAAGCTATAGAAGAAATTACAGTGAAACCTGACTCAGGCTGGGAGAAATCAGAAAAGGCTTCCTGGAGTTAGGATAGTTAGGATAAGCACAGACGATCACTGCAAAAAAGCAAAACAAAAAGGTGTGGAACACTAGGCCAAGAAACAGGGAACAGCATAGCATGACATCACAGAACCTAAAACAAGTCCAAGGTGATAAAATCATGAGAGGGAGAGGGATTTAAGACAAGGCCAAAGGAAGCAAGGAGTTATCAGACAAATGCGATCACATCAAAAGGGCACATAAGTTTATTTGAAGTCTTCCAATGGTCAAAAATGGACAATTTGACTATAATGGATTAAAACACATTAAACTCCAATAGCTCATGATGATACTAATAAAATGATAATTAAAATGGAAACCTTCCCTGAACAACTCATCAATTATTCTGAAAAATGATAAAGGGAAACAATCAAACCTTTATGGTGCCTTTCCTATAGCAAACAGTAACCAAATAGGTGGTAAGAGAAAGTTCTTCCAGGAAATACAGAAAGAATTAAAGATTCAGGATATCACCATTTCAAAACCCCTAACAAGATAACGAATTCAGGCAAAAGACAGTAAAACCATTAATGAAAAAAAAATAATTTTATAATGTAGAATAATGCTGATACCACCTGAAACCAGTAATTAGTCTTAGCATCACTAAAGTGTGAGAACCAGACATTATGTAACTCTGATGGACAGGAACATCTATGGAATACTTTTATTTAAAAAAAAAAAAAACTGAACTTGAATCTAATAAAGTATCCACCAGTTTTCAGGAAAGAGAATAAGTTACAAAGCAGTGGTTCTCAAACTTGAACATCACA
Organism: Rhinolophus hipposideros; assembly: GCF_964194185.1. NCBI lineage: Eukaryota > Metazoa > Chordata > Mammalia > Chiroptera > Rhinolophidae > Rhinolophus > Rhinolophus hipposideros. Next base: position 9,087,051 of record NC_138069.1, read on the forward strand.
ATCACCTGGAGGGGGCTTGTTAAAACATGGCTGAGAACCAGTGCATTAAAGAAAACTATAAGAAAGCAAGCAGCCAAATGGAGAATGTGGGAAATTTTACAGGAAAAATAACCCAGTTCCAACTACAAAACATATTTAAAAGGGGGAGGGAGATGTTATAAATTACTCAAGCAATGTAACTGTGAATGCAATATACAGACTCTTAAGGTTCTGATTCAAACAAACCTACTGTAAAAAGGCATTTTGAGACAATCGGGAAAATTTGAATATAGACTTAAATAATAATAAAAATGTCTGTTAATCCTCTTAAGTGTAATAATAAAATGTCTATGTTTTAAAAAAATGACCTTATGAAAATTTAAAAAATCAAGGCTAAAAACTTTGCAAAAGCCATACCACACAGGGACACTTTAAGGAGTTTGGGCCTAAACTGAATGGTTTACATGTAACTAACTGGGAGATCATCATAGTAACTTCTGGTTCCTGAAAGCCTTGTGCTAAGCACTGGATTAAGTACTTTACATAACTTATCTCTTTGAATTCTTAAAATAATTGTAAAGAAAATGTTAAATTGTATACCATTTTGCCAGGTGATCTTGATCAGAATTTGCATTTTTTTAAAGGATGAAGTGCTGAAAGTAGTTTGGAGAAAAGCAAGTGTGATGGTAGAAAGACCAATTAAGAAATTGTAGCAAATGTTAGGAGTTCCTGCTACAAACAACAAGAGCACATGTTCACGCATTAGGACTAAAACAAAAACATGGAAAATTGTTTTTTGAACAAAACTTGAATTGTCCTACAGACATTTAACTATGGAATGACCTTCACCAAATTAAAATTTTTTTCAAGAATTTTATTTTTAAAGCAATCATTTTATACGTACTGCAGTTACTGGACTTACACTTAATTCTTCCACTGGAAAAAGGATCATATAGTTATCTATACTGCTACTTGTCCTATCTCCCAAGGTTGTTGTGAAATAGCACGAGATAACAAATGAGAAAGTGCTTTGGCAACTCTAAGGTAGTGTTACACAACTATATAGTAGACTTCACATTTTTTTAAATAGACACGAAAATGTTTTTTCACATGAATGACTTGAGACCTCTGGTAACTTGAGTACCCCAAATCAATCTTTGCCCAGAAACAGAAAGCCTTTACAATTGTCACCTTTTAAATATCCCTCCTGAACCTGCTTTCTACTGACTCAATTCACTGGATAGCTCGATGTAGTATTATCTAGACTGCACTTTCGTTTTTCCAAAAGAAATGTTTAAAGAAAGTCATTAGATGAGCATGGCAAGACATTTATTTCCCAGTGGGAAAGACAAAAACCTACAAACTGTCTTTTACTAAGCACTTTTCCAAGAGATTCACAACTGAGAGTTTTCCTCCTCGTAAGTTAAATTACTTTCCATTTACTACTTCAATTCCACATGTATTACTGAATGTTAACTAATGTGACCTGCATTAGCAAGAGTGGGTGAATAATTTTAATACCAAAACTTTTTAAACCAGTGAAGTACAGTCATTTCACACTTTTGCCTGTTGCAAAATTTAACAGATTCTCATTTTTTCCTACTACGACTGCAAAACGATAACTCTCTGCTGTCCTACCAAGTATGAGTGATTTGACATTGAGACTAGCTCTATAAATGTAAGTTTCCACACCGCAACAAGTATGAAGGCTGTTTCAAAGACAATCTTTTCAAATGCAGCTTGACGACTAAATTTTACCTTGAATTCTGGTTTACATTATATTGTCTTATAATTTTAAAGTTTTTCTACCAGCAACAGATACCGCAATAAAAATTTAACAAAGCCCGTAATGACACCAAATATTTGCTATCGTTTTCTATTTTTAACGACTTCTTGTAGTAACAGTTGCAAGGGGACTGTTCTTGGGTCAATTCTACCTCCGAGCTTCATTTGATTGGGTCCTGCTTCAGTCGGGTCAGTAGTAACCATAATCTCTAGGCTTCCCATTTTTCCTTCAATAATATTACAGCAAGGCCGCTCGGTCTGGTAACCGCACACCTCCAATTTTAGTTTCCAGAATCCTGAAAGAACGGCCCCTCGCCCACTCGCTCCTCCAGCCTTCTCTACAGTCATGAAGGTTGGCCAAAACGTGCAGCTCTCTCCACACCACCCACCAAGCTGGAATGGAGCACCCAGAGGGCGACTGGTCACAGGGAGGAGGGAAGAACTCGGCCCGGAGGACGGCGGCTGAGGTCCAAGCCAGCCCGCGCCCAACTCTCCCTGCCACCAGAAAGGCGCGTGGACCCTACGCTCAGGCCGCCGTGCTCGCTCCAGAGGGGCAAAGCCGCGCGTGGCTGCCGAGCAGGACGTAAACAAACCGACCCGGAGGAGGGGGAAGGGGCAGGGGGGTGGGGGGTGGGGAGAGGACCTCGCTGCAAACCTCCAGCGCAGGTCCGCGGCTGCCTGGCCCGTCCCGCCCGCCGCCCGGGTCCGGGTCCGGGTCCCGGCGCGGCGCTGCCGCGCGGGCGTGGACACCGAAGGCCCCAGCACGTCTGGAACCCGGAGCCACAAGGCCGTCGGCTCGGCGCCCCCCGCCCCGCGGCGCCCTACCTGAACACGCAATCCGGGTCCCGCGCGTCCCGACCAGGCGCGCCCAACCCGTTTCTCTTGCTGAAGAGCTTCTGGAACAGAGTAGGAGCCATGCTGGCCACAGCCAAGCCGGGGTCTCGCCTCAGGGCGCTTACTAGGCCCCCGCTCCTAGAGCCGCCCCGCCACCCCCATGGGCGCCTCAGTCATATGACAGAAATTAGTCACTTCAAACGGCCACGGCGCGCGGGGCGGGGCGCGAGGCGAAGCCGGCGTTGATTGGCTGGCGGTGAGCCGCGTCACGTGGCGGCGCGCGGAGCAGGGGGCAGGGTGGGGGCGTGGGGCGGAGCAGGCGCCCATAGGCTGGCGAGTGGATTTCCTCACGTGGCGGCTCACGGGGCGGGGCGTGCGCGGAAGCCAGTGGAGGGGTGGGGTGGCCGGAGAAGCCAGGCGGGAACGCCCTCAGGTCCCAGTCCTCCGAGACGCTGTCCGCTGCTATCTGAGGCTGCAGCGGGGTAGCGCAGGGACAACGTCAGGGACTTCGGAATGCAGAAGCCTTCTGCTCTGCGCAACCTCCACCAAACGAGATGCTTGGAGCACCAACCCTCCCTCCTCGGCCCCTCTCAGCCCGTGTGGCTTCGCACCTCCATCCAGTGTCCCCCGGGGCCGATAAAGGCGCACGAGGGTTACCGGTGCAGCTGGGGAAAGGCTGGACTTTGAGCCCGTGGCCACAGGCCCGCCCGCGTCGGGCCGCGAAAAGTGTGGACTCAGAGCTTGACGGCGCTGGGCCGGCTCACGGGGTCTAGTGAAGGACCCTGCCAAGAGACCCGCCACAGCCATGACTCCTCCCAGCATAGATGGCCTCGACCTGCAGACAGCTGCTCTCAGAGTTTGCGACTAGTTCCTTGAACCCTGCCTGACACTGGGAATTAGCCCCACCGCAGAGTTAGCGATAAGGAGGCTTGGAAGTTAGGTTCAATATGAATGTATAGGTATGGAGGGAGAGAGGAAATGTGGAATTGTAACAAATGGGTTTGATAGGATGGAAACAGCTTTCCAAAGAAGAAAAACATGGCCCATAATGACCTTTCAGTCTTAATAAACCCAGGGAGCCAAAATTTATCAGGGTTTGGATTAAACTGGTCTTATAAATTTTCAGCACCCCCACTCATTCACCCACTCCCCCTCCAGGACGAGAAGTTTTGTACCATGGAATGCAATTCTCTGACACATGTGTCAGGAAATGACTGTTATGTGGTTGGAAGGTTAGATAAAAATACTTTTCTGAGAGTTTAAGCATACAAATCAAATTGTCTCTTAAGTGGCTACCAACTCCTACTGATTTGCAGCTAGAATTTAACTATAAAATAAGTGGTCTTATATAGAAAAAAGAAAGTAATCAGCAGAATATATATCTGAGAATATCAGTGGCCAATATGTTTCAGCAGTACAATATTTTTTAAAGTATATATATATATGATTAAGAAACTAATTCATTCCACAAATGTTTAAGTGCTCTTGGTCTAAGCACTGGGGATTCAAACAAAAAAGAGACAGAGCTAACTTTCTGTATGAAGAGACAGTTAAAAAAGTAAACAAGGTAATTTCAGAGTAGTATTCTGAATAAGAACTAAACAATGAAACAATGAGGGAGTGGGAAGGTCTCTCTGAGGAGGACACATTTGAATAAGATTTATTCAAAGTTCTTCTATATATTGCCCAACCTCCAGAAGTTACTGGGCAACACAAGAGTAAGATAGCAGGACTATGTCACCTATTAACTTAAGATAATCTTCTGGACTCTGGTGCCAAACACTGAAAAATTTCTTAATATGGCAAAATGAGCTATGTACATTTTTCTCACAAAATGTGAACATGGAATTTTTGTCAACAAAAAATAAAGTCAATGCAATTTTTCAGAAGTGAGGAAATGCACATCCTATAAGTCAATTAATGAATGAAATCATTATTTGGGGAAGTTTAGGGGTTTTTTTAATACTAGCAAGTTAAACTAAACAAGTGTGAATGTGGAAGGAGTCGGAAGCCTGTCGATATAGGACCACAGACACGAGGACTCATGTCTTGTCCGTGTTGGGCAGAGGGAAGTGTAGTTCGAGGTCCCCTCAAAAGAAAGTTTCCAAATATTTTAATCTTGTGTGCTTTCATCTAGGAAACCAGTTACCTCATGGATAATTACAGATATTAATAGTAAGGGAGAGTACATTACTGCTTGCATAAGAGATACTTTGGACTTACTGGACTTACACTTAATTCTTACTTCCACTGGAAAAAGGATCATATAGTTATCTATACTGTAATAGCTTCATTTCTGTAGTCTTATTTAGTCTTATACTTGAAAGGTACAGAAAAAACTAAATTTACTTGCTATCATTCATCACATATCCTTTATGTTATAGCATAATACACAAATATTAGAATCGAAAGGACTGAAATGATACACATTTGTCATAAAAAGGACATAAAACTATACTTAATTATACAGATTAAATTGAAAATATTTTCAAGTTCAATAATTGTGTATATTATTTTTTTCCTTTTATTTAACATTACCTCTTCCTACAAAGCAGCTGGTGTCTTAAAGTAGCCTCTTTAAGTTTCGGACATCAACAGGAGGAAATGTGAGAAAGAAATAATTATTAATTCATTAATGCTATGTGAATGTGGAACTGTTGGGTTAGACAGATTAGACATAAGACCTACACTTTCACTCAGGAATAGAAGATTCAGCCTCCCTCCAAACCATAACAGTCTGTCAGTCTCTGTCCATCTACTTCCAATATCATAAAAGACTCTTCTTTTTAGCAGATATAGGGCACTCTCTTCTGGTTAGCAGATATAGGAAAAAGTGGCAATAAAACTGGAATTTTGCTCCCTTAACCACCACGCAAATAAGCATGGCCTCAATTGTGCTAAATTTTCCTGAAACAAATTTTCATTGATAACATCTCACAACATTTAGAATCAAGATGATCAAGACTGCCTAAATGCACTTAGATTAATTCAGGATACCTCAGTTTCAAAAATGCTTAAACCAACTAGTGATTTACTCCTATCTAATAAGGGACTGGCAGTGGTTTAAGAAAACATTCACTTATTTATTCAACAAATATTTCGTGAGTCCCTCCAAGGTCTCAGACTCTGTTCTACACACTGAGGATACAGCGCTGAACAAGAAAGTCCCTACTCTCAGGAATTTAGTTCTTAATGGGAAGAAGCAAAATAAACAGTATGTTTGCAAGTTCTGCTAGGAGCTAGGAGATAAATAGTTGATAGCAAGCAACTGGAGGGTGCCAAATTTAGATATGGTGATCAGGAAAAGCCTCTTCAAAGATGTGGAATTTGAACTGAGGTATAAAGAATTAAAAGGAACCAACACGGGAAAAAGGTAGTGAAGAACACTGTGGCAGAAAGAAGACAAAGTACAAAGGCTCCAAGACAGGAATGGGTTTTACCTGTTTGAAGAAGAAATAGGAGGCTACAGTTGCTGAGTATACTCTCGAGGGGAAATGTTTGAAATGTGTTAGAAAAACACAAGGGGCCAGATTATGTACAATCTTGTAAATCACAGGAAGTGTGATCAGAGCTATTGCTACCACATATTTTAGGCAAGAGCTGATGGTGGCTAACTGGGGTTATTTTGGAAATATAGCTAACAGGACTTCTAATAGGAGTAAAGAGAAGAAAAACCAAGGACTGATTCCTAGGTTTTTGCCTCGAGTAACTAAATGGAAGTCATGTCCTGATACAAAGACCGAGGAAGCACAGGTCTGAAGAGGAAAATCGAGCAAGTTTGGATATATTAAGTTTAAATTGCCTATTAGTTATCCATGTGGAGATTCTGAGTGGAATGTATGGGGAGAAGCCAGGATGGGAGAGAAAAACTTGGGAAGCATCAGCTCATATATAGAATTTAAAATATTGGAATGGATGAAAGAAAGTGTACACACAAAAGATGGCCCAGGACTAAGACTCAAAGAGGACAATACTTACAGGTCTTAAAGAGAAGGATCTAGCAAAGAATGAGGAGGAATAAGACGAGATAAGAAAATGTCCCCCAAACGAGGCAGGGGTCAACTGTGTTGAATGTCGCTAAAAATTTAAGTGTCCATTAGATTTGTCAACATGGATATCTTGACGAGCAGTTACAATGGAGTCATGTGAGTGAAAGCCTCAATAGAATAGGTTCAAAATAGAAAAGGGAAGAAAGGAAGTGGTAAAACAAGTATAGACAGCTCCTCTGTTTTGCTAAAATAGGAATCAGAAAAATGAGAATTGAGAGAAGATGGGAGGAGGGAATATTGGATTTCCTTTTTTTTTTTCAGATGGAAGGTATTAGAGAATTCTGTGTGCCACTGGAAATAATCTAATAGAGATGGTGAAATCAAGTACCTACTACACTCCAGGCAATAAGAATACATTAATGAAAAAGACAGGTACAACCTTCGCCCTTAAGAAACTAACAAGTAAATAAGCAAACAAGTTATTACACATTGTGATAAGTGCTTTTAAGGAATCAAACTTTCACCTTCAATATAAAACAAATAGGCCTGAAATCCTCATCGTGAATTCTACTAGAAGTATACAAAAGAAGGTCCTTTATATAATGGCATACTTCCATGACAAACATTCCTTCAACAAATATTTTTTAATTTATGTTTAATATTTAAGTGTCTGGTAGCTGGACTAGAACTTGGAAATACAATGAAGAACACAATGTAGTTCCTGCACTCCAGGAGCTCACAGTCTAGGAGAAAAAAGAGAACATTACAGGCAATTATAGTAGATTGTGATAAATGCTGTGCTGTGGGCAAGTTCAGGATGCCGTGGGAATGCAAGGAAAGACAACCAACCTTTGGGCGGAATTAAGGAGAGTCTCTGAAGGAAGGAATAAATAGGGATTAAAAATAAAAACAGGAGAAGCTAAAGAAAAGAGGAAGTGGGCAGAGAAAGTGTGTTTCAGGCAGATGGAGCAGCACATGCAGAATTGGAGGGAAGAGAGAATATAAAAATTCAGTGACCTATAATATAATCTAGTGGTAAAATTGGACTAGGTTAAGAAAAGTAGGTAAAAATACATTTAAAAGATTAGATTTTTATCCAGTAGTCACTGGAGAGCTACTGAGGTATTTTAAGCAGAAAACAATACTATCAGATGAGCATTTCAGAAAACTCCCTGTGGATGCATTGTAGACAATTGACTATAGGGTACAAGAATAAAGACTGAGAAACCAGTGAGGAGGCTGTTACATTAAACCAGACAGGAAAGTACTGGCATGAACTCAGAATAGCCAATAGGAATGGAAGAGAGTGGAAAACACTGAGGGTTATTTAGGACTCAAATCAACAGGACTTCAATGATGGACTGCCTGTCCATCATTGCAAGAAGTGGGATGAGTCATGGATGCTGGTCAAGTTTCTGGCTCAGGTAACTTGGATGGATGACGATGTCTTGCACTGAAATAGATAACAGGAGAAAGAACTGCTTCAAGCAAGAAGTTCAGTTCGGGATATGTTGAGTATGAGATACCATGAGATCCCCTGTGGTGATGACAAGTAAGCTTGCCAGAACCTCTAGGAAGGTCCTGATTGAGTCCATCAGTTAGGATGTTCTATGTTACACATGATAGAAAACATAAACTAAACTAGCATAAGCCAAAGGAAAAAAAAAAAGAGAGAGAGAGAAAAGAAAAGAAATAGACTAGTTCTCCTAGCTGGAGCTAAATAGATGGACAATGCATGCACAGCTGCATCCAGGGACTGCAACAGTGCTGTGAAGAATCCAGTTTCTCCATTCCAGTTCTAATTTCTCTGTGTGAACTCCATTCCTAGGCAGGGACTCCATTTGTGGACACAAGATGGCAGCCAGCAGCTTTCCTTTCAGGTAGAATCCAAGAGAAAAAGTCTGTATCCCAGCAATCCCAGAAAAAGCTCTGAGATTTAATCCAACAGGATCATTTTAGGTCTTGGGCTCATTCCTGAACCAATCACTGCGCCAGAGTTGAGAGGGCTATATTAATCGACTTAAGCCATAAAAGGGACCACTCTTGGAACTAAGAGTGAGATCCATCCCACCCAAACCACGTGGCTTGGAAATTCAAAATCCAATTAGGATGGAGGTAGAGGGGAATAGAAATATAATGATGAACAAGATGTAGCTTCTTCACTCAAGGAGCTTATAGTCTAGGAAGAAAATCAGACAAGCAATTTTAATACATTGTGATAAATGCTATCACATGGGCAGCAAGTACAGAAGCTGTATAAATACAAGGAAACACACTAACCTCTTTGGAGGACAGATGCCGGGACAGTCACCACACACGGCTACTAGCAATATCCATAGCAGTTAGAGACAAAGATTTGGGGTCAACTGCACAGAGATGATAACTGAAGCCAGTGGCAGATGAGGTCACCCAGGGAGACTGTAACATAAGATGCCCTAGACTAGAACTCCAGGAAACACAAAAATTTAAAGACAGAGGAAACCAAGCCTTCAGAAGAAATGGAAGAGAAATGCTAGAGATGAGATAAAAGCTGGAGAATAATGCTTCAGAGAGGCTATTCCTTACTGGACGCTTTCAAGAAGCAAGGACATAATAGTCTGCAACAACATAGCTGGGAGAGGTTGAATAAGATGTGAAATGAAAAATACCCCTTAGATTAGCATAACAGAGTTTGCTGGTAACCTTAAGGGGACCAATGTCATTGGAGAACCAGAGTTGAAGCCAGTCAGGCTCTATGTATAGCGTTGGGGATAGGGAGAGGAAGAAGAGGTTTGGGCAGTGACAAATCAGTGAGAAAGCAGAAAGCACTCTTTTTAAGAAACATGGGCGTGAACAGGTGAAGAATGATTGTTGCGTAGGTAGAAGAACATAGGAAGTAAAGGGAGGATTTAAGGTGTAAAATGATTCAACATTTTAGAGTGCAACTTAGAAAGCAATAGCAGAGCAGGAGAGGTTGAAAGTAACATTTATCTGGGAAATCTGGGCATCATACTCTTCATGTAAACACATATGCTACATATATACAATACGAAATAAAGATTCATAACTGAATAAACCATGATGAATCAAACCTTGGAGAGGTGAAAAAAATACTTGTTAAAAATTTTTAAATGGAAATTACATAATACCTGGCTGGCCTTTTGTGCATCTTTAACTGAATTTTTCTGGGTACTTATGACCTGAGATAATTTTCTTTTTCATGAAGTACAATTTAAAAATATAATTTTAAATACTTAAAAATAAAATTTAATTAGTCATATGCTGAAATAAAGTGGCCCAGTCCCATTGGTGACCTTTTTCACATCACAGACCACTTTGAAAACATGATAAAAACTATGAAGGCCCTCTCTCCAGAAAGAGATAAATTCCTTTTTTGATGCTCTTCCAGGGAGGTTCACAGAAAGACCTCTCAGCCCTACCTATGGGATATAAGGTAAGATACAACCTTCTCCTAGGACTTGCCAACAGGAATCCTCTTTGGACTTCTCATGTCTGACAGACAGGAAGCAGGCTTATCCTACTTTGCTTCCTCATAATCATAATTAAAGTTATGTCCTTCACCCCTAAGCCTTAAACACCAATTGCAACTCCTTCCTCCTTCCCACCTTTCCTTGGGCTCTAGCCAATAAAACAAAAAAACAAACAAATAAAAAATATTGGACTCAAATAGTCCTGCCTTCAAATCTTGGCTCTGTAACTTTCGAAATTACACCATCCTGGCCAAGTATTTACCTCTCTGAACTAGCTATAATTTTCCTTAACAGCAATATGAAATTATCAAATACTTATTTCCTCTAGCCCCACTAGGCTCAGTCTAAAATCAGTTATTCTTTCTCACAGGAATCTACCACCGGATTAAACTATCAAATAATCCATTATCGTTCTCATTATCTCCCCTTGCCCTTGGATTATAAACTCCTTGAAGGCTGGGAATGGGCCTTCTATTTCATTTCTTCTTCCCCCACTGCTTATCACATTTCTGCTTTGAAAAACAACCATAGGAGTTAACGGCTTAGTTGAGTACAGATTTAGAATTCAGGTCTAAATTTCGTTCTAGCAACCATCATTAAGGATCTCTTATGCATTTCTTAACAACTTTCCCATATTTCACCTGTAGATGAAAATATAAAACAGAAATCACAAAGCTTTGTTAGTGGCTTAAGGCCTTGTCAAATCATTTACAAGAATATCTTTACTGGTGCAGCCGTTATGGAAGGCAGTGTGGAAGTTCCTCAAAAAATTACGAATAGAATTACCATATGACCCAGCAATCCCTCTCCTGGGTGTCTACCCAAAAAATTTAAAAACATTTATCCATAATGACACGTGTGCTCCAATGTTCATTGCAGCTTTGTTTACGGTGGCCAAGACATGGAAATAACCAAAATGTCCTTCGATAGATGAATGGATAAAGAAGTTGTGGTATATATACACAATGGAATACTATTTGGCGGTAAGAAAAGATGATATAGGAACATTTGTGACAACATGGATGGAACTTGAGAGTATAATGCTAAGCAGAATAAGTCAGACAGAAAAAGCAGAACCATATGATTTCACTGCTATGTGGCATATAAACCAAAAACAACAAAAGAACAAGACAAACAAATGAGAAACAAGAACTCATAGACACAGACAATAGTTTAGTAGTTACCAGAGGGTAAGAGGGTGGGGGGAGGGAGATGAGGGTGAGGGGGATCAAATATATGGTGATGGAAGGAGAACTGACTCTGGGTGTGAACACACAATGGGATTTATAGATGATGTAATACAGAATTGTACACCTGAAATCTATGTAATTTCACTAACAATTGTCACCCCAATAAATTTTTTAAAATATATGTAAAAAAAGGAAAGAATATCTTTATGAGACCTCTACTTAAAAATAAATAAATGCTGATTATGTAACCTCAAATCAATTCATTGATTTTAGAATTTTCTTTCTTATGAAAGAAGCTTTGAAAATTTGACTCATATTCACTTTTATGTATAATTACATTAGTAAAACCATCAGAGTTAAAAATCTCTCCAATAGTTATAGAACTGTGTCTGTCAACCGACAATAGGATTCCTGCTTTATAGGAAAGGCATTGTTGGGATGTGACAAGTTATATTACAAAAAAAAAAAAATCCTACAGATAGTATTAGCTAAAGAAGGTTGTTTAGGGATGAGGTAATATATTAAAGGCTTAGGGTATGATTGACTGTACATATTATACATTCCCTGCTTCAGCAATCCTTGAGTGTAGAGTTTCTTTCAGTCAGACCTGGAAGTAGGTCTCTCACTCATGTGGTTCCAATTAAGTTCTGTTAAAAATAGCTCATAAGCATTTTCATTTTTAGTACTTCAACAACTTTACTAAATTTAATCCATACAAAGGATAAATTTTGGGGGAAAACAATCAAAAGGAGTTACACAGTACTCTTGTGTCAGCTTTTTATAAACAGTGGCTATTATCTATTTAGTGTACAGTCCTCTAATATAAGCTTTTTGTTCTTATTTTACAATATAAATACGTATATTGAAGAAGCATACAGAAAAATGTTTCTTTCTTAACTTATTAAGATTAAATTATAAGAATCTCAGTAGAATTCCATTAACAGGGTATATCACAAATAATTAGAAATTTTGTTTTTTGAATTTCATAGAATTTCAGGCAGACATTTTGCTTTATAGACTCTGACTTCACATTCAGGTCTTCAAAGTAGTGAAAATTCAGCCACAGCTGCTACATCCTGCCATTTGTTTTTATTATAATATCTGGAGAAAAAAAATATAACAGTAGATTACTTCATATAGATCACAAGCAGGTATCCAATAGTTATTAGTAATCAGACACTGGGGGAGAGAGCTCTTGATGCCCAGGCCACCCTAGTTTCACCCCATGAAGCCTTAGGGAAACAAATCCAGAGGCCTTAAAAAAAAAAAGAAAGAAAGAAAAGGAATAGCTGACCCACTCCTTCTTAGACTTGATGAGGACACTCTTTTGGAGACACAAAGAGACCTGCTCAGTAACCTTCCACTGGAAAGCCCAGCAAAGACGGCTGTCAGTGGCCATCAGAAGGCCTCAAGCCCCAGCCTTGTAACGTGGAGTTTATCCCCTTGTGCTTCTCATCTCCGTCCTCCTCAGCCATCACCCAGGCAGAAGCCCCTCACACTTTCCTACTCACCCTCCCTTTGCATTCTCCTACTCTTTGTTGTGACGGAGCCCAAGTTCTTTTCAATACAGAATTCTGGGGCCTTGCCCCCACCCACATCTTGTACCAGGAGATCCAGAGTGGAGCCAGCTTTACCTGTTCCTACTGCTACTTTCACACTATGATATACCTCACCCACACCTAATCAGCCTATCTATGTCAATGGTTCTCAAACTTTGTTGTACCTTAGAATTAACTGAGCTTTTACTAATAGCTCAGGCCACACTTCATAGCACTTAGATCAGAATCTCTGGGCAAGGGACTCAAATATCCAGGCAAGTCTGATATGCAGCTAAGATTGAACACCAGAGATCTATATCTTTGCCATTCAAAGTGTAGTCCATGGATTTCATCAGCAACTAAGAGTTTGTTAGAAATGTAGAATTTGGGGAGCTATTCCACACCTACTGAATCAAAATCTCCATTTGTAACAAGATCCTTACAAATACAATTACATTCACAAGTACATTAAAGTTTAGGAAACACTGGCTATTCTGCCCTCTACTCCTCCTTATTGTTGTCTTTACTGACCTCAGACAATGTCTGCTCGTTTATTAAAGAATTTGGATACTGGGCCACAGTCATCCTCTCCACTCCAACTTTTGAATAACTTCCCAAGTAGGTAATCATCCCACCCACTACCTAGTCTCCCGTACCCCTCCTTAGCCTCCATATATAAATCCAAGACTATGCCCTGTATTTTCCCAAGACCATAGACTAGAGAGCACCATTTCTGAAACTTTACAATTCAAGAGACCTGGAAGTCATCCTCTAAATGTCCTTGTCTCTCAAGGACATTAGGTACTTGTACTAGTACCTAATTAGTCACTAGGCTCTGGCAGTTATACCAACAAAAATTTCCAGTTTAGACTGGTTCTCAAACCCAGCGATATCCTCCCAGATCGCTGAAGCAATGACATGGCAATGTGCATCATTTATAAATTCCCCAGGTGGTCTGAATACCACACTTTGAGATATACTAGCTCAGATCCTTATTTTCTCAACTTTGTTCATCAAGACTTTTACAAAACTCCCACCTGATCTTTCTGCTTTCAAACTCAACTTCTTTCCAGGTCACTTCCACTTGTAGCAAGAATGATAAAATTAAAAAGCAATTTGACCAGGAGAAAGTAAAAAATCAGTATGGCTCTCCATTATCTGATTCCTGGTGCTTACTCAAAACTCAAATTCTCAGAGCCCAATCTCCACTCCAACTGAACGTAACTACTTTCAGTTCCTTAACTACCGAGGATACTTTAAGCCTCTGTGCCTTTATTTATGCTGGGGCCTCTGCCTAGAAACCGTGTGCTCAGGATACCCCTGAGGACTTCAAATTATCCTTCAGAGGATTGCCCACCTTCTATGTACCTCAAAAAGGTCCCACATAGAGCTCTACGAAAGAGTCTATGCCTCCATTGGACTTGTTTTATATATCTGATTTCCTCTATGAGATTACAAACTTCATAAAGACAGCTATGTCTCTATCTCAATATTATCAGCAACTAACTGTGTTGAGCACATGACATCCAGACTCAGTAAATGTTTGCTGAATGAATGAAACAATCAACTGCAGAACTTCATCTTTTTAGTCTATAGCTACATGACACTAAATCAACAGTCTTAAAAGGTCTCCATATCAAACTTGTTTGATTTCCTTTTCCCCAAGAAACTGATTGTATACTTCACCTCTATCTGTACTGGATCAATGTGTCTGTGTCAAAGACAATATACATTTACCTGCTAAATTCTTTATATGAGACAGCACAACCAAACTTATCATCAAAGACAATATCCACACAATATATTGTAGGCTTTTTGCAATTTAATTTAAAAAAAAGGAATCATTTTCAAAGGGAAATATAGTATGCTACACTTGAGGAGTTAACGTAACCTGTAGAAGTAAATAATTATTATTGCATAATGAGTGATTATTATATGTCAGACACTTTACATGGATGATCTATAATCCTTGCAACAACTCTGTAAGGTAAGAACTACTATTATGCCAATTTTACAGATAAGAGGGTAAAATTAGAGGATTTAAGGAATTTACTCAGAGCTAGATTTGAAGTTAGGGATGTCCTACTCTTTTTTTTTTATTTTTATTTTTTTTAGTTTTATTGGAGAACAGTGTGTTTCTCCAGGGCCCGTCAGCTCCAAGTCATTGTCCTTCAATCTAGTTGTGGAGGGCACAGCTCAGCTCCAAGTCCAGTCACCGTTTTCAATCTTTAGTTGCAGGGGGCACAGCCCACCATCCCATGTGGAAATTGAACCCGCAACCTTGTTTTTGAGAGCTTGCGCTCTAACCAACTCAGCCATTTGGCCGCCCCTCTGGAAGCTCAGTGGCAGCTCATTGTCTTCAATCTTGTTGTGGAGGGCGCAGCTCACTGGACCATATGGGAAACAAACTGGCAACCCTGTTGTTCAGAGCTCGCCCTCTAACCAACTGAGCCATCCGGCCACCCAGGGATGTCCTACTCTAAGTGATTTCTCCTACCACCCCTCAGATATTCAAATCTTTTCCCATCTCATTTCTGTGTGATATTTCTGCCAGCTATTATTACCTAAAAATTCAAATGTCTCACTAAAAATATATAGGTATCCAGTTAAAGGCTGTTATCCTACTATTAGATTGAGATGAGAATTTAACACACCCTTTATCATCTCTTCTGGAGATCAAAGTGAAATAGAAATCTTCAAATCTTACTATAAGGATAGCTACAGGTTTTGTCTGATTTTCCAAAAGGTATTGTTGGCTTAGAAGTCTTCCCTGACACTTCAAAGCAAAGTTAAAAGTACGCGTCCCCTTCTAGGTTCCTACAGTGCCTTGTTCCACTTCTAGCTTATCACCTTGCAGAGAAGACTGTGAGGGTGATCGTATCACTAGTCTGTAAGCCTGGGAGGCTAAGGCTGTGCGCATATCCCTAGCTGATACTATAGTTCCTGATACATGCTTGTTGGCCAAATTAAAGTATTTTACCTAAGTAAATATTTTAGACATCTATTGCTATAACTGTAAGAAGTACAAAGCAATGATTGTCCAAGCCTCTTCTTGGCAAAATAATTAATAATAATAATCATCTGTTTAAATAGAAACCCAATGAGTAAAGCAAAGGAAGCAAAACTGCTCTATCTGGATGAACTAGGAAACTCAGAGCCCTAGCTACTCTAACCCCCATCCCTTATTTGACAGCTACCCAATCAAACTACTGAGAACCAGGAAAGCTGAGTTCTAGTTCTTATCCTGCCAGCAATTCATTGTGTGAACTTGGATAAGTCCCTTATTGATCTGGCCAGATCATTTTTGTTATGTAAAATGAGCGAAATAGACTGGATCATTATATGGTTCTCAAATTTTAGTGTTTACTGGAATCACTTTGAGAGCTCATCAAATTGCAGTTTCCTGAGCCTTATTTCTAGAGATTTAATTTACCAGGTCTGCAGTGATTCTGGTGCAGGTGGTCAGAGGACCACATGCTAAGAAACTTTGGACTAGACATTTTCTGAGGCCTCTCCTATCCAACTGCACCATTCTTGGACCTCTACTTACCCACACCACCTCCTCTATCACCTTTCTTCTGGACTTCTCTAGTGGTTCACTTTCACCCCATTTTTTCTTTAATCAGCACAGTGGCAGTTATTAATGAACCAGCAGTATAATGAACAGGGGTCCTAGACCATCAAAAGTGAGCTGCACCCTGTAGATTAGATTACTGCCAAACGAGCTAAAACGTTAAATGCCACAACTAAAAATAGGCTGCTGCATGTTTAAAATAACACGATCACTCCTTAGCTTGGGGCTTTGCTATTTTTACTAAAGGAAAGGAGGGGACAAGTGGCCAGAGGTTGAAAGGGAATTGCTTAAATGAGGAAGCTGTGAAATGAGGTGAAAGCCTAGGAAGAAGCCAGAAGGTGGCACAATTGGTTTCACATGAATCAGGGTCCTCTGTGATTTAAACAAAAAATTTTGGTCTAAACACTCAAAAGAACTTCCCAGACACATTTTCATATTGATTTGTTGCATACTGAAACCAGAATTGTGACATGACCTGATGTCTGAAATCAATATGACAGGTCAAAAAAGATCAAATAAAGTTTCTCTATTTTTCTGTTTTTAACTTTTGATTTAAGTATAGCATACATGTATGTATACTGTACACCTTTACAGGTTTTCATAAACAACACACCAATATAACAAGCATCCAGATAATAAAACAGAACACGACCAACACCCTAGAGTTCCCTCTCATAACCATTTCCAGTTACTACCGTATCCCCAACAAGAACATCCACTATGGTGATTTCTATCATAGTTTGGCTGGCCTCGTTTTGCACTAAATATAAGTAATATTAAATGTACTCTATTGTCTCTGGCTCCTGATGTGAGACTCATCAATATAGTTGCATGTAACTACACTGTTGATTATCACTGCTATATACCACTTCAATGAATACCACAGTTTATTTATCCATTCTACTGTTGATGGGATTTTGGATAGTTTCCAGTTTGGGGCTATTGTCAATACTGCTGTTATGAACATTCTAGAATAGATCTTTTGATGAACATATGTGCACATTATAATTGGATACATTCCTGCAAGTGGAATTGTTGGGTCTCCAGGTTCCAGGGAAGTGGAACTGCTGGGTCTCTTTCTACCTCAGTGAAATTTCTAGGGATCCAGTGAAATGAAAGCTACACCTCCTGAGGTAAAGGATAAGTTGTTGCATCTGGCCCCTCCTACAACCAAAAAAGGGGCACAATGCCTAGTGGGCCTCTGTAGATTTTGGAGTCAACATATTCTTCACTCGAGTGCACTATTCCAGCCCATTTACCAAGTGACCTAAAAAGCTGCTGGTTTTGAGGGGGTCTCAGAACAACAGAAGGCTCTGCAACAGGTCTAGGCTACTGTGCCACCTGCTGTGCCACCTGTACCACATGATCCAGCAGGTCCACTGGGGCTTGAGTGGCAGTGGCACATAGAGATGCTCTTTGGAGCCTGCAGGTGAATCACAGCACACGTCCTTAGGACTTTGGAGCAAGGCTCTGCCGCTCTCTGTTTATAACTACTTTCTGTTTTTGAGAAACAGCATTTGGCCTGTTATTGGGCCTTAATAGAAACTGAGTATTTAACCTTGGGCCACCAAGTTATAATGGGACCTGAGCTACCCATCACGAATTGTGTGCTGTCTGATGTACCACACCATAATGTTGGCTGTGGGAACAGCATTTCGTTATCAAATGGAAATGGTGTATGTCAGATTGAGCTTGAGCAGGCCCTGAAGGCACAAGTGAGTTCTACATGGAGGTGGCCCAAATGTCCATGGCCCCCACTCCTATTAATACATTAGCTTCTCCCTTCCAGCCTGCACTTATGGCATCATAAGTGCACTTCTCTGCAATCAGTGGATGAAGGAAAAGAAAACTCGAGGCTGGTTTACAGATAGTTTTGACTGATACGCAGGCACCAGCTGAGAGTGGATAGCTATAGCACCTACAGTTCCTTTCTGGGACATCCTTGAAGGAAATTTGGAAGGGATACCCTCCCAGTGGGCAGAACTTCAAGCAGTATACTTCATTGTTCACTTTGTTGGAAGGAAAAATGGCCAGATGTATAATTACATACTGATTCATGGACTGTGGCCACTAGTTTGGCTGGATGGTCAGGGACTTGGAAGGGACATGACTGGAAAATTGATGACAAGGAAATGTAGGGAAGAGACATGCAGATATACCTCTCTGAATGGGAAAAAAAACATGACGATATCTGTGTCCCAAGTGAATGCTCACCAAGGGGTGACTCAGCAGAGGAGGATTTTTAATAATCAAGAGGATAAGGCAACTGACTCACCCTGTGGATACCAGTCAGCCCCTGTCCCCAGCCACTTCTGTCATTTCCCAGTGAACTGATGAACAAAGTGGCCATGGTGGAAGACATGGAAGTTATGCATGGGCTCAGCTTGTGCCTGGAGTGATCAGCCTGCTACCCGGTAGCAGGCTGATTACACTGGACCACTTCCAACATGGAAGAGGCAGTATTTTATTCTTACTAGAATAGACACTTACTCTGGATATGGATTTTCTTTCCCTACATGCAATGCTTCTGCCAAAACCACCACCCAAGGACTTACAGAATGCCTTATCCACAATCATGGTATCCCACACAGCATTGCTTCTGATCAAAGAACTCACTTCACAGCAAAAGAAGTGGGGCAATAGGCCCATGCTCATGGCCTACCATGTTCCCTACCATCCTGAAGCAGTTGGCTTAATAGAATGGTGAATAGCCTTTTGAAGACTCAATTACAGCACCAGGTAGGTGGCAAAGGTTGTATATGCTCTCAATCAGCATCCAGTATATGATGCTGTGTCTCCCACAGCCACGATTCACAGGTCCAGGAATCAACGGGTGGAAATAGACGTGGGATCACTCAGTATTACCCTTGTGACCCACTACCAAATTTTTGCTTCCTTTTCCTATGACTTTATGCTCTGCTGGTCTAGAGCTCTCAATTCCAAAGGGAGGAATGATTTCACCATGAGACACCAAAATGATTCCACTGAACTGGAGGTTAAGACTGCCCCCTGGCCACTTTGGGGTGCACGTGTCTCTGAGTCAACAAGCAAAGAAGGGAGTTACTGTCCTGGTTAGGGTGATTGATCCTGACTACCAAGGGGAAACTGGACTACTACTCTGCAATGGAGGTAAGGAAGAGTATGTCTGAAATACAGGAGATCCCTTTGGGCATTCTTGAGTATTACCATGCCCTGTGATTAGGTCAATGAAAAACACAACAATCCAATTCAAGCAGGGCTAGTAATGTCCTAGACACTTCAGGAATGAGGGTTTGTGTCACCCCACCAATTAAAGAATCATGTCCAGCTGAGGTGCTTGCTGAGTACAGAGGGAATATGGGATGGGTAGTGGAAAAAGGTAGTTACATCAGTTAGGCCAACATGACTAGTCAAGCAAGTATCTTTTCTTCCCTCCCTTATGATCATATCACCCAACATAAGATGCATTAATAACAGTTAACTTTATATCACAGTACATGAGTTACAGGGAATCAAGGACAAGAGTAACATCACCCAAGGACTTTGTACCCTCTTCTGGGGAAGGAGTTAGCACATTTTCAGTTGTATATAGGACAGTTGTATTGAGCTAGGCAGAAGTATGACTTTGTTACTATCTTTATTCCGAGATTAAACATGGCTTAAAGAAATGTGTATGAATGCACAGTTAACATGAAGAGGACTGTGATGGTTAGCTGTTATGTCAACTTGGCTAGCCTATGTCACCAATTATATTAAGTACTAATGTCGGTGTTGCTGTGAAGGTATTTTGTAGATGTGTTTAACATCTATAATAACTGATTTCAAGTAAAGGAAATTATCCTGGATAATGCGGGTAGGATTTATCCAATCAGTTGAAAAGCCTTAAGAACAAAACTGAGGTTTCTCTGAGGAAAAAAAGAAATGCCTCCTGAGGACTGCATCAGCATCATCTCCTGCCCGTTTCCAGCCTGTCCCACAGTTTTCAGTCAGACCCCTACAACTGCATAAGTCAATTCCTTGAAATGTGTGTATACACCCTACTAATTCTGTTTCTTTGGTAGAACGCTGCCTGATTCGGCACCCACTATTCCCTACCACTATGCTAATGTTATCAGAGAGATAGAAAGTCTATTATATGGTTTCTGTCCTTGAAAACTTTATAACCTAAAGAATATAAAAAGTCAGCATTGTAAATTATGTCAGGTAGTGTTACATTGCTAAGTGTAAAATGAGTAGCACTGAATTAAGTATTCAAGGAACTTAGAAAAAAGATCTCTGCGGATTTAGGGAATGCTCAGAGCAGACTCTGTGGAAGAAATGGGGACAAGGATGAAGAGTAGACAGCTTAGTTGAATTGAAGTTATATATAATCTATTAAATTTCAACTGCTTCACTGCCTGATTATTCATCAAAGGCTCCCAAGATCCACTGAGTAGTTAGAAATTCTGCCTGATATGCAGAGAGGGAGGTGCAGAAAAACCTAAACTTGGAGTTTAGAAGCCTTAAAAGATTGAACTCCTCTCTACCATTTGGTAGCAATATGATCTTACACAAACAGCATACTACTTTAAGCCTCAGATTTTTAATATATAGAATGAATACATATCCTATCATTAAAGTCATAATGAGAAATAAATAAGATATATAAGGTGCTTAACTCAGTGCCTTTCACAGAGGAAGTACTCAACCAATACTAAGTGAATGCAAAAATATCTCCATATCTTTAAAAAGAATGCTACTAAAATAAAACCCACCAATACTAAATTTCAAATATTTATAAGAGGAAGTATCCTAGATATATACAAGGTATAATCAAACAATATGGTCAATGTTTAAATTAAAAAAAAATTATTACAGTACAAGACACATTGTCATTAACCCCCCTCAAAATACTTCCCCTTGCTTTGAACACACTTATCCCACGTTCTTCACACTTTCTGAAGCAGTACTGGAAGTCTTCTTTCGTGAGTGTC
Organism: Rhinolophus hipposideros; assembly: GCF_964194185.1. Lineage (NCBI taxonomy): Eukaryota > Metazoa > Chordata > Mammalia > Chiroptera > Rhinolophidae > Rhinolophus > Rhinolophus hipposideros. The sequence continues at coordinate 9,108,362 of NC_138069.1, forward strand.
TTTAATTGTGCTGTTGTGGCTGCTTTGATATCCTGAATCATTTGACTTTGGGGAAAAGCCAGAAGTTGAATGGTGCCAGATCTGGTAAATAAGGTGGATGAGGACACAACATAAGTTTTTATTTGACAGAAACTGCCATATACCAGAAGCGATGTGTGACATGGACCGCACCATGATGGAGAATGATTTACAGCACACTTTAAAACACACCTTCTCTCAACCGTAGCTTGCACCCTACTGATTGCACTGAACAAGTTGAAACTTGTCTCACACTGTTACTAAGGTTCCCATATTGAAGATCCCTGTCTTTCTGTTGGATGGCACTTCTTCGGCAGCAGCGTTCACCGTATTTTGTGATCACAATGGAAATGCTCCACATCACACTCTGCTTTTGGTAAGGCAATTTCTGTCTAATATAAATATTATGGGGTGTCCTCATCCACCTTATTCACCAGATCTGGCACCATTCAACTTCTGGCTCTTCCCCAAAGTCAAATTGACCATTAAAGGTAAACGTCATTGAGGCAGCAATGAGAGCACAACTAAAGACACTCACGAAAGAGCACTTCCAGAATTGCTCAGAAGGTGGGAAGAATGATGGGATAAGTGTGTTCAAAGCAAGGGGGAGTATTTTGAGGGATATTAATGGCACTGTGTCTTTTACTATTAATAATTTTTTTAATTTAAATGTTTATTGTTTGATTACACTTTGTAAATTTTAAATCGATGGCATTAGCTAATTTTTCAAAAAATTAGGTAATTGCTCTTTTGATCAGGTTCTAAAACCTGACCAAACTTTTTATAATTTCACTATTTCCACTTTGTGCAAGAACTTTCAGAACACACTTTATGACTGAACTTCCTGTGTACAAAAGGAACTTACAATGAAGACATGTTTCATATCTTTCAAGAAGTACACTCTGCATTCATACTACAGTACCTTGAGGAATATCTTTAGGAAGAGAATATTTCTTCTTCTTTAAAATAACACCTTTACTTTTTACTTGTCTAGTTCCTGGTGATGCTCTAATAATATAACATATTTCTGATGTATTTGAAGGAAACTGAAAGAGAAGAAAAAGCAGATATTGCGTAATTCTTCCAGGCACTATATTTGCATGTTGTTTTATTTCAAAGGTAAACAGTCTTAACATCTATATTTCATAAATATTAACAATAGAAAGCATTTATGAAATGCTTACTCCACTCCAGACACTAATTGGTTTTAAAACATTTGTTTATTTAATACTCACAAGAACCAGGCAAGGCAGATTATATTATCCCCATTTGTAAAATGAGGAAACTTAGGTTCAGAGAAGTTGGATAACTTATTCAAAGACAGAGAGAAAGTAATAATAGAGTTGAGATCCAACCACTCGAAAGTGCGAGAGAAAGTTTACTGATTTACTGAACTAAAACACAAATTTGAATTTAATTCCGAATCAAACACTATATTTCCTTAATTTCCTAACTCATATAATTTCGACAATTTCCCATCAAGCAGTCTCTAGAATAAAGAAATACCATATCTTTCAGAAGTGATATATCTTGTTTCTTAGAACACAGAAGTAGAGATATGTATTTATCAAGGGCTCCTCCATTTTAAATAAAGCCCATATAGAAACTGCTTCCACTGTAAAATTCCGTATCATCCTCTGTGGTGGATATTTGCTATTTTCCTGTCCAGCGTTCATTTTCCATCCTTCTGATACTGAACAGAGCCAGAATTTTCTTGGGAGAACCTACTCATTCTACCAGCCTGCATGCCATCCCTTCCTTATAGATCAGGTGGAGCAGATAATACTTCTGAGCACCAAGATGGCCACAAGACCCACACAGTCTAGCCAATCCATGTATTCCATGGCCCTGGACACAGTGACTGGCTCAGAAGGACACTGTAAATGGGCCAGCAGGAAGAAGGAAATGCTGACCCTGAGATGCTGACCCTGTGATTCTGGCACTAAACCAGAATCTTAAAGGGGGCGAAAGTGGTCCCAGATTGATATTTAACCCTAGCTGTGGCTGTTGTCATCGAAACAGATATAAATGCTCTTAGGATGATGTGATCCTCAATGTAAGCCAATAGGAATCTTATCAAATAAGAGCAAGAAAAATTATCTGGGTCAGGGTCAGTGTCAGACTTGTTCTTCAAGATTCAGCTCAGAATCGTACCAAGCAGAAATGATGAACAAAGTACATTTTATGTCCTCTATAATTTTATTATAACAACAATAAAGGAAGCACTGAATTCATGAGAAATCAAGCTACCATGTGTAAGACTATACAAGAATATCAAACAGTGGGTTTAAGCCCCCAAATAAGAAGATATTAGAACTGCCACATCAGGCTAGAATAACAATGCATGAAATGATTCAAGGATTAACAACTCAAATCTCATGGATGAGTAAGCAAAAGGAGATTATCAGGAATGAAAAGCAGACTTGAAAACGAACCAACTAGAACTTCTTGAAATGAAAAATAAAGCTGTTGAGATAAAAATTTGATGGAAAGCTTAAGCAGCACAGTAGACACAGCTGAAGAGAGAATTACTGTAGAAATTAACCAGACTACACAAATAAGTGAAAAATATTAAATATGGAGGACAGGAATAGCCTAAGCAAAAGTACAATAAAAAAAATAGAAAAAAATGCTAATCTATTTACGTATACATTCCAGTGAAATTATAGTGTACCCAAGATAAGGAGATCTTAAAAGAAGCCAGAATGAAAAGATGTGTCAGTCCTCAAGACCACCCTCAGACTCAATGATTTGCTAGAAAGACTTATAGGATTCAGAAAAGCTGTTTCACTCATAGCTATGGTTTATTATAGCAAATGACACAAATTAAAATCAACAAAGGAAAAAGGCACATAGAGTGGAATCCAGAAGAAAAGGTCTATAGAGCTGAACCCAAGAGGACAAGCTTCCAGTTGTCCTATCCTAATTGAGTCACATGGACAGCATTTAATTCTCCCACATGCAAAGTGTTGCCAAACAGGGAAGTTCAGTGAGCTTACATACAATTTACAGTGAAGTGACAACTAGGCTAACAGAAGAGTTGCAACAACAACATGGAAATCAGAAGACACTGGAATGATAATAGCAAAGAACAGAGAAAAATGGCTGTTAACATAGAAGTATGTTGAGTTTCTGTCTATGTCGAAGACCAGGATTGAGCAGTACGAGAAAGAGCTGGAGAAGATGAGGAACACAATTCCATTCGATGAGATGACCATTGAGGACATGAATGAAGTCTTCCCAGACACCAAATTAGACAAGAAGAAGTATCCCTACTCTTCTTACAAACCAACTGAGAATTTATAGACTTAAGTCTGGGAGAAAGCTGTGGCCCTCGTATTATAAACTTGACATTAAAAATAATTACATAGTAAAAAATAAAAATAAAAAAAAATAATTACATAGTAAAAAAAAAAGAAGTATATACCATAAAGGCAGAAAAAATTTAATAAAAATCATATCACATCAGAGTGAACCAGAAATAGGGAGAGTCCTCAACCTTGTGAAAAATATTGGTGGTCCTGAATATTGTTTCTCAAAGATTTTTGGTTTTTCTTGGATATGATGCACTTTTTGACCCCCAGTTCAGTAAGGTCACATGACTATTTCTGGTCAATGAGTTCTGAGCAGAGGTAATGAATGTCACTTTCAGGACAGAACATTTAATTGCCAATGTAAGAAGATCCGCCAGAGCTTTACTTTTCCCATTGGCATAGTTTCTACCAATATTCAAGATGCCTGCTCTGTCAACTAAAATGAGCAATGGAGGTATAGCATGAGCAAGAAATGCATCTTACTCAACATAATGGGGGTATAGCATGAGCACATAATGAACCTTTATTATTTTAGCTGCTAACATTTTTTCAGTTGTTTGTTACATTTTACCCTGCTTAGTACAAGTTATCTATAAAATAAATTGTACGACCTTTAATCTTAACAGTGAAACTTTGAAAACAATTTCCCTTAAGATCCCAAATAAGAAATAGATTGTATTGTAGATCTTATCCAGGATAATAAGGTACAATTCACATGGAAGAAACAACATTGCTATTATTCATAGATGATATGATTGTCTACATGACAAATCCAAAAGAATCTACAGACATATATTAGCATTAATAGCAGGGATCTGGCCATACACAGATATATACAAATCAATTGCATTTCTGTACTCCATCAACAATAAGTTAGAAAATGAAATTTATAAAAGACAATTTACAATAGCGTTAAATGATGTAAAATACTTAGGAATATGTCTAACAAGAAATGCAAGATCATTCTGGTTAAAATAAGCTCTACTGAGAAATATTAAAGAACACCTAAACACGTGAGGAAACATACCACATTCATGGAATGAAAAATTTAGTAAAGATGTTAGTTCTAAAAAATGAAAAGTAGAGGAATGAATGACCCAAACCACAGGGTAATAGTTACTTATGGGAGAGTGTGAATGGAATCATGGTGAGACATGGATTTGGGGAGAATGGCATTTGTAATGCTCTGTTTCACTGTTTGCATGTTAGACATGAGGGTGTTCATCTATTTTTTTTAAACTATGCATACTCTCTTTTGTATGAATGCTATATTCATATAAAGAGAAAACAATCAAATTCCCAGATCTATTCTCCCACTTCTTGTAACAGCTTTTACCCAACTCAAGCAAAAGACTGGAGGATTTTTCTATGAAAGTGGTATAACAGATGGTTTCTTTTCTGAGGGATTTCCAGCAGCTGGAAGTAGAGGTGTTCTGCTAAAACATAAGTGATGCTGAGACTCCCAGTCCAATGAGGCCCATATTCTCCAGGCAAGAAACTGAAAGATTGTGCTCTCAGCAGTCCAAAAGGAAAGATCTAACATTGCCAGTATAAGCAAAAGGCTCAGCCATATCACCCTACAATAAATTTCACAATTGACAAGCCGCACCCAGGAGCTACCGTGTCCAGTCAGCTTTTTAGAACCACAATCTTAAATATGAGTAGACAGGTAAGTAATACAACAAATAGAGAAAGAGAGTGAGAGCAATAGCTAGAGCAAGAAAAGGAATAATGCCACTTGGAGGAAACAGACAATAGTAGTGAAAGAAAAATGGAGATTAACTAATTAACATTAGAAAATATGACAACCATGAAACAAGTATGCTATAATAAAGGGGCATACAGAGAACAAAACAGAGCTCTTGTACATTAAAAATATCATAGCATAAATGTAAAATCTTCAATATAAGATTTGGAAGATAAAATTGAAGGAGTCTCCCACAGAATAAAACAAAAAGATAAAGAAGATTTAAAAAAAAAAAAACAAGATAAGAAGATGAGAGGGCCAGTACAGGAAGTCCACTATCCAAACAATAGATGTTCCAGAAAAAGAAGAAAAAAGAAAACAAAGAAGTACAGCTTATCAATGAAATAATTTTCAAAATTTCCCCAAACTAAAGTTCATGCTTCCTGAATAAAAGAATCCACTACGTTCTAACACAATACATGGAAAAAGACCCATACCAAAGCACATCATGATGAAATTTCAGAACACTGAAAATAAAAGAGAAAATCTTTCTAGCTTCCACAAAAAGAACAAGTTGGTTATTAATAAAAGACTAGGAATCAGCATGCTTCTCAATTAACACAGGAAGCTAGAACTGTAATAAAGTTATGCTGGAAAACTTCTAAAGAAAATAATTTCCAACCTAGAATTCTCTACCTAGCTTAAACAATCAGTCATATATGAGAATGGAATAGAAACAATTTCAGTCATGAAAGGACTCAAACAATTTTTCTATACCATGTACCCTTTCTCAAGAAGCTCTGAATGTCAATGGCCTAGACTTAAAGGAGAAATATACAAATCTGCCTTTGTAGTAATAGATTTTAAAACCTCTTAATAATTGATAGATCAAGTAAGCAAAAAATCAGCAAGAATATAGTCGACTTGAACATCACTATCAATCAACCTGACCTGATTGACATTTATAGACCATTCTACCCAACAAAAGCAGAATACACATTATTCCCAAATGCACATAGAACATTTACCAAAATAAACCATATGGGTTATGAAACATGTCTCAATAAATGTTAAAGGATTGAAGGCATACAAAGTATGGTCTCAGACCACAATGGAATTAAATTAGAAATCAGTAATAGAAAGATCCCTAGAAATTTTCCAGATTTTTGAACAGGAAATAGCACCCTTTTAAACAGCCCATGGATCAAAGAACAAATAAATAGGGGAAGTGGAAAGTATTTGAACTGCATGAAAATGAAAATACAGCAGGTCAAAATTTGTGGGATGCTGCTAAAGCAGTAGTCAAGGGAAATTTGTAGCATTAAACACCTATATTAGAAAACAAAAGGGCCAGCCTAGTGGCTCAGGCCTAGTGGCTCAGGTTGGAACTCTGTGCTCCTAATGTGGAAGGCTGCCAGTTTGATTCCCACATGGGCCAGTGGGCTCTCAAACACAAGGTTGCCGGTTGGATTCCTCGACTCCCGCAAGGGATGGTGGGCAGCGCCCCCTACAACTAACAACGGAAACTGGTCCTGGAGCTGAGCTGCGCCCTCCACAACCAAGATTTAAAGGACAACAACATGACTTGGAAAAAGTCCTGGAAGTACATACTGTTCCCCAATAATGTCCTGTTCCTCTTCCCCAATAAACTCTTTAAAAATAAAAAAAGAATGGTCTCATTATCAATGACTTCACTTTCTACCTTAAGAATAAAATGAGCAAATTAAATCCAAAGTCAGTAGATAAAAGGAAATAATATCAGAGCAGAAATCAGTGAAATAGAAAAATCAACAAAATCAAACTTCTTGCCAGATTAATCAGAGGAAAAAAAAGAATACACAAATTACTGATATCAGGAATGAGAAAGTTATATCACTACAGATGCCAACACATTAAAAGGATAATAAGAGAATATTATAAACAACATTTGACAATAAATTTGACAACTTGTAGAAAAATGGACAAATTCCTTGAAATACACAAACTACCAAAGTTCACTCAAGAAGAGATAAATTGAATAGCCCTAAAGAGCTTTTCATTGTAGCTTATTTCCTTCCAATACAGAAAACTCCAGGCCTAGATGGCTTTATTAGTGAATTCTACTAAACATATAAGGCAAAAATAATACTAGCTCTTTTCCAGAAAATTCAAGAGGAAGGAATACATCCTATAAGGCTACTTGTCCTGTAAGGCTACATCCTAAAAGGCTACGTGTACTGTAAGGCTAGCATTACTGACTCCAAACTCAGGCATAGCCATCAAAAGAAAATAAAACTACAGATCCTCATGAACATCAATGCAAAAATTCTAAAAAGAATTTTAGTAAATCAAATACAATAATATATAAAAAGAAAAATACACTACAACCAACTAGGATATATTCCAGAATGCAGAGTTGGTTTAACATTAGAACATCAATCAACATATTATAGTCAATTCATTATCCTTATCAATTCATCATCATCATCAATTCCCCATATTAACAAATTGAAAATGAAAAAAAACCCTGTGATCATCTCAGTAGACACCCAAAAATACATTTGGCAAAAATGCAACATCCATTCCTGATTTTTAAAAAAGAACACACCCGATCTCATCTGAAACACACCCGATCTCATCTGAAAAAGAGCTCTCAAGCATATTAGGAATAGAAGGGGACATCCTCAACCTAATATCATACTTAATAGTGAACCACTGAATATTTTCCCTCTAAGTACAGAAGCAAGGCAAAGATGCCTGCTCTCTCTACTGCTCTCACTCATCACTGTACAAGAGGATCTAGCCAGTGCAATTAGGCAAGGGGAGAAAAAAGTCATCAAGATTGGAAAAGAAGAAGTAAAACTGTTTTTATTCACATGTTATATAAATACTTATGGTCTGATGGAACCTTGTTGGGGAGGAACCCTACTAGAACTAATAAGTTTAGCAATTTTGCAGTATATTTGTTATGAACTGAATGTTTGTAGTCCCACAAAATTCATATGTTGAAGCCCTAACCCCCACATGAAACTGTTATTTGAAGATAGTTTCTGTGAAAGAATGATAAAGGTTAAATGAGTTCTTAAGGGTGAGGCTCCAATCAGAAGAGAAAGAAAAGCAAGAGCTCTCTCCTTATTTATGCAAGTCGAGAAAAAGCAATGTGAAGTCATAGTAAGAAGGTGGCCATCTACAAATCAGGAAGAGAGCCTTACCAGGAACTGAATAGACTAGCCCCTTGGTCTTGGACTTCCCAGCCTCCAGAACTGTGAGAAAGTAAATTTCCATTGTTTAAACTACCCGGTCTACGGTATTTTGTTATGGCAGCCCAGGAAGACTAATATAATCATCAATATACAAAAAAAAATTATTTTTATAAGCTAGCAATGAATAGTCAGAAATTGAAATTAAGAATACCATTTACAAGGGCAGCTGGATGGCTCAGTTGGTTAGAGCACAAGCTCTTAACAAGGCTTCTGGTTCAATTCCCGTGTGGGATAGTGGGCTGCACCCCCTGCAACTAAAGATTGAAAACGGCGACTGGATTTGGAGCTGAGCTATGCCCTCCACAACTAGATTGAACGACAACGACTGATAGGTCCTGAAAAAACACACTGTTCCCCAATATTCCCCAATAAAAAATTTTTTTTAAATACCATTTACAGTAGCATCAAAAATATGAAATATTAACATCTTGTGGGAATAATGACTTATACAGTGGAAACTACAAAATATTTCTGAGAAAAATTAAAGACCTAAATAAATGAATAGATACCTTGTTCTTGGGTTGGAAGACTCACTGTTATGTTAGTTAACCCCAAATTAATCTTATACATTCACAGCAATTCTAATCAAAATCCCATCAGGCTTTATTTTGGTAGAAATTAACAAACTGATTCTAAAATTCATATAGAAATGCATAGGACCTAGAATAGCCAAAATAATTGAAAATGAAGAACAAAGTTAGAGGGCCAACACTATCTGATTTCAAGAATTATTATAATGCCACATTAGTCAATACTGTGTGATCCTGGCATTAAGATAGACGAATAGATCAGTGGAAGATTATAGAAAATCCAGATACAAACCCATGCATACATACGGAGAATTGTTTTTCAACAAAGGTGCAAAGGCAATGCAGTGAAGATAGAATAGTCTTTTGACAAGTAGTGCTAGAATAATTGAATGTCCATATGCAAAAAAAGAAGGAAGTTAAACCCATACCTCACATCATATATAAAAATTAACTCATAAGCATAAGAGTAAAACAACTGTAAAATTTCTGGAAGAAAACATAAGAGAAAATCTTTATGACCTTAGGTTAGGCAAAGATTTCTTAGATATAACGGCACCCCCGTTTAAAAAGAAAAAGGAAAAACTGACAAGTTGGACTTTATCAAAGTTAAAACTTATGTTCTTCAAATGACAGTGTTTCACAAGAAACTACATATTGTCTGATTCCATTTATATGACATGCCCAGAAAAGGCAACTCTAGAGACTGAAAATAGCTTAGTATTTGCCTGGGGCTGGGTATAAGCACCGGACTTAACTGTAAATGGGCATGAGTGATCTAACTGGGGGGATGAAAGTGTTCTAAAACTGACATATGGTGATAGTTGCCCTACTCTGTAAATTTACTAAAAATCATTGACTTGTATGCTTGAGATGGGTGAATTTTATGGTATGTAAAATACACCACAAAAAGTTTGTTTTTTCATTTTTTTAAGAAGACAAGTGGATGAAAAGATAACGCATAGACTGGGAGAAAATCTTTCAAAGTATGAATCAGGTAAAGGATTGCATCCGGAATACATAAGGAACTCTCAAAACTCTACAATAAAGTAAATCAAACAATTTTTTTTAAGTGGGCAAAAGATCTGAACATCTTGGCCCCCATTTACCTTTATAATCTCGCTTTTAGCTTTCTCCTCACCACCCGGGTCCCCAGCCTCATCCCAGGGCCACACTGAAAAGGTCGAGCTCCACTGAATACTACACATTCCTAAATTCTATCTCTAGTTCTTTGCCTCTTTCCTGTCTTACTATCTGTGTCTCTGTATCTCTGCCCCCACTCCCCTTCTCCCTGGCCCTTTCTCTCTCACCCTCTCTCTTTCTGTTCTGTTTTTCTGTTCAATCCCTCTCTGTTCCCACCCCCACTCCCATGGCTCTTTGTTTTCTTCATTAATGGAGCACAGCACTTCCATATAACACAGTGAGGCTGGTGACCACAATTTATATATACAGACAAAAACTGAGTTTTGGATTAAAGTAGGATAATACTGTTTCCTCTAATTGTTTAATACCTGCAAGTCCTCATAATGCAAAATGTGTTGGCCGTGGCAGCCCAGTATCCTTAATTAGGCATTATAACTGACTGCTGACTCCACATGTAGATGTTAGCCTTAACTGAGTTACAGATTTTTAAAAGAATCTCATACACAACGTATCTAATTTAATAGTAATTATTTATTTTCAGAATTGAAGGAAAATTGAAAATACTACCTCATTTGAAGAATGTTCTTGCAAACTTGACACAGGAACAATTTCATCTGAATTAACATAGTTGCTGACATTAGGAAACAGTTCCTCACAAGATGCTTTTCGCACTGAGGAGAGATCAATCTATAAAAGAATATATTACTCTTTTGTAGAAGTTAAATGTTGCAAAAACTATTATTTTTATGTAATTAAAGGAAAATTGAAATACACTATCTTATTAGAGGCATTTTCTTACGGACTTGACATATGAACAGTTTCATCTCCATATAATTACTGACATTTGAAAATAGTTCTTCCAAAGATGCATGTTTAACTGGGGACAAATCAATCTATAAAGAAGATTATACTCACTTTAGCTCTAAAGTTGTTATTTAAATAGGTATTTTTATTAGCTACAGCATCATGTATATTTCCTATTTATTCATCCAATTAATATTTATTAAGTTCCAATAAATGAAATTCATCTACCCAGCAACCACACATCTCCTCAGATAAGTTTCCCTACCCTTCCCTTAAATGTCAGCCTTCCCCAGTGTTCTGTACTTGCCTCTTCATGACTACCAACTGAACGCTAGAGATTTATAAACCTCAGCCTCTAACATAGAACTCTTTCTTGAGCACCATATCCATATCACCATCAGGTTACGGAAATCACATAGTTCTACATCAAATTCAAAATATTTAAAATCAGATGCATGATTCATACTCTTTAGGTTGGGACTCCAAGAAGTGTTGCCATGTTGACCAGCTAGATCTGACTGGAGAACCTGGTCTGAAGCTAGACTAGAAAGCATATCGGGGCACTGTGTATGGCATGGGGAGTGAAGGGGTTCAAAATGAGCCTCCGCAAATGTGCCACTTTGGTATGTGAGCTGGTATTCTGAGCTGAAGGCAATTAAGACCAAGCAGACTCAAGAAAACATTTACTTCTTCCTTAATCAACAAAAAGAATTTATATTGGGGGAGCATTTCAGATCTTGCTACCTGAAATATGTCGGTTTGGTTCAAATAAACTCAATAAAAATTCTCTACAAGTTTGGACATTTCTTATGTCAACATTTACTTGGCGACGTTCAGCAGGATTCTGAAGAAGCCCACCCAGGACCACCCTGTGGACCTGGACCCCATGCAAGGTACAAGTAGGAGCCCCTCGTGCCCTACTGGCTCCCCACATCACATCGTGTGAACTTTCCTGAGTCTTCTCTTGGAATTCCAGGCCTCCTAGCTTTAAGTAACAGGCCATGACTTTATTTGTGCTGTTCTTAGAAAATCCTTGAGGTAGGTAAGGGTTGAGATAATGCAGGGACAAGGAGGAAAACAAGGTTGCTATTTTAATTTCAGCTTTTTTTATTGAATTGCTTACCGGGAGTCTGAACAAAATCTTTGTTGGATAAATGAGAGACTGAACTCTCTTTAACTCCAAAAGAGAAAGGACACTTGCTTCTTCAATCCAAATACCCAATGGGGTGACAATAGTTGTTCAGATCCCCAAATCCAGAGTGGCGGTGATGGGAGCCAGTTAAATACTCTATAAGTAAATATTATAAAAGGCACCATACTTAGGGTTTCCCTGACTCTTAGTTAGTCATGTCCCTTGTGGGGATCCTGGAAGCTATGTATGTGTATTATTACAAAAGATACTAGATCTCATCTCCTTGTACCTGAGCTATCCCCAGACTGCTATGTAAGCTGCTGCATGGACTCCTGGGAGCATTGCTCCCAATGAAAAGAAACACCTGACTCTGACCTGCTTGCAAACTGTGCTCCTGTTGTTTAGTTGAACCTAAGAAGAACCCAGGTTGGGTAAGAGCTAAATCATAAAACTCTTAGAAGAAAAGAGAGTGGAAAGCTTCATGACATTGGATTTCACAATAATTTCTTGGATATGACACCAAAAGCATAGGTAACAAAGGAAAAAATAGATAAATGGGACTACATGAAAACTGAAAATTTTGTACATCAAAAGACACTACCAACAGAATGAAAAGGTAACCCACATAATGAGTTATTTGCAAATCATCTATCTGATCAGGGGTTAATATCCAGAATATATAAAGAACTCCTACAACTCAACTATAAAATAAACAACCTGATTTTTAAAATGGGTGAAGGACCTGGATAGGTATTCTCAAAAGAAGATATACAAATGGCCAGTAAGCACATGAAAAGATGCTCAACATCACTAGCCATTACGGAAATACAAATCAAAACCAAAATGAGATACCATCTCACACCCATGTGGATAGCTATTATTTTAAAAACACAGAAAACAAGTGTTGGCAAGGATGTAGAGAAATCAAAACCCTTATGTGTTGTTGGTGGCAATGTAGAAAAGTGCAGCTGCCATGGAAAACAGAATGGCAGTTCCTCAAAAAGTTACAATGAGAAGGACCATATAAGCCAACAATTCCACTTTGAAGTATATATCCAAAAGAATTGAAAGCAGGGTCACGAAGAGATATTTGTATACTCACATTCATAGCTGCATTATTCACAATAGCTAAAAGATGTAAGCAACCCAAATGTCCATAGACAGACAAATGGATAAACGAAATCCGGTATATACATACAAAGGAATATTATTCAGCCTTAAAAAAAGAAGGAAATTGATACATGCTACAACATGAATGAACCTTGAAGACATTATGCTCAGTGAAATAAGCCTGACACAAAAGGACAAATACTGCCTGACTGCATTTAAAGTACTTTCAACAAATTAATAAAGACGGAAAGCAGAGTGGTGGTTCCCAGGGACTGGCGAAAGGAGGAATGGGGAGTTATTTAATATGTATGAAGTTTCAAACAGTTCTGGATATGGATGGTGGTGATGGTTGCATAACAGTGTGAATGTACTTGAATTGTACACTTAAAAATGGTTAATATGGTAAATTTTATGTTACATATATTTTGCCACAATAAAAAAAAGTGGGGGGAAAAAAGAACCTTGGTTGGTACTGCAATATTCTAATCTTTTTGCTTTCTTTTATGCATAGCAGTATATAGAGTACTTCCAGTGAAAGTGTGTTTATGCAACAGAAAAATACAGACATTATTCTCTATGTGCAATATTCCCCATGTGTTACAGAAACAGAAAAACGGGGAGGAAAGGGAGCCAGAAAATAGATACTACAAGTGCAAATGCTAATACTTACCTCTAAACCAGCTGTTTGTGAAGATGGAGTACTTGTTAACAGGCCTCTGCTTTTCTTATCACGAGTACTGGAATTTGTGTTCTATCAATGTTTTGTGAAATAGGGGATTGAATAGCAGAAAGAAATAAACTACTTTAATACCATAAAACACAATTTAAAATTAGTAGACTAAATCATAATGTGTCGTACTAAAAAAATTGTAATCTGCTAATTAAATTTTAAACTACTAGACAGGTAACTAAAGAATTTGTGGCTTCAACTAGGTCAGACCACTCCCAAGAGAACTTTATGTGGCACAACAACTATATGAGAATATTTTGGTTGTAATCACTATTAATTTAGGAAGAACAGATAATTAAAGTTTTGAATCAGGAAATGGTGTTTTGATTATCTTTGTCAACTGCTAAGAAAGGTATTTCACTGACAGCATTTGTTGAATTCCTAGTATATACTGTACTTTTTATGGAAAGGGATTCTAAGTTATTTCTGAAGCTGTTGAAACATATGTAGAAAGGATAATTGGTTTAAAATACATACATTTAAATGTATATAGATACTTTCATTTATGCAGCATTAAAGTTAAAGAAATTACAAAGTAGGATGCAGACTTATTTTCTATTTCTTGAAGATGCAAAGTGGCAGACAAAGAAAGGAGGTGGACAAATCAAGAGTGAGAGACAGAGAAGCGCAAGAGACAGGATCAGAGAGCTAAAGAGTTTAAGAAAAAGGGAAGGAGAGAGAGGAAGAAGGGAGGGAGGCAGAGAAAAGAAGGGAGAAGGGGGAAAGGGGAAAAAAGGGAGGATGGAGAGACAAAAGACAGAGAGGAAGGAAGAAAAGAGGAAGATTGTGAGGAGAGAGTGAGGGAAAAGAGAGATGGAGAAGACAGAGACCAACAGAGACTGTGAGAACAAAAACTGAGATGGACAGTCAGGGAAACAGAGGACAGATACAGAGAGATCAAAACAGAGACAGGGAGTAGAGAGAGAGAGAGCTTGACACTAAGAGGCAAAAGCAGGGAGAGCAATGACAAAGAAACAGGCAGAGAGGCAGAGCAGAGAGAAACAGTGATAGACTCAAAAAAGAGGCGGAAGACAGGCAGCTTTATTCCTAGCAATCAGCTGCCCTTTCAACTCCCAGATTTCATGAAACAACCATGTCCCTCTGATAAACCTCTTTGAACAGGTGTCTATTACACTCTGCCAAGTCTGAACCCAAACTCAGAGTTTGAACAGCATAGGAAAAGTTTGTTAGGTTTCTTTTTTCTTTCTTTCCTTCTTTCTTTCATTCTTTTCTTTCTGGCTTAAAATCTGTAAACTAGTTGTTTGTTCAAGACATAATCTGGAATAGTATATAAGGAAAATTTTTATCAAAAAAATTTTATGGGCATATATACCTGGTACACTGAATATGTCAGTTCTCTAATTCATTAGCTATATAGTCTTTTAATTTCTTCATCTGAACAATGAGGATTATTCTAACCCTAGGGACTGCTATGCAAAATTCACAAATAATACTTGTAAAGAGAACCTATGGTGCCTGGAGAGTAGGAGAAACTCAATGATAGTGATTATTATTATGATAATAATATATTCCTCCATGGTGGCAGCCATGGAGGTGCTGTGCTCAGATCTTGAACAAAGAATCTGCTGTTCCACCACGAGGGGTGCAATTAGCTGACAGCCCCCAGCCGCAACATCTTTAGAACCTGCTTCAACTTTTGGGCTGAGACCATCATCTTCTCAGGCAACCCTCAGCCAACATCTGAGGACAGCAGCCCAACATAGGATACCGGTAATGGACAATCTTTGCTCCCGACGTCCCCACTGGGAGAGCTTCTGTCACGACTGAGGCTATTGCCGCCCAATCCTGCCTCCTCCCTGCTTTTCCTTCTCAGGTGTTACCCTTTCCAATTCTTAATTCGGTCTGAATATCTGTGTCCCAAGTGACACAATGTGTGTCCACTGTCAGTCCATTTACAAAACACCTGCCTGTATATAGTTGTAAGTATTTAGAATCTCTGCATTTTTTCCCTATATTTGTTAAAAAACTGTGTATTTAAATTTCCCCAATAAGTACATTTCTTTGTATAGTCTTTTCAAGAATTAGCAAAAGGCCAGTGCTTACCAATGCAGGTTCCAAGCGCTGAGGAAGCACAACTGTGGTAACTGATTTACCTGCATTGCTTTCAAGAAGAGACCTCTGGTGAGGTGATGGAACCTTGACTTTTAGATGATGAGAGCTTAACTTTGTTTGAAAATTTGTATCTCTAGGTTCAGGATCTTTTTTAGGCTAAAACAAATTCATAATCATGAAATACATTTCACAGGCTGAAAAACGTTTCTAACATTTCTCAGATGTTCTATTTTTATTGTAATGTATGTTACAATTGTTACAATTAAAATAGGACATATACATTATTCTTTCTAACTACCTACCTATCTACCCATCTATCCATCCCCCCAATTTGAAAAAAAGTTTTAAACTTAAAGATAAATCTTTCTCTAAAAAAATAAGGTTTTCTATATATATAAAGAAAAAAATCTGTTGAAAACTGAAATAGTTTGAAATATACTCAGCTCAAAAAATGTCCCTACCACATATAAGGCAACAACTCTCAAAAACGGTCCTATGAAAAGAAAAATGAAAATGAGATCTAGCTATTACTCAATATTTAAAATTAAATTTTAGAGAAAACATTAAATATATTTATACT
Source organism: Rhinolophus hipposideros (assembly GCF_964194185.1). NCBI lineage: Eukaryota > Metazoa > Chordata > Mammalia > Chiroptera > Rhinolophidae > Rhinolophus > Rhinolophus hipposideros. The sequence goes on from NC_138069.1 coordinate 9,124,722, forward strand.
AATGTCTTCATTATGCAATAATCTTCATTTAAGAAACCAAAAGTCCTCCCTAAGACACCAGGAAGCTGCAACTACAAGAAAGTGTGTTGCTTTACCAGCTAATCCCTGCATTGAAAACTGGAGACTATTCAGTGCCTGCTTGTACTAAGTTATGTAACTTGTCTAATGCTTTCAAGATGTATTTAAAATAGTATTCAAAATTCAAATATATTCAAGTCACTAAGGAGGTGCAGTCTATATTGGGTCCTGAAAGACTGACAGGATTTTTGAGTTTGGGGTGAGGGGTTAAAGAGGATGGTAGAAAAAGGGGAGGAGAAGTAGAAGAGGCTTAGTACATTCCAAGCAAAGGAAAGAACAAAGGTATGGAGCCAAGAGTGAGATACTCACTGGCACCTACCGACTTCTTTCTTTCACTGACGATTTCACACCTTGAACCCAGCTTTTTCTCTAACCCCTGTCATTGTTCTCAGCAATTTCATCATCCCATTCATTCATAACCCATCCAACCAACTGGCCTCTCAGCTGCTTGACCTCCACATTTCCAATAATCTTTTCCCCTCGTGCCATTTCAGTCACTCCATGATCAAACTGAGTTAGCCTTTACCATCAGCAGAAACTACCAAATCACCAGTTTAAAGAGCTTCTTAATATAATTCCAACTCCTGCTCAATTATCTTCATGAAATAAATTTTCTCCAGTTTACTGATCCTACAATTTTATCTTCATTCATGACCCCTCTCCTGTCTTATTCCTTCCTTATCTGCCACCATCCACCATTATCATTACTTTCTTATCCCTTCCTCATCCCTATCACAGATGCCTGACAAATCCCCAGCGCTACATGAACCCTGACATCAATATCCTGCGGACCACCAGTGCAAGTGAGTGCTGGGGAACATTGTACAATCTGCCATATCAGTCACCACACACTCAAAAAGAGTAGCCACAGACTGGCAACTCTTCCACACTTCTGTAGCTTCTCGTATCTATTTCGTATTCACCCTATTTTCCTTAAACATCTAGCTCCTCCCCTCTACCCTTCTCAGCTGACAGCCTTACCTTACACTTCCCTGCAACAACAGAAGACATCAAACAGGATGGAAACACTCCGGACTCATCATTTTGGGGACCCAATGCAAAACAAAAATGTGGGGCCTCTCATTAAAAAACTACCTAAAATGTCAGGATGGCAACCACAAGACATGAACTGAAGTGTGGGGTCTTTCTAAGCACAGAGTCTGGCTTGCTACCCCTACATCTGTAAATGTACCACAGTGGAAACAGCCCTCTCTCTCTCAAAGGCCAGATCGTCCACTTGTATTCTGGGTCCAATCCCTCCCCAGTCATTTTCAATGTAACAGTATAGGGAAGTTTTTGGGTTTTGTGGGTTTTTTTAAATAAATTTTATTGGGGAATATTGGGGAACAGTGTGTTTCTCCAGGGCCCATCAGCTCCAAGTCATTGTCCTTCAATCTAGTTGGGGAGGACGCAGTTCAGCTCCAAGTCCAGTCACGGTTTTCAATCTTAGTTGCAGGGGGCGCAGCCCAACATCCCATTAGGAATTGAACTGGCAACCTTGTTGTTGAGAGCTCACGCTTTAACCAACTGAGCCATCCGGCCGCCCCTCTGGAAGCTCAGTGGCAGCTCATTGTCTTCAATCTAGTTGTGGAGGGTGCAGCTCACTGGCCCACGTGGGAATCGAACCGGCAACCCTGTTGTTCAGAGCTAGCGCTCTAACCAACTGAGCCATCTGGCCACCCTTTTTTGGGTTTTTCTTTAACACTTTATTGAGACATAATTCATATGCCATAAAAATACACCCATTTAAAGAACAAAATTCAATGGTTTTCAGTATATTCACAGGGTTTTTCAATCATCACCACAGTTAAATTTAGAATATTCTTGCCCCCGCTAAAGAAATCCCATACTCATTAGCAGTCAATCTCCATTCCATTCCCAGAAGCCCTAAGTAACCACTAATCTATCTATGTCTGTCATTATATATTTGCCTATCCTGAACATATAAATGGAATTATATAATAGGCAGTCTTTTGTGACTGGCTTTTTTCACATTGCATAATATTTTCAAGGTTCATCTACGTTGCAGCATGTATCAGTGATTCATTTGTTTTTATTGCCAAATAATATTTTATTGTATGAATCTACCACATTTTATTTATCTATTCATCAGTAGACAGACATTGGAGTTGTTTCCACTTTTGGGCTATTATGAATAAATGCTGCTATGAAAATTCATGTGTAAGTTTTCATTAGAACATATGTTTTGTTTCTCTTGTGTATAAACCTGAGAGTAGAATTGCTTGGTCCTATGGTAACTCCATGTTTAAAATTCTGAAGAATTGCCATATTGTTTTCCAAAATGGTTGCACCAGTTTACATTCCCACCAAGATGTTTGAAGGTTCCAATTTCTCCACATCATCACAATGTTTTGCTATCGGTCTTTTTGATTATAGTCATCCTAGTGGATATGAAATAATATCTCATTGTGGCTTTGATTTGCATTTCCTTAATGACTAATAATACTGAGCATCTTTTCATGTGTTTATTGGCCATTTGTATATCTTCTTTGGAGAAATATAGTGAAGTTCTTATACACCAGCACCTTGGGGATGGTAAAGCTACAGTCATGAAGAGACACCTACCAGGAGCAGAACTTTTGAGAAGGGGCAGAACATACAAGAGTTAAGAAATGACATTTAATGCAAGCTATGACACCTTTACATTATAAAATGCTTTGTGTGTATAGAAGTGTGTGTGTGTGTGTGTGTGTGAGAGAGAGAGAGAGAGAGAGAGAGAGAGAGAGAGAGAGAGAGAGAGAGAGAAAACTGGTAGAGCATGAACTGAGACAGTATGCATAAAAGCAGGAAAGGGAAACAAGGAAGTGAAGAAGCACAGAAAAGAAAACATAGAAAGCATGGAGAAGACTTTTTATAGCTTTAGGCTAAAGAAGTGAAGTTCATCCAACTTCAGCTAGATCTCTAGGTAACAGGGAGCTCCTGTTGACTACAGCGTTACATTCAGCTATCCCTTCTTCCTCTCTTCCATCATTCCTATTAGCCCTCAAAAATGATCTAGTATAGCCCATCTTTAAAACAAAACAAACTTCCTCCAACCCTGCCTCTCCCTCCAGTTACTACTCCTTTTCTCTACTCCCCTTTACAGTCAAGCTCTATACATAATCATTACTTCCTCACTTTCTTCTCCCCCCACCACCTTTATCAAAGAATAACTGACAGATATAATTGTATGTATATTTAAAGTGTGTAAGTGATGATTTGATGTACATTATAATATATTGTGGAATAATTACAAAAATCAAGAAATTAACACATCCATCACCACACATAGCTTTTCATGTATGTACATGGTGAGAAAGCTTACGATCTACTCTCACCAACTTTCAAGTATACAATACTATATTATCACCTATCATCACCTTGCTGTACATTAGATTCTCAGGATTTATTCTTATAACTGAAAAGTTTTTACCTTTTGACCCACATCTCCCATTTTCCCCATCTCCCCAGACCCTGGCAATCATCATTCTATTGTCAACTTCTATGAAATTGGCTTTTTTTTTTTTTTTTTTTTAGGATTCTATATATACCATTTCCCTGAAAATAAGGCCTAGCCAGACCACCTGCTCTAAAGTGTCTTCTGTAGCAAAAATTAATATAAGACCCAGTATTAAATTATATTATGCCCGGTCTTATAGTAAAATATTAATTTCTGCTCCAAGAGACACATTAGAGCTGATGGTCTGGCTAGATCTTATTTTCAGGGAAACACGGTATGTGATACCATATAGTATTTGTATTTCTCTGGTTTACTTCATTTAGCATAATGCTCATACATGTCACAAATTATGAGATTTCCTACTTTTTTGTGGCTTAATAACACTTCATTGTCTATATCTATATATCACATTTTCTTTATCCATTCACCTGTCAGAGAACATTTAGGTTATTTCCATATCTTGGTTATTGTGAATAATGCTGCAATGAACATGGCAGTGCAGATATCTCCTCAAGATACTGATTTAATTTCCTTTGGATATATACCCAGAAGTGGGATTGCTGGATCACATGGCAGTTTTATTTTAGTTGTTTGAGGAATGGCCATATAGTTTTCCATAATGGTTGTACCAGTTTACACTCTCATCAACAGTGTACCAGGGTTCCCTTTTCTCCACATCCTCACCAATATTTGTTATCTCTTTCTTTTTGATAATAGCTATCCTAACAGATATGAGGTAATACCTCATTGTGGTTTTGATTTGCATTTCCGTGATGATTAGTAATGTTGAGCACCTTTTCATGTACCTATTGGCGAGCTGTATGTCTTCTTTTGAAAAATGTCTATTCAAGTACTTTGCTCATTTTTTAATTGGATTATTTGCTTTTTTGCTATTGAGTTGTATAGGTTCTTTATATATTTTGGATATTGACCCCTTATAAGACATGTGATTTGCAAATATTTCCTCCCACTCTTTAGACTGCCTTTTTAATTTATTGATTATTTCTTTTGCTTTATGCAGAAGTTTCTTAGTTTAGTGTAGTCCCACTTGTTTATTTTAGCCTTTGTTACATGTCTCTTTGGTGTCTTATCAAAGAAATCATTGCCCAGATCAACGTCAAGGAGATTTTCCCATGTTTTCTTCTAGGAGATTATGGTTTCAGGTCTTACATTTAAGTCTTTAATCCATTTCAAGTTAATTTTTGTGAGTGGTATAAAATAAGGGTCCAGTTTCATTCTTTTGCAAGTAGGTATCTGATTTTCCTATTACCACTTAATGAAGAAACTATCCTTTCCCCATTTTCTGTTCTTGGCACCCTTAAAATTAGTTGGCCATAAATGTGTGGGTTTATTTCTGGGCTCTCTATTCTGTTCCACTGGTCTATATGTCTGTTTTTATGCCAGACCATACTGTTTTCATTTCTATAGCTTTGTAATATAGATTGAAATCAGAAAGTGTGATACCTCCAGTTTTGTTCTTCTTTCTCAAGATTGCTTTGGCAATTTGGGGTCTTTTGTGGTTCCATACTAATTTTAGGATAGCTTTTCTATTTCTGAGAAAAATTCCACTGGAATTTTCATAGAGGTTGCATTGACTCTGTAGATCACTTTGGGTAGTATGGACATTTTCACAATATTAATTCTTCCCAAGAACATGGGATATCTTTCCATTTATTTATGTCTTCTTCAATTTCTCTCATCAATGTCTGATAGTTTTCAGTGTACAGGTCTTTTACCTCCTTGGTTAAATTGATCTCTAAGTATTTTATTGTTTTTGATGCTACTATAAATGGAAGTTAAAAAAAGAACACGTCAGTTTTCCTTTCTATGAGCCTTTCTCCTGTGAGTCTCCTTTACTACTCACAAAAAACACTCACACTTCTGACACTTCTGATCATCAAATGTATGGGGCGTTTTCCCCACAATAAGCAATTCTCTGCAACACAAGCTGGTGTCCTACAATTCAACTCAATTCTAACACAATCTACAACCTGAAGATAGTCGTGTCAGCTCCCACGGTTAACAGCTCAGTCCCACGAAACTGCTCCCACTCTACTTCAGATGCCAATCATAAATACGAGGTCCCCAGGTTACCCAGCACTTCTGTCTGATTTTGGCTACAAATTGGAGTTTCCCATCGCCCTTTCCTCAGATTCAATTAAAATGCTAGACTGGCTCACAGAACTCAGGGAAACACATTTACCAGTTTATTAAAGGATATGATAAAGAATAAACATGAACATCCAGACAAAGAGATACACAGGGCGAGGGCTGGGAAGGTCCTGAGCACAGAAGCTTCTGTCCCTGTGCAGTTGGGGGGTGTCCGCCTCTGAATGAACCCCCTATTATTGGGATTTTCATAGAGACTTCCTCATATAGGCATGATCAATTATTAACCTCAGTTCCAGCCCCTCTCCCCTCTCTGGAGAAGGGGTGGGGGATGAAAATTCCAAGCTTCTAATTATGGCTTGGTCTTTCTGGTGACCAGACCCCATCCAGTAGCCACCCAGGAGCCCACCCCGGGTGCCTCATTAAAACAAAAGATCCTCTAGTGCTCTTATCGCTTAGGAATTTACAAGGGTTTTAGGAGACCTGTGTTAGGGATGGGGCCAAAGACCAAACAATAAAACAAGAGATGCTCCTAGTGTTCTTATCACTTAGGAAATTACAAGGGTTTAGAAGCTCGGTGCCAGGAACCAGGGGCAGAGCCGAGTATATGTATTATAATTATCATATTAATGTGCCCTCAGACCTCTTCCCTTTCCTATGACATTAAATAGCACCTTTGCCCACCCAAACGCTTAAGACAGAAACCCAGAAATGTTCCTTGATACCTCTCAGTCCTTCATCCCCTGTACTAAACCTATGGGCTCTACCTGCAAAATCATTTTGAATCCATGCACATTTCACTCTCCCTCCTATGTCCTAGTCAAAGCCACCACAATCTCGCATCCAAAACCTTTCCAACTTCCTATTAGTGAATCTTCCTGCTGACACTCTTGCCCTCTTTCAGTTTGCTCCCTTATGTATACAATGACAGTGTGCTGTAGTGAAAACAGTACAGGTTTCAGTTCCAGAAAGACCTGCCAGAAGCTCCTCAAACATATTGGTTAACATCTAAATCTCATTTTCTTCAGCTATAAAAAAGGTAAAAACAAAACAAACATATATTTTTTAAAAACTTACCTGAAAGGAATGCTATAAAGAAAGATATCATTAATGAAAAATGCTTAGAATAATGCTTAGCATTGAGTAACCCCTCAAACAGTAACTCCTGCCATATAAATAAAGTCCCAAGACCTCTAGATTCCAAACCTAATGTAACAAACAAACAAAAAAATCATGTATTCCTCAGTATAAAACACTGCTCTGGCTACATAGCAAATGCTTATTTTTATCTCAAATTAATGATTAATATACATTCAATTATCCAAAAAGAAGTTGGAAAAATTATAAATTTTAATTCTCTTCCATTAAGTTTAGAGTATATATTCACGAAACGATAACGTAATCTAGCTGCTAAACTCCAAAAATGTTTTAAATTATTGACTTACATAGCTGAAAATTAATTCCTATGAAAGCGTTGGTTAAAAGTATGTCCTTCCTTAATAAAATTTATGGTTTATATAGTTATTCATCTTCAATACTTGCCTTTTTCTCTGTTTTTTCAGGGATTGAAGGGTGAGTTTTCTTTGCAAGTACAACTTCACAAGCTGCATGATCTATAAATAAAAACATACTTTAGTATTTTAATTATTTAACCTATCAACTGTAAGTACAGAAAAAACTCAAATTTGAAAAAAAAACACTAACTGAATAACTGTGTCTTGTAATCATTTTAGAAGAAGAACGTAATATATGTTGCACAATCTGACTTGCTACAGATAGCAGAAAGCACTCTTTAAAATATCTTTATCTCAAGAGATCCAGGTTTCACAGGAATGAATAAATTCTATATAAAAGATTTACTTTCCAATTAGTAGAGAAAGTATATGTGATTAAAATTCTTCATTAATTATCCTTCCATTTCCACTCTCCGGTATTTTCAGGCTCTTTCTACTGCAATTTTTCTATCAGCATTTAAAACATGTTCAGGTATCTTTCATTTACCCAAAGTTTTATCTGTACCCTAAACCCCTTCCTGCTACTTACTCTGTCTCCTCTTATCCATGGATAAGTTTCTTCAAAGAGCTGTCCACATATACTGGCGTAACTTCGTTTCCTCCTATGTACTCCCACACCCACACAATCTAGTTTCAGCTCCCACCAACACGAGCAGAAACCTTTCCTATCCTTCCTAAATGGATCTCAGTACAACAGGTGTGAACATCTTCCCTCTCTGGCCCCTATTGTAGTTCCTCTTCAGTCTTGACTCTTCCCTTTTCCTCACTCTCCAAACTCAACTCGAAGCAGTAAGTATTTACTGTTTGCGATGTGCCAATTTTACTCATTATATGTACTTAATATTGCAAATTTGGCTTTTTTTATTCTTAACACCAGTAACTTGATTTAAGACACCAAAATATTTTCTTTCAGATTATTCCAATAGCTTTTCAATTCACCTTCCTCTGCAGTCCATTGTTCACATTGTATACCTAAAATAAATATCTAATATTATCTGCTTAAAACTCCTCAAAAAGGATTTCCACGGCCCTCAAGTTAACTCAAGCTTCTTAACTTGACATGCAAAATCCTGGTTTTTATGATCCCTGTATTGCTTACATATATCCAGCCTCATTGCAGAGGTTAATAGGTTGCTAGATAAAATACAGGATGCCCACTTAAAATTCAGATAAACAATGAATAAGTTTTTAGTATAAGTATTTCCCATGTAATAGTACAAGCATGTGCAATATTTGTGACATAATTATATTAAACAATTATTTGTTGCTTAACTGAATTCAAATTTAAGTGGGGATTCTGTATCTGTATCTGCTAAAACTGGCAATTCTTGAGGCTAATCACTCCTCTCATCTTCATCTCCCATGGCAGAGAGAAGTAGTAGATTTCAGAGTTTGGTAAGAGAAAAAAATGGTACCAAGGTTTGACAAAAGATTATATACAGGAAGTGACAAAGAGGAAAGTGTTGAGGATGATCCCCAAGTTTCAGGTTTGCTAAGCTACGTTTACTAATTGAGATAGACCAGGTTAGGTCTTGGTCGTGACAACTCTCAGTCCTAAATCTCTTGGTAACTTTTGTTATAGCTACTTCTAAATGTTGGAGTGTTCCATTTACTGTATTTTGCTGCGTATAATGTGAACTTTTTAGCCCAAATTTGTGAGGGAAAAATAAGGATGTGCATTACACATGGGTAGTATTAAATCCATATATATAAAAGTGTTTTTAATTCTTTTATTTATGCTTATGAGTTAAAAATGTAACTCTAGAAATCAATAACGATATCTTTATGCAAAATACCCTGAAATACAATAATCGGTTTTGTGGAAACGATGAACTTGCAACAACGAAGAGTTCTTGGCCTTCTATGGTGCGTAAGTAGCGTAAATTTGTTACTGGTACATAAAAATTCTTGTACCTTGTATATGTTTTTGTGTTTTGTAATTATTTGTTACATTAAATTTCTTCTATCACAGTATGTTAAAAATAATGCTAAAATTCCTTTATAATACAAAAAACAAGTACCTAAATGTAAACAAATAAAAATTTGAATTAAAAAATTAAAATGAAATATATTTTTCCTCTGAAAGTTTGGGCCAAAAACATGGGTACATCTTATACACGGCAAAATACAATCCTTTGTTTTGTGTTTTTTTACATTTTTCTGTCCTATTTATTTGCACTTCGTAGGTAATCTCATCTATCTTATGGCTTCAAAACATCTCTACTCTGGCTCTAATATTTATCTACAGCCCCAGTCTTTGCCCCAAACTCCAGACTTCTGTGTGATAAACTTGTTTCATCACATCTTCTCTTGATGCTAATAAGCCTTTCAAAGTTTTAATATTTTGTTGAAATATGCCATATATACAGTAATGAGCACAAATCTTATATGTGTATGTATTCATCCATATAATCACCAGCCAGATCAAGATATAACATATTTCCAACACCCAGAAGTTTCCCTTATGTTCTTTCCCAGTAAGCAACCCCTTTCCTAAGATTACCACTATTCTAACATCTATCACTCAGAAGAGTCTTGCCTGTTCTTCAACTTCACATATGTGGAATCACACAGTGTATACATGTTTGTGTCTGTGTTCTTTCATGCAACATACGTAGTACATCTGCCTTTAAAATATATTCCCAGTAAGACCACTGCTACCACTTCAGTCTCTTACACCATTATCTGACCACTACAATAGTTTAACAAGGTCTCCTTGCTTCCACTCCTGCCTGCTTAGTCTATTTTCCACATAGTTGCCAGAGTGGTAATTCTAAAATATGCGTATATATCTGATCATGCCATCTTTCTGCTCTAAGATGTGCTTTTCAGCACATTTACAATAAAATTCCTACTCCTCACAATGGCATATAAGACTACAAGTATATTATACTGCTTAACTAGCTCTCTGACCACAATTTCTACCATTATTTTTCTTTTTTTTTTTTTAACTCATTTTGCTCCAGTCACAGCAACCTCTTTCCTCTTCTCGAAACATGCCAAGCAAATTCCCACCTCATGGCCTTTTCTCTTATTGTTCCCTTTTCCTGGCATGTACTGTCCCCGGATTTTTCACATGGCCTACTCTCCCACTTCACGTAAGCTCTGCACAAATGTCACCTCCTCAGAGGCCTATCCTGATTACCTCATCTAAAATAGCATTCTTAGTCACATTCTCTGTTCTTACCTTGCTTTATTTTCCTTCATTACTCATATTTCTAACATTATTATATATTTATTTGTTTATTTGTTTGTTATCTTTCTTTCTCCACTATAACATAAGCTCTGTTAGGGCAAGTATTTTGTCATGTTCTCCAGCAACTAGAACAATTTGTGTCATGCTGTAGGTGCTTAATAAATACTTGCTGATTGAATGGAATGAATGAATGGTGATATTAGGTGTCTCTGAAACATCCAAGAGGAGATGTCCAGATGTCTAGCATGCAAGGTTCTTAACCTCAGAGGACAGTATAGACTGAGAGCAAATTTGGAAGCCCTGTCTTTTACAAGACACTTATACATATCGGGTAGACTGAAACGAGATTAAAATCTGGGAACAAGCCTTGAAGAACTCCCACATTTAATGGCTAACATAGCAACAGATAAAATTGCAAAGGAGACTGAGCAGGAGTTGCCTGTCAAGTAATTTCTTGCTTATTAGTTTGTCTCTATTACTAGATTATTGGCTCCTTGAAGGCAGGAATAGAGGCATTTCTCGGTTTTTTAACATTTACTAAAGAGCCTGCCACACAACTGGAATACAGTTGGATTTGTTGAGTTAAGGAATACATAAAAACTACCTCTACGACAAGATGTGATTTATTTAATTTTAAGTCAATCAGTCACATAAAAGCAAGAATACAAAAGCATATAATTCTAGAGTCACTATTCTGCCTTACTACCAAGCTTTATAAATAATACCTTCCACAGACAAAGAAAAACATTTTATTGGGCAAGCTCCGTTACTCTTTGATCTATAAAACAAATCCTTCTAATGCTCACCCTGCAGGGTCGTAGGTACTACTCCTTCCAAGAAAGTATGCTTTTACAAGTTTAGTTTTTATCACTAGATTAATTTCTCTTAGAACAGAAACAATCTTAATCATTTTTATTCTCACAGGTCCTAACATAATGCCTGGCCTTTAGTAAATGCTCATTAAGACTTCTTAAAGTGAAATTACATACACAATTTTTTTTGGTTGATATAAACATTTATAACCATTAAGAGCAAAAGCAGCAATTTTTCAAGTTTGTCCCTAAATAGATGCCATAAAACTTGCATGAAGAAAATAGAAATCTGAGAGAGAGCAGAGGTTAAAAAGCTGATAAATGTTTTGTTAAGTTTAATAACCTAGTGATAGAGCACTTATACTGCAAGGTGCTTTGTTGATCTTTTCATTTTTCAATCATCACATGTAACTCAAACATATCTGTTTACTGATTATTTTCCTCTCCTATGACTAGGACTTATGAGGGCAGGGGATGTGTATCACACCCCACTAGCGTATACCATAATGCCTGGTACAGAGTACATACTCTGTAAATGTTTATTAAATGAATTGATGACGGGTGCTGTGGTGAGTTAAGATTCACTTACTAACCTCATATATCCTCATTTTTTAAGTCAATCAAGCTAAAAAGTACTCAGTTTCCCGGGCTACCAATTTTCTTAATATATACTGTTTTGTGACAAAAGTAAAGAAATACAGAATTATGAAAATGATTAGTTTCACTATTTATTACCTGATTCTGAATTTGAAGTACTCTCTGGTTTTGGAGAAAAATTTTCATCTGCTAATGTCATCACTCTATAATAAGAACAAATAAATGGTACACTTTTATTTATATTTATTTTTAATTTTTATTTTTCAATTACAGTTGACATTCAATATTTTATGTTACTTTCAGGTGTACGGCATAGTGGTTAGACTATTAAATTTATATAATTTATGAAGTGATTCCCCAATTAGTTTAGTACCCACCTGGCAGTATACATAGTTATTACAATATTATTAACTATATTCCCCATACTGTACTTTACATACCCATGACTATTTCGTAACTACAAATTTGTACTTCTTAATCCCTTCATCTTTTTCACCCAGCCCCCAAACTCGCTCCCATCTGGCAGCCATCAGTTTGTTCTCTGTAAATGGTATTCTTTTAATCTTTCAGTAACTTTCTAGATTCCTCAAATACTTAAAATATGGATATTTAGATGTAATCAATTATCCTGTAGAAAAAAATACAACTAGTTAGAAAAAAAAATGCTACCATATCTATATGAACAAATAGTTTAATAAAGGCAATATATCTACATTTATCAGTGTGAGACACTATGTGTAGAGGACAAGGCAAACTGTTCAGAATCAGGGAAACCTGGTTTGAAAGCCCATTTCTGCTATTTACACTTGAGTGGCCTTGGGAAAGTTACTTAACCTGTCTTGAGTCTTGGTTACCTCATTTATGCAAAAGGAATAGCAATCTTGTTTCCCAGGATCTTTATGGTAAGGATCTCAAGTAACATGAGATAATACTTTTTAAAAATAAATATCCTTTTCTCTTTTATGCTTTCACAAATGAGACTGCCCCTAATTCTACACAAATGTGTAGGAGAGAATTAGCTATTACAAGAGGAATGCAAAAGGATCAAAACTCAACTTTTGACCACCAAAATGGAATTTCTGAGTTCCTAGGAAGACGATGGAGTTGAAAACCAAATGTAAGATGCTTTTCTAAATTCCTATTACAGGTTTATTGGAGAGTTGAACTCAGTAATCAAAACAATTTTATCCTTTCACATTTCCCCTTTAAATTCATCCTGTTAAAATAGTATTTTCTTGGGGCCAGCCCGGTGGCTCAGGCGGTTAGAGCTCCATGCTCCTAACTCCGAAAGCTGCCGGTTCGATTCCCATATGGGCCAGTGGGCTCTCAACCACAAGGTTGCCAGTTCAACTCCCGCAAGGGATGGTGGGCTGTGTGCCTAGAAAACGGCAACTGGACCTGGAGCTGAGCTGCGTCCTCCACAGCTAAGACTGAAAGGACAACAACCTGACTTGGAAAAAAGGCCTGGAAGTACACACTGTTCCCCAATAAAGTCCTGTTCCCCTTCCCCAATAAAATCTTTAAAAACAAATAAAATAATATTTTCTTGTCCTTGAAAGAACTTTCAGGTGTATTCCATTGCTTGTGTGGTATTTTCTTGTAATAAATAGTTATTTTTAGGTAATAAAGGGCCAGTGTAAAATCACAACACCAAACTCTTATCATCCATTTTAAATTTCTTCCTTTTCCCAACTTAGGCCTGATTTAGACTCACAACCTGCAGTTCTTTTCCTGTTCCCATGTGGTAACTACTCTTTGGGGTCCTCTAGCATTGGAGTAGGGGAAAGCTATAGTAAGGGACAGGAAGGTCTTTCTTGATCTTGACTGATACTATTATAACATGCCATTTGTGGCATTGGATGTGACAGATAACCAAATGCTGACTCTCTCAAAACTGAAGTATTTTTGAAGGGTTCAGTGATTTGATTTCCCTATACGTGGGGCTCTCTCATTTGCTGCTCTTTAGGATCTCCTCAGCTTTTGCATTTGATGACAGAACTCCCAGCCTCTTGCAATTAAGTTTACTTTGGTTTTTTGCAGAAGTTATATTGGGCATGATCCCTTTCAAGTTGATCCATACCTGTCTCCCTTCTGTGCATTATGCACAAATCTTTGTTATGTCAAACTCTGAAAAATACACCTAGCTAACTGTTTATTCTGTCATCATAAAGCAACAAATAGACCCTCTTGCCTTTAGATTTTTCAGGTGTGCATCAAAAACCAAATTCCAGAGGACATATGTCAAACTTTCCAAATGGTTCTCTTGGAGCTTCCTCTCTTGTGTGGAGGTGAGGGAGAAGTCTCCACCTCTCCTATATATGACACCAATAACACTTATCAAAAAAATAAACATTCTTCGTCATTTCATCCATTCAGTGAATTCTTAACCTTTGCTTAAATAGCTTGGAGATTGGTAATGGGCTAATACTACTAGAAGAATTTGGTTTGACCCGACCTTTTATAAATCTTACAATGATGGTTCTACACAGAATAGGGGGTGGGGGATGTTGCCATTTTAACATTGTTTTCATCTACTGCCCAAACTCTAAGACCGCATAAAATTCACATCCTGCTACATTCCTCAAGTTCCTATTTACATATGGAGATCAAAGCCTTGGTGGACACAACCACAGAGTTTTACTATTAGTCATAGTAAACAGAAATAACTCAGGATGTGACCCAAGATAGATCCCTCCTCCACATCTTCCAGCCTAGAGGATTACTGCAAAAAGAAAGGGGAAAGAGGCTTAGGAAACAAGCAGTCAGAGAACAGGCAGTGATTGCCTGTTTTCTCCCTCAAGCCCAAAATCTGGAGGTGGGGGTAATAGGTGGGAAGATGATATCAGAAGATGCGAAGAGGGAGGATGTCCTCAAAATGGCGGCGTGAGGTGACCATCTATAAAGCTCCCCTAGAATTTACAACTAATTGAACAACAATAACTCCACAAAGGACTCCCTTCACAGCAGACAGGCAAGACGAACAGGCCCACTACTGAATTCACCTAAAGGTGGGAGAATCCCGCGAGCGGGGGAGGAGGGAAGGGAGAAGTGCGGAGATGGAGCCTCTCAGGCGGGCGCAGGACGCAGACCTGGCTCAGGGCTCCGAGCTCGCTGCATCCCGGAACTACCGCAGCTGCAGGAGAGGGAAGAACTCGGACTGCTAGGGCTGTGCTTACGGCCCACAGGACTGAGGGGGCAGCATATAACACGGCTGAACCCAACACTCACGGGAGAGACCTCGGAGAAAAAAGACTGAGGGAAGAAGGCTGAAATCGGTGGTTTAAGCCCTCACTGCTGAGCAGAGAATGGAAGCCTTAGGCACTGAGACTAGCCGCCCCATCTCTACCCTCCCAGAGCTCGCCCCGCCCCCAACTGCCCGGTGCTAGAAGCGGAACAGTAACAGTGTCAGATCAAAAGGACAGGATATTTGCTGTTCTGAGAACTGTGGACCACAGACACAGATTCGCAGCCCAACTAGTTCCGGCAAAGGAGAGGGAGCTGTGGAAGCGGACCGGCTGTGGTGGTGGTCACCGCCATTGCTCTGGGCCACCTCTCACAACTCACCCCGCCCCTAGCCCCGCCTATCTGGGCGGATCCCTGCAGGAGTAAACAGAACTGCTGACACATACGGGCTCTGAATCTGGTGCAGAAAGAGCTTTGGAACTTCAAAAGCTCTCCACACCCCGACAGGGACATGGCGCCCTATGACCCAGGAGAACTGTTAACAGAGGAGAAGCCCATTTCCCAGGCAATCCCCCCATTGTTTGAGAAGCTGGAATAGTGCAAAGAAAACATAGCACTACTGTGTGAGAGAAGAAAAAAAAGGCTGCAGTCGGAGAGAAAATAAAACATTCTACCAACAAGTACTAGAAAACAAAAGAAACACCTCTTCCTATCAACCTGTTGCAGATCATGTAAATGTCTAGGAGGATAAATAATAAATCAGTGATTGCCATGAATAACCAAGGCAACAAGACAGCTCAGAAAGAAAGTGAAAAGTCTCCAGAAAAGGAACTTAAAGATATGGAAATATGTGACATAAATGACAGAGCATTCAAGATTGCAGTTCTGGAAAAACTCAACGAGATACAAGAAAACACAGAAAGGCAATTTAATGAACTCAGAAACACAATCAAAGAACAACATGAGCATTTTACGAAAGAGATGGAAATTTTTAAAAAGAACCAAATAGAATTTCTGGAGATTAAGAACTCAATAGAAGAAATCAAGAAGGAAATAACCACTTTAGGTAGTAGAGTTGACCAGATGGAGGAAAGAATCAGTGACATCGAAGATAGAAACCTAGAAATTACATAGATGGAAGAAGAAAAAGACTTGAGACTTAAAAGAAATGAAACAACTCTACAAGAACTTTCTGACTCCATCAGAAAGAGCAATATAGAATAATGGGCATACCAGAAGGAGAAGAAAGAGAGAAGGGAACAAATAATGTATTCAAACAAATTGTCGAAGACAACTTCCCAAACTTGTGGACAGAACTGGATCCTCGAATCCAAGAAGCACATAGAACACCTAATTACCTCAACCCCAACAGGCCTTCTCCAAGGCACATTGTATTGAAGCTGTCTAAAAATCAACGACAAAGAAAGAATCCTCAAGGCAGCCAGGGAAAAGAAGACGGTAACCTACAAAGGAAAACCCATTAGATTATCATCAGATTTTACAGCAGAAACTCTACAAGCCAGGAGGGAGTGGAACCAAATATTCAAACTATTGAAAGAGAGAAATTATGAGCCAAGAATAATATATCCAGCAAAGATATCCTTTAGATATGAAGGAGGAATAAAGACCTTCTCAGACATACAGAAGCTGAGGGAATTTTCTAATACATGACCTGTACTACAAGAAATACTAAAGGAGGCTATTCGACCATCATCAACAGGAACAATTTGTGCAAACCAAAACATAAAAAGGGGGGGAGTAAAGGCCTGAACTGGAATATAGGAATGGAGAAAGTAAGTGTGCTGAAGAAAATGGAATACTCTAAATATCAAACTTTCTTTTACATAAACTAAGGGTAACCATGCAAAAAAAACTCGGAACTGAAATATATACTGTAATAAAAGAAGAAACAGAGGGAAGCATCATAGAACACCACCACACAGAAATAATAGACAACAACAAAAAGGCAAAGAAACAATGGAGACACAGCCTTACCAAAAAACTAAAGATAGAATGCCAGGAAATCCTCATGTATCAATAATCACCCTAAATGTAAATGGACTGAACTCACCATAAAAAGGCATAGAGTAGCAGATTGGATCAAAAACTAAACCCAACCATATGCTGTCTCCAAGAGACACATCTCAGCTACAAGGACAAGCATAGACTCAAAGTGAAAGGGTAGAAATTGACACTCAAAGCAAATGGTACCCAGACAAAATCAGGTGTAGCCATAATGATATCAGATGAAACAGACTTCAGGGTGAAAAAGATAACAAGAGACAAAGATGGACATTTCATCATGGTAAAGGGGACTATACAACAAGAAGACATACAGTCATCAATATTTATGCCCCCAATCTGGGACACCGAAATATACCAAGCAACTACTAACAGAACTAAAGGGAGAAATTGACCAAAACACAATTTTACTAGGGGACTTAAATACATCATTGACAGCTATGGATAGGTCATCCAAACAGAAAATAAATAAATAAACAGCAGCCCTAAATGACACATTAGATGAAATGGATATAATTGAAATATGTACAGCACTTCATCCTAAAACATCAGACTATACATTCTTTTCTAGTGTACATGGAACATTCTCAAGGATAGACCATATATTGGGACATAAAATCAGCCTCAGCAAATTTAAGAAGATTGAAATCATACCAAGCATATTCTCTGATCACAAGGCTTTGAAATTAGATATCAACTGCACAAAGAAAGCAGGAAAAAACACAAATACATGGAGATTAAACAACATACTTTTAAAGACCGACTGGGTCAAATTAGAAATTAGAGGAGAGATCAAAAGATACATAGAAACAAATGACAATGAAAATACATCCTACCAAAATTTTTGTGATGCCGCGAAAGCAGTTTTAAGAGGGAAATCTATATCATTACAGGCTTTTTTCAAGAAACAAGAAAAATCCCAAATAAAGAACCGCATGTTACACCTTAAAGAACTAGAAAAAGAAGAACAAGTGAAACTCCAGATCAGCAGAGGAAAGGAAATAACAAAAACCAGAGCAGAACTAAATGAAATCGAGAACAAAAACAATAGAAAAAAATAATGTGACAAAGAGCTGGTTCTTTGAAAAGATTAACAAAATTGACAAACCCTTTGCTAGACTCACTAAGATAAAAAGAGAGAAGACACTAATTAACAAAATCAGAAATGAAAAAGGGGAAGTTATCACAGACACCACAGAAATACAAAGGATCATCCAAGAATACTATGAAGGACTATATGCCACCAAATTCAATAACCTAGGAGAAATGGACAAGTTCTTAGAAACATATAGCCTTCCAAGGCTGAACCAGGAAGAACTGGAAAATCTAAACAGACCTATCACCAGTCATCGAAAACCTTCCCAAAAGCAAAAGTCCGGGACCAAATGGCTTCACTAGTGAATTCTACCAAACCTTCAAACAGGATCTAATACCAATCCTGCTCAAACTCTTCCAAAAAATTGAAGAAGAGACAGTACTCCCTATTCACTTTATGAGGCCAACATTACCCTGATACCAAAAGCTGGTAAGGACAACACACAAAAAAAAACTACAGACCAATATTTCGGAGAAATACAGATGCAAAAATCCTAAACAAAATTCTAGCAAATCGAATACAACAATGCATTAAGAAGATTATTCATCACAACCAAGTGGGGTTCATCCCAGGGGCACAAGGATGGTTCAACATTCGCAAATCCATCAATGTGATACATCACATAAACAAAATAAAGGACAAAAGTCATATGATTGTATCAATTGATGCAGAAAAAGCATTTGACAAGATACAACATCCAATTATGATTAAAACACTCAATAAAATAGGTATAGAAGGAAAATACCTTAACATAATAAAGGCCATATGTGACAAGCCCTCAGCTAATCTCATAATTAATGGTGAAAAACTGAAGCCCTTTGCTCTACGTTCAGGAACATGACAGGACTGTCCCCTATCACCTCTGCTTTTCAACACAGTGTTGGAAGTCCTTGCCAGAGCAAGCAGGCAACAGAAAGAAACAAAAGGCATCCAAATTGGGAATGAAGAAGTTAATATTATCACTCTTTGCAGATGACATGATGCTATATATAGAAAACCCTAAAGACTCCACCAAAAAGCTATTAGAAACAATCAACGAATACAGTAAAGTTGCCGGCTACAAAGTAAACATACAAAAGTCCATTGCATTCCTATATACTAACAATGAAATCTCAGAAAAAGAAATACAAAAAACAATTCCTTTTGCAATTGCAGGAAAAAGAATAAAATACCTAGGAATAAACTTAACCAAGGATGTGAAGGATTTATATGCTGAAAACTATAAGACATTTTTGAAAGAAATTGAAGAAGACACAAAGGAATGGAAAGACATTCCGTGCTCATGGATTGGAAGAATCAACAGAGTTAAAATGGCCATATTACCCAAAGCAATATACAGATTTAATGAAATTCCCATCAAAATCCCAACGGCATTTTTTAAAGAAATAGAACCAAAAATCATCAGATTTGTTTGGAACCACAAATGACCCCAAATAGCCAAAGCAATCTTAAGAAAAAAGAACAATACTGGAGGTATCACACTCCCTGACTTTAGCTTGTACTACAGGGCAACAATAATCAAGACAGCGTGGTATTGGCAGAAAAACAGACACATAGTCCAATGGAATAGAATTGAGAACCCAGAAATAAAACCACATAAATATGGACAGATAATTTTTGACAAAGAAGCTAAAACTATACAATGGAGGAAAGACAGCCTTGTCAATAAATGGTGCTGGGAGAATTGGATAGCCACGTGCAAAAGAATGAAACTGGACTGCTATCTGTCACCATGTACCAAAATTAATTCAAAATGGATCAAAGAATTAATTAAGCATAAGACCTGCACAATAACTGCAGAGAAGAAAATATAGGTACTAAACTTATGGACCTTGGGTTCAAAGAGCATTTTATGAATTTGACTCCAAAGGCAATGGAAGTAAAAGCTAAAATAAACGAATAGGACTATATGAAACTTAAAAGCTTCTGCACAGCAAAAGAAACCATCGACAAAATAAAGAGGCAACCAACTGAAAGGGAGAAGATTTTTGCAAACAGTGCCTCCAATCAGGGTCTAATATCCAAAATATACAAGGAACTCATGAAACTCAACAACAAAAAAACAAACAACCCAATTGAAAAATGGGCAGAGGACCTGAAGAAACATTTCTCCAAAGAGGACATACATACAAATTGCAAATAGACATATGAAAAAAATGCTCAACATTGCGGGGAGCCATTGATGCGCCCCCCCCCTAGGGCGTTTGTCTTAGAAATATTTGGCTGAGTTTCACAGTAACTTGCTTATCTAGAAGCTTACAAGAACAGGGAGGTTGGCTACATGTGAAGGTCAGCATGTTCCAAACGCCAAGAAACAAGGAAGATAAAAAACACAAAAGTCACCACATTCTGTAACTAACGGTGGGAATGTTCCTGCTTATGTGCTGTATAAATTGGCTGAGACAAATAAACTCGGGGCTGCTGGGTTCTTCGGGACTAGCAGTCCTCCCAACCCCATCTTTCGTTTCTGTCTCTTTTCTGTATCCTCACCCCCTCAGTCTGGTCATCTGCTCGACTGGCCGGCAGGCTCCGGCAAGTGGCGCCCGAACAGGGACCTGAAAACCTGGGACCACGGTAGAGGACACCGCTCGGGAAAAGCGCGCAAGTGACTCGGACACGTGAGTCGGTAAGGGAGCGGTTAGTAGATATATAGTTGGGAGTAAAAAATTATGGGGCAAGAGAATAGCAAAGCGCTATTTGTACAGGTCTTAAAGACCATGCTCCGTTCAAGGGGCACTAAGGTTAGCACCACACAGCTGCACTCTTTTCTGCAGTTTGTAGAGGAGGTTTGTCCATGGTTCCCAGAAGAAGGGACAGTTAGCTCGGAAACATGGACAAAGGTTGCTAGAGAGGGAGAAGGTCGTCTCGGACCCCCCCAAGTGCCTTATACTGAAAAAAGCGTTATCAGACCTCCCCTGATTGCTTACACCGGTCCATGGAATCCCGGGGGTGGGGATCCCCCTGTGAATAATTCCACTGCTCTGCCTCCTGAGGAGCCTCGCATATGGGATCCCCCATTCACCTACAGCGGTGATAATTCAACAAACTGACTTGGTAGAGTGGCTGTTTCTACCTAATAATTTTATCAAATCACTCCCAACTTATTTGGAATTAATTTCAGAGCTTGTTTTATGAGCTCACACTTAAGTTCTTTATTTAAATGGAATCTAAGCTGATAAGATAGTAGTCCCATTTAAAAACAAACAAACAAAAAAACAACAAATTATACACTTAAATACCCATTCTAAAATCTGGCAAGTTGCTATTTATGGATATTTTAAAATTATTAATAATCACTATCCAAAAAATAAATTGTTTCAATTCCTTCTAAAGACCAGTTGGATTCTCCCTAAGAGATTAAGTCCAGCTCCAATTTCAAAAGCTGTAACAGTTTTTACTGATGGGTCTAGTAACGACAGGGCAGCGATAATAAGTAAAATAAATCAACAAGTCATTCAAACTAATTGCACCTCTACACAGAGAACAGAGTTACTTGCTGTATTAACTGCCTTATAGGATTATACTAAACCTTTAAATATTGTCTCTGATTCAGCTTATGTAGTTTACACAGTAAAAAACATTGAGACGGCGTTACTGTCTAATAACTCAAGCCCGTCTCTCCAGTTTCTTTTTAATCAGCTTCAACAGGTGGTTAGAAACCGACAACATCCATTCTTCATTACTCATATACGTGCCCACACCTCCCTACCGGGACAACTGATGCGTGGCAATGCTGTTGCTGATTCATTGATTGCTAATGTTCTAATTACTGAGGCAACTGAGTTTCATTCTTTAACCCATACAAATGCTGCTGGCCTTCAAGCTCATTTTCCTATTACTTACAAATAGGCCAGACATATAGTTCAAACTTGCCCAACCTGCCAAATTGTTAATGTTTCTCAAGAGTACAGCAGATCGCTTTTGGCATCCTTCTGCCAGCCCCCAGGCCTTGGTTAAATGAAAGGACCCACTTACGGGTTCGTGACAAGGCCCAGACCCGGTCCTCATATGGGGCCGAGGATATGTTTGTGTTTTTCCACAGGATGCTGACGCCCCGAGGTGGCTCCCGGAAAGACTGGTACGCCATGCGGAAAAATCTAAGGAGTGGAGGGACCAGCAGCCCCTAGACCCTGAAGACAGTGATGATGAGTCCAGTTGAATCTCCACAGACGCGCAGCTCCTCAGTGGTAACTTCTCAAAAGATGTTCCTGACCGTGCTGGTCCTGCTAGGCGCAGCCTCGAAGAGTCAGGGACAAGGGAATAACTATTGGACATACGTGCCTAACCCCCCATTGCTCCAACCGGCTGCCTGGGATCATCCAGAGATTCCTGTCTACACCAACAACACTTGGTGCATGGGTGGTTTTTCCAACAGCCACATTCGTCCGACAAAGGCGGAAAACTTCAGTTTTGATGGCCTATCCACAGGGAGGCCCATTTGCTTCACAAAAAACCCCGGGGACAAGAACAACTGTCTCCTAGTTAACCTGACTCTGTCCAGAAGGAGCTACTTGGTCCAGATAAACAGTCCCCTCAAGAATGGGGACAATGAGTTCCAACAAATCACCACCAATTTGACCAATTGGAAAGTTTGGATGACAGAACTCACAGGAGCAGGAGTGCCAAATATTACATCGGGAGCACCTGATTTCCCTGTTTGTGAACGCGACAACAACAACCATACGGGACAACCTGTATGGCTTAGGTGCCGTGGGACTAACGGTACGGTGTATAATACCAGTAACTCAGGGTATTTGGTAAATTGGGGTCTTCAAGAAAAAGACAATATGGGAAAATTATATCTGGTAGAGACTCTATTAACTATGGACGGCGGCCCCATACAGTCTTATTTGTGGCGGTTGGTGGCCGCTATGGGGGGGGAGACTGGGGATCCACGAGGGAATGTACAGGTTGTACGGGTTAATGTTGGCTATTACAAAGTACAGGCCTGCGTGCCAGAACCCTATGTACTTCTAATTGGAAATGTGACAATAACTTCTGCCGAAAGTCATTGGAATGTTAGTTGTTATAATTGTACCCTTACTAATTGTGTTTATAATATCTCTGCCACTAGCAAACTTGTACTCCTATATCAACCTTCTTTTGTAATGGTACCCGTAAACCTTACGGGTCCCTGGTATAGTGATGAGGGAGTTCAGCTATTCAAGCAAGTTACTGAATTGCTTTCACGCCCAAAACGCTTTGTAGGTCTCCTTGTAGCAGGTATTGCTGCCTTAGTTACTCTGATTGCTGCTGCTACTACCGCAGCTGTCTCTCTTTCTCAATCTATTCAGACTGCACAATATGTCAATCAGCTATCTGCTAATGTTACACAAACTCTTGCTATCCAAGAAGCTATAGATCAAAAAGTAGAAGAACGCTTAAATGCATTGTATGACACTATGTCTCTCATAGGAAGAGAGGTACAGAGTATAAAACTACGCATAAATCTGGACTGCCATGCAAACTTTAAACATATTTGTGTGACCCGAAAGGTTTATAATAAGTCTGATTATGGTTGGGATAAAGTTCAAAAACATCTTGCAGGTATTTGGCATCATGATAATGCCTCTCTAAATTTGATACAATTACATCAAGATATTCTAGCCCTAAGAGAAGCACCTCAGCTAGATACTTCCCTTGCCGAAATGGCAAAACAGATGGTTGAAGGGATACAATCCCGCTTCCCATCTCTTACAGCCTGGCAACATGGAATAGGAGCCCTCATTGGACTTGCGGGCTTGGTGCTTCTTGGGTTACTGATATTTCCCTGTGTGCTTCAATTGATTATCCGAGACCTCTCAGCAACTAAAGTCACCTTACATAGGTTGCTGTTACATACCAAAAGACAAAAACGCCCTGATACCATGCTATAACTCTCCGCGAGAGCAAAGAGGTGCCCCCATAAATAAGTGATTTTGCCGATGACGAGTAAGTCTCTCTCTTGGTACAGGACAACTCAAGCCAGGCGGCATCCGATAAAATAGGATGTGCATTGCCAAAGACGAGTAAGATCCTTTGATACAAGGTGAGACAACTTAAGACAGGCGTCACTTGGGATAAGCACCTTAGCTCTATAAAATAAAAAGGGGGGAGATGCGGGGAGCCATTGATGCGCCCCCCCCCTAGGGCGTTTGTCTTAGAAATATTTGGCTGAGTTTCACAGTAACTTGCTTATCTAGAAGCTTACAAGAACAGGGAGGTTGGCTACATGTGAAGGTCAGCATGTTCCAAACGCCAAGAAACAAGGAAGATAAAAAACACAAAAGTCACCACATTCTGTAAATAACGGTGGGAATGTTCCTGCTTATGTGCTGTATAAATTGGCTGAGACAAATAAACTCGGGGCTGCTGGGTTCTTCGGGACTAGCAGTCCTCCCAACCCCATCTTTCGTTTCTGTCTCTTTTCTGTATCCTCACCCCCTCAGTCTGGTCATCTGCTCGACTGGCCGGCAGGCTCCGGCACAACATCACTAATCATCAGAGAAATGGAAATGAAAACCACAATGAGATATCACCTCACCCCAGTCAGAATGGCTATCATCAACAAAACAAATAGTAACGAGTGTTGGAGAGGCTGTGGAGAAAAAGGAACCCTCATTACACTGTTGGTGGGAATGCAGATTGGTGCAGCCCTTATGGAAGGCAGTGTGGAGGTCCCTCAAAAAATTACGAATAGAATTACCATGTGACCCAGCAATCCCTCTCCTGGGTATCTACCCAAAAAATCTGAAAACATTTATCCATAAAGACACGTGTGCTCCAATGTTCATTGCAGCTTTGTTTACAGTGGCCAAGACATGGAAATAACCAAAATGTCCTCCGATAGATGAATGGATAAAGAAGTTGTGGTATATATACACAATGGAATACTATTCGGTGGTAAGAAAAGATGATATAGGAACATCTGTGACAACATGGATGGATCTTGAGAGTATGATGCTAAGTGAAAGAAGTCAGACAGAAAAAGCAGAGAACCCTATGATTTCACTGATATGTGGTATATAAACCAAAAACAACAAAAGAAGAAGACAAACAAATGAGAAACAAAAATTCATAGAAACAGACAATAGTTTAGTGGTTACCAGAGGGTACAGGGGGGATGTGGGGGGTGGAAGATGAGGGTAAGGGGGATCAAATATATGGTGATGGAAGGAGAACTGACTCTGGGTGGTGAACACACAATGGGATTTATAGGTGATGTAATACAAAATTGTACACCTGAAATCTATGTAATTTTACTAACATTTGTCACCCCAATAAATTTTTTTTAAAAAAGGAAGAAAAAGATGCGAAGAGACAGCCAAAAGTAGAGGGGGAATGTGCCAAACTCCCTTTTAGAACTCTAGGAGGAGACATCCACCCAGGGTGGAAATGCAACATAAAAATAAGAGTCTGGGATATTCAGGCAGAGCAGGAGCCTCAGTTAGCCCTCCTGCGAGTCCCTTAATTCCTGTACTTTATAAACACAGACTACGTTCCCAAGGTTCCACATACTAAGGGCAATGCAGAAGGTGGTCAAATTGAGATCCCAAACACCTGACATGGGTCTACTGTGGTGAGGTGACTACCACAAAGGCTGCAGAAAGGCAACCGGGTCAAAGTCTGGGTGCAGGACTTCAATGAGACTCAAGAGGTTTGGAGTAGCAACAAAAGCAAAGGTGAGGAAAGACCACAGGCCCTAAACACAGCCATAAATTCACCAATGACTTTATTGGTAGAGTCCAGCCCAGGTACACAGTGCGTCTTGAAACCTGCAGTACAAATCAGTAAAAATCCAGAGGCAACTTGTAGATTTCAGATACTTCAAGCCCTAGTTTCACCCCTCCCACCACCTCTGGCCTGCCTCTATGCTTGTACCCCTATATTTAGGGTGAGTAATTATTCGAACTGTCATCTTACTGAGAGTAAAAGGGAGCTCTATTAAAAATTGACAGAATAAAAGGCACATACTGGAACTCTGCCAGGCAAATCAAGAGGTATGATCACCTACCTATATGCCATCCTCAGGATTTTGGAATGGGGAAAAAAATCTTAAAAGACTCAGTATTCACCCAAAAGGGACTTTTGACTGGGAGTAACTGGATGGCATTAATAAGTAAGTTTAACTTATAATTTCCCAGTTAAATAAAGAAGAGTGATGAGAGCCCATGAGAAGTTTAGATCAGTTACCTTAAAAATAAAGATATATTTTCTTTACACATTCAAGAGGTAGGTTTTATTTTTTAAAGAGAGGGTGGCATTTAAGAGAGACCTTAGATACACATAATCAAGTATTACATTACATTTGCTCCATTTCAATACACAGGCAACAGTCACTGAAGTGGGTCTGTACAGATCTTATAACAATATAAACAAAACTATGTTTCTCCGTTAGGTACTACATCAAAATTGTAGGGTTTTAACTTTGCGAATGTGCTTACTTAGTTAAATAGAATGCCAAAATATCTAATAGATAATAGGTGCTCAAATCTGGTATAATTATTGTCCAAATATCATTCCTTCCTTAAGAATATACTGTGTTGCAAATTGTGGAATCCACCATTAGTTCTGTTGACCCCAATAATTTATCTTTAGAATTTTCACTGTTGTTTACCAAAAAAGAATAATTCACCTAAGAATAACAGTACTAGATTTTTTTCTTTTCTTCAGTAATTTTTCACCATTTAGAGACGAGCATATTCATAAGGAGGCTATCACACTAATACTACTCTTTTCTCACTCTACACATTCCCAAGGGAATAACTATGCCTTCAGCCCAGGACCTTTCCTTTGCTCTCCAGGCTGGGATATTCAATGGCTTGCTGGATATCTCCAATTCAAAATACTGTATTTCAGTGTTTTCCAAACTAAAATCGCTTGCCACTTCAACTTACTCTTGGTTTTCTATGTGAATGAGTCATCCTTCACCCAGTTTGCTAATTCAGAAGACTGGGGACCAACTTGGACACCATTTTCCTTCCTGAACCAACCAATCATTAAAACCTATTGGTTACCCCTTGTGAATGATTCTCAAAATTTTCCTTTTTGCTATCCTTGCTGCTAAAGTTCAGATCCTAATCAAGCCTCACTTGAAATGCTATATTAGCCATCCCTTCAATCTAGTCATTTCTTCTAAGCCATCTTTTCTTTGTTGCAGGAATAACTGTTCTAAGATAGAACTATGTTCATAAATCTGCACTCAAAAGTATATCAATCCATATCAAATTATACTACAAGTCTTTAGTAATCAAAATGGCATAAAAACACACATAAATGAATGGAACAGAACAGAGAGCCCAGAAATAAAACCATGCCTATATTGTCATCCAGTCTACAACAGAGGAAACAAAAATTTATATTGGAGTAAAGACAGTCTATTCAATAAATGGTACTGGGAAAACTAGAGACACATGCAAAAAAATGAAACTGGACCACCTTCTTACACCATATACAAGAATAAACTCAAAATGAATTAAAAACTTAAATGTAAGACCCAAAACCACAAAACTCCTAAAAGAAAATATACCATAGGAAGTAAACTCTCACACATTACCCTTAGTAAAAAATTTTTACTGATGTATCTCCTCAGGCAAGGAAAAAAAAAAATAAACAAATGGGACAACATCAAACTAAAAAGTTCTTTCACATCAAAGGAAACCATCAACAAAACACAAACACATCCTCCTGAATGGGAGAAGATATTTGCCAATGATATATCTGATAAAAGGTAAATATCCAAAATTTATAAAAAAAAAAAAAAAAAAAAAACTCATACAGCTCAACACCAAAAAACCCAAACAATCCAATTTAAAAATGGTCAAAGGACCTGAACAGACATTTCTCCAAAGAGGGCATACAGATGCCAATAGACATATGAAAAGATGCTCAACATCACTAGTCATTAGAGAAATGAAAATAAAAACCACAATGAGATACCACCTCACTCCTGTCAGAATGGTTACCGTAAATAAGTCAACAAATAACAAGTACTGGCAAGGAGGTAGAGAAAAGGGAACCCTTTTGCACTGTTGGTGGGATTGCAAATTGGTGTAGTTGCTATGGAAAACAGAATGGAGGTTCCTCAAAAAGTTAAAAACAGACCTACCTTATGACCCAGCAATCCCTCTCCTGGGTATTTATCCAAAGAAATCCAAAACACTAATTTGAAAAAAAATATGCACCCTTATGTTTACTGCAGCACTATTCACAATAGCCAAGATAAGAAAACAACTGAAATGCTCATCAATAGACAATTGGATAAAGAAACTGTGGTACATTTATACAATGGAGTATTACTCTGCCATAAAAAAGAATGAAATCTTACCATTTGCAACAACATGGATGGACCTAGAGGATATTACACTAAGTGAAATAAGTCAGACAGAGAAAGACAAATGCCATATGATCTCACTTATATGTGGAATCTAAAGAATAGAATAATAAATGGGCAAATAAAACAGAAATAGACTCATAGATACAGAGAAAAACACTGATGGTTGATAGATGGGAGGGGGATTGGGGGATGGGGAAGTGAAGGGATTAGAAAATACAAATTGGTAATTATAAAATAGTCATGATGTAAAGTACAGCACAGAGAATATAGTCAATAATATTGCAATAACTATGTATAGTGCCAGGTAGGTACTAATCAGGGGGATCACTTCATCATAAGTTAAATAAATGTCTAACCATTATGCTGTACACTTGAAATTAATGTAACATAATAGTGAATGTCAACTGTAATTGATAAATTTTTAAAAAGAAAAAAATTGTATTTCCTTGGTTTCCTTGGTCTTAATTTTAGGGTTTCTTTTTACAGCTTTATTGACGTAATTCACATATCACACAATTTACCCACTTAAAGTGTATAATTCAGCGTTGTACCACCATCATCACAATCAGTTTTAGAACATTTTCATCACTCCAAAAAGAAACCTTGTACCCATTAGTAGTCAATCCCCATTTCTTCCCTAACCTCCCCAGTCTTAGGCAACCACTAGTCTGTTTTCTGTCTCTATAGATTTGTCTATTCTGGATATCTCCTATGAATACAACCATAAAATATCTGGTCTCGTATGACTGGTTTTTTAACAGCATAATATTTGCAGGGTTTATCCATGTTGTAGCTTATATCAGAATTTCATTTCCTTGTATTATTGAATCATATTCCATTGTAGATATACAAATTTTATTTATCCATTCATCAATAGATGGACATTTGGATTGTTTCCACTTTTTAGCTATTATGAATAAAGTTACCGTAAACATTCATTTTGTGTGAACATGTGTTTTCATTTCTCCTGGTATTCATACCTAGGAATGGATTGCTGGGTCATAGGGTAATATTTTGAGGAACTGCCAAACTATTTTCCAAAGCACCCTCACTATTTCAAATGCCCATCAGCAATTTATCAAAGTCTCAACTTCTCCAAATTCAAGAAAACACTTGTTGTTATCTATCTTTTTTTGTTATAGCCCTCCTAGTGGGTGTGAAGTGGTATCTCAGGGAAGTTGTGCATTTCCCTAATGGACAATATCAAGCATCTTTTCATGTGCTTACTGGTCATTTGCATATCTTCTCTAAATATAATGCTGTGTGTCTTGTATAAGGAGGAACCTGTGTAGAGTGGCACGTTCTGTGGCATCTATCAGTGGAAAGAGGTAATATCTGCCTGTTTTACTTGCAAATGTAAGTGAATGTAATTATTTTGGAGAGTTTGTCTGTTCAGATCCTTTGCCTGTTTTTAAATTGGGTCATTTTTCTTTTTATTGTTGAGTTGTCAGAGTTCTTTATATATTCTGGATACAAGTCCTTTATCAGATATATGATTTGCAAATATTTTCTCTTATTCTGTCTTTTCACTTTCTATATGGTGTCTACAAGTTTGTTTTTAAACTTGTATAGATTTTTATAAGTTAATTCAACCCTTTAAGATTAAGGTGTTACAAAATGTCATTATGTTTTACAGAACTACTGAAAATCTTTCAGCGGTTCCCACCACATTCAGGATAAAATAAAAATCTCAGCCCTTAAGGCCATTCATGATCCAGACTGTGACCTCCTCCTTGAACTTGATACCATCTCTCTCCCATGTGCCTTACCCTTCAGTCCACATTCCCCAAACCAAACTCTTGATTTTCCCCCAGTAATGTTTCTCCTCAGTCTTCCCCATCTTAAAAATAGCAACTCCATCCTTCCAGCTGTTCAAGACAAACCTGTGGAGTCAGCCTTGACCACCTGCATACTCCACCAGTCAGTCTATCAGCAGATCCTGTTAGTTCTGCTTTCAAAATTTATCCAAAATCTGACCTCTTGTTATCTCTACTCTTACCACTCTGGTCTGTATTCCAACATCTTTTGTGTACAATTAGGACAACAGTCTCCTAACTATTATCTCTCTAATTCCTTGCCTCCCCATAGTTTATTCTCAACACAGCAGCCATGGTGATTCTTTGAAAACATAAATCATATCATGCCATCCATCTAAACCTTTCAAAGGTTTTCCAAGGCAGTTATATTCACCTACCTGCTTCTCCCATTTCATCTCCTACCTCATTCCTCCTCCCTCACTCCACTCAGGAGCCTAGGCCTTCTTGCCTCAGGGCCCTGCTCCAGCTATTTCCGCTCTGTGGAATGTTCTTTTCTCCAGTGAATCACACAGTGAGTCTATCTCCTTATTTAGGTCTCTGCTCAAATGCTACCTTTCCAACAATGACTTCTCTGACTACACTACTTAAAATAGCAAATCTCCATCCCAATATTCTTTAGCCCCCTATCTGTTTTTCTCTATAGAATTCATCACCATATAGAACAGTATAAATTTACTTGCTTATTTGTTCGTTGTCCATCTCTTCCACTAGAATGTGGATCCAAGGAAGACAGAGATTTTGTTTTTAATCAATTTCATTCATTATTCTGTATCTCCAGCAATTAGAATAATTCTGGCACATAGTGAGTCTCAACAAATACTGAATAAATGAATACCTGAATTTAGGAGCTAACAATCATACCTTCTTCATAACTATTAGAACAAGGAATTTTGAAAAGCACAAGTTTTAAAATCTTAGTTCTTACATTTTTCTCTGGCATTTCTGATCGTCTTCTGAAGAGGTACCTAGGAAAGGAAAAAAAAAAAAATCTATTAGAAATACAATTCAAACAGACCAGAGGCTATAATTACTCTAGGTAAAAATAAATATTTCCTCTAAAATACTCAGTGATTACTCAGTTTACTTTTTGATTTTTATTGTTTTATATTGTGTTTTATGTTTTCCACATAAATACATTAGTAAATGTATTTTCAAAATACCAAAATAAAACAAAATTATTGCAAAATTTTATGAGACACAGGTATCAATAGCACCTTGTATCTGGATAGTTCTTTACAACTTTTAAAGTCCTTTTACATCTGTTATCTTACTTGACTCGTACAACAACTCTGAAAAGAAAACACACCATTTCAACTATCCCTGTTTTACATATAAGAAAACAAATAACTGGTCAAGTTGCAAAAGTAATAGCTATATACCTAGAACTTAAACTCAGGGCTCATGGTTCTTAGTCAAGTACCAAATATATGGATACGCATATTAGTAGCTTGATTAGTTAGTTAAGAGAATGCCTCCCAGTCAACATTTTACTGCCTAGGTGCACTAGGATATTACTAGGAATATAAAAAGCCATGGGCATAGTCTTCTGAGTTATAACCCTCAGCAACTGTAAAACTCTGCTTACATTAAATTAGAATTTTAAAATCCCAAGTTAAATGAAAGTGAAGTGAATGGTGCCTCCCAATCATTGCAAACCATTTCCCTGAAAGAGAGGCTCCCAAAACATAAAGGACTACACTGGATACTTAGCCAGCATCTACTCTGTTTTTCCTGATAACAGTTTCCTGCTTTTTCTTCTGATGGTCCAGACATGGCCTGTGACTCAATGCAGTAAGAGCCCTGTATCGCCCTGGCCAAAGGGACTGTTCAGGGATAGGCATATGAACTAATTTAAGCAAATATGTAAGGCCCAGGACTTTTGTTCAAATCATTAGGAAAGAGAAACAGTTCAGTAGATGTGAGGCTGTGAGTAGATAAGCCTGAAGCTGAAAAGGGTTGCTATATAAAGGGAGCTTGGCTGAGAGTATAACTGACACAGAGGGATCCTGAACTGAGAGATGAAAAGGAATTGCATCCTATTGACATAATTTGAAACCCTAGATCAAGTTGTATCTGTACCAGATTTTACTACTGGATTTTTCAGGTACCTGTGGTAATAAATTCCCTTTGTAACTTAATATAGTTTGAGATAGGTATTTTTTTTTTTTTGTCATTTGAAGAAGACAAAGAGCCTCACAGATACACTCATTAAAGAGACAGATTGTGTCTTTGGATAATTTATTAATATGTCAGCAAAGTTGCCAAACTAAACATAACACAAAAGATAAGGTCTTCAAATACTGTTAGAAATACTGCCATCCAGACAGGAAGAAAGAGGAAGCTATACTTCTCTCAGAATATTTTTTTGTATAGCTATGTCTCTTAGAACCATAATAATGTCTCACGTACCTTCATATAGCCCCCTCTCCCCAAATAAATCAACAAAACAAAACAGGATGGGGAACCAAAAATTGAATCCAACACTAACAAATGAATCTAACTATATTACAAGTGAATAACAACTGCACTGAAAGGAGAGGGGAAGAAAAGAACTAAGCTACATAACTTTGGAAAACAGTATTTTGATTGGATATTGTAATGCTAAAGACAAAATTGCTTTAATCTATTTAGTAAATGTGTTTCTCACAGGGGTCTGGGTTAACAATTATAAAACTTGCTTCTATGTATACTAGAATTAAATACATAAGTAAATAAATAATGAAAGTATTGGATTTTAACCCATAAAATAAAATAAATACACATAAGTCCATACTGATATAAATAATTGAATAAATGGCAGAAAAGAGTTCTTACACAGTAGAATACCGATTAATAAATGTAACAGGAAAGAATGAAGTAGAAAATCACCATTAGATGAACTTGTCGAAGTCAAGTTCCTCTGATGACTGGTAATACCAGTTAATGAAAGTTTAAGGAGAGACTGGATTTACTGAATTTCAAACTACCTTTTTCTAGATATTTATTAACTATAAAGAGAAACTAGTAACATTACAGTGGAGAAAACCAGCAGACATCACCTTAATCAAGTGATGAGGGTTTTCCCTGTGATATGAGAAAAAAGCACGTGAAAACTCACCTAAAATTGAAGAAAGGTTTGAAAACTGTGGTGCCTTCTCTATTGCTACTGCTTTGCTGGTATCCAGAAGAGTGGAATTCTTGCGTTGCAGGTGTCCTTCCAACTTGGGACACTCCCAATCTAAAACAGCAGGGGGAAATGGCACAAAACTGAACAGCACATAGTGGCAGGTTACCTTTACAGCCTTCAACTTAGGTCCCCTGCCCAAACCCAGCCATGGTAATTGAAGAAGGTTTGGGGTGAGACAGAGAAAAAAGACAAGCCTTGATGGCATCAGGATAGTAAATAAACTTTGGCCTATTCTTCTGCTCTAATCCACTTTCTTTCATACACTTTTGCCCATGAAGATTATTGATCTAAGGGACAGACAGCATACATGAGAGCTGCCTCTTATATTTTATGTATAAGTTTTACCTATGTCCCATTAATTATCATGTCATTAAATAACATACTATTATTTGATGCCAGTTTTAAGCTTTCCATTGACTTCCCACTATGGAAGAATGAGGCTAGTCTCTCTTATATCTCCTTGCTCCTACCTTTCCTATATTTCCCATTGTCCTCAAACTATTATATCACATATTTATTTAGATCAATGTTCAATGTAGACATTATGATGATAAATTGCTATAAAAATGCTATTTACTCTTGTGGTATACTATGACCACCTTTAGGTTTTCCTAGAGTCAATAAGTCTTTTGTTTTCGTTTTCTCTGTATTTTTCATCGATTTAATCCCGACTCTATAAAATTGTATAAGTCTATTCTATTTATTCCATTGTCTGGTGTTCTGAAGTTTCACAATGCTCTATCTTGGTGTTTTTCATGTATTGTACTAGGCACATCGTGGCTCTTTTAACTCAGAAATCTTATTTTTTAGCTATAGAAAATGTTCTTGAATTATACTTTTGATAATATTCTTCCCTCTATTTCATTATCTTTTTCTGGAACTCCTGTTATTTGATTTCATATACTGCTTTTCCAACTTTTCTTCTCCAGATTGCAATCCTTTTTTTTTCTTTTTTTTCCCTCCTGACTCTTTTTTCCCCGGGAAATCTCCTCAGCCTTATCTTCTAATGTTTCTACAGAGTTTTCAATTCCGCTATTGCATTTAATTGTTTGCTGAATATTCTTTTTCTATAGCAGCCTATTCCTATTTGATGGATGCAATCTATACTTTCTTATCTCAGTGAAGACTTTTTTTTTTCCCCAATCTTCCTCTCCTTGTGTTTCCGTTTCTGCTTGGGTCCTTTTATTTTTATTTTATTGTGATAGGAGCACTTAATGTGAGATCTACCCTCTTAAATTTGTAAGTGTCCAGTACAGTATTACTAAGTATAGACCCAATGTTGTACAGCAGATCTTTAGAACACATTTATCTTGCATAACTGACACTATGCAAGTCGAATAGCAATTCCCCATTTCCCCCTTTCCCTGGGCCCTGGAAACCAACATTCTACTCTCTACTTCTATGAATTTGACTATTTTAGATATACAGTATTTGTCTTTCTGTCACTGTTTTTTTCACTTTAGCATAATTTCCTCAAGGTTCACCCTTGTTGTCATATAGCAGGATCTCCTATTTTTTTCAGGCTGAAAATATTCCATTGTACACATATACCAAATTTTCTTGATTCATTTATCGATGGACACTTAGGTTGTTTCCACACTCCAATGAACATGAAAATGCAAATATGTATTCAAGATTCTGATTGCATTTATTTTGGATAAATACCCAAAAGTGGGATTGCTGGATCATATGGTAGTTCTATTTTTAAGTTTTCTAGGACTCTCCATACTGTTTTTCCACAGTAGCTGCACCATTTTACATTCCCATAAAAAGTGTACAAGGATTCATTTCTCCACATCCTTGCTAACACTTACCTTTTTTTTTTTTTAATAATTACCACCCCAACAGGTGTGAGGCAATATCTCATTGTGGTTTTGATTTGCATTTCCCTGATGATTAGTGATGTCGAATGTCTTTTTATGTACCTGTTGGTCATTTGTAGGTCTGTGAGGAAATGTCTACTCAAGTACTTTGCCCATTTTTTAATCGGGTTATTTATTGTTGTCTTTTTCCTATTGAGTTGTAGGAGTTTCTTATATATTTTGGATACTAATCCCTTATCAGTCATGTGGATTGCAAATATTTTCTCCCATTTTGTAGGTTGCCTTTTCACTGTTGATTGTTTCTTTTGTTGTGAAAAAGTTTTTTGGTTGTATGTAGTCCCGCTTGTCTACTTTTGCTTTTGTTACCTGTGCTCATGGTGTCATATCCAACAAATCATTGCCAAAACCAATGTCATGAAGTTTTTCCCCTATGCTTTCTTCTAAGAGTTTTTCAGTTTCTGATAAGTCTTTGGAGTTGATTTTTATGTATGGTGTAAGGTTAAGGGGCCAATTTCATTTCTTTGTTATGTGGATATCCAGTTTCCCAACATCATTTGTTGAAGAGAGAAGCTAGGATCTAGTGAATACTTGCATGCTAGACCAAACTACAATCTTTGTTCTCAGTACCCAACAGGATTCTACTGTATGTCAGGTCCCAGCAGCACTCTGAAACAGGCAAGACAGTATCCAATCCTTTGTGTGGCTCCCAGAAAATTTAGTGCGTTTGATGTATGGTTCAGTCCTTTCCTTCCCTCCCTAGAGAGAAGCTGGGAGCTGGGGATTCCCTGCTGTGCTGGGGGAAAGGTTTTTGGTGACAGGGTATCTTGAACATTCCTTCTGGCTTTGATATGGATGGATTTGTGCTTGTCTGGGGTTCAGAAGCCCCTCAACTAGCTTCTAGATTTCTCACAAATGAAATTAGTACATGCATTGCTATTGAATTGGTGTGTCCATGAGGGAAGGGGGCTTCATTTTCCAACACCTTTCTGATGTCACTCCCGTATTTTGCTTTGTTTTATCTCTGTTTTATGTTAGAGGTTTCCCCAAAAGTCTGGTGATCCTTGGTTCTCTATTCATATTTAAGAGGGGACCCTAAAAGGCTAATTGGAATCTCTATGGCCTACTTGTGATTTGTCACATAGTTGGCTTCACTGCAGGGTGTTCTTGTCAGTTTCATGGAAGGACTACTGAAGTCAGTATCTTTAGATATATTCTTTAAGGTTTCTCAGAATTCTCAAGAAAGTATCTTCCATTCTCCGAACTGGAAGGTTCAAGTCTGGCTGCTAATATTTTGGAAACTGAGCAGAGAAACAAGCTTTTGGGCTGGGATGGGAATAGACATTGGGTGAGCAGGTTCTACAATTTAGAATGTACAATTTCTTTTACTTCTCCCTCTTCTTTGTATCTGAAGAAGTTGGCTTTTTCTGTATAATAAATAACCCCAAAAATCTCAGTAGCATAAAATGAAAGCATTTATTTCTTATTCTGTCTACCATGTTTCCCCAAAAATAAGACCTAGCCAGACCATCAGCTCTAACAGCTCTAATGCATCTTTTGGAGCAAAAATTAATATAAAACCCAGTCTTATTTTAATATAATATAGGACCCGGTCTTATATAAGACCGGGTGTTAAATAATATAATATAAAACCGCTTCTTATATTAATTTTTGCTCCAAAAGACGCATTAGAGCTGATGGTCCGGCTAGGTCTTATTTTCGGGGAAACATGGTACTGGTTGGCTTAGGCAGCTCTGCTTCAGACTACAGGTCTGCTGATCAACTGGGGCAGCTCTCTGCACTCTACAGGTTGCCTGTGGCTAATCTGCTCTGTCTGGGGCTATTCTGCTCTGGGTCCCACAGGAGAAGCAGAAGCTGATTAGGACATATTCTTCTCAAGATGGCAAAAGTGTAAGAGGATAAAATCAACCATTTAAGCATATTTAAGCATATTTCATATGTTTTTTTCACTGATATCCTATTGCCAAAGCAAGTCACACAGCCAACTCCAAAGCCAAAGAGTGAAAAGGAGGTTTTGGTGAGGAAGAAAAGTATACCTTCTCAAAAAGAACATTGTTCATTAGAGGATTTGTGGACAATGGACAATTTCTATAGTGAAACAATTTGAGATTAAAATTATTTTCTCACCTAAATAATCTGATCCTCTGAAGAGTTCAGGTGATGAGAAGCTACTGAAACTCTCTTCAAGACTCTTGTATTCTGTGTAAGAATCTGTGATTGAATCACTCAGACGAGAACTAGAAATATTATGCTGCAAACTCAATCCTGTAGAATAAACAAAAAGGGTAAAATGTTTCAATAGTACACAGACTCAAAATCCTAGAACTCAAATTTGTAGAAATGTACATGCAGTTGTATGCTAAAAATGTAAAATTACTTCCACATATAAGTGAATAGGCATCCTATTTGTATACCATTTTAATTTCAAACTTAGAAAATAATTGTTTTTGATGTACAGAATTTACGCTTATACCTTCCATCATCATAATCCTTTTCCATTGTTTTCCAAAATTTTGTAACTTATTCCTTCCCTACTTTGATTTAGTTGTGATTCTTGACTCAAAAATCCAAGTTTTATATTTAAGTAACCTACTAACTGTAAGCTAACTAGCTAAGGAGAAGAAAAGGTGATTCTAGTTATTCCATTTAAAAAACAATGAAGGCGGCCAGATGGCTCAGTTGATTGGAACGTGAGCTCTGAGCAGCCAGGTTGCCGGTTTGATTCCACATGGGCCAATGGGCTGCGCCCTCCGCAACCAGATTGAAGACAAACGTCGTGAGCTAAACTGCTGCTGAGTGGTCGGTGGGCAGCTGGATAGCTCAGTGGGTTGGAATGTATGCCCTTAACAACAACGTTGCCGGTTCAACTCCCACATGGGATAGTGGGCTGTGGCCTTCCGCCACTAGACTGAAAAAACCGGTGACTGGACTTGGAGCTGAGCTGCGCCCTCCACAGCTAAGATTGAAGGACAACAATTTGACTCAGAGCTGAGAAAAAAAGACACACTGTTCCCCAATAAAGTTCTGAAGGTACATGCTGTAAAATCTTTTTTAAAAAGGGGCGGCCGGATGGCTCCGTTGTTTAGAGCACGAGCTCTGACCAACAAGGTTGCCATTTTGATTCCCACATGGGATGAGAGGCGGCATCCCCTTCAACTAAGACTGAAAACGGCGACTGGACTTGGAGCTGAGTTGTGTCCTCCACTACTAGATTGAAGGATTGATGAGCCCTAGAGAAACACACTGTTCCCCAATAAAAAAATTTTAAAAACAAACAAAAAAATGAGCCTAAAAATAGACAAATAGATCAAATGAAATGATAGAGAGCCTAGAAATATATCTAATATATTAATATATTAATATATAAAATAAAATAATAAATAATAAATAATAAAAATAATAAATATATATACACATATGTATATATATGTATATAAATGTATATATATGTATATATATGAACAACTGATTTTTGACCAAGGCAATTCAGCAGAGAAAGGATATTCTTTTTAAAAAATTAATTATGCTGGAACAATTGGATATCCATACACAAAAGCAAAACAAAACAAAAAATTTACGCTTACACCTTCCATCATATAAAAATATTAACACTAAATGGATCATAGACCTAAATGTAAATCCAGAAAAAAAAAACCAGAGGAGACCCTGAGTTAGTTAGATTTCTTTGATATAACACTAAAAGGATGAGTTATAAAACAATAGCAATGATAAACTGGAGTTCATCAAATTTAAAAACTTCTGTTCAGAAGAGATTAAGATGAAAAGACAAACCACAAACTAAGAGAAAACATTTGCAAATGTACTGGAACCCAGAATATAAAGAAACCTGAAAATTCAATATTAAGAAAACAG
Organism: Rhinolophus hipposideros; assembly: GCF_964194185.1. Lineage (NCBI taxonomy): Eukaryota > Metazoa > Chordata > Mammalia > Chiroptera > Rhinolophidae > Rhinolophus > Rhinolophus hipposideros. The sequence continues at coordinate 9,163,801 of NC_138069.1, forward strand.
GTAAAATATTTGAATAAAGAACCTCCCAGACTTAGAGGTCATAAAGTCATTCTTGTGAGAGTGGACTAGAATGAAGAATTTTCCAATAAATTACAGGGACAGAACTTAGTACTACAAGTTAAGAATCAGAAAGTTCAGTAACAAAAGAGAAAACATACTCTGCTATAGTCAGTCAGCATTTATTAAACACTCTCAACATGCAAAAGAGAGGTCAATAGTATAGAAACTGGTGGGGTGGGGTTAAGAGATGAAAGGGGAGCACTGTTTTGAAAACCTATTATCTCCTGTTTTGGAGCTGACTTATGCCTAACTCTGCTCATCTATTACCTACCTGAGAACTAACTGTCCTTCCTAGTTTAACTCATCACACCTTTTTCTCCCACTCCAACTCCCTCCTTAAAGCTGACATTTGTTTCCTACCTGGCCACTTCTTCCTGACACCACTGCAACACTTAAATTGATTGACCCAATCTTCTACCCTTCTTCACCTACTCAGATGTCAGAGGTAGGTTATCCCTCTGAGCATCTTCATTTCCCCTACTCCAACTGCCCTAGAGAGTCCTGTCCCTGTACTTGCTCCTTTTTATTCTTCTCACTCGGCCTTCATCCTTTCCACCCATTTGTTGTTATAGTTCATCTCTCTTGCCTTCCATCTCTCAAAATTCCACGAATACTACTCACAGGAGATCTACACCTTCCACCAAACCCCAGAACTCAACCCAGGCTCACAAATTAGGTAAGCCCCATATTCACCATCTGGGTTGTTGGGTGGAGAAAATAATAAGTATTCATTATTTTCAGTGGAAATAATATCAGTGGAAGGTTGTTTCTGGTGTCACAAGTTAGAAATGTAAATGCATTTATATTAAATTATACTATACAGTTTTAAAAAGTCAAATAGTTCTACAACGCTTACAACAAAAACTACAATCTCGTCTCATACTTCCCCATCATAATTCTATACTCGCTAGAGACAACTGCTTTTAACTCTATTAACTGTTTCTTTTAAAGTCTACCTGTAATTTCTAATTTAAATGTATTCAACAATTCTATTATTATGACTGCTCAAATATATTTACAGCTGAGCCATATACTATGCGCTATATTAATCACTTTTGCTACAAGTCTTTGTTTTTTCTTGATTACTTAATTTTAAAATTAGTTTTCTAAGTATCTATCATATTTCATCCCAACTTTCTTGCAAGAGTATAAATTTACTCTCAATACTTTAAAAGACACCAGGTTATCTATCAGTTCCTTTTTTTTCTTTTTTTTCCTTTCTTCCTCCCTCCCTCTCCCTTCTCCTCTTCTTTCCTTCCTTCTTTTTTCCATTTTTTTAAAGAAGTATTGCAATTGGACATCTCAATACACTTGCTTAAATTTGGACTGATTGTCCTCTAGACATGCTGCACAGGTTTCTTGGGATTTCCCTTTATCATTATCCTAAGAAATTCTTTCACATACTTCCTGTATTAGAGCTTTTGATTCCTGGATCCCATGATTTCTTCTTTATTGATTTACTCTCTGATTTTATTGGAGTATCTCCCTCATTTCTGAGAAAAGGTGCATGAAAGAACTGTCTAAAAAATTCTTTATACTATCTTCACACTTGAGTAATGGTTTGGCTGGCTAAAGAATTCTAGACTAATATATTAATAAGACTGATTCCACTTTTCAATATTTGACAGATTAAAACTTCACTGCTCCCCCTTATCCTTCTGCCCCACATCTGGGCAAACTGGTAAAAAGGCCCTGGTGCTCCATCTTTTAACAATGGTGTCAAAAACATGCACAGGAAAATTCATCACGGCCCCATCCTCTTAACTACATAAAAACCCCAATCCAATCTCCTTTCCCCACTCTCTCAAGCCATTTTCAGGCCTGCTTGGGAGTCACTTTCCATGCCAGAAAACCTCACTATATGAGTAATAATCCTTTCATTACTTCTTGGTATGTGGGTGACATGATCAGTTGTGAAATCTGAACCAAATTTTGGGTGGGGACCTATCCTGTCTCTGCAAAATCAGTTCTCTTCAGAATTTTAAACGCATTTTTCCACCATGTTCTATATTCTGGAGTTGCTCTTGAGAAGTTTAATGCCATTCATATTCATGATTGCTAATTTGCAATCAGCAATTATTTCTCTGGAAGACTGAAGATTTTTTTATTCTGAGTATTTTCTAATTACATAACATTGTGCCTTCTTGTGGGTCTTTTCTCATTCACTGTAACAGTCAGTTGGTGGATTCTTTCAATATGTACACTCATGATCATTATTAATTCTAAAAAAAAATTCTAGTTTTATGTGTTCAATAATTTCCCTTGTGTTCACAATGTATGGAACTACTATTTTTCAAGATGTTAGAATGCCTGGACTCAGCTTCTAATTATTTTTCTTTTTTTAATAGCAGCTTTATTGAAATAAAATTCATATTCCATAAATCTCAACATTTTAAAGTATACAATTAAATAAAAGTTGTGTCACCAATGCCATAATTTTTATCTTCTTTCTTCTCTTTAATGTTTGTTCAACTTTTAGAATATTTCCTTGACTTCATCATCTAATTCTTCATAGAACATTATATTTGTGATTTTATATTTTTATTTTTCAAGAATTCTTCTTGTTCTCTCAATGTTCTTTTTTGTAGTAGCCTGCACTTGTTTCATAGATACTTTTCATCTTTCTGAGGATAATAATAAAAATATGGCTTTTAAAAGTTTCTTTTTCCTTGCATTGTCTGTGTCCTTCAAGTTTCTTTGTATTTGGCATCTCTTTTACTTTAAATGTTTTCTTTCAATGCCTGGTAATTCTTTAACGTTTAAGAACGAGGTACTGAAATAACAGTTGGAAACTGGATGTATGAGTGAAGTTTAGGAAGTAGTGAGCTTTACTGAAGGGTATTTATACAGGGACCAGGTCATTACTGCCAGAATATAGGTCTTCTCTTGGGAAGAAAAGTTTCCAAAAGAGAAATCCTCCAGTCTCCTAATTTGGGTGTATTTTCCTGAGTAGGACAAGGGGTCAGGAGGTTTCACCACTAAGTATACAGATCTTACCAATTCCCTTCCCTCCTCCCTCCCCACTGTTAAGTTTTCAATATTGCATCTCCGCCCTGAGCAGTACCTAGCACCCCTGAGTCCAGACCCTCTGCTTCAAAGTCTCTGGACTGCCAGAGACTTGGGAAAAAGAGTAGTTGCCTGGTCACAGTGTTGGGGAAGGGATCAAAGTATGTAACTGCTACTTTTAAAGATTTCCCCAAATCCTATTTTCAAGACTATCTATACCCATTCTTTCAGGAATACGTGATGCCTCTAATTTTTTAAACTACAGCCTAAGTCAGTTTGCTTCTTGGTTTGTTCTTATTCTAGGTACCCCCTTTTTGTCCCTAAAAAAATATTTTTTGTCTGTTACGCCAATAATGATTTATTTATCTACCTTCCAGATTCCAAAATTGTTGGTAATCTATTGTCAGCTGAGGTCTCCTTCTTTTTCTCCATCTTGTAGCTTCATGCCTTCTTTACACTTTTAGTGATATTTCAGTGAGATTTCAGAAGGGAGAAATAAATGTGTATGTTCAATCTTTCACATTAAATATGAAGTCCTGAATTAATTTTCATCATATTGCAAAGTCACTAGATTTCAAGATAGAATTAAAATAATTGTATGTTACATAGGATTAATCCTATGGGCTGCTCAAAACCTAACCATTTACATTTTATTATGAGAAAAATCATTCCAGGTTTCAAATATCAATCAACAAATGTACTCTTAGACTATAACCAGTTTGTAAATCAGAGATAGTCTATTTTCTATTTCCTTATACCTTTCACACATAAACTTGATAAATCTAGTAACCAAGGACATTTATCATATATTTAAACTACAATTTTAGAAAATACTGATTATAATTAAATGGTTTATTTTCTCTAAACAGAGTACAAAACTCATTCAATAAGTATTTGAAACTATACTGTGTCTCAAGAATGGAATAGGAAGATAAAAGGTAGTGCGTCTTCTCAATGGCTTTAGAGCCAAAAGGAACGGAAACAATTATACTACGGTTTTCAGTTCTATGACAGAAGTATACAAAGAATGCCACAGAACTATCAGGATAGGACAACTCATGTAGAAAGAGAGAAGAGCGATCAGAAGCTTCCCAGAAGAGATGGTACCTGAATTTATTTTTGAAGAACAAGTAGGAGCTAACCAGCCAAAAAAAATAAAAAAGGATTAAAAAGCATTTGTTGAGCACCTCCCATGTTCTTCTGTACTATAGTCCAGGAAATAGACCTCAATCCTATCTTCTAGCTTGCTAATTTGATTTTCAGCTGAATTAATTCAATATTAGGCTCATTTATTGAGTTTGTAAATTTGGTATTTTTAGTTTCCAGGGATATAGTTTTTTTATAGTAGCCTGTTATATTATGGATTCAATGACTTATTGTCTCTAAAGAGATATTTAAAGTTTTCTGCCATTTCCTCAGGTGTTAGTCCTTCTATTTGTTGCATTTGTTGCTTGTGTTCCATGGCACTGGCTTTCTTCAAAAGTTTGGCTGTTCCTGGTTATCTGTTCGTATTTCTATTTTAGTCTCTGTATGGCAATGAGTATAAACTCTGTAGCCTAATTCTGGAGATTTTTAGAAGAGTAATGAGTCATTCTGGTAACTTATGTTCTGGGGGGAGTTATCCCCCTATATATTCTGGGTATTGTAGGTTACATGGGGACACTGCCCTAATTGTCTGGCTAGTGTCCATACTGGAAGTCTCCTGTGTCAGAATTACCACTTCAGAGAGCCATCCTGTATCTTTATCCTTAAAAGCATCAGTATAATCTATCTCTTTTACTTTTTTCTCCCTCTGCTACTTTTGCAGTATCTGGATTTACTTCACACTCTCCTCTGTTTCTCACTCCAGCACCAACACTGACCTTAGGAACCAACCCCTTAGTTCACTTTGCTTGGGAGTAGGTCTCAGGGTTTCATCCTGGCAACAGGCACCGGTAGCTGCCAGTGTTTTCAGTAATAAGGGAATGAGGAGAAGAGGACAGGGCATATAGTGCTTAATCTAGGAATAGATATCATACGGATTTGGTTATTTTGAAAATGCAAAACTAATGTCAACTTTTATGTTAGTTCTATCGCCTTGAAACTTCCTTTAAGGTCCCTTCTATTATAGTTTTTTATACTTATTGACTAAGCATAATCATCTCTAGAACTATTCTTACCTCTGCAGTGGTTTTTGTCTGCTCTTTGTCTTCATTAATCTGATCTCATATGCTTTTAAGAATTCCTCAGTATTTCTGGTGTGCTGATGGAATCCTTCTTTGCTTTCAAAAATAACTTCAATTACACCAATATGTAGGTGGCTCACAAATTTCTATCAGCTGCCCTCCATATCCAACTGCCTATTTGTCATTGCTGCTTAGTCATCTTAAAGGCACCCATAATTTAATATTAAAAAAATGAAATTTATGATCTTTCCCTCAAACAAGTTTTTTTGTTTGTTTGTTTGTTTCAGTAAATGGCACCACCTTATATATTCAGTTATGCAAGCCAGAAACAGGTGTCATCATTGATACTTCTATTTCCTTCATTCTTCACTTGCAAAATTCTGTCAGTTTTACTTCCTTAAACTAGCAATCATATATGCCCACTTTTTCCCATTTCCAATGTCATCCGTTGGTACAAAATGCCATCATTTCTCCGCTAAACTACTGCAATCACCTCCTAACTGGTCTATTTGCATCCATTTCTACTTCTGTCCATACTGTAGTTAAAGTGATCGTATCATTCTCTATTTAAAAGACTCGAGTGGCTTTCTGCTGCTCCAAAGATAAACACCAATAGCTTTGACATAGCCTGCAAGGCTACACAAGGCCTCTCTGTCTGTCTAACCTTGACTTATTATCACATCTCCTCCTCTTCTCTGTACTACAGACACACTGGCATTCTTTCAGTTTACTGAACGTATAACGCTCAGTCCCACGTTAGGGTCTTTACAAAACATGCTGTTTCCTCTTCCTGGATTGCTCTTCACTCACCTCTTTGCATAGTTACTATCTACTCTTCTTCAGATCTCAACTGAATTGCCATTCGTTCACGGATGCCTTCCCTAATCTCTCTAACTAAAACTTGATTAATTACAAGAAAGTCCATCTCTCTTTTGTGGCACTTACACAGCTGTAATTTACTAGTGTGTATTTGAAGGCTTTGAGGATGAAGGTCAGCACAGGCAGAAGGATTCACCGTGTACTGGGAGAAAGATACCGCTTCCACTGAGATGGAAAGATGGGAGAGATACAAAGGGATGCTTATGTTTGTAGGAAAGATAACTGAGGGAGTTCACATTTGACAGTCTTACCTGATACTAATTCACTATCTGAGGAACTACTGTCAACCTGGAGGTCATCAGTCACTGACTCCTATGTGAAATAAGAATTAAAGATATAGTACAAATTATGAGATTGAGTATTTTCATCTTATACTGTTATATCACATTGACTTGCTTATTTTGAAAATGAAAAACTAATGTCAACTTTGTATACTAGTTTCATATGTATAATAGTATTTCAGCTATTGATCACAGGTATAATCTTATATTTAATATTAAATCTGAAAATAAATATTAAATAATGTTGTGGACATTTTTTTAAAGTTTCAGGTACGATGGTGTCAATTTGCAAACATGAATCAAAACCTTTAAACCTGATCCAACCTTTGACCCACTGCAAAGTATTTGTCTTAGGAAAACAATATTTCAGGTATACAAAAAAACTTCTGCAGTAGGATGTTTAATGATATCTATAACAGCAACCCCTTAGAAACAATCTCAACTGTCCAACCACAGCAAAACAGTACTACAAATTACAGGAACTTTCTATAAGAGAAAGCACTATACAGACACTAAAAATCATATTTTGAAGACTACTAAATGTTGGAGGAATACACAATCAGATAATATGTAAAATGAAAAAAGGCACAGCCAAAAAAATGGAAAGAAATATACAAAAATTAGAAGAAATTGCTTAAACACTTTTTTTTTTTTGCATAACCTATATCATCTACAAGGAATACTTAACATTGTTATAACCTGGGGTAAGAGCCTTTTGAAAAAATGTTTTTAATGAAACTGCTCTCTGCCCAAAAACATGTTATAGAGGAATATGTAAATTGAAACACTGGAACACAACTATCAAATTTAATGACAATGTCAGAAGAGTCACAGACAATTTTTAAAATCCAAGTTTTCCAAACTACTACTATATATCTTTAAAATACTGTACAGAATCCAAATGAAATACGGTAAATCAAGAAGTTATATAATTTTCTGGGAGATACCAAGATAGCACAGTAAATAAATGCTGTGCTTACCTTCTCTTACGAACACATCAAAATTACAATTGAACTACTAAATAACCATCATTGAGAATTGACTAAAATTTTGCTAAACTGAAGCTCTACAACCAAAGATGTGCAGAAGAAGCCACCTCAAGACTGGTAGGGGCAGAGATGCAGAATGGGCTGGTCCCACACCCGTGTGTGACCATTGAAGATAGGGAGGGATATTACAACTGTGGAGATCCCCCTTCCCCCCAGAGAAGCGAGAAGTCCCAGCCTCACCCCAGCCCAGGGTTCCAGTGCCAGGAAGAGAAGTCCCCATAATTTCTGGTTGTAAAAACAAGTGGAGACAGAAGGCGACTGCATTCTCACGCGCTCCTCTTAAAGGGACCATGTGTGGACTTACCCACCAACAGAATCACTCACTCTGAGCTCCAGCGCTGGGCAACAGCTGGAAAGGAGGCAGGAACGTATGATAGAGAACTGAGTTGTCTGACTTGCGGGGGCTGGAGAGGTGGCTTTCTCCTGGATGGAGGAGCTGGTAGAGGCCATTGTTTCTTTATTGAGCCCTCCTCCTTCCTGACATGCAGACACAGGTGGCCACCATATCTGAGTCTCTGCCGTTAGTTCGCCATGCTCTGGCAACTGGAGACCATGCCCTGCCCAACTTTTGGACACACCCAAGCCACTTCCAGTGGCTTTTTCGTACAAACTGCCTGCCTTAGCTCATGCTGCAGACTTTCCTAGGGTCTCTCAAAGGTTCACAGAACCCAGACAAGCAGCATCTGGCTTGACCATATCCTGTACCTCTGGCTGAGCAGCCCTAGGCTGGCACTAGCGGCAACCAGCCTTGGTTTGTGGCTTGGCCTCTCAAGGAGCATCTAAGCATGGCACGGGCAGCAGCCATCTGTGGATTTCTCTGTGGCTCCTGCCCGGTGGCCCCAGGTGGGGCACAGACTGTGGCTGAACTTGACCTATAGCAGATCCCCTCCAAGGTGGTCCTGGGGCTGGCGCCCCCAGTGGCCAGCTTCAAAACGAGCTGGAGCATCATCCAGCCGCCTCCAAGTACAACACACCCAAGGGACAAATGGGCAGCCACCAGAGCCCTGCTGAGGCAGATCCTGCTCTGTAGGGTCAGCCCCGGCACAACAACTCTTCCACTGTCATTAAGGCCAGTCCTCACAACCAGTGAGACCGAGGTCAGTCCATCCCATTGATGTGCAATTATCAACCAAGGCTCAACTACAAAAGGAGGGCACATACAACCCATTCAAGGGACACAACTGGAGCATGTGGCTCAGGTGTCCAAAAAGACTGCACCAGTGAGCCCCACAGTACACCTACTACATAAGGCCACTCTATTAAGATCAGAAGACATAGCAGCCTTACCTAATACGTAGAAATAAACACAAGGAGGCAGCCAAAATGGGCAGAAAAATAAACTTGTCCCAAATGAAAGAACAGAACAAAGCTGCAGAGGAAGAACTAAACAAAATGGAGACAAGTAATCTATCAGATGCAGAGTTCCAAACGCTGGTTATAAGGATGCTCACTGATCTCAGGGAGAACTTTAACAAAGAGTTAGGAAACATAAAAATGGAGAAATAAAACATAAAAAAAAAAAATCAGTCAGAAATAAAAAATATATGAACAGAAATGAAGAATATAGTACAGGGAATCAACAGTAGATTAGATGAAGCAGAGGATCAAACCGCAATGTAGCAAATAAGGTAGAAAAACACACAACCAGAACAGCAAAAAGAAAAAAGAATCCAAAAAACAGGATAGTTTAAGGGTCCTCTGGGCCAATATCAAGCATATCAACATTTACATTATAGGGGTACCAGAATGAGGAGAGAGATAGCAAGGAATTGAAAATCTATTTGAATAAATAATGACAGAAAACTTCCCTAACCTGATGAAAGAAATAGACATACATGCTCAGGAAGCACAGAGAGTCCCAAACAAGGTGAACCCAAAGAGGCCAACACCAAAACACATTATAAGCAAAATGTTAAAGATTAAAGACAAAGAGAGAACCTTCAAAACAGCAAGAGAAAAGCAGTTAGTTACCTACAAGGGAGCCACCATAAGAATGTCAGCTTTGCAGGCTAGAAGAGATTGGCAGGAAATATTCAAAGTGATGAAAAGCAAGGACCTACAACCAAGATTACTCTACCCAGCAAAGCTATCGTTCAGAATTAAAGGACAGATAAGGAACTTCCCAGACAAGAAAAAGTTAAAGGAGTCCATCATCACCAAACCAGTACTTCTTTAAGATGGGAAGTGGTTAGGCATTGGAGAAAAGGGGAAAGGATTAAAAAATACAAATTGGTTGTTACACAATAGTCATGGGGATGTAGGGTATAGCATAAGGAATATAGTCAACAATATTGTAATAACTATGTATGGCGCCAGATAGGTATTAGATCTATCAGGATGATAGATGAGAGGGAGTGTGGGGGGCAGGGTGAAAAAGGTGAGGGTATTAAAAAATACAAATTGGTAGTTACAAAATAGTCATGAGAACAACCAAAATGCCCTTCAATAGATGAATGGATAAAAAAGTTGTGGTATATATACACAATGGAATACTATTCTGCCGTAAGAAAAGATGAAATAGTACCATTTGCGACAATATGGATGGATCTTGAGATTATAATGCTAAGCGAAATAAGTCAGATAGAAAAAGCAGAGAACCATATGATTTCACTGATATGTGGTATATAAACCAAAAACAACAAAAGGACAAGACAAACAAATGAGAAACAAAAACTCATAGACACAGACAATAGTTTAGTGGTTACTAGAGGGTAAGGGGGGTGGGGGGTGGTAGATGAGGGTAAAGGGGATCAAATATATGGTGATGGAAGGAGAACTGACTCTGGGTGGTGAACACACAATGGGATTTATAGATGATGTAATACAGAATTGTACACCTGAAATCTATGTAACTTTACTAACAATTGTCACCCCAATAAACTTTAATTAAAAAAAATAGTCATGAGGGTGTAAAAGGAATATAATCAATAATATGGTAAAAACTATGTATAGTGCCAGGTGATACTAGTTAGAGGGATCACTTCCTAAATTATATAAATGTCTAATCAGTATGCTGTACACTTGAAACTAATATAAAATAATACTGAATGTCAAATCTAACTGAAAATTTTAAAAAGGGAAGAAAAGATCAATAATCTTGTGATAGCATGGCACAGTGTCAGATGGTTGCTGGACTTAGCATGGTGATCACTTCTTTAGCATAAGGAATATAATCAATCATGTGGTTATAACACTGTACAGAACTAGATGGGTACTGTTGAATAACGATGATGTACACCTGAAACTAATATAATATTTTATGTCAGCTGTATGTTAATAAAAAACCTTTTTAAAAAAGAAGTTATATACTATTCTAACGGTAACAAATCCTGTTTCCAGTTGTTGATGGGAAACCATGAAAATGCCTTTAAAATGTGTCAATGCTATCAAACATAAGAAACATTAAAAAACATTTTATGTCTGTAATGCAGAAAATGAGGCAGTGACAGACATTGCTCAAATTTTTGTCAAGGGAAAGAAAACACGAAAACGCATGGCTATGAAACTACCAGAATCAAAAATTGAAGACCTTGTCTAAAGACAGTACCAGTGTTTATAAAAACATTAGAAAGCTATGTAATCTCTATAGAACGAAGACCTGTATTATACTTTCATCTGGAGGTACATGAGGTACCGCTGGGCTGTACACTAAGTGTATCCAAGGATCACAGGAGCATCATACATACACTCAATGGAGCCATCTTCTCATCCTGGGTCTCTTCACTAGTGCGGTTTGCTTTCAGGCTTCTCTCCCCCGTAACTCGTAACTGCGAGCTAACAAACAACACAATTAGTGTGCACCGTCTGGACGTGGCCCTCCACGTCTCTGTTCACTGTTCACTGTTCAGAATCTGAAAAGGGTCTTTGGGGACATCAGTAGGCAAAAGGAAGGACCGGGTGAATTGTACCAATACCCAGTTGATGCCACGACTGCTTTCCTGGAGGTTTTAGCTCACTTTCTTTTAGGTCACTTGGCAAGATTTCTTTTATAGACATATACTTTTTTCTGAAGTCAAAATTTCTGGGTCTGTTCTGTGAAGAGTGAAGTCAGAGTGTTCCATTTATTTTCTTTGTTGCCTCTTAGAATGAGAAGCTTTCAGCAGAAAATAAGGATGGCAGTTTTGAGGAGAGCAGAAGGCATAGGGCTGTCACTCGTGACTACGCACCTCAGTGGCCCAGAGCCGCTACCTCCCGGCACACTCTGCTCCGCTTTCTCCACGATCCTCCGCAAACCGTGCGCTCTGTCATTTCCTTTCCAGCCTGAAGGAGGGCGGCACGTTTCAGGACAACAGCGCCGGAGGCCCGGGCTCCGGGGTCCCTGGGACCACGGCCCGGCCCGCGGGCTTCCACCTGCTTCCACCCGGGTCCCGCCCCCAGGCCCGTCCAGCGGGGCTTACAGTGGGCAGCGAGCCTTCGGCCCGGACCTGGGGGGGCCTCCACTGTCGCCGACGGGCCCAGGTCCGGCGTCGGGGTCATGTTGAGCCGCTGGCCGCCCCTCTTTTTGCGGGTATAGACCCGTAGCGGCCACAGTGCCATTCACCCCACTCCTCGGGGGACCTCTTGGCCCTCCACTGCCTGTCTGGTCGCCTTCCTGAGGAGCCCAGCGACTGTGGGAGGGAGTCAACGTCAAGGGGGTGGCCGGAGGAGAAGCCAGAGCGCGGTACACAAAGCGGCAGAGCCCCAGGCCAGCAGCGCGGACCCTGACGCTGCCCCGACCCGCCCGCCTCGCTCCCGCCTTTTTATCTCCGCCAAGCCGCGCGGAGGCTTCTGGGAAGACGGAGTAACATGGCTGCCGCCACGCCCTTCTGGAGACGCAGAGCTCGGCTACTTGACCGTGGCCTGCGTGGCCCCTGGTGCAGGCCCACATGCCTCAGACTGAAGGGAAGCTTACTGAGAAAATGCTTTTTCCGCCTCTAGGAATTTGGTCCTTTGCTTTTAACTTTCTCGGTAGTCTCATAGGCCTGACAAGTGCTACTGATGCCTCCTTATCGGCACTGCGGTAAAGCCTTGGTAATGGAGTTTTAGATGTCTGAGCACAGGGAGCCTAGCGTGGGTCAGCCTGACTCAGTGCAGGAAGGTCAGAGAGGAATGAAAGCACTTTAAAGCAACAGGCAGTGTCCTCTTCAGCAGTCAACTGAGGGGTCATGGTACTTGGGAATCTAACCAAGCATTTGAAAATGTTAGGTTCCAGAAGTTTCTTCTCAAGGACAAGCAGAATCCCTTACCTCCTGCCCAGGAGCTACTTCCAGAATATCGGGGCAGCCTTGTGTCAAAGTGGAGAATTCCATAGGGGCACCCCTTTTAGTGCCCTGGGGCTCAGCTCTTTCGCTCTGCTCAGTTATAGGAATGACATCCCTCTCCCTCCATACACCCAGGTTGAACCATCTTGCTGCATGTGATAAACATATTGCGCACATAATAACCATCTTATTTTTTTAAGTGACATTTCACAATATCAAAAATGTATCTGTAGAGATGAAATTGAGGTAGATAAAAGGCAGGACTGGTTATAGAACAAGAACTCTCAGCCCTTTTTGAAACTTATCCTTGAAACTTATCACCAGCTGCAGAAGAAGAAATCTCTGCCGCTTCCAAAACACCCGACTATTCCTTCTACAAGTTTGAATGTACAACCCCTAATTAAAGGGGCACCAAAAATAGGCTCAAACTTGGACAGGAGTGCTGCTACGCTGTCTATGGAGTAATCTGCTTCTTTCTTCTCCTTTGCTTGAATAGTTAACTATGCTTCACTTTCGTTTCTGCTCGTGCTTGAATTCTTTCCTGAGCTGCCAAGAAACCACTATTCAGGCCCCTTCTCCATGCATCGCCAAGCATTTGGCCAAGCCTTCTGAACACCTTCACTTTAAACTCTGTATCAGCTCACATTTGAATTCTTTCCTACGTGAAGCCAAGAATCTTCTTGGCCCAGGGCTTGAGTCTCCACACCAGGGGATTTGCTCCGCTGGCACCAAAATTACAAACGCTCAAAGACTTTTCTGTGATGCCCCAATATTATGTGTGTAAATATAAACACATATATATAGCTGTTGCCAACGCTTCTGGGTCAGCGACTCAAATCAAGGTCCACTGACGCCAATAGAACAAAACTGAGTATTGTTAAGCAGAAAAGAAATTTTACTCTTTGATCAAGGAATGCAGAAGGGTGAGCTCATGCTGTAATGGCACCTATTCCCCAACTGGAAGGAAACGTCTGTATTTATAGACTGTGGTGTAAAGGGATTAAAGTATTTTAGGCAGGCGTAATTATTCTTCTACTCTGCCCTTGAGTGCATGATCCTTTTTGCACATGATGCCCCATCGCCATATTGGGTCAAAAGGTCCCTAGAGATGATCTGGTTGCCCCCTCATTTTGCAGCTTAAGAAACCACAGCGTAGGGAGGCTCATTATGACAGATGATTGGCATAAGTGGCATGGATCTCCTGGCATTTGGTTAGCATGCTTGTCATGTTCCCATTCCTTCTAACACATAGCTGGCAAAGAGATGGGGGAGTAAGAAAAGGAGCTTGAAGCCCTTGGTAGCATGGGGGAGGGGAAGGGATTACAGATTTGGTCTGTTTAAAGTTTCACCGAGAGCCAGTCTATAAAAGAGGAAAGAAATGTGTCCACTACTAAAGGGTGAGGTAGGGTAGAGACATCTCAACTCAGTCATCTTTCTATGTCCCCTCACTCCTTCCCCAAATACACAAACGCCAGCACAAGCATTCAGTCATGAGTGTTAAATCAAAGTTCCATTTCCCCCGTTGTACAGCTCCCATATCTAGACTCAGAATTCTACTGTCAATGTTTTACTTCAGTCATGTGACCAGTTTGATTAGGTTTGGGACAGTTATGGAGATGCTAACTTCCATGGGAAAACAGTTTCCAAATTTTATTTTTCCCCTTCTTCCACCTCAGTCCCCTCTGCCCCACCCCACTCCAGTTCAAGCTGTTGTTTCTCAGTCTAGTTGTGTAGGACACAGCTCCCTGGCCCATGCTGGTATTATGAGCCTTGAGCTTCCCCTCCCCCCCCAGGCAGACAGTCGCCAGTCGACGGATCGCTGCCCGCCACTCACGCTGCCAGCTACTGATGGCAGCACACAGCAGCCCATGGCGGCTCACGCTGCCGCTCCTGGCAGCACACGGTAGCCCATGGTAGCATACAGCAGCTCACTCAGGCTGCTGGCCACTCATGCTGGCTGCCGGCCACTGGCCACTCACAGCAGCACACAGTAGCTCATCACAGCACTTAGCAGCTGGTGGCAGACCACTGACAGCTCACACCAACCTTCCGCTTACTCAGGACAGCTCAGCTCCAGGAAGAGCGGTTGTTCACAATCTTAGCTGTAGAGGGCGCAGTTCACTGGCCCACGTGGGAATCGAACCTGTGACCTCGGTGTTAGGAGCACTGGCACTCCAACCACCTGAGCCACCAGGCCAGCCGCCCAAATTCCAAATTTTGAAGAGATTTCTGTTTTGGAAAACAGCCAGTTCATGGGTTTAGGATTCCCTGGAGCCCAGGGGAAATCTTTCTGAATGTTTTTTTATGGAGTGAATCCACTAAGCATCTTCAATTCTGGCACCATCCACAGGATTTAGGGTCCAAGTAAAAACCAGTTTATTTTTGCTTAGTTGACAAGAATGGAAAAAAACCTCAGTGATAAATGAAATGTAACTTCAAATGGCCATCTTAATGCTATGCAACAAGTGAAAAAAGGCTAAGGTGGGATTTTTATTTAATAGGCTTTTCTTGATCATCCGCTATGGGCCAGACTTTCTGCACTGGGGCTATAATCTCAAGCAACTCAGTTTGAGTGGGAGAGGGGCAGAGGGACAATTAGCCAGTCATCCACGTGAAAAGCTTCTCAGAGAAAAGTATAAGTGAGCTGAGTTTTAAGAGATGAATGGTAAGAGTTACAGAGATTAAAGGAAAGGGCGACCAGATGTGCTGCATGGAAGCACAGAAAAACATGATGCTCTTAGGGCACCACAAAGAGTAGTTGGAATGATTAAAGGCACGGCTCCATGAGGCAAGGGCAGAAGAGGTACTAGGCCTTGTGTGCTGAACCAAGGAGTCTGAACTTTATCCTGAAACTGGGAAGTCTCTGAAAGAATATTAAGCAGGAGACTGGCATGATCAGATTTTCAATTTAGAAAGGTCACCCTGACTGAAATGTGGATGCTGAAATTTAAAGAAATTGGGGTGGACACAGAAGACTAAGAAAGCACTATAATAGTCCAGACGAGAGATGAGAATGGCGCCTGTTACACTACGAGCTGTGAGAATAGAGAGGAGTGGAGGATAGCAAATATATGTAGAAGGCTGATTTGGCATAATTTAGACATGGCAGAAATGCACCATTTTAAGTGTACCTGTTAACTTGTTTATGGATAAAAGACATGGAAACATTGTTTAAGGGCCATCGTGATGGAAAATTTGAATACAGTTATTTGTTCTTTTAAAAGCATAAAAATGATTTAAATCCAGGACACATTTGGTAATAGCAAAGGTACAAAGCAAAGGACAGCCTCTTGGGGAACGATAAGTCTTTGAAATTTGGGGACCCTTACAGAGGATGTAGCGTATGCAGACTACTTACACAGCCTAATACCATGTTAACCACAAGCATTATGACGGGTAATTATCAGATATGTTAACATCAGGGGATTGTGTGATATAAATACATAAAATAGTAATTACAGGCAACTTCGAGGAAAAAAATCTTTATTTTTTACAAAAGTTTTCATAAATGCATTTTATATTTGATATGCATGCTATTGTAACGAAGCAACTAAAATATAATTATAGTTAAGATACTTTTATGCATATTTAAAAAGTAGTATTTTAATCTCATTTTTAAAAATTGAAAGTAGAATAAGCAAGTCTTCAAAAAAATATTCATTTTCCCCCCATGCAATTGTTGCAATGACTTAACAAGAAAACTTAAAGTAACCAGTCAATTGAATGTTTAAAAGCCACTGTCACCTCATGAAAATCTTTCCAGTTTGGGACCAGCTTTAGAAATGCTTGCATTCCAGTTATTTAGGTATTGCCTCTGGGTGATAATCATTCATGTGTTCTAACTGGAGATTCTCATTTGGGGCTTTGTCCTCACTTAAATGCTAATCCCATTCTTACTGCAGTTAATTGTAGATTCATTGAAAGGACTGTGCAGCATACTTGAGAGAAAAGTCAGACTACCAGGATCAGTTTTTCTTTTCATGTATATGCTTCCTTAAAATAAAAACAGGCAAGAAAATACAGCAACTTAGCTCAACATATAGTTTATCCATTTTACATATGATTATTCATTCTTTTTTTCCTGAGATATTAAGCAAGTTTGTAGTAAGTAGTCTGTTTTCATGCAAAAATACATTTTTCCATTCTTTACATTCATTTCATAGTATTTTGTATTCTAAATAACTATATCACATTTGTGCTTTATACATTTGGAAAATAAAGAATAATTCATTTTCTTTACTGCAGAAAAATAAACGATTATTGGTTCTTGGATGGGTAATACAATCAAGTTAACTGCCGACTTTCAAGTTCTTAAAGCATTACCTGACTATAAAAATAGCAATGGAAAGTTCTAATTTTTCTCATGCTTTTCACCTAAATTAGGAATGAAAGGTTGACTTGCTCATGTGAGGGAGATATGGTATGTTCATTCCTTGGACTCCTGAATTTGTGAGTTGCTAATACATGGAGCAGGCCTACACAACACACTTGGTCAGTTTCCTCTCTTACCTGGGGGCAGGGGGAGTAAAAGAAAAAAAATGGTATATATTCTACTTTATAATGTACACAAGAGTAGTTTGTAAAATGTGAGAATTACTAACACATTTGAATGAGAAACAGATAAAAGGCCAAATGTTTAAGAACATGTTTATGTTTAAGATATCGATCTCCGTTATACCTCTAGACTTCAATCAGATCTGATGTGTACTATGCACGTGAATGTCTTAAGTACCTAGCCTTTTTCTATATTGGCGAGAGAGAAACACAAACTCCTTCCCACCCCAAATAAAGTTGGGAAATCTGAAGGATTTTTCCGTTAATACATATTTTCGTTACGCTTTTATTTTTAAAAATTCAGTAGAGTTAAACAGAGGACTAGATAAGTGTAGGTGCGATATGTTTAGGGCCCACTGTTAACTTTTGTCAGCACATCAGTATTTTATTTAGCAGCCCAAGTGTGATGATTTCACACAGATCAGAAAGGTCAGTAGAAATATAAGAGCTTCAAAGAAAAAGAAGAAATCTTAACTTGTCCATAATCAATCATATCTAAGTACTATGTGGTATAAATAGGATCAAAATAAGTTTTAAATTATTTGCTTACAAGACCTTGTCAAAACCCTTTTGGAAACAAAGCCAACTACACAACTGAGTGGAATGACAATGGGAAACGGCTTCCTTTTCTTCAAGATGTGAAACTACCTGTCTTTAAAATACTGCGAACATCCAATCCAGGTAATGATCTTTCCCTTTTAATTAGTCAAATATATATCAAATATAAAAGATGAACACAATATAGATGTGGCATTGGACATTTTTTAGTATTTGTTTATTCAGAAATGCCTTTAAACATTAAGGTGCTTAGAATGAGCTCCTTTACGAAAGTCAAATTTATAAGTGCAAATAGCGGGTCTGCAAAGAGAAGATGCCAAAGGAATATATGTAAAAACTGGATCAATTCATCCAATGAAGCTGTGGTCCACTTTTTCCCAGAATGGACTAAAAGTATATAATCATGGATGCAGGTTCATCCCGTAGGCCCGTGTGATTACACAGCTCTAACTGATAGCAGTTACTCAGTTTCCATTTGCGCCAGGGGAATGAGCTTCTGGACTGTGAACACGGCCCCCATCTCTGCTTTCAGAGTCCTGCCTCTAAAGAAAACACTTTCCCAGGGTTGGTTCTTTCTGCAGATGGACAATCTGTAGCTTAGACCTTAATTGCTGTCCATGTTGGGCTTTAATTACATGAAATTGTTGACGCCCAGGTGCACGAAGTGTCTAAATACATAATGCAAGAGAGGCTTTCATGGGTGAGCTTAGAGCCATTTAAGATTTTATGAACGGAATGATGCACTAAGGAGGTATTTGTCTAACATGGACATAGAAAGTTTTCT
Source organism: Rhinolophus hipposideros (assembly GCF_964194185.1). Taxonomy (NCBI): domain Eukaryota; kingdom Metazoa; phylum Chordata; class Mammalia; order Chiroptera; family Rhinolophidae; genus Rhinolophus; species Rhinolophus hipposideros. Next base: position 9,182,377 of record NC_138069.1, read on the forward strand.
CGGGGTACTTTGAAGAAGTTTTTCAAAATTATGCTGTTGAAAAATTACTTTATTTGGAAGTAACATCCCCTCTTCCCCACACTTTGCCTTGATAATCTTACTGAAAGGAAGTGAAATTGTTCAGAATTACAGCCATTTTGGGTTTCCCAGGCCTGGCATGGACATACTGAGAATGGAAGACTGGAAGAACCCAGCAAGGAACATAGGAACATTCACTGCTACCTACCCTGAGAAAGAATTCTGGGTTTCTTTTCCCAAGTCTTCCCCAAAGGTCCACTCATTGTAAAGTCAACAGGCATCTTTTATAATTTATGTGGTAAGAAATCCACGAATATGCACATACTATTCTTAAAGTAGTTGAACGTTACATTTTTTTTCCAGGTAGTTACTGAATATTTTAATGAGCTTATAAATGAGAAAATGTATTGAAAGATTTTTGTACCATGTTATATATATATAACATTTGTTTTAAGAATATCTGAATTTGCATTTTCCATGAATAAAAGTCAAAATTAGAAAGAAAACTTTTTCACATCAATAAGGATTGTCATGTTTGAAGAATCTGAAGTTACGTAGAATGTGAGTTAGCATGATTCTATACACCTAGTTTTAATTTTTAAAGTCTGATTTCATTGTGATTTTTGACAAGCAGTTACTGAATGAGGTAGTCCACTCTGCCTAGCTATTTGCTGTGTCTGGTTACCATTCCACAAATAATTAAGTACAATGTATCAGTTATGGTTTTCCTTCATGTTTAATAGGAGTGCTGTGAACATTGAGAAGATACTTCTTTTAGCGGTACACAGTTCTTGAGAAAAGTCTTGAGTTTTACATTGCCATTTGCAATATTTTTAGAAGCTTGCTACAATATCATTTTAATAAAAATAAAGTGTACTTGGTGATGATAGACAAAATATTGTTAAAGACCTCTTGGGCCAGGAAAAGGTTCAGTCATCATAAGGTCCCGAGCTTATTCACTTGCGGCTGCGTCATGCTGACTCCTCACTTTCAGGAATAACTATGAATGGCTACGCGGTCCATTGTACTGAGAAGAACTTCCCTTGAGCTTCACATGGAGGTTGAGTAAAGCTCTTCTATTTGTTTTTTGAAGTACTCTCTCAGTTCAGGTCTCTTAGCCTTTAGTGTCGGTGTCAGCAAGCCATTTTGAACTGAGAACATGTCAGAATGGATGTGAATGGCTTTGACCTAAAAACCAAATGCAGAATGCGTCTTTATCAGGAATGTAACACAACATGGATAGCATACATGATAAAAGTAAACAGGCACATGGGAATAAGTATTGATATATAAACACTGATATATATATGTATATATATATATATATATATATATATATATATATATATATATATATATATATATATATAAACAATTGATATATAAACACTGTGCCTATTTAAAGGTCAAAATTATGTTAATAACATTCCAGCCTATTTGGTATGTCTGAAAGCCACTTTTTTCCTTCCTAATCCTTCCTTTAGCCAGTCAGCAGAAGTGAATTGGTTGCTTACTCTGTGCCAGGCACTGAGGACACACACAGAGGAATCACGAGTGCGCCTGCCCTCAGGGAGGGACACGTGCACATCCAGTGGAGCAGACACACTGGGCAGTTATCAGACAACACGGCACACAAGGGCACCTAATGCAGGGGAGAGGGAGGAGCAGTCGGGGAAGCCTTCCCAAATCAGGTGAGAGTTAAAGACGGAGTAACAGCCAGCAAAGGAGGAGAGGCAGGTGGAATAGGGCTTTCCAGGCAGAGGCAACCCCAAGACCAAAGCTGGGGAAGTGAGAAATGGCTGAGTGAGTGTAAGAAAGGAAATGTAAGTGGTGTCTTGCAGTTTATATAGAGTCGGAGGTAACGAGGGTGTGCGATGACGCGGATGTGGTAGATGGGTCTGTTTCTGGAGGAGCTCACACTTTATGCTGAAGAAAATAGGGAGGGGCTGAAGGTTCTTATACAGGGAAACGACATGGCTGAATACACATTAGAAAGGTCTCTCCCAGAGAACTTAAAAATCATGGTTTTTAAGAACGTTGATTGGAAGCAGGGAAACCAATCCAAAGGACGTGGCCAATCCACAGGCCAGAAGATAAGGGCCTACACTTAGAGCAGTGGCAGGGACAGCGCCAAGGAAGCCCTGCTAAGGACGATTCAGAGACAAATGGGCAAAATGGAGTGAATAGGGAGGCAGCCAGGAGGGCTCCCAGGATTTGGCTAGGATGGCTGCATAGATGACAGTGCCACTCAGGAGGAATGTGAAGTGAAGACGGGACATGATAAGCCTACCTGAAAAAATAGTTTTGTCACGGAATTTGATCACATCTTGTGGAAGGAGGCATGGAGGGACCAGACTTAGTGTTCACACTGCGTAGGTCCATGGGGCATATCCCAAAGTCTCCTGGCAAGGCTGGATGGGGGGCCAGAGAGATAGATGAACTGATCCAGGGGGGCCTGGTTAGGTTGCTCCCACCTGGGGCTCTAGCTGAAAGGGTGACTATCAGTTCTATGAGAATTTTATGATCCGGGCTTGAGCTGAATCCTGGAATGACACTGTCTCAAGAAATTGTATCCTGACTGACAACAGGGTCTAAATTCAATGATTTTTGTTGAGATAATAGACCCACGTCATTAAACAGCAAACAGGGTTATCAACTGCTATAATACAGACTTTTAAAAATTAATTCAAAATATGTGCTAAATATACATGTACATTCATTTTGTTGTTTTGTGCAATTGATATTAATTGAGCAACAACTGTGTGTCCGGTATTGTGTTAGGCACTAGGTATACAAAGAAGAATAAGACACAGTCCCTGCCCACGTGGAGCTTATCATCTAATGAGAAATGCTACCGAACGATATTGCTACTATCGGGACCAGCACAGAGGGGCACCTTTGGCAGGTAGAGTCAGTTGCTTTCCCAGTACTCACTCCCTACTTCTTCCAAGCTAACAGAACCCTAATTTGGTTGGGGGCCAAAACGATCTATGTTAATCATGACAATCCTGTTCCCTGATTTTCCAGCCTCCCTTGCAGCTAGGTAGTAGCCATGGGATCCACGTTTGGCTAATGAGAAGGCAAAGTTTTGCTTTTCTAATAAAAGATTCAGAGATAGCTATGTCTATCCACTCTCCCTTTTTCCTTTCTTGAATATGAACAATGTCCAAAGCCATAGCAGCCACCTTGTGAACATTAGGTGATAAACCAACACACTAAGAATAAAATGTAGAAAGACAGGCAGAGCCTAGGCCTTTGAGGACCTGTGTCTACCTTGGAGTGCCTGTCTTTGGATTTCTTATGTGAGGAAAAACACAAAACACACCCTGTGTGTTTAAGACACTGTGGGTTTTCGGTTAGAGCTGAATGCATTTCTGCTGCAGCACCTAATCCAGGCTTGGACAGGATTCATTGAAAAGGGATGCTCGACTTGAACTCTGAGGAATCAGCAGGCTTTTGCCAGATGGAGACAGCAAGGGAAGGGGAGTGGTTGTTCTGTGGCCTGGGAGGAGGCTCTTCTAGGCAGAGGCAACATGTGCCAAAGCACATTTGGAGCATTATAAGCACAGACTGAAGCATGTGTGGTACAAATGAAGGAGGAGAAAGAGATGGGGCTGGGGAGATAGACTGGGGCCAAATTATAAAGGATCAGTATGCCAAGGTAGGGAGTTTGGACAGGATTCTCTAAGCAATTTGTAAGCAGTGAGAGACAGAGCCAGAAAGATTACTCTGTTATGAATGGATTGAAGTGAGATGAAAGTGGAAGCTGGAAGAACAGCCAAGAGGCAAGACTGATGGTTATTTGAGCTGTGAAGTTGGTTGTAGAGATGGAAATAGGTTTCAGAGGGAGAAAGGACAGGACTTACAATTGGTTTGGGTAGGTGGTAAAGGCAGAGAGATAATAAGAATGGCTCTAGGTTTTTGCTTGAGCAGAAAAACTGGAGGAGGAGCAGAAAGATTCTTTGGAGGTGGGAAGATCAAGTATCATGTTAAGTCTGAAATGCTTCTGAGACACTCAAGTGGTCTCTGGACATTGGATGTATGAGTAGTAATATGCAGGACAGAGCTGCAGTCTGGGCTTGAGATAGAGAAGGAATGACTTAAGAAGTAGCAAGGAACTAGCGTGTGGCTTACAAAAGCCAGGAGAACAGAGAGAGAGGTCACTATGTCAGATGCTATTGTCATATGAGAACTGTTAATAAAAATCAATGGGCACAATCAGGAAATGACGTATTTCAAAAATCAATGTATATGCCACCTTATACCCATTAGGATGGCTATCATCCAAAAAACATAAAATAACAAGTGTTGGTGAGGATACAGAGAAACTGGAATCCTTGTGCATTGTTGGTGTGAATAAACAATGATGCAGCCACTGTGGAAAACAGCATGGCGGTTCCTCAAAAAATTAAAAACAGAATTACCATACGATCCAGCAATTCCACTTCTGAGTATATATCCAAAAGAATTGAAAGCAGGGACTTGAACAGGTATTTGTACAGTTGTGTTCATAGTAGCATTATTCACAATAGCTAAAACATGGAATAAACCCCAATGTCCATCAATAGATGAACGGATAAGCAAAATGTGTTACAAACATATGATGGAATATTATTCACTTTGAAAAGGAAGGAAATACTGACACATGCTACAACACTGATGAACCTTGAGGACATTACTCTAAGTGAAATAAGGCAGTCACAAAAAGACTAATACCACACGATTACACTTAGATGAAATTCTTAGAGGAGTCAAAGTCATAGAAACAGAAAGTAAAATGGTGGTTGCCAGGATTTGGGAGGAGGGAGGTGGAATTGGGTATTATTGTTTAATAACTACAGTTTCAATTTTACAAGGTGAAAACAGTTATGGAGATGGATGGTTGTACAACACTACCAAGGAATCTAATACCACTCAACTGTACACTTAAAAATGGTTAAGATAGTAATTTTTTTTCTGTATTTGCTACAATAAAAATAATTGCGAAAAACAAATAAATGTATGCAAATAGTTGCAAAAGTCAATATGCTACTCATTGTTTTCAAAATCTCTGATGCTAACAGTCTAGTGCCTTGGCAGGTGGATATTTTAAGATGTCAAAAGATTCTTTGCTCAGAAAACTCTGCATTACATTCACTGATTTTTCAGATCAAAAACTCAATATACAAAGAAGAACTTTAAAACAGTTATACATCCAACTTCCTAAAAAGCATTTAAGAAAAATTTTAACAAATTCTGGCTTTTTTAAAACCCATGCTTATAACTTAAAAAATGTGAACGTTTTCAAATGAGCACAACATTAATAAATCAGATTCATCTTTAACTCGCAGAAATTTGTTCAAGTGAAGAATGCACTTTTGTTATAAAAAGAATAGCATTTTAAAGGATTTCTGTGGAGGGGAGGGGGAAAGGACTTTAGGCTAAAACTAGAGCTAGCATTACAGGCAGCTGCCTCAACTGTATTTCACATATCGAAAGGATTTCTACTTGAATAGGCAATATAAATAGCTGGAAGTTTGGACGATAAGGGGGTATTACCAAATGTTTCAAAATTAGTTAAGGTTCTAGTAAAAAGTGTTTTGTTTAAAAACTTAATATTCTTGATAGTCAAAGAAACAAGGAGTTGGTAGGCCAGAAGGCTGCCATTTTTTGTACCCTCTGGAATATACTTTTTTCCTCATTTATTTTTAATCAAACATAAACTGCCCTAAGGGACCCAAAATTCACTGGAAACTGGTCCCAGAGGAGATGTTTTCAGACGATAGTTCGCTGGGAACTAGGGGTTCTGTAAAAGCCACTACTGGGGGTGGCATGGAGGTGGTTGTAGATAGGTAGGGGTGGGATGAGATGGGAGTGAAGCTCCGGCCCAGAATCCCCCGGTACAGGGCTGCTCTTTGTTTTGTGTATACTCGACTTTCATAGATGTCATCTAAGTTCTGCTACTTAAACAAGTTTGGAAATGATTGGCAAAAAAACTAGCTAGCCTGAAAAAACATGAACACGATTTAAGTCAAACTTAATCCTAGATACAGTGATTTAATTTAGTAATTCATGTTTACTGTCATAAAATGAAAAATTGAAAAACCAATAGTGCTAATGTCTTTAGCTTTTTTAAATAAAAAAAAGTTATCTTCTGATAGAAACAGTATCACATAAAGGCTTTTGGTAAGTGCAAACCATCTATCCACCTTCTTCTGTAAATGGAATTAATAATATAGTTTTAAAAGAAGATGCAAATGCAAAGATATAATTTCTACAGCATCCTGAAGCCTGGGTTTCAGCTCCTCTGAGCTTCTACCAGCAGGTAAAGAACAATTAGCAACTGGCACAGGTTTATGTTCAGTACAGGGGTGGGGGTGGGCATCTTTGAAAATCCAGTAGTGACAAGCAGAAGCTAAAACCAACACAATTCAGGTAAGATGGATTTCACAGGGAGAGCCACACAATGCTATTTAGATGGTAAGTAGCATGGAAAAGAAAACAGTATGATTTTAGGAAGAAAGGGCTACCTCCACAGGTAGATTCTGAATATCCATCAAACCAGCCGCCTGCAGCAAGCCCAAAGGGATGATGGGGGAATCTGCGGTTCACTGTGACTACAAAATAGTCTCTGTCTGGGCAGAGAACATATCCTTCAATCCAGCCTTATGAGCAGCCAAGCAATATGGCATGCAGCTCACCTTTCAGCCCCTTAGTGAGCGGATTAGAGGAACACTGCTGCCAGGCTGCCAGTCCTGCTCCAGTCTGACCTACAGCCCTGGGTCTATTTAATTTCTTCCATAAAAATACCTATACAAACTGCTCCAGTAACTCAAAGTCTAGTCAGTAAATGGGGAAAAAACAAAAAAATGGGTCAAACCAGTTGTTTAACTAACACTGACCTTAATGGTGGGGCACAACCTATAGTTTTGTGGTGTTTTTTTTTTCAGAAGTAAACCAATGATAAAACCATTGTTCATTTTTTATAAATAATTATATATTTCTACTAAAATCAAACTGTTGAATGTGGAAACAAAAAGGAACAAAAATCTTTAATCTCCCTTTACACCTAACACAACTTGAGACTCATTTTTCAATCTGTAATCAGCAAATTTCTTGTTGAGGAAAGAAGAGGGTCCTTTATGTTAGCTTCCTTGCTGAAACTACACTCTCGTCACTGAAAAGTGATTCTACAGTTTTTTTAAATTTAGAAATAGTGTAACATTTAAATATTGTATTGGAACAAAATACCTGAAAAGTGTCAATTTATGCCAATTCAATTTAAGCACAGAATTTTTCATAGTTTTGAAGAAACATAGTACTTTACCTTTTTCAACAGTATTGCTCAATGAAATAGTTTAACACGCCATAGTGCTTGTAGATAACACAGAGTGCATAATTTAGGACAGAAAGATAAAGTTAAAAAAACCCACCAACATTTAAATTAATTAGGAAAATGCTCAATTCATTTCTAATTTAAAGGCAAATTGGTTAGGTAAGTATTCATTTCAAAGACAGGAAATATAATATTTTTAGTGAGGGCTTCCCAGTCAGAATTTGAAAAATCTATCAAGCGTTAAGTTCACTTTGTATTATCTATGCAAACTAATAAGGCATATAAATGTCAATAAAATGGTTAAATCAGTTAAGTATGCTCGAATACTTCCCTGGTACCCACATATTTTAATTATTGATACAGTTATTCCTCTCTACTCATTAAAATATATCTTCCAAAGATCTATATAAACTAAAAATGGTGGTAAGTAGCATGGAAAAGAAAACAATATGATTTTAGTAAGAAAGGACTTAATTCTAGCAATTGTCCATTTCTGGAAATTAAATTACATTAATTTTTTATCTAATGCAAAGTTTAATTCATATTAACCCTGCCCAGTATGTCTGAACTCCTAAAGCTTTCCTTGAACGATTTAAGCCTTGGGCGTGGATACCTATATTTGTGTGTGTGTGTGTGTGTGTGTGTGTGTGTGTGTGTGTGTATGGTTTCTTAAAAATTAGTATTAAGCCTTAATTGATCATTCATTTTTGAGAAAAAAAGGAAAAAGACAAACTGACAATGGATTATGGATTAACTCAATTTATGATGAGCTTTGCAACACAACTGGACCCTCCTCAAGCACGAGGCCAGGCTTTTGCTCTCCTGTGGTCAGCTGAGGGCACACACTGGCTGTGGTGAGGAGGATGCCACGGACCAACAAAGAGGTGACAGCCTTGGCAATAAAACTCAGGTCTTTGGGATACCATGTGACTTCTCTGTATTGGACATTACCATGGTGAGGGCAGAGTATCAGAGCGCGGTAAATGCTTAAGGCATATGGAAAGTCAAGAATAAGTCTCCTATTAATGAAAGCTCTAACTTGACCAATGGTTACAACTGGAAACTCAGCCAAAGGTCCCTTTTAAGCATAATCTTAGGAGCTGGTAGTCTTTTTCCAGGAAGAGGAATCTAAATGTTGTGCTTCTCCACATGCTCCGGGGAGAGTCACGCCTGCCAAACCCAGCAGGGGGCGCGCAGGCCTTAGGAATCACAGGAACGAACAGGCTTAGCAATCAGGCCCTCTGCATCCTCAGTGTTAGAGCCAGGGCTTCAGGTCACCACGTAGGCCCAGACCGGCCAGGTCTTGACCACCCGTCTGTGGCCTCTCCTCTACATGATCATAGGATCTGGTCAACCACTCCCTTTAATGGAAGGGCAATGAAGTCAGTTCTTCCAAATTTTGAAATTTAAATAATTATTATGCCAGAATTGACCTTACGTTTGGAAAGATAAACGGTAACTTGCCTGAATGCCTCAAATTTTGTAATTTTTTTAAAATGAAGATTTATTCATCCAGGTCTTCTTTGCCCTAAAACATGATGTCAGACGAGAATAAAGCAGTGTTTCTCAAACTAGGTTAATGTAAAGATCTATTTCAAAAGAAAAACCATTCTCTCAGACCCTGAAACTATGTTTAGATTTCCTCAGTTTGAAACTTTAAAAGAAAATAGTCTTAATCTGTAGAAATGTTTTTTAATTGTAAATAATTGCTGTCAGAGTTTTACATTTAAAACTGGTTTAAAAATGTTTTTAGGCTATCATCAAAATGAACATACGAAATTTAAAATTCTCATACACCTTGCAGATCCCTAATACTATATATCTGAGGACCCTGTTTGAGAAATAAAATTTTATGAAAAACGGTTATATTAATTACATACTAGGGAATTTGGAAAATTAGGTTTTTAAATATTTTTCTGCTTGAAGAATTTTTTGTTTTGAATTTTTGACTAAAGGGGATGTATTAATGGTATACATAAGTAGGATCAAGTATGCTTATGATCTCAGTTACAGTAAGAACCCCAACCTTGCAAAGACAGAAAGTCTTAGAGGACCGCTGTGTTTCTCCTAACACATTCTTTGGTTCTTCCTCTTTGGAGAGGGGAGGCTGGGCTGACAGATCCCTGGCCCAAGGAGCAGTTTTTCCATGTCCTAGCAAGATATTTGCCTGCTGCAGCCAGGAAGACAGTGTGGCAGGTAGCGTGGAGGCAGGCAGTGTACACATGATGTACTCGTGATGGCTAGAGTAACACTGCAGCTTTATGAACGTTGGTGATTATGAGTCTCATTCGACACATGACCTATTTTAGTTCAGGACGCAGACAAAGTCAGGTTGGAATAGGCCTTCAGGGGTCCGCTGGTACACAGCCTGCCTGCAGGCCACAGCATGGAGGGTGGGGAATCTAGGTCACGGTCGCTGTGGGTTCATTTAATTTTCATCACTGCATAAAGGGCTGTAACAAGTATGGGGAAAGCTATAGTTACCTGTTCAAAAGAATGGAGTCCGCTTTCTTTTCCTAACCTCATCATATCTTCCAAAATGGCTTTCTTCAGCTCCTGAATTGAACCATAGAGGTAAAGTGACAAGACCAAAATCACATTTCACACCGACACACTCTCCCTACCCACTCAACTGGGGCCGACACTGCCCGGCAACATGCTAATCGCCACCTGTCATCTGCCACGTAAGTCCCAGGCACAGCCAACGGAGTGACGACGAATAGGCTAAGAGACCACGTTCATTTTTGAAGTGGACTTCTGTTCAGTCTGGTGAATCCCAGGGTCCCTGACACCCCCAGAAAAGCCCAGGGCCCAGTGGGAGTGGAGCGCTAGTGTCCATGGCTGCTGCTGAGAAAAGGACCATGTGACTGAGCATCGGCTGAGCAGAGCACAGGGACCCTCTTCCACAGGATCCTACAGAGAAGGTTTCTGGAAGGTGTGAGTGGCTAACGCTCCAAGCAGGAAAAACTGTTACTTTTTCAATTCCATGACTGTCTCTCTAAGTCCAGTAGATACAAAATCCACCTCACATTTGGATAGAGCATGCCCAGTAAAGCAGAAGGCCTCTGTTCATATCTGATACTGCTGGTAACCAGCTGTGTGGCCTTGGGCAAGCCACTGCCCTCTCTGAACTCTCCTGCAAGCTGCAAAACAAGAGGGCTGGGCAAACTTTCTGCGCCGTCTTCTGGCTCTAAAACGCAATAGTTTATCAAATTTTCTAAGATAAATTTGAGTTCCTTCAACAACATCAAAAACAGATATACTTCTGGTTTAGGATTCCCACCATTTATAAAGTTAAAAATTTCCCTACGTGTTCAAATTTCACTGATCTGCTGTTTTTCTGTCCCCTCATTATAAAAGGTGTAGCCACCTTTTAGGAAACAGCCCAAGGCACAGACCTTATTGTCGCAGAGCTCCACGTACGTCCCTTCAATGCCTCTCTTCTGGGCCCAGGCTGGCATGACTTCAGGGTCGGGCACGACAATGCCCACCAGAAAGGCCTGCGACCCACCAGAGAGAAAAAGTCATGATGGAACCTGCTGTTTTTTTTGTTTTTTATTTACTCTGCCATATTTATTTCAATTTTTTTCTAAAAAAATTATGAAAATTTTGATATAGATACAAAATTAAAGATACTAGTACATGTATACCCACCGCCAAGATAAAACAATTTCCAAAATTGATGAAAGTTTTTATTTAATCACGAAAGCACTTTGTTATTATTATTTTTTAAATATTTTATTAGAGTGTAGTTGACATATGATGTTATATTAGTGACAAAAGCTTGTAAAGTGGTTATTTTTGGTCCAGCATTAAAATAATCTCTTGGTATTCTCAGACTCCACCCTTTTCTAAAAATAAGTATGCTACTATGTTATGAAACATTTCCACCCATAAATCACACATATTTGACTGTTTATTTTCTGATCTAGTTCCCTAACTTTGTAAAAAAATAAATAAAGAATAAGCTTAGAGATTAAGAATCAGTAAAGTTAGAACTATATGTACCTTTTATTCTCATGCTAATCTTAAATGAGTACATACATCTTCAGGATGCTGAAACATGTATTTCTCAGGATTTCCAGACCATTTTAAAATTGTTTCATTAATATGGTCCTCCATTTCATCAATATAGTTCATTAAATTATTACTAAATATTTTAATAGGATTTAATTATATATAAATCCAATGAAAGCACAGAATGTATTCACAGTGATTTTTCTGACTTTAAATCTAAATGACATTGAAAGCAGAATAACAATAAATCCTCTCCAAATAATTTAATCCTAAACTGCATTAACATATTAGCTTAATATTTTAAGCTATATTATTATCAGTACCATTATTTGCAACTCTATACCCATTTACTGGTACAGTTCATTTGCATATTTCAAAATCAAAACAGCAGAAACCTGGCATCTTACTTTAGCATCTTACCTCAAAACTCCTCTTGGAAGTAGTAGAGCATAAGTCAAAAGCAGTGGGAGTGTCCATTACTACTCCAAGCAACTTATCTATCTAACTGCAATTTATCAAACTATAAGCAATTAAGACTGCTTCTTTAACGAGGAATTTTCTCTCATGATCTAATAATATTCAGGAGAATGCTGGTGTCTGATTAGATATTAATGTTTAGCACTTTAATCAAATACCAAATACTTAGGAAATTATTCCGAGGTAACGCTAGACTTTTCAGCAGGCCCAGTGCATGAAGGAGGGCTGAAGCATCGAGGACTCACCTTCAAGCTGTCCCCATGGACATAGATTTGTGCCACAGGCTCACTCCGGATGTAGATGTTCTCAATCTTCTCGGGCGCAACATATTCTCCCTGAGCAAGTTTAAATATGTGCTTCTTCCGATCAATAATTTTAAGAGTTCCCGCCTATGGAGTTGGACACACAGCTTCGTAAAAAGATGGCATTCCTGAGCCTGAACCCCTTACTCGTGTCCTGTCTCACCCACCGGGATCTGCTCTTCCATCTGATGTCTCTGCTCGTAGAGCCACCACGAAGCTGGAGAGAGCCCCCGTGCACCACAGGTTGATAGTTCCCACGCTCTGCTGGGCCCTAAATGCCCAATGTCCTTTCCCCGTCAGCATCTACCTCCTCACTCCCCTCTCCCATCCCTGTCACCCTCAGAAGGCCAGCTGTGTTCCCACCAGGGCTACCCCCTCGCCCGGGCCCTTGCTCGTGCTGTACCTTCCCTCACCACCAGCTTCAGATTCACTCCCTTAAGCCATGCTTAGTTCTCTTGCTCCAGCTGCTGCCCGACGCCCCAAGAGAGGGCTCTCCACCCCCCAGCACATAGCACAGCTCTGGCAGAGGACCCCCGTGACTCCTACCTGGCTAGCCACATGGCATTAGGAGACCTCACCCCTCCAGGATCTCTGCAGCAGGCAAGCCACCCCTTCGGCAGTGAGTGCCTGTGCCCCAGGCCTCCAAGACCCCCACTCACCTCCCTGCCTCCCCTCAACCTTTTTTGAGTTTCCCAGGTGATTAGCTGGGTCTCTCTCCTTTCGATCAACCCCCAAATGTACGCACGTTCCTTGCCTCCACTGACAGTGCTCAAGGTATTGAGTTAGCTCGAGGTAACTGCCATTTCTCTCTTCATCGGCCACTCCCTCGTCAGTCTAAGCTTCCAGCCAAACCCCTTCCCTGAGTTCCAGACCCAGAACCTAACGATCCTCAGAAAACTTCAGGAACCAGGCTGTTTGTAGGACGCAACGTGCCGCCAAGGAAGCTCATTTCCATCTTCCTCATGCCTGTCCTTGTCCCCGAGCCTCAGACCTGGAGATTGTCTTGCCATTCGCCTCTCCTGGGACTTCTAGCAGTTAGGTCATCCATCCTCACTCATAAATCCCTCTCATGTCTCCCTCTCTCTCCCATCCACACCTCTTCCTCACTGGACTCCTGCATACACTCTCTCCCTGTTCCATCTGTTCCATCCACCAGAACCAGAGCAATCTCTCCAGAAGAGAAGAACAAGCAGGCCCTGTGTTGCTCAAAACCCAGGATGGACATTACACACTTTCCCTACACTGGCTCCTTCGGTCTTCATGGCACACCATGAGCTGGGTGTCACCACCTCCATTTCACAGAGGAGAAAAGTGAGGATCAGAGAGGTTACTAAACTCCTCCTAAGTCACACAGCTAGGAGGTAGGGAAACCAGGATTTGAATCAGGTCTTTCTGGATCAGAAGCTTGGACCTTTTCCTTGGTCTATCTAATACTATTCCCAAATAATAATAATTTTAAAAATTCGACTCCCACAGACTACCTGCCTGCTGTCTTGGGCTTTGAGTTCAAGCATAACACTAGGTGCTTTACATGAAGTAATTTACTTGCTTCTTACAACCCCCTGCAAAGTGGGTGGTTTCATCCAAGTTACAGGGCATCACTGGCAGAGCCAAGGTTTTGTGCAGCTTCAAGCTTTCCAATTTTGAGGGCCCTCTTTAAGAAAAATAATATAAAATGAAGTGCCGAGCCTTGGAAGGGGCCTATGTCAGTGAGGGGACCTGAAGCCTACACTTCCTTAGCTGATGGGACAGTCCGCCCTCCGCCAGTGTCCAGGTTCCCCTGATCCCGCCACACACACACACACGTGTGGCCCAGAATTGCTTGCTTCATACCACTGGCATCTCTCCACTCAGCATGTGCTGTGACCCCTGCCCTGACTGTCCTTCCCATTCTCTCCTCTCACTCAGAATATGACTCATATCCTGAGACTCAGATCCAGTAGGCGCCTGTCCCCTGCCTGTCCCCAGGAGAGCGTGGCCCTGAGTTCATCCCCACCGCACTGGGCTGGGACCTGCCTAAAGACATGTCCCTCCCGAGCTGTCTCTGGCCCAGGGCACACACCAAGGACACATCCTTGTCTACCACAGGAGGCAGGGTTTCTCAAAGGGAAGCACACGGATCCAAGCAGGGGCAAATCAGCTCATCAGCCCAGAGGACCCCTGGAAAGCTCAATACCACTCACACGCCCGAAAAACCCAGCATCCCAGAACGTCCACCCAAAACCTTAGCAATTTCCCGGAGACACAGGAGAGGTTCCTGGGGGGTGGGCTGCATCAGCAAAGGCTCTCAGTTTCAGTGACAGAGCCTTTTTCTGGTCATAGCTTTCATCTAAGCATCTCCTATGTGACAGGCATAGTGCTAAGTGCTTTACAGGTATAATCTTATTCATTCCTGACAACAGTAACTAGAGAAGTAAGCAACGGTAATATCCCGTTTTATAACTGTCAGAGTGAGGCACAATCACTGGTTTGGGCGAGCAGCTGGGGGCCATAGCCAAAGAACGCCGGGTAGCCCTGCACTCCTATTCTACAGGTGAGTCAATAGGGAGTCCCAGGGAGGAGTGAGGCTTTGCTCACGGTCACGAGAGGAGCTGCTAAGAGAGCCAAAGGAACTCGGCCATGTTCTGTCCAGCCCCAGGCTTTTCCTACTGCTCAGTGCTGCCTCTCACCAGGGGCTGGTGTCCGTGGGCTCTCATCCTCTGCCTTTCTCAAGTCTCCCAAAGCTATGCACCCCTGCTCCTCCTACTCCCCCTACCAGATTCCACAGCACTCGGGTCTCTTTCTGGAAACCACTAAGGGAAGGGAGTGGGTCTCACACTCTAGCCCTACCCTCTCACAAAGACCACTATTACATGCCTCGGGAGGGTGGAGGAGGAAGCTTTGGGGGCAGGGGAAGGAAGACCCTCCCAATCCCTGCAGGTGTTCCTGAATCACTAATTGTCACGGGGGACACAGAGAAGACCCCTGCCTCAGAGCACATCAGATTATTACCCTCCCACCACTCAAATGTTTGGAGCTCCATGGTTCCACACATACGCACCGGCAGCCACTTTCCAATGTCCCCGGTGTGAAGCCAGCCGTCACTGTCCAGGGCCTCCTTTGTCTTATCTGGGTCTTTCAAGTAACCTTTGAACACATTTGGTCCTCTCACACATATCTGTAGGGACAAACCCGCGGTTTCTCTCAGCCCACAGCATAAGGATTCCTGCCTGAGGCTGTCCTGAGGCCTGTGTAGAATAACGTACATTCTCCCGCAGGAAACTCACTGATGAAAACAGAGAACAGGAACAGCCACCACGGTGTGCGCTGTCTCCTGTCTTCTCTCAAGCAGTGTCATCTCTCTCCTTCCTGCCCTGGCCCTCCCAGCCTCCCTCCACCTTCTCTCCTTCCTCAGGAACACCCTGGCCTTCAGTGCTTGTTTCTTTGACACTGGCTGGGGTCTCGTCAGATAGAGATGGCTGGCTGATTCTACCAGAGATACTTAAGGCCCTGCTTCACGACCAGGCAGTCAGGCACCCACTCCCTCGGAACGCACAAGGACAGGCCAGCTCTCTCTACCCCATTCGGCCCACTTGCAAATGGTCATGTTTCTGCTGGGACAGATCCACAGCAGCCAGCCATGCTCTTTTGGGGGGAAAAAAACAGATTTTTAAAACAGTTTGGAAATTCCAAATCTTGATTTAGACCAGCCCAGTCCCAGCCTTGTTTCATAAATAGGAGCGAAAATGCTGAATTCGGCTGAGTCAAATCCATCAGTAATTTAAAGTGACTTTACACAAAGATTACAAGGAAAATAATTCCATTTCTTTTCTTCTTCTTTTACTCACTACCTGTAGCCTCCACAGACATGAATGGCTAAAAGCTGAAGTTTACCTCTCCCTCTCCTTTGTAGGTCCAATAGTTCAGTTCCTCAACATCGATGAGCTTGATGTGATTGCAGGGCAAAGGCGCCCCTACGTGCCCTGGAACAACAGAGCAACACGGCACTGGTCAGCGTTCAGGTCAGTTTCAGCACTGAAGATGCTCGATGCCATGCAAACCCCGCCCCACAAGGTCAAAGTAGAGAACTATGGATGGAAAGCAACACGCCTTTACATGGGCATTTGTCACAGGCAAGCAGTGACGATAAAACAAAGTTCTAGAGAAGGGAAAGGCCGACCTCTGCAGGGCCTTTGCTTTGCTTTCATCTGATTCTTATAGAGACAGACAGACACACCTGGCCTAGCACCAACCTGCACAGGGTCTGTGGTGGGGCTCATACACACGCCTGTCAGGATGGTTTACAATAACAGGGCCCATATTAAAACATGTTCTCCATTGTTGGATCACACGTCTTGGTTTGGGGGTCATAAAATATAGTCATCATCGCGTTTGCTCCAGTCACCACACTGTTGATTAATGTGCATGTTAATCATCTAGAAATCTTGTTAAAAATGCAGGTTCTGATTCAGTGTGTCTGAGATCAGGACTGCTATTCGGCATTTCTTACAGGCCCCAGGTGACAATGCTTCTGGTCCACATACTACACTTTGAGTAACAAAAGAATGGAAAACAGGATGAGGTAACTCATGAAATTACATCATAGTCATTCTCTAGTCTTTTTTTGTGTGGCTGTTACAGAATTCACTGGCAAGGTGGAGTTTTTAATCAGGTGCTGGCCAAGGTCCTGAAAGAAAAGTGAGCCTCGTAGATGAAATATGAGGCGGTGATACTGGTATCTCTTTTAAATGAGAGGCTGCAAAATCTTCTACAATATTGTACAAAGATAGCTGTCCTCTCATACTCAATAGCCTTTGCGAGTTTTTATGGTAAGGATGAATAAAAAAGGCAAAACTTCAAACGTTTTACATAGGAAAATGCCGAGGAGAACATAGAAGGAAGAAAGTGTCCAAAAGGAAGAGGATACATGAGAGTGATCAGTAAATATGATGGCAGCAATAAGAAAAGAGTTAAGTGAACCAGGACCTCAGGATAGTCTTTGTAATAGATTTGCCAGTAGTAGAAAGATCAAAGAATTTATACACAAAAAGGCTTTATTCAGCTAGAGCTTAAGAGATAAAACTCAGAAAAATTTAAAATGCTTCCATACTTGACTTGTCCAAATACGATCTGGATTTAGAACCCACCTATCATGTTTCTGCTGACTACCTCAAGGTGCCCTGAAGCCAGTATTGCATTACTGAGCATATTTCATGTGCATGCATGTCATCCAAGTTTTCTAATTTGTAGTTGAACAAACTTAAGCATGAAAAATGGCCCCAGGTTTACAGAGGAAGCTGGTACCCTGAAGTCTTTTGCTGAATAGTTTCCAGATTCTTCCAGTGTCTGGTCTAAATTTGTTATTGACAATACAGGGGCTACCTACTGCTTCCTTTTGCCCTGAAAGATGTGTCTCCTCTGAATGAGGGTGTGGAGCGGAGCTGTTCCTTCCTGATGCTGCCACTGCCTTCAAGACGTTAACCTTCCAGGAGACCGTAGTTCCCCAAAGGCCTCGGAAAGGCCCTTTAAGAAAGAAGGCCCTGGCCATTAAGTTGCCTCTCCTTCCTTAGTCATATCCAATTCATAGCCTGCGTCCTTCATTCTAAACTGACTGTAAACAAGGCTTTGTGGTATTCAGAATCTATGAAATCTAACATGCTGACGTTATAATCATTTTTACACCTGGAGCTGTGTTTTGTGATCTATTACATTTTTTTTTTAAAAAAAAAAACATGACTTCTACTTATCTACAAAAGAAATGGGAAAACGCAAAAAAAAGGAAATTATATAAAAATATGTAACCAAAGGGAATAACAGATCCATAATGCTACAATCCAGACATAACAAGCGTCAGGGTTTTTCTTCTATTTCTGTTGCTTTTTTCCAAAGTGCCCATGTAAATTTATTTTCCATGAGAAATCGTGGGAGCCATTTTAACTCAACAGTGCCCCGTGAACCATCCCCACATCTCCCATCCATCCTACCTGACGTCCAGTCCCCAGGTGTGGTAAAGGTACATCCAGCTGTGCACTCAGTTTGGCCGTAACCTTCATAAACCTTCCAGCAAAACACGGAAACACACTGTGGGCACACATACTCCTGCAGCTGGCTGGCTGACCTCTTCAGGCAGCCCAGCTCCCACTGAGTATCTGGCTGCTCCCTGGGAAGGGGAGGTGCTTTGGAGGTAGGTAACACCAGGTGAAGCTGAACACAGACAACAGGTGTGGCTACTTTGCCTGGAAGAAGGGCTATTTTTACCATAGACACTGAGCTTAGTAGATAAGGTTATGCAGTTTGGGGGTAAAGATTTCCAACCTAGTTTCAACCACTGACTACGTATTTTTCATTTGAATAAGACGTATTAAAGACGAACACTTTAAAATCTATTCTTTGTTTTATTTTGTCTCCATAAGACATTCCCCTGCAGAGGCCCATGTGCATGTAGGATCACGCCACGTGGGAGAGTATGTCCTTAAGAGAGTCAGGCTATGTGGCATAGAGGAGGACAGTGGCTTTGAAAGCATAAAACGTTAAGCACACACACTGATGAAACAGACATGCCTACTTAACACCCATCAGTCACAGCCATGTTACTATACCCTGCATATTGTAGGAACTTAATAAATATTAACTGAATGTATAAATCAAGGAATGGGTTTTTTTAGAGATGACAAAGCCTATTGAATCAAATGACCAAACACAAGTGGGCTTCTGTCATCCCCGCCCTTGTGTTCTTTTTCTGGGTTGGGCGATATTTGCAGGCCGGAGGATGCAGAGATGCGGTTACAGGTGTCCGACAGGTTCTCCATTACACAGTTATAAACTGTGATAAACTGTGATAAAGTATGTGATAAATTCCACATACAGTTTATCAAACCCCTTTTCCCGGAGTGGATACACCTGGGCTTTCCAGAAGGTCACAAGGTCAACCTGGCTTTCACTGGCTCTACGAGTTTTTTCATCGTCAGAGGAGGGAGTTTTTAATCCCACTAAAATCTTACCCCCAGGATCCTTCTCTGTACTATAAAGGGCATAATGGGTTTCCGGCCCCGCCTTCACACACATGTCCTTGCCCCAGGGAAGGCCACAGAAAGGCAATACCTGGCAGCCCAGAGCTGCACGGAGGAACCCCAGGACGGTCGGCGATGCGGGGGCTGCTCCAGTCACTATCATGCGTACACACCCGCCAAGACTGGCCTGTGGGGAGAGAGGAGACCCTGGCAAAGTCTGTGCTGCTGGACATGACGTCTAGCCCGTCTGGGCCTCACCCAAGGTCAACACTCAACAACTGGACCCTAGCTGGACCCTATTATAGGGATCAGAGAGGAGGCCTGAGGCTGCGCAACACATGAGGAGAGGAAGTCCCTTCTCCTTCAAAATGGATCAACCCAATCAGCTTTGCAATTCAACCCACAATATAGCCAACTCTTTTGTGTCTTTTGAGATAAGTGCCATTAGTCTATGTGGCGTTGTATAATTTTGGTTCTTTCCTTAAAATACACAGCTGCTCCCTCACTCTCCCGTCATTTGCAAGCATCCAAAAGCAATTACTTAGGGCAATTCCTTCCCACTTCCACCTTAATGGCCTAGCCTTTTTTCATTTATAAATCAATACCATGCTCTGCTCTATTTACTATGCACTGTAGAGGACAAAGAATTCTTTAAACATGTTGTTTCTGTAAGCTGAGCCAAGATAGTTTAAATATTAATTTTCATAGCTAAAAATAGAGTAGTAAGGAAAAAAGTGAGTAACGATACTAATTAACTACAAATTCCTCGGGTAATGCGGAGCTTGAAAACTTTAGTGGGGATCCAGAAATGAGTCATTTACGATCAGACTAGTTTGGGAGAGGTTGAAAGGATAGGAAATGGGAAGGGAAAGGAACATTCTGGGCCATCTGTCTAGAATCTAATGCTGCTGGAACGCCACCGAGGCGAGGGCTACGGGGAGGACAGGAGAACCCTCAGGGCCCAGGAGTCCTGGGGGACCTGATCACCTAAGGACAAAGCTGCCCAGGGGCCTGTGAAGGTCAAGGGACCTGCCTTCCAGGAGTCCCTCTTGCTGGTTACCTTGGGTGAGCATAATACATCTCCAAATAACGAAAACAAGTCCTTTAAGATTTCAATGGTAGCTTAAGCTTTGATTTCACAACCAAATGATTATTATTTTATAATAAGATTATAGGCCACTGGGATGAACTCTAATTCTTCTGTAAGGTCATCCACTGGACACTTGCGTGTCACTCTATAATCACTTGTTCATTTTCTTACCTGAATCTTATTAAAGAAGAGTTCGTCCCAGACGCTATCATTCCTGATGATTCCACTCCGGACCTCAGCCTGTTTACGCTTTGCTGCAAACTCCAGGAGCCAACGCTTTAGTGGTGTGTCTGCCTGGCTGAAGATCTGAGAAACAGAAGATAGAAACAGCTGTCGGACCACCGCTAGACATACCCCCCCAGGAAGAAGGCCAAGACTGGACAACAGAGAAGCCATGCTCCATTTTGCCCTTGCAGGAGGTCAGTGTGCCATCCAGCTAAAGGTTAACAATACTGAGATCTGGGCATGTTGTGGGGCTAGAAATTCCTGACCAAAAATAAATAAATAAATAAAGATCTCCGCAATGAGGGCTTTGGAGAAAAGGAGGAAAATAGGAGAAGACGGGACCTGGGGGTGGAGGCTTGGAAAGCTTGCCTGGGGCTCCAGACCCGATCCATACACGCAGACAAGCAGGCCCCTCAGTCTGGCCGGAGACTCCCTGTGGAGCTCACCTTGTCATACATCCGGTTCAGCAGTCGTGGGACCACAGGGAAGATGGTGGGGCATAGGGCTTTCATGTCATCTGAGAGGAGACGGATGTCTCCCTGGAAGAAGCCAACACGCCCTCCATGGCAGTAGACAACAGACTGGAGGGAGAGGACAGGAAGGGAGGAGTCCCTCAGGGTGGTCACCCCTGGCTGCAGTCCAGAGCTGTCCACAATTCTGCCTACATAGAGGGCACCCATGACCCGCTAACCCAGCTCCGGGTGCTACCATGAGACACTGAACACCATCTGAGATGACACCCTGCCTCTCACCTCACCACCCTCCCACTGAGTCCCACGGGGAGAAGCAGCAGGAGAGAGTGGAATCCGAGCCTTTGGGAGATGCCAGAGCAGCCAGTGTCACTGTGCTTGCCCTTCCAGCTCACAGCCAAACCCTGGACAGGGGCCTCCCTGGGGACTCAGGTCTCTGAGCTGTACTACACCCTATGAATGGGTCTGCTCCAGGTCTCAGAAGAGTCTATGGATTTTCCTAGGATACCTCAGCAACTCTGGAAGGATGTACAATGCCCATGAGTACTGGGAATGCTGCTAATGTTGGGTGGCGGGGCCAAGGGGAAGCCTGGCTGGTTGCTAATAGGACTAGGCATGTGCCAGGGGCCTATTACGTGTTCCTTTCCTTAATGCTCGTAACAGTCCTGTAAGGGAGAGAGTATTTGTATCTGCCCTCACAGGTGTGGAATGCAAAGCTCACAGAGACAAAGGGACCTGCCCAGAGTCACAAAACTAGTTCACAGTCATTGCCAGCATTCTCATCTACGTCTGGAAAGCATGCCCTAATATGCCAGATCTCCTCCAAGGCAAGACAGGAGAAGCTTAGAAGATACAGGCTGATTCCTTGAGTGACACACACGGAGAATTCTGTCCCTGCCACATCATGTGGACTCCCCTCCCCCCCAACTCCCTCTGCACCCCCATAAGACCTGCCTCAGGGCCAATCATAATGCCAGTCCCATCTATAGTCTGAGGGGTCATGGCAGTTTGATTCCCTAATTTTACTGTCTTCTTTTTTAGAGTTCATGAGTAATGGAAATTATGTAATATGTATTCTGTCCATAAATGGAGCCATACTGTACAGAGCTTCTGCAAAGCTATGATGCTCTCTGAGCAGAAGCCATCAGCCGGGCCCTCTCTTAGTCCAGTGTGTACACAAGTAAGACAGGGCAGGCCTGCGGTCTTCCTTGGGGCAACACTCCCAGGAGGGCCACGTGGGGTGGTGAAGGTCCTCTGACCCCTCTGACCCCTGTAGTACCTTCTGAGGACAGGACAATTTAGTTCTACTTCCTGGCACCAGTGACAAGTGACACCCTGCTAGGGTTCTGGGTTCTGGACACAGATTGTGCCTCCCTGAAGCCAGGGCCTTACCTGCACCATTCGCTCAAACATGTGTGCTAAAGGCAAATAGGAAATGTGCACATCCGCACAAGTGGGAGCCCACTGACTCTGCAAGAAAAGAGAAGGAGCCCAGGCAAGGCCCGGTCAGTCAGGTGGGCGTCTTACCTGGATCACTCTCTCAAACATGTGAGCCAGAGGCAGGAAGGAGACGAGCACATCGTCCTGTCTCGGAAAGATCACTTTCTGCAGGTGATGGGCATGGGAGACAGAAAGGCAAGAAACACTGACAGGAAGACAACAAGAGAGTCATAAAACAATAAAGAGAAAAATGGTCCTGGAGGGGCAAACAGGAAGAGGGGGAAGGGGAATGGGGCGGTGGTGGGGGGACAGAGAAAGAGGTGAGATGGGAGAGAGAAAAAATGGGAGAGAGCGCAGGGGTGAGGGGAGAAGAACAGAGAGAGTGAAAGAGAAAAAGGAGGAGAGAGAGGGAGAGACGGCAGCATAGGAAGCGGAGTGTTAGGTCACAGCGCCAGTGGGGCTGGGTTATCTGCAGAAGCAAAGAGCCAAATGAAGCACACATAAACCAGCAGAGCCGAGCTCCGCGGAAGTCTCCTTTTGGCAAGGGCCTGCACCTCACTCGCAGTCAGTAGCGCCAGATCGGCTCCTCCCCGCCCCCACAGCTGCAGGATCTGCCCCAGGCCCCATGTCACCTGTCTCCCTGGGCCACCTGGGAAGAGATTCAGAGCTCTCAGCTTATCAGCACTTTCTAGTCCTTCTTCCAGAGAAAGAGGTCAGAGAATCCTCGATCTACACCAACTGTGGCTGGGGTACGTGCCCCAGATGGAGGAGGGGGCGAGGCCAAGCCCCAAACAGATGGCTGCGCCCGGCCTCATAAGCCATGGCCTTGAAACAGGGCCTTCAAGGGGAAAGCTGAGAGGGAGCCCTGCTGTGTCCCCCAGCCCACGTCTCACAGATGGGGACTGGGGCTGGGGTGGGGGTGGGGCCTGCACCAGGCCTGGGCGCAGGGATGGGCCGAGCTTTCCAGAGCTCTCCTTTGCTGGACTTCCCTGCTCTCCATCCTTTTGCAGACGCCTGCTGACTTCTGGACAAATTTGGACAAGCCCGGGGAACGCAGCTCATGGCTCGTGACCCGGGCTCTACCAAAAGATATAACTGATTGGGGCATACGCTGCGTAATGCTACCTGTCATGGATGTGGACAGTGATTTTTCTCCACAGTGGTGAACAGGCCTAATTTATATGAAAAGGTACATTTCTTTCTCCTTAAGGAAACTGTAGGGCATTTGGATACTCACCACTTGGGGAAAAAAGATCCTTCTTTCTTAGCCAGTTATAAAATGCTAACATGCTTTTATCAGGCCAAGATATCAAGCTTTTTTTGATTTTTAGATTTACCTTTTTAAGTTCAGCCTTAGAAATGAGCAATTGATGTTGTTTCTGACTGTAGTAGTCCTTACACACAAAATGACTGAACTAAACCCTGACCTACTTGAAAATCAAGTTATTAAGGATCACTTAATACATACACACAAACCCACAGGTTTTGAAATTAAAAATGCAAAAACATTTTTACGTATTTTTTCTTCTGGGATCTCAGTACTCAGAAACATCAACTGAATAGGTGTGGCTCATTTCAGTGTTTGGGGTTAAAAGTGTCTGTAAAAGTGGGGTGGCTCTAATGAGAAGAGAAACTCCTGCCTGTGAAAGGCGGCCCAGATTTTATCGGGCTGGGGGGAAGCAAATACACGAAAACCTCTGAGGTTTGAGGGTGTCCTCAAGAGACACCTGCATTAGTGAGTCTACTTTATTCACCTCTGTGACTTTCAGAAAGCCTGAGAAATCAGCCACCACGTTCCCATGCGTGAGCATCGCACCTTTTGGGTTCCCTGAAAAGAGAAAGCAAGAAGGTGAATTAGTTGGAAGTTCAAGGGCCGCTCCTTCAGAACAGCATCCCAGTGGGCAGTCCCACACACCCAGCGCTGGCCACGCAAGCCTCTGGCCTCCATCCAGAGCCACCTTCAGAGTCCTAGGCAGCTGGCTGCTGCTTCTGGCACCTGGAAACACTCGAAGCCCACCTGGAGGCTCCCTGCAGCTTAGGACCAGGGGCAAGTGACCCAGCTGCACAGGCGGGGTACCTCAAGTTGCTGGCCACCTGTGGTCTGAGCCTCGCCCTCTCCTGCCTCCCTCGGGGAGCACAGGCTCTTGGCCCCAGTCTCACAAACAGCCAGTACCCTATGCGGCTCTCTCAGCCTGAGCAGAGCTAGTCTCCAGAAACCGGCAGCCAACTCTTCCGGCAGACATCCTGGCTGCATCCGGTACCTGGAAAGGCTCAGGCTCAGGCCAGGCTAGAGGTCCAGAGGGCTGCAGCAGTCCCTCCTGCCTGTTCACCGGCTGGGATGGGACACGGATGGTCTTGCTTTGTCACGTCATGACCTTTCAAGACTGCTCGTGAGGAAGCCCGGAGCTACTAGATGACTCAGAGGAAAGAGGCCTGGTAGGACCCCAGAGCCAGCAGGCTGGAGGGAGGACAGCATGGCCACCATATCACGTCAGGGTGGACACACACATGCTGCTGCTGCGTGGACCTGACGGGGCTCCAGTCCTGAGCTTGCCTCTCACCGCCAGTGTGTCATCGACAAGCCACTTCTCCTCTCTCACCTTCCTTACCTATGAAATAGGGGCAGTGATGCCCACCTCCTGGGGCTTCTATATGCTCTGAGGACATAATCCGTGTACAAAGGATGTTAAATTAGAAGTTTCCACTAACACAGCAGATACAATAGCTGTAAAGCTCCAAAAGAGCGGGGCCAGGCCATGTGCAGAATTTCCCCAAGAAATACCAAATGAACCAGTATGTTAACTTTGCAACCCTTACCCAGAAAGAGGAAATAAAAGGCCGAATAACTAGAGATTGAGAATATTATACTAAATCAGCAAATGTCCGTGAAACAAAGAGTGAGTTCCAAATGTCTGGCCTCACTTACTGACTCTCCCTCCCCACTCCACCTGGTGGGAGAGGGTGGAAACCTTCATTAGCAAGCGGGAGGAGGAGGAGAAACACCAGAGAGGAAGAGAGGAAAGGCAGACCAGGCCTTCCCACCAAGCCTGCAGCCAGATTAGCTGGGAGGGGAGAAGTCGCAACGAAGCAAAGCGACTGACACTTGCAATTCTGAATTAAGTCCCATCCACCACACGCCCAGCAGAAAAATCTTCCCCGAATGATTCCACCACCAGTGTCATGAGCCCAATGTCCGGTTCAGATCATTTTCCATCTTCCCCCACTGAAAGAATGACGTGACTCTCGATGCAGCCGGGAGCCGTGACACTTGGCGTGGAAGGGAAGCTGGATCTGGGGTGGTGACGCTGAGGACACGCACGGCTCATGTGCTCGACAGGGCAATGACGACCACAGGCACAGCTGAGTCTCAGGCTGACTCAGGCCAGGGAGATCCAAGTGTGCAGCCAAGCAGGGTGACACCAGGCAAGAGGCCGGCGGGCGGCCCCAGCTCTGCCCTGGCACCGGCCACCCCTCTGCAGTGGGAGGCTTGGGCAGTCACCACCACCTGCTCCTCCAGGCTCCACACGCTGCTTCCCCCACACAGAGCCTGGCAGGATGGCTCAGCTTTCGACTGTGATTCCATAGTCGGGAAAAGCACTGGACGGGAGTCCTGCCCCCTCCCGTTGGCCAACAGCACACTCGTGCACCATGAAGTTCTTTTCCGGATACGGGGGCAGCATCTGTGACCAAACGGCCCATTTAAAAGCCTGAGGGCACTCTTGGATGGCAAGGGTCCAAGGCCACAGTAGTGACCTGCTCCCCAACCCAGGGTGGAGGGACATGTCACCAAAATTTCACATTGTAAGACTCATGACACAAAGCACATAACCCTGAAGGTGAAGGGCATCTTTGAATTCTGGGTAGCCCTGGATGTCAGCTCCTGGAGAGTGAGGGCTGTGCTGCTGCTTCTCAGAGTTGAGCAGAGGGTGGTGGAAATCCTCAAACCCACTTGAGTCAATGGCAAAAATCCATCTCAATTCAATAAAGACATGTTGATCATGATGTACCCAGAAGGACCATCCTTCTGTGGGGCTGGTGCAGGGCCTGCCTGATGCCTCAGAGGCTATGTCTGCAGAAGGCGTGGGGAGCCCCAATGCACTGCCCAAGGGCTAGCAGCTTCCTAAGTCGTCAGATGACAGGTAAAGGCAGCAATCAGAAGAGCCCTGGGCTGGGGGCTGGGAGAGCAGGGCACAAGCCTCTGCTTCCACTTGCTGGTGGTGTCCCCTTGCTGGCAGTCCCCAGAGCTGCTCAGCTCACAGGCCATGCTGAGGCTCCAGCAATGCAGTGAGAGGGTGACCAGGGAGGACACTGCAGACTGCAAAGCACTGCCCTTGTGGTCACAGTCCTCTGCGCATTCCGCCTCCCCCAGGAAGCCTTCCTGGGTTGTTCCTACTGATGCTGGTGCGTTTGCTCCTCCGTCGGCATCAGGTGGCACCAGACACACAATGCATCATTTCTGCCATCCTCTTCCTGACAGGCCTGCCTATGGCACACCAGCTCCAGCCAGCAGAGCACCTGCACTGCCCTTTCACACACCATTCCATCTCCTACTTGGCACCTTTAACCACCCTCATCACTGGTGAGAAATCGGGGACAGTGATGGCAAAGAGGTTAAGTGACTGGCTCGTGGCTCTCAGACACCAAACCCCACGTTCCTTCCGCAAGGGCAGGAAGCAAAGCAGTGAGAGCCGGTTCTCACAGAAGAATGACGTGACCCAGGGACCCAGCTCCTACCCCCGACCTCCCAGCACACACTGTCCACATCCCGCCACCCTGTGCTGGCACTGGGAGCAGCAGGAGG
This sequence comes from Rhinolophus hipposideros, assembly GCF_964194185.1. Classification (NCBI taxonomy): domain Eukaryota; kingdom Metazoa; phylum Chordata; class Mammalia; order Chiroptera; family Rhinolophidae; genus Rhinolophus; species Rhinolophus hipposideros. The sequence continues at coordinate 9,209,521 of NC_138069.1, forward strand.
GACCCAACATCTGGAGCCAGGCACAAGACAAGGCTCAGCTGTTCCCCAGAGGGCACCAGAGACCCCTACAGTCACCCCACCACGACTGCCAGGGAAGGGTGCAGGTGGCCCTGGCTGGTGACCTGGGTGCCGCTGCTTACCTGTCGTGCCGCTTGTGAAACACACAATGGAGAGGTCGCTGGGCTTTGGGGGCTGCAGAGGTAAAAGTGTGTGTTAAAGAGACCCGGTGTGGCCAGCCAGGGCCCACGACCCCGGGGCCCCTCCACCAGCAGCCTCTCTGTGCACTGCCCCCGTGTGTGCACCGCACGTGTCTGCCCATGCATAGGCCCCTGTATACTCCAGTCAGAAAAGTCCCCAGAAAAGGGAAAAGAAGCCGAGGGAACCTAACGGGGACATGGACATCAACCTGTCCCAGCAGCCTCACACCCGGGCCTGCGGCCTTCATGATTTGAGTCTGAGCTGAAGTCTAGTGGGAGGGGGCTGCAGGGGCCACATCTAGGCCTCAACCAAAGATCTCACCTTTCTAGTGGGTGTGAGCCAGTTCCCTCCTTCCTTCCCACTTTCTCCCAAATGGCTGGGATTACGCTTGGGACCAGAATGTGTGGCCCAGGAACTGAGCTGCCCACTGTGTCACCACGAGCGCTCTGCCTCAGGCCCTTGCCCTGGCACTGGGCACAGAGTTCTGGGGTCACCAGGAAGAGCCCACCATGACTGCCTGCATAGCTTCCCAGAAGAGGTGACACACATCGTCACTGAAGGACAAGCAAGATCTCTCCAGATGAGGTGAGGATGGGCATTCTGGGAGAGGAACTAGCCCGGGTACAGGCAGAGGCAGGGACATACTGAGGGATCACAGCAAGTCTCTACGGTTGGGGCACACTGTGTGCGAGGTGGGCCCACACCAGGGGCTCCCTGTGAAGGGCCCTGGGAGGCAGGGATGTGACCTGCTCAGGCCTGTGTGTGACAAAGCTCCTGACGGAGGTGAAGGGAGTGGGAGGGCTAAGCTGGAGGGAGGGCTGGAGGCAAAAGGCCTTGTCAGAAAGCTGAAAGCCCCCACGTGGCCACTGCCGGGGGCAGTGACCCTCACTGGTGACTCGACCCCAGGCAGTGTCGCTTGGGGATGACACCCAGAAAAGTTCACACAGCAAAGATGAACAAAGACGCTGATGCCACAAGGCCACTGGGCCCTGGGGTCCACTTCTGGCTCTGCTGCTGCTTCTGTCCTTCTCATCCTCTGGCGAGTTCACTACGTTCAAAGGGAAAAGGTAACACTTCCCAAAGGCGACGTCACTGGAGAAGCAGGGGTAGCCAGGATTAGCTGCCCTTCTGTCTCCCTCCCACATGACTGACTCCTGTTCCAAGCCCCTCTCTGGACCCGCACCCACACAAGTCCTGGGTGCCCTGAGTGGGCGTTTCCTGAGTTGCTCAGGGGAGCTGCTCTCTAACACAGGGGTGGCGCTCTGGCCGCTCCGCTGCGCCCCTGCACACAGTGAGGGCTCTGTGAGGACGGGCCCTGCACACCATCCTGCTCCGTAAAGACCTGCTGGAAGATGAGCTTACCACAGGAACGTGATGATTCCGTTGGCCACAGTCCTGGAAGAGGAAAATACTGATTTTAAGTGCTTGAAAGTTCTCATCAATCAAAACAAGAAATCAAAATAAACTCAGCACTGCATGTCTTGCTCCTGCACGAAGCCCAGAGTTCAGGGTTCTCTGTCCAGATGTGGCCCTCGTGAAGATACCACCTCAGTGTCCTCTCCTCATATACACATTCAGGCTTAGGCCCCCCCTCCCACATTACAGATAAGGGGAGACGGCTTGAGGTGCCCACGGTTCATCTGGACACGTGCTCAGGACAGAGTGCCTTGGTAGCCTGGGCTTCCAGATTAGTGGTCAGGGCTGAAGGGGCAGATAGGAGTTGGCAGAGTAGGTGTGGCCCCTTCAGCCACAGAGGGGTGCAAATGCACAGGTATTATAGGTACAGTTAGGAGAAGACAGGGAAGCAGGAGGAGAACTGGAGGGCCCAGGGGCTCAGATCCCACACGGTAGAATTGGGGTCAGCTGCTACTGAGCAGGGAACTGAGGCGCTGGAGGCCAGGATGTCCTGTGTTACTCCTGTAGGCCACCAGCTGCCACCAACCTGACATCTTGGAGGAGGCCATGCACATAAAAATGGGTCCTGTTGTCTGCTAGGGGCCTGGGACACATTTGCAAGGACCTCACCATGACTCCTGACCTCAGGCTCAGACAGGCTGACGGCTGGCTGGAGACAAAGAGGCTCCAGAGGCGGTGTGAGCAGCTCGGGGGCAGGCTGGCACCACCACCCTCCTGTTGGTACCTGTGTCATTAAATGTGCCAGCCAACCGAGCCTGTCACAGAGCGGATGCCCGTGGGCACCGCCCCCATCACCCACCACCAGCCCTGTGAAGGCTGACAGCCTGACAGCCCACAGCATCCACCCGGGACCTGAGAGGGGCAGACGCTGGCAGCTCTGGCTCGGTGGCCCAGAAACAGGCCAAAAGAGGCAGCCCCTCACCTCCACAACCTGCATGGACTTGACGACCACCCCGCTCTCCTGCCCTCTGTCTTTCAGAGCTTCCTCGAACGGTTCCATGAGGATGATCAGCTTGAGCCCTGGAGTCTCCTTCCTCTCCACGTGCTCCAGCAGAAGCAGGGCCTTCTGAGGTTTATCCACAATCACGGTGCTGATGTCAGCTGCAGGGACCAACAAGGGGAGTCAGGCTAGGCGGGCATAGGCTGTGACTGTGGGCCACACGTGCCAGGCGGCAAGGCAGGCCGTGTGGGCCACGTGCTGTGTAAAGCAAAGTGCATGGAGCCTGGGCAGAGCCAAGGGCAGAAGCCCACGGCATCTCCTGGAGCGAACTCCAAGCACCCCTTTGCTTCGGGCTCAGTCCCCAGCATCCCAGGTGGGCTTGAGTTGTGCACCGCCCCCCCCCCCCCCCGCATCTGCCTAAGCTGCAGGGAACCACAGAGGGAGGGCAGCCTGTGTGGGGGCAGCCAGGCCTGTGGAAGGAGCCTTCTGGTGAAGTCTAACTGGAGACAGCAGGGCTCAGGAAGCCAGCTAGGGCCAAAGAGCAAGCCCCAATTCTCTGAGAGCGGAAGAAAGTGCTTCTTGTTAGTGTTAGCCCAGCGACAGAACCCGAGAGGCTGCAGGGAATGGCAGAGGGGGGCTCACCTGTGTTGATGATGTAGCGGATAGCCCCAGGGCCCAGCGTGTCATAGAGCGGGACCACCACCATAGAGTAGGTGTAGCAGGCAAGCTCAGCAATGATCCACTGTGAAGACACGGGGCAAGGTGGGGGAGCAGACAGACAGGGGGGCCGTCCTGCCTCAGGCCCAGGCCGCCAGGGTCATGCTCTGGGCCTTGTGCCCAGAGGGCTCTGTGCTGGCCCTCTGCATGTGGCAAGTACTCCATAAGGGAATGGGTTGTGCCTGCTCACCCACAGCCTTTGAGACCATGTCTGCCCGAAGGAATCCTGGGGCTCCAAACAGCCCTAGGCCCACTTCTGAGGCTCAGGCTTCTTTGCCAGGTCCTTCCCCCACCAGCTCTGGCAGCAACTGTGTGTGGGGCTGGGTGGGGTGTGATTAGGGGCAAAGCCAAGGGAGCAGCAGGTGGAGGGGTGGGGAGGGCACAGCATGGACCAAGGTTCTCCACTTGTCCTCTTCTCCCGAGCCACACCAACAGTGGGAATGGGGCTGTTCTACGGTGCCCAACCCCCTACTCCACTGGTACTTCTAAAACCAGTCAAGGCAGATGCTTACCTCTGGCCGATTTTGTGCAAAAACGCCGATGAACTGATCTGTACTTGCTTTGCAATTGTGCTGGAGAAGTCCGGACCCTAGAAATTCAGCCCTGTCGGCCACCTGCACACAGACGTGGGGAAGTGACGGGGAAGCAAGGGCTCTTCAGCAGGGGAGGGAGACCCCAGGTGGGACCCCCACAGGTCTGAGAGACCTCCCCAACTCTCTACCCAGGTGTGCTGGCAGCTCTGCGAGGCTGCTGCCAGGAGTTTGGCCAAGAGTCCAGACAAGGAAAATATGACTCTGAGGCCCAGCTAGGTGCTCACAAGCCCCCCAAGTGGCGGGTCTGTGTGGGCAAACAGAATGGAGCCTGACCCCTATCACTTACCTCCTGGTAGGACAGCCACTGATAAGGTTGCTTGGGTTTCCTGAAGCCAAGGCAGGGTCCATTCCCTGCAGAGATAAGCAGGCCTTGTGCAAGGGACGGGGGCAGGCTGGGGGTGCCACCTGCCCATCAGACACCTGGATGGACACCTCATACTGTGGGTGGTCCACAGGTCAAGTGAACTGCCCCCATCTGGTCTGCTGAAGCCCCAGAAGGTCTCAAGTACACAAGTATGTCATTGCCCCAGGGATCAGGGAGGTCCAGGGATGGGGGCTGAGGCAGTGCTTTTTGCCACCATCACCCGTGGGATGCAGCCCCAAAAGGACACGGAGACCTGCCCTGGGCAGAGGTGGCAGGCTGCCTCTCTGGGGCCACCTCCCTTTGCCTCATACCCCGGGTCAGCCACACATCTCTGAGGCTCAGGTTCACAATCATGCCAGCCAGTGGCCTGGCGGTTCAAGGATCACCGGGGGCTGCCAATGGGAGATACAGGGTATGGGCTAAGAGATAGCTTAAGGTCAGGAAGTCCTAGGGCTGGACCAAAGCTGAGGGCAGCCTTTGGCCACATGATACAGCTACTTCTCTGACTGGGTGGAAGGGAGGAGGGCCAAGAGCGCTGTTCTCCTCTGAGCCTGTGCACCACTCACCTGCCACGGCCGTGGTACCACGCTGGCTCACCCCACCCTCGCATCTGCTTAACCCCTGCCACGGCCCCTCCACATCCCATGGCCCCTCTCACCTGAGATGCTAAGCCCACGACGAAACACCTGGTACATAGTCCTGGCGTCATCGTAGTAGTGGGTGAGCAGCTGAGGGCCATCCCCAATCACGGATCGCCGGGCCCCACCACTGTCCTAAAGGCCAAGCACAGGCCAGAGAAGCTGGCTGAGGCAGGCAGCGGCATCAGGAGAGGGCGCCAGCATGTACCAGGCCGCACACGTCTTGGATACACACCCCGCCAGGCCACGGCCGGGGCCGGGACATGCTCTGTGTGCACTCATACACATGACCCATGCACACACACACCCCGTACACAGGTTCACATACAGGTGGCTTGGACACACTCGACTGGTACACTCTAACAGTTGGCTCAGGCACACAGACCCAGGGCCCTGGTCTCCCCCCTCGTCTCCCCGCACACACAGCACCCACACACCAGGGCAGCATATACAAAAGGTCCAGAATCTCAGCTGCTGTTCATCCAGAATCTCATGTTATTCATAGGTGTGTGGTTCACTCAAACAACAGAGTACGGAGTGTTGGCTGGAGTCCGGCTACCCCTGGTGACAGGATCAGCCTGCCAAGGTGTGCCCCATCCCATCAGCTGCTGCGGCTGTGCCTCTGGGGTAAGAATCATTTGTGCCATCCAACATTCACATAACAGTGTGAATGAGTTTGAAGACTGGCTGAAGGTACTTTCCCTAGAAGGCTCTGGAGAGAAAGGGCAGAGTTCCTGGGCCCCAATGATGGGGACAGAGTGGGAGGGCAGCGAACACCCTCTATGCGACAGGCTAGGGAGAGGAGCTGGGCTTCTCCTGCCTCTTTCCCCGCCATCAGCTCCCCTCCCCTCCTCAGGCTCCCCAAACCCAGAACTCTCCAGTACCACAGCTCCACCTCTTCTCTGAGCACGATTTGGGCTGCACTGGGCTGGCCCATGGCCCACCATCTCTTGAAACATCAGGTCTGAGGAAAAATGTCTGTGAGAGCCGTAAAGCAAACAGTCAAACTCAAAACCACAGGTGGCTCTCAACTCTTTTGTAGTGGAAAGTTCTGTTTGGCCAGTGAGTGCTTCCTGAGCACCAGGCCCATGTAAGACTCGTGTGGGAAGCCACAGGCATATACTGTCAGACCTGGTTAGCACTCAGGGTGACAGAAATGACAGAGCAAGAGGCTGCGTGCCAGGGACAGAAGGCACTCAAGTGGCATGTGTGCCAGGGAGGAGCCGCTGAGCTGGGTTTTGAAGAATGTATAGGGGTTTGCCAGACAAAATGAGCTGGAAATGGCAGTCTCACCACAGGCAAGAGCAAGTGCAAATGCATGGGACAGGAGAAACAAGTGCATTCAGGGACCTTTAGGTGGTTCATGGAGCCCCAAGTGGTAAATGGAGGGGGCAGAGAGGCTGCAGAGCAAGACAAGGAGTCTGGGCTTTGGGTTGTGGGCAATGGGGAGCCAGGGGAGGCTTTTAAGCTGGGGTGAGTGACATGACCCAAATTATATTTCTCATTCTGTAGCACAGAGTAAATGCCACCAGGCCCTGCAGTCTGGGCCCCTCTTTCCTCTCTCATTTCCCACTCTCTCCTTTGCCTCGTCCACTGCAGCCACCCTGGGAATGAGGCAAGGGAGGGCGCAGTCTTCCCAGGAAAGAGGTGTTAGCTGTGCCCATGGCCAGACCTACGCGGTGACTCTGTGGCCCTCACACACTAAGCCAGGGCCACTCGCCATCAAGACTCTATCCAGACAACTGTCATCTCCAGCCCAGATGTTGCAGTTGCCTACTCACGCCCACCCCTGCCACAGCCACCCTTCTACAGCATAAACTGGCCCTGTCTCTCCCTACTACTGAAAACCCCAAATAAAAGCATGCTGCCCACCCCGAGGGTCCCTGCCCAGTTCCTGTGGCTTTGTCCTTGCTGTCCTGTCCAGGTGCACTGTCATCAGAAGCTCACCCAAAACAGCTGGTTTGAGAGTTTTCTCTGTATGATCTCAGCAGATCCTTACCACAGCCTTAGGACGCAGGCATTCTTTTATTACTCACCTGACTGTTGAGGAAACTGAGGCTCAGAGAGTTAAGAAACTGCCAAGGAGCATATGGCTAGTGAGAGGCACAAGCAGCCTTTAACCCCGGGGTTGCTGATCACCAAAGGCCATTTTCGTTACCACTCTGCTCGCCCATCTGCAGCCCCTCTCCACAGCCCAGCCACGCTTCCCAAAGCCACCAGGTACATTATCACACACCTGCAGCTTCGCACACGTCAACCCTCTGCTGGAAAATGCCCTGAGGGTCCCTCGACCTGCGCCCTCTTCTACCAGGCAAAACTCTGCCATGCTTATGGTCACCCAGATGCACCGTCCAGATCGGAACACGAGGTGCCACAGTGTATGCAGCGTGGTGGCGTTTAAAAGGCGGGGTGGGTAGCTATACATTCGCTCACAGACAATCATTCACACGGTTCTCAGGGGTAGAGAATGGGGAGGCTAGAGGAAGAGGGAAAAGCTTTTCAATATGTGTCCTTTTGTTCCTTTTGAACAGTGTGAATATATTACCTATTCAGAATGAATAGAATTAAGGTTTCAAAAAAGGCAATTTTTTAAAAGGCAAAATAAATTCCATAAGCTTAACAGAAAAATAAATCACACTGATCCTTCTAGACTTCACCAGGGCCACTGTACCTTCTTCCCCTCGTGTGCTCTGGGAGCAGAGGGCACTGGGGTGGGCTCAGCTCTGGGTCTTAGCACCAGTCCCAGGCTGGACACAGGGAAGAATCTGGAAGGGAATTGACCTGGCAGCCCCTTGAGAATCTGCTCAGGCGTCCTACTGGGGCACCAAGGAGCCAAGATCCCCATCCAAGCAGCAGGCAAACCAGAAGCCAGGGCAAGGCCAAGGTCAGGCTCTGCCCAGGGTTCAGTTCTGAGAGACCCTGTCCAAGGTCACGGGGGCTGGCGGGCTGGCTGCCAAGGGAAACCCAGAGTCTCTGGGCCATTTGAGGTCAAATAAGCCACAAGTTTGGCTTCTGCCTTCAAGAGGCCTGGCCTCTGCCCACTACTTCCCGCAGCTCCACCGTTCTCAGCCTGCTCACCTCCACTTCCTCGGACTGCATCAGGAGGTTGCAAGGCGGCTGCAACGCCTTTGGCCGGTGCGTGAACCAGTAGGCGAGGATGGCGGCCAACGCACCCATACTCACGAGGGTGGTGGCTGAAAGGCTGCGGAAAAACTGACCCAAGTCACCCAGCTCGGGCAGCCGCAGCATCCGCAGGATCTCCTGTGTCTGCATCTTCTCCAGCAGCGAGAAAACGAACTCTGCAGGAAACAAGAGGCAGGTGAGAGGGCAGGCCTGACGCCCGGCGAGGGGACTCCTTGGTGTGTCCCTCACCTGCCCTGGATCACAAGACACACTGACCTTGGCCAGGCCTTGGCCAAATGCTGTAGGGCAGGCCCCGACCAGTGGGGCCTACAGTCTCCTGGAAGGGCCGTTCCGGTGACAGGCCAGAAGCCTTTGCTGTCACACCTGACCATCAGACATCTAGCCAGCTTCCCTGAGAACCATACGCCCAGGCCCTGGGCCACGGCTGACAGCTGCTTCCGTGTCTCCCAGGGGCTCTGACAGCTCTGGAGTCACTGGCTCCTGAGCCCCAGGCCCTGGGTGCTCTGCCTCTGGTGTGTAGTCAGGGCATTTTGCTCATCTTTGCTCCGGAGGTGGGGGAGGGGGAGGACAGATGGCAGCAGGCATGCCTGGCGCAGCGCCCAGAAGGAGTGGGGTGAAGGGACGCAGACTCCTCCCATTCCACCTCCCAGCTCCCAGCCCGAGGCCTGACCCTGAGGGACACAGAGAAGGCAACCGGGAAGAGCCCACAGACCGGCCCTGACAGACACCTCCAGCCCTCAGGATGTGAGGACAAGCACTGATCTGACAAGGGTCCAGTGGGTGACACACAACGGGGTCCCTCCAGGTCCACAGCCTGGCCCACCATGCACTCTCCTTATAGAAAATGTGGAGCCAAAGACCCACCAGGGCCAGAGGGGCTGCTGGCACCAACTTCCTGAGGAATAGCAGAGTTCCCAAGAGCTGCAGAGGTGGGACCCAGGCACTGCTCCGCTGGCCCCAGACCAAGCACCAAGAGGCACAGCTGTCCCCACCTGGGATGTCCCCATCTGGGATCCCAGCTACTGGCCAGAGGAAAAGGGCGATGGTAGAGAGGGCCAGGTATTAACCTGGTGGCAAGGAAAAGGAACTGAGGCTCAGAGAGAAAGGCTCAGCACAGCACTGTGCACTCCCAGGGCAGCGGTGTCTCTTGGGATACTGCATGTGGTGGTCAGGGGGCCACGCTCACCATCGCAGTCCAAGCGGACACAGTGGGCCTACGGGGGGGACATGAAGAGTGGCCTGAGGTGGGCAGTGGGAACACTTCTGTGAGAAGCACTGGTGACGGGTTTGGGTTCAAAGAGAACAGGCCCCAGGGGCTCCCCCATCCTCCTGTCAGCTGATGAGGGAAGCAGTGCTGGCTGGGCAGACATCCGGCCAGCTGGGCTCAGGAGTCTGCACTTCGCCCAGGACTGAGGGAGGGAACCAGGGGGGGCCTGGCATCGACTGCTTTCATCCCTACAGAGGCCTCCCTGGTATCACTGCCCAGTAGGCCCCGAGGCTAGAAGCGCTTCATTGCACCTATAGGTCTGCCCGTCCTGTAGCTGGTGGGCTCCAGGCTGCCCTGCACCATCCACGGGCACCCTCCTCCTCGTCCTCAACCTTTGAAAGCATGGCTGTGGTTTGTCTTCTTGGGGAATAATGAGAAACCCAACAGCAGCCACTCTGCAGCCACAGGACAGGAGCCAAACAGCAATTGCTTGACCCCTGAGAAAGCAGAGATCTGCTGAAATACCACTAAATGGTATTTGTACCATCACCGCACTGGAGATGAGGCTATTGATGTGCCAGGTCACTGCAGAGAAAGCAAGTAAAGCTCCTCAGCTCGAATCCCTTCTCCTTCTCTTAGAAACTACGTGACACTGAGCATACACCACCTCTCTGGTCCTCTGTTTCCCCATCTTTAAAATGGGAGCAGGATCACTCAGGCATGGAAAGCTCCTTGCACAGTATCTGGCACAGTAAGAGGCAGGCCAGGACTAAAGAGATGGCTAAGGGGGTGCTTGTCAGACCAAGGCAGCTGATCAGCCCAGGCTGGTCCAAACACTAGGCAGAGGTGGCTGGGCCCAGGCATGGTGGCCCCGCAGGAGTTTCTGCTCTGCAGATGGCACAATGGGCTGTCCTGGGAACACTCAGAAACTATTATATCATAAATTACCCACAGGCTCTGGGTGCTCCCTGGGGAGCGGAGAAAGTGAGCCCCCAGCTAGCCAGAGCATTCTCACTGAATTCTTGAGCCCGAAATCCAGTTTTACCAGCAGCCTCCTTGCCTGGATCAGTTTTGAAGCCATCCTATAGGAATGAACCATTCCTGGCAGATTGACCAAATTAAGTTTCTTCCTCAGCAAACACAGGCTCAGCTATAGACCACAGTGGATTCAAGGAAAACTGCTCTGGGGAGGGTCCTGGCCAGGCAGCCAGCTGGCTTTCTTGGGACACTTATTTCCCTAAGACCAAGTCACAGCAAGCCCATCGGATAAATGACTCACTACACAGTGGACAATCCAGATATCCAGCAGCTCGTGGGATGGGCTCTGAGCTGACTGGCGTTTCCTCTAATGGGTTGAACTGACTCAGTGGTCTGGGAAGCCAAGCCCCAAAAAGACCCTACCAAGCTCCTAAGAGCTCAGCCATACGGTCCCAGAAGTTTTAGAGAAAATCCTGGAATCTCATTACCACCAGTGCCTCGTCCTTGGCAGTTGTTCATGGGCCCTAAGCTACAGCAGAACGTGGGCATTTGTGGCATCTGCTGCAATGCTGGGGTTTTCACAGAGCACCGTCCTGAATGGCCAAAGCCATCCATCCACCCATCACCTATCCACCCAGTCACCCAGTCACTCATCCACCCACCCACTCATCCATCATCCATCCATCATTCACCTACCCACCCACCCACTCACCCATCCATCCATCCATCATCCACCCACATATTCACCTAGAGGTCCCCGCTCTCATCTAGCTTAGTACTGGGCACTGGGATAAGCCAGATGTGGGCCTGCCCTCAGTCCCATGGGGGAGACACATGAGGGAGTGGGCAGTGCTATGCAGTGTGGTTTGGGCTGTGACCAGGCATGGGAGCCAGAGGAGGTGCCCGACTCAGGTAAGAAGAGTCAGGGCAGGCTTCTGGCAGAGACTGAAGGGCAAGAAGGAAAGAGGGACCCAAGCGGAGTGAAGCAAACACAATGGTACCTCAGTTTTCGAACATCTCTGTGGACGAACATTTTGGTTTACGAACACTGTAAATTTTATAGATCTACGGTATCATTAGATAGTAAAACTCATGCTAAATTTACAGTTTTAGGGGTTAATTTTAAAGGTCTGGAACAGATTAATCCATTTTGCATTACTTTCTATGGGGAAACCGTGCCTCAGTTTTCGAACGTTTCAGAACCCGAACGGTCTTCTGGAACGGATTACATTCGAAAACCGAGGTACCACTGTATACAAAGGCTGGAGCTGAGATAGACCACGGAGCACTTCGTGAAGTGAATATTCTATGCAGGAGTAAAGTCTTGAGCCCATGAACTCTTACACAAGGGTTAGGGCCACAAGTCAGAGGAGAGTCTCCCAGATGCACCAAGCTTTCAGAAGTCACCAAAGCATCGGTTTCCAGCAGAGGCAAGAACAGAACTAGTCTGAACTCACTCAATTCCTGGGCTGGGAAGCCCTTGCTTACGTACTGCACTGTTTGGTCCTCACAACAGCTCCATGGACTCACTATAAGGTGGGAACACAGACTCCACTGAAGAAATTACTGCCATTTACTGTCCACAGGGAGCAAGTGGGGGAGCCAGGACTCAAGCCGCAGACTAGAGCCCCCCAAACCACTGCCTTGCGTTGCACTGCACCCCAGCCCTGCCAACACTGCACCATCCACACCCACAAGCCACGCTCTCCTTTGCAGTGATGCTGAACCAAAACAAACAAACATAAATACCTCGCTGTAGACCTGCTCAGAAGAGCCCAGGCCCAGGGTGCAGGGGGAGGGGCGCAGCACTGGGCCCCCAGGCCTGCGAGAGGAATAAGCCGGTGCGACCAGTCGCTCGCTGTTTGCCACGTGCACACACTACGAGTGGGTCCCTCCGGGCCTCACATCAAACACTCGCCATCTTCTCACGGCTGGTACCTCTCCTCCAGGAAGCCCCCTCACGTGGGGCAATGGAGGGGGGTGGGCAAAGGCCTTGAATACCCATTCCTCCCCAGGTTCCTACCAGGTGCCCACCACTAAGGAGGCATCTGAAGTGGCTGCAGCTCCTCCGTCCTGAGGCTGGGCCAGCACCCCCACCCCCACCCCGCTAGGCAGTGACCAGAGGATGTCATTGTTCCAGGCTCACTGACCTTCTCAGACAGAGTCAGGACCGCTTACATTTACCCTGAGATTCTCTTCAGACCTGGGAGCTATTGGAGGGCAGAGCTGCAAATTCAGGTCCTCTGAGGACATGGGCCTCAGAGCCAGCGTGTACCATCAGGCCCTTGGCACAGGGCAGGGCAAAGCCCAGGCCTGGGAGTCTGCTCTCATCTCCGTAGTTCACAGGGCCTTGGCCTCCTCTGACCTCCAAGCCCTGTCTGTTGACCTGGGCTGGGCTTCGGTGCCACTTCCTTCCATGCCCAGGAGGCTCTCCTGGTTGCAACAGCCTGGGGGAGGGGTACGGGATCGGGGTAGGGGCGAACAGCACCCAAAGGAATCAGTGGTGCTGGTGTTGCCAAGTGAGCGGCTGTGTGTGTAAATATTCACCTGGCGGGAGAACCCAGCCCTCAGCAGGAACCAGCCTCCCGTTCTCTGGCATATCCTATGCCTTCTTCTCAGAATACCAAGTGGTGGCACAAGCTGGGGGGACTGGGACTCCCTCCCCCACCTACCTCATCAGGTCCTGTGCTGATTCAGGGCACATGGAAGGTGGGTGGTGAGTCATAGCTCTCAAAACCCACAAAGGGAGACAATGGGAGGAAGGGGGCCCTTGCGGGAAGCCTATTGGCTCCGAGGTGACAGAGTGGCAGAGGCAGAGCCCCGCCAGAGCGCTCTCCCTGTGGAGGTGGCCCTGGGCCCATGGCTCGGCTCTGACAACCCTTTGCTGGTCCAGCCTCCTAAGCCCAGCACTCTAGACCTTCAATCGAGCTCAATGGTTCTGTGAGGACCACCTCCTAAATATCTTCCAAACCTCCCCACTCCTCCCCACAGCCCTTGGCCTGGTGCGGCCACCGCTGAGTGCAATCCAGACTCCCACACCAGCCTCTTCACACGTCTCCTTGCTCTGGCCCATGCTTTCACTGAAACCAAAGTTCCTTTCCTGATACACAGATGAGACCATACCATGCCACTGCCCAAAATCCTCATTGGTTCCGGACCACCTTAGGACAAAAGTCCAAACTCATCCTGCTCGCACTCTATGGACCTCAGATTCTTCCCTCCCCTTAGTATCATCCAGCTTCCCTCTGTGTCAGCCTGAAGTGGGGTCGGGCTTCTTGCGATGGCGTTCAGGGTCTCTGCAAACCTCTCAGTTCTTCAGAAAGGGTGGGGAAGCACAAGGCAAGCCATAAGATCATGAAGGGACCTGCTCAACTCCCAATGAATAGCGCGAAAAAGAAAAATCACAGTCTCTCCCAGGGCCCAGGGTCCCTAGCAAACAATCTAGGGAAAGGGCCCAAAGGGGAGTTCTGGTGCCAGACTGACCTGGGTCCACATCCTGACTCAGGCTCCTGATAGCTATATGACCTTGGACAAGTCACTTCACCCTCTGGGCCTCATCTCGAACAAGCTCATGGACAGAGAGTGCGGTGCCAGGCATGTAGAAAGGGGAAGACTCAGTACATAGGAGATAGCTGAAGCGGCTCCTCCATCTCTTTGCCATTAGGGCTCAAAGACAACTTGCAAAAGTACATTCATCACACCCTACCTTTCCAGCAGGCTCCTGGCACTGGGGAGGCGGCTAAGCTGGTCCCACCAGTACCAGACTCTGTGTGTAAAGGGTGTGTGGGGCTCAGGGAGAGAGCTTACCACATCCTGATCAAAGCACAAAAGTGGCGAAGGCCCTGCCCCAAGTCTGCCCTCCTGGGGACAGCCGATGGCAATGGCCGCCTGCTCTGAGAAGCCGGGTGCTGTTGGAGGCGTTAGCAGTGGTGGCAGAGGCTCCCTGGCAGCCGTGAGAGCAGGTCTGGCAGGGACCTGGGCACAGGACAGCTCTATGAGAAGCCGCTGGCCCCTCAAGGGCCCCGCTGCCCCCCCCATCTGCACACTGGGCGGCGCTGGCTCAAATCAGCTCAGAGCCAAGCAACCCAGCCTTAACCCGCACTCTGCCAGGTTGCCTGAGCCTCAGTTCACACCCCTCTGCTCCCCACCCCCACTCCATCTTCAGTTCTGGAGAGGAGTTTACCAAATGGGTTGATTAAGGACAAAGCCTCTTGACACATCCATCTGTGACACTGATGAGGCCAGGGCCAGCAGAAGTGTGGGGTGGTGGGAAGGGGTGGGAGTGGGGGTGGGGATGCCAGGTCTCTGGTGCTGCAGGAGGCCTGCACCATCACCCAGGAGACGCCCCCCAGCCCCTCCCACCCTCCAAGGTCATAACCAGTCTGCTTGCGAGAGGAAGGAAACTGAACACGGTCCCAAATAAAACATCTATTCAGAGACGCTCTGGGCAGCAGGGACACTCCAGACTAAGGGTCAGGGTCAGCAGGTGGAGACACTGGCTCATCTCCTGCATAAGCCCCCAGGGCAGCACAGCAGTCCATCCTTAATGCCACTTTCCTGGTTTGCCAGGGGAGCGGCCATCCTGGAGCCAGAATCCACACCTTGGCCTGCTGGAATCAAAACTGAGCTCCGAACTCCCTCAGCATCTCTGGCAAACTGGGATACTGAAGTCACAGGGCCTGCCAGGGCCTCCCTCCCATGAGGTCTGTTTCCACAGGGTGAGGGGTGGGCATGGGGATTGGGTATGGGCTTTTTTCACACCTACTTCCATGGGCCACATGTGGTTAGGCATACAGGTGGCCACCACTAGAGAATAACAGTCAGGTCCAGGCTACAAGACCCAGTTCACCACCCGCCCCACCGAGCCCTAACCACAACTGGTGCTTCTGAGCCTTCCAGGACAGGACCATTGCCCCCGACATCCAGCTCACTTTCTCTGTAGCAAGACCGTCCCAGGCCATGGCCCAGTGCTCTGAGCTCCCTCTTAGGGATGGTTTGCACAAGCTGCCTGGCAACCCTAGAGTCCACAGGCCTCACAACAACTTCATTGGGGCTGATACATCTTCCACTGCTTACCCTACCACCCGGGGTAAGCCATGAGGAGAGCTTCCTGCCCCCACAGCCCTCACCGGGAAACTAGCACACGCCTATCTCCGTCCCCAGACCTCTGCCTCCCCCAATCCACCTGGAGGAAGCTTTGAAATGCACAAAGGCCCAAGTACCCACCTTTGGACCACAAAGCCCCTTCCACTTCCTTCTTGGCAGGTCCCCTACTTTCCTCTAGACATCTTCAGAGATGTCTTTAAGTAAGATTCAAAAGCTTCCTTTAATGCTTCTCAGGGCAGCTTCTGGGACAGAAAATCCAGTGCCCAAACCAAGGTCCTGGCTGAAAGAAAACTACACAGAGTGCCAGGGGCATGGGGCCATGGCAGCAGTTCTGCCCAGGACTCTGTGGCCCAGTCGCCAGGTTAAGAGAAGCACAAATCTCACCATCACATCTGTGTGGCCCTGACCTAGAGAGACACAAAAACAGCAGCTCACACTTAGCCCAGCATCCACCCCATCCACACTGGGATTCACGCTGGTCTCTGCTGTGAGAGAGGGGCTTTCTCTCCATCTTCCTCTTGGGTTTTAATTAAAGCCACAGAACCACTGACGACTGGGGTAGAGATGGGGCCGAGAGCCTCCCAAAGGCGGGAACTGCCAGGTGAGACCGACTGCACATCCCCCAGGAGAGACAGGCCCATGATGCAGGGTTGCTGGGTGACAGGCTGGCTCACCCACCGAGCCTCCCTGAGGAGCCCAATTATAGCTCTGAAGGTTCAAGTAAGCCTCTTGAAGGAGGAAAGGCCCAGACGAGCGTGGCTGTACCTCACCACCGTGCAGGGCCACCTGTCCCAAACTAGCCCAAACTCACTGTGAACAGACCTCAGTGTGGGAAGCAGCTTCCACGCCCTCCATCTCCCATCCCAAGAATCTCACTCACCCTAAGGTCTGGTCAGGGACCATGGGCCCACATTCCTGACGACAGCACTGTGAAGCCAGGCTCAAACAACACTTTCAGGAACTGAGAAATATAAATAGCCTTGAGAACGGAGGAGCAAAGAGAAACACAGTGTCTTTCACAGCTCTGAGATAAAGGTAGAGCTTCCTACAAATAAAATCCTACAAAATTCTCAGGACAAAGAGCCGGAGCCGCGGCAGAGGTGAAGACAGTGGTAGTTCCCTTTGGAAATATTTACAAGGTCCAGTGACCAGGGCTGATGGTATAGACACTAGCCTTGGCCTCATCCGTCCTTTCTTCCACACCACGCCCTGGGACAGCAGGCACGGCCCTGGGGTACCGGCGAGGGTGGTGAGCACCACACAGGCAGAGGGAAACCCCCTGGCCAGGCCCCACTGTGCAGACAGCCAAATCCTGGGGCTGCAACATGACTCTCTTCCCTCCCCACCAGTTCACGTTAGGGCTGCCAGTCCTGGCCTCAGGGGCAGCGATCCATTTCCATGCCTGGCCCAGATTGAGGACACACTGCAAACCCTACAGGTCCAAGCTCAGTAAAGGGAACAGGGGCTGCTTCTTGCAGGGCCATGCTCTCAGGTGGCCAGAGTACAGGGTACAGGTGTGACCTCCTCCAGCTAGGGTGGGCCCTGCTAGGATCTAGGTGGGGCCACTGAGGTAGGGGGAGCCCGCTTGTACACTCGGGAGCAGCTGGGGACACCCTGCTCAGGGAGAAATGCACAAAAGACAGAACTTGAGGCACATCCTCAGTCAGGGAGGGAGAGCAAAGAGAGGATCAGGAGGTGGAATGTTCTGAGAAAGGGACAGAGTGACAGAAGTGGGTTGGGAAGTCCCAGGGAGAGCCTGTACGATGTCGGGGCTCCTGGAAGGAGGCGGGGGCCTGGCTGCACTGCGGACTGGGCCAGGAGGCTGAGGCTGGGCGGGGAGCATGGAGCTGCACAAGGAAGGACTGTGGTTGGCACGGGATAGATGCCTCCTGCCTTGAAGTCACAGCCACAAGATAATGCACCCACCAGCTCCTCTGACCTGTCCCAGGGGTTTAGGGTATAAAAGTGCCCGAGGCAAGCTGTGCCCCTAGGTTCCTGCCAACGTGACGGCTGCTGTAGCCAGAAGCCAACATGGGTCCTTTACCCAGCATTCTAGGTGTCATTGTTCTCTCATAGGACAGACAAGGAGCAGAGAAAAGAGAGGTTTGCCTTTGGTTAAAGGGAAATTTTATGGCAAATTTGATAGTTTATTTTCTGGCTTCCCCATACTTTGACAAAGTTCCTCTTTTGGAACGCCACAAGAAGAAACAAATGTGAATTTCCCTCAGTTCAGTGGGTAGCTGTGCTGGTTGATGGGACCCTGCCACCTCCTGAATGATCCCTCTGGAGCCCAGGGCCACACAGCAGCTGCTACTGCCTCTCACTGCCCTCCGGCTGCCAAGTCCTGTGGTTGGCAGGAGAGCCCGTGGCATTCACAGGGTTAATGCCAGGCTCAAGCAGCTCAGCCCTCAGCTGGGCAGGGAGCACTGAGAACTCAGGCCTCCTTTTCAAGGCCAGGGTGAATGGGAAATATGCAAATGACCACCTCCCCAAGGAGAGGCAGGGGAGGGCCTGCTACTTGCAGGCCTGCCTCTCTCCACTCTGGGCCTGTCACATGAAAGGGTTTGTATTCCTGCCACTGGCTCCAGCCTGGCCAGGCCGGGGCTGTTCTCACCGGAAAACAACAACAACAAAAAAAACCACACAAAAAATCTCTTTCAGACCAAAGCAAAATGAGGCCCTGGCTGGCCCGGGAGGGCTGTTAGACGTTCTCGCTGAGCCACCGAGAGCACCATCGTTTGGATTCTCATTGAACCAACTGTCTTTCCAGAGGGTCCTGCGACCGCTGAGGAAAGCACTGCATCGGGTTGGGGGTGGGGGTGGGGAGTGGGGAGAGAAAGCAAGACCTGGCGTGGCCCATTCTGAAGCTCTGTTGGTTTTGTCCTTTTCAAAAATAGTAATGGCTGGGTCTGAGGTAGCAACTTTTTTTATATGAGGAAACCTCAGTCATTTTCATGGTGTTAATGGTAAATATGGAGAAAGAAATGGGAAGAAAAGCACGATGGTAAACAAAAGACCTTGCAGGGCACGGAGAGGACTTTGAGGAATGGCGGCCACACAGAGCCTCCACCTGCCGTCCCCAGGGCTGCCGCCACCAGCGCCCTCCAGCTGTGGACAGGGTTTGGGGTGACCCAGAGTCCAGGGTGCAATCACTAGCTTCCGGAACACTCCAGGGCTTAGACTCCATCCTCAACAGAGGCACCATGACAAGGTCAGACTTTGATCTTGTTCAGATTTTCAGAGGCCAGAAAGGCTGCGTGTCAGAGCCCTGGGGGTCACCAGGAGCCGTCCATCCACCGCAGCACAAGTCTGTACTCCATGAAGCACGGATGCTACTCAGACTCCCACTGACAGGAGACAATGACACAGCAAGAGGAACTCTGGGACAAAACCACCTAAGGACGGATTCTGAACTGCCAGGAGGGTTGGGGGACACCCCGCCAATCTACAATCCAAGGCAAACGGCCCTTGTCAGCCTCGCAGTCCATCTCTGATGAGTGGCCATGCTGCCTTCCTCGGGGGTCTTCCCACTGTCAGTTGGGGCTAAACAGTGTGCACAGCGGTCATGGAGCTGCCCTGGTGAGGAGAAGCAGGAGGCAGAGGAGGGGGAGGAGAAAGGACACTTTAGTCCCGATGGGAAAGGAGGCTTCACAGGTCACAGCTGTTCCTGCTGTCTGAACTGTGGCAAGGAGATCAGGGACACACGTTCCCAAATCTCCCACCTGCTGGCCGGGGGAAGGCCTGCCCTCCTTTTCTCTCCACCGCCCCAGGCATAGCTGGACTTGCGGGGCAGGAAGCCTGCAGGTGGGGTGGGGGGCTGAGTATGGGTGAGTCGAAGGTGTCCTCCAGAGAACCACATCCCACCCCGCTGCCGGGAGGTACTGTCACCATTAACACTGACGTTCCCCAGACACTAAGCAAGGTCCTGGGGTCTGGGTAGCTTCATGCAGCCCCAGGACTGGCCCTTCCAAAGTTAAGGCGTCACCGCAGGCCTGGATGCGTCCCAGCTGAGTGCTCCTTCTCCATGCTGAGAGCTGCCTTCCTCTCCCTGGTCTCTAGGACCTCGCCGTCCAGCCTCTGGCCAATCTCCCTGTCCAACCTCACTGGCTGGCCCACACCCCATCTTGCAGCTGCCTGTCCCAGCTCTGACCACCTTCCCATCCCCGTCTCTGACTGTTCTCGCTGTGTGGCCTCTAGCTGGCCTTGCTGTCCTATCTCTGGTTGACTTCACTGTCCCTCCCGCCCGTTCAGCGGGATCTGCAGTCAGTGCCCAGAATGGTTTATAGACTCGGCTGGGGCAGGGGTTTGTGGTCAGAAGGAGCCCCACCGAGGAGTCTTAGCCCCAACAATGATCCACACACTAAGGCAAAAGCGGGAGGTTGTAGCAGGGCGAAGTCCTGCTTGGTTCCTTGGGATCCATGTCCTGTGCTGCTGGGCCCGGCTGCGGTGTGCCAGGCGTCAGGCAGGTTCCTAGCAGGTGCAGTTAGTGGTTATCTGTCTTAACGTTGCCCAATCAACCCGCCCTCTCTCTCATTCCTCCAACGGCCATCAGTCACTAGGTCTCTTCCTGGCCTCAAGAGGTTCCAACCCAGATTTGCTTGTCCCAAGGTCTGAAAACTGAGGTGCTGATTGTTCCCTCAGTGGCCCATCCTGGCCTGGCTTCCTGCTCTAAAAGCCCCAGGAGAGGGCTATCTCAGAATGCAGGTCTGAATGGGCAGCTGGTCAACCAGAAGCCAGCCATCCCCAACTCTCCACAGACACCCCCCAGCCAAATGCCTGGAGGAGCTCTGGGGAGAGGAAAGGTGTCTCCAGGAAGAGCAGGTGAATAGGCAGAGGTGAGACTTCTTGGGACTTGAAATCCTCCTGACTCTGAGATGACACATTGGGCCTCAGAATAGCTAGCTCAGCTCAGCTCAGAATTTGTCCTAACCCACTTCCCGTCTTCCCACTTCTACCTGTCACAGAACCCCAAGCTTCACATGGGTCAGGAGCCACACAAAGGAACTAGGTCTGGGAATGACCACACTGACCATGGGCTCCCAGAGCTGCCAAGTGATGATGCGGGACCACCCCGGGGCATGCCGAAGGAGAACCGCCAGGGCCCAAAGTAACATCTCGCCCACAACACTCCCCTCCTGGGGCCCAATGAGTGATTGGCAGGGATTCTGGCCAGCCCAAGTCATGGAGTGGGGTCATCATACCAGACCATCCAGTGAGCTGCAGACCTTGACTGGGGCTTCCTTTCAGCTGTGCTTGGCCAGAGTTCCCAAACTACTGGGAGACTGGAAAATTGGAGCTCTAAGGAAACAATAGGATCTCATCCTCAGAGAAGACTATGTTCCACAAAACCAGTCACCCTGTAGCCGTTCCATTCATTCATTCATTCATTCATTCATTCATTCATTCATTCACGTCTGGAGCACCTCCTTCTCTTCTGGGTTCCCAGCACTAAGGGTTCTCCAGTGAAGGCTGACCTGGCCCTGCCTGCTTTCCCCTACCACTTCTACCATATTGGCATTGTCCCCCAGCTGGGCACTGAGTCTGGCACAGTCCAGGTTTGTTGTTTGTTAATCAACTTGTGTGAGAAAATGGCTTATAAAACACTTCATTATTACATTATTTTCAGAGAATTCTTCATATCATTCATTTATACAATAAACGCTGATGCACACTGTGTGCCCGGCCCCAGGTCGGGGCACAGAGAGGAGACACCCTGGCCCTGCCCCCAAGGAGGTCAGAGGGCTAGTGGAGGAGGCGAAAGATTGTAGTTCAGTGGAACATATGCCACCAGGGGAAGCATGTGGGTTGTGGAGCGCAGGGATAGTGTCCCCTTGGCCATCCACGTGCCCAGCTGGGGCCGTACATCCTTGATGCAGCCACCACACACACTGAAGTCCATGCTTCCTGGCCTGGCATTCGAGGGCCTGCAGAGCCCAGCCCTGCCGACCTCACTGTCCAGGCAGAGTATGCCAAGAGACTTCATTCATTCCTACCGCCAATCTTTCTTCATATCTGGAATGCCTTTTCTTTCCTTACTCCCTTTCTGCGTGTCAGACTCCTACACCCCTTTTCAGGTTGTTATAACTTTAGCTCTAACTTTCCTGTGTGCCAGCCCCCACTTTTGGCACTTCACCCCCATCCTCTCTTTAAACCCTCACCTGTCCGAGGACGGCTCCTTTGCCTGTGCCCACTGACCAGGTTGATCGTGCCTGGTGCTCCCTCCCTGGACTGCAAGTCTGAGGACGGGGTCTGGCAGCTCTTAGCAGTTGCTACTACACGTGCGTCTCGGTGCCTCAGCCGGGGAAGATTAAAGGAGAGCTTGGGGAACTGTGGACCACGGTGCTTGACACGTGGTAAGTGGCAGTCAAGTCAGCATGTTTGCAACAGCACTTCCCCCCATAAAACAATACCCCCCCCCCACCCACCGTACTCATTCAGTGCATATCTGAATGCCTACCATGTGCCAGACACTGGCTACTTACAACAGTGCAGCTTCTGTTATACAAAGACCTGTAATTTTTGCTTCCTTTTGCAAATAAGCCAGAGCTTCATACTCACTTATCCTGCTTGCTGTGTGTATGGGCAGCTCTGGGTCCCAAGTGGGGCTGTGGCTAAGCCAAATTCGACCTTCTGAAGGTCAACCGAAGAGCCCTTATAACCGAAGGAACAGAAAGCCAGCCAAGCAGAACGGCTGGGTTCTGCTGCCCCCTGGTGTCGCTGTGCTCTCACTGGGACCACCCCTACGTCCTTGCACAGGCTAGGGAGCATGAAAGGCTCTGAGGTCAGAATCCTCCCACAAGGCGGAGTACCATGTGCAAATCCGGCCTTGTTAGTGAGGCATGTCCTCAGCTGCTCTGCTTGGAGCTCCACCATCTGTCGGGGTCCTACCTGCCTTCTTGGGCCCCATGAGGTGGCTCCAGGCCCCATGCCAGTCCTCCATCCATATGGGAGCCTAAGGTGGGGAAGATTTGATAGGGCTGAGCTGAGCCAAGATGTGCAAATCTGCACCCACCCTGGACACCTACAGCCAGATGGCTGCCACACCAATCTCTGCCACCAGGGCCAGCCACCACTGCCCCAACGTCACACTTGCTTCCCCTTCCCAGAGCCCCGCCTCAAATGGGCCATCCTTGGGCCACACCTATTCTCGTACACAACATCACAACAGCCTCCTGCTGCTCTCAGCCTTCACCCTCCTCCCTCTGGCTCAGCCTGGCCACGGCAACTAAATCGAGGGCTTCTCTGACCCCTAAACAAAACCGTCTCCTCCAGAATCCCCTCGTATCCAGACACCATCCTCCTCCCACAACCTGGGTTCCCCAGTTAGAAGACCCGGAAGACGCACCCCCCACCACAGTCCTTCCTCCACACCTTTGCTAGCCTGACTTTCTCTCCCTGGAGTGTGGTCTCCCTACCTTTGATAAACACCCCTCTAGGCTGCAGAGGCCCACTGAGTTGTCACTGCTGCCTGGGTATATGGTTGAGCAGACGAGACCCTGTACAAGGTTACAGGGCTGCATCAGCATAGAGGAAGGGTTGCCCTCCTAGAAATTCATGTGCTAAAAAGTGTGCTTCTTTCTACTTTGCATGATGGTGCCATATAAACAGGCAGAAGTGCCACTCCATTGCTGCCATAGTCCTCTGCATGCTGACACCACTGAGACCAGGCACAGCATCTGACTCACGCTGGATCTATTTTATCGGTTTCCTTGTTTACTACTCAACACACAGGTGGACTGTAGGCTGGCCTCCCCAGTGGGGAGCAGGACAGACGCAGCCCTTGCTCTCCATGGACTCAGAGCACATGGCTCTCTCCCCTCGGTGGTCAGCTCCTCCTCCAGGTGGCTCCCCTCCAACCTGCATGTCATCTCTCCCTGTGGCCCCTTGAAGGCAGCCCTTGTCTCCCTAGGGCCAGATGGGATGGCAAAAAGCATACAACTCTACGAAAAGGTGAAACCACCTTGGCGTCTTCTCCTGTTTCTGGCTGAACCTAAGGGATCTGGCACCTGCCACGGGACCCTCGAGATTACAAGACAGAATGTATTCTCAGTTTTAGCTTAGGAGTCCCCTGCTGCCCCCAAAGTTTTAGCTTAGGAGTCCCTGCTGCGGTCCAGGCAAAGTCCCAAATAAAGTGGACACACGATCTGGGCATGTCCCAACGTGTGTCTGGGCTGTTCTATCCAATGAGGACCACACGTCAGCTTCAGTCTCACTCTCACAGCAAGTGTGGCATCTGTGAGGAAATTCCTATCTGCATTGAGAAATGTGGCCCCTATACCAGCAGCTGCCACCTGCACCAAGAGTCGCCCTGCTGGACCACTCTGAGGCCCCCGTACAGCCCCTCAATGAGGCAGTTGCCCCATTTGGGGAGGCACCTCAGCACTGTGGGAGATGCTCCCCAGTGAAGCAGGACAGCAGGCCAGTTTGAGTCAGTGCCTGCTGAACCCCACTTTCAGACAAGGACCCAGCACTGTGAGAAGTTTTATCTCACAGGCTGCTAATGACTCCTGCCACGTGGTCTGGCAGCCCTGTCACCTCCCAGCAGCCACAGAAGACCAAGTTTCCAGAGAGCTGCCCTTTGACCCATGGCTGGGTGGGGCCATCCTAAGGGTGGGGCAAAGGGGTCCTGGCTCTGGAGAAAGGCTCCGAGACCATCATCCAGGCAATAAATGGTGGCTGTGTAACTATTACCATCGTCATCATTGTTCTGGTAACTGCCCCTTACCCCTGGCCCCAGCCCTAGCCCCAGTCTTGCCTAGTAGACAAGCACATCAGGCCGAGTGGCCCTGCACAGCCTGTTCTTGGACACTGGCAGACAGAAGGAGCTTAGGGAGAGAAGGGGATTAGAGAGGCCTCACCCACTCCCCTCCCCAGCTCAGGGGAGGTGTCCCTGTGGCCTGACTCAGGGTAGTGGGCAGCCGGTGAGGGGAGTAATTAACCGGCCCACCAACTTTTGAGGTTCAAGCCCAATATCATCGAGCACTTAGCAATGATTGATCAACTAAAACCTGAGATGGAACCCCCATTTGCCAGATATTATCTGTGACATTGGTCAAATCAATTAACCTCTGAACCTCAGTAAAAAAGGGGAAAGCACCACTAACCTCCTAGGATTTGCTGTGATTACACAACATGTACAAAGTTTCAGGTAAGGATTCTAAAAGGGTCAGCTTCCCATCCTTCTTTGGCTCAGAAAGAACCTATTACCTCCTCTGATGCTGTCTGAATGTGAAATAATAAACACTAACATTCACAGAGCATTTGCTCGGGACTAGGTCGGGTTTAAGGCCAGTTTAAGGTTCGGGCATTTCACATACGTTACCAGGCTGAATCTGCACATGGGGGTGGTGGAGACCCTTTAGTGGTATCATATGAGGCTCACAAAGGAGGGCAGACAGTACAGGCAGCAAAACTAGTGGATGAATGGGCCTGTGGTGAGACCCCAGGTGGGAAGGAGGGGCAGGGCAGGGCTCCAGGAGGGGGCCTCCCAGCCTCCTGAGAGGATGCAGGGCTGAGGGGCTGACTCCTGTGAGTGGGGGGTGGGGACACAAGCCCTGGGCAGAGCTGAGGAGCCAGAGGAACCCCGCTTTACAGAAATCTTGCACTCTGGCTGAAGGGTGGGTATAGAGGGGTCGTGAGGTGACCCCCGTACAGGGATCAGGAAGTCCCACGTCAATCCTGGTTAAGTCACTTCTGAGGGACGTCTGGGACCAACACCCTCGGTTTCCAGACCCTGGAGATGGACAAGGATGCACTAAGTCTGTCCCTGGACTTGGCCTTGGGAGACAAATGGGCTCAGAGCCTAGGCTAATCACTGAACGGTCCTCGCCATAAGGAGTGGGGGCAAGAGATATAGAGGAAGGTTGCTGTGGGGTCGCAGGGAGCAAGGCCCCTCTTTTCTGCTGACCCAGCTGCTTCCCAAACTCGCCTGAATTTGAGGAGTGGTGATCTGGGCGGCCTGGGATGGGCCTTGAACGGATGGCTCGGAAGCCGGGGTTGGGGGCTCACCCTCACCCGGGACCAAGACTCCACAGCATGCTGGGGCTCAAGTCAGGGACGAGGACAGGACAGGAACTTACCCGCGAACAGCCAGAGAGACCCCCCCGAGACGAGGAAGAAGGTCAGCATGTCGGGCGGCGTGGCCCGGCCTGGCCCCGGGACAGCCTCCCCGGCTCGCAGCCCCGCAGCTCTCAGCCCCAGCAGTCGCCGCGCCGCCGGGTATTTTTAGCCCCCGCCCCCTGCTCCGCAGCGCCCCCTCCCCGCGTCGCTGCGGAGTCTCGGCGGAAGGAGGAGGGCGCTGCGCGCGCTCCGCACCGGAGCCCGCTGCCTGCCCGCAGCCCGCGCGGGTCTGGGGCGCCCCCTGCACTCGGAGGAGCTGACGAACCGCCGAGGCCCCGGGAGGGGGAGGGGCCAGGCCGCAGAGCGGACCAGCAGTCTCCGCCCTCGCCCCCAACGTCAGGACCCAGCGTTCGGGGGAAACTGGCAGGAGAGGGGCGCACGGGCGACTAGTGCGGGAGCATGACACCGCGCCCACCACACCAGTGTGCTACTCTTACCCCGCGCGACCCTGGCTTTCACGGCTGTGCAGGCTCAGGTGGCAGAGGGGTAGCGGTCACCTGTCTTAGGTGGCACGCATGCCTGTGGGCCGGCTCCCGCTGACGTTGACGCCCGCCTAGGACCCGAATTTGCAGACACCGGGAGCCTCTGGGTGCCAAGTCTGCAAACCAGTGGGGAAAGAGGGGGGTGAGGGTCTATCTAGGCTCTAGAAAAGGGGAAACAAGGCCAGATAGCGCCCAGATTTTTCTGAAGATCCCAGACCTTAGATCTCCCCTCCTGGGAAATTTGGATCTGAGGCTACCCAAGGTCAGAGGGGGCTCCATGTAGTCACAGGCTGCCAAATGAGGTCACTTAAGGTCACAGGAAGACACACGGAATCACAGGTGTCTCGAGGACAAAGGCAATCATGGTCTGCATAAACAACCATATGTGGCACCGCATAATACAGTGAACAGCCACACAGCCACAGTTGGACACAGCGTATATTTCAGTATGATTGAAAGGAGGAAGCCCAGTTGCACATTCTTCATAAAGGATAAGTGTAGATATTCTGGTCAGCCACAACTTAAACCTGGATTTCAAGGTCACCTCCTCCCAACACTCTTGCTTGTTCTCAAAACATGCTTGTCCCACTAGGCCTCCAGCACCGAGGACAGCGCTCAGGCAGCTCAACCCTGTCCAGTGCAGCCCTCCCAGCCCAGGCACTAGCTGACCCAGGAAGAAGAGGCTAGGAAACCAGAAAGCAGAGGTCAGGCAGCAGAAGATAGGAAAGCTAGAGGTCTTTTCAGACCCACCAGAGACCACTTACCCTGTGTGCATGTGCGCTCCTAGCTCAACAGCTAGGGTGAGAGTTTGTGTGGGGGCCTGTGCCTGCAGCACCAATATATGGCATGTGTGTGCCCAGCCTATCTGTGTACACCGTGTTGGTGCAAGTGTGCAGATGTGTGCCTCTGAGATACTTCTCATGTTTACAATAAGACCCTCCATCTTCTGCCCTGTCACAAGATCTGGACTCCTGCTGGAACTCAAGCAGTCTGGTCAGGACTTGGATGGAATCTGTCATGCTCCAGGCTTGGCAGAGCTCCTCCAAGAGGGTGTCACATGGCTCTCAGAATCCCCCCTCCACACCCACTGGCAGCAGATCACCTGAAGACCTGCTAGTGCTCAGGAGGAGACCCACCGGGAACCAGAAGTTTGGGGAGAAAGAAGGTTATCTCCCAGACTGGACTGGCCTAGAGAGGTGGTGCAGACAAATTCTCCATAGGCCAGGGGCAAAGCATTTCTTTGCAGAGCAGGGGCCCAGGAGCCATGCAGCAAGGCCAGTTCCCGCCCTCCTCTGCAGCATTCCGCTGCAGAACTGCTCTAGGCCCTTGCGTGGCTCCTGGCAGCCTCCTCTGTGGAATGATGTCATGGCACACATTTAGCCTGGCTGCCTGCAGGATACTGCATCCAGTTACTCTTCCTACAGATGTCTCTGCTACTTGTGAATATTTTAATTCAAAAACCTGTGCTGGAGCTATGACAGACTGCAGCTTAACTGAGTATTTTTTCTGTTTTCCTTTGAGCATGGCTTGGTCCCACCTGAGGGATGGGGATAGGAAATCCCTGGGCTGGCTGTGGAATCTTGGCCAGGCATCTCTCCTCTCTAGGCCTGTTCCCACCACTCTGTGAGGGGACTTGTTCTTTCCTGTCCTGGGCTCCCAAGGTTTCCTTCTCCTGTCTGGGTCTCTGCCTATGGACCATCTGTGGGCCTGGGCAGCTGTGACTCTGAGGCCTCCACTCCAGACTGTGTGGGAATGGCAGCCATGGAACCCTGCAGGAAGGAACCCAGGGCCCAGAGACACCTAGGCCAGGCTGGAGGATCCTTGAACTTCTCTCTTAGTCAGTAAGGTCAGCCACGGTAGTGGCATCTCTATGCATACCTATGTCCTCTCAGAGTAGCACCTTTGAGAGGGGAAGGCAGGCAGGATTCTGATCATATTTTCAGGCCTGGCACAGGGTCTGGCCCAGAGAAAGCAGAGAACCTTATCCCATTCAACAGACCAGTAGACTGAAGTCTAGAGAGGAGAGCAGCTGCCTCAGGTCTCACAGCAGTTCTGGCCTCCAGGGTCACCATTCATTCATTCATTCATTCATTAGCAGGGATTCATTCATTCATTTGCAGGGGTTCAGAACAGGCCTCCCCAGGATGTGCCACTTTGGCATGTGAATTATTTTGAGCTGAAGGCATTTGAGACCCTGTGGGCTCAGGAGAAGCTTCTACCTCTCCCTTAAAGAATTTAAATTAGGGGTCTTGCCCATAATAAGCATTATCACCAGAAATAACTTTCTGACCTACCTGTAGGGCAGGGCAAACTTCTAATTACTGAATATCTGCTCTTCTTTTTGTCCCATGATGACCTTCCTTCCCCCTGAAGCCCCTCATATACCTCATTTTAGCTTTCTGTCTCAGACTCTCTCATGTATGCGGGGCTCCATGCATACATATGTAATCAAATTTGGTCATTTTTCTCATTAATCTGCCTTATAATGATTTAATGATCAGACCAACTGGAAGAACCTAGAAGGGTAGAAGGAAGTTTCTTCTTCCCTCACACAATCATTCAGCTGATGTTGACTAATCATGAGCTGCTGGGAACTAGGGGCAGGCGAGACAAATAGCAGCAGCAGTAACAGCAGTCCAGAATGATGAATGTGATGACACACATTTGATCCTAGCCTAATCTGAAGGAGACCTCCTGGAGGAGGAAATATTTGAGTTGGGCCCTAAATCTTGCCAGGCATCGAAGTGGAGCAAAGGACACCAATCCCAGTCCTGGCTCTCATTCTGTTATGCTGTGCAGCCCTAGCCAAGTCTCTGCCCCCCTCTATGTTCATTGGTACAAGTGGAGCTAATCTAGAGGCTTCTAGGCATCAGGAACAACTAGCCATGACTCTCCTGCCTCTTTATCATCACAAGTGACCACCCTCTGGTCTATGAGGCCCAGAGTCCACTCTGTGTCCAGCCTGCTAGTGGCCCTAAGAGCCAGCCAACGATGGGCTTAGACGCTCTGGGCTCAGGTTTCCTACAGTTAGGACATCAGGGCAATGCTTCTCTGACTCTCCTATATTTTGATAGTTTCCCACATTGTAAGTACCTCTCTCCCAAGGTAGAATCCAGAAAACTCTCTTTTCCAGCCTCTCTTGCAGGAAAGGGTAGATAAGTGACTTAGACGGTGCCAGTGAGATGCACCTTCATGAACCTTTGATTCTAAAGTCAGCAATGAGCCGGTGAAGGTCCTGCATGGGATCTCCATCTTGCTGGCACAAGGCTAGAAGCAGAAGCTATGGATAGTGGTTGGTTCGGGGAGTTGTTCCTGCAAGCCGAGATTTGATCCTATTTCTTGAACCCTCCCAACAATGCTGTGAGCTACCTAACATTCTTAAATATGCTCCTTTTCTGCTTAAAATAGTACAGATTTGGTTGTTTGCAACCAAGTATTCAGACTGATCTCACCGTCCCACTGCAGCCTTCTAGAGGGTGTGACTATGGGTGGGCACACAGCATGCTGCACTCCTATCCTCATCACTGTGTACACTGGGAGATGGAAGCTCTGGCTGGTGGGCTTCGGTGAGCTGAGCCAGACCTTTGTTTCTCTTTATTCTGATAAATCTGGAAAGCTGAACCCAGAACTTAAAACCCCTATTCATGGCAAAGTAATTGGAAACATGATGAAGCAGTTGAAGAGCTGCAAACAATTTTCAACCCATGTCTTTTATTGAATAGTAGTGTCTCTCCCCACCCAGATTAATAAAATTGTTCAATGTAGAAATGTTGGAAAATACAGAAAGATATAAACTAAAATCACTTGTAATCTCATTCCCCAAGGATAATGACCAATGCAATTTTGTGTATTTGCTAATAACATCAAGCCTGTATAGAGTGCTTAGTATGTGCCAGGCATTATTTCTAAGCATTTTACATATGTGTTACGATGTGAATTGTGCCCCCCCTCCTAGTCATATGTTGAAGCCCTAACCCCCAAAGTGATTGCACTTAGAGAGGGCCTTTAAGGAGATAATTAAGGTTAAATGAGGTCAGAGGAGTGGAATCCTAATCCAGTAGGACTTCTTATTAAGAAGAGAGACACTAGGTATGCATGCACACAGAGAAAAGGCCATATGAGGACACAGCAAGAAGGTGACCATCTGCAAGCCAAGGAGAGAGGCCTCACCAGAAACCAATTCTGCCAGTACACGTTGATCTTGGACTTTCAGCCTCCAGAAATATGATAAAATAAATTGCTGTTGCTTAAGTCACCCATTCTGTGGTTATGGCAGCCCTAGAAGACTAATACAATATAGTAACTCATTTAATCCTCATATCAACCCTGTCTTTTCCCCAATGCATAGCACAGTTCAATAAATAATTGGGGCCAGCCCGGTGGTCAGGTGGTTGGAGTGCCGTGCTCCTAACACCAAGGTCGCTGGTTTGATTCCCACATGGGCCAGTGAGCTGCGCCCTCTACAGCTAAGATTGTGAACAATGGCTCTCCCTGGAGCTGGGCTGCAGGAGGTTGGCAGGAGGTTGGCATGAGCTGCCGCTGGCTGCTGAGTGCTGATGCGGGCTACTGTGCACTGCCATGAGCGGCTGGTGGCCATCGTGAGGGGCCGGCAGCCTGCGTGAGTGGCCAGCAGCGGGCGAGAGCTGCCGTGAGCTGCTGTGAGCGGCTGACTGAAGATGTGGGGGTATGGGGGGCCGGGGGGATGAGGGGGACGGCCCCCCCCCCCGCAAGGCTCATAATACCAGGGGGGGCCCCCCCGCAAGGCTCATAATACCAGCGTGGGCCAGGGAGCTGTGAAAAATAAATAAATAAATAAATTTCATTCATTCATTTGGTAAATGAATGAATGATGGATACAATTTATTCAGTACCATATGTTACTTTTTAAAACCTGGTCACATGAGTATTCTCCCCCGTGTTATTACCTTTTTTAATTAAAAATACATGGATACATGATAGTCATTCATGCATTCATTCAGTTCCAAGTTATACTGAGTCCCTACTGTGTGTGAGGCATTGTGTAGGCACTAGGGACGTAGCAGTGCACAAACATGGAATGCACTTGCTCTATGGAACTGCCACTAGCTAGCTTTCAGATAAGAATTAACCCACTCATTTAGGAAGATTTCTTTTAATTAAAAGTTTTCTGATGAGCAAACCAGACAGACACAAGCCCAGATTCTTTCCTTGTAAAAAGGCCAATAAAATAACTAGAGGGCTCCTGGGATTTTCTCACAGCCATAGCAGGATGAAGACAAAGCTCTTGGAATCTGTCCTGAGTCCACAGGGTTGGGAGTTAGGGCTCATCAAGCCACCAGCACTGGCCCCTGAGGAGACACCTGTGCATATGTCTCCCACTCATACAAGGTCAGGATGTGATGGGAAACAAACCACATTTTTAAGACTTTGAAAATGAAGCAAACAAAAAAATTGAAAAAAATGTAGATGAATGTTTATACCACCTTGGGGCGGGGGGGGGGGATCTTTTTAAGCACAATAAAGACGGCAGAAACCACAAAGGAAAAGATGGCTAGATTTGGAAGATCTAACTATTTAAACACCTGCATGTTAAAAACCACCATTAAAAAATTGAAAAGATAAATAGATAACGTGCAAAAAATATTTATACTACAGGCAACAGATTCAGGGTTTGACATGTAACCCAAATCAAGAAGAAAATGACCAATAAGCAAAGGACGTACATAGGCAATTCAAAAATGAAATGCTGTCCTTCTCTGCCCAGCTGTCCCTCCGCTCCCACCCAGGTGAAGCCTGAAGCTAATGCCTGAATGGCACCACCCATTTTTGTGTCTCCTTTCTCCAAAGACTGTGGTGGCGTCCCCTCTCCCAGACAGGTCCCAGGAGTGCTAACCCTGTGAGAGGAGGGAGGATCAGCATTCCATAAGCCCACCTCACTCATCTTGAAGCTCCTGCCCCCACCATCACTCTTCCCATCTACCAGAATCCAGACCCTTTTCCTGGTGGCCACGCAGGCAGCTCAGCCCTAGGCCAGGCCAGATGATCTCAACAATAAAAGCGGGGTAGACATCAGGAGAAAGTGTGGGCATCTGAGGGTCTAACATCCTGCAGATCCCTTTGGAAGGGCAGCTTGGAAGGCATGTCACAACCTCAACAAATTCTTAACCTTTGACTGCCACCGGCAGGTTTGCATAGGAATTAACACAAGGGAGGAAAACATCAGGACTTAAACGTTCACCAGGATTGTCACTGCAATATTATTTATAATAGTGCCAAGTTGGAAACTACCCAAATGTCCAATCACAAAGCTGAATTCATTTTTGTACATCCCCAGGACAGTGCATGCTCAGCTACCCGTACAAATGACGATGCAGAAGATGGCACACTGACACAGAGAGAGACGTGCATGGCATGTGGCCAATTGAAAAATGCAGGTTATAAAACAGTACATTCAGGATGATTTCAACTATGTTTAAAAGCATTTATATATTCGTGGAAAACATGGAAGAAAGGTTAATAGTGGTTATCACTAAGTGGTGGGATTAGAACGTTTTCCTCCTTTGAATTTATCTGTATTTTCCAAATTTTCTACAATGAATAGACATTTTGGTAACAAGCAAAAATCTATTTAAAAGAAGAGCCATTTCCAGAGCCCTCTTTTGGTTCGGAAGAGGGCTGGTTGCTGGAGAGGGAGAAGCAGGTCACAGGAAGATCATTAGAGAAATCAGAATGATGTCCCCTCCCACATGGCACAAACTGACCCTGAGCAGAGGGTCAGCGCTACTGGACTCCTCACATCCTGGGTCTCGCGGCATCTGCCCCCAGCTTCCTCTGCTCTTTTGGCCACTAGAAGAGCTGGGGCTGGGGAGAGAGGTCAGGGCGGGAGGTGGCTGAGGACCTTCAGACTGGCTCAAGTCAGTCCAGGAAGATGTTACAGAGGGAGGGGAGCTGGGCAGAGGCAGACCCTTCAGGGGTGGTGGTAGGAGGGGCTCTCTGGGAGGGGCCAGGTGCCAGGGAAGTCAAAGGAGAAAGACTTCAGAAGAGGATGGTGCCCCGGGAGGCAGGCAGGATGCTTCCCATTCTCAGAGCTCATTACAGGAAACCAAAAAACCAATGCCTAAGACACTGCCTATGCCTGCCTACATTGAAAACAAAAACAGTGCTTTGGGAGGGTACCCTCAGGGTCAAGGAGAAACAAGAGCACAACCACAAAGCACTTCAAAGGTAGGGGGGAAAACACTGGCTAGAAATCTGCTGGAGGTGCCAGAAAGGTGCAGAGAGTTCTGCCCAAAGAAAGAAGTCCAAGGACCAGTGGCTGGTCACCCAGAAAGGCCGGCTGGGTGGGGACCCGAGACGTCTGAGCCAGCTGTCCTGTCCTCACTAATCCTACAGAGGCCCAGGAAAGGACAGGGACTTGCTCAAGCTCTCACAGAAAATGAAGACTAAGACCAAACCAAAACTTGGGCATTCTGATTCTCAGCTGAAAGTACCATCTATTCTGCTAGGGAGAATTTTGTTTTAATTTGAAAACATAAATAATTCTGATATTACATAAATTATTTGAAACTATGTAGCATTTGTCATTCAGTCCAATTTATGTAGTAAATATAGACAGAATTCCAAAACTTGATGTGACATCAAATGTTTAAACAACTGAAAAAAATAGGCCAATATCAGGTATAAACATAGGCACAAAAATCCTAAATGAAATTTAACAGATGGATTAAATATGCAACTTGAATTCCACTAAAATAAAACAGAAGCTATCTCCAGGGAGCCAGGCTGATACAGAACAAGCAGCCGGGGCAGTACCTAAGAATGCATCGTCCAGGTGCAACCGTGTGGGGAGCTCGCATCCTTCCTACCCCTAGCAACTTTAAGATGTAAGAATTCTGTATTATTATCTAAGATAATAAGGATTATCTCTGCAGCAGCTTCTTTGGAAAATGTCTGTCACTATGACTTTCACTTCACTGAGGGGGAGGAAGAAACTTTACTCTGTCAGGTTCTTTTGGCTAGGTAACTATGAAGTTGACATGAGACATATTAACGAGAAAATGACCAAATTTAATTACCTGTGTATGCATGGAACCCCACATACATGAGAGAGTCAGAGACGGAAAGTTAAAAGGAGATATATGTGACATTTTGAGCTAAGGAGGCGATCAGGTGCCTTGGGGTGAAGAACAGATGTTCAGTAATTAGAAGTTTGCCCTGCCCTACAAGTAGGTCAGAAAGTTGTTTCTGGTGGTAATGCTTATTATGGGCAAGACCCCTAATTTAAACTCTTTAAAGGGAGAGGTAGAAGCTTCTCCTGAACCCACAGGGTCTTGAATGCCTTCAGCTCAAAATAATTCACACGCCAAAGCGGCACATTTTGGGGAGGCCTGTTCTGAACCCCCTTCACCATCCACAACTTTACAATAGGGGCTGCCGTGTTCACACAACGTGACTCTGTCCTCTGGTCACTGACGATTGGTCCAGACGACCAGTAACTAGCTGAATAGCTGGACCTGTTAAAGTTCTTCCCCAGGAATTTGGAATTAGAATTATAGCCCTTTTTTGCAGAGAGTGCACATGTGCAAAGAACATGAAAAATGAAGCAAATGTGCCCAGAGAAGCAAAGAAAAACAGAGGAAATTAATTGTTGAGTTCTCTATAGGGCCGGTGAGGGATGGAGAAAGTCAGTACAAAAAAACAGACTAGATGAGGGCTCAGGCCCAACTATGTTGCATCTCAAAACAAATCCCAGGCAAAGATTTTCAGCCAGTCCACGATGGGGTCTGAACTTTCAATGGCCCTCATGGCCGACTGCACCCACGTGCCGATCCAGTGTGCCCGAGAGGCCCAGCCACATTCCTGCATTTGGAGCCTGTGAGCTACTCCCCAGTGACCAGGTGACCACTCTTGCTGGCTTGAGTAGGTTACTATTGCTTGTGGTCACCTGTACCAATATACTAATTTTGAGGCTTAGAGAGCTATTGAGGCTTAGTGAGCTTAAGTAACTTGCCTGAGATCTCATAGCGGGTATGCGATTTGAACCCAAAGCCATCCAACTCCCAAGACTGTGTTCTTTCCATTATACCTATTAATAGGAAATTTGGCAAAAATCATATAAAGAAGAATCCACAACAATTCAACATCTTTTCTCAATAAATTCTCTTAAAAATTAGGAATAGGGCCGGCCCAGTGGCTCAGGCAGTTAGAGCTCCATGCTCCTAACTCCGAAGGCTGCCAGTTCGATTCCCACATGGGCCAGTGGGCTCTCAACCACAAGGTTGCCAGTTCGACTCTTCGAGTCCCGCAAGGGATGGTGGGCAGTGCCCCCTGCAACTAAGATTGAACATGGCACCTTGAGCCGAGCTGTCGCTGAGCTCCCGGATGGCTCGGTTGGTTGGAGGGCATCCTCTCAACCACAAGGTTGCTGGTTCGACTCCCGCAAGGGACGGTGGGCAGCGCCCCCTGCAACTAGCAATGGCAATTGGACCTGGAGCTGAGCTGCACCCTCCACAACTAAGATTGAAAGGACAACAACTTGACTTGGAAAAAAGTCCTGGAAGTACACACTGTTCCCCAATAAAGTCCTGTTCCCCTTCCCCAATAAAAATAAATCTTTTTAAAAAATTAGGAATAGGGGATTTCTTATATGAAAAAAGGAATAGCAAGAGTTAATTTCTTGAAGAGAAAATCTGAATTCAGGAGCCAATCTATTTTTAGTGGGAAAAGATGGCAAGTGTAACCCTAGTAACCAGAGTCTTTCCTCTCTTCCCTGAAGCCATCACAGTTCACTGTGGTTGGTGTGGGAGCAAACCCCAAAGGGAAGGAAAAAGAATATCCCCTGCATTTGAAGAAACACCCCAGCTTTCCACAAGCTCTCAGTGATGACACAGTGGCAGGGAATGCACCCGAAATCCCAGCGTATTCTGCATCTGCGTGCTGTACAACTCCAACCCCCTTCAAAATAATTTCAAAACAAAGTTTTTTTAGCCTGTAGAATGAAAGCTCCTAAACAAAAGGTAATAGAATTTAAAACACCCAGAATGGACAGGCTGGGCCACGGGTGTGATGAAGAAAGGACAGTTTCACAAGGTGAATTCCCGGAGACCAGAGGGGTAAGGAGTGAGGGAGGTGACTGAACCACCAACACCTATGAAGAGTCAAACAGAAACCACAGGGCCGCCCTCTCCATGCAGGACAGGCCCGCCTGTCACCTCCTCCGCTCAGGAAGCATGCTAGTATCTGCTCAACCATCTGGCACCCAGGAGACACTCAATAAAAGTGAGGTGTTGTAGAATTTAGAATGAAAGAGAAGTCATTAAGCAGATGTAAATACCAGCAGGAGTCATTCTGGTGAAGAATTAGGGACAATCTCCTCGGGGGCAGTACTTTTGGTACCAGAGTCAGCATGGGCCTTTTGGGAGCATGGAAGATGGGCCTCTAAACTATACCCTTAGGAAGGATGACGGTTTCCTCAGGTGGGGAGGGGCAGACGACGACACTTGAAGGAAGAAGGAGCATTGGGCAGACACGTCCTCCTTCCAGGCACCTCTGCTCCTTTTGCCCCCTTCCATGGACCCTTCCCCATAACGTATACACTTTCAGCCCCTCTTCCTCCTTGGGCCATTCCATTCCCATCACCAAGGTGCTCATGGCCAGGTCCTGCCTGCCAGAGCAGCAAGTCCAATGCGTCCAGCCAACCCCAAGAGCGCAAGACCTGGTTCTGCTGGACCTCCCGCCATATTAACCACAACACCCTCCCCCAGTTCTCTGCTTCACCTGAGTCTTCTCCTCCTCCCAGGAGACCTGTTTCTGTGGCTCCTTGGCTGTGAGTATCGTGTCCTTCCTGTCTCACCCTGGACAGCTACGCATGCAGATCAGACTCATCTTTCCAAGGCGAGCACAGATGACCCCCCGGGGCAAGAGGACAGGAGTGCCTGCTGATCAGTCCTCCAGCTTAGCTCGGCCTCCTGTGGATGGAAGAGAGAAAGAGGGAAGACCCCCAGTGAGCACCCAGAGGGTAGGAACTCCAAGAAAGGCAATGAAAAAAAAGTGTACCAAACAGGAGTGCTAGTAAGGTGACTGAGTATTTATTAAACATGAAATAAATATATTAATAACAAAATATACACAAAAAAATCTTTCATTCACAAAAGCAGCAAAAAAAAACCACAACTGGGAATAAAGAAGATGTATGCATGACCTTGATGAAGAACACTGAAAAACTTTATAGAAGGACATAAAAGACTTCAGTGAATGGAGAGATGAACTATATTCCAGGATTAAAATGCCAAATATTACAAAGATGCCAATTCTCCCCAAAGTTATGTTTATATTTAATGCAATCTCAATTTTAAGCTTAACAAAATGGATTTAAATTTAATTTCAAGAATGTACACGTATAATAATAGCCAAGAGACATTTTTGAAAGGAGGATAATACCAAACATTAAAATGCCACAATAATTAATTAATAACACAAAAATTAAGTCTGTGGTACCAGCACAGAAACAGATAGACCAATTGACTAGAAAGCTCAAATACTAAATGCAAATATATGAAATTTAAAAATTTTTCAACCCCAAAATATTTATTAGATGAGGAGCTCTTACAAATTAATTAGAAAAAACACACCCCAAAAGAATAAGGGACAAGAAGATGACTAAGCAGTACAGAAAAGAAAAAATACAAATGGCTAGTAAACAAAAATTAGTCAATATTACAAGTAATCAAAGAAAAATTTAATAAAAATGAGGTGCTTTTCTTCTATCAATTATCTAAGTTTAAAACATGGTAATGGATCCGTTGGAAAGGATTGAGCACATGGGTTTTGATGAGCCTTTTGGGAGTGGGAGGGCAACTTGGCAAAATGTATAGAATTTTAAGTAAGCACATTCGATCCAGCAGTTCCACTTCTAGGAATTTTTCTTTAGGAGATAATATGCAAAAGTCATTACATATGAATATTCAAAGATGTCCAGCATGATGTTACCTAAAGTATAAAAAATTCAAGGCAACTTCAATATCTAACAATAGTAGGTTAGATAAAAAAATTTTGTAAACACATAGGACAAAATACTATGCAGCCATTAAAAATAACGGCATAAGAGAATACACTGGGTGCCAGAAATGGTTATATTGCATTAAGTGAAAACAAGTTATGAAATCCATTCTTCTATCAAATATTTATTGAGAGACTACCATGTGCTAGTAAACAGCAGTGAACAAACTAAATAAAATTCCTGCTCTCATGGAATCTTACATTCCATTATAAAATTTATGAACTAGAAGGTAAGGTATGGTTCAAATTTAAAAAAAAAAGGAAAGGTGGTTGGATAGGAGTCAGGAAAGACAAAAACTAATGTGTCAAAAGTGAATTATTGCCTCTGAGTTTGGAATTGAGGGTGGTTTTTGTACTCTTGTTAGCGCTCTTCTGAGTTTTCCACACGTTTTGTAATGAACGTCTATTACATTTGTAGCCAGAATGAAAACCAAAAAATGTCATCTTTATTTCAAAGAATACCAGTGGAGATATACATAATAGGCGGCTTTTCAAAAAAGGGATTGGTTTTTTGTAAGTGCATTGTCCACTGCTGTGGAGAAGACAGGCTGGATGGGGGTGGGCTGGCTGCTCTGGAAACGGAGCTGAGGGTACAAAGGTAGGGCTGCATCAGCAGAAATGAGTGTGGGATCCAGAGAACACAGGATGAGCAGTGGGAGGAAAGGAAAAGGAACATCTTATAGGTCTTTCTCTAATGTTCTTTGCCACAAAATCATACTGATCCTGATTACAGTGTTGCCCATGAGTCAGTGTGCTCTCATCCCCAGGCGTGAGGACCCAAATTCTTGGTGCCCACCCAATTTATCGTATCAGTAACACTGATATGATGTCATCTTGTTTGTTAATGTGCTCACTTCTCTGTTGTCTCTCCCCCTCTTCTTGGAGCTCCTTGATGGCAGGCCCAGTCTTGTTCATTGCTGTATCCTAAGACCTAATATTCGTGTACGGACAGAATGTGAATTCTAGCAATGTTGGTGGCCATCGTAGAAGCAGAAGATGGTCGAGGCCTCACTACCGTGGGACTCTGCCCCACTGCAATGGAAGCCTAGAGGTCTCTCCGAGGCTTCCGGGCAAAGCGGGGGTGTGGAGGCAGATAAGAGTGTGCAGGGGAGAATCCGTGAGGTTTTCAGGGATGGGGGCTCCAGATAGCGGTTCACATCAGTTCTCAGCTGTTCTGTGGAAAAAGCGTCAGAGAAAAGAGACCCGAGAAACCTCTGTGGCGGCAGTCATGGGAAGCCCCAACTCAGAGAGGCTTGAGGCTGGGTGGTGTGTGGGCAGGTCTAAAGTCATCCTGAGGCTTTTGGTCACAGATTCCACATCTGCTGGGACCCGGAGTCCCTGGTGCCCATGACCACCCTGATCCCTGCAGCTGTGAGGGCAGGTGGTGCCAGATGGGAGGGACAGCACACTGCTGCCCTCACCAGCTTCCGCTCAGGCCTGGTCTCTGCTGGACGAAGGCCACTCAGGCCAGGGAGTGGCTGCTGCACGTTTCCTGGCTATACACTTACTTCCTTTCTCCTTTTACATGAGCAAACATTGTCACTGGGGCCTTGACCACAGCTTCCTGCCTTCTTCTGAGATCAGAAGCCACAGCCAGAGGCTCAGCGACTGCCCTGCCACACTAGTCTTGGCTTCAGAGATCCAATAGACACACTGCTCCACGCCCAGCCTTTGCCAAGGTGGGTGCTCTAGGACTTAGGGGGCAAGCTTAGTGGCAGCCAGCGTAATGTGCTGGGAAGGCGCAGCTGGGGCCCTGGGTGGATGGGACGGCTGTGGGCAAACCTGTGCTTAGCAGAGGCAGGCAGAGCACCCTGCCACTCCAGCTCCACGCTCTGGGGCATCCGTGGGCAAAGATGCACACACGGGCACTGAAGGGTCACCTGTGGCCCAACATCCTGCGCTGTGATCTTCACCCAAACGCTCACTGGCCCCAGGTGGACACTCTCACTCACGCTCCCCCGCTCTTCCACCCATGCTGCTCCATGGAGCCACTCTCTCCATCGATTCTGGGCTATGGCCCAGCTGTGGAGGACACTGTTTCATGACACAAGCACTGCCTCATGCTAGATGCAGCTAGATCTGGGCTGGAACAGAGATTGCTTCCTGTAAATCCCCTCAGAGACAGTCTGACCAACCTCTCCTCTATGCCGCCGGCATGCTGGCTCCTGGAAGAGGCCCTTGCCGAGCCCTGCGCAGTATGTTGTGCGTTGTCTCCCTGTCGGAGGCACCTCACAGCCCAGTACCCCCGTCCATCCTGCCCTATAACCCCTTAGCGCATGTCACATGGTGTGGAGGATAACCATGCTGTCTTGCGGCTGCATAGGACACACCTAGGATGTAAGTTCCCTTAATAAACTCTTAATGTAATGATGGAGGTGTCAGCCTTTCTTTGGTCTCTCAGCCTGGGAAATTTTACAATTTTACATAGCGTGCTGCTTCCTCTGCCTAGAACATCTTTCCCCACTGTCTTCACTCAGCTGACTTCTCATCTTATCCTTCAAGAGTCAACTCACAGGGCCTTCTAGAAGCCCTCCCGAAATCCCCACCGGCTGGGTGGGGGCTCTGCTCCCACAGCCCCTCACCAAAGCGCAGGCATCGAGGGGGCTGCCCCCGGCTCCCTGAGAGCCACCTTGGCCACCATATTTAAAGTCACTATCCCTTCTTTTATCAACATTCCTGGTACCCTTATGCTGCTCTACATTCCCCAAAGCACTTACTACCTTCTAACATGCCATACACTCTTTTATGAAGACTTTATTGCTACATTGTCCCTCTGCCTGCTGAGCTTCTCAAGGACAGGGATCTCAGGCTATTTTGGTCACTTAATGTACCCTAAGAACTTAGAATAGTGCCTAGCAATTAATGGGTGATCAATAAATATTAGTGGAATGAATGAATAAATAATGAACCACAGTTTTCTGTTCACTTGTTGGTAAGTTCCTTGAGGGCAAGGCCTGAAGAGAAATCAACTCTATGTACTCAGCACTCCACATAGGATTGTGCACGGAGCAGACATCAATCAATGAAAGTCCTTGGTGGGGTATTCAAGGCTCCCATC
This sequence comes from Rhinolophus hipposideros, assembly GCF_964194185.1. Taxonomy (NCBI): domain Eukaryota; kingdom Metazoa; phylum Chordata; class Mammalia; order Chiroptera; family Rhinolophidae; genus Rhinolophus; species Rhinolophus hipposideros. The sequence goes on from NC_138069.1 coordinate 9,250,517, forward strand.
ATCTACAAACAAGCTTTTTTGCCAGCCTATTTCAACAAAGCGCAGTGAAAAGAGGTTTTGGCTGAAAGGGTAGCTCCCTGCGTTGGCTTTGCCCTCCTTGCTGTGGGTCACTCCGGGGTGTCCACTCTGCCTGGATCACTGCATAAATGGGACAGATGTTGCTCAATCTCCCACCAACCATCGGTGTCCAGTTGTATTTGGGTGCGAGTGAGTCTAACATCCGAGCAAGTGTGTGGACATCAGCATGAGTTGTGTGCAACCACAGGACACCACTGTGGGGACACTGAGAACTAACTGCGGAATACTGTAGGGACCTGGATAGGTGGGGGGAGGCAGATTACAAACTGCAAATCAATGAGGAAGGGGCCATTAAATGGTGATAAGGAAAATGGTATTGGCAGGGTGGGGAGCCAATTAAAATCCCTTCCTCATGCTACACAACCAAATTAATTCCAGCTGATTAAAAAGGTAGTGAGAAAGATGGAAAATGGCAACTAAAACAGGAAGATAAAGTCTTCAATCCACTGCCGAAGCACAGGGGCTGCCAGAGTCCAGAGCCATGTGACCCAGCAGTGGAGGTTTCCTGGAGGAAGAAGTGCCTGAGCTAAGCCTGAAAAGAAAGCAGGGAGGTGTGGCAGCGGGAGGGGAGGACGCCAGCATTCCAGAATGAAAGAACAACTTGAGAAAGGTCTGGGAGGGAGAGAAAGGAGCATGAGCTGTCCAGCCTGGGTGAACCCGGGGTGCAGGGCCATGGGCCGTGGTAGGAGACGAGCCTGGAGGAACGAGGAGCCATGGCCTTGAACACCAGGCAACAGACAAACCCTGAAGGATTCTGAGGAGCAGGGAAGTGAAATGACTAGATTTTAATTTAAGAAAGATCCCGTCCAGCTTCTGGATGGAGGAGTAATTGGCAGGGCAAGGCTGGAGGATGAGACTCGAGTAAAGAGGCTGTCCACAGACATCAAGTGACAGGCCAAGGGCACGGGGACAGGGCACAGAGCCTGGAAGAGTTTCCCTCACAGAAGTGAGGGAGTGCTTAGAGGCAGAAATGGGGTGAGCGGGCAATGTGGGGGTGAAGATGGCCACCTGGCTTGGGTGTCTGGGTGGATGGCAGTACCAGTCATTGGAATGAGAAAGACTGTGGGAAGAGAAGGCTCAGCTAGAGGAGGAGGATCCAGTTGACAGTGAGGTGAGTTTGAGGTCCTGATGGAGCATCCAAGGGGAGAAAGCCTAGAAGTGGTAAAGGAACTGGGGGATGGGGGCTGCCCTGGTCTAAGTGGTAGAGTTCCGAGACTGAGCCCGAGGAAGGCTGTTTGGGAGCAGGCAGAGACAGAGGCAGAGGAATAAGTTATAGAAGCTAGAAGGGGCAGTCAGGCAGATAACCAGGAAAGCCTGGTCCTGGGAGGGTGATGAGCAGTGATGTCGCTGCTACAACCAGCTGAGGATTCTGATGCCATTCAGTGAGATCCCTGGGCAAGTGCTCCCTAAAATTAAATGCCTGTGTGCTTGAACTAGAGCAAGGCCTCAAGCAGTGCCCCCTTCAGGGCAGCCTTCTGCGGGAGTGAGCTCATAGCCCACACTGGAGCATAGAAAAAGGAGAGACAAGGTTGGGGAGAGAACAGAACAGCTACACAGTCCCCCTCCTTGCCACTTATGGTCCCTGGACCCTTGCTTTTTTTTATTAATTTTCAAAAAGCCAAGGAAAGAAAACCTGATGACAATTATACAAAGGAGAATTGGAAATTTACTAACAATTGTCATCCCAATAAATTTAATTTAAAAAAAATAAAAATAAATAAAGGAGAACATTGGGAAATATTAACCCAGTTGTGTTTTCCTGGTAAATTCTGTAGCCCCTCAAGGCTTTTCCAATTCCTGCAGTTGGAATATGAAGTATACAGGACTTCTGGGAGGGATGTTATCTCAGAAAGAGAGAAAAGGCCTTTGACTTTCAAAAACCAAGACTTTTAAGGTATTTAGGACATAAAGAATGAATGCAAGATGATTTAGGGCCAGGCTTCTTGCCCAGCTCATTAAAGGTTCCCTGGACTGGTGAAAGGGAGCATTTGGGAAAGGGGCATCCAAGAGGAGAGTGAAGATTCCTGGGAAAATGGGAGCCAAAGATCTGTCCCTTCCTCGGGTTTCGCCAGAAAGATTGAAGGGATCTCAGTGCAGAAGGGTCCTCCCTTGTCTGGTTTAGTTAGAGGTCTTCCAAACTAGTAGAGAGGAAAAAATTATTTAAAAAAAAAAGTAATCAAAAAGAATGAAAGAAAGAACAGAAATAGAACAGGTAGGAAAAATGGAAGTCACTGTATAAAATGATAAATTTATCCCAAATATAACAGTAATAGTACATTTAAATTAAAAACAACTAAACATTCTAGGTAAAAGATAAAGATTGTCAGACCAGATTAAAAAGAAAACTCAGAGATACATTTAAATATAAGAGAAGTTGAAAATAAAAGACTGGAGAAAGATACACCATGCAAGCAATAACAAAAAAAAAGTAAAGTAAGACAAAACAGACTTTAAGGCAAACACTCTTTTAGAAACAAAAGGAACTGTTTGATTTGAGAAGATGCAATTTAAATATTATATTCATAACCTCAAAATATGTAATGGAAAACTGACAGAAATACAAGAATAATTAGACAAATTCATAATCATGATGAAAGATTTTCATATATCACTCTGTGACTGACAGAATAACATACCAGAGACTTTAAAAATTCAGTAAGGATACAAAGATTTGAACAACACAGTGAGAAAACCTGACCAAATGGACATTTTGATAAATGTATTTTGTATAAAATACAGTGCCCAATAACTCAAGATTACAGATTCTCTTCAAATATACAAAGAACATTCATAAAAACTGAGCATATACTAGACCATAAGTAAGTTCTTAACAAATTCCCAAAGATGACATCATCTAGAAGTACACCGTCCAATACGGTAGTGACAGCATATAGGCACATGCTAAGCACTTGAAATGTGGCTAGTCTCAATTAAGGTGTGTTATATGTGTAAAATATACACTGCATTTTGAAGACTTAGTATGAAAAAAGGAAAAGAATATAAAATATGCTATTAATAATTTTTTATATTGATTACACGTTAAAATGGTACTACTTTGGATATATGTTTAAATAAAATCCATTATTAAAATTAATTTCCACCTGCTTCTTTTAACTTTTTTTAGTGTGACTACTAGAAAATTTTAAATTACATATATGTGGCTTACGTTATATTTTTATTGAATAGCACTGATATAGATCATATTCTCTGACCACAATACAATTAAGAAGAAATTAGTAGTCAAAAAAAGAAAACCAGAAATCCCTAAATATTTGAAACATACTTCCAAAATAACCCACACATCAAAGAAGAATTCAAAATAGAAATCATAAAATATTTGAACTGAATAACAGCATATAAATTATCAAAATTTGTGAGATATTGCTAAAGCAGTACATAGAGCAAGGGTCGGCAAAATCCAGCCCACTGACTCATTTTGTAAATAAAGCTTCACTGGAACACTTCCAATAAAGTCATACTTCCATTTATTTACTCATGGCTGTTGCTGCTTTTGTGCTACAATGGCAGAATTGAGAAATTCTGAGAAATATGTGCCAACACAAATATATTTATTATCTGGCCTTTTACAGCAGAACCTTTGGTTTAGAGCCTGAAGTACATATATTAGAAAAGAATAAAGAGTGTGAAAAGTTAAGCATCCATGTCGAGAAGGTTGACAAAGAACAGAAAAATAAACCCAAAGAATGTATGTGGAAGGAAATAACAGAGAGCCAACAGTAATGAAATAGAAAATGAGCATACAATAGGAAGGACCGACAAAGCTCAAAATTGGTTTTTGGAAAAGACTAAAATAATTAACAAACCTCTATGAAATAATAAAGAAAGAGAGAAGAATTAATAGCCAGTATCAGAAACTCCACTACTGATGTTGCAGACATTAAAAAGATAAGAGCATATTTTGAAAAGCCATACACTAACAAAATTTAGAAAACTTGACATACTAGTATAAAATTATAAGCTCAAAACTGACTCAAGGAGAAATAGAAAACACGAATAATTCTATAACCTATAAAATAATGGATTCAGTAAGAAAACTCTGACCCCAAATGGCTTCAACTGTGACGTCTGCCAAACATTTAAGGAAGACGTAGTTCCGATCTTATACAAATGCTTCTAGAAAATATGAAATGAGATAACATTGTGGTGATGCCAAAACCAGATAGACTACATGAGAAGGCAGTATCACAGCCATTCTCACTGGAGTGCTTTGTCATCTACACCAGGGTACTTCTGAGATTGAAAGAAAGTGCTATTAATGATAATGCCAGGATGGCAAGTATAAACTGGGGTTGTCCCAAGCAAATCAGGACATAATTTTCCCCTAACTCTTACTCATAAACAGAGATGTAAAAAATATTTTTTAAAAATTAGGATACACAAAGTAACAATACAAAAAAAAATGGTAATAGAGTTGCCAGTGAGTTCATCATTCTGGAGGCCTATGCAATGAAGACTCCACTAAAAACCCCAAAAGAAGGGGATTTATAGAGTTTCCAGGTTGGTGAACCAGAATGCTTCTACATGCCACGGAGCCCGGCTCCAAACTCCATGAGGACAGAAGCTCTTTTGTGCAGGACCTCGCCCTCTCGTTATCTGGCTGTTGGGTTGCCATGAGGATAAAAAGCAGTATGTGAAGGGCTCACCACCACGCTGACTGAGTGATCCCCAAAAGCTTTTAGGCATACAAAGGACCTTGCCAGAAGGAAGAGTAAATCTTACATGGAGGCAGGGACTTATCAATTTGATCAGTCTCGGCAAAACTATTGACAGCAAGAACTCCAGAATTTCACAAAACAAAAGCCAAGGCTGTAGCTGGGCCACTTTCTGGAAGGATGAAAAGGTCTGGGTCAGAGAGAGTCTTGATATTCTGCTGCTGTCTTTGAAGAAGTGACTGTGAGCCATGGAAGACAGGTGGCTTCTAGAAGCTGGAGGAGGCTAGGAAACGGATTCTCATTAGGGACTCTGGGAAGAAAACAATCCTGCTGACACCTTGATTTTAGCCCAGCTTGACTTATTTCAGACTTCTGACCTCCAGAATTGTATGATAATAAATGTGTACTGTTTTAAGTCACTAAGTCTGATAATTTGTTACAGCACCAATAGGAAACTAATACAGATGTTGGTACCTCAAAGTTGGGTATTGCTGTAACAAATATCTAAAAATGTGGAAGTAGCTTTGGAATTGGGCAATGTGCAGGGGCTTGAATTTTGAAGAGCATGATAGACACCAATAAAAGACATTAATCAATATATTCAAGTTCACTAAACACCAAGCAGGATAAATACAAAGAAAACCACCTGAGTACCTCATAATCAAAATGATAAACACTAATGGCAAAAAGGAAAGGGACATAGTTTTAAGAAATAAGACTTATGGCCAATTTGTCAACATAATCTACAGAAGTCAGAAGATGATGGAATATCTTCAAATGTACTGAAATATGAGAATATTCTGAGACAAAATAAATACATCTACAAACAAAAAAGCTAAAGAAAATGATCCGATGGAAGCATAGAACTACCAGGAAAGAGTAAACATGGATGGCAGACAAACATGAACATAGGGCAAATCCATCAAACCTAATGACAGTGTTTTCCATTCTTTGGTAGTTGAGTCTGACATTTACACGGATTAGTTTGGTGGTATTTCTCAGGCATTTGTAACCGAGCAAATTCTGTCTGTGTGTCTATATTACTGAAGTATTTCTCCCCTCTTTTGTAAGCTAGAATATGAGAACCATGAATGTTATAATTCAGTATATTTGTATAAATAATTATGATTAGGAGCAGAACTAACTTCCTTGGGAGTAAAATTTGAAAGTTTTTATATCATTTTAATACTTATGTGAGGCTTTTAAACATGTCCCCTTTCATTGGGAATGTTACATGTTTTAAATTTACATGATACACCTAAAACAAAAAAAACAAGAATTGAAAGAATAAAGCAAAGAAATGATTATCATACTATTAAAGATAGTGGTTACCTCAATGGGCAGGACATAGAAAAGAGACATGGTAGGTCCAGCAGTCTTGGATCTTAACTTAGCTCTTAAGATAGATATGTTTCCTAATTTGCATGTCATTTATGTATCAAAACTTAACATAGTCCTTTGTATGTACCAAAGGTTATTGAATGAAAAATTTAAAAGAAGAGAAGTAATAAAATGAAATAGCTTGATTTATTACTCCTGTAAATTAAAAGAAAGATTTGTAGAAGGAAGTACCTGTTTCATTTCCTGTTCCACGATCATTGTGGATCTCCTGTAAGCCAGGAATTGGCCGTGTTGTCAGATACCAAACTGCATGTAGGACATCTGTGGCATGTATACGATTGTGATCTAAAGTCACCAAAATATTTTATAAAAATGATCATTCTGTTAACATGGGACATTTAAAAACTATAATAATTTTCTAATCATCCTCATATATTAAATATATGGCTTAGAATAATTTCCCATAAAAAATGGTAATAATATATGATGACCATGTTGGCTTTAGCTGAAATATGATTATTTTAACATTAGAAAATAAATGAATGTGATTCACCACATTAACAGATTAAAAAAGAAAATACACACGATCTTTCCTCTACACGTGGAAAAAAACTATTTGATAAAATCAATATCCATTCATGATAAAAACACTGGGCAAACCTAGGAATAGAATGGAACTTCCTTAATCTGATAAAGATGATATCTGCAATATACTTACAGGAAATACCATACTTAATGGCAAAATGATGAAATCTCTCCCTTTGAGATCTGTCACAAAACAAGGAAGGATGCCTGATGCCACTACTGCTATTCCACAATGTACACAATTTTCTCACTGATAGTAAAGAAAGAAAAAGAAATAAAATATAAAAATAAAAAAAGTAAAAGCAAAATGCCACTATTCACAGATGATATACTTGTTTTGTATAAGTATAAAATCCAAAAAGATCTGTAGGTAAAGTTTTAATATTCATAAGGGAATTTATGAGTTTGCTGGATACAAAATCAATCTATAAAAATAATTATATTTCTATACCAGAAAAGATCTTTATTGATATAAAATTGTTTTAAATACACAATTTTAATATTACACCTAAATACCAAGTTTCTAGGAATAAATCTAATAAAAGATGTGTAAATTCTCTACTGAGAAAATGTTTAACTTTATTAGAGACATTAAAGACATTTAAAAAAAGGATATAATACGCTCATGAATTATAAAGATACAACTTTACTTAAATTGATTTATAGAATCAATGCAATCCCAAAGTCCCAGCATTTTGGGGGGTGTAATGGGGGAAGGTAGAAATTGACAAGTAGATTTAAAACTGATGTGGATAAAGAATAGCTAAGATACTCCTGAAGAAAAAGGGCAACGTGGGAAAACTTGTTCTACCAGATACCAAGATATAAAATTATATTACTTAAGACAGTGTGATACTGACTCAAGGAGAGACAAACAGACCAATGGAACAGAATACTAGAAAGCCTAGAAAGAGACCCACACCCACGTATGTATGAACCCTCGAAATACGATACAGTGATGCAAATTAATAGGAAAGGGAAGCTTTCTCAAAAAATTGTGCTGAACAATTGAGCATTACTATGGAAACAATTAAAGGAGAGCCCTGCCTCATACAATCCCAGGTCAATTAAAGACATCAGTGTGAAAAGCAAAACTATAAAGTTGTTAGTATATAAGAAAATCTTATGGCCTTAAGGAATTCCTAAACAAGATACAAAAGCACTACCCAACAAGAAAAGATTTGACTACATTAAAATGAAGAACTTCGGTTCCTCAAAAGATACCATGGGTTCACAAGATAAGAAAAAGAGTGGGAGAATATATTTGCAACATATGTAATCCACAGAATGTTGGTATCCAGAATATTTAAAGAAATGCTACAAATAAGAAAATCGCAGATAATCCCAGAGATAATGGGGCAAAAAGTTGAACAGGTACTTCACAATAGAGGAAATTCAAATGGCCAATAAACATATGAAAATGTTCCTAACCTCATTCATAATCAAGACAAGGCAAATTTAAGCCACAATGAGATAGCATTTATGTCTACCAGATTGGTATAACTTTAAAATGTCTGACCATTTCAGACAATTTCACATGCTGACAAGGATGTGGAGCAACAGGAATTCTCAAATACTCCTGGTGTAAATATACACGTAAATTGTACAACAATGTGAAATCGTTTAATATTATCCAGTAAAGTTGAATATACTCCATGATCCAGCAATTCCACTCCTAGGTATGTGTGTAAACACCACATATAATCACAAACTTGAGTGGCTTAAAATAACACAAATTTATTATCTTACAGTTCTAGAGGTGAGAAGTCCTTAAAATAAAGGTATTTGTAGGGCTGTATTCCTTCTGGAAGATTCTGTGTCTTTGACTTGTCCAGCTTCTAGAGGCCTCCTGCATTTCTTGGTTTGTGGCTCTTTCCTCCATGTTCAATGCTCAGTGTAGCATGTTCAAATCTCTCTCTCTCTCTCTCTGACCTCTTCTTCCCTGTTTCATCTCTTTCTCTGTGACCCTTTTGACTCCCTGTTATAAGGACCCTTGTGACCACTGGACCCACTCAGATAATCCAGAATAATCTTCTCATCCCCAAATCCTTAATTTGTTTAATCACCTCTGCAAAAGTAAGATAACATTCGGTTTCCAGTAATTAGGACATGGACATCTTGCAGAACGGTGGGGAGGAGGGGTGCATTTGTTCTACCTAATAAATATATGCAACAGGATAATGTGCATAGCAGATTTGTTTGCAATACAAACTGGAAACACCTCAAATCCATTCATTTAAACTTTACAAACAGGCAAAGCTAAATTATATTGTTTAGGAATGCATATGTTGGTGATATAGCTAAAAGAAAACCAAGAAATAATCATCATAAAAGGCTCATAGGTTGCCTCCAAGGGGAAAGAGGTCATGATCAGAAGGCAAATGTGGGGAGAATTCTGGAGCCATGTTCTATTTTTTGACAAAATACATGGTTACATGGGTGATTGCTTTATAATTATTTGTTAAGCTGTGCATGCATTTTATACTCTCTTCTGTATGTGTGCTCTATTTTCCATTTTTTAATATAAAAAATAAATAAAATGTCTTGCACTTCAAATACTGAAAAACCAAAGAGAATAAGAAAAATGTTTAGAATGAAGAGGGTTTGGCAAGATGGCAGAACCGCTGCCTTTTCCATCAGCCTCTCTTCCTCCCACCCAAAGAGCACTCCATGGGAGATCTAAATACTTAGCTGACATTCCCAAATACCAAATGTATGGAGTACAAATTTGCAAGGAGAGCCAGGGTGCGCCAGATCCTTCTAGGAGCAATAGGTTCACAGCCACTAGAGCCATCTTCAAATGGTGTTTCCACCTGTTTGCTACCCTATTGCCTGGAGTCTGAGCCCAGACTGCTTATTACCCCAGGACTCCCAGACCGGTCGGTCCTCTATTCCTCACCCAGGACTCCTAAGGCACAGGGAGGAAGCTGACATGGCCTTACATGAAAACTTCCGGGTCTGGTACACATGGTCTCATAAACCAAGAGGACCACGGGTATAGCCAGGAGGGTGGGTGAGCAGGTTGGGATGGCCACACAGAGGAGTGCCATGAAGTGAATCTGAAGAGGAAGAGGCATCCACCAGGTGAGAAAGAGACCAAGGTCCCCCAGGCTGAGGAAGGACCAGGGATCAGCGTGGAGAGGACCCTTTCATTGGCACTCTGAGTGCTGGTCGCTACACTGAGAGACCTGGGCGATGGGAAACCTTAGAAGAGTCTCAGGCTCTATTGAGAAGACATCCAGGCTTCCAGGCTAGACTTTGTCATTTTGGTTAAGATATGTATAACATTAAATTTATAATTTTAACCATTTTTTATGTATACAGTTCAGGGGCATTGAGTGCATTCATATTATTGTGTAACCATCACCCCCATCCATCTCTAGAACTTTTTCATCTTCCCAAACTGAAACTCTGTCCCCGCTAAACACTGACTCCTCATTCTCCCCTCCCTCCAGCTTCTGGCAACCACCATTCGACTTTCTGTATCTATGAATTTGATTACTCGAAGTATCTCACATAAGTGGAGTGCAATATTTATCCTTTTGTGTCTGGCTTATTTCACTTAGCACAATGTCTTCAAGATTCATCCATGTTGTACTGTAGCATGTATCAGAATTTCCTTTCTTTTCAAGGCTGAAGAATATTCCATTGTATGGATAGACCATATTTTGTTTATCCACTCATCTGTGGATGAACACTTGGGCTGCTTCTACCTTTTGGCAACTGTGAATGATGCTACTACAGACTGAATGATTCTGTCCCTCCAAGAGCTTTCTGTTGAAGTCTAATCCCCAATGTGATTGCATTTGGAGGTGGGGCCTTTGTGAGGGGATCAGGCCACAAGGGATTAGTGTTCTTATAAAAGAGACCCCAGAGAGCGTTCTTGCTTCTCCTTCCACATGAAGTTATAGCAAAAGACGGCCATCTATGAGCCAGGAAACTACCCCTCATCACACCGACTCTCTCACTATGCTGATCTGGGATTTCCCCCCTCCAGAACAGTGAGAAATACATTTGTGTTGTTTATTAGCTGCCCAGTCTATGGTGTTTTGTTAAAGCAGCCCAAACACACTAAAATACTATTACGAACGCTGGTGTATCAATAGACGAGATGTTTCAAGTGAGGGACTTAGGCAATTTCAGGTAAGAAAAGCATTAGAGGCCAGTACAATTACAGCCACCAAGACCAGAGAGACCCGTAGGCTCCAAATCCACGTCCCCCCTGTTGTCAGTGACCTCATGGCCCTGTTGACACTGACATCTGGGCAGAAATAAAGTGTGGCATTTATTCCTGGCCATGGTCCTCCTAAACTGGCCATGGTCCAGCCTCATGGAGTACTAGACACTGGAATGACAAGAATAGGAAAAGAATATGGCGCAGTTAGTTAAATCTGAAGACGCTGTTCAAATTGGGAGTCTACTGCAAATCTGCAAGACCAGTACACAAAGAAGTGTTTGAAAACCAGTTGGGCAAATGTTTCAACCTCGACTCCTGCAAATTTAAGATAAATTACGTAAGAAGCCAAATGCAGGGTCCTGTGTGCAGAAGGGGGTGTAGGACCCACGAATCACAGCCCCAGAGGAAGATGGTGTGAATCACTGACAGAGTGGTGAAAATGCGTCCCCGCTCTCAGGGAACTTCCTCCACTTCTGCAGGAGAGGATTTTATCCATACTCCACAGACAGATCGCCTACAGAAGGTGCTTGAATTGGGGGTAAATGCATAGAATAACTGGCTTTGAGTGAAGGTCATGGAGGGAACTTCAGGAGGGGCTGTTCGCAGGGCTTACGATGCCCTGTAACTGCAAGTGTCTGTGAAATGACTGGAACGCGGTGGGGACACACACAAAACACCACTTTTATTTTTTTCCAATCACTGCCTTTGATTGTGTCCCTTCCCATCATCCATTCCAGACTCTGGTCAACTTCTTGGGCAGATTCCCAAGTCTTGAGTCACTTGCAATATAAAAGAAAATCTACTGTGGCTCGGAGCCCATTTGACACCCATTTCTTCCCTTCCCCAGGGCTGGCCATAGTGGAGGTGGGGGAGGGCATGGCCTCATCTTTCTCTCCTCTCCTCCCTCTTCAGGGCCCTTTCCTACCTGGAAAGAGATGTCTCTGACATCCAGGCACTGTTGTCATCCACTTATCTGTTGTCGATTTTCAGGCTGGGCTTGTCTGGCTGTGGCCTGTCTGTGGCAGGTGCCCCTATGCAGCATGTGTATGCACCCTTCAGCATTCCCTGTCGGAACAAGAAGGGACCCCTGACTTCACAGTCCCCGTCAAGGGAAACCCGCTCCGGTCCTTACGGTCATCCTATAACTGCTTTCTCATGGGCCCCACAGCCTGATAGGTGTCCTTCTTCACTGGGGATTTAAGCCCTTCCAACTCCCCAGGGTTTACTCAGGACACAGGAAACCATATATTCTTGCTCCACAAAACTGCGGGAGGACAGAAGGCTCCAGGGCCCTCTGTCCCAATGGCTCTTCTTGGCTGAGGCACAGGGTTGTCTTTTCCAGGGTAATGGGTAAGGTCCTACGCGGCGTCCTGTTAAACTGGTCCTGCCATCCCCTGCACAGCTTGACCCTCTGCCACCCAGCCTTGCTGGCCTCCCCTCTGCCTGAGAGGCAGGCAACACCATCTACATGGCTAATGATCTGTGCGAAGTCGCAATCATCTAGAAGACTACTTCTTAAGAGCCTGGAATACTGTATTACCAGCATTTAAGTCCCAACATTGCCATCTCACAGTTTTTGGGCCGCTTCTTTGAGAATAGGAGTGCAGGGCTATATGCCTATCCCTCTCTGGCTCTTAGTTTTGCCTGAGATAAATACGATGAACACAATAGGAACACATGCCCCAAATCTTTGTGCTTCAGGTGGGCCCATACCTTTGTTAACAACAAGAACAACACGGCCACCCCCAATTACCCCAATATTGGAGCCGTGGCCAATAGGCTTGAGGTCGACAGACAGAACATTTGCATCCCCAAACCCAACTCTGCTTGGGAACACTTCCTCTGTGACATTCCTGGCTCCAGACCATCCTCAGGTCTTACCTGTCCCTTCTTCCAGCCTTCCCAATAGTCCAGGTGAGGCTGGGTGAGGCTGCCCCTGGGCTTCCCCCACCCCCCACCCCAGGCTTATCATTCTAAACTGTGATTCTCCGTCCATTTTCTCTATTAGACGGAACCTGGGAGGAGGTGCACTCTGCACAGGGGGGCCCCAAGGAGGCCACATGCATGGGATAGAAAGCTGAGTGCACAGGTGGAGTCTCACAAGCCCCAGGGAAGGACAGAGCTGGACAGCACAGGAGGCCAGGCCTCTCCATCTGGGCCCACGCAGGGGGCTTTTTCCTGAGCTCTCTGCTCCAGTGGACATGTGAAACCTGATGGCACTGTTGGGCCAGCCGGGAGCCCTGAGCTGCCTTCTATATTGACAAAAGCAGACAGTGTGGTCAGGGCTACCAGCAGAAGCGTGACTGAGATCTTGGCTACATCTGACACATGATGACATGGAGAGTGTAGCATGGAAGTCCATCATGATGACTGAGCTTGGTGGGCACCTCAGAAAATTCCAGTAGGCCTGTGAGGGCGAGTGACAGGAAGGAGCAGGCGTGGACCTCTGGTTGGATGTGCCCCAAGAGCCAGGGGCCTGAACATGGCACCCCACTCTGAGTGAATCCAGGCCACAGGTAGGACAGAACCAGGCCCGCAGATATCCAGCGGATGAGGCGCAGAGACTCAACCTGAAACCCTCCGGGTCTCTTTCCTGCAGGTCTCAGGCAGACAGCAGTCCTAGGCTGGCTCTCCTGCCCCAGCCCTAGCAGGGCCTCCTTCATGCCTGCCCAGGGCTGGCACGGTCAGCTCATTTCCCTTCCTGATTGCAATCAGCCTGGCCTGTGGAGGGGAGGAGGCTCTCCCAGGCTGGGCTGACGCAAACAACCTGGGGTGGAATCACTGTCATACAGAGAACCAGGCCTGTCCCAAGGGTCATACAACTGTAATTTCTGTAATTTCACCTGAAGCCGCTATTTTAGCGTCAAGGCCAACCTCCAAAGAGACTCCTGAGAGAGGCCCAGGGTTCCCTTGTCCCCAGAGAAGTCGCAGAAGCATTGTAAAGAAGCACTCTCTAGGGGCAGCTGGCAGCTCCCTCTGAATCCCATTTGCCTGGTAGAATGTGACAATTCTCTGTTCCTTAGGGAGAATAGGTTGTGGGTGGCCTTCAGTGGGCGTCTCCAGGGTGGCCACGCTGCACCACCTCCTGCCCCACTAGCTCCGGCCGTACTTGCTCCTTCCCTGCTCATCAGGCCTCCTCCCATGGACGCATTACCCCACCTGAGGGGTCTTCTGTTCTACACTCTGGCCCAGGGAAGCCCTGGATGCTCCCACCCTAGGAGGCGGCCCTCAAGGTGATCCACCAACAGTCAGCTCATAGACTCCCAACCATGCCACCCAACATACCTCTAACCCACCTCCCCAAATCCTCAGGGACTGACTTTGCCTATTTCACTGGGAACACAGAAACCACTATCTCCTGCCACCAAACCTGTGGGCCCAACCCACTGCACCTTCCCTGCCAGATGGACTGGGCCCACCCAGCAGTCTTTCCCTGAGCTCTCTGTTCAGATAGGCATGCGGCACCTAATGGTGGGAGCCCTCGCTGTGCACGTCCCCCAGGCACCCTCTATGCTGGCCCACCTTCCAGCTGTCTCACCCATGCCCCGCTCATCTCCAGCGGAGAGATACTCCAGAGAACTTGCCCGTCCCCTCACAGGCCCCCGGCTGCCCTGCTTCTTCCCAGCCTGTCTCCCTGCAGAAGCTGGAGTGGACGTCCTTCCCGGACCCAAACCCTCAATGGACCACACCCCTCCCTGGCTGAAAACACCACAGGGCTTCCATACTCCTAGCTCGAAGCCTAAACTTCCTCCTACAGATGTCAAAATATAAAATAGAACCACTCAGGGTGTTTCTTTGCTACAATACAACACGAAGTCAGGCCTTACAAACAAACATGTACAGGAATGTTCAGCCTTCATTGCTTTGAAGTTCACTGTGCTTTAAAATTCTCTCAAAAAGCCCATTTATATGAAAAAAATAGAGGTTTTCCTCTGCAAGAAATCACATTTTTTTGTGTGTGTGCACAAGTCCCCCATACTTTGGTATAGACAGTAATATCAAGCCTCAGTGGAATAGTTAAGAAGCCCTGGGTCTCTGAGGTCCAGCCCCCCCACCCATGTGCCTGGCTGGGTGTTTAAATCAGAATATCTTAAATACCATGTGAATTTCCTGAGGAACTTGTCAAAATGTGATTTTTTATTCAGAAACCCTACGGTAAGGCCCGAGAATCTGCACTTGTAACCAGCCACCAAGTGACACTGAAACTGCAAGTCCGAAGTCCCAGCTGAGAGCAGCAACGCTTTCAGTCTAGCCCTCCCCACAAGGCTGTGAGTTTCTTAAGCAGAGGGACCATGTCTGTTTCATTCACAGCGCCTGCACACAGCAAGTGCTTAATAAAAGTTGGTTGAATTGTGCCTAGTGGGTACCTGGTCCTAAGGTTCCACACAGGCCGTTGAGACACCTACCTGCTTCCTGGGGATGCTCTGGGCCCAGATCCCAGGCTCCTCCCTCCCGGCCCAGGGCCTGGCTGCGTCTGAGGCAGGAGCCGAGTGTCTGGCTGTGGGCATTGTTCCCGCAGCACTGCCCTGGGTCACAGTCTCTTCACTTGCCTCCTCTGCAGCCACACCCTGGTCCTCGTCTTACCAGATCAGCTCCTGCTCAGAAGCCAGAAATACCCACATTCCCCTGCCGCAGCATAAGCTGCCCCATCTCCACGCGGATCGCATCACAACACACCCTGACCCCTGGCTTTTCAATGTTGCCTCTCTTCTTCCCCCCACTCAGGCCCAGTCATCTCAGAGAACTTTTTCCCACACCCCTGTTGCACTCACCCCTTTACCGAAACCCCTGCCCTGGCCTGTGCCAGGGCCTGACAGTGCCATGGGGCAGAGGTCTGCCTCTTCCTTGAGGAGCTGCCCTCTGGGCCCCCGCCCGCCTGGTTCTTCTGTTTCCTCTCTGGCTGTTGCTTCTCTGGTCCTTGGTGACCTCCCCCAGGGTCAGTTGTTGCCCTCTTCCCACCGGGCCTGCATCTGCACAGACTGGGACCCAGACCTCTGCAACACCAGCCCCCAACACTGGCCTGAAACCAGGGAGTTGCCCTGCTCTCTTCCCTTCCCTCACCTCTCACACCTTGCCAGTCCCACCATCTAAACCTCCCCAGGCCAGTCCCCGTCCTCCTGTCTTCTAGTGACAGCTTCTTCAAGGATCCCTGTCCTCAGGTCCCTGAGCTCGGCCTCTGTGCTGCCAGGGACTGCATAGCACCGCAGCCAGGCCTCCACCGGGGGCTAAGACCCCGCAGCACAGGGTGCTGCTATCAGAGCAATACAACGGGCATCTGGTGCCCAAGTGCCATCTGCCACCCCCAGGAACAGGAAGTGCCAAGGAGAAGCTGCCCAAAGCCCAGGGGACAAACTACTGGGGGCTTTAACCCCAGGAACTCAGTATTGGGAGGGGTGTCAAGAAGTGTGCTTTGTGCTTCTGAGTGGTAGAGCTGCGCGTGGATGGTGAGCTGTGTGGGACTAACTCTTGCCTGACCCAGTGCCTTCACCTGGCCACCCACATAGGACTAGGCCATGACAGGCAGGGCAGGCAGCAGAGGGTCAGGGCTGTCCAGGCGATGGCAGGACCAGGTCCCAGGGAGCAGGAAGCTCGGGGGAGCTCAGAGTCAGGCAGCCGCTCACCTGTCCGAGAGGTCCTCTCACCTGCCCCCACTCTGTCCATCTCATCTCTTATCCTCCTTGGAAAGATAAGGAGATACCGTTTGAGTAGTTTTCCCCCAAGTTTCACTGATCTTGAATACTAGAAAGTGGTGAATAAGTCTGTGGTTTGCTATGGAGGTTCCATGTTAGATAAAGATTCTTCCGATGACCGCCCCCCACCCTGCTTGTTTGTGGGCACACTGCTGCTGTGTATAAAAGACAGGAGGCTGTGTCGGACACTTCAGAACACCACGAAGGACCAGGACAAGACAGAAGGTGTCCCACCAGCCCAGAGATGAGCAGCCTCCCCATCCTGCACGTTTTTCTGCTCCTGCTCGCACTCCACGTCCCTCGGGCACAGGGGCAGCCCATAAGGCAATCGAGGCAATTGACTAAGCACTATGCCAATGTGATGGCAGAACTCGAGACCATCCTAAACAATCCTACTGTGCCTCCACCAGTGAGTAGCTGGGACAAGGCTGGCGGGGGGCAGGGAAGGGCGGGCAGATGCCTCAGGCCAGCCGGACTCATGCGCTTTCTCTCCCTCTTCCCTCACAGCAGACTTTGGATTCAAATGATTTTCACATCCTGATGGTAAGAGCTCAGCCCCGTACTTGGGTGCACCTGGGTCCCACTCCACCTCCTGTCTGCGTGACCTCAGACGTATCATGCCACTTTGCCTAGCCTCAATTTTTTCATCTGTAAATAGGGTGTATAGCACCTATGGCTGTGGGGTTATCGTGAGAATTAAATGGCAAAATGTGCATCAAGTTACCTGATCAGCCTCTGGTGCTTACGGGTTTCCATGCATTTCCTCAGCCATGGCTAGAATATGAAAAGTTTAAATTACAAAATGGAAAGGCAGCTCAAGGTGAACAATACCAAAGGCCTGCAGCCAGTTTTCAGGGACAGCCTCTGCAGGTGGCATTTCCCCATGAACATGCCCGCTTGCTTCCTTTCCCTAAACCACTGAGTTATGTTTTCCAGCCTGCCCGGCTCTGAGCATTATCATTTACAGTTATTTTTCCAAGCTATTGTTGGCTTCAGTGATTATCTCACCTTTGTGTGCAGGGCATTTCTTGGGGTCAAACAAGAGGATGAATCTCTGTTGAGTTTATTGGCGGTTTGTGGTTTCCCCTCTTTTGGCACTCACAGTTCACTTGGGGCACCCATTTCCACACTGGGGTCCCTGTGATTTCCTTCCTGATTCCTAGGAGCCCTTAATGTAGTCAAGACATTAACCCTGTCACCTGGCCTCTTGGCTGCAAATACTTCCCTGGACAGACAAGTCCCTTGGCCCTTTGTAGAGCTCCTTTTGAAAAATGTTTTTTCCACAAGTGCAGAAAGGTTCATCCAAGCCTTTTATGCAGCTCACATGGGCCCAGGGGCTTTGGCGGGAGGGAAGGAGGCCTTGCCTGGGGACATCTCTAGGCCTGTGCCCTTTGGGGACAACCTGCGCAAGAAGGGGATGAGGAGGACATTGTCCAAGGATGTCCCTGAAAGCAATCTTCGAAAACTGTGGGGAGGACTTCAGCCTGGCCATTGAAAGGACACTCCCCAACTTCCCCCTCTGAGATGTGTTCTTTGTTCCCTTAGGAGGGCAACCTGCGGCTGAACCTGGATGCATTCTTGAAAGCTGCCCCAAATTTCAAGGATAAAGGAACGAGAATCGTGAAAAATCTTGAGGTGTGTGAAGCTGCGGAGGGTTTTAGGATCCCCGCCTTGGCCCTGCCCTCCCTCTGGGGAGGAAAGTAGCAGGGCCTGCTCTTTTCCAGGTGAGTCTCTGACTGTCTGCTTTGGTCTCTTCCTACAGAAATTCAAGGAATTGCTGCCTACCCCCACGACCACGGTAAGCTGCTCCCTAAGATGTGTCAGCCATGACCTGACCCCCAGCGCGTCATCTGCCTTTCAACCCAGCCTCATCTAATACCGCCTTCCTGGTTTCTTTACAGGGAAACCCAATCACTTTCAAGACTGACTGGCATGATTTCAGAGCGAAAATGACTGTATATCTGAACAAACTCTACAAACTTATTTTATAATTCTGTCCGACTTCCAGCTCCCTCTTGGGGACTTCTCATGACGCGTCCTCGGGATTTCAGAAGCAGTAAAACATCTGAAGATGCCCAGATATCTCTCACACAGTCCTGGACCCAAAGGATTTCATTTTCTCCTGTGGAATCAGACGAACTGTTCATTATCTCATTTCTGAAATGTGCAGCCCCCATTCAGCCTTTTACAATTATGTTCTTATTTTTATCTTATTGAGGTTATTTATTTATGTATGTATTTATTTATTACCTTGTACAACGTGAAGTGTATTTATTTTAGCAGAGGAGCCGTATCCTGTTCCTTCTGAATAAGACTCAATAGGGGGACTCAGGGGTATGTTCATTTGTACCTCAGGTTTCGAACTGGTTTCTATGCATCTGTAAAAATAAACCACACTCTGAACAACACGGCTTTGTCACCAGTGTCTCAATTTGACTCAGGTCTTAGTCACTGTTGCTTGATAATTTGGCAGCCCTCTCCCACCCCTCAACTCTGCCCCTCAGGCCTCCTTGCCACCAGTTGGCCCCAGAACCCACACCCGGGCAATCTGTGTTTTACTGGGAAGCCAGTTTTAGAAAATGCACATGTGACCAGGTTGGTCTGATACGTAATTTTCCAGCCACCAGGGTGTGTGGCCCTCGTCCATATCCTTAGGATGGCATACAAGGCCTGCTTCCGCCTGTGCTTCTCTTTCCTTACTTCCACAGTTACCAACTCTCTCGACGCTCCAGCCTGTTTCCAACCTCCAAACCTTTACCCACACTGTCACCGCGGCCTCGCACGCCCTGACCCAGATTCGGCATGGCGAGTGGCTACTTCAGAGACCAACTCAGACGCTGCCGAGCGCGGGGTTGCCCACACCACTCCAGGCTGGACCGCACACATTCCTTCCTCCATTGAGGTTCACACATTGAGCACACAGTGGCTGAGCACGTGTATGTCAGGCCTGTACTGGAGGCTGGGCGGCTGGCAGTGAACTCAGCAGACGGAACGGGGCTCCAGGGACGTGGCTTTAGGCTGAGTGGTCTGGGAAGGCCTTTCTGAGGAGATGGCACATAGGTTGAAACTTGAATGACAAGGAAGTGCCAGCCATGTGGCAATCAGGGAGGAGAGAACTCTGGACGAGGGAGCGACACCTGGTGCAACGATCCGGAGACTGACATGGGCTGAGAGCGTTCATGGAACAGAGGAAAGACCTGTGGGAGGAGTGAATCCTGGGAGGGAGCCCATAACTCCCCTCAGCCTCTCTCCCTTCCCTCCTCAGGCCCAAGCCCTGTGCTGGTGATTGACGACTGCGGGAGGTGGGGGTTAGTGGTCAGGTCAGACACAGCCTGGTGTGGGAAGATCAGAATGGAAGAGGGAGATCAGCATAGGCAGGACTCATGGGGTGATGGTGGAGGTGACATGCTTGAGAGGGGGATGGGCCTTTTCAGATGTTCTGGGGACTCATCACTGCCTTTCTTACAGAGCAGTCCAGTCCGCTCCAAGGTTGGACTGGGACGAACATGGGCCTGGCCCATTCAGGCTCACCCTTGACCCCAAACCTCAGATCCTATCTGAGGCCAGCACAACGCGGCCCACGCACAGCCCTGGGCTGGGGCCCAGAACCAAGGGGTGCTCAGTCCCCAGTCAGCTTGGGACATATCTACAACAGGCTCAGCCATCAGCGGGGAGAGGGCCGATGAGCCCCTCACCCGATGGGAGGCCCTGGGGTGCTCACATCTCCCCCGCAGGTCTGTCGGGTGTTTTGGTGGGCTTTTTGTTTGTTTGTTTGTTTCAGTTATTTACCTGAGGTTATTTTCCTTTTTTAAAGGTTTTTGTTTTTCTGATTAAATTTATTGGGGTGGTAATGATTAGTAAAATTACATAGGTTTCAAGTGTACATTTCTATAATACTTCACCTACATATCAGATTGTGTGTTCACTACCCAGAGTCACTTCTCTTTCCATCACCCTATATTTGACACCCTTTACCTTCTTTTACCACCCTCTTCTCCCTTCACCCCCTGGTAACCACTAAATTGTTGTCTGTGTCTATGACTTTTTGTTTCTTTTCTTGTTTATATTGTTGCTTTCTGTTTTATATCCCACATATGAGTTAAGTCATATGGTTCTCAACTTTTTCTATCTTATTTTGCTTAGCATCATAATCTCAAGATCCACTCATGTCGCAGATGGCAGTATTTCATCTTTTCTTCTGGCAGGGTAGTATTCCATTGTGTATATATACCCCATCTTCATCCGTTCATCTATTGAAGGACACTTTGGTTGTTTCCATGTCTTGGCCACCATATATAACGCTGCAGTGAATATCAGAGTACATATATCTTTACAGATAAATGTTTTCAGATTTTTGGCGTAGATACCCAGGAGAGGGATTGCTAGGTCATGTGGTAATTCTATTCTTAATTTTTTGAGGAACCTCCATAGCGGCTGTTTTCCATAGCGGCTGTATCGATTTACATTCCCACCAACAGTATACAAGGGTTCCTTTTTCTCCAGACTCTCCAACACTTGCTATTATTTGTGTTGATAATAGCCATTCTAACAGATGTGAGGTGATAGCTCATTGTAGTTTTGATTTGCATTTCTCTAATAGCTAGTGAAGTTGAGCATTTTTAAATATATCTGTTGGCCATTTGTATGTCTTCTTGGGAGACGTGTCTGTTCAGGTCCTCTGTCCATTTTTTAATTGGATTGTGTTTTTTTTGTTGTTGAATTGTACAAGTTCTTTATATATTTTGGACATTAGCCCCTTATCGGAGGCGTTGTTTACAAGTATCTTCTCCCATTCAGTTGGTTGCCTCTTTGTTTTGTCAATGGTTTCTTTTGCTGTGCAGAAGCTTTTTAGTTTGATGTAGTCTCATTCATTTATTTTAGCTTTTACTTCCTTTGCCTTTGAGGTCAAATTCATCAAATCCTCTTTGAATCCCAGGTCCGCAAGTCAGGTCCTATGCTTTCTACTATGCAGTTTATTGTTTCAGGTTTTATGTTTAGGTCTTTGATCCATTTTGAGTTGATTTTGGTACATGGTGACAGACAGCAGGCTAGTTTAATTCTTTTGCACATAGCTTTCCAATTTTCCCAGCACCATTTATTGAAGAGGCTGTCTTTTCTCCATTGTATGTATTTGGCTCCTTTGTCAAAAATTGTCTGCCCATATTTATGTGGGTTTACTTGTATATCTGGGTTTTCCATTCTATTCCATTGGTCTGTATGTCTGTTTTTCTGCCATTACTGCCATTCTGCCATTACTTCAGCTTTGTAGTACAAGCTGAAGTCAGGGAGTGTGATACCTCCAGCCTTGTTCTTTTTTCTTAGGATTGCTTTTGTTAATCAGGTTCTTTTGTGATTCCATACAAATCTTGTGATTATTTTGTTCTATTTCTTTAAAAAATGCCATTGGGATTTTGATGGGGATTGCATTAAATCTGTATATTGATTTGGGTAATATGGCCATTTTAACTATATTGATTCTTCCAATCCATGAACATGGAATGTCTTTCCATTTCTTTGTCTTCTTCAGTTTCTTTTAAAAATGTCTTACGGGTTTCAGTACATAGGTCCTTCACATCCTTTGTTAAGATTATCCCTAGGTATTTTATTCTTTTTCTTGCAACTGCAAAAGGAATTTTTTTTTCATTTTTTCCTGACATTTCATTTTAGTATATAGGAATGCAACTGACTTTTGCACATTGATTTTGTAGCCGGCAACTTTACTGTATTTGTTTATTGCTTCTAATAGCTTTTTGGTGGAGTCTTTAGAGTTTTTTATATAATCATGTCATATGCAAAAAGTGACAATTTAACTTCTTCATTCCCAATCTGGATGCCTTTTATTTCTTTCTCTTGCCTGATTGCTCTGGCGAGGACTTCCAATACTATGTTGAATCACAGTGGTGATAGGGGACAACCCTGTCTTATTCTTGAACATAGAGCAAAAGGCTTCAGTTTTTCACCACTAATTATGATATTAGCTTACGGTTTGTCATATATGGCCTTTATTATGTTAAGGTATTTTCCTTCTAAACCCATTTTATTAAGTGTTTTAATCATACACGGATGTTGTATCTTGTCAAATACTTTATCTGCATCTATTGATATAGGATACTGTATCTTGTCAAATGCTTTACCTTAATCTATTGATATAATCCTATGATTTTTATCTTTTGTTTCTGTGGTGTATCACATTGATCAGGTCTGTCAGTTTTATGTCTTCTCTGAGCCTGCCTAGATTATCCTTAGTGCCAGGTCTATAAGCACAGTTGCCACCAGGGGGCAGCAAAGCCCTATGGTAAATCGTAGGATGGCCAGCTGAACTCCAAAGTTCCCTCCTTCCCAAATCCAAAGTGCCTCTTCTGCAGATTACCTCAACTAATAATTTCATTTTAATTTTAAAAACATTCAGTTCTTCATTGGGAGGGAAATATGAGAGAGCATGTATGTTCTTTAACTGAAAAACTTGGAAATACAGAAAAATAGAGCAAAGAGAAATTTGCAGGCAGGCAAGTGCCTCAGGAGAGAACTCAGGCATCACCCACCTCACCCACCCTGTGAATCCTGCTACGGGAAGGGGCTCTGCTCCTCCTATCCTGAGTCAAATCCACATTTACCTCAGTTAAGCAAACACCCTGAGGACCCTCCATCGCTTACCCACGTTGGGACCCCCCTGTTGGGGAGACACTGAGTCAGGTCTTTAGGGGCCTCTTGGCCCTGTCCGGTTGGCCCAGCACAGTGTGGTGGGGTTATTACAAATGGATGGATGGCTGTGGATCTCTTCAGAGGTGCCTCCCACAGAAGGTGATGCAAAGGAGTAGGAATTCATCAGGCAGAGAAGTGCCTAGAAAGAGGTCAGGCAGATGACACTAGGGGCAAGGGTGTGGGTGTCCAAGAGTTCAGGGTAAGCTGGCGACATAGGAGAGTCTAGGCAGTATATACAGCTAGAGGGTGGGTGACAGGTCACCAGATGGAGGCAGTCCCCCAGAACTGCCTTTGCCCAGGGAGCCCAGCCACCCTGGGCCCCAGGCACCTTTGGATCTCAGTCTTGTTCCCTCCCCCATTCCTCTCTCCCTGATCCCAGGCCAGCCCAGCCCGACCTGGCCACTGTGGAGACAGCCAGACTGGACAACCATGGCTGAGGAGGTGGTGGGTGTACAGAGGGGGAGAGATAGGATGGCTGCCTTTAAAACCAACAGGAAGGAGCCAGGGCAGAGGGAGAGAGATGCTGGAGCAAAGAGGTGCCAGCCAAGCAGAAGGGGATCTCTGGGCCCACGGGGGAAGGGAGGGAGAAGCAGAGGTAGTGTGACATAGAGTGGAGGGTTGAGTGAGTTCTCACTAGGGACCAGGGCATCAATTTTCCTCTTGGAAACGTCAGGTCAGGCTCATGGCTGTAGAGATAGACCAGGCAAAGTTGCTGCTGCTCTCCTGGACTGAGGAGGGACTCAGGGAATCCCCTCAATGACCTGAGGAAGTCTACTATCACCTCTATTTCACATACAGAGAAACTGAGGCACAAAGAAATTAAGGGAGTCTGACTTCAGAGAGTCTGAATCCTTAAGTCAAAGTGTGTTGCCCAATGCCCACCGAGGCCCAGGGTCTCCCTGGGGTCTCCTTGATTGGAGCCCGGACTCCAGAGGTAGCTGCAGACTCCACAGACCTCCTGGTTCCAGCCCCAGGGCAGGCAGAACAGCAGTGCCGCCGCTCCAGCCTCCATTCACCAAACCGCCATACATTTACCATCAAAATCCTCTACGAGCCACCTGTTCCTCCTCCCGCCCAGAACCCCCACACACTCTGGGGCTTAGATCCTGAGCTGGCTCCTGTGCTCTGACCCCCAGGGCCCTATCTCCATACCTCATGGAGCTTCTGAGAAGGAGACCACTGACTCACAGCCATATCTGCCACGGCTGGCAGTCAAGGCCTCCTCCCTCCCACTCAGACCCTCAAAGATGTTAGGCTCAACTTCCACCTCCAGCCATGGAGGTGTGACATGTCCCTTTGCCTTCCCTGGGCCCTCCCTGCTCCCCCCAGGGTCCACAGAATCCTAGTCTGAGGCCTCTCACCTCTTCAGACAGGCGGGCCCTCCATCCCAGCTGCCCTTACGACTTCTTTCAGCAGACAGAGGGCGAGTGTCTTGGCTTGGCCCTGGAGGGCACATGGGTATGCTGGAGACCAACCAGGTGCAGCCAGGAACAGCAGACTGTGACGAAGAAGATGTGGGCTCTGAGGCGGGCTGTCAGAGAGGCACAGGGAAGGAGCCCCCTGGAGGGCATGGCAAGGGTAGGTGTGAGGGGATCAAGTTACTGCCCTGAGTTGTGGGAGCACCTGGGAGTCGGAAGCAGGCTGGTGAGCTCTAGGCTGCAGAGCGCTGGGAATGAGAACCCACATGGGTGACGGCAACGGGTGCTCTTCCCTCCTCCCTCCACAGAGCCTGTCCGGATCCCTGTGGTCCAGGCCAAGGTTTATTACCCATGGGTAATACAGCAATGGGTAATAAAAAATGGGTAATAAAACAATGAACAGCCACTGCTGCCGGGGTGAAACACCTGGCTAGGCCCATCCCGAAGCAGTGAGTGACTCTGCTCTCCTCAGGCTGAGAGCCAGACCCAATGGCTGTTTGTTCATACAAGCCAGGGCCCTGGGCTCCTGGTAGCTTGGGATCACATCCTTCCCTCCAAGACAGGCATCCCCGGTACTGGTGTTCTCTAATGGCTCTTTCCAGGAAAATCCATGTGACTCAGTCATTTCCCAGTTAGTTGACCTCAGCACACTCATGCCCTCTGTCAGGGTTTGCCTCCTGGGGCTGGGTGTGGCGAGGTGTTGGGGCACTGGAGAGGGGTGTGCATAGGGAACCCCCCATCAGGGAAGCCTAAATCCACCTCCACCTCCAGGGCACGTGAAGGCTCTGGAGACTGGTCCAGACCCCAGCAATCACTCTCCTTGCTTGTAGGGGGCCTGATGCTGGGGGGCAGCACCCAGCCAGCCAAAACAGAAAACATCCCTCCATGAGGCCCAGCACTCCCAGCAACCCACAAAGGGGGCTCCACCCCATGTGAAGATGAGCTCAGAGGTGGGAGTCACAGCCACAGCTCATGCAGCAAGGAGTGACAGGCCTACCACCATCACCTCTGCGTTCATCACAAAGGGAGCCCCTGTGGGGATGTGCCTGAGGGGTGGGAAGGGGTGAGCGTTAGGGAGTGAGAGTTAGGGAGTGAGAGTTATGAGTTAGTGGCCCTAGGGCTGGAAGGGGAGATCCCCAAGGACCCCCTCCAGCCATTCCAGAGGCATTTTGTGGATCCCTACCCCCAAACCCCTAATTCATTGCCGCTCTCATCACTGCTGCTGGGCCCTCAGCCTGAGTGATGGTAGAGACTGTCACCGCTGGAGGCGCTGGGGACTTGTGGGGGAAGTGCTAGAAGAAAGTAGGGGCTGTGCCGAGGCAGAGGTGGTAAGAGGGAGCAGAGGTGGCCTAGAGGCTCAAGGCCAGGGCCCTCTGGGACCTGAAAAACCAGAATCAAGAGATGTACCTACCAAACAGGGCATCAGGGAGAATCCAAGGGAGCCTGGCACTTCAGAAAAGTCCTAAAGGAAGCTCATTCCAGAAGCATCTGTCCTACCCAGAATGGAAAACCCACATCTGCGACCTTAACTCTGGCCCATCAGCTCCAGAGGGAGGCTCCCACCCAGCACACCTTGGCCTGGCCTCCAGCCTGACACAGAGGGCAGTGAGGGGCACCCTTGGGACTCTGGGAAGTTCTTAAGCCTCTGGTCTAATGATCTCCCCTCCTTTTAATTTTTAATGCAGCTCAATGGCTGTTTCCCAAGGAAGCAGATAAAGGCAGTGGCTCCTTCTGGGTGCCGATGACACTCCTGGCTGCGGACAGTGTTAGGGCAGAGAGACTCACAGACCTGAGGGTAGTACTCGGAGGCAGGTGGGAGGCAGAAGTGGGGGGAGGGTCTAGTGGTAGGCGGGCCTGTACCCACCCATGGGGTGTCATCAGCCTGAGTATGCAGTTGCTGGGTCCTGGGGAAACAGAAAGGAAGCCTTAAGAACCAAGGGATGAAGTGAAAAACGAGGTCTCATCATCCTTGGCTCAGCCTTAAAACTTGCCATTTCTGGGCACTACCCAAGGCCCAGCTGGCTTGTGCAGCCCCCTGGTGTGAGGAACTTTCTCCTCATCAGGGAAGTGCAAATGTCTGGGCCCTGACCTCTCCTGACTTCTGGGCCCAAGTCCCCTGACAGACTGCGTCTTTCTGTTGGTCCCCTGGCCTCTCAAACTTGCCACATCTAGTCCAGTCTGGATTGACTTCCCAAACCTCTCTGTCACCTTGGGTGGCTTTCACTGTAGCAAATGGCCTCGCTGTCCACCCAACTGCCTGAGCCAGAGCCCTGAGTGTCAAATTCCTCAGTCATCTCCTGCCCCCAGCCAATGAGTCCCCTGATGGCCTTTCCCTAACTCGGTTCACTCTCATTTCATGACCACGCCTCCTGGCTCTTCATTCTCCATGCACATCTTGGTTGGTGCCCTTAGCACTATGTCTATGAGTCTGGCCTTGTCCTTCCCTGTCCCCTATCCAAAGTGACCACCAGATGTGAGCCCTGAATGCAGGAGACTGCGAGGTGGGACACACATGGTGGGCCGTCCAGGGTGTGGCTGTATGGACGCCGAGTCCACACATGGTTGAGCGTTAACTACCCTCAGATCCTCCCAGACCAGTCAGGACTCACCAGTACCAGGGTCTGGGGACACTCAGTGAGCAGGACCAGAAGAGGAGTTTGGATTGAACGGCCTGGCCTCTTGGAGATGCACGTCTGGGGTCCCGGACTGAGGAGATGTCGGTGGGGTCCACCTGGCTGCTACCACAAAGGCCAAAGATGTGTTTCATGTGTCTGATGTGGCCTGGAATGACCTGACCCCTCCCAGAGAAGGTAACACCACTCATGGTGCTGTCCCTGCATTGGGGTCTCCCAAGAGTGATCAAGACCCCAGGAGCCCCAAATCTGGCTGGAGGCTGGGCTCTCTCTCTCACCACATCTGTCCATAAAGATGCTATCTGGGGCTAGGGCTGGGCAAGGGGCAGCTGTTCATGAAAATTCCAGCAAAGCTGAGTCCTCTGCTCAGTTTGGACTTCAGACACCTCCCAAGTGGTGGGGAGAGGAGAAAAAAGGTTGAAGCACTGCCTCCTCCCTGGGAGAATCTCCCACAAAGTTCCTCTCAGTTTCCTCTGTGAGGCAGCAATAATTAGACACATTGTACAGATGAGGAAGCAGAGGTTTAGGGAGGAGAGACTTTCCTGGGCTATCCAAGGGTCAATGGCAGAGAACCCAAGACTGAGACATAGAAAAGCCTGGGTGGCAGGTTCTGCTGGAGAAATTCTGCCTTTGGTCCCCAGGGCTTCCCTGGGACAGTCACAGGCCACTCTAGCTTCCCTGCCAACACCTGGAGGAGTCTCCCTTTAGAGCTGTCCTGACAGGGATACCCCTCTGTTGGTCTAGCCAGGTGACCAACATTTCCTGGCTTTCTGATCTCTAAGATAGTAGAAGACATCAAGGGGACAGGGATGGGTATGGGTTCAAATCCGGTCTCTGTCATCTCTGCCTGTGTGGACTGGGCAGGCCGTCAGTACAAGGACCCCCACCAAGCAATGGCAGGCCCCGGGTGAGATCAGCTGGGGTGCCGGTCCCATGGATGCAAGGCCCTCGGACGTCCATCTCCTTCCCCTTGTGATACTGCGGTGGCCACAACCCCATTTCCTCCACAGCCTGTGGGAGAGACACGCACAGGAAACTCCTTCCAGAGGGTTTTCTCCTGGCCCTGTGGGAAGGGGCCCAAGGAGGATTCACAATGCCCAGCATGGTCCTGCCTCCGCCCTCGCACAGCTCCATTGGGGCGCCTGAGTCAGCATGCCCACTAGATGCTATCACTGTCACTTTCCACGCGGTACAATCTAGGAATGGCTGCCATGTCATGGCCTCCACCCTGATGTCATCTTTCCAGAAGAAAGATGTGTGGCTGCCCACAAACCTCACTGCCAAACCCATAGATTTCTGTCCTTCACGTGCTAACTCCAGCGCCCCTGGAGCACGCTACTGTCATAGACCTCTCCCGAGGTTCCTGCTTTGCTTCCTTTCCTGCTCCCCCAGGACCCTTGGCCACTGGCCAGCCTCGTGCCCAGCTATCATGCCCCTGGCCCTTAAACACTGCTGCTCTAACCCTCTGCAGCCTTACTGATCACACACCACCCTCAGCTCTGTCCCTGCACATGCAGCCTGGGAACTGCCAAACCTTTCCGTGGGCCCTTAGACCCTGTAGGCCTGCTCCTTTGTTCCCTGAGTCCCCTCCTTAGACACCTGGACAGTGGTTCTAACTCTTCTTACTTACATCCAAAAGCACATTTTGGGGAAGGGGGATGGTGAACAGATTACTCTCTTCTTCATCCATAGTGCTACGAAGTCCGCCGAGGCAGGACTTTGCCTGTTCTCATCATCCTGTGTCTCCCTCCCCTGCTGGGAACCGAGCAGGTGCTCAGTACATCGTAAGTCCTATCAAGATTCTACCTCCTAAAGCTCTGGAAGCTGCTTCCTCTTCACCATACCTGCTGCTCTTCAAACCCTCTGCCTCTGATCCTAAGTGCTCCCCCCCACCCCGGCCTCCTCTCCCTCCCACCACCTGACTTGCCCACCGCCTCTACTGGCCTTTTCAGGCTGTGCCGGGAGGTAGCATCTCCTGGGAAGCTTTCAGGTCCCCTTGCTCCCCCAAGCAGGGAAAAGTGGTTCCTTGGGATCCCTCAGCTCTGAACTTCCCCCATCCCAGTCTGGACCATACAATGGAAGTGTCCACTGTTGTCTGTCTCCCCCACCAGACAGAGAGCCTCCAGGGCCAGATGTGAGGGCCAGTGGGAAAGTCCCATCCACCTCCTCCCTAGCACAGGGTCTGGTGATTGGAGGAGTTTGTTGACTAAGCGTCAACTCATTTCCTGGAGAAAAGTGGCCTTCTATCTTAGGGGGGCCACACCGGCCCTCTGCCTCCCTGGCCACTAGCAGAGGCTCTTCCTGCAGTCCCCACTCCCCAGCCTCTAGGGCCCTGACACGGGCATCTGCATCTAGTGTCCTTGACCTTGTGCCCCTTGAGAGCTCCCTGGAAGGGGCTGAGCAGAAGCCTCACAGAAAAGGTGGAGGAAGGGCCAGGGCCTGGACATGCCAGATTCTCACCCCCAACCAGGCCGTCAAGGAATGTTCCACCAGGCTCAGAAGGGCAGGTGGCCTCATGGGGGGTCCCAGACCACTGGCAGGAACCCCACTGGGGTGTGGAAGACTAAGCCCTGGCTTTTCTGTGCAAAGGCAGCAACCCGCCTGCCAAGCGGTGCGACCTGCCAGGGCCCAGGCCAAGTGCTCAGCCCCCTGCTCTCCGGGGCGGCCACTGGAGGCCAGCAGTGTCCTGGCTTGTGTCCAACCCCACCGGTCTAGGCGGGATCAGCCTCTGGGGCCCAGAAACATCACACCCAGTGTGGGAAGCTCCTCCCACATCAGAGTGGTACCTGCAGAGGCATGGGGGCTCAAACAGATGACCTCATGTACAATGCACCCCCCTGAATGCACCTGTAAGTACCAATACATCCGACCACACAGGCACACAAACATTCAGAAAGGCACATGTGGACCCTCAGCCCTGCAGGCCTGAAACTCACAGCATGGGGCAGCTGTGGTGCCAGGCAATTGGCAGACTTAGTGTGGTGATCACATCATGGGGGACATAAATGTCTAATCACTATGTTGTCCTCTTGGAACTAATATAGTATTACATGCCAACTACACTTTCATAAAAAAAAATTTTTTAAAAACAACAAAAAAAAACCCAACCTCGTGCTGTCCTCTCCAAACTCCATTGTGAAAATCAAACACTTCTCAGCCCCTCAAGAGCCTGTGGCTTTTCCAGAAGCAGTTCCTGTTCCACAAAGAGGCCTTTGGAGCTGGAGGTGGGCTGGGGCAGGGGCCATGTAGGAAGTGAAGCCTGGAACACCTGGGTAGAGAGGACACTGTGCCCTGCACCTGGTGTGGATGCAGCCACGACCCCGCAGCCAGCCCCCGGAGCTCGTGGTACCTGCCAGGGACTGTAGGTAGGAATGCAGTGCCCACCTAGAGGGGCAGGCTGCCCTGCAGAGGGAGGCGAGGCTCACATAGCTCAGAGGGAAGAGTCACTCAGCCAGGTGGTGCTGGAGCCAGGATACATACTCAGGGTCCTGACCCACCCCAG
Source organism: Rhinolophus hipposideros (assembly GCF_964194185.1). Classification (NCBI taxonomy): domain Eukaryota; kingdom Metazoa; phylum Chordata; class Mammalia; order Chiroptera; family Rhinolophidae; genus Rhinolophus; species Rhinolophus hipposideros. The sequence goes on from NC_138069.1 coordinate 9,281,316, forward strand.
CTGAGACCCCAACTTGCCTCTGCGGCTGGGGGATGAAAATGGCTATGGAAACCAGGACTGGTTGTCCGATGGGATCGCACCGTGAACACTCTGCAGTCTTGTTGGCTGGACAGGCACATGGTTGTCACAGGGACTGTAGGGAAGTGGTCTCGGGCTGAGGAGAGTTTGCCAACTGCTCTGGGTCCTTGGCTGGCTGAGGTGAGCTATTGTATGTAGGACCAAGCCTTTGGGCGAAATCTGCTGTGGTGGCCAGTGGGGCAGGCCTGGGAGAGTCCTCCTCACACTCACGTCTCTCACAGTGGGCAGCAGCTCTAGGAGGAGAAGGGAAGGCTGGGGTTGGAATGGGCCGTAGGGTGGGCACAGCCAGCCCAAAGACTTCTTGGGAAAACAGGCAAGATGGGGAACCTGGGAGTAGGAGCCCAATCCGGCATCTCCCAGGCCCTGCCCCGGCCACTCTGGGTCAGGAAATCCAAGCTGTGCCCAGAAGCCTCTCAGAGGGCGGGGGCAGCCTCAGCGGGCTGTCAGACTGCCTAGGGAGGGCTGGAGCGCGTACTCAAGGAGGCAGGCGGGTGGGCTGTCAATTCTTGGCAGGTTCATTAATGAAAAACCCCGATGGTGACCAACTGGGGAAAGGCTCACCTTTCCCATGTGTAGCTGATAAGGACCAGGAGATTCCACAGGTCAGGTAGTTCCCCCACCTCCCTGGCGTTTTGTGGTCACCATTAATCATTTCCTCTCACTGTGTACATAAAAGCCCTTTTGCCAGTGAGCCCAGTGCTCAGAGAGAAAGGCTAAAGTCCTCAGGAGGATGTGGCTGCAGAACTTACTTCTCCTGGGCACTGTGGTCTGCAGCATCTCCGCACCAACCCGCCCACTCAGCCCTGCCACCAGGCGCTTTCAGCATGTGGATGCCATTAAGGAGGCCCTGAGCCTTCTGAACCAGAGCAGTGAGCCGGCTGCTGTGATGGTGAGTACGGGAGGGAAGGTGGGTCGTGCCTGGCCCACCTCGATGGCCTGGACTAGCTTTGCCTGTCAGCTTGCTAACACTGCATTTGCCTTTTTCTATAGGATGAAGCAGAAGTTGTCTCTGACTTGTTTAATCCCGAGGTAAGATGCTTTTCTCTGACACACCTTCCAAGAGACCTCTACCTTTGGGGAGGGCTTCATTTTATGTGGATCCTCCCAGGATGTCCACTTTCCTTCAGTCAGCCAGCTGCCAGAAGGGGGTGTGCTCAGAGAGCCACTGGCCTTGCCCCCGTGGCAGTCACGTGAGCTCCATTATTATCTGAGCAGCCAGAGAGCTCTAGCATTCAAGGGGCCAGGAGTCACGAGGGGACAAGTGAGTAAGCAGGGGTTAGTTCATGAGGCAGGGGCTGTGGGCTTGGGGCGCTCCCTGTACCCTGATACTAAGTCCTGTGGAGACAGGGTGATGGCTACAGAGGGGCACAGAGGGGTTTGAGAAATAAGCCTTGCTTGTTCACAGAGCAGGTCTGGGTGATGCCCTGCCCCCTTCTCCCTGAATGGTGGGGGGATAGTGACCTCATTTCCTAGGGGCTGGGACCCTCTTGACATGCTAGGCCAAGGGAATGTGGCTGTGCTGGCTGAGGGTGGCCTGAGCTGAGTGGTGAGGAGCCAAATGCATGCCTGCAATGGACTGGGGGCAGGGCAGTACGTCTGACTGGACCTGTCTGAGACCAGCTGGGAACCATCCTGGGCCCCTCCCAGGCCCTACTCTTGGGGGACAGGGACGAGAACAGGAAGAAGGGATGGGAGGGCACTTGGCCACTGCTTACCAAGGAATGAACATTTCCCACAGAAGCCGACATGCCTGCAGCAGCGCCTGGAGCTGTACATGCAGGGCCTGCAGGGCGACCTCACCAGGGTCAGGGGCCCCTTGACCCTGATGGCCAATCACTACAAGCAGCACTGCTCCTCTCACAACGTGAGTGCCCACGTCAGGGCCCCAAGCGGGAAGGACTTGGTCTAGGAGGGTGAGGACTGATAGGGAAAGACAGACCTTTGGGTGTGGCTGTTCAGGACCCCAGACGGTGTGTCACCAGATTCGTAATGATTAGACCCTCCAGAGAGGGGGCAGCCCAGCCCGCTTTCGTCTCTAGTCTCTAGCAGTTCGGGCACGGAGCTCTCTCTGGAGCCGGCAGCGCTCCCTAGTGGCGCTGCTCTGCTCTTGCTGTCATCATTAACCAGGTCAGAGGTGAGGCAAACCCAAGGAAACTCAGGGCCTGCCTAAAACACAGAGGAAGTTCCCGGGCCCAGCTGCCACCTCCCAACAGGACTTTTGCTGGCCCCTCCTGGGACTCCTGGATTGCATGCCAGCAAGAAGCAGGGCACGTCCAGAATGCACAAAGGTCCCGAACACCCCTTTCCTGTGGGAAGCGAGTGAAATCTGTGGCCTTGACTCCTACTCCTGCCCCTTCAAGGCTTTCAGAGCCAGCCTCAGTCTAGCTGCTCTGCCCTGGCCTGGGACCAAATGCCCAGCAGACCAGCCTCGGGCTGGAATTTTGTCAGGTCCCTGGCCCCAGCTGCCACTTACAGAGCTGTGTATCCTTTGGATGACACATGGGTTGCAATATGTCACCTGGCCCAGGTCAGCAGGCAGGCCTCAGACAGCCTTCTGGCCTCTACGTTCCAGAGGCGGCACATTAACACGCTGCTGCTCCCCCCACGTTACCCACTCAGGCCTGGGCTCAAATTTTATTTGTCTTTATCTTTAAGGAAACTCTCTGTGACACCCACACTGTCACCTTCAAAATGTTCAAAAAGACGCTGCATGAGTTTCTGCAGATCATCCCCGTTGTCTGCTGGGAGCCAGTCCAGAAGTGAGGTGGCCAGTCCAAGAACCAGTCCTGGGAGCTCCCCTCGCAGATCGCCGCCCTCCCCTGCAAAGAGCCAAAACTCTGGATCCTCACCTTGGAGGGACTGCAGGCTGGGCCAGGCCCTGGGGGGCCATGGACTTGCTCTGAGCCACGCTGACCCTGATACAGGCGTGGTAGGGGAGTGGGGGATTTTTACACTGGCTGGGACCAATAATATTTATTTATATATTTATGTATTTTAATATTTATTTATTTATTTAAGCTCAAAGTTCATATTTATTCAAGATATTTTACCATAATAATAAATTATTAAACATTTGGTCCTATTGTGCAGTTTTGCAGTTTGTTTTCACCATGAGCAAATGCTAGTGGTACTCTCCTCCCCACAGGGCAGGGAGGGAGGAAGCGGGGAGGTGGGGTGAGGGACAGGGCCATGCACTGTCTGCGGGGCAGCCCTGTCAGAGCACCGGGGACGAAGGGGACAGCAGGCCTGAGTACAGCATTCTGCACACCCGGACGTGCTTCCTGGGCTTCCACCACAGAGAACCCAAGGAACCCAGCCAGTGGGGAAACTTGCCCCAGTGCAGGAGCATCGCCCTTCCTGGCAGGCCTAGGGGCTACATCAGGCCAAACTCCTGTGGCCCTCAGAAGCCACAGCCTGCCCCTCACACTTGGGGATTCCATCACTCCTAAGGTGACCCGGCACAGACTAGCTAGCTGTTCGGGGGGGGGGGGGGGGGGGGAATAAACCACCAGGGTCAGAGCTCAGCATATTTACCAAACTTTACCCAAAATGGGTGATCTTAATCTGTGAGAGTCAGAATGTAAGTTCGTAATTTGTTGGTATGGCTCTAGTGTGACATTTTCCTGAGCTGCTTTCTGTTTTCACATGACGTTTTGCATCCAATCATCCCCTTAAAATTCATGGCCTTCGGGATGAGAACTTGGCAGTCCTCCTCCCTCCACTTGCTTTGCCAGCAGGGCTGGAGGCCTTGCTCCTGAACCTGCACGCCACCCCCCTCTACCCCCCTACCCCCCATCACCCCCCACCCATGCTCCCCAGTTCCTCCTGGGGACTGTGAGGAAGTGGGTGTGTCCCCAGCACCAGCCAGCCAGCCTTCTCCCTGACTGACAGGTGGGCCTGGGGAAGCTGGCTTGGTACAGCTTTGTCTCCTGCTGGCTCTCTCTCCATCCCACCTGTTCTCTCTGCAGATAGCACCAGTCCTGGCCAAAGACCCTGCCCCACACGCAGGCAGAAAGGTCATGACTCTAGATGTGAGTACGAATGAACTTTCTTAGACCAAGCCTGAATTAACTTGTCTTAGACCAACAAAGACAAGAATCCATGAAGTGTGCTGTGGTCATACAAAATGCACGAGAAGCACATCTTCCCCAGCGATAAGGTCCTCTCTATCTTCCACGTAAGTCAGTGATGACTGATAAAGAGATTTAGCATTTCCTTAGACTCACATATATAGGTACCCCTCCCCACAGATGTGCTGTCAAGCCCAGTTGTACCATGTACCTGTACGTGCTCCTGGCTTGTGTGCTCTGGGGCTTCGAAAGCCATTCCGCCCCCATGAAGATAACCAGCGAGCCTCACTACGACAATCACACGGCAGTCTGTGCTGAGATTCAGCGTGAACTTTCAGCTGACAACATTATCTACAATGTAAGTCTGAGTCTTCATCAAACATCACTGGGCTCTCAGTGGCTCTTTGTGTTTCTGACCAACTTTTCCTGCTTCCAGGGTTCCTTCAAAAGGCCCCAGAACACCAGTGAGGTAAGGAGCATTCACCACATGGACCTTTCTGACCACATTTCAAAGGGATCACCCCAGTCGGCACCTAGGGCAGAGATAAGAACAGATGTTGGAGAGAAAAATCTGGGGAGAAAGCTGAGAGTCTGAGGATGGAGCCTCCAGCCCAGCCAACAGAGGAAACAATGGCCAGAAGCTGGGCTTTGCCGGGCTGTCTGCTCACCGTCCCAGATCAGCTCTGGGTCTGGGGAGAGGCCAGACACCCCCTGCACAGCTCTCAGTGCCCACAGGTCTCCCGTGGGAGAGTCGGGGTAGGGCCTGCGTCCAGGGCTCCATCTGGCCAGAGTGGTCAAGGAGGGATGAGCCTCGGCTCAGCGGGCACTCTGCCGGGCTCCACCTCTATCCCAGTGCCCCCAACCCTGTTTCAGGAGTCATGCTATGGACAGTTTATAAAGGACTTCATCTCCACCCTGAAGACACTCCTTAGGAACTGTAACCATGATGCTCACCTACAAAAGGTTTATAAGAACATGAAAGAACTGCCACGAATCTGCACAAAGCTGCAAGTAAGTTCTTGTTTGCTCTTGGGGAAACCTGAGACATCATTGTTTTGCTACCACAGCCAGGGACCCAGTGGGGCAAAGGGCTTCTTCTGGCCCCCACTAGCCATGTGAGGCCTCAGGCACTCCTTTCCAATCTGGAAGAAGCCCCTCACTGACAGGGGCTGGGGCTCAGGGGAGTGGGGACTCAGGGGGCGTGCTGGAGGTATTTGTCATGCCCTCTGCCAAGCCCCCACACACAACGGTCAGTGTGCAGCAGGTCTGATCAGGCACTCAGAGGGAAGGGCCAGTCAGTGCCAACCCCAGGTGGGCAGGCGGTCCAGCTGGCTCTGGTTGGCCCTCCCCCGGGGTCCCCACTGGGAGGCGGCGATGTGGAGATGGGCAGTGGATGGGGGGGGACACATTGTAGGGAACATGACTGAGATGCTCCCCTTTCTGTCCACCCTGCTTGTCCTTGTGTCCCCGTCCTGAGCAGCTGTGGGACCTGTCCATACCTTGCTTTCCCCCAAGACCACGGATGATTCTCAGACCCTGGGGTCCACAATCACCAGATGGCCCAGGGCCCTCCCTAAGACAAACAGGGTCGACTTGCTGAGTTACTTCCTAAGGGATAGGGGGCCATACTATTTGACCCTTTGGGCTGAGAACAGATTTTGCTTTTAATTTTTTTCTACTGAGATGACTTAAATATGTTTCTTATTTAGCCAACAGAATCACCTAAGAACTGTACTACTGAGATAAGTAATTTCTCACAGTTCAAGGAAGCCTTACAGAGTGTTGTCATGTCCATAGAAGGATGGAAATCATGTAAAAGGACCAAGGACAGCCTCTGAGACCCTGTTCTCTCCTGGGAGCCCAGTGCCCGTGCTTAGAGCTGCAGGAAGTGGGAGTGGAGGAGGTCAGGAGCAATTTACATCTGGGGCAGGATGGGAATTTGCTGGCCCTGGGTCTGCAGAGGAAGCTGCAGGTGGGTAATGGAGGGGGTGTGACTAAAGAAACATTTCTGTAACTCGTACATCAGCATCAATAAAGCTGGGCTATGGAAATGCTGGGGAATGAGAACTGTGATAGAGTCCAGTCTCCCCGGGGCCTTGACAGATTGGAAAGGGCAGGGGGCTGGGGTGGATGGCACCATACCCAAGGCTCCTGGTCTAGAGGGCCTGGGGTCTCTCAGGAGGAGAAGCACTTCCTCGGCCCCCGTGCTATGCCCCCAGTGCCAGTGGACACACAGTAGAGGATCCACTAATGTCTGTGCAGCTTGCTCCCACCCCGCTTCTCCCTGTGTCCTTCAGAAGTCAGATCAGATCCTTTCCCAGACCCCGTCCCCAGCCTCAGTCAGCCCCATCCACCCCTGGGTCCAAGGGCCAAGCCTCAGCACTCCAGGTCCGCGCCCCTTTGGTCTTCACTACAGCTCCTGGGGAGCTAAGTTTATTCACCCCACCCCCACTCTGCGGGTTCAATCCTTCTCTGCCAGATCGATCAGCCCTGGGTAATGGCTCAGGGGAACTGGGACTTTCTGGGTACTCGCAGAGGACTAAGCACAGTGGGGGTCCTGGACAAGATGGGGGTCCCACAAGGGCCAGGGACATCTCCAAATCCCCAGCTTCTTCTAGACCAGCAAAGAGCTAACTGGCTTCAGGGTAAGTCCCTTCACCCGGCCTGCAAAGCCCCTCACTACACCCTCCACTGTCTTAACAGTTGGGGAACTGTTAATGCCCTAACACCCCTAGAGCACAAGGCCCTGCCTGTGGTGAATCCACCAGTCGCTTGGGCCCTGAAGTGCTGCCAGACTGGGCTCTGACCTCTACCCTCAATTCTAACCCTAACCCTAATCATTTGAACAGTTTATTGGAGGTGACTGGGATTACCCCAAATCCAAACAGCTTTCTACAATTTTAACTTCTCAGATGATGAGCTCCTTCACCAAACCAGGAAAGATAAAGATGTATTGTACTGTTCTAGCATAGAATAGGTATCCAGCTGAAGCACAACTTGGTCCAGGCCAGACCTGCTGCAACCTGCACCATCTCCCCTGTGGCAGACCTTGCCAAGCTGTGAAGCTGCAGGATGTGTCTGGAGCCAGTGCACAGGCCACCACAGCCCTGCCCACCCTCACCCCTTGTCGTAGGATTCCTTGGCCACTGCACTTCTAGGGGCCACATCGGGCTGGAGGTCAGCAAGTGGAACTGAACAAAGTGGCCAAGTTATCTCAGAACATGGAAGGTGGCCCTGTGACTCAGGTTTGGGTGTCAGGGATGGTATGGGGCTAGGGGGGCAAGAGTGGTTTCAGCCCTAAGAAAGCCCACAGTCCACTCCCCAGGGGTCGGGAGCTCCTGCCCCCTGGGCACACCGCATAGGCGCTCAGGGTGCTGAAATCCACTCCCGTATGACAGGCAGCAGTGTGACTGGTGCAGGGCAGCGCAGGGTTGCTGAGACACTGGCAGGAAGAACTGCCACTTCTCCGACCCACAGTGGGGGTGGGGGCTTGCATGTACTCACTGCTGGGTTTGCGCCAGCAGCTTGTGCACAAGCCTGGACTGCCACTAGCTTGCCGTGTGACCTCAGACAAGTACCACAGTGTCTCAGCCAGAGTCCACAAGGGCAGGGTGGACTCGAGCCCCCGAGGCCAGACCACAGCCTAGATTCAGGGTCTTTGTTAAGCTTGAGGGCCTGAGGGCATCTGGCTCAACTCTAGGGAAACAGGCTGACAGAGCTTCTGTGCCCCCAGCTGCCCCTCCTGAGAATGAGGACATGTGGGAAGGGGGCTGCACCACACGGAGAAACTGCCCTCAGGTTCCCGACAGCCTTAAGCTCTGGCCAAGGTCACCAGCCAGCCCTGAAGAGTCCTTGCAGTGAGGCCCACCTGGGTTTTCTGTGTGCCCTCGTTTTCCCTCCAGCTCGGCTCAGATTTGGATCGTGGTACTCGGGAGCCTGCTGGGGGCTGGCACCAGGTGGGTACAGCTCTGGAGACCCTGGCAGGCCTGAGGGTTCTCAGTTCTCAGGGAGCCTCTTGGCACTACTGCCTCAGGATCTAAGGAGGGGCTGGTACAAAGAAAGGCTTGAGCTCTGGCTCGACACCTGGGCACAAGAGGCATGACCCGGATTTAAATCAGCTGGGACTGGCCCTGGTAACCTCCTTTTCCTAGGATCTTCCCAACAAATAGGTCCAAATTATATCCCTCCATGGGCAATAACCGTGGGCAGGCCTGGCACAGGCCAACCTTGACCCTGAGGGAAAACTCCTGACTTTGCTAAGCCCATCTCTGACCAGGAGGGAGAGTGGGGCTGGGTGGCCGGAGGAGACAGGCTTATCCACACATCAAGATTTCCCAGGACAGTAGAACGGTCCCTCAATTCCCTTCACGGGGACCACCTCAACTTTTCATCACCTCTGCCTCCCAGGGCCCCATCTCCCCTCAGAACTCCGCAGCACTGAGGCTGGAACCAGGATCTAAGGCAACAAGGCAGCCCTCTCTCATATGCTAGCCCCTGAGAGCTGGAACGGCCCAGCTGTCAGCCACACAGCAGTGTGTCATGGCCATAACGAGGCCACATCCTTCAACTTAGCACTCGCATTCAGGGGGATCACACAGAAGGAGAGAGACTTCATCCACAAAAATAACCAATCTGTCAGCCATGAAATGAAACGATGGACATGAAGCTAACACTGCAATGTGACAAGGCACCTGCGAAAGGTCCAGCATGGCACCGATGCAGGGATGAACCTGTGCGACCCACAGGCTAGAAGGGAACTGGGAAGATGACTTGGGTGGTAGGATGGCAGGTAAGTTTGTCCTGGATTTTCCGCCCTGTGAGGGCTGTAAACGTGGCCATGGCTGGATATGAGGAGAGAGTCTAAGTGCCCAGGTCAGTGGGCAGCATGTGGTCGGTCCCCTTGCTTATAGCAAATTTGCATCCTCAGTGCCCCCAGCAAAATGGGGGTTCTCGTGGCGGCTTGCATTGACTCGACTGAGTCCCCAAGTGGGTTGTTCAGCTAAGACGCTGCTGATTAGCTTACGACAGGGGCTGCTCCCCCCAAAGCCCAGAGTGCTGGTCCTCTCTCCTGAGGTAGCGTGGGCAGCAGAAGGGGCCTGTCTGCTCTTCCTTGGCAGGCAGGACAGCTCTCGGTGTTGCAAAGTGTATCCTGGCATCCTCAACTATCCTTACAACTGTCCTGTGTGTGGAGTCACAGATGGGGACTACACGTGGCTTACGTCACACAGCCCCAAGTGGGCAGGATGGGCCTGGATCCAAGCTGTGCCATGTTCGTGAGCCCTGAGTCCTCTCGCCTCCTGATTGGCTGCACATGCATGTGCTTGGGAATTCGGGCTGTGTGTGATTGGAAGTGGAGGGCAGGGTCTGCATGGACCAGGCACATCCTGTGCCAGCCTGGGCTTCCGAGCAATCTGCTGTTTGTGTTGAAGTCACAGATGGTTGTTGCAGACCTCGCAGCTCCTGTCTTGGCCCCTCCCAGCTTGTTACATGGGCTTCACAAATAACCAATCTGGCATGCAGGTCTCTCCTGGGCCTCAACTGGTTTTAATCTGTGAAGTAGGGTTGTGGCAGGAACAAAGAGGCCCCAGCCCCAGCCCCTACCCTGATACAAGAAGGCATAGACACCTGCAGAGCCCTGCTGCCTGTAGACCTGAAGGGAGAGCTAGAAAACCCGTCTTTGCTGAGAGTGCCCTGATGCCTGCGTTCCTCTGAGAGGGGAGGCCAGGATGTTCCTGCATCCAGCTCTGTAGGGCAGGGCAGAGCAGGGCCAGCCCCCAAGACTGGAGCTGGGCTGTGCAGGGGCCCTGTCACCCACTGTCAGTGCTGGAAGCTCCCCACCCCCAAGGCCCAGAGAGGCCTGGGATTTCCTCAGTACCACAAGAGGTGGGCTAGACAGAATCGTCAGGCCTCCCCCCACGGAAGCCCCCTTTCCAGGTCCACAGCAGGGTTGCTGGGTACAGACCTCGCCCTCGGAAACAGCTGACCAATTTTCTTCCTACGAGGAGACCCTGAGCTATGGCTGCCAGGAAAGATGCAACTTCACAAGTTATTTTTCACTGCGGTTTGAGATAAGAGTGGCGAAACAGTTTCATGTTGCTGCCACTGATGTTATCTCTGGCCTAGACCTGCTCTTTCAACCTGATAGGTGACTAATTGAAATCCTTTCTCCCTTTTCTTTTGCTCAACTTCAAGGCAAGATCAGCACAAACTCCCCAGGTTCTGTCCTCAAACACACCGCCTGGGCCCTCACTCAAGGGGAAGGTCACATTTCCTTCACAATCCTGCAGTTCTTCTGGAGGTGGGGAAAAGCCTTTTAAAAATCTGTTATTTTTAATTGAGTTATTATCCAATAAAGTACACAAAACTTATGTGTACAGTTCAGTGAATTTTTACATATGTTTAAATTGCTATAACCAACACCTAAAGCAAAATCTAGAACGTTTTCCAGCACCCCAAAAGTCTCCTGTGCTTCTCCCTCCTCCTCAGTAAACACCCTCTCAGCATGGCCACCATTCCAACTGCTATCACCATGAATTTGCTTCATCCATTCTTGAACTACATTTAAATGGAATCGTAGTGTGCTCTCTCTTATTTTTGCCTTCTTCTGTTCAACATTATGTCTGTGCAACTCTTTCTGGTTGTAGTCTGTTCTTCATGTCTCTGTGCACTACTCCATTGTGTCCCACAACGTATTACCCCCTGCTCCTGCTAATGTTTTAGCTGTTTCTGATTTTTAGCCGACATAAATAAAGCGACTATGAACGTACTTGTACTCATATTTTGGTGAGCATATGTATGTACGCATTTCTGTTGAAACTGCTAGGAATGGTGTGGAATTAATGGCTCATAGGATGTACGTATTTTAGCTTTAGTAAATATTGCCAAACATTTTCCCAAAGAAGTCTTTCATAAATAACATTGCCGTTGGCTTTTGTAGACACTGCTTGTTCATCAGACACTAGGTCTCTCCTCTCCCTTCACATGATCTGAAGCTGCTTCCCAAATGTCCTCATCATTACTGGAAATTCTTCTCTATATTGTTCAGTCTTGCCCAAGTATTCACATTCTGTCAAGCCAAATGTTGGGAAACAAAACCCAAATCCAACTAAGTATGGGCTGAAATCAGACCCCACTCACAAAGCCATGGGGACTGTCCTTGGGGAGCTTGGCTTGGGCAGGCTCCAGGGAAGTATGCTCACTGATAAGAGAAGAAATAAGGCAATTTATCACTCACCAGTTCTCCATGCTGCCATAGCTATGGAGGGGCCACCTCCACTTCCAGCGTCTCCTTTTTGGGGGAGTCAGCACAAGGGCCCAGTCTGACAGGGATGTGGATGGTGTCTTGCCAGCACATTGTGGAGCACAGCCTTTGTCCACAGGTCTCTGGCCCCAGCGCCTCTGGGAGGCCCTGAGGAAACTGATGGGCCGCCATCCTAGTGGAAAGACCAGGCGAGGGGCTCAGCCCCGGGAAGTGACCTGGGTTCCTCTTAGGGTCTTAGTCCCCTCGTCACTCCTACAGCCTTGCCCTGGCCCAACCCACCTCTCCCACACAGATGACCACCTCAAACGCCCATGGGCACTCATCTCTAAACAGACCCGTCCTGCTTCTCTCCCCATGGCAGCCGGATAGATTTATGCATCCATTAATTCATTCAACAAATATTTACTGAGTGCCTGCAAAGTATCAGTAACTGTGCCAGGCTCAGTGGGGAAACCAGCCCTTGAGGTGCTTACATTGTAGGGGATTAGTCTGGCCGTGTCCCACATGGGCTGCCTGCTGGCTCGGCGTGAACTCCAAGCCCTTCGGTCTAGCCCCTGTGACCCCTGCAGACACCCTAACCTCACTGCTCCAGCAGCCCTGGGCCCCAGGAACACGAGCCAGTCCCAGCCCTCCTAGCACCCCCCACCCGTGCCTGGAATGCATCCCAGCCAAGTGGCTGACGTCTGCCCCCAGGGGGTAGACCAGTGTCCAGTGGCATGGCTTCTGCTGGGACATCTTCCTCCTCACACTGACTCTGGGGCTTCCCGGCCCACATCCTGGGCCTCAAGAGTGTGCTACCATCCGTCCCTCAAGGGACCGTGAGGTCTCTGCTCTGACCCACTGCTCTCCCCCCGGGTCTGGGAGGACCACTCATGGCATCAGTGCCAACTGTGCTATGTCCAGGGTCTAATGAAAGGGAGCCTCTCCTCACCTGACTAAAGGAGATGCACACGGGTTTTATGGATATCAGAATGGAAAGGCAGCACAAATTGCCCAAAGTTTAGAAAACGCTCTGTGGAGCAAAGCTAATCCCTGTGCTCTAAGCTACTTGCTACCCAGCCAAGGAGGTTATCATTAGCCACAACAAAAACATCATCTGATCGGCAAGCCTGCAGGATGACCTTCGCCATCCAGGAGCCAGGGGTGCTGGGAACCAAACACCGGTACAGCTCCCTGCTCCCTTTCCCACTGAACTGACTTGGGAACTATCTCAAAGGAAGCAGAAGGGAGGGAAGCCAAACTCCTGGCAATGTGTCACACTTCCTCCAGCCCAGAGCCTGGGGCAGCCACAAGCTCTCCTGGTGGAGGGCCTGGCTCCCGCCCAGGCCTCTTCTGCCAGTGGGGCTGGATGAGGATAGGGCCATTCATGTGCTGGGAGGGAGGCAAGAAATACAGCAACCACTGCTGGAGCCACAGCTGCAAGCCAGACACTACTGGATAGTTCAGTCTCCCCTTTCCCCACACCCCAGGAAGCGTTCCTTGACTGACCCCAACAGCCCTCAGGCCCCTTCTCAGGTCCTCAACTGAAACAGAAGCTCTATTACTCTTCAGGACGGGCGGCAGGGCTGCATCCAGCCCAGTTTTACAGAAAGGCTGTGGCTCAGATGGACCCTAACACCTGCCTCACCAGTCCAACCCCTGGAAATGCATACCAGCCAGGTAGATATGCATTTGGAAGCCACCTCTGGTAGAAACCAGAGGAAGGTGCAAGAGGCTCAGGTCATGGCCCTGGGCCTGTCATACCAAAGGCTCCTGTTCCTACGAAGCTCAGGACACAGAGACAACCTTGGATTCCACGACCAAACAAAAATACTAGGCATGCAGTATGAGGGATATGAAAGATAAACGTCTAAGTATTACTTTGTCTTGTGCACCTGAAACTAATAAAAATAATTTTTTAAAAAATACTCGGCATGGCCATGGGCATGGGCCCCCTACTTACCGGGAAAGCCCACGGGAGGAAAGAGCATCTTCGAGTTGGCCAGTCAAAAGGTCTGAAAGTCACAGGCAGACAGAGAAGGCCCATGACAGTTACACACAAACAGACGCAGCTGGGGCTCCTGACCATAATAGATAGACACTGACAGACTCCCTGCACTAATAGATTCAGCCAAGGAGGGACAGACGGAGACCATCTGGGGACAGTGGCAGTGACAGGTTGACAGACAGAGGCAATGGACAGACCTGGAGTCCCTGGCAGAGACAAAGACACAGCTGCTGCTGTGGTCAGGGTGAAAGGTGGCAGTCCTGTCCTGAGAGAGCTCTAATAGTTTCTGGAATTTTTCCCTCTTGGCACTATAATCCGAGGTGTAAAGAACTCTTTCCAGGGCAACAACTTGCCCAACCCCGTGATGTCCAGGAAGGGAGCAGGCTGTGACCCTCACTGTCCCTGGAGTCAGACTCAAGAATCAGTCCATCCCTGTCCCCACGTCCCCTTCTCAGCCTCCTGGGCCACCTACTTACAGTAAGGTGGACCTGCTTGTCCTGGAAAAGGTCTTCTCAGGGCCACTGTGAGCCCAGACTCTGCGGGCACAAGGCACAGTGCCAGGTCGAGGCTGCAGTCCCATGCTCCCGTGGTTATCAGAGGATGCTGACCTCTAATTGGTCAGCTTCTCTCCTAATCCCCAGGACCTCCGGGGCCCAGAGACCTGAGAGCCTAAGAGATCTTGGGCAGAGGGAGAGACTCCAGGCAGGGCGAGAATGGGTGATTAGCCCCTTTCATAGGTAGGGAGACTAAGGCTGAACTGGACACTCTCTGACTCTGTAAGTCCAAGAACCCCTGGGGAAGGATGAGATTTTCCTACCTCGAAGGGACCTTTATGCTGAAAACATGGCCAGAATGTGTCTCAGGCTGGGTCCCTTGGACAGATCTGAGACAGAGATTAGCATGCAGGAATGCTTGTGGCAGGGAAGGGAAGGAAGCAAGACTGAACAGAGGGAGAAGCTGGAGTTAATGCAGTCACAACAAATTCTCAGCTGACCCAAAGGAGAGTTCTAGAGCTGAGATGGTCCTTTGGAGTTTTCCTAAATTGGGGCAAGGAGTAGGTCAAGCCTTTATTCCTTCATGTTGATCAGTAATTAGATATATAGGCTGCCCCTGGAAGAAGCCATGACATTAGGTGGGGCAAGTATTTTCAGCCGAAGAAATCCCCCAAGAGAGGGGGATGCCGCAGAGGAGCTGTCTTCCTGCAGCACCCGAGCTGGGAGAGTAAGCCCTTACCTCCTGAAGGGTGCCTGGCCAGCACATCATCACGTCCACTGCAGTCCACCCTTTGAGCTGTTTGGATCCATTTCTTCATATAACCACTTCCCATACGTTCTGAAAGCAGCTCCTCCAGGAATCCTGTTGTGCTGACACATTTTTAAGTGGCTCTTAGGAAAAAAACAAAAGCCAAACCCTGACTTGTAACATTTAAAAACTGTCATGTGTATATGTCCTCCCACCAGAGCTGATAAGAAAATTCTGAGGATTTAATAACTAGCTAACAAAAATTTAGCAACAGGCTCTCACGAGCCAGGCTAAGCCAGCTCCAGCACGCCAATGGTTCTGATGGGCTTCTGTCGTGCGGGGTGACAGGTGGGGTCTCTGGTCCTACTCCCCACATAAGAACGCAGGACATGGTGAGGCCAAAAAGGAACACCCACGGAGCCATAGGTAGGGGAGTCACACCACTAGTCTCACTGGAGGCTGAATTCACACGACGTCCAACCTGCTGTCCGCTTTTCTGCCAACTAACCGACTCCCCTCGCTAGCTGCAATCCGTGCTTGCTAGCTGAGCCACCATCTTCTTGCTAGCCCCCATTTTTCTGCTAGCATAGCCACGGCAGTTATATTAGTAGCCAATGGCTCACTGGTTACAGCTGATGGCCAACTAGCCACAGCTGATGGTCATCCAATCACAGTCGATGGCCATTTACTACCTGAGCCAGCACCTTTCTATGTGAGGCCGAGAGCCTGGAAACTCCTCTCTGGGGCTCTGTCCCCACACTCCACCCCTATAGGGTCTCGCCTCACAATCTACGCAACAAGCGTCTTCCGCAAGGGGCCCTATGCGAGGAGCCTGGAGGTGAATGCAATATCCTGGACACAGCCAGGCTCTCTGGGCACAGCCAGGGTTTCTCAGGGCACCACCAGTACTTCTGGGCACAGCCAGACTTCCTGGGCTTCTTAGGGTACCACCAGTCTCCCCGGGCACAGCCAGGGCCTCTCAGGGCACCACCCCAGTACTTCTGGGCACAGCCAGACTTCCTGGACTCAGCCAGGGCTCTCAGGACATTGCCACTCTCTCTGGGCACAGCCAGACTTCCTGGGCACAGGAAAGGCCTCTCAGGGTACCGTGCTGGAACAACAGCGGCTCACAGTCATGGTGCTTACATATTCTCGATGGTGGCCAGTCAAGACATAAAAGCAAACATCCTCCAGTTCCACTACATGGTGGTATGTTCCCAAGCAAACAGTCAAGCAGTCCATTAAATTAGGAATGGAAGGCAATTCCCCATAGTCCATAGTCATTCACCAGGGCTGTCCTGGGGGTGAGGGACGACCTTGACCTCACCCTCATCTCCCATGGAGGACTCAGCAAATGTTTCCTCCTGGGACTACAAGTCCTGCCTCCAGGCTGCCTCAGCAAGCACTTCCCAGCCCACAGGGCTCCAATGACCTTCGCTTTCTCCGGCCTCTGCTGGTTGGAGAGCTGTCCACATCTTCCCACCCCTCCACAGGGGTCCAGCTCTCAGGCCGCTGCTCCTCCTCATCTTCCTGAGACTGAATATTCATACGCACAAACTGCTTCACCGCCTTTCGGGGAGCTTTGGCCAGCACCATACCCTGCCTGCTGCACCATTTGTCATGCGGGAGACCCGGCTCGCTGCGCCATTTGTCGTGCGGGGTGACAGGTGGGGTCTCTGGTCCTGCTCTCCACATAAGAATGCAGGACATCAGGTGAGGCCAAAAAGGAACACCCACAGAGCCATAGGTAGGGGAGTCACACCACTATAGTCTCACTGGAGGCTGGATTCACACGACGTGCAACCTGCTGTCCGCTTTTCTGCCAACTGACCGACTCCCCTCGCTAGCTGCAATCCGTGCTTGCTAGCTGAGCCACCATCTTCTTGCTAGCCCCCATTTTCTGCTAGCATAGCCACGAGGCAGTTATATTAGTAGCCAGTGGCTCACTGGTTACAGCTGATGGCCAACTAGCCACAGCTGATGGTCATCCAATCACAGTCGATGGCCATTTACTACCTGAGCCAGCACCTTTCTATGTGAGGCCGAGAGCCTGGAAACTGCTCTCTGGGGCTCTGTCCCCACAGCTTCTCTTTCTCAAGGAAACTTAGAAGAAGAAGGTTAGTGAGATGAACTATAGCCCTTGCTGTTGTAGCAATTCTCAGGGCTGCAATTGGCACTCACCTTCTCTTTTATCTATTCCAGATCCCCCGTACCCTCAGTTAGTATATGTTAGCTCACCCTGGTGGCTTCCGGCTTCCCTGGTGCATGACCCGGTCCCTGAGAAGTCTGTTTCCTGGGCTGATTCCATTTTAGCCTGGGTTGCTGCACTTTCCCCTTTACTGTTAAAATTGGGAGAGGAAGTGCTCGAGGCACCCAAGTGGATCTCATTGTGTAGCACTGGGTAGCAGTGGCCTTACGTCTTCCTGATGATCAGGCTCGGCTGTCCCTGCTGAGATGGTGACTGCTCTTTTTTTCTGCTACTCTCTGGCCACAAGGAGGTCAAAGTGCACTGGCAGCAGCCTTGGCTTGTAGTTTAATAGGACTCTTGCTATGGTCCCTGGTGGAAGTGTTCCCTCTTGAGGATCCAGGATCTCTAAACCCACCGGGTCCAGAGTTGCAAGAGAACTCTGCAACTCTGGGAAGTACAAATTTCCCAAGTGGGTCACTGGGGACGAGGGTAAAAGAGGCCATTCCTGCTTCTACCTGTTGGTTCTCAGACTTCTGTATTATACCTGTTGAGACATGGTTCCATGTAAGGATTTTGACTTACAGTGATGGCTCTGGATAATGACTCATTATCATTGTAAAGTACCACCTCCAAGATGGTACTTCAACTATGCCTTCAACAAGCAGTTGCTCAACACTCTTATCAGGCTGACAGCTCCTGGATGGTGCAATATGTGATATGACCAGTGGGACCTATGGTCATGGACCGACTCCTCCACATTCTGTGCTGTAAAGTGGATCCCTTGGTTTGACAAGATATTACATGAGATCTCACGCTGATGGATCAATAACTGTGAAAGCCCTTGGATAGTGGTTTGGCTAAGGACCTACAGATACAAAAAGCAACCCAATACCTGGAATGTGTATTTATTTTTGTCAATCACTGGCCCTTCCAGGGTGTAAGAGGGCCAATGTAGTTAATTAGCAACCAAGTGACCTACTGATCTCCTTGAGGCACATTATTGTATCTGGAGCTCAGGATGGGCCTCTGTTACTGGAAGGCTAGACATTTGAGTAGTAGTAGCTAGATCAACTGTGGTAAGAGCCCACAGTATTGGGTTTATGCATAGCCTCCATCACTGCCCCCATAGCTACTCCACTCTTGTACCCATTCAGCCAGCACTGAGGTACAATGACAGAAGTTGAATAATATCAACTGGAAGACTCATGTCTACTCAATTACTGTACCTCTTCCACTGTGGTATGCTTCCTGGTAGGCATGCAATATGAAGCTCTTCAAACTTCATGCCACTGACATTTTTCTATCACATGCCTCTATCACAGACTTCCTCGTTTCAGGTTGTCTAGTCTTTCTCCTTCCAGGTCCCTGACCAGCCAGCCAAGCTATTTGCCACTGCCCATGAGTCCATATATATCTTAACTTCAGACTACCTCTCTAGACAAAGGCAATGGCCAGGTATGTCACCTGAAGCTCTAGTTCACTGGATTCTTCCTCACTTGTGGCTCTTTCAAGGTCACTTCTTATTAGGGCTGTAACATAGTTACTAACCATTTTTGGCTTGATGCACACAATGATCTGACCTATTTGTGAACTAAGTTTGGGCTTTCACCTCCTCCATCGGCTGGACTTGGGGATCCCCCATGTAGCTAGAGGTGTGAGCTGGAGGAGAGGCTCTGGTGCTACAGAGGTGATGACATGTGGTTCTGGGTTACCTGTTTGTACAACTGGTGCCCTCCAATCCTGCTCATATTTGATTCCAGATGTACAGCTCCCATCCTGTAATGGGTTGTTGCTAGGCCTGTCTGACCTTATGGCTTAGTAGGTCTGACAGAAACCAGGACATCACAGGTAGTTCTAGTGGCATGGTCACTCAGTCAGGCCCTCCAGCTCCACTAGTATATAACTAGCTCAGTATGTAACAGTAGCTGTTTTTCAAAAGATGTATAATTCCCCAAAGCAGATGCTCTGGCCTTGTTCCAGAGCCCTAAGGACAGAATGTATTTTCCCACTACTCATACTTTTAAAAACCACAGGGTCTGATGATTCATATGGTTCAAATGGCAGGGCTACTTATACTACAGCCTGAAACTGTTGCAGAGCCCTTTCCTGCCTCAATAATGGCAGGGTTTTTTTTTATTATTATTATTACAGCCAGGTATATGGGTCAGAGTAATATTCCCAGGTGTGCAATAGGTTACGTCCATAGGCCTAAGAGACAAACTTCTTCATAGTGAGAAGTATTCGATGCAGTAATTTGTCCTATGCTTTGGAGGAAATTTCCTGACATGCTCTAGACCACTGGATCCTTAAAATTATTACTCACATGGCAGGCTCTGAATTTCATAGGGCTTATCTTCTGGAGTACGTGTGTTGTCATGGCCACCAGTGCGTCAGTCACTTCTTGATCATCTTCTGATCAGCGTAACATTAATGACAGAGTAAACCAGTGTGGTGTTCGGTGGGACGCCCCGACGGCCCCGACCTCTTGGGACTATATTATGTCAGAGGGAAGGAGAGAGAACCCAGCGGAAACTTATACTGTTGTTTGTTCCAAGTATTTCCGATAGGGGTGGAAAAGAAAGAGTCACCAGATCAATGGTAGACCACTGCCATCTTCTAGGATCTATCTGGGTTTTACTGATGCAGTCAGTGAAGATATGATGGACTCCCTTTAGGTCTTTGATGGTGGCACTAATTTCTGCCATCACCTTTGAAATGTGGTATTTTTTACTTACTATTTTGGCTGGAATGGGGAGAAGTTTTGGAGGCTTCCATTTGGCTGTTCTCACTATGACAACTCTCACAACATAGGCCAAAGACCCAGTGGAAGGGACTGTGCCAATGATTAAGTATCTGGATCACTGGGTGGGTCCGTGGACCTAGAGGGCTGCTATGAGCAGAACTTGAGTCTACTCATTATCTATTTATTATCTGAACTAATAAATAGGGGGATGTTTTCTCATCCTCCAGGAACTGCTCCCACATCCACTCTTGGCCATTAGACCAATAATGAGGGTTAAGTCACAATATAATGTGGCCAGAGATGTGTTGGACCTGCTAAGGGAGAAAAAGATCTACACCTCAAAACAAACACGGGAGCTAGCCAGCAAGTACTAGCAGGAGTAGAATAGAGCCAAGAATCTATTTATTATCTGAACCACATATACCCCCAACTCTAACAAGAGAGTCTTGGTGCTACTACAGGTCTTCAGATAACAAGTTCAACTCAAATCCTGTGTTCAGCAGACCTTGAAATGTTTGGGTATTCTCCTTTTCCCAGTATCTAGTTACACAAATAAATGGCCACAGGTCCCCTTGGGGAAGAGCTGGGGAAATTATTACCATGCATACTTGCCGTGGTATCGTGGGAGCCTTCCTTCTAGGGATCTGGCTGCTTCTTCAATCAAAGCGTTCTGAGTCTCAAAACTGGTTCAGATCTGGAAACGCAGCAAGGCACTTTCCATGGGCTTGACGAGAGTCATCATCCATAACTGACTGCTTTTGCTTGTACAGAATAAGCAGTGCTGCTATCAGTGCGCTCAGTTCAGTGACACCTCCTACTGTCCGTCCTGAGCTAGAGAGGACAGCCACAACTTTACTCCTTAGTGATGCTGGTGCCCATCTTTCCAGCACATTCCTTATTGTTTTGTTATCTTCTGGGCCCTTGGGTGGGTTTTCCAACCTTGCTTAGTATATCCACTTCTGCACACCCACTTTTTCCACAGTCTGCCACAGCAGTTCTGACCCATCTCATTTATTTTCCCATGCTTCTAGGAGCCATTCTCATGGTGTATTTGTACCATCTCCTGGGATCCTTGCAAGTTTTAAACACCATATCCTTGGAGAGTGATCCCATATCATGCCATAACCTCTTTTATCCAAATTTCTATTCCATCCCCTTGAGGAGTATCCAGTCCCAGATATATTCTCCCAACTCCTGCTGGTTAGCTCATGCATTCGTTTTGAGGTGTACACCTTTTTCCCTCTCAGCAGGTCCAGCACATCTCTGGCCATGTTACGTTGTGACTTAACCCTCATTATCAGTCTAGTGGCCAAGAGTGGAGGTGGGAACAGATCCTCAGAGGATGAGAGAACATACCTTGCAGGACAGAGGACTCTGCATCATTTTCAGTTATGCAAGAGTTAAGACTCCCCTAACTCTCACTATGGATGAACGTGCCACTTATGTAGACTCAGAGGGTTCAGGGAATCTGAGGATGCAATATTTTCAGGTGCAACAGAGATCTCATATGTCGGGTCTCATTCTGTGACAACCTGGGCTCTGACCGTAGCATAGAAGATCTGTCTTTGTTGGGAGTTCAACTTTCTTTGGAGTTTGACTACTTTGACAAACAAATCCCAGCTCTCAGCTTTTTCTTTCTCTTAACAGCAAGAGATGCGAGCTCTTTATATTTAGCTTTTAATTGCTAATTAATCCCTCTACCCTTTTCATTATCATTCCCTGGGAGCCAGCCTAGCTTAGCAATAGTTACCCAATTCCATTGTCCTTAGAAAAAGGCTGGGTCCTCAGTGGCAACCAGGTGGGTAATCCAACTCCAAATCTTACCTTAGCATCTCTCTCTCCCTCTCTCTTAAATCACTTCTGGAACCAAACACCATAGATTAGGAGTCTGGGAAGCAGGTTCTCAAAGATTAGCATGCAGGACCTTTATTAGGAAGAGCTCTTGGGATGACACCTGTGCAACGAGAGGCCCTGATTTTGCCCTTAGACCACAAGTTGGAGACATCTGCGGTAGCCAAGGAGAGAAATGGAGTTGGGGCAGCAAGGATGAGGGACAATGGGAAATGGAGATGATGTGCAAGGAAGAGGCCTGGGTAGCTCAGGCACTGGGGGCTGGATCTTGGGATAGGCTGGATGTCGAGCAGGATTCGGGTGAGAGCAGCCCTTGGCCGGTGGGTCACCCCAGTCTCCCTTTCCAAGCTTTCCTCAGGGCATCACTGGAGCAGGATGGACAGGAACTGCCCAGTTCCAGGTGCCAGCTCATGCCTGGGTTTCCCTAGGACATGGGTCTGACTGGTCCACCCTCTCTTCTGGCAGTTCCGAGCTCTTCTCCAGCAGCGCTACTGCAGCTATTTTGAGGGTTTTCCAGAGAACTATAATGCTATTGTCCCATGGGACCTACAGGGAAACCCCAGCTCTAACCCCCACCCCTTGACTAAGGCCTGCAGAATCTGGACTGGAGGACAGGGCGGGGCAAACCACTGAGTCAGGGCAGTGGTTTTCTGGCTCCCTTTTTTGTGTCCACTGATCCTCTACCATCCCCACCCAGAGGATGATCCTGGGAGGAATGGGGAGCTGGAGCCCAGAGTCAATGGAATGACTTACATCATGTCTTTAATCCTTACCACAGTCGTGTCAGCGAAAGACCATGACCCTCTCTTTACTGATAGTGGAACTGGAGCTCTAGGCAGAGAAGTAACTTGTCCACAGTCACACAGCCAGAGTGGCAGAGATGAGATGTGAACCTAAATCTTGGAGCCTTCTTTACCAGGTGCTCTTCCAGCACCCTCCCTGCCAGTCAGCCTGAACCAGTCAGGGAAAGATAGTAAGGCGACGGTGCCAGGTCTTGGTTATCCAGCATCAGGAGCCTAGCGAGGACTGGGGTCGCTAAGTGTCTGCCCCAGGCCTGCCTCGGGGCCCTCAGCTTGAGCCTTGCCTTGCCCGTCCTCCACTCCCAGGCTGCCTCTCATGCCTCATATTTCAGCCTTCCATGAGCCTCCAGCCCTAGTTTCCACTGAGACCCTCTTCTCAGACACCCCAGACTCCACAACCACTAGTGTGTTGGAGCCATTTTACCACCAGAGAGAATAAAACAGGGAGGAACATGGGGAGCTGGGGCAGAGAGCACAGGGGTCCAAGTCCCGCCTTAGGGCCCCAAGTGTCCATGAGTGGCAGACAGAAACAGTAGCCACTGCAGTGAGGACACGGGTGAGACACCCGGGGCAGCCCCAGCTCCAGGGCCTTCAGAGGGGATCTCCTCTCCTTGCTCCCCACAGGAAGCATGCAGTGCTGCCAGGCCAGCCACAGAGGCCTGGGCATCCCCAGGGAGCACCTCTCCTCTCCACCCGCTGGCCCTCTTCCCGCCTGTATCACACTGGCAGTCACACGTCTTAAGATAACAGAGCCTGGCTTCCTGCTGCTTTTAAAGAGACACATGCCTACTGGCTGGCTGCCACCCTGCCGAGACGCCCTTCCCCATCTCCCCTGGTCATAGTAGGCTCAGACCTTGCTCACCACCAAGGAGAGGCTCTCTCTTCTCCACTCAGCACCCAGATCACTCCGAGGACTGTCCAGCAGCCCAGTGACTGGAACGTGAGCTCGTCTGAAGGACGGCTAGATGGCAGATGCATTGATTTAATACACAAATACTTACTGAGCACCTACTTACTGTGTATCGGGCTCTGTCCCAGGCACTGGAGACAAGTGGGAAACGACAGATTCTCTGCCCTCTTGGTGCTTACATTCTAGTCGGGGAGACAGACAGTAAAGCAATAAACAAAAGAATTCCCCAGATAATGTCAGAAGTAAGAGCAACGGAGATAAAACAAATGATGGCATGGAGACTTTGGAGTCATCAATGGGAGCCTTTCTGAGGAGGTGACATTTGGCTGAGACTTGACTGACAAGGAGGATTTACGTTTTTAAAGGATCACTCAGGCTACTCTATCAGCCAGAAGCATCAATGGGGGATCAGTAAGGAGGTAGTTATAAGGTAACGGCCTGAACTGGACTGGGGCGGGGGGTGAGGAGGGGGACAGAGGAATAGAGGACAAAGGGGTAACAAAGGGGTACAGGGAAGAGAGAAAAGAGGATGGATACAGGGGGAGGCAGCGTGCAGTCCTCAGGATCTCGGCAGGTGGAGGCTCTTTGCCTTAACTTTCCCATGCTCTGCTCCTCAGCTGGCCTGGGCTCTTGGAGACTTCTCGTCAAATACCCCTGGACAGAGCCAGAAGTATCCAGAAGGAAATGGGAGAGATGGTGAGGGAGCCCTGGGGCCTGACCCAGCTGGGCTCTGTCCTCACTCTCAGGGCTCCCTGATTCTGGTCACGTGAGGACCTGCTCTTGAGATTCAGCAAGTACCCTTCTACCCAGTAGTACCCAGTACTACTTGTACCTGGAACAGCCGGCACTTTGAGGAGTAAAGCCATAGCTGCTGTCCACCCACAGCCTGCCCCTCAGCACCCCGAGCTGACCACGATCCAGGCTGATGCCCAGAGGCTAATGCCGACGGAAGCTGTGGCATGTTGGTTATCAGGAACAAGCTGGCCCCCCCTTGTCTGGAGCAGCTGCTGAGCTCCTGGCCACAGAACAGGAGAGAGGAATGTGAAACAGAGGTAGCAACACAGGCTGGGAGTCGGGCTGGGGGAACGTGGCTGCCGGGGAGAACCCGGTCAGTAGTCCACAGAGGCTACTCATACCATTGCTCACCAGCGAGGAGAGCTCTCTTCTACACTCAGCATCCAAGCCCCAAAGATACGGAAGCAGAAGGGCTGAGGTGTCAAGATGAAGGGGGCAGAAACAGAGGCAAGGAGAGTTGCACCAGAAATGGCAATATCAGGCGCTAGGGTGGCATTCAGTGTTGGGGCCAAAGTGGCCCACTGAAGTCACTCCCACCTGCACACCTCAGTGGCTCAGGGAGGGAAGGAAGGGGTTCTATGACTCATCCGGTGACATTCCCCTTGGCCAGCTTAACACCCTGCAGTGGGACTCCAAGGGTCAGAGAGGATGAGAATTGTGTCAGTTTTCAAGGATTGGACTACACTGGACTCTTAAGACAGCCCAGGTAAACACTGTTGGATCAGGACACTGCCAGGGCTTCCGATCTAAAGAACCCCAAGGCTCAAACGCTCTGCTTCTGCAGAACTTCATGCTTTCTTGAGAGACCACATGGGGACTTCACCCGTCTCTTGAACTATTTTACAGGCCAATGAAGCCTGTGCGTTTGGGATTCATTTGCTAATGCCTACACTGTCAAGTACCCACGAGCCAAATCTCCAGAATTTAAACAGAATAAAAATAGGATCGCTCGTCTCACATATGCCAGTCCTATAGGCAGCCCTAAAGCAGGACTTCTGGACATAAAGATTTTGTTACCCTGGAGCTGTCAAAGATGTCCCACACTTACCTGGAGCCCTTGTACCATTAACCAGTATACAGCATAAGAAAAACCTAGAGTTGTTCATACATGTCTGCCTGGAGCAAAGGCTCTCCCAAGAGCGAGGACCCTTTCAGCAGGTGAGTGAGAGTAAGTGCGGCTCTGGGTCTGAGCAGTCAGTAACCTCAGCAGAAGAGGGAAGTCTGGTCACTTCTGAGAAAGGTTATCTATCTTCCTAAGCTCTCGCCATCTCACGTGCCCCTGGCTTAGCCTGTTCCATTGTGGTTACAGCAGGATCAGGTTATCCCTCAGATGAAGCAATACAATGACTAAAAACATCTCACAAGAAAGCCTATCCATCACACAGGTTCAACACAAATCTTACTTGAACATTTTAGAGTCTTCTTAACAATTACTCTATTGTCTTAAGAACGATAAGTTTATTGTTAAAAAACCAAACAAGTAAAGTAGAAAGTATTCCATATTCAGAGATGGCAATTTGGTTAACACCCTTCAGGCACCTCTCTTTCCCCATCCATAGAGTCAAGCGTACATTTACACCCTTTGTGAAAAACTGTCTTACTATATATCTATTACACCGTCTTTTGTTTTGTTCATTCAGCAATTGTAATGTGCCACAAGCCAGCAATTTTATTCAGAGTCAAATGATTCAGAGCTAAGACAGCGTTGTGACCTAATGTCATGTTAGCTAACTCTTTTGCTAATAAAATGTGTAGCTTCTGGAGAAACTCCTTCCCTTAATCTCTGTTCACAGTTATGGGAACGTCTTGCCTCCTGCTCACTGACACCTGCAGCATGACTGGCATGAAAAGGTGGCATGACAGGCTGCCCGGGCCCCTACATGCCACTGATGCAGAAACTCCCCAACACATCAGTGTGTCAACACCTCGGAGAAACCTTTGACAAATCGATAGACCCTTTTAGCAACAGTGAAAGTTTTCGGAAGGGTGAGAAAACCACGTTGGCATCTGACTGGCTCACTATTTGTACAGAAAGGCAATCAGTCAAATTGACTTGGATGACCCCCAACTGCTCACACTTCAGCCACCTAGAGTAAAAGGGAAAGTGACAGAGTGAGCGCTAGCTACCAAGTGCTAGTGCTAAGCACTTTCACATACATTATCTTACTTAATTCTCACTACAGCTCTGTGAAGTGGACGTTATTAT
The DNA here is from genome assembly GCF_964194185.1 of Rhinolophus hipposideros. Taxonomy (NCBI): domain Eukaryota; kingdom Metazoa; phylum Chordata; class Mammalia; order Chiroptera; family Rhinolophidae; genus Rhinolophus; species Rhinolophus hipposideros. The sequence goes on from NC_138069.1 coordinate 9,307,447, forward strand.
TCCATTTCAGACCTTCCAAAGTGAACTCCGGATCTTCCCCTCCAAACCTGTTGTCTTCCTCGTCTCAGGTGATGTCAGGTCCTTTCCAACTGCCCAGAGCATCACTGATTCTGCTCTTTCTCATATTTCACACTGATTCATCAGCAAATCCTGATGGCTCTCCTTTCAAAATATATCCAGAATCCAACATTTCTCACCACCATGATTCAAGCCACTGTTATCGTCTGCCTAGAATATACTTCAGAAAACACTTAGCTCATTTCCACTTCGACCTGTGCCCTGCTCTATAGTTTATTCTCAACTCGGCAGCCAGAGTGATCTTGCTACAATCCAGGTTAGATCATGTGACTCTATTCGACCCTCTGTAGTGGCTCTGCATTTCACCAGAGCACAATGCCCTCTGATGGTCCACAAGGCTCAATATCATCTGCTCCTTCTTCTTTCCATCACCCTCTGACTTCTTCCCCTGTGCCCCTCCCCACTCACTCATGCTGCGCCAGCCATGCCGGCCCCTTTGCTGTTCCTTGAACTCCTTGACACCAGTCTCAGCGCCTTTGCACTGGCTCTCTGTCCGGAACAGTCTCACACCTTCACTACTTCCAAGTCTCTGCTCAGATGTCATTTTCCCACCCTATGTAAGACTGCAGCCCTTCCACCACCAATCTCACCACCCCAAATCCCCCTTATCTTGTTCTATTTTTTTCTATAGCACCAATCACCTTTTAACACATTATCAGGCTTGTTTATTTCATGCCCCCCATACTACGATACAGATTTCTGAAGGTAGGAATACTTCTGTTTCCCCTACTGACAACTCCCCAGGTACCTAAACTAGGATCCGGTACACAGAAGATGCTCAAGCCATATATGTTCTATGAATGAATGATGATGGAATGAATGAATGAATGGATGAAGGAATGAATGAATGAACAAACGAACAGGGAAAAATGAGGAGTTAGGAAACTGTCTAAGGTCTGACAACTAGTAGGTGGCAGAGTCAGGAATTGGAGCTAGGTCTCTTGGACTCCAAAGACCAGTCTATTTCTATTTTTACCAGATGCCTCTCAGAAAGACTGAGGCAAGGGATCCAAAAGCAAATTGACTTGTGGGACTTTTGCCTAAATGACAATCTGGTGACTCTTTAGGGGCTGGTGCCCATTCGAGACTGGTCCCATCTCCAGCTGCACCTGCATCCTCGCCTAGATTCAATGCACAATTGCCAGGCTGAGCAGTGGCCCTGAGTCACCCCAAACAACATCGATTGTGGTCAGCACCATTATTTAAGGTGGAGAACTATGAGAAACACTGTGAAAAAGATTCTGTGGAAGAAGGTTCACAGTAATGTCTTGACTTGCCCACCTGTGTTATTGTAGAAAAGTCACTTCCTTGCGAACTCAGACTGCTGTTTATCTGAGAGCAGAGGAGCCACAGCGTTCCCACCCAGGCGTGTTGTCCATTTCTTCTCTGTGGTTTCATCATGAACCACCATTCACCTGACAAGTCTCCTTCTAAACCTTCCCTGGATGCAGGGCCTGCTCGTTTGCTACTCCCACTTCCTCACGTGTAGGAACCATGCTCTCCCTGACTGCTTTATCCTGAGAAGACAGTCCAAAGCTTGGAGGCTGAGTTATTTCTCAAACCCCTCCTGTGACCCACATCAGCACCAGAGGCCTGGGTAGCGGGGGTGGGGAGGGTGTCACTTCACAGGCATGAAAAGGGCCCATGGAGGCTCCCAAACATCTGGGACAATGGACCAATCCTTGACCCTCCAGAATCAAGACAGCATCCAGGACTTCAGAAAAAGAGGGGTTACCTTCAAACAAACAAACAAACAAACAAATGCCTGTGGCAACATTAAGACTGTTTCTGATAGAAATGAGACCAGGACAAGCCCAATTCTCCAGCCCCATCCCATCCAGCTTGCCTAAAAGGCAGCAGCTCCTGCTTCCCTGTGCTCGTGGCCATGTACACATGCCCTAAGCGATCAGAGGCCAAGCTGGAAGAAAGCTGTAGGTTCGGGGAAGAGAGGCCTGCTCACAGGCCAGAGGGGACCCCCACTCTGGCCATTTCTTTTTAGCAAATGCCACCAGCTGGCAACTGAAATGCATGACTGTCCCCCATGGGTTTGGGGGCAGGGCTCAGGGGCCTGCTCTCCTCAGCCCTCAGCCTGGCGGTGCTCCACCAACTTCAGGAGCAGGAACGCTCCTAAGAGGCTCCTGGTTGAGCCCAGGAGCTGGGATGAGACGACCCAGGAGTTTGGGAGAAGGGCTAACTAGGTAAAACCCCCACAGAAGGGTGAAGCCCACTCTGGGGGTCCACGTGTGATCAGACAGCCCCATCTTTCTAATGAGCGAGGAACGCTGGGCCCTGCCTGGTTTCCTGAAAGTGCTTTATGAAATACCTCCATTAACGTATTCCTTTGGCTTAAGACTTTCTCTTTTCTTCAAATGAAAAGGACCCAGAAAGGTCACAGCTGGGCTCTCACAGTTACAGAGACCACAGAGTACATGGGTCTTACCTGGAGTGGGACTGCTGGGAGCTACTCTCTACCCATAGCCCTTTCTTGAGATCCTAAGGGATTTCCTGCCCAAACTGAATCTCCTGGGGAGGAAAAGTGCTAAATCTTGGAATGAGGCTGCGAGGCTCCACAAACATGGTAGGTACGTAGAGCGCCCCCCTCAGCGATCAGCTCCTCTAGGGCTCCCGGCCTGACGCTGAGACCTAACCTGAGGCAGCAGGACTCCGTCCTCACTGGATACAGCCTCTTTCAGCTTGCCCAGTGCAGAAACCAGGAGCTGGGGGCAGGGATCGTTTTGGTGACTAATAACCTAATTGTGGAAAATTACAACTTTCTGAGCTGGGTCTATCAGAGATGGCCACAAAACTCTTTATGATGTGGCCAAAAATTCCTCCTGCCACCACAGCCCTTAAAAATAGGTCAAAGACACCTTGTGTGGAGCTCTCAGAGCAGGGCTCAGCTCACACCACGTAGCTCTATGTCACCAGGCTGCAAACACTGAAGCTTTCACGAGAATGCTGTCTTCCTCTGTGCGTCTGAGCCCAGCCTGGGCTCCTGGCTGCCCATCAGTCTTGCCCTGCTTGGTCCTCCTCAGGGCACTGAGTGGCCAGAGAGAATGCTGCCTGCTGTGTGCCCCTGGAAACATCTGACTATAGCCTTTCTAGGGCAGGAGTATCTCTTCTGAAGTACCAACCAAGATTTAGAGGCCTGGTCTCATCTCTCAGGTTATATCTCACCCGAAAGTAGGATAAGAGGTATACGAGGGACTAGCAAAGACCTCAATTATTTTTTTCCCAACATTCCAGAGCCCCCAAGGTTATGGCAGAGACTCATGGTGGGCTGCTGGCTGGATCAGACATGCAGAGCTCCTTCCCTGAACACTGGACATCCCTCCCATCAGTCGCACGGTGCAGGGACCGGCACCTAGCCAGGCTCTGCTGCTGCCTGCACTGTGTAACCCCGGGCCAGCTCTCTTAGTGGGGTGAGGCCTGGCTGCTTCTATGAGAATGGGGGTGGCATTTTCTGCTGCAGAGGTGGTAGTGGAAGCCCTCGGGGACAAGACAGCAGATGAAAATAGGCCTAGATCTTTTTGGAGGTGAGCAGGGGCCCTAGCCTTCTAGTTCCTGTGTTCAGGCCTTGGCAGAGATAGAAACCATTCAGCTCTGAGGTTGCCAACCAGTGGGGCTTCAACTCTGCGAGGACAAAACACTCCATAAGTGCTGTGCCTACTCCTCTGCTCCTTTTGTGTCTGTTGCTATGAGCATGAGTCCCAACTTCCAGGGCTGAAGCAGTGCTGCGATATTTAGCACTGCCACTGTGGGTCTGAGTGCCTTCCCTTCTGAGAGGCTTGGGAGGGGCTGACCTGGAGAAAATGCCACCTAAGTGCCTGCCATCCAAGAGGACGGAAACCTTGACCCAGGAGTCTCATCTCGTCTCTGGCACAGGCCTCAGCCTGGGAGGGGGTGCATGGCCCTGTCCTGACAGGACCCTCGGAGCCTCTAGGCCATCCTCACCAAGGATAAGTGACCCTGTATCAGCCTGGCCTACAGCCAGCCAGTGCTGAATCACAGGAGTCTGCCTGGAACTCAAGGCCAAAAATAATGACTCAGGCAGCCTGGAATCCAGGGAAAATCTGGCCTGGCTTTCCACCTGAGAGCCCTGCCCAGCTGGGCATGAGCTCACCCAGCTAGACAGTGACAAGGGCAGTGAGAAACTGCCAAGTTCTTGTAGTGAGAGGAGCAGAGAGGACTGAGCCTTGAGCCTGAAACCACACCTGAAACATTCTTTGAAAACCCCGTATCAATTCATCTAAAATTAGCTTTCAGCATCAAAATCACTTCCTGTGAAGGAAACCACAGGTCTGATGTTTTCAGTCATCACCTAGATTGCCTCTGGAGGGCGGGGTCTGGCCTGCTTGGAGCCCTGCAGCCCTGCCTGCTTTTCCCGTGGCTCTGGCTGCTTTACCCCTAACGGACGATGAGAGAGGTTATCCCAGGGCTTAGCGCTCGGCCTTCACTCATTGTTTCAGCCAGCTTTCTGTATACTAGGACTACCAGGAAGTATCCTTCCTAAGATCAAAGATTATGCCAGAAATCTATAGCAAAGGTATTTTAATAGAAACATTAGAAGAAACCCCATTAAAGTCAGACACAAGACAGCAATACCTGTTAAACCGTGCTTCTATTCAATACTATATTGAACTCCTAGCCAGTGCATTAAGATAAGAATAATAGCTGTGAAAACCGGAAAAAAAATAACAAACTTGTATCTTGTAAATCAATGATGATGATGATAATGATTGTTATTATTGCTTACTTTACGAAATGCTTTACCTATCTTAACTCAATCTACCTTACGAGGTAGGTATTAGTATCAACCCCATTTTCGCATATGAGGGAACTAAACAATAGAGATGCTGAGGTACTTGGCTAGTAAGTAGCAGGGCCAGAATTTAAGGCCAGGCAGTCTGACTTCAGACTCTGTGTTCTTATTCACTATACTATATTACCTCTTGATGAGACTCTACACAGAAAACCCAGGAGATGAATGATGTGGCCAGATATAGGATCAACAAACAAAAAGTCAGCAGCTTCCCCACATACCACAAAAGTCAATTCTCATCCAATTAGTCTAAAAATTCTATCCCAATTCTATCAAAATCACTACAAACCTTCTTGTGGATCCTGAGAGACTGATTCTAAAATTCATGTGGAAGAATATTCAACATCATGTTGATAAAGAACTATGGTGGAAAATTTGCCCTATATATCAAAATATATTATAAAGCAACAGGAATTAAAACAGTATAGCACTGGGACATGAATAAACAAATAAATCAGTAAGCCAGATGAAGAATTCAGAAACAGACCGCCGTATTTACAGGATTTATGGAGCAAAATGAAGTCTAGATTCAGGGATAGGTGATAATGCTGACTTCGACTCTCTTCAAAGTTGCTTTTATTTTGGTTTATTCTTGAAGTCGTTAATAATTAGATACAAAGGATACCTGTGAGATGAGGAAGCGTATAGGGGTTGTGGTTTCCCAATGCCTTTCTTGCTTTTTCACACAGGCATCCCCCAAGTTCAGTGGTCTTGGCAGTCTGCATAGAATGAGATGTCTACCAGGTCAGAAGAGCCCAGAACACTCACTGCCTTTCACCACCAGAAACAGTTTCCACTACCAAGTAAAGCAATAATTCTGTTCTTCAGTAAGCCACATCACACATGCCTACTATGTACATTCTAAGCATTGAAAATACTTGCTTCGAGTATTTTGTGCAATCTATCCTTACCTAGCTAGCTGTAGCATCTTGGAGTTTTCTATTCATGTTAATTCTGGGTCTTTCAGTAAGCAAGCTTGAGCCTACCGCAGCAGGGTGTTTCATATTAGTGTGAAACAGATGAATCTTTCAATAAACAGTACTGAGACAATTGTTATTAAATTGGTTAGGATACTTTCAGTTTCAAGTCAAAGAAAACTCAACTCAAACTGGCTTCAACAATAAAGAAAATGTATTGGCTCATGTAAAAGTAATGTCCAAAAGGTAGATTGGATTTCAGAACAGGATTGAGCCAGCAGATCAATGATGTCCACAAGAACCTGATTTCTTTTGTTCTCTGTTCTTTGCCTTCCACTGCAGTAGTTCATCCTAAGACTAGCTTCCCTTGTAGGAGTAAGATTGTCAGTGCCAACTGAGCCAACAGTAATAAAAGAAAGCCTCTTTCTCAGAAACGAGAAAGAGGCTTTCTCAGAAGCTCCCAGCAAGTATTATTTCATGTATGAAAGGGTCATTCACCCATCTTAACTACTCATGTCCTATAGCCAGGGGTTCAATATCGCAAGGGAGGAGGGGAAAACAAGTACTGGGGAGACAATCAACAAAGTTACCACATAGTTATCACTTAAGAGGAAAAATAAAGCTAGATCCCTCCTTACACCATTCACAAAAATAAATTTAGACATTTTAAAGCCCTGAATATAAAGATTAAATATGGCAGAAAAAGAAAGGATAATATGTTTCTGACCTTGGGAGAGAGGAAATTTTTTTAAATAAGAGACAAAAAAAAATCAAGTCATTTAAAAAATTGATAGTTTAAAAAATTGATCATTTTACTCCATCAAAATAAAACACTTTGGCATAATAAAAGATACTATTAAAGATATGTACAGAAAATTAACAGAAGAAACAAAAATGCTCAATAAATATATAAAAAGATGTTTAGCATCACTAGGGAACTTGAGAAAAGCAACAGTCAGAAATTCTGTATGCAACATTTGATAATATCAAGACAATGGTTTCAACAGGCTGTTACTGGGTGTATAATAATGTTAGTGAGTCCAACCTTTCTCTACAGATCAAGTTGACAGACCCTACTAAATGTAAATGTATATACCTTATGAATTTGCAATTTCTTATGTTGTATCGATCTACCTAAGAAAGGTGCTTGCTCATATGTTTAGTGAAGCATATGCAAGAATATTCACTGCAGCCTATCTATAATAGTGAAAATAGGGAGAGACCATGTTCATCTGCCAGAGATGAATAAATAAACCGAGGTGTGTGGGCGGCCGGATGGCTCAGGTGGTTGGAGCCCGAGCTCTGAACAACAGGGTTGCCGGTTGGATTTCCACATGGGCCAGTGAGCTGTGACCTCCACAACTAGATTGAAGACAACGAGCTGCTGCTGAGCTTCCGGAGGGGCGGCCTGATGGCTCAGTTGGTTAGAGCTCTCAACAAGATTGCCAATTCAACTCACGGTGACTGGACTTGGAGCTGAGCTGCGCCCTCCACAACTAGATTGAAGGATAACAACTTGGAACTGATAAGCCCTGGAGATACACACTGTTCCCCAATATTCCCCAATAAAATTAAAATAAACAAACAAACAAACTGAGGTGTGTTCATGCTAGAAAATATTGTGTAGCAATTCCAAAATGTACCTGATCCCTTTGAACCAACCTGGGAGATCTCCATGAGATGTCATTGATTGATAACTGCAGAGTGATAAATATAGTACATCATTTATGAAAAAGGAAAAAAAAAGTTAAAAAAGGAGGGAGGGAGCGAAGGAGCCAAAAACCACAAAATAATCCGATCTATTTTCTATAGATATACAGGGTCAGTAAGTTAAGGTAAGGTACAAAAGTAAGGTAAAAAAAAAAGTAAGGTAAAAAAGTAAGGTACAAAAGGAGCTCCAGGCAGAGGGCAGAGCCCTCCCAAGACATGGTCCAAAGGCCGAGGCAGAGATGGCTAGAGGTGCTGATGCCACATCTGCAGGAAGTGGAATCCTGGGGGTGGTGTGGTAAAGGAAAAAACCCTCTGGTTTTAAGACATCCACTTCTAAGGTTACCTAAAACGTTCAGACCAAAGTATCACCCTCACCTCCCTCCACCCACTCTACAATGACTTCAGAGTTGTGAGAACCAAAGTGCTCCATCCCAGGAAAAAGAAGGACTTCCTTTGAGGTTAAGATGTGAAATGACAAAGACTACAGCATCTAAGAAGGCCTTCCCAATGCTGAGTGAGACCTCTGCCTCTACCTCCAGAGCCAAGGCAGAAACTAGGGCGAAGGTGGGCTCTTCATCGGGCTCTTAAAAGGAATAGATCAGAAAGGCTTCGGCGGCATCCTTTCAGAGCTCAGGGGCCTGCCATTAAATGGAAGAGGTTCAGAAATGGGTTTCTCTTCTTATTTATGACAGTCCCAAAGGGGCACAATTTGAAAGACGAGGACTTCTTTGCATAATAACATGAGGTATTAACTTTGTTGTAGGTAAGGAAAATTATGGAGCAGTTTGGAAAATGCTTCTCTTCTTATGGATTTAGAATATCCAGTCTGTGAGAATTAACGGATGAGTGTGTGTGTGTGCGTGTGTGTGTGCGTGTGTGTGTGTGTGTGAGTGTGTGTATGAGAGAGATAGAGAGAGAGAGAGAGAGAGTTTTGTGCTTGTCTAATCTCATAGTTAACAGCTGGACACAACTGGAAAAATAAAGAGGTCTACCTGCTTCATACAGTGGCAGTGAAGAACCGGAACTTGCCTTGGAGTACTTACATCTACCTGGACAGTCCTGCTGGAAACTGGCACTATTATTCTAGCCCAGCATTTCCAATAGAAAGTTCTGTGATGAGAATGTTATATATCTACACTGTCCAATATAGGAACCACTAGCCACATGCGGCTATTGAGCACTTGAAATATCAAGGCAATCAAACATTTTAACTTTTATTTACTTTTAATTAATTAGTCATATTTAATCAAATAGCCATATTTGGCTAGTGGCTATTGCATTGGATAGCACCATTCAAGGTTGAATCTGTCCTGTTTGTTTAGAGCAGAGTTTGTCCAAGGGTAGAAGACGCATAGTAGCGAGGTTGGTAGCAGAAAACACTCCCCAACACATGACAGATCAAGCTAGGAACAAGCACCTGGCAAGGCACAAAATCCCTTGGGCACCTCTGATAGTCTCAAGCATACACAGCACATACAAAAACCTCAGATAAGTGACGTTTTCAGAAAAGTCCAAGGAAAGGGGGTATATTAGTGAAATGGAGTGACGTGAAACAGGTATTACAAACAGAATGATAGAACAGTGTAAGAATGATAGAAAGATGACATCTGGGTGAAACCTTCATCTCCATTCCGATTAGTGAGAAGCCCCACTCTGGCAAGTGGCCAAAAGATGCACCAAACACAGCGTTGGGACAGGACTTGCCTGTCTTCCGTAGGCAGGAGAAGGTGGGCACCTTCATCAGGCTCTTAAAAGGAATAGATAAGAAAAGGAAGCAGAGTGGGGGGTTGAGGGAGCCCACAACTTTCTAACCGTTAGACTATATGAAGATCTCCTGGGCCCTTTAGACAAGGTGGTTCTTCAAACGGAGCACAAAGTCTTAGAAGTTTAGACAATCAGTGAGCCCATATTCACTCCTTGCCACCAATCCCCAAGGCATGGAGTGACAATATAATCTTCCTTCCATTTGTTATTTCTTTTCTTGAGGCCAACTTTTACAAACCATATGAGAAGAATATGATATCCATCTGTATGCCCCCAGGTCAGAGAGGTCAGAGTTCAGGATGCAGAACTCCCCTTTGGGAAAACTCTAATACCTCTGCCATATCTGGCATACTAACCAGGGCCCAGATTGCAGTAGCTCCTGGCAAGTAAAGTGTGGGGTGTTGATCTTGTTACTGCTTTGTGGATGATAGGAATCAGAAGCGACTCCAGCGAGTATCTCAGGAGATTGATCCAGGTTGCGGAAAGGAAGAAACAGAAAAGAGAGGGGGGTGGTGCAGGGAGAAAAACACAAGAGGAGACATCTTGCATCCTATCCATCTCATGCCAATGGAAATGTACCAATGGACATTCCTGAAGCAATTCTAACCGTAATGGTTTCTTCCTGAACCAAAGAACTCCAACACCTTCCAGCAGCCGTAAGATAAAGACTAAAATCCTATGCTTAGCCATCAAGACCCAGGCTCACTGGGGCAGGGTCTACCTACTCACACGCCTTGTCTATCCCAAACCCATCCTTTTACTTCTCCCACACACATCATGCCAATTATGGTCTCTACATCATCTTTGTATCAGCTACTTCGACCACACCTAATTCACTCTCACTACATCCTTCCTTTTTCCAACCATTTCTTTAAGACCCTGCTAATACCGTCCCCTTCTGGAAGACTCTCCCAAGTGAATAGTTCAGTGGGAGTTCTCCCTCCTTTTAGCGTATCTAGATTTCTTCAGAAATTTCCTCCTTTGTTATTTAACTCTTTAAATGGTTAATATCTGCTACTAGACAGAGCCCACTGCAGGAATGAGATGTGCTTTTATCATCTCTAAATTTTCCCACCGCACCTAGCCCAGAGCCAGGCATACAGCAGTCACTCAGTGTACTTTGGTTCATTTCAACAAACATTCTGAGTACTAACTCTGTGCCAGGAACTATGCCACCTGTTCGTGCCCGAGTTAACACAGATATTAATAACTGAGAGGTGGCTCTAGTTTATGAGTACATTTATCCCTCCTTCAGACACAGGTGGACCAGTCCCCCATTTTTCTGACTCTTTAAGGCTGGAGATCTCCCTTTGATGAAAGAGACTATCCTCTATATCAGACCTAACTCTTCCCTTTACTACAACCTCACTGAGATATGCACTTGTGTATCTCAGAAGTCTGAAAGCATTCAAGGAGGACAGATATCATCTAAGGCCAAATATAGCTGAACTCCTAGCACTGGCTGAACTCGGGCCTCCCTCTATAATGATAAACAAACAAATAAATCCAAATGGTAAGCAAACAAAGTTTAGCGGTGACCCAAGCTGAGAAATAATTTTTCCAACATAACTCCAAGGGACATTGTGATAAGAGAAACAGTATAATCGGGGGGAAAAAGTGTGGAGAGAGAAAAACATGATCACAGAATTGCAGACTTAAAAGAACAATAGAAGCAGAGAACAACAGACTATATTCTACAGAAAACAGAATCAGTGAATTAGTAAACAAATTAGAAAGGAATTCTGAGAAATTGAAGGAAAAACATGAAAAGAAGAACATTATGAGATCCAGGAGAAAATGCCAGACAAGGCAAAGTAGGTATAAAAGAAATTTTAGGAGAGAATTGATTAGATGAAGATCTATGATCAAAGAAATAGCTGCAGAAAACTTCCCTGAGGTGCGCAGGGTTGCAGACGCCAGGGAATACGGCACTAAAAATCTCATACGAGGTACCCGCTCTCACTGAGTACACACACACAATCAAGAATATTTCAGATGTTAATGTTTTAAAGAAAAAGTAACATAAAAGAAAGACTTGGTGATAGAATGGCTACTTTAGATTAGGTAGTCAGGGAAGAATTATCTGAGGTGGCAGTTAGTCCTGAATGAAAGAAGGCATTAGTCATGCCTTCTAGGTACAGGGACTACGTAGTGCAAAAGCATGGCATAGTCAAGGAAAAGAAAGAAGGCCAGCATTGCTGGAGCATAGTTAGCAAAGGGGAGGGTGGTATGAGATGAGGTTGCAACGGTAGGCTGGGGGTAGATTACATCAGCTATGGTAAGAAGTGTAAGTTAGAGAGAAGCCATAGGAGAGTTTTCAGGTGGAAAATGGTCATTTAGGCTGCTGAGTGGAGAATGGGTTGTAGTAAGATAAAAGTAGAAACAAGGAGACCAATCAGTAACCTATTTCAGTAGTCTAGAGAAGGGATGACAGCAAACTTGGACTTGAGTTTCACAGTGGCTATAAAATAAAGAGATGGGAAAAGATACAATAAGCAAGAAGAAATCAGAAGTAGCAACAGAAAATAATGACTAAATGAAATCAGTTATTTTGTTATGACATTCCAAAATGAAGACATTCATAAATATTTCTGCGCTGAATAACAGCTTACAAAATAACAAAAACAACCAGGAATAAAAAATGTAATTCAAGAAAAAATGGCAAAATCATTACCATAATGGATACTTCAACATACTTCTTTCAATCTTTGACCGATCAAACAAAAAAATAAGGATATAGAGAACTTGACTATTATCGATAATTAACAAACTTGGTTTAATAAAGATATTAACACTACATCCCATAAATATTGAATATACATTCTGTTCAGAAAGTCATAAAAACAACCTCAACAAAATTCCCAAAGTGGAAATTTAATTGCCCATATTCTCTGACCATACTGTTATAACAACAGAAATAAAAATCAAGACGTTAAATAAAAATTTCAATCACCCTGACATATTTTTTAAATATCTAAGTAATTGTAGGTCAAAGAGGAAATCAAAACTGCAAATACATAAAAAGAAATATCAATTATCATGGTACATAGTAAAAACATATGGGATGGATTATGGAAAAATTCCTTGAAACACAAAAAAAGAATTTCAGGATGTAGAAAGCTGGGAAGAGGGCCAGCCCAGTGGCTCAGGAGGTTAGAGCTCCATGCTCCTAACTCCTGAAAGCTGCCGGTTCGATTCCCACATGGGCCAGTGGGCTCTCAACCACAAGGTTGCCAGTTCAATTCCTCGACTACCGCAGGGGATGGTGGGCAGCATCCCCTGCAACTAAGATTGAACACAGCATCCAAGGGATGGTGGGCTGCGCCCCCTGCAACTAGTAACAGCAACTGGACCTGGAGCTGAGCTGTGCCCTCCACAACTAAGATTGAAAGGACAACAACTTGACTTGGAAAAAAGTCCTGGAAGTACACACTATTCCCCAATAAAGTCCTGTTCCCCTTCCCCAATAAAATCTTAAAAATAAAAAAAAAGCTGGGAAGAGTATTGCTCACATCTAACAAGAATAACAGCAGCCAGATAAACTACAATGTTATATATTTTCCTTAATCCATCAGAGATATGAGGGCAACCAAAAAGCATAAAATCTAGGGCCTACCCGGTGGCTCAGGCAGTTAGAGCTCCATGCTCCTAACTCCGAAGGCTGCCGGTTCAATTCCCACATGGGCCAGTGGGCTCTCAACCACAGGGGATGGTGGTCTGCGCCCCCTGCAATTAGCAATGGCAACTGGATGTGGAGCTGAGCTGGGCCCTCAACAACTAAGACTGAAGGACAACAACTTGACTTGGAAAAAAAAAAAAAGTCCTGGAAGTACACACTGTTCCCCAATAAAGTCCTGTTAAAGTCCTGTTTCCCTTCCCCAATAAAATCTTAAAAAAAAAAAAAAGCATAAAATCTAAGGAAAGGTAGGTGCCACCAATGAGAGATGGAACATGAGCACAGGTTTACTGTGGCAGAGCACAAAAAAAAACATGGCACCACAGAAGCAGGTAAGAAAAATGCACATAAAATTTTTAAACAAATTGCTAAAAATGAAGTACGAGCTATGTGAGCATGTGGGACTCCGGGGAGTCTCAGACAGAAGGGAAATTCACCTCTCACATGCTCTTCTCCACAGCCCTTCACTGGGTTCCCACAAGGAAGACTGGCTCTCTATCCTGGGGGCTTTCTCAGTGATCCTGACTGTCATTCTCTCCATGACAGCCATACTCTTCCTTATGTCTCTGGTCGGCCTTGGTCAGGAGAGAACAGTATGTCCCTCCCACATGGTAGGATACTTTTAAAGATCTGGGGCCAGATCATTTCCTGACCCTTCCATTGGCCAACAGAATTTTCAACCTCTCGAAGACTGAGGCTGGACTGGAACAACACAAGATCCTCACTGGCCCCCACCACTATGCTAGCAAGCATGAGCACCAGGAGATTACTGCTGGGGAGGGGCAAGAGGCCTCGGGAAAATCCCTCCGAGGTACAAGTGGCCTGGGAAGCCTCAAAGCTGCAGGTGGAGCGGGAACATTATAAAAATAAAACTAAAACTTATGGAAACTCAGCTTCTATCCTAAGCAAAAGGGTTTGAAGCTGGAGGAACACTGAAGGCAAACATAAAAACAAAACAGAACAAAAAACCTCGAACCTTACATACTAATTAAATTGACTCAAATCCCCACATTAATGGCTTAAAAGAACTGTGCACAGTTCCAGAAAAAAAATCCGATTGGCATCATGAGCTAACTCACTACATTGCAATAAAAATTACAAAACACATACACACAAAAAAAACAACAAGAAAATAAAATGGTGTTAATAGGCAAAGCAATGATCAGAAACAGAATCAGGGAAAACCCAGATGTGACAGGGAATTTACTATATCTATGATAAATAAATTAAACGCTTAAGTGAAATAAATGGCTAACATGTATGAACAGATGGTGAATTTCAGCAGAAATATGGAAATATAAGAAAGAATCAAATAGAAATTCTAGGATAAAAAATACAGTAAAGGAGCTGAAGAATGTCTTTGACAGGATCATTGTACACTCAACTCCACCAAAAAAAAGAATCAAGGAATTTGAAGCTAGGGTAATAGAAACCATGTTTCCCCGAAAATAAGACCTAGCCAGACAATCAGCAATAATGCATCTTTTGGAACAAAAATTAATATAAGACCCAGTATTATATTTTTTTATTATTATATTATATTATATTAATTATATTTATATTGTATTTATTATATTATATTATATTAATTATATTACATTATATAGACCCGGTCTTATATTATAGTAAAATAAGACCAGGTCTTATATTAATTTTTGCTTTAAAAGACGCATTACAGCTGATTGTCTGGCTAGGTCTTATTTTCAGGGAAACACAGAATTACTTAAAGTGAAACACAGAATTACTTAAAGTGAAACATAAAGAGAAAAAAGTGTGTAAAAAAACCCAGAATATTCAGGAGCTGTGAGACAATACCAAATTGTCTAACATACATGTAATTAGAATCCCAGAAGGAGGAAATATAGTTAAAGAAACATTGAAAGACAGGTTAGCCAAGAATTTTCAGAAAATTATGAAAAACATAAATTAGAGATACATGAAGCTCAGAAATCACAAACTGGATAAATACGTCCCTGCCTCATCATGCTTAGACACATCATATTCGAATGCTGGAAAACCAAAGACAAAATCTTGAAGGCAGCAAGAGAAAAAAGAAACACTGCACACAGAGAAACAAATATTAAGAGTTATAACAGACAAATTCAGAAACTATGTAACCCATAAAACAACAGAATGAGATCTTCAAAGGGTTGGGGGGGAGAAAAAAGCTGTCAACCAAAATTCAAGACCCAGTGATACAATTTTTTTAAAACTAAAGGAAAAATATCTTTTCAAAAAAATATTTTTCTTAGAATAGTTTTAGGTTCACAAAAAAATCGAGCCGAAAAGTACAAAGTTCCCAGATACCCCCTGCCTCTCACAGCCTCTCCCACTATTAACATCTTGCCCCCACTGTGGTACATGTGCTACAACTGATGAACCTTAACTGATACATCATTACCATCAAAGTCCACCTGTTTACTGTCAGGTTCATTCTTGATGTTGTATATTTTATGGGTTTGGACAAATATATGATGACATGTATCCACCACTATATCATAGTGAATAGTTTCATTCCCTAAAAATCCTCTGCACTCTGCCGATTCATCATTTCCTCCACCAATCCATGATCTTTTTACTGTCTGCAGTTTTGACTTTCCCAGAATTTCATGTAGTTGAAGTCATACATTATGTAGCCTTTTCAGATTGACTTTTTTCACTTACAAATATGCACTTAAGGTTCCTCCAAGTCTTTTCGTGGCTTAATAGCTCATTTCTTTTTAGTGCTGAGTAATATTCTGCTGTCTGGATGTACCACAGTTTATCAATTCACCTAATGAAGGACGTCTTGATTGCTTTCAAGTTTTGGCAACTATGAATAAAGATGCTATAAACATTTGTGTGCAGGTTTTTGTGTGGATATAAGTTTTAACTCATTGGATAAATAACAAGGAATGTGATTGCTGGATGATATGAAAAGGCTATGTTTAATTTTGTAAAAAATTGTTGAACTACCTTCCAACATGGCTGCAAAATCATTATTGATATAATTTGATTAATATCTATTACATTTGTTACCATTTTCCAATTGTTGCTCTTATTCTTTGTTCCTATTTTTGTCTTCCATTCTTTTTCTGTCTTTTGTGGTTTTAATTAAACATTTTATATAATTCCATTTTCTCTCCTTTCTTAGCATATTAATTATACAGTAGTACCTCGGTTTTCGAACATCTCTGTTGACAAACACTTCGGTTTATGAACACTGTAAACCCAGAAGTGAATTCTTTGGTTTTCCGAACACGCCTCGGAAGTCGAACATGTCACGTAGCTTCCGCTGAGTACAAGATGCTGAGGCCTAGCTGTCGGCTGTTTACCAATGTTTCAGAGCTCCAACGGTCTTCCGGAATGGATTACGTTCGAAAACCAAGGTACCACTGTACTTCTATTCACAGCTTTACTTTTTTTAGTGATTGTCCTAGAGTTTGCAATATACATTTACAACTAATCCAAGTCCACTTTCAAATAACACTATACCACTTCACAATGTGGTATTTTTTTCCTCTGGCTTCTTTCAAGATTCTTTTTTTTATCTTTGATTTTCTGCAGTTTGAGTATGACATGACTAGTTGTAGTTTTTTTTGCTTGTTTATTTTTGGTTTTGTTTTTTGGGTTTTTTTGGTATTTATCCTGCTTGTTATTCTCTGAGCTTCCTGGATCTGTGGTTAGTTCCTGACATTAATTTGAGGAAATTCTCAGTTATTAATGCTTCATATATTTCTTCTGCTCTTTTCTTACTAGTCCTAGAATTCTGGTTATGTGTACTTTATACCTCTTATAGGTGTCCCACAGTTCCTGGATATTCTGGTTTGTTTCAAAGTTTTTTCTTCTCTTTGTTTGTCGTTTTGGTTAGTTTCTATTGACATATTTTCAAGCCCTCTGTTTTTTCTTTGTCTGTGTCTAATATCCTGATGAGCCCATCAAAGGCACTCATTTGTGACATTTATTTCCAGCATTTTCTTTTGATTCTCTCTTAGAGTTTCCATATCTCTGTTTACATTACCCATCTGTTCTTGCATGCTGTCTACTTTTTCTATTAGGGCCCTTAGCAAATTAATCATAGTTGTTTTAAATTTATGGCCTGATAATTCCAACATCCCTGCCATACCTGGGTTTAATTCCGATGCTTGCTCTGTCACTTCAAACTGTAGTGAGTAAAAGTAACTCCGGTGATTAGGCATTTAGTATTGTAGTGGTGAGGTAGGGAGAGAATGGAAGAATTTTATCGTCCCATGATTGGTCTCAAGCCTTTTGGTGAGCCTATGCACCTTAACTATCAATTTCACCAAACTTCTCAGTTTTTTACCCCTTAGGTGGGAGAAAATGGCTAGTGGGGCTGGAGTTGTTATTTCCCTTCCTCCTGATTGGTTAGGCTTTGATAAAACCTTGGCATGTTATGCTTGGATAACATAGTTTCTCCTAAGGGCAGGCCTTATTAAAAACAGAATGTGCTGGCATACGAGGTCGGAAAATTAAGTTCATAAACTTATCCCAGAAAAAGTGCTACACATCTCATTGGTGAATATCACTATGGTCACCTTCGAAGTGCTTCCCTTGGGAAGCTATGCACCAACGCCAGCACCTAGTCCCCTCTTCAAAGCAATTTTGGAACTCCTTTTCTGGAATAGTCATCAGTGCTGTCATCATATTACCCTCGATGTCCTGAATGTCATCAAACTGTCTTCCTTTCAATATTTCCTTTATCTTCAGGTAAAAAAAGAAATCATTGGGGGGGGGGGCGGTCAGATCATGTGAGTAGGGAGGGTGTTCCAATACAGCTATTTGTTTACTGGCTAAAAACTCCCTCACAGACAGTGCTGTGTGAGCTGGTGCATTGTCGTGATGCAAGAGCCATGAATTGCTGGTGAAAAGTTCAGGTCATTTTCATGTAATTTTTTCATGTAGCCTTTTCAGCACTTCCAAATAGTACACTTTGTTAAGTGTTTGTTCAGTTGGTACAAATTCATAATGAATAATCCCTCTGATATCAAAAAAGGTTAGCAACATCGTTCTGACTCTTGATTTGGACTAACAAAACTTTTTTAGTCGTAGAGAATTGGCTGACTTCCATTGTGCATTCTGATGCTTTGTTTCAGGTTTATATTGGTACACCCAGGTTTTATCACCAGTGATAACATGGCCCAGAACATGGTCTTGTCTCTCCAAAAGGTCTTGGCAAACTTTGACTCTCCTTTGCTTTTGTTCATCAGTGAGCTCCTTCGGGACCATTTTTGCACACACCTTTCTCATGCCAAGATTTTCAGTTAAGATTTTCCTAACTGTTTCTTTATCGATGTTTACTTGGTTTGCTATGCTTCTCACAGTCAGCCCTCGATTTTGACACAATTTGACAAATTTTTGCAATGTTTTCGTCTGCTTGTTACTGGCTGCCCTGACTTCTCTTCATCAGTGACACATTCTCTCCCCTCAGAAAAACATTTAATCCGTTTGTACACTGCCGTTTTCTTCATGGCTTTATCCCCATAAACTTGGACTAACATGTCCCTGGTTTTTCTTCCACTCTTGCCAAGTTTAACAAGAAATTTAATGACTGTTTGTTGCTCTAATTCAAGCTCAGAGATTCTCGCAATGGCACACAAAAACATGCAACAACAATAATGAATACCACTCAGCAAGACACTGCCACATATAGACACAAACACAGCTGTGAGACGCTGATACACCAAGGTAACGAAACCTTACCGAGCTGTTTGTACAGTGCTGCCAATGTAAGCGCATGGTGGCAAATTCGTGAACCTAATTATCAGACCTCATAATTCAAAACTTTTTTTCTCTACCCCTCCTGGATGCATGGAGGATTTTTCTGTCATCTTCACTGTGGAAATTGGTAGAGTTTCTAAAGGTATAACTCATAAAAGTATGGGAGCCTTACAACTGGGATTCCCCTGGAGTTTTTACCTCTCAAACTTGTCCATACAGAGTCTCCAGCAATTTGTTAATCACAGTTCAGGTTTTTCTATCCCAGTATTCATTTCCAAGGAGGTGGGTTTCTGCTTCAGTAAGTTGTCATTCTGTCTATTTACCTGTCTATCTCTCCAATTTATGGAGCAGAACTTTGCCCTGTGACCTCAGTCATCTAATAAATCTAAAAAGAGTTGTTGATTTTTCAGTTTGTTCAGTTTTATTTGTTGTCAGGGTGGAATGGCAACTTCTAAGCTCCTTATATGCTGGACTAGAAACCAAAAGTCTGGAATATGTTTTCAGATAAATAAAAGCTCATCATTCCCTACATACAGATCTGCCCTACAAAAACTTGGATCTACAGAAAAAAAAAATAAGGTGTCTGGGAAAGGTTACATGAAGAGAGATACAATTTTTTTTTCATTTTTTTAATCACTTCAAAGATAATTAACTGTCTAAAGCAAACACAGTAGCAAAGTATTATGAAATTATAGTATATGATAAAGTAAAATGTATACTATAGCACAAAATTGGAAGGAAGAAATTAGGAGTATTATTACAAGGTTCTTAAACTATACATAAATAATTTTATTTGAAGAATGATTATGATTAATTAAGGACTATATTGAAACCTCTAGAACAACCACTAAAATTAAGAGGTACAAATAATAAGCCAATAATGGAGATAAAATGGAATCATAAAAAATCGCCAATCCAAAACCAGACAAAAAAAGAGAAAAAAAGAATAAATGGAACAAATAGGAATTAACTAGAAAAATGGTAGGTTTTAATCCAACTATATCATAATCATATTAAATGTAAATGGTCTAAACACAAATTAAAAGATAGTGGTTATCAAACTGGATGAAGAAGCAAGACAGTTATATGCTGTCTACAAGAAACTCACTTTCAGTGTAAAGATACATGGATAGGTTAATAGTAAAATAATGTTAAGAGAATGAAACACAAGCCACAACCTGGGAAAAAGTATTTGCAAAATACACCTCTGACACAGGACTGTTACCCAAAATATACTAAGAAATCTTAAAACTCAACAGTAGGAAAACAACCCAATTTAAAAATAGGCAAATTATCTGAACAGACACCTCATCAAAGAAGATATATAGAAGGCAAATAAGTATATGAAAAGATGTTAAATATCATATGTCATTAGGGGAACTGCAAATTAAAACAATGAGATATTCCTTTCGTTGATGGTGGAAATGAAAAATGGAACAGTCACTTTGGAAGATAGTTTGGCAGTTTCTTACAAAGCTAAACATAACCTTACCATATGATCCAGAAATTATGATTCTCTGTGTTTACCCAAATGAACTGAAAACTTATGTCTACAAAAAAACCTGCACACAGATGTTTACAGCAGCTTTATTCATAATTGTCAAAACCTGAAAGCAAACAAGATGTCTTTCAGTAGGTAAATGGAAAAACAAACTGTAATACATCCATATAATGAAATATTATTCATCCATATAAAGAAATGAGCTATCAAACCATGAAAATACACGCAGAATCTTAAATGCATATTGCTAAGTAAAAGAAGCCAACCTGAAAAGGCTACATAATGTATGACGCCAACTACATGATATCCCGGGAAAGGCAAAACTATGGAGACACTAAAATGATCAATGGTGGTCAAGAGTTCAATGATGGAAAAGGAATGAATAAACAGGTGGAATATGGGTCATTTTTAGCACATTCATGCTGTGAAACTATTCAGCATGGTACAGTAATGGTGGATACGTGTCATTATGTATTTGTCTAAATCCATAGAAGTATAAGACAAAAAGTGAACCCTATTGTAAACTATGGACATTATTTAATAATAATGTACAAATATAGCCCTATGAACTGCAACAAACGTGTCACACTAAAGCAAGATGTTAATAATAACAGAAACTGTGTTGGGCAAGGAGAAAGAGGTAAAGGGGAAAACTGTAATTTCTGTAATTTCAGATTTTCTGTAAATCTTAACTTCCCTTAAAAGAGTCTATTAATTTTTTTTAAAGTCAAATGATGGAAAACAATATACCATTAAAACATAAATCAAAAGAAAGCTGGAGTAACTATATTAATATCAGACAAAGCAGACTTCAGGACAAGAAATATTACCAAGAGGCACATTACATGGTAAAAAAGGGGTAAATTAACCAAGAATACATAACAATCCTAATTGTGCACGCCCCTAACGAAGAGTTTCAAAACACATAAAGCAAAAACTGACAGAACTGAGTAGAAATAGAAAGATCCACAATTATAGTTATACTTCAATATTCCTCAGTAATTTACAGAATAGAAAATAAAGATACAGAAAACCTGAACAATACTATCAACCAACTTGATCTAGTAACATTTATAGTTCACAGCACAATATACATTCTTTTCAACCACACATGAAACATTCACCAGGTATACCATATTCTTTGCCATAAACCAATCATCAACAAATTTAAAACCAAAATCATACCAAGTGTGTTCTCTGACCACAACAGGATTAAATTAGAAGTGAAAAAACACAAAGATATCTGGAAAACCCCCAAACATTTGGAAATTAAGCAACATGCCCCTAAATAACACATGAGTCAAAGTGGAAGTCATAAAGGAAATTAGAAAATATTTTAAATTGAATTTAAGTGGAAACACAATGTACCAAAATTTATGTGATGACTTGACCAAGTCATCAAGGTTTACATCACCAGTGATAAGTCATGTTGATGTAACATGTCTCTAAAATGATTCAACAAGGAGGATGCATTCTTCTCTAAAATCTGTAACTTCAGTCTAATCATTAAAAAAAAAATCAAACATGTTGATGGCCCTTATATAAAATATATGACCAGTACTCTTTAAAATTGCTTACACCATTGAAAACAGGAAAGAATAAATGAAAAACACATGATGACTGAATGTACTGTGTATTCTGGATTGGATCCTGGAACAGAAAAAGGTCAGTAGTAGAAAAGGTGAAATCTGAATAAACTCCGCAACTTGAGGTAATAGTAATATATCAACGTTAATTTCTTAATTTTGAAAAATATGGCATGATTGTATAAGTTGTTAGCATTAAAAGAAGTTGGGGTATATATACCCCAACTTCTTTTAATGCTAACAACTTATACATCCATGCCATATATATATGTATATATATATGAGAACTCTCTGTACTTACTATCTTTGCAACTTTTTTTTTTAAGATTTTATTGGGGAAGGGGAACAGAACTTTTTTATTGGGGAACAGTGTGTACTTCCAGGCCTTTTTTCCAAGTCAAGTTGTTGTCCTTCCAATCTTAGTTGTGGAGGGTGCCGTTCAGCTTCAAGTTGTTGTCCTTTCAGTCTTAGTTGTGGAGGGCGCAGCTCAGCTCCAGGTCCAGTTACCATTGTTAGTTGCATGGGGCGCAGCCCACTATCCCTTGCTGGAGTAGAACTGGCAACCTTGTGGTTGAGAGGATGCGCTCCAACCAACTGAGCCATCTGGGAGCTCAGCTCAGCTCAAGGTGCCGTGTTCAATCTTAGTTGCAGGGGGCGCTGCCCACCATTCCTTGCGGGACTCGAGTTGAACCGGCAACCTTGTGGTTGAGAGCCCACTGGCCCATGTGGGAATCGAACTGGCAGCCTTCAGCGTTAGGAGCATGGAGTTCTAACCGCCTGAGCCACCGGGCCGGCCCCTGCAACTTTTATATAAATCTAAAATTATCCTGATATAAAAAGTTTTATTGAAATTTTTACACGATACAGCCAAAGTAGTGCTTATGCAAAATGTGTATCATTAAATGCTTATATTAGAAGAAAAGCGTCCAGTCAATAAAATAACCTTCTACACTAAGAGTATAGAAAAGAATAGCAAATTAAATGCAAAATAATCAGAAGGAAAGAAATTTTTTGGTAAGGGCAGAAATCAATGAAACTGGAAACAGAGAAACAATACAGAAAATCCATAAAAACAAATGTTAATTATTAGAAAAGAACAATAAAACACAAACTTCAGACTGACAGTGAAGAAAAAAAGACACAAATGACCTATATCAAGGATGAAAAAAGGGCTATCACTACACCACTCTGACATTAACAAATTCAACTTGGATGAAATGGAAAAAGTCCTTGAAAGACACAAACTACCAAAAGCTCATTCAAGAAAAAGTAAACAGGGCCGGCCTGGTGGCTCAGGCGGTTAGAGCTCCGTGCTCCTAACTCCAAAGGTTGCCGGTTCGATTCCTTGAGTCACAGTGGGCAGCGCCTGCAACTAAGATTGAACACGGCACCTTGAGCTGAGCTGTGCCCCGAATGGCTCAGTTGGTTGGAGCCGCGTCCTCTCAACCACAAGGTTGCCGGTTTGACTCCTGCACGGGATGGTGGGCTGTGCTCCCTGCAACTAGCAACAGCAACTGGACCTGGAGCTGAGCTGCGCCCTCCACAATTAAGACTGAGAGGACAACAATTTGAAGCTCAACAGCACCCTCCACAACTAAGATTAAAAGGACAATTTGACTTGGGGGGAAAAAAAAAAAAGGCCTGGAAGTACACACTGTTCCCCAATAAAGTCCTGTTTTCCGTCCCCATAATAATAATAATACCAAGGGCTGACAAGGGCAACTAGAATTTTCAGATGTTGCTTGTGGGAATGTAAAATCATTTTTGAAAACAGCTTGGGCAGTTTTTAAAAAATATATAACACTTACTATATGACCCAATAATCCTGCTTACTGGTATTTACCTAAGAGATGAAAATTTATGTTCACACAAAAACCTGCATGCAAATATTCTTAGTGGCTTTATTCATAATCACTAAAAACTGGAAACAACCTATATGTCCTTCAACTAGTGAATGCAATACAAATGGTGGTACATCCTTACAGTGGAATACTATTCATTCATTTAAAGGAACAAACTCCTGATAAAACATGGATGAATACCAAATTCATTATGCTAAGCAAAACAAGCCAGATCGAAAAGGATACATTCTACACGACTCCACTTATGTTAAAACTCTGGAAAAGGCAAAGCCATAGGGATGGAAAACAGATCAGTGGTTGTCAACAAGAGTTGAGGTTGGGAAGAAAGTTTAGCTCTAAAGGGGAATGATCAGGGAATAACTGGGGTGATGAAACTGTGGTTGTAGATACATAGGGTCATGTATTAACAAAGAGTTAATTTTATTGTATGAAAGCTTAAAAACAACCAGGATATAGAGAGAAAGATGAAATTCAGACTATGACAAATTAATCTATTAATAACTTAATCAAACTTACATTTATGGCTTACTTACTAACTGTATTAGAAATTAATAACTATACTGAAAGAGATGGGAAATAAAGGAGCTGATCTAAGTAATTCTAGAAAACAGTGTTTTGACTAGATACTCTAAAGATGAAAATAAAAAGAAATGGACATAAATACTGTACTGTAGCATAGTTGGTAAAATTTGTTTCTCAAAGGGCTTTGGATTAGCAACTCTGACACTACTTTATTTATATACTAAAACTGAACAAATAAATATATTGTAGGTAATGAGAGTCTGGTTTCTTACTGTTGGAGAAAGAAGGTAGAATTAGGCAAAAGGAAGAGCTAGTGTGAACCGTGTGGTGCTGGGCTAGAGTTGGCATTATCAATATGGACTCTTTTTTTATATGTATATACAGATATGTAGGCAGAAAAATAAATATAGATGTGTGTATATGCATGGGTTAGTATACCTACATTTATTTTTTAGCACTAGTTGCTAAAAAGCACTAGAAGTAGTGATATCCCAGCAGCAATAAGCACACTTGGTTCCCATACCTTGATTTCTTACTACCATTTTCCAACAATAAAACCATGGCTCCTAGGAGAATTAATTGATCCCTGAGGCAATCAAGAATATATATAAGATGAGCATGGAGCATTTTTTGGTGTCAGAAAGTGCTTAAAATATGGCAACGTATGGAAAGGGCACAGAGACCATCTGAAAAAGTTCCAAATGGACAAAGTGGGAACAACTTGAGCAACAAAATATGTAACAAAAAAATATTAGAGTATAGCATAGAGAATAAAATAAATAGCTAAGAGTTCATGGTAATACATAGAAATGACTGAGTAAGCATATAAATGAGGAAGAAGAAACAAATGTTCCTTATAGAAGAATTATAATTAATAAATGTAGAAGAAATGAGGGAAGACAGAAAATCACCATTAGAATGCTACAGTAATAACTCTTGAAAAACCTACCAATGGATGCTTAAATTGGCAGGTGAAAGTTTAAACTAAAACAGGGTATTTTCATAGTCTCAAAGTAATTTTTGTGACCTTGGATTAGGCAATGGTTTCTTAAATGTTATGCATAAAGTACAAGTAATCAAAGGAAAAAATAAATAAATTGTACTTCAACAAAATTGAAGAGTTTTGTACATCAAATGACACCATCAAGAAAGTGAAGACAGGCCACAGAATGGAAGAAATGTTTTCAAATTATATGTCTGATAAGGATCTCTCTACACATTTTTTAACTGGGTTGTTTTTTTGCTGTTGAGTTGAATGAGTTCTTTATAAATTTTGGATATTAACCCCGTATCAGATGTATCATTGACAAATATCTTCTCCCAACGGACACTTCTCTTATTAGGGAGACCACTTCATGGACAGTGTAGATACTTGACCACTGCAGTGTATACCTGAAACTGAAGCTGAATAATAATGAATGTCAACTATAATTTTATATATATATATATATATATATATATATATATATATGTGTGTGTGTGTGTGTGTGTGTGTGTGTGTGTGTATATACATATATACACATATATATATATAAAATTATATATATATGTATATATATATATATATATATATATATATACACACATATAGTCACAGGATGTGGAGTACAGCATAGGGAATAGAGTCAGTGGAATTGTAACAACTATATACGATGTCAGAGGGGTAGTAGATTGGGGGAGAGGGGTTATCACTTTGTGAGGGGTATAAATGTCTAACTACTACACTGTTTTGTACACCTGAAACTAATAAAAGAAAGAAAAGAAAGAAAGAAAAAGAAGTCCATCACAGTCAAATGGAGGTCACCCAGTCCTTCAGGACAGACATGAGCAAACAGACAGGTGATACTGGAACTCAGGCTGAAAGGGCAGATACAGGGACTAAGTGTTGCATTCATACAACCACCAATCTATGTATTTGTCCATGATGGAGACAGAAAACTCAACACAGGAAGTGGCTTAGAAAACAAAATTCTAAAAAGGAAAGCACGCCACTCTTAGAAAACATCTGATCCTAGGGCTGGCCAGATCAGTAACAGTTCTGAATGGAATCACAGAGGAGGCTCATCTGTAGAAAGAGGCTGGCTTTTGACTTCAAGGTCTACCTGATTTCTTCAGTGAAAGCTTTCCTAGGTATATATCCAAGGGAACTGAAAGCAGGGATTTGAACAGATATTTGTAGACCAATATTCATAGCAGCATTTTTCACAGTAGTCAAAATGTGGAAACAGGGTGGCCTGATAGTTCAGTTGGTTAGAGCACAAGCTCTTAAGATTCCCACATGGGCCAGTGAGATGCACCCTCCACAACTAGATTGAAGACACCGAGCTGCTGCTGAGCTGCCGAAGGGGTGGCCAGATGGCTCAGTTGGTTAGAGTGCTGGTTCAATTCCCATATGGGATGGTGGGCTGTGTCCCCTGCAACTAAGGTTGAAAATGGCGACTAGACTTGGAACTGAGCTGCGCCCTCCACAATTAGATTGAAGTACAATGACTTGGAGCTGATGGGCCCTGGAAAAACACTCTGTTCCCCAATATTCCCCAATAAAAAAAATTTTTTTTTTGAATGTGGAACCAGTCCAAGTGTCCATCAACAAATGAATGGACAAATGTGGCATATAAACAGAATACTATTCAGTCACAAAAAATAATTAAATTCTGATATTTGCTACATGGATGGGCTGTGAAAACATGCTTACTGAAATAAGCCAGACACAGAAGGTCAAATATTTTATGATTCCACTTATATAAGGTACCTAGAATAGGCAAATTCACAGAGACAGAAAGCGGAATAGCAGTTACCAGGCGTTAGTGGAATAGGAGAAGGGAGAGTTATTGTTTAATGGTTACACAGTTCATGTTGGAGGTGATTAAAAAAAGTTTTGGGATAGATAGTAGTGATGAGAACACCACTAATCTTGTGAATGTATTTAATGCTACTAAATTATACACTCACAAATGATCAAAACAATAAATATGTTATGCATATTTTGCCACAATAAAATTTAGAAATAAAACCAAAACCTGATTCTTTAAAAATATTTTCAAATAGTCAAAATGGTCAACAAAAGAAATCAGCAAACAGTGAGTGAAGAATAAAAATAATAATACAAGAGATGTCATCAAAATGGCAGCGTGAGATGAGCCTCTGGAAATCTCCCTTGGGATTTACAACAAATTGAAAAACTATAAATCCACAAAGGACTCCCTGCACAGCAGACAGGCAAGATGAAGAGTCTCACTACTGAGTTCACCTAAAGATGGGCAAATTGTGTGAGCAGGGGAGGAAGGAAGGGAGAAGTGCGGAGACGGAGCCGCCCGGGCGCAGGACGCAAACCTAGCTCAGTGCTCCGAGCTCGCTGCATCCCGGAACTACCACAGCTGCGGGAGAAGAACTCGGACTGCTAGGGCTCCGCTTTTGGCCCACAGGGCTGAGGGGACAGCATATAACACGGCTGAACCTAACGCTCACCGCAGAGACCTCGGAGCAAAGACTCAGGGAAGAAGGCTGAAAATGGTGGTTTAAGCCCTCACTACCGAGCAGAGAACAGAAGCCTTAGGCACTGAGACTAGCCGCCCCCTCCCTACCTTCCCAGAGCCCACCCCGCCCCCACCTGCCCGGTGCTAGAAGCGGAACAGTAGCAGGGTCAGATCAAAAGAACAGAATATTTGCTGTTCTGAGGACTGTGGTCCACAGACACAGATTCACAGCCCAACTAGTTCCAGCAAAGGGGAGGGAGCTATGGAAGCAGCACCAGCTATGGTGGTGGTCGCCGCCATTGCTCTGGGCCACCTCTCATAACCCATCCAGCCCCTGTCCCCACCTATCTGGACTGATTCCTGAAGGAGTAAACAGAACTGCTGAAACACACGGGCTTTGAATCTGGTGCAGGAAGAGCTTTGGAACTTCAAAAGCTCTCCGCATCCTCACAGGGAAGAAGTGCCCTATAACCCAGGCGAACTGTTAACAGAGGAGAAGCCCACCTTCCAGGGAATCCCGCCATTGTGTGAGAAGCTGGAATAGTGCAGAGAAAACATAACATTACAGTATGAGAGAGAAAAATAGCCTGCAGTCGGAAAGAAAAAAAAAATTCTACAAAAACATACTGGAAAACAAACCAAAGAACTCTTCCTATCAACCTATTGCAAAACCCACTCCTGTAGATGTCTAGGAAGAGAAATAATAAATCATTACTTGCTGTGAATAACCAAGGCAACAAGTCAGCTCAGAAAGAAAGTGAAAAGTCTCCAAAAAATTAACTTAAAGATATGGAAATATGTGACTTAAATGACAGAGAATTCAAGATTGCAGTTCTGAAAAAAATCAACGAGATGCAAGAAAACACAGAAAGGCAGGTTTAATGAACTCAGAAACACAATCAAAGAACAACATGAACATTTTACCAAAGACATTGAAATTTTAAAAAAGAACCAAATGGAATTTCTGGAGATTAAGAACTCAATAGAAGAAATTAAGAATGAAATAGCCAGCTTAGGTAGTAGAGTTGACCAGATGGAGGAAAGAATCAGTGACATCGAAGATAGAAACCTGGAAATGACACGGATGGAAGAAGAAAAAGACTTGAGCCTTAAAAGAAATGAAAGAACTCTACAAGAACTTTCTGACCCCATCAGAAAGAGCAATATAAGAATAAAGGGCAAACCAGAAGGAGAAGAGCAGAGAAGAGAACAGAGAGTATATTCAAACAAATAGTTGATGAGAACTTCCCAAACTTGTGGAAAGAACTGGACCCTTGAATCCAAGAAGCAAATAGAACACCTAATTACCTCAACCCCAACAGGCCTTCTCCACGGCACATTGGAGAAGATATCAAAAATCAAAAACAAAGAAAGAATCCTCAAGGCAGCAGGGAAAAGAAGACGGTAACCTACAAAGGAAAACCCATTAGATTATCATCAGATTTCTCAGCAGAAACTCTACAAACCAGGAGGGAGTGGAACCAAATATTTGAACTATTGAAAGAGAAATTATGAGCCAAGAATAATATACCCGGCAAAGATATCGTTTAGATATGAAGGAGTAATAAAGACCTTTCCAGACATACAGAAGCTGAGGGAATTTTCTAATACACGACCTGCACTACAAGAAATACTAAAAAAGGCTATTCGACTACCATCAACCGGGACAATTTGTGGCAACCAAAACATAAAAAGGGGGAGAGTAAAGGCCTGAACCAGAATATGGGAATGGAGAAAGTAGGCATGCTGAAGAAAATGGAATACTCTAAATATCAAACTTTCCTTTACATAAACTTAAGGGTAACCACTCAAAAAACAGGCAGAACTGAAATATATAATGTAATAAAAGAAGAAACAAAGGGGAAAATCATACAATACCACCACACAGAAATAATAGACAACAAGAAAAAGGCAAAGAAACAATGAAGACACAGTCTTACCAGAAATCTAAACATAAAATGATAGGAAATCCTCAGATATCAATAATCACCCTAAATGTAAATGGACTGAACTCACCAATAAAAAGGCACAGAGAAGCAGATTGGATCAAAAAACTAAACCCAACCATATGCTGTCTCCAAGAGACACATCTCAGCTACAAGGACAAGCATAGACTCAAAGTGAAAGGGTGGAAATTGACACTCCAAGCAAATGGTATCCAGAGAAAATCATGTGTAGCTATACTGGTATCAGATGAAACAGACTTCAGGGTTAAAAAGATAACAAGAGACAAAGATGGACATTTCATAATGGTAAAGGGGTCTATACAACAAGGAGACATAACAGTCATCAATATTTATGGCCCCAATCAGGGAGCACCGAAATATACCAAGCAACTACTAACAGAACTAAAGGGAGAAATTGACCAAAACACAATTATACTAGGGGACCTAAATACATCATTGACAGCTATGGATAGATCATCCAAACAGAAAACGAATCATAAAATAGCAGCCCAAAATGACACGTTAGATGAAATGGAGATATTTGACATTTATAGAGCACTTCATCCTAAAACATCAGACTATACATTTTTTTCTAGTGTACATGGAACATTCTCAAGGATAGACCATATATTGGGACATAAAACTAACCTCAGCAAATTTAAGAAGATTGAAATCATACCAAGCATATTCTGTGATCACAAGGCTTTGAAATTGGATATCAACTGCAAAAAGAAAGCAGGAAAAACTACAAATACATGGAGATTAAACAACATACTTTTAAAGAACGACCAGGTCAAAGAAGAAATTAGAGGAGAGATCACAAGATATATAGAAGCAAATGACAATGAAAATACATCCTACCAAAATTTGGGGGATGCAGCGAAAGCAGTTTTAAGAGGGAAATTTATATCATTACAGGCCTATCTCAAAAAACAAGAAAAATACCAAATAAATAACCTCTTGTTACACCTTAAAGAACTAGAAAAAGAAGAACAAATGAAACCCAAGGTTAGCAGAAGAAAGGAAATAATAAAAATCAGAGCAGAACTAAGTGAAATAGAGAACAAAAAGACAATAGAAAAAAATTAATGTGACAAAGAACTGGTTCTTTGAAAAGATTAACAAAATTGGCAAACCCTTGGCGAGGCTCACTAAGATAAAAAGAGAGAAGACACTAATAAACAAAATCAGAAATGAAAAAGGGGAAGTTATCACGGACACCACAGAAATACAAAGGATCATGCAAGAATACTATGAAGGACTATATGCCACCAAATTCAATAACCTAGAAGAAATGGACAAGTTCTTAGAAATACATAGCCTTCCTAGGCTGAACCATGAAGAACTGGAAAATCTAAACAGACCAATCACCAGTAACGAAATTGAATCAGTCATCCAAAACCTTCCCAAAAGCAAAAGTCCGGGACCAGGTGGCTTCAGTAGTGAATTCTACCAAACCTTCAAAGATGATCTAATACCAATCCTACTCAAACTCTTCCAAAAAATTGAAGAAGAGACAATACTCCCTAACTCATTTTATGAGGCCAACATTACCCTGATACCAAAACCTGGTAAGGACAGCACAAAAAAAGAGAACTACAGACCAATATCTCTGATGAATACAGATGCAAAAATCCTAAACAAAATTCTAGCAAATCGAATGCAACAATGCATTAAAAAGATTATTCATCACGACCAAGTGGGGTACATCCCAGGGGCACAAGGATGGTTCAACACACGCAAATCCATCAATGTGATACATCACATAAACAAAATAAAAGACAAAAATCATATGATTGTATCAATTGATGCAGAAAAAGCATTTGACACGATACAACATCCATTTATGATTAAAACACTTAATAAAATAGGTATAGAAGGAAAATATCTTAACATAATAAAGGCCATATATGACAAACCCTCAGCTAATCTCATAATTAATGGTGAAAAACTGAAGCCCTTTGCTCTACGTTCAGGAACACCACTGAGCTGTGCCCTATCACCTCTGCTTTTCAACATAGTGTTGGAAGTCCTCGCCAGAGCTATCAGGCAAGAGAAAGAAATAAAAGGCATCCAAATTGGGAATGAAGAAGTTAAATTGTCACTCTTTGCAGATGACATGATGCTATATATAGAAAACCCTAAAGATTACACCAAAAAGCTATTAGAAACAATCAATGAATACAGTAAAGTTGCAGGCTACAAAGTCAATGTAGAAAACTCCGTGCATTCCTATATACTAGCAATGAAATCTTAGTAAAATAAATTAAAAAATCAATTCCTTTTGCAATTGCAGCAAAAAGAATAAAATACCTAGGAATAAAGTTAACCAAGGATGTGAAGGACCTATATGCTAAAAACTATAAGACATTTTTAAAAGAAGTTGAAGAAGACACAAAGAAATGGAAAGATATTCTGTGCTCATGGATTGGAAGAATCAACATAAATAAAATGACCATATTACCCAAAGCAATATACAGATTTAATGCAATCCCCATCAAAATCCCAATAGCTTTTTTAAAAGAAATAGAACAAAAAATCATCATATTGGTTTAGAAAAGACCCCGAATAGTCAAAACAATCTTAAGAAAAAAGAACAATGCTGGAGATATCACACTCCCTGACTTTAGCTTGTACGACAGGGCAACAATAATTAAAACAGCATGTTATTGACAGAAAAACAGACACGTAGACCAATGGAATAGAATTGAGAACCCAGAAATAAAACCACATAAATATGGACAGATAATTTTTGACAAAGAAGCAAAAAATATACATGGAGAAAAGACAGCCTCTTCAATAAATGGTGCTGGGAGAATTGGAAAGCCACGTGCAAAAGAATGAAACTGGACTGCTATCTGTTACCATGTACCAAAATTAATTCAAAATGGATCAAAGACTTACGCATAAGACCTGAAACAATAAACTGCATAGAAGAAAACATAGGTACTAAACTTATGGATCTTGGGTTCAAAGAGTGTTTTATGAATTTGACTCCAAAGGCAATGGAAGTAAAAGCTAAAATAAACGAATGGGACTATATCAAACTTAAAAGCTCTGCACAGCAAAAGAAACCATCGACAAAATAAAGAAGCATCCAACTGAATGGGAGAAGATTTTTGCAAACAGTGCCTCCGATAAGGGGCCAATATCCAAAATATACAAAGAACTCATGCAACTCAACAACAAAAAAACAAACAACCCAATTGAAACATTGGCTTGGACTTGAAGAGACATTTCTCCAAAGAGGACGTACAAATGGCAAACAGACATGAAAAAATGCTCAACATCACTAATCATCAGAGAAGTGCAAATAAAAACCACAATAAGATATTACCTCACCCAGTTTGAATGGCTATCATCAACAAGACAAATAGTAACAAGTGTTGGAGAGGCTGTGGAGAAAAAGGAACCCTCATACACTGTTGGTGGGAATGCAGACTGGTGCAGCCGTTATGGAAGGCAGTGTGGAGGTTCCTCAAAATATTATGAATAGAATTACCGTATGACCCAGCAATCCCTTTCCTGGGTATCTACCCAAAAAATCTGAAAACATTTATCCATAAAGACACGTGTGCTCCAATGTTCATTGCAGCTTTATTTACGGTGGCCAAGACATGGAAACAACCAAAATGTCCTTCGATAGATGAATGGATAAAGAAGTTATGGTGAACATACACAATGGAATACTATTCGGCGGTAAGAGAAGATGAAATAGGACCATTTGTGACAACATGGATGTATCTTGAGATTATAATGCTAAGCGAAATAAGTCAGACAGAAAAAGCAGAGAACCATACGATTTCACTGATATGTGGCATATAAACCGAAAACAACAAAAGAACAAGACAAACAAATGAGAAACAAAAACTCATAGACACAGACAATAGTTTAGAGGTTACCAGAGGGGTAGGGGGGACAGGGGTGGTAGATGAGGGTAAGGGGGATCAAATATATGATGATGGAAGGAGAACTGACTCTGGGTGGTGAACACACAATGGGATTTATAGATGATGTAATACAGAATGTACACCTGAAATCTATGTAACTTTACTAACAATTGTCACCCCAATAAACTTTAATAAAAAAGAATAATAATAATACAAAGGATATTTAATGCCTAAAGGAGTAACTGTGAACAAGTATAGGCCAATTTGAAAACCCAGAAAAATCAAAATGACAAAAGTTGGTACAAGAAATAGAACACTTAATAGATCAATAAACATTAAATAGATGAAAATATATCAAATACCTGTCTCTAAAAAATTCCCCACATCTTGAGTTTTGTGAGATCTAATAGTTTCAAGGAACACATTCTCAAATACTTTCACAAGCTCAGATTCAGAAATATGAGGGAAAGCTCACGTACATATGTAGGTACACTCCCATGTGCACGTGTGTGAGTACACACACACACACACACATACCAGGTCACCAATGGATGGATCTGGAGGACAAAGCTCTCCACTAATGACCAATCTTTATTTAGATGCTACAGCACGTTGTACATATCCACTAATTTTCCCAAGTCTTCCTTGCCTTCAGGGATTACAAGGTTCAATGCATCTCTTTTCTCAGCCCAGCTATAGGATTATTTTTTGCAGGGGTGGGGGAGTTAGGGGACAATTAAAAGATAAAAATAATTAAATCAAAATTAAGAGATTTTATTATAACAAATGTAAAAGCATCTCTCAAATATTGTGGCTTTAATATACACCAGGCACCAGAATAAGGAATTAAAAACATTATCTTCATTACTCTTCCCAACTATCCAATAAATCAAGTATCAACACCCTCCTCCAATTATACAGATAAAACCAGTTCAGAGAAGTTAAGTCATATGACTTTTCAAAGTCGTAAATTGGTAAGTAAAAGTCAGGATATAAACCCCGGTAGATGTAACCCCCAAACCAATGCATTTCATCCCAGAACACCAGATTATACATTCTTTTCTACTGCATGGAACATTCTCAAGGACAGACCATATGCTGGGACACAAAACTAGCTTCAACAAATTTAAGAAGACTGAAATCATACCAAGCATATTCTCTGACTACAATGCTTTGAACTTGGAGATCAACTGCAAAAAGAAAGCAGGAAAAACCACAAATATGTGGAGATTAAACAACATGCTACTCAAGAACGACTGAGTCAAAGAAGAAATAAAAGGAGAGGACAAAAGATACACAGAAACAAATGAGAATGAAAACACAACATATCAAAACTTGTGCGATGCTGCAAAAGCAGTAATAAGCAGTAAAAGCCTTTAGCAAGAAACAAGAAAAATCTCAAATAAACAACCTAACACTACATTAAAGAACTAGAAAAAGAAGAACAAATGAAGCCCAAAGTCAACAGAAGGAAGGAAATAATAAAAATTAGAGCAGAATTAAATGAAATAGAGAAAAAAAAGACAATATAAAAGATTTATGCAATAAAGAGCTAGTTCTTTGAAAAGATTAATAAAATTGACATACTAAGAAAAAAAGAGAAAAGATACAGATAAATAAAATATGAAATTAAAAAGGAGAAGTTATGATGGATACCACAGAAATACAAAGGATCATACAATACTATTTGCTACCAAATTCAATAACCTAGAAGAAATGGACAAGTTCTTAGAAATATATGACCTTCCTAGACTGAATCACGAAGAACTGCAAAATCTAAATAGATCAATCAACAGTAAGGAAATTGAAAAATCATCAAAAACCTCCCCAAAAGCAAACATCCAGCACCAGATGGCTTCACTAGTGAATTCTACCAAATATTCAAAGGTGATTTAATACCTGGGCGGCCAGACGGCTGGGTTAGAGCAAGAGCTCTTAACAACAGGGTTGCCGGTTCAATTCCCACATGGATCAGTGAGCTGCACCCTCCACAACTAGACTGAAGACAATGAGCTGCTGCTGAGCTTCCGCTGAGCTTTCAGAGGAGCGGCTGGATGGCTCAGTTGGTTAGAGCTGGAGCTCTCAACAACAAGCCTGCCGGTTCAATTCCCACATGGGAATGTGGGCTGTGCCCCTTGCAACTAAAGATTGAAAATGGCAACTGGACTTGGAGCTGAGCTGTGCCCTCCACAACTAGATTGAAGGACAACGACTTGGAGCTGATGGGCCCTGGAGAAACACACTGTTCCTTAATATTCCCCAATAAAATTTAAAAAAATAAAAATAAAAAATGGTGCTGGGAAAATTGGAAAGCCACATGAAAAAAAATGAAACTAGACTGCTGTCACCATACATTAAAATTAATTTGAAGTGGATCAAAGACGTAAATATAAGACCTGAAAAAAACATATTGTATAGAAGAAAGCATAGGTACTAAATTTACAGACCTTGGGTTTACAGAGAATTTTATGAATTTGACCTCAAAGACAAGGGACATAAAAGCAAAAATAAATGAATGGGATTATATCAAACTAAAAAGCTTCTGCAGAGCAAAAGAAACCACCAACAAAACAAAGAGGCAACCAACCAAATGGGAGAAGATATTTGCAAACAGCACCTCTGATAAGGGGCTACTAACCAAAAAAATGTACACAAGTGGACACTTTGGTCAACGTTGCTCAAGCAGTAATTTGCCATAATCAGAAGTGTCTGGATGCTGATGGTAACCACTTGACCACCTCTTGTAATTGCAGAAGTCAAACATGATTTGTATTTATCTTTTGTTATTGACATATATGGAGTATTACAATTTTACTACAGTTTTTCTTTCTTAAAATGTGTATACATTTTAGCACCCTCTATATATACAGAACTCATACAACTCAACAACAAAAAACAAACAATCCAATTAAAAAATGGGCAGAGGATCTGAATAGACACTTCTCCCAAGAAGACATACAAATGGCCAACAGATATATGAAAAGATGTTCAACGTCATTAGCTACCAGGAAAATCCAAATCAAGCCCACAATGAGATTCCACCTCACACCTGTTAGAATGGCTATTAACAATAGCACAAGTAACAACAGTGTTGGAGAAGCTGTAGAGAAAAAGGAACCCTCATACACTGCCGGCGGGACTGTAAATTGGTGCAGCCACTATGGAAAACAGTATGGAGTTTCCTCAAAAAATTAAGAATAGAATTAGCATATGACCCAGCAATCCCTCTTCTGGCTATCTACCAAAAAAAATCTGAAAATATTAATCCATAAAGATACATGTACCCCTATGTTCATTGCAGTATTATTCACAGTGGTCAAGACATGGAAACAACTGAGGTGTCCTTTGGTAAATGATTAGATAAAGAAGATGCAGTACATGTATACAATGCAATATTACTCAGCCATAAGAAAAGATGAAATACTTCCATTTGTGACAACATGGAT
The DNA here is from genome assembly GCF_964194185.1 of Rhinolophus hipposideros. NCBI lineage: Eukaryota > Metazoa > Chordata > Mammalia > Chiroptera > Rhinolophidae > Rhinolophus > Rhinolophus hipposideros. The sequence continues at coordinate 9,344,361 of NC_138069.1, forward strand.
AGATCCTGAGATTATCACGCTAAGCAAAATAAGTCAGACAGAAAAAGTCGAGAACTATATGATTTTACTCATATGTGGGTCACACTTGTAAAACTGAAAGCAACAAAAAACTCATAGACACAGAAAACAATTTAGTAATTACCAGAGAGTAAGTGGGGAGGGTAAATGGGGTCAATATACGATGATGAAAGGAGAACTGACTTTGGGTGGTGAACACACAATGCAATATATAGATGTAATTATAGAACTGTACACTTGAAACCTATGCAATTTTACTAACCAATGTCACCCCAATAAATGTAATTAAGAAATTTTTATTTATTTTTCATTTATTTTTAAATTATAATTGACATACAAAATTACATTAGTTTCAGATGTACAACATAGTGATTAGACACTTACATACCTTACAAAGTGATCACCCCAATAAGTCCAGGACCCATCTGGCACCATAGCAAAACCAATGCTTTTAACCACTATGCTATAACTGCCTCACAGATCAGCAAACATATCAGCAATATCTGATTGAACACGTTAGGAAAGAAGTATAGTCACACAGTCAGCTAGATATAATCTTTCTAAAGGACAACGCTGCAAGTCTAGACTCTAGTAGTTTCATTTCTATACCTCCAGAAAAAAATCATTAAGTGTGCAAAGATGGAAATACAACATTGTTCACTGAAGCATTTTTCCAAATACTTAGCATGTTCAACAATAATCAATTCATTAAATTGTGATACAGCTGTATAATAGAATATGGCACCATTAAAATGATGATGAAATCCACATTTACTAACAGTAAAGCATTATCAGCTAGCAAGCCATGTTATAAAATAGTAAATATTATGACCCAATTTTGATTAAAATTTAATTAAATTTGGTTAAAAGAAATATACATATATTTTATGCCAGTGTGGGGGATTTTTTAAAGTCCTTAAACATACAGACATCATCTCCATTGAGTAGATGGAGTGGTTTTTACTTGCTTCTTTATTCCTACAACTGTCATGTTGGTTGCCAACTCTGCTGTCATATTGGTAATCCCTTTCCAGCTTCCCATGAAAATAACTGTGTTCACTCATTTCCACAAAGCTCTTTGCCTCAAGGAAAACTAAGGCCATCCACTGATCGTACAATGACTAGTCTAAGGCTCTCAGCTAATCATGGTGCCTATTTCCCTGGGCAGTGATTTATTGCGGCACGGGAAGTAATGCAAGTAATCAGGCCAATGAGACATAGGTTTGCTGGGAGACATCATAAAAGATTTCTTCAGTGCTATAAACAAAAGAAATGGCTCTTTAGCTGAATATTGTGCTGTCTAAATATGACACTTAAAACAATGGAAGACATCTTGGTTGAAGAGAGCTAATCTAAGGAGAAGCAGATATGTTAAAGGCAGCAGAAAGAAAAGATGAAAAGAACCTGAGGTCATAACATTGCTGAACCTCTCAACCAGCCCTAAAATTGTCTCTTCTTGGGCTTTCTTTTTATATGTGATACTGCACTTTCCTCATACTTTAAAAAAAGCAACTCTTAACTAATTTATTTTGTATAGTCTTAATTTTGTTTACAATGTGAATGTATGATTTTTCTATCTCCACTTAGAAGTATGATAGATAAGTCAAACTCAGCTGCTGAGCTTTGCCCCTGAACATGCTTCACTCACTCACTGTCTTCCCCATCTCGGTTGACAGTAACTCTATTTTCCAACTCTATCTAAGGCTAAAAACCTAAGACTCATTCTCGTTTTCTTCTCTCTCTCTGTCTGTCTCTCACTCTCTACTCCCCATGAAATAACAAGTTCTACCTTCAAAATTAAACCGGACTATGACAACTTCTCACCAACTCTGCCATGCACTCTGGTCCAAGCCCCCATCTTCTCTTATTAAAGAGTTTTCCAACAGTTTTCCTAACAGGCCAACCTGCTTTCATACTTGCTCCCAAAAGGTCTATGGTCAATAGAGGAGCCAGAGGGATCCTTTTAAAATAAAAGTAGACTGTATACTCTTCTGATCAAAATCCTCCAAAAGCTCCTAATTTCACTCAGTATAAGTTTACAAGTCCCTATGTAATCTGGCCCCTCACTGACCTCATCTTCTACTCCCTCCACCCCTCCAACCTCTTGCTCACTCTGTGCCTTCCTCATTCTGGCTTTCTTCTATTATTTAAATCCACCAGACAGTCCTCCCTTAGGACCTTTGCTATTGATGTTCTTTATACCTAGAATGTTCTTTCCTTGGTCAACCATCTGGCTATCTTCCTTATATCACTGTTTAGCTTAAATATCACTTCTTTGATGAGGATTACACTGACCACCCTATTTAGTAAGTACAAATAGTCCCTACTTCCAGTACTCAAGATCCCCTTTACCCTGTTCTTTTTCTTTTTCTCATGGCTCTTTACACTTTTTTTTATTAGTTTCAGGTGTACAAGACAAGGTAATACTTAGATGTTACACTTTTTAAAATACTAAATAATTTACTTATCATGTTTTTGGGGTTTTTTTGGACTCTCCTTGTTACACTGGGACTAGAATTATCTGTTATTTGTTCGCTTCTTACTACTGTAGCCTAGCACCAAAACAAACAATGTCTGACACATGATAAGTACTCACTGAATATTTGTTGAATATCAAATACATGAATAAATGGAGGGGGGTGATGAAACCATTGTCATTTTTCAAAAAAAACCTCTCAATCTTATCTGAGAAAAAAGCAACTTAAGATAGCCAAGGATCTGTCCATGTGTCTTAGTAAGTCAGGCAGCCGAGTAGACAGTGCAGGAAGAGTGCTGTAAACGGGGAATCCAGGGTGTGATCAGAACCATAGAGAAGCAACGAGCAGATACAGAGCCTGCACTGGAGTCTGGTTCTCTGCAGCTAACTGAAGAGATCAGCATTCTTAGAGTAGTAACTGTCCCCTTGTCTTCCTACCTCAGGAACTTTAGATTCACCCCCTAACTCTCCAGCTACTACCTATGTCACCAGCAGAGATATGCGTACATGGAACAGCTGACAATGGGGAAAGTCCAAAACAGGACAGGGCGAAATGAGCAATCTCAAAGTAGGTATATGAAATGCCAAATCCACATTTTTTGAGCATGAACCATCAAGGACTAGGCAAGTAGGACAGCTTCCTAGAGTCTTTACAAGCCCTTTGAGCATGTGAGATTTTAAAATGGACCTTAAGAATAAACGACAACTGGAAAAAATAAATGAAAACAAAAGTTTCTAGGCAGAAGCTGTACAAAGACAATTTCAAAACAGAGACTACTGGGGAAAGAGTGAATAGGTTAGACTGGCTAAAGCAGAAGGTGGGTGTAAAAATAGGATTGAAAGCCCCAAGAGGCTAAGGGCCACATAGAAAAGGGATATAACCTCCAACCTGCCTTACCCATCAACTCTTCCCTCACTGCTCTCAGTGGTTAAAATGAGAAGGGCTGAGACCAGTCAGAGGAGAATGTGGGAACCAAACCACAGTGTTACTGTCTTTTTTCGGCACAATTAAATTTTTGAATTAACGTCTTTAATAATTATAGGTCTATTAATGTTTTCAGTTTTGGTAATTTATATTTTTCTAAGCTATTGCCTATTTCATTTAACTTTTTAAAATTATTAGCATACATAAAATCCTTTATTAATTAAAAATTTTTACTATGGTAAAACACACGTAAAATTTACCATCTTAACCAGTGTATAGCTCATTAGTGTTACATATATTCACAAGGTTGTGCAACCAATCTCCAAAATGTTCACACTGTGCAAAACTGAAACTCTATGAACAACAACTTCCATTATATATACCCTCTCTTTCAACTCCTGGGAACCACCATTCTACTTTCTGTTTGTTTCTGTGAATGTGACTACTCTAGATACCTCATATAAGTGGAATCATACAGTATTAGTCTTCTTATGACTGGCTTACTTCCCTTGGTATAATGTCCTCATAGTTCATCCACTTGGTAGATGTACCAGAATTTCCTTCCTCTTTAAGACTGAATAATATTCCATTGTATGGGTATACCACATTATGTTTATCCATTGTGTTTGTCCATTCAATAATTTGACCAACATGTAGATTGCTTCTACTTTTTGACTGTTATGAATACTACTACTATCAACATGGGTGTACAAATAAGTCTTCAAGACTCTGCCTCCAATTTTGGTGGGTATATACCCAGAAGTGGAATAGCTAGATCATACAGCAATTCTATTTTTAATTTTTTAAGGAATTGCCATACTGTTTTCCATACAGACTGCACCATTTTACATTCCCACTAACAGTGCACAAGTGCAATTTTTTTACATCTTTGCCAACACTTGTTATTTTGTTTATTATTTGTGTTATGAATTAGTATCTCATTATGGTTTTGATTTGCATTTCCCTAATGATTAGTGACATTCAGCATGTTTTCATTGGCCATCTTTTCATGGGCATTTGTACATGTTCTTTGGTCCTTTGCCCATTTTTGAGTCAGGCTGTTTATTCATTTTTTAACCTCACTATATGAACAGTTTATGTCCCAGTTTTTACTTCTAATATTGTTTATTTGTATTTTTCTTTTTTTCTTGACCAACGTGGCCAGAGGATTACTCATTTTGTTAAGATTTACAAACTAGCTTCTGGTTTTGATGATTCCCTAAATTGCATCTTTTTGTTCTATTTAATTTCTGCTTTATCTTAATTATTTCCTTTCTTCTACTTTCTTGGAGGATTCCTCTGTTGTTATTTTTCTAACTCTGACATGGACTCTAGAAACAGAAAACTGTAAGCCCCACAGTTGCTAACTCAATTTGTCTAGAAAAGTGTAAATGAAGTCAGGAGTTGGCAAGACTCATTTAACAGCTTGAATGAAATTTGAAAGTATAGGAGATTCTTAAAGGTATTTAAAAACTAGTCATGTTATGATTACAACTAATTAGATCAATGTGAAAAAGGTTACCAAATCTTTAGCACCTACTTTTATAAAGTTTAACTTATAACTACACTTATTCTTTATCTTGTCATTACATGTAATCAAGTTTCTAAGTCATGTTGAAAGTTTTAATAATTCCAAAATATGTTTAATTTATTACATTGAGACTACAAGTGTTTGCTGTAAAAAAATATTTTAAAAATAACTGTTGTAGACAGGGTGTACGCCCATTAAAGATATAAACTACATCTGTCATAAGACTGGTTATTCATCTTACTGATAATTAAGGCATTATGTCTTTATGTGCTAATCAAAAAAACTGTTTAAAAGAATGGTAAAGATTCACTCAACATTCAAAATATAGATGAGACATTCATCCTTATAAAACCAATTTTACAATTGAAAAAATAAGATTATAGCATTTAAGCCTTAAAATACAACGCAAAATTTTCATTTACCTTAACAAAGCTTAGCTCATTAATTCCAGCCTTTCTTCTTTTGTGATTTAGGCATTTATGGCTGTAAATGTCCCTCCAGGACAATCTAGATGCATCCCTCAAGATTTGATATATAATGTTTTCCATTTCCAATTCATTCCATTTTAAACATTTTCTAATTTCTACGATGATATTATTACTAATTCATTAGTTATTTACACGTATATTTAAAAAATTTTTAAACGTAAACTTTTAAAAGTTACTTTTGTTATTTTCTAATTTCATGGAATGGTGATCAGAGACCATAGTCTTACTGATACCTGTTCTTTAGTTGAAATTTGCTTTATGACCTAGTGTGTGTAGAATTTTCTTAATGTTCTATATGCACTTGAAATGAGCATACAGGGTTCTGTATGTGTTCATTATATCAAGCTTATTGTGTTTTTCAAATCGTCTACAACTTTAGCATGTACTGATTTGCTTGATCTATCAAGGACTGTATATGTACGTTAAAATGTCCTCAATAATTATGGCTTTATCAATTCTTCCCAGTAATTTTATAAGTGCATATTTCTATGCTACATTATAATGCCCAAACAAGTTCAGTATCCTTAATGGCTTTCTTTAATCATTGCCTGGCGTATATTTAAAATTATTTTACTTTCAACCTTTCTGTATTCTTGGGTTTTATATGTGTCTTTTGTAAACATAATATAGCTAAAATTATTTATTGAATCTGAGAACATATCAGTTAAAGTGCAGCTTCCCAACATCGCGAGTCTTGCTTTTTTTTTAATTAAAGTTTATTGGGGTGACAATTGTTAGTAAAGTTACATAGATTTCAGGTGTGCAATTCTGTAATACATCATCTATATATCACATTGTGTGTTCACCACCCAGAGTCAGTTCTCTTTCCATTACCATATATTTGATCCCCCTTACCCTCATCTCCCTCCCCCCACCCCCCTTACTCTCTGGTAACCACTAAACTATTGTCTGTGTCTATGAGTTTTTGTTTCTTCATTTGTTTGCCTTGTTCTTTTGTTTTCAGTTTTATATACCACATATCAGTGAAATCATATGGTTCTCTACTTTTTCTGACTTATTTCTCTTAGTATTATAATCTCAAGATCTATCCATGTTGTCACAAATTACTATTTCATCTTTTCTTATGGCAGAATAGTATTCCATTGTGTAAATATACCACAACTTCTTTATCCATTCATCTGTCAAAGGACTCTTCTTTTTCAATAGCACTTGTTATAGTTTAACATACTATATAACACACTTATCCAGTGTACTGTATTGTCTTTTTCCCTCAGCTAGAATGTTAGTTCCATGATGATGGTTATTCTTGTCTATTTTACTTGCTGATATCCCAAGTGTTTCCAACAGGACCTGACTACTAAGTGAATATTTCTCTTTTAATTGCTAAGTTTAATGCAATTACATTTCTTATAGCATTATATTCAGATTTATTTCTACAATTTTATTTTTAATATATATTTTAATAGAACATACAAGGAACAAAAGAGAAATTTCTGAAAAATTATGGCTTTTCTGGCTAGCCAACCATTTCTATTGGTATTCTATTTTCTTCATCAGGAAATTAAAGAATTGATGGAATCCTTCATTGAAATGTTCTTTGGCCAACATCTTTGCCTTGATAAAGTAAATCATTTCTCCCATTCACTGTAATTGGAGATCTTTTGTCTTTAATGTACAACTGAATGAACTCACTTTTTAAAGCAAAAGCTTTATTGACATATAATTCACATATTATAAAATTCATCCATTTAATGTGTACAGTTGAGTAGACTTTAGTACATTCACAGAACTGTACAACCATAACCTCTAACTGCAGAGCCTTCTCATCACCCCCAAAAGAAACCCTCTACCCATTAGCAGTCACTCCCCAGTCTCTTTCCCTCTCCCACAACCGTAGGCAACCACTAATCTAATATCTGTCTACTCTGGACATTTCATATAATTGGAATCATACAATACGTGGCTTTTTTGTCTGGTTGATTTTTCCAGGCAATCTTTCAGGACACCTATTCCTTCTTTGTAGCTGCTGTGAAAACACACCCATAAGTCAAAGAGAATTCACTACAGAGAGTGAAAAGACAGAAAGGGAACACTGTAATAACACAACGATAGTAAATGCAGAAAGCAGTTCCCATCCCCACTGCTAGGGGAATGAGGAAAGAGGTAGGAGTAGGACTCTGGTGCAAACCTAGGGACCCTGCAGAGCTATAACCCAGACCTCTGAAGACAATGATGCTGTCTGACTGTCTGGAGCTAGAAAAGGAAGCAGCAAGGGTTTAGGACTCCAGCCTTTGAGGAAAGAGCACTGATTTGATGTACCTGCTCTCTCTTAAGGGATGCAACAAGGCTGCTTCTAGGAGACTGGGGAACAACTGGAAAGTGGAAACAACCACCAATGCTGAAGTTTAGAACTATTGGTGGTTGACATTCACAGAAAGAGCAACCAAACTGGGAGAGCACAGCTCATTTCTTCTTCCTTACCCATTTCAGTCTACCTCTAGTGCCCTGCAATTGGCAGAATCTGACAGGAAGTCAACTGATAAAGGAGAAATGTAGTTTGCCAAGTCCTATCTCCAGCATCAAAGCAGTGTACAATCATGCGCTACATAATGATGATTCATTCGGTCAGCGACAGACTGCATACATGACAGTGCTCCCGTAAAATTATAATGGAGCTGAAAAGTTCCTATCACCCAGTGATGCAGTAGCAGCCTAACGTCGTAGCACAATGCATTACTCATGTGTTTACGGTGATGCTGGTATAAACAAACCTATTGCACTGCCCGTGGTATAAAAACATAGCACATAGAATTATGTCCAGCAGTGCTGGTGATATGATCAGCAGTGATGATGATAATAAATGATATGATCAGCAGTGATGATGATAATAAATGTCTATGTCACTGGTTATGTATTTACTATACTGTACTTTTATCATTATTTTAGAGTGTACTCTTTCTACTTATAAAAAAAGTTTGCTGTAGAAGAATATGCCCCGTTACACAGGCAGGAGCCTCATACATCTCCTGTTTCCCGTGTCTCTTGATTGCATCGTTTTCTCTTGTGCTTGGTTTAATCTCTTGTTGTTTTGTGCAGTAACATGCTGTCCAGGCTTGTAGCCTAGGAGCAGTAGGCTCTACCGTATAGCCCAACTGTGTGGTGGGCTGTGCCATCTAGGTTTGCACTCTATGACCTTCACACAACAGTGAAATTGTCTAGTGATGCAGCTCCCAGAACATATCCCCATTGTAAGAACATCATGACTGTATAGAAGTAGAACTTTGAATCCAATATGTCTCCTGGATAGCTTAATCACCAGTACATGTTGTTTAACCCATCCAGTGAGTTTTCAATTTCAAGAACTGGTTTGTGGTGTTTTTGTTTGTTTGTTTGTTTGTTTGTTTTTACTCCCAGGTATATAGAACAACATAATGATTAGAGACATTTACACCCCTCACAAAGTGACAACCCCCCAAGTCTACGACCCCTCTGACATCATACACAGTTATTACAATACCACTGACTATATTCACTAGGTGTATAGTTGACATAAGAACTGTTTTTAACTTTTATAAAATATCCTTGTTTCTTTTCAAATCTGCATGGCCTTTCTGATAGAATTGTGTTGCTTTCTTGTGTCTTCTATTTCACCTTTTATGCATTTAATTATTTTAAATATACTTGTCTTACAAGCCTCTATTCTATTATCTGAAGTTCTTAGGGGTCTAATTTTAATTTGGCTTTCTATTGTTTCTAACTGACACAGTGAATTCTCTTTGTGATTTACAATTGTGAATTCATATTCAGCAGGACTTGTGTGGTCTGGATTTAAAGTATGCCCCTTTAGGCAAAATTTGTTATTTACTTCTGCTAGGCACCTGGAGAACCATATTCATGTTAATTTCTATGTCTGGAGAGTGAGAGAAGAGCAAGGTCCTAGGCAGACTGTGGGAATAACAAATTATCTTTTCATCACAGAGAGCTTGGCTTCATCTAAAAGGATATATTCTTTCAGAGTCCTGACTAATTGTTTTTCCAAAGAAATCAAGCTAGCCATGTGTCCTACAAGGAGATAGCAGAAAGGGCCAGTCAGAAGTGGACAGATGACTTCCCAGCATGCTTCACTGGAAAAGAGCTCCAGTGAAAGGTAGGTCCCGTAAGCCAGGACAGAGTCAGCTCTTTCTAGGTCACTAGGTCTTGGAGCGTAAGTATATTTGATGGTCGCATTGTTCTAGCCTTTGGCTTCAAGAAAAGAGAAATAGGAATTCCCATTCCCATAGAAATGTCCAAAGCTTTGGCCTATACAGTGAACTCTGTTATCAGGGAGGTACCTTTATCTCATCCTTTCGCACTATGGGTAATCTTATCATGTGGGGCATAGAAACCTTGAGGGATAAAACCACTTCAACACATAGGAATGAACTCTGAAGTTTCAGGTAAGGAAAAAAAAGCAGACAGGACTCTCAGGCCATAGAATGTACTCTGCCCATATCACTGACATACCACAAATAGTGTTTGAACATTCCTAAAAGCTCTGAGGAATATCTACACCTCACAAAAAGGATACACACAACAAATACCTGTTTCCCAGAAAAACTTTTGTATTGTTGAGGTCCAGTCCCTTAACGGCCTCCAAAAGCAAAGTACTAATGTCTGAAACTCCTTTCTCACTGTCCTCTAGTTATTAGTGGAAACACATGGGTGAGACTTTTCCACCCTGATGGAGAATAGTGGGGCCATACCTGATGCTGAGAACTAAGAATCATTTGTGGAAAATACTACCTTTCCTGGCCCTTACCAACAGATGTGAAGATCTCAGCCCATGTGCAGCTCAGGAAACAAAACAAGGCCATCACTAGCATGGACATTTGGGGTTTCATGATTCCATAGGTCAGCATCTGCAAGGTATTTAGTAACATTCATTAGATCACTATAGTTAGAGAGTGACTAATACAAATGCATGCACATGTGCAAACACACACAATACAAACCAAAGTAACTGACTTACATTGTAAACGCTTAAAAGAACGTATTTGATTATATGCTCTTCAGGAAACCAAGCAGTAGAGGGAAGCAGCCAGCTGGGAAGTAACCAGATGTATATCGAGGAGTATTTTAATGTCAGGATGATCAACATGAGCTGGCTGCTGGGAACCGTAAATTAAGCATGCTATGAATCTTGGAATTAAACAGTTCAGTCTAGAAATGAAGTGATCAAAGCTGAGCACACAATCATAATAAAGTCCAATTAACTGGTCAAAAGTCAACAGTCATCAAAAATGGTAGAGCTGCAGAAAAACAATAAGCTAGAACAAACAGGCATTATTCTAGATTACACAGGTTATTTAGCTGTCTCTGTTTAAATTTGGTCCCCAAGGTCAAAGGGAGAGGACCATGTCCTGAAAGTTTCCGATCCTACTAGGTAAATAAGCAAGCACATAAGTGAGCACATAACAAAAAAGCTGTACATTTAGACATAGGAAACAGAACAATCTCCTTTTCAAAGGAGAAACTTTTTCATCATTAAAATGATATGTATGGATATCATGATATTTAAGGCCACTTCTAGTTCCAAAGAGGGTCTATAATATTTACCAAATCCCACCTCAAAGACGAAATATAATATAGGTGCATTTGTGGTAACTCTAGAATAAGATAGTTTCTCCATTTACTATCTGTGATGCCTCGGGCAAGTTAATTTACCTTTCTAAATTCTGTATTTTACTCTGTAATGTGGTTAGTGTAAGGATTAAATAATAGATATACTGTGACAGGCACACAGCCATCATTCCAGTAAACATAACTACAACCATTATTGTTTCATCAACGTAAAACGTAAAAAAGTGTCTGTTTATTTAAATGTTGTTATGTTTAACCAAATTCTGCCCTTGCTCTACTTCTTCCTCTCTATCCTCTTAATAATAATGGCAACTAACATTTACTGAGTGATTACCACTGTTCTATATACCATACGTATATAAACCCATTTAATCCTCACAACAATTTTATGAAGGTAGGAACTCTTATTTTCACAACTTAATAAATGTGGAAGCTAGGCATAGAGAGGTTAAGTAACCTGCCCAAGATCACATAGCTAGTAAAGTTTCAAAGCCAAGCACTGTGGCTTTAAAGTTCACGTTCTTAACCACTATGCCATAGCTACCTCAACTAGCATACCTAAGCAGGTAATGCCCAAATCTAGTATTCTAGTGCTTTGGACCGACATTTTAAAATAAGGCTGAACAAACAGAATTCAGCAATACATTAAAAAGATCATACACCATGATCAAGTGGGATTCATCCCTGGTATGCAGGGGTGGTTCAACATCCGCAAATCAATTAATGTGATACACCACATTAACAAAATGAAAAATAAAAATCACATGATCATATCAATAGATGCAGAAAAAGCATTTGATAAAATACAGCAACCTTTTATGATAAAAACCCTCAAGAAAGTGGGAATAGAGGGATCATATCTTAACATAATAAAGGCCATATATGACAAACCCACAGCTAACATCATACTCAATGGGGAAAAGCTAAAACCATTCCCCCTAAGATCAGGAACAAGACAAGGTTGCCCACTTTCTCCACTTCTATTCAACATAGTACTGGAAGTTCTAGCCACAGCAATCAGACAAGAGAAAGAAATAAAAGGCATCCAAATTGGTAAGGAGGAAGTAAAATTATCATTATATGCAGATGATATGATACTATATATAGAGAACCCTAAAGACTCCACCAAGAAACTATTAGAACTGATAGATGAATTTAGTAAAGTAGCAGGATATAAAATTAATATTCGGAAATCAGTTGCATTTGTATATACCAATGATAAAATAGCAGAAGGAGAAATTAAAAAAACAATTCCATTTACAATTGCTCCAAAGACTATAAAATATCTGGGAATAAATCTAACCAAAGATGTAAAGGATCTGTACTCAGAAAATTATACAACACTGAAGAAAGAAATGAAAGAAGACATAAATAGATGGAAACACATTCCATATTCATGGATAGGAAGAATTAATATAGTTAAAATGTCCATACTGCCTAAGGCAATATACATATTCAACGCAATTCCTATCAAACTACCAACGACGTTTTTCACAGAAATAGAACATATAATCCTAAAATTTATATGGGACCATAAAAGACCCCGGATAGCCTCAGCAATCTTGAGAAATAAGAACAAAGTGGGAGGTATAACGATACCTGATTTCAAACTATACTACAAGGCTACAGTAATCAAAACAACATGGTACTGGCATAAAAATAGATACATAGACCAATGGAACAGAATAGAGAGTCCAGACGTAAATCCATGCCTATATTCCCATCTAATCTACGACAATGGAAGCAAGAATGTACGATGGGGTAAAGACAGTCTGTTCAATAAGTGGTGTTGGGAAACCTGGACAGACACATGCAAGAAAATGAAGCTGGACCACCTCCTTACACCATATACAAAAACAAATTCAAAATGGCTTAAAGACTTAAATGTAAGATCTGAAACCATAAAATATCTAGAAGAAAATACAGGAAGAAACTTCATGGACATTACCCGGAGTAAGATTTTCACTGATATATCCCCTCGCGCGAGCGAAGTAAGAGAAAAAATAAACATGTGGGATTACATCAAACTAAAAAGTTTCTTCACAGCAAAGGAAACCATCAATAAAACAAAAAGGGATCCTACTGTATGGGAAAAGATATTTGCCAATGATATATCTGATAAGGGATTAATATCACAAATCTATAAAAAACTTACTCAACTCAACTCCAAAAAAACAAACAACCCAATTAAAAAATGGGCAGAGGACTTGGGGAGACATTTCTCTAAAAAGGACATACAGAAGGCAAGAAGACATATGAAGAAATGCTCAACCTCACTAACCATCAGAGAAATGCAAATAAAAACCACAATGAGATACCACCTCACTCCAGTCAAAATGGCTATTATCAATAAATCAACAAACAACAAATGCTGGCGTGGATGTGGAGAAAAGGGAACGCTAGTGCACTGTTGGTGGGACTGCAGATTAGTGCAGCCACTATGGAAAACAATATGGAGGTATCTCAGGAATCTGAAAATGGAACTACCCTATGATCCAGTAATTCCACTCCTAGGCATCTACCCGGAGAAATCCAAAACTCCAATTCAAAAATCTGTATGCACTCCTATGTTTATTGCAGCACTTTACACAATAGCCAAGATATGGAAACAACCGAAATGCCCATCGGTAGATGACTGGATTAAGAAGCTGTGGTACATTTATACAATGGAGTATTACGCAGCCATAAAGAAGAAAGAAATCTTATCATTTGCAGCAACATGGATGGATCTAGAGAACATTATGTTAAGTGAAATAAGTCAGAAAGAGAAAGACAAGTACCATATGATCTCACTTATATATGGAATCTAAAGAAAAGACTATGTGAATGAACTAATCAGAGACAGTGTTGGGGACGCAGAGAAAAAACCGAGTGGTTAGATGGGTGTGTGGGAGGGGGTTGGGGATAAGGGGAAAGGTGAAGGGATTTGGAAGCAGCTGGTAACCACAAGATGGCCTCAGGGTTTTTTTGAAAATTAATTTGGGGAAGGTATTCTATAATGTTGTAAAGATTTTGTTGGGTATCCGATGGACATGCGTCCTATTTGGGAGACCACCTCAGGGATACTGTGGATACCTGATCATGGCATTGTACACCAGAAGCTAAACATTAATGAATGCCAACTATAATTTTATATATATAATGTGATGGTTCAGTGTGAGGTCGGAGGGATAGTGGATGGGGGGAGGGGGGGTTCACAGTATGAGGCATATAAATGATGAACGTCTAAGTATTACCTTGTTTTGTACACCTGAAACTAATAAATAAATTAATTAATTTAAAAAAAAAGAGTAAAAAAAATAAATAAATAAAAATAAAATAAAATAAGGCTGAAGCCAAGAGGGTTAGAACTAGCCAGTGGAATTTCTGTCCCTATGGTTTGGATCCTAATAGGGACAATATGGGTTGGTCAAAGTTGCAATGACAATTTAAAGAGTGAGTGCTGTATTTGTAAAACCAGTTGATAGTGATACAGCAAGGCTCCTGCTAAGCAGCACTCCAAGGAGAATCCTCCAATATATTGATGGCATAGCCTCAGACACCAATGACATACATCCTTCCTATGCTAGAAGACTTTTTATACCCACTTAGGCTTGTTCCCATCCTCAGGACGGTGGCTAACATTTACTGAATGGTAGCTAACATTTACTGTTTAAAATTGAGTCTGGGAAAAGATAATTACCTTATCAAGGAAACACAGAGTTGAGAATATAGGGCATGGGTCAAATGTTTTTAAAGTTTACTATTTACAGAGCACATTGTACCTGGTATCAGAATACTATATGTTTTATAACTATTGTTTTATTCAATCCCCATCTCAGTAATTGGCACACCATTCAACCTGTTCAATCAAAAAGCCATGGAGTCATCTTTACTTCTCTTTTCCTTTCACAACAGACATGCAATCCATTACTATATCCTGTCACCTCTATCTTCAAAATGCATACCAAATGCAATCATTTCTCCCTACTTGCACCACAACCAGTCTCATCCAAGTTCCTATAAAATCTCTCCCGGATGGATGCAATAGTCTCCTAGTAGAGCTTTCTCCTACCTTGCCCCTGTATAGTCTGTCCTTCACAAAGCCACCAGAAGTGATCCCTTATGGTCTCATGACAAAATCCTGAAGTCCTTGCCGCAACCTGCAAGGTCCTTCATGCTCTGGCGTCTGGCTACTTTATCTACCAAACCTTCCCAACCTTGCTCGTGCACTCCACTGACCTTTACTGTTCCTCGAAAATACCAACGATTCTTCATCTCCAGGTAATTTATATTTATTAATTCCTCTGCTTGAAATGTTCCTCTTCTTTATTGTATTCGGGACTCTACTCAAAGGTCACCTACTAAGAGAAGACTTCCCTGATCTCTCTCTATAAAATACCAGACTTCATCACTCCCTATCCCCTTAGGCTGCTTTATTTTTCTTCACAAAAGCTAATCAGAAATGACTGCTCTACCTGTCTTTTGTAAAAATCTAAGTGAGACCATGCTCAGAGCTTTTAATGAGAACAAGAGAAATTTCTGAAAACAGAAAAAGGTCAGTAGGACGAGGAAAAAGACAAAAGTCTAGTAAAAAGAACTAAGAACTACACTCACAGACAGCATCCCTAAGAAATAATTAAACCTCAGAATTGATGGTTCTACAGTACACCAAAATGAGTACCAGGATTCCCAGCCTCCACAGATCCCTGAACCCCAATATGGCATAGAAGCAGGGCACTGTCACCTTTTAAAGCAAACACTGGATGTGGACAAACAGCCATATACTATCAGCAATGGCCCGGGTAAAGTCAAAGTTACAAGCCTTCCTTCTATTTTCTGGGGACCTTGTCAGCCTCCTATACTTGGTGGGAACTTTGCAAAGTACAGAGCCCCCATAACAGCAGACAGTATATTTCTCACCAGCCCAGCATGAAGAGTCTCTAAGGAAGATTTAATTTGAATTAATAAAACTTTTCAAAATATGCTATTTCTTGCTTACCAGGATTTCGATTCGACTTAATACACATAAATTGGATCAAGTTAGTTCTCTTCTTCAAATATTTAAATGATTTCACACACGTTTAGAATAAAATACAAACTCCCAACCATGGTCTTCAAGACTGCATGGTCTTACCCTTCTTTTAGCATTCTAACCACATCTGCCTCCGTGATCCCCTTGCTCCCTACGGAGGCCTAACAATTAAGTTCGCGAACTTGTTGCACCGATGTTGCTAACCTTTTCTGATATCAGAGGGATTATTCATTATGAATCTGTACCAACTGGACAAACAGTTAAGGAAGTTTACTATTTGGAAGTGCTGGAAAGGCTGCATGAAAAAGTTAGATGACCTGAACTTTTCACCAACAATTCATGGTTCTTGCATCACGACAATGCACCAGCTCACACAGCGCTGTCTGTGAGGGAGTTTTTAGCCAGTAAACAAATAATTGTATTGGAACACCCTCCCTACTCACCTGATCAGGCCCCCAGTGAATTCTTTCTTTACCCAAAGATAAAGGAAATATTGAAAGGAAGACATTTTGATGACATTCAGGACATCAAGGGTAATACGACGACAGCCCTGATGACCATTCCAGAAAAAGTTCCAAAATTACTTTGAAGGGTGGACTAGGCGCTGACGTGGGTGCATAGCTTCCCAAGGGGAATACTTCAAAGGTGACCATAGTGATATTCAGCAGTGAGGTATGTAGCACTTTTTCTAGGATGAGTTCACGAACTTAATTGTCCGACCTCATATCAGCCTCCTCTTTCAGTTCTTCAAAAATGTCAAGCTCTCTTACAATTCAGTCTGCTCCCTTTACTTACAATGCTCTTTCCCCTCCTCTCTTCATACTCGAATTCCTTCTAATCTTTAGGTCTCATTTTATGTCACCTTACAAAGAGGCCTTCCCTGAAAATCTGAAACTCTCCTGCCCCAAAATTCTCCATCACTATACCTCCTTCATTTCTCTTAGAAAATGGCAGAGTTCTTCAGTTTGAATAAATAAAACAAGATCAAAATAGATACTACAAAAACACACTTTAGATTTGAATAATCTAAGAAAATTTTGAAAGTAAAGGTAAAAGATACACCATGCCAACAGCAACCATAAAAGTGGCCATATTATCACCTAACAAAATAGATTTTTAAAAAGTAATAATACTAGAGATAAAAAGGAACATTTTATAATGTAAGAAGGGTCAAGTATCAGTATACATATTATAAAAGTATACACATAAATGACAGCCCCAAAATACATGCAGAAACAAATGACAGAATTGAAAGGATAATTCAACAATAATAGCTGGATGTTTGAATACCTCATTCTTAATAAGTGACAGAACAACTACACAGAAAATCAATAAAAGTGTAGAAAATCTGAACAATATTATTGAAGACTGGCAGAATACAGCATCCCAAAATATGCCAGCGAGGCATAAGGATTATTTTCAGCTAAGGACACCTTCTTGCATGTGCAAGAAAATCATTCTGACCACCCTTTTTCTTCCTGAAAGCAGGAGATAAAACTCTTATGTGCAAGATGCTCTCCCCATACCAGGAGGGGAAAAAACATTCTTAGCCCCAGAGATTAGGAGTAGAGGCCAAGAGAAATCTGTAAAAATAGACCTTGTTAATTTAATTCATATTCCTTTGGTCTTCCTATATATTTTAGTTACTTTTCCACATTGCTATTCTTTGTTCAACATAATATATAAACACTTGGGTGGATCCAATCACTTTTGGGGTATTCATTTCCTTATGGGGGTTCCAATGTACATCTTAAACTTTGTATGCTTTTCTCCTGTTAATTGTCTTATATCAATTTAATTCTCAAGCCCACCCAGATGCCCTAATTTGGGGAGAGGTAAAGTTCTGCTTCCCCTGCAATAACAATCAACTTGACCTGACATCTATATAATACTCCATCCACTAAACAACAGCAGAATACACATTCCTTTCAAACTCACACAAAGCATTCTCCAGGATAGATCATATGTTAGGTTAAAAAATAAGCTACAAAAACTGGTATGACATCATAGAAATGGCAATGTGAGGTGAGCCTCTTGAAATCTCCCCTGGAATTTACAACAAATTGAACAACTATAATTCTACAAAGGACTCCCTGCGCAGCAGACAGGCAAGACTAAGAGGCTCGCAACTGAAATCATCTAAAGGTGGGCAAATTGGGTGAGTGGGGGAGGAAGAAAGTGGGCAGGCGCAGGATGCAGAACTAGCTTGGAGCTCCGAGCTCCCTGCATTCCAGAGCTACTGCAGTTGTGGGAGAGGGAAGAATTCAGACTGCTACGTGTTTCCCCAAAAATAAGACCTTGTCGGACCATCAGCTCTAATGAGTCTTTTGGAGCAAAAATTAATATAAGACTCGGTCTTATTTTACTATGACATAAGACCGGGTCTTATCTAACATAACATAATATAAGACCGGGTCTTATGGTTATTTTTGCTCCAAAAGATACATTAGAGCTGATGGTCCGACTAGGTCTTATTTTCAGGAAAACACAGTAGCGCTTTGCTTATGGCCCACAGTCCCGCCTGAGGGATCAGCATATAACACGGCTGAACGCAACGCTCAGGCAGAGACCTCGGAGAAAAGACTGAGGAAAGAAGGCTGAAAACGGTGGTTTAAGCCCTCACTGCCAAGCAGAGAATGGAAACCTTAGGCACTGAGACTAGACGCCCCCTCCCTACCCTCCCAGAGCTCGCCCCGCCCCCACCTGCCCGGTGCTAGAAGCGGAACAGTAGCAGAGTCAGATCAAAAGAACTGAATATTTGCTGTTCTGAGAACTGGTCCGCTGGCACAGACTCGCTGCCCAACTAGTTCCAGCAAAGGGGAGGGAGCTGTGGAAGCAGGACCAGCTGTGGTGGTGGTCGCCGCCATTGCTCTAGGCCACCTCTCACAACTCACCCCGCCCCTGTCCCCACATCTCTGGGCAGATATCTGCAGGGATAAACAGAACTGCTGAAACATATGGGCTCTGAATCTGGTGCAGGAAGAGCTTTGGAACTTCAGAAGCTCTCCACAACTGTGGAGGTGCCCTGAACCCAGGCAATCTGCACAGGAAGAAGCCCACCTTCCAGGGAATCCTCCACATTGTGTGAGAAGCCGGAACAGTGCAGAGAAAATAGAACACTACAGCATGAGAGATAATTAAAGACTGCAATTGGAAAGAAAATAAAGCATTCTACCAACACCTACTGAAAAGCAAAGGAAAGACCTCTTCCTACCAACCTGTTGTAGAACCCACTCCTGTAGATGTCTAGGAAGAGAAATAATAATTCACTAATTGCCATGAATAACCAAGGTAACAGGGCAGCTCAGAAAGAAAATGAAAAGTCTCCAGAAAATGAATTTAAAGACATGGAAATATGTGACTTAAATGATAATTCAACAATAGCTGGATATTTGAATGCTTGGTGAGAATTCAAGATTGTAGTTCTGAAAAAGCTCAACAAAATGCAAGAAAAGACAGACAGGCAGTTTAATGAACTCAGAAACACAGTCAAAAAACAAAATGAACATTTTACCAAAGAGATTGAAATTTTTAAAAGAACCAAATAGAATTTCTGGAGATTAAGAACTGAATAAAAGAAATGAAGAATGAATTAGCCAGCTTAGGTAATTAATAGGAGACTTAAAATAAATGAAAGAACTCTACAAGAACTTTCTGACTCCATCAGAAAGAGCAATATAAGAATAATGGGCATACCAGAAGGAGAAGAAAGAGAGAAGGGAACAGAGAGTATATTCAAACAAATAGTCGATGAGAACTTCCCAAACTTGTGGAAAGAACTACATCCGCAAATCCAAGAAACAAATAGAACACCTAATTACCTCAACCCAAACAGGCCTTCTCCAAAGCACATTGTATTGAAGCTGTCAAAAATTAATGGCAAAGAAAGAATCCTCAAAGCAGCCAGGGAACAGATGAGGTTAACCTATAAAGGAAAGCCAAGTAGGTTATCATCAGATTTTTCAGCAGAAACTCTACAAGCCAGGAGGGAGTGGACTCCAACATTCAAACTATTGAAAAGAGAGAAATTATGAGCCAAGAATAATATATCCAGCAAAGATATCCTTTAGGGATGAAGGAGTCATTAAAGACCTGTCCAGACACACAGAAGCTGAGGGAATCTTCTTTTTTTCTTTTTTTTTTTTTAATTTTTACTGGGGAACATTGTGTTTTTCCAGGACCTATCAGCTCCAAGTCAAGTTGTTGTTTTCAATCTAGTTGTAGAGGGCACAGCACACTGGCCCATGTGGGGATCTAACCAGTGACCTTGGTGTTATAAGCACTGCGCTCTAACCAACTGAGCCAACCAGCCACCTACCAGCAGCTCAGATGGGTGCAGCCGCTATGGAAGGCACTATGGAGGTTCCTCAAAAAAATTAAGAATAGAATTACCTTATGAGCCAGCAATCCTTCTACTGGGTATCTGAAAAAAATCTGAAAACATTTATCCATAAAGACATATGTGCTCCAATGTTCATTGCAGCTTTACTTACAGTGGCCAAGACATGGAAACAACCCAAATGTCCTCTGATAGATGAATGGATAAAGAAATTGTGGTATATATACACAATGAAATACTATTCTGTAAGAAAAGATGAAACAGTACCATTTGCGACAACATGGATGGATCTCAAGATTTTAATGCTAAGGGAAATAAGTCAGACAGAAAAAGTAGAGAACCATACGATTTCATTGATATGAGGTATGTAAAACTGAAAACAACAAAAGAACAAGACAAACAAATAAAGAAACAAACATTCATAGACACAGACAATAGTCTAGTGGTTACCAGAGGGTAAGATAAGCCTGTTATGGGATATATTAAAATGGAAGAACAGTTTAAGTAGAGCTTAAACTGTGCTAACTGTAAAGTGATAAAAGGTTCAAGAGTTATCAATACATAGATAATATTTGGAAATCAAGAGCCTTCAGGGAAAACAAAATGGCCAAAGAAACTCTGAGCCATAACTGAGGACTGAGAAAGGAAGGCCAGGGGAGAGAAGCTGCAGTCAGAGAGAGACAAGAAAAACCAGAAGTCAGATCATGGAAGCCAAGAGAAGGGTTTAAAGAAAGTGACTAATATCTTCTTAGATCTCTTCTCTATAAAAAAAGAAATATTAAGTAGCCTATTAGCATAAGAACAACAGAAATAGATTTAATTCAGGAGAAAGTGGGGTCAATCTCAAAGTAACACTCACTGACCATCAAAGGAATAACTCTGGAACTGAGAAATCACTGGCCCTACAAGTCACCAAAGAAGGTTGGTTCTTCTAGAAGCAAACTCCTGAAATCTCATACACCTCTATCATTTTTGCCTGCTCACTCAAGGCTCCCACAAGGCACCAGGCCTCAGAACTTCAGCTGTACTATGGTCCTCAGGAGAGAAGCAGGCTACACTCTTAACTAGCAAGCACTTTCTGAAAGGTCTGGAACAGACCCCGGTGTCTGCCCAGGCTAAGGTAGAACCCATTTGGATTGTGAAATACACAATCCACACAACTAATCAGAAACTTCTTCCTTGGGCTCCAGACTTTTCCTCCTAGATGCTATTTCTAAAAGCTGTTTCCGTAAACAAGTCTGAGATTAATTTGGGTTAATGGTGCATGGAGGCTGGAATACAATGCATTCTCATTGTTAAGGTTCTAAATCTTATGATATCTATGGGAACACACTTTTTCCTTTCATTTCAGAAAGCCCTAACCCAAGATCCAAGTTCTTAAACTATAGCAGATCTGGGAAGCTCTGAAACTACAGGCAAAAATTAGTGTGCACCTTTGTAGGGAGAAAGTCCTTGATTCTCATAAGATTCTCAAGAGTCTGTCACCCCAAAGGCTAACTGTCACTGTATTTTTCCTATTTAGGATCATTCACTGAATAATTTGTGACATCCGTTCTAGACGTACGTGTGAAGTCCAGGTGGATATGTCCACTAGGAAGTGAGACATAAGTATCTAGATTAGAACTCAACAGAAAGATTCGAGTGCAAAAGACAGTTTAATAAATCCTAAGAATAAATGGTTGTTAAAGCAGTGAGAATCGATAAGCTCTTCCTCTTACAGGATAGTATTGTGAAAAGGAAACAGGAACTAGACTAGGAAACATATACAGGAAAAAGGTGGGCCAAGGAAGAGGAGCGAGCAAGGGAGGCTGGGAAAGAAATGAGAACCAAAAATCACAAGATGCTTCACTGAAGAAAACAGAAGTCCAAAATGTCTACTGAGTTTGGCCACTAGGAGGACCCTGAACACTTTACCAGACAGTTTCAGGGAATTAGTTGGGGTAGACATTCTGTGCAAAAAAAAAAAAAGAAAAAAGAAAAAAAATTGGGAGGTGAGAGGACAGTAGCTTGCGAGTGAAATCAAGCCGACAGACAAGATGACAGCTCTGAGTCCATCAAGTACAAGAGGGGTTGGGGTTATTACTTTAGTGAGGTTTTGTCGTCTGCAAATTCATGAGGAGAAAACAGACTGCTTTTTCAGAGAAGAGAGTATACCAGGGTAGACAGACCTCCTGGGGGCTGACTGATTCTCCACATTTCTTAAACCCCAAACGCTTTACAAAAAAAAAAAAAAAAAGAAAGAAAATGTATTTTTTCCAGAACACAGAATCTTCCCAGAAGTTCAATAAGCCTCTTTAAAGAAGCCTCGGAAAGGACGTCCAAGCCATCCCTGGGCACCCCCACCCCTCCCTCGGAGCGCATCTTCTCCTCTCCCTGCCTTGCAAGCGCCCCCCTCACAGGGACACAGCCCCACAGGCCCCACGCAGCCTTGCCAAGCTGGGCCTCAGCGGCTGCTCCGAACTCACAGGCCTGAACGGAGGGGCGGACCAGGGGCCCCACGCCAGAGAAGACACAGCGACAATCCCCCCGTGTGGCCCGCGGCCCCGGCCAGTCTCCCCGCCTCACTTCCTGGAACGTGCAGCACAGGCGAAGGCCCTTCCAGAAACCTCTGGCCCCGCCCCTGGAGGCTCCCACAACAAGCCGCGCCCCTTCCCGAAGCCTCCCGTGAGCCCCCACCTGAGCACTGCGATCCCGCCCCACTGCTTCACGTCGCGACTCCTGAGCGAGAATGTTTGCAGCGCCCCGCGCGCCATTTTGGACGGCGGGCATAGAGCAGTGGAAGGCCAAACCTCCTTCCCTCGAGGAACTTCCATGCCAATGGGGAAAGACAGACCATCAATGAACACACAAATATATCACTTAACAGGTGGTGATCATTGCGATAAAGGAAAACACAGCAAGGTTGGGGTGGGCAAGGAGGACACAGAGCCTTCTTGGTGGTCATGAAAGGCCTGCCAAGGTGGAATTTGGTCAGTCTGACGGGAACGAGGGTGACAACTGTGTGGCTACCTGAGGGGAGAACATTTCAGGAAGAGGGACCCGCGAGCACAGCGGTTCTGAGGAGGCGCCTGTGGCGGAGCGGAGACAACGGGAGGAGGATGGAAGGGGAAGCTGCCCTCCTCCGTCTCTCCAGCTGTCCAGCCTCCGTGGGTGTGACGACACGGGGTCTCCCAGACCTGGTAAGGCGTGGACGTGCCCAGCCGCTCAGCCTGCGTCGAAGCCACGTGACTGCCCGCACAGCCGCCCTCCTCACCACTGCTTAGCCAGTGGCCGCAGTGACTAGACCACGTTAGTAGAATAGTACAATTGGCCTAAAAGCGGGAAGCTTTTTCCACCGCGTAAGATAATTATTTTTAGAGTTGCCAGATGACATACAGGATGCCCAGTTAAATTTGCAGTTGGGATAAGCAATGTAAACAACTTTAGAGCTACCATAAAATTATTCTGTTTGCAAAATTATTCTCTGTTTACCTGAAGTTAAAGTTTAACTGGGTGTCCTGTATTTTCAGTTCCTAAATCTGGCAACCCTAATGTTAGAGTTCAGATGCCAAGTTTGGAAATTTAAGAACAATGCTGTGCCAAAGCACATGGCAGCCTGAGGCAAAAGAAAACATGCTCCTTATACACGTCTTTTTGTGTACTTTTTAATGGTTAATGTTACCAAAATAGTAAATTAATTGAAAAGTTGGTATATTAAAATTCACATTTTTAAGTTTAAATACGAGGTCTGACAATTAAGTTCACAAACTTGTTTCAATGATGACGCTAACCTTTTTTTTTATATCAGAGAGATTATTCATTATGAATTTGTACCAACTGGACAAACAGTTAACCAAGTTTACTATTTGGAAGTCCTGAAAAGGCTGCGTGAAAAAGTTAGACGACCTGAACTTTTCACCAACAATTCATGGCTCTTGCATAATGACAATGCACCAGTTTTTAGCCAGTAAACAAATAACTACTGGAACACCCTCCCTACTCACCTGATCTGGCCCCCAATCATTTCTTTCTTTACTCGATGACAAAGGAAATATTGACCGGAAGACATTTTGATGACATTCAGGACATCAAGGGTAATACGACAACAGCTCTGATGGCCATTCCAGAAAAAGAGTTCCAAAATTGCTTTGAAGGGTGGACTAGGCACTGGCATCAGTGCATAGCTTCCCAAGGGGAGTGATATGCAGCAAAGAGGTATGTCGAACTTTTTCTAGGATGAGTTCATGAACTTAATTGTCTGACTTCATGTTATACCAAAAATAAAGATTACTATAAATTTTATTTTCCTGGCTTTGATGGACACAAACTCAATAATTTTTTCAAAATTTACTTCTCTTAACCAAGGGTGATCTTAAACAATTTTTAATTAACTTCAGTTTACTGAAACCTCTTTTGTAGGATGCTACTGTGACTGGTATTGTTTTTTAAAAAGTTCCCTAGACCACTTCTGTTACCAAACTCAAGGGGTTCACAACTTGGGGTGTTCTATTCAAGCTCAAGATATGGTAAATAAAAGCTAGTTTTATGTACTTGCAAGTAAAGGAAAGGGGATCCACATCCAAAATGCTGTCTCAGAAGAGAGGCTTAAACATTGCTTATATACACTATTTGGTTAATTACATGCTGATTTCTTCTTTGCAGTTGGCAAAACTTACCCTGTTGTGGTTCTGGTCAAGCTCATCTATAAAACACTATGCTACATTTTAGCATTTAGAAAGAGTGGCATTTAGTAAGAACCATCCAGACCTTGAGACCTTTGTCCTATCTAACACTTCCAAATTTGGATAAGATTGTATTAAGAAAAATTTGTGAATCAGTTCTAGAGGACCCCAACACAATGCTGATTTTATATTACAAATTATTGATATTGAATGCTGCTTAAAACTACTTCAAGTGAAATTTCCACAGGATTTAAATCATCAGACAATTGAAGAGGCTGCTTTTTGTAAATCGGATGTATTCACAGAAAATAACTTCTCCAGATAAAAATTCAAAATGACTAAAGACACTTCATCTGACTTTTCATATCTTCATTTCTAGGACACCTATTATCTTTTTAATTTCTATTTGATAAAACACTTGTCCTATAATAGTTGATATGCTCATCCAGTGATTTGTACTTTTTTTTTTTTTTCATTTTCAAGTTCAGGAAATATATTCACATCGCTTGCCAAAGTCTTACATTAATCAAACATGTTGGAGTTACTTGCTCTAGTTTGTTATAAGCAAAGAGGTAGGCCTTCTATTAAGCACATAGCTCCGTATGTAGTAATGGGGCTTTTTAATGTAAACGTTTAACTTTTTCTACTTAGTTCAAAATAACATCTCATACAGAAAGATTGCATAAAAATTTGTGATCTATTGTTGCTTTCCATTTCAGCATATTGTATTTTGTCATTTGATGTTATATCTTTCAATATTTGACAAATATCTTTAATTTGTGTAAAGTGCCTTGATAGCATTTTATCTTGGTGCCACTCAGCATTCATATGTGTGTTTTAATGTAGGTTTTAAAACAGACATAATATTCTATCTCATCGAATTTACACAAAAATAAATATGTATATCCTTTGTACAATACTAAAAAGTTATATTTGAATTCATTGAAAGCAGCATTTTTGCACATTAAGACTATGAATTGAGCAAGGCACAAAATTGGCATAATCATTTGGGGGAGAAATAATGGCTTGTACACCCTTGTATACACACCTGCTATATTTGTTCCATTATCGTAACTCTGGCCTCAAAGAAATTTTTATGTCAATATCATCTTTTTCCAATTTATTATGAATTACATAAAATCACCCATATCCCTTTATTTCTTCAAAAAGATCAACAAAACTTCCTTCTATTGTTATGACATTCTTAATACAAATATACTTTAATACTTTGACATACTCGTTCATGACAGGCTGTATCTGGTGTACAAAGAACAGGAAAGGTATTTTGCTTTTTTTGTTCCTAGTAGTGTTTCAGATCTAACATGATTTCCTAGTAGCTTTGTGTTCTGCCAACATTCTCATATTGAAGTCCTAACCCCCAGCACCTTGGTTTTAGAGTTAGGGCCTTAAGAAAGTAATTAAGGTAAAATGAGGCCCTAATCCAGTATGACTGGTGTCCTCATAAGAGGAGATTAGGACACAGATAACACAAAGATCAAGGGGTGACCATGTGAGGAAATAGTGAGAAAGTGGCCATCTGCAAGCAAGAAGACAGGCCTCAGAAGAAACCAAACTTCTAACACCTTGATCTTGGACTTCTGACCTTCAGAACTGTAAGAAAATTAATTTTTGTGTTTAAGCCACCCACTCTGTGATATTTTGCCATGACAGCCCTAGCAAACTAACACACATTGTAAATTTCTTTTGAATTTTATTAGACAAATAAGGCACAGATACCTATTTATTTTATTTTTAAAAACAATTTTATTGGGGCTGGCCCGGTGGCTCTGGTGGTTGGAGTGCTGTGCTCCTAACGCCGAGGTCGCAGGTTACATTCCCACATAGGCCAGTAAGCTGCAACCTCTATAGCTAAGATTGTGAACAACAGCTCTCCCTGGAGCTGGGCTGCTGTGAGCAGCCGAAGGTCGGCATGTGCTGCCGTGAGCTGCCCTGGGCTGCTGTGCTGCTGTGAATTACCTGCCATGAGTGGCCAGCAGCCAGCATGAGCTGCCATGGGCTACTGTGTGCTGCTGTGGGCTGCTGTGTGCTGCCATGAGCAGTGGGCAGCCAGCGTGAGCGGCCGGCAGCAGATGAGAGCTGCCGAGAGCTACTGTGAGTGGCCAACCTACGACCGGGGACTGACTGCCTCAGCCGGGGGGGAGCTCAAGGCTAATAATACCAGCATGGGCCAGGGAGCTGTGTCCTACACAACTAGACTGAGGAACAACGGCTTGAACCAAGGGGAGGGGGAGGCAGAAGAAGGGGGGAAAATTATTTTTCAATTACAATTGACATACAATATTAGTCTCAGGAGTAAACCTATTGATTAGACATTTATATAACTTACAAAGTGATCACCCTGATAAACCTAGTATCCATCCAACATCATACATAGTTATTACAATATTATTGACTATATTCCTTATGCTATACTTTACATCCCCATGACTATTTTGTAACTACCAATTTGTACTTCTTAAGCCCTTCCCCTTTTCACCCATCACCCCCGAAACTCGTCCCATCTGGCAGCCATCAAAATGTTCTCTGTATCTATGAGTTTGTTTCTGTTTTGCTTGTTCATTTGTTTTGTTCTTTAGATTCCACATATAAGTGAAATCATACGGCATTTGTCTTTCTCTGTCTGACTTATTCCACTCAGCATAATACCCTCTAGATCCATCCGTGTTGTTGCAGATGGTAAGATTTTATTCTTTTTTTATGGCTGAGTAATATTCCATTGTATATATGTACCACCTTTTCTTTATCCATTCATCCATTGATGGATACCCAGGCTGCCTCCACAGCTTGGCTACTGTAAATAATGCTGCAATGGACATATGGATGCACATGTCCCTTCAAAATAGCATTTTGGGTTTCTTCGGATAAATACCCGGAAGTGGGACGACTAGGTCCTTCTTTGTCTCTTGTTAAAGCCTTTATTTTAAAGTCTGTTTTGTCTAGTATGAGTATTGCTACCCTAGCTTTTTTTGTTTTTTTCCATTTTCATGAAATATCTTTTCCATCCTTTACTTTCAGTCTGTGTGAGTCTTTTGATCTGAAGTGAGCTTCTTGTAGGCAGCTTATGTAAAGGTCTTGTTTTCTTATCCATTCAGCCACCCTATGTGTTTTGATTGGAGCATTTAACCCATTTACTTTTTTATTTTTTTATTTTTTTTTAATTTATTAGTTTCAGGTGTACAAGACAAGGTAATACTTAGACGTTCATCATTTATATCCCTCACACTGTGAACCCCCCTCCCCCCATCCACTATCCCTCCGACCTCACACTGAGCCATCACATTATATATATAAAATTATAGTTGGCATTCGTTAATGTTTAGCTTCTGGTGTACAATGCCATGATCAGGCATCCACAGTATCCCTGAGGTGGTCTCCCAAATAGGATGCATGTCCATCGGATACCCAACAAAATCTTTACAACATTATTGAATAAGTTCCCAAAATTAATTTTCAAAAAACCCTGAGGCCATCTTGTGGTTACCAGCTGCTTCCTAATTCCTTCACCTTTCCCCTTATCCCCCCCCCCCGCCCATCTAACAACTCTCGGTTTTTTCTTTGTGTCCTCAAAACTGTTTCTGATTAGTTCATTCACATATTCTTTTCTTTAGATTCCACATATAAGTAACCCATTTACTTTTAAAGTAGTTGTGGATAGATATGTAGTTATTGCCATTTTATTCATACATTTTGTTTTTCTCTTTTTCTTAAAGAAGTCCACTTAACATTTCTTGGAATGCTGGTTTGGTGGTGATGAACTCCTTTAGCTTTTTCTTGTCTGGGAAGCTCTTTATCTGTTCTTCAATTCTAAATGATAGCTTTGCTGAGTAAAGTTGGTTGTAGGTCCTTGCTTTTCATCACTTTGAATATTTCCTGCCAATCCCTTCTAGCCTGTAAAGTTTTGGTTGAGAAATCCTTACATTCTTATGTGGGCTCCCTTGTAGGTAACTGAGTGCTTTCCTCTTGCTGCTTTTAAGATTCTCTCTTTGTCTTTAACCTTTGGCATTTTAATTATGACGTGTCCTAGTGTGGGCCTCTGTGGTTCATTTTGTTTGGGACTCTGCTTCTTGGGTTTGTATGTCTATTTCCTTCACCAGGTTAGGGGAGTTTTCCGTCATTATTTCCATCTTCAAATAGGTTTTCATTTTCTTGCTCTTTTTCTTCTTTTCCCTCTGGTACCCCCAGGATGAGAACGTTGGTATGCTTCATGTTGTCCCAGAGGCCCCTTAAACGAGGCCCCTATTTTTGGATTCTTTTTTCCTTTTGCTCTTCTGATTGGGTATTTTTTGGTACTTTATCTTCCAAATAGCTGATTCGAGCCTCTGATTCTTCTAATCTATTGTTGATTCCCTCTATTCTTTAAGTTACTGTATTCTTCCTCTCTGACTGGTCCTTTTTTAGGTTTTCTATCTCCATTTTTGTTTCCTACCTCTTTGTTGAAGTTCTCCCTGAAATCACTGAGCATCCTTACAACCCGTGTTTTGAACTCTGCATCTGGTGGATTGCTTGTCTTCATTTTGTTTTGTTCTTTTTCTGGACCTTTGGTCTTTTCTTTCATTTGGGACATGTTTCTTTGTCTCCCCATTTTGGCTGCCTCCCTGTTTGTTTCTATGTATTAGGTAGAGCTACTGAGTCTCCTGGTCTTAGTAAAATG
Organism: Rhinolophus hipposideros; assembly: GCF_964194185.1. NCBI lineage: Eukaryota > Metazoa > Chordata > Mammalia > Chiroptera > Rhinolophidae > Rhinolophus > Rhinolophus hipposideros. The sequence continues at coordinate 9,374,065 of NC_138069.1, forward strand.
GTCTTATATAATAAGTGTCCTGGGGGAACCTGAGGTGGGTGCTGCAGGCATGTCCCTTGTGTGGTTTATGTGTGCCCTCCTGTCGTAGTTGATCCTGGGTGCTGTTTGCATGTCAGTTAGATGGATTGATCCTTGGGCTGATTGGTTGTGAGGACTGGCCATGACTACAGTGGAGGAGCTGTTGTACAGAGGCTCACCCTTTGGAGCAGTATTCACTTCAACAGGACTCTGGTGCCTGGCCAATCTCCCCTTTGGGTGTGTCATGTGTGAAGGTGGCTGGTTGGCACTCTGGCTCAGTCCAAAGCTTCCCACTGGTCATGCCAGCCCTGAGGCCTCCTGGGAAGGGTCCTGCTGCAGGCCAACTTCAGCGCCCACTTATGCCCTGTCTGGGGTCAACTGGAATGAGCCACAAAGCAATCTGCAGATGGCTGCCACCAGCGCTAGGTTTGGAAGTGCCCGGAAAAGGCCAAACCTCAAACCAAGGCCTGTTACTGCCAATGCTGGGCTTGGGGCTGCTCAGCAAGAGGTACAGTTCAGGCCGAGGCAGATGCTGCTTGCTTGGGGTTTGTGAAACTTTGAAGATTTTAGGAAACTCTGCAGCATAAGCCAAGACAGGCCATTTGTAGAAAAGCCACTGGAAGTGGCTTGGGTGGGTCCACAAGTTAGGTGGAGTGAACAGTGTTAGCTAGTTTGATGGAGACTCAGATATGGCCACCACCTAACTCTGCATGCTGGGAGGGAGAAGGGCTCAACAAAGGAACAGTGGCTTCTACCAGCACTTCTGTCTGGAATAAAGCTGCCCTTCCAGCCCTTGCCCCGAAACCAGACAACTCAGCTCCTCCCTGAATGTGCCTTTCGAGCTAATGCCCCAGTGCTGGACCTCAGAACAAGTTAGTCTGTCAGCAAGTAAGTCTGTGAGTGGGCCCTTTAAGAGGAACGCCTCAGACTCCCGCTGCTCTGTGTCACTCATCCACAATCTCTGCTGGTTTTCACAGCCAGAAGTTGTGGGGACTTCTCTTCCCGGAACTGGAACCCTGGGCTGGGGATCCTGATGGGGGGCTGGGATCCCTTGCTCCTCAGGGGGGCCTTCCGCAGCCAACACATCCCTCCTGATTTTTAACCACCACCTTTCTCCACCCCTCCTACCAGCCTTGTGGTGGTTTCTTCTGTATGTCCTTAGTTGTAGTTGTGTTCAGCTGAACTTCAGGTGACTCGCAATGATGGCTGTTCTGTAGTTTAGTTGTAATTTTGATGTGGTTGTGGGAGGATGCAAGCACAGTGTTCACCTACTCCATCATCTTGACCGGAAACCAGATTCCTTTTCGTGACAGCTACATCATTATAGTAACTGTAAGTTCAATTATATTAAGTAACATAGTATTTGGTTTTTCAACTTTTAGAATCAGCTTATCCTGGATACTAAAACTGTGTCCAAAGTATAACTGACAGAAGTTGGGAGGTAAAGGGGCACATAACATTAATAGTTAATTTTACATGTCAACTTGGCTAGATTATAGCGACTAGCTATTTGGTCAAACACTAGTCTAGATCTTCATCTCACATACTAGAATATCGGAGACACTACCCTCGACATATAGAACAAAAAGGTTTATATTACCAGGCAACCAAGAGAGGACTATAAATAACTATAAAAAAAAAAACAGCAAATGGAGGGGGAGATATAATGAAAGATAGCGTATATATCTAGATGATCATCTCTCAAATTTCTGGAAATTTGAGAAGTGGAAAACTCAAGAGACAGCACTTCGTAAGTATACGGTTTATAGTCAGAAAAATTTAGAAACAAAGACAATTGAAAGAGGTTCCTCTTGGAAGCAGGACGAGGGGAAGACAGCAGTAGGGTGGGGAAGAATTATTCATGGGAAGCTCTTCTTTTCCATATCTTTAGATCCATGTCAATGTATTTTAAACTGGGATAGCAGAGAAAGAAAATTTATACTTATGTTTCCAGACCCAGATCTAATATTGCCTACTGTAGTACCAACTTCCCTGGTTAAATTAGACCCTCACTCTCCTGTGCTACTCGAGCACTAGTCCTCCGTTATCAGACCTCTCACATTTTACACATCTATTTAGCTTCCATTACTCGGAATTATTTAAAAGGAAAGGCAGTATTTTATTCATCTTTGATTCCACATCAGATCTTAAATAACTATTGAATGGATGAAAATATAAATTACTGTTTTAGAGCAAAGGCTTTGGGAAGCTGCCAGATCAGGGTTTGATTCCCAGGCCTTTCACTAAACAGCAATGAGATCTTATGTGACCTCAGGTACATTACTAACCTGACTTCCAGCTTTATTACCTATTCTAAAGAGTTATTGTGAGTTTCAAATAACAGACTATAATATCCCTAGCACACTACCAAATGCATACTGAAATGCTCAACTCTTTGGTGCCATAGTGAATATCTTAATGCTAAGCTAAATAAGTTAATATAAGATTACTGAAAACAGTACCCTGTCTCTGAAGTTATCCTGTGTTTGTTTCTAGGATCATACTGGATTGACAGGCAGGCACTGACACATTAACAGATTGCTTAATGGTTGATTCCATGCTTAATGCAGGAAATGTCAAGATGAACGTGGAACATGTTGTTATACCAGATAACTCAAGAAGATATCAAAGAAAAGATTTTCTGTACCTGTATTTTTCACATGAAAATGAATTTTAAAAACTGAAATGAACAAGAAACTTCCACTCCCAGCTAAGATGGAGTAGCTTACGGTAGACCAACTTTCATGTGAAAAACGACCATGAAAGCTGGATAAAATCTCCTATAAATGTGTTTGAAGGAATCAATGGATGGCTGAAGCAAAAAGGGCTTGAGCATCAAGATCTTGGGGAATATGAATCTCTGCTTAGTGAGCTAAAAGTGTGTTGCCTCTTTTACCCTTAGATCATTTACTGTTTCTAGGCATGGGGTTAGAGAATGAGAACCCAGAGAAAGGGTCTAAGCAATGGGCAACTGCCAAGAGGCAGAGAAACCAGCAGAGCTCTTGGCAGTATCAAAGGGCATTGAAAGACAAAAATTAAACTGTAGTCTGTTAGAATATTAAATAGGGGAGAGGGGTGGAAAGCTTAGTCAACCACTGTCTGTTTACCCATTAGGATAGTTTCTGAATTCTGAAGTTGTGCAAAATGGAAAGTTAAGAATCTAAGAAGAAGACCTCTGAATAGAAAAATAAATTTTGGAGACAGTGTCTAGATACTGAGTATACAAGGAATAGAGCTATGGAACTGTCACGGGTACAGATCCAGTGAACACTCTAGGCTCTCAACTGGAAAATCCCTGGAGGACTATACCCTGCAAGGGAGAAAAGAGATACAGTCTTAAGAAAACTGTAACCCAGCCTTAATTAAGTTGGCTCCGGCCCTGATTTGTATTAAGCTGACCAATCCTCACTCTGCCTAGTAAAGGAAATGGTGCCCCCTTGGTTTAGGAGGTTATCACCATCCAGAGCCTCTACGGTTTGTCATACAGTGTCCAGCATTCAGTCCAAAATTATAAGGCACACCAACAGAATGGACCAAATGACCAGAAACTGAGGGGGTGTGAGGGGAAGGCAATAGAAAGAGAGCCACAGATAATCTAAATCATGGAGTTATAAGACAAGAACTTTTAAATAACTGATTCATTAGTTCAGAAGGAAATGAGAAATAAATTCCCCAGAGAATTAGAATCTATTAAAAATAACCGAGTGGGTATTCTAGAACTAAAAAATACAAGAACTGAAATTAAGAACTCAATAGATAAGGTTAGCGGCAGAATAGATAAATGAATCAGAAGGTAGATCAATAGAAAATATCTAGTCTGAAGAAGAAGTGGGGAAAGGATGGGAGACACAGGAAAGAGAGCAGGCGACATATGAAACACACTGAAAAGTTCTAACATCCAGACTATTAGAGTCCCAGAGAGGAGAGATAGAAAATGGGGCAGAAACAATATTTGAATAATGTCTGAGAAATTTCCCAAACTGATCAAAGACACCAACCCACAATTTCAAGAAGCTCTATAAACCTCAAGCTGGAAAATAACAGAACACTATGCATATCATAGTAAAACTACTGAAAACCAAAACAAGAAAAATCTTAAACAGCAGACAGCAGGGAAGAGGAGGGGTGAAAATCACTTTGAAAGGAACAACAGAAGGACAAGATAGCTGAATTTTCAACAAAAATGGTATAAGACAGAAAATAATGGAATTACAACTTTAAAGTATTTAAAGAAAAACTCCAATGCATATTTAATAGAAGAGAGAATTAGTAAAGTAGAAGACAGAGTTGTAAAAATTACCCCAAAATGTAGCATAGATATTAAAAATATGAAAGTTTAAGAAATAAGAATAGTATGACATAGCCTAATTTACATTTAATCCAAGTTCCAAAAGGAACACGGAAAATATTGAAAGAGAAATTATTTAACAATTTTCCAAAATTGATGAAAGATACAGATTCAAGAAACTCAAAATCTCCAACAAGGAAAAAACAAACAAAAAAACTAGCATGCCAGTACTTTTTCTGTTGTTTCTCAGCTCATCCTTCTATACGCTGCTGTTATAGTAGAGGTGCAACTTGTAAACTACATTGCCCAGATTCCCTTACCAACTGGCTTCCTGTTAGGTTCTGCCAATAGTGGCATTAGAGGGAAATTAGATGGCAGTAGATAGGTAGCTGTTGCCCTAGACCCAGTGACTTTTTGCATGAGACACAGTTATATATTATGCCATTGAAATTTAGGGGTTATTTTTGTCCTGTGCATAAGCCTATCCTGTCCTAATAAAATATGCAAAAAGATTTTTATAAGTCAACACTTGCACCTCCTATTATATACAAAAATAAAACCCAGGTGTGTTGAAGACATAAATGAAAAAGACAAGATTATAATGCATTTAGAAAAGAATACAGGAAATATCTTCATGATCTTGGGGTACAAAAGAATATCTTAAGATATAAAAAGCATAAATCAAAAAGGAAAAACTTGGTAAATCAGACATAAAAATTAGTAACTTCTGTTCATCAAAAGACAGACCTAAGAATGAAAAAAACAAACTAGAAAAAAGATAACTGCAAAACATACAAACAAGAGTTTGTGTCCATGATATATTAAAAATTCCTATGAATCAGTAAGAAGACTTGAATAGACACATAAACAAACCTAAAGATGAATACACATACAAAAAGATATTCAACATCATTAACAATCATGTTAAAATTAATATTACACATGTAACAAGCTAACTAAAATTTAAAAGTATGACAATACCAATATTGGAGAAGATCGGGATAACATGAACCCTCATTTGCTCTTGGTGAAAATATGCATAACCACTCTGGAATACATTATACGGTAAAGTTGAAGACTCGCCTAGTAAGACTCTGCATTTCCACTTCTAGATATGTATTCTACAGAAATGTGTGTTTGTGTGTACCCAGAATTATGTATAAAAATGCAAATGGCATTACTGATACTATACAAAGACTGAAACCAACTCAAATATCTATCAATAGTATATTGGCTATATTAGGTATCATCCTACAATATACATTAACAAAACAATGACTATATAAATTAAAACAAACGATATCTATAGAACAATTATGGATGAATCTTAAAAATAACTGCTGAACAAAAGAAGCCACACACCCCCAAAAATAAATATTCCGTTTACAAAAAATTCAAAAATCAAAGAAAACAAAATGACTACGTAATTAGGGATACAGACACAGATAGTAAAACTACAAAGAAAAGCAAAGGATTGACTGCCACAAAACATTAGACAATGGTTACCACTAAAGTACTGGGGGCGGGGCAAGGCAGGGCAGGAGATGTGATCCAGGAGAGGCTCCCAAAGGGCCCCTGAGGTGTGCATCTGAAAATGATTTGGGTGATGGTGACATGGTATTCGTGCTCATCTTCATAGTCTTTAAACTGTACATCTGTGTATCACAAACAATTCTGTGTGTATGTCTCAACATTTAAAAACAAATTTCAGATTATAATAGCATCACAATCATGAATATACACGATCTCTCTGTTCTCTGGGAGGTAAGGAGAAACTATTTCCCTCACCTTCCAGAAAGGACACTAAAGCTCGGAGGCGATGTAAGTGTTGAAACCACATCTAGTACCCAAGGTCAGGGTTTAGCCACTGAAGTATTCTTCACCCAGGCTCTGCCTCCACAGAGACGCACAGAAAATGGTGAATTTCAGAAAAGCTCCCCCATCTTAAAAAATACTCCAAATAAAGCTCTTTAAGACTACTGGCAGGGACATTTTATTTTTTGGTTAAAGCCACATTAATAGAAATGCCATAAAAACAAACATGTAAACAAGATATCAGAACTTTGGTTCACTGAAACATCTCACACCTAAAACATCTGAGGTACAGAAGCACCTTACCAGGTGCTGGAGCCCAACTCTGTTGCAGCTGCTCTGACCCGAGATGGCACAAGCTGACCAGAGAGGCTGGGGTCAAGGTCACCCAGGACCCTCCCCTGTCTGCTTTCTCTGCTCCAGACAAACATTCGCTACTCCAAAGACCTGCCTGACAGGGGCTGGAACATACAAAGGTGTCTGTCACGTTGAACTTGAAGACAAAGAGCTGTGGGGCCAGGAAGAGGAAGGGCAGAAAAGGATGTCAGTCGACTTCTGTTGATCCACACGGCCTCAAGAACTCCTGGCCTCGTTCATGGAACCACTTATTGGAGACTGTGAACAAACAGAAAGTACGTTACTTTCTCCTGTTAGTTAGCTCAGAGCCCCAAATTAACGACTCCTTCGTGATGACTCCTACACTGGGCCCTAGGAATCCGATTTACAACATGGTCTCAGGCCTCAAGTTGCTCAGGAGCTGGTTAGGAAGACAGATGTATAGACAGATAATTGTAAAAAAGTCTGCCAGTGACGAGATACATGTGTGTAAAGTTGCCATAGAAACAGAGCCAAAGGGCACCTTACCATGTGGGAGAAGAAGAGACCCCAGGGCTGGAATATGAAGCTGAATAGGAGTGTCCAGGGGAAAAGATGGACAGACCACGATGGTTCCTATGCCAAGGGGGTCCAGGAAGTAGGAATAGGATGAGAAAGCATCAAAGCATGAACCACCCTGGCGTGCGTTAAGGACCCCAAGCCCCTTGAAATGACTGGAATGTGGTGGGTGGGAACTGAGGCAGGAGATGAGGATGAGGAAGGCTGTCGGGACTGTGGAGGGCCTGGACATCAACCTTAGGAGCTGTGGGCCAGCAGATCCAATCGGTGTGCTGTGGTGCTAGCACTGTGTGTCACCGAAAGCTGTGCCTCAAATGCACATGAAATCATGATTTCATTCAATATAGTCTCTTTCGCAACGAATAAAACAAATTTATTCTGATGCACTACTGAAATCGTAGAGCTTTTTAAACATAATTTTCAATTAAAAGTAATACGCACACTTAAAGAAATCAAATCGTCTACAAAGCTTATAATGATAAACAGCAATCTCCTACCTACCCCTTCCCATCACCAATCCCCAGAGAATATTAACTTCTTTAGTTGTTTCTTCCGACATTTATCTTCATTTTGCTAAATAACATGCTTATAGTGCTACTTCTTAACTTCCAGTTTTGCAATTCTTTTACACTACCCCTAAAACACATACTTATTCCCTCCTATCTTCCTATCGTGCTTCCCCGAAAATAAGACCTTATACTAAGGTTTGCTCCAAAAGACGCATTAGGGCTTATGTTCAGGGGATGTCATCCTGAAAAATCATGCCAGGGCTTATTTTCTGGTTAGGTCTTATTTTCGGGGAAACATGGTAATATAGTTAAATCACAAGTTTTGGTTAAATCAATATTCAGTGTTTACATTATAATTATTGCTCACATATGAGTCACCTAATAGATTATATCTCCTTTCTTGTACAATGTTTTCTTTTCCTTCAAGTTAGCAATTGCCTCATTTTCTTTTTCATTTGTTGAATTTTCTGTAAACCTATCATTATTTATCCCTAAAACTCCCCAGGAGGGCTACAAACTCATCTCTTTGCAATCACTTCCTATCATATCCTGGTTCAAGCCTCTCCATAGCTCACCACAGCTGCTTCCAGAACAAGGCTCAAACTTCAGCCTCTGCACTTTGGTCCCAGCCTCAAGCCTCATCTCTTGGCCCCTGTGCCACAAGTCTCCCCTTATCCAAGTGATAAAGGCAGCCAGTCCCCACACTGATGCTGGCTTTAGCCTGTGCCTTGTTCCATGTGGTTGCTTGCCTGTGATACCCCTTGCCCTCTCTGATTCCAGGTCTCTCCCACTGCTTCTCATAACCCTTGCCAAAGACCACTCTTCTCAGGAGCCAACCTGGACCTCCACTGCGTGGGCAGCTATTCTTCCCTGGGGCTTCCTCAGCTATCTTGGTATCTCTGAGAGTGATCCCAAATGGTTGTCTTGGCACATAACCAGCTGACTGAACAGCTACATAGTTGTATGGGACTACCAGTCAGCAAGAGGAAAAAAAAAAAAACATAGGAAAGGGAGACAGTCTTGGCTGTGTGAAACTCTTGACAGCAGTTGTCTGCCAGCTCAGAGTCTAAGGTCAACCACTAAAGCCCAGGCTGAGGCCACCAAGGCCAACACCATGCCTTAAGCCACTCACCCCACTTGCAGCCCACAAGTACGGGGCAGGCAGCGTGTCTCGTTCGGTAGTCACCTTCCCCACTCCTGAGGAGATTGTACCAGAATACTGCTGTGCCCTGGGAAAAAGAGATGGCCTGTGAGACAACATCCTTAAAGACTGGGCGCAAGGACCTCACCCCGAGCACCACACAGCCCCTCCCTGAGCAGAAACACCCTCACTTTCATGTGTATAGGGGGACAGAGCTCTGGGACTCCAGCAGTAGAGAAGGCACCTACCCTTCACGGTGGAGTGGATGTCTGGGAATGCACCTGCCCACAAAGGGACCAACCTCCCCATCCCTTTTTCCCAGATGAAAGCTGAGGCCCCAAGGTCAGAGCTCAGGCAGGAAGGGGCTAAGGCCCCTCAGGGTGAGTCAAGCAGGCTGGGGAACGGGATTGGGGGACATGGAGCCCCCACAAGAACCAGAACTTACCTTCTTAGGCCAAATTGCAGCCCCCAGATCAGGAAAGACGGTGGCACCCCCAGCTTCTACATCACTCATCTGGGAATACAAGGCATGGAGCTTGACCCAAGGTTCTCAGAGCAACTGAGACACAAAGGACATGACAAGGCATGCAGATCAGCCTCCTCTGAGCATGAACGGCACTGCGTGGAGATCTGCTCCTCGGCCAGCCCTTCAAAGGCTCTCCCTACGCCCTGCGACTCCCTCACACATTAACCCTGCTTAATTTGTGTGGTTTATCAGGACAGTCTCCATGCCATGGGCACTCGAGAGCTGCAGGCCTTCAGGAGACCCACATCCCAGCTGTCCTCAGATGGGAACAGAGTCTGTACTTGGACAATGCCTGCCAACGCCCCAGCCACTGGACCCCCATCCAGCCTGGGCCTTGCCTAAGCCACCGTACGCCATGAGCTGCCTTGACTGGGGGCTCTCTGATGCACCCAACATCATCTGTGGCTCCCACTGTGGGCTCTGTGTCTTTGGCTCTAATATCTTGCTGCTCCATTTAGACCCTCACCGGCCCAAAGCAGCGCCTTCCCCAGGGCCATCTGGGTGGGCAGGTAGGGCCCTGTCTGTCCAGAGGCCCCGCTTTCTCTCATGCTGAGGCCTCAAACCAAACAGAACACAAATTCCATGGAAACGAGGCTGCACTCATGCCCGCAGAGTGTGCCTCAACTCGTGTCCAAAGCACCACTTCTTTCTCATCTGGCACTCTCACTTCAAGTTTTCTGCCTATAACGTAATAACATTTGGAGCTAATAAATATTTCCACAGGACACATACCAGACACACTGAAGGGCACTTGGCAGACATGGAAAATGAATAAGATGAAAACCCCTGATGGCCACAGCCCTGGAGATCAAATCCGGACTCTTTCCTAGAACCCGAGGCCCTCTCAGTCTCACCAGCCTATCCCTCCAGCCGCTCTCAACTCATGTGCTGCCTCTGAGCCATCAGTCTTTTTTTATTTTTCCAACATCCGAGACGCTCCTTCCCTCTTCCAGGTCTCCACACACTCTTTCCTCTACCAGAAACCAAATTCCACCAACTAATTTCCATTCAACCTTCAAGTCTCAATATTGACATGTTACTTCCCAAGGGAGGCCTTCTCTGAGCCCTAACCCTGAGCTACTTCTTCAAAGCACTTGTCACCATGGTGACTAAACAATTACCTCTCCTATGTTTAAAGTAAGGCTCTCCTATTACCCCGTTTCCCCGAAAATAAGACCTAGCCGGACCATCAGCTCTAACGCGTCTTCTGGAGCAAAAATTAATAAGATCCGGTGTTATGTTATGCTATGTTATGTTAGACAGAGTTTTACATTATGGTAAAATAAAACCGGGTCTTATATTAATTTTTTGCTCCAAAAGACGCATTAGAGCTGATGGTCCAGCTAGGTCTTATTTTTGGGGAAACACAGTAGGACCGTAAGCCTTCAAAAGAGACCATACATATCCTGCTCACCAGCATGTCCCCAGCACATAAAAACTTAAATGAGAAAACAAAAGAAAAAAGGGACTCAGGCTTCTGTCTCTACGTTTGACAGCTTCTATGCCTCTTTAGAGCTGGCTCCCTCAGCACAGGGGAGAGGAAACTATTCCCCAGGTGAGAGGTAAACCTAACGGCCTATGGCTGGAACACAAGCAGCAGGTGGGAGGCACCTCCCTCTGCTGCCAAGGAGGCAACATTCCAGGGCATCCACGCCAGAAATTCAGACTAGCACTGGGCCCATCAAAAAGGAGCCAGGGATGTGAAAGTCTTGGGGGTAGGGAGTACCCACAGATGGAAACAAAGGCCAACTCTCTACTCTAGCCCAGAAGGGTGCTGAAGGCCAAAAGCGCCCAACCACTGAGCAACACTGGCGGTACCCGTCCTGATAGGAGTGGGGACGAGAGCATCCGAGACCCAGGCTCCCCTTAAGGCCCACACACTGCACACATCATACTCACGTAGTTTAAGAATGTGGCCACACGATTCCCCGTCCCTAAATGCTTGAAAACATCTTGCTCATCGTTCTATAAAATTAAGTGAGAGTGAACAGGCAGGCCTGGACCCAATACTTACATAGTTAAGAAACGTTGCTAACCTATTCCCCTCGGTTTTCAGGCCGTTGTCAAAAGGTCGCTGCAACAAACAACAACTTTCACCCAAGTTTGCAACTGACTTTACCCACCACCCACAGGACTGGGGCCAAAAGGGTCGGGGAAGGTAATAAGTGTGTCATCCCTACATCAGCTGGACCACGGGCCAAGGCTGCCAACAAAACCTGGCAGGGCATCGGGGGAGAGCGGTAGGAACAGCTTTCACAGACCTAGTGAGGTCTTCTGCTTTAGAGTCAAGGCAAAGAACAGGGCCGGGCAGGAAGAACACTCCCCCCATCACAGGGGAACAGCCAGGCTACTCTGCAGGCCCTGTGGATCCAGATTCGGGCTTCTTCAGTCACAAAGAGTTGGCCCTGGTGATGTTGGGGAGCCTGATATAGAGGCTAAAGTGCTTCTAGAAGCTCCAGCCTTCTCAACGGAGCTGGAGCAGGGCCCTTTGAAGCACCAGTGATCAGGGCCTTACCCTAGAGAAGTCAAAATGTGGCTCGTACTGTCCTCCCATTCCGTAATTAGCAACCTGGTGGGAAATAACAGGTTGGACCTTGTTAGCAACACGAACAACCTTGAGGCCCATCTCTCCAGGGGTACTGTCCATCTCTCCAGGGGTACTGTCTCTCCAGGTAACAACCAGAACCCCCAAGACCAGCCTTGCTAAGGTAGAGGGTATCTATGCCCGGGCAGCACAGGCAGAGCCAAGGCTGCAGCCAGAGGATGAGTAAGGCTATAGCACAAATGTGGCTTCCCAAACTGAACCAGATGGGCCACCCACCTGTCGCCCCTGGGAAGCTCCAGCCCTTCCGGGTAGCCGAGGGTGGTCGTGGAGGGAGCCCTAGGGGCAGGCCCTGGCCTGGGCCCTGTTTGTTGTGGAGATAATGAGAAGGGAATCCAGAGGAAAGCCAACAACAAATGCAAGATTGAGATTTTTTTTTTTTTTAATGCTAGTTTGGGAGCTACTCAGTGCCTGGCACTACTCCTGCCACCTCTGTCGCAGTGCCCCAGGAGCTGTTCCTGCTCAGGCTGAGCAGGGCTCACATATCCTCCCACCCCCCAGGGGCCCACTGCGTGGAGTACTTCTGCATCCAAGTGAAGCAGCAGGACGCAGGCAGCTGGCCACAGGGTGGCCAAGAATCACTGCCCTACTTTGGCACCCCCAGCAGGAGCCTGGACCCAGAATAGGACCTGAGCCACCTCAGCTACAGCAACTACCAGGCGTCATTAATTGGATTAGAAAATTATAAATGCCTTTGTGAACAGTTTACCAGCAAATACAAGTCCTAAATCACAAGTTATTTTATATTTAGTAAATAGAAAGAGACGAAGTTCAAGCTGAAGTGCACAATCTGCTGGTCGATCAAGTGGCAGCACCAATGTCCATCTGAGAACACTTGGCTACTGTGTCTTACTAAAACCCTAAAAACTTTGGGGCTCACCTATTATTAGTCCTCAGAAAACTGGTAGCTCTAGTGAATCCTTTTTGGCGATTCCAATAGTTAAGTGAGAGAGGCTGCAAAACTGGCCATGGAGGACCTTAGACATGAAGGAAAGCAAGGGAGGGTGGGCTTCACAAGAGAGGAAATCTTCGTGCTGGAGCACAAACAATATTTGTCTAATGTGATGAAGTGTAGGATTGGGGCAGTATGATTTTTCAGTTTCCACAAAAATAAAAATTTTGATATGAAGAATGAGTGGATGAAAAAACTCTGTCATCCACTGCTTCAGCCTTCAAGATTCCCATACCGAAAACACCTAGAAATCCTGTCAACTGTGTCAGAGGCCTGGTTCAGCAGGTGGCCCTAAGGCTGAAGATGGTGCATCTGAGGGACGTGCCAGAACGGCTGAGGAAGTGACAGTACAAATGCTTTTCCTTTGGATCCACTCTCATCAAGAACTTAAAAGTTAAAACATGACCGTGTTTAGTGTGCTACGACACTCAGGAAAATTCGATCATTGTTTGTTGCTGGAGCTGCAAAGCAGCTTTTTCCAACACAGGTGCGTTTTCCAACACTCCCACTTGTGGGGTGGAGTGCTTACACTTTCAGATCTCAGGTAGGGAAAGAAGAGGCATTGCTCCAGCTGGCTCACCTTTTAACAGTTGGGGAATCACATCTGATCATGATACTGAAGCGATTGCACCTACACTCTTTCTTTCTTTTTTTTTTTTTTATTGGGGGAAGGGGAACAGGACTTTATTGGGGAACAGTGTGTACTTCCAGGACTTTTTGTTTTTTCCAAGTCAAGTTGTTGTCCTTTCAATCTTAATTGTGGAGGTTGCTGTTCAGCTTCAAGTTGTTTTCCTTTCAGTCTTAGTTGTGGAGGGCGCAGCTCAGCTCCAGGTCCAGTTGCCGTTGCTAGTTGCAGGGGGCGCAGCCCACCATCCCTTGCTGGAGTTGAACAGGCAACTTTGTGGTTGAGAGGACACACTCCAACCAACTGAGCCATCTGGGAGCTCAGTGGCAGCTCAGCTCAAGGTGCCGTGTTCAATCTTAGTTGCAGGGGGCGCTGCCCACCATCCCTTGCGGGACTCAAGTAGTTGAACTGATTCCTACACTGGCCCATGTAAGAATCGAACCAGCAGCCTTCAGAGTTAGGAGCATGGAGCTCTAACCACCTGAGCCACCGGGCCGGCCCTGCACCTATAATTAATACTGTCCCCAAATAATGCAAATGTCGTGGAAACTTCTGGATTTGAAGCAATCAGATTCACTGTCTGGACAAATTCCAGTTCCCAGGATTACACCTTTAATAACAAGCAACTGGACAGTAACACTGATTCCTCTGAGGAGGTATTCATTTGAATCTTTAGATTTGTTGTTACAAAAGCAGAGACGTCAGTCATCTAAAGACATGGGTTTTTATGATACTGAGATCAGAGTGAAGGACAAAAAAAAGTGGTTAGAAATCACTTTTTTGGTGAGGCTGAGACATCGAGTCAGAAGTGTCTTCAATCTTAGAGAATTCTAGCAGTGTAGCTTCTCTTCCTCTATCTGGCCCTCACCTAATTCACAAGAAAACCTCAACTGCCCTTTTTTTCTTCTAAATAATCTATAGCAAACACATCAACGGCAGCTGAAGGAGTTTCAACAGGCAGAAGAGCCAGTTCCCTTGCAGAAGCCTGCGGCATTCCCACAGGGACCCTGGCATGAAGGCAGGTGGCTAGACATTTATCACACTGCAAGTGGTCCGTGTGGAATGTACGCTTAGAGAAGCCCAGGTTCCTGTCCCCTAGACCACATAGGATCAGAGCTTTCAACACTGCTGGCTGGCAAAGGAAACACCAAAGACAGCTCCTAGAAGAAGAAAGCAAACAAAAATGGTGTCTCAGCCCCCTGGCAGTGGTCTGAATCTTCCAGAAGAGCCTTGACTATAACAGTCCTTCCACTGGGAGGGCTGACATTCAGACCTCCATCATCCATTGCGGTACAACATGATGAGAGGCCAGATGACATGAGGCCAGGGTTGTGGCACAATGGTGCTGTCTTCTGGGGCGACATGTGAGACGGGGCCCAGAGGCTGCAGCGGGGAGGCCAGTCCGGAGGCGATACGGGCACAGGTTGTGTCGACTCTTCTCAGCCCCTTGGTCCATGGTATGCAATCAGCCAGTCAAGCAGAATGTCGCCCTGACCAGGACCACAAGAGTCCTAGCACCAGCTCTGATGTGCAGGAAGCAGTGGCAGATAGCTTCGCAACAAAACCTTGCTCCAGGAACATACAAAGCGTAACAACGCCAACAGGCCTGCACCGAGTACACTGAGAGCCCTTATGGCTCTTGGAATGAGGTGTTCTCACACATAAGAAGGAAGCGGGAGATGTGGCAGAAGTCCTTTATCAGTGTGCTAGTCTGAAGAACTTACTTAAAAACTAGGCTTAACAACTCAACACTAAGTTGAGTTGAACTAAAAAGATTACATAAAGTTTTCAGAAGACTATGAGGTAATCAACATGTTTTGAGAAACTGTGGTGGACTTCACACAAATCCATAAAGATTGGCTTCAAATTTGGTTTTCCGATTGCTGACACAGCTACGGGGAGAGGGGAGGAAAGGAGCGCTGATTTGCTTGGGTGTGTCCAAGGCAAAAGTCTTCCACATGACCTTCAGTTCAATACTCTAATGAGATCTAAAGTTGATCAGACCCAAATGCCAAAGATGAACAGTGTGATCCTTAAATACACAGGAATTCTGGCCAAACAGATCCAGGAGACTCTAGAAAAAGGACGGTGACACTTCTCCAGCAGTGTCTCAGGCCATCAGAAGTTCCAATGCTCAGAAGGGAGCACGGCCAGTGCTCACTTGAACTCAACAGACCGAGGATTCATTATTAGGAGCTTCACCTAAAACTTTTTAGCATGATGCTGCCATATGTCTTCACAATCACCTCTGAAATAGGCAGGAAGCCAGGGATCCATGGGGTACCTTGAAAAGAGCACTCCACCATCACCAGCCAACAGGTCCAGGCCTCTCACTTCGACCAATGTAGCACAGAACACTTTACCTCCAAGTGCATTTGACTAGGACTCACCCATGACCTCTGGAGATACGACATGTACAGCTCTCCTAGAGGGGTCCCTGGAACAACCCAGGATGTCAGCTTCTGTAGTCAAGGAGACAGGAATGGGCCTACCATGCCCACCACTCATCCCTAGTTCCTAGAATGGCACCTGGGCACACAGACAATACTCAGTCGGTATTTGTGCATGCTAATTGTTGAATGCCAGCAGGCATGCTCAATTTCTAGCTTCCCAATGTGAGGTCGCTCCATATTCACAGCCCTGAGCAGTCAGTTTGTTGGGCAAGCCTCCCTAGCTAGGCCTGGCCCTGGGCACCGTGGGAGACCATCCAGGCAGAAGTACCCCCTCCCACCCCCCGGAGTCCTAGGGACCGGCCATACCTGCAACAATTCTGCAGTCTTTACTGTGAGCCCTGTGATGTGCTGCATCCGAAGATTCAGTCGAGCCACAACCGGGTCATCATTCTCCTCTAGCCAGGAGCTAAGCCAAAGGAGAGGAGAGAGCGGTAGAGAAGGCAGGCGAGGATGTGGGCCTACACTCTCTCCAGGATCAGTGCCAGCACTGCCAGGCAGTACAGGGTGAGTACGCGAAGTGGGGGAGGTGCCAGCAGGTGGGACCAGCCACGCCACCCTCCCTTGGGAGTCGTGGGGTAGGGGATGGGAGGCCCTGGAGTTGGGGCTTGAGCAGTCACCCTGCCACCATCACCTTTGCTAACCTTTTGGAAACCCTGTAGCTGGCGACAGTGAGGACACCTGTCTTGGGATCACGAACAGTGGCTCGTGCAAGCTGGAAGGCAGGAAGAGAGGGCAGACTTATCCTTCTTTGCCCTGAGTGTTTCCCTGGAGAGACTGGGACCAGATTTGCCAGTCAGGCCAGTGGGAGAAGAAGGTTCACAGGCAGTGGCTCTTATCCAAGGCCCCAGGATCCGGCAAGCCAGGCCAGAGCAGTAGTCTGAGGCTTCCACATGTCTGTTCTGCTGTCAGACCCTAGCCACTGACCTGCTCGGTCACTGCCCACCCCTGCTCCCACCCAGGTCCGTGTTGTCTGCAGAACTATGCCTGTGGAGTCTGCTTTGTGTATCCACTCACCTGCCTGGACAGCCCCTTTCTCACCAGGCCGACCCACCCCCCCTGCCTGAGCACAGCGGAGCTTGGTTGTTCCCACCACATTCACACTGTGCTACCAACCCTGAGCCTCAACCCTGCACGCTCCCCTCAACTTGGTTAAGTCCACCATCCATCTGAACTTTGATGGCCTCCTCTGCCAAGAAACCTACCCAAACACTGGGCTCCTGCTACTACAGGAGCAAACACAGGAAGCAGTTTTCACTCCCTCAGTAACCTTGCAAGGTCAGATGACAAAAGCAGGAAAGGACTCTACAAGTCAAAATAAGGCAACTGCTGCCTGGAAGCCACCCACTACACATACACAGTCTGACAATTAAGTTCACGAACTTGTTGCAACAATGTTGCTAACCTTTTTTGATATCAGAGGGATTATTCATTATGAATTTGTACCAACTGGACAGTTAACCGAGTTTATTATTTGGAAGTGCTGAAAAGGCTGCATGAAAAAGTTAAGACGAAAACGACCTGAACTTTTCGCCAACAATTCAAGGCTCTTGCATCACGACAATGCACCAGCTCACAGGGCACTGTCTGTGAGGGAGTTTTTAGCCAGCAAACAAATAACTGTATTGGAACACCCTCCCTACTCACCTGATCTGGCCCCCAATGACTTCTTTCTTTACCTGAAGATAAAGGAAATATTGACAGGAAGACATTTTGATGACATTCAGGACATCCAGGGAAATACGACAACAGCACTGATGGCCATTCCAGAAAGAGTTCCAAAATTGCTTTGAAGGGTGAACTAGGTGCTGGTGTTGGTGCACACCAACACTTCCCAAGGGGAGGACTTCGAAGGTGACCGTAGTGATACTCAGCAATGAGGTATGCAGCACTTCTCCTAGGATGTGTTCGCGAACTTAATTGTCACCCCTCGTACACACTTCACACACACACACACAGTCCCACCTACCTCATCTCCCCCAGTCTCCACAGACAGGTGCAGTGGTACTCTCAGGAAGGACCTGCTGCCCACAGCCAGCCCCCAGTGCTTCAGCTGCAGACTGTCCTAATCATCTCACATGGGTGGGACCACGGACCCAGACAGCCCCACCCCAACAGCACTTCCCTGAAATTTCAATAAATACTTAATGAGTGCCTACTATGTGCCTGGCACTATGCTGGGTGACCAGGACGTGGTCCCTGACTTCATGCAACTCAGTAAAGTGGAGAAGGCAGAAGACAACCTGAGTAACTGCCACACAGCAAGGGAAGAGCTGGTAAACTTAATGTCTCTGGGAGCTCAGTCTGTAGGGTCGAGAATGGTTTCCTGCAGGAGGGACCACCTAGCTGAGACTTGAAAGGCAGTAGGAGTTAGCCAAGTGGGGGAGCATTACAGGAAGAGGGAAGAACAGCAATGCAGAGGCCCAGGGATGAAGACGGGTGTGGCACTGTAACTGTGGATGAGAAGTCACAGGTAAGAGAACAGGCTGACGAGGTAAGTGGGGGCTGGGCCTAGATGTGACCTTGTGGCCAATGAAAACCAGGGAAGGCTTTATGCAAGGGAGGGACACTCACAATCTGAATGTAACAAGCATCCCTGTGGATGCCTTGTGGAAAGCTAAGGAGGGACCAGAGTCGGAACGAGCCGACCAGTGAGGAGGTCAAGGCAGAAGTCAGGGCAAGAGGTGGTGGTGGCCCGGGCGGAGGGTGGCAGAAGGGACGAAGAGAGTGAAGGGACCAGATGGCTGGGCAGGAGGTGAGATGGGCCAACCTGGACACTGCTGCTGCAGCACGGCCAGTGCCCCCAGGACAGAGGGCTTCCCTGAGAGCTCATGTCTAGGGCTCCTCCATGACGACAACCGTGGCCGCAGCTAGACCCCATCCTAGCATGAGCCTCACTGCTGGCCTGCCGCCCACAAGTAGGCGCTGGGCAGCTGTGCTCTGCTCCCAGGGACAGACCGGGCTATTTTGAAAGCAGCCTGGGGACTCGCAGGCAGCTGCCAAGCATTCCGCACAGGCCAAATTAAGCTCATCGGCCCCACTTCAAAGCCAGCACAGCATCTGTCCCTCCCAGGCTCCGGAAACAAGAGGTCAGCTCGTAATAGCCAACATGTTTGTCTCTTCACATGGCTTCTGTTCAAAGACAAGTTTTCCCAGTACTGCCCCCACCGCCCCTGCCACACACACGTGCACACAGGCACCCACATGAACACACACACACACAAGTGTGTCAGTGCCTGGGTCTGAGGGACAAGGGAGGAATCTCTCAGGAAATTCGGGCACAATAGCGCCTCTCTCACCTGGCAACCAGAAAGCGGTTTTCTTCCCAGGAGGGCTTTCGAGCTGATCCAGGGAGTACAAAGGGCTGGGTTCCGGTCCCCATTCTCCACAGGCACTGTCTAGACCCTCCCTCACCCACATCAATGGTACAACAACTGACTCTGAGCCCTACATGTCCTAGTCCCTCAAGCCAAGGTCAATCCAAGACGAGGTCCAGGGGGCTGGGACAGGAACATTTTAGTTCTCTCCACGAGCAATGGGCCTCCTAGCCACCACAGATCTATTAGGAGCAGAACAATAGAAGGTCCAGCTAAATCCTCCCTCCTAATCACCAGAGATACGAGAAGGGTGGGGATATGGCAGCAAGCAGCTCTCTTTGACAGATGTCAAATGGGAGCAAATCTTTCATGCACTAGAAACAGAAGAATAACTTTATAACATGATGAAATATATACAAGACTAACAGCCAACTGCATACTTAGCAGTGAAATACCACATTTTCAGTTAATTCAGGAATAAGACAAGGATGCTTTTTGTATCAAGGCTCCAAAAGTTCTGGGCAGTTTGAAAAGACACTAAAAACAAAGGAACTATCACTATTAAGGAGGAGAAGACAAATTTTTGCTTATTTGCAGATGATGATACTATCCGAACAAACCCAAAAGAATCAGCTAAAAACCAAAAGAGGAATGAGTCGGTTCAAGGACTAGCTGTGACTTACACAAGTCTGAGTTCCCTCGTGGGTGAGCTGAAGGTAACGACAGAGCCTGCTGAATAGATGTCCCATTTAACATATGCTAAGCACTAGAACAAGGTCTGTCACACTTAAGAACTCAGTAAACATTAGCTATTACTATGAAATATACTTTTACAATCAAAAGTTTAGTATACAGGGTCTAACAATTTTGCGAATTTGTTGCACCGATGTTGCTAACCTTTTTTGATATCAGAGGGATTATGCATTATGAATTCGTACCAACTAGACAGTTCATCAAGTTTATTATTTGAAACTGCTGAAAAGGCTGCGTGAAAAAGTTAGACGACCTGAACTTTTCGCCCCCAACTCATGGCTCTTGTATCACGACAATGCACCAGCTCCCACGGCACTGTCTGTGAGGGAGTTTTTAGCCAGCAAACAAATAACTGTATTGGAACACCCTCTCTACTCACCTGATCTGGCCCCCAATGACTTCTTTCTTTATCCGAAGATAAAGGAAATATTGAAAGGAAGACATTTTGATGACATTCAGGACATCAAGGGTAATACGACGACAGCTCTGATGGCCATTCCAGAAAGAGTTCCAAAACTGCTTTGAGAGGTGGACTAGGCGCTGGCATCAGAGCACAGCTTCCCAAGGGGAAGACTTCAAAGGTGACTGTAGTGATATTCAGCAATGAGGTATGTAGCACTTTTTCTAGGGTGAGTTCATGAACTGAATTGTCTGACCTCATGTAATACTAAACTAATATAATAATGTAGCCAATAAAAGTATAATGATGAAGAAACAAAGTGAAGTTACAGTAACAAAAAACTACTTAGGAATAAGCTTAACAAGAAACGCCCGGGGCTTTATGAAGACAATTTTAAAAGATATCCATAAGTGGAGATGCCAGAGGGCTCTTGGAGGAGAAGACTCAGTATTATAAAGATGTTCATTTTGCTGCGAATCAGTCACTTCCTTGGCAATCCTAACCAGGACCCAGCCTGGCAGTGCCCTATGGCAAACGTCCTAAAAACTCGCCCACACCCACCAGCCCCCAACCAGGTGAGCTGACACTTCTCACTGCGGGCCTGCCCTGCTCCCAGTACACCCGTCTATCGTGGCACCTGGCTGCCCACATTGGTTCCTCAATTTTCTTCCCCACTGAACCCACAAGGGTCAAACCGAGTCTACAGCACCTCACTATCTCCACAGCAGACTCATGTTAGACATCGGCCAAGGTCAGTTGGGTAAGTAACAAACTGCCCCGCGGTACCAGGGATGAGTGACCCTAGAAGGACATGCAGAGACACCTACTTTGGGTTTCGCGATCTCCTTGATCTTCTCGATTTCCTCATCAGACATGACATCGTAGTACCTGACGATGTGTGGACTGTCCCACTCATCCTCCTCTTTGAAGGGAGCAATGAGCAGCTGTGGCGTCCTGTTGCCATGGTGGTACCTACAGAAAAGCCTCTTCTGCCTCCGGGGTGTCTGGGGAACACAGAGCAACAGGCCCTGAGCTGAGTGAGTCCTAACCCTCTTTCCCAGGCTGGCTGGCTGCAGACATTGGCTCACAGCCTGTGTCCAGCAGCTGCTCCCTCCCACCCAACAAAGGAAGGAAACAAAAGCCTCTCAGTTTGACTGGCAATAAATGACACCCCACAACTCATGCAGTGTTTCTTCTTTCCCAAGAATACCTCATGTCCACAAGTCCCATGGCAGAGGGTAACCTCTGACCCCTTTCACAGAGATGTGAGTAGGTCTGAAGGGCCAGGGCAGGGGAGAAGCCTTTCCAGAAGTAAGGGCCAGTGGGAGCCAAGCCGACAGGCATGGAAAAGGCCGAGAGAATGCGTCACACCTGAGCCTCCTTGAGGAAGCATGGGCTCCCAAAGGCCAGCGATACCTGATACCGAACTCTAGCAAGTGACCTATCATTACTACAGAGACCATGACTTCCCTTGGGGCCTGAGGCACGTCCACACCCACGGTTTTCTTCCCAACAGTCACTCAAGCAGAAGCTGGGCGTGTTGGGGTGGGGAAGGGTACTCATTAATAACTTAGAGGATTGAAACTTTACCTGGAACATAAGGGGAGACAGTCTCCTACACCTCAAAGAACACCCACACCTCAGCCTCAGCAGATGCTATGAAGAACTAGGGGAGATGCTGGAAAACCTCCCCAAATTTGCCTGTCCAGAGCCAAAGCCTAGGTCCACAGCTGGGCCCCTGACCCCCCCACCACCACCACCACGTGTCTCACCAGTTTGACACCCTCCCCACGACAGAGGCTCTCGTAGACATCTCTCTCAGGCAGGTAGTCCACAGGCCTCTCATAGATGCCTTCCTGGCTTGCTGGCTCAGCTTCTGTCTGATTTGATACTATTTTTTCCCTTTCTTCCTCCAACAACCGTTCAAAGTACCGCAGATTCCCTCCAGCTCGTTCATGGCTTGGGTCTAGAAAAAGCACAGAACAAGAAAGAAAAGGAAACCACAAACATCTGTTAGGTCATTTAGAGAAATTATTCTATAAGCGGTTTTCTCTCCCAGCAGCTCACTTGCACGCAGCATTCTGCCTTCCACGGCACCGAGCTAGCGTTCACCAGTCAGAGCGGAAAAGCCAACGGAGGTCATGTGTGTCCCCCCGTCAGAGATAAGAAAGGAGCAGCACAGCAGGGGACACTCAGCCAGCCACCAAGGGGGCTGGTCTCTCTGGCCTCCCTGGAGGTCCCGAGGACACAGGTCCAGAAGAGCAGTCCCAGAGCCCTGCCGCCTCCTCCTCCTGACTGGGTTGTGTGCCCGTTCTATCTGTCCCCTAGAGCACATCTATCACTAGTGACCGCATAACATGTTGGCCACAGCTAGAGGCCGGCTGAAACACTGCAGAAAGAACAGCCATGTGACACTGCCAGAGCTTCGCCTGGAGGGCCTCCCAACACAAAGGAGCATGCTTGGCAGGATCACTGTGCCCTCCTCAGACGAGGAAACGAGGCCCAAAGACGAACGAGACTTAGGCTAAGATTCTGTACAAAAGCAGTCAGGTGTCCTGACTCCCAGCCAGAGGCACTTCCAAACACGACAGAATCTACAAAGCTGCCTTCCTGCATCAGTCTGACAGGACCCCCTGTGCTAGCAGCCATCAGACTCATGAAACACAGCAGCAGAAGAAAGTCTTTGCTGGTCTGGGAGATTCCAGACTGTGATGTCCTCATGTATTAGTAAGAGGTGGGACACAAGGCTTCTACAGACACAGTGCTTTGGATTTTCTCAGTCCAACAGGACAACACATAAGACACCAATGCCACGGCAAGTCCCACCAGGGAGACCTCAGGCCTCTCACTAAAGGCCCAGGTCACTGTCGCTGCGGCCATCCTGGAGCACAGCTCGCCTGTCGAGCTGCTTCTGAGGCAGCAAAGCCTCCACCCTCCTCAGCGGCACAAGCACCACAGCACTGGACTCCTATTTAAAAAGCGAGCATTTAAGGCTGAGGTATCACAGGCCTGAGAGTGACTGGGCAAGGGCTCAGGCCAGAGCTGAGGTGAGTAAGGAGCTCACTGGCAGCTGGACTGGGCCTGAAAGCAGAAGGCATTAGTCACGGGCCGGGCGACAGCTGAGACTGGCTCAGTCACAGAAGAATGGCCAGGTCGTGGCCAGAAGAGTGACCAGTGCTCCTGCCAGCCGCCCGCCCCCATCTGACCTTCCCCTAGAACCTCCTTACCAAGGGAGAGCAGGCGGCGGGTGAGCTCGAGGGCACGGTGCAGGTCGCCCAGCTGGAAGACGGCGTAGCTCAGGTAGTCTAGCACCTGGGCCTTGGTTGCGGTGGCCTGCTCCCCTGCATCAAGCTGCTTTAGCACCTGCTCCATCCACAGCACTGTGTGATAATAGTCCCCCTCATTATAAGCTGAGCGGCCCATCCCAAAGCAGTCGTCCGCACTCATCACTGCCTGGTACTTGGTTCCTGCAGACAGACAGGTAAACGGTCAGGCTCCAAAGAGCCTCTGGGTTAGACGGAGAGGGAGTCCCACATCAAGGAAGCTGGGCCACGGGAAGGGGGTGTCATCCCAGCAGAGCCCCACTGGGCTTCACACCACACACCTCAAAGGGCCATTGGTTCAGTGAGCACAGCCAAGCTGGCCCTGCCTCAGGCGAAAGTCACAGCCAATCTCTCAGCCTCAGGCTCCCCTTCTCCCAAGTGGGAAGGAGCCTCTGTTATAGAGGAGTCCAGGAAGCCCACCAAGAAGCATTGTTCAGGAGAGTAGGAAGGTTCTGGGCAGCTGGCTCTATGCGTCTAGAGGGAGGAACAATTAGTTGAATGTAAAAAACAGAAGTTAGGTGACAACTAAAGCCATGGACGAGGATAATCAGTCCCAGGAAGAGTCTGAGGAAAGAGTAGAGAAGGTGGCTGAGGCCAGAGGCCCAAGGAGCACCTATACACAGGAAGGACACTGAAGGACCGAAGAGGTAGGAGAAACAGGGAACTGGAGCCATGTGACAGACACCAAGTGAGGCCAAGAGCCGAGGCTGCAGTGCCAGCTGTGGCCATTAGGTGGCGGGGACCTTGCTGAGCACCAATTCAGCAGGTCCTGTGATCACCAAGCGCGTTTTAAATCAAGAAACAGATGTGGTGTGTTAGCTCTGGTGAGACGCAGGGTTTAGGGTGGGGGCAAGGTGGGAGGGGCCGTGAGTGTGTTCCTGAGAGAACTGTGTGGAAGCAGGTCCTATAGAGACTAAGGAAGGGCTGTGACCCTCCCTGAAAGCAAGGGAGTCTCCCTACAACCTGCTAACAGCAGTCAGGGCCTGGCTGGCATGGAAGAGCTGCCTCAGTGGGCTCCCTCTGCCTGATGTCCAGATGGAGCTCTGCCCAGAATGAAACCCCTGCTGCAATGGGTTGGCTGTTTCAGAGATCAGAGTCTGCTCGCCCTGATAGCTCAGGAACAATGTGGGATGGGAAACTGGGGACAGTAAACACAAGATAAAGTTAGTAGGCAGGCCGGAGATTAGGAGGTTCCTTGAGCCCCTGCCCACTCTCCATGGGCCCTCACAGAGCTCCTCTGGCTGTATGCCTGGGAAGCCTCACTGATGGAGGCAGTATGACACAGCTGAGCACCCACGATGCACCCACCCGCTGTGTGACTATGGACAAGTTACTCAGCCTCTCTGAGCCTTAGTCCCCTTTTCTCTAAATAGAGATAAAACCATCAATTTTAGAGGACTTGAGCCAAGAATTCAACGAGATAATGAATGACGATGTCTCCTATGATCTTCAGGATAACAGTAATCTGTAGCTATTATCGATATCTCATAGATGCTAAGAATGTCATGAATGGTTCCCAGAAACTCAGCATCCTCCCCAGAAGCCAACGCAAATGCTCCCTGGACTGCTCTCTGGAGAGTGCCAGCTGAGCTGAGTGCTGAAGGGAAATTAGATGTGGAGCCTGTGGTCAATTAGGTGTGGGTTAAGGTATTGCTGCAGAAGGCATGTGGTGAACGAAGTTGCTGAGCGGTGGGGAAGGTTAGTCCAGTGGGCAAGAAGGCCAGGGAGATGGGGCCACGCAGGACTTCATGCAGGAATTCCTAGGAAGAATTCAGGTTTAGGCCGGAAAGTTAAGCATTGTGATCAGGAACTCACATAAACAGATAAGTGCTTAAGACCACAAGAAGGATGATTTTTAGGAGTGAGATGGAAGTACACGACAAATCACAATGATATTTCAATAATCCACTTGAGAAAAAGAAGTGACCGTGAGGCTCGAGTCAGGGCCTCCAAGTACAGAGGACATTAGAGAGGTGGAATCCACAGGCCTTTGGACTCTGACTTAGGCAGCCAGTGGACGGAGGTGCTTTTTGCTGAGATAAGGGGTGAAGGAGAAGGGTAGTGAGCTCAAAAAGGGATGAGCCTTTCAGTTTGGAAATGTGAATTTTGAGAAGCCCATGGAACATCCAATTAGAGATGTAGGCATTTGCCTACACTGGCTGGAAGCCCAGAAAACATGCCTTGACAGGGAACACACATCTGGATGTCATCCATGTACAGGCGGTATCTCAAGTGATGGATATGGCCAGGCTCACCTGGAGAAGGTGTGTAGGGAGAACATGAGGTGGGGGTGAAATCCTGGGGAGTAATTCCCTCCCACCCCTCACTCTCCCTCCAGGACGCACATGGGTCTGTTAACTGAATGTACAAGGTCAGTGCCTGGATGTGGCTCCCTCTTCCCACCAATCATTCTCACAGTTACAGGGTGGAGAGATCTTGCAGGTGCCCCAAGCTGCCTTCTCTCTCTGACCTCATGGCCTGGTTGGTCTAAGACCTAAGTGAGGCAGGAATAAAGACAAGCCCACAACCCATCCTGCTGGCTCACAGGCTTTAACCAGCCAACAACAGAGAACCTCTTTCTCGCGCACACAGTGATTCCTTCTGCTCATGCTTCCTACAGGGTCCCCCTGGGTGAGGTGGCATCCAAAAGCTAGTGGGGTCTAACTGACCCTGTGTAAAACCCTGTGTTTATTGGCCTCTAATAGCCCCCCAAACCCAATATATCTTCTTATAAACACATTGGACACATTGGAGCAGTCAGTGGGAAAGGAGCTTTTAGAGAGAGAGCGAGAAAGAGAGAGAATGAGAGAGTATGACCACAGAGGCTGAAAGAGAAGCAGCTGAAATCAGTGCCCCAGAATTCAGAGGGCAGAATATCAGAAAGAAAGGGGCAATCAGTGTGCCAAAGGCTGCAGAAAAGTTAACGAGCATTATGCTCAAAACCTGTCCTCTAGCTTTACCAGCTGAGGGGCCACTGGTGACCTTGCAATGGCAGGACTAGTGGATGGGGGGAAAGAGGCCAGACTGTGCGTTCAGGAGAGCATGTGCGTCCTCCACCAAGGAAGTGGAAAGAGAGTGTAGCTGACTCTGTCCAGCGGCCTCAGCAGGAAGGAGAAAAGTTCCATCAACTGCAGACACACAAAAGGGCCTTGGATCCTGAGCGAGAACGGAGCCTGTGTGTGAGCTCAGGAGTAGAGCCCAGAAAGGTAGACACAGAATGAACGGGGCAGAGAATGTAACTGAGGGCACACAGGACATGGGGCAGTGCATCAAGAGACCACCCTTGGGCAAGAAGAAATCAGAGGGCGGGGGACAGAAGTCAGTCTGGACACAGATCTGAGTGGTGCTCTGGGGGAAGAGGGGTCCTGAGCAGCAGCCTCAGCTTTCTCTCAGATGTAAGAGGAGAGGAACTCGACTAGCACATGGAGGGAGGCTGCAGGCCAGCGCTGAGGGGAGGACACTGTCATAGGAAGTGGGGACTGGCACTAACTGGAAACCCAAGAGAGGCTCACGGCCAGAAGTGACGGTGCACCTGAAGGTAGGGATCACAAGTGGGCAGTGGCTCCAACCCCGTCCAGATACCGCAGCAGAATCACACGCTGGCCAGGCAAAGCCTGCAGTGGTGAGTTACCTGGAAGTTCCCCTTTGGAAATCGTGTCTGGGTCCAGCTTGTACGTGTCCTGAAGCCTCATCAGGGCCTTGGCAGCTCCCGTTTCGTCCTCGTCAGTGGGGAAGAACTGTCGCTGTACGGAGAGGTTGGCAATAAAACCTTTCAAACAAGAGAGTGAGAACAAGAGATTACCCTTCAACTAGGGGCAGAATTCCATCTGATATCAGAGAGGTACTCACTGGAGGGTCTCTGGCTAGTGCACTTTCCCTGTCCCCTCCATCAAAGGCTGCTTCCCCCTCCCCCAGCAAGCGCTCCCGATCACTCTAGTCCACGGAGACCCCTCCTTTCTTACTCCTCACTGTACCGCCTGCCTGTGCTGCTCATTTGGAACTGAACAGAAACAGCCCCACACATTGGTTAACATGAGGGAATCCTGGCTGCAAAGCACTCAGACCTGGTGGAAATAAAAGAGACAGAGGACAGAGAGGGTACTTGACAGGGGCACAGGAGTGGACTCAGGGAGGATGTGCTGACCACCTCGTGGAAAACAAATCACAGGAAAAACCCTGATGCAGGAGTATTGGGCTGGCCAGGTAAACGCAGACTTCCAGCCCGTCTCTCAGGTTGAGGAGCCTAAGGGACAGAGGTGTCAATTCAGGGAGCCCAGCTGACCAGTGGCCCTTATCGTCCAGAAAACTGATGACAGTCCTGAAGGCATGTGGTACTGTCCACACACCCTCAGATTAAAGACGGGGTACCACATGGCCAGGCCAAACTCTGAGGTGAGGCTGCACCAGCCCAGCATGCTCCCGAGACCACACTGGGCCTTGCTCTGCTCTCTAGAGTATTCCCCCACTACTCGGACCTGCTATGAGCTCAGGGCAGGTGCTCCCCAATCGTGATACTTAAGACCATAGTCTGGGGCCTGGGAGAGCCCAGACCACAGAAGTAACCAAAGGAGGATGTTTTGGGACTCCAAGTCCTCGCTGTAAGGAAGATGTGCACCACTTTCAATCTCAGGACTCCAGGTGGGGGCCAGGCCCTCCCATGCTAAGTCAGTGGCTTCAATTGTGCCCATGAGCTGAGAATTGGGAGGGGAACTCCAAAGCCGTTTCTTCCCGGCCTCTTCCCCAAAGCAGCAGCACCCACAGCCGCCTACTCTCTTGACCTCGGGCTCAACCACCTACC
Source organism: Rhinolophus hipposideros (assembly GCF_964194185.1). Taxonomy (NCBI): domain Eukaryota; kingdom Metazoa; phylum Chordata; class Mammalia; order Chiroptera; family Rhinolophidae; genus Rhinolophus; species Rhinolophus hipposideros. The sequence goes on from NC_138069.1 coordinate 9,402,473, forward strand.
TACTTCTAGCCATGTCTGGGGACCCAGGAACCAAGAAGCTGCAATGTTGTCTTCTTCATGACTGCATGGTCAGGGACTCTTAAGAGTTTATAATCCAGGAAAAAGAAAACATGCCCCCAGAAAAAGCCACATGTCAGGAGCAAGAACTCTGAAAGTCAGAGGTGAAAACAACCTATGCTTTACGAGCCTATCCTGTCTCCTCCAGGTAACGATAAGGTTTTTCCCAAGAAACCAGCTGTTGATGGTGGGGGAGGGGCATGGAGAAGAATGGAGAGCGGGAGGTCATCTGGGGAGGTCATCCTAGCAGCTTTGTTCTCCCGCAGTGTAGGTAGAACAATCAGTTCTGAGCTACAGGCCCAAGCTAGGAGGCAGGGGTCTGGGAAAGGCAGCCACGGCTTCTGGAGGCAGTGAGCTCACTGGGCACAACTCCAGCCTAGCTGAGCTCACCAATCCCTCCCCAGAGGCCAGCCTGTCCCCAGCCAAGCCCAGCCCAGTCTGGCCACGTGGGCTGGAACGCTTCAGCCATAGAGACAACTAGTCTGAAGTTAATCAACACTCCCAACTCAGGGAGAGTCCAGGGGGCTGAGTGCAGGCCTGGGAGGCAGGAGGGCCCATCCCACCATCTCCTGTTGAGAGGAAAATGTTAGTGCATAGAAAGTACTACCACAGTGAAAGCTCCAAGAATAGTTATAGCTTTAAAAATGTGTATGATCTGACCTGCAGATACCACTTCGAGGAATGTATCCTAAGAAAACAACCAAAGATATATACACAAGATTGCTGATAATTTGGAAACAATGTCACGTCCACAGTTTACGCAACATCAGTATGACATATTACTGTCCAGCCATTAAAATTGTTACATGTAATGGACACAGAGAAGCTGCAAAATTCAGGAAAGCAGTATATGCTTACATCATAAATCTGCCAACAGATATATTTTATTTCTATAATATGTGAAAGGTAATGAATTTAGATGAGGCCCCAGCACCCAGCCCACTTAACTCACCTTTGTTAATTCACTTGTTCCCTTAAAGCAAGTGAGTTTGCACCCCTGGTATCCATGTTTGGTTCCACTTTTTTAAAATGTATTTGCATGTGTAGAAAGACTGGAATTTTAACAGTGTTTATCACTAGCCAATTGGATTAAGAATTATAATTTTATCATGTGATTATTTTTGTATTTTCCAAAAAAAAATTGTATTGCTGAAGTGTACATAGAAAAAAGTTACTACTAAAAAAAAGGGAAGTGTAAATACTAGGAAAAAGCAAGAACTGGTTATTGTTACATGTTAAAAAACAAGGACAGCCAATTGCCAGCTTCCCACAGAGAAAGGAGGGAGAGAGCCGGGAGCTGTCAGGGTTTATGTTCACAGACTACAGATGCCCACCCAGGCCCAGCCTCATACACACACTCCCCAGGAGCGAGCACACAAACACACTGGCTCACCCAAGTACCTGCTCACCGTCCCTCACCTGCGGCCGAGTCCTGCAGGACCAGGTCCTCCAGTGCGGGCCAGTCTGTGTTCAGCCGCTTCACCAGTTTGTAGGCATTCACAGGGTGGGCCAGGTAGCCCTCGGGGTCAGCAGCAGACTTGCTGGTCAGAGCTTCCATTTTGTTGGCCCAGCTGTGGAACCAGAGGAAACGAAAGACTAACACACCCACCCACATGGGTCTTGACCTCGGGTAATTTCCCTGTGAGATTTAGGACCCTTTTCATGAAGAGACAACAAAAAATGAATACAAGTAACTCCCCACAGATGCTTTCAGCGCTTTAAGCTAGACAGGAGCTAGGGACCCCGATGTATGCCAAAAGGCTCTTAAATAGAAAGGAGAAAGCAGTGAGTGCTCAGCCCACATAGAGCCACGCTGGAGGAGTAACCTCCAGGCCAGCCCCACAGGGCCCTCTCAAGGGCTTCCTCTTATGAGCACCCTGGATGGGTCCCTGTGGGTTGGACGGCTGACTCAGGGTGGGGGTAGGGGTGGAAGTGGGGGTGGGGATTTAGAACATCGGACACCTCTTAATCTTGGAGAGCTTGGCTTCCTCCTCCAGAATGTACTCCTTCAGAGACTGCACCAGGTCCTTCTCTGCATAAATCAGGTCTGTCATGTGCCCTGCATGGAGACAGGGCCAGTGAGAAATGGGTGGGAGATGTCCAGCCCCCTTCCGTCGCACAGAAACCAGCACAGAGGCAAGTCCCCTGGGCCATGGGCATGGCAGCTCTCCTGGGACCGCGGCGACTCGAAGTTAAAGGGGACCTAGGCTCACATGGGCTTGGCTCCCAGCTTCAGGAAGAGAGGGGCAGAGGCCCCAAGGGGAGGTTGAGGTAACTGCCCTGGCAGCACCTTAAGGAAGAAGCCCCACATCTCATTGTCCCACCGCCCCCAGCTGGGTCATGTCACTGTGGCACGGACACCCTGGAGGCTTCATCCCATGGAAAGAAACGCTGAAACTTTAAGTCAGAAGGAAAAGAGGGGCTGGATCCAGCAGGCACAATGTGTTCTGTGCTCAACCACTCTGGTCCGGGAGAAAGACAGGAAGGCCAGGCAGCCCAGGAGCAGCCTGCACGTCCCAGGGAGGGTGACCTGCTTGAGACAGGACATCCAGGTCATCAGGGCCACAGAGGGGAAAACGGCAACTCTGCAAGTCCCACTCTCCATCAAACTGGTGAAAACCAGTGAGTGAAGCCATCCCACCCTGAATGAGAACAGGCGGCAGGCAGGGACGTCCCCTAGCACTTGAGGCAAAGATTGCTCAGGTAGATGATAGTCCTGTTGTACATACCGATAGAGGTAAAGAACTCAGCCTGCACACAGCCCAGGACAGCAAACCAGGCCACCAGCAATGCAGACACCTTGGGTTTCATGGTCACAGAGCACCGCATCTGCAAGGTATTCAGTGACAGTCACTGGACCAATTGTTAAAAAAAAATAACGCAACTTAGGTGAGGAGACACACACACACACACACACACATACACACACACACACGTATGCACATATACACACATTCAAACAGGCCAGAATCCTGACCTAGCACACAGAAACCAAAGATATTCAGCATCACCAGTCGGAAGAGTACAAGTTGTGGAAGCAGTGATGTGTGCTCAATTCTGGGCCCTGCTCTAGGACGTCACATGCCCTCTTGGCTCCTGGTAACAACCGGCAACATGGGAAGGCTGAATTGCGTGGGGGAGTCACCTCTGGTTCTAATAGTCTGTAAGTCCAAGACTCTGGCCCATCCCTTCTTGTTTCACAGACTGCTTGTCTATTTCTGTCTTTCCTTCCAACACATGTGCCAGGAAAGTGCCATGTGCTGGGAAGCCCCTGGCCACGCAGCCCCTGCCCACAAGAAGGTTTACAGCACAGGAGAAACAGTGACAGAAAGAGAACTTCATACCATATGTTCCAGGGGACCCACACTCAAAAGGAGGTGTAGAGCAGATGGTTGGCCAGAAAAGGAATAAAATTGCCCATTGCCAGTCTGCATAAGGCCACACCTAGAGCATGCTAGCAGCAGAGACTCTGGGCAGACACTGTTCTTCCTGTAGTGAGGCAGACACTGTCCTCACTGGCCAGTCACCATTCATAAATATTTACTAAAGACCCACATATGCCAGGCACTGAGCTAGGCACTAGGGATATAAAAATGAATCAGCCATGTAGGGCCAAAACCTTGGACGAGGCTGGGCTGCTGCCAGTGTACCTTCTCAGTGGCCTAGAAATAGCCAGACCCAGCTCTGAAGGCAGCAGGCACAACCTGGGGCAAGCCCCACTGGCAGGGGACCTAAGTACACAAGGGACGCTTCGAACATCATCTCACACTCAGCCACACAGCCCAGAGTGTGCTGGGGGACCAGCACCATCTGAGCCCAGCTCGGCCAGGCCCTCCTCTTACTGCTCTACTTCAGCCAAGCCCCACTGGAAATTTACGGAGACAAGGCAAATAAAGGGAAGTCAAATGCTTCCCCCCAAAATGGAAGCCTTACCTAACAGAATTCTAGGTCTGAGTTGCCTAATGCCAGCTCATCAGTTTTTTGCCTGCCGTGGTCAATTAGCCATACAGCACACCCACCATCCCTCACCTCACGCTTTCAGAAGAAATTCCCACCCACTGTGTTCCAGGTTGGGTTCAGAGAAGCCCAACCCCAACCCCCACCCCCAGAATGGTTCCTGTGTCAGGAAGAGGAGAGAATAAATGAACGACCTCATTTGTTCAGGCCTCTGCTCAATGTCTGCAGAGCGGGCCACAAGCCCATCAGTGCCCTGGGTGTTGGGGGCCCAGAGATACATGGGACAAGATCTTTCAGCCCAGAATCTACTGCAGGGTCGGGAGTGCTGTGCTAAGGGATCCACCATGGAGTGAGGGCGGCAGAGGAAAGCAAGTCACTGTGAGATGGGAACGGGTCCAGCCAGCCCTGATGTGGGGTCCGGGTCCTCTGTGCTCCAGCTACAGGTCTGCTCCAGGCCCACCATACTGTAAATCCTTTCCAGGACTCCAGAAGGCCTCTCTTCCTGCTTACACAAGCCTCTTTCATCGGGGACGGGTGGTATCTGTTCCTTATCTCTCAAGAGGCTTGACTAGCTCAGGAGCGCATATTCTGTATGTATACAGGGAGGGGACAGTAAAAACCCGGGGCCAGGAGCCTGCATCTGTGGACAGCAAAGGGACCAGCTGACTGCCCGTCAGGCTGATGGGAGAACAGGGCATCAGCAGGAGACCAGACCAGACACGTTTGGAAGAGGGGGGCCCCATGCTTCTCCCCTATTGTCTCGGCGGTTGCAGTAACGGACCTCTTCAGAGATCAGGTAAGAAATTCAAGGGAGGGAGAAACCTCTCCGTTCCTTTCAAATCACGCTGGTGATACTTTCCATGGCTCATGCCTTACAGCACGTAGGAAAAAGCAGCCAGGTTCCTTCATTACATGAATACCAGCTGTCATTTCTCTGGAATGTGTTGTCTGGCTTAGACCGAGCCCATCCACGCATCCAGCCTGCAGGCAGAGCCCCAAAGAATCACAGATGGGGTTCTGGGAAATGGCTTACCAACAGCCTGCAAAGTCCTGCTCTGACGGAGGAGGAGGACGACGACTCTGCTGGCCCAGAGAGCCAGGTACTCCCAAGCTGCCCCCAGACTGCCACAGTCCACACTGCCATCCCAGGCAGGGGGACCTAGAGCCGCACCCCATTTCTTCTGATCTCAGACTCCGGAACACTAAAGGCTTCGTATAAAAAGTCATCAAACCAGGCTCAGGTTGGGAAGTGGCAGGAGTGTGGGAAAGGCCAACCACTTACATAGCCCCATCCCATCTCATGCCTGTACCTGGAGCTTGCTGAGGACAAGGTAGGCGAGAGTATGTGTGCCTGCCCTGTGCTCCCACAACATGTCCAGGGCTGCTGAAAGCCCTCCCAGGAACACTCAGAAATCCATGCTGAACAGGCCTGGAAATGAGCAATGTCGAACCTCCTTTTATGAAAAACAAAGTGGCACCAAGCCTGAGCAGAAAACCAATACTGACTTTTATCTGAGCTGCATCCCAAGTTTAGAACAATGTCTGGGCCATATCAGGTACCCAACAAATAATACTTGCCACAGACTTGTTCAAGTGAGGAAAGTACCACAACAGAAGATTTTACATTGTTATGGGATGTATAAGAATGGATACCATATGCATATTAACACTGAGAGAAGATCAAAGCTTACTGTGAAGTGAGAAAAGCAGGCTCCCAACAATATGTACTCTATGATTTCATTTTCACAAGGAAAAACGTAGATATGTGCATATATGTGCAAATTTACATACATACATACATATGCAAGAAGAGAGTCATAAATCTAGTAGTATCTTGGTGAAATTATTTTGTCTTTCTTTTTATGTTTAATTTTATTTCCTAACCTTTCTACAAGGAACTCTACGGGTAATTTAAAACACATTTTCTAATATGCTTAAAATGAAAAGAAAACAAAGCAGGCCCTCTCCAATGGGCTCCAAAGCAGCCCTGGCAGCCCATGTCTGGACCCCCACGGCAACGTCCTCCAAAGCCTGTCAACAGCCCAGTGACAGTGATCCACCCACCAGGTGACCGGCGCTGTTTCTAAGCACAGGGCAATTCCAAGACATACAATCAGAGTCCCTAACAAGTCTTCTCTTTGGAAAGGACATTTACAACCTGGCCAAATGGCCATGAAAAGATGTTTCCAGCTGCAAAGCAGCAGCGTCCTTAGCTTCTCTCCTTACCTCATCAGGCAGGAACCTCTGCCAAGCTCCCAGCTGCAACCCAAATGCAACAGCTTGAGTTTTAACAATGTATTTAACAGCCTAGAGACAGAACATGGGTTTGCTGAGAACAAACAGGTCTTGCTTGGCACTGAACAAGAGGCTGCCTGCCTTCTGTGAAGAAGCCAGACCTGCCTGAACAGGGCTGCCCCCAGTGGCCCTGCCTCCCAGTGGTGTGGCCAACTCTGGGATGGCGCAGCCAAGAGGACATGCGTGCTCAACATAGGAGGAGGTGTGTAGAGACTCCAGGAGGCCCGGCCATCTAAGCACGTAAATGTCCACTGAGGCGCACAAAGTACTGTCACTGGCACCCCAGGGAAGAATGGGAGGTACCCCACTCTCCTTGCAGGATGTCATGTCTCACACATCACCCAATTCCCTCCTGCAGCCAGGCTGCCCCAGGCTGTACTGGTCTCTCATCTCATCTGGCCTGCCACCCACCTCTGCTCTACAAGGTATCCAGCAGGGCTTACTGCAGCCCTCTCGCTCCCTAAGAACCCTCCAAAAGCTCTCCCCTGCCCTCAGGATAAAGTCCAAACTCCTTAGCGCTAAGGGCCTTTTTGACTCTGCATGACCTGGCCCCACCACCCTCTCCAGCACCATCTCATGACTCCAAGTTTCATACCTTCAACTGCTACCTCACATGAAAAATATTCTTCACTGAGAACCTAACAAAGCCAGAACCTAACAAAATATTCTCCTTCACTGAGAACCTAACAAAGCCTAGATGTTCACCGGTATCTATCCTTACACTTTCTCCAGCTGGTCCATGAACCAATGTAGATTTGTACTTCCCACTCGGGAACCATCAAAAGCACAAAGTGTCCTGCTTCGGTAAGAGGCAATGAAGTAGCAGAGAAGGCTGTAAAAATCAACGTGCAAAAGCCAAGCTGGATTTTTAGTCACCATCACAGCAGAGACTTGGCAGTCTCGGTGAGACTAACTCACAAGAAGGAACTCCACACGAAGACAAAATCCACACATCACCGTACTGGATGCATCTGACGTACCGCCTCCTGTCTCCTGGGCCCTGGGCCACTTGCTCTGTCTCAGACCCCGTGGAGGAGACTGTCAGGCCCCAAATCTCTGGCTCCTCCCACTACTTCCCTGTCTCCAAAGGCATACCACACCCACCTCCCCAGTGGCTGCTGGAGGGTCCTCTAGTACAACTGGAGGAGCAGCAGGTGATAACTCCTCTGACCAGTGAAGGACGGCAGAAGAAGAGGTAAGCAGATAAATTCCGTCTCTAGGCCTCCACTGGGAAACTGTTCTGCCGCATGGACTTTCTGCCAGCTCGCCCAGAGATGGCCCTCACGGCTGAACAACTGGTGCGGTCTGTGCAGGGCGGCCAGCCTGCTCAAGCACCAGCCTGCATTTGCTTCCCATCCTCCTCTGCTTAACTTTCCTCTTCCCTCCCTTACCTTCCAAGGAGGCACTTAGCACTTAAGCTCTGCCTCAGGCTCTGTTTTCTGGGAGCAAGGCTAAAATAACCACTACTTATGTTTCCAAAAATCTTTCATTTCTACCTTCTGGTCCTCACCTAAACCTTGTACACTAGATATATTATCATCTCCGTTTCAGACAGAAAGATAACTGAGGCTGAGAGAGGGTTTCGTGCATTCCTGACATGCTACAGCAAATCACTGACAGAGCAGAGACTCAAACCCAGAACACACTTTCCACGAGACACTGCTGCCACTCAATCCGGTTGGGTAACATCTGTTGGCTGACAGCACAAGGGCCTCCCAAAAGGGGGAGCCACACTTTGCCCTGGCAGAGCAGGTCTGCCCAGGTCAAGGACTTCACCATGGTTCACAAAGCAGCTTCCTGACGTCCCTGGCTGGACCCCACCAGAAGACAGAGACAGCAACACAGATCCGGAAGACAGGAACGTGTAGCCTGAGTTCAGGCGGCAGTCACTCCTGCCCCAGACATCACGGCACTCACAAATGACCGACCAGCTCAGCTCAGGGCAAGGGAGCACAAAGAGTGGGCAGGCACACCTGCCCTGGGGTCAGACAGCCCCAGAGTGACATCTCAGCTCCACCATCAACTTCCTGGCTTTGTGACCTTAGGTAAGTTACAGGTCTCTCTGAGCCTCAGTTTCCCCATCTACATAATGGTGATAATATTAGGACCCACATCTCATAGCACTGTTGTGAGGCTAAAAGAGATGACAGATGTCAGTGGGCAGTCCAGCAGCACCAAGCACAATTTATACCAGTCATAGGCACCAAGGGTATTGGAGGAACATCAGCAGACCTGAAGCAGCCAACTGCCCAGCTAATCCCTGGAGAGGAAGAAGGTCCCGTCTAAGGAACCGTGAAGATGAAAACAAGACAGAAATTGGGCAATCGATCTCCAGGTCCTAGGACTGCGCAAAGAGATGAAACATTAACTCAGGACAGAGTGGAGTCAGGTGTAATGCCACACAATAGCCAACAGGGAACAACCCTGGAGCTGTCAATTACTGGCTCTAAAGCTCACCAAGGCAGGAAAAGTTCTCCGGCAAAAGGCCAGACTCTGAACCAATACTCTAAGATTTCTAAGATTTCACATATTTCTATGCCTCTGACCTGCTCGCTCTGAGTTCCTACAAGTATGAGGCCTCAGGATCTCAGCCACAGCTTGGCCCTCAGGAATGCCAGGTACAGCACAGGCTACATTCTAGCAAGCACTTCCTGAAAGGTCTAGAGCAGACAGTAGTCTGGGATCGGGCTCAGACATCCTATCTAAGCTGAAGAACTCACTCCCCAAACACTTAATCTTCTGCCTTGCAATGACACCACTTGAACAAAAAACTCTCTTCTAGGGCTCCAACAAGTCTAAACCAGACTTTTCACTCCCGTCTGCTCCTTCTGTGGATGAAACTACATCCCTCATTCCACAGCCCCAGCACAAACCCCAGACACCAGAGGAGCCACCAGCCCTCTCTGCTCTAGGACAGGCTGATGTCCCACCTTGGGGCACTTCAAAAGTCCAAATTGCTAGATTCGAGCAACTTTTTCAGATTAACTCTCGCTCTAGCACTCTGTCAGGGCTTGCACGTGCCTGCATCATTAGCATTTCCTGCCAACCTCCATCTGCATAAAATTAAACTCTTGACAGCTCCCAGGAGCCAGGGACACACCCACCAGCCCAATGCACACTATCAGCCAGCGTGGCCATAAACCGGCCAAGGTCTCACATCCAGCCTCAGATCCTCCCAAGATTGTGGGAGGGCAGAGTCAAAAAGTGAGGCTCTCCTTGGAAATGAGTAGACCCCTAATTCCCTCACCCCACTCATTTCTCAGGGCTACACCCGAGCAGTCTCTCTTTCTGATAAGCACTCACACTCTGCGCTCTTTGGCACATGACCAGCTGCCCGTGTAGTGTGAAGCAGCAATCTCAGAGAGATGAGCTACCCACAGGTAAGAACAGTGCCACCACCTCGGCCGCCTCCTCTGCCTCCTCCTTCATTCCGGCCCCAGACATGTTCTAAGCAGAAGCCAGGCACACAGGAGGTACTCAAAGAATAAACATGAGATCAGCTGCAGCCACACTAACCAAGCAACAAAGTAAGCACTCTCCCAAGCACCCCACTTCAGAGCCTGCAAAAGGGCAAAGGGACTACGATCACAAACCACAGACGAGCTGTCACCATGTCTGCCTGCTGAGCTCTCAGAGAACTAGGGTGGCCCAGTATGACAACATTCTGGGCTGAGGCCCCCAGCCAACTCACTCCATCCTTGCTACGTGGCTCCCTTGGCTGGGCTGCACAGTGGACACGCTTGGCCATCTGAGAATAAGAAGACACTAGAAGAATTCAAAGCTCAAAGATTTCATGAATGGGAGAAGTGAACAAAGATGCTGAGCCCTGAGGCCCAGCACCAGTGAGAGACTGGACACTTCAGGGGCAGTTTAAGCACAAGCCAAAGGAAATCTTGGTACATTTAACAGAAGAGAACTCAACCATGCAAAAACATTCTATAAACCCTGGTGGACAGTGGATCTCTACAAAATCTGAGACTTCTTAGAATACAAAGTAACATTCCCCCAACCCTTGTTCTCCGGCCAGGATCTCCTGCAGGAGGGCTGAGACTGTCAGGCACCAGCGTTAGGTGTTACCACAGCAGAAGACACCAGTCTCAGTCTTGGAAGGGACTCTAATGTTCTTCTACACCATCTTCAAGATGTCATATTAGAATGCAGAGGCCAGGCGCCCACCTACGCTGTCCTGAAGCAGGGAGCACCCTGATCCACTCTCACGCTGCAGGGCTCACTGAGCAGGGCACAGTACTAGGAACTGTCCTCTCACTTGCAGCTCTTGTGGGTCCATGGGCAGCTATCCCCTAAAGTGTCCCTTCCCGCATCACCTTATTTCCACTAGAGTGCCCAGGTCTATTCCCGCTCACACAGGCTGTTCCTCTGTTTATTCAGCCTTCATCTCACCATTCCAGCTCATGAGTCACCTCCTCGAGGAAGCCCTCTGGCCTGAAGCATCCTGTCTTCTACCAAGTACCCACAGCCCATGTGTTCCCTCCCAGCACCACACTCACCACACCGCTCTGAGCTTGGATTTCCTTGGTCTTCCAGTCAGTCTGCCCCACTGGGCTAGCAACCCCTTAGAGTTTCTGACTCACAGAAGGGTCCGTGTGTTGAATTAGTTAAGTAGTTATAACCGGTCTCCGCAGTTGCTGAGGAAAAACAACACAGATTCCAAAGGGATTCTGCAGGGGGGAAAAAAACACACAAAACTTTCTCATCCAACAGCCTGTCTTAATGGGCACCAAGCTGGACCCTGCGGTATCAAAGCGCACGCCCCAGCCCTTTGCCCTCTGGAGGCGGTTGGGTGGCCCTCACCACCGTGAAGCTGCCTCTCCGGGCCTGGCCCACGCCCCTGCCTCGTCTCCGACTTCTGGCCTCGGGGCCAGGCCGCCCCTTCCCGGGGAGCCTGACCAGGCAGGGCGGCCAAGTTCCCCGCCTGGCGCGGCCGCCGAGGGGACCGGCAGGAAGAGCGCCGCTGACCTCACCACCCCGAGCCCGGGGAGGGGACGCAGGCGGCGGGACAGAAACCCAGGCGGGTGTAGAAACAGGGCGGCGGGCGCGGGGCTGCGGCCCGGGCTGCCCTGCGAGCGGTGGGACCCCTGGTCCCCCACCCTCTGCCCCGCGGGAATGAACGCGCCGCCCGGCGACCCAGGCCCGCGCCGGAGCCCCGCGGCGGACCGGAGGCCGAGCCCGCACGGCGCTCACCTGGACACGCGCCGCGCCCGGCGTTTCCAGAACCTCCCGTGGCGGCGCCCGGCCCGCTCAGCGCCTCCCCCCTCGCTGCTCCGCCTCCCGCCGCGGCCGCGCCCCGCCCGCTTGAGCCGCGGCCACGTCTCCACCTCCCGCCCCCGAGCGGGCCGGGCCCCTCGCGTCGCGCGCGGCCGCCTGCGGTCCCGGGGCGGGGGGCGGCCCGTGGCGCGGGAGCAGGGAGCGGGCCTCGGGCCAGGCGGGGGCCGGGGGCCGCACGTCCGCCGCGCCCGCCCCCCCCGACCCGGCTCCCACCTGTGGGACGCGCCCCGCCCGCCGCCCCGGCCCCGGGCGGCCGGAGAAGGGCCCACGACCCGATCCTGGAGCCCGAACCTTACGGGGAGCGTCCCTGGGTGCCGCGGACTCTCCTGGCCTGAGCTCGCGCCGTGGTGGTCCCCCTGGGTACACAGGGCTTCTGCCCCCGCCCCCATGCTCACCACCGGAAGGTAGGGGAAAGTGTCACCGGGAGGGAGCCGGGACCACAGGGGACCGGACACAGCAGTGGAGAACGCCCTGAAGAAGACTAGGTACCTGGTGTCCACCCCCCAGAGTCAAGCTTCCAAAGGGATTCAGACTTCTGGGCCAGGCAGTCCTCCTCCTGACATATGTGTAGGTGATGGGTTGATGAGAAGGGAGCCCATCATAGACTGGGGGGTGGGAGAGTGTTTGCACACTGAGGCTACCCCTTGGTTTGCCCAATCCCTTCCACATCACATGGGCCAAAAACAGCGGACACTTCCTTCAGCCAGTCCAGTCTGGGAGGGAATGAAGGCAGGGATGCAGCAAATCTCAGCCTGAACGGAACCAGGCCCTGGTGGCCAACCAGGTTCCCACGCCTGTTCTGTGAACCTTCCTGGACATGAATGATGGGAAACACCATCTGAGAATCTCATTAGGGAGCTTGCCCGGAGTGGGAGGTGTCCAGCTTCTGCCCAGGCCTTATGAGGATGTTCCCTATACACACTTTCCAGGCTGGCAGTCCAGACCAGGGGAAGGCACGAGCACACACACAGAAATACACACAACACACATAAAAAACGGAATGAGCCTCTGTTTGGACTTGCGTCAGCCACTAGCCAGAGCTCAGCTAAAACCAAACAGAAACCTTCCTGCATCTGCTACATCCTGTTATGCCACCCTGTCTGCCCAGATCCTCCCATCCTGTCCCTGTCTCAGGAGCTTGCCCTGTGGATAATCCCTTCTGTCTCCTGAATGTTCAGCCTCCCCCTTTCAACTGGATCCTTCCTTTGACCTATAAATATATTCAAGCCTGTACTATAGAAAGGAAAAAAAACAAAAACCCTCGTTCGACCCCACCAACTATTGCAGGGTCTCTCTCCTCAACCACAGCAAAGTCCCCTGAGAGAGTGGTCTGTCTCCTCATCCTCACCTCCCTCCCATCCCTCAGCTACCTTCAGTGGGCCTTCTGACCAGTTCACAACACCAAACCAGGTCTCAGGAAACTACCTGTAACTTCCAAGGTCCTACATTCAACAACCACTCTTCAGTCCTCATCTGCTGAAGCCCCCCCACCCCCCGCGGCGTTTGACACTCCTGAAGAGTCTGACCACTGCCTCCCTGGAACACTCATGTCCCTTGGTTTTCCACCATTCTCTCTAGCCCCCTCTGCCCACCCTCCACCCCCACCCCCATCCAGCACATCCTCCTCTCCCCTTCTCCCCATTAGTCACTAAAGGTTGGGCGTTCCTCAAAGCTCAGACCTTGGCGCTGTACTTCCCTCTTCTCTTTCTATAATTTCTTCCTATACATAGATCACTCACAAATTTCTCTCTCTACGCTTCCCCTGACTCTTGAACTCCAGAAGCATATAATTCACTGAAGAGTCTTAAATCTCCACTTGAGTGTCCATAGGCGTCTCAATTGCAACATGTCCAGCAGTGAGTTCATGCTTTCTCCCCTCCCCCTCCATACCTCTCATATTCCCTGCTTCACTGAAGGAACTCCCCCACCCCACCCCATCCCACCCCCCACCCCACCCCATCCCACCCCCCACCCCACCCCATCCCACCCCCCACCCCACCCCATCCCACCCCCCACCCCACCCCATCCCACCCCCCACCCCACCCCATCCCACCCCCCACCCCACCCCATCCCACCCCCCACCCCACCCCATCGCACCCCCCACCCCACCCCATCCCACCCCCCACCCCACCCCATCCCACCCCCCACCCCACCCCATCCCACCCCCCACCCCACCCCATCCCACCCCCCACCCCACCCTGCATTGGTTACCTAACCAGAAGCCTGGAAATCATGCTCAGCATCACCTGCCTCACCCCTAGACCCTATCCTTCCATATCCCATGTCCATTCAGTCCTACTACCTAAAACTTTCTCTACTCCATCCATTTCTCTCCAGTTTCCTGGCTGGCTGCTCCTCTCCATTCCTGTTTTCTCCCACCTCCCCTCTACACTGCAGCCAGAGTGGACTCAATATGCAGATCTGAGCCCATCACTGTCAGCTTAGTAAACTGCATTGTTCTTAGGGAAAATCCTAAGGCCCCACATGGTTTGGTCCCTGCTCACTTCTCTAGACACACTGACCTCCTCCAGTTCTTTTACCTAGCCGTCCTCCTCCCCTGCCACCCAGTCTCAGGCCTTTGCATATGCTGTTCCTTCTATCTAGAAAAATTTCCTTCCTTCCCAATTAAACCCTCCTGATCCCCTCAGAGGGATTTTCCTCACTTCCCTGACCAGGTCAACACATCCTAGAACAGCCTCTCATGCCCTGTGTGCTTTGTAGGACTTGCCACAGTTGATGTAGTTGAATCATTGTTTGATTAATATCTACCCCACCATCACCACCACCACTGGCCTGGGACCTCCAGGAATATGTAAATTATATGTATTTCCCATCATCATATCCTCAGCCCCTACCACAAATAAATGTTTGCTGCCTGCATGAAAGGATGCGTGTCTCTTTAACGCCTTGTTCCACACAGCAGTAGCCAAAGGACTGACTAAAGCCTCCACAAGGCCTCAGAGTCCTGGATAACCCCCCCCCCCCATTCCTCAGTGTCTGCATCTTCTTTTCTAAGGATGCTTTTCATTGGACTTAGGGCTCACCCAGGTAATGAGAATAATTTCATCTCATAATACTTAATTATATCTGCTAAGTGCCTTTTTCCAAATAAGATCACATTCACAGGGTCCAGGTATTAGGACATGGACATATCTTTTTAGGGGCCACTATTCAACCATCTACACCTGAAATTCCCTCATGCCCTCACAGAGCTACTGGGCCCATGTAAATCCATGACTCTAGGTTCTGAATCTCTAGCCCAGGTCTGCTCCAAACCCACATAGCCTTTTCTTTGTGACCACTTGATAGGCGAACTCTTTATCTCCCCACACCCGACCCACGTTACCCAAAATGCTCCGGCTCCAGCATTTCCCATACCTCAGGAAATGAAATCAACATCTCCCAGTCATTTCCATTTTCTTCCCCATCACATTCCCCTATTGTGGGAATATCCCCCAGATACTACCTGGTGGGTCTCTCAATTCACTTACTGCTCTCCATTCCTGCAGTCACAGTCCAAATTCAGGACACCATCACCTCTCACCTGGACAGTTCATCCTGGCCCACAGCCTCCACTCAGCTCCCCCTAGCCTAATTCCACTCCGTAGGCAGAGTGATATTCTAACAATGTGATTGTGATCATGTCATTTCCATATCTAGAAACCCTCAAAGGTGTCCGTGATGGCCTCTCTTACCATGTGCAGCCTCAAACTCAATGATCCAGCGCCCCAGGCATTTTTCAGTTCCCTGGCCTTTGACTATGTCATTCTTCCTGTTTAGAACACTCCTCCACAAAAAGGTTGTTCCCAAAGAAAGCCTTTTCTGGGCCCAGCCTGAGGCAGATCTCTGTATAGACCCTATAGCTCCTTATGGATGAATTTCGTGAACGCTATCTGACATCATCCATGTCTACTTCCTTCACCATTTTGCCTTCCCAGGGAGGTGGGCTGCCTCTGTCTTGTGCATCATTTTGTCTCCAGCTCTAGCATAGGGCCTGGCACCCAGGACCTGGACAGGGAGTTGGGAACAAAAATACATGAATGAATGAATGAATGAATGAATGAATGAACATCCCACCCATTATTGTGGCCTCCAGCAGGTATCACTAAATACACCCATCGTGTGTCACTTAATGAATCAACAGCCATTTGGGGAAACACTCATTTTCCCCAAATCCATTGTGTGAACAAAGCCACACCTCCCTTCTGGTTTGGATTCTATTGTGTTCATTCATGCATTCACTCCACAAACATTTGCTGGGTACCAGTTGAAGCCCTGGCTGGCGATTCAGGGACCACAAACATCAAATAAGCTCTGTCTAGTGGGGAAAACTAGCAGGAGAACAGAGGCCATACAGCAACCTTGTCCAAGGAGGGAAAGGTCCAGCCCTTTCCGACTGGTGAAGGCTTGTGGAAAGAGGTACTGCCTGCTTAGTCCCAGTCCTCGAGACCCTCCCCAGGCTCCAAATCAGTTATGGACTACCACTTTTGACTCCAGCATGGCCAGGAGCATTACCAACTGGGGCCCTACCCCCGTGTTGTCCCAAGTGGTATCCCTAGCCAATGGCTCCTCAAAGCAGGCTAAACTTGGCTCCCCACCACCTCCACCTCAAGGGAAGGACCTGGTGTTTCTCCAGAAGGAATGGCAAAAATATCTGTGCTGGGTGGACAGGTAACTGGATGAATGGGAGGGCAAGTGGGGTGCAGGCTTGCCCTCTCACCAGAGGCCTCCTCAGCCTGCCCTGCCCCTGCCTTCCCCACTCACCTAGGACCCCCTCCCTGGAGAAGGGATGGGGGCAGGCTTCCACCACTCAGTGCTGAGGCCCCCCTGACTGCTGATGACTCCTGCAGGCCCTGGCGACCACCACGCCAGCTGGAGCATTGGTCAGGGTTTATAAGAACCTGGTCATTCCATAGAATTCCCCAGACCAGAGTCCCCAGGATCGACCAATTCCCTCTGCCACACAGAGGGATTTATACATGTTGACACGCATCTATACCTGGCAACACATTCAGCATACAACTGTGCACTAGGTTCTGGGACCAACCCTCCCCTCCAGTTTCCCAGTTTCCTCCCTTCAGAGATTGAAGAAAAACTGGGTGTGTCCTAATCTACCCAGCTTTCTGACTCCAGGCTAAGAACAGAGGGCCAGAGGTGCGGCTTGAGTGGAGCCACCTAGTGGCGGCTCTACTGCTTCAGAATTAGAGCCTCCCAGGCATTCTGGTCTTATAGGCAGGCGCAGAACCCTGGGCAAGGGGAAGAATCTAACAGAATCTGCAGGGCCAGCCCTGGGCCAAGGGGGTCCCTAGAGACTGCCCCCCTACAAATCCTTGACCTATTTGATGCATGCAAAAGATGAGCAAGGCCCCATAGAACAGCTACAAGGTCCCTCCCAGCTTCCTGCCCAATGAACGCCTGCAGTCTAAGACAGCAGAGCCAGCACAAGCTGGGCTGTCATTACTGGGTGGAGAAAGGCCCAGGGCCTTTGGGAGCTGTAATTACCCAGCAGGTCCAGGGCAGGCCCTCATGGTAGAGACAGGCTTAGACTTTGGCTTCTATCCTCACCCCTCCCTCATGCCTTCTGTCTTGGGCAAGAAGCTCCCGGGCTGGTGCAAATGCCCAGAGAGGCCAGGAATTAGCCAGGTATGGTGCTTACAAATCCTGATGTTTTGATGCACACTTTAAAAAATCATTAGTATTACAATACAGAAGCCCCACCTCTCCCCCCCCCCAGCTTTGAGCCCACCTTGGGGCTGGGTGGGGATTAGAGATGGGTGAGGATGAAGCGAGTGTTGGGATAGCTACTGGACATCTCACGTAGCTACTATTTAAATGGCTGAAAGTTCAGTGGTTTTACTATTTTTTTAATAAAAAATAGTAAAAGTAGAAGCAGAGGGTAAGGGAAAAATAAGAGGTGAGGCTGAAGAGATGCCAGGGACAGGTCACCTGAGACCTTATGGGCCACTAAAAAAGCATTTAGATGTAAAGCTGACAGCAGGGAACAGCACCCCAGAGTGAAGGCCAGAGAGGAACAGGATCCAATTTGGGATTTAGGAGGAGTACCCTGTCTCCCCTCTGTTGGGGAGGAGGGAGAAAGAGGAACAGAGCCTGGGTGTGACTGGAGAGGGGGCTGGTGCAGAGTCTAGAAGACAGCTGATGGTAACCGGAACTGGGGAATAGCAACGCACATAGAGAAAAGTGAGTAGATTTAAGAATTAATAAAGAGGAGGGCCGGGTGGCTCAGTTGGTTAGAGCACGAGCTCTGAACAATGGGGCTGCCGGCTCAGTTCCCACATGGGCCAGTGAGCTGCACCCTCCACAACTAGATTGAAGACAACAAGCTTCCACTGAGCTTCCGGAGGGACCACGGGATGGCTCAGTTTGTTAGAGCACGAGCTCTCAACAGCAAGGTTGCCAGTTCAATTCCCACATGAAATGGTGGGCTGCGCCCCTGCAACTAAAAATTGAAAACGGCAACTGGACTTGGAGCTGAACTGCGTCCTCCACAACTAGATTGAAGGGCAACAACTTGGAGCTAATGGGCCTTGGAGAAACACACTGTACCCCAATAAAATTTATTTTTAAAAAAGGAATTAATAAAGAGGTGAAATAGGAAGGGCTGTGTCCACTCATTCATTCATTTATTCAACACTCACTGAATTCTCTGCTCCCCATTCTGAGCTCTCTCTTCAGGATGAGACCCTATTTCTCACCCAAAATGGGGTCTTTCCCCTTTGGCTCCCTCAGCCCTGTAGCCCCAGAGCAGACCCTCCTAAAGAAAATCAGTGGCAGCCCCCAGACAACACAAAAATGGGGAGCGAAGTGGCTAACCCCAGAAAACACGCCAGCACCCTTCAAGGTTCCAAACTGAAAAGGAATTCTAATCACAGCATCTGGTTTCCTCGATCATCAGACTCCTTCCACTACAAGATAACCACCCATTTAATGATGGTCTCAGCACTAACTCACTAACACCACCCTTCCTCTCTCCTTGTGCCTCATTTCCCCCTCTTATTTTTAAATGAATGCACTTCCTCTTGCTATAGAGATACATGTTTGCAAGTCATTTTATATTCTTTTTGGAGTGAGATGACTGTTAGACAATGTATCCATGAGTGACTCTAGCCCAGTCAAGCTGTGCAAATTCTGTACTGCACAAGCCGGGGGCTCCCTTCCCATCATAGACACTGTAAATTTGCATATGCGTTACAACAACTTTCCAGTAGGTAGAAATAGAGTAAATTGAAAAAAGGGGTATCCTTTGCTCATTTGTACGAAATCACTACCTCCACATAATCACAGGAGCCTGTCACCAGGGTGGCTGTGGCCTGCTTACACCTGCCTCAAGGATCCCCCAACTTCTCCTGTGGGCTTTCTCCTGCCCTCTCCTGCCCTCAATTATCCTGGGAGGCTCTGAGTCTCCCCCAGTCCCTCGAGTAGACACTTGCTGGTAAGCCCTGTCTTCTGCCCTGTGGGACACTGCTGGAGACTCTGACTAACCCCGGGGGTACCAGGGTACTCATTCCTCTAGAGGCCCTGACTACCTCACACCACATCAAACATATTCCAACACACCCACAAATTAAGTACATCTTATGTTTACAGTAAGAATGTGGTTCAGCCACAGTTGACTTCTTTCCATGACATAATGTTACATTTGCTAGCATTTAGTATTTATATTTTCTTTTTTGTAGTTTTCCACGTTTTCCTGTCTTCAACATTTGCATAAATCTGTGAGAAACTTGATGACCCCTGTGCCTCTACTGTCTGAAAGTCAGAAAAACTTGGCCACACACATGTACACATGCACACAGGGACGTGTGTGCATGCACGAGCTTGTGGGACTTGGCCTCCCACATGACAAGGAGAAGGTTCTTCGCTCTGTACTCTGGCTCTGTCCTCAACCATGGCTCTGACTCAGAACCTCATGTTTACTTTGAACCAAAACCCCGGGGACCTTATCCTGGCCCCTGAAAGCCAGTTGAGGTTTGGAATCAGGAAAATGTTCACCTCCATCACTGCAGGAACCAGAACTCCAAGGGGAGCAGGGCATTTCCCTGGCTGGAGAGTGAATGATTCAGATAGTGAAGGCGGAGAGATGATTTTCCCACAACAGCTGGACCATCAGACACTATTGTGCAACAGCAGATAGGGGGCAAGCAGTGCCCTCTCACCCCAACAATCACCCAACAACTGTAAGCTAGGCTGACTCCCTCCCCTCATAAAGACCTGGGATTTTCTCTGCACTCCATCCTGGGACACCAGCAGTTATCTGTGTCCCAGGGCAAAGACCATGGAGCCTGAGAACCCTTTGGGGAATTCTGCTGCTCAGGTCCTGCCCAGAGCTACAGCTGCAAAAACGAAGAAGGCCAGCAGGGGGCGCACGGAGCCCATCGTGGACACCCCGTGTCCCAGTCTTGCTCTAAGAGCCCTTCAGGGCCTGATCCTGTCTGTGTCCTGTCCCTCCAACCTGCCAAGGCCTTGCTGGGACCGTTGCCTAGAGCTGCATAAGCAAGAGCAACTGAGGCAGGTAGAGATGTTCCCCATGCCGTAGAGAATGGTTCCAATGCTAGGACCTGTAGCAGTGGGGAAGGCAGGGAGGATGTTGGGAGGGTCCCAAATTCCTTATTCAGGGCCTTCACAGCCAGTTAAGTTGACTCGCAGCTTTGAGGGAGACTGAGGCTGTAGGATCTGGAAGGCCTAATGAAAAATCAAAGGCCAGTAATGCAGTGAAGAGAGGTAAGGGGATGGGGGAGGCCATTGACAGGACTCTGGACATACCTAGAATATCCTGGCTCCTGTTGAGATGAGCCCCTTAAAGAGAGAGCCCAGCAAAAAGCAGTCCTTATTGGGGTTCCTCTGATGCTCTGAGTTGTTTCTGTGATTGGGCAGCTAATGTGTGGAGCACTCTCCCTGTACCAAGTGTCACCTAACACTGGACAGATATCATCTTCTGCTTGCCCTTTCAGGTCCCCTCACCTCTCTCCCCATTTCCCCTGCTCTGTGCTCCTGGCTGCTGACCTGTGTGGATGACATCAATAGGTTATCCTGCCCTGTGACCTCTCCTTGGGTTCAACCAATGGGAAGTACCAAGAAAAGATCGGCCAGAGGGAGGAAATGGACTTTGGAGGATTTGACTGCAGCCTACACTGGCTCAATAACCTGTCTAGACCCAGGATTGTCTTTGAGCCGCCCTGGCCATACTGAGGGACAGCCAGGCCCATCTGCCTTAGGATTTCCACACTCGATCACTCAGCCCTAGGACTCAGAAGACCTCTACACCTTCACTCACCCATGTTCAGGCAGCCTATAAACATTCGCTGACACCCCCCTCTATGCCCAAGCCTGGGTGCTCAGGGACACTTCTACAGAGATGAGTCTGACAAAGCCCTGCCCCCATGGAGCTTATGGGATTTGGGGGGTTGTGGGGGGAGAAGAGGGAGCAGGGACACAGATGAGGAAACTGACAGTAAATCCCAGGGGCTGAGGGAGACCACAGAAGGGGCATTTCACTTGCTGAGTGGTCAGGGGAAGGTCTCCCACAATAATCCAGCCAAGGAGACTGTTAAGGGTCTGGGAGACAGACGGAGCAAAGGCTGGCCTGAGGGGGTGGCTAATTCACATGGAAGCCTGGGGTGGCCAGGAAGGGCCGCCTTCTA
Organism: Rhinolophus hipposideros; assembly: GCF_964194185.1. Taxonomy (NCBI): domain Eukaryota; kingdom Metazoa; phylum Chordata; class Mammalia; order Chiroptera; family Rhinolophidae; genus Rhinolophus; species Rhinolophus hipposideros. Next base: position 9,423,727 of record NC_138069.1, read on the forward strand.
CACACTGGAAAGCCAGTACCTCCTGCTTGAACTTCACAGACCCCACTGACAGGAGTGGAATGGCATGGACAATCAGTGTCATTTTAAACATTTGTTTAAAAATGTCTTTATTGAGATATAATTAGCATATAGTAAACTACACATATCTTCATATACAAGTCAGTGTGTTTTTCACACATGTAAATTCATGTAACCACCACCTAGATCAAGACAGAGTATTTCCACAACACTGGGAGGCTCCCTTGTGCCCCGTCAGAGTCAATGGACCCTTCCAGAGTTAGCCAGTTCTTTCTTCTTTCACCTTTGATTATTTTTGTCAGATTTTGAATTTTATAAAAGTAGACATATACTTTCCAATATATCCACTATATACTTTCCAATGTATACTTTCATGTCTGCTTCTTATACTCAGCATTATGGTTGTTATAGTCGCCCATCTTGCTGTTTGTTGTATTGCATCATTCTATTTCATTGCTGCGTAGTATTCCACAGTTTGACTGTACCACACTTTATCCATTCCTTTGTTGGTGGACATTTGGGTTGTTTCTAGTTTTCAGTTATTTTAAATAAAACTGCATTGTACGTATCTGCATGTGTCTTTTAGTGGAAATAAACACTCATTTATATAGCATATAAACCCAGGCGTGGAATTGCTAGATAACAGAATATGCATGGATTTAGTTATAGTAGTTACTTCCAACAATATTTCTAGATGTTGGCACAAAATTACACTCTCAGCAGTAATGTAGATTTCCAATTGCTCCATATATTTGACAATATTTGGTAGTGTTAGCCTATTCAATTTCAGTCATTCTGGTGGGTGTATAGAGATAACGCATTATAATTTTAAATATTTCCCAGGTGACTAATTATATTGAGTACTTTTTCATATGTTTATTGGTTACTTTTTATGACATGTCTGCTCAAGTCTTTGCCCATTTTTCTATTGGGTTTTCTGCATTTTCTTTTTTACTGAGTTGCAGGAGTCTACATATATTCTGGATATGAATATTTTGTTGGAGATATAAATAAATATATATGTGTGTGTATATACATATATATATATATATATATATGGCAAAAATTCCCTCTCAGTTTGTGACTTGACTTTTCATTCCCTCAATAATGTCTTTTGATTAACAAAAGTTCTAAATTTTTATAAATCTAATTTATCATTTTTTTTGTTTTTGGTTAGTGCTTTCCATGGTCCATTTAAGAAAGCTTTGCCTATCCAAAGGGTCATAAAAACATTCTCCCATATTTTTAGAAGGTTTCTTTAGAAGTTTTATTGTTCTAGCTTTCATTGTTAGGATTAATTTCATCTTGAATTAATTTTTGTGCATGATGTAATGAGGAATCAATGTTCAAATGATATCCGATTGACCTACTTATTGGAAAAATTATCCTTATCTCACTAAAATGTAGTACTGCCTTTGTTTTAAATCAAGAGACTGAATATATTTGAGTTTGTTCTGCCGTTTTCTCCTCTACTTTTTATTTAGGCATTATTTTTTATTTGTTTAGAAGTTTTCCTAGAGATCTCAATATGTAAACTTAACTTATTACAGTCTATATTAAATTAGAACTTTCATAAATGCCTGAACAATGCAAAAAATTTACAACAGATGAACTCCATGTAACTCATTCTACCCTTTGTGCTATTGTCATCGTATATCTTCAATTCTATATATATTATAAATTCCATAATGCTTTACTTTCAAATGATACATTGTTGTTTTGTAGTCCATATTTATTTATTTTACCCACATACGTACCCTTTGTGATGTTATTCATTTCTTCCTGTAATACTGTATTTTTTTTTATGGGATTATTTTCCTTCAGTATTTTTTTTTCCTTTTTCATTACTGGGGAATGTTGGGAAACAGTGTGTTTTTCCAGGATGTCAAGTTGTTGTTTTTCAATCTAGTTGTGGGCGGCGCAGCTCACCAGCCCATGTGGGACTCTAACTGGCGATCTTGATGGTTATGAGCACCGCGCTCTAACCACTGAGAGAACCAGTCACTTACCTGCGGCTCAGCTCCAAGCTCAAGTTGTTTCTCACTGGACCATGTGGGAATTGAACAGGCAACCTTGTTAAGAGCTCATGCTCTAACCAACTGAACCATAAGGCCGCCCCTCCTTTAGTATTTCTTATAGTGAAGTTCTACTGGTAACAAAATTAACCTTCATTTGTCACAAATGTCTTTATTTCCCCTTCATTTTGAAGGATGTTTTTACTGGGTAAAGAATTCTAGGGCCGGCCCGGTGGCTCAGGCGGTTGGAGTACAGGCTCTCAACAACAAGGTTGCCAGCTTGACTCCTCCACTACCACAAGGGATGGTGGGCTGCACCCCCTGCAACTAACAGCTGGGCTGTGGCCCCCCCGTGGTAGGGATTGAAGGGACAACAACTTGACTTGGGAGGAGTCCTGGAAGTGCTGTTCCCCAGTGAAGTCCTGTTCCTGTTCCCCAATAGAATCTTAAAAAAAGAAAAAGAAAGAAAGAAAAAGAATTCTATGTTGGTAGGTTTTTTCTTTCTATAATTTAAAGATGTCATTCCATTGTTGACAAATTCCATAATTTCTTTTGAAAGAAAGAGTTGACAGTCTTATAACAGCTCGGTTAAGGTAATATGCCTGTTAATCCTCCCTCTGAGTACTTTCAATATTTTGTTTTTCAGAAGTTTGACTATGATGTGCTTACATTGGTTCTCTTTGTATTTATCCTACTTGGGAATATTTTTTTTTTAGCTGTTTGAATCTGTGGGTTGATATCATTTATTAGTTTTGAAAAATTATTTGCCATTACCGCTTCTAATGTTGCCCTGCTTTTTTGTATCATCTCCCTGGGATGCCAATTTTACATACATTACTCTAACAATGTCCCACATGTCTTTTATTCTCTCTTCTATTTTGTTTTCATCTGTGTGCTTTAGTTTGGATATTTTGTAGTTTACTTATCCTAGCTTCTGTGATGTCCATTCTGCTCTTAAACCTATATTATGAGTTCTTAATTTCAGACATTATGTTTTTTCAGTTCTGTATGTCAATTTCATTGTTTTTATATATTGCAATTCTCTTTTTAAGTTTTCCAATTTTTCACCTATTTAGTTCTTTTCCTCTATTTGCTTAAATATTTTAATCATAATTATTTGAAACCCCTTATCTCTGAAACACCTGTGGGTATATTTTTATTGTTTGCCTTTTTTCTTGATTTTTAGTCATTTGGTCTTTGATTTTCAGTCATTTAGCACATCTCCTAATTTTATGTTGGATGAAACACATTTGGGTGACAATTGGAAAGGCTCTGGATGTTACCTTCATCCAGGAAAAGAGGATTAAGTTGTCTTCTGGCAGGCAGGATACTGATTGACCCCCTTACTCCTATCAAGGCTTGGTTTTATGCTGTACTCCTATCAAGGCTTGGTTTTATGCTTCACATTTTTTGTTCAAGTATATAACTCTTTTTCCCAGGATGAGGCCCTCTCTCCCAGGGTGTGACTCTTCTTTGACTCAACTGGAAACCTGGGTGTTTACCAAGGCCTCTCCGCCTTGGCAGGACTTGAATTCCAATTTTTTTCCCCCAGTACTTTGTAGCTGCTAAAATCTCTGCTCAGTTCTTTAGCCTCCAAGCTGCTATTTATTAGTCAATAAATCAGCAGAATGTGTATACAAGCATTGGGCTCCTTCTCTCTTGTTTCCTCTTTTCCATAATCACCACTCCTCCCCAAGTGCAAGCCTCTTTGGCATCCCTGAATCCAACCCTGCTATCCTCAGTCGGGTAAGACTCATACTTTCTTCTTGGTCCTTGTTTCCCAACTTCACAACAATGTGTGGGAAATATCCCCAGGGAAAAAGTCTGGGTAAATGTGGAACTCACTACAGATTATTTCCTTTTCAAGGATCATAATCTTTCAGTTCTCACCTGTATTGGTTATTCTCCAATGCTCTCAAATAGTTGTTTTATATATATTTGCCCAATTTTCATAATTGTTTTTGTCAGGAGGATTAGTCTAATACAACCTACCATCATGGCCAGAACTGGAAGTTTTTTTCAGTCCAATTCTGATGGCAGATTAGAAAGAACTGGAGAGGGGTAGGCCCCACTGGCCCAGCTGCTTTCAGCTAAACCTTAGATTCTTAGACATGTGTGGCATCAGATCCACATCCTGAATTAGAGTTCCCTGATTTCCTTTCCTTTCTTCTTTTAGACTTTTATTGGATTCCAATCATGACTGAGTAATTGGTCATAAACTTACTTCCCTACCATAAACAACTGTAGAACTAGATAAAGCATTTATGGCAATTATTACAGGCATTGAGCATAAAATAGCCTTCATCCTTGACAGAAAGGAGATACAGAAGGTGAATTCTACATTCAGTAAAATTCTTTGCCTGGTGCACTTTCCAAATTATGGCAGAGGGAGGTGGAACCCAAAATAGTCTCACTGGGTGGAGGAAACAAATCACAGATAAAGGAAGCTGAGGTGGCTGAATTTGAATATCAAAGAAGAGGGAGCTGCGTGGAGAAGGATCTCTAGGAATCCAATTCCAAAGTGGTCCTTTTGAGACTGTGTCTACATTGCACATGTGCAGGGCAAGAATACACAAGGCCTGGTGGATAAAAACTCTGTGTCTGTGAGCTAAATGGAATTCCAGAGGTCACACAATGCTGAGACTTCTTCTGGCCAGCCAGAGTGGTAAGATCTTGCTGAACTCCTTGAGCATTCAGTTAAAATCTTGAAAAGTCCATACCTCGGGAATAAGGTTACTTCTAGCCATACAGTATGTGATTCTTTCTACCTGCCTTAACAAAGCCTAAAATTAAGCTTCAACAGAATCATATTAAGCCTTTAGTAAATTTACTGCTTAATGAAACAAGCTCATTACTCTGTAAAGGAGATAGCATAATCCTACTCTCAACAATATACTATCCACAGTTCCCAACATACAATCAAATATTATCAGACATTTGAAGAAGCAGGAAAATATGATCCATAACCAGGAGAAAAAATAATAAATAGAAACAGGTCCAGAGATAACACAGCTACTATAAATATTTTTAAGAATTTTAAATGGTAACATGGACATAATAAATGAACATATGTGCCATTTCGGCAGAGAAATGGAAACTATAAAAAAGAACTAAGTGGAAATTATAAAACTGAAAAATATAATGCACAAAATGAAAATTTGAGTAGGTGGGTTTAAGAACAGACTGGACAGTGCAGAAGAAAATTTCAGTGAACTTGACATCAAGTCAATAAAACTATCTAAATGGAAACAGAAAGAAAAAGAACTGAATAAAAAATAAACAAAGCCTCAGTGAAGTAACCTTGAAACAATATAAAGCAATCTAATATACATAAAATTAAAGACCCAGAAGGATATGGGAGAAAGAGACCAAAGCAATTTAAAAAAAATGATAGAAATTCTAAATTTGATTTTAAAAACTATTAATTCACCATCATAAGAAGCTTAGGATTATAAAACCCCAAGCAGGATAAATACAAAGGAAACCACATCCAGGTACATCATGGTCAAATATCCCAAAACCAAATAAAACTTATTAAAAACAATGAAAGAACACAAACACATTACATTAAGAGGAACGATGATAAGAATTACCATATACCTCTCATCAAAAGTAATGCAAGCCAGAAAATATGAACCCATGGAATGATATATTAAATATTAAATACACTTTGAGAAAAAATATCAACCTAGTATTCTGTATCCCTAGTAATTATCTTTAAAAAGGGAATAAGAAATAAAGATATTTTGGGATTAAAATTTCAAAAGCTGAGAGAATTCATCACCCACGGACCTGCACTACCAGAAATGCTAAAGGAAGTTCTCAAGGCTGAAGGGAAACAAAGAGTATCAGTAAATACAATAAGTAAATATAACATATGTGTCCTGATTTCTTAAATTATTTACAAGACAAGTAACTATTTAAAGTAAAAAGTAATAACTATTTATTATGGAATTTATAACATTTGTAGAAGTAAATATACACAACACTAGACCAAAGGAAGGGAGGGGTAAATGGAAGTATGTTACTATAAGGTTCTTACATCATATAAAATCAGTATTTACCCTTTTCTTGTCTTTTTTTTCATTTTATTATCTTCATTGTTGTAGTTGCAAGTACAATACAAATTTATTTATATAAAATGAAAATACTGTAGAAATACATAACCTAGAAAACGCAAGTGTCCCAAAATACTATCGTCAGCAGTAACAGCTCTCAACAATTTACAGTACATTTCTCTGAGATTTCTTTTATCTACATGTAACAGAAAAACATATTTAAAGTATTTTTCTTGATGAATAAGATGTTTACTACAAAATTATTTATCTATGTTATCTACCAGTCCTTTTCGGAGTTTAAGTCTATGACTAGTTTATGAAAACATGTTTCAAAAATTGAAACATAGATCATGAATCAATTTGAAATTCATTTTATAGTGTGGAGAAGTATATAGGATTATAACCATTTTATTTTTTAAATTTTTATTTATTTTAAGTGTGTTTTTCCAGGACCCATCAGCTCCAAGTCAAGTAGTTGTTTCAATCTAGTTGTGGAGGGTGCAGCTCACAGTGGCCCCTGTGGGGATCAAACCTGCAACCTTGTTAACAGCACCCTGCTCTAACCAACTGAGCTAACCAGCCTCCCAAACATATTTTTTAAATACATAATAAAAGCCACAGTATGATTTATTGAATAAACAACTCTTTATCCTCTGAATTAAGATATTTCCTTTATCACAACTCCCTTTGTGTTCGATTGATGTATTGTCTTCTCCTATGCTACCAACATGCTCTTAATTACATTAGCTTTACCACATACTTTATCACATACTTTTATGCCTATAAGGAAAATCTAACTTATTAGTCTTTCACTCCAATTGTTGGTTTTTCATCCATATTTACTCTTTCTTTTGATCCTTAGAACCATCTTGCCAATACCCTCTACCCAAATGAATTTTGACTGGAATTGCATTGAATTCATCAATTAATAAATTCAGAACATTGAGTTTTCGAGAAACATGACATATGCCTCTATTTATTTTTTCGTCTTTTATATCTATCCTAGAGCAAAATTGATATACCTTCCATGTATCCTAAGTGAGTTTCTAGATGGTTCTCATGTGTCACTATTATTGTGAATGGTAAATTGTTTTCATCACCTTTTCTAATGAGTCGTGACTTAATGCTTTTAAAAACTATTAAAATTTATATACATACATGAATTTATCTTATTCTTCTCCACCTGACTAAATCCTTCTATAGTGATAATACCATTTCAATGGATTCTCCTGAATTTAATGGAAGCACAATTAGAATCTCATCTGCCAATAATGATCATTTTGACCCTTTCTATTACTTTTTATACTTATTTCTTCTACTTGTCTGTTTATATATATATATATATATATATATATATATATATATATATTTTTTTTTTTTTTACCTTATTCTCCCCGTGAGGACCACCAGAGCAACACCACACAATGGTAGTGAAAGAGACATTGTTTGGATCCTGAATTAATGGGAATTTTAGACTGTTAAATTTAATATTGGCTTTTGGTTTTCAGTATGTTTTTTAAAATGTTAAGAACATTTCCTTCTCTTCATGGTTTTCCAAGTGTTTGCTATGAGTGCCTGGTGAATTTTATCAAATGCCTTTTGAGATGATCACAGGGGTCCTTTTTTTCCTTTTAATCTATCAATCAATGGATATTATAATGTTAAATCAAGCTTGTAATCCTAGAAAAATCCCCAAGTTGTAACTATTTTAACATACTATGGAAGACAATTTTTTATATTCACAAATTAGGTGGACCCACCATTTTCTTTTCAGGGGCTGTCTTGGTGTTAGAACAATAAACAGATCTTCACAAGGACTGTGGAAGCTCTCCATCTGTCTCTGGCTCTGGAACACACGGTTCTCTGAGGGAGAATGCTTGTACTCCTCTGGGCCAACAATGCTTCATGCTTGAATGCCTGATGTCACAGCTCTTTGTGGTCAGCTTGTCTTAATCCTGGACACAGCTACTTCTCCCACAGATCTGGGCAGGGCCCATTCCAACACTCAATGAATCTCTAGTCCAGACCCGCCATTTTCCCTTCCTCTTCCCTGAGATGAGTCAGTTCTTGTTTAATTCTCAGTACACAGAAGTTCTCCTTATACATTCTCTTGAAGCAATCCTGGCTTCTTGTGTAGGAGAAGCATATCCCCTCCTGCTACTTGGGCAAGTCTATCTTCCCACAAATAGGGTGATCTCTCAGTGGGGGCTCAAGTTATTCACTTGCCATTGTGGGTGGGTATGAGCAATGGGGGTGTGAGGAGTTCAATCCCCACCACTGAGGGCTCTGCCTCCCACTCCCCACTGTTAAGCCTGGGTCTGCACAGCTATGGTCCTGGCCTTGGGAGGGAAAATAATGGGAAAGAATTTTGAAGATTCTTGGGAGCCAAGAAAATAGCCACCCAGGACATGAGGCTGACTCCCTGTGTGCCTGGAGCAGCCTCAGCCCAGCTTCATCCTGGAAGGCATGGATCTGGCTCTTTCTGCTCTAATCCTCGTGGACCCCTGCACCTGGATTCCCAGACCCCAGGGCCAGCTGGCAGCTGCTGCACTCTGGTGGCATGGCTCTGCCCCACTCTCCCAGCCACACAGGCAGCCAGGCTCACACCAGGTGGCCACAGCTGGGGTGTCCCACAGCCAGGCCCGGAGGTGAAGTCAGCCTAAACTGTCCCGCCAACCTGTGACTCAGCCATGAGAAGCACCACTGGGCAGTGCTGGGCATCACTGGGCAGGGCACTTCACAAAGACCAATCACTAACTAAAGGAGTTGGTGCTGCAGGGGAGAAAGCAGCCATAAGAGATAGAAAGGATGGGGCTGGGAGAACAGACTGGAGACAGCCTATGCTATCTGGACGCCTGAGGAAGCCTCCGCTGCCTCCACCAATTTCATTGTGGTCCCCATGATCCCTTGGGAGCAGAGGACAGAGGCCTAATCTACTCCAGTGAGAAAATCATGCAGGACAGGGGCTGTGGAGGTCCCTCCTGAGGAGAAGGACCAGGAAACCCTAGGATTTAAATCTTTGAAGTTATCTCCAAATGAGGCTATGCATTTTGCATGTGTGTCACAAACATTTAATTGTTCAATACTCGGGCCTAATACAGCCTGACACATAGGAGGCTCTCAAATTCATCTGTTGAATACATGAACAAAGCATAAATAATATATGCCATAATTCTTGTGCTAAAATGCTATTTTCACATTTCTTCCATTTGTATTTTATTGGGAGCCTAGAAATATGCAAGCGGCCTAGATTTCTTCAGCCTACTGAGTGGCTATGGATGTCAACTCTAGTGTCAGGAAGAGGAAAAGGGTCCTCAGCCAAGAGACCAGAGCGTCCTTACCAGGTCACTGCCATATATGAGTGTCTGTGGAAGTGTGGCTTGGAGCAGGGTGCAGCTGTGCCAGGAGTCCAGACCCGGGCAGCAAGTCCTAAGCTGATAGGTGAGTGGCACTGCGTGTCTGAGGCGCCCTAGTGACTGAATTCCTGTGTTGTGTCCCATGTTTATTTCCTCTTTGTCATCCTTGTGCTCTTGGTAGCACTTTACCTGCACCTTATAGCCAGGTCTCTCTCCCTTGGCTGAGAAGAGAAGGGTTCCACACGCCTGCTTGACCCAGCGCCTGGTGATGGTCAGGCCAGGACCAACAGTGTCGAGGGCACAGAATGAGCACATAGTCCAGTTGATCCCCTATCCTTTTGCTGCTCCACCTGGAGGAGCTGATTTGTAAAAGGAGGCACCTTCTTTGCCCAGGGACCAGCATGGCTGGCTGATAGAAACCTTCAACTATCAGGGGAAGCTGGAAACCTGAGAACCTCTGGGTTGGGCTTCTATTTGGAGCTACAGGTAGAACTGAGGCATTTAGTGGTAAGGAAGGCTGGGTGACCTAACGCAGGCTTCCTACACTCTGTGACCTGAAAGAGAAGTGGGAGGGAGAGTAAGGATGGGTGTACCCTTGAGGCAGGAGGGAGGGCACGATGTCTTTGCAAGCTGCCTTCTTGAGGTCCCAGTTCCACAATACTCAATCACATGGGTCTCATGGACACCGCCTGTTCTGTCACTTCCATGCCTGGACTAAGCTGAGCTGCTTCTGACGCTCCCACCTGTCTACTGCCTCCCCCCTGGTGTGAGGTGCTGTTCCTCCTAACATCCTCCACTCCCAGGCCTCAGGGCCAAGGCCTCCCTGAGCCCAGCTAGGTAAACCTGCCTCCACCCTGCTGCTTGGCAGCCCTTTTGTTGGGTCCCAGAACAGACAGGTTTTCTCTGTGAAAACAGAGACAAAGCAGGTCTGACAGGGGTGCTGTTGGTGATTGCAGGGATGACTGAGACACGTCTAGGCCCTGGTGCAAGGGGCATGGCATAAAGTCACCAATGCAGCGTCTAATCCTGTTTAGAAGCTTAGATCAACTGCTTAGAAGCTATGTGAGCTTGGGTGCTCACTCACCCTCCCCAAGGCCCAGTTTCCTGATGAGAATTGGTTCTGCTTTTGTGTCTGCCCTAGAATTTGGCTCAGGGCCAGTAACCAGGCTCCAGTTGTCAGAATCAGCTTGGTCCCTGTTCGGACCCTCAGAGACTGGCTCCCTCTAGAGCCTCTAGCCTCTCAGCGCCCCTTTTCCCCCACCCCTGGCGGAGGCAAGCAGCGGCCTGGGGGTCCCCACCACAATTCCAAGGCTAACTAATCAGGTTTAGGCTAAATACACGGCAGGCACTCAATAAATGTTTGTTGAGGGATTGAATGGCACAAAACTAGAGCTGGGAAACTCCCTTTGTCACAGGCACGCCCTCCTTTGTGTGTTGTGCTGCGCCAAACAGCTCAAAGGCCAGCTTTGTTGCCTCCTTAACTGAGTCCTGTCTCCCTGGATGTGAGGGGCATCAGTCCTCAACCCATCTCACAGGCTACACCACTCCAGACCTTCCTTTTGGATGTGGCCTGGTGCCTATGCCCCTGGCTTCTGCCACCCCTTTCAGAGCCCCTCAAACCCTGCCTAGGGCCAGCTTTGGCTTCCTATCACTGGAGGGCCCAGTCCTAGCCATGCAGAAGGCCCTCACAGCCCTGCCCCAGACTGCTGTTCTCTTCATCTCACTGACACACAGGCTCCTATCCTAGCCTTAACCAGCAGGCCTCTTAGAGGGCAGAGCCCTGGGTGGAGAGAGGCCGTGGGACCTGGAAATGGGCTAGTCAGGCCACACTGAAATGGGGGCTTCTCAGGTTCTTCTTTGGCTGCCCTATGGGGCCCTGGACTGGACTGCGCATCCCATGAAGAAAGGACGCCAATCAAGGATTCCAATTCCCTTGGAATCCAGGCTATTGTCCAGGAGGAAGGACCTGGGCCTTCAAGGGGGGATGTCTTGTTCCAGGAGCTGAGCCTGAATGGGGCAGGCTCCACCCAGAGACTTTTGGTCACTGGGTCAGGCTGGAGAAGGTCAGGGTCTGGGCTATCTGGCCAGCCCCTAGCACCTCACAGGAAGGTATGCTCCAAGGCTGCTCCCTCAGCCCCATCCTACCCCTCCACCCAAGGCTGCTTCCACCTCTGGGCGGTCCTCTGGATTGGCCTCACTCTCAACCTGAGTTTGTTCCTGTCCCAGCCCTTCCTTCCCCCTCCCCCTGGGCTCAGCCCCAAGGTCACCTCCTAAGGGCATCTGGTCCTGCTGAAACCTGCCAACCCATTGAGGAAACAGCACTGTGGTTTCTCCTAACCTTGGACAGGCCTGGCCATGCACACAGCACCTGGGCATAATGCCCTGAGCCACTAGGGGTTCCCCTGAAGGACAGGACCTCTGGGTGTGGCCTCCAAAGCAGCAGGAGCAGAAGTCTTCCCCCTCCTAAGCCCCCTCATGCCCTCTCCCCCCTCCCTCTGGGCTGTGGCCAAGGAGTGACCTGAGATAATAATTCCCATAACAGTGATAATATTGTTAATAGCAAACTTTTTTTAAAAAATATCTTCTGTGTGCCAGGCTCTCCGTTGGGTGCTGGGGAAACATAAATAAATAAGGGACACAGTCCCTACCCACATGGGTATCTTGACTTCAACCCTGAGGAGGCACAGGCCATATGGAAAGCACCCAATACATATTTTTAAATGGATAAAGAATGCATGAAATAAGCAGTCTGGATATACCCAGCAGTAAAAATGCCCGGTGGGTGTACAGTGAACAAGCAAATGCCACCAGGGCAGCTGACACAATCTCCACCTTGGAGAGGGCTTCCGGGCCCTGTAACTGCCTGTGACTTGATCCTCAGCAGGATAAGGATTCAGCTGCATAGTAATCCCCCAGGAACAAGGCCATTAAGTGTGAAATGGAATTTTTGAGGGCTTCTTGGAGGAAGTACTGGAAACGGATTAGAAGCAGGGTACCTCAGGAGTGAGCCCAGCCTCGGCCCGTGTCATATGGGAGGGCGCTGTCAGAAGTGGACTTCTCATGTCTTGTTGAGTCAGAGATGTCATCAAGGGGATAAGCGGCAAAGACCCTGACACTGACACTGACCCAGAAAGTGTACAACAAAATGGGAACGTTTATGTGCCAGATTCTAGAAAAGCTACTCCACACCCCATCCCCATCTTTAATCCTGTGAGAGACGCTCCAGAGACGGATTACACTGCCCAGATGCTAGGAAAGTCATATTCAAGAGGCCCACTTCTGGAATGGGGTGATATGCTTCCCCAAATGGAAGTAAACAAGAACACAATGAAGAGATTTGGAGGGATGGGGGTTGGTAGTCCCTGAGGGTGTGTTAAGTTGGGAGAAGGAAGCAATGTCTAAGTAGGAGTTTCAGGAATCCACTATGAGACACCTTGAATAGGAACTTCCACAGACTCTTGAGGCCCCTCCACCTCCCAGCAAAGCTCTGCACCATTTACATTCACTATAGCTCTTGGAGTCCAGATGAGGAGACTCTGACCACCCAGCCATGCTGTGCACCTAACCCTCAGACAGTCAGTGATAGGTGATGGCTGGCCCCACTCCACATCATTCGATGAGGTCCAAGTCCTAGGGAGCCTGTGGCCCAAGGGCCTCTGGGAGACCATCCAGAGACCAACTCTCCTGCTGGCCCTTCCACTCTGTCCATGTGGGGCCCAAATCCATACAGGGTTGAGCAGAAACCTCCTCTACCTCACAGTTTTGAGTGCTCGATAGCTGACACTCTGTGGATATGGCACCCCACACTCACCCCCCATATACACACCACTGCTACGCACACCACTCACATTTCTCTTGCCAGCTCAACAGCCAGCAACACATGCAGGTTCCACCCTTTCCTTGGACTACCCTAGGTTTCTACCTCTCAAGCAGCCCTCCTCCTTTGGGGTGTTAGAGGCCCCACAGACACATCTCACCCCACAGTCTGTTAGCCTCCCAAGGACAGAGCCCTTACTAGAACTTGGCCAAGAGGGTACACAGGGTTTCCGCAGGGTCTGCAGAAGCAAGCAGTGCTGCCCTGATATAAAGACACAAAATGTCCAGGAGAGCCAGGGGGGGGGGGGCCCTGGCTAAGCCAGGGCACCTAGAAAGGTTGTTCAAGGACATCCCTGGAGGACAATGGTTGAGAGTGCAGAGAAGACCAGGAAGGGCCCCAAGTTAAGGGCTGCCCACAACTCACTCCCCTCAGGTACTTCACTCGCCTCCTTGTCGTGCAGCCACTACCCAAGTCATCCTAGCTGCTTATTTTCCGGGAAGGCTAGGGAAACAAAGCTCCTTGCAAAGGAGGAGGGGAGGGGACATTGCAGATAGGGAGATGGCCTGGGAAGAGAGAGCAGCGGGAGAAGGCTTGAGTGTCCTGGGGAACCAGTGCCACCAGGAAGAACAAGACAAGGCATCTTGCTTCAAGACTCAAGTCAGGGGTCACCTCTTCTAGGCAGCCTTCCTGGCCTCCACTCATGAGGTTGTGTATCTTTCTGTTCCCACTCCCATATTTGGCGCTACCGCTGTCAACCTAGTCTGTGTCCCTGACCCAGGCCTGTTCAGGCCCAGGGCTCTCCATCAGTGCCCGCTGTTGGGAGTACGCCCCACACCGAGGGGTGGGGTCGCAGGTTTGCCTGCCAGGACTTCGAGGAGGTTTCTGGGCAAGACGCGGCCCCATCCCCCATCTGGGGAGCGCCCCCCCATCCCTCCTCCGGGCGGGGCGCCGCCCAGTAAAAGCGATTTCAAAGGGTCTGTGCCCGACCTTCCAAGGCCGGGCTAGGGTCCACCGCCAGAAAAGCGCAGGCCAGGGCAGGATCCAGGACGTCGGGGCCATCCTAGTGGGGGGGTCTCCGAAAACCCGATGGGGGTGCCAGGCGGCAGTTGTCCGGGACTGAGGGGCGGGTCCTCAGAGCCCCCCGAAGTGGGAGGGTCGGACGGGCCGCGGGGCCAATCCGAGCACGCGGGGAGCGGGGGCGGGGGCCGGGCGGAGGGGGGTCCGGGGGCGGGCGGGCCGGGGGCGGGGCGCGGCGTCCAGGCGGCGGCGGCGACGGCGGCTCCTCAGTGTCCGGCTCAGGCTCCGGCTGCGGCTCCGGCCCGCGATGCCCCACTCCGTGACTCTGCGCGGCCCTTCGCCCTGGGGCTTCCGCCTGGTGGGCGGCCGGGACTTCAGCGCACCCCTCACCATCTCGCGGGTGAGTCTGGCGGCCATGGGTTGGCAGGGAGGTCCTGGATCTGAGACTTGGTTCTCGCGGTCCACACGGGACCCGGATCCCCGACGTCCTTGAGGCTCGACAGCCTAGGATTGACCTGGATGATCCTTGGCCACCCAGAATGTAGAGGAGGCCTCCAGGCAGGGCAGCATCGTCCCAACCCCCTTTCTTCCCTCCCACTGGGCCTGCCTTCCCTATCCCTTGGAGGATCCCCCCCAGATTTCACACACTGTGGACTCTTCGGGGTGTCACTGCAGGCGAGGAAAGGACCGCAGTCATGTGCCAGGTGTCTGGGCAGATCTACAGAAGCCCAGAAACGCTGCTTAAACCCAATACGGCCTGAAGATTTGGGATAAAATGATTGAGAGCCCCTTTCCCTTATCAAGGGTCCCTGCTAGTAGAACTGGAAGATCCCAGAGAGGTCTGAGGTCTGTCCTGAATCTGAAGAGAAAGATTCATCCACTTCCCCACTCAGGTTTTGGTCAGTCTCTCATCAGTGACCTCAGTTGACCTAAGGGGAAGTGACCAGGAGAAATTTTTGGTTTCCAGGCGAAGAAGAGACTTGACTATGAGCTTTCCCCACAAAGCACTACAAGACCCAGGGCCAGGACAGCCGCAGTCCACTTCCTCAAGGTTCCAGGGCCATGCACTGCCCCAGGTTTAGGACAGGGGAGAAAGAGGAGGGGGCACCTGGGTAGTGGCCAATCTGAGGAGGACATAGGAGCAGAGGAGTGGGGGCACCTGGGTAGTGGCCAATCTGAGGAGGACATAGGAGCAGAGGAGTGGATGCAGGCCCATTCTGAGGGAGACGGAATCCTGGCCCAGCCTTGGGGGTCACATAGTTTGAAGGGCCAGAAGAGGAGACTCAAACTCTGCCCCTGGGGGTTCCAGCCTAGGGGACAGAAGAGGAGGCTCTGTCCTTGGGGGCTCCCAGTCTGGAGGGAAGAGAGAAAGGGACCTGTGGCCATCTGAGAGCCATCTCTTGCCCCCACACAGCTGCTTTGACCTTTGGTGGCCTGTGTCAGAGGAACTGAGAACTACCTTCCCCCACCCGACCACCACCTCTGGCTGTGGGACTGGACCAAACAGACTGGGTTTTCAGACACTTCTTTCCAGTTCTTGGGAGGGGGGTGGGCACCTGGTGGAGCGTGGAATCATGGAATCCCATTTCTGGGGGCCAGGGTGACAGGCAGGCCCAGCTGTCCTGGGAGGCTTCCCACATCTGCCCTCACCCCACACTGCCAGGTCCCTGGGGCTGAGTGAGGTAGGCCTTCAACACATCCAGGAGCCTTTCATCTCTCACTTCCCTGAGGGAGCCCTGCTGGGGATGGTGTGAATGTGTGTGTCTGCCTGTGTGTGTCATGCTGTGTGTCCGCAGAGGTGGGCTAGTGGGGGTGCTAGGCCAGCCGGCAGGCCAGGCACCCTGGGCGTGAGGCCGCTGACAGGCTCAGTGGCGGCGGCTGACGGCCACAGGCGGCAGGGAGCAGAGACATCTGTTGCCCACGCGGCTGCCTGCCGCCGAGGAAAGGCCTCCACACGTCATAGCGGCAGCAGTGGCGGCCTTGTTTGGAGCTGATCGGGATGCAGGCCCCAGGCAGGCAGGCTGGAAGAGGGTTTGCCAGGAAGAACCCCCCTTGTCCCCCAAAGTCACGCGGCAGCAGCTCAGTCCTGAGGAGCCAGGATGGCTGAGCCGGGGTTTGGGTGGGATCTGCGGAGATTTACGGGGCTGGGAAACACAGGCCATGGCTTGCCCAGCAGGTACCTCAAGGGCAGGTCTGCAGACACTGACAATAAGTGGGAGTGTCCTCACCAAGGGGGGTCAAGACCCAACCCTTCCATGCTTCAGGGGCTCCCCCATCGAGTGGGGACAGACACACTCAGACAAGGAGGAGGCTGGCTGCCTGGCAGCGTTGGGGCCTTACAACCTCAGCCCACGAAGACTCAGGAAGCCCCCAAGAACAGTGTCCAGGGCTTCTTCCCCACAAACTATAGTGATTGCTGGCTTTGGAGCATCCAGACTTCCAGGCCCCACCCTAAAGGGTGTTGGTCCCGTCTCCCTAGCAACCAGTGCCTGGAATGGGCACCACAGTGTGCCCAACCCCCTGTGGGACCTTTTTGTCCTGATTGTCTAAGACAGTCTTCACAAAAGCCCTTAGAACTAAAGACTCCCTCTGGCCTCACATTATAGATGGGGACACTGGGGCTGAGAGGCTGAGGTGATGTACCCAGAGAAGCAGAGCAGAGGCCGGAATCCAGGCCTGTCTGGAGTTTGCTGTGACTATATGAAATAATATGGCACCTGACTCTAGGCGGAGTGGAGTGGAGCAGGGCCTGAGGACACAGCTGCTACAGGTGAGGGGGCTGGTTCACGCCCCAGCCTCCCAGCTGACTCACTGCTCCCCTCTCCCTTCCTTCCATCTGTTTATCCTGTACTCAGTAGCCAGGGGGACCTGCTTGAATTTAACTGTCCTGTGACTTCCCTGCTTGGAACCCTCCATGGTTCCCAGCCACCCAGGAGAAATGCAAGCTTCTCACTTAGGCCTAGAAGGCCCACAGGTCTGGCCCCTGCTCCTTCTCTGACTTTTCCACTCTCTCCTCACTAAGGATGCTTCTTCTGCCACAGGAGCCTGCTTTTACTCTCTCTCAGATGAGCCGTTATACTTGCTAATCCTTCTCCCTGGGACACACTCTCTCTCCACCCTACCTTTTTGCAAAAAAGCACACTGTGGTTAAGAGCACAGGACTTGGAACCAGTTGGCCTGGATTGAAATCCTAGCTCCCATTCATCAACTGAGTGTCCTTCTGCACTTCTCTAGGCATCTCGGTCATCTCATCTAGCAAATGGGCTTGCCTTGGGGAGTAATGAGACAATGCATGGAAAAGCAACTGTTGGGAGAGTCACCATTTCCTGGCTTCGAGCCCTCTCTGACCAGAACTCTCTGGGCTAGTGGAGCTGGCAGAGTTTCAGCCACCTCTGCTTTCGAGAACTTCCCCCACCCACTGGGGGCCTGAATGCACCCTTGTGCTGGCTGAGTCATCCTGCAGCTAGCTGCCCCCCTGAGGAAGACTCCTCTCTCCAGCAGTGAGGACTGGGGCAAGGTGCCCCTCCCCCAAGCCTCTCCGCTTTCTTTGTCTGTAAATAGGGATGAGAATGCCTCTGTCTCATCAGGTGCTTGAGAGGTTGCCTCTAGTTAGTTATGGGTAAAGCACTGAGCCCAGGCAATATTACAGAGCAGGTTTCCATGAAGAGGGGGCCTGGAGAATGGCATTGATGAGGGGGTGGGATGGAGCCAAGTGGGCACCTCCTCCCGGAGGACAGGCCTGTGCAGGTGCCCAGGCCCTACGAGTGAACATTAATGGCTGGTGGCTGAAGGTGTCATGCTCCAGAAGAACATTCCTTGGGGCAGCCTATTTCAGGGCAGGTCAGCTTGGGCAGTGCCCACACCAGGACTCCAGCCAAGGAGCTGCCACCACCTCATCTTTGTCCACTCATTACTGAGAACAGGCTAAACTGAGCCTGGTCAGGCTTCCAGGAGCTCCCACCCCACAAATAGAAACAGGGTCCCTGGCAGCTTGAGCCACAGCTGGGCACTGCTGGAGAGTCTGGGTAAGAATGAGGGTGCCTAAAGTCTATTTCCAAAGGCTGTGTCAAGAGCGGGGACAGGGAAGGATGCCCTATTGCCTGAATTCCCCTGGGCTGCTTACTTAGGCCTCTCTATGATCCCATCCCCAACCTCATGTGGTTCTCATCAGGGGACTGACATTGTAAGAGATTCCAGATGTGGACACTGCTTGACCCTCTGGGGTCAGTAGTGATACTGGAGTGGCCTGAGTGAGTGTTTGTCCAGCAGAGGAAGTGGAGGTGAAATTGTGACCCAGCAGTGCAGGCTGGCAGCTGGGAGTAGATGGCCCTGGACCTGTCTGGGGGGGTGAGGACGCAGACCTAGGGGCACTAATGATGTTAAGGGAACCAGGTGGTACAGGGCATGCACAGGGGGCTGTGAAAGCCCACAAAGGAGAGCGGCCTCTCTGCTGAGACCTGAAGGATGAGGAGGATAGCTGGTAATTAGGGTTTGGGGTCAAGGGAAAGGATGTTCTAGGGAGAGGGAACAGCATTTGCAAAAGGGTGGAGGTGAGAGATATCTGGTGCCCATAGGTACCCCCTGGACATTCACATCATCTGGATAGAGTGTGAGTGGGTGGAGGTGAATGTGAACGGGTATGAAAGGAAACAGGTCGGGAGCCAAGGTCACTAAGGGTTTGAATGTTGGGTCAAGGGATTGCCATGAGGTCTGGCTGGGTGGGGCACTGTCTATGTAGGGTATTTGTGGCATGTCCATGCTTTGTATGTATCTAGGAGCACATGTGTCTCTATTTATCCCTTTCATGTCCTTGGGCACATATACAGGCTGCAGGAGTGACATCCCACTTGTCCCAGCCCAGAGGAAGTCCCTCTCATATGCCTTCACACCCTACCAGGACCTCTAAGTGCTGGAGTTGTGGGTTGTTAGAGCAGAGGCTGCAGCAAGGCCACACAACGACCAATGCCCAGTCATCTGGCTTATCAACCCACAGGTCCATGCTGGCAGCAAGGCCGCCCTGGCTGCCCTGTGCCCTGGAGACCTGATCCAGGCCATCAATGGAGAGAGCACAGAGCTCATGACACACCTGGAAGCTCAGAACCGCATCAAAGGCTGCCACGACCACCTCACGCTCTCTGTGAGCAGGTACGCAATGGGCAGGCTAGACCAGGACAATGCGGGCGGTGCATGGATTTAAGGGGAGCAGTATTAAGAGTGACCAGCATCCTGGGTGAGCTGCACCTTGCACAGCCTCTCTGCCTCAGCTCCTGGGCACCCCAGTTCTAAGGGGTAGTGCTCTCACAGGGGCCTAACAGATGCTGAATGTGGGGGTGGCTTAAGAAGGGAAGAAGCCCTCTTTTAACTCAGGGCTGGAAGTATGTTGGAGGACTTACGGCAGGGGGAAAGTAGCCCCAAATCAGGGCTGTAATAAGACATTGAGTAGCCTGGGGTGGAGGGAGGGAGTGTGGGGAGTGACATCAACCTTTCCCCACCCCTGAGTGACCAGCTTGATGACTATTTCAAAGAAGTTTCTTATCCAACACCTTGTTTAACTCTCAAACCAACTTGATAAAGTAAAACCTAATATAGTCTCCACTTTACAGATGAGACAGCGAGGCTCAGAAAGACTAGAGTGTGCTTAAAGTCACAGAGCAAGGGAGTTGGGAAGCAAAATGTGACCTCAGGTCTTTCTCACTCCCAGACTCCACTCCTACTTGGCTGCTGACCACGCCTACCAGCGCCACAACTGCTCTGCCTCCGCTGTCCCCACTACGTTTGTGCTTCTGCCCTGGTTAGACCTGGATGCCACGGACAGTCATGCTATCCAGCCTATCATAAAAGGGAGGACTGGGGATCACCAAGCCCCATCTGTCCCCTGTGGATAGTCTAGGAGGAAAGGTCTAGCCTTGGAGCAGATGTTGCTCAGGTCCTGCCTGAGTGGAATCTCCCTGCCCCCTGTCCTGCCTGGATCCAGAGAAGCCAGACATATCTGCTGAGCTCTGCCACATTCACTGCTAACAGGGACTTTCCATGACCCCCTGTGGATGTGTGTGGGAGAAGCTTCCCCAAACCATAACACAGCTAACTATGCCTTAGCCCTGTCAGGGTGGGGGGTGATCCATTGGCTTGGAGCCATTAAACATGGTGGGAAGGCCTCTGAACTTGCCCCCAGTTGTGTCTGGCCTAGGTCCAGGTCCAGGTTGGGAGCAGGTCCGGTAGCTGTGCCTTCGGTGGTAAGTGGGCCCATTTGGAAGTCCAGGGCCTGTGCACCCCAGCCTGGCCCCTAGTGAGGAGGCCCTCGCCTGGCAGTTCAGCAGAGCTGGTCCTCATCCAGACTCTGTGGATCTTGGCTACCCCAGATGACCTCTGTGAGCCTGGGTTTCCTTCTCCGTAAAGCAGGATCACATTCATCACCCTCTCCCAGACTGAAGTACAGGCTGGCTGGGGGAAACATCAGCACTGTTCTGCCCACGAGTGGCCTCTGGGGCCGCCCCCTTGGCTGGGTTCCTGGGCCCTGACTCACCTCTGGCCTTGACTCTCGTGGCTGAACAAGGGAAGCCCTGGTGGTAGTGGAACTGGGGATGGGGGTGGGGAGGCTCACAGGGGGCCTGAGTCAGGAGGTTCCCAGAGAGAATGATGTCAGGGCAGGGTGGCGTGGTGGGGGCAGGGTGGAGGGGCCTTTTCCTTCCTTCCTTCTCTGGTCATTTGTTCCAAGCCAGGCATGGATGGGGTTGGGGGTCCACTGACCTGTTCTGCCCAGGGCATTTCAGCCCCCATACGCTCCCTGGCCATGGAGCAGGTATAAGCACATTCTCTCCTGTGATGGTTCCAATCCCAGCTCTGCACTTGGGAACTGCTATCCTCCAGCAAGTGATTTAATCTCAGAGCCCTACGCTTCCTCAGCTCCCAAAGGGGGACTGTCTTGTGATCTGGGGCTTGAGTGACGATGACGTACCAGCTGTGGTTGGTCAGGGTGAAAACCTGGGGTCCTGTACTCCAGCCCCACCCCTAATTCCCACACATACAGATTCTGGTTTATCAAGAAACTGGGGCCGCGCCGGCCTGGTGGCTCAGGCAGTTGGAGCTCCATGATCCTAACTCCAAAGGCTGCTCGTTTGATTCCCACATGGGCCAGTGGGCTCTCAACCCCAAGGTTGCTGGTTCAATTCCTCGAGTCCTGCAAGGGATGGTGAGCTCCGCCCCCTGCAACTAAAATTGAACATGGCACCTTGAACTGAGCTGCCTCCCAGATGGCCCAATTAGTTGGAGCGCAGGCTCTCAACCACAAGATTGCCAGTTCGATTCCTCGACTCCCGCAAGGGATGGTGGGCTGCGCCCCCTGCAACTAGCAACGGCAACTGGACCTGGAGCTGAGCTGCGCCCTCCACAACTAAGACTGAAAGGACAACAACATGACTTGGAAAAAAAAGTCCTGGAAGTACACACTGTTCCCCAATTAAAAAAAAAAAAGAAAGAAACGGGGGCCACCTTGACCCTCTGGACCAGCATCTCCTCCTGGGCACCTTCTCACCTGCAAGGCCTCTGCCCATGCTCTCTATCCTATGCCAGAACCTGTGCTATGGGTAGACACCCCCAACACGGGCTCTCCCCAGACCAGCTTCCCTGCCTGGCGTCTCGTGTGCATTGTGTGCAGAGGGCTCTGGTCTTCCACAGACTTCTCCACAGGATGAAAAGTGAAGGCCCCGTTTCCCTGTTATGCTTATTTCGTCTGGAACTTAAAGCTTGGTGTCGAACAACTTAAGCCAACCCACACTTTCTGGGCATGTTCTGTAGGTCCAGGACGTTCGTGGCATCAGCTCCAACCCTGGTGGGGCTTCTGGTGGATCCTCTATTGCCCATTACGTGTGATATAAGATGCATTTGCATAGCCCACCTTTTGGCTGTCATTTTGCTTAAAGATGGCAGATGGAGCCACCTGCCTAGCCTGAAGCGGAGGCCTGGAAATGGAGGTTGACACATGAATAAGCCCTTCATTCTGATCTGATACCTTGAGCCACCCTCCTGGCTCTGGGTACTTTGTGCCCTCTGACTTTAAGACCTCAGGCTTGTACTTCTTTTCCGGGCAGAACTTCAGGGACATATGAAGCCAGATAGCCAAACGAGATGTTCTAGACTCATCCCAGCGGAGTTCTGAGTGGGTGGAGGCTACAGTGAGAGCTGTGAGTTGGGAAAGTCACTTGGGAGACTGGCTGAGGGGGCTGGAGCCAGATGCCAATGGGGGTGGCATTGCCCTGAGGCAGAAGAGTCTTGTGCCACAGACCTCTAGAAGGCTGTGTGGGAAAATGGCAGCCTGAAAGGGGCCAAGGAATGGGCCAAGGAGAGGAAGTGCAGAGTGAGCGTGGATCCAGGTGTAGACAGATTGTTAAAACCCTCCTCTGAGTCAGCGAGAGAGGTAGGGTTGAGCTGCTGGCCCAGTGGTGAGACCTCGAGAAGCCCTAAGAGGCCTTTTGGGGTAGAGTGGGGACATCATTCCCCTTTGGTCTAACCAGCCTCACTTACACTCCCACTCTCCAGTCCAACGTCCATGCACCCTCCTGGCCTGCCTTCTCACAGGGTTACTATGTGGCAGGACTAGGCCCCAGGCCTGTAGCCTCTCGGCCCTGTCTGCCCTGCTTATGGCAGGTTTATGATGTTTTTCTCCCTCCTGAGTGGTGTTTGGCTTTTGGTTTCTATGGTGAAGTAGGAATTTCCTAATGGCCTGTTTCCCATCTGGGCTGGGCAGACATTGGTGATGACTCTGCCGGCAGCAGGAGGAGGGAGGCACACCCCTCAGAGTCTGTATTCCACCTCCCCCAGAGCTTGTGGGTGCCGACCCCCAGGCCCGGCCAGAGGCTATGGACAGAGAGGGATGGATGAGTGGATGGACTCCTAGCTGATCGAAGTATGAGGCCTGGCTCGCCCTGCCATGCGCTGACCCTCTTTTTGCTAAGCTCCCATAGGCCACTGAGCAGGTAGGTGAGTGGGGAAGCTACAGCTTCCTCTCTAGAAACTAGACCACAGAGGGTGGAGCAGCTGGTGGTGAAGGGGCACACAGCCCCGTCCCAGGCGAGTGGCAAAACCTAGAACTGGGTCTCCTTGCCACAACAGCCACCATTCTGGTGCAGGGGAAAGCACTGGTGTGTCCTTCTCCATCCAGGGTGCCAGGCCTGGTCCTGGGTGGCTCTGGGCCTAGAGCCCAGCCCCTCTTGGTCCTGGTTCCCAGGCATGGTGGGCATACCGTGTTTCCCCGAAAATAAGACCTAGCCAGACAATGAGCTCTAATGCGTCTTGTAGAGCAAAAATTAATATAAGACCCAGTCTTAATTTACCATAAGACCGGGTCATAATATAATGTAATGTAATGTAATGTAATGTAATGTAATATAATATAATATAATATAATATAATATAATATAATATAATATAATACCGGGTCTTATATTAATCTTTGCTCCAAAAGATGCATTAGAGCTGATTGTCCGGTTGGGTCTATTTTCGGGGAAACCCGGTAGTAAGCAGATGTGTCTGACCATCCTAATTCCTGCCACAGGCCTGAAGGCAGGAGCTGGCCCAGCACCCCAGATGACAGCAAGGCTCAGGCACACAGGATCCACATTGACCCTGAGGCCCAGGTAGGTACAGACTCAGAGCAAGCCCAGGGCAGAGGGGCCAGGCCTGGTTCACAGGTTTAACGCATTGGATGTCCTCACCGAGGCTTTCGGATGTCCAGGCCAGACTAAGGCAGAAGGCTTCCCTGGGCCTTGTCCCTGCCCCATCCTGTGCTCCCCTGGTGATGGGTACCTCCTAGGTGCTCTGTCTATACCCCAGGTAGTCCTGGATTCCGGAACCAAGGTATCTGTGGTGAGGACGGGGCCAAGCTTGGCTCAGGGCTACCACCCGCCCAGCTGGGCTTCACTCTGGTGCCCAGTGATACTAGACCAGGAGGAAGTCATCAGGCTTGGGGGTGGGGTGGGGCCCAACCTCAGGCTGTGGAGTCACCTCAGGCAATGGGGCACTCTTTTGTCTCATCCTATCCGTGGGCACCCACCTGGCCAGAGGCAACCCCAGGCCACAGGACTGACCTTAGAATGTAAGGTACTTCCTTGCCCTCCCAAGGCTGAAGTTTTCTCCTGGCCATCCTGTGATTGTATCTAGCAGACCTCGTGCTACAGGCCCGTCTGCTCAGTCACCTGTGTATGACAGGAGTCACAGCTCTGGTACTGTCCCCAAGGAGAGTAAAGGGGGCCAGGCTGCTCTAGAGCCTCATTGCCACGGACTAACGGGACACCAGTGGGCAAGACTGAGGTATCCAGCGCCAGCTCGACATCTCTGTGCCACCAAGTTTGGGCAAGGGGGAGACTGGCCTGGTGTGTGATGGAGTCAGAACGCTGGGCCCCAGTATGTGAAGTCCATGATCTCCTGGGCCTGCTTGTGTCCGCTCTCTTGCCATGGAGGCTTCGCTGTATCGGAGGGAAGGATCTGCTTGGCTGCTCCTTTACCATCTATCCCAACCCCCATCTTACTCCGACATTTGTCCCCTACCTTGTCTTTGCTGGCACCCCTGAGGCCAGATGCTTACCACATACCAGGGAGGGCCTGTTCGGAAGGGAAAGGCACTTAGCAGTTCTGGGATGGCAGAAGCCAGGGACCTAAGGAGTCCACAGTAGGCACTTGACTCTGTCGAGGGATCAGAGAGGGCTTCTTGGAAGAGAGGGTATCCAAGCCCAGACCTGAAGGCCTAGGAAGAATGAGGCAGGGAAAAGGGCATGGAGAGAGGAAGTGTGCTAGGAAGCACATACAAAGGCCCAGAGGTGAGACTGCACCACAGGTTCAGAGGAAAGAAAGTTCCCCGAGGGTCAGAAGATAGAGGTGAGGGGTGAGGTGATGGGACAGGGACACAAAGAGACTCTTGGTTTCCTCTCTGCGGGACCTCAGCATGTAGGGTTATGGCCTCCTGGGCCTGCTTATGTGCACTCTGTTCTTGCAGTGATTCATGGCCACACCTGTGCCTGGAAAGCTTGCTCTGATAGTCTCATGGACCCAAGGCCCATGGGGTGGGGACAGGGAGAAGTAGGAGAGACAAATTGGCCATGTTTGACATGGGCCAGGCAGAGGGGAGCAGGGTGTGCAGGCCCCCGGCTCATGTGTGAGGCTCAGTGTCTGCATGGATAGAACAAAGGGGACTGAGCTTGCTCTGTTCAGTGCAAGAGACGCTCAGGGCCAGTGGGCCTACAGGTTCTGAGGGCTGAAGAGCAACTCCCTCTGCCCCCTCACGTTCCCTCACTGACCTCCTCGAGGACCAGGCTGCTCAGGCTGGAAGCAGAGGGATTTTCCACAAGCAACAGGGCAGCCCCTCAGCTGCTGCCCGCCTTTTGTACTTAAAAGGTCACAAGCTCCATGGGTGGCGAAAGAAACACCCCCACCAGCCCCTGCATGGCGGTAGCCTCAGTAACACAGACACAGGGCCCATTGTCCCACACTGCTCCCACCCTTTGCCTGCAGTGGGGAGGAGGGTAGGCCCAGCTGGAGCCATCAGAGGAGGAGAAAACCACAGTTGGTCCTACGACCAGAACAGGCAACTCTGGCACGCCTCTCCCCTCCCCCCCCAAGTGGGATGTGACAGGGCCAAGTGTAACTTCAGGCCCCATTCCATGTAGGGTTATAGAAGACTCTCCTGTCAGGCCTCACGTGGGAATGCAGGAGGCACCTGGCACAGCCAAGAGTAAAGGAAGGATGGTGGTAAGGAAAATTTCCTGGAGAGGGAGGCATTTAAGTTGAGAACCAGGTGATGAATTAAAGCAAACCAGGTGGGGCAGGCAGTCCTTGCACATGCAGCCTGTTCCCTCCAGACTGAGAGAGAGAGTCGGAGCTTGGCCTCTGGGAGGTGCCATCTGCTCATCTGGACTCAGCACCCACCTCCATCCAAGCTGAGTGTCCCACATTCTGACCACAGTCATGTGTGAGCTGATGAGCAAGCAGGCAGTTATATCCATTCTGCTAACTAACCCACTGAGGCTTCAACAACCAAATCAGCAGCTGGTGGGTCCTCAGAGACGGGGAGCATATGGGACCAGGTATACGACGACCCAGAGGGGAAATCCAGGAATGGGGCTCGGGAACACCCATGACAGCCATTCATCCAATAAGCATTTGCTGTGCTCCAGGCACTATGCTAAGTACTTTGTATGTGACTGTCTCATTTTTATCCCTACAAAGAACTTACGATATAGAGACTGTATTCCCCATTTCTCAGGTGAAGAACCTGAGGTTCAGAGAAGTGAAGTGACTTGCTCAGTTAGTGAGTGATAGAACTGAAACTCAAACCAAGATCGAGGTCACCATGTGTGCCCTAAGCAGAGTTCAGCCCTCGAAGGGCTGCTGCGTGGGTGGCTGCGGCTCTGATGGCCCTGCGTAGACTCACACCCTGCTGGGTGGGGATGAGTGAGGACCTCCTTCCTCCTGTTGAAGACCTCCCCTTCCTGTTGAAGCCTCCTCTATACCAGCTCAGCCCTGCCCCCATGGCCCATGGCCCATCTGGTCCCCATTAGAGGCCAAGCCAGCTTGCCTGCCTGCCTGCCCTGCAGACACATGTACGAGAGTGCTCGGGTTTCTCAGAGGTTTTTGTTGGGCCCAGTGGGGATGAGGGTTTTCCTCCTGCTGTGGCCTCCTTGATGGGGGCCCACCCGGGCAGTGAGAGACCCTCTCCTTTGTTGTGGTGGGAGAAGTGGGTCGCCACTCCTGCTCAGCTACTGGCCATCCATTCCTCAGGCTCCCACCCAGCTCAGAGCCTGTACAAAGCAGGGGCAGTTGGGATAAAGCCCCTCAGGCTCGACTGTGTCCCATTGCTGGCGGCTGCCTGACTCTAAGCCAGGCTCTTTTCCCCTAGGGTTAGGCTTCCTTTCCTCCCCATCTGTCCTCCATGTCCACACTGTAGAGCAGAGGAGAAATTTACATGTCTCCTCCCAGCCTGAGGCTGGGGCCACCTTCATGGCCTGGACTCTTTGGCCCCACTCTAAAGCCAGGATACTCAGGCCACCAACCTCATCCCAGCCATGGAAGCCACCATGGTCACCCCCAGGGTGACCAGCACTGACTCCGAGTATATGGAACCATGTATGTGTGACTAGGTGTATGTGGACAGACTGTCTAGTGAGCGCTGTCTTCATGTAGGTGTATGTCTAGAAACATACCTGTGAGAGTACGCATGCCTGTGTTGCCGTGGACATGTGCCTGCAAGCTAGGGGCAACACAACCTGGACTCTGCAGGGACAGAGAGCCCCAGTCCCCATTCCGACCCACACCCACAGAGATCCTGCCCTCTTCTTTGGGCTAAGAAGGCGTGTTCAGGGTACTCCTCCCCCAAATGTTTCAGCCCTGGGCATCAGGCTGGCTATGGGGTAGTGGAGTGGGGAGCCTTGAGCCCTGGCCCAGCCCCTGCCCCTCATCTGCTATGCCTACAGAAGGCCACCATTTTGGCCTGGGAAGCAGGAAATGGGGGCAGAGGTACAGGCTCTGAGGGGGCTGGCCTCTGGCCTCACCAAAGGGCCTTGGGTACACAACGATTGATGACTCTTCCTGACTGCAGGCCAGGAGTTTCTTCATTGTGTCCCCAGCCATGGGCCCAGCCAGTACCTAGCACAGTTCTGGTAGATAGGAAGGTTTGGCACCAGGACCGCCTCTACAAGGAAGCCACACACTCTACTCCAGCCACACCGGCCTTGAAAGGCTTCTTGGGATAGTCCCGCCCCAGCACTGTCCCTCATGGGCACTGGTGGTCAGAACCACCACAGAGTTCATGAGCCAACACTGCGTCTCAGGCACTCAGGTTTTTGTGTCTGACTTTCCACGGGCATTTCTCATTTCTGTAGGTGCGGAACCAAGCCCAAGGCTCAGCCCTTCCCCACAGACTCCCTCCCTGGCTGGGCACCATTGCCCAGAGATGCCAAAGCAGGAGTAGCCAGCCAACATCCACGAAGGCCTGGCATAGCAGGGTAGGGGGAGGTGGACCAGGAATGGCCAGAGGCCCTACCCGACGGTTTCCCAGTGCCTCACGCTCCTCTCTCTTGTAGGATGGCAGTCCAGCGACCAGCAGGCGGCCCTCGGCCACAGGAATTGGGCCAGAAGATGGTAGGCCAGGCCTGGGATCTCCTTATGGGCAGCTGCCTCGCCTCTCAGTCCCTCACAATGGCAGCAGCAGTGAGGCCACCTTATTGGCCCAGATGAGCACCCTGCACGTGTCTCCACCCCACAGGTAGTACTGAGACCATGGTTTTTGTAGCCACACCTCAATAGCATCTTAAACCCTGATCCCTCAAATCTCACCAGGTCCCATCCTGACCCCTGACACTTAGTCACTGGGTCTCAACTTTTTGCATTCTGACCTATGAAACCTCACCAGACCCCTCAACTGGCAGAGTGAAGGCTGGTCCTGCAACCCTGTCCCTTCGTGCATCTCTTTCGCCCAGCACTGACCCAGCCAGAGTCCTCTCTCGGAACCGCGACTGTGGAGTCGACCTGGGCTCGGAAGTGTACAGGATGCTGAGGGAGCCCGCCGAGCCCCCAGCTGCGGAGCCCAAGCAGTCAGGCTCTTTCCGCTACTTGCAGGGCATGCTGGAGGCCAGCGAGGGCGGTAAGACTCCCACCCTTACCCCACCTGCTTTCCCACTCCCTGTGGGCCCCCCCAGCAGAACCTTGGCACCCCACATCCTGCCTCCCGGCTGTCCGCCCCTCCCCTGGCTCCTCGCAGCGTTCCCACACTTCTTATTGCCCTCCAAACTCCCTCTCCAGTGTGTGTGGTGGTAGCCCCAGAAGCAGGGTCCAACCCCAAACCCCCAGAAGGGAAGTTTTTCCCTTTTCTGACCTCTGCCTGTCTGCACCGTGCTCATGCCACCCGTGCTCCGGCTTTCAGGAGAGCGGCTGGGGCCTGCCAGCCCCCGGAACCTCAAGCCCACGGCTGGCAAGTTGGGCGCCCCACTGAGTGGCCTACAGGGGCTACCCGAGTGCACGCGCTGCAGCCACGGCATCGTGTGAGTACTGTCCCCTGCCTTTCCCACCCAGACCCCAGCTCTCCCGACCCTGCCCGACACCCTGGACAGGGCATGCTGGTGAATCTGTCACCCCATGCTGTCCTCTGCCTGTCTCACATCAGGGGCACCATCGTCAAGGCGCGGGACAAGCTGTACCACCCCGAATGCTTCATGTGCAGTGACTGCGGTCTGAACCTCAAGCAGCGCGGTTATTTTTTTCTGGACGAGCGGCTCTATTGCGAGAGCCACGCCAAGGCTCGTGTCAAGCCGCCTGAGGGCTACGATGTGGTGGCCGTGTACCCCAATGCCAAGGTGGAACTCGTCTGAGCCTCTCCCGGAACCTTTTGTCCCTGCCTCTGCTTCTTTTAATGCCCCTGCGCAGCCCGTGTAAATATGTGTTTGCCCCTTGCCTCTCTAATAAACTCTCTCTGCTCAGCCCTGACCAGTTCAGTGCCCTGGCCAGCCTCCCTCTAGAGCAGGCCATGGCTCCCAAGCGCTACCTCTGTTCAGGTGCCAAGATGTCCTAGGCACTGGGTTTTATGGGGAGCAAAACAGGTACTGTGCAGTCCTCAATGAGGCCACAGCCTGGGTGGATGGCAGAACTGAATCACAAGGGGCAATTCTATTCATGGGGAGGCGAAGTCTGAGGTGCCTGGAGTCAGGGAAGGTGCCAGTTAAGTAAGGGATGAGGGGGAAGAGCTGTAAAGAACTGTGTGCAAAGATATGGCGAAGGGGAACACAGACAGGAAAGGCCACGTCTGGCCACCAGCACTAGCCCAGGCAGTCCCCCGCCTCCGCAGGAGGGATTGTGCCGCGGGGTTTGTGACTCGGGGATCTCTTAGGCAGAATCGGCCTCCAGGCGCTCTAGGCATTATCCCTTCTGGGACTCTTTTCCCTGCGCTACCTCTTTTTCTTTCCCCTTCCCTTCTCTCTCCACCAGGGGGCGCAGGGGAGGGAGGAGGGAAGGAGAAGAAGAGAGGGGGTAATAAGATTTTAGAAAGAAAAAAACACTCGCCTAGGGCCGCACTCTCCACACGCTCTGTCTCCAAAACCGAGAGTAAACTCCACCCCTCTTCCGAGGCCCAGGGGTTAGTGTACGCGGCGGCCTCTAGACTTGAACCGCTTGGTTGCACACGTAGGTACAGACTCGCACTTTTTAAAAATATAAATGGTGTCAGGAGCTGGTGAATTGTGGCTGTTCACACCAGCGGACGCGTACTGGACTCCGGATCACATACATTTACCCTCTCGTTAGCTTGCTCGGGACAGGGAACAGCTTCGTTTATTTAACAATCCTAGTTTTTTAGTGAGCCCCCAGTAATGTACGTTTTTCCTGTTTTCAACCTTGTACTACCGCAAACTACAAAAGACTTATCAGTTCACACTCCCACCATCAGCACACGAGTACCCATTTCCTCGCGCTCTTGCCAACACAGGGCATTATCTTTTTTCCCCCATTTTTGCAAACTGATAAGTAAAACGCAGTAAGTAGCTCTACGTTGCATGTCTCTGATTACCAGTGGTGAGCATGCACTCAACAGATACTTTTTGTGTTTGTTGGTGGGCCCTGAGCGAACAGCAGGGAGCAGAATGCTCTCCATCCGAGTTCTTGTGTGAATTGCTCTAAACCCTTCACTCTTTTCCCCCAAGGTTTAACTTCTTAATGATAGAACTTTTCATACTTTTGTAAGAATCATTGTTACTGGACTCTGTCCCCCTGGTCTATTTCCCTATTTCCGTGACAGTATCACATTGGTTTAATATGCCAATCTCTCCTCCTTGTTCTTCGTTTACAAACCTGTCAAGGCTATTCGTATACATTTCCAATTGTCAGAGGTTTGGGTTCAATACGTCAGGCCCTGGAAACAAGCAAACAAACTTCTTTGACCCGTGACTGGGGTTGCCCTGACTCTACAGAGTCACTTGGTGACAAGTGGCATAGAGTCCTTTCCTCCCGGGCAATACGGTGATCTGTGCTGACCGTGCCATTTATTCATTGCCGTACATTTTTATTTCCGCTTTCTTCTCGTAGATCTTGTGTTCCTGCTTTAATTGGTTGCTAGGATTCCTTCCAAAGTCTCCTCCCGCCGCCCCCTTCCCCCCCTGAGAGCGCACAGGCCGGGACAGCGGGCAAGTGCCCCTGAGAAGAGAGGCGAGTAGAGGGGGCTGAGTGGTGGGCCCCGGCTCTGCGGGTGCCTGCGGGTGACTCCGGCCCCGCCCCGCCCCGGTTCCTCCCGCTCCGCCAGGGGTCAGACCGTGAACGCCGGGAGCTGACCGAGGCCCCGGCCCGGAGCCGCGCGTGCGCGCGCTCACGACACACGCGCCCGGCGGCCGCCCCCGAGTCGGGTGTGGTGGCGAGAGTCCGCTCTTCCCTCCTCACCCCGCCTCTCCTGCAAACATGGTGAGGTCCCCACCCAGCGGTGGGCGGAAGCGGAGGGGGTGACGGGCAGCCAGGGAAGCCATTAGGCGCAGAAACGGTGGAAAAACACCGGAGCCAGGAGCACAGGCCTCCGCCCCACTCTCTGACTCAAACCCTCAGAGACTCGGCTGGCTCCCGACTCCCACCCCTCGCTGTAGCTCACCAGTCGCCGATGCTCTCCATCCCGGGATGGGCAATCACCCCCTCCCCCACCGGGACTGCCACCCACATTAAGGGGTCCTTGAGCCTCCTTGGCATCCTTAGCATCCCCAAGACCAGCAGCTCCACCCTCGCAGGAATGCAGCCACCAAAGCAGCCCTTGTTAGGTAGGCATCCTGGTGAGGTGTGGGGGAGACAGGAGCTAAGAGGAGTGGCGCCCAGAGCTGCCAAGCTGATTTGTCCTCTCCGTGCTTCAAAGGCTAGGTCTCTGCCCAGAGGCCATAACTGAACCCAAATGTGATGTACGTGAAACTCTTGGGACAGGGGCCCTATGGGACAGTGTCTCTGAGACCCAAGGAAGCCGAGTTTCCAGGAGACACAGATCCAGGATCCACAGCTGAGTTCCTCAGCCCGCCTGGCCCAGATGATACTCTCACTATTGTCCCCAACCCTGCCCCTCTGTCAGGTCCACACCTCCGAGTCCTTCTAACTAGAAACTTGGACGTCATCCTCTACACCCTCAGCCCTATGGACCATCCCACCCTACCGGTCACTCTGGCCGGGGTTCTGCCACCTAAGCATTTCCGGGACCCATTTCAGAGCAGCTGGAGGATTCTCTCACTCTCTTCCTTCATGGACCCCTCCATGGCCCCCAGGGCCCTCAGGCTGGAGTCCCTGATCCATCATTTATAGACCTAGCATTTAAAGCCTCTCATCTCAGGTTGCTGACCGCTTGGCCTCACTTCCTCTGCTGCACCAGACAGTTCACCGTTCTCTGAGCCATCTGCCTTTTCATACCCCTCAGACCTTCTCTCGAGTTCAAAATGCCTTTATTCTTCTCCATCCAGCAAAATCCTACTCACTCTTCAAGACCCAGCTCTACTGTCCCCTCCCCTAGAGCAAAGCCTTGGCCTGCCCATCCCCAGGCAGAGTTAGTAGTTCCCATCCACATGCCCTCTACTCCATCCCCTCCCTCTTTGTCCAGTGCTTCTGGCACACCTGTTATCTCCTTGGTCAGAGCCTGGCCCAGACCTGCCTCTGTCCTGCCCAGACCCCAGGCCAGGCACTGAGAGGTGTAGGAGCTCTGGGGCCAGCACCCACCCTCACACACACACACACACACACACACACACACACACACACACCCTGAGCCTCCATGCCTTCTCACCACCTTCTTCCTCACTCTTCTGGTTTCAGCTGGCATATTGTGCTGTCTAAACCTTTAAGGGGAGATACGGCCTGGAGGGCAACTGCCTTCCTCCTGCAGTCTCAACCTCAACTCACTCAAACTAATTATTTACTAAGAATCTACTATGTTCCAGGCATTGTGCTAACTACTAGGAAAACATTTTGAACAAACATAAGTACATATTATAAGCAGTGCCATAAAGGAAATAAATTGGCTATCACAGTAGAGAATAAGCAATCCTTTCATATGAGGAATTTAAATAAGAAGACTTTTGAGCAGAAACCTGAGGTAGTGAGGAGCCTCTGTGTGGGTATCTGGGGAAATTACATTCTAGGCAGAGGGAGCAGGAAATGCAAAGGCCCCGAGTGGGGCAGGGTGGGGTAGGCATGTGTTTGCGAGTCCTAAGAACGGTGAAGAAATGGCTGGTGTACGTGACGTGGCTAGCCGTAGTAGATGAGGTCAGAGAGATGTGGAGACAGAGAGGCTGACCATGTTGACCTTGTAAGCCACAGGAAGGACTTTGGCTTGTACTCTGAGATGAGAAGCCAGAGGAGTGGCCTGACCTGGACTTTCATGTTTTAACCAGGATCACTCTGGCAGCTATAGGGAGAATAGACCGTAAGGGGCAAAGGTGGAAGCAGGGAGACCTGTTTGTAGGCATAACTGCATTCATCCCTAACTAATCTCTAACTAGCCTCCAGAGCTCCAGCCCCAGTCCAGGCCCCCACATTGTCCTGCCCAGTGCTGTAATAGCCTCCTGCCTCGCCTTCCTGTCTCCGGCCTGGCCCCTCAATCCTCTCTGCACACACAAGCAAACGGAGTTTTGTAAAATGCAGTTCTGGTTATGTCACTCCTATCTACTAAAACTCCTGGCTCCCACTGCTCTCAGGACAAAGTCTACACTCCCAGTCCCCACCCACAGGCCCCACGAGGTACAGTCCCTGCTGACCTCTGCCGACAGCCCTGCCTCATGTCCCCACAATTTCATTCATGCTGACCTGTAAGTTCAGCTTAATCAAGCTCTCTTTCAGACTCTTACAGCCGTCCATGACCCTCCAAGGAGCTTGAAACGGAAACCAAGTCATCCCTTTTAGTTCTCTAAAGGTGTGACACCTTTAGTCCACCACCTTCCTCCTTCAGAACCAAAGGAAGGGGTGAGGGCAGGAGAAACCCAGAGCCTGCTTCCTGCCAGCCCCCCTTCACTTCCCGGCCAAGGACCCAGCCCCTCTAGGAGGTACAGTAGCTTGGCCCTGTGTCAAAGCCCACGAACAACTGAGTTGGGGACCTGCACTGTGATGCCCAGATAACTAGGTTATGGGCCCAGAGAGTCTCTCTGCCCACCTGACGAACACCCTGTCCCCTCCTCGACCTCCTTTCCCACCTGCTCTATCCTGGACAGCTCATTCTTACCCAACGTA
The DNA here is from genome assembly GCF_964194185.1 of Rhinolophus hipposideros. Classification (NCBI taxonomy): domain Eukaryota; kingdom Metazoa; phylum Chordata; class Mammalia; order Chiroptera; family Rhinolophidae; genus Rhinolophus; species Rhinolophus hipposideros. Next base: position 9,458,219 of record NC_138069.1, read on the forward strand.
ACCGCTTCTTATCCTTGGGCCCCAGACTCTTCACAACTCTGGATAACTTCCTGGTTTATCACTTTCCATACAATATTCAGTAATAGTTTCCCACACACTATTCCTCAGCACCCCTGAATGGAGGTGGAAGTCCAAAAAGGATTCAGGGCAGTAAAGGGGTCTAACAAGCAAGGACTGTCCTCCCGTGTTCCTACTACCTCAAGTGGGAAACTACACGGGTCCCCATAGAAACCAAATTTCATCTGTGCTGCCGTCTGACATGGACCATTTGTGACTGAAGGCAGAGGCTAGAAATCTCAGGAGAGGCTGCCAGTGGCCTTACCTGTTCCTGGGGTTGGCTCAGCCTGACGGGCTCAGAAACCCAACTGACCAGCCCTGTGAGCAGGTCTGGCTCCCCAGTCAGACCCGGTTAGCCAAGATCAGAGGCCAAAGCACCACACAGCAGCTTCTTCGTTGACAACGGCAGCTTGGAAGGACACTTGGCTGTTCTCCAGGGCATTCTTGGACTTCAGGCACATTTTCATGGAAGCCAGAGCACAGGAACAGACTCAGAGGAAGAGACACAAGTTGGATAAGCACTATAATTGGAGCTAATGTGTCCCAGACATTCATCTCCAAGTCTTTGGTGAACTAATTCTCACGTTAACCTGAAAGGAAGTACAATTATTATCCCCATTTCATGGATGAGCTCAAAAAGGTTGAGAAACTTGCCAAGATCACACACTGGTTAGCTCATCTCAATGGCAAGAGCACCCAGGGCATTCAAATACTCATCTTCTCTGGAGAACATTGCCTGTCCTACCAATGGTCTGGTGACTCTGCTCAAGCCACTTCTGAAGGGTGCTAACCTGTCTCTGCTTGCCAATGTCCCCAGAACAGCCCAGGGTGCAAGGGTCAGACTCACCAACTGCTCACACAGGGCTGGGCTCCCAATCTTCCATGGGGAATGGAATGGTGGAAGGTGGTCTGAGTCAAGATGACCCCTGAAGCTTTGGGTCTGTGTATAGACAAGGCTGGTGCCGCAGCACTTGAGCATAAATTCTGGTATGCAAGAACTCACCCCCATGCCTGCTTGACTTGTTCATGAGACAGGTCACAATTCCTGCTAAATCGCTATCCTGGCTGCTAACCAGCTCCTTAGAGGTTTATGGAGCTGCGGAGATAGAGACAGAGAAAGACAGAACAGGAAGAACCTGGGGTGGCCGCCTCCCAGCCCCCAGAGCTCCCTCTGATTGCTGGAGCCTGCCCTGGGTGGGGGTAGTCTCTTACCCCTCAGCCCTGTCCTCCTACATCCTGCTGTGTCTTCTCAGCCTCATGCTGTGTCTTCTCAGCCTGTGCCTGTCCACTCTCCTGACGGTCCCCGAGGCACCAGCTCCCTCAAAGCTCTGGCCCAGCCCCTCACTTCCTCTCCAAATGTTCATTCTCTGGAGTGACTTGGGTTGTTTGGGGTGCCCTCCTTTTGTAGTCTCACCCAGTCCCACTGGATTGGGTCTGGGAGGACAGAGATCAGAGACCACCCTGGCCCAGCCAACGGGTGGCTCTTCCCTACAGTTCGATCTTAAGCAGACTATCCTACTAGGACTCCCACTTTGGTCTGTCAATTTTCCAGCACCCACAGCCACCTCCACGAGTGATTTCCGCTGTCCCTGCCAGATGTCCAGCGTTCGCATCAATTCTTGGAGCCTGCTTACAACCAGAAACCCGGACTGGCGGTGCTCCCTGGTGACCTCATCTATGCCCAAGGCCTCAGGAACTCTGCAGTCATGACCACTTCTAAATATAGATCTCCAACCCAGTTGTCTGACTGACTGGATGTCTCTACCTAGATGTCCCAAAGATACCTCAACCTCAAAACCTCCCAAACCCACCCCATCATCTTCACTTCAACATACTCTTACTCCTGTGCTTCCATCACAGACAAAAAAACGTCCCCAATGACGCATCCATCCAGTTCCTCAAATTTGGCATCTTCCCTGCCTTCTTCTCCTCCCACATTCCTACCTGTTCTTGCCACCTCTTGAACAGCTCTGGAATCCACATCTTTCTTGGCCGCCACCACCCTCCCCCTCTCGGACAGTACACCAGTCTCCTCCCTGGTATCTCGGCTTTCACCCGAGCTCCCTGCCTTGCATTCTCAACTTGGCCACCAGAGGGATCTTTCTAAAAACAGAAATTTCATCAGGTTTTCCTCTGACTCCCATTGCCTCAGCATGAAATCTAAAGCCATTTAACAATGAAGAATTTTTAAGGTCAGGGATGGTCTCACCTCTGCCAATCCCTCTAACCTCCTCTCCCTGCCTTTTCCCACGACTGGTTTGGGGCTCACATGGGCAAGTGTCTGGGCTGGATCAGATTGTTCGGGTGCCAGGAGGTGGCCTGTGGACTGTCCCACATTGTTGACTCTCTTGGCTAGAACAAGCAGAGGCCCGAGGTGAACGTATGAATGAGGCTGCCAGGGGTCTGCCTTCTTCCTGCTCCTGGGCAGCACCCAGTGAGGGGCAGCAGAGACTGCATCCTTCCTGGGCCTGCGTGAGAAGGATGACTGGCATATGACTCATGGCTTCAGAGTCTCTGGGCCTGCTGTTTACTTCAGCCACTGATGTGGCAACCAGCTCCTCTCAGGTGTCCCAATCTCAGCTGCACTGCTTACTTCTCATTTTCAGCTCCTGGACTCCTCAGATGCTGAGGCATGAGACACCTACAGAAACCTGCTCGATAACCACCCATGTGCAGTCTGGAAGTGTGGGGGAGTTAACACCCAGTGGGGCATGCCTGGAACAGTGAGGGATAGAAACCTATGGATAAATGTTGCCTACTTCTGAACCTTAGACATTTCTGAGACACATTCCCACAGGTGTACACATTCCCACAGGTATAAACAACTGTAAGCCGTACCCTTGTCCTTGTTTTTCTTCTCTGTCTCACTCTCCTGTTCCCTTAGCTCTGTTCCCAAATAGAAGCGGTCTAGAAGCAGACTTACAAGGAAGGAATTCTGCAACGGGAACGTTCACCTTTCCAGAGACAGGACCCCCGTTGCAGTGGTAAATAGCATGATAATAATCTTTGGCATGCAGAAGCATCACTCTTACTCATGGTAGATTAGAATGTGGTGCAAGTGGAAAGGAAAACATTGACTTGTGTAGGTATTTTTTAACCAGGGGCAATTTTACCCCCTAGGGGACATTTAGCAATGTCTGGAGACATTTTCATTACAACGAGGGGAGAGTGCTACTGACATCTAGTAGATAGAGGCCAGAGAGCCTGCTAACGTGCATAGGACAACGCCCACAGCAAAGAATGATCTGGCATAAAATTTCAATAACGCTCTTAGGATGTATGAGGACAATGGCGATTATAAGGATCATGGAATTGAATGGCTTTTGTTAAGTGCTTTAGAAGTCTTAAAAAAGAAAATGATAGGCCCAGGTCAGCCAACTATACACTCAAGGCACATTGTATAAAGTAGGAGGCCTCCGTCCCCTCATCTTCTGCAGATACAGGGCAGATTGTGCTAGAAATCAAGCCCAGGATTTAATTGACTTAATTGTAAGGGTTGGAGAGCCGTCAAAAGTAAAAGGGTGTTCTATGACAAAGTCATGCCCTGATAGGAAATGCATAGAATCCTGGAACAGGGAATAGGGACATTGGGTCGATTATGAGAGTTCCCCTAAACCTTTGAGGTCAGCAGAGGTAGCTCTCTCCCCCTTGCTGGAGGAGAGCAGCCTGTCCTTACCTGGAATCCCTGCCAAGACTCCTTCTGAGGCAAGTGGCTCCAAAGATGATGCTTATCTTCTTCAAGGTCCTCCCTTATCTCCCCTCACTGCCCCCAGACCAATACCTCGGGTTAGGCCTCAGCACATAATACGTGGGGAAATACAGTCCCTGACACACAAGGAAATAGCATACACATTGAAAAAAATGACAGGACCTATGTTCTGTTAGGAACAGGGGTAACACTTGGAAATTTATTAACCTGGGGGCATTCTTTCATTATCCTGGGATTAAAATCCAAGCAAGAATACATAAAACCACCTTCATATGCTTCTGAGATGACTCTTTGAAACTTGGATACAATTATGGCCTACAGAAATGAGGTGGAGATGCCAGAATATCTGGCAGAGTATCAAAGGAGTCAGAAGGCTCAGGGGAGTAAGAATGTTAGATTGCATTTATCATCCAAGCCCAGAGAAACTATCACCAGCTTCCATTCCCAAGGCACGTCCAGAGGACACTCCCTTCACTAAGGCCATACAAAATGCACAGGTGAAGGACACCTAGTGTCAGTGGGGAAAGCAGGACTGTAGAATAGCAGAGGCCAAGTAGTGACCCTTAATCAACAGAGGCAGGGTGGACATCATTATAAGACCAAAGTGGCAACCAGAGTGCTCGTTCGACCCTTGGGTCTGTAGTGATGGCTAATAGACAATGGAGTTCCTAGGAATTAAACAAATGGGCAGATGACCAGGTGTTACTTGTGTAATAACTTCACCCCCAAAATCAAGAGTTAGTGAGCGGAAACCTGATGTCAGCTGTCCCAGTGGAAAATAGTATTTCCTCATAAACTTCCCAGATCCAGGCCAATCTATAGGCTCATAGCCTATTGATTGAAAAAGAGACCAAGTCTCAAGGAAGAACCCTCCTATACTGCCAAAAGTATATTTGATAATTATTTCCCCACGAGGGATCTGTGGCTGTCTTAGACCTCGGGCTGCCATAACAAAATACCACAGACTGGGTGGCTCAAACAATAGAAATTTATTTCTCACAATTCTGGAGGCTGGAAAGTCCAAAATCAAGTTGCTGGCTGATTCAGTTCCTGGGGAGAAACTTCCTTGTTTTACAGATGGACACCTTCTTGCAAGCTCTCTGGTTTCTCTTCTTATAAGGGCACTAATCCCATTATGAGGGCCCCACTTTCATGATCTCATCTAAACCTAATTATTTCCCAAAGGCCCCATCTCCAAATCCCATTAAATTGAGAGGTAGGGCTTTAACGTATGAATTTGAGGGGACATAATTCAGTCCAGAAGAGTGGGCTTTTACTAGAGTAATTCTGTCCTGAAGAAAGGGAAAGGCCCAGACCTTTCAAGGGCTACTGGACTCAGAGTATGAGCTGGCATTAATGCCAGAGGATGGGAAACAGCATTATGTATCGCGCCCCCACTGCCCCACTGTTAGATTGGAGGCTCATGAAAGCCCCGTGGTAAATGGGGTTCTCATACAAGCAGGTCCAATGGGACTAAAGACCCACACTGTAGTTCCCTGATCCCCAAGTGCATAATTGGGATAGATACACTTTGCAGCTGGCAAGACCTAACATTTACCCCTATCCCATTAAATAAAAATCATTATGCTGGGAAGGGCCCAGTGGAAGCCTCTACAACCCCACAGTTTTGACCCATCTATTAACTCAGAAGTAAAAACAAAACAAAACAAAACAAAACAAAAAAAGACGTAAAAACACATCCTGGAATTGCAGAGATCAGCACCAACATCAAAGATCTTCTCAATATACTTCATTAAGGGGGATCAAAAGCCGTTTGCCTTTATGTAGGATGAAGAGCAGCACATATTTATATTCTTCACCCTGGGCTGTGTGAATTCTCCTGCTCGCCTTCACAATATAGTATTTAGTGATTTTGATTGTCTTGATAATCCATAAAATATGATAGTTCACTGTATTGATGACATAATGTTAATTTGACCAAGCCCTCTAGATGCCCTAGTAAGATACATGCATGTCAGAAGATGGGGGTGAAAAGTATGAAGATTCAGTGTTGCCATGCAGCAGCCTTCCCGTCTGTCCCCTCGTACCCACCCCTAAAGTAAGGAGAGCCTGTGAGACGGATCCTTTCAGGGACTTTGCTTCACCTTTGTGCTTGCACCTTATGTCTCCCTATTTGGGACCAGAAATGACGGGCACCAGCCAATGACGGGTATGACTTTTCACGTGGAAAGCAACCTAAGGCAGGGGGAGCCACGTGGGGACCAACAGGAGAATTCACGGGGTTCAAAGAGGTGGGCACAGCCCCCCACCTTACCCTGGCAGGAGAGCCTCTGCCTCTGGCTACATTCCTTCCCACAACCTGCAAGGAAAGTGATTCAATGATGTGCTCTCCATCTATTCATATGCATAAAGTTTTTTTCCCTTGGGGAAGTACATACATCCTGAGACTCAAGGTTCAGCTGCCTGCAGGCAAGGGTGATTGGCTTGAATCAGTTTCCTATTATGATGTATGGGATTCACAGATCTTGAGATTGACAAGCTTTATCTCCTTTACTTCCCCACCTAACAAAAGCTATGCACAGGCCCGATTGGGGGGGGGGGTCTCAGTCCTTGAGGCTGCAGTCGCTTGGCCGGCTTACACTCTATTCTTGGCTACTGTCTTTTCTTAACCCTGCGTGCGGCTCTCCGCGCTTCCCACAACCCTCATCCCTTGGGACATGACAATTCAGGGCCTGCCATTCTGGTGAAGTTTTTTTCTTGTTTTGGAATGAGTTAAATGTATATACACGTTTACAAACTAGTAAAATGAACCCTTAGAACCACCATCATGGCCAATTTTTCCATCTATGTCCTCACTCACTTCTTCCATCCCATATTATTTTGAAGCAAATTGGTGAAGTTATTAGGGATCCAGTAGGCTGGATCACGCTGGGTCATCCCCTGCATCTTCCACCACTAATAAAAAAGACTTCACGCTTGGTGGGACTATTACCCTGACCCATTTATTGGGTGCCTTGGAAGGCGCCCAGTTTTGAGTGAAGCCCAGAGCAGGAGAGTACTACAGTGTACCCAACTGTGGTACAAGGTTCCCTGCCATTTGGTCCATAGGACCCAGCAGAATAGTGGTATTAGAGGTATCTGGATAGAGTCTGATAAGCCCTAACAAAAGAGTTTCAGTACAGATCTTTAGGGTTTTAGAGCAAGGTCATATCTTCTGCTGCCGAGGGCTATTTGCCTTTTGAAAAGCAGCTATGGCAATGGGACATCAAGGTTCTATGAAACTAGAAATGTCCAGTATGAGCTGGGTATTGTCAGATTCCATCAAGCCATAAGATTAAGCAGGCACGTCAGCAATCCATCATAGAATAGAAATGGTAGAGTCAGAATCAGGACTGAGCAGGCCCATAAGGCTCATGTAAATGAATGAACAGGTGGCTCAGACTCCTACGACACCTATCTCAGCTATACCAACACTTCTCCCTTAAAACAACCTGGAAGTGCAGGGGAGTTGACCAATGGAACCAGAACTAGGAAACAAATGCTTCCTCATTCTACATAGCTCTTTAGAAGGTCCCAGTGGGATCGAATTCCAGTCACCCATGGCAATGAGGCTTGGGATAAGGCAAAGGTCAGTGAAATGATTGAGGCACTTGCCTCAGGTGCAGAATTTAAGGGGATGCCAAGAAACTGAATAATCAAGATTAATAATATTTTAATATGTTTAAAAAAATAAAAATCAGTATAAAAATCCATGATGAGCAAAACATAAATTTTTAAGTAAAGACAGGATCAGTCTTCCTGATGTTTCTTTTGGCCTCCAACTCCAATATGTCTCAGCACAGCACTGTCACTGATCCTGGTTATGGCCAATGACCAGCTAAATTATACAGTCTTGTGTTGCCCTTACCTCCTTCTCTATTCACTCTCCCTAATCCCTCACTCCTCTCCCTGGGATAACTACTCAAAATAAACTACCTCCACATTCATTCTTGTCTCAGGCTTTGCTTTTTTGCAAAAGCAAAGAGGAGAGGGGAAGGATGAAATCCAAGCTAAGTAAGACAGGGACCACATTACAGTAAGTCAGTCCTCACTTAACATCAATAGGTTCTTGGAAACCCAGACTTGAAGAGAAACAATGTATAAAGAAATCGGTTTCACCATAGGATAATTGATATACAGAAGAGTTAAGTTCCCACCACATATTTCTGGTAACAAAAACATCACCAAACTTCTAAGTAAAGACCCCCAAAACACTTCTAATAGTAAACAAGTATTTGTGAAGTAAATGTATATGCATACACTTAAGAAAAATTAACAAAAACAAGTAAGATCGTTATTTTCCAACCCACTTCTTTCAGTTTAGGGTCATGGTTGGCCAGAGCCTATCCTAGCAGCTCAGGGTGCAAGGCGAGAACCCACCCTGGACAGGATACCCTTCCATCCTAGAGTGCCCTCTCTTATTCTTATTATATGGGAAAACCCACGCAGACATAGGGAGACCATGCCAACTCCACACAGACAGTGGCCTTGGTCAGGAATCAATTTTCTTTTTCTCATCCATGTTATAAAGAAATGATGTTGAATGAAAGCACGTTATGTGAGGATCTGCTATATATATATTGTTCAAAGAAGGAAAAGTAAAAGGAAGTGCTATTAATAATTCCGCTGGGTTACTAGGCACAAGTCAGAGCAGTCTGGCATCAGGACCTACAATCTTATTCCAGACAAGGAAACTGTGGTGCCAAAGAGGTGGAAACCAGGCTCAGAGGAGTGGGTCAGACTGGAGGCTACAAAAAACTGAGGCAGAAATATCCCTCAAACTCTTAATCAGGGACTGGAAAAGCAAACACACTTGTACAAAATCTCCAAAGAGGTGGGCCCTTCCCTCTGTCAATCTCATCTGCCTCATGAACCCCAGGCTAGCTCACACCACAGCCCCAGGCTAGCTCACACAACAGCAGAAGGGACAACAAACAGACTGTGGTCCCTGCTTTGGTTATCCTGCCAGATCTAGGCGCCAAACTGGACCTTCTCCTCCCTCCATCCCTCCCTCTTTCTGTTCCTGGACTGGGAGCTGTCCCTTCTGTCAACAAGAGGCCTTCCAGTCCAAGAAGGCTCTGCCAGCCACCCCATAAAGAGCCCTGGGGACGTGGGGAGAGCGAAAAGGATCAAAATCAGAACCCAGGAGTGGTGACAGCAGAGTCTCCATTATGTGGTCTCACTTGGGCCAGGCTCCGTGCTGAAGTCTACTCTAGAGTCCCCAGCAGGTCCCTGAGACGACCCCTGCGCCCCACCCCCGACCCCCCTTCCCCCAGTCTATCTCTGTGCGACCTTGCTCATCCCTTCCGGGCTCTGGGACTGTTTCCCCCTTTTCAAGGTGAGGCTCCTGGCTGCCGGGAAGGCGCCGCCGCCGGCGATTGAACGCAGCCTCTTCCAGGCCTGGTGGGGAGTGCGCGCCCTGTCGGCTGGTGACCGCCACTCGCGCGGCGTGCGCGCCAGCCGACCCGGCGCGCTCCCGTCACCGCGGCGCCGGCAGAGGCTTTCCCGGAGCCCCGATTCCACGGACTCCCGTCCGAGCTCCGCCCGCTCGAAGCCACCTGAGCTCAGACTCGGGATTGGAAGGGACTCCTGCCCCGGGCGAGGCCCGGGCTGACGCCGACAGAGAGGGCCGAGGGCCGACCTCTCAAAGACCTTGCTCTGCGGCCTCGGCGCCTCCCTTTCGCCAGCTCCCCGCCGTGGGGCCCAACTCGGTGGCCCCGGCCGGGTGGGTCAGCACTTCGGGGTCGCGGGGGAGGCGGAGGGAGCGGGAGCGGAGCGTCCTCCCTCGCACGCAGGTGGCACCGCTGAGCTCCGAGCCCCTGCCGCGTCTCCAGCCGGGTGGCGGGCGGCAGGGGGCGGGGCACGAGGCGGAGCCGGCCCGGCCGCCCTCCCTTCCCCAGTCGGGATGGGGGTCTGGTCCAGAGTTTCTGCCGAGGCTTCTAGCTTGGCGTCCAGGTCCCGCGAGCGGTCCAAAGCCCGCAGCAGGTTTCCCCGGAGCAGGCCGCGGCCGCGCGCCCGTTTCCCGCAGCCTGACTCCCTCGAGAACATTCACACGCCCTTGGATCAGGCCCTCGGCCGCGCGGCATTCTCCGGGGAACGCTCTTATCATCAACCCCTGTCGCCAGCTGCCGACCAGCGGCGGGAAGCATGCGGGACTACGACGAGGTGACCGCCTTCCTGGGCGAGTGGGGGCCGTTCCAGCGCCTCATCTTCTTCCTGCTCAGCGCCAGCATCATCCCCAACGGCTTCAATGGCATGTCAGTCGTGTTCCTGGCGGGGACCCCGGAGCACCGCTGCCGGGTGCCAGACACCGCGAACCTGAGCAGCGCGTGGCGCAACCACAGTGTCCCGCTGCGGCTGCAGGACGGCCATGAGGTGCCTCACAGCTGCAGGCGCTACCGGCTCGAGGCGATCTCCAACTTCTCGGCGCTCGGGCTGGAGCCGGGGCGCGATGTGGACCTGGAGCGATTGGAGCAGGAGAGCTGCCTGGATGGCTGGGAGTTCAGCCAGGACGTCTACCTGTCCACCATCGTGACCGAGGTGAGTGTGTGAGCACCCCTCCATCTGCCTCCGTTCCCCTGGAGACGCCTCACTCCCCATCAAAGCAGGCTGGTCCGCCACAGACTTACACTTATAACGCCTGTGTGCAGGCCAAGAAGGCAGGACTCACATTAGGCTTATTCCTGATCTTTCTGTCCAGCAGGGAGGGCGTGGGGAAGGAGTGTTATTACCAACTGTCTTTTCCCTTCTGAGTTTCATAACAGATGAAGTTGTTTCTCAAGAGCCTAGTTGCTACCCTGGCGGGGGGCAAGCCCCAGGCTGAGTCAACATCCTGCCAAAGGCAGAAGGAGAGGTGTGGAAGCTGCTACTGAGCCCACATGCAGACACAAATGGGCAGGTCTGTCTGTTCGAGGCCACAGACTTTTAGAAGCATGGGGTGAGGGGGCCTACTGTTCTCCCATATGCCTACGGTGAGGCTTGGGGCCCTGTCCTGAGGCTCCAATTTCTCTGGAAATCAGCAGAGGCCCTCCTGAGGGCTGGCTGGGTTCAGGAAACCAGAGGAGGCGTAACCCTGGCCCCAAGGAACTCATGAAGAGAGGCTCACAGAGACCCTTCTAAGCATAGGGCCGGGTGGTAGACAGGGCTTCCAGCTTAAACCATTAGCTCCTTAGATTTGGTGGCAGGTTTTCCAAGTTTCAGGAGTCAGGATACACACATACTTTGCCCTCTGCATTTACTACTTTGCATCTGGTAAAGGGCCAGGAGATGCTGGGTCAGGGCACACTTCCTTCCGAGGAAGATATCCTCACAGACTAGTTTCCTGCTGTTGATCAGACAGGTAGGATTCCCCCAGCTTCTGGCCCTTCCTCTGCTCTATGTTCCTCCCAAGAAAAACCTGAGGGTGGCATTTGCTAGTCCTTCATCCCCTTCCCACAGCACAGTGTGGCAATAATCAGACACTGTGGCTAGCTTTGTACTGGGCATTAGGCCGTTGACATCTCAAAGCTCAGATGCCCATGGGACACATTGGCCATGTTACAGAGAAGGCTAACAACAACCCTTGTTAGTAATAGGGTTCTAGAGCCTGAATTCAAATCCTGGCTGGCTTGCTGTGTGATCTGGGGCAAACATTTTGCCCTCTCTGTGGGGATAACAGTGAGGAAATACTCCAATATGGAGTGATAATATTTGAGCTGAGTCTGGAAATATGAACAGGACTTATCCAGGCAAAGAACATGGCAGATTCTGGGGATGGAAGTCCATAGATCAGGGTAGCTGAAGCTGGGTGGGGGGGGCAGGCGAGGCTAGAAATGCCTATCTACAAAAGCCAGTTCACAGTGGGCCTTGTAGGAATGAAGCAGAGTTGACTTTATTCTGAGGATAGTGAGGAAATAGTAAGGGTTCTAAGCAAAGGATAACATGGCATGGCCAGATTTGCGTTTTTAGAAAGTGCTCACTCTAGCTGCTATGAGAAGCAAGATTAATGAGGAAGCTGTGGGAGTTGCTTTGGCAAGAGACTGATGGCCAGCCAGGAATGGTGGCTGCAGAATCAATAGGACCTGTGGAAAGCGAGCTCAGTTTATGGACCACCTCTGGATCCCACCAGCATTGGTGCCATGCCTACCTTGGGCCCTGAGGTGGCCGTGCTTCTCTGGCTTTGATCCCCTAGCAGGGGCAACTAGTGCTTGCCCACCCCATGCCCACAGCCTGGTCCAGGGGCACCTAAGACGGGAGCCAGCTTATGCCACCTCAGTTCCTGGAAATGTCATCAGTAGCTAAGCTGGGCTGGCCCCACTGGCTGCAGCCCTCCCTGATAGCTACGTTGACTTATTTCCATTTCCTTGCTGGTGTTGTTCACCTCAAGGTGTGAGGGGTAGGTAGCTGCTGGCCTCCCGAGTCCATAGCTACCCGCTTGTGCCCTGCTCCCAGGGAGGGGCCTGTGGGTACCTCTGGGGATGCACATCATTACACACTCACGCACACACCAGGATTTGCTTTTTTCAGCCGCCTTTCCCTTCCTTGCTTCCTTTTTTGGATGACGGGAGGAAAATAAAAGCAAATGACTATTGGTGGATGGAAGGAAGGAGGGAGAAGTCCCAGAGTGACTCAGGTGGGTTGGCTCTCCCCAAAGAGGTCGTGGCACAAGGAGGAGTTCTGGACTCTGACTGGGGGGCTAGTTCAGACCCCACCACCAACCACCTAGCTGACTTTAGTAGGTTACATCACTGCTCAAAGCCTCAGTTTCCTTATCTATGAAAGGGGGTACAAGTGTACAAAAAAGATGTTCAACCTCACTAATCATTGGGGAACCACAAATGCAAATCAACCTTCCACCCATGAGGATGGCAGCTATAAAAACAAAACAAAACAAAACAAAACACCCAAAACAAAATAACTAGTGTTGGCAAAGATGTGGAGAAATTGGAATCCTCGTGCACACTGTTAGTGGGAATATAAAATGGTGCAGCCACTATGAAAAACCATACCAGTTTTTCAAAAAAATTTAAAATAGAATTGCCATATGATCCAGCAATTCCACTTCTTGGTATTTATCCAAAAGAATTGAAAGCAGGGTCCCAAAGGGATATTTGTACGCCAGTGTTCATAGCATCATTATTCATGATAGCCCAAAGGTGGAAGCAACCCAAGTGTCCATCAATGGATGAATGGATAAATGAAATGTGCTATATGCGTACAGTGAATACATGTATGCGGTAATTTCCTTCCTCAGGGGCTGTTTGTTAAGATCGATTTACTCATCCTGTGCAGTTACTAAGAATTGCTTTTTATTGCTTTGCAAAAAAATTTATTTTGAAATAATTTTTGATTTAGAGAAAAGTTGTCAAAATAGCACAGAAAATTCACATATACCCTTCAGCCCGTTTCCCCTAATGTTCACAATTTACATAACCATAATTCATTTATTAAAACCAGGAAAGTAACATTGGTTACAATATTACTAACTAAACTTCAGACCTTGTTCAAATTTCACCAGTTTTTCCACTAATGTTTTTTTCTGTTTTAGGATCCAGGCCAGGATTTCCCATTGTGTTTGGTTGTCAGGTCTCCTTACTCTCTTCCAGTCTTTGATAGTTCCTAAGTCTTTCCCTATCTTTCATGACCGAGGCACTTTTTATGAGTCTATCAGTTATTGTGATGAGTGTCCTTTAATCTGGGTTTGTGTGATTTGTCTTGTGGTAAGATTGTGAGCTTTTTGGTCAAAATACGACAGAAGTGATGTGTGCTTGGGGCGTCAGACCAGTCGGTGGCTTATTACGGGTGAGGGTAACCTTGACCACTTGGTTGAGTTGGTGTCTGCTGGGTTTCTCCATTGTAATGTTACTGTTTGTTTGTTTTTTTTATAGTTAATAAATATTTGGGGGGAGATACTTTAAGACTATACAAACATCCTGTTTCTGAAACAACTACTTCTGTGGCGTTTGCCTAGTGGGGATTTCCATCTGCCACATTCCTTCCAATGTATCAATTGGAATTCTGCAAAGAAAACCTTCCTTTTCACTCCCATTTATTTATTTATACAAGTAGTACTTTATGCCAGTACAGACTCACGCACATTTATTTTGTTCCGTAAGTTGTAATCTAATACTATCCTTATGTATTGTGTTGCTTTGGTTATGCCAGCTTGAGCCAATTTATTTTCCACTTTAAGGGTAAAGAATATAAAGGTCGGGGTAAGGTCCTTTGCCTGCCTCTGAAGTTGGGGCTAGAGGAGCCTGTGTTTGGCCCTGTAGTAGCAGCACAGGAATGGGTGAGATCTGGCCCAACAGGTTGGGACTGAAGCTTCTGTTGTGTAAGGAAGGGACCCCAAGCATCCCAGATGGTCTTATGACGGAGTCCTGTCATTGAGACTTAGCTGCAGTGCTGAGTCTGTTCTCCATGGGCGTAGCCCTCCATATAGCCCTTCAGTGTTATGGACCCCGGGGAGGAAAGGCCCTTTGTGTGAGGGCACTCAGAGGCCTCCTGTCCTGAGGCTGAAGGAGCAAGGAGGGCAGCTTGTGCCCTGCTCTCCAGGGGGCCTAGATCCATCAGCAGAGTCACAGGCTGAGCAGGAGGGGTGAGCCTAGCTTTTGGCCAAAGTGTAAGCATGGGCTGGCCTCTGCCTTAAACACATCCTCTTTTCCCATGAAACATCAGATAGCCTTGACCCCCCTTTAGTCCATGGGCTGGGAAAACTAGGCAGTTTCCTCTGAGCCAGGCACCACTTCTCTTAGCCCCATGCTCCAGAGGCCCTGAAAGAACCTGGTTTGGTAAGGACCAGCCTTCTGTGGCAGGCCACCCATGGCCCTAGACAGGGCTGCTTCCCCACCAGATGGACTCCTAGCCTCTCCTGCAGCTGGGAGCATCCTCTAGGAACCCCTGGGAGGAGCTACTGATGGCTGTGCCTGTAAGCATGATAGAGTCTCCAGCAAAGAGCCTGGACCTCTGGAGGCACTAGCCTTGTGCCGTCTTTCCTGGGCCTTGGGGCCAGGTCATGGACAGAGCAGGCACACTGATTTCCCACCACTGTCCAAAGATAGGAGGGAGCTTGAACATGGGGGCGTCATCTCTGCTAACAGAGCTCTTATGGAAGGCACTGGGAGCAGGGAAGGAGGGAGTGAGACAGACTGAGGCTGTCTGCCTGACTACTACATGGGACCCCACACCACAGCTCAGGAGGGTGTGCGTCCCCCCGGGCCTGGTGGGCTCTGGCAAAGGTGAAGACTTTGAGCAGCAGGCAGATTTGGGCTGTTTTCTTTCCATCAGGCCTGCTGGCTGCTCTAGGACACTGTTGGCAAGTGTGGGCAGTGGCAGCTTGGCTGTCAGGACAGCCTGAATATTAACCAAGTTCACACTCAGACCTGCCCTCTGGCAGATTCCAAAGGGGGTAAGGTGTGGGGACCTCTGCCTCCAGCAAACACCAGCAAGACTTTTATTTCCAGTCAATGCTTCAGAATGATCTTGCCAGAGAACAAATAAAGGACACTGGGGGGGCATTCGCTAGCTCTGACTTGAATGTGTTTCCCTGTTTGTTTATCAACTGCCTCACCCCAAACAGTTTGCCTGTGGCCTCTCAGCTATGTTCCTTTGACAATGGCCATCAGGATCTGAGTGTGCCTTTGTCCAGAGGCTGCTTCACCTATACCTCCTGCCAAGTTTCTGGATAAACAGACTTTGTCCGTTGCTCCTGGTGGGCAAGAGAACCCTCACACAGAGTCCAAGAGGTAGGGTGGCATGTTGTCAAAAACAAGACTTTGGCAGGGCTGATCAGACAGCTGAAGATGCCTCGGGCCTCTGAAAGGACTGTAATTTTTCCCTTGTGACAGGCCAAATTCGTTTATGTACAATTCGTTTATATGCAGGCCTGCCTTGTTATCTGAAACCTTGGTGTAATTTTTAGCATGTCTCTGGAACCCCAAAGAAAGGCAAGGATCCGCATTTGGAGGAGAGATGGTTCAGAGAACATGGGGGCTGTAGGGAAAGGATGGATTGATTCACATGCCCTAGCAATTGGCATAGACAGCCCAAGACTGCCGTTTCCTGCTCTGTGTTTGCAGGACCACAGGGCACGTTTACAGTGGCACCCTTTGGTACTAGGTGGCTGGTGCAGATACCATTCCATTTGCTCACATTCCCAGAGTGGAGCCTGATAGAACTGTGATGGATTCTGTGCTGGGATGCAAGGGGAAAGCCAGGTCCCTGGGTGCCTCTTCTCCTTCCCTCAAACCCTGCATTGCCATCCCCACCCTCCCACTCAAATTGCTTGTCTTTTGCTTTGGTTTAGGCTCCACTGACTACAGAACTCTTTACTGAGGCCTCTCCACCTATGATTGCTTTTTCTTTACCTCTAATATGAAGAAAGAAAGATACTGAGAACATTTTAAGATTTAGCCCACCTCAGTCCCCTGAGCTCTGAATTGCAGAGGCTTAATTCCTGATAAATGCAGCCAGGAGATTGGGGGATCCCATCCTCCACTCAGCCCCTACTCATATAATGGCAACTGTACCCCAGATTCCACAAGAATATTGGGACCCTTGTCCCAACTTTTTTGTAGCATGGGCCTGATTGCCTTTTTCCCAGCTTGTTTGTAGGGTGGAGGTTCTGTGTCAAGAGGTGTAAGCTGAAAAGACAGATGCTGCCACCCCCACCCAGCGTCCAACTCATGAAGTAGGGACGTCACTCTAACGGCTGCTTTCCCTGTCCCCAGCTCTGAAGCAGGAGCTCAGAGATTTTGCCCAGGGAGAGAGGTAGTCCCATTAGAACAGAGATGTCTGAAGCTGTCCCTATAGGAAATAACTTCATTTGAAACAGAGTGTGCAGAAGTTGAAGACTAAGAGTGCTCTTGAAAACATTGGCGATTGTGGTGATAAAGATGATGAGAATGGGAGCTCCATTAGAGCAACAAGATAACCAATAGATCAGCCGGTTTACCAGAAAGAACCAGGACAAGAACCAGGTCAGAACAGCCTTCCTAGAGTCAGAACAAACTTCAAAGACTTGCCTCAAAAACTATTCCTGCAAAGGTGCTTGAATCTAATTGAACTAGACTGTAGGATGATTTATGTGCCAGGGCATTGTTGAAAACAATAAAGCTATCAGCTGGGTGTGATATCAGCAGAGGAATACAGCTTAATAGAAAAATCAGGGAAAGAGACAGTTGAAGAGAGCCCTGCTAGAACCATTGTTATCCTAGGGTGACTGTGCACAAGCCCAAGACTATGCCCTCTGAGGAGCAGTGTCAGAGGCTTCACACTGTCGGGGAACCAGACTTCACTAAGAGCCCAACCAAGTCATTAAACAGATAAACACGCAAACAAAACAAAACAAAAGCCTCCCTAGGGTAGAGGTGGGGTTCATTGCTCAGAGTTTCCACAACATATTTCTTAATATGTCCAGTTTTAAACAAAAAAATTTACAAGTCATGCAAAGCAACAGGAAAATATGACCCATACATAGTAGAAAAAGCAGGAACAGAAACTGATTAAAAGGGCCCAGATGTCCGATTTAACAAAGACTTCAAACGGCATTATAAATTTGTTCAAAGAACTAAGGGAAGTTATACTTTAGAAAATAAAAGAAGGTATGATGACAATGTCTCATCAAATATAGAATACCGATTAAGAGATAAAAATTAAAGTTATATAAAAAATTAAATGGAAGTTCTAGAGTTGAAATGTAACCAAAATTTTTTTAAAAAATCACTAGAGAGCCTTAATAGTAGATTTGAAAAGGTAAAAGAAAGAATCAGTAAACTTGGAGATAGAGCAATAGAAATTATGCAGTACAAAAAAGGGAGAAGAAAAAGAATAATGAAAATATGAACAAGGCCTTAGACAAATGTGGAACACCATTAAGCACACCAACATATGCATAATGGGAATTACAGAAGGAGAAGAAAGAGAAGCAGAAACAAAACTAGTTAAAGAAATAATGACTGAAAATTTTCCAAATTTGATGAAAAACTTTAACCTACATAGGTAAGAGCTCAATGAACTCCCAGTAAAAGAAACAAAAAGAGTTCCACACACAGCAACATCACGGTAAAACTGCTGCAAGACAAACACAAAGGGAAATTTTTTTTAAATTTTTTATTGGGGAAGGAGTACAGGACTTTATTGGGGAACAGTGTGTACTTCCAGGACTTTTTTTTCCCAAGTCAAGTTGTTGTCCTTTCAGTCTTAGTTGTGGAGGGCGCAGCTCAGCTCCAGATCCAGTTGCCGTTGTTAGTTGCAGGGGGCACAGCCCACCATCCCTTGCGGGAGTCAAACCGGCAACCTTGTAGTTGAGAGGACACGCTCCAACCAACTGAGCCATCTGGGAGCTCAGCGGCAGCTCAGCTAAAGGTGCTGTGTTCAATCTTAGTTGCAGGGGGCGCTGCCCACCATCCCTTGCGGGACTCGAGGAGTTGAACTGACAACCTTGTAATTGAGAGCCCACTGGCCCATATGGGAATCGAACCGGCAGCCTTCGGAGTTAGGAGCATGGAGCTCTAACCACCTGAGCCACCGGGCCGGCCCCAAAGGGAAAAGTTTTAAAGCAGCTAGAAAAATACGACTTGTCACATACAAGGGAACCCCAATAAGATGTACATTTGACTTATCATCAGAAACAATGCAGACCAGAAGGCAGTGGGATAACATTCACAGTGCTGAAAGAAAAAAGATGTCAACCAAGAATCTTATCTATAGCAACACTATCTTTTGAAAATGAAATATATTTCCAGATACACAAAAACAGAGAGTTTTTTGCTAGCAGTACTTCCTCAAGAAATACTAAAGGAAGTTCTTCAAGAATAAACCTTTTTTTTTAATGCAAAACTTATGCTCTGAAAACTACAATGCATGTTTGAAAAATGTTAGACCTAAATAAATGGAAAGACATCTCATGTTCTGTTCATGAAGCAGAGGACTTCATATTAAGATGGCAACACTCCCCAAATTGATCTATAGATTTAGCACAAAAGATACTCAATATCATTAGCCATTAGGGAAATGCAAATCAAAATGACAATGAGATACTTCTTAACACCCATTAGGATGGTTAAAATTAAAAAGACATACAAGAATAAATTTTGATAGGAATATGGGGAAATGGAAACTCTTGTTTATTGTTTTTGGGATCGTAAAATGGTGCAGCCACTTAGAAATAGTTTGGGAATTCCTCAAAAAGTTAAATGTAGTTCTACCATATGACCCAGAAATTCCATTGCTACATATGCGTATATACCCAAGAAAAATAAAAACATACTCGTAAGTCCATGCAAAGTCTTGTACACAAAAGTTCATAGCAGCAGTATTCTAAATAGTCAAAAAGTGGAAACAACCAAATGTCTATCAACTGATGAATCGATAAATAAAATGTATTTCCATATAATGGTACATTATTCAGCCATAAAAAGGGAGTAAGACACATGCTATAACAACATGGATGAACCTTGAAAACACTATGCTAAGTGAAAGATGCCAGTCACAAAAGACCATATAGTGTATGTTACACTTATATTAAATGTCCAGAATAGGCAAGTCAATAGAGACAGAAAATATATTGGTGGTTGCCAGAACTTGGGGAAGAGAATGGGAAGTGACTGTTAATGGGTATAACAGTTTCTTTCAGGGGGTGTGAAAACATTCTAAAATTAGATAGTGCTGATGGTTGCACAACTCTTCTAATGTACTAAAACCCACTAAAATGTACACATTAAAAAAATGAATTTTATGGCGTGTAATTTATATCTCAACATAGCTGTTATAAACAAAAGGAATTAAATAGCCGGCTTCTTTTCCTCAGAGTCAAGAAATTTCCAGGTTTAAGTTGCAACTAACTTATAAAGAAGAAATTGTAATATATGGTGATGGAAAGAGAACTGACTCTGGGTGGTGAACACACAATGTGAGATACAGATAATGTATTACAGAATTGTACCCCTGAAATCTATGTAACTTTACTAACAATTGTCACCCCAATAAATTTTAATTAAAAATAAAAAAGAATAATTTGGGGAATGTATATTCTATTATTAACTAATTACTGCTTCCTATTTCCCCACGGAATGAAAAATACCTATAAGAGGACACAATAGAAACCCATTTTTTATTCATAAATGGATTAATGCTAATTTTTCATTTACACTCATCCCTGAGATTGAAGTCCATTTATAAAGGGATTTTACACCTTGTGATAAAAGCTTTTCTTGTTTTTAGTCATTGAATACAAAGTTCTTGTTTCTAAGGATCTCTTTTGCCTAGTCAGCTTTAAGTGTAACCTGCTTTGCTTATTCTTTCATGCTGTTTGTTCTGTCATGATTTTGCTTAGGACAAAGCTGTGAAGTTAGTAGAAAGGGAACTGCCATTTAATGAGGCCTGTAAGATTGTCAGATACTCCACTTACATTTCCTGTCCAACGCTCATAGCATCCCCACGAGAGAGTATTACTGTCACCTCTCTGAAGATGAAAAAGCAGGCTGATAGAGGTGAATGAGTGACCAAAAGTTACACAGCCGGAAATGGTAGAACCCAAGAGAGCCTGTGCTGTTTGCTCAACATTAGGCTGCCTGCTAGAGTTCTCAGTTCTATGCAGGTTCACTTATCTTTACGGTCCTTCGTGGCTTTGGTAAAGGCTGAAAGGCTACTTGGAGAATTCAAGGTTCAGGCTGATTTTCAAAGGATAGTGTGTGATACCATACGTTTTCCAAACTCTGCTTTCCGTTACTCCTAATTGTTCAACATTCGTTCATCAACAATTTGTTAAGCCTCCACCATGTGCCTAGCCTTGTGCAAGCATTAGTTATCTCAAATGATTATACGAATGGGTTCCGGCTTTAGAACTCTGTCCTGGAGGAGGAGGAGGAAGGGGGTGCCCAGAGTAAGGGCACAGTGGCCCAAAACAGAGCCCGCCCTGCCCAGGATTCCTGGTCTCATGCATGCACATGTGCACACCTCATCTGTCCTATAAAGTATGCTCGACCTTGAGCTTTGTGGAGGCAGCAACCATGTCTGTTTTGTGTCCCATGCCAGGTCTGGCCCAGAGCAGGTGCTCAATGATGGTTGCATAAATGATTAAACCGCTCCTTTTACCAACCCACTAGAATGGGGGCTGGCTGGTCACTTGAATGCTCTGTGCCTTCGTTTCCTCATTTGTAAAATGCAGATGGAGAGTACCCAGTTCCCATGGCAACTCTGAGATCCCGTGAGATACTACACTGCACACAGTGAGCACTCAATGCACTGTGGTTATCATTCCCATTATTACTCTTGGGAGAGGTGAGAGGCACATCCTTCCATGTCACGAGTGACCTCCCGTCCCCTTTCACCTTTGATCTGGGTTTTCATTTCTTAAACCAGAGCTGAAGGCTAGATGGTCCAGCTACATGGAGCTCACTCTGCTCTGTTGGGGAAACCTTGGTCTGAGAACCTGATGATGAGAAAGACACGTTAACTCTGGGATGGGGGCACATCCAGCTTGGGCCAGTTGGGTCCCACATTCCACTGTCTATCCAAGGGGTGTGTGTCTGTGTGTGTGGCGCGCGCGTGCGGGGAGGAGGGTTATGTTTCAGAAATGTTACTGTTTGAGACCTGAACGCACAGCTCCAGAGGAATGCTAGCCAGCTCCTCATTAGGCCATCCGCCATTAGCCTCTGAGCAGGTTGTGTAGCTATATGTCTGTGTGTGCATGTGTGTACACACAGGCACAGAGACCTAAGGGACTGTTCTGTCCCATCAATGAAAAGACTGTCTCCTGTTAACCACTAGGAATTCCTTGGGCTCTGGCTAGTGGGGCCCCAAGACATGTCCCTCAAACCCTAAGGGGCTGGAGACAGGCAGGGCCTGGCCTCCCCAAGAATAGCCCTATGGAGGGCCCGTCTTCAGCCTAACAGCTGATTTACTAGACTGCAGCCCCATGAGCCCCAGCTGGAACCTTGTCTGCCAATCCTGTGTCCTATTACCAGGCCTCTTGCAGCTTTCCAAAAGGATTCCGTGGGCACAGTAACTTCCCCAGGAGAAGGCCTAGCACTGGAGCCAGCCATGCAGTCCAGTTGCCTTCCCCTGCTGGGTGTGAGCCGGCTCTCCAAAGGCAGATGGCAGCCTGTGTGGGTTGGGCAGGTGGCCTCCTGTACTGATGCTGACAAGGCTTCTTGGGGCTTTCTTCAGGGAGGGAAGAGGGACCTAGAAGCATGACTGCATGGCCTCTAGACAGAGATCGATGGGGAGCTGGCTGTTACCTCACCCTTCCCAGCACCCCAGTTCAGAGCTCCTTCTGCTCCATTCCCCACGGAGACCAGGCTTGACCCCCTACCCAGGCCAGCTTCATGGGTATGCAACCTGCGCTGCCTCACAGGGCCCACACTTGGTTTTCTTTTTTTTTTTTTTCAAAGGACAGGGTTTTTGTGTGTTTTTTTAAAGATTTTATTGGAGAAGGGAACAGGACTTTATTGGGGAACAATATGTACTTCCAGGACATTTTTCCAAGTCAAGTTGTTGTCCTTTCAATCTTAGTTGTGGAGGGCACAGCTCAGCTCCAGGTCCAGTTGCCATTACTAGTTACAGGGGGCGCAGCCCACCATCCCTTACGGGAGTCAAACCGGCAACCTTGTGGTTGAAAGCCCACTGACCCACATGGGAATCGAACCGGCAGCCTTCGGAATTAAGAGCGTGGAACTCCAACGGCCTGAGCCACCAGGCCTGCCCCACACTGTTTTTCCTGTGTTTTTTTTTTTTTTTAAGATTTTATTGGGGAAGGGAAACAGGACTTTATTAGGGAACAGTGTGTACTTCCAGGACTTTTTTCCAAGTCAAGTTGTTGTCCTTTCAATATTAGTTGTGGAGGGCGCAGCTCAGCTCCAGGTTTAGTTGCCATTACTAGTTGCAGGGGGTGCAGCCCACCATCCCTTGCGGGATTCGAACCGGCAACCTTGTGGTTGAGAGGACGCGCTCCAACCAACTGAGCCATCTGGGAGCTCAGCGGCAGCTCAGCTCAAGGTGCTGTGTTCAATCTTAGTGGCAGGGGGCGCTGACCACCATCCCTTGAGGGAGTGGAAGAATTGAACTGGCAACCTTGTGGTTGAGAGCCCACTGGCCCATGTGGGAATCGAACCGGCAGCCTTCGGAGTTAGGATCATGGAGCTCTAACGTCCTGAGCCACCGGGCTGGCCCTCCCACACTTGGTTTTAATGCTCTGATTTTGATGTCTTGAAAGTCAGTAATTTTTGAACAAGGGTTTCCTCCATTTTCATTTTGCGTGGGGCCTGCAAATTAGGTAGCCAGTCCTGCCCACTGCCTTTGCTCATGCGATGGCTGGCTCCAGATCTGACAGCTTTCCTCTTTCTTTTCTGTCTCTTAAGTCCTATCTGTACTCCTCTACAGCAGAGTCCTGACAGAAAAAGTTCAAAAAACCATGAAGGGGAGAGACCACACTATCTTTGGAAGAGTTTCTCTGCTCCATTGCAGAAGGAGTGATGATGGTTGATGGTGGACATCTAATGCCCCTGCCACGTGTGAGATTTTCTCGGCTGTGTGCAAGGCTGCAGGCAGTGGTGGAGGCCGCCAACCCCAGTCCTGCGGTCACATTCCTTGACGAAGTGTAGGAGATGGAATTTAATAAGTTCATGTTCTCTCGCTTTTGGAGTTCATGTCCAAAGCAGAAGATGTGTACAAGGTTGAGTTCTGAGGAGTTAGTAATTCCCATGCCCATTTACTTGTTATGACTTCAGTGTTAGAGCCTCAGTTTACTCTTCTGCAAGATGGGTTACAGTCCACATCATGAAGCTTTGGGGCTTCGATTACTAATCTTGCTGTGTGCTGAGGCAGATCCCAAGCTCTTTTCTGACACTTTGGCCAGTGATTTTTTGGAAGTGGGTGGCCATTAATTTAGGCACATGTCTTGTCTACCTTTTCCGACCCCTGGGCTGGCTGGACCCATGAATCTGGCCATATAATTTGGGAGGGTTTATGCCCTTTGAAGCCCATTCGGGGACCCCAGGTGAAGGAAGCCTACTGAGGGCATGGTATCAGATTTATCCTTGGATTGTGCCTGAAGGGTCCAGGGCTGAGTGCCTGGGCCACGCTGTTTTCCTTCTGCAGAGCTGTGCTTGGCGTCCTGCCTGCGGCCAGTGCCGTGGGCACTGGGAGAGGCAGGCTCATGAATCTTGCTATTGTTTCTGTGTAGGGGTGTTCTCAAGGACATTATCCTCAACATCACAGAGTGACCCCTTTGTGAAATGAAGGATCGAAGAGAGACTTCTCTCAGGCCTCGGTACTCAGGAAAATTGAGCTTCTGCAGAATGACTCTCTCACTTTGCACACTATGGTCCTGAGAGCCGAACTGCTGGGCCACTCAGAGCCTGATTTCAGGGCCTCTTTGGGCAGGCCGGCCGGCAGGCGGTCTCACCCTTGGCTTGGTTATTTTGCAACCCCTCCTCCCCTGTGATTTCTGTTTGCCCCAATTCTCTTGGCTTTTTGTTTCACACTGTTCTCTTGTATGTGTCCTTATACACACCTCCCTCTGCTGCAGAATGAGGTGTGATGTAAACACGGGAATTCATTTTTGAATCCACTTCCGGGAAGTTGTGAGGATTAAGAACTGAGTTGCGTTGCGAATGTTACGGAAGCAGCAGCAGCACCACCACCGAGTGGAACTGGGATGGGGTGGGAAGCAGGGGGCTTTCCTCTAGATCCGGTCATCGGACCACACATAGCAAGCCTCTGACCCACGGCCCCCAAATACTTATTTTGTAAATAAAAGTCCAGTGAACACACTTTGAAATTTTTGTAACCTCCCTTGAAATTGTGCTGAATTGACTCAAGTCAAGAGCTGGAAGTGGAAACTGGCTGAAACCCTCCTTTTGTGGATCAACCAGCAGGGACTCGTTAGGGCTACACAACCCATGAGCCCCAGGGATGGGAGGGCCCACGGTTCTGGGAAGGCTGCTGGGTGGGAAGGAGGGCGGAGGCGTGGGGATGAGAGATTAAGTACCCTCCTCTCCCCCACAGAGGGGCCTTGGGTCAGGCCTCAAGCTTCATCTCTGATGGGAATAGCCCAGGGAGCAGAGAGTTCTCCTGAGGAGTCTGCCGGGAGCATATAATCGCGACCTCCCCACGACCACTTGCATCTTTCAATAAGGCAAAGGAAAGTTTTACCCCCAGGCCAAGTGAACATGCCCTCTGTCATGTCCCTCAGGAGTTTCTCATAGTTCCCTCCATGCTTTAATGCCTTCTGAAGTAGACAGGCCACCTCTACTCATACTGCTTCGCAGCTCAGGGTCACCAGTCACAGCCATGGCCTCAGCTTGCTTCACACTGTGTGTGTCCCCCTCCTGGCGTCACCCTCCTTCTCAGAAGAGGAAGGGGAGTCTCAGGGAGGACAGTAAATGACATGGCCAGTACATGGTAGTCAGGAGTCAACCCTGGGGCTGTGAGGCCTATGACCTTTGCTCAATGGCACACCGACCCCGGCAGCCATGCTAATGTTCCCTTGGAGCTGGGCTGGGGCTGGGCCTGCCAGGGAGTCACACTCACACTTCATATTGTCTTCCCTGGCAGTGGAATCTTGTGTGTGAGGAAGATTGGAAGACGCCCCTCACGTCCTCCCTGTTCTTTGTAGGCGTTCTCCTTGGTTCCTTTGTGTCCGGGCAGCTATCAGACAGGTAAGGAGGCGAGGAGGGAGGGAGGGGACATGGGATAGGGCCCCTTGTCGATTCACTGCCTGTCTTGGGGGTATTTCCACCCATGGAAAGGGAGGCCCCTCAGGCCAACAAGTCAGTGACAGGAGGAGGCATGGGATCTCCTGTTCTTCCCACTCTCAGCCCCTTGCCGGGGGCCACTGCTGCATGGAATCCTCATATCCCCAAACCCCTCCAAAAAGACACTGCTGCCATCACCACTGCCTCCCACCCCACTCCTAACTCTTGGATGACATGTGATCTGTCCACAAACAGCCATCAGCCAGAGTCAGGGCCAGACAGCAAGCAACCACTTTATAACTGTGCACCTGCCTCTGCTGTGGGTGGGGCCCCTGGCCTGACCACGGGGGCCACAGAGCTGACCTGGAGCTCTCAGTCTGGAGGAGACAGCATCACATCTCCGGGAGAAGTGCCCCACTGGCCCCGGAATGTTCTGTGGGGACCAGAGCAGGAAGGTAGGAGTGCTAAATGGCAGTATTGGCAGTGTTCCTCCCCCATTTACGAAGTCCAGTGGGACCCCAAGCTCAACAGCCTGAGACCTAAGTTTAGAAAATAGGGTGGGTGACTATTCTGCTCACACCTGTGCTCCGTTCTTCCCATCGGTCACTAGCAGAATGTGAAATGAAGACTTAAGCCAACTATAGTGTCACTAATGGACATGGCTGGAAGCTACACTTCCCATAGAGCAGCGGTTGGCAATTAGACTCACCTGGGAAATTTTTGTAAATCCCAAGGTCCAAACTGCATCCCAGATCATAAGAATCCCAGGAGGTGGGTGCGGGCACCAGTGGTTTTTGAAACTCTCCAGGTGATTCCAAGTACAGCCAAGGTTGACCACTGCCATAGAGGGAGTCTTGGTTATGGATTGACAGAACTCCCATGTTGCTGATATTCGATGTACCTGCTATTTGTGCTATATCCGCCTGTTAGAAATGTGGTGGCAGCTTCTACCTGTGGCTCATTTTAAAGAGATTTCCACGTGGTCCTTGCATAAGCTGCTCTGTGCTTTTGAGATATGATGTTTCCACAGGAGGCTTAAAATCTCAAATGTCCCTCCTGAGCAGATGGATGCCTGAGGCCTCACCAAGGAGGAACCTGGGAGGATGTGACAGGGAAAAGAGGCTGTCATAGCCCTGGAAAAAAGTCTGCAACTACATCCAACAGTGCTTGTCACGCGCCCAGAGTGGCAGAGCTGCTGTGACCTGCACGTGCCATGTTTTGTGCTGTGCTGTACTCTACAGGTTTGGCAGGAAGAATGTCCTCTTTGCAACCATGGCGGTACAGACTGGCTTCAGCTTCCTGCAGATTTTCTCCGTCAACTGGGAGATGTTCACTGTGTTATTTGTCATCGTCGGCATGGGCCAGATCTCCAACTATGTGGTGGCCTTCATACTCGGTAGGAATGGCTTCTGACCCTCAGGACTTCTTCCGACCCTCTGAGAGACCCAGGAAGAGAGGGCCACTGAAAAGGGCACAGGGAATGCTCTAACTCAGCACAGAAGGAAGCACCTCAACCATAGGTTGTGCTTCCAAAACATGGTCAGCCTGGATGTAGTATGTGGGGGAGGGGGTTGTAGCCACAGGTTTTTTTATTTGGCCCTGGGCAAGGCAGGCACTCACAGAGAGCCAGCTCTGTGCTGGGTCCTGAAATGTGGTGGTAAAGAAGAGCTGGCGCTGGTGGAAACCAGCCACACAATAACTGAGACACATTTCAGGAGGACGGGGCTTGGGAGAAGCACACAGGAGGGGTGGCCTAAGGATGTCTGTGGTCTGAGCTGTGAAACCTCGAGACTTCTGCCTAGACAGGGCAAATAGGTGTTCCTGGCAGCTGTGTATGGCCCACGGAGGGACTAAGGGTAGTTGGAGTGACTGATACGCAGGTAGAGAAGGCACGTGTCAGACAGGAGTTCAGTGCCAGCCTGCAATCTTTGAGCAGATCTGCTCTCATCCTGCGTCAGAGCCTCACTCCACCCCCAGAGCATATCAGACGCTTGCAGGACCAGCCTCACTGCTGATAGCAGTCCTGTCTCCCAGCAGCAGCCTTGCTTCTGGAATATCAGGCCGCATGAGGGTGACTCACAAGCTAAAGGCCACAAGGTGGCCCCCAGGGCCCTCACTAGCTTTTCCTGGGAGGAAGTGAGGTAAGCTCCAGGCAGGTTGATCAGGGAGTCCACATGAGTGAGAGCTCCCAGCATGCTCTGAGTCCACCGGCTCTCTCTGAACAGGTGAAAGAAGGGGAAATAAAGGGCACCTCTGG
Source organism: Rhinolophus hipposideros (assembly GCF_964194185.1). Classification (NCBI taxonomy): domain Eukaryota; kingdom Metazoa; phylum Chordata; class Mammalia; order Chiroptera; family Rhinolophidae; genus Rhinolophus; species Rhinolophus hipposideros. The sequence continues at coordinate 9,485,916 of NC_138069.1, forward strand.
GACAATAGACATCAAATCCCATAATGTCTAATGTAATAATACATCCTTGTGGATTTCGTGCTGTCCGGGTTTATCCCTATTGTCACAGTGTAATTAGTAGTGCCAGTGCCCCTTTCATGTAAGTCTAGTGATTCTGCTTTCTCAGAAGTCTGAATCTGGAAAGATGATGCTGATCACTTTCAGGAGTCTGGATGACTCATTGGCTCTGGAGATGCTGGGTTCTCTTAGTTGAGGACGTGTACACCCTTTGTCCGGTTGCCAAGATGGAATTGTTCAAATTCCACTCCTTTAATCATTTGCGAAGAACCCCTTGCCATGGACCCAGCCTCAGTGACTAAAGAGGGGAGGAGGGGAGAGCATGCTGAAGCCACGTGGATCTGGGAGACAGCACCCTCTTCACGGGCTCCCACTGGAGGGGGGCCTCTCTCCTCCCTGTAGGGGGAAGGAGGGGAGTAAGATTTTCTTAAAGAAGGTCATTTGTGTAGAGGACATAGAGCTTCAGGCCAGTGATGCTGTAAACTGGAGATTGGAGGAATTGAGGACAGAAATCGCAACCTCCTAATGCCCGATGGCCCAAGGACAAGGGCTGTAGGGCACAGCAAAGCCTATGGTCTAAACCCCCCAATCCATCTACCTGTGGTGACCCTCCCAATATCTGAAAGGCCCAATGTGTGGCTGTGCTTGGGCCAAAGACACACTAGAGACTAAACGGGTATCCCCAAAACAGAGGGCTCTGCCCGAGGTGAGCAGATGCTTTTAAGAGGACCTAAAGGACCGTCTGAAATGGAAGGGCAGAGGGTTGTGCTGAAGCCCGGGAAGTCCCATCACTGGGACAGGGAGCCAGGTGGGGTTTGAGCCAGGCACGGCATCCCTCAGGTTCTGCTGAATGGCTGACATCGAGACCTGCCTTTCCACAGGTACAGGGTGCTTCTGGGGCCGTGGAGCCTCCCTGTGTGAGTGGAAGAGGCCAGGAGAGCCCACCCCAGGCCTCCGGAAGGAAACTCCTGCCCAGATGGCCCTGACACTGAGTAGAGGGAGAGGGTCAAAGGGAAAGTAAGATCACATGAGATCAATCAAAGCCTAATGTGCCCACCAGAGATCAGTGGGATGGATGCTGGGGGCAGAAGGCTCCCCATCAGCCTGGGCCCCGGGGTGTTGTAGGGTGCTCTGGGAGCTTCCATTGTGCTCCGCGGGAAGCTGCTGACTTTGACCTGCTATGAGATCCTTTGCGTTGGGTTCTCAAGTCTGAACCTTTTTAAGAGAGTCACTGAGAACCAACCTGCCTCCTGGAACAGCCTGACTCCCTCATCAGCTCCTGGGGTGGGGTGGCGGGTGGGGTGGCGGGATCCAGTAGGAGGGCTCGCTGCCGCCAGCTTCCCTGCGGCACAGCAGCGCCCTCTGGTGTTTCCGGGCTAAAATAGTGAATTTCTGGTTTTGACTGAACTAAAGGGCAGCATGGGTTCTGGGCTCACAAGTTCTGTCTGGGCCTTCATTTTGCCCTGTGACTCCAGGAAAGGGTTGGCAAGACTCTGAGATGATAATCTCCAGTTTTAAGAGTCACATTAATTCAAGCAAGTGAATTTCTCCCTTGAATTACTCCCATTCTCGAAGTGGTGCAGAAATGGATCCTCTCCTTGCTCTGCTTTTTTAAAATTATAAAGCCTATATAGGAGACAAGAAAAGGGCAGGAAGGAACAGTGCTATATCCACAAGAACCAAAGTGGCTACACCCGGAAGTGAGGGAGTTGCCCGAATGATGCTGGTTTAGGAGGAAGTGACCACTCAAGACAAAGGGCACTGACCCTCCCCACATTCCAGCGCCCCTCACAGTCTCCTACTGTTTCCCAGAAATAACGTCTTCTACCTGTCCACAGCCTTCTGGGTAAATGGCAGTGGCATTCTCCTTTATCCCTTATAACTAGCTGCTTACATTTATTTCACACACTTAACTGCTTCCTGTCTTGACTGATCCATTAATTCAGTGTTTTCCCAGTACTCCTGATGTCAACCTCTATGCAGTATTTATTTCAGCATTGAACTATTTAAAACTCTGCTTCTTCTGATGTCTAGACGTGTTTTTTCTTTTGATAAGTATGCAACTGATTGCATCTTTATCACTTTGGCTACCAGGAAGCTCAGTCAAAATCAAAATTTAACTATATCAATTATGCAGCCTATGTCAGCCACATTTAAAAAAATGTTTTTAAAGTATAATTTGCATACCATAATATTCAGTCTTTTAAATACTAATAACTCATTCCGTGGTTATTAGTATATTCACAATGTTGTACAACCATCAATTCTATCTAACTCATCACCCCCAAGGAAGCCCTGTCCCTGTTAGCAGTCACTTCCCATCCCCCTGTTTCCCCAGCCCCTGGCAACCATGAATCTACTTTCTGTCTCTACTAATTTATTCCAGACATTTCCGATAAATGAGATCATACAATATATGGCCTTTGTGACTGACTTCCTTCACTTAATGTTTTCAGGGTTGGTCCATATAGCAGCATAAATCAACATGCCATTGTGTAGACATGCTACATCTTGTTCATCCATTCATCAGTTGATGGACATCAGGGGTGTTTCCACTTTAGGGCTATTATGAATAATGTGCTTTGAATACAAGTTTTTTTGTAGAATTTTTTGTAGATAATATGTTTTCAGTTTTCTTGGATAAGTAAGCACCTAGGAGTGGAATTGCTGGGTCATGTGGTAATGAATGTTTAACTGTTTAAGAAACTGCCAGACTCTTTTTTTTTTTTTTTAATATTTTTTTAATTTTAATTTTTATTTTTTTTTCAACTTTCTTTTTTTTTTTTTATAGTTTTATTTTATTTTATTTTTACATCCCTCACACCGTGAACCCCCCTCCCCAGACTCTTTTTCAAAGTGATCAGTTGCATATTTTTTGTTCTTTTTTCCAAGACATAACTTTCAACCTTTCTTTGTATTTTACTTGAATGCTACCATTATTTTATTGTATTCAAATTATAAGCTACCTCAAAATCTTCAAGGAATGAAATGGGGTATAAATACATTTTAGAAGATGCAGCAATTTGCTGGTACCCCTTGTTTGCACTGCACTGTGTGAGGGAAACACTGGGGGACCCTGGGAGGAGCAAGGACTCATTCCCATCTGTTTACAAGGAGCTCACAACTGGTTAGCAGAGGCAGCAATTTCTGTTGTTACTGAGGACATGGGTCATCATGGGTGTGGTGGGGGTGGAGGGAGCACAGGTAATTTATCTGGGTATATGCAGAGATAGGAAAGGTTACTTTTAACTAGAATGAAGGTTTATAGAGAGGAGGGGGGGAGGCCTTGAGCAGGGTGTTAATTTGAGGAGAATTCTGTTTTCCAGGGAGCAAAGAAAGGTTTTGCTGTCTTCTATTGGGTCTCTTGGTCTAAGCCACTGTACTTCGCATCAGTCCCCTATCATCTAGCACATTTCAACTAATTGACCAGGATAAAGGAATTATCTATTCCTGAGCTCCGACCACAGGCCAGGCACTTTACATACATTGTCTCAGTTCCCATAATACTCTATGAAGTAGGACTATCAAAGTCCCTCTAGTAGCAAAGGAGCATCAAGGAGCCCAGGCTCTCTGCACATGCCTGATGGAGGCCACTCCCAGCCCAGGGACACCTGTGTCTGACCCCATATCCTGGCAACAGCACCACGGTCTTGTTTCTTAAGCTTGGGTCTGCTGTAGGCCTCTGCTGGTCATTCATGGAGGGGCAGGTCCTGCCTCCATGTGCAGTCGATCCAGTGGTCCCTGACGAGATGCTGACTGACTGCCACAAAAGTGCTCTGATCGACATGGAAATGAGCCTGGCTCTTTCTGAGTCACTCTGCCTCGGAGAGAGTGCTCAGATTCAGTTGGTGGTGACAGGCAGTGAGCAAACATTCTGGCCAGGACATGCCCCTTTGGCTTAGATGTCAGTTTCACTCCCAAGAGACAGAGGCCCAGCTAAACCAAGATCAAATGGGCTTTGCCCTAGGAGCAAAAACCTAGGGAGTAAAGGAGGCCAGGTCAGGGATCCCCCAGTTGGCAGAGCCAGAAGTCACCAGTGTCACCTGTCTCACTGCCAGCTGAACACATGGAAACTTTGTGGCAGCAGCAGGCCATGAAAAGGTCTATAAGAATCAGGACTTCTCTCTTGGTGTTCCTCAGAGGGGCCTGGTTGGTCTCTGGTTGGTTCGAAGACCAGCCCAGGCAGGGAAAACGTAAATCCTCACTTCTGAAAGGTGGGTATGGCCTCACCTATCTCCCAGTCGTTTCTCCACTAGAATCTTAGTTGAAGGAATGCTTGATGGGGTCCAGCCTTTGCCCCCAGATGATTTTTTTCTAGACGTTATCCATAGGTCAACAGATCAGACTTAAGTCCTGGCTGCCCTATTTATTACCTATGTATGCATTTAGGCCATTTGTTCCAACTCTTTAAATGTCAGATGATTATGTATAAAATAGTACATATGTATAAAATAGTACATACGTACATACATAATAGTACGTTATGTATAAAATTAGTTCTTCTATAATTGTGAAGATTCAGAGATAATATAGGTAAACACTTAGTCCGGAACCTGCCACAGTGCCTGCTCAAAAAATATGCCAGCACTGAAGATGATGATGATGATGATGATGACGATGATTAAGGAAGGGTAATTATATACAAGTCAGAAAGCAGGAAATGCTAATGAGGAACTATTCAGGCTCATGCCATCCATGTTGCTCCACAGAAAGGCAGAGAGGGAGATTTTTACGAAGCTTGTGCCCCTCACAGTTACTCTACAAAGTAAGAACAACTCTGTTCTGGCCTGAGACCCAAGCTCAGAGAGGGAAAGTATCCAGGAATCCAGTGTAACTTCTCTTTCTTATTAGGGTTGTGGCACTAAGAGGGAGCTCTCTTGGCCTCATACTTCTACAAGATTCTCACATGGTCCTGTGCACTTTCTCTTGTCCACAATCAAATCCTCTGCTGCTTCACTTCTGAATCTCTGCTTAGGAATAAAGCACCACCTCCTACGCATTCCCATAGCATGATAATCACAGCCACTGCGTTTAGAAACCATGGCATGGGGAGTCTTCCTTCTATGAAGGTCATTACCGAGGTTAAGAAAAGATCTGGAAATAACATTCACAATCCTCAAAGAGGTCAGGCCTAATCCTTGGGAACGAGTGTAGAGGCTGACAAATGGCCTGGGTGGTTGGAGCTATTGTCCCCAGTCTGGGATGTAAGAGGCACACAGTACTGGCCGTTTCTGTCAGTCTGGCTTTTAGAAATGGCTATTCCAGAAGGGCCACTGAGACCCATCTTTCAGTTATGCTGTGTGAGGAAGAAGTGGGGTGGAATAGGAACAGGTAGGCGGTGGGAACAGGAAACTGGGAGAAGTATCAATTTTACTACTTCTCTGGAATTAGCCCTTAATTCCTAAGCTTGTTCTCAGGGCACGTAAACAGGATTGAGAAAACCTCTCTTGAAAGACCAAGCCTGATGGCCTATGAATGGTCTGTTTTATATTTTCTGGGCTATTTCTCCGTAGTGGTGGGAAGATCTCAAACAAAAGGCATGTGGTTGCCATTGGCCGATCTCCACCCCTGGGGCAGAGGACCAAGAGGGGACTCTATGGAAGGGCCTGGAGCTCTGTGACAACAGAAGGAGCTTGTTCTTGGACTCTGAGGGGCGGGCAGCATCTCTGGAGGAACTGGTACCCAGCCATCCATTGTGGCACTGAGCAGACCAGGACCCAATAGCTTCCTGCGTGGCCTTTCCCAAAACAGGGCCCACCACCAAGCAGTCTTGGGCCTTTGTGAAGTTCTGGGAAAGTTCTATGCAGTTCCCTGGGTGTGTGGCCAGCTCCAGGGCTGCCGCCTGCCAGGCCAGGACAGCCCCTTCTTTTCTTTCTTTGGCCTGAATGGGCTGTCTGCCGGGTTACCTCCAGAGCCAGCTGGATCCCAATTTATCATTTCTGGATGATAAGGGTGTCCTCACACAGCTCAGTAACTTTGAACTCTGCACTTTTTCCCTGAGAGGCCAGGGTCTGTTTATGTACAGTGGAGAATTGTGGGAAAGGCTAAATGCACCGTCACCCCATAGAGCCCCTCAGAAGAGCCCCCATTCTGGAACACCCTCCCTGCTCCTCACCCTAGGACTCTGGTTTTGGAAATGTGGCAGTCCCAGAAGAGATTACCTCTTGGGACTGGGCACCCTATTTCTATGACATAAAATGATCTTAAAAAAAATAATAAAAATCTATGTCTTCTTTAAAATCTCATGAAAACTTACCTTCTATCGGGTGATAAGTCTTGGGTCACCTCCCACCTTCCTCCTCCCTAACCACTCCTGCCCTGGGCCATGAGGCAAATGCCTTTTCCCGTTCCTAAGTGGCTATAGTTTAAGCTCTAAGTGCCAGGTAATGATGTAAAAAGCAAATATTAAAGTGAGTTAAAATCCTAATACTCCTCCCTTGTTTTGAACAGGAACAGAAATCCTTGGCAAGTCAGTGCGTATTATATTCTCTACGTTAGGAGTGTGCATATTTTTTGCAGTTGGCTACATGCTGCTGCCACTGTTTGCTTACTTCATCAGAGACTGGCGGAAGCTGCTTCTGGCGCTGACGGTGCCCGGGGTGCTGTGCGTCCCGCTGTGGTGGTGAGTGTGGCCTTGTGCCCAGACAGCCCCCTGCTGTGCCAGGAGCCAGAACCTCAAGCTTGGAGAGTGTTTGCCTGGCTGTGGGTGGGCCTGTGTGCTGGGGTTTAATTGTCCACCATCCCACAAAGCACCTTTCTCAGGAAATCCAGCCTCCGCCAAGGCTCTCCCTACTCTTGTCTGCTGTTGTGGTGATTTGTGGAGATGGTACTCCTGGGTTTTGTTTTGGAGATGGTACCCCCTTGCTCTTTTGAAACTTTTCTCTCTATGGGAAAATCTCTTTCTCCTTACGGACCCAAGTAATGTAATTTTCTCAGGCCTCTAAGGTGTGCCTGTTTATCTGCTTTATTCAGAAGGATGAGAGAGTTACTTTTGTTTAATGAATTGTTAGAGAAATGTCCTCTTCTCTCCTCCCTCAACCATCCAACCCAATTTTGACACATCAGTATAGGAATAACAAAGTCTGGAGATGCTGGCCCCACTTTCACCCAATACAGTTATGTGGGCGATTTCAGGTGAGAGAACAGATTAAGAATAAGGGAATAAGGTCCCAGCCATACCCTCTTTTGGGGAATTCACCATTTCTTTGGTTTTTCAGACTTAAGCAAGAAGAAGGGGACTTCTTCCATTGGTGGGTCTGTCGCATGCTCTCTCTCTCTCATTAATTCTTTTTGGTTTGGTTTCATATCAAAATCAGATGTCCCAGCAGTGAGTGGTTTTACTGAACTGATCTCTACCTGCATACACACAGTAAACATTTTTTTCTTTGATCCTTTTTTTGGAACTCACAGTTTAGACAAGTCCTCATGGTCGCCCCGTCCTCTGGACACACTGCCTGGGAAGGTGTCTAGAAGGTCCTTTGTCTTGCTGCAAATGTCAGTGGCCATAGAGGCTGACAGGTAGCACATCTTGGCCTTGTTGGACCAGGTGGCTCAGGTTGGACGACCCTAAGCTACTATCTTCTTATGACCTCTAAGGCTGCTAGGATTTACCAATGTAAATTCTTGGCAGTGGTGTGCATGGGTGGTGGGGCAGGGGGCACACGGTTGTTGTTGTTTTTTTTCTTACTTCCCTGGAATTTGAGAGACAGTATGTTAGAGGTTAGGTACCAAGGTGATTGGGAGCTTTTCTCTGGAACCCAGTCTGAGGGTTAGGAAAGTGAATAAGGGCAGGCCATTATCTGTACGTTGCCTCTAAGAAAAGCAAGTATTCCAGATTTACAAGGGCAGGGCAAGTCTCTGGAAGGAGAGTCGTCATCATCATCATCATCATCATCATCATTGCAATCACAGCCTCTGTCCCCTTGCTAACTGAATCTCGTGTTAACGATGGTGACCTGAGGTTCTCTCAAGACATAACACAAAGATTATTCAAAGGTTATTTTCTGCCTCTTCAGATGAATGGTTTTAATAATTGATGTTCCCTGGCTCTAGTAGTCCTTTTGGCATGAGAGACCAGTACTTTTAATATTTTAATATATGTTATAATCAAACTTATTACTGTATAATTCTATGAGAGAGAGAGAGACAGAGACAGAGAGAGACAGAGAGGATAGAAGGGTTCTGATTGACCGTAGAGATTAGAAGGGATTTCAGTTTGTGGGCCTTGGATCTTTGCCTCAGGACCAAATAGCACAGCAGGAACAACTCTGACAGGTCAGCCCCTTGCATTTCCAGCAGAGAAGATCCCTCCCACGAGGTCACCTCACTCCGGCCCTAAGGAGCCTTCTTTCTGGGCCGTGAGTGCTCCTGGCTGTGAGCACCTGTCCCAGGGACAGCAGTGTCCCACACAGAGTGCAGCCAGGGGCCAGCACTAACGAGCTGCGTGCTCATCCTGAAAGTTTAAAACTACGGTTTTCTCATTTTCCTATAAAAACAAAACTGCGTTCTTCTGAATCTCGTCTTTGCTGGTGGGCCTTCCTGAAATGGGGCTCGTTAGTCCAGGGGGGCTGGGATGGTGTGGGGGGTGCTTCGGACTGCAGGCCCCCTGCTGCTGGCTCAGTGTGTGACACTGACTCTCCAGCAAAACCCCTCCCCTGTTCAGTCTGAATTAAATCTACAAAGAGGCTATCAGGTAGAACCTCTTTTGGGGCTCCACTCACTTTTGAGATGATCAGCTAGACTTGATTCTTCGTGACCCCAAAAATCATGGCAATTCAAGAGTAGCGACTGTAGCAGGCCTGAGTACATGGGCTGGAAATGGAAAGGGAACCTACACAGAGCCACTGTAGGTGGTTTGGGGATATTTTTATGTCCCAGTTCCCTTTAAAAGGCTTGGAAGTAAGTGGCCACAGGTATGAATGGAGTATGTGTGCAAGAGGTGGGGAAGGAGCCATAGATGCAACATGGGGAAAGCTTTGCAGTATCTAGCTGCCTAAACATTAGGAACCTGGGGCCAGAGCCCGTGGTCCTCAGAGCTGGTAGTAAAAAAGGTAGGATGTTTCTAAGAACTACCTGGTTAGGGAAAGATACTACTCAGAAGTAGACGTGCCCATCGTGTAGGAAGGCCTCTAATTCTGCACTCACACAGTAGCCTCTAGCCACATGCTGCTATTTGAATTAAAGTTCATTAAAAGGAAAGAAAATTAAAATATCAGTTTCTCAGTCACACTAGTCACACTAGTTCAATAGCGACACATGGTTAGTGGCTACTGTATTGTACAGGCCAGATACAGAACACTGTAGAAAGTTCTCAGCCCAGCTCTAATTACTGAAGGCCGTGACCTAACACCATCACAGTTGCTGCAGGGACCAACTAAGGGCACATTCCAAAAAATGCAACCCATGTGCTAGTAGGCTGGGGCAGGAAGCGGGGGGTTGGCCATTTGATAGGTTGTGATTTGCTCTGAGACCCTTCCTACTGAGGTTTTGGAGGGGCCCGTTGATTATAGGAGGCTTCTGGATCTGCTACATGTAATTTATTTTCTAGGATAACTAAGTACTGACAAATAAGTAAGGAAAACAAGAGCTGGCAGAAGAATGGCTTAGAGATTCTGAGAAATCAAAATTAGGAAAGAATAGAAAAATATAATTAAATATAAGTATGACACAAATAAAGGTAATTGGGAAAAATAGAATAATTAGGAAAGAAGAGAAGTCAGCTCTCTTTGAACATCACTTAAACATGTAGCTAGATTGTGTAACAAAACAAATTAAGTTTCTAGACATTAAAAAAGAAAGAAGACAGCATTGACTGTCTCCCCCAAACTGCTTTGGGTACTCACATACCTGGGAATCTGTCGAACGCCTCGGGGACAGCCCACAGTGGGCGGGGGAGGGGAGCAGTGCACTCACCTCCTCTGATTCCAGGAAAAGCCCAGGGAGCATAGATGCCCTGGCTGTCCTGTACACATTCGACTTGTGAGCGTCACCAGCTGGGGCCCCAGGATTCTCCTCAGGATGGACGCACTGAAAAGACACTAGCCTCTGTCTCTTTTATGAGCCACACTGGTGACTGAGTTTGGATGGCTTTCTGCAGCTGCCCTGGCTTAAACACACCCACAATTAATGTTCCCTCTCTGCTTCTGGCTTCAAGTACAACTGGTCGCTCGGCCTTGTCATTTGAGCAGAACTTTGAAACTTGAAGGTGCTTTTATTTATTTGTACAATTAATGGACATCTTATGAGGCTTCCCTCCCGGATTTTTTTTAAAGAAAGACAAACTAGAATTTTACAAAATAAAAATTCTTTGAGGGGCAACTTATGGTTAATAGTATCAAACCCTGCTAGTGTGAAAAATCGTAAACCATTAAAAATGAATTCTAGGTTTATTCCTGAATCGCCCCGGTGGCTGGTATCCCAGAGAAGACTTAAAGAGGCTGAAGATATCATCCAAAAAGCTGCAAAAATGAACAACGTTGCTGTTCCGGTGGTGATTTTTGACCCTGTGGAGGTAAGCTTTTGCAGATGTTTCCTCTTGAGATCAGCCTAGTATTCTTGATTTTATGGAAGTTAATTCAATATCTTTTGAGTGCCCGCTGTGTACCAGGCTCTGTGTGAGGCCTCCGAGACACCGGGATGATTCAGTTCTGAGATAGAACCCACCTCAAAGGGCTGTGTGCGAACTAAGTACAATAATATATGTCAACTGCTTGCACAGATCAAGTGTTGACTAAATATTAGTTCACTTCCCTTTTCCAAGTTCATCTCCAACTTTTTGTTGGGATTGCTTCATACCTTTCATGCAGCTGTATGTACTGGTGATTTCTGAAGGTCCAGATTTAGTGGAAAAAATGTGTTTGAGGAAGTTGTGCATGTCTGTAGTCTCGCAACGTAGTATCTAGAAGCTTAAGGTCTGAGAGCACAGGCTGAGGATTCGCTCCAGAAGGCAGGAGGCCGCGAGGAAAAGCTGTGGATGCAGCCGCCCTTCATGACTGTCAGTGAGGTCTCACGATGTTCTCAACCATGCCCTGTGCCAGCTGCCAGAGAAAACAAGAAAAATTAGGCACTGTTCCCATGCTTAAGGGGCATGGAATGTAACCAAGAGCGTCAAGAGGGTAAGATGAAAGAGAGATGATGATGAGAGGGAGGAAATGCTAAGTACCCAAGAAGTGGACGCTGTGTGCCAACAGAGAAAGAGAGCAGAGTGACTCGAGGCTGAAGAGCCTGGCCCAGACCAGGGAGGACACTTAGATGAATGAAGAGGATGGGGCGTGGCATTCTTGGCTGGAAGGGTGGGGGGCTGCTCAGGACACCCTGAGATTAGGGGGACTGCAGCGACAGTATGTAAGTCTGCACGACTATTACCCAAGAAAGCAGGGCTCTGTGGAGGCTGGCCGGCATGGCAGCGCTCCACCCTGGGGCTTCCTCCACCGCTGGCCTTCGGGACCTTTGACAGAAGCAGCTACCCGGGCGATGGCTGGAGGCTTAATTACAGTGTCCATGAACCTAAGTTCTCAGTGGGCTGCCAGGACAAACATCTCTCCTTAATCCTTTACTCTTCAGATCAAGAATTCCATTCCTAGCCTTAGTTTAACTGGATGGAAAAAATAGCACAGGGAGTGTCTAACATTCTGCATCTCAGGGCTGTGCTGGAAGTTTATTGATATTTATTGGATACGTGGTCTGAGTTCTGTCTTTGAGGAATTTACAGAGATCAGATCTACATGAGTGAAAGCAATCACAAAACATAGGAGGGATATAGAGTTATGGATAAATAAGAATGAAGTCCAGTGTCAAAACATGCTTTTGACAGAGCCTTGTTTCTTCCTGCCGTGAGACACATTGAACCTGAACTGGACAGGCCCGCCGAGCGCAAGGGGGCCCAGTCACCTCTACTGCTCACCTCTCTGGTAGGGTCCCCTTTAGCAAGATCTGCAGAGCCCGTGCCACAAATGCAGCCTGCTCAGGATAGTGATGGAGAGCCCAGCAGATGCCAGGCATCGTATTCAGCCATCTGTCGCTCATGCAAGCTGTAGGCCCATTTCTCAGGAGAGGAAACTGAGGGACAGAGCAGTTAAGTGATTTGCCCAGGATCACACAGCTAGAAGTCTCACTAGGTTTCTCCGATGCCAAAGTGCAGGGCTTTCTGGTGCATTCTTACCTGGTGTTAGGGGCAGTGGCGTTAACTTGGACAGAAAAGAATATAAGTTAGTCTCACCCTGGAAAGTGATCTTGGGCTTCTCTGACTTTCCTTCTGAAGCACCTTCAGCCTTTTCATGGTGCCTACTGGTCCAAAGGCATTTTGGTGGCTCCACGCAGGCCAGGGACCAGGACTGGATACAAGAATGTTCTTGTCCTGAGGTTTCCAAACCTGGCTGCTTATCACAATCACCCAAGGGGCGTTAAAAATACAGATTCCCAGGCCTCTGGACCTCAGGGAAGATTCCAATTCAGCAGGTTTTGGGTGGGGCCTGGCAGTCTGCATTTTCACAAGGGCCCTGTGGAAGCGCTAAGTGTTAGTACAGGCCTGCGCCACAGGAGGCGCCACTCCCAGAGCCCTCCAGGAGGGCCTCTAGTCCCTCCAGCTGTGCAGGGGCTTTGCTTCGTTGTCATAACAGTAGAGCTGCACGCTGCAAATAGTGTACAAGAAACAAGGTAATATGCCTGTGAGCTGCGTGAGGAAGTTTATTCCTGAAAGAAGGATGTTAATATCCGGGGAACGCCTGCTACAGAGGCAGGGCTGGCACCCTCACTTCCTTCATCATAGAATCTCCTTCCTCAGCCTCTCACTGCACACATACCATAGGGCCATAAAGTCCTTGTACTTTACCCCAAAGAGATTTCCCACCTCAGAGCCTTGTAGCTTTTTATTTCAATTCTAATAAGCTTGGTTATCTAGATTCCTAACACATGTAAGTAAATTAAGAGTGAAGGAGGGGAGCCCATTGACGGTAGTAAGAAATTATCACTCACCACTGACAGCTAGCATCTTTTCCTCAACGGTATAGTAATAATATTATAGTTAAAATCTACCGGGCATTTACCATGGTTCAAGTACTATGCTAAGCTTTATGTGTATATGTGATCTCACTTAATCTTCTTAACATCCAACTATTGTACCCATTTTACAGAGAAGTAACCAGAGGCTCAGAGAAGATGAATAGTACGTTGCCCAAGGTCTGCCACGTCTGTTCTGGCACTGAGACAACAATAAGAAAAAAAAATAAAAGCATAAAAGTATATGAGGACCTCATATAAAGTATAAAAGGACCTCAAGGCAGTTTGGGGCTCTATGGCCCTACCCACACAACAGACTCTCAGGATCACAGCTCAGGTCACCCACAGTGATGAGCACGAGTCAAGGAAAGGCTGTGTTAGGAGTCAGGCTTTCCTATAAAGAGACAGTGGAGCCAATGTTATACATTTAAAAGGCTTCTGTCTAAAATGGGCCACAAACATTTGGAAGTGGTAGAATTACACATCATGTATGTAGATGCCCTTATTCCCCACAAATTCTAGACTTCTAAGCATGTTCAAGGCCAAGTGAGCATTACGCGCGTAAGTTTTTCCCACCGTCATGGCCACAGATACTTCCTCACTACCTCTTAATCTCATACTTATTTGCATTATTTTAGCTACAGGAGCTAAAACCCCTGAAGCAGCAGAAAGCTTTCATTCTGGACCTGTTCAGGACGAGGAATATCGCCACCATCACCATTATGTCTTTGTTGCTATGGTAAGTAATGAGAGATCTGGAAGTGTGACATGCTGCATAGAAGTAGGAGACTGATTTTCTTAATCCAGGGGAACCTCAGGGCAAGGCCTGGGTCGTCCTGAGACAACGTCCTGAGACAATTTTATAAAAGTTATAAAATTCTAAGTTGTTTGGAAGTGCCTCAATTCAATTCCTAGAACTAGATACTGGGAAGAGAAAAAAAAAGTCACAGGGAACAATATTAAAGTCTGCAGTACTCTGATCTACAGGGAAAGGTTCTCCCCTCCCAAAGGTATTGGGATTAAGATAACAATGTCCCCGGTGCCTGAAGCCAAGATGCTAATTCAGCTCCTACTTCCGGAAGCTGTACTGGCAATTTAACAGTGAGGTTAGAATAACCTGAACCCCCACTGCCTGAATTGGGGTTTTGACAGGCTTTTCGCACTTGCTAATTACAAACCACCCGGTGATTTTAAGACATAGAAATAATTAATTGACTTTTTAGACTGGATTTAATAATGGGTCTGCAAAGAAATGAGGAAGAAGTAGGAAAGAACATGCCGACTCCACAAAAAAAAGATGATTATCAGACCTGGCAGGTCCAGCTTGCAGCTAGTCTATTTTGGGGCTGTCCTGTTTTACAAATTGAGGAAATCAATGACAGAGCTTATGACTCAAATTCAGCAAGTGTGTCCTGGGCCTCCTTAGCTCTTACCTGTCAGCAGAGTCGCCAGTTTTACCTATGCTATTCTTATTACCAAGTGTGAAAATCACTAAGATTCCTAGAGCAATGAAGTGTCGTGTTTTTGTTTTGTTTTGGATTAGCCCTTGTGCTACCCAACCTAGCAGAGTATGTATAAAAACATCCAACAGTGTTCCTGAAAAGATTTTTCAGCTATCCTCTGCTTTTCAGTCATATTAACAGTAAACAAATTTCTGCACAGGGAAGTCTGCCTTAGTGCAGTTATTTTTTCCACAGAGAAGCTTTTACCTGGAAGCTAACTGATGGCAGGATATGCAATGTGCACTTTTTGATACTTTGAAGCATTAGGAGACTTTCATTCATTTCCCTAAAGTGAGTTTCACTAAAATCAATCAGAATTTACTGTAAGTTCATCTCATGGTTTTACCTGTGTTTCTTCTTCTCCTTCTCCTCCTTCTACTTTTGAAAGAGTGAAGTCTGGATTTTATGTTCACTGACATGACTGACGTGCTTTCTTCAAATAATAGCTCTAAGGAAATGAGGGTGTGCAAACTGTTCAGGAAATACTGAAATGTATAATTAACTAGACCAGGATAGGTATTGTTGGCTATGGGTGTATAATACTTAGACTGTGCTGTCCAATAGAACTTTCAGCAGTGGTGAAAATGTTTCATATCTGTGTTGTCCATTGTAGTAGCCACGTGTGGCTATTAAGCAATTGAAGTGTGGCTAGTGTGACTGAGGAACTGACTCTTCAATTGTATTTAATTTGAATTTATTTACTTTTCAATAGCCATTTGTGGTTAGTGGCTACTTAAAGGAAAACAAAATCTAGACAATTTCTTGACTGGTATGCATTTTTAGAGTGATTCAGGCCATCCTTTTGTCATTTTTGAGGGGTTTTTCTTCTTTTCTTTTTTTTTTTTTTTTTTTGTCTTTCAGGATGCTAACGTCAGTGGGTTACTTCGCATTGTCTCTCAACTCTCCAAATTTGCATGGAGATGCCTACCTGAACTGTTTCCTCTCTGCCTTGATTGAAGTTCCAGCTTACATTACAGCCTGGCTGCTCCTGCGAACCCTGCCCCGGCGTTACATCATTGCTGGAGTACTATTCTTGGGAGGAGGTGTGCTTCTCCTAATTCAGTTGGTACCTGCAGGTAAGAAGTTGACCAATATTAACAGCTTAGTGGAAAAGATCCACACCTCGATTTAGGCTAATTATCAGTCACTGCTCTCTGTTTATGTAGACTTTGCATCATAAACTATTCATCAATTAGGCAAGTGATAGCTAACAGCGGAATTTCCTGTGTTTAAAATAACACACCTCAAACAGATGAGTTCCTCTGGGAGAATCAGAACTCATCACCTGAAGAGGAAGGGTAATGCTCCCAGTCGCCCGCTTCACAGAAACATTCATCTAAACCCGCAAACCTCTTTCTTTAGGTCACAACCCTGATTCCCAATTTCTCAGTACTTTCTTAATACTTTCAAACCTTTTCTCTGAAGTGTATATTCAAATGTTGGAGTTGGTAGTACATGCCCATTCCAGTACATAAATTCAGTGATTTTTGTTTTTTTTTTATCATCTGTAATGTTTAAGTAGTTAAAAAGCACACGAAGGGACATACGCTTCCCTTTTCCTCTTATGTCTTTCTCACATTATTAAAATGTTAAGGTGATAGCTTATTGATACATAGTATTATACATAGAAATACATGTTTCTTATTAATAATAAACAGGATGGGCTGGCCCGGTGGCTCAGGCGGTTGGAGCTCCGTGCTCCTAGCTCCGAAGGCTGCCAGTTCGATTCCCACATGGGCCAGTGGGCTCTCAACTACAAGGTTGCCAGTTCAGTTCCTCGAGTCCCGCAAAGGATGGTGGGCAGCGGCCCCTGCTATTAGGGTTGGGCACGGCACCTTGAGCTGAGCTGCCGCTCAGCTCCGGGATGGCTCAGTTGGTTGGACCACGTCCTCTCAACCACAAGGTTGCCGGTTGTTCGACTCCCACGGGGGGGATGGTGGGCTGTGCCCCCTGCAACTAGCAACAGTAACTGGACCTGGAGCTGAGCTGTGCCCTCCACAACTAAGACTGAAAGGACAACAACTTGACTTGGAAAAGGGCCCTGGAGGTTCACACTGTTCCCCAATAAAGTCCTGTTCCCCTACCCCAATAAAATCTTTAAAAATAATAATAATAATAATAATAATAATAAACAGGATAAAAAGGATCCTCCTTCTCTTTGAAGATTAAACTTAACTATAGTAACATGCTAACAATTTACCATGAAACTGTTGTAACAGATGGTAGTGGACAAAGGTCACTGAACGCATAAATGATCTAGGTTAACACTAGAGAGAAGCACAAAGCAACCCTTCATTCTCCATCTTTGTCCATGTCAATTGCTAAGACATTTGAAGAGAAAGTGTTATTTGTGTAATATCTTTACATTATAAAAACATTCCTGTACAAGCAAAGAGGACAAAGCAACTGAGTTAAGATCATAACACTTCTAAAAGTATCTCTGTTTACACTGGGTCTCTTTTCCAGATTATGACTTCTTGTCCATTGGTCTGGTGATGTTGGGAAAATTCGGGATCACCTCTGCTTTCTCCATGCTGTATGTTTTCACTGCTGAGCTCTACCCAACCCTGGTCAGAAACATGGCTGTGGGGATCACATCCACGGCCTCCAGAGTGGGCAGCATCATTGCTCCCTACTTTGTGTACCTTGGTGAGATGCATCTTATCAATTGTTCTTTTTCTAAATATAAAGGGAATATATTTTCATTGTGAAAAATTCAAACGGCATAGAAAGTACTGGAAAAAGTACAAGTTCACCTCCTCTCTCAGATCCTCAAATCACAGCCCTAGGAGTAACTAATATTAACACTTTGGTGAGTAGCCCTTCAGACATGTTGTTTTGTACAACATATATACATACATATATACAAATATATATATACACACATATATATACATATAGTTTTTGTTTTTAAAAACCACACAAACAAAATTATATATATATGCATATATATATTATTTCACAGCTTTTTAACTCAAGATTGTATCAGAATATCTTTGTTGGTATATATAGCTCTTTTACCTTCTTTTTAGTTATTACCTTCTCTTCCAATGTATGTATATACATGATGTATTTAACTAGGCTCAATAGACATTTAGGCCATTTCCAGGTTTTTGTTATTACAAATAATACTACAGTGAACATTTCCCTGTGCCCCTACACCCTTTGTTCGTTTGATTTTTTTTTTTCCGTTTAATTATTTTGGATTCGTGGATTGCTGAGGCAATTTAAAAATTTCATAGATATTGCCAAATTGACCTCTAACTGTTGTACTAGTTTACAGTCCAGCTATCAATACATGAGATTGCCTGTCTCTCCGTATCCTCACCAACAATGGGGATTACCCAGTTTTTAATAATTGATAATGTTATGTGAAAAATGGATATCATTATTGCTTTCATTTCCATTTCTTTAACTGTCAATGCAGTGGAGCATTTTTTCATATATTTATTGACATTATTTATTTTTTAGTGACCTGACTTTCATGTCTTTTTCCCATCTTTCTAATGGTTTATTCAACTTCTTATTTTTGATTTGTGAGTCTTTGGAATTGAAAGAAATTAGCCCTTTATGTGTGTGTGTGTGTGTGTGTGTATAAAATATGTTTCCTAGTTTATCATTTACATTTTGACTTTGTGAAAATTTTTGCAATGCAGGAAATGTTAGTTTTTGTATAGTCAAATTTATCAGTCTGGAATAACATCCCAGCGGGGCATTAGTGGGATGTTTGCTGAATGCAGAGCTGGCACTTAGAGCCTAACCAATCCTCATTAAGGACTCTACTGACGAGAGATCTAGACACACCGCCTTATTCTTCCTGGCAATCCACTGATTACCTACTGGTTCAAACACACACACACCTACACATCCCCAAAGAATATATGAATTCTCAGAAAAGTTACACTCAATCCTTATGGAGAAAGAGAAACAGTATCCTACCTTAAACGTGCTCTGCACAGCTGCCCTGAACAACACCCGAGACAGCACATTGTTATATAGAATGGTGTCATCTCCCCTTTGTTCTTCCCTGTGCTTTCAAACCATCCTCAGGTGGACCATCGGTACGTAAAAAATGGAGGAGTCCAAGACAGAGCTTTCTGTTCCACAATGGATACTCCTGTTAGTGATACAGTGGCCTCAGAGAAGTTTCAAGATTAATGTTTTTTGTCAAATAAAATCTTGGGTGTGTCGTTCCCTTGTAAGCTCTGTATGTGGAAGGGAAGCAAAATGAAGATCTATTATTCTCCTGAGTGGCAGCAAGTAAAGGAGAAGTAGAGTGGTTTTTCCAAGTACGTATAAAACCAAGACTTATAAATGCTGCAAAAAGACACCAAAGCACTATGTTTTCACAATGCCTGACATTTATTGATTTAAATTGGATTGAACATATTACTTAGATTTTTTTTAGTCTCATGACTCCGTGGACCTAGCTTTCCACGGCAGCCTACTGGTCTAGGGAAAAGCAAAGGTCACACCAGTCATAATGGCCAGTACCTGTGCCGGCAACATCCTGGTCAGCCTCCTTCCCTTTGATGCCCTCCCATTCCCCCCATCTCCAGTTACTTCCACCTTCAGAGGAGAACTTTGCTCTGCAAAGATTTCTACCAAAGGAACATCTGTCACATGATTAAGTAGTAGCTTAGAAAATACCAGTTGACGTGAAAGACCTGATAATGCAAAATCAAGCAGGTAAATGATTATGGAAATGCAGAGACAATGGCATCTGCAAAAAAAAGAACCCAGTGTATTTTGCATACTTTTTATCTTCTGAAAATGTTCACATTCAAAACAGCTCTCAAATACTGTTTGCCACCTTTCTATAATGATTCTCAGGAGTATCTGGAGAATCCCTGTATCTGATTGATGTCCTCGTGTCCCCTGCCTCACAGGTGCTTACAACAGAGTTCTGCCCTACATCCTCATGGGCAGCCTGACCATCCTGATTGGAATCATCACCCTGTTTTTCCCTGAAAGTTTTGGAATGACTCTACCAGAGTCCTTAGAACAGATGCAGAAAGTGAAATGGTAAGTGGCACTTAAAAAATGATACTAAGGGGGTGGCTGGTTGGCTCAGTTGGTTAGATCGTGGTGCTCATAACACCATGGTTGCCGGTTTGATCCCTGCATGGGCCACTGTGAGCTGCGCCCTCCTTAGAAAAAAAAAAAGATACCAAAATTTCTCAGAAAGAATAAACATGCAAGAATGTCTAGGAAGCTTCTCTATAGAATAGCTTTGTCAAATAATAAAGCATATTATTAAGCAATGGTAATTAAAACACTGTGTGAATGGTATGGGAATAGAAATCCCTAGAATAGAACAGAGGTCAGAATGAAACCCAAGAAAATGTGAGAATTCAGTATATAATAAAGAGTAGCAATTCAAAATCAGTGGGGGAAAATTTGATTACTCCGTAAAAGGTGTTAGAATAGTCAGCTAGCCACTTGGGATAAATGAAAACTTGAATCCTATTTCATAATACATTCAGATAAATTTTAGAAAGGTTAAAAATTGAGGCCTGAAAATGTAAAATCATAAATGTACCAGAAGAAAACATAAATATTTTTCTAACTTTAGGGAAGGCCTTTCTCAGCCTGATACGAAAAGCAATAAAGGAAAAGATTGATCTATCTAATTATGTAATTTTAGAAATTGTTGGCACAGCAAAAAAGAAATAATAAATAAAGACAAAGGTCAACAAGCCAGTGGAAAAGTACTGGCAACATACAATAGAGAGATAGGGTTGACATACCTAATAAACAAAAAGCTCTTAGTGATCAGTGGGTAAAAGACCAAGAACTCAGTAGGAAAACTGGCAAAGGTCATAAACAAGCAGTTTACCGAAAAGAAAATTTCAGTGGCAGATTATATGTGAAAGAAAAATACCCACATTAATAAAAATATACAAAATAAAACAATTCAGTATCATTTTGGGGGCTTATGAGATTATGTGTGTGGGAGGAGGAATTCTTCCTGATATCAATCAATTCTGACACCAACTGGGTGTTCCATAATTTAATTCAATTCTCACACTAACTACTTGGAGACAGCATTAGATTCCACAGGTTTAAGGGCTCTGTCCCCTAGACTGCCCTCCCTTCAGATGCCAGTTGCAAGTATCAGGTCCCCAGGTAACCCACACTTCTGTCCAACTTGGCTACAAAGTCATATTTTCACAACCCCCCTCCTGAATGAAGTTCGGTAATTTGCTAGACCACTCACAGAACTCTGGAAAACACTTTCCTGATTGTTTTATCGTACAGAATGCAAATGAACAGCCAGATTAGAGGTGCTCGGGGTGAGGTCCTGAAGGGTCCAGAGTGCAGGAGCTTCTGTCCCTGTGGAGCTGGGGAGCGCCACCATCCCCAAATGTGGATGTTCACCGATTCAGCTCTCCAATCCCCAGTGTTTAGGGGGTTTTATGAAGGTTTCATCACATGGGCATGGTCAATTATTAATTCAATCTCCAGCCCCTTGCTTCTCCACGAAGGTTGGGGGTGGGGTGAAAGTTTCAGGCTTTAAATTAAGGCTTGGTTTTTATGGCAACCAGCCCCCATCCTGTTACCTACAGGGGCCCAGCCAAGAGTTGCCTCATTAGATCAAAAGACAAGATGCAGGGCAGCCGGATGGCTCAACTAGTTAGAGCAAGAGCTCTTAACAACAGGGTTGCCAGTTTCGATTCCCACATGGTCCAGTGAGCTGCGGCTGAGCTGCCGGAGGGGCAGCCAGATGGCTCAGTTGGTTGGAGCGCGAGTTCTTAAAAACAAGGTTGCGGGTTCAATTCCCGCATGGGATGGTGGGCTGCGCCCCCTGCAACTAAAGATTGAAAACAGCAACTGGACTTGGAGCTGAGCTGCGCCCTCCACAACTAGAGTGAAGGACAATGACTTGGAGCTGATGGGCCCTGACAAAACACACCGTTCCCCAATATTCCCCAATAAACAAAATAAAAAGAGAAGATGCTCCTATTACCCCTATCACTCAGGAAATTACCAGGGATGTAAGAGCTCTGTGTCGGGAATGGGGACAAAAGCAAGTATCTTTCTCTGATATTACAGATTGGCAAACATTTAAACGATAAGCAGTATGACAGAAGTTTAGATTCTAGAATGAAACTGCCTGGCTTCAAATCCCAAATCTACTGCATAAATTTGGGCAAATTTAATTTTGGGGGCAAAAAATTTTCTCTAAACTTCAGTATTCCCATCTGTTATATGGGAATATTTCCTATGGCGATTGTTATATAAGGTGTCGTGTTTTTAGAGCCTGGCCATGATAAAAGATAAATCTGCATGTGAATGGATTCCGATCCCTGACAGAACACATACAACAAAAGGTGCCCATTTCTGATAAGTTGTTTTCTTCTAATCATACAACTACTTCAATATCAACTTTAGCTTGCCAAGAACTTCATTTTTACCACTCTACCCTCTCCCCAGGGAAATTATAAAATAGTGTAAATTCTGGGTTTTGTTTATGTTTAATTAAGAAAATGGTTCCAAATATCCAAAATCATAAAATACTAGTTCTAGACTTCCGAGGTTGTTATTAGAGTTATAATAACTACTTGTTCATTGACTGGAGAAATGTTTTTCAGTGTCAGTTTGGCATTTTGAAGAAGAGAGTCTTGTATATTTAATTTTCTTTGGCACCTATCTTATTTTCAGGTTCAGATCTGGGGGAAAAACAAGAAATTCAATGGACAATGAAGAAACTCCCAAAGTTCTAATAACTCCATTCTGATAAAATTTGCACCGCATTTGGTGAACTGAAAAACAGATACTTAAGACTTTGAAGAAACCAAAGCCTTTGCAGATGAAATGGATTGACTGTAACAACTGATGGGCCTTGCTTTTGAGAAATGCTTGTCATATAGCAAATTCTGGAGCACTGTTCCAGATAATCTCCTCATTTTTAAAAACTAACCATTTCTAGAGAGTCCTCCTTACTAATTAATTCAATGAAATGGGTTTGTAAGATGTTTTTGAAAATGTATTGGTTAAGGACTGGTAAATCCATATAAAGATTAACATTCATTTTCCAAACATACAACTGCTATGCAAATAAAAAGAATGGCATTTATTAACACAACTATCAGGTGACAATGGTGCACGTGTGTGTATATATGTGTCTAAGTGAACCAGCAAATTCTAGTTTTTGAAGTAAACTCATATATTGCTGTGACCAAATGATTATATGCAGCATTCCTAGCCAGAAATTTTTATACACTCCTTTGAGAGGAATTGATGGCAGATGTTAATAGCGTTTTGCAAGTGAAATACAGAAAGAGATCAAGTAGCCTGGCTCCTATGGCACCGTATACAGCTGTGTCCTCTCCAACCCAAGGTGTATGTATCTGCTCAGCAGTATTGGAGCCTCAGGTCCATGAATGAGCATAAATGATGTGTGCTCACTGTTGTCCTGTATCTATGAGTCTATTTCTGTTTTATTTATTTGGTTATTCTGTTCTTTAGATTCCACATATAAGTGAGATCATATAGTATTTGTCTTTCTCTGTCTGACTTATTTCACTTACCGTAATACCCACTGGGTCTATCTCTGTCACAAATGGTAATATACTTCCATATTTCTAACGCATATTTTACATCCTACTGACACACTGATCCTACCTTTTAATTGTGACTTTAAAGTCCATGAAGGTATCTTAGAATAGCTTATGCTTTGTCATTGGGGACGCAGGTGCAGAGCTTCACACACCCAGCCCTTTTACCTCCCCCATTGAGGCAGCCTTTCTAATCGCTGGTCCACCTACCCCACTGGTTTCCTGTCTGGCAGAGAGCAGGTCACGCTGCCTTCCAAGCTCTCCTTGAACCCACCAGCCATGACTGTTCACTCCTCTGTGCTCTTCTGGTACGTGTTACCCTCACTCAGTTGGGCTCTTGTTGCCCCCAACCCCATACGGCTATCAGCCTCTGAGAGGCCAGGGAACTTACCTGCTTATCTTTTTATGCTCCTAGTGCTCCTTAGCATAGTGCTGTCTTGCGTGTAAAAGGCATTTGATAAATATTCATTTTAATTAAAATACTTTGTAACTTTAGATTGGTGAAAATGTTATGTTTGATTACATAAGTGTTTGAATTTTTAACCACCTAAATATAAAATGCTCTTAAAGCTTTTTCTAAATATAGAAAGTAAGGATGTGATAATTACCTTTTATTGCTGTTTATATGGCTGCTTTAGAGTTTCTAATAGTAAGATGACTTTTAAAAAAAATATGTTTATAAAAATGGAAGTACCCAAATGACCATCTTTTTGGTAGTTCAAAGACCAAGTCAATCAACACATGCCAAAATTCAAGACATATTCCCGATGTTTAAAAACTACTTTTCAAATTAGGTCTACAAAGCAAGTTCCTGAATTTGCTTGTGAATATCAACCTTAGATTCACAGCCAATGCCACACTGCACATGAGAGTGACATAATAGAGATATCCCATTAACAGGAATTCTATGGATACATGTTTTAGCACCTTTTCTTTTCAACATTTTGGGTAAGTTTTTAGTAACTATAGTCATAGCATAAAATGTAGATAAGTTAAATTGTTAGGAAATAGAAAAAATTATCAATATTATGAGAAGCATATAATGATATTCTATTTTTAAAATCCAAGAGAATTAACTAAAGATTCTTATACTTGAGAGGTTCAGTTTAAGTGGTAGCATATAAGAAATGTCCATAAGTCAGCCATTTTTACGTACTAGAAATAACCAGGTAGAAAACATACGGGAAGAAAACAGGTTCCATTCATAATCATAAAAACATAAAATGCCTAGAAATAATAAGAAATCCATAAAACCTACCCTATTTCCCCAAAAATAAGACCTAGCCGGACCATCAGCCCAAATGCGTCTTTTGGAGCAAAAATTAATATAAGACCAGGTCTTATATATGATATATTATAGTATGATATAAGACCGGGTCTTATGTAATATGATATAATATGATATAAGACCGGGTCGGGTCTTATATTAATTTTTGCTCCAAAAGACGCATTAGAGCTGATGGTCCGGCTAGGTCTTATTTTCGGGGAACACAGTAAGTGAAGGAATGACTCCATTTTATTAAAATGAATGGAGACATGCTATGATCCTGAATGGGTAGAACGCTCTCCTTCTCATAGGGCCCTACTCTCTGTGTCCTCACCCTTGAGCTCTCTGACTTCGTCATCTATTATTCTCTCCAGTGCTTTCTTCATTCGTGCTACCCAAGCCTTGCTCTTCTTTGAACATATTAGACACGCTTCTACTTGTTTCCCCTTTTGGGGAACGCTCTTCCCAGGCATCTGCGTAGCTTGCTTTACATCTTTGCTGAAATACCACCTGTTAATAAATCCCTATTTTAAATTGTGTCCTGTTCTCTATCTGTTCTAACTGTACCCATCCCTGCTTCATTTTTCTCTATAGTTCTTATCACCCTCTGACATCCTAACTAATTTACTTCTTTATTTTGTTTATTGTCCTTCTCTTTCTCCATGGAACTTACATTCCATACTGTATCCCCAGCAGTCAGAATAATGCTTTGCACACAGTAGATGCTCAATAAATATTTGTTGGAAAAATGAATAAATGTATTATTATTATTCTAGTTAAAGGGGCAAAAGTAATTAGTAATTTTCAAATAAGAAAACATTGGGGCGGGCCCGGTTGCTCAGGTGGTCCGAGCGCTGTGCTACTAGCACCAAGGTCTCAGGTTCGATTCCCACCTGGGCCAGGGAGCTGTGCCCTCTACAGCTAAGATTGTGAACAACAGCTCTCCCTGGAGCTGGGCTGCCTCTGGCTACCATGTGCTGCGGTGAGTGGCTGGAGGCCCGCATTAGTAGCTGGCAGCCCTCGTGAGCGCCAGCAGGCAGCCAGCGAGAACTGCTGTGAGCTGCTGTGAGCGGTGACTGATGACTGGCAACCGACAACTGGCGACCCACTGCCTCAGCCGGGGGAGCGCAAGGCTCATAATACCAGCACGGGCCAGGGAGCTGTGTCCTACACACCTAGACTGAGAAACAAGCGCTTCAACTGGAGGGTGGGAGGAGGCGGAAGAAAGGGGGGAAAAAAAGAAAACATTGGTCAATAAACATGTAAAAACGTGTTCTGCTTCGCAAGTAATCAAAAGAATACTAACTGAAGTGACAATGTGATGCCATTTTCCAACTAACACAGTGGCAAAGAATACAAAATGTCAGTATTCGGTATGATGAAATGCACTCTCATATTCTTCCAGTGTGAGTATGTTTTACTTTTTCTGGAAAACAAATTGACAAAGTGTTTCCAGAGCCTTAAAATGGTTGGATTTTTTTTTTCCTGATGTATTAACTCAACGATTAGGAAATAATTAGAGCTATATGAAATATTTATGCACATAGATGTTTTTCACAGAATTATTTGCAGTCTTATAAAACTAAGTGTGGCCTAAAAAAAAAAGAGGTAAAAGACTTGTACACTGAAAATACAAAATATTGCTAAAAGAAATCCAAGAAGATGCAAATAAATAAATGGAAAAACCTCCCATTATCATGGATTGGAAGACTCAAAAATCATGAAAATGTTCATACTAACCAAAGTAACTTACAGAGTCAATGCAACCTCTATCAAAATCTCAGTGGCATTTTTTCAGAACTAGGAAAAAATCATTTTAAAATTTATATGGAATCCCAAGGGACCACAAATAACCAAAACAATCTTGAAAAAGAACAGAATTAGAGGCCTCACCCTTCCCAATTTCAAAACATGACAAAGCAACCGTGATCAAGACAATGTGGTCCTGGCATAAAGACAGGGAGAGATCAATGGAACAGAATCAAGGGCCCAGAAATAAACCCTTGTACATCTGGTCTCCTGATTTTCAACAAGCTTGCCAAGATTACACAATGGGAACAGCGTAGTCTCTTCAGCAAATGATTTTGTTAAAACTGGACATTCATATGCCAAAAAAAATTAAGTTACACCCATATCTTACACCACATGTAAAAATAAGACTCAAACATTAAAGACCTAAATGTAAATCCTAAAACTATACAACTCTGAGAAGAAAAGCTTCAGGACATGGAGTTTGACAATGGTTTCCTGCATACGACACCGACACCCCAAGCACTGGCAGCAAAAGCAAAAAGATACAAATGGGACGACATCAAACTTAAAAACTTCTGAGTGTCAAAGGAAACAGAGTAAAAAGGCAACCTATGGAATGAGAGAAAATATTCGCAAATGTTATATCTGAAATAGTGTTGATGTCCAGAATATAAAGGAAACGTTTACAACTCAACAACAAAAACAACCTGATTTTAAAATGGGCAAAGAATTTGAATAGACAGTTCTCCAAAGAAGATTATACAAATGGCCAGCAAGCATATGGAACAATGCTTAACATCACAAATCATCAGAGAAATGCAAAGCAACAGCACAGTGAGATGATACTACCTCACAGGTAGGATGGCTGCTATCAAAAGAACAGAAACTAAGTGTTGGTGAGGATGTGGAGAAATTGGAACCTTTGTGAACTGTTGGTGGGAATGTCAAATGGTGCAGCCACTATGGAAAACAGTATGATAATTCCTCAAAAAAATAAAAATAGGGCCGGCCGGGTGGCGCAGGCGGTTAGAGCTCCGTGCTCCTAACTCCGAAGGCTGCCGGTTCGATTCCCACATGGGCCAGTGGGCTCTCAACAAAAAAAAAAAAAAAAAAAAAATCATTAAAAAAAATAATAAAAAAATAAAAATAGAATTATTACATGATCCAGCAACTCCACTCTGGGTCTATATCAAAAACAATTCAAACAGGATCTCAGAGAGCTATTTTCACCCAAATGTTCATCACAGCATTATTTACAACAGCCAAGAGCTGGAAGCAACCCAAATGTCCACCGACAGATAAATGGATAAAGAAAATGCGGTCTCTGTGTACAGTGAAATATGTATTACGCAGCCTTTAAAAAGAAGAAAATCCTGTCGCATGGATGAACCTCAAGAACTTTATGCTAAGCGAAGTAAGCCAGCCACAAAAGGACAAATGCTATATGATTCCACTGATACGAAGTATCCAAAATAGTCAAAATCATAGAAACAGAAAGTAGAAAGATGGTTTAGCAAGGGTGGGGTGGGGGACAGTGGAAGGGGAACTAGTGTTTAGTGGGTTTCAGTTTTGCAAGATGGAAAAAATTCTAGAGATCTGGGTGGCTGGATGACTCAGTTGGTTAGAGCGTGAGCTCTCAACAAGGTTGCCAGTTCAATGCGCCCCTGCAACTAAAGATTGAAAATGGTGACTGGACTTGGAGCTGAGCGGCGCCCCCCACAACTAGATTGAAGGACAACAATTTGACTTGAAGCTGATGATCCCTGGAGAAACACACTGTTCCTCCATATTCCCCAATAAAAATATTTTTAAAAAATTCTAGAGATCTGTGTACAACAATGTAAATATACTTAATACTACTGAACTGTACACTTAAAGTGGTTAAGATGCTAAAATTTAATGTTATGTGGTTTTTTTGCCAAAATGAAAAAAAAAAACAAGTATGAAGGGGGGAGGAGGTAGTAGATGAGAGTAAAGGGGAGCAAATATATGGTGATGGAAGCAGAACTGACTCTGGGTGGTGAACACACAATGGGATTTATAGATGATGTAATACAGAATTGTACACCTGAAATCTCTGTAATTTCACTAACAATTGTCACCCCAATAAATTTAAAAAAAAATCCTAGAAATCTGTGTACAACAATGTAAATATACTTAATACTACTGAACTGTACACTTAAAGTGGTTAAGATGCTAAAATTTAATGTTGTGGTTTTTTTGCCACAATGGAAAAAAAACAAGTATGAAGCGGGGAGGAGGTAGTAGATGAGGGTAAAGGGGATCAAATATATGGAGAAGGAAGCAGAACTGACTCTGGGTAGTGAACACACAATGGGATTTATAGATGATGTAATACAGAATTGTACACCTGAAATTTATGTAACTTTACTAACAATTGTCACCCCAATAAACTTTAATTAAAACAAAACAAGTATGAAAATAGTTAAATAAATAATGGTGTGTCCTTAGGGAAGAATATTGTTCAGCCTTTAAAAACAGTTTTTAAGAATTATTTTTAATAACATAAATATGTTTGCAACATAATGCAAGTATTAACAAACAGCATATGATAGTATTAATGAAATAATGAATGCATATATAAATAAACTATGTTTAAAAGACAAGGAAAAAAATATTGGAAGGAAATATTTCAAGGTATTAAGAGGAGGTATGTTTGGATGGGGCATTATAGATGACTTGTGTTTTAGGGTTTTTTTTCTGTTCTTTTCTATACTCTATGTTTCACAACATAAATTACTTTTAAAATCATAAAGAAGTTTGAAAACTTTTATTGAGTGTCAATTAGTGTGAGATCTTGGGAAGGATGAAGATCATGAAAAACAGTTTTTGTTTTCGGTGGACTCAGTCTCGCCAGATGATCAACTCTTACCTTTGAGGCCTCAGCAACGAGCCCAGTGTCCCACCTGGGGCTGAGCTCTGTGGACCAGATACCGAGGTCAAGTCCTTTTCTCCTATCCAGACCTGTGCATTTTTGTATCTCTCCTCCACTCAACTTGCGCAGCAGTCACCTCTACCCTGATTTAGACCAAGCCAGACTAGCTCGGGGGAGGCAAATTACCTTATCACTGAGGTTATATTTAACAGACCACTGAATGGATTGTAACATATTATGAGGATTTGAACTATCACCCAATGCCTCTGTGTTGGCACAGAAAAGTCTTAAAGCTGATTTTGAAAACCTTGAGACACTCTTTCTCCAACACAACAAATATAATCGTTCTTGTCAAATACTGTCATTCTAACGCCCCACCGTGCTCCCTGTCCTTACAGAGCCCACCATCTCACCCTCCCACTGTCGCTTTCCCTGCGACTGTGTCCTCTGAAACCCCCATTCCATTGTGGACCAACAACTCTCCTCCTGCAAGTATAACCCTGCTTGCTCTCCACCTCCTCGCCTTGTGAGAGACCTGGCCTCCTGAGCTCGCCACTTCCCTCATGCTTCTTCCTGTCTCTCAGATGGAGGCTCTTCGTTTTCCACTTCCCATGAAATTCAGAGCCAGGTAAGGTCTCAGCATTTTCCTGGTTCCTCACTGCTGTTTCCAAACCATAACTCCTTCGCCTTCACATTTACACAATACCTCCTTCGAGGTTTGTGCTGTGCTTTCTGGTTGCTATTACCAACAGTCTGCCCATTGGCTTGTGCGCATTCTGTGAACTCTCTGGAACCCAGCCCGAGGTATTGATGCCTTTTGTGCCCAAGAGGCTGAGTAATCCTACACCTTAGCCTCAAAGTACTTGACCTCTACTTCAGTCCCTCCCTGCTAAGGACAACCTCATCAGTCACAATAACCACCGCATTCCAGGACCTTTTGTTTTCCTCCCCACCCTTCAGCTGTGACCTTGACCCTTTTGTGGATGGAAAAGGGGCCAAGTGTTAAACCTGACAAGCTCAAGAGACTGAAAATAACCACATAGGAGGGCGTGAACATAAAAATTCCTAACTAAGGTGGGCCATGGCTGGAAGTCTGTAGCTTCCTTGACAAAGGTCAGTCTTTACCTTAAGGGAGCCTATCTGCTGTCTTTTTATATCTAAGATAAACATATCCTTGGAATGTCAGAGTAACCCCTTTTTCCGGACCCCCCAGGGGGCACAACCCACCACATAGAGCAGGAAATTGCAAAATCCCTCATTGTTATCTTGTTCCCCAAATACCATCTCTCTGTGCTGTAAAATGCTATTAACTATCCTGTACCCACAAATGTAAAAGAAGCGCTTTTACTTTTTGCTTTTTATCCAATCCCAGATATTTCCACTCTTTGCTTTCTCCCACCCCTGTACTCTACAACCAATGGATTAAATGTAACCTTCCTCCTTTGATTCTAATGTATAAAATACGTTGCAAAATGGCCACTTTCCGAAGCATTTTCTCAATCCGTTGAGACTTTGCTTCCTGGCAATTTTAGTCAGTTTGGCTCAAATAGGTTCTTACAAGCTTTCTCTTAGGCTGGATGGTTTTTCGCTGGCATTACTTGGTGTAGTAGGCAGGATTCCAAAGAAGCCCACCCAGGACCACCCTGCAAACCCGGATTTGGTGCTAGGTACCAGCAGGGGTCTATTGTGAACTTGGGTGAGTTTTTCTTGGAATTCTTGACCTCCCTGTTTTAAAATAGGAGGCCATGACTTTCTTTGAGCTGTTTTTGTGTTTGTTTTCTTTTAAATACTCGAGGTGGCATTAAAGGGTAAGGGTTGAGATAACCCAGGTTAAGGAAAAAAGTTAACATAACTCTAGGACAGGAGAAAAAAATGGGTGGCTGGTTTTAATTTTGGCTTTCAATTGGAATTGCTTACTGCAATTCCAACAAAACTTTTTGCTGGATAAATGAGAGTCTGAACTTGTTCAGCTTCAAAGATAAGGGGCATTTACTCTCTCCAGCCTGAATTTCGGATATTCTTAGGTGACTTAGAATATTTATGGAGGTGTTTGAGGGTACTCCTCAAAACGTGCAGTGGCCCCATAGGAAATTCCAACACAACTGTAATTAAATATTTGACTCATCCGGGGACGAGCACATAAGGGCTGGTTACGTAGCGCTCTGAGTCCTCACAGTTGTACTAGACAGCTTGGGAGAGAAACCGAGGCACGTAAGAGGGTTGAAGCACTCGGGAGGTGACAGCCCCTTGGACCTCAACCCATACGCAGCACACTTCAACCCACTACATAATATCACTAGAAATTTGTTCAGATTCCACAGATCTCAAAAGAAAACTGAAAATTAACATGGGAAATAGTGCCTCCAAGACTGACAAGCTCCCAGACCCCACCCCCTTTACTGCTCCTGCCGATGTACAGTTCCTAGGAGTCTTGCAAGTACTTACAGAAATGGAAAGATTTAACTAGAAATTATATCAACTTAAGATGGCCAAAATGCAGCTCTTATAACATCTAAATTAATTTTTGTGTGCGCAATTAGAAAAAGCCAGCTTAAAAATCAAACTGAATGAAATGGAAAGCTTACCTCAACTGGCAAATAGAAAGAAGCATCTGGAATGGTACACAGATAGATATTCTTCTCTCCAGGAAGTTAGAACATTTTAGAGCCTGTTTCTGAACTAAAGAAGATTTCCGAAGCTGCTCAATGCCAACACCCCACTTTTCCCTCTTTTCCAACAGTTCCACTGTGTGTTTTACTTTGTCTGGACTTGCTCTCCTTTTCTTCCGTTTCTCTCTCCTACACCTCTGTTGCAGCTCTGTTAAATGCAGGCAGAACTAAGGAATCTACTAAAGATTCCCCCAACCTTCTCTAGGGCCCTGATGAGTTCACAAAGGAATTTGAATTAACTGTTAGAACACATAACCCTGGCTTTTCTGATTTATTTCAATTAGTGCACCTACTGGTTTCTGAGAGAAAAACAACAGAACTAATAAGTTTTGCTAGGGAAACCCCTGTAGAAGAGTCTGCTTCTATTGTAAAGTCAGGTCACCTTACGGATTGTAGAACTCTGAAATGGGATTTAGAAAAAGAAAAGAAATAGAAGCGAGCATAGGGCTGCTCCAAGGACTCTGAGGGCATTTCCCCTTCTTACTAACACTGGGGCTACTTTACCTGTTAACACCACCCGGCTAAGTTGCCCTCTCTCTTGGAGTAAAGCTTCTGTACAAATGGTAGGGATATCTAATCAACCAATGTCTGGTTTTTTTTTTAAATCAGGACCTGTTCCCTTCCAACTTGGAAATGTTAAGGGGCAACATATATTTTTACCCCTTAAATCTGCCCCAAGTCACCTGATCGTGTGACACTTTGGAACCAATGGTGCGCACATATCCTCCCGGAAGGGTGAAAGGTGCTTAGTTAGAACTAAATGAATCAGATTCGGAAAATGATTTTTAAAAGAAAGTACATGAGAGAAAACTAGTCTTGAGACTGACTGAATGTTTGTTGCAGGATGTTCCAATGCAACTTTAAGCTTTTTCCAGTACAGGTATTGGCAAGGTCAAGTCAGCCACTCCTATTTAAATAACTATTGACAATACTTTGCCTCTACTGTATATTTGCCAATATCCTTTGAGGCCTGATACACTAGCTGGAATTAGCTCGTTATACAAGATTACCTTTAAAAGGAGGGCTTATAATTCCATGTATGAGCGCCAGTAATTCTCCCATCCTTCCAGTAAAGAAATCCAGTAGGAAAGGATGGAGATTTGCACAGGATCTCAGAGTTATAAAGATATCCTGTGGTTCCAAATCCACATACCCTGTTATCAGCTAATCCTGTGCGTATTGCCAATATTTTCCAGTGATAGATTTATGTAGTGCCTTTTTCAGCATTCCTCTGATTTAAAAAAAGGAAAAATCTTTTTGCTTTTCCATCTGGGAAGATCAGAGTTTACTTGGACAATAATGCCTCTCAGATACTAAAAGCTGATTTAAATAATGTTGAATTTCCCAGAAATTCTACTCTAATCCAATATATGGATGATTTACTCTTATGCTCTAGGATATATTAGATTATTAAGAGGACACAATTTACCTATTACAATAGCTAGTCATAAAAGACATTGGGTCTCAAAGGACAGGCTTTAATTCTGTTTTCCCCAAGTAAAATACGTTAGTTATCTAATATCTAAAGATAGGCTACTAATTAACCTAGACTTAGAGGAATAATAGCCCTTCCTCTTCAAATAACAAAAACAGCTTAAAGGATTCCTGGGTCTGACCACATGCTCTCAATTAGGTTCCAAGTTTTTCATTAAGGCTCAGCCTCTATATATCTTATTAAAACCAGGTCAATCCGATCCAAGTCAATGGAACCCTGAAGGGAAACAAGCTAAAGAAGATCTAGACAGTTAAACTCAGTAGTTAAAGGGCTCTCTTCCTGCATGACAGCCATCTCTGCTACAGTCGTGGTATGCAAACAGAAGAGATAGTTATAGATGCTTTTATGTTACTCATTCTGTTAACTCCTTGTTGAACTCAACACTTCCGTCAGCCGACTGACTTCTTATAAAGCACTCTGGCTTTCTGCACCTAATATTACTTTAAGCCAATGTCACAGTCTGACTCAGCAACTTTATTACCCTCTTTACAGGAAGAAGACTTCCACAACCGTGTTTTCCTTACTGACCACCTTCTTGTTTCTAGGAATGATTTACAGGAAACCCTTAATGATAATGCTGACTCTTATGGGAAAGATAAACAGAAACATTACCAAACTGGATATATAGTAAATTCCATGGTAAACATAAATTTAAGTTTCTTATTTACCTGAATAAGATCTACCCAATAACCTAAAATAACTAACAGGAACTTGTAAATGAGCCAAAGATCAAATAGCCAATATTTACACTGACAGTTGCTATACCTTTGGTGTAGCTCACAACTTTGGAATATTGTGGAAGCAGCAAGCCCTCTTAACTTCCTCAGGGCAGTCCATTAGAACAGAAAGCAGGTTGCAGAATTTAAATTAGATATCATACTGTTACCAGAGAGTGGGCCTCCTCAGCGTGGTGCTCAGGTTCTTGGCATCTTGAGCAAAGAATTGAACGAGACACAGACATAAAGTGGTGAAAGAGTAGTTTATTAGAAAAGACAGGCGACGCAGGGACGCAGACCGCAGGGGTCGGGAGAAGACGGCTGGGGTTGGATGATGAGGAAGAAAGGAGACCCTGCCTTTCAAACAGAGCTGAGGAATTGTGAAGAGCTTGGAAGGTTGTGGACGGATTCCTCTCCCAAGATGGAGAGGTACTGTTTTTATCTATAGAAACTAAATACGCTCCAGGCTACCTTAAATGTACTGTACTGAAAGTACATTTTGATAAAGGAGACTCAGATCTCAAGCAAGACTAGTGAAACGATGGAAAAAAAAAAAAAAGAAAAGACAGTACACTCCAAAGGAACAGGAGCAGACCCGAGCAGTAGAGAATGGCTCAAAGGATCATTATTAAAAGAAAAAGTACACTCCAAAGGGTTTGGAGCAGGCCCCGAGCAAAGGCAAGGCTCGAGAGGCCTGACTGGTGAGGACTTGGAGTTTTTATCCCTTTTTTTCTCTAGAATGGGCTGTTTCTTTCCAGACATGGGACCACTTGATTGACACCTGTGATTGACAAGGGGCTACCTCATCTTTTTAGACTGCGCATGTTCCTTCCCAGAATTCAGTCTGTTCTAATGATATTAATGACCTTCCAAGCATATATATGATATTATAATGATGGTATAATGAGGCCCAGGTGAAATGAAGGTCGTTGTGGCCTTCACTGAGCAGGTGTGAGTGACCGGTTTAGTCTAGCTGGGTATTTTGTACTTATTTGTTTCCTCATAGGGGTAGATAATTACAGTGTAAAGGGGAAGTTTTGGACAGAGAGGGGAGGTCTTTTGGGCAGTGGCATTCTGTGGGTTGGGTTGAATGTGCAAGAGTGCAGAAACCCAATCCAATGCCTGCGTTGTTTTCTCCTTGAGAGATGTGATCCCCATAAATTCTCTATGGGAAGTTGAGGGACAGGAGTTCTTTTCTTCTGTATCTGCTTCCTGCTGGGCAGGGGCATGGAGCTGTCCCTACCTATTTTCCTCATTCAGGGGCCTTGGTGATACAGCAGATACCCCAGCAAGATTACCAGTCACGTAACTGTCTCCCTATCTGATCCTAGATGAGAGGAAGGGGTCTTGAGATCTGCCTGGAAGACCGTGTTGGCTTCTTTGGTTGGGACTGGTAATCTTGCTGGGGTATCCGCTGTATCTTCAAGGCCCCTGAATGAGGAAAAATAGATTTTGGTTAAAGAGAGTTAAAAGTGTTGTCCCAAGAAGCAAGACCCAAAGCCATCCATGCAAGGTGGCTGTGTGATAGAAATTCTGTTTAGCTTCGTGGAGGCTGTGGTCTTCTTTGGTTAATGCGGTCATTCAGGTGGCGGTGTTCACCCAGGAGCTGGGCCTGGAATGGCCTGGAGCAGGGGAAGGGGACTTCCTATGATTCAGGCTAGGAACAATGTTTAAGATTAAAAAGCTAATTTGAAAGCTAATTAAGGTAAGGAACTAGGGAGCTAAGAAACTCCTTTGGCCTGTATCAATACAGCAACCGAAACAATTGGCAATTATCAAAATTCCAAAACATTCTAAGGCTGCCACCATGGAAGCAAAAGAAAATAATTTAGTTGATATGCAGCTAGACCAGCAACAATAAACAGCCAAATTATCCAGACTTGAGAATGTTTCTTCTCCCTATTAAATCAATAAAAGGCTCTTTTACAGTTCCAATGGACAGCTACAGAAGAAGAAATTAAAATATGGCAACAAAAAGGGGAAAACTTTGACCTAAACAGATATAGCTTAGCATGTACATGAGCTAACGCATTGGAGTCTTAGAAAGATGGTTTCATGGAGTAAAGAATATTATTACCTCCTACTGTAGCTCATAAGCAGACGTTATGTCCAAATGTAATCCTGGAAAATCACTCCATGGGTCCCAAGGACATTTCCCTTTTCCTTTAGGTCCATTTGAGGTATGGTAATTGGATTTTATCCAAATGCCACCATCTCAAGAATACAAATATGTATTAGTCATGATTTGTATGTTGTTTCACTGGGTTGAGACATTCCCTTGCAGGAAAGCAACAGCCTTACTGGTAGGTAAATTATTTATAATAATAAATATTTATTTAAATAAATTATTTATAAATAATAATTTATAAAAAATTATTTATAATAATAATACCCAATTGGAGAATTCCCTGTGAGTTACATAGTAACTGAGAGACTCATTTCACTAGGCCAATAATATAATCTATTTGTAATATTTGGCTTATTTTACCACATTTTCATTGTGCGTATCACCCCAGGCCTCTGGATTGGTAGAGTGTACAAATAGTAAATTAAACCTCAACTAGGTAAATTTTCAGAAGCTTTTAATCTCTCTCGGCCAAAAGCCCTCCTTATAGTGCTTCTCAACCTGAGATGCACTTTCAGTAAACACAGGCTTTCTCCTCATTAGTCATGGTTCACATTATGCGAAGGGACATGTGAACCAACCTTACTAAAAGGGCACATTCTACATTATTATGAAGGACATCAATTATCTGAAATAAATAAATTAGTAACTGATTCACTTCAGTGTGCTCCCAGAAGACGAAGAACACGACTCACAACCAGGAAATTTTGCCGATTGGAGAAGACATCAATTAAAGACTCTCCAACCTTGTCAGAAGGGACCTATCAATGGATATCAAAGACTCCTCAAGGACGAGAAGCCACTGACATCAGGGTTAGACAGCTACCCCAAGATATCGAGAAGGCCTGTGTATCTACATAATTGACATTGAACTTAAAATAACCATTTGTTTACTCGTCTTTGCCTGTCTCCTAATAATATTAGTAATGAAGATAGTTATACTTGTTATTTAGGCTTTTCTCAAAACTTGTACTTATATAGCCCAACTGTTAATAATTGCTGAAGGCATATAAGATAACTTTTATATTATCAATAATATTATTTTTATGGTTTTGAAATTTAGAAGGAATGTTATTATAGAAGGAAGAAAAGGGATGTGTATGTATTTTTGAGAGAAGTTAAAAGGAAGTAGTATGTCCTAGTAAGTTGATTATTTCTGAATGAGAAAAATGAGACAAACTGAGGACAAGTGAAGTTGTAGGTTAGTGGAAAAGAAATATTGAGAAAGGAATTTTATATTAGATCCCTCTTATGCTTATCCCCTAACTCAACATAGACTACTAATTCTATTAATTCAGATAGAAGCTGAAGTGGAGATATATATGTCTCCACTTCAGCTTCTATCTGATGGCCATCCATTAATATATATATATTAAATGGCCCTCTATAATGGCTGCTGAGGCACAGAAAATTTATTTACGAAATTTAGTGTCCTCCTGGCCTGTAGAAATTTTTAGGTAGTAATTGTAATTTACACCATTATGTTCTTACAGTCCTGGCCCCTATTAAACCTTAAGTTATAGTTCCCAGTTAAACAACTAGCAGAAATCAGATTAATGAATGACATTTTATTGTTTCCAATGTAAAGTAGACAGGCCATATTAAATCAAAAAGGTAAATGGTTATGTCTCCGATCAAACTGGAATTCTGAATTTACCCAATCCTGGCGTATCGTATCCACCTCAACAAACAACAATATATGGTATATGGGAAGGGGACTTTTTTTGTTGGGAAGGGTTAAAAATTCTTCTGTCATGCTGATTTCTATTGTAATGACACCAGGTTTATAGTAAATACTATGGGAATATAGTGTAATACTAAAATCATAGGCAAATTAACTTTGCTTGAGGTTAATAAAACCCATGATAATAGTGATAGTGAAAATTAAATGTATGGGGAAATTGAACTTAATCCTCTCCTTGAAGTCCTTTCTATGGAAACTAGTTGACCAAAAGAAAAAGTTGGCAAAAAGAAAAAGGAATATAGTCAAATAATATTGTAATTATTGTGTATTGTGTCAGATGGGTACTAGACTTATTGGGGTGATCACTTCATAAGTTGTATTGTTAAGGTCTAGAATCGACCCCCCCTCAATTGGACAGAGGACACACGCGATAATGCAAGTCACACAGCGAGGTTTATTTCCAGCTAGCTGGGGTCCGAGTATCTGCCCGACGCAGTGGGTTTCAACAAGGACCCTGAGCACTCAAAGCCAAGGGTTTATATAGCATCTTTAAAGCATCCAGTAATTTTCCATAGCTTCAAAGAGTATACATATCATGGGCTTGTTCCACATTCTGGGGATTTGACAAGATAAGCTGGCTTGTGCCCCACACAGTCGGCAGTTAACAAGATAAGCTCTTTTCAAACAGGACATCTGGTCCACACTCTGTTAAGGTCATTCAGAAAATGGCTTCCTTTCTTATGCTAACCTACTCTTACAGTATAAATGTCTAATCACTATATTGTATACCTAAAACTAAAATAATATTGTATATCAACTGTAGTTGAAAAATTAAAAAAGAAAAGGGAAAAACAGAAATCACATCTTATTTTTTCTCTACTTAAACAAATTCTGAGAGTTTCTCATTGCACCTGGAATAAAATTCAAGTCACTAGAAGACTTGGTCTCCATGAAAACTGGCTTCCTGTCTGTGTCTCGGACCTTATGTGCCATTACTATTCACTTTGATCACTATGTTCCTGTCACGCTGATCTTCCTTGTTGCTGAAACCCAAGCACATGCCCATACCTTACAGGCTTTGTACTTGCTGTTCATCTGCTTGGTACACTCTCTTCCCAGATCTTCACAAAGATAGGTTCCTTCTCATTCCTTGTATCTCAGCTCAGATATCACCTTTTCAGAAGAGTATTCACTCACCATTCAATCTAAAGTAGCCACCCACTGACTGTCTCTTTTACATCTTTTTGGCACTTACCAATCACTACAGGCATTAGTAAGACAGGGGGTTGTAATGGTGGCACTAAATCTTCTGAGATTTGGAACTCTGGTATAATTCAATTTAAAAATTGTAATTTAGCTTGGGACTTTTAAAAAGTTCTTTTTCTTTTCTTTGCCTCCATACCCTCAATGATTCTGTTTACTATACATTTACTATGCATACCAGTTTCAATGGTTCTGTTTACTTTGGCCCTTGCAGGGAGAGGTTTATCGTCAGTTTGGGATCCACTCCTGGCTGCAATTTAAATCTACATAACATATGCAAAGGTTGTGCTAACCAGTTTAACCACACCTTCCCCTACCCCAACTGACAAAGCCGAACTCAATAGAAAATTCCACTACAGGCTGAAGCAATTTACATCCTGGTTAGAAAATATAAGACTGTGCGGCCAGTTGGCTCAGTTGGTTAGAGCACAGTGCTCCTAATACCCAGGTCTCCAGTTTGATTCCCATGTGGGCCAGTGAGCTGTGCCCTCCACAACAAGTTAGAAAACAATGACTTGCCTTGGAGCTGATGGGTCCTGGAAAAACACACTGTTCTCCAATATTCCCTTTTCAAAATTAAAAAAAAAAAAAAGACTAAACAAAAACTCAAGGCAGTAGTTTCCAGCAGACTGCCCAGCTGACCCTCCTCCTACTTTAATAAATCTTTCTTCTGTATTTCTACGTGTGTTGTGAATTCACAACCTGCGAGTGAGCAACCACAACAGGCACACCTCGTTTTACTGAGTTTCATTTTATTGTGCTTCACAGATATTGCATTTTTTTACAAATGGAAGGTGAGACCCTCCACCAGCAACTTACTTTACTGAGGTGGTTTGGAAATGAACCTGCAATATGCCTATGTTTGAAATTTGTGTTTATTTTTTCAAATTGTCAGTTTCACCATCTACCAACTAAAATGTGAGCTCCAACAGAATAAATATTTTGTTTCTTTCCTCTATTCCCAGAGCCCAGAACAGTTTTGGGCACGTAACAGCCTATTCAAATATTTGCTGAATAAAGAAGTTAGAAGTGTTAAAAGGCCTCAGGTAATAACACTGGATTCTCTCAGATTTAGAGTTCAATCTCTCTTTTAAAAGATTTAATTTGAATAATAATAACATTCAGATATGTAATAATCCTGCTGCATCAAGAATTAGAAGCACTTTTCCAGGTTGCTCTTTGTTTTGTGCACGTGGACAAGCCATCTATGACACATGGATTGTTTTCTCCTTTTTTTTTTTTTTAATTTGTATTGGGGAATATTGGGGAACACTGTGTTTCTCCAGGGCTCATCAGTCATTGTCCTTCAATCTAGTTGTGGAGGGCGCAGCTCAGCTCCAAGTCCAGTCGCCGTTTTCAATCTTAGTTGCAGGGGACGCAGCCACCATCCCATGCGGGAATTGAACCGGCAAGCTTGTTAAGAGCTTGCACTCTAACCAACTGAGCCATCCGGCTGCCCCGGTTTGTTTTCTTCTTGGTAGCCTATTGAATTGTTTTCAAATGCTTTTAGGAGTGTTTTCTGATGCCCAACTGGTATTTCTTGAAATAAGATTGTTTTTACCTTGTTTGGTCTTGTTGAAGGAACTCATAGAATCTGGAGGCTAGAAATAAATGATAAAGATTAATTCATGGCTCTTAGAGTTTGTAAACAGGAACACAGCTAGGCAAAAACCCAGAAGTGTTCTAAAAAACGAAGGTAAGAGTTCTTATAGTGAAAAGTACATTCTTGAGAATTATAGGTTGTTCTGGTATTGGTCCAGGAGGGTCATCAGTCAGATGTCAGGTGGTCTGGTTACATGTGTCCCTCAGGTCATAATAAGGGGCTTATCTGGAGGTCTGGTATATGCCCAGATGTATGTCCAGGCATTGATGAAGGACTGGAAATTTCAAAAAGCTTAAGTTCCCAGGGTAGTTAGAATAAGAATAGAATCATTTCCTTAGGCCTCAGCCTACTTGATTTTAGTAATTTAGGAGATTGATTATAGTGACTCCTTTTTATTTCTTCACTCTATTCCTCAGTCTGGACACAAGTCAGCAGTCTTTCATAGAAACTTTATTTTGAAGTATTAAAATAATTTTGAGAGTCGATACAAGAAACAAGTTTATTTTCAAGAAGCTTGGTTTTCCTTTCCAGTTAGTTCCAGAAAAGTTCTGTTGAGATAAGGTGTTAGAAAGAATTAAGTACATTTCTGAAGGCATAACAAACCATCTTTAGGAAGCAGGAATACTGAACCGTAAATGTAAATGAAATGACCAATACCTGTGTTAACATTTTTATCCTAATTTTTAAAAAATCTATTGTGCTTTTTGGAAATGTTAGTATTTCCTTTTGTAACACCGCTGGTAATGTTAGCTTCTCATTCTCTATTTTTTTCCAATTTAGAATATAATCACTATTGAAGTGTTTATCCAACAGATTACATTTAAAACTGTACATTTAATTCTCTATCACTAAACCACTAGTATTATAAAAAAGAATATGCTGCAATGTTCAATTTATCAGCCTTAATTCTTAAAGGCCTTAGTGCAGTCCAATAAGATAGCCACCAGCCACAAGTGGCTACTGAGCACTTAAAGTGTGGTTAATCCAAATTGAAATGTACTATAAATACACACTGGCTTCTTAAGATTATAAAAAAAAGACCAAGTATTTTTTTTTCTTCTTTTTTTCCCAAGTCAAGTTGTTGTCCTTTCAATCTTAGTTGTGGAGGGCGCAGCTCAGCTCCAGGTCCAGTTGCCCATTGTTAGTTGCAGGCGGTGCAGCCCACCATCCCTTGTGGGAGTTGAACCATACGACCTTGTGGTTGAGAGGACACGTTCTAACCAAGTGAGCCATCCAGGAGCTCAGTTGCAGCTCAGCTTAAGGTGCCATGTTCAATCTTAGTTGCAGGGGGCGGAGCCTACCATCCCTTGCAGGAGTGGAACCCTCAACCTTATGGTTGAGAGCCCACTGGCCCATGTGGGAATCCACTGTCAGCTTTCGGAGTTAGGAGCACAGACCTCCAATAGCCTGAGCCACTGGGCTGGCCTGTGGATCAATGATTTTTTAATACAGGAATGTGAAATCGATTATTTCTATATCGATTACATGAAGAAATGATGTCTGGATATATTGAATTAAATAAATATATTAGTGAAATGAATTTCACCCATTTCTTTTTACTTTTGTAATATGTAGGGTTGCCAGATAAAATACAGGATGACCAGTTCCATTTGAATTTCATGTCTGCATATATTTTTAAAAACTTATTTAAGTGT
The DNA here is from genome assembly GCF_964194185.1 of Rhinolophus hipposideros. Lineage (NCBI taxonomy): Eukaryota > Metazoa > Chordata > Mammalia > Chiroptera > Rhinolophidae > Rhinolophus > Rhinolophus hipposideros. The sequence goes on from NC_138069.1 coordinate 9,528,136, forward strand.
GTTTTTTCCAGGACCCATCAGCTCCAAGTCATGTAGTTTCCTTTTTTTTTTTTTCCAAGTAGTTGTTTCAATCTAGTTGTGGAGGGTGCAGTTCACAGTGGCCCCTGTGGGGGTCAAACCCACAACCTTGTTGTAAACAGCACCCAGCGCTAACCAACTGAGCTAACCTGCAGCCCCTTGCATATATATTTTTTAACACTACAAATTATTTATCTGAAATTCAAATTTTAACTGGGTGTCCTATATTTTTATTGGCTACATCTGGTAAGTTTATTAATATAGCTACTAGAAAATTTTAAATTACAAATTAGCTACTTACTGTATTGAACAGTGAAGCTTTAGAATCACCTACTTTTTTTTTTTTTTTCACTTTTCTAAAAATTGGCGGTCAACTGTGAGTTAACTCCTGTGCAGAAATAACTAAACTCAGGAGAATATTTAATCCTAGGCTGGGATTGTCAATAATCTTGAAGTTAAATTTTTACATTTGTTCAAGTCGTTAAAGGACAACAAAAGGGCTTATGACAGACCAAATACGGAAAGGGCACTTGTACTAGAATTAAAAGTCACTGCTCCCAGCCTCTCCGTTGGGGAGCTAACAGTTCAGGTTTCAAAACAATCCCTGTCACTCTTACCAGGATGCGCGATGCCAAGGGCAGCGACCTAGCAGGGAGACCCGGGGCCAGCGGCAGTCCCCCCTGGGCCTCAGCAAACCGCTGTGAGATGGGGGCAGTATTTTTAATACTGGACTTGGGCCTCGCGGCCCGATCGCCAACGCGTCCCTTCCCCGGGCTCCGCCTGGGTCCGCTTGGCTCAGACACCGAGGTTACGAGTCCCGCCGTCTTCCGAAAGGCAGCCAGGGCTCCTCCGGTCGGAGCCTCGGGACCGAGTCCCAGGTGCTCGCAGAGGCCGGGACAGCCCACCCGCCGTCACGCGCGGCGCCAGCTCCGCCCCTGCGGGCGCCGCTCCGCGGGCGGCGGGGCGGGCCTTGCGGTCCAACCCCAGAACCCTCCTCGGCCTCGCGCCCTATGTAAGGCCGGTGGCGGCGGCGGGGCCGCTGTAGCGGCGGCAGCTCCCGGGCCTGCTCAGTCGGCCGACAACCGCGAGTCCGTCCCTCGCGCTGGCCCGCGGCGGGGGCCCTCTGCGCACGCGCGCACGCCCGCCGCGCCCCGCCCCCGCGCCCCACGCCCCGCCCCCGCGCGCCGCCGGGTCCCTACAGCCCGGGCCGCGCGCCTCGGGCTGTTGAGGGTGGCATGCGGGACTACGACGAGGTGACCGCCTTCCTGGGCGAGTGGGGGCCGTTCCAGCGCCTCATCTTCTTCCTGCTCAGCGCCAGCATCATCCCCAACGGCTTCAATGGCATGTCAGTCGTGTTCCTGACGGGGACGCCGGAGCACCGCTGCCGGGTGCCAGACACCGCGAACCTGAGCAGCGCGTGGCGCAACCACAGTGTCCCGCTGCGGCTGCAGGACGGCCATGAGGTGCCTCACAGCTGCAGGCGCTACCGGCTCGAGGCGATCTCCAACTTCTCGGCGCTCGGGCTGGAGCCGGGGCGCGATGTGGACCTGGAGCGATTGGAGCAGGAGAGCTGCCTGGATGGCTGGGAGTTCAGCCAGGACGTCTACCTGTCCACCATCGTGACCGAGGTGGGTGTCAGCCCCGGACCGGGGCCGGGGACCGGGCTGTGAGGACGACCTCCGCAGCCTTTGGCTTCACAACACCACCGCTCACCACCACCGCTCCACCTGCCCCCCCCCGCCCCCCGCAAGGTGTGAATTGATGCTGTCACTGTCATTCCCCCAGCTCGATACACACTGGTGATGGGCATTCATCCTCCAGCCAGGTGGCTCTGGAACGCCTAGCGCGGTGCCTTCCACCCAGAGCATTCCCCCTCACTGCACGGGTGTCAGGCTGGCCGCCCATCCTGATGGTCACGATACTGTCGGGCGCTGAGGAAGTGGGTCAAAGACTTCCTCTAGTTGGGGTGAGAGTGTTAAGGAACAGAGCCAGAGCTTGGGTCTAAGGACTCACCATGTTTCTTCCAGCCTCTTGGCATTTGTTCAGGAAAAAAAAGAAAAAGAAATACTCCTTTGTGAACTTTTAAAGTTCTGGGAAGCATGTGTACAAAACGGTTTCTTGCTCCTTTTTCCTGTTACTGCTTCTCCAGCTACCCTCACCCTAAAATGACAGTCTCATCACACCCTCTAAGGAATTGTTTACCTTTTACTCAGGGTTAGTTATCAGCCTGTTAGGCTCCATGCATCTGAAGATCCGTTCAGGGTGACTTGTTGACCTGGAATGTTATAACTAAAGTAGTTTTGTAGGATGTTTGGGAAAGCGTTTCTCATCCCCCAGTCCCTTGGATTTTTTGTTTTGGGTGGCTTTGTCTATTCCCTGGTGACCCCGCAGTCATTAGAGCTGGACATGTGACATGATGTTAATGGATGAGTGTGGATGTGCTTTGCATCTTATTCAGACACTGGCACTAACTCCCTGGAGTTTCAGGGGAACGGAACAAGCAGGGCAGTGAAAGAGCCCGCCTTGAAAAGCACTACGGTCCCCAAGTTCACTGAGTGTCAGATCAGGGATTTGCAGATTAGGGAAGGCTTCCTGGAGGAGGAAGCTTCTGGGTGAATCTGGGGTTTTCAGCTCAGCAGGTGCAAAGTTTTGAACAGCAAGAAACAACCTAGTGGCAGGGCAGAGTTCACAGGGGCTCTCTCAGCTGGTGACATTATTCTAGTGTCCTGCGGTGTTAACAAAAGAGACACTGAATAGAGGTAGCTGACTGTGCTTTGTGGCCCAAGAGTCCACAGAGAATCAAAACTTCCAGTCATCACAAATCTTCGATGCTAGCCTCACAAGAGAGCTGGTCACCTTTCTAGAAGACAATGAGAATTGTGAAAGCAGAGACTGCCCCTCGGGTTGCAGGCAGAGGCTGTAGAGGGAAGCCGTACCCCATGACACAGGAGTCCCTACAAATTCTGCTTCTGGCTGCTCATGGAACAGGGGGGCAATGATGTCAGAAGAAGCGCATGGCATCTCTGGATTTTACCCTGGTCCCTAGGGTCCCTTGGCAGTTTGTTCTAGTCATCTGCTCTTGCTTCACTGAAAATGTCGGTGGCACTGTGAGCTCCCAAAGGCTGGCCCTTTTGGAAGGGTCCTTGAACTATGTTGCTGCCAGTGTCAGTCTTTCCTTTTTTATATTTAGTCTATTTATTTCACTGTCTTGGCAGTTTCGTAAGAGCTGTGTGCCCTTTCCCCTACTAACAGGTTGTCAGTCTTTGCTGGGAGGCTAGATTAATACTTTACTTAGCCCTTTGTTTGGGGATGTTGGAAAGGCTGACCTGACACTCAAGGCTGCTTGTTCCTCTCAGGTGAATAGGCACTGTTGGAAGCTGTTGCATTAACATTTTTCTCAGGCCCATTTTCTTTCAACCCAGACCTGGCCTGCTGACCATTGCAGTTAGTCCCGTGCCTGCAGAATGTCCCCAGGCCTGCCCTCTACCCCATGTCGTAGGTAGAGGTGTTTCTAAGTATACTGGTATTGATTTCCTAGATGTGTTTTCCAACAGAAGAAAACCTCAGGTCTTCTGTATGATACTTTGTTGAAGTTAAGGTGTGTACAGGTACTACAAAAATTAGTGGTAGATTTACATCTTTGCATCTCCCACGGGTCTTGACATGATGTTGGATACAGAAAGGGATACTCAGGAAAATTTTTGTTGAATGTATTAATGAATCATTTAAGAAATCTTCTTTAAAGTTTGAGAACTGAAGAAGAAAAAGACCGTTTAATTCATAGAAGTGAAACGTGGGGGTGGTTGAAAAGCATTGACTGAATATTTTAAAGGAAATGTAATACCCTGCCCCCACAGACTGGGGCTTACCCACATGTGGATCTCTCACCAGGTGCTAGGATTGGTAGAAAGAATGGGACACTGCTTAGGAGGTGAAGGGGGATGTTCTCCCATGTTTCAGGCATGGTTTAGCGGCCCACATGGATCTGTCCTGGCCCTTCTCTGGTTCCTCGGTCATCCCTGGCGTTGGGGATCAGCCACCCCACCATGCAGCTCCAGAGTGCTTCTTGGCCCAGGACTGCACCCCCCTCTGGGAACCTGGGTAATTTCTCTGGCGGCCTACGCCACCTGCATGTTGGTGTCTCCATAGCCCAGCCTGTAGCCAGGAAGTTTCGTTTTGAAACTTATAACTCTTCTGACACCCACCCATGACCTGTGTCTGTTCAGCTAAGACCTGACAATCCTCTGTGTCCCCTTGCCCCCAGCCTGTCTCTGTTTCCCAGAAGCCCCCTGCCCTAGCCCTTGGCAGCGCTCGGACTCATTCCCTGTTGTCCTAGAAAGCCTCGTGGTCTGGCCTCGCTTTTCTACCAGCCTTACCTCACGCGTAGATATTTTGGAAGATAAGAGAGTCCCCACTGTTGTCCGCAAGCCCACAGCACCTGAAGGGAAGGCCACGTCAACCAGGGAGGTGGGCTGGGCTGACTCTGGGGTGGGGAGTCCGCCCAGACCTTGAGCTTGTGCCTCACCACTGTGCCTTCGCTGACTTCTCTACCTTAAGGGACTCGCAGACCCTCATCCCTGCCTTGGCAGCTCCCGGCAGACCAGGGAAGCCGCTTGCTGGGCCCTGGAGCCCCTGTGCACCACAGTCATAGCACACCCAGCCGGCCGGGTGGTCAGACTGACCCCGTCTCTAGCTGCCAGAGAACTCACACCCTGGGTCAAAGGTCTGACAGCTGACACAGGGAAGCACTGACGAAGCAAAGAAAATCTGTCCTAGAGATTGAAGTTCAGGGTTCATCTGGGCTTTGGGCAGCCAAACGGAAAGACCAAGCCCAAAGGTGTTGAAGGTTCACAGCCCTTTTATTCATCTGTTTACTCACTCACTCACCTGTGTATCAAACAGCTACTCAGCCTGTTCTCTGCAGGGCACTGCCAGGCATTGTACAGGATATGGTAGCAGATACTTCTCCTTGCCCTGACAACCGTGGGACCAGGATCTGCCATTGATTGCAGCAGGAGGCAGGATGAAATGTGTGTAGTAATACATAGCATTCGGTAACAGGTGGTTTGACCATTGAAGCAGTCAGGCCGGGTACATCTCAGGGAAGAGCTTTTGCCCTCTGGGCATAAGCCCTATCTCTTTTCCCTTCCAGCCATCTCACAGATAAGAACATTTAGTCCCAAGAAACTGCATCATTTCTATACTTCCCAGAACTGAAAAGCAGCACCAATTACATAATGAGTACAAGAGACACACTTCTCTCTCTTAACATTTTTAACGACTTTATTGCAGTATAAATGACATGAAATAAACTGTACAGAACTAAAGTGTGCAATTTGAAAAGCTTTCGTGGATTTGTATGTCCATAAAACTATCACCGCTAGAGAGGTACACTTCTGACCAGGAAAGATGGCAAGTCTAGGCGCCCTGCCAGAGTTGCTCCGAGATTTTTTCCTCGGACCCTCCGCTTTCACAACTCACCCAGCTAAGTGGTCATGATGACTCATGACCTGATCTTAAACCCACACATTTTGTTCTAACTTTACTACCTGTTGTCATCAGCCACTACAGCTCATCCCACACATGGATGAGCTGGTTTGTAGTTGCTTTAGTCATGGCTGGGGAACCAGGAGCTCAGTGTAGGAACACTAGATTCCTTTGTAAACACAGCAAGCCGGGGTACATCACCTGGAGTCTGTGGGCTTCTTATCCCACCCTGTTCAGGAAGATTCAGGCCAAGTCCCGGAGTCCACTACGGCCTAGCTGGTGGTTGACAGGGAAGTGGGTGGGTTGCCTGGGTGGGACTTAATCCATGCCTGCCCTTGTGTTTATTTTTTGAGATCTATTACCTTTCCTGACCCTACACACAGGCCCCCTGTGGCCAATAGGAAGTGTTAGCCCATGTTTGCTTTTGGAGGGCCCAAAGCCAGGCCCTGAGAATTGTTAAGAATTGTCAGTGGTGGGTAGAGAGCCCAGACACTCCAGGGAGTTTCCCCCCTCGCCCGGAGTAAGGACAGACTGAATCAGGTGGCAGGGGTGAGGCTGCGGGAGCTGGAGACGTGCTCCGGGGACCTCTCCCAAGATGAGCACTGTCGTCGCCTTGTCTCCTGCAGAGCATAGCCTGTCCTGTTCTCAGGTAGCACCTGGCCCTTCCAGGCCACATTTCTCCAGAAGCCTATATTGGGAGACCTGATGGGGGTGGAGGGCCCACCCCAGAATTCCCTGCAGACACCCCTGTGGATTTCTAGTCTGGCTCAGCTGTGTTCGTCCCCAGCCCTCATGAGAGACCTGTTGAGAAGCAGCTACTGACTATTCATTTCTTTAATCTTTTGCTACAAAAGTGATGCATGCTAGCTGAGAGCAGATTCCATCTGATCAAGAACAGATCGCATGATCCCGGCCCTGAAGCTCTGCCTGACACCCTCCCTAACACGCAGGCGCCAGCACCCGTCACCGAGGCCCTCATCCCCCGGCTCCGACTCCCCTGCCACTCCTGTCCTGACCTGAGCAGCCGAGTCTGGATGGGGGCTGCCCTAGGAGCACGTACCCTCTTAAGAGATGGTGTCTGGGTGCTGCCACCCCTGAGGCTGCGGAGGTGGGAAGGCTGCCATCGCCTGAGTATCCAGACCTTGGTGCTCCGAAATACTGGCTTCCTGCTAGTCTGGACTTCCCCTGGATGTAGGAGTTGGAGACCCTACACTGTTCCCTGGGGCCGGGACCACCTCCATTCTCAGCCTAAGGGCTGCCCTCTAGCCCTACTGAGGTGCCCAGAGGCTGTGTGCACACACTGCCCAGCAGGGCAAAGAAGCAGACTTGTGTTTTCCCGTGCTGTCACTAGCCTTGGAAGCCACACACTCCCCCCCGCCTCTGTGTATTACCAGGGAGCCCACAGACTGCCCAGAGGGCAAGCCAGCAGCCTGGTGCCAGGCAAGCAAGGGTCTGACTTCCCTAGATAGAGGGTGGCCCTCTCGCTCACTGCTGAGTGCCCTCTTTCTGTTCTGGGAAACGTTTCTCTGGGAACCACCAAGCTTCCTGTTTTGCTGGTCTTCCTTCATTCAGCTCCTTGTTAGGCTCGGCGACCTCACATCTAAGTGTTCAGCTGCTTCCATATGCCCGCAGACCTCTATTCATGGTAACGATCAGTGGAGCCGCACATCGGGTACTGGGAGACGCCAGCAGTGTAGCTGGTTCCCTGCCCCAGCCCCTGCTTTACAAATGAAGACACAATGCGGGGTGGAGAGGGGGATCTTATCTGAGGTTGGATAATCAGTTAACAGTAGAATAGAAACTAAACCTCAGTTTCTTGACTCCCAGCTCAGAGCTCTTGGCTATAACTGGGCCTGGTGTTGTCAGCGCACCATCAGGGATCCCAGCTCTAAATGTCACCAGAAGGACCTAGAGGCCCAGGGTGGAGACCTGAGCGGAGCTGAAGGAGCAGATCCACGTGGTGTATCCCAGGCCCACTGGCCTTGGTCCCTTGAGGGATGCCTCGACCCTTAGAGCCCCAGAACCCTGCTCCAGAGCCACTCCTGTGCCATTCCTGCCACTGGCCTGAACCCCACTGAAAGGGTGCCCTGCCCCGTCCACAGCCCTGGGCTCTGCCCAGATTCTTCAGAGCGACCATGGGAGGCCGCACCTTCTCCTGGAGTGGAACGAGGGCCGAGTACCTCCTCAAATTGGAAGCAAAACAATGGAGCTGAAAGCTGTGAAAAACTGAATGGGGAGGGAGCCCACGATCCCTGGGGGGCACCTGCTCTCCGGTTGGCTGCCCAGAAGCGCCGTCTCCTGCCTGAGCTCCCACACTCGCGCGCTCTGGAAGCAGAGGGGACAGAGATGCAGGAGTTCTGATTGCATTTCCTGAGAAGCCTACATTTCAAACACTTTTAAAAAGAAGTGAGTGATACGTCCCTTTGCTCCTCTTGCAGTGGAACCTGGTGTGTGAGGACGACTGGAAGGCCCCGCTCACGACCTCCTTGTTTTTCGGGGGTGTGCTGGTGGGCTCCTTCATTTCGGGGCAGCTCTCGGACAGGTAAGAGGGGGGTCTACCTCCTGCAGCTGCAGGGGACCCAGCAGTGAGCAAGGAGCGTGTGTGTGGGTGTGCCTGGCCCTTGACATCAAAGGGTAGCGTTCTTTAGCCCAGGGCTTTGTGTTTTAAAAGAAGGGGAAGCCTAATCTACAAACTCTGCACCTAGTAAAGAGCCAACAGCCTCCCCTCCACAGTTCTTGCTGAGCTGAATGTATCCATGCTGGATCAATTGGATTTGACCAAGAAATATGTCAGGATTCACTTCTGCACCAGCCGGGCTTTCCCAAGGTGAGTCCCCGAGCAGGGGAGAAGTAGACACCACACACGTGAACGGAAACTGTTTTGCAGATCTAAGGAGTACCCGCCTCTTCCCAAAGCCATTGCTTTCTCTACAAGGTGAGAGGAAGTCTCGCTAATCAGTAGTGGCATCCTGGACAGAAGTCTTGTGTCCACAGGGCTGATGCCCCTTAGCTAAGATGCCTGTGGATATGGCCTTTACTCCACAACAAGCAGGAAATGGGCTGTTTTGACCTATAAGCAGGTTACTTGTGTATCTTAAAGGCTCTTAACTCAAGGTCCATTCATGACTCAGGGAGTTCAGTACTCCCTGTGCAAATTGTATGCAAAATTTTAGAGATGGTCTGTGAGCCTTTTTCTGGAGAAAGGTCCATAGTTTCAGTGAAGTTCTCAGAGGGGCCTGTTATATTGTATCTCCCTACCCCCAAGGTTTGGAGTCTGTCAGAGAAGCCTCTGGGGAGCGGAGCGGCCTTCAGCAAGGTCCTTGGTCACACCGTCCCCCAGTAGAGAGGAGTCCCAGCGCTGTCCCAGCTGGTTGGGGTCTCTAATAGAGAAGTTCAGGATGAGACTATCATTCTACCTTTAGAACAAGGCTCGTTTATCCTGTAGCACAGATTCAGGGTGAAGTTTTGGCACGTTTATATCTATGGATTATTGTCCTTACTGGAGAAGTCCATTTCTCACTAAATTTGTCTTTTCTAAAATGTCATCTAGCGATTGAAAAAAGAGACAAACTCCCACGGTCACCAGTGAGCATTAGAGTTCAGTGGGCCACGATCACGATTAGCTGAGACACTTGCCCCTTCCGGGAAAGGCCTGTGCTTCCCCAGATCCTTAATCTAGCAACAAGCACCCGCTGATTACTGACATTTATTTAACAAACACATAGCACCTACTCTGTGCCAGACACTCATAAGCACTGTGCAAATTAAATAACAATAATAAGTTAATCTTCATAACCCTATGAAGTAGGAAGTATTAGTATTCTCATTTCACAGATGGGGAAAATGAAACCAGAGGAGTTAAATGACTTGCGCAGAGTCACACAGCTGGCACGTGGCAGAGCGAGGGTTTGGGCCCAGAGAGTGTTGATCCTCTGTTTTGTATGGACTGCTGTTCTAGGCTCTGCTCTTCTAGACCGTACCTTCAAGCAAGGCAGGAGGTATTAAACAACTAATTGAGGGAAGCACTTGCCATCCTTGGTGAGGCAGAAACATGCAGGCTGCTAAGAGAGGCTTTGACCAAGGGGGCCGGGAGAGGCTGCCCTGAGAAGGTGAAGAGTGCTGGGAGTTGAAAGGTGAGGAGAAATTAGCCATTAGGGGGTGGGGAGAGGAAAGAGCGTTCTGGGCACAGAGAGCAGCATGTCCTTAAGTCTAGACTCAAGAAGAGGCGTAGCACACATTAGGAACTAGAACAGAGTCCCCTGTGGTGGAGAGATGGTATAGAGACGAGGTGGGGAGGCAGGCAGAGGCCAAGCAGAAGAGCGGGTGGCTTAGCAGATGGCAGGAGTTGGGCTGTAGTCACAGAGCAGTGGGGAACCATTGAGAGTTTTTTGAAGTGGAAGTGTGACATAATCAGATTTACAATTTTGAAAAGATTATTTGATACCTTTGTGGAGAAAGGATTGAAACGAAGAAGAGGGGTTGTGGAGAGACCAATTCAGAGGTGAGCACCGTAATTTATGCAGGACATGGTGGTGGCCTGGGCTTGGCTGAGTGTGGTGGAAACGGAGAGAAGTGGTAGGAGGGCAGGCCAACAGGACTTGGCTGTGGGGTGGATGGGGGAGTGAGGAAAGGAAGGTTTGCAACCTGGACAACCGGTAGGTGATGATACCCTTCTCTGACAAAGCGCTCTGGAAGAGGACCGTGTTTGCAGAAGAAGATGGTGAGTTGAGTTTGAACCTACTGAGTCCGGGATGATAGGAGATGCCTAAGTGGAGGAGGTGAATGTGCAGTTGGATAGTATGGATACGGTGCTCTGAGAGGTGTGGGCTGGAGAAACACATTTGGGACTTGTCAGCTCATAGACTCCTCATCACAACCCCAAACATGGATGAGCTTGCCTGGGAAGAGTGTACAGTGAGAAGAGGGGTTGCCCGGGACTGAGCTCAGAGGCCCTCCAGTGGGATGGTGGGAAATCCCTTCTCTCGGGGATGAGTAGTGAGACTTCGATCTGAAAAGCAAGGAGGAGTTACCCCAAGTGCAAAGTTGAAACTCAGTACATTTTTCTGGGTCAACTGTGTCATGGGTTAGGTAGGTTTGTGGGCGAGCCTGAGAACCCGGTTACCACGTAACACGCAGTTACCTGAGGGAAGTGTTCCCAAAAGACCTGCTTCCAAGGCAACGAAGGAAATTTAATGAATATGTTAAGGACCACCTGAGTCTTCAGAAGGGCTAGTACAGTGTTTTTCAAAACTTAAAAAATCTTGTCAGCGAACTACTTCTTTTAAGTAGGATCATTAGAATTCAGTAAATGAAATATAGCTGGAAGTGTGGCTGTTCTGGCTGTGTCCCCTGCCTTCACACTGTGAAGCCACCCCTCAAGCTTGTTTGCACCCCCACGGGAGGCCCAAGGCTCTGTAGGGTGGACAGTTTCTCATCTCATTACATCTAAGTACGCCAGTTCAAAAACCCAAGCCAAACAACTTACCTGAGAGCAGTAGATTTATGCCCTCAACTTGTTGTCTAGTATACCAGCAGTAACTTTTTATATCAGACAGAGACTCAACCTTCTTTCTGGAATATAAATAAGGCTGAAATTCAAGATTAATAAAATAATCCTGGATTGTCAAAGCCTTTTATCTGACATAATATTAAGTTACTTTTAAGTGCGTGAATTACAAGAAGCACAACCCTGGGAAGAAGTAGACTGATGTTTCCTGGTATTGTAGGCATGTGTGTGTTTGATGTTTTGTTGACAGAGTTTCAAAGTGAGTGTTTCTAGCCCCATTCTGGACTGCCAAGGACTGGTGCTATGAAAGCATTCCCCTGGGTCTTTTTCTCTCCCACCGTCCCAGGGAGGCCTTGGGCGAGGAAGGCGGGGATAGAGGTTACAGCCATCTGCCTGCAGTAAGGGACCACCCTTGGATGGCATGTAGGGTGCTCTGTAACAAGAAAATGCAGTGGGAGTCAGAGGCTCCTTCTAGACCAGGGTTTCCCAACCTTGACCCTATCGACATTTGAGCCAGAGAATTCTTTGTTGTAAGGAGCTATCCTGAGCATTTTAGGATGTCTAGAACATCTCTGGCCTCTACCTACTAGATGCCAGCAGCACCCAAAAAGACAAAACACACAAACATGTTACAGTGAGTAGAAGCAGCACACTCATGATCATGGCCACAAGTCCCCCGTGTAGTGTGGCTCCGCCCACCTCTGCAGTCTCCTTGTGAATAACTGGCACCAGTCGTTCTGTTCTGTCCCGTCGCGTTCGTCATGCCACTCCAGCCACAGTTGTGTGTGCTCTTCTCAATCTGAAGCATTCCGCACCCCGCCCTCGTGTCCTCCTGTTACCAGAGGGTAACTCAGGGTCTTTTGTGTCTTTCCTTCATAGCACCTATCAGAAATTGTCCTCATATGTCCTCATTAATGTTGGTCTCCCCACTATCCTGTGAATATTGAAAACGTAGTCCTTGTCCGTATTTCCCATTGTCAACAACTGCTCTTCTTTGGGGCCTCATGTCAGTGTCCCATCATCAGGGAGACCCTCCCTGAATGCCCGCGTCCCCCGTCCGGGGTAGGTTCCCTCGTTGTGTCGCTTACAGATCTGCGTGCTGATCCTTCAGTGCACTTGTTTCAGTGTGTAACTGTACATTCAGTAGTGTGGTTGTTGGACTAAGCGTGATTACCGTCTGCCTCACCACCTATAGACTATAAGGTCCCTGAGGGCAGAAACAGTGTCTTTTTTTATTCAGATATACCCCTATTGCCTGGTATATAACAGATGTTCAAACAAACATTCACTGATTGAAAAGGGGTGTCGTCAGCCTGCTCTGGGCCAACTCGGGCCGAATCTGATGGTTGACCTGCCAGTGGCGCTGTCTTTAAAAACAAACAAACAAAAAAACACAACTTTTTTTTAAAGGAGGGCACTGCTCACAGTGGCCCATGTGGGAACCGAACCGGCAACCTCGGTGTTATTAACACCATGTTCTAACCAACTGAGCTAACTGGCCGCCCCAAAACCAACATTTTTTAAATTTAAAAATGAACAAAAGTAAGAAAACCACACAGAACCAATGTGTGACTTGATGACTTATTCCAGGGAAATAACCTCATAACTACCACCAAGTCAAGAAATAGAACTTTGCTCGCCACCAAGAAGCCCTCCCCCAGAAGTAACCACTAGCCTTTTACAATAATTACTTCCTTGTGGGGTTTTTTGTAGTTTCATCATTCAAATGTGCATCCTTAAACACAAATTTAGCGTTGCCCACTTAAAAACAATTTGATATGTCTTCATCTACTTAATCTAGGGACTCTCCTTCCATCCCTTCCTTTGCCTTACAGTTGATTTTTTGAAGAACCCTGGGCTGTTCCACTTGTTGAGTTTCCCAGAGTAGATTTGGCTGATTGCATACTCACGGTACAGTTCAGCATATTCCTCTTTTCTCTGCATTTCTTGCAAATTGGCAGCTGGATCTAGAGACTTGATCAGATCCAGGTTCAGTCCCTTTGGCAAGACTATAGAATTCATGCAATGTTCAATTGTCTCTTTTTATGATGTTAAACAGTCATAGAAATACAATGCCCATGTCTGTTCATTCACTGGGGGTTGTAAAATGGTGATAGTCTAATTTGATCCCTTCTTTTTAATTCCGTAGCTGTCAGACTTTTATAAAATGATACTTCCCCTCATCTATGATTCATTACTGTTCACATAGTTTACATAGGAAAGTCAGGACAAGTGTTTCTTTCCCGTTATTTACCAGATTTCATTTATAATGAATTGTTTCTCCATCACCCTCTTTTTAAAAAGAACATACATTATGTGTGTATAGATTTACACATAATAAATGTGTCACAATCCTTGGTAATCATCATCATAATTGTGGCACTGCGTTTTCGGCACCGCTGGTGCCTGTGCCACACATTGGTCCTGAGGAGTGGGCTGGGGTGTTACAGCATAGGCGCTGGGAGACTGGGACGTTCCCTGCACCCGGGGTCCTGCCTGCACTGTCTGTGACCCCTACCTGAGTGGCTCTGGGGAAAGCCCCTCTTGGTGGAGCCCATTCCTGCCGTCTTCTCCCCACTGCTTGTGTCACTCCCCTTTCCTTCCCAGGTTTGGTCGGAAGAACGTGCTGTTTGTGACCATGGGCATGCAGACGGGCTTCAGCTTCCTGCAGGTCTTCTCCAAGAACTTCGAGATGTTCACCGTGCTGTTCATCCTTGTAGGCATGGGCCAGATCTCCAACTATGTGGCAGCATTTGTCTTGGGTATGGCCATCACGTCGGAATTGAGCACTTGACGCTGTGTTTCACCATCCTCTCTACTCACTTTCTGGAGACAGCTCTGATACCCCTCGAGGGAAAGTGGCCTCTAGCAACGCTGAGCAGGGCTTCTTGGAGAACCCAGTTTGCAGTCAGGGAAACTGAGTGCATCAAGGCTCAGCCTTGGGTCCCCAGCAGCACCATAGCCTGACTGCTGCATTCCAGGCCTTTTCTGGCCTCTGAGGTCGCATTAGTACTTCATGACCATTGTACTAGAACTCACCCAAGATCATCTATCAAAAAAAGGGCTGCCACTGCCCAGGGCTGAGGTAGTTAAGGAAAGAGGGAAGTATGACATAAAGAACAAGCCTGGCAAGATTGGCAGGCTCACCAAGGAAGAAAACTGCCTCTTCTGCAAAACGTTGTGGCCAGTGAAGTCGACTGGCAAGAGTGAATTGCTAGGCGTGGGCTTTGGTCATGTGAGCTTTGGGGTTGGCATTCAGAGTTCACACTGCAGGCCTTTGGCCTGTTCTCACTGAAACATTGCCAGTCTCACTGTTTGGAGGACTCTAACTCTAGCTTATTGGTCTTTGGCTTCCTTGGGCTGTATTGTTGAAAGGATTACGTCTTTCTTTTCACACTTAACATACTTTTTTCCCCTTAAAGTTTAACAGTCAGCATGTGCAGCCTTAGTAATGACTTCCCCTTTAATGAATTCTTCCTCATGTGAGGATTAAATTTTGAGGCCTAACATGGCATCTTTAGCGTATGGCTTTGGGAAGCGATGAAGTTTGGGATGCGAGAACTGTCGCTGAGGAGCCTGCGAGGGTTTCCCTGAGGCACCAAGCAGACGGTCAGACAGGATTGGGTTCAGAATCCCATCCCGCTCTAGGGCTTGGGAACGTAAGAGATAATTCTAGCTGCTTTCGTGTCTTTATGTTGAAAATTATACAAGAGAAGATTAATAAGGAAATCACCTAAACTAAAATGCTAATACTCCTCCCTTGTTTTGAACAGGAACAGAAATCCTTGGCAAGTCAGTGCGTATTATATTCTCTACGTTAGGAGTGTGCATATTTTATGCAGTTGGCTACATGCTGCTGCCACTGTTTGCTTACTTCATCAGAGACTGGCGGAAGCTGCTTCTGGCGCTGACGGTGCCCGGGGTGCTGTGCGCGGCGCTCTGGTGGTGAGTGTGGCCTTGTGCCCAGAGGTGGCCACGGGCAGGATGTCTTCTTTTGGGCCTTCACTAGGGGACAGGAGCAACTCACAAATCCTTGTTTGGGCTCCCAGAGACCGGAAGTATAAATATTTATAAGTTGTCTCAGAATGTTTTCTCCATACTCAGAAAAGCCAGAACCAAACAAAGTCTCAAGAGATCAACAGACTTGTTCTCAGCCCTGGGCTGGATAGATTGGAGTCCAGGGAAAGGAAGAATCAGTAGTGCAAGATGATGGAGTCCTGCATGACCTCCAGGAAATTATAAGACCACAGGACAGGACAACATAGGACAGGACAACATAGGCCCTGCTTTTGGCTGCATGTTGCCAAGGCCTCAGCCACAGGCACTGGAAGAAGAGGGAGAGCAGTGCAAGCGAGAGTCCTCAGGGGAGCAGCACGGAGGAGGCGAGGCTCCATCTGAGCCTCCAAGACCGAGGAGTTGCACAGGCGGACAGGAAGGCTGTCTCACACTGAGACAGGGAGCACAGCAGAGGGGTTGAGGCAGGGATGGTGAGAGCATGGCTCCCACGTGTTGCTGAGACATTTCAGAGCATAGTGGGAGAGGATACAGAGCACAGGTTGGGTCCTGGTCATGACTGAAGGGCAGGGGCTACCTAGTGAGGTAGAAAGTAAGATCTACAACATCCCAAAGCACCTCGGTGCTTTAATAAGCATAGGTAGAGAGTCTAACAGGTCAATTGAATGAATCCATGGGGGGTGAGGAAAAACTAGAGGCTAAGAGACCAGTGTAGAAGCTTCTGTGGATGCCATAGACAAGCAGGGAAGTGCAGCCCGGCAAGGGTCTAGGCTGGTCTGAGCCCACAGTGGAAGCCAGGCTTCAGGCGCCGTCTAGCACCGGTCTCCTTAGTGTCCAGCAGGTGGCACTACTGCTCTTCAGAAAGGGAGGTGGCCAGCCTGTGGAGGAGCCCCATGGAGTGCTGAGTGCCGGTCCCTCCAAATTTTGTGCACTCCAGTACTGAAAAGCTCACTCTTTAGGTCATTACTGGCTGTAGTATGGACCATCTCTGCTTCTGTCTTGGAAACCCCAAATATTCCCTAAACCTAGCTTGATTCTGAAACCCCATTTCCCACCTCTACTTAAGCTCCTCCTGGGCTGTTGGGCAGGAAAACCTCAGGGCGTTGCTCCTTATACTGCAGGTTCATCCCTGAGTCCCCCCGATGGCTCATCTCTCAGGGACGATTTAAAGAGGCAGAGATGATCATCCACCGGGCTGCCAAAATCAATGGCATCGTCGCACCCTCGACCCTCTTTGAACCAAGTGAGGTAAGCGCTACATGGGAGCTGGTGGGAGGGTCTTGGTGACCATGATTTGAGGGAAGCACAACAAAGGCCAGAAGCCCTCCCTTCACGCAGGACCCCAGTCCTCCTTGCCCAGCCCTGCTGCCCCCACGGCAGGCCCTGTTAAAATTCAGAAGCTTGAGGAGAAGGTTCCGACCGCCTCAGTCTCTCCACTTTTCCCGTGGGTTTTAAGTTTTCATACGTGATATACATCTTTTCTAGATAATCATATAGTCTAACCATTACTTTTAATAATAAATACTCTGTGAGTAATGGGCCTTTCATGAAGTTGGCATTTTGGAAAATAATTATTTCTTATACTTACGTAGTTTCTGATTGTAAAAAAATAATACAAAAATTTGAAGCCAAACGAAACTTGGAGTTAGTTGTGTTTCTTCTCCCTCCGCCCGCCAGTGGTTAGCTGTTTACTGCATGATCTTGCAGCCAGGTCCTTTTTGATATCTGCCCCTTTGTCCTACCCCGACCCAACCCTCCCTGCAGACCCTATTCTCTCGCCATGAGGGATTTCCTGGCTTTGCTTCATTCCTGTGTGTCGCTTCTCCTTGTTCTCTCTCCTTCCACCCTCTCAGCAGGCAGTTCTCTTCAGTCTCATGACTATAAAAGAGGTTGGACATTGCACTTGCTGACAGGGTTGTGGGATGTGCGTCTGCTCTGACAGGAAGATGGGACTGGCTGTGAGAACAGCTACCAGCAGTCCTGCCGCAGTGTGCGTGGAAGGCATGTTAGAGACACTCAGGACTCAACATGCAGGCCTGGGGCTTGGGAAAGAGAGGCCAGTTATTATAGGCCCCAGAGAAGCCACTAGCTGCTGCCAGCCCTGCCAGCCTCATAGTTAAGTGACAAGCAACCACTCTCAGCACGGATTGGAAAGGGCTCTGGTGTACGAAGGTCAGGGCAGGAGTAGATGGCAGAGACGGCTTTTAAGTGAGGTAGCTTTGGTGGCTTTTCAGTGAGGGTCAGTCTGGGTGATCCCATAAGGCCCACTGGCACCCCTGAGGAAATGAGGCTATTTCAGGGGATACATTAAGTCAAAAGTTGACCTTTTGTTGAACTGCTAACTTGGGAAAAACAAGCTCCAAAGCTGGGTTTGCTTAAGAAAGCAACATCAGTGTGTTTAGACGTGTGGTTTATTAATGACCTTGGCTGTGCTGACTTTCATAGGAAGTTACTTTGGGTGAAGCTGAGGTCAATTTTCCTGTTTTGCTATTTGAAATTTTTTTGGTTTTGGAAGTAGACCAGTAATGACATGGTATAAAGACTGGAAACATTAACTCTTTTAAAATATCAGATCAATAAACTACATGGCCAGTTTCTCTCTGACCCAGAGGGCAGGGATCCAGCCTTGGGAAGGAATGCTCAGAGGCCTCCCTGGAACGTGGCCACTGATGGAGGCCGGGGGTGGTGCCTCCGCCTTGGCTGTGTCGCCTGAGGGACTGGTCACCTATTCTGCCTCCTCATTTTTGTTCACTAATTTGCTATGGACAAAGCCTGGGGAAGCCTTCCACTGGCTAAGATACAGTCATTCCACTTACTCTTCTTTTCAAGAAAGAAACAAAGCACTCCCCAACTCACAGACACAGAAAGCTCAGATGCCAGGGTTCCAGGTATGTTATTGGGTCTCTGAGTCTCCGACCTTCTCTCCCTCCTGTGCCCTTGTCCTATCGTTCCTGCAGCTGCAAGACCTAAGGTCCCAGAAGCAGCAGTCCCACAGCATTTTGGATCTGCTCCGAAGCCGCAACATCCGAATGGTCACCATCATGTCCATAATTCTGTGGTGCGTAATGGAGACCTGCCGAGGCTTCCAGACAAAGCCCATGGCAGTGGTTCTCATGCCTCTCGCTGGCAGATATGTCTCAGACCAAAACAGAAAGCCTGTGTGATCAGAGAGCGAAGAGCTGTGCCTTGCGATCAAAGAAATGAACATGTCACAATTCTTAACTTGACGGAATCTCAGAAAAGGAGAATGAAAACCTCTGCGTGGGCTTGTTTTTGGGAAATAAGGGATCTTTGGGAATCCCTCCAGGTCCTGAGGTGAATCCTTGCTCACTCTGGCCCTAGTGTAGTTGTTCCTGTCCCCTGTGCCTCAGACAGTGACTGAGGAAGACAGGTGAGGCCCTCGAGAAGGCTCTAAGTGGAGATGTCATGTTCTTTCAGTGACAGAGGCTGCTGAGTACTTTCTGGCGATGTGGAAGCAGGATCCCTCCCTCTGGGATGTTCGGAGACTGTCCTGGAGGTAGTGCCATGGCCCAGGTGTCCTCGTCAGTTTCCTTCTAATGAGGCATTTCACCAAGTTTGTCAAGCAGGGATCTGAGTTACCAGAGAGAGGGAACACATCCGAGTGCCTGGAGAGTGCTCGCTCAGTGGCCAGACCCTCGGGATTCCGGGCCACTGCCTGGTCCTCCTGGGTGAGGAAGGCGGACTTCATCTCAGAGTCCCTTTTACTAGAGTCAGCCAGCCTTGGGACAGCCACCTATTTTGCTCACTGGGGTTTATGAGTCACCCATTTCCAAGGAATGGCCCAGGAGCCCTCAGGGCAGTATGCCACCCAGGAGCCGGCGTCAGACAGGGCCAGCATTCAGTCTGCACCACAGACCTGCCAGCCTCTGATGCGTCACCATTCTGTGGTTCACACGGGCTCCTGCTGTGAATTCCCCAGAACTTCTGCATGTGCCCTTTCTCTGATTATACCAGCTGTAGTTTCAACCTGCAGATGAGTCCAGTCTGACCCACAAAGGTCTGGTTTGCCAGAGAGAATGCCCACTGGGGACAGGGACCAGGCCGGGAGACATGCTGAGAGACGATGTGGTGACCCCCCCATTGGGAGCTCCCTCTCCTGTCCGTGAGCACCACGGCACAGTCAGCTGCCTCTGGCCAGCCTCTTCCCGCCTGGTTGCCACAGAGGGTCTGCTAGGGCTCTGTCTCCAAATGTTTGACCTGATAATCATGCCTTAGTTTTTCTTATCCCTCCAGTCCTATCCCATTCCCCTTGCTATCTGCCTCCTGACTCATTCTCCAGTTGCTCCTGCAATTGCTGGGTTTGGGGAGGTCCAGAGAGTAGGGAAGTAGGCTTTGTGAGAGCTTCCGGCTTAGGATTTTTAAAGCTGAAAGGTAGGTTGGATTTGGGTTTGTTTGTTTTTCCAACAGTGTAAGTCTATCTGAATTATATAAGCCTTTTTGCTGTTTGTGGTGTTCTGAAAGTGTTCTGGCCCGGAGTTTACACTGGGCTGGGGGAAGTCATCTTTCGTTGTAAGAAGCAAGACTCGGGGTTAAATCTGCTGCCCTGTAAAGATGGTTTTGACTTTCCTGCAATAACTGTACTTGAAAAGTTGTCCAGGTTGGGAGGCACCCGCGTGGATTCTGCTCCTCCAGCTTTCTTCTGCACTGTTTCAGGATGACCATATCCGTGGGCTACTTCGGGCTCTCCCTTGATACCCCTAACTTGCACGGGGACGTCTATGTGAACTGCTTCCTTTCGGCCGTGGTTGAAGTCCCGGCGTACATATTGGCCTGGCTGCTTCTGCAGCACCTGCCCCGGCGATATTCCATGGCCACCGCCCTCTTCCTGGGTGGCAGCGTCCTCCTGTTCGTGCAGCTGGTGCCCCCAGGTAGGGACCATGTGCATCTGTGGTCTGAGGTCTTTGCTGAGTTAGTCAGTCTCTACTACCAGGCTCCTCCAGTTTATAAAGAGAATAAAATCATTCTCTCACAGCTCACCTGCATATCTTCATTCTTGGCCAAAAAGTCAAGAGAAAGTGTCTCCTGAGACCAGACACTGGCCCGGTGTGTGGGGGGAGTGGGCAGAGCAGCCTGGTGGAGCTCGCAGTTAAATTTACTCTCTATCCAAGTTAGTGTGTGCATATTTGGTTTTCTCTGTATAGTAAACCGGGAGAAAAGACAGCCATCCCCATTACTTCTTAACCTGGCCTGTCTTAGTCACTTATTCAACAAATAGCTAGGCAGTGCCTGCTGTGGGCTTGGCACTAAGCTTGGGGCCAATGGTGCAGAAGTAAACAAGTCGGACAGAGCCCCAGACCCTCCTGCAGCTCACACTCTAGTTGAGAAGACAGATAACAAACAAGTAAATAAAGGCTTAATATAGTGCAGACTATATTACCTTTTATAATAATAAAGGACTGTAGTGATCTGGTTTACACAGTGGTCACGGCAGTGTCCCTGAAGAGGGGGCACGTGAGCAGAAACATAGAGGAAGTGATGGTGAAAGAAAGCCATGAGAAAATTTAAGAGCAGAACATTTCAAGCCAAGGAAACAGCAAAGGCACAGACCCTGAAGAGGGAATGAGCCTGCCTGGCATGTGTGAGGAGAGAGGGAGAACAGAGGGGCCAGGTCACAGTGGGTCTCACAGGCCATTCACAGGACTTCGTCAAACCGCCTTGTATCCCACAGGGAGGGGAGGCAGCCTTTTTCAACAATTCATAGCACAGTACATGGTCTTATCATGGCACCTAGAGTTGTCAGTGTACCCACGGATTTGGGAGCCTCTGGTGATCGATTGTGGGTGCCTGAGGCTGGCAACACTGCACAGGAGCAGCCCTCCACCGTGGCGTGGCAGGGAGCCCGGGAATGTGTGTGGAGGTTCCCGCGCCGCTCACAGCACCTCCTCCTCGGCCCAGAGAGCAGGATAGATCGGAGGATCGGTTCTGAGGGTCTGCTGGTCTGTGAATTGCTGAGGTCTGAGTAGAACAAAATGTGAAGCGAGTTAGAATGAAGTCCCCGTTCAGCCCCAAGTCATCAGTGAGTTCCGCGGCACCTGCAGCAGGAGCCTCTGGGTGCCAGCTGAGCCCTGACCGACTGTCTGTAATGACTTCAGGCCTGGAAAGCAGCTTTATTTGGGCTATTGAGGGGCTCACTCTGGTGGTCTGTAGGCTGAGGAGACGAGCATGTCCTCACACAGCTGCAGGTCCCCACCTCCTCTCAGTAATCAACTTGGAGTACTGTTGCCCCTTGTCCCACAATAAGAAGTTATGGAAACTGTGCCCCACCCCCCCAAAAAGGAGAAAGTATATTTGTTTCAGGCAACACACACCCACCCACACACAGAACTCTCAGTAGCAGTGTACTTGGAGCTGGTGCCTTCTCCTCCTTTCTTCCCTTTGCCTCTCCAGACTTGTATTATTTGGCTACGGTCCTGGTGATGGTGGGCAAGTTTGGAGTCACGGCGGCCTTTTCCATGGTCTACGTGTACACAGCCGAGCTGTACCCTACCGTGGTCCGAAACATGGGCGTGGGAGTCAGCTCCACGGCATCCCGCCTGGGCAGCATCCTGGCTCCCTACTTCATTTACCTTGGTAGGTCCCATGGGCGGAGGGCCCGCAGGAGTGATGGGGGCAAGCACTGGTGAGCTTTACTGTGCGCCAGAGATGGCTTGGCAACAGGAAAACAAGCACACACAGCAGATGGGATCTGTGCTGTGCTGGGATCTGTGCCTGGAGACGTTTCTCGTCCAGGTGCGTGGTGGGGGGGGCACTCACGTGTAAATGGGAAACAACCTATCAACCAGCTAGAACGGGATGAGCAAAGGAGAGAGTTTTGCTGCTGTTTTGGGCCTTCCATCAGAGAACACAGTTCCCTTGTCCTAGGAACGGCGGGTGGCCTAGGGAGCCAGTGTACCTGAGTGGAGAAATCTCTTCTTGGAATCAGAATTTAAAAGGAACCTGAAGGGCAAAGATGTCCATTCAAGAGGTCTGATGAACTGAGAGTTTCTGTAACTGGGAGCATGTGACACAGTGCTTTTCTCCTGTGTGAAGATCCCTTGTGCCATTTTCTGTAACGGCACCAGTTTTCTCTCCTTCAAAATCATTTTCTCATGACCACTGCTATTGCCCTGTATATCCCTCACTGGCATCTCTTTGGGGAGGGGTGGCATCCACCTTGAGAGTTCCCAGAATGCTCTGTGGTGTGCATGCCACATAGATCTGACAAGCAGAAGCACCTTGTTTGGCCTGTAGGCAGATGGGTTCTGACACATCTGGGGAGGTGGAGCAGCTATTCTGGTCCCTGGATTAGTATCTTGAGTTCCTTGGAAAATTGGGAAATAGGAATAGTAATCATGGCTCACCTCCCCTCCCCTGCACCTTGGGCACTGCTGGACCTCTGGGCATGTCAGTGCCAAGTCTGGGTTCTGAGATCTGTCTAGGTGCCAGGCTCCAATCTGGCAGCTCAGACTGTGGGACCTGCGGAGGCTGAGGAGGCAGGTGATCCCCTGTGGAGAGTCCTGGGAGCACAGAGGGTTGGAGAGAGACCAGGTCTAACTGCACCCCGGCTTGGGGCTCTGTCTGCTTTGCCCTAGGGGCCTACGACCGCTTCCTGCCCTACATTCTCATGGGAAGTCTGACCATCCTGACAGCCATCCTTACCTTGTTCCTCCCAGAGAGCTTCGGCACCCCCCTCCCAGACACCATTGACCAGATGCTAAGGGTCAAAGGGTAAGGAGGCCTCCTTCCTTTACAATGTGGTGCACTGGGCCTGGGCCTGGCAGAGAACGCCCCACAAATCATCACAAATGCCGCTGCCTCGTTTAGCCATGAGAGGGTTAGAAATGCCAAGGAGGTTACATTCTGTCCTCTAGGTCGGACCCAGACCAGTGTGTCATCATGTACATCTCCACGCACCAGCGGCTCTGGGGTAGTGCAGAGACGAGGAGAAACTTCAGAATCTGCTGTATAACTTTTGCACCCTTTCGCGAGATCTCAGTTCTGGGTTTGCTTGGTGGGTTTGCTTTAAGACAGGTAGACGTCTTTTTAAGATTTGTTACTAGCATTTGTTTTGCTCATTTTTATAGAATCAAGTACAGGCAAACTCCAAACCACTCAAGGGAGTTAAAAGATGGTGAAGAAAACCCCACGGTCCTTAAAAGCACAGCCTTCTAGCAACCTCAAGTGAGAACGTGAAGAGGAAAGACTGCGTCTTGTTGGAACAGCTGGTGCAGGCACTGAGTCCTTGGGGCAAAGGTCTTCGCTGTTCATTCTGTTGACTTTGAGTCTGGCCTGCTCGTGGGTGGGCACCTGGCCACAGAGGCTGCGCGTGGTCCTAGAGTGCCGCCTTCCCTCAGGGGACCCTGTGACCACCGACAGACAACTTCAGAGAAGTCCTGACTAATACAGTGATGGACTGTGCGCTTCCCAAGAAGTTAACGATTCACTAGAACCAGTGAGATTTGGAAGAATATGAGAGGCATCTGATAAATTTACATTTTAATTTCGGATGGCCTAAAAAGGTCTCCGATAAAGCTGGAGGTCTAATCTTACCCCTCCCCACACCCGAAATCTTTTCCCCCCCTCTCTTTAATGGTGCACTTTAGAGGAAAAGAAATCATTTCACAGGGAATTTGATTTCTCACACCTTGTGAGCTACCAAGGATATTAAGTGGGATTGTTGCTTCACCAGAGCAGGACAGCCAAGGTCTGGGGAACCCAGAAGGTAATTAACAGGAGGGGTACTGAGCAGGTACTGAGCATAGGCAAGTGCACTGATGTGGGAGCTCCTGGACCACTCAGTGTGACTACCAGGGAGAGGAGACGTGTTTACATCTGATCGAAACACTGGGCTTGTCTGGGCCCATAGCAAACACATCATTGAACCTACTATTCTTGCTTTCGTGCCACGTGATTCAAACCTCCTAGCTGTAATGGTTTCGATGTATGGTTTGAAGGAAGTATGTCAGTGAGAAAGAAAGATGAGCAAACGTGTCTCTTCTCTTAAAACCATAATGTGGATTCTGTGTTTTGTTTGTTCGTTGTTTATTTGTTGTTATGTATTTTCCTCCTTAAGTTATTTGCCCTTCAGAGTCGACTTAGGAAAGTCTGGTTCCTTGGCCTCCTGGTTTGTGTCTTTTTATTTTTTCCACCCATAATCACTCTGGCTATGGTCTGCAGTTGCCACTTGTTACCAGCCTTAGCCACTAGCACTTCTCTGAGTGCCAAAGCTGACGTCGTTGTGTGTGTTGTTTTTGTGATGCCTAATCATGGAAAAAATTTACAAAGGAGAAAGTTAAATCATGTTCACAGCCTTTCAGAGTTGCTCACTTCAGTCGTGTGACATTGGGAAATATTTTATATTCCGTGTAATTGTCTTCTCTTTCTTATTGTTACCGTGGTACTCATAAAGCAGACACTTCACCTGGTTAAAAAACCATATCTTGGGGAAAGCTACTGAAGTGCCTTGGAAATGAAAATGTTTCAATAAATAAAATGATTTTTTAAATAATAGCAACCGGCAACAACGTTTATTTCCACAATTTGGTGAGCCATACCACATCATCACCTGACTTCTCTGTGTCACCTTGGGTTAATTCTAACAGTGGTTTGTGATTGTCTCTAAGGCTAAGATTTAATCCCAGTGTGCTAGAAACCTACACTCTATAATAATTGACTGGATTGAGCCAGCCTTCTTGGACAAGTGTCTTAGCCTGGGTTCCCCTGAAAGCAGAGCCTGAGACCAATGCTTCTGTGCAGTTAGGGAGTTTAGGAATAAGATTCCAGGGTGCAGGAATAAAGGATGGGGGAGGAAACAGGGAAGGAGTGAGACCCATTACAAGGATGCATTTTCAGGTTGGCCAGAGCCAAGGGCACGGCTCCAGCCAGCCAAAACTTCTGAAGAGCCTTATGAAATACATCTCAAAACCATCTGCAGCCTGGATAAAAGGGGGAAGCGTTTATATATTGGCCCCCACCCCGCATTTGTCAAAGGCAGCCCATAGAGATCAACTTCCCACATTTTCAGGTTGCACATGCGTGAGTCCCAAGGTAGAAAGCAAGAGGTAATTTTGCAGGCCTGAGGTGAGGCACTGTCAGGTTGCACCACCAGGGTCAAAACCTGTGTGAACTGGTCACTGCAACAGTGGCTGGAGTAAGTGGCGGGGCTGAGAGGATTGGGGGTTGGATGTGGTGCCCAGACATGAGTATATAACAGGAGTGCCAAAAAAATGTACACACATGACTTGTATTCATCTTTTGTTAGTGGTATGTATTGAGTACTACAATTTGGATACTGTTTTTTCCTTTCTTAAAATGCGTATACATTTTTTTGGCACTCTCTGTATATATGTGTCAAATGGCAAATTGAGCTAGAATGCGTAGATAGATCTGGGTAAAAAGCTCCAGTGTTAGATAACTCAAAAAGCATGTTGCATAACTAAACAAGCAGCATCAAACTTAGGTGGAAAGGAAGGAAGCTTTGTCTTCTGTGCCTGTTGGCTTTTCTACTCTTCTCAAACCTGGTCCTGGGCTGGTTCCTGATTAACTGACTGTGCATTGGCTCCAGAATATGAATTATGGTCCTGCCTGTCCTTTCTCCTCTTGCATGAATGAAGTTTCTGAGTTTTCTCTCCTATACTCCGTGACACTGATTGCAGTGATTTGTGGCTTCCTGGGAGCAAAAAACCACAATTACCTAAATGCTTGGAGCTCTTACTGTGGGAACAAGAGCCAAGTCACTACTCCCTGGGCTGAGCCAAGTATCAGGAAACCCAAGGCCTCTGTCTGGGCCTGCTGGACTCACGTGGCTTGTTTCCGTCAGACCATGCCTGGATGACTAAATTGCCCTGACCAGAGGTCTCCTCTTAGGAAGAGAGACATGCACAACCTATAGTCCCAGGAATAGTTGGTGAGTGATGAGCTGCTCAGTTAATTAACACTATGAGAATTAAAAGCCAGGGTACCCATAGAAATACGAAGGGCAAAGCAAAGGAGGTGGAGGAACAATTCAGATTAAAAATATAAAAAAAATTTTTTCTACTACAGATCAAAGTTTACCCTCTAATCTTTTCCTATGCTTAGCAACTAGTTCCTGTCTCCATCAGAGTTCCCTGAACACCCTCCTGAAGGGCCGATGTTTGCCAAAGAGAACATTCAGCTTAACACCTAGTCTAAGTGATGGTGAATGAGTTGGCAGAGGGCTCTGTTCTGTTAGTAATGCAACAAATCATTCCCCTGTTTCATTTAGTTCCTGTTCCTAGAGGGCTTCTAGGCTGATAGAAAGAGGCTTAATGCAATACACCATTAGCAATACCTTACGTTGTGTGCCAGTGCTATAGCAAAAGCACTTTGGAAAATACATCTGTTATCTCATTTGATCTTCGTAAAAATCTGATGAGATTGATAGAGTTTGCCCAGGATGACAGAATCAAAGGTATCTCAGTGGAAATCACCTGTCTTCCTGGAGTCCCAGGCAGACTCACCCCACAAGGTCTCACCTTGGGAAGAAGGAGCCTAATCTCAAGGACAGTTGTGCAAGAAGCTGCCAGCGATGCTGGAACGTCATATTTCTGTTGGGCCAGCCAGAGGGCAGCAGCCAAAAAGAGTCACTTGACTCTTTTTACCTCAGAAGAAGTCTCACATCAGAAACTCTTCATGGATGTGTGGAGGATGTATGGAAATATACTCTACGCATCAAGGATAGAATGCTAAATGCATGCAGTGGTATCAGTATTTGCAAATATTTATATACTCGTATACCAGTTTGTTTATTCATTCATCCGTTGATGGAGACTTGTGTTGTTTCCACCTTTGTCTACTTTATATAATGCATTGAACATAGGTGTACAAATATGTCTGAGTCTCTGCTTTCAATTTGTTTGTATATATACCTAGAAGAGGAATTACTGGATCATATGGTAATTCTGTTTGATTTTTTTGAGGAAATGCCTTGCTATTTTCCATAGCAGCTGTACCAGTTTTCATTCTGATTAGCAAATGCACAAGGGATCCAACTTCTCCACATCCTCACAAATACGTGTTATTTTCTGTTTTTCATATATATGTGTGTGTGTGTATATATATATATATATATATATGTATATATTTAACAGCCGTCAAAATGAGTGTGAAGTGGTGGGTATCTTACTGTGGTTTTGATTTGCATTTCCCTAATGATTAGCACATCTTATTCTCCATTTGTACATCTTCTTTGAAGAAATGTCCACTTGAGTCTTTTTGCCCGTGTTTACTTTTTTTATTGTTGAATAATAGGAATTCTTTATATGTTTTTACTATTAACTCCTTATTACGAGATCTGACAATTAAGTTCACAAGCTTGTTGCAATGATGTTGCTAACCTTTTTTTTTTATATATCAGAGGGATTACTCATTATGGATTTGTACCAACTGGACAAACAGTTAACCAAGTTTACTATTTGGAAGTGCTGAAAAGGCTGCGTGAAAATATTAGATGACCTGAACTTTTCACCAACAATTCGTGGCTCTTGCATCACGACAATGCACCAGCTCACACAGCACTGTCTGTGAGGGAGTTTTTAGCCAGTAAACAAATAACTGTATTGGAACACCCTCCCTACTCACCTGATCTGACTCCTTTCTTTACCCAAAGATAAAGGAAATATTGAAAGGAAGACATTTTGATGACATTCAGGACATCAAGGGTAATACAATGACAGCTCTGATGGCCATTCCAGAAAAAGAGTTCCAAAATTGCTTTGAAGGGTGGACTAGACACTTGTGTCGGTGCATAGCTTCCCAAGGGGAGGACTTCGAAGGTGACAGTAGTGATATTCAGCAGTGAGATATGTAGCACTTTTTCTAGGATGAGTTCGCGAAACTTAATTGTCCGACCTCGTATACACCTAAAATGGTAAATTTTATGTTATGTACAGTTTACCACAATAATTAATTTTTAAAAAAAATTTTATTAGGGAATATTGGGGAACAGTGTGTATTTTCCAGGGCTCATCAGCTCCAAGTCGTTGTCCTTCAATTTAGTTGTGGCGGGCGCAGCTCAGCTCCAAGTCCAGTTGTGGGTGTCAGTCTTTGTTGCAGGGGCGCAGCCTACCATCCCATGTGGGAACTGAACCGGCAACCTTGCTGTTAAGAGCTCGTGCTCTAACCAACTGCGCCATCCAGCTGCCCCTCAACCTACATTTGTAATGTAATCTAGCTCCCGATATGACACACTTCCAGTTTTATATTTCTCCTTGACACTCCTGGCTCCATCCAACCATTGTCCTCCTTCGTCTCTCATTATCCCAGTTCAAGGTTCACCTCAAGCACACTCTCTTCCTGAGAGGCACAATAGCTAACTGGCTAAGTGCCCACGCCAGGAGCGGATGTGTTGTCCGTGCAGTCCCAAAGTAGGCTTCTCCACTGACTAGCTCTGTAAGTCTGGGCAAATCACTTCACCTTTCTGAGACTCAGTTTCCTCATCTGTAAAACAGATGACCTATCTCACAGGATTTTTATAAGGAGCAGTACTAAATTGGTACTGACTAATAATATTGCAATATTGCTATCCTACCTGCTCCTTTACATACAAAAAATTAGTCCTTCTCGTAGTCTGTTTGCTTCTGTGAGGGAAATGATAGCTACCTTTGGGTGAAAAGACAGGTCTCCTATCCCTAAGGTACTTAAGAAGTAAATTCACTCTACATTTTGTTTTTGTTTTTTTAAATTTTAACAAATACATTTACGCATTCATTCTTCAATGAGAGTCAGGGCCCTCAGGAAAACATACCTCATGATGCCCCCACCTACTTTCTATTTTTAGTCCAGACTAATGGTTTCTGGGTTTCCTGAAAGCACGTAACAAAACATGTAAACCCACCTACTGCCAGCCCCCACATTTCACAGTGAGATGGCTGTGTACAGCCTGGGGTCTGCGATTAGTGAAGGAAATGTTTGCCCTATGAGAGAGCTCAGTGTGCAAATATTCACATAGCGCTCATGATTTTGTTCATGTCTGCTTCGATAGGATGAACCAATGTTGGACCAGAACAACTCTGCCCTCTCACCAGTGATTCACTCACACAGGCTGCTCATGACTGCAATCTCTGTGACGGGGTCGTCATGCCAGCCAGTTCTCTAAAGGCACATTGCTCGGGGACACACATCAGAGCAAGAGTGCCTTTTGGAGTGCTAGCTTCTTTTTCCCATGGAGTAACAGAAATTTCCATCTGTGTTGCCAAATATGTAAATGCTTTCTTTCAGGAATGTTTATAAAAAAGTCTACTCCTTTTTCCCAGAAAGCCAGGGCCCCCAAAGCAAAATTATCTACCTTCGATTGTTCAAGAACAATTGCTCACTCCTTTTCTATTTTCTGACTTTTGACTCCTCCTGAAGGAAGTTAAAGGATATTTTTGCTATTGGTAAGTCGTATTTTGCTAGAGGCAAACAGTTCTAGTATTGACTTCTAAAGAGAAGTTTGGGGATTATCCATGGAACAAGCATTTCACAAAGAAGACCAGACAGTAACTCGCACAGAGGATGGACATAGTTGATAGTTTAGTAACAAACCACAAACATGTCTTATGAATAGGAAAAGTGGATATGGAAGTTCCCTGCCCACCTGACACGTCACCCAACATGTGCAGACTCAAAGCCCTCCAAAACCTGGTCCTTTTCCAAGATTCTCCAGCTCAATGAAGGGCATCATTGTGTCAGCCTAAGTCCTTCTGCAGAAGATGCCAAGCGGCTCTGAGAAAGTGTTGGCCACACTGATTGGAAGCCCCAGAGCCCAGATTACCTGTCAGAGGAGTCTCACCTTGGGCAGAAATGGCCTGGCTCTGATGCCCCTGCTGTGCTCATTCATTGGCTGGGAGCAGCCAGGGAGTGCGGGGCCTTCTGTGAACCCTGCAGCAGAGCTGAAAGTGCAGCAGCAGCAGCAGGAAGCTGTGTTTTTTGTAGAAGACAGATCTGAGTACCTACGTGGCTGCCACAATCATTCATTCAATTGTGGAGCCTGGGAGTCATGCTTGCTATCTCCTTCTCCATTATCTCTAAGACCCAATCCATCACCAGTTTCTGACCACTTTACCTCCTAAATATCTCTTTCATTTGTCCATTTCTCTTCATCTCCTCCACCCCGACCACCATCATCTTGTTCCCAACTGGTGTCTATGTTTCAATCCATTTGCCCCACAGCAGACAGAGCAGTCTTTCCAAAACACAAGTGAGATAATATAACCCCCTGCTTAAACAACATCAGTGCGCACAGGATAAAGACCTAAGTCCTTAGCATGGCCTTCAAGGCCCTACCTGTTATGGCATTTGCCTTACTTTCCAGCTTCCTACGGATTCTCTCTGCTCCATTTAATATTTGGGCATCAGATAAGTAATGGTCAAATACAGCCTGCCCAAATGCTCCAAGTTCTTTCTTGCCTCGGGACCTTTGTACATGCTGTTTTTCCAACCCCATGCCTCTTCATCCAGTTAACTAATCCTCATTCCTTAGCTCCCAATTCAAACAATACTCCTTCAGGGAAGCCTTCTCTTACCCCCAGACGAGTTCAAATCCTTTGTTATTCCCTCTCAGAGAATTAAATACACTTTGTAGCATCTAGGATAATATTCTATACTTGACTGATGATGCATTGTCTGACTACCTCAGTAAAGTGTGTCTCCTGAGGGTAGAGAACATGTCTATTTTTGCTGGTTACTGAATCCCCAGCATTAGCAGAGTGCCTGCATTTTGTAGTTGTCACAAAATATCTGTGAAGTATCTGAAAGGTATTTTGAGTTTTTTCCTTTTTATTTGAATCCCACACCAGGTGTTTTCAAACCAGTGAATTCTATCTTTCTTTCTATTTATATTGTTCTCCAGCTGTGTTGCATGATCCACCCTTCCACTCCCCCCTGGTAAAATCTTTGAGGGATGGCCTTGGACTTGAATTTTTGGGTCTTCATTGATGAGCATTACAACCTGGATAAAGTGCTTATTGCAGAAGGTTGCTATTGCACAAGATTTTATTCTAGAGTAAGGAGGCCAGGGAAGGTAGGAAGGAAAAGAAAGTGAGTTTCCTCCAAAGAGTTGGGATACAAAGTTTCTCTTTGAAAGTTAAATTATAAATCAAGCCAATCAGAGCAAAGATGTACGAAATGCCTCCGTAAAGGGAAATAAGGATTCCAGGACCTAGACGGCCTAGTGGTACTATCACTCAGTAAGGCCTTGCTCTAGCTAAAAAAGAAACATGTTCACCTGAGGAGGGGCAGCCCAGGTAGCACAATAAAGAGAGCCTTGGCAAGAAGAAGTGTCCACCAGGCATCATCTCAAGGAGAAGGGCCAGCCAGGCCAGTGGACATGAGTGACCAGTTCTCCCAGCAGTCGTTTGGCCTTTCATGTGGAGGCTGTCCAAGGCTGATATCATTAAATGTTTAAGCCAGATAATTCACTCTTCTGATTCTGATTCCAAGCTCACAGAGACGGCTTCTGACAATTAGGCTACAAATTACACAGTTACAAGAAGAGAGAGGACTCATCAGACAACCTCAAGAGTCCGGTGTTCCTGACCTTTCTGCTTCTAGCAGGAAAGGTTAAGCTCCAGGTGTTGGCTTCAGATGGCTTTTATTTTAACTCTGCCTCTACCACTGACATACATACTAACTGTGTGACCTTGGGGATTTCCCTCATCTTTTTTCCCACAACCAAAAAAAAATCACAATACACCACATGATTATAGGGAGAATTAAATAAAGCAATGTATGTAATGCACTTAGCCTAGAGGCTAGCAAATAGAGCTTACAAAATCATTAAGTTGGCATTCTGATTTTATATAACGTTGATTTTTAACCAACGCTGGAACACTGAAAAGATGAAATTTTTGATTCCACAAGGTTGAGGACGGAACGTGGATCTTGGGGACTCACCAAGATGACAGACTTCAGACTAGCCCTCGCCTCCTGGCACGTCTCCGCTCACGTGCGTTAACACCCGTAACAGATAACTAGGATTTATCTTTATCTTCTTGTATCTCTACCTCTCTTTTCCTGATCCTCATCTCCAGACATACTTTTTATGCATAAGCAGATTTAGCTCGACTTTACTCTCATGGAGTCAAGAATTCTTGTTTTATAACAAGCAAGAGTCTCTAAGGCGTGCCTTGGTTTTTTTGTCTTTTTCCTTCGTACGCAGACCAAGAACATCATCCTTTAGCAGGGGAAACATGGGCTTTCGTTCTTCCCAGGCCATCGTTTGGCCTGCCACACTTCCCCAACTGCTCTTGAGGCAAACATTACCAGGACACCGAGAAAGCCCTATCGTCAAGCCTCCATCACGCAGGGAACATCCCCAAATTACAGCAGGCAAACCAAAGTGACTCCGGCAGACTAAGCAGTTCATTTATTTTTCTGTTCCAGTTATCAGACTGCTCTATGACAAATACAAACAAACAAATACATGGCAAATTGTGTTTGCAGCATGGAGTCTTGTCAGTGTTTTCCAAGTAGGAATGCTTACAAAAATGTTTTCAGATCTGAGACCGATGCTGGACAGAGCTGTAGGGACATCCTCCAACTTTGTAGTGATGCTCTAACAGAAACTTGGTACAGTGGCATACTTACAGGGGCTAATTGTCAGGCAAAGTGTGTGGTGACTTTGAAAAAGACTGCAGTGCCATGCCTGCCCACCCGCCCTCCACCAAGTCAAAAGAACACAGTCCACACTTTGAAAACTACCCTGTTATCACAGAGACCTTCAATTCTATCAGTTGACCATTAGAGAATGTCTATCAAGCATCCAGAAAAACAATGCCTTGGTCATCGCCCTCAAAGAACTGACCTAGCTAGAGCCTAATAGAAAATATCAAGTATTTTCTCCCTTAACCTGGTTTCATTTAATTCCTACAACGCTGAGGTAGGTATGGTCATTATCCCCTTCCTACAGGGGAAGAAACTAAGGCTCAGGGAGTAAATATTTTTGCTTCAAGTCACAGAACTAGTAAGTGGCAGAGCCAGGGCTTGAACCCTGGAGTCTAAATCCTTGGGTATTGATGGGCACCATTTAGACCCGGAAGCCCAAACCTTAAGCTTGCTGTTCCAGTTTTTCTTACCAAAGGAAGGGTCCCCCATTTCACTAATACCATTGACTTTTGATTTCTCCGCTGATCCAGGATGAAGAGCCTGGAACCTCACGCCAGAATGAGGCTGTTAGAAGCGCTGGTGCGCAGTTTGGCAGAAGGACCGGCGCCCGTGCCTGCGCTTGGGAGGCAGGCTGACCCCTGGGGTCTGCGAGCCAAACCCGCCCCAGGTCGCTCAGCACTTCCAACCGGTACCCCTCAGAGGCTCGTTCCCCGCGGCCAGGCCAGAACCCCACGAAGAGGCTCCAGCAGGCAGGGCCCGGGCAAGCATCCCGGCACACGGAGGCGTGCGGGCCTGGCCGCTTGCTGTCTGGCCGCCCAGCCCGCTGCCCAGCCCGGGCCTCTCGCGTGGACGGGGCTCCGGCACCAGCACGGCTCGGCCGGCCCCGCGCAGCCCCGAGCCCCCGCCTCTGGCTGCCGGCCCGCGCGCGGGGCTCCCTGCGCGCTCCGGCCCGGGCCCGCCTCTCGGCGGTTTTCGCTTTCGCTTTCCTGCCGATATAGTTGAGGAAAATGAAAGTGGCCGTGGCCAGGCCTGGCGAAGCTGCCGTCGGGGCGAGGGGCGCAGAGTGCGGCGGCGGCGGGCCCGGAGCCCGGAGCCCGGAGCCCGGAGCCCGGAGCCCGGAGCCCCGGCCGCAGCCAGCGCCGGGCGAGGTGAGCGCAGCCCCTCCGCGGCCGCCTCGCGGGCTCCTCCTTGCGGACCGGCGGGCGGGGCGCCAGGCGGCCTTCGGCGCGGGCCGGCGGGCCGGGGTTCTGCCTCGGGGCTGGAAGGGCCTGAAACGCGGCCGGCTGGGGTTCGCAGGGCTCGGAGCCTCCCGGCCCGCTGGAAGGCCTGGCGGAGAGCCGACGAACGTGCCAAAGCTCTGGCCTCCTGAGGTCGAGGTGGGACCGTGGCAAGTCAGCCACCGCTCCCATCACACGTTCCCTTTTTGTAGAACCCCTTTTCCCCAACCCGGTTTTCATACAATCGAAGTGGGATGGATGGATGCAGAGTGCCTCACCTGAGCTCAGTGGGGAAGAAGGAGCTCCTCATTTACCATTCTTACCTATCAGACCCCTCCTCCCCCCCACCGGGCCCCATCCCTCGTGTAGTTTGGCTTTCTGCTGTTTTTAAGATCTGGTGCACTTGGGCGCCCCTGCGGGGCCCTCCGTGCGTCTGGCAGCTCCCCGCTCTTTGTTGCAGGCTTGGAGAGCAGCTAGGCCAGGATGCAGCCTCTCCCCGAGGCCCTGCCCGTGTGAAGACTCACTCTGCAGGACCCCAACCCTCAAGGCTGGCAGAAATGGCCAGGCATGTGTGCATTCTGGGACCCAGTCTTTCCCAGACCAGGGAACTTTGTGTCCACTGCGTCCGCCAGCAGAAGGGTGAAAGATGAGCGCCCCGATCTTTGCCCTTGGTCCAATCTACCGAGCTCCTTCGTGGTATGCGAGAATTGGGCGTCACCTCAAGGCTGTGGAGACAGCCCCTGCCCTTGGGGTGTTACCCACACCCTGGCAAGAGAAGATGTATGCCAGTTGCCCACAAGACCAGTTGTGTGGAACAAGCATACGGGAGAGGAGGCACTAAGTGTTAAAAGTGACGAAATCTGCAAACACTTGACTTAATTTGAGTGATGGCTGTTTTTGTAGCCAATACCAAGAACCCTCTTCTACTCAACTTTTGTCTCAAAAGAAAGGAATTCAGCCAAATCACATGGATCTGATCATAACACCCATTACTGAAACAAAACTGGAATGATCTTAACTTTGAAAATAGCCATCTGAATTTGACAAAAGATGACTCAACGCCTTAATTTTTAAAACATGGAGTCCCCGCTCTGTCCCGCCCCAGAAGGGTGGTGAGTATTCATTGCTTTTAGAAAATACTGCCTTTAATCATGAGCCACAAAATCAGATTCTTTGCTTTTGTGACTAACCTTCACTGAGCTATTCCTTCCCCCCTCCCTCCCCCGCCTCAGAGTTGCCTAATGTCCTTCTCTCTCCCTCTGTTAACTACATTTAAACTGTCATGATGGTTCTCTCCCTTTCTCCTTGAGGGGGACCAACATTTGCCACGCCACCAAAATACACCTTTTGGGACATTGATGTTAAGCGGGTTATTTTTAAGAAACAAAAGACTCAGAAAGAACCTTTTTAAAATTTTTTTTTATTGGGAATATTAGGGAACAGTGTGTTTTTCCAGGACCCATCAGCTCCAAGTCAAGTCATTGTTTTCAATCTAGTTGTGGAGGGCCCAGCTCACTGGCCCATGTGGGAATTGAACCCGTGACCTGGGTGTTATGAGCACTGTGCTCTAACCAACTGAGCCAACCGGCAGCCCCAGAAAGAAACTTTGACCCTTGCTTGCCTAAAGGAATTCAGAAAAAACCTGCTTCAGGAAGGGAACATTGAATATTCACCTAAGTATATTCACCTTAGCATAGGAATTAAGCGTGGCAGACGGAGAGATCTGGCAAAGCCTGTTTGCTGGACTCCCATTGTTTCTGGGTGGCCCAGTAAGAATTTGTTTACTGCAGGTTTGCTCTTTCTCATCTACCTGTGAATTGCCTACTTTCCTTTTGAAATTCTAGACCCCTGCCTCCCTTTCCTTAGTCCAGAATGGCATATAAGCCTCAACTGCCCAATGTGCTTCATGTCTCATATTCTTATGGAACCCCCATACGTAATAGATTTGGACATTTTCTCCTGTTAATCTGTCTCATGTTAATTTGATTATTAATCCAGTCAGGAGAATTTAGAAAGGTGGGAGGAAAAATTTTTTTACATCCCCATGCTCTTAACCTTCTGTTTGCCGGTAGGAGGGAGGGATGGTGTAGGTGAAACCATCCTCCACATTTTCACCACCCCAGGTTCTTGCTTTCATATCCCTGAAAACTGAATGACTCAGCTGAAGACCAAGCAAGCCCATGTCTTCCCCTTTCTCCTCAACAGCTTTCTTATTCATTGGTTTAGCCACTAGCATATGATGCCCTTTGTTATTACATTTTTCCCTAGAAAGTAATTCCTGGGGTTTTATTTATTTTCCTTAGGATCTCGGGCATGCAGAATTGAATTGCTCATACTCCTTAGTTCGTGGCTCTCTATTATCTTTGATTCATTTAGAGTCACTCTTTCGTTTTGTTTAATTTGTTATTTCCTCCCTTTATCCTCCATTTATCTCTCCTCGCCCTCCTCCCACCCCCATCCCCTGCCCCACAAATTTAGACATATTTGTTTGTTCTTGCAAACTACTTTTCATTAAACTTCTTTAAAAATGTGTTTATTTGAAAGATAGGCATATTTTGCTTTTGTTGTACTTATATAAATAAATAGAAGTGTGCTATAAATCTCATACTGTTTTTGTTTTCCTCAGCATTGTATTTTTGAGTCAAACCACTTTGCTATATGTAAGTCTAGGTCATTATTCCTGGCTGTTGCATAGTTTTCTATCAAAAGTGTACACCACGAGTACTTAACCGTCTCCTGAGAATAGACATTGGGTGGCCTCTTAACTCCTTGCTTCCATAAACAATGCTGCACCAAACATTCTGTCGGTGTCTCCATGTGGTCTCGTGAAAAATTTCTCTGAGATAGACAGATAAATAGATGGTAGATAGATAGATAGATGGTAGATGATAGATAGATAGATAGATAGATAGATAGATAGATAGATAGATAGATATAGGAGATTTCTGGTTCTAGGATATTTGCATGATATCTTTTTCTAAAAATGGCTACTTTGCTGCAGAATGACTTCATCAGTTTCTGCCCACCAGGAGTACATGAAGAGTCCCTTTCCCAACATCTGTCAGCATTTGCTATTATCTAATTTACTAATTTTTGTCAATCTGGTAGATTAAAGCAGTACTCCAATTCTGTTTAATTGAGCATCTCATCATATTGTTTTGCCATTGGTGAATTGCCTCGCTATCTCATTTGCCATTCTTTTCTTTTAGGTTTCTGATATTTTTCTATCTGGTTTGCATTTTACTCCTTATATATTGATGGATGTCCTGAGACATTAAAATGGTAATCCTTTGTTAAATGTAGATGTTGTAAATCTTCCCCTCATCTTGTCACCCATCTATTAACATCATTTGTGGTCTCCTTTTTATTATTCATAGCTTTATTGAGATATAATTTACAAACCATAACATTCACCTGTTTAAAGTATACAATTCAGTGGTTTGCAGTACATTTAGAGAGAGTGTAACTATCACCATAATCTAATTGTAGAACATTTTTATTACTCCGTTAGCAGTCACTCTCCAGTATCCTTCAACATGTCCCTCCCAAGTCCTAGGCAAGCACTAATCTACTTTCTTTTTTTTTTCCCCCAAAGATTTTATTGGGGAAGGGGAACAGGACTTAATTGGGGAACAGTGTGTACTTCCAGGACTTTTTTCCAAGTCAAGTTGTTGTCCTTTCAGTCTTAGTTTTGGAGGGCACAGCTCAGCTCCAGGTCCAGTTGCCATTGCTAGTTGCAGGGGGCACAGCCCACCATCCCTTGCGGGAGTCCAACTGGCAACCTTGTGGTTCAGAGGATTGCACTCCAACCAACTGAGCTCAGTGGCAGCTCAGCTCAAGGTGCCGTGTTCAATCTTTAGTTGCAGGGGGCGCTGCCCACCGTCCCTTGTGACACTCGAGGAATTGAACTGGCAACCTTGTGGTTGAGAGCCCACTGGCCCATGTGGGAATTGAACCGGCAGCCTTCGGAATTAGGAGCATGGAGCTCTAACTGCCTGAGCCAGTGGGCAGGCCTTAATCTACTTTCTGAGTCAATATTCTTGCTTATTTCTAGACGTTTCATATAAATGGGATTACACAATATGTGGTTTGTTGTGACTGGCTTCATCACTTAGCATAATGTTTGGGAGGTTTATCCACATTATAGCATGTATCATATCAGTAGTTTGTTCTTTTTTATTGCCCAATTGTGTTTCATGACATGGATATACAGCATTTTGTTTATTCATTCATTAGTTGATGGACATGTACGTTGTTACTTTTTGGCTATTATGAATAATGCTTCCATAAGCATTCATGCACAAGTTTTTGTGTGAACATATATTTTCATTTCTCTTGAGTATATACCTAGAAGTGGAACTGCTGGATCATGTGGTATCTCTTTTTAAACTTTTAAGGAGCTTCCAGACTGTTTTCCAATGCAGCTGCAACATTTTAAAGTCCTACCAGTAGGGCATGAGGGTTCCAATTTCTCTACATCCTCACCAACACTTGTCTGTCTTTTTGATTATAGCCATCTTAGCAGGCGTGAAATTGTAGCTCATGGTGGTTTTGATTTGCATTTCCCTGATTGTTAATGTTGAACATCTTTTCATGCACTTGCTAGTCCTTTGTATATTTTTTTTAGAGAAATGTTTATTTAGATCTATTTTTTAAATTGGATTGTCATTTATTAATGAGTTGTAAGAATTATTTATATATTCTTGATACATATGCTTTATCAGATCGATGAGTAGCAAATAGTTTCCCCCCTTTCTGTGAGTTTCTTCACTTTCTTGATGGTATTCTTTGAAGCAAAAAATAATTTTGTTGCCATCCAACTGATCAATCTTCTTTTTCATTTTTTGTGCTTTTGGTGTCATTATCTAAAAAACCTTTGCCTAACCCAAGGTCATAGGGAAATCACTCCTATGTTATCATCTAAGAGCTTTATAATTTTAACTCCTATATTTAGGTCTATGGTCTACTTCTTTTTTAAACATAAATCCTTAAATTTTATATAGTTGTGCCCATCATTTTTCTCCTTTTAGTTTGTGGTATTTGTGCTTTATTTAAGAAATCCTTGCCTACCTGAAGATTGTTAAAAAAAAAAAATTCTGTATTTTCTCCTACTGACTTTATTGTTTCTTCTACATTTACATTTTTAATCCGATTGGATTTTATTTTTATTACTATGGCTCTTTTATATATCTTAATATATATTTTTTCGTCTTCTTTTTCAAGCTCTTTTTAGCTTGTCATGGACTTGTTCTCCTGTAAACATTTTAAAATCTGGAAAGTTTGGAAAGTTTGCAAAAAGCCCTGAAATTTTGATTGGAATTTAATTGAAATCATAGATTGATCTGGGAAAAACTGATACCTTTCAATGTCAAGTTATCTCACCCATGAATTTGGTCTATCTCTGCATTTATTCATGCTTTCTTTTATGTAGTTTAATCGAGTTTTAAAAAATTTCTCCACAGGGCTCTTTTGCATTCTTTGTTAAGATAATTCCTAGATTCAATAATATTACTATTTTGTTACATTGTTGCCTGTTACTCTGTTTCACATTTTCTGGCTCTCTTTTTGGATGAGGGTTTGTTACTACTGGTGTGGAGGAATGCAATTGATTGTTTCTAGGTTGGGCTCATATCCAGCTACCTTTCTGAATTCTTATCCATTCTAGTAGTTTTTCTGTGGATTCCCTTGAAAGTTCTATATAAATAATTATACTAGTTGCAAACACGGACAACTTGTCTCTTTCCTTTCAATTTTATATTTGTTTTCCTTTTAATATCTCCTCATAGTAGCTACTGTCTCTATAATTCTATCACGTGATAGTGGTGGAAGCAGGCATCCTTGTTTTGTTCCATTCCTTGAAGAGAATAGCTTATTAAGTATGACGTTAGTTATATGTTTTATATGTTTGTAGATGGTAGCCTTTATCAAGTAAAGGAAGTCCCTTTTTTTAGGATCTGAGATACCAGGGAAAATAAATAGAATCCCATGTATGACTTTCTAATGAAAAATTTAATAGCAAAATGTGGTGGCTAAACCAATGAGTAATCAAGTTATGAAGAAAAGGTGGTGGGGAAGATGGGGGTTTAGTATCCTAATTCTACTTTTCTAAGAGTTTCTTTTTAAATTATTTTTTTAAATTATGAATTAGTCATTGAACTGTGTCAAATGTTCTTTCCTACCTGGTGAGATGCTCATGTGATTCACCCACCCCAATTTTCCACGCATTATTAGGGTATATAATGTTAGCTATTGTAACAACTTCAACATTTCAATGGCTTAAATCAATACAGCTATTTATTTATCACTCATGACACAGTCCAAGTGTGTTGATGAGGTAGTGGGATTTTCTTCACTTAGTCGTTCAGGAACCCAGGCTCTTTCTAGCCAGTTGCTTCCCCATCTGCTGGGACCTGAGTACTTCAACAAATCCTCTATGTTGGCCTCTATGAGATGGCAAATATCACTTCTACTGGCAGTCTGTGGGCAAGGACTAACCACATGGTCCCATTTAATTGTAAGGAGGTTGAGAAGTGTAATGGTGTTCTCAGGAGTCAAAGCATAACAGACAGATGGTGAGCAGTGTTAACCTTTTCCATAATGCATTCATGTAGTGATATATGTGTACACTGAAAGAGTCTCTGACTTTGAACTATTTTTTATTACATTATCATAATGTATTTTCAATACATATTTGGATTTGATTAGGTAATATTTTATTTAGGTGTTTTCCACCCATGTTTGTAAGTGAAACTGGCTTGTATTTTTCATTTTTTGAACAGTTCATATTCCAAATTTCAAAATTATAGAAACCTTAAGTTGGGCAATGTTTTCTCTTTTTTATTCTTTTTTTTATTTTCTTAAGCAACATATTTAAGATAGAGATTAGATTGTCTGTACCTTGGAAGTTGGTAAAATGCACTTGTAGAATCTTCTGGACCTGAGACTTTATGGGAAAAAGTTTTAAAAATGATTTAATTTTCTTAAATTCACATTTTCTATCATTTTGTGCCAATTTTGGCAATTTTTCTACAAATTTATTATTCCATCTACGTTTTCAAAATGTATTGTCATATAGTTATTTATATGATTCTTTTATAAGTTTAAAAATGTCTGCTATGTTTGTAATTTCCTCTTTTCTGTCATCCCTCCCACCCCCCATTTTCTGTCAGTTATCCTTGATCCGTTTCCCTGGAGGTTTGTCTATTTTCAAAGAAACACTTTGGGTTTTGTTAGCCACCTTTATTTTTTGTTCTCTATATTATATCTCTATATAATCTATTTCATTGATTCTGCCCTTATATTTATTAAATTTCACCTTGTTTTTCTGGTTACGTGCCACTTATAATAGATTCAAACTAGACACTCATAAAGTGAGATAGGAAAGTTCATTCTTGTATCCTATATTCCCACTCTATAGGCAACCATAGTTACCAAACTGGTGTGTTTTTCTGGGTCCTTTTCTCTGCTTATGCATTTTCCTACAATTTTCTAAACTATGTAAGGCATGACCCTTTTTCTGTGGTGTATACATATACACACACATCTATTAAAATGGAATATCATAATTCATTTATCTATTTTCCATTACTGGGCATTTAAATTCTTGGATTTTTGATAGTGAAATTTAATTCATTCATAAAATTTATTTTGATCACTGATAAATATAGCCTTATTTTTGCCATTTTGTTTTCCCATATATTTATCATGAATTCTTCTTTTTTTCTTTTTTTCTTATGATGTTTTCTGGATTCATCAAGGTGTCTTTGTTCCCATTCCTTCTTTCCTTCCTTTTTATTTAGTGACTTGGAATTCTGTAGCCTAGTAGGAGCCCTCATTAAGTTCTTAAGCACAAATAGACTTATATTTTCCCATAAATGCCAAAAATTAATCTGAATCTCTAACCTCCTTCCAAACTTAAGAAACTTTTAGCATGTTTTTAATTATCTTCTCTTCCCTCAACTTTCCCCCACGGGCACATGCACACATGGGTATCTGCCTAGGAATTATTGAAATAATCTGAAAGCTTCCTTTTGTTATTAATTCTTCATGCTTCAAAATACAGTCTTCTTTTTCTATTTTAGAAATCTTTTTTCCCCTTAACCTTTTATTAGAACCAGCAGACCTGTGTAGGAAGACGAGACACATGGCACTCTGATTCATGACTCTGCCTGGGTGGTTAACAAACAGGCGATGTTCCTTGAATGTCAGTAGACTTTGAAGATTTGGGGAACTTTGTAGAGAACCTAGGATGACTTGGCTAAATACCTTTCTTCTACTTTAGAAATCTTTTCTTAACAATTGCATTAATCTATAACCTATTTGTGCAATTGCCTATCACACCAGGATCAGAAGGCTTAAACATGTGTTTCTTTTAGAGTTTTTATTGACTTACTGAAAATTTGTAGTGATTTGTGTCTCATGAGTAATGCTTCCCTGGGTCTCTGATTTCTCAAAAGTATACTTTGGAATCCATGCTATTCTGATCCTCATTTGACCTTTGCTGGCACAAAAACATCCTGAAATATTTGCAAATGCTACAGTCACTTCCTCATGTTTTACTGAGTTTACTTTAGCTTGGTTAAACCAAGTGCAATGTCAGTTTGTATAAACTTACCACTAACTGAAGGTTCATATAATGGCCCTGCCTCAGGGTCAGAAATTGGCTAGAGAAGTATGAAAATAGCTTTGAAAATTCAGCTGCTGAATATCTTACAATAAAAAGCTTAACATTTTAACATTTTTGTTTATCCTTAGCATTTGAGGGTGAAGTAAAATGGGCACTCTCGTAGTAAAACTATGGTCATACTAACTTGGCTGGTGTTTACCAAAAGCTTTTTAAAGTGTCTATACCTTTTATCCCAGTAATT
This sequence comes from Rhinolophus hipposideros, assembly GCF_964194185.1. Classification (NCBI taxonomy): domain Eukaryota; kingdom Metazoa; phylum Chordata; class Mammalia; order Chiroptera; family Rhinolophidae; genus Rhinolophus; species Rhinolophus hipposideros. The sequence continues at coordinate 9,570,849 of NC_138069.1, forward strand.
CTACTTCCCGGAGTATATGTAAGACACGCTTCCCATGTGAGGTTATTTCAGCTGGTTCAGGGTAATTGTAGGTGGAGCACATTTGCGACATTGTTTAACCTTGACTCACGGTGGAGAGAAGTTCTTCTCCTGCTCAATTCCTTTTCAGCCTTCTGATCAAGGGAAGCAGAAAAATCTCATCTTGGTGCTACTATGTCTTTAACACCCCTCTAAACCTTCCTAATCTCCCTTTTGATATAAAAGAATGAGCCAAGGGATATTATCATGTGATTCAACTATATTTATAGTGTCTCAACTATATTTTCACCACGCTCTCTTGTTTTCCTTTACTTTAGCTTTTCCTTTACTTTTACTTTAACTCTTGTATTTATTTTTACAGTTGCCTTCATTTATGACATATAATGCTGATTTTCTATTTACAATAGTAAATAAGGTTTGCTTTTAAAACACCTTTACGTACGGGCAAAAATGAGTTGATTTAAAGGGAAATGTTAAGTATGGTACAGACGGGATATAATTATGACGAGGTCGTAATGGTGATGACTGAAGTGTAATGGTGATGACTGAAGTGTACAAAACCTGACCCTAGGGAATTACCAGAACTTCAGACACAGATTTGAAATTGGGGCATTCTTATATATGAGGCTGTTCCTCCCAGTGTGACTTCTGCTGTCATAAAGTTAGAAACCACCCACTTGTCCAACAATAAGGAATTGGTTAAGCGATTTTGATACCTTTTTATTTTGGAATACTGCCAACTATTAAAAAAGTACATTTAATCACATGGAAAAATTATATACTGATAGATAAAACAAAGCTGGTTGTAAAAGAAAGTCTACACAATATCCTAATATTGGTAAAAAGAAAGTATGGATATTGATGTCGATATAGAGATACTCACGCATGCACACTTGCACACACACACACACTAAAATTATTGGAAAAAAGATTGGAAGAAAATATTTTCAAATGAATTATCTCTGGATGGTTGGGACTACAGGAGATTTTTGTGTTTTCCAATAGTAAACATATGTTACTTTTGTCACCAGAAAAATAATATGTATATACATTTTTTTTTTAAGATTTTTTTTTTTATTGGGGAAGGGTACAGGACTTTATTGGGGAACAGTATGTACTTCCAGGACTTTTTTCCAAGTCAAGTTGTTGTCCTTTCAGTCTTAGTTGTGGAGGGCGCAGCTCAGCTCCAGGTCCAGTTGCCGTTGCTAGTTGCAGGGAGCACAGCCCACCATCCCTTGTGGGAGTCCAACCGGCAACCTTGTGGTTGAGAGAACACGCTCCAACCAACTGAGCCATCCGGGAACTCAGCGGCAACTCAGCTCAAGGTGCCGTGTTCAATCTTAGTTGTAGGGGACGCTGCCCACCATCCCTTGCGGGACTCGAGGAATTGAACTGGCAACCTTGTGGTTGAGAGCCCACTGGCCCATGTGGGAATCGAACTGGCAGCCTTCGGAGTTAGGAGCACGGAGCTCTAACCGCCTGAGCCACCGGGCTGGCCCTACATACATATTTTTTACTTAACCTGTTCCAACCCTAATAGGACCACATAGTATTTTGCCATCTGCAGGCATTCTGGGTCCTTATGTGCTCCTAGAATCCAGTTAGGTTTGAGGCTTTTGCAAAGCCACTTGGGTGTGGGTTAGGGGAGTAGTGCCCCAAAAGTTCCTTGTCACCCTTTAGGACACTCCACAGCACTTGGTCTTGGTGGCTGTATATTTACACTTTTGGAGTAAAATAGGGAGAATATATCTAAAAATTCTTTGGAATTATTTTTATTGTCGTTTCTTCTCAACAGCCCTATTAGGCAGGACCAAATAAGGATCCCACTTTCTCAGTAGATCCGTATGATTAGATAAGAATAGAGTAGATGCTGAGAGGGGGTCTCCTAGTTTTTCATTTATTCTCTTTCTTTAATTTCTGCATTATTCTACTGACAATGAAATTTCTACATGTTGGGTATAATTGTGGTTATGCGTCACTTGGGTTGGAGATATGTGTATTTAAATGTGGATGCCTCATTTCTAGAATTACGAAATCTCTTTGTTTGGAACAAAAAAATGTTCACTGCAAGGCCTAATGCTTGGCAGAAACGATTGCTACCTTTTGCCTAGTACAAATTCCCTGGCTGTTACTTCTTAGAGCTTGTTCCTGGAAACCTCTGGACTGCTTTGTGGGAATGGGTTTGGCAGGTCCTTGTGAAGTGAGTAGAGGAGTGGTCTTACAGCCCTGGTGCGAGCTTCCTCCTTCTACAAAGGATGCTGGGCTCTGCCCAGGGGGAGCCAGCCAGACCCTGAGCCTGAAAGAGGCCTGCTGTGGCATTCCACTAATATCTGCCAGGTTGCAGCAGGAACTTTCACTGGCTGACTCCTCCCCTCCTGGGGTCCTTCAAATCCTCTCCACGCCCACGGTGGCCACCGCTGTTGTTCAAGCTCTCACATCTCTTGCCTGGATAACACAAAGACCGCTGACTGGCCCCTGCCTCCCGTCCCCTTCCCTGTAGTCTGTTAATTCACAGATGCTAGTGTATGATCAGTCTCCTATTGCTGCTGTAACAAATTACCACAAAGAAGGCTTTTCTGGCTTCTAGAGGCTTCTTGCATTCTTTGGCTCATGGCTGCTTCCTCATCTTTAAAACCAACAAGCCTTTCTCACACTGCATCCATCTGGTACTCTGCTGTAGTCAAATCTCCCTCTGCCTTCCTCCCTCCTAAAGACACTTGTGAGTACATTGGCCTCACCTGGATAATCTCATCTGAAGATCTTTAATTTAATCATATCTGCAAAGTCCATAGGCACAGCTCCCAGGGATTCAGACATCAACATCTTAGGAGGGGCCATTATTCAGCTGGCCACATAGTGCAATCTTTTAAAACCACTCACATCCAGCCACACCCCTCTTCTGCCTAAGACCCTTGTGTGGTGCTTCAGTTAGCAGAGGATAAAGACTTCCGGTGGCTGGGATTGCCTCACAAGGAAGGGCTGCCCACACCCCTTCTCCACCTCCTCCTGCCTCCTCTCTCCCCATTCCATCTCTGGCTTACTGTTCATGATTCAGCCTTTGCACACAGTGTGCTTTTTGCTAAGGATACTTCCCCCCCGCACGCCATCCCAGGCCTTCCTGAGGCTCCACACAAAGTCAGGCGTTCCTGGGATGACCTCAGAGGGATCTGCGCCATTCTGCTATGACAAATACTACAGCTTAACAGCTTTGCATTTATTTAGGGGATCATCTGATTGATATGTGCTCTGCTATGTAAGTACAGGCAGGCAGAGACCATGTCTGTATTTCACCCGTCATTGCATCCTAGCCCAATGCTTGGCTTGCGGTAGGTGGTTAGTAAGTACTTGGGAAACCTGGGAACAAATGAATAATTGAATAATATTAACAGTATTGTCATCACTCTCTATCGCCTTTATCCTGCTTTTTCTCTGCACAGCATTTATCATCTCTTCTGGTGTCTCCTCCCTCCACCAAATGGAAGCTCCATGAGAGCAGGGACTTGTGGGCTCTTGTGGGCTCATGTCCCTATTCCCAGGTCTTAGAGGCAGTTGATAAATACGTCAGTAATGAATGGTCTGTATGATGCTCACAATCTCCCAGTTTCATACCTGACCCCTCTTTGAAATCAGGTGTTAGCAAGTTCTTCCTTTTGATGATCCAACCTAACTCAATCATCAGGAAAAGAGGCAGAGACCTAAAATATTCACCTGTTCCTGTGAGGATTAACTGAGTTCACAAATGTTAGAGTAAATAAGTGTCTGGCACATGGTGAGTCTGGTGTAAGAGTTTCCTGCAGTTGTTCAGAAATACTTGAGCCCTTGCCCGTTTAGAATTTTTACTGACTATGCCTGTCGCAGCTCTGTGGTGGAATCCCAAACACAGAACTGAGTTCTCCTGACTCTTCCACCCAGGTCTCACAGCTGCCTGAGAACAAGCCCAGGCTTCTGGGCTTCAGGTGGGCGATTTGAGCCATAATTGTGCTTTTCCTCGTTTTGCCTGCAGGTGGCAGCACGGCCTGGACTTCTCTGCACTGCAGGCAGGCCCGGGGGCTGGACGGCAGGGAATCAAGAAAATGGACTCCCTTCTCCTGGGGACCTGAATGCCAGCCACCAGCCAAGGGTGAGTTTAGAGCTTGACCACAGTTTTCCTCTTATTTGTTCCACATTATTATGATTTTTTAATGTAGGAATTGGTGTACATCACACGTGTTGGGTTTTGAGATAATTTGTTGATTTTCAGTTTGTTTACAAGAACAAAAAACAAGAGTGTTTACTAGAATGTTGCCGAGGGGATCAGGACAGTGGGGCGATCCTCTGCACTGTGAGTGTGGTGTCCCTACTGGTCTGCGCCTTGGGCCTGTCCCCTGTGTCATCCAGGGAGGCGGTACTCACGCACAACAGTTCCTTTTAATTCAACAACTATGTGGTAAGCGGGAAAAGTGAAGTGTTCTTTTCAGGGACCTTGGGGTCCTTCTTCCACTTGCTCATGGGGTGGACTGTTCGTGTTGTGCCAGAGAGCTGCCTCTGGCCCAGCAGAACCCAGGGTCTGTCTGCTCGCCCAGACCTTGCACCCCCTTGGTGGGCTTCTCCCTCTGCGCCTCCCCTCCTCCCACAGCTGGTGATTTCAAAGCTCCCGCTTATTAATCCCAAAACTCTATCTGTGCTGCAGTCACAGCAGCTGGGTGGGGACTGTTTGTGTTCTATTTTGACCTCATTTGTTAGCTTTGCGCTTAACAGACTTTGCCCTTCTAAGTTTCATATTTGGGCATAAAGGTACTTTCTGTCCTTAATGCTAAGGGCAACTACACCACTGCTTGGCGTTCTAACAAGGGGTATAGCGAAGACCTTCCCTGATTTTCAGCACCCGCTAGGTTTGGTGATATCCTTCCCTTAGCTGCACCTCCTTTGGGGCCCTGCCTGACAAGGATTCTGTGACATCTTTCCTCAGTGTCACAAGTCTTTCTCTGTAGGGAACTTGATGATCCCTCATCCTTCAGCTCTACCTGTGCCAGCTCTATCCCGACCTCAGTGTGTCGGCACTATTCTACACAGTTGACATTTCATTCAGTCCCCACAAAAATAGGTGATATTATTCCTTTGTTACAAATATGGAAACCAAGGCTCAGAAATTAAATCACTTCCAAAGCTAAGATGTTGCAAGCTAGGGTGGCAGCCCCAGGGCTCTGTAGCTCTTGCTTCTTCTCAGAAAGTGAGGCTGGCCACTTAGGGGTAGAAGATGAATCACATTTGTTCTTGTAGACCTGAAAAAAAGACAAAGTGAGATTAGTGGAACAAACATACAATCCCCAAACAAACCCCATCTCTAAATTTGCTATCCTAACTTTACATAATAGTATTTTTCTTTCTTACTTTATTTGACCTGAATTGTTGGCACACACTGGTAAAATTTGCCTTTATTACTATTTGCTTCATGTATGTCATTATGTCACTATGTAGCTCAGTTGATGCGAGGTAGTTTTTTTGTTAATTTGAAGGACTTATAACCTCCATGATTGGAAAAGTTTGATTTGAGAAATTTGAAAGGTGCCTAGGAGGTTCAGTGACCTCTTTGAGGACACACACACACACACACACACACACACACACTGATGAACTTGAAGCTCCCTAAACATGACTCTGTCAGCCTAGTTCTGGTAACTGATGTAACCTAAGTCCAAGGTGTTGTCAAAATCAATTATTTTGTAAACCACGTCACTCATAAGTGCCTGCTGATATCTGAATGTTTTAAAACATTGTAGTTAAAGGAGTTTGGGGCAAGGTGGTAGAGTAGGTAATGCTGTACTCGCCTCCTCTCACAACCACATCAAAATTACAACTAAACTACAGAAAAACCGTCGTTGAGAATCGTCTGAAGTCTAGCTGAGCAGAAGCCCTGTAACTAAGGATATACAGAAGAAGCTACATTGAGACTGGTAGGAGGGGCAGAGATGCAGAAGGACTGGTCCCACACCCATGTGTGTCAATTAAAAATCAGGAGGGACTAGGCTGTGGAGGTCCCCCCACCCCGAGGAGTAAGGGGGCCCAGCCCCACATGGTCCCCAGCCCAGGCTTCCAGTGCCAGGAAGAGAAGTCCCCATAACTACTGGCTGTGAAAACCAGTAGAAATTGTGGTTAAGAGAGATGGAGGGCAACTGGAGTCCCATATGCTCCTCTTAAAGGGCTCATGCCAGGACTTGCTGATGAACTCACTCAGCACTGGGGCAGTAGCTGGAAAAGCACCAGGGACATATGGGAACTGTGTCATTTGGCTTCAGGGTGAGGGCTGGACGGGTAGCTCTGTCGGGGCAGGCACCATTTGGTTCCTTTGTTGAGTCCTCCCCGCTGCCAGGGTCCAGACTTAGGCGTCCAATCTATCTGAATCTCCATCAACCTAGCTAAAACTATACACCCTACCCTGGTGATTCCCTGAGATCCCACCCCACTCAACTTGCAGGCCTACTCAAGCCACTTCCAGTGTCTTTCCTGTACAAATGTCCTGTCTTGGTTCGTGCTGTGGACTTTCCTAGAGTCTCTCACAGGCTTACAAGCCCCAAGCAATCAGCATCAGTCCTCAGCATGCTTCATACCTCTTTCTGAACAGCCCTAAGTCCAGCAGTAATGGCAGCCAGCCTCAGTTTGTAGCTCAGCCTCTCCCAAGTACCTTCAAGCTCAAGTGGCACAAGTGGCAACCATCTGCAGATAACTTTGTAGCTTACACCAAGTGGCCCAGGGCAGGACACAGGCAGTGGCTGAAGTTGGCCTGCAACAGAGCCCCTCCCAAGGGGCGCCAGAATCAACACACCTGGTGTCCAGCTTCAGACAACACCCAAACACCACCCAACCACCTCCACAAAAGACACACCCTAAGGGCACACTGGTTAAGCACCAGAGCCCTGCTAAAACAAATCCTACTCCATAGGGTCAGCTCCTGCCCAACAACTCCTCCACTATAGTCACGGCTTGTCCTCACAACCAATCAGCCGGAGGGTCAATTCCTCCCACTGACATGCAAATAGTAACAGAGGCTCAACTACAACAGGAGGGTACACACAACAAGGGTCACACCTGCAGCACCTGGCTCAGGTGACCAGGCAGAATGTGCCACTGGGCCCCACAGCATGGGGAATATAGCCAGTAGTATTGTAATAACTGTGTATGGTGTCAGATGGTTCTGGGCTTATTGGGGTGATCACTTCGTAAGTTATATAAATGTCTAATCATTGTGTTGTACACCTGAAACTAATATAATATTGTATGTCAACTGCAATTGAAAAATAAAATAATAAGAAGAAAGTATATTTTAGTTAAAACTGTAATCAGTGAAAGAAAAGCTGTCCTTTGTCCCAGGGGCACCTTCCTGAGCACTGCTTTGGGGCACTTCTCTGACCACTCAGGACTAATAGCCACAAGGACACGTTAACTGTGGATGTTTCAAACTGATAAACTCACATGGCAGCCACTCTCACAAATAGTCGCTAACTTACTGTTGTGGGGTATTTTTTCATTGTCCTTTTTTTAAACAGCTTTATTATAATTCTAATACCATATAAGTCATCCATTTAAAATGTACGATTTAGTGGTTTTGAGTGTATTCACAGAGTTGTTTCATCCATCACCAGAGTCAGTTTTAAAACATTTTCATTACCCCAAAAAGAAACTCTATACTACTGAATTATCACCCGCTAGCCTCCCAATTTTCCTTAGGCCCTGGCAACCATTAATCTCCTTTCTGTCTCTTTAGATTTGTCTATCCTGGATATTATATAAATAGCACCATACAATGTGTGGTCTTTTGTGTCTGGCTTCTCTCATGCAGCAGGATGTTTTCAAGGTTCATCCTACATATTATAGCCCGTGTCAGTTCTCCATTCCTTTTCATTGCCGAATAATATTCCGTTATGTGGGTATACCATATTTTGTTTATTCATTTATCATTTGATGGACATTTGGGTGGTTTCCATGTTTTGGCTGTTATGAATGATGCTGTTATGAACACTTTTGTGTACAGGTTTTTGTGCAGACGGTGATTGTGTTTTGTGACTCTGTTAAGGCACACTGAGCAAGTCCTGTTTTTCAAAATCTGAGAGAGGAAGACAACTAAGCTGATGTTGTTTGAAATTTAAATGGTCTAGTTTGTGTAGGTGTAGAATTGCATTCAAAAGGATCAACTTTCTAATATAAGGTTAAAATCAAAAGGTATTAGATCTAATTCTTTTCCATATCACTTGAGTTTTCTAAGCTCTGTTCTAATAGTCTTGTTTTAAAAAGCATAAGAAAGGAATATGTGTTGGTCCTGAGGTCTCACTTGATATAATGTGGTATTAATTTGGGTAGAAGGTTGTGCAAGGACTTTCTTCCAGATGTATTGAGCAGGTGGGCGGGGGAAGTGGAGGCCTGAACCAGAGGGAGGAAGAAGGCAGAAAGAGAATCTGGGTGGTGTGGGACACCCACGTGCTGTGAGCTCACCTTCCCCCTGGCCCACCCCAGTGGCCAGAGGGCCCTGGCCAGTGATACCGTGGCTATTGCTTGCTGCCTGGGTGATGTGTTTCACAGCTGAGTACCTCTATGTCCGGTTTCACTCTGCTTCTGACTCACCGAGCTCTGGCGTTGGACTGTTGGTTTTGAGTAAAAGCAGGTGTTAGGGAGATGGCGTTGAAGGACACATCAGCCCCTGAGGGACTTTGATAGACAGAGTCCTAAAAACATTTCCGGGCTGTTTGTTGTGTTTTTTTCTTAAATACCAGTTAACAGTTTTCAGTTTAACTGTGTTTTCCTTCCTGAAATCTTTAAGTGAGGCTGGTCCTTGTGATTTATTCTGTGCATTGTTTTTAGGGCGTTCCTCTACTTGTCAAGTCTGGTTTGCAGATAAAGATGGTTTTTTTGCTGTTTCCCCCCCCCACACACACACACAGCAGGCCCGCAGAAATAGGAGTGATTTGAATTTGTTTCCACTTTTAATTTATTTCGATATCTTTCTTTTCCTTCCCTTGGGAAATAGAGAGAATCTCGCAGGGGGCATTTTAACTTTGAGTCAGTCAGCAGGAATTTTTGTGTGGATTGTTTAATGCCTGGTGGGGTGTGTGGAGACGTCCTAAGAGAAGAGACAGTTGCCCTCAAGCATGCCACGTCCAGATTGGAGAGTCAACCTGCCTGTTAACATGCAGTTCATACACGATTGACTGTCCAGTGCCCAGAAAAGCCCAAGTTAGGGAAGACTTTGTGAGGCCTGCCCCTGGGGCTTCATTAAACCCAGATGGGAGAAAAGCAGGCGGGGTTGCTTCTAGGCACACAGGTGGGAGGGAGCAGGGGCGCTGGGAGGAGTCTGGAAGGATCACACCAGGTAAGTTGGGTTGACCTGATTTGGGTGGTGGTAGGATTTGACTATCAAGCCAAGGAATTTTGACATTAATATCATAAAGCATGGAAGTACAGACTTTTGAATAGGAAGATATGCTTCTGTTTAAAGGAGGGACTTTTATTTCCATTTTATACCTGAGAAAAGCAGTGCTTTTCAAATACTTGTTCAAAGTCAAACGGCTGGTGGATGTTGGATCTGCCAGACCCCAGCGTCCTTACGCACGCTCACCCCTGCATTACCTGCAGAGAACAGGTTGGTCTTGAGATCAGCAAGGCTTCCCCCAGCCCTGACTTTGTGTGACCTGTGAGTGTGTACAAGACTGCATACATGTGTTTGCCAGAGTCACTCCCTTTCACTCCCTTCGCTGAGCTGGTTAGGGGGAGAAGGAGGACTTTGGGTAAGTCATTTCCCAGCCTCTCTGAAGCCCTGGGGCAGGAACCCAGCCAGGCTTCCCTGGTCTGCACAGCAACAGTCCAGACAAGTCCCAAGAATTGCAGAGACTGTCGGGGAGTTTTGGAGGTACAGGTCCCCAGACAAGTCTTCCCTCCAAAGTGGGAGCCGCAGGGCTGCTTGTGATCCGGGCAGGGTGACAGCACAGCTGCAGCCACGGCACAAGCTGACTCTTGTCACTGCCCTAATCCTCCCGCACAGGCAGGAGAATGTGAGGACTTGCACTGAAGTTTTCCATTCATTCCTTTGTTCATTCCTTCCGAGAGTATTCAGCAAATTGTTAAGCACCTGAAATGTACCGGGCTCCACTTTGGGCTGTGAGCGTACGGCAATGAACAGAACAACCTAAACCCCTGCCCTCACGGAGCTTACGGTCCCATCTGGGAGACAGACTGTGCTTAACACAGTGTCAGGGAGCACTGGGTGCTCTGAGGGCACAGAGCGACAGGTGCAGTCCAGGCGGACTTCTTTAAGGAGGGCTATTTGAGCAAAAACCTTGTGAAGCCAGGGAGCAAGAGATATGAATATCTGTCCCAGGCAGAGGGAACAGCACGTTCATAGCCCTGAGATGGGGTTGTCTGGGGAGCGACAAGGAGGCCAGTGCATGGGGAGAAGGGAGGGGCAGAGGCCACAGAAGGAGGGGCTGGTCACGAGCCTCGCAGGCCACCGTAGGAGGGTGGGATTTTGTTCTTGGCACAGCTCTGAGGTGTGTTTGAGGTATGTTCCTGGCTGGTTGGCCTCTGAATCTACTCAGCATCCTTCTACACACCTTGTCCCTTTTTGGCGATATTAAGTGCCATTAGCTCTAGTGTCTGTAACTGTGAGCCTTGTCCCTTACAGAGCTTAGTGAGGAGGGGAGGAGGACCAACTACATTTAGAACTGAATGTTAACCAGCTTGGTAGAGAAATAAAATTGGTTTTTAAGGTTAGAAAAGACGTACTTGGATATTACGCTAACATGTTTCGATTTTGGTTGGAGGGGCTCCACTTTGCGAATGGGCCTTTTATCATCATTGTCCCTCCTCTCGGAGCCAGGGGACTGGGTTCTGTCTCCCTCCTCACCTGCCCCCTGAGGGCCTAAGCTCATCACCCTTGACCTTTCTGCTCTCACCTGTAGAATTTGGCTCGTCATAGCATTCCTCCCCAAACACATTAGGGGAAGAAAACAGTGACTTATTGTGGATCTTTCCCATTGTGGAGGTCTGTGATTCTGTGGACAGATTCCAGAGCGTTCTTAAGGAAATTAGGAATATTCCTTAAGTCATGTCCAGGGGGTTGTGATTTATGTTTATATTATGCAGCCCTTCCCCTTTTGCTTTCAAAACACGTTGACATCTCTCCTTGATCTTTATAAAGTGACTCTGTATGTCACAGTGGTTAACAGCTTGGAAAAACAGACATGGTGCTGAGGGCCATGTCCCTGTTTACCAACCGTTAGTGTACTGTGGGCAGATTCCCTGGGCTCTCCTGTTCCTCCACAGGTTCCTCGTCTGAAAATGGGCATGGAAGCCATACCTGCCTCAGAAACTCTGAGGATAAATGTGCTGACGCATCCAGCCTAGGGCCTGGTTCACAGGAAAACCTTCGTGAATGTCAGCTACAATGATGATTACATGTAATTCTTCCCCTGTAATAGGAAGGAAAGCCGAGACCAGGGAGGTTAAGTGACTTGCTTAAGGTCATATGGAGAGTTATGGAGAAAGCCGGAAATAGGAGCCCGGGCTCCAGGGGTGCCGTGTCGGTGCTCTCTTCCTGGAATTCATTTTGGTCTCCAGGAGAAAAGGTTAATATACAGACACTTCTATCTGAGCCTGACCCTTTGGCAGCTGGTTCTGGCTTTTGTAAGGGGTAGGGGGACAAGGCTTCCTCAGCACACATGTCCCTTAATCCTGGACATTAACAGCTCCCCAGGGAGGGGCATCCGTGGGAACTGAGGACAGGGAGCTGGGGGTGATATGCTTCCACTACTTCTCTCCCCACTTTTGCCTGGTGCTGGCCAGATCCTGCAGTTCCCCCCATCGCCCCACCCCTACCCAGGCATCACAAGACTGAACCTGGAGTGGGGAGGGGGCAGAGACAGGCATGCAGGTGTCAGGTGGGCACTCTAGAACTCTCCCTCCCTTTGCAAAGCTGGGTGCTCACTCCTGTGGCAGGACTCTGGCTCAGGACTCTGGCTCATTTCTCAGGCCTGAGAAATGGGTGTGGGAGGAGTCTCCCTAAGACTCTTTGGAAAAAGAAAGCTGACTTTTGTCCTATGGGGCAGGGGGCAGCAGATGCCCTTTGCAGCCGCCCTGGTCACTCTGTCGTCTGAGGACTGTTCCCACTGGGCTTAGCTGGTGCCCTTTCTCCTGGCAAAGTAGTTTTAAGGACTACCCAGGTGCGTTTTCGCAGGAAATGGACAGCACTTCAAAATTTGCTTCCGGCAGCATAGCACAGTGGAGAAATCCAGTCCCTTAGACCTGGGTTTGAATCCCAGCTCTGCTTATTTGTGTGTGTGGGGGTGGGTGGGGGTGTGCTTGGGAAATTATTTAGCCTCTTCAACTCTCAGTTTCTACATCTGTGAAATGGGGCCAAGAATACCTACCTCACAGATTTACAGTATGAATTACATAAAATAACCTGCGTGAAGTGCTTAGCACGTGCCTGGCCCATGGTAGCGATTTTTATCATCCTCGTCATTATTATTAAGCATATCAGTGGTCTCCACTAGTCTGTGGGTGGAAATGACTTCCTCGTGCATCTGCTGTGATGTGGGAGCCTAAAGTGACTGAGCCAAAGAGCTCAACTTCTCTTTGCTATGTTGTTATTTGCAGTCATTTCTGTTATTCAGGGTGGATGACGAAGCTTCTGCTGGTGTGTGATGCCATGCCATTTTATTTCTCTGCTTCTTTTCTGTTCAGTTCAGTGTTCTTGAAAGAAAGAATAGTTAGATAGCTAAAATGTAGGAGGGTTTGCTATACTAAGAGTTTTACATACATTATCTTCTTTAATTCTCATAGCAACCGAATGTAGAAACGGGGAGGTTAAATGATGCCTAAGGCTGGATGGTTTCATGAAGATCTGGCTCTCACAGGTCGAGCTGTGTGCTCAGCCCCTGTGCTGTCTCCTTACACAGGGCACTGGCTGACTTGGTGGCCTTTGACAGATCAGGGAGTCTGGTCCATCCTCCAGCCCCCTTTCTGGACTCAGCTGTGTGTCAGTCACGAAGGGGAAAATCTGTCCTACTTTAGAAGCTTTCCTAAGAACACTGTGGGTCCTCCTTTGGTAGCCAAGCCAGAGTCTACAGGGACAGTGGCTTCTTCCTTAATCCTCTTGCAATATCCCCTCGAGGCTAGCCCTCCATCATCGGGGGTAGTTAGGGACACGGTCTGAGAGTGTGCTCAGTCCTCAGGTGGACGCGACGACAGTGAAGGTGACCGTCCACTGGAGTGCGGGTGGCGGGGCCTTCTGCTGCCCTGACTGTGGGGTGTGGCCTCCAGTGCGCGCATCGCCAGACATCGTCCTCACCTGCCCTCCAGCCTTGCCACAGCTGGCTCTTCCTCACATGTGTGCGTCCGCCTGGCTCTGGGGGCAGAGGAAGTGGTCTGTGGGCCAACTAGAACACTTGAGAAGATGAGTGGCCACATTAGGTCTGGCCTGCAGTCCCTGGTGTAACTGACGTGACAGGTAGAGGTGGATTGCTCTAGCCACAGTAACCACTGAGGGGTTACCTACGGGTCCTGAAGCCTGAGAACTAACATACCCCCTGGTGATGTCTCCATTCAATAGGTATTTATTGAGCACCTACTGTGTGCCTTTACAGGCCATGTGAGGGAGACCACAGATGAGGTGGGGTAGGGCTGCCTCCAGCTCAGTGGGCAGGGCCACCAGTGGGCACCAGGGAGCTCCACTGCTCTCAGAAGGATCCAAGGCTGGCACAGGGGACAGGTTGCCTGTGATGCTGTTTATCTGAGCAGTTTCCATGACAACCAGGAGATGAATACCTGAGGTTAAGCAAAGTCTGGAGCAAGATTAAGTGTCTGGTTAGGGTGGAGCCTGTACTGTGATTTGGAGAACTTTGAGTGACCAGAATCCTCTGGGTGGCCTACGTAATACGCTTAATTTGTCTGTTAATTAATTTGTGTCCCACCCTTTTCCAAAAAGGATTCAAAGGGGCTCCTTTCAGCAGGTGTCTTAGAGGAAAGAAGGTGTCCTAAGCTGGCTCTGAGTAAAATGTTCGGGTGTAGACCTTTTGTGGGTCCTTTACCAGCTGCCAGCTGACTTCCTGTACCCAGAGCTGGCTGCCTGAGAAATAGTCTTTGCTGCCAAAGCTGGTTTGCAGCCTTTCTGTGATCACCTCCTGGTCTCTTTGCAACAACTGGCCCTGACACCTTCCTGCCTTGAGGCAAATCATGTGACTTAAGAGAAGCAAATTTGACCTCAATTACCAGGTGCAAATATCAGTCATGGGAGTAACCAGGAGGCCAATGTCCCTGGTCGTTTTAGCCTCTGGTGTTAAATATTAAGAGTGCACTGTTCAGAGTGTGATAAAGACTGTCTCTCACAGTTTATGATTTCCAGTAAACCGGAGGCCTTCAAGGAAGGGCCACGGGCAGGTGAAAGACTCCAGGTCTGGCCCTCTGCTGAGCTGGCAGAGCAATTTCTGCCGGAACAGGTGGGGCAGGGACGACCAGTAAGGCAGGGCGAGTTTCTGCTCCCAGCCAGGCAGCTATATGCACTCTCAGGGTGGCAGTATGGGAAAAAGAAGACGTCTGTCCTTAGTGCTGGCCACTTTACCTGCTTGCTGCTGGGTGTCAGGCCATCTAGGAGCCCTGGGTACATTCCTCTGTCAGCTGGAGTTGCTCTCACAGAAAGCTGGAAGAGCTCTTCCAGCATCTGGGGCCTGTAGACACAAGGACCGAGAATCCTCAGCCTCTGGCCACAAAGAAGCTGTAGATGGGCAGCATATTCCAACTTGGACTAGGAAGAGAATGGAGATGGCCCTCCCACCCTCCATTGCCTTCTGAGTTTCTCTGGAGCACCTAATTCACCAGCAAAGTAGAAGACATATATCAAACTGGATCAGAATGCAGCAACAGTAGCTTGCATTCATTTACAAATACTGAATGGACACTTTGCTATGCGGCACACACTGTGTGAGATGCCTGGCATACAACCATGAACAGATAAGGTCCCTGCTCAAAGGGAGCTGACAGTCTAGTGGTGGAGACAGACAACAATTAAACAAACACATGCATAAAATGTTAATGCTAGCAATAAGTGCTGGGTAGCAAATTAAAATACACTGATAGGTAAGCAAGTACTTTGGAGTGGGTGGTCAGGGTGGCCTCTGAGGAAATGGCATTTAAGAGGACATTTGAAGGGGCCGGCTTGGTGGCTCAGGCCGTTAGAGCTCCATGCTCCTAACTCCGAAGGCTGCCGGTTCGATTCCCACATGGGCCAGTGGGCGCTAAACCACAAGGTTTGCCAGTTCAATTCCTCGAGTCCCGCAAGGGATGGTGGGCAGCGCCCCCCTGCAACTAAGATTGAACACAGCACCTTGAGCTGAGCTGAGCTGAGCTCCCTGATGGTTCAGTTGGTTGGAGCACATCCTCTCAACCACAAGGTTGCCGTTTCGACTCCCACAAGGAATGGTGGGCTGTGTCCCCTGCAACTAACAATGGCAACTGGACCTGGAGCTGAGCTGCGCCCTCCGCAACTAAGATTGAAAGGACAACAACTTGACTTGGAAAAAAGTCCTCGAAGTACACACTGTTCCCCAATAAAGTCCTGTTCCCCTTCCCCAGTAAAATCTTAAAAAAAAAAAAAAGAGGACATTTGAAAAAGAAGAAGATTGAGGAAAGAGCAGAGCAGGTGAACTGTCCTGACTGCTGTTGGGGAAGGAGAGCCAGGGTGACAGGAGGAGGGAAGAATGTTCTAGAACATATAGATGGGTTAACTTGATGCTTTGGGATTGGTTGACACTTCTTATTTTCTGAATTATGTCCTAAACACTCACTCAGTAAACCTTAAGCGAGTGTCCTCTGTGTGCCAGCAGACTCTGCTGGACGGTGGTGGAAGGAAGATGAATCTGTCGGGGGCCCTTCTCAAGATGTGTTCAATCTGTTGATAAGAGTTAGGCCAGGACACTATGACAGTGTGCTGAGTAGTGTGGGTGCGAGAATCAAAGAGGATTAGGGGGAGCATACAGAGGGGCTTCCCAACCCCTGTGGGCACTGAGTGGAGGAGACACTATCCAATAACGTTCTCTGGAGGAGATGACACCTGAGGGGTTTGGGAGGATGAGGTGAGGTTAGCCAGGCAAAAAAGAGAGACAGTGTGTGTTCCAGGCAGAGAGAATGATTGGTGCAAAGGCCTGGAGGGAGGGTAAGCAAATGTGAGAAGGGTGCTAGAGGTAGAACAGTGGCAGAATTCTCTGCTCTGGAGCCTGTACCACACGCTCGAGAATAGTTTGTGGAGTTAATGAGATTCTTGAGGGACCAAATCAACACCAGGCAAAGAGTTAAGGAAAGGATGCTGAGGTTCACGAGCTCAGTCCACTCTCTGGGCCACCCTTCCTACCTGGACTCCCGATGGGAGGACCCACGCACTCCCAGAAGCCATTTCCCAAATCAGAACAGAAGCTGCACCTGAATCAGGCACCTAGATGAGAGCGTGGAAGCATCTGATCATCCCTGTGAACACATTTGACTACTTGGTTTTGGAGGGAAGGGGCACTGAGATAAAACCTATTAATCTAGAAGTTACAACAAGGATTTGCATTTATGGCAGGAAGACCTTCTTTGCAACTCTCGCAAGGCTGTACAACTACAAAGGCACGGTTATCACATCCCAGGAAATGCAAAATTTCATCATAAAGTAACATTATCCTGTGTTCATTCCAGCCTGATAGGTAACATACAGCTTTCTTCCATCCTTTCCTCTTACCTTCTCCCCTTCTTTTGTTTCTCTCCCATCCCTAGTCCCCAGAGTACCTGGTTATCTGTTTTACATACTCATTACTCCCTCAAAACCCTCCAATATAGATAACAATACTCGATTACTTGGAAGTTACCTCAACAATTCGTGACCTGTTGAAAACCAGGAAGTAAGCAATAAGTAAAAAAGGCGGCCAGAAAGAGCAAGAGAGGGAGAGAGAAGAAGACCAAAGTCCAAAATTAATTAACATTTGCTGAGGACTCGTGGACTTAACGATGTTCAAGGCACTGGGGTAACAAGGCTCATCACATTCTCTATTTTGTTTTAAGTTCTCCAAGCTCTTCCATTTGCCCCTCCAGAGCTGCTGCCAACCCTCTCCCCTTGCTCTGTGCCCTGGGAGGCTGACCTGTATGCTCTGCATTGCCCCCTACCTTGCCTCTGGCTTCTGACATGTTTGGCCGATGGGGAATACTGGAAGGAGACCAGCAGACACAGGATTTTTTCTTTTTCTTTTCAGGTAATCAATTTTTTTTAAGTTAAAGTTTATTGGGGTGACAATTGTTAGTACAACTCTATAATAAATCATCCATATCTCACATTGTGTGTTCACCACCCAGAGTCAGTTCTCTTTCCATCACCATATATTAGACCCCGTTTACCCTCTTCTAGAGCCCTGCTCCTCCCTTACCCTGTGGTAACCCCTGAACTATTGTCTATGTCTATGAGTTTTTGTTTCTTCATTTGTTTGTCTTGTTCATTTGTTGTTTTCAGGTTTATATGCCACATATCAGTGAAATCATATGGTTCTCTACTTTTTCTGTCTGACTTATTTCCCTTAGCATTATAATCTCAAGATCCATCCATGTTGTCACAAATGGTACTATTTTATCTTTTCTTACCGCCGAATAGTATTCCATTGTGTATATATACCACAACGTCTTTATCCGTTCATCTATCGAAGGACATTTAGGTTGTTTCCATGTCTTGGCCACCGGAAACAAAGCTGCAATGAACATTGGAGCACACGTGTCTTTGTGGATAAATGTTTTCAGATTTTTTGGGTAGATACCCAGGAGAGGGATTGCTGGGTCATATGGTAATTCTATTCGTAATCTTTTGAGGAACCTCCACACTGCCTTCCATAACGCCTGCACCAGTCTGCATTCCCACCCACAGTGAATGAGGGTTCCTTTTTCTCCACAGCTTCTCCAACACTTGTTATTATTTGTTTTGTTGATGATAGCCATTCTGACTAGGGTGAGGTGATATCTCATTGTGGTTTTCATTTGCATTTCTCTAATGATTAGTGATGTTGAGCATTTTATCGTATTTCTATTTGCCATTTGTATGACTTTGGAGAAATGTCTCTTCAGGTCCTCTGCCCATTTTTCAATTGGGTTGTTGGTTTTTTTGTTGTTGAGTTGTATGAGTTCCTTGTATATTTTGGATATTAGCCCCTTATTGGAGGCACTGTTTGCAAAAATCTTCTTCCATTCAGTTGGTTGCCTCTTTATTTTGTTGATGGTTTCTTTTGCTGTGCAGAAGCTTTTAAGTTTGATATAGTCCCATTGATTTATTTTAGCTTTTACTTCCCTTGCCTTTGGAGTCAAATTCATAAAATGCTCTTTGAACCCAAGGTCCATAAGTTTAGTACCTATGTTTTCTTCTATACAGTTTATTGTTTCAGGTCTTATGCTTAAGTCTTTGATCCATTTTGAATTAATTTTGGTACATGGTGACAGATAGCAGTCCAGTTTCATTCTTCTGCACGTGGCTATCCAATTCACCCAGCACCATTTATTGAAGAGGCTCTCTTTCCTCCATTGTATGTTTTTAGCTTCTTTGTCAAATAGTATCTGTCCATATTTATGTGGTTTTATTTCTGTGTTTTCAATTCTATTCCACTGGTCTATGTGTCTGTTTTTCTGCCAATACCATGCTGTTTTGATTATTGTAGGCCTATAGTACAAGCTAAAGTCAGGGAGTGCGATACCTCTAGTATTCTTTTTTCTTAAGATTGCTTTGGCTATTCGGGGTCTTTTGTGGTTCATTCACTAGTGTAATTCACTAGTGAAGCCATCTGGTCCCGGACTTTTGCTTTTGGGAAGGTTTTCTTTTTTTTTTTATGATTTTTTTTTAATTGATTAGTTTCAGGTGTGCTTTTGGGAAGATTTTCGATGACTGATTCAATTTCGTTATTGGTGATCGGTCTGTTTCGATTTTCCAGTTCTTCAATGGTTCAGCCTTGGAAGGCTCTATGTTTCTAAGAACTTGTCCATTTCTTCTAGGTTATTGAATTTGGTGGCATATATTCCTTCATAGTATTCTTGCATGATCCTTTGTATTTCTGTGGTGTCCATGATAACGTCCCCTTTTTCATTTCTGATTTTTTTCTTTTCTATTTTTTTATTAACAAGCAAAATAATAATTAAAAAACCAACACAACAACAACAATCTTAAAGTTGGAACAGCAATAAGTCAAATTACTGCTGGAGTTCACAGATGTACCTGGGGTACATGCTCCCTCATTGCGAGGCAGGACCTGGGCATATTCATCACTGTGCATTTAGGTATATATGTGACCAAGAAGAGTCAGAGATGGAAACTGCGGGATAACAGAAAAGCATCAAGAGTTTCTCATCAGGCAATCCCAAAGCGCTCTGCTCTTTTCCTCTTCTTTGCCTCTGTATCCTCTGTGGTTCCTGTTCCAGCTGAACTTGTGACAATTCCAAAACGTTCCTTTCTCTTTTTCAGCTTCTCGTCATCTTCAGACTTTCTGGAGATTGAAGAAACATTCAAACCAAATCTTTGAGCTCTTTCTTTTAGCTTGTCCAGGTTAACCATAGGCTTGGTGTCAGATGACAGGCCTTTGGATGGAACTGAAGAAATCCCAAATCTAGCTGCCCGGGAAGCTTTCTTGCTCTCCAAGCTCACAGGTACATTGAATCGTTCAGCTCTCTTCTGCATTCTCTCAGTCTGTGGTATTTCAGATGTAATTTTTACCACTTTCTTTTTTGCTGCCACATCAACAGTTTTTTCAGGGGGTTCTTCCTCTTTGACAGGCAGTTCTATGGGCTTTGGTTCTTCTTCCTCTGTTTCATCTCCCAGTACATCTTCTTCATTTGCCTCCTCTTCAGCATGATCTTCAAGATATGCCTGGAGCCTGTTGATGAGATCTTGTTTTATTCCCTTGGTCTCCAAACCACGAGCAAGACATTCCTGCTTTAGTTCAGCAAGCTTTAGCTTATGGAGCTCTACCGTCTCCGCCGCCATCTTGTTACCCCTCCATTTCTGATTTTTTTAATTAGTGTCTTCTGTCTTTTTATCTTGGTGAGCATAGCCAAGGGTTTGTCGATTTTGTTAATCTTTTCAAAGAACCAGCTCTTTGTCACACTACTTTTTCTATTTTCTTTTTGTGTTCTGTTTCATTTAGTTCTGCTCTGATTTTTATTATGTCCTTTCCTCTGCTGACCTTGGGTTTCATTTGTGCTTCTTTTTCTAGTTCTTTAAGGTGTAACGTGAGGTTATTTATTTGGGATTTTTCTTGTTTCTTGAGATAGGCCTGTAATGATATAAATTTCCCTCTTAAAACTGCTTTTACTGCATCCCAAAAGTTTTGGTAGGATATATTTTCATTCTCATCTGCTTCTATGTATTTTTTGATCTCTCCTCTAATTTCTTCTTTGACCCAGTTGTTCTATAAAAGTATGTTGTTTAATCTCCATGTATCTGTGGTTTTTCCTGCTTTCTTTTTGCAGTTGATATCCAATTTCAAAGCCTTATGATCAGAGAATATGCTTGGTGTGATTTCAATCTTCTTAAATTTGCTGAGGCTAGTTTTATGTCCCAAATATGGTCTATCCTTGAGAATGTTCTATGCACACTAGAAAAAAAATGTCTGATGTTCTAGGATGAAGTGCTCTATAAATGTCAATTATGTCCATTTCATCTAATGTATCATTTAGGGCTGCTGTTTATTTATTTATTTTCTGTTTGGATGATCTCTCCATAGCTGTCAATGATGTATTTAGGTCCCCTATTATAATTGTGTTTTGGTCAATTTTTCTCTTTAGTTCTGTTAATAGTTGCTTGGTATATTTCAGTGTTCCCTGATTGGGGCATAAATATTGATGACAGTTATGTCTTCTTGTTGTATAATCCTCTTTATCATTACGAAACGTCCATCTTTGTCTCTTGTTATCGTTTTTATGCTGAAGTCTGTTTCATCTGATATCAGTATGGATACACCTGATTTTCTCTGGATACCATTTACTTGGAGTGTCAATTTCCACCCTTTCACTTTGAGTCTGTTTGTCCTTGTAGCTGAGATGTATCTCTTGTAGGCAGCATATGGTTGGGTTTAGTTTTTTTTATCCAATCTGCTACTCTGTGCCTTTTTATTGGTGAGTTCAGTCCATTTACATTTAGGGTGATTATTGATATATGAGGATTTCCTATCATTCTATCTTTGGTTTTCTAGTAAGACTGGGTCTCCATTGTTTCTTTGCCTTTTTGTTGTTGTCTATTATTTCTGTGTGGTGGTATTCTATGTTTTTTCCCTCTGTTTCTTCTTTTATTATGTTATGTATTTCAGTTCTGGATTTTTTTTCCAGTGGTTATCATTAAGTTTATGTAAAAGAAAGTTTCATATTTAAAGTATTTCATTTTCTTCAGCATGCTTACTTTCTCCATTCCCATATTCCGGTTCAGGCCTTTACTCTCCCCACTTTTATGTTTTGGTTGTCACAAATTATCCCTATTTATACTGGTCGAATAGCCTCCTTCAGTATTTCTTGTAGTGCAGGTAGGGTGTTAGAAAATTCCCTCAGCTTCTGTATGTCTGGAAAGGTCTTTATTCCTTCTTCATATCTAAAGGATATCTTTGCTGGATATATTATTCTTGGCTCATAATTTCTCTCTTTCAATAGTTTGGATATTTGATTCCACTCTCTCTTGGCTTGTAGAGTTTCTGCTGAAAAATCTGATGATAATCTAATGGATTTTCCTTTGTAGGTTACCCTCTTCTTTTCCTTGGCTGCCTTGAGAATTGTTTCTTTGTCGTTAATTTTTGACAGTTTCAATACAATGTGCGTTGGAGAAGGCCTGTTGGGGTTGAGGTAATTAGGTGTTCTATTTGCTAGAACTAGATTCGAGGATCTAGTTCTTTCCACAAGTTTGGGAAGTTCTCATTGACTATTTGTTCAAATATACTCTCTGTTCCCTTCTCTCTTTCTTCACCTTCTGGCATGTCCATTATTCTTATATTGCTCTTTCTGAAGGAGTCAAAAAGTTCATGTAGAGTTCTTTCATTTCTTTTAAGTTTCAAGTCTCTTTTTTTCCCATGTATGTCATTTCCAGGTTTCTATCTTTGATGTCACTGATTCTTTCCCCCATCTGGTCAACTCTACTACCTAAGCCGGCTATTTCATTCTTCATTTCTTTTATTGAGTTCTTAATCTCCAGAAATTCTATTTGGTTCTTTTTTAAAATTTTAATCTTTTTGGTAAAGTGTTCATTTTGTTCTTTGATTGTGTTTCTGAGTTCATTAAACTGCCTGTCTGTGTTTTCTTGCATCTCGTTGAGTATTTAAGAACTGTAATCTTCAATTTTCTGTAATTTAAGTCACATATTTCTATGTCTTTAAGTTCATTTTCTGGAGACTTTTCATTTTCTTTCTGAGCTGTCTTGTTACCTTGGTTATTCATGGCTATTAATGATTCATTATTTCTCTTCCTAGACATCTACAGGAGTGGGTTCTGCAACAGGTTGATAGAAAGAGTTCTTTCTTTTGTTTTCCAGTAAGTGTTGGTAGATTGTTTTATTTTCTCTCCGACTGCAGCCTTTTATTCTCTCTCACACTGTAGTGTTATAGTTTCTCTGCACTGTGCCTGCTTCTCACAACAGTTCGCCTGGGTTATAGGGTGCCACCTCCGTGGGGGGATATGAAGAATTTCTGAAGTTCCAAAGCTCTTCCTGGACCAGATTCAGAGCCCTTGTGTTTCAGCAGCTCTGTTTACTCCTTCAGGAATCAGGCCAGATAGGTGGGGACAGGGGCAGGATGGGTTGTGAGAGGTTGCCCAAAGCAATGGCGGTGACCACCACCACAGCCAGTGCTGCTTCCATGGCTCCCTCCCCTTTTCTGGAACTAGTTGGGCTGCGAGTCTGTGTCTGCGGACCACAGTCCTCAGAACTGCAAATATTCTGTCCTTTTGATCTGACACTGCTACTGTTCCACTTCTAGCAGCGGGCAGGTGGGGGTGGGGCGAACTCTGGGAGGGTAGGGAGGGGGCGGCTAGTCTCAGTGCCTAAGGTTTCCATTCTCTGCTTGGCAGTGAGGACTTAAACCACCGTTTTCAGCCTTCTTCCCTCAGTCCTTTCTCCGAGGTCTCTGCCTTGAGAGTTGGGTTCAGCTGTGTTATATGCTGCCCCCTCAGCCCTGTGGGCCGTAAGCGGAGCCCTAGTCGTCCGAGTTCTTCCCTCTCTCGCAGCTGCGGTAGTTCTGGGATGCAGCGAGCTCGGAGCACTGAGCTAGGTCTGCGTCCTGCGCCTATGTGGGCCGTGTACTTCTTCGCACTTCTCCTCCCCCCGCCCCCCGCCAATTTGCCCACCTTCAGATGATTTCAGTAGTGCGCCTCTTAGTCTTGCCTGTCTGCTGCGCAGGGGGAGTCCTCTGTGAAGTTACAGTTGTTCAATTTGTTGTAAATTCCAGGGGAGATTTCAAGAGGCTCACCTCACACCACCATTTTTATTACATCATCCGGATTTTTCCCCCCTATGTTCCCATAGGGTCACTGCAGGCCAACTGCATCCTCTACCAGAGCCCACAGCTCCTGCCAGACACCCATTCCAATTGCTGCCATCTCTGTGTTCCCTTGTCTCGTCCCATCTTTCACGTCTTCAGCTAGAGGTAGCAAGAGCTCCCTAGTGTTTCTACCCTAAAGTGCTTCACTAGCTCTTGTTGGTTTCCTTAAACCCTTCCAGTTTGAGTATGCCATCTGTTTCCTACAGGACCCTGCCAGTACGATAAACTTTATGAGGTAAGCACTATGATATCCCCATTGTAAGACAAGGAACCTGAGGCTCAGAGAAGCTTCATAATTTGTCAATGGGTGCATGGCTGGTAAATGCTAGAACTAGGACTCAAATCCAGGGGTTCCTGATATATATGACTAAGCATGTGTATGTTTAGTCATTATATCACATTGCATCTCATGCACTAAAGACCATTTCCCCCAGACTCCACTAAATATCCACCTGCTCTGGTATTTTGTTTCCCGATCCACAACCATTTAAAAAGGGCAAAAATTAAAAGTGGGTGCTAAAGGTAGGCTTTCAAGTAAATAGTGAGAAATGACAGGTGACAGTCTGAGATGGAGAAAAGGCATAGTACCTATTAAAAATAGACCTACGAACTCAAGAAGACTTCAGAGTCCACACTGCCTGTGTCTTCAGTGTGTTCTGAGGGATGGTGGCATTCACATTACAGTTCTCAGGAGGCTGAAGTAAAGTTCTGAATTTGCCAAAAGAGTTAACTTGAGGTTGCCTAATTTATCCCAACAATGGTTCTTATTTTAGCACCCAGTTTTCGTGTTTAGTGTGTGACACCCCAAGCACAGGGAAGAGGTTCTTTTTAGTTCTGAAACTGCTGATTCAGTTTGTATGAGGATATTACTTTTTAAGGAACTTTCAAAAACACCTAAAATTTAATGGTAGCCATAATTTAGCTAGAGAATCCCTGATTACAGAATTTTATCCACTTCCCAGCATTTACAGAATCTGACATCACTTGAGGTTGGAGGGAGACTCTGGGGAGAAGGAAGAGGAGCCACTCAGCAGGTGGAAGGGCCCTTACCCGGGGACTCTATCTGTGGGCATCTGTATGGAGGTTGTTACTGAGACAGTCAGTGACTATCCTCTTGATGGCTTGTCTGGTCGGCCCTTCAAGTTCTTAGCTGGAAGAGACCATAACAGGGCTGCTTTCCATTTATTTGATTATTAGTAAGGTTGACCCTTTTAAAATCTTTTACATTTGTATTTCTTTTGATAATTTGTTCACATGTATGTTCACATGTATGTTAGAAACTGCTAGTTGCTTTCCAATACCCATTCCACGCTTCTTTCTTAGCAACAAATCCAATTTTTAGCTGAGCCCTTTGCTACCCAACTCAAAGATTATGTTTTTCAGGCTCCCTTGCAGCTAAGTATGGCCATGTGACTGCATTCTGGCCAATGAGATGTAAGTAAAAGTATCATATGGGACTTCCAAGAAGTCCCCTTAAAAGGAGAGGGGTGTGCCCATCTACCCACCCTCCCTTTCTCTATCCCACTTCCTTAAGGAGAGTACAATGACTAGAGCTCTAGGAACCAATATGGACCATGAGAGCTGCACCCTAGGGATGGGGCAGAATGAACTGAAAGAAGCCTAGGTCTCTAACGACTCTTGGAGCCACCATATCAGCCCTGCACTGACAACCTCTGGACTTTTTGTCCCTCCTCATGTGACAGAGAAATAAACTTCTATCTTGTGTAAGCCACTGTTGTTTTCTTTTATGTGAAACTGGACCAAATTCTAACTAATACAAAATGCTCTAACTGTTTTTCTTCTAGAGCATTTTTTTTCCATTACTGACCTATGTTTCTTACATATAAAGGATATTTTCTCTCTAAATATCCTTGTTGTGACTATTCTCCCCATTTTTGCTTGCCTTTTGATTTTGTTTATGAGTTTTGTTTTTAAAGGATGAATGTTTATTTTGAATGTTGTTCAAATTTCCAGACTTTTAAAATGCTATTTGTTCTTGTATTTAAAGTCCTTCTCTATTCAGATGAGATAAATAGTCACCAGTATTTTTTCTACTGTGTGTGTGTGTGTGTGTGTGTGTGTGTGTGTGTGTGTGTGTGTGTCATTTCACTGTTTATATTTTCCATTTCAGTTCATCGGTGAGTGTTGTTGGCGAGCTTTGAATCTTTTGTAGATCCTGTGCTTCTCGCCCTAACTACTGTCCTGAACTGTAGGACAGGAGCCAGCGTCATCTGTCATTTACACTACCTGTCCTGGCCTGAGCCTCCCAAAGGCCAGCACATTCAGCACACATACCCCCTGCTGCTCTGTGGGTCATCTACCCGCGACCCAGGATAGCCCTTGGGCTTCTGGAACTTCTGTCTTTGCCACCCTGTGTTCAGCTCTATTCCATCTAACCTCTAATTCTTATTTACCTAGACCAGGCTATTGACAGACTTCCCACCTAGCCCAGGAGGTTTTTCTTATTTTTTCCCCTTGTGCAGAGGCAATATGAAGAATTTTTATTTTCTTTTCCTCAAGTACATAGGGAGCTTTTTAAATTAAAATTTTGTTTTCTGATAAGAGAAATGAACCATGTTTATCATCTAAAAGCTTGGAAAATACAGAAAAGCACCAAACAAAATAAAAATGAAAGCCTGAATCTCTCTATTACTACTATTTTATAAAGACGCATAAAGTAAAAAGTGAAAGCCCTACCACCCAAAGAAGTGATCTCTAGCAACAGTTGATGTATCTTTTCCCCAGCTTAAGTTTACAAACAAATGCAAAAGATATACATATGCATAATTTCATTCATGAAAATTGGATCATACTGCATACTTTGTTTGGCAACTAGCCTTTTACAAATAGCAATAAATTTTATACCTCTTTCTAAGACAGTACACAGAGACCTACTGCATTCTTTTTAAAGGGTGCATGTTGTTATTCCACTGTATGGATGTACCATGATTTCATCTTTCCTCCTATAGGTGAACATAGAATTTTCCAGTGCTAATATGTATGAGGCTACTATAAACATCCTCATCCTTAAACTTTTATGCATTTGTGCAAGTGTTTCTATAAGATTTCTAAAATAGGGGTTATTGAGTTAAAGAGTGTATACATAGTAAATTATAAATGCTGCTAGTTGCCTCTTGTCAAAACCTTGTACCAATAAATGTAATGTCCTTTGAAGCGGTCTTTTCACCACCCCATTCCCTTCTACTGGTTCATTCCTCACTTTCCTGCTGGATAACTTTTATAAATTCAGATCTGATCATGGCTTCCCCTGTTTAATGGCTCCTCACTGCCAACAAGACAGAGTTCAGACACTGGGCATTCATCCAGGGGCCTTCTCAGTCAGTTTGGGTCCTCTGGGAAGCAGATACCAAGATGGAGTTTGAGGTGCAGGAGATTTGTTGGGGGCTGATGCCTGTGAACGATAAAGGGAAGGGAGCAGGGAGATAGGAGGCAGGGAGAAGGCAGCCTTCAGACTGTTGTTGAGATCTAACTCCTGGCAAAGGAGAGAGGAAGGATGGAGGATTGGGAAGGAAGAAACTCCGACTGTCATGCAGCCTTGAGAACGTCTCAACCAGCACGATGGGGACCCAGCACAAAGACCGCCCACTAGAGGAATCTCACTGCAGGCAGAAATGGACAGGCCCTAGCATCCCTGCCACAGTCTGCCGTTGGCTGGGAGCTTCCCAGGAGGCAGTGTGGCCTTGACTGGAGTGGTACAGCAGATCCTGAATCTGCAGGCTGTCACTCTGCAGCAGGTTCTCTGAAATGGCACGTGTCCATGGCTATCGTCAACTGCAGTCTGCCTTTTATTTTCTTTCCCTGCTCCCAGACTCCATGCGCTGCCTGACTATATGCCACGCCCCATATGACCAACTGATCATACCACCTCCCAGCCCCCAACCCTGACCTTTGTCACTCAGTTCTTTCTGCCTGGAATGTCGCTCCTTCCCAGCTGTATGCATCAAAATCCTAATCTATTTCCAAAGCCCAGATCAAATGTCACCTGCCCTGGTCCCACAATGCAGAATTGATTGCTCCTTGCGCCTGTGGTGCTATTTGTAGATTAGCTCCCTCCAGTTTGGAGTATTCTTAGCAGCTCTTTTCTCAGATTCTTGTCCCCTCAAACCTCAAAACCTAGCAGTGTAGATACGTGGTCAGTTTTGACTGAATCTTTTCCCTGCTTCTCTCAAAGCTCGTCAAGGTTGCTCAACTCTTAACTCCTGGAATGGTTAGAAGCACACAATCAGTGGTCAATAAATGTTTGATGAATTGTCTGGGACTTCATATGGCTGAGGCAAGGTAGGCAGAAGGGCGCTGGGGAGAGGGTGTTTACCTCACCTAGTTTGGTACCAAGTCAGAGTGTTAAGACGAGAGTGTTTCTTCCTCTGTTTATATTTTCCTTCATGATTTGGAAAGACCCCAAAGGTGTTTTTTTAAGTCATTTTAATTGCCCCTGGGCAACAGATGGGAACTTTGGGAGCGAGGAACTTCCCTTTTTCAACCACAGTTTTGTGAGTTGGGATTTTGTAGTTCTTCATATCTTATTCTCCTTATGGGTGTTAAGAGGAGCCGTTATGATACCTGGGATGAGATCTCCAGGTCAGATGAATAATTATTGTCCAGTTGCGTGTTCATGGAGTGGAGGGAGGTGAAAGGAATGGAAATAATTTTCCTCTTCCTCTTTCCCACACCCACCAGTTAAAGAACTTCCCTTGGAGGGGACCTGTGGGAAGTGGCCAAGGGTTTCCTGGGCGGGCATGACAGGGCTGACATCAGAGCTTGATGGGGATAGGGATGGGTGGAGAGGACAGAGAGGAAGAACCATTGGCCCAGTCTCTCCACTCTCCTATAGATGTCTCTTGACCGCTGTCCCTCAGCTGAAGGAGACTAAGACTGGGGCGGCCACACCCTCCACTGCCCCCTCAATTCCTTCAAGCTGTTGGGCCCTCGGGAAACTCTAGGGCTGGAGGGCTGTGCACCTCTGACTTCTCTATTAGGGTGTTCAGTGCTAGTGGAAGCAGGAAGGTTCCAGGCTGAGGTCGAGGCTGTTGGTGCTGGTTTGGCAGTGGTTAGGAGTGTAGTGGCAGGAAGCCTGTCATAAACCCTTATCTCTAGGTCCACATGCTCTTCACTCCTCAAGTGGTATCAAACTGCATTTGGTGGAGGCCTTGCTCTCACCAGCTTTTTTTTTTTTTACTAGAAAAGTCTGTGATCCAAACCACTGCTTTAACCCAATGAAGAATAGCCTTTCTAATAAAGAAGAGGAGGCTCTCCTACAAGAGCCAGGTTCTAGTTGGGTGGCCAGCACTAAGTAATGGGTGATTCTAGAAAGAAGCCCAGATCATCACCTTGACACTGATTGTCCCCCATGCACTTTGCATTCCCCCTGTAATCAGAGTTTGTGGTTCAGGGACCATATAGGTTCAGTTGGCACAGATCCTGAGAGCTGAACCCCTGAGAGGACAACCCAGAAACAGAGCAGACCCCCCGGCGTGTGGGGCAGGAGGAGGGAGCTGTGTTGACCCTGGTAGGCATGGACTATCTACAAGAATAGAATATTCCTAAGCTTTTAAATGAGTTCCAGCATAGTCATTCTAAAAACCTCTAAATACCAAGTTCTGGGTAGATTCTGGTCTCCATTTCAGGAAGACAGTTCTGATATTCCCAGAAATTGTCAAGAGGGAATGGTGCACAGCAGTAAACAAGGAAAGAAAAGAAAACCAGAAAAAGGGGGACGTGCATAAAAAGAAACTTCCCAAATTAGAGTAAAATATTAAACTCAGTTGCCAAAGCACAGAACTTGAACTCGACAGCCTCTCCGATTTTCACAACCCCGCTACTTTTATTTTTGAGGTCCTGGCCACAATTATGAATAGGGTCCCATGTCTGTTGAGACTTCCCAAGGGTTACATAGACGGTTTGGATGGTTATATATTCTTTTAAACAACAGTTTCTGAAAACACTGAAAAAAAAATCCCACTTATTTAACAGTCTGATGCCGGAGCCAGCCCTGGGAGTCCCTGGGAGGCCTTGCAGAATCATTTCCGCCTGCCTGCAGCGGGGGCAGGGCCCTGGCTTGGTCAGGAAGCTCAGAGAGAGTCTGGGAGGAAGAGCCCATGCCGTGGGAGGGAGCCCTCAGATTGCTCCTGAGAAGAACAGCTGCATCTTGTCACCGGCAGAAAGTAGGGGCCCAGGATGCAGGAGACATAAGTCTCCTGGGGACTTGGCCCTCTCAGGAGGGAGCATGTGCTCCGGGCAGGCTCTTCCATCCTGACATCCGATATGACTGACGATGGAAATAGGATCTCTGGGCCCAAAAGTCGCGGTGGGAGTCTCCCGTCTTTCTTGAGGTCTTAGCAGCCTCAGTAGCATTAAGGGTTTCTCAAACCTGAGGGGCTGGGCTTCATCTGAGAAATGTCTATGCCTTTGGACATATCCTAGTCACCAACCCCTGTCCCCATTCCAGTAGCCTCTGAAAAGCTATCTAGACAGGAAAATTGGTCTTATTCACCAGTGGGAGTTGTGTAAGGGATAGGCAAATACGCCCTCCTGCTCTAAAGTTATCGTCCCCTCAGGTTGCAGCTGTCCCTCGGTTTTGCCTTTAGGAATATATTTTCATCTACGCATTCTCCTTCCCCAGGTGTTATTTTGGAAGCTCACTTAGCTAAAGATGTATTACTCATTAGTGTAAATTAACTTGATCAAACTGACACACTGTATTTAAATAAAGAGGGCCTGGTCCAGTGTTCTTAGCCTCTTTGAGGTCACACATCTTTTCTAGAATCTTAGGAAACAGACGGAGCTGTTCCCCAGGAAAATGCACAGACATCCAGAGTTTTGCCTACCATTTGTGGATTTTCAAGAAGCCCTTTGACCCGACACTGGAGTTCTGAGTTTAGAGAGGATGGTAAACCCTGGAGTTCAGAGAGTATGGTAAATGGGAAAAGGTGGGTGAGGCATAGGGAACCAGGACAAACAGGACACGTGGGTGCTGCTGGACATCACTTTGTGGTTTTCCCCAAGGCCAGTAATGTGAACATACCAGAAATGAATGTCTGTCACTCTGTTGTCATCACTGCCCTGCCCTAGACACAAGGTATGCTGTGTTAGCAGGGATGGTGGGGACTTGAGCGCCATATCTCTGCGCTTCCAAGACCACGTGCACTATATTTCCCTGGAGCCGGGTAGGCAGGACCCCACCCTGGGGATGCTGGAGCTGGCTTTCTGCTGGAGGAGGCAGAAAACAGCTGTGTCATCAGGCAGGTTGGGGTCCTCTTGGCAAGGGGACAGGGGCCACCAGCCTGGCACGCCCCCTCCTCCCCCCCAGCAGGACAAGTGGGGGCTTGATCTCTCCAGACTACATACTCATGACTTTGAGTCTGACATCTCTTTTATTTTCTTTGGGGAAGTCAATTTTCAGAGGCAGCTTGTGATTCCCTGGGTATTGTTCCGTTCAAACTGGGGGAAACGTGGGGAAAGTTTTGGATGTACACTTCATCCAAAAGCATGACAGGGGATTTTGGAAGTGAAGCAGCATGGTGAGGACCTGCGGTCCCCGCGCTTGCTATGCAAACTCCTCCTCCCTGTGACTCAAGGAGAGGAGAATTTCCCCTTCTCGAGCCAGCTGGACAAGTGTCAACACTGTTCTCTGTGCAGGCTCTGGCACAGAGGAGCAGGAGCAGGGCCTTGCCTTGGGGGAGTCTGCGGCGTTTGGGGGCGGGACCCAGTTTAACACACATGACTGGTCTCTTCACCAGTCAGCCACAGTTCCCCGGCCCCCACAGAGCCAACCCCAGCACCTGGCACGGCACCCGTCCAAACTGGGCACCAGCACATGCTTGTTGAACTGATCAGAGCCTCACCTCTCACCTATATCACGTCACAGAACAAAGCCCAGGCTGTTCACATCGCACTCAAGAGGGCACACTCGCGTGATCAGATGCCGTCCTCTCACATTCACCAGCAAACTTTCTCCTTCACTTTGTGTTTTTCATAGTAGCGATTTTTGTTGCTATTGCTATGTTCATTGGATTTCTTGATGTTAAAATAAAGATTTCTTAATCAGGATACAAAAAGCACTAGTCATAGACGAGAAGATAGATAAATTGATCTTTTGTGATCTCTTGTTCATCAAAAGTACCATTAAAAGAGTGAAAAGGCAAGCCACAGACTGATATCTTCAGCAACATACCTGACAGAGACCTTGTATCCAGACTGTACAAAGAACTCCTGCAAGTTAATAAGAAAAAGACAGACAAAATAGGTAAGAGTCTTGAAAAGGAACACCTTAAAAGTGAATATCTAAATAGCCAGTAAGCCGATTAAAACTTATAACAGCCACCCAAACGACTAAAGTTTTAAAGACTTAGATCATACCAAATATTGGCAAACCCTCATACATTGCTGGTAAGCGTCTAAATTGATATAAACACTTTGGAAAATTGTTAAGCAGTATCTACAAAAGCTAAGATTCTACCCATTCAATAAACCATCAACGCCACCTCTACGTAGGAATGAATGCGTATGTCCACAAGTGTTTGTAGTATTTTTATTTATAGAAGCCCCAAACTGGAAACAGCTCAAGTATCCATCAATAGAATAAAGAAATTGGGTCATCCTTACAATGGAATACACCACAATAATTAGAAAAAAGAACAAATGATGGCGACACCTAACCACATTGATGAATCTCATAGACATGCCGTGTGAAAGAAGCCAGACACCCAAAAAGAACATATTATGTGACTCTGCGCTCCTGGAGGATAGGATCCCATCTTTTATCTCGAACCTTCGGTGCCTAGCACAGCAACTGTCACACACAGCAGGCCCTCCTCAGTAGGTGCTTGTTGACAGAGTGAGTGATATGAGACATGGCCTTTCCTCCCGAAGGTGTTTTCAGAGTAATGTTTGTGTGTGTGTTAGAGTGTGTCTGGGAGACAGTTAACAAATGCTCACAGTTCGCTGTAAAATGAAGCAGAAAATTCGTGCTGTGAAGAGAAGCAGAAACGAAGCCCTTTCACCAGCATGGGGCGGTGGGTTCCAGCCCCACAGCCCTATTCACAGCTGCTCAGGGGTCTTGGAGGGCTTCCTGAAAGGGATAGAACGGAGCTGACTTTGAAAGGTGATTGAGGTGATAACAGGCAGAAATGGCCTGAGAAGGGCACTCCGGGCTCAGGGAATGGCATCACCAGGTGGTTCTCAAGCTTTGGTGCATGTCGGGGTCACCTGG
Source organism: Rhinolophus hipposideros (assembly GCF_964194185.1). Classification (NCBI taxonomy): domain Eukaryota; kingdom Metazoa; phylum Chordata; class Mammalia; order Chiroptera; family Rhinolophidae; genus Rhinolophus; species Rhinolophus hipposideros. Next base: position 9,603,624 of record NC_138069.1, read on the forward strand.
AGGCCTGGGGAGAACACAAGGCTGGGCCCCACCTCAGAGACTCTGATTCAGTAGGTCCGGGGCAGGGCCTGAGAATCTGCATTTCTAACAGGTTCTGCTGCTCTGCTCTGAGAACCACACTTTGAGAACCACTGGCTTAGGCCAGTGCCAGCTGATTCAGGCAGTTGCATCTTACCTGAGCTATAGTGTTAGGTAGGCGAAGGGCAAGAAGGAAGGGGGTGTGTGTGGACAGGTGGAATGGGCTGTGGCCTGGAGGCCTTTGGCTGCTGTGTCAGGAGTTCAGAACTAATTCTATAGGCTTAATGTAGGGCCACATGAATGGACATGTGTAATAACTGGTCTCTGGGATGTCCCACTGCAGGGTCTGGGTACCCTGGGGTTATGCAGATGTGCAGGTGATAAATGCATACCGAGCTTGGCCTTGTAGAGACTAGCCCTGCACACAGCACATCTGCAGAGGAAGACACAGTTTACCCTGATGAACCAACAAGGATTGAAGAAATTATTTTAATGGGCCATCAGGACTGTTTGTAGCCCTGCAGCACGTGCATGCGGGGGGGGATGGCTGGGGCAAGAAGAATCCGCTGATCTGACCATTCAGGCAAAAGCAGCAGTTTTACTCTCTAGAAAGAGATCATTGCTCTGAATTTTTCTTTCTCGTGACTCACAGCCCTCCCAGATTCGGAGGACAAAGATGTTACACCACACGCCCAATCTATTTCTATCATCGGGGACACCCCTAGATTCAGGAGGTTTCCCCAGATGGTTTCTGTTTGGCTAGGGAAGGGGGAATTGGTGGCCTGGCGTGGAGGTTGGGGGATGGGTAGGGAGCACAATTTTCCTGGTAGAGTCTCTGCCCCTCCCCAGGGCCATCATAGCTAGGGCACCAGACCAGGAGGATTGGCCCTTTCCCGGATGACCCAGGCACGAAAGGCAGATGCCATCTGTCATCCTGCGGACCGGCTTCCAGTGAAACCTCCAATAAGCTACACTTAACGAAGTACCAACTCTACGAAGTAATCTACTGGGTGTGGTAGAGACACAGATGAATCAGCTGGGAGCTGCCCTCTAATTTAATGGAGCGGGGGGAGGGCAGACAGGTCATTTTTGGTCATTAAAAACCCTCCAACCTGGTTCCTTGTTTCCCCCTCTTCATCTCTGGCTTAGGTCTAGCTGTCTCCTCTCCCTCACTCCCCAATGCTGGCAGCTGGGGGCTCTCACTCATTCAGTAGGATCCTGGGGTCACAGAGAAGAGTAAATCAAGATGCTTGTGGTCTGGTGGCGAGCTCTATTTGTCACATAGTTAGGCCAGTCCTGAGCAGGTACCCTCAGCCACTAACGCTTGCTGCTGGGGTCCTGACTCTGGGTTGAGAAAACCCGAGTCCCCTTGCTGGCTGGGCTCCTCATGGACAGAGGGATCCCGGGGGCGCCTGCCTCTGCATCGGCCTGTCCCAGACCAGCCAAACCACAGGCCCCTGGAGGGCCGCTGCACACATGATGATCGCAGGGAGATGAGATGGGGCTCAGGGGACTGCTGGTATCCTGCCGACTCCCTTAGGGCCTCCTTCCTCTTGGAGTTCTGCCTGCCTTTTCCCTCGGGGACATGGGAACTGGCTTGCTTCCTCCTCACCATCTTCAACTCCCACTTGCAAGAGAATCATCTAGAAAATGGCAGGGGCGCAGAAACCAGGTTTAAATCTTGCTCTGCCACTCCCCAGCTGTGTGACTGGGGCAAGGCACCTGACCTTTCTGAGTCTGTTTCCTCATGTAGAATGAAGATAAATGACCTCGCTTAGTGTTGTTCAGAGGCACAGAGGACACAGAGGCAAAATTCCTGTCTCTAAAACTGCCCTGAAGCCTAACAGTGTGGTGTGAACCATACCAGAGGCATGTCCGGGTGCAGTAGTGAACAGAGTGGAAGAAACTAATTCTGTCTAACAAGGGGAGACTGCAGAGCTTCCTGCCCATGCTATGGGGCACGAGGCATGGTAGAAGCAACTCTTCATGGCTTTGGACTCTGGTGTTTGTTGAACACCAGACACTGTTAATTATTTTACTCGTTTTATTGAGTCCTCACAAGAAGACTATGAGTTAGGTGTTGTTATCCCCATTTTACAGATGAACAAACTGAGGCTCAGGAAGGATTGTGCGTTGACCTGGCATGGTATTTACTGAGCATTTACCACTGTGCTAAGTGTTGCAGATATAACAGTAAACAAAACAGGCCCAAGTCCCTCCCTCCTGGAGCCTGCATTCTACAAGCGAAGTCACTTCCCCAAGATGAGCCTGGTTTGTGCCAGCGCTGGGATTCAAACCCAGGTCTGGGCTTGTGCTTTCCCACCTCACTCCAGAACTCACTGTCCCTCAGGACACTCCTCCCATAGGTGATATACACTGTCCCTGCCGGCCCTTCTGGGGAATTCAAGGATTCAGGAGCAAGGCTGGGTCAGGGATAGGAGAGGAGCTGCCATTTCTAAAGAGCCCTATGTTTCCCCAGAGCCCTGCCCCCAAAGAAAGGCTGAATGTCTGATCACTTGGATATTTTCCCCAGGGAGGTCTGGAGGGAGGAGCTTCCTCAAGGGGATTTCAAGGGAGGATGGGGGTGCGGTCTTAGCTCAGTCAGAGAGTGACACCCTCTTCCTGGCTGAGGTGGGGAATCCCTTTGGATTTCACTGGGTTTATGGGAGGGGCCTACTGTTTTTTTACTGCTCAGGCCATGGAGGGAGGCAAAAAGTCTAGGGTAAATCAGAGGGTCATCTCAGCGACCCCTGGGCTCCTAGGGTTCTGGCTGAGCTCTGCCCTCAGTCTCCTCAGGCTGCCTCTTGATTTCACGAGACCTGTGGCACTCCCACTGGGCAGTGACATTTTCTTTTAACCCAAGGAAACAATCAGAGATTTGCAAGCTTCCTCCACTAAGAAAAAACCATACAGGATCATTCATTATAGCATTTACTTATAGTAGCAGTCATTTGGAAGCAGTCTAAATGGCCAATGTTTGGGGATTAAATAAAATATGGGGAAAGTACGTATTCAATGAAATATGATGAAAATCATCACGTAGAAGAAAATTAAATGACATGAGAAGACTGCTCATAACAGATTGTCAAAATTCATGACTAAAGGTATGCAAAACAATACATAACAGGCTTTCGTTTTTTAAAAAAGTCTGTATACGCATAGAAAATGTCTAGAAAGATGCAAATGCAAATAGTAGTTATCTCTGGGAAGTAGACTTGTGACTTTTGCTTTTTTTATTTCAATATTTTCCAATTCCTTCAGTGAAAATGCTTGTCATTTGTCATCATAGAGGGAAAATCAACACACTGCATTTTAGAGAGAGAAGAGACAGAGAATGTCATATTTTGGCCCTATACTCACATGGCCCCAGGCCCCACCCAGCCTTGGGAGATTCGAAAGCCCTAGAGAGTAAGACGGTAGGGGCCAGCCTGTCCAGCACTGTCATCCAGGTCTCATCTTAATGTCTCCCAGAGAGGCCACCTGACCACTTGGTCAGGGCCTGGCTGAAGGAGGCCATCCCACACTATTTCTCTCTCTTTCATCCTATTTTATCATCTTCATTGCACTTGTCCGCATCTGAAGTGACCTGCCTGCTCATCTGTTTCCTTGGTGATTATTTGTCTCTTCCACCAGCAAGCAAGCTGGTGAGAGTGGGGGCCCTGCCTCTCTGGCTCCCTCTGACTTCCTATCAGGAGAAGGGGCCTGAGTGAGATCTTGGTTTGTAAGGAACGGAGCAGCCCCAAGCTGTGGGCATTGATCCTACGGCTACACGTGACACTGAGAACATGGGAATAACCTCATGGGAGTCTAGAAATAGGCAGATAGCCAGCTCATGGGGCCAGAACTACATGAAGCTCAGTAACCTGACCCAGCTTGGTAACAACTGCTGCCAGTTACAGGTGCTGTGGAGGTGCCAGCTTTGCTCTTTACATTTTATAGCCAAGTAGAGGGATTTGTCCCCCCCATCTCTTTCCCCTTTGCCTCGAGCATTCCCACTGCAGCCAGCCCACTCTGTCCCCCAACGCACAACTTTAGCTCTTCTCTTTTGAATCTGTTCCAGTCAGGTTTTCATCCCTATCACTCCACTGAGTCTGCCTGTCACCGGGATCACCTGTGACTCCAAGGTGCTAAATCCAATTATGAATTATGAACCTTGTGTCCTTGTATAACTTGACCTATCACAGCGGATTGCCTCCTGCACCCTCCTAGAAGCCCTTTCTCCTGCTTTTCCTCCTATTGTACTGGCTGTTCCTCAGTCTCCTTTGCTGAGCGATTGAATGGGGCTCAGTCTGTAGACAGTTTATCTATTGACAGTCACCCCCTTCGTGATCTCATCCTGTCTTAAAAAGCTACCTGCTGAGCTCTTGCAAATCTTCATTTCCTGCCTGGACCTCTCTCCTAAACTCAAGACTCACATATTCGCCTATACTCACTTGAGTGTCTAAAAGGCAACTCATACTCACTGCCCAGGTAGGAACATTCACAGGCTAGTGAGGAGGAGGTGCCCCAGTGGAGAACGCACCCGAGTGGCAGTCCTCGTACCCACCTCTGCCATGAACCAGCGTGTAGCCAACTCAGCTCAGCGGCTTCTGAAGAACTTCCCACAATGAGCGCACGTTACTGACTTCTAGCCAGGCTTGCGTGGCCTCAGTGCTCTGCCTCAATCATTTACTTTCCTCTTTTTTTTTCCCCCTAGGTGCCAGAGTTTGCAGCCTATTGGAGGCAAATGATGTTTCAAGGTAAGAGAACAGTAAGACTGTCTAATTTGGGACTTCTCAACTTAAAAGGCGTTGGAAGGTATTCAGGGAAGACCAAAGGGCTGAAGTGTTGGCAACTGGATTAAGTAAAGGTCCAGGGGACTTGTGTTGACTTCCTGGAAAGAGTGTGAGCGCTGGGAACAATGAGGACAGCTTGCATAGAGAAGTGGATCCTCAAGGCTGGCTGTGAGGACCGTAGACCCAGGAAGACAGTGCCTCCTCCCTTGGGAAAACATGGCAGCCTCCCCAAAGCCAGTCAGTGTGGGCCGCCGCTGGGCCCTTCTGCTCTGCTTTCCTGGCCTCCCGCCAAGCCCCTCCCCTTCCTCACTCTCTCAGGACGTTCTGCCTGGCCTGCTAAAGTCAGAGCAGCTTTGGCAGAGTCTCTGGGTTTTTTGTTTGTTTAGCAGAATTGTTTGGTTCTAGATCTAGATGAATATACTAGGATGTTTCCAGCACAGGGATTGTCTGATTCTGTGTTAAATCACAGTCCAAATTGCAAAAGTGAAGATAGTAAATAACGGATGTGGGGGAATGTAACCCGATGTGTGTACTGTTGATGTGATTAGAAAGGGGCAGCATTAAAAAATGTGTTTAGCCTTTGACCTAGCAATTCTACTTTCCAGAGTTGATCCTGCGAAAATAATCACATTTGTGTGAAGGTGTGTGTACAAAGATATTTATAACTGCATTGTTTGTAATAGAAAAAAAAAAGGAAACATCGGGAAGCCCAACAAAAAGGAATTGGTCGTTTAAAATCAAGCACATCCATACAACGGCATGTCGTGCAGCAGAATGACCTAGATGTATGTTTATTGACAAGAAGGATGTTTACATATATTGCTAAGTTAAAAAAAAGAAAGGAAGGAAGGAAGGAAGGAAGGAAGGAAGGAAGGAAGGAAGGAAAGAAGGAAGGAACGAAGGAATGAAGGAACGAAGAAAACTAGAAAAAGCTTACAAAACATGCAAGGAAGGTAGCTTTGGACTCAGCCCGTAGGGTGGAAATCCAGATCAGTCTCTTAACCAGCGTGGGAACTCAGGCACGTGATGTGGTCTCCCGAAGCCTCTGCTTCCTGCCTATAAAATGGGCATAACAACACCTGCCTCACAGACTTGTGGGGATTCGGTGAGATTAACACAGCTAACGGGCCCAGCACGTGGTGAGTGCTCAGCAGATGAGTACCCAGATGAGGGGTAGACCAATAGTGTATTACCTGTGTATAAGTCTGGAAAGGTTCTAGGGGTTTTTTGTTGTTGTTGTTGTTGTTGTTTAAGGAGGGCGCAGCTCACAGTGGCTTAAGTGGGGATCGAACCGGCAACCTTGGTGTTACCCAGCACCAAGCTCTAACCAACTGAGCTAACCGGCCACCCCAGCCTAGAAACGTTCTGGAAATCCATGGACAAATAGTGGTTTTATTTGACTGGTAGAACAATGGGTGATTTTCAATATTTCCTTATTTTTCTATTAATAATAAACATCACATATAATGATGATGTAATAAAAAAGAAAGAAAGTAACAATTGAAAAGTTAAAAAAAAATAAAACTAAGAAACTGCAGTGCTGTTTGGCAGGCAAGCCAGCTGAGCAGCCCCCAAGGCAGAGCTCTGGAGGACTGAGGTAGAAGCAGGGAGGAGGGGGAATAGGAAAGAGTGAGGGAAAAGAAAGAAAAAGACGGTGAGGTCGGAGGACTGGTGCCCAAGCAGAGGCACCTCAGTGGTAAGGCTCAAGCCCCTGCAGGCCTGTTCCCCACTTTGGCCCCTCCTGGGGAGGCCCTGGCAGGAGATATGGTGACCCAAGGCCCATCGATCCCATCAGATGACAATGAGTGTGTGCAGTCACGTTCGGCTGCTGAGACAGCCTGATTCCAGCACAGCCTGCGAGGGGCTCTGTGGCTCCAGCCGTGGACCAAGTGTCTCACCCACCTTCAGAAACCGAGCCTCTTATCCATGTCCAAAGTAAGAAAGTCAGAGAATCCTACTTGTTTGGTTTTGGGGGGCAAAATTATGCTCAGAAACTGAGCTTATCTTCTCTAATGGTTTATTTGCACAGGTTAGCTGAGGGAATTTCACAAGCCAATAGCGTTTGGACTAATGTCTCTTACTAAGCCATAAAAAAGAACATACTCCAAAGCAATAATGGATTAATTACACTCTTGTTACAGGCCGAGGGAGATAAAAGGGGATAAAATCCAGATTGAATTGAGGTGTGCCTTTATGCAAGTTGGTACTTGGGAAGGATGGCTTAGCCACTTGAAAGCTGACTGCCAGCTAGCTGCCAGAGCAAAAAGTAAAAGTCCCTTGTTGCTAGGGAACAGTGGTGCCGATGTTGAAGGGCAAGATGATTGTGTCCAGTTGCTGCAAGACTTTCACCACTGCCAGTAAGAGTCACCTTTACCGAGGAAGGAACTTAGGACCCAAACGTCTTCGAGAGCTATTTAGGTCAGCAAAGAGCTGCCTCGCCCAGACCAAAACTGTCAGATATTCCTCACACTCTCAGTATTTATAGTCTGAATGTCCACTTGCCATAGTGGCTCCTCCACATGTTCTTATCAATATGCTGCTAGCAGCGCCCATAAGCAGCTGAGCAACTGAGCGCTTATCAACGACAACAGATGAGATGATGATGTCTTGACACAGCTTATTTCATTCTTATATCAAAACAACTTTACTTCTAAAAACAACTTTTGTTTTTGTCTTTGTCATAAGTAGGTGGATTAAAACAACTTCACTTAAGTCATGAAGAAGTGGGTTTGAAATCGTGTCAAACCCATACACAGCACTAATGAATTCCCAGAAGTCATCCTGAAAGGATGACCAGCTCCTCTCTTTGGCAGCCTGGTAGGATCCATACCGAAGAGGAGGGTCTCCTAACCGCATACAACTGGGAGAGAGAGCCAGTGACCACCCCAGGGCTGCTGTGCCAGCTCCCATCCGCACGCCCCTCCCCCAACTGCCTCACTGGCCTCATTAACTAAACCTTGTCAATGCCCACCCATACCAATTTATTGAGCATTCTTGGAACATGGCCCATCCACATAAGTGAATTTTCCAAATAATTACATTTAGTCCCATCACATTCCAATTTTTTATTGTATTCATTTTACTTTTATCAAATGTATTAAAGTTATGCATGCATATAGTTTAATATCAATAGTACAGAGAAGCCCGTAATAAAAATCTCCTCTCCATATTTTGAGTCCCCCACTCTCTAGAGGTAGCCTCTTTCAACTGTCTGATTAGTTTGTGTTTCTGTGTATGTTATTATTTCTTGATTTACCAATTTTAGACATCTGTTGACTCCTTGCGGTGGGTGAGAATTGAGCTTTCCTAATAACCCCCTCCAGTTCTCCTCCCTCTAACCTCCCAAGAAGAATGTGACATGATTTTAGGCTAACTCTAAGTACTGCGTTATCTGTCCTTATGTTTTGGAAAAAAATTTCTATCAGTTCTTTGGTAATTTTCTCCTCTCTATGTTATCTGTCGGACCTACTGGATTAATCTTCTAATTTGTATTTATTTTTTTTAATTTTTATTTATTTTTTAATCTTCTAATTAAAAAAAAATATTTTCTCTCTTAGTTACCCTCTCTTTGCCTCTTGGGTTTAATTCCTTGGGAAACCTTCCTTGACTTTATGCTCCAATGCTTCTGTTGATTTTTTTTTTTTGATATTGGCTTTCCTATTTTTAATATACAAGTACTCATTCTTGTCTTCTGATTGTTCCTTTTTCATAATATCACATTCTTTTTTGTATAGATATACTATCTTTCTATTATTTATTTTTTGTCTATTTGTTTTGTCTTGATAGTCTTTTTGTTTGTTTTCTCTCTCTCCTTCATGTTGGAGGCTTTCCTCAAATGTCAAATGTCCTGGCTGTCTGTGAATGAAGCAATAAAAAGCTGAATTAAACTGTGTGTCTGGGGAGAACGTACCATCTGGGTCTTCACTATAGGAAGCAAGCCAGTCTTTTCATTAACAAGCCTCTATATCAGACTCTTTTCTCTAGAGCTAGGTTTCTCAACCTCGGCACTATTGATATTTTGGGCCAAATAATTTCTTGTTGTCAGGGGCTTTTGTGCATTGTAGAATGTTTAGCACCATCATTGTACTCTGCCCTCCAGATGCCAGCAGCAACCCCCTCCCAGAGCTGTGATGACTAAAAATGTCTGTAAACATTGCCAAATGTCTCCTGGGGGGCATAATCACCCTATTGAGGACCACTGCTCTAGAGCCACTCAGCTTCTCAAGGGAAGCATTTTAACTCCTTGTTCCGGTGACCTCTTACTGTATGACAAACCACCCCAGAACTTAGTAGCATAAACAACAGCCATTTTATCATGCTGCAAGTCAGGAATTCGGACAAGACACAACTCTTCTCTGATCCACAATATCTGGGGCCGAGGCTGGGATGAGTGGGCTGACAGAAGGTGGTTTGGATGGCTGGGAGTTAGAACGCTGGGGCTGAAGGACCCCCTTCCAAGACGGTTCTCCACTTGGCGGGGATAGCTGGAAAACTGGGCTCAGCTGGGGCTGGTGATCGGAGAAGCGGTGCATGGGCTCGCTAACCCCATCGCCTGGGAGTTGGACCTCTTACGTGGCAGCTCAGGGCTCCAGTGTGACTGTCCCAGCTAGCAATATGGAAGCTGCTTGGCCTTTTCATGGCCTGGCCTTGGAAGTCACATAGCATCACTTTTGCTGCAGTTACAAACCTACCCAGATTTAGGGAAGGAGACAGAGACCCACCTCTCAATGGAAGAAGTGTCAAAAAAATCTGCGGCCATGTTCTAAACTCACCAGACCCCAACAGGGATTGATCTATTGGGGTAGGGAGTGGCATGACGAGGGGGGACATTGAGTCCCACTGTTCAATGTTCAGACTTTGCCCTCATCCACCTGTTTTCATTCTTGTGTTCATTTGCCTCTCTTCTGCCTGGGTCTCTCCTGTTCGGTGTCTTCAGTCTCCTGATGTGTGAGGCAGAGTATGGGTGGGACTGGGAGAATTCCTACCCATTTCCCTGGTTCCCTAACCAACGCGTCCCAACCACACCCCAGCATCATAATGGTCTGGTCTCCTCCAGGATCCTGGGAGTGAAGCAACTGCCTCCTGTCAGTGTCCCCCTCTGGGGGCCCTTAAAAGACCAGCTTCCTCCATGTGAGCCATCATTCCTCACCTGCTTTTCCGCTTGCTTCCCAGACTTGGCTGAAATCTCTCACCCACTGACGTGTCCTTTACCCTTCTCTTTGCTCTGGAGGGTTTATACTATTTTATTTCTTGACTGACCTTTTAGTGGCACTTCAGAAGGGAAAGGAGATCGGGCAGCCCTATTGTACTTGTTTTAAATGGATGTATCTCTAAATTGTGTTATAATCTTCCCTGCCCTGTTAAAGCTCCATTAAGTAGTACAGTGACCACCTTGAACATTTTTTTGGTAATGCAGCATCATCTTTATGAACATACATGTTTACCTTGGGATTATTAAGCTAAGTAGAGCTATTTGTCTTTCCACGATGGGAACCCAGATCGCTGTGCTAAAATTCCTTAAACCTTTTCTCATGGTCATCTCTTTCTCTGGCTGGCCTTTATCCCATTTATTTGTGGTGAGGGTGCCACATTACAGCACGTCAACTTCTACATTACTCCTTTTAAATGACTAAGCCAGATGACTGTGCGGCTATGTCCCCTGACACCCTGCCCCTGCTCATTTTCTACCCTTCCACACACCTCCCAGTACTTGACGTTTGTGGGCTGTGGTAACCAGGCTCCATGTCCTCAGGCTTCCAGGTGGATTTGGCCAATTGAAGACCCTGCAAGAGATTGCAGAAGAATTTCGGGGTGCTTTAGGGTGCTGTATCCCCCCAGTTGCCTCCCTTGCCAGGCCTCAGATCAGCAGGGTCTGTGTTCTCTACCCTAAAGCCACAGCTCGTCCCAGCAGCCCTTTCCTATAGCTTTCTATAGGTTCTAGTAGTCACTCCCCTGTCCTCGTCCCTCGGGCCCGTGGTGACCGACCACTCCCCACTGGGGCTGGCTCTAGGTGCTTCTACTCCTCTTGCTGTTCCCCTTATCCTGTTCACCCCCTTGTTCACAATCCTTCCTAAGCGTTTCTCTGTCACCGGTGCAGTGTGTCTCAGTTTCCTACTGGCACTCTGACCATAGAAACTTTTTCTGAATTGTATCTAAAACAAGAATAGTCCCTGAGGGAGCCTGAAAGATTCCCCCTAGGAGTCCTGTGTGGGGGTTCTGTGACGTCGCTGGGCTACTCGGGGGCTTTTTAAAATTCACTTCCTAGTTTTTAACTATAATGCATAGCAGAGGGCATTGGATTAGTGACTTCTCCACATGGGGAAATATTACTTGTTAGAGTGTTTTGAGAAGGAAACCAAGCATGTAAATAAAAGGAAACGAGGAGAGAGAATTTATGATGCCTTTTAGAAAATATTTGACAGACTGGGAAATGTCAACAGTTTCAGAAAAGGATTCAGTACCTTCCTGGATAACAGATCCTTGCTGGGTCTTAAGGTAAAATGGATATTTGGGGGACATCCAGGCTATGTCTGGGTGGGATTCCCCAGATGTGACGTTAATTGTCTCGCAGGTTGGACCCGCCAGTCAGGCCTATGTGCTTCCTGGTTAGCAGTTTCTTCGATGCTTTTGCTCTGAGGAGTACTGTGTGCTTGTCCATTCACTGAGATGAGCATAAACTGGCGCCCAGGGAGGCCCACGGCCTTGCCGTGGTCACGCCTCACACCTTGAGGAGTGCCCAGAGCCTCGCTGCCCTGCAGCCACCTTGAGGTCAGCCTGAGTGCTCCCTGGATTCACCTGCCTCCTCACTCTACATGCTGCCAGTCAGCCCTCAGTTTAGTTTAGTTTATGCACCTGTTTGAAGCACATGTTATAAATTTCTAGGGAAAAGGTAAAATCAAGAACTCTTTCTGGCCACCCATTTCCTGAAGCATGAAAAGGAAACATTTCATAAATGCTTCTTAAAACAGACAACAGGAAGGGGCAGTGCCATGCTGGCTGGCACGGGCTGCCATTGTGGTATTTTACAGACAAGGGAAGTGAGGTAGCATGTGGGCGCTGAGGTCCCAGCCAGGGGCAGCCTGGGCACAGCCCTCAGGGCCCAGGCCTCTCTGGTCCCACTTCGGCAGAGTCATAGACTCTCAGCCCTCCTGGGCAGAGGAAAGGCCGGGGGGGCATCACCCCCATTTCACAAGGAAGGGACTGGAGCCAGGGAAGTGGAGAGTTGCAGCTTCAGTGGAGAGGCACGTTTACACCCAGCTGTTTTATTCCTGATTCTTTTACCTCGAGGGATTTGTTTTTGTAATTTGGGGAGTGGAGGCTGGGCCGTTCTAGACAGGCTTGTTAGTTTTTAACGTGTGATGGCTTATCCGTGACAGATGTAGCCTCTATCAGTTTAGCTTGTCCTCTTCCAGCCCACGCCACTCTGTGTCCCACAGCCAAGTGACCCCCGCTGAGGCCCCCGCAGCGGCTCCCCCAGCAGAGGTGCATGAGACCCCAGGCCCCGTCCTGTTCACTCTTGCCCTGTAGACGCAATGCTAGGAGGCGGACATGCAGGGACAAGCCACAAGAGCCAGCCCGAAGCTTGCTGGTGGAGGGCCCTGGAGGGCTTCGGGCAGCTTCTGAGGCCTCTGCACAGCCCCTCCCACAGCACCAGGTTCATGGTGTATGTATGCACTGCTGAGAGGACAGATGGGGGCTGGGGGCAGAACACCTGTGTCGTGTGTAAGCCCATGTCCTGTCCTGTCCTGTCCAAGCTGCCTGTAGTTTGACCAGAGTCTGCTGGAGGTTGACCATTGCTAGGGTGGCTGCCACTTAACCACAAGAAGAGGAAGGAATATTCAGCCCAGGCATTTGAGCCAAGCGCAGTGCGGTCCTCAGGAAGATGTTGCAAGTTCCTAATCTGGACCCAGAGGCCAGGGAGTTTGGGCATCATCTGGAACCCAGAGTTGGCTGTTACCCACAAACACAGACACCCAGAGTGGGACAGCAGCCCCTCACCCCACCAGGTGTCAGCTCAGCAGCACCTCCAGCCCTGGTGGCAGTCCCTGGAGGCCCAGCTGCCACCTCTCTGAAATGACCCCGTAGCAGCTGTGCTTAGTGCCACTTCCCTGGGGCGGGGTGAGGGCCCACCTTGTTCCCATTACACACCAAACTGATGCAACCGGCTTTCAGCAGACGCTGCTAGGGAGACACATTACAACAGCGCGCTACTTCCTCTGCCCATGCAGCAAAGACGGACCTCTTCCTGCCCCAGCTCACTCCACCGAGCTGGAAGTGCCTTTTGTCAGGACCACTTGAGACCATTGAGTGGATCTGCTTTTCCCAAGAAATTAAACCAGTGGCTTTCAATCTTGGCTGCCCATTACAATCATCTGAGATATTGATGTCTGGGCTTCATTCTCAAAGATATTGACTAAATTGATCTGGGTTAAAAAAAGGAAAAAAATGAAGTCTTTGTTACTGAAGGATAATGTACATACAAAGAAAGAGAGAGAGAGAGAGAGAGGGAGGGAGGGAGGGAGGGAGGGAGAGAGAGAGAGAGAGAGAGAGAGAGAGAGAGAGAGAGAGAGAGAGAGAAAGAGAGAAAGAGAGAAAGAGAGAAAGAGAGAAAGAGAGAAAGAGAGAAAGAGAGAAAGAGAGAAAGAGAGAAAGAAAGAAAGAAGGAAAGAAAGAAAGAAAGAAAGAAAGAAAGAAAGAAAGAAAGAAAGAAAGAAAGAAAGAAAGAAAGAAAGAAAGAAAAAGAAAAGAGGGAGGGAGAGAGGGAGGGAGGGAGGGCGAGAGGAAAGAAAAAACAATAAGTGCAAAGCTCAGTGAATTTTCACAAAGTGAACTTTGAGTAACCAGCAACCAGATCAAGAAACAGAACACTACCCCACATGCCCCAAAGGGTAATTGCCATTCTCACCTCTAATAGTGTAAATTAGTTTTGCCTGTTTGGGGGGTCTTATATTGTTTTAATGGAATCATATCGTATATACTATGTATGATTCGTGTCTGGCTTCTCCCACTCAACGTTGTGTTTGTGAGATTCACCAAGCTGTTGCTTATATTTGTAGTTCATTCATTCGCATCGCTGTAGAGCATTCCACCATATGGGTAGTCCTCAGTTTACCTGTCCACTCTAACGGTTGATGGACGTTTGAGGGTTTGGATGGTTGTCTTCAGTCTGGGATTATTATGAGTACTGCTGCTATGAGCATTCGAGTGGGGTCTGTGGAGCACATCCGTATGCTCTTCTGCTGGGCACAAACGTAGAAGTGGAATGGCTGGGTGAGTACGGATACGAGCATGTTGAGCTTTCGTATCTTATGCCAATAATTTTCCAAAGTGACTGTACCAAATTCACATACCCCCCAGCTATGTGTGACGGTTCTGACAGTTTCACATCTTTGCCAACACTTGCTGTTTTCTGTCTTTTTCATGTTAGCTATTCTGGTAGGTATGTAATGGTATCACAATGTGGTTTTCATTTGCATTTCCCTCATGACTAATATAGTCGAGTACATTTTCATGTGGATTAGCCATTTAGATCGCCTCTTTGCAAAGTGTCTGTGGAAGTATTTGGACATGAGTATTTTTAAGAAGCTCCTTAGGTGGCTCTAATACACAGCCAAAGTTGAAAAGCATTGAATTAAACCACAAGTTAGTATCTGCTGCTCTGTTTCTTGAAGACACACTCTTGAACTTACAGTATTTTGGCTCTGAGGACCTCATGGACCTGGGGAAAAAGAACCTTCACCCCCTCACACCAAGATGAGCCTACCAGGAAGAAGCAAGAGATTGGAGCTGGAGTTCTGGCAGTTGAGCACCTTCGGGAATGTGGTCTCCAGTTCAGAAGGGTCCAGGGAAGGCCTGTGGTATCCACAGCTGCCACAGACATTTCCTGACCACAAAAATGACCCTTGCTGGTCCCCTTGGAGCCCCAAGCAATCATGTGGAGGAAGTGGAGGGGCCCCATGCCAGGTACTTCCCAGTTTCTAGGCCAGAATGAACGGGACACAGCTCATGTGGGGCTTGTGGTCAGGCCGGGGACAGTGCAGCATGTGTTCCGGGGACCTGGGTGGAGTTGAGGGAGGCCTGCTGTCTGTCGCCTCTCTCCTGGGTGAAAGGGCAGCTGGTGGGGCTCTCCTACATGGGTGCAGGCCCGGCCAGCTCTGGAATTCTGGTGACTTTGCATACAGGTCCCAGTTATTATTTTCCTCACCTGTAACGTCTCCTCTATCTTCTGCTCTATCTTCTGGGGGCCCTGCTCCAGGACCTTCCCTGGCCACCCGACCCCTACTTGACCTCTTACTCTTCTGAACCTCTGTAGCACTCAGACTGAGCGCATACAGTGTGAGTCCTGATGACACATTACCTTTTTATCAACTGTATTCATCTCATCCTGCAACCTCATCCCAGGGACTACTGGGCCCTCCTGTGTGGCATTTGGTCACTCAGTGACAATATCCGCCAACTTGAGAAGGAAGATGCAATAAAAATACAAATGACACACAGATTCAGCATTTTCCTTCCCTCAGACTTGAACTGTGCAGGCGTCAAACAGCTGAGCTGTGTGGGCTCCTTGTGGGCACGTGTGCCACACGTCTGGTAGGTGAGGAGTTCTGTGCACTGAGTCTTGGAGGCTAGGATGTTGGCACCGGACTGTGTGTGCATAAAGACCCCTCAGCAGGGCTCTGAGCACCCTGATGGAGTCCGTTTACCACAGTGCTCAGAAGCCAGGGGTGAGGGGGACAGTGCCCATCCCATGTGCTCTTTGAAAAAAAGCCGGGTCCACCTTCTGCTGACTGAAGTCCTGTCAGCTGTGACCTTAGATGAGGGGTAAGGAGACATGTGGACAAAGTTGACATTTTGGAGGCTGGTGAGCACAGAGCCAACTCTGGACTCAGGCCCTTCTTAGAAGTTGCTCTGGGCAGAGGACATTCATGTCTGATAGCCTAAGTGCAGATGTTGGGGTTCCCTTGATTGGCCCTAATGGTAGTCTGAACCAACCAGCAACCGGAGTGCTGTATGAAGCCTCGAATAGTAGCAGGAAGAACACACTCTCCATCAGTGTATGAGGGTTCCAGTTGCTTCACATTCTTGTCAACAACTGGCATTTTCTGTCTCTTTCATATTGGCCATCTGAGTTATAAAAAGAGAGACCCCGCTCCTTCCACTGAGGCTGCATCCCAGCCTCTCCCCTTTCTCCAGGGCCACTAGCCAGAGATCACGGCCTTCAGTTCTCTCAATCCTGGGTTTTCAAACTCTCCTGTTCCTCTGGCTCCTCTGCTACAGCATTTGTCATGCCCCCATCTCCAACGTGTGTCGTGCTTCCCTCCATCCTCTTCCCCGTGAAGTACAGCCATGCTGCCTGCCTCTCAGGCCTGGATTCTGGAAGGAGACGCTTCCTCTGTCCTCCTCAGCCACTCATTTACTCAGCAAGTATTCCTTTTCATCTGCCGATACTGAGCACAGTGGGGTTCCATAGTGAACAAGACCACCTGGCCCTGCTCTCATGATGCTCATAATCGAATAGGGAAGACAGACATAAATTAACCAATGCTTACATGATGGCAGCCGTGATAAGTGCTGCCACAGTCCAACGGCATGGGCCGGTTGCTTTCTGCATTGCACATCTGCGAACACCTCACCCAGACCATGTGCCACCTCATCTGTGCCACCTTTCCCAACGCTGCACCCGCATGAGAGGGTGGCCCTCTGGGCCCACAATAGCCTTGGGTATAACTGCTTCCGACAGAGGCTAAAATTCCAGGGAAAAGACCAGACACCACTCACCTTGGAGCCCCCTGCCTGGCACAGAGCCTGGCACATTGAAGGTGCTCAGTAGATGGATGAGAGTCCCTGCCTGGACTGAGCCAAAACACCCGAACGTCGCCAGGGGCTGAGAATCCACTGCTTTCTAATTCTTCTTCTCCTTCTCCTTCTCGTTCTCCTTCTCCTTCTTTTTTAAATAGCCTTTTGTTTCTTTTTATCATTATAAAGGTAATTTGGGTTAGGTCACAACATTGTGGCACTTACAAATGGTTAAGATAGTGAATTTTGTTATGTGTATTTTACCACAATTGCAGCAAACATAATACAAAGAATAAGTATCTTAAAAAGTGGAAAGGGGAGAAAGGTCCCTATTATCGAGAATTAGAAGACAAAGGACTTGATTCAGACAGAATTGGATTAAAAAATAAGTAGTTTGGATTTGGGAAATGCCAATCAAAACCACAATGAGGTACTACTTCACACTTTTAGGATGGTTATTATAAAAAAAACCAACAACAGAAAATAACAAGTGTTAGTGAGGAGGTAGAGAAATTGGAACTCTTCTGTATTGCTAGTGGGACTATAAAATGATACAGTCACTGTGAAAAATAGTATAGTGTTTCCTCAAAAAATTAAACCTAGAATTACCATATGACCCAGCAATTCCACTTCTGGTTTTATACCCAAAAGAATTAAAAGCAGGGACTGAAAGAGATATTTGTACAGACATGTTCATATAAGGCTTATTCACAATATCCCAAAGGTGGAAACAATCCAAATGCCCATTGACAGATGAATGGAATACATACACACGGTGGCATATTATTCAACCTTAAAAAGGAATGAAATTCTGCCACATGCTGCCACATGGATGAACCTTGAAAACATTATGCCAAGAAATGAAATAAGCCAGACAACACAAAAGGACAAATGTTGTATTCTACTCACATGAGATCCCTAGAGTAGTCAAATTCATATAGATGGAAAGTGGAATGGTGATTGCCAGCGACTGGTGGTAGCAGGGATGGGGAATTAGTTTAATGAGTTCTGAGTTGAAGCTGATGAAAAAATTCTGGACCTGCATGGTAGTGATGGTTACCCAACAATGTGAGCGTAAAACTTAACGCCATTGAACCACACACCTCAAAATGGTTAAAATGGTAAATTTTATGTTATGTATATTTTCCTATGATAAAAAAAAGTAATTTGGGTGTATTACGGACATTTTAGAAACTATTGGTAAGGACAAGGGAGAAAAATTTAAATCATTCAAAATCTGACCAGATTCAGACAGCCACAGTATGTATCTTTCCATTCCTTTCTTGTTCTCGTTCAAAAAAAGAGAGCGAATGTGTGTGTGTGCATGTGTATATGTGTATACCTATCTACCTTTGGAGACCACACTGGACTTATAGAAAGTCTTCTCCTCACATCCATCACTCGACTGTTCCCATTGAGGCTGCTTTCTCCCCTTGAAACATCCAGAACAACTCTGTCCGGGTTCTGAATACCAATCCTTTGAACAATTTCTCACACCTGATTTTACTCCCTTGTACCACTATGGTTGCACTTCTTTGAAAATGCCCGTTTCTTCCTCGTGTCTGAAAAAATGGTACCAGTAATATGTCAGAAGGTGTGCAGCAAATGGTGAGTGCCTCTCCCATCTTCTCAGAGTCCGCACATCTGAGGTATGTCCACAGGAGCATACTGGCTCTCTGGAACAATGTAGGCATTGCGGGGGCTCCTGGGAAGGCTCCTGATAACTCCACGTCTGACAAGCCCCACTTCTGATGGCCCAGGTTGCACTTGGCCCTGGCCCAGGTTGCAACTCCTGACAAGCCCACGTCTGATGGCCCAGGTTGCACTTGGCCCAGGTCCCTGTGCCCTGCCTTGGTGTCCTTGCTTCTTGGAACTGGTGCTGGGCCTCACATTACCCCTGGTAATGATTGATTCTAGCTCCTAGAAACAGCTTCTGCAGCCTGTCGGGAGACTGTGACCTCATGCCCCAATGCAGACCCACCCTGTCCTCCGTGGGAGGAGTGAGGCCCCCCCTTCCGCTGCAGCCTCTAACCCCTACTGGGCCCTGGAAGGAGCAGCCATTTCCTTTCTTCCTCCCATGACAAGTGGGCGCCCTCCTCCATCCCAGCACCACTCTGCCCTGCACAGCAGCAGTAAGTCGGCAGGAATGGGCCAAACTATCAGACGGGTTCCCTCCATCATGTGGGCTGCTTGGCCTCCACATTAGGCCTGGCCCCAGAGCCATGCCATAGCTGTCATACCCTATGGAGGTGACCGCCAGGCCTCACATTCGGGCCCAATTACTGCCTCTTTCCCCAGCTTTGCCACCTGGTCCAAGAGGCAGAGCATGGCCACTTCGGCAGCAGTGAGAGGTGAAGCAAGAGGCCACAGCCATTCAGGTGACTGAAGTTCATGTCTGTGCCCACTGATTAGAGATGGTGGTGCCTTTATTTGTCTCCAGCTCCAGCCATAGATATGAGACCCTTCTTTCTTGGCTTAGAGACCTCCACAGAAGAGTTTATTTAAGGACCTTTACAGCCCTGTCCTGAGAAGATTATCTTTTTATTGCAACTTTGATTAATGATTGATCAAAAACTGATACTAGAAACACTAAAGAACAAATTTGCCTTAGAGATTAGGAAAGGTCTACATCTGCCAGACTTGGGGACTTGCCCACCTGCTTCCTCAAAGGTCAGCCCAGGACAAGGCTACTTTGGAAGACTCACCCCACCTACAGTCTCACACACACGCACACGCCCCACAGGAAAAAAGAAAAGCAGATATAAGTATCCTTAAATCCTTTTAAAAATTAGACAGGCTATGAATTAAAAATAAATAGAGCAAGGGGGAGAACCAGAGGACCTGAGGGTGATGGCTCTTCGTAGAAATTTTCTTTCTTGTTTTGTTTCTATTAATGCCTATTACAAATTAGCAACTTGAAGGGAAACCTGGAGCGTGGGGAACGTAGGAGCTGTATGAAGACGATAACCTGGGCTTCCCACAGACCTCCAGTCCCAAGAAACTGACAGCTGAAATGTGTCCAAACCCTGGTGGGGAAGGGGCAGGGAGGCTGAACAAACTTTCACAAGCACTTATTGTGGGAAGAGACTCAGAGAGGGATTGGGTTGTGCCTCAGCTGTACTCTGGCTCTTCTGAGGGTCTCTGAGACTGTGACTGTCACAGTGGGGGGGTCCACGGATCACATCAGAATCACTGAGAAGCCCAAACTTCATCTCAGAGACTGGGGAGCCAGGAATCTGAGTTTTAACAACATCACCCACAGGGGGTTTGGCCATTCCCAACCCCCTGAGAGCCCCAGGAGCCGGGTGGCTGGCTGGGACACTTTTTTCTTGCCCCTTAGCTCTTCTGTGGTGCCTTGTGGCATGGGGAATAGAGTGCTGGCAGAGCTTCTTCTAAATGGAAACTGGAAAATGAAACTGGAAATCACAGCCTCGAATCCCCCAGTGCTGGGAAGTTCCTTTTCCACAGGGAGAGTCCCCCAGGGCGGAGGAAGCAGAGGAGTGGGGAGAAACATATTTAGTGGAAGCCACAGGGTGTTTTGGAAGCAGCCTGGCAGTGGGCACGCCAACGCAGGGCCGTGCTGGTAGGGAGGGTTGCGTGACGCACCAGTTTCCTCTCAGGCTGGCTGGCTCGCTCTCACCCCTGGGAGGGTTTCCTCTCGAGGAAGAGCTAATTTCACACTTTTGGTTGAAAAACTCTTTTCAGAGGTCCTTTAGGAAGAGCCCTGGCTGTCTGTCGGTTCATCTGAAAATGTTTCTCAGAATCTCACACTAGCAGCTTCTTTCCTATTGGCTGCCTTCACCCGGTTGTCCTGCCAGGGCTCTCCCACATGCACACACAGGACTTCAAGGAGGAATGGAGCTGCTGGAGTTTAGCTAAGGATCAAAGATAAGAAACCCTCAGCCCTCCTCGCCTCTAATCTCCCCAACACACACACACACACACACACACACACACACACACACACACACGCGCTCGCACGTGTCCCAGTCTGTGCTCACCCAGGCAGAAACACCAAAACCAACTGCCAGGACCTTTAAGGGGACCAGCAGAGCAGCTTTCGTGGAAGCCAATTTCGAAGGGGCTGAAATGCAGGGGAGAGGAGGAGGGCAGTGGGGAAGGGGCCAAGAACTATCCACACCCCCTAACTCCACACCATCCCTCCATTCAGCAGGGCATGGCTGCCCGAACCCCTCAGCCCCACACACTCCTGCTCCTTAGATAAAGACCCAGAAATTGCACCCTCATAGCACCCTGTGGGTTTCAGCTATCTGTGTGATTATTTGCCTAATGTCTATCTCCCTCACTGGGACTAAATGCTGCGAGGCCCGGAATCTGCTCTGTGTTGTTCACTGTGGTGTCCTCAGGGCTTGGAATAGTGCCTGACACACGGCAGATGCACTCAAAAGTGTGTGTTCAATGCGTGAGGGCGGCCTGAAGAGCCCAAGAGGACAACTCTGCTGTTCCTCCGTGTCCAGGCCACACCCCAGCCTCTCGCAGCACCTCCAGCTGAGGATGCTGTGGACAGATGTCCCAGCTCTGCTGCCCACCACCCCCAGCCGCCAGCCGTGGAATACTCTGACTGCCCCGGTGTGCACAGGGCTTTGTGAAGCCCACAGGCTTAGCAGGGGAAGAGGGTGGTCCGGGGATGAGGTGTCCTGTGGCATTCTCCGTGGCTTTAACTTTGCCTCCCTTTCTGACAGATGGGCTCACGTAGTCTCTTCCAGACAGGCTGGGCCACTTGGCTCCCTGGGCTGCCCAGAAAAGAAAGGCCAGTTTTAGTCTGTGGGTCAGGAGATAAGCTGGGTGGGGGTGACAATGATAACAAAGAAGGGGGACAGATGAAGGATGCTGGTGGATGGTCCTCTGGGGGAGTTGTGGACAGGGAAAGCAGTCCTGACTGCAGGCCCCACACCACCCTTTAGTCCTCTCAGCCTCACCTTCTCATCTGAAATGGGATTTGTTCTGTTGTCCATGCTTTGAAGATAATAGGGCAGGGTTTGGAATTGGGCTATCTGGGATAAAACCCCAGCTCTGTCATTCGTGGGCTGTGTGACCTTTGAGACAATTACTGAATCTCTCTTTGCCCTGTTTTTCTCTTCTGTAACATGGGAACAATTATAGCAGATTCTGTGAGTTAATTCATGTTCCTGACACATGGTGAGGGCTCAGTCGTCGTTAGCTGTTATTACCTTAGCTGTGCTTGTAAGGATCCCACAAGATGGCAAATGTGAGCCCAGTTCCAGAATTGAAGGTGCTGTACACACATGAGGCGAGAGAAGTATTTTGGAAATACTGAAGGCACAGCTTCCCTCCCACATTTGGGGTGGGGCAACAGTTTTACTTATTTAATGTTAAGCTAGAAGATGCACCAAAGGGAGGTGAAAAAACTGAAACCGCCGACCGTTTGAGCTCTAGGCTGCACCTCGTGGCCCATGCAGATGGTGAGGGCCTGGGTAGGCTCACTTCCTCCCTGTGTGCCGTGGGTCTTCCTCATACCCGCTGCTTCCCAAGGCTGCAGGAAGTGGGGCCAGGAACACTTCAGGGTGTGTGCGGGTAGCTGGACAGGGCTAGGCAGCTGCCAGGGTGAGAACAGAAGACATTGAGGTCCTTGCTGGGTCCTGAGGCTGCCGGTGCTGCAGCCCTTGCCGCTCTCCCTGCCCAGGCTTTTCTCTGTAGAGGTTGCAAGGTATTGTACAAAAGGCGTCCAGAGCAGGCTGGCGAGGAGAGCCGAATCTTTTCTCAAAGGAAATGCAGTTGTGGTTTTAAGACGTTCATTTCACATCTGTGGTTGGCGTTTCCCAGGGTTCTCAGAGGTGAATGCAGGGTCAGCCCGATGTCGCCAAATAAGGTTCACCAGTGACCTTAGCAACAGGCTTGCTGCCCATTGGCTGCTACTGCTGCCGCCTGCCAATGTGGCCTCCCGGAGACCAGCACTGAAGCTCCCACATGTGCATGAATCCAGCTGCTCCCTGTCACAAATCACTGCCCTTTGAAGCAGCAAAGATAGGTAGAGAGCTCTGGGTAAAGGTGCCAGGGGGGCAGGACAGCCTGGGTGCCCGCATTTCAAAGTCCACCTGGCCAGTTCTCCACTGATTGCGTCCTCACACAGCACCAGATCAGCTCCCTCAGCTTGGTGGCTTGGTCCCAACTTGACAAGATGAGCTGTCCCCTCACCCTATCCCATGTCCTGGCTGTCCACCTTGGGACACCAGAGTTCCTATTTCATAGTTCTGTTCATTCATCCTTTGTGGCACTCTGCTAAGCGCCTTCTACACATTATCTCTTTTCACTCTCTCAACAACCCTCTGAGTCAGGTAGCCCCATTCTGCAGATGAGGAAACTGAGGCCAAAGGAAGGCAGGTAACTGGTCCAACTTTGCATCAGTGAGTAGGGAAACCACAATGTAAACCCAGTTTAAACAGATCCAGATCCCACACGGCTACCTGTTGTACTATATTGCCAGTCACTCGGTGCAGGGTTGGGGTGATGGTTGCACAGAGTGACTTATGTACAGGAAGCTAGTGTAAAGTGGCCGCTTGCTCCGTAGCACATCTTGGCACCCATGGGCCTGGCACCTGCTCTGCGTGTTCCGTGGCAGCTTGCACATTCCTCTCCCACGGAGTATGCTGCTGAAACAGTGAGATCTGTGGACCAGACTTCTCTGTGGCCCTCATATTTGGTTTCCACTTCCTCATTCTCAACCCCCTCCCATCCCCACCCAGCTACATCACTGAGGGAGGGAGGCCAGAGAGGAGCCTGCTGCTGGGGGGTGGGGCCGGGAGGCTGGGCTGCAGGGATTGAGGTTTGAGGACAGAGTGTAAGCCAGTCAAACTGCACGGGCAGGCATGCATACCTCATTTCCTCCACCCCAGATAATGCTGCAGGGTTACAACACTGTTTTCCCGAGAAACATTTTCATAATTAAAAAGTACTTAAGTGATCTAGTAAAGAGGAAAATATTTCTACCTTATAACCCAGTAGCCCCATTCTTCACACTCTTCTCTAACCAAACTCCTACCCACGTGCACCAGAATATCCACACAGCAACAGGAAGAGTCCAAACGCCCATCACCTCTAGAGAATACAAATCAATTGTGCACGTTCCTGCAGTGGAAATGAATGAACCACGGCGACTTGCAGTAACTGTAATATTGTATAACAATAGTGTCCTAATGCATGACTCTCACTAACTGTTATGTTGGGTGAAACACACAAAGAATATGTATACAATTCCTTTCATGAAAAGCTTAACGACTGGCAAAACTAGACTATAGCGTTTAAGGAGACATGCCGAGGAGGTAAAACTGTACAGAACACAGAAATCACTATCACAAAAGTCAATTTAGTCATGACCAAAGGGGGGACCGGGGTTGTGATTAGGACGCACGCCCAGGGATCTTGAAGGGTGGTGTTGTTTTATCTCTGGACTGGGTGGTGGTTATAGAAATATTTGCTTTATGTTTTATACTTAGCAAACTGGCCATATGTTTTGTGCATTTTCTGCATCATTACAGTTTCACAATAAGAAAGAAAAGTGTGTGTGTGTCAGCTGCAGCACGGGGCAGTGCTGTGGACGGACAAAGCTGCAGAAGGAGCCCTTTTCAGAGCAGCTCTCAAGAGGCCGCACAAGCACAACTGTTACTGAGGAGCCTTGGAGGGAACCGAAGAGGAAGACCAATATGTCATTTAGGATTGGAAGACACCCTTTGATATCTCACTGCAGCGGCAAAGGTCAACCTGCGTGGGTGGAAACAGCCCGGAAGGCACCATGGTCCAGGCCTGTCTGGGCTTGAAGGGATCGAAGGGGCAAAGGACACATGCAAATGACCCTGCCCACGTTGTCCCCCGTAGAGTGCTGATTCAGCTGGAGTTCCCATCCTAGGATTCCCTCTTCAGCTATGCCTGCGTTTGTTGATTATCTGCCGTTATGCGCGGCCCCTTCAGAATACAAGGAAGAAAATGGCCTTCTGCAGTGGCTGGGACGGCAGCCTATGGAGTGTATAATAAGGAATGTAAGGCCACAGGACGAGCTTTCCTGACTCTGTCCCCTAGGGGGCTGGCACTTTCTAATGTTGAGAGCTTGTTTTATTAATCCTTATTCCCCTGGCCCGGAATCGGCCATGCATGACTATTAATAAACATTTGTTGTGTGGGCAAGTGTGCAGAGTGTATGTTGTAGCGAGTAAGGCCTCATCTGGTCCCAGAGAGGCAGTCCACCAGGTTCCCGGCTTCTCTGGTCTATTTCTGGAGAGCTGGCTTCCTTAGCGGGTGCCCAGGGCTGTTGCCCACTGGCAGCCCATCGGGTATTCAAGATGACCCTCCGTTTTCGTCCCCCAGCTAAATATCACCAGTTTCCGCAGTTGTTTTAGAGCCCTCAGCATTCTGTTTATTCAGTCTGGAGAGGCAACAGAAGTATGCAGATGTGGTCTGAACAGGCAGATCCATGGATGCAGATGGAAAATGTGGGTTTGTGTGCTTTGATGTATTCGAGCTGTGATGGTGACAGCTGCTGGCATGGCCTCCAACACGGCAGGAAGGTTCTGGGTTGCTTCTGATCATCTTTCTTCCTTTGGTGTTTGTTCTCATGGCCTTTCCACAGATACTTTTTTGATGTAAAACTCCACACAGTAATCCTTTGTCACCTGTGTGATATTTCTCCTCAACTCTCCTGGAGACTCCCTGACTTGTGGTAGGCACTCCATAGATGTTAGCTCATGGTATTTACTTTATTGTTTTGTTATTTGAATGAACAGTCATGGATTCAGTGTCACTAAGCAGGCATGTCCTATGTGTCAGGCACAGCTAGATACCGGAATATAGCTGTGATCAGATCTGGCCTTTACCTGCTCTCCAGAGGTCCCCGACACTCTGGGAAGATGTGTTGATTAAATGATAAATGAACTCATTTGAAGTGAGCTGATTGAACGCACTGTGATCAACACTGATACCATGAGATGTGCCCTGGGTGGTCTCTGGAACACGCTGTCCCTGCCTTCCAGTGCTGGAAGGTGGGAGCTGAGGAACACACCACCATGAGAGGGAAAAAACATTGGACTCGGAGGGAACTGACTAAAGATCAGGTCCTAGCTCTGTCACAAACCCACTGTGTGACCATGGATGAGTTAACTTGATCTTTCTGAGCCTCCGTTATCAGTGAAATGGGGACAACAATGCATCCTCAGAGGCGAGAGAGGATCAAATAGGGTCACCACACTGCACAACTCCAGGGGGTGCTGTTCACAGTTTAGTCTATGCCGCTGCTGGTTGCCTGGAATTCAATGAGAGTGCTTGTGCTGTGTGACCTGAAGTTAACAATCAATAAAGGGTAGCTATTGTGCACACATTAGAAGGAAGCAGGGGTCATTGCAGGCCAGCAGGCTGCACCGGGTTTGGCCAGGCTTTGTTCTTCAAGGAAGGGCAGGGCTCTGAGAAGTGCAGACTGATTCAGGCAAATGCCAGGAGGCAGGGACTCCCAGGGCAGGTCTGGGAGAAGCGAGGCTGGTGAGGGAGGTGAGCTCGACCTCAAGGCCTGAGTAAGGACTTCGCTAGGGAAACTGGGCATATCGCAGAGGTAGATGAGACTAAGCTAAACAGTTACTGAGCTGCAAGAGATCCTAGAGAGCATCTCGTCCAGTGTCTTGTCTCCCCAGGCCAGCAGAGGCCCGGGAGGGAAAGAAGTGAGTCTCCAAGTCCCACAGCAAGCCAGGATTTACGCCCGTGCAGAAATCAGCTCAAACAATTCCTCAGGCCCAATTTGTGGCCTCACAACAGGAAGTCCCTGGCACTTTTCATATGTGTATATATATATATATATATATATATATATATATATATATATACACACACATATATATACATAATTTTTTTCTGACTGTAAAAGTAATTATAGGCCATTATAGAGCATTTTTAAGTAACAGAAACATAAAGAAGAAAATAGAATCACCTATAATCCCACCACCAAAAGCAATCACCATTCGTATTCTGATGCATTTCTTCCAGTAAGTATTCCACATAAAATTATATACATTGTATATTTATTAGATTGGAATTGTGTTGTGTGTAGTTTCATGTTCCGTCTTTTCCCTGTGAAAATGGTGAGTGTTTTATGAAAGGAGAAACGGTTTTAATGTAAAAGAAATTCTAGAAAACTTTATCCTTAGCAAAAAAAAAAAAAAAAAAATATGTGCGAAGCCACAGTCTGTGGTGGTTGGGAGGACATCCTGCAAGGTGCAGGGTGGCTCCTCTCACGTCCTGTGTGAGCTCTGAGGCGCTTTTCTCTCCTGGTCAGGCTGCAGCCTCCTAACTGCAGGCAGGACAGAGCTGAGGAGTCTGCACTCACCCTTTCTTCCCCGACACAGGATGTGTGGTCATCCACTCACCCAAAGGCATGTGGGGTTGTGATTGTTACTGTTTATTAACAATAGTAGCTCTGTCTGTGCAGCATGTTTTCTCGGGTGTTATCTCACCCGAGACCCACACACCATGTGAGGCTGGTAAGACAAAAGCTGTTATACCCATCGTACAGATGAAGAAACTGAGGCTATAAGCGGTCTAGTGGCTTATTTGAGGCTGCACAGCCAGCAAGTGGCAAAGCAGGGGCTTTACACACATCTGGCCAACATCCAATTCTAGTGATTTGTCCTCTAAACATTTTTCCCCTCTAGTCCTAGTTTTTCCTCAAGTGACCTGGATCCCCATAGTGAGGCTGAGGACTGAGAGTGCTGTGAGGATTATGTGTGTGTGGAAAGGACACAGAACCCTGCCCTGGGAGTCCTAAGCCAACCCCTGCAGGTCCTGACTGGATGTGCCTGACCTCAGGGCAGCTCTTCCAGGACGACTCAGAGCCAGCACCATTGGAGGCTGGGGGAGTGAGTTTAAGGAGGCAGCCGTTTCCTGTAGATGCGTCCAGCAGAGGTACTATTCTCTGGGGATCTTTGTGTTGACCTACCCAAGCTGTGGAGGCCCACTCCCTACCCATGGCTCGGGAGTCTCCATGCCACCAGAACACAACAGGCCTCTGAGTGTAGGGCTTTGTGGCTCTGTGAAGCTGACACTAACCAAGGGATTTATGGCACCTACATCCTCCAGGTGGCTTCTCAGCATTGCTGCTGAAGCACGTACCATAAACTAAGCTGCTTAAAACAGCACACATTTATTATTTTATAGTTCTGTGAGTCAGAAGTCCAAAATGGTCCTTACTGGGCTGACGTCAAGGTGTCACAGGGCTGCATTCCTTTCTGGGGCTCTAGGAGAGAATCTGCTCCCCGCCCTTTCCAGCTTTTAGAGGCCACCTGCACGCCTCCGTTTGCAGCCCCTTCCTCCACTTTCAAAGCCAGCAAGTTAAGGGTGGTCCAGCCTTTCACTCAATGCCGTCTCTGTGGTTCTGATTCTTCTGCCTCCTTCCTCTCCATTTGAGGAACCTTGTGATTACACTGGACCCATCCAGATAATTCACTGCGTTCTCCTCTGGGTTCTCCAAGGGACCCATCCTCAGGCATAGACAAGGGTCCGGGCCAGACCACATTCAGGATATGGCAGCCACTGTCAGAGAGATCCCTTCTGCCCAGGTCCCCTCCCACCTGCCTGCTTCTCACTCAGCTCAACCTGTCCTGGCCTCCTCTTCTCCCATCCTCTGCTCCCAGTTTTAGGTAGAGAGGAGCTAGGAAGGAAGAGTCAGTGGGTGTGGACAAAGACGAGGGGGGTATAAAGCTGATGCACCAGGGCTCTAGGAGGTGCTGGGGGCTGAGCATTTCCCACCCGGACCCTGCACTTTCCAAGGACTGGGGCGAGAGCCCAGCCTCTGAGGACTCACACATGCAGGTCTAAGGGTCACTGCAGTGCTTGAGGGGCAGGCAGCCAAGTCCTGAGCCCCTCCACCTCTGCATGCCTGGCTGCCCTGGACAGGCAGAGCTCACCTGGCCCCTTCCCTCAGGTGATGACTGCCTGTCTGCCCTCCTCGTGCCCTTTCTCCCAGGTCGCTTGGTGAGGGCGTTGAGGATCTAAGGCCAGGCAGGAGGGCGTATGGGCAGCAAGAGAGAGGGGAACTGGAAGGGCTTTGGCCCTCCAAGTAGGTTGACCAGCTTGCCCCAGTCTGTCCAGAACTTTCAGTTTTAGCACTGAAAATCCCACATCCCAGGAGACACGTTAGTCCTAAGGTGAGCACGGCCCTTTGCACCTCCTAATCTAGATTACCTCTGCAGCCTGGACAGCTGGCCCTTTGGACTCTGGGATGCCAACCTCTGTACAGAATCTGGGCACAGAGAAACCTGGAGGCTGACGAAGCACCCCAAGCCAGAACCAGCGAAGTAGAGACTTCAGCTTACCATGTTCCCCGCAGAAACATCACTTGTGAAGACCACACCTACGTCTGCATGGGACAGAGCTCCTAGATATCTGTACAAGGCAG
This sequence comes from Rhinolophus hipposideros, assembly GCF_964194185.1. Taxonomy (NCBI): domain Eukaryota; kingdom Metazoa; phylum Chordata; class Mammalia; order Chiroptera; family Rhinolophidae; genus Rhinolophus; species Rhinolophus hipposideros. The sequence goes on from NC_138069.1 coordinate 9,632,622, forward strand.
TGAAAAATTGTATTTGCACTCATGTCGCTAAAAATGTAACAGCCTGATTACTTCTGGGTGGTGTACTGCTGGTGGCTTTAATTAATGTTTCTATTTATTCATCTGTATTTCTTACTCTGTACAATTAAACTATGTTCCTTTTACTTGTGTACATTGTTAATAAAAGAAAGTCATTAATGACTTCGCCTTCCATCTCCAGCAGTCCTGCCGAGGGACACGGATAGGGTGTGCTGTAAGCTGTGGGGCTCAGTGGCCCTTGTTCTGGGGCTTTTGGCCCCGGCCGTTTGTTGGTCATGGCCTGTTCTGCCTGAGGGTCTACTGCAGAGCTAGGTACCACTCACTCTGTGCCCTCCCTGCCTCTCAGCCTGCTCCCCTGCACCCCCCCGTCCAGCCTGGCTTGTCCCCCAGGGAAGGACTTGGAGAAGCCAGGTGGACAGTGGGCAGAGCAGGCGAGCAGATGCTGACTACAGGGTTTGCTGACTCAGATTTTGCAGGAGATGCTCTCAAGTGCAGGTCCTGCCTGAACACTGTGAGAATATGAAGCTGTCTGCCCCTGGAGACCTTCCAGTCTGGTTAGAGAGATTGGGTACCCCACAGTCCACTTGGGCAGTAGCAAACAGGAAGGGGGTAGACACTGGATGGTGAGACTCCGCCTGTGTGGGAGGGCGCCAGGCCCACACTGCGTGTGTCTCAGTATGGCTGGAGACCAAAAATGGAGTTCTCCATTTGAGGCAGGTCCCCTAAGTGGGAGCAGATGGTCTCCTGAGCCGAGATCTCTGGCTGCTCAGGTCATGACAGAAGGGTGGTGATGAATAGTCACCTGGTTGTTCTGAATCTTGCAAAGTTTTACACCCCTTCAGTCCTCTGTCCCACCTTCACTCCCACCTCCGCCCAGGTGGGAATGCCAGACTCCCACCACTACAAGCCCAGCCCTCACCATGGCTCTCACATCCTGACATTCAACTCTTCTCCCCCTCCTAGCAAGCCAGAAGGAACATTGGGAGGGGAGACCTGCATCCCCAGCAGAGACTGCCACCCTTCACCTCTCACAGCCAAGGTCAGCTGCCCCCACCCAGTCCCCCATCTGCCTGGTGTGGCCAACGTGACAGGACTTCTTGACTTGTTCTTAGTTTTAGAAAAGTAATAGCTCTTCTGGCCTAATGACTCTCTCCCTGTTCACCCCAGATCTCCAAACACTACCTCTGTGTCCACATAATTCCCTCATTCCATGAAGCCAGCTTTCTCAGAGAAGCCTGGCACACTGTGCCCCCAACCCTGGGACTCCTGTGGCCCCGGACCTCTGACTTAACTCCTGAACTAAGATCCTGGCATATCCCTTCCCCTCTCTGAGCAAACGTGTGGCTGAATAGTTTTAACTTCTATGGAAGTGCTCACTGCTCCTGCCCTACTTCTGGCCAAGTTCCGGATTGAGAGTATGAGGAAGAAGTGGTAGCAGAACTGGACACCTGGCTTTTAAGGAAAATCTGAGGGCAGAAATGGAGAAGGGGACCCAGCCCAATGCAAGCATTTGGCCAGAAACAGAAGTGAGGGCCTCACCCAGGCTACCTCTCAGCTGGGTCTCAAGGGTGTGGGAGGGCCTTCCCTGAAGGAAGCAGACAAGTGAGTCTGAGCGCCCCCCTGATGGAGCGCAGCCACCAGACAGCTGCCAGGGGTGCTGGGTTTTCTCGGGGACCAAGAAGCTGGGATTAGACTCCCGACACCCACAAGGTGACCACAGCCACGTGGCTGAGATTTAGGATGAACCCCCAAGTGGTCCTGGCTGGTACAGTCACCAGAGTCCAGGCCCCTGAGGACCCCCGGACCCAACAAAGGGTCTGGTTTAGAGCAGAACAAGAGCACTCTGGTCACGTTGCTGACAGTGGCTGAAAAGTCCTCTTTGATCCCTAGAGCTGAGATAAGGCCTAGCGGCTTCACAAACAGACATGTGTGGCTGAGGTGCCCCCGGCACTAAGGACAAGTTACAGACGGTCTGTGTCCCGCCCCCTGGAGACTGCAGGTGGCCTCCAGGGCAGAGGTGGGGCATGCCTCCCCTTGAGAACCAAGCCAAACCCCACCCCACGGGGGCCCTGGGGCCTGTAGCACCAGAGCCATGTTGCCTGGGAGGAGGGGTGTCACGAGAGCTAAAGGCAGAGGCAGGGTTCTGTACAGTGTCCAGAGAAGCTGCAGCTTTTGCTGCCTTCCCTCGGTATCCCCAAGTAATTTCTTGGTGTGAAGTGCTAGTGTCCTGCCATGAGCAAGCTCTCCCGAATTTCCTCCCCAGGACTCAGTTTCCTCCTCTGCGGGCAGCCTGATATTGCAGACAGATGTGGGTTGGAATCCAGGCTCCATACTGATATGCTGAGTCATTTTAGGCAAGCGCCTTATGCCAGTGGAGCTTTCCTGGTCTGTTCACAAGGGGCTGCGGCGAGTACCAGTGTCATGGTACATATGGGGTGCTTGGCAAAGTGCCTGATGCAAGTCAAGGACTGTGTTGCCAGACTTTGAGGTCCGTTCTAGCTCTGCCCATTTCTGAGCTCGTGGAGCTGGATAAGGGATGGCGGACTGGATGTCTGCCTCTCCTCTTGCACTCAGTCCCCATGTCCTTGCTTCATTGCCTCCAGTATCTTCCCGATTGAAATTAAACTTTTAGCATACTCTAGCCCACCTCACCTGCAGAAGTGGGGGCTTCTCCTACACCTCCCTAGCTCCAGAAAATCAGCAGAAATGGTTCTCTTGGGAGCTGCCTGGAGCTGGGAAAACTAGGGGGCTGCCTTAGAGTTGGCCTCACCGGGGAGCCCTGGCTGACAAAGGTAAGTCTCACTCTGCCCCGTACTTCCACTCCTGGGAAAGGGAGTCTACCAGCTCCTCATTCTCCCTCACCAGGACTCTGGCCCCTGTGACCACTGGCTCAGTGGGGAAAGGTTAGTGCAAACATCCGATGAATTTCAGGCACCCTCATAATGGAGGGTTAGTCATGCCCACGTTAAGAAAGGGCATTACATCTGGCAGAGACCAAAGGGCTCCTGAGGAAAACTGTACCCATTAATACAAGGGTTTTTGGACCTGTGCAGCATGAAAGAAGACCACATGGTTCCGGGGAATGACAGCCTGGCCATGATCAACCCCACCAGCCAGGGGCATCGCTCCCTGAGGAAGGAACTCCCCCTCAACCAGGCTCTGGGCTTTCTCTAGGACCTCAGTTCTGTCTTCGGCAGTCTTCACCTGAGACCTCAGAGAGATCTGAGAAAGCTCTTATCTCCCACACCGCGTCCTGAGAGATGTTGAAAACTGATATACTAAGAAGGGATGGTTTACATCTATCTTGTCTAAAGACCTGCCGCCATGAGCCTCTGTGTGGGCAGCCAGCATATGAGCCTCTAACTTTCTTCCTATCGCTGGGAGCTGAATGAATAAACCAGCACAATTAAAGTGACACCTTTGGAGTAAGTCAAGAAACCCTTTGACTAACCAGAAATGCCTTTGAACATCTACAGACTTGGCAGGAGTTCTAGCTGGTGTGGCTAAGCCCCACGTTGCCAGCTTACCCCATTGGCAAGTGGTTCTTGATGGCAATGATGTTATCACAATCCCAACGAAACATCTTTCAATGACCTGGCTCCATTAGCCAAGAGCTTCCACCATTTAGGCTTAGATTGAAACTCTTGGAATGACCCACAAAAGCATTGGCAGGTCTTTAGAATGACTTTAAATAATGAGGCCCAAATTTAACTCAGGCAATACTGATGTTGCTCCATTTCAGGCACTTTTTATAGCTAATGAGTTCGTGTCAACTGCCATCACCTTTAGGTGAGTGCTTGGACTTTCCTTTTTCTCCGGTCAGGCATGGGCTGAGGTCCATGGTGGGGTATGGTAGGTCTGGCTCTAGCCCACACTACTCCTCCGCTCCTGGTCCCTAGGACCCAGCTCCCTTGTGATGGGGCGGGGGTACAGGACACTCCAAGGAGTTGGTCCCAGTTGTTTAGGACTCATGGGCTAAGAAGAGCTGGAGGAGCTCAGGACTCCGTCTTGGCCCTGAAGATTGGGAGCCGATGGTTGAAATTCCTCTCCTTTCTTGGTAACTTACAAGTGATGAACTTTGTGTATTAGAATTTGAGAGGTTTCCACAGCTACCTGGGACTTCAACATACCCACTGCCTACTCTCTGTCAGGAATTAGGTTGAAGGACAAGAGGAAAGTAGTGAAGTCAGCAGCAGTCCCTGTTTGCTCTGGGTTATGTCCCTTTCCTCACATCCCTCCTCAGTCCCCTCTACCTGGCTTCACACCAACCCCAGCCATCCTTATCTGGAAAAGCCACCCACTAGAAGACCTTACCAAGCTCCCAAGTAGAAGCCCCAGGAGGCTAGTCACCCCCATCTGATTCTTCTCACTAAGGGCTGGGCCCTGGAGGAGCTGGGAAAGGTCGTCTCCATCCCTCTGCCTCTAGGTGAGCTATTCTGGAAAAAATCCAGGTGGGTCTTCTCATAGGCAGGGCTTGAGATTGGGGTCTCTCCAGGTATCCACATGCAGAACGTCTCCCCGCCCAGTAGGAGCCACCTGCCACTCACACAGCATGTCCAAGATCAGAGAACAATACTTGAGCTTGGCAGAGAATATCAGACAGACCTTTGCCCATTTTCCAGTTTTCTAATCATTTCCACACTGAGCCTTCCCTTCTCTACCAAGGGCCCACACTCCTGAGGGCTGGGTCTAGAGAGGGGATCACAGTCCAGGTGGTTTCTGGGACTAGGTATGGAAGATGTGTCCACAGGGCTTCGTTTCCCTGAGCAACCTTCTTACTGCCATGGCCTCATTCCCTAGACAATGCCAGTGATGCCAGCTGGCTTCCCTTGGCCAGCCTGCCTACTCCTAGGTACTGTTTATGCCCCAGGGCCAGATACTGGGGAGGTAGATGAGAAAAGCCCATACCCACACCTCTCACCCTCAGACATTCCTGTGATCTGGGCCTTATCTGAAGGGGGCTTTGCCATCTATCAGTGGTTCCCAACCTGTGGTTTTCAGAAACATTCTTCTGATCAAATGTAGCCCTGATCACAGAGATCCTGTGTGCATTAGCCCAGCCGGAAAAGATACGGAGGAGGGAAACCTGCTTCATGTAAGGTCACCCAAGGTTGTCCTAACACACTCACGCATGGACCTGTTTCACAGTGCAGTGCCGGGCTGGTATTCAGCACCAATAATTATTGTTGGCTGTCAAAATAGGAAAATACTCCAGAACTGGCAGGTAAATAGGCCCAAGCCCCTGTCCCCAGTGTTCTCTAGCCACCCAGTCCTTCCCCCTTAGGTCTGCCCCCAATCTAGTATTTACCTGTATCATCCAATGTGGTAGACACTGGTCATGTGATTATTTAAATTTTAACTAATTAAATGTAAATCTCAGTGCCTCCACAGCCCTGGCCACATTCAACGTACTCAGTTAGCACATGTGACCGCCTACTGTATTGGACAGCAGAGAGAAAATGTTCCCGTGACCGCAGAAATTGGACAGCCGGTAATGTCTGGTACAGCAGGCCTCAGGCCTCTTTTGAGCTGGTGTCTGTTCTGATTGTCTGGACTGTGCTGTCCCAATGGTTAGCTTTCTGGTGTGGCACCTGCCTACACTTGCATTCGAGGTTAGCAGGACATACAGTCAGTGGCACATTCCTGAGAACTCAAAGCCTAATATTCCCTAGACCCCAGCAGCCCAAACTGAACTCACTGTCCTGGCTACCAAGCCAAGGGCACATGGCTATGTTTACACGAGCATGTCCCTGGGCCATGATCGGCCCCTCCTCCTGCCATTTTCTCTGTGAACGTAACTGAAAGGACTTTGCAATAAGGCACACATCACGGCTCACCAGAATGCCAAGAATGAGTTCTACAGAGAGTAAAATCATCCACAATTTACCTCTAAATAAAAGGCCACACCCCTTAGAACAATTAATTTTATAAAAAGGTAAATGTACATATTTACACACATGTACATATTTGGTCATACGTGACTTAGTCAGGTGGCTTTTCCAATTTTAAAAGTCACACCAGGGCACTCACACTTCCCTCCCTGGGCCTGCTGAGGGCTGCCTGAAGAGACAGGTGGGCACAGGGCAAGGCACTGTATAAATAAATGCAAAGGCTCATGGGAAACTTAGTGTATACCTCTGATTAACAACGTGGCAAGACCCACAAGAAAAAGTGCCATGTTTTTCCCAAGCCCCTTAGCCCGAGCAGGGAACAGGGCAGAGCTCCTGAGGCTGAGGGAGCACGGTCCCCAGGACCCCCGTTTTCCTTCACATTTCACTGGCTTTGGGACAGTCCCAGGGCTCAGCTGGGAAGGGAGGCAGTTCTTTGGGAATAGATTCATTTAGTGCAATTGTCTTAGTGCAGAGCCAGCCCTGGGGTTGGTGCTGTGCTTCTCTGAGGTCACTGATCTGTCCCCTCAGGCCAGCTCAGTGACGAGGCCCCCTCCAGGCAATTGGGCTTAGAGGGCAAAGCTGGAGGACTGACTCCTGTCTGAGATCTCCACGTGACACCAATCTCAGAAGCCCGTCTTCCCGGGAAGCAGGGCCAGCTTTATCCCACAGGAGGAGCCCAGACCCTGGCCTGCCAGGCACTGAAAAGCCACTGTCCCAAGGAGGGCAGCCCCATCCCCACTCAGCAGTGGGGTCACACTTTGCATGTCAAGGGGCCCCCAGGAGTCCTGCTTCTCTGTATCACAACCACCATGATGCCAGATCCTGCTCGCCTAGGAGAGCAAAAGGAGGTCAGGGGCCCAGCTACGGGGCACAAGGAATGGCCTGGATGGAGGGCAGCCTGACTGGGGGCAGCAGACTGTCCAGCCAGCTGGTGTCCATGTTCTTCAGGTCTGTGAAGACACGGTGTAGGCTCAGCCCGATATCCCCTAGAAGATGTGAAGAAGGTTATGTGAGGATGGCAGGCGGGAGCTGGTGTGTTCTCCCCTACCCCCTCCCGGAAGGCCAGACACAGCAGCCTCTGCTTTCCATCCCACAGCAGCAACTCTCTCACCTTTAGGCAAACTTGAAGGTGTGGGAGCAGCAGCCAATTTACAAGCTGTCTGTACCCAGACGAGTGGAACAAGGATGTTGTACCTTTCTCTGCTGCTCCCTGGTCCTGCTCCCAAGCCCCGCCCCCTCCACTCCATGGTTCTCCCTTTTCTGAGAAACCACATGGATCCAGGGGCCTCTTACCCCCAAGGCTGTCAACTTCTGACTCCTCCTTGCAGCTGAAGTCTCCATAGACAGAAGTGGGTTGGGCCCCAGGTTCATTGAGCAGGTACCCCTTCCCATCCACACTTGTTGGCTGCCATTCCGACTGCTCCTGTTCCAAGAGCTGGGGACAGAGGAGCAAGAAGCCATCACTCACCCTGTGGCCCTGCCTTCAATGAGCCAAAGTTTCCTAACCAGGATGCTACTCTCGGCCATTTTCACATTCTCTGATGGATGCAGGCGAGTGCACTTAGGACAGGGGCCTGGGACGTGAGGGTCTGTCCTGGACCCATATTCTCATATCCACACCCTGGCACCGAATCTCCAAGACTTCCCTCTCAACTGGGTAAGGACACACCAGCTGGCAGTGCAGCTTAAAGCCACAGTTAGCAAAGTAAGTCCAGAAGAGATGACTAGGAAAGCTAGAGATAAGTAACTATGTCCATGTCTCATGCTCATGCATACTACTGCAAAAAATTTTTTGTATTCACTTTTAAAACTAAAGCCGAAAAACAAAACCCTGGAGAATAACTTGCTTAAAAAACAACAAAACAAAACAAAACAAAACCCTACCATATTACAGATCCCAAAGGCTGATTATTGAAACCTGATGTGCATTTCCCAGACTAGCAGGGCTGGGGCATGTTGGGGCGGAGGACGCGGGCCAGGGACATGGTCCTGCTGGTGGCTGACTCAGAGCTCTCTGAGGCCCCAAGGCCTGTTTCAGGACAGTATGGTGGAAACCAGGCCTCCCTCCTGTCCTCACTTCTAGTGTCTTTCCCACCAGGCAAGGAGGGCGTGGTCCCCAGCCACATAGATATGGCACTTGGAGAACTATGCCAGCAGCCAGGTCACAGCAGTAGCTGCTCTCATTGGGTTCTTTCTCTCCTCCCTGAGCAGCAACCACTTCACAAGAGTGCCCAGGGAGGAAGGAGCTTTACCTTCATGATGTCCTCAGGTAATTTTCCTTCCTCATCCTCATCTGTTGTGGCTGTGGATGGGGAAGAACAGAGAGGTTGGGCCCCAGGTTCACTGAGCAGGTACCCCCCCTTTCCATCCATACTTGTTGGCAGTCAGCCAGGCTGATCCTGCAGTTCCAGCCCCCTCAGGTCCCCTGTCCACACACACACACACACACACACACACACACACGCTTCCCAGTGGACAGCTGCCTGCCATGGAGATTCCAGAACAGGACACTGTCCTGGTGACTCAGCCTCCCAAGCCCTGAAGCCACACCTCTTCCCACCCCCTTGCTTCCTTCCTCACCCTTGGAGACTGGGCTGCAGAGGAGCTGGGAGAACCAGCGACCTTAGACCAAAATGCAGCCCCTGCCTCCTTCCTCTACTCTCTAGCCGGCCACAGGCAGCTCAACACCAGATGGGAGTTCTGAGCATCTTTTCTCCCTTAGGAAAAGCCTCCCAGGATCCAAACAGTCAGGCAAACAGGCCAGAGACTCCGGAAGCACAAACCTTCCGAGCTGGAGGGCATGGGCGACACCTGGAAGCTGTACAGATCACTGGTGCTATCCGGCACGATTTCCACTGGGATGTGCCAGTCGGGAAGAGTGCTACTGACGGCACACGGTGACAGTGCTTCAGGACAGCAGAAACCACAGGTCAGAGCGGGCTGCTTTCTTAGTGTGCAGACACCCAGCACCCCCCGCCCTGCAGCCAGCTCCAACAGGTCACCACCCGAAAGCACAATGCCTCCTAGACCCAAGAGCAAGAGCCATCCCCCCGACCTGGGTAGCCGCTGCAGGCCCGGCCCAACTCACCTGGAGTAAGGGCCCGTTCAACCTCCATGTCCTGCCCCATGTAGCCCTGAGCTGTGTAGCTGCTGTGGTCGTCAGGCAGGGTGGAGCTGCTGAGGCCATCAGAGAAGGTCTCGGGGCTGGAGTCCCCACATGACTGCAGAGGGAGAAAGAAGCTTAGGCCCGACTGTGGTGGGGCTTCTTCCCCTGCCCACCTGACACAGGTGACCGACGGCCGGTTACGTAGGACTGTACTCACCTTCCTCTTGGCCTTGCTCTTAGTGTCTCGGCTAGACTTGGACTTTCTCTCTGTGGGGCAGACAGGCTATCAGCCTTGGTGCAGGCACGGCGGCCCCAGCGGGCCTGCCCCTCCCCCACCTCCTCCCCCCCTCCCCGAGGGTTTCCTGAGGACCCGGAGCCCGTGGATACCTTTCCTCTGGTTTTTGGTGAGGGGTGGGAGCATCCGATACACCCGCACAGCTGAGCTGCCTTTGTTTCTGCTCTGGTCCTTAACCTCCTCGATGTCCGGCAAGGAGTTCATGGCACAGCGGAAGTTGGCCTTCCATGTCTTGGGATCTGGCTCCTTTTCCCCTGCTTTGTATCGGCCTAATGGGCAGGGGAGTGAAGAGGATCGTCAGGGCCATAGGTGGGGATCCTCAGCTGCCCCCTGGCCTGGGAGGAGGAAGGCAAAAGTATTCCTAAGCTCTCGTGCTCACTGCTCAAACCAGTAGGTATTCCTGGGCGACAGTCTACAAGCCCTGGCCCCTGGGCCTTCTCAATGCCCAGGCTTGACTCAAATGCATCCGTCCAGCGGGCCTCACTGAAGGGCCTGGGCGGAAGCACTGGAGGTGCTCTTTGTCCCGGAACATGCCTGGTGTCCCTGCTTGGGCTAGCAGCAGCCAGAGGCTAGGGGCTGGGGCTTATCTGATATTTCCAAACACAAAGTAGGCATCAAAGAACAGTTACTGATAGGTGGGTTGACTGGTCTGAGATGGGCCAAGAGCCCCATCCCTCAAGGATAAAAGGAGGCCACCCACCAAATGGGTCTTGGGACAAGCACCTTGGTCAACATGAAGAAAAAGGCAGGCCTGGGTCTCTTTTAGTGTCCTGGCTCACAGCTGCTTTTGCTAGGAAGGACTTCAATCTAGCGAAACTCCCTGAAGCCACACTTTCTAAGGTTTCCGCTTCACAAATTCCTTTGAGAACTTGCTGAAAGGATGGCTCCTCTCCCCAGAAATACAGGGCTGCCCCTGCCCACCCCTGAGTTCTGTACACCATCTCAAGTTGCTCAGAGGATGCCAGGGACATCTGTGTTAACCCTCCACCTGTGTTAAACCTCCGTGTTAACAGAAGTGCCTCCCCATGTCCCCTCCCTGGCTCCTCCTGGGCTGGTCACACACCTGTGTGAATGGCCCAGCTCCGGAACAGGCAGGCGTCCTTATTGATGTCCCAGCCATGCTTGGCAGCGTGCTTCCATGGAATCTGGAAGATCATCTCCTCCTGAACAGCACAAATACATGCACACAAGGCTGTGTCAGCGCAGAGACCACAGGCTTTTGGCCTAAATCTGCCCAGCCCCCCAGGTCTGGGAAAAGGCTCACTTCCTCTTTTCACCCTGACAGCTGGCTTGGGTTGACCCATCCTGAGATTGGCTTAAGTAGGCTACTGTACAGCTCTGGATGGCTCAGAAGGGGTTCGAATAAGCTGTGGCACCATCAGCTCAGCAAAGACCCCCCTCTGCCTGTCAAGAATGTGTTGGAACCCATACAGTGCACCCTGGGACGCTTCTCTGGCTTGTTAGCACCAACATGGAAATGAGAACTCTGTCCATTAGAGGAGGCTGCTCAGCACACAGGAGGTCCTGGCCATACACCTGAAGGAGCCCTGGGCCAGACTCGGATGTTCACTACCTGTGTGACCCTGGCACTGTCACCGTACCTCTTTGTCCCTCACCGTTTTCTGTGAAATAAGAAAACACACTGACAAATATAAAGACTAAGACCTCACTGTTCTCTTTACTGATCGGTTAACAGTATAGATTTCTGGGTCAGACTGCTCAGTTTAAATCTTGGAATCAAAGCCATTGTCTACCTCTCAGTGCCTCAGTTTCTTTATCTGAAAATGGAGATTAATAGGCTCTACCTCACAGGGCTATTTTGAGGATTACATGACACAATGTAAGTCACATACTTAGCATGGTGCCACACTCACTTGTGGGGAGTGTACAGTAAGCAGTAGCTATTATTATGAATACTGTTATTACTAATTAGCAGGGCCTGTGTTGCCCTTCATGCACCAGCAAGGAGGTTCTTGGGCCTGGGCCACTGGTACAAGGTTAATTCTCGGGTCCCCTGCTGAGCCAGCCACCTTCCTGCCAGCAGTGCCCACTTCTCTGCCTCCTATCTGTCTTGACTGGAGCCCTGTAGAATGCCATGTGTTTGTGGGGGTCTGTCTCAGGAGAGACCAGAACTCCAGCTCTGCAGATGCTGGGAGAGTCTAGCTGCTGGAAACTGTCAGTGACCTCAGGTGGGTGCCCTGCCCATACTTCCTGAAGGGAGGAAGGCAAAAGATGGGCAAGTGGGGCCCACGGCTGGGCCTTGCACACTCCCTGCATGCAGGACTCACTGGGAAACATCTGCCTCCTCCCTACCACTTCCCTTTTTGAGTTGCATCTGACGCTTTGGTCCCCCAAAGAACATGGGTTAAAATGTGGCAGAAAAACCCAGAGTTACACTCACTTTATTAATCCAGATCAGCCCTGGGATTTGGTTGGAATTAATCTGCATCTCTAGCCAGGGTCTCATGCGCATCCGAGTGATGGGCATGTTGGCTGTAAAGAGAAGACAGAAGGCTCCTGTTTGGAGTTTGTTGAGCAGACCCTGGGCACTACCCTGCCCCACCCCATGTCATTCAGGTACCCTCCCCTCCCCTCAGCCAAGTACCAGGTACTACAATCGCCCGGGAGGAGGTTTTCACTAGAATAAAACTGCCCTTCAAATCTTTTCAGTATCTTGGGCAAAAACACTTCTGCCCCTTCCCTCATCTCCTCCTAGACAGTCTTCGGAGGAGACATGCATGTAAGTGATGGCTGCAGGATTTATGTGCAGAAAAATGAGACATAATACACAGATATCTTAATACCAGAACTTTTCTCCCAAAATTCAAATCCTTTGGGAAAGGAGGGGCGTCTTTTGCTTAATGCCAAGAAATTTCCCTATTTAGTTGTTGTCCCGAGCTGTGCACCTTCCCTAATGGCCACGCAGTCACCCTGCCCCAACCCCCATCTACTGTACACCACCCTGACAGCCACGGCGCGGAGGCTGGGACGCTAACCCTTCCGGCCTGGCTCGGGTGTTCGGAAGGAACACCTGTGGCGCCTCCTCCCGCAGCTCCAGCAGTTCCTCCAGCCACTCAGGGCAACAAGCCCCAGTCCCTGCCACCTGCATACACAGCCTGAAACCCGGGGCCTGGAAGCGGAGCTGGGACCGCCGCGAGGAGCACGGGGCGCCCACGCGCGGACCTACATTCGAGTCCTCCGCACCGCTTATGGATGCGCGCAACCAACCTACCCCGCCAGCCAGAGGCCCCCGGTGGTTTCACGCACACAGATCTGAGAGAGCGGCGGGGCGCCGGCAACCTCCACCAGTGGGCGGTCCACGCCGCGGCCCGCCCTCCCCGCGCTGCAGCTCGCCGCTCCTCCAGCGCCCTCCGGAGCCCGCGCGGGGGCCCGGGCAACGCCGCGCGCCCACGACTCTCCCGCCTGGGGTTTTCGGCCCCCACTTCCTCGTGCCCCGCAGGCCTTTGTTCGACGCCACTGGTACCCCCCGCGGCGAAGGCGGGCTCACCTCTGCAGCGGGCGCGAACCGGCGGTGGTGCCCGAGGGTCCCGGCGCGGCGCGCGCGATTCCGGGTGAGGGCGGGGAGGAGGCAAAGGATGCCCGGGTCGCGGGGCCGCTGGGCACGGCTGACCTTGGCTCTGCTCGGCCTCTGCTCCGGCGCACGTCCTACCTCGACGAAGGAGTGGCGCGCTCTGCCCGGGCAGCGGCGCGGGCCAGCGATCTAAACACTTAGCGGGATTCCCCCAGCCCGGGCGTGGCCCCGCCTCCTAAGGAGCCGCGAGGGCGCCTATTGGCCAGCACCGCCCCATCATTTCGGGGAAATCAGGCTGTTGTAGAGCTAGCGGCGAAGGGGAAGTACAGGGCGGCAGCTCTTCCCCACCTCCCCCACCCCCGGCCCGGCGCCGCTGCCCCGGGGCGACCGCGGGCCCGCCCCGCTAGCTCCCACTCCACCCCCACCCAGCTCGCCCCTGAGAAAGGCTGTCCTGGAAAGCCGACAGCCCCTAGCCTGCAGTTACTCCCCGCTCCGCATTCTCCCATCCTGCTAGCTCCTGTGGCCATCTTCTCACCCTCCTCTCTGGAGGGTGAAGACGTCTATCTACTGAGCGCAGGTGAGGGGGTCACCCGGGCACCTGCCACCCTCTGCAGAGCGGACACCGGGATTGAATTCCCGAAAGCCAGGCTGGTTCCTCGAGCTGCTAATGGGATGCCAAGAAGGGAGGGTTTCAGCCCTCACACTGCCTCCTTCTTGAGGGGTGACCCACCGTCAGGCCACTCACCTGCCCTGAGGAAGTAAAGGAAAGCCTGTCCTGCGTGGGGGTGCTGCCTGGGGATGCTGAGCGAGAGGAAATCCCAGTCTGGCAGCTGCTGGTATAGCCTGCCAAGGGACTCCGGACCTCCTAGTTTCCTCAACTACAAAATAATAGCCCTACCTGGCCGGTTTAGTGGAAGAGAGATGATACCTGTAAAGCCCCGTGCCCCATGCTGCGTGGTTTGTGAGGTCCGGGGCCAGTCTTATAGTGAGCAGGGAGACACCTTCCCCCTTCTCCGTCTGCATCCCTGGGACTGCCCCACAGCTGGCATTAGGGAAAGGGGAAAAGGAAGGTTTCAGAGAAGCCAGGACTGCTGAGTTGGGGGGCGGGGCGGGCGTGTAGACTGGGTCCCTCTAGCACTCCTACCTTAAGGCCACCCCCACAGCCTCACCTGGCCCTTGCATGGGAGCTGCTCAGTGTCACCTTGGCTGTTGTCTCTGGGGACTCAGGGCTTGGCCCAGAGAGGTTCTGGGCAGCATGGGGGGATTTCTTAGGGCTGGCCAAGGCCGTGGGTCTAGTCAAAGGGTTAGGGAGCCCAGGTCCCAGGGGCTAGTTAACTCTTGTGCTTACAGCTAGACCTTGCCTTACCTGTACTCCTAGAGGCTGGACTGGGCATTCATTTTCTATCCAGAACTCTGGCCCAGCAGACTACTCCTTCCTTCACCTCTCCAAAGCTGCTGACTCAGAAGAAAATTGCTCTTCGTAGCAGAGCTGATTGTGTCAGGCCCTTCACGTTAGCTCTCCCTCCACGACAGCACCCAGTTGCAATGATGCAGAGTATAAATAAACACATTGAGGTAGCATTCCACCTGCTACTCATTCCACTGCCTCCTTCCCACAGAGGAAATGGATGGGTTAAGCCAATTCTGGTGGTGGGTGCAGGAGCTGGCAGAAGCAAAGAGGAGGGAGGAACTGCAAGGAATGAGCCTCACTGGGTGTTAAGCAAAATGGAAGGTCCTGAGGCCCTGGAAGGGGAATGGTTGGGGTGCTTTAAATGACAGATGAGACCTTCTCAGCAAGAAGAGCAAAAACAAGTGGCTCCCACGTTGTGAAGTCTGTCCTCTGCAGCAAATGGGTGTTTGTCCTGTCCCTAAGAACCTGACATAACCACTGGAAAATTCAGAATGAGATTAGGGAGAGGAAGTTTGAATTTCATGTGGTCTGAGAAATTGACCACAATGACCCTGTATAGGCAACAAGACTGTAAAAGGTACTTTAAAACAAGCACTTTATATTAATTCACAGATATTAATCTTTATGTATATATGTAATGTGCATCTTTCCATGTCGTGAAATGCACTTCTGCAATATCATTTGTAATGGGTACATATTATTCTATCATTAGGATAAATAAAAACTTACCCAGTTACTCCGCTATTGTAGGACATTTAGGTTATTTCCATTTTTTCATAATGCAAACAACACTGTGTAGCTAAATCTTTGCACACATCAATAATTTTTTGCTTAGGAGAAATTCCCCAATATTAGGATTTACCAATGAAATTGTCATTTACATCTTTGAAGTGTTTTTTGACTATTTTTTTAACTTTCGGGATTCTATTTTAACTTGAAGCCTCTAAGAAGAATCTGCTTATCATGATTGGGGGTACTCCAAATCAATAAAATAAACCTAAACCCTGTTCAAGTACCTCAAATTTTTATTGTAACTGCTCTTGATGAATCTCATTCTACGATGTATCACACATTCCCTGTGATGCTAAGCAGAACACATAGAGCCTTCCTTAGGTTTTTCTTAGTAATTCAGGGCTGGCCCTTTCCCCTCTCTGAATCCAAATACTCATACTCCGTGATTCCAGCCATCCTCTCTGGGCTGGTGACCACCAAACCCAAGCTCTGTCTGACTGGTAGACACCCCTACAACCTTATTTACGGATTCACACACACACACAAACAGCACTCCTGGTCTCCCCTTTCCACACCGTGCCCATCATCTTTCTCTCGTCCTAATTCCAACTGCCTCTCTGGTGAAGGCTTTCCCATCCTCCTTCCCTCTTTGCTTCACCTGGTCCTCTGGGTCTTCCTTCCCCCACACCAACTCATATTTTCACATTCCAGAACCAGACTGCTATTGTCACGGCCTCCCCTGGGGCATGCACTTGCATGCGCCTCTGCACAAGGATGATCTCCCTAACTATGAAGATCTCCCTAACATTCAGGACCACCCAGGAGCCTTCTGAGTTCCCCCAGATTCCTCAGCCCCACATTCAAATCACTGCTCATTCTGGTCCCAAGGATCTCATTCGAACCTCTCTCACAGCTCCCTTACCCTTGGCAGTAACTAGAGGGCGGTGGGAGAGAACACAGGATTTGACTCGGAAAGTCTGGGTTCTTGTGCTTTTGCTACTTGCTGTGTGGCCTTAAGCAAGTTACTGTCCCTCACTGGGCCTCAATTGTCTCATCTGTAAAATACAGCTACTCTCGCCTATTTCTCCTAATTATTGTGAAGATGAATTTTGATAGACTATCAAACTCCTTTCTAAACTGTAAAACATTAGTCAAATGACATGTAGTATTAACAATAATGCATGAACTTTTCACTGCATTTCCATTCTGTGAACACACTGTATTTTTCCCTCATGTCTTTGCTCCTTCCATTTGCTCCTCATTACTGACTTCCTGGGATACTTAGCAACACTCCCCTCCCCCCTCCAAGCTCGGTTCTCTCCTTCTCACTATCCCCTCTCCCCACACAGTTGAATTTCAGTCTCCATTTTAGGGCCCGGAGCAAATGCCTGGTCTTTTATGAAGTGCCCCCAAAGCAGCCAGGCAGAAGTCCTTCCCCTCTTCAAAACTCCCTCACTCTTAACTTTCCTGTTGGCTTTTCTCCACTTACTACCGTCTGGTGGTGGTGACCTTCTGGGGAACAGTCTGCATTTTTCTGCAAGACGCCTGAGTTCCTCATACCTGCACCTGGAGTTAGCTGGAGCTTAGATCTGGAGCAGGGGCTCACAGGACAGTGTAGATGGGAGGCTCACAGGGCCTCCCATCTACACTGTCTCTCGCTGAGGGTAGATTTATTGGGCAGTTTCTCTGTATTAGGGTTTTCTAGGCTGGCAGGAGGAGCTGGCTGGCTAGCAATCAGGATGCCGGAGGCAAGATTACCCCTGTGGGAGCCTCTTCCCTGGTAGACTAAATTCTGTCCCCAGCCCCCTCCCTCAGGCTCTCAGAACACACTGCCGTCTCTCCCTACCTCCCCCATAGCTGTGTGCAGTTAGTCCTGGGGTGCAGGGCACCGAGGTTTTAACTAGGTCTTTGAGAGTAGGGCAGCCCTGGGACCCTGTGGGATCTGCTATCCAGAGAAGTGGCCATGGTCCCCAAAGCACCCCCAGCAGGTGTCCCGGCCTTCCAGGTCCAGATGCTCAAAGTTCCTCCCAGCCATCATCTCTATTTCGCAGCAAACCTGGGAGGCAGGCAGTTCTAAACTGTTAAATTCAGAGCACAAATCGGGCATAAAGTCATCTGAAAGCATCCAAAAGCTTGAGAATAGAAGCCAGGCATCTTCACCCTGCCTGAAAGGAGCCTGGTTGGAGAAAAAGGAAGATGTTTCCTAATTCATTTTACAAATACAAATCACACTCTCGTTCCGGTTTAAATCCAGGTTTGGCCCTGGGGATATGCTAGGGCACGAGACTAACTCCTCCCCTCTCACAGCTCTGGCACAAATGCTGTATGACACAGCAGAATAAACATTGGGCAGTTATAAAAATCCTAAAGGCAGAGTGGGAGCTGCAGCCGGCTGGGAATGCACTAGGGGGTCTGCCACTAAGAGCGGGCAGAGGAATTGGTCCTGTGCTCTGGGGTGTTCTGGAACCCCGGAGGGGGAGCAGGGTGTCAACGTGGGCTGCCGCTGATGCCCTTGCAGTTTCATTTCTTATAAACACTGCGTTGGGAGGAAAGAGGCCTCAGCTCCTCGTCCGCCCCGTGGGCCCCATCCTCTAGACGGTGGGGGGGGTGAGGAGGGCGGGGGGGGGGAGGGGGGGGTAGGGCTCTGGTCCCTGGCAACAGCCACCACCCGGGGTGGGACTGAATAGGAGCAGCACCTTCCTCCCCCACGCGAGTGAGTCCTGCATCACCGCCTGTGCCCACTGTCGTTCTCCCAGACCCCCCCACCCGACCCCGCAGGCTTCTTGGCCTTTAGGGACGGAAGTAGTACCCCTGTTTTACCCTGGGGAATCTGAGTTTTGGTTTGGAGCCCCTCGCACCCTAGTGACCCACGCTCACGCTGCCCGGGTCTGAGCTGGGTGTGTGTATTTGCAGGGGAGGGGGCACAAGCCCTTTGGGCCAACTTCCACATTCCTGATCAGCTCCGGCTGAGGGTGAGTTAGGGTGAGCAGCCGGCTCCGGGCTGGCTGGCTTCCTGGAAAGGGAGGGAAGGCGGGAGAAAAGGAAAGCCTCCCAGCGGTGCAGCCCTGGTGGCTGCCTGGGACCGCCCCTCCCCCCTCCCCAGCTGGCTGCCCCGCCCTCGCCAGGCGACTTACCTGCCCCGCGACCAGGCTACTTCCTCCTCTTTCCCCACCCAGCCTCCCGCTGTGGGCCTAGGTTTTGCAGCCAGCTCCTTAGCTACAGGCTGTGTGACCTCGGGCAAGTTACTAAACTTCTCTGTGCCCATTATCCCCCCCCACCCCCCCACCCCCGTCCTCCCCGCCACACACAGGCGAAGCTAGTAACACTGTGGCAGCAGAGCCCTTTGTAAATGCCCCTGCCCTTCCTTCTTATCGTCCCTTTCGCTTCCTCCCTTAGTCTTCCAGGGCTGGAGTACACACAGTAGGCGCACAGAAATGGCGCCCACCTCTCTGTTGCTGCAGGGGAAAGTCGCGTCCCCCTCGCTTGGGCACTGCGCCATCCGCTGCAGTCAGATTGACTCGGGCTAGACTCGCAGCTTTGCCCGCCGGAGGAGGTCGGCGCCGAGCCGAGCTGGGGCACTCAGATGGCTCCCACCTCGGCTCATGCCTGCGCGCGGGGGAGCGGCGGGGGAGGGCCAGGCCGGCAGCCCAGTTCTGCTCAGCGCCCTAGCTCAGGCCTCGGCCCCCAGCCGGGTTCCGCCAGGCCGCTCCGTAGGGGCGGGGCCTGGGTTTCGGTTTCTTGCAAACGCCGGGGCGACAGGGAAATCGAGGAGTTTCCGGGAACCGCGCCGGGAGTGCTGAGGTTCGCGCGGCGGCGGGGGGGTGGAGGATGGGAGCGCGTCCAGTGTCGCGGCCAGTGGCCCTCTGGAAGTTCCAACGGGAGCTGGGGAAAACCGGCCCTGGAAAAGCCCCACCTGAATGCACCTGCCCCCAGGCCCCCCCCCCCCCCATGTGTTCACCAAGAAGGGGATGTGGGTGTGTGCGAAGGGGCTGCATACCTAGGGCCACAGGGGATTGTGCAACTGCAGGTGAAGTCTGAGGAATGGGAAGCCCCCGCCAAAAAGGGCAGAGGTCCCCAGTTGTACCACTCACTGTCACATCCCGTTTTATTGTCTTCATTGCTCTTATCGTTGCTGAAATTATACCACTTGTGTATTTTATTTGCTGGGGGATTCTTCCTACTTGACTTGGAGCCCCTTAGGGTGTGGCCCTGCCTTCCTGGTCCAGTTTCCTGGGTTCCCAGGGCCGAGAACCGGGTAACCACATGGAGGGGCTCCGTGAGTGCTTATGGAATGAGTACAGAAATGGAGTGAGTTAGAGGCATCTAGAGTGGGCCTTGTGGCCTTCTGACCTGCTCCCAGGGGACCTCTAGTTCCAGCTTTCCTGGTCCCCTGGTACAGTCAGATCTGGCAGAGGTCCTCAGTTGAAGGAGGTCCCTCTGTGTGGAAGAAGTCTCAGCCCCTATGGAGGAAGCCATCCGCAGCTCCTTGAGAACTGCCCAGCAGATGGGGTGAGCGGACTGTAGTCATCACAAAGGAATGCTGGCTGTGGGGGTCGGCCACTTCCTTCCCTCCCCAGGGCTTGCAGCTCAAGCCTGGGATGATTGTGGATTGGGCCTGGATCCCAGCCAGGGAGGCTGGGAGTTTGGGACAGTGAGGCAGAGTCTAGGACCTCCCTGACCTCTTCAGAACAAAGCAATACATGGGGTCAATGTGGGCAGTATCACCTGCAAGCCCTCGCCTCCTAAATTCTTGCTTTCAAGACCCCAAGTCTGTGATGGGGGTCTCCTTCCTTAAAGCCCTGAGACCATGACTCTTGGAAAAACAAACAAGCAGAGCACCACTCCCCCAAGAGCTGGGGGCAGGGCAGATAGCAGTGGTTGCCACTCAGAGGCAGCCAGCTAGCCAGTGGAGGGACAGACAGACAGACTGTCATGCAGGGACTCTGGTCCCGCTCCTGGGCCACCTCATTAAGCGCGTCTTCCGTGTTACGACGCAACGCGGTGAGGAACATCCAGCCCACACGGCCGGCTAGCGGCTGTAGCCTTCGCCTCCTCCCGCAATAGCTCAGCTAGAACCTGCAGGGCCCTCTCCACTCTGGCCGGAGAGCCATCCATGTCCTCCCACCCTTCCTTGAGGGTCCAACTCCGGAGAACAGTGGCTACTGGGTACCATACACTGTGTGGGGGCCCCATGTCCTCCTGCTCAGAGTCAGACATCATTCCCACCTGGCCGGAATCCTGCTCCCCGTGCCAGGTGTCTGACTGGGTGGTGACCCTGGTACGAGACATCCACAACTCCTGGAGCCCAGGGCAGCAGCGGACCACCAAAAAGCAGGTGACGCCTGCCATGGCCAACAGGGTGGCATGTCACCCGGAGGCTCGAGAGGACCACCAATTCACCCAGGGGTCACATTTCTCCCAGGCAGATCGCATTTCCCGCTCCCGGAGCTGCTTCTCACGGGCTTCCCAAGACTGGGTGTTCATGTGCAGAAACTGCTCCACTGCCCTTCGGAGAGCTTCGGCCGGCACCCTGCCCGCTGCGCCATGTGTAATGCAGGATCTCTACTCCCGCTTCCCTTTCTCTTGCATGCACAAGAACGCAGGATATCGTGAGGCCAAAAAGGAACACCAATGAAGCCATGGACAGGGGTTCATACCACTATTTCTCACCGGCCGCTGGGTTGGAGACATAGGTAGCAGGAACCACACAATGCGCAATCCGCCATCCGCTTCTCTGCCAATCAACCAACCAACCAACCCCCTAACATAGCCATGGCACTTATATCAGTGGCCAATGGCTAACTGGTTACAGCTGACAGCCATCTACTACCCGAGGCAGCACCTTTCCACGTGAGGTCGAAAGCCTGGAAACTGCTCTCTGGGACTCTGTCCCCACACAGACCCTCAAGCATCCCTCATCCAGGCCAGCACTGACTTCTGGCCCAGGCTCAGGATCAGGTGGCTGGCCTGGGAGAGGGCCAGGGAAACTCCAAATGCTGCAAGACGAGAGCTTGTGCTGTGCACACAGCCCCTGGTGACCCTGGTGACTCAGACTGGGAATCCCAATTCCAGGGGCTGTCTTGGAAATAGGATAATGAGGGGGTGCCCCTGAGGGGCCCAGTGACCATGGCAGCAGTTTAGTGAGGCCCCAAACCAAATAGGTTATTGTCCTCTTCTCCAGTGGTCCAAGGGTGGACTCACGGATGCTGGTCCTCTTCCTAGTCCAAATAGTGTCTTTGAGGCAGGGAGCCTAACCATGATCCTAGCCTATAAGTTTGATTTGGGAGAGGACTACCTGGTCTTCAGAGTATCTGTTTTGGACTACATTTGAAGTCACATTTCAGAAATAGTAGATGGAGCTTAAGCTAGAAAATATCAACAGGAACGTGTCTTGGTAGCTTAGACTCAGCAAATGCTGAGTTATAGGTACATTCATGGAAGGAAAGCAGGGCAAGAGGCAGGAGAAGAATGGAATGGCCCTGTTGGGTATTCTATCCTGAGTACTCTGGCTGAGCACAGCAGGAGCCCTGAGAACCAGTTGGCTTGGATGGGGATGGGTGGATGGATGGATGGATGATGGATTCAGATTGTCTCAGCAGCGTGCACATTTCCCCGAGATGATCTTGGTAACAAGACAGTTTCCACAGAAACTTGTGAATGCCCTAAAGGGGACGGGTGAAGGAGGGAGGGGCATGGGCTCCCTGGGCATCACTGTAATCGTTTCTGTCTGGTTCTTTCCCTCCCTTTCCCATTGCCCTGTTCACATGTGTGGCCTCTTTAAGTCCTGCAAAGAGACTGGGAGTCCAGTGACAAGGGCCAGCCAGCCACAGAACAAGGGGAGGGGGCTTTTAACATCAGGTGTGTGCTCTCTTCCTCTCCTGAAATGTAGGTCCACAAAGGGGCTCGATGTAGATAAGATCTCAGGGAGGTGTGAGAGGTTCCAGTCCTTTCTCTGAATGAATAAGTCTTCAGGAAAGCATCTGTTGACTGACTGGCTGACGGGTAGGAGGGCTGAAGAAGTGTCAGCAGAGACCCATCTGTCTGGATGCTCCGGGAGAAAGCATGATTCTCTGCTCTCCAGCTTGAGGTGATACGTGTGAGTCACCATGTCGGATAGCCAATGTGAAATGCTGCTCTGGGAGTATTTCAGAGCACTGGATCCATAGTGTGGGGCAAAATGGCCACGGTATGCTGGGAGGAGCTCTGAGCAAATGGGCTTCTGGTGGGAACAGCCCAAGTAACAGCCTGGCGGCTCAAAAATGCAGGATAGATCCTTCTTATGGTGTAGCTGCCACAGGAGCTGAGGCTGGACCAGCCGGTGGGGGTCACACTGTGAAGAAATTTGAATGCTGTCAGGAGACCAGACTATCCTGGCAGACAGGGAGCTTCTTAGGGCAGGACTCATGCTTCCTCCCCTTTTGGAGAACCAGGGTCTGTCATCAGATATTTGTTGAAGTCAATTCTAGGGCCTGTGGTAACTGGGAGTATGACTTGTGCTTTAGAAAACTTCCTGTGGCTGCCGGGGAGGATGAAGCATGTGGCACACAGAGGGACGAGAGCTAGGTAAACAGTTTCCGAGGCCACAGAACTTGAGGAGACACTCTCAGGGGCCACCTTTATCCTTGCATGACCCTGAGAGTGAGTGCCTCCTTAAATTTTGCCCCCTAGACACCTACTTGCCTCGTCCTCGTCTGAGACCTTGCTGCATCTCGACGTCAGGGTGATGGACAGGAGGCAGCTCATGTGATCCAGGTGGACTGGGGCTGTGGCCATAGGAGGGAGAAAAGTAGGCCTGCTTGAGAGCAGGATCAGAGCACAGGCTTGGGCGATGTCCAGATGTGGGCTATGTTGGAGCAGGACCCTTCCAAGGCCCTCCCTAGGTTCTCCATTTTGGGAGAAGTGTAGGGTGACCCCGACTCTGCCAAAGGGGTGTGTATACCTACAGCCAGGGCCAAGGCAAGACAGTGAGCCTTGGGTGTGGTCCTAGGTTGAGTCCAGGAGTTGAGGGTATTGAGCTAAAGAGAGTAGAGCAAGAGGTAGAAGGTCACAGCCTACCCCAGGAATGCCCAGGTCACAGCTAGAACCTGAAATGATACACCAAGACTGCTCCTCCATGCCCTTTGACACTGGGTGTGTAGGCACAACAGGCAGGGAAGGCTGTATAAGGGTGCCCCCACGGCTGGATGGGGCATGTCTATCAATCCATCATCCCTGTGCTGTTCTGCAGGACCAGAGTCCATCCCAGGTCCACCTGAGTTCCCAGGAGGTTGAGCAGTTTGGCTCCTGCGGCCTTACTCCTGGAACCGCTGACCCTGTGGGAGCAGTGCCCCCTGCTGGCTAACAGAGAGCAACCTCCTGGCACTTCCTGTCTTGGGAGAGAGAATAAAGGGGTTGAAGGGAGAGAGAAGGGTGCAGGAACAATGCTGGCTCAAAGGGCAGGGACAGGAATTGAGAACGAACTCTGATTAAGGCAGATAGGCAGGTGCCACCTGGTAAACAGAGCACCTGCTTCCTGGTCAGCAGTTTTGGAGCAGGTACCAGAGAGCAGGGACCCAAGCAAACGCAGAGAACAAAGAGCCTGTCCTCTCCCCACACATCATGGCCCAGGAAGACCTGCATCCCAGGCTGAGCACACGTCGCCTTAGGTGGGCTCAGGCCCCCCTCGGATTCCCTGAGTAAGCCCCATGGGCCGCACAGAGGATTTGGCCTGGGGCTGAGGGTCAAGGGACAGGGCCATGAAGGGACGTGAAGGGACAGTGCCCTCGGCACGCTAAAATGAGGAAGAGTCATTCTCTGACAGAATTCCTGCCCCAGCTATCCAATCCAGGCTGGGAATAGAGGCAGGACACGGCAGCAGAACAGAGAGAGTTCATGAGCAGCTGCCTGGTTCTTCAGTTTCAAACCTCATCTGGACTTACGCCCCCTCCTGAGCCCCAGGCCAGGGCCTCCGGTCACAGGGACCAATTTGGAGTGTGGGATGAGATGCCCAGGGGACAGGAGTGATAAGACTCCATGTGTGCTGCCTCTGTCCTTTACTTCTGAGCCAGGAAGTCCACAAGCAGGGCCACACCCTGGGCAGCCACATCCCAGAAATTTCTGCCACAGAAAAAGAGCTGTCATTCCCTGATGAGCCCTGCCTACCCAAGGCCCTGCCATCTGGAGTCCCCACCTCAGATAAGAACCTTCTAGGAGTTTGTTTACATCATGGCTCTTAGTTACAGTGAACCCTGAGGCTTCACCTGGCTCCTGGGAGCCCAGGCAGGGGTCTTGACCCCATGGAAACTTCTCTCCCAAGCCAAGATAGTGTGGGTGGCCACTGTTCTCTTTAGGACTCAAAGACGGCCAAGGTGTTCAAGAAAGCAGCTCCTCAGCCTGCCCCAAGTGTGGCCCCAGCAGCCATCCTGATTCTCCAGGGCAATGTAAGCTCCCCACAGAGGATCCTTCGCCCACTCATCTACTGGGCTGTCAGGGAGGGGTGAGGCCTGTGGGAGAGCCTCTGAAGAGCAGAAACTGGCACTGTGTGTTGAAGGCCTGATGCCATATGGCCTGA
Source organism: Rhinolophus hipposideros (assembly GCF_964194185.1). Taxonomy (NCBI): domain Eukaryota; kingdom Metazoa; phylum Chordata; class Mammalia; order Chiroptera; family Rhinolophidae; genus Rhinolophus; species Rhinolophus hipposideros. The sequence goes on from NC_138069.1 coordinate 9,657,157, forward strand.
GAGCAACTGGGAGCCATGGGAGCAACAAGCTGTCACCAGTTCATGGGAGGGCTGAACCACCATGCTGAGGATTGTGGAACAGGAAAATCAACTTGCAGACCCCAGGAAGTACAGGAGCAGAGGAGATAGCAGATGAGGACAAAAGGGTCTCCCTTCCTGACAAGCAGGCCTTGTGAAGGCCTTTGGGCTCTGCCAGTCAACTGTACCATTGCCTCATGTGCATTCTCTGTGGACATAACAGCCCCAGCCACCAAGGTAAGGCTGTCCCTTGGATAGGAGCCCATGCCACAGCACATGGCAACTCTGTCACAAGGTCCCAAAACACTTCTAGAGAAATTGATCTCTTTTAGGCTAGTGTGCAAATTTTCTCTGGTCATTTTCCTGCATGTGTGTGTTTTCTCTCCGTCTTCTTGCCAAGGGATGCTTCTCAACCATTGCTGCCATGGGGATGGATTACTCGACAAATTCAGACAGTGAACATTCACTCTGTGGCAGGTACCAGGCACAGAGGTAGGTGTTAGGGGCACGGACGCTGTAAGAATCTATTGGGACTGTACTATGTGCCAGGCAGAGCTATAGACACGAGGGGTAAAGACACACACAAGTCAAAGTCCCTGCTTTCATGAGACATGTTCTAGCGGAGGCAGGCAATGCACAACAGGGAAAATGTCATATTGTGAGAACTATCCTGCAGAGAAATAAAATAGCAAGATGTCATAGAGAGAGTGGAGGTAGATACTCTAGATTTGGTATGTAAGGAATGTCTGTCTGAAGTGGTGACATTTTAACTTTCTGTATGACAGAAGAGTCAGTAATGTGTAGAACAGGGCAAATATTACTCCAGGCAGAGGGAATAGCTAAGCAAGTGCAAAGGCCTTGGGACGGGAAGCTCTGTGCGTTTGTGGGGAACGATCGTGTGGCTACAGCCTGGTGTGCAGGAGGGAGAATGACAGAAGATGGCACCAGTAAGATGCTCAGGGATCAGATAATGTGGGTGGGGCATTCAGGGTCCATTGTCAGGGACTTGAGTTTGATGCCAAGGGAATAGAGAGCCTTTGAAGGATGTTATGCATGGAGGTGAAATGATGCAGTGTGCGTTTTTAAATGTTCACTGGTGACTGTTTGCAGACTGGACTGTAGGCCAGTCCAAGTCTTTGTGCAAATGTGGAAGCAAGAAAACCACGATGGAGGCCAGAGTAGGCGGATGACCCAAGAGAGATGAAGCAGGGTGGTGGTAGTATCAATGGGAAGAATAGGAAATGGATTCAGGCAGAATATGGAGGGAAAGTCAAACAGAGATGACCAAAAAGTGGAGAAAATATTTGCAAATCATATTCCAATAATGGACTTGTATATAAAGAATGCTTACTATTCAACAATAAGAAAACAAGACAGTTTTTCAAATGGCCAGAAGATCTGAATGGATATTTCACCAAAGAAGATATACAGATATACAGGCAAATAAGACATGAAAAGATGCTCAACATCATTAGTCATTAAGGACGTGCAAATTAAAACCTCAGTTCACTACATGTCCACTACAAACCACTGCATGTCCACTTGGAAGGCTAAATGAAAAAGACTAACTATGCCAAGTGTTGGCAATACCATAGAGCCCCCTGGAATGCCCCTGAGCTACTGGCAGAAATGTAATACGATACAACTACTTTGGAAAACATTTTGGCAGTTTCCTAAATGTATATATATGTGTGTATATATATATATATATATATATATATATATATATATATGTATATATATATGTATGTATATATATATGTATATATATATAACCATATAACCATATAACCTAGCTTTTCCATCCCTAGGTATTTATCCAAATTAAATGAAAATATGTGTCTACACAAAGACTTGTACTTGATTGTTCATAGCAACTTAATTAGTAACAAGCAAAAACTGGAAACAATAAAAATGACTATCAACAAGAGAATGGATAGATTGCAGCATATCTATACAATGGCATACTCACTTGGCAATAAAAAGGAATGAAGTAGGTAACATGGAGTAAACATACTCATTGCACCCTGTCTCTCCTACTAAATGTAGCAATAAAACCTGGACAGAATGGGTGGAGGACTGTAAAGAGCAGGTATGAGTAGTAGCAGGTGAATTCGGGAAGAAAATCTGAATTTGGAGTACCACTGAACTTGAGTTTCCCATTTTCCCTTCACTGCTCCCTGGGCTGGACTGAAAGCAGTCTGAAAGTTGAAAGTGGGCAACAGGGCACAGACAGTGAAAAAGTCTTGGAGAAGCCCTTTAGTTCTGATTTGAAGAATGGGAAAGGAACTCCTAATGCTCAAAGAGAATGAGGAAATACCCTCCCTTATAAATTGTCTTCATTCTCTCATGCTCCAGCTCCCTAACATTCCTGCTGCAGTGCCATCTGAAGCTTGCAGGCACCTAAAACTCTAAGGGAGGGAAACTTTGATTGGAGGAGTCCCAAGAGATTTGGGAAAAACCGAGTTGCTCGCTCTTGCTCTCTCTCTCTTCATCCATTTGCTACTTGGTCCTGGATGAGGGCACAGTTGCAGAAAGTACACAGCAGAGCAAAGTAAATAAAACTCCAGCTTTTTGACCAGAGGACCAAGAAGAGGAGCCCCAGGGAATCCCAAAGCACCAAGGAGATTGCGGAGAAGGAGGAACTCAGAAAACTGGCCCCATAAAGTTGTTTATGAACTCCTGGCTCACCTCCCAAGTGAGTATAAGTGTTTTCTATCCTAAGCAGCATACCAAGTACTAAGAACTGAACTAAAGGATCAACCACCACTCCGTTCTCAGACTGACCACTGGAGGGTGCACATACGGGACAAATCTAAACAGCACTGCAAAGGCTTTGCAAATGGAACTAACAGTGAAACCACAATCCACAGAAGGCTGGTCAGAACTTGTGGCCTGAGCTCAAGAGTCAATTGCCTGCTATTATATAAATATCAACATTCTCCATAGTATTCAAATAAGACCCATTCTCGTAAAATTCAAAACGTCTAGGATTCAAAACAAAATTACTTGGCATACGAAGATCCAGGACAATCTAAATTTGTATGGCAAAAGCCTATCAAAAAAGGCCAACAGTGAGATGTTGGAATTAAGTAACAGACTTTAAGATACTCTAATGAAAATGCTCCAAAAAGTAAGGGCAAACATTCTTGTAATGAATGCAAAGAGAAAGTCATAACCAAGCAAAAGAAGATGTAAAAAATAAAGAAATACTCGCACAAATTTTAGAACTTAAAAATACAAATTTCAAAATTTAAATACTCACTGGATAAGCTTAAGAACAGAATAGGACCTAGGACATAAGAATGAATCATAGTAAACTTGAAGATAGCCCAATAAAGATGATCCAATCTGAATAAGAGTGAGAAAAAAAATTTTTTTAATGAATAGAGTCTCAAAAATAATATCAGAAGGCTTACCTTTCATGTCATTGGAGTTCCAGAAAGAGAGGGAAAAGAGTGCAGTGAAGACAAAAATATTTGAAGAAATAATGACTGAAAACTTCAAATTTGGCGAAGGAAATAAACCTACAGATTAGTTTCATTATGATACATGTGGGCATGGATTTCTTTGGTTTATACTGTTTGGGGCTTGCTGAGATTTTCTTTTAAAAATCTTTTTCTCACTGTTACTCAGATTGGTATTGGGAAAACTGGATAACCACATGCAGAAAAATGAAATTGGACCCGTATCTTACACCACTCACAAAAATTAACTAAAAATGGACCAAAGACTTAAAGACCTGAAGCTATAAAACTTCTAAAAGAAAACACAGGGAAGAAGCTCCTTGACAATTGCCTTGGCAATGATTTTTTTGGATATGACACCAAAAGCACAAACAACAAAAGAAAAAAACAACAAGTGAGACTACATCGAACTTAAAACTTTTACACAGCGAAAGAAAGAGTCAACAAAACAAAAAGGCAGCCTACAGAATGGGAGAAAACTTTTTCATACCATAGCAGGGAGTGAATATCCAAAGTTAATAAAGAACTCATACAATTAAAAATAAAACAATACAATTAAAACTAAAACAATTCAATTAAAAAAACAGCAGAGGAACTAAATATTTTTCCAAAGATGACATCCAAATGGCCATAGGTACATGAAAAGGTGTTCAACATCTCTAATCATCAGGGAAATGCAAATTGAAAACACAATGAGATATCACCTCATACCTGTAAGAATGGTGATCGTAAAAGAAGACAAGAGATATCAAGTGTTGGGGAGGATGTGGAGAAAAGGGAACCTTGGTGAGATTGTAAACTGGTTCAGCCATTATTGAGAACAGTATGAAGGTTCCTCAAAAAATAAAACTGCCATATGATCCAGCAAACCCACTTCTGGGTATATATCCAAATGAAATGAAAACAGGATATCGAAAAGATACAGGCATACCTTGTTTTAACTGTGCTTCTCTTTATTGCACTTCACTGATACTGTGTCTTCATCATCATTGAGGACAGACCCTCCACCAGCCAAAGATTACAACTCACTGAAGGCTCAGATGATAGTTAGCATTTTAAAGCAATTTAAAAAATTAAAGTATGTACATTTCTTTAGACACGATGCTACTACACACTTAACAGGCTACACTGTAGTGTAAACATAAGTTTTATATGCAGTGGGAAACCAAAAAATTTGTGTGACTCGCTTTATTGGGATATTTCCTTTATTGCAGTGGTCTGGAATCCAACTCGCAATATCTCCAAGGTATGTCTGTATCTGCACTCCCATGTTCATTGCAGCATTATTCACAATAGTCAAGATACGGAAACAACCTAAGTGTTTGTCAATGGCTGGATGGAGAAAAAAGATGTGGTATATTTATACAATGGAATACTATTCAGCCATGAGAAAAAAGGAAATTCTGCCATTTGCAACAACATGGATGGACCTTGAGGACATTATGCTAAGTGAGATAAGTCAGACAGAGGAAGACAAATACTGTGTGATATCTCTTACATGTGGAATCTTAAAAAACCAAAATCATAAAAGCAGAGAGTAACACGGTAGTTACCGGGGCCTGGGAGGGCGGGGAGGTGGGAGAGATATTGTTTAAGTTACAAATTTGCAACTAGTAGATAAGTAAGTCCTGGTGACCTAATACACAGTACAGAGACTATAGACAATAAAAATGTATTATAAACGTGAATAGACAGAAGTGCTGGCTAATGCTACTATGGCAATCATATTGCAATATAAATATATCAACCAATGTGTTGTACACCTTAAACTTATGCAAATATAACTCAATGAAAAATGAAAAATAAAATACAAGTAAAAACTTACTATAATGCTACAATAATCAAAACAGTATGGTATTGATACAAACATAAATATATATATGTTTATTTAATTTATATTTATACTTCATGAAACAGAATTGAGAGTGCCCTTACATTTATAGTCAATTCATTTTCAATAAAGGTGCCAATGTGGGCCGGCCCGGTGGCTCAGGTGGTTGGAGCTCCGTGCTCCTAACTCCGAGGGCTGCCGGTTCGATTCCCACATGGGCCAGAATGGGCTCTCAACCACAAGGTTGCTGGTTCGACTCCTCGAGTCCCGCAAGGGATGGTGGGCTGCGCCCCCTGCAACTAGTGGTGGCGACTGGACCTGGAGCTGAGCTCCGCCCTCCAAGGTTAGGACTAAAAGAAAGGACAACAACTTGAAGCTGGGCCACACCCTCTACAACTAAGATTGAAAGGACAAAACAACTTGACTTGGGAAAAAAACGCCCTGGAAGTACACACTGTTCCCCAATAAGAGTCCTGTTTCCCTTCCCCAATAAAAAAAAAAAATTAAAAATAAATAAATAAATAAATAAAGGTGCCAATGTGATTCAATTAATTAACTCAAAATGGATTACTACATCGAAATGGATTAACTACAAATGGTACTGGGACAATTGAATAGCCACATGCAAAAGAAGAATTTATAGGGCAGCCGGTTCGCTCAGTGGTTAGAGCGCGGTGCTCATAACACCACGGTCACCGGCTCGAGTCCCACATGGGCCAGTGAGCTGCACCCCTTGACAACTAGATTGAAAAACAACGACTTGACATCCTCGACAACACACTATTCCCCAATATTCCCCAATTTTAAAAAACAGAGGGATTTATACACTTACACATAAAAATTAACTCAAAATGGATTATAGATCTAAATGTAAGAGCTAAAACTATAAAATGTTTAGAAGGAAACATAGGAGAATATCTTTGTGACCTTGGATTAAACAAAGATGTCTTAGCTATGATGCAAAAGCACAATACGTAAATGAAGAATTGACAAAGTGGACTTACAACACAGACATCATCAAGAAAGTGGAAAGCCAAGCCATACACTTGAAAATATTTGCAAATCCTGCATTGGATAAAGGCCTGATAGCTAAAATAGATAAAGACCTTAGAAGGAAGAAATAAGAAAAGAAAAAGAAATGACAAATGAGAGAATGAACAGAAAACAAAATATAATGGCAGGCTCAGGCCATCATATATCAATAATTACATTATATGCAAATGTTTTGACATCATTAGCCATTAGGTAAATGCAAATTAAAAATATGATGAGATACCACTACATGTCTATTAGAATGGTTAAAATAAAAAATATCGGCAAGACTAAGTGCTGGTGAGGAGATGGAGCAGTTGGAATTCTCATACACTGCAGAAGGAAACACAAAATGATACAGCCACTTGCAAAAACAGTTTGGCAGTATCTTATAAAGTTAAACATACACTTACTATATGATCCAGCAATCCTATTTGGTATTTATCCCAGAGAAATGAAGATGTATGTTCCTACAAATACCTGGTATTTATCCCAGAGAAATGAAGTTCCTATTTGGTATTTGCATATAGCAAATACCAGCAAATCCCAGAGAAATGAAGTTGTATGTTCACACAAATAGTTGTACACAAATGGTTATCGCGGCTCTATTCATCATTGTCAAATACTGGAAGCCACTCAAATATCCAACAAGCGAATGGGTAAACAAACTCATACATCCATACAATGAAATACTACAGAGCAAAAAGAAAAAGGAGGAGGAGGAGGAGGACAAAGAGGAGGAAGTAGAGAAAGAGAAAAGAGGAGAAGGAGAAGGAGAAATGAACACAAAATTTGGATGAATTTCTCAGTCATTATGCTGAGTAAAAAAAAGCCAGTCTCAAAAGGCTACATATGCCTAATTCCAGTGATATGACAGTCTCGAAAAGACAAAACTATATTGATGGAGATCAGATCAGTAGCTCCCAGGGGTTCCGGGTGGAAGGCGGTGGGACTACAAGGGATTGGTAACTCCAGGGAATTTTTTGTTCTGTATCCTGATCATGATGGTGGTTATACAAATCTATACCTATGTTAAAATTCATAGAACTGTTTACCAAAAAAGTCTTTTTTATTGTATGTTAATTTAAAAATAAAATAAATCAACCAAGGAAAAATTAGTGATACATGCAACAATATGAATACATCTCAAAATAATTCTGCTGAGTCAAGGAAACCAGGCTGAGGATAATCTCATTTTATAAAATTCTAGAAAAACGCGAACTAATCTATAGTGACAGGACACCGATCAGTGATTGCCTGGGGGTGGGGAGGTAAGAAGGAGTGGAAAAAGAAATTGCTAAGTGGCAGGAGGAAGCTTTTGGGGGGGATTGATCTGTTCACAGTGGCTGCCCTCAAGGAGTACTGGATCCAGTAACAAGGACATTGACAGCTTGGTAACCCAGAGTTCCAGGAACGGAAGCTGTGGGACTCCAACAATGGAACACCCGCTGCCCACTCCTACACTCGCCCAACTGTGAAATCCTTCTGTGGCTGCTCGCAGCGAGCACTGTCTCACTTTTGCATACACAGCCTAAGCAACAGAAAACACAGGGCCTGCTCATGCTACAGCTGGGCTTTTGAGGACATGTTTTGCTCTGCTCAGAATGCGCTCCCAACTCTTAATCATTTATTGTCAGGCTGTATCCCAACCTACCATTCACCAGCTGTGTGACCCTGAGCAAGTTACTTGGCCTCTCGAATCCTCCCTGATCCTCACTGTCCTCATCTATGGGACATGGATAATCAACGTGCCCACTTGGCAGTGTTGGTGTGAGGAGTGAATGACACTACGGCTATAAAGGAACAACATGTCCCCAACTGATAGGATACTTCTGAGAGGATTTTGGTTTTTACCTTTATGAATATATATCTGAGGTGTGATAAAAAATATGATGAATATTTAAATTAAAATTATTACAGTAAAAGACACATTGCCATTAATCCCTCTTAAAATACACTCCCTTGCTTCGAACACACTTATCCCATTGTTCCTGCCACTTTCTAAAGCCGTTCTCTGGAAGTCCTCTTTCATGAGTGTCTTTAGTTGATTGTCGTGGCTGCCTTGATGTCCTGAATCGATTCAACACGTTTATCTTGAGCCGGCCCGGTGGCACAGACTGTTAGAGCTCCGTGCTCCTAACTCCAAAAGCTGCCGGTTGGATTCCCACATGGGCCAGTGGGCTCTCAACCACAAGGTTGCTGGTTCAACTCCTCAAGTCCCGCAAAGGATGGTGGGCTCCGCCCCCTGCAACTACGATTGAACACGGCACCTTGAGTTGAGCTGCCATCGAGCTCCCGGATGGCTCAGTTGGTTGGAGTGCGTCCTCTCAACCACAAGGTTGTCTGGTTCGACTCCCACAAGGGATGGTGGACTGCGCCCCATGCAACTAACAACGGGCAACTGGACCTCAGCTGAGCTGTGCCCTCCACAACTAAGATTGAAAGGACAACACCTTGGCTTGGAAAAAGTTTTGGAAATACACACTGTTCCCCAATAATGTCCTGTTCCCCTTCCCAATAAAAGCAAAACAAAACAAAACAAAAAGTTTACCTTTCATGGTCATTCTCACTTTGGGGAAGAGCCAGAAGTCGCACGGTGCCAGATCCAGTGAATAAGGTAGATGAGGACACACCGTAATGTTTTTATTTGACAGAAATTGCCGTACCTGGAGCGATGTGTGACACAGAGCATTGTCATTATGGAAGATGATTTACAGCACACTTTAAAACACACCTTCTCTCAACCGTAGCTCATACCCAACTACACCGAACAATTTGAAACTTCTAACACACTGTTACTAAGGTTCCACGGCACTGCTTTCCGTATTGAAGATTCCTGCCTTTCCGTTGGATGGCAATCAGCAGCAGCATTCACCGTATGTTTTGGTCACACCACATATATATATATATATATATATATATATATATATATCATGCTATATATACATATATATACATATATACATATATATACATACATATATATATACATGTATATATATACATGCCATATATATATATATATACATGATATATATATATATATACATGATATATATATATATATATATATATATATATATATATATATACATGATGCTGGGGAGAGAGAGAGAGACAGACTGTGGGTCAGGGTATCACAGTCCTAAGTAAGGTTGGGCACTGTTCTATCCACTGACTTCCTAAGGCCAAGAGAGAGCCCCATTTCAGTTTACAGATGGGGCCACAAGAGACAAAGAGCTCATTGATGATTGATGGCAGAGGTGGGACTCCTGACTCCTAACCCAGTGCTCTGACAACAAGGAGAACCTATTGTCACTAGGTGGCTGGAGGTGGGAGAGTAGGGGAGGTAGTTGAGAAACTTTTAGAAGCCATATAGCGTGCTGCACTCTAGGGACAGGATGAGAAGGCAGGAGGGAGTGAATGAGGCACATTCATTACACTCGTTCATTCCTCCATTCTGCCATCAGATATTTATGGATTGTTAGCCCTGTGCTAGGATCTGAGGGATAAGTAGGACAGGTCCTTTTTCCCATAGAACAAACACTGATGTGGGGCTGAAAGATGAGGAGATAAAAAGTGATGTTTTGATACAATTCTAATTCTGTCAGTGCCTATTGGCTGGAGTCACCCTCATCCCCTGGATTTATTCTTGCTGCCCACTGGTCCCACTATTTAGGGTGAGGAGCAAGAAGCCGTGAGGCATGGAGTGGTAAAGAGAAGGACTTGAGACCCAAGATTGGGCAATCTGTAGCTACTCAAGATCTTTTTCCTTGACTGGACTCAGGCCACTGCTGAGAGTCACCTAGGTAGACTTCCCTCCCCAAAGAAATCTAATGGCTCCTGCTCAGCATACAGAACTCCGTCCAAGGAGTTGGCTCTGCCCACATCTGGTGGGTGGGCTGTTGGGAGGATGATGTTGGCAAGGCTCGTGCTTCCCCTCTGAGGTGGGGACAGATGGTTCTAGAATTAACATCTGTCAGCCACCAGAGGGCGGTGTGGGGATATGTCAACACACCAGAAAACTACCTCAGCCAGGGGACGGTAAGCAGAGCTTGGCTTCCTCCAGCCTAAGCTTCCACGTCAGACAGGCTTCTCTGTTTTTTCTGATGTATTTTAAGCACCTTAAACTCTTAGAAACACAGCGTGTGCAGGGGCTTCAATGGTAGCCTTGCAGCCAGTCACAGAGTCCTGCTTTAGCCGGAATTCTTAGGGAAATACTTGGATCAGCCAGTAGAGGGGGATAGGGAGCTGAAATCGTGGGTCCACAGGTGAACAATGAGCTAAGATCATAAAAAGGCTACAGAAATTGCTCTGTAGTATTAGAAATGAACTGGAATTGGGTGAGGAGGGAGGGGGAGCTGGCAAGATGGCAAACGGTTGGAGACAAGGCAGGAGGGAGTGAGTGAGGCACATTCATTGCACTCATTCATTTCTCCATTCTACCATCTGATATTTATGGATTGCCAGCACTGTGCTAGGATCTGAGGAATGGAGAAAAAGAAGATCCACCACAGTGGGGTGGACACAATATTCCAAAGAACAGCAATCAGTTTGAGATTGCTTCTGCCACAGAGCGATCTGGGTGGCCGGTCAGCTTTGCTATGTGACCAGGATTCAATGGAAAGGGCTGCATCCCGTCTGGGTACAGAACAAGAGCAATGCTCCTGGAGAAGGTCTGGATGAACTAACTACCCAGGAGCAGGAGCAGGGCCCCAGTGGTGTTCATGCGAACACAATCCCCTGGGGTCTTCCAGTCACCTTGGCAATGGGCTTGGACTTGCACATGGGCAAATGGGTGTTTGAGCCTTCTCATCCATGTCTCAGGGGTCATGAGTCAGCCAGTGGGGGAAAAGGAGGCAGGGACCCCGGGTCCAGGGAACCCTACTACCTTCAGAAAGAATGGAATTCAAAGTGGGGGAGGGCTTTTCCTGCAGAGAGTAGCATCAGATATAACTCCGGAAGGGAGAGAAGATGCTGCAGGGGGTGGGAGAAGACAGAAGTCAGGTGTCCACTACCAACCCTGCGTGATGGGATCCTGCCTCCTCCAGCCTCTCCCACACCATTCACGCCATGTCACACAGAGACCCAAGTTCAAGCCTCCAGCCCTAGAGCAATAGCCTCCTAACTTGTTTAAACATTAACACCCTTGTCTGTTTCCACACAGATGCAAGAGATTTTTAAAGAGAGTAAGTCGGATAATATCCCTCCTTTGCTTTCAACTTTCAGTGACTTCCTATTACTAGAAAAAAAATGCACGGTCCTCTCTGTGGCCTGCATGAGGCCTCCCTTCCCTTCCAGGCCTCATCTCCTGCCCACCACCTACCTACGGTGCTCCTGCTATCGCTGCCTTCCTGCGACTCATCAACCACACCAAGTTCATTCCCGCTTCAGGACTTTCACGCTTGCTAATCTCTTTTGTGCAGCTATCTCTTCCCCCAGACTTTCACATAGCTGGCTCCTTTTCATCATTTTGTTCTCAAATGTCACCTTCTCGGGGAAGACTTCCCTGACATATAAGGAGGCCCCTGCTCCCCAGCACCTCCCTAATCTCTATCACATCAGCCCTCGCTCTACCACCATTTGAAAAGGCCTTTGCTTATCCACTGACTCCCTCCATCATGATTTAAGCACCATGAGGGAATGGCCTTGGCTGTCCTTTCACTATTCAGCCTTAGTGCCTGGTACACTGCCTGGCCCATACAGGTGCTCAATCAATATTTGTTGAAAGAATACATGTTCAGTGAACTCTATTCAGTAGGTTTGATTGTCATTTCTAATTTACAGAAAGGGAAACTGAGGCCCAGAAAGGTTAATTAACTTGCTTCAAGTATAGGTGCTAGCGGAAAAACTTGAACTCAGGCAGCCTGACTTTCATGCTTATGCTTTGACTTTGGGTTATTTTACCTCTACCTTTGTCTGTTCTTTTCCTGGAGAGCACTTACCACAGTTTATAGTGGTTTTGTTGTCTGACCCCTCTATTGGGTGTAATGCTGCGAGACCAGCGCTGTGCCCTGCTCCCTGATTTGTTGTCAGTGCTGAGAATAAACAGTGCTTGGCACATTGTAGGTGCTCAGTGAGTGCTGGCGGGGTGAATGGATAAACAACCAAGTGAACAGACAATGGTGGGCTGTATGTGGAGGAATGGGGTGGCAGACTTTCCCAGGCCCCCACTGGAGTCCAATGCCCAGAGCCCAGCAGTGCCTGGGCAAAGGGATCTGCTAAGAAGTTGCCTCTTGCGGTTGCAGAAGGCATCTTTTGAGGCAGATGACAGTGGCCTTGCTTGCCCTTACAGCAAGAGCCACCTGCTCCATGAATCTTCAAACTTGGGAACATTCCCCGACTAAGAGCCTGGGTTTGGCCTTGGCTCCTGACCGCAGCTGAGAGTCCAGCCTGTCCACTGGGGTGAGACCCAGGGTTCTGGGCGGATCTGTGTGAACAGCCTCGCTTCCACTTATCACATTATGTCAGCACCTTTTTCAGCTTCTGAGAAACAGGAAGAACAACGATGTGTGGTGGGGTTTGAAAAGATGATAAAAGACATGATCATGTTTCTTTGGTTTGGGCACGGAAGGCTGGGGTTCCTGTTTGCTCTGACTCTAACTCGTCACCTTTCCCTTAGGCCAGAATTCTGGAGGATGAGAACTGTGTGGAAAATATGCTTTAGGGGGAAAAATGGCAAGGGGATAAGAACTTTTAAAATTATTATTATGAAACATACACCTACAGAAGAAAATACAACTTACATGTACAGTTTAAAACATAATAAAATAAAACCCACGTGTCCACCACTCCATCCCCGTGAAGGTGTCTCTTCCATCGCATGTCAGTCCCTTCCCACCAGAGGTAACCACTCTCTTGATTTTTGTGGTTAATCATTTCTTTGCTAATCTATATAGTTCGATCACATATGTAAATATCTTCAATTTATATATGATTTTATTTTGCCTATTTTTGACCTTTTTATAAATCATGTTAGATGTGTTTAAGACTTGCTTTTACTGCTCAACAAAATGCTTTCAGACTCATCCATGTTGACCAATACAATTGTATATTCATTTGCTCTACCATATTTACTTTACTATAATACAGTGAACGAATAAACCGCAATTTGTTTATCTCTTTTTTAGTGACAGATATTTAGGGATTTTTTTTCTTTTCCAGTTTTAGCTATTAAAAACAATAATGCAAAAAGGACGTTAGGTAAATAATGAGGAAATCTGAATAAGACATAGACTTTAGTTACTAATAATGTATCAGTATTAGTCCATTAATGTGACAAATGTACCATTCTAATGTGAGGTGTTAATAATAGAAGAAATTGGGTGTGGAGTACGTAGGAACTTCCTATACTGTCTTCACCATTTTTCTGTAAATCTAAAATTATTCTAAAAGAAGTTTGTTTTTAAAAACCCGATACTATTAGGAACATACTTGCTTATATCTCCTGATGTACATGTGCAAGAATTTCTTTAGAATATACACCAGAAATTCTGGGTCACAGAATACACGCATCGTCAGTTTTACTAGGCACTGCATTTCAAAAGTACCAATTTACTGTCCTGTGCACAACGTGTAAGAATTCCTTTAACTTCACATCCTCGGCAAGACATGTAATATCTGACTTTTTAGTTTTTGCCAGTCAGGTGGGTGGGAAATGTTATCTCACTGTGGTTTAATTTTGCATTTCCCTGACTACTAACAAGGTTGAACATCTCTTTGTAAGTTTATTGGCCATCTGTGTTTCCTGTTCTAAGAAATGCTTATTCATGTCATTTACCTTAAAAAACCTTTTTTTTCTAGTGGGTTATTTATCTTTTTCCTATTGATTGAGAGTACTTTGTTACACATTCTGGAAACTACTCATTTGCCATTTATAGTGATACAAATATTTGTTGTAGCTTGTGGCTTGTCTTTTCATTCTCCTTATAGTAAATTTGAGGAATGTTGATTATATTGATCTTTTCCTCAATGGTTTTATTTATGAAATCCTTCCACTTGTGCCAAAGAGCTCCTGTTTGCTCCTTCATATCCACTCTTGACCTTTCTTTACCCCCTCTGGGTCCTGGGAGGCAGACCTGTCTGGACTACATTGATGACTTTTTGCTCATGGGCTCCGCACTGGGTTTGGCCATGAGGCGTACTGACAGGCAATCAAAGGTAAGTCAAGTCAGGATACTAGTCCTCCCAGCTCTGTCCTTGCAAGGTTGCTGCAGGCTGGCTGTGTCCCTTGACTGAAGGTTCCAGCTTTTACCAGTGGCCCTCTCTGCACGGCCCTCTGTATCTCTGAGTTTTAATAACTATTTCCGGGCCTGTTACCACTCCTATTATTGCCAGAGTGCTGCATTTACCCTCATGGTTTCTCCACACCCTGTTCTTACTTTTATAATGGTCCCTTTATTACAGAAATTCTCCTCAAGTTACCCCATAGGAGTGTTTCAGCTTGGATATACCCACCCCAAGGTCATATGTTCTTTTTCTTTTTTAATTAGTTTTTATTGGTCGATCTCTACCCAAAGATTTCTCACCCTTGGCAGTACTGGCATTTTAAATGGGATAATTCTTTGTTGGGGGGGGTTGTCCTGTGAGTTGTTTAGTAGTATCCCTGGCCTCTACCCACGAGATGATGGTAGTATCCCTATCTCCTCTTCAGTTGTGACAACCAAAAATTGCCAAATATTCCCTGGGGGGGAATCACCCTCTGTTGAAAACCATTGCTCTACCCCATGTGAATACCACACTGACCTAATTATTAAAGCCTGATATCCAGTGACACAAGTTCTCCCACTTTGATCTCCTTCTTTAGAATTGTATTGGCCTTTCTTGGACCCTCATTCTTCCATGTACATTTTAGAATCAGCTTAGTAAGCATCATGAAAAAAAAAGACATTGGAATTTTGATAGGAGTTACATTGAATTTATAGATCAGTTTCTAAATCACCGAATCACGTTTTCCTATCCATGGACTTTGTTAAGGTCCTCTTTAATGTCTTTCAGTAAAGTTTAACATTTCTTCCCATTATTTTCTTAGATTTATTCTTTGATACCTTGTTTTTTGTAAGTCATATAAATATCTTCTTTAAAATTACATTTCTATTTATTGATGATGTGTAACAATGTAACTGATTTTGTATATTGATCCAGCAACTTGCTAAACTCTTCTTCCTTTTAATCATTTGATTGACTCTACATTCTTTTAGGTTTTATTTTTGTCATATTGTATCATCCACATGTATATATATGCATTATACATACATGTATATGAATTTTTTTCTCCCATTACAATCCTCATATTAATTAGTTCTATTTATAATCTTATTGCAAAGCCAAGACCTTTTGAATGGAAATATAGTTGATAGTATCCAAGGCTATCACTAGTCCATATAAAGACTTTGTACAAATTGGAAAAAGAAGCCTCTTCTCCAGACATTTTACTTGTCTCTGGTGGGAAAATGTCATAATACATATTGAAATTTACAGTGTCTCTGATGTATATAATGGTCCCTAGGATTGTGCAGTGCACACACAGTGGTCCTACAGGTATTCTTGCATTGTTCTGCTTTTAAAGGGGTGCTCTTTACATATCACACCGTTGAGCACAGCATTTGCTGTAAGCTTATCAGATTAAAGAAGTTCCCTTCTGTTTTAACTTTGCTAAAAGTATAATTATAATAGATATGAAATTACAATAATGCTTTTTGTGCATCGATGTAATGAGATTTATCTCTTTAATTGATTAGTGTGGTAAATTACATTAAGAAACATTCTAGGGGCCGGCCCCGTGGCTCAGGCGGTTGGAGCTCCCTGCTCCTAAGGCTGCGGTTGGATTCCCACATGGGCCAGTGGGTTCTCAACCACAAGGTTGCTGGTTCAACTCCTCAAGTCCCGCAAGGGATAGTGGGCTCCGCTCCCTGCAACTAAGATTAAACACGGCACCTTGAGCTGAGCTGCTTCCCGGATGGCTCAGTTGGTTGGAGCGCGTCCTCTCAACCACAAGGTTGCCGGTTCGACTCTCGCAAGGAATGGTGGGCTGTGCCCCCTGCAACTAGCAATGGCAACTGGACCTGGAGCTGAGCTGCGCCCTCCACAACTAAGACTGAAAGGACAACAACTTGACTTGGAAAAAGTCCTGGAAATACACACTGTTCCCCAATAAAGTCCTGTTTCCCTTTCACAATAAAATCTTAAAACAAAATTATAATGTTGAGTCTTGAATATCTGGAATAAACTTGACTTCGTTATTTATGTAATATCCTTTCATACATCCTGCTTTTGGATTGGTAACATCTGATTTACAATTTCTGTTTCCATGTTCATGAGTGAATATAAGATCATAATTTTCTTACATTATCCCCCTCTGATTTTACTATAATATATGTTAGCTTCACAAAATAAGCTGGGAAATATTCCGTTTTGTTTGTTTTCTGTAAGAGTTTATGTATGTTTGGAATTGCCAGTGACTTGAAAGTTTGGGAGGACTCACCTATAAAACTGTCTGGCCTTTGTGCATTCTTTGTGAGAATATTTTTTAACAATTAATTCCATTTCTTTAATGGTTCTAAAACCCTTGAGATTTTCTGTCTTCTCACATAAGTTTTTGCCATTTTTATTTGTATTGGTCTCTATTGTGTGCCTTCTCAGATTTCCTCCACTTCCTGCTTTCTCTCTCTTGGTTAGTACCCCACCCATCCCAAGTCACCCTTCACTTCTGGACACGGATGAAATGCCACACTGCGTGGAATGGGGTCCAGCTTTTTATGTGGCTGCCAATGACCAGGTGATGCAGTTTGAAAGTTCAGGGAAGTAAGTGCCTACGGACCAATAGGATATGGAAGAGAAAAGGGAGGCTGGCATATAAGTTTCCCTCTCCTTTGACCTTTCTCTGCACTGTTATACTCGTGAGGTATACTTTTTCTTTTCAACGCTTCTGGAGAAAGTCCATGTAACAAACCAACATACCTGCTGAGAGACTTGCCATCCTTCTTCACGCCTCTGTGAAGTATGGCTACGTCACATGGATGTATCACATCAGATTGCCACGCATCTTTCTTACCTCACTTCCCTTTTTTCCTCAACCTCATCAATCCAGGCTTATAACTCCCAAATAAAGGATCAGCATGTTAGTCCTTGCCTCAGGCTCTGCTTTCTGAGGAGACCTGGGCTATGACAATTGGTATCAGATGTAACAAACCCTTGGAATGAAATTTTGTAGTTGGATCGCTCATGTCTCTAAAAATAATAGGAACCTATTGCTGAGAATGAGTAGGTTAGCGATAACTTCTGGCATTCAGTTGCTTATCCATTTCTTAAGCTTTTAGCTCTGTTATATCGGATGAAGGGCTGATGGAGAACAAGGCAAGGGAAGGTGAAGTGGTTCAGATGTATGAGAACCATGTTAATTACAAGGATTGCAGAGGACAGTGACTCCTCTGACAGCACTGGTGACCTCACCAAAAGAGAATGACGGGCTCAGGGCAATCTAATTCCAATTTAAGCTGTGCTCTGAATGCTAGAAGACTTCTGTGGTAACTTGAAAAGAGACCCTCATCTCCTGCAGCCACAAGGCATACTGAGCTGAAAACTGGGCTCAGGGTCTTATCACGTGCAGGTCTTTGTAGAGCTTCAAAGGAGAATAGTTGTGTACCTTGGGCTCTCATCTGTGTCCAAGTTGTAGCCCTTATGGGGAAAGGGTGGGACCACGAGACCAGGGATACATAGGAACATTGGAGTATAGAAACCTGAGACTCTTGAAACTGCAAATTCTTCCGAGCCCTCCTTGACTGTCAGAAGTAGTGCTTTTCCCTGGCCAGAGGAGAGTATCTTCTTGCGTGAGACAGACTAATTCTTTCTTTTCAAAGATGTGCTTATATAGTATAATACAATATAATACCGGGTCTTATATTAATTTTTGCTCCAAAAGACTCATTAGAGGGGCGGACGGGTTGTTTGGTTGGTTGGAGCGCGAGCTCTGGGCAGCGGGCCTGCCGGTTGGATTCCCACATAGGCCAGCAAGGTGTGCCCTCCGCAACTAGAATGAAGTCAATGAGCTACCGGCTCAGCTCCTCTGTGGCCAGGTGGCTCAGTTGGTTGGAACCCGGGCTCTCCACCACAAGGTTTCCTGTTTGATTCTCCCAGGGGATGGTGGGCTGTGCCCCCTGCAACTAACAATGGCGACTGGAACTGGATCTGAGCAGCGCCCTCCACAGCTAAGATTGAAAGGACAACAACTTGACTTGGAAAAAGTCCCAGAAGTATACACTGTTCCCCAATAAAGTCCTGTTCCCCTTAGGAAAAAAAAAAGTCTCATTATAGCTGACTGTCTGACTAGGTCTTATTTTCAGGGAAGCACCATTGGTAGTTACAAAACAGTCATGGAGATCTAAGTACAGCATAGGGTCAACAATGTTGCAACAACTATGTATAGTGCCAGGTGGGTAGGCGACTAATCAGAGGGATCCTGCATAAATTATGTTAATGTCTAACCACTATGTTGTACACCTGAAACTAATATAAAATAATATTGAATGTCAATTGTAACTGAAAAAAATAAATAAATATTTTTTAAAAAGACAGGAATAGAAAACAAAAACAAGGAATAAGAAGCAAACAGGAAGGAGCAAGTACCTTCTTCTTCCAGCCTCCTAGTCTAGCACCCGCTATTGACAGATCCTAAAAGAGCACTGCCTAGCAAAAGTTTCCATAATACAGTTCCAGCAGAGTATAGAAGGTGGGTTTGATTGGAGGGTTTCAAGATGGCGGCATAGGAAGACACTGAACTCGCCTCCTCCCACCAGCACAACAAATTCACAGCTACATATGGAATAATCTTACTCTGAAAAAGACCTGAGGAAAGGAGGAACAGAGCCTCCACAACAAGACAAAAGAGATGCCCAAGAAGGGTAGGAAAGGCAGAGACTCGGCCTGGCCCAGGACCCCACCCCAGAGGCAGTGACCCACAAGCTGGAGGGATCCAAAAAAAAGGAAAGAAAGAAAGTGGTTTTAAAGGACAATAGCTTCACAATTGACATATAGTCCTCGAAGTGAACAATAGGGCCTATGGAAGGCCACTCATAGGGCCTGTCAGAATCCTGGGTAGAATGGGTTCTGAAGAATATAGAGCCCAGTAGGGTTGAATTCACTGATATGGGGGCTAGTCACAATGAACTTGGGATTTAATGTTTGGACAAGAACACCTAGAGCTGATCCTAATGGTTTGTTGGAATGACTTTTTGAAACCTGACCCTGAGGATGGCCTACAGAATATGAAATGGAAATGCCAGAACTTCCTTTCCATTATATTGAAGAAGAAAGTAGATAGGTTGGGAGAGCGGGGAAAACTAAATGGATTTATTGTATGTGGTCTGAGAAGCCACAATCTGACTGTGTTCCCTGGGGGGGCACAGAGAACACTCTTTTCTCTAATGCAGTGACAGATACACTAGTGAGGAGACATTGTCATCATTGCAAAGCTTGGTAGTAGGTGTTCTCTCTAAGGTGGGTTGAAGGTCGGGGACGCTGCTATTGACAAGGGCTGCCTAATATCAGTGGGCAAGATGGGAACCCTAGAATGGCAGAGGCTAGATTGGGAGCACTTTATCCCTGGAGGCCATGGGTTATAATAACTACAATGAGCAGCAAGGTTCTAGTGGCAATTAGGGTGCCTTGATCTTTGACCCTCAGGGGTAGGTAGTGGTGCTAGATACATTAAAGTGTTCCTCGAGGCAAGAGGCGGATAATCAATAACATGCTGTTCAATGTATATGTAGTCACACAGAATCAAGAGTTTGTGGGTAGAGGCGTGACATCAGCCACCACAGTGGAAAATCAGGCCCTTCACCCATTTCCCAGATCTTAGGCAGTTCATAAATCCAGTGTCCATTCATTAAACAGGAGGACCATACAACCCCACTGCATGGGCATGTAGTAAACTTTCTTCAGTTCTTTACTGAATAACCGTGCCATCATCAGAATAACCGTGCTTTCAAAGATGGATAATAATCCTCAGGCTTTCAAAGATGGATACATAAGAGGTCTGAGTTGTCACTGATACCTGGAAAACCTAAATGCCACCTGGTTAGAATAAAATTTATATCGAATAAGTGATAAATGGAGCTATGACATGAATCTTTTATATACCTTGTGATTGTTTTTCTAGTTCTTTACTGTATATAGGATAAACATACCTACTAGCACCTGGGAGAAACTTCATATGAGTTCTCTGATCTATAAAGTAAGGGTCAAGGAGAAGGCCTTGAAACTATCCCATCTCTGATCAAGATAGTAAATCCAATGCAATGCTGTATTCCTGGGTGATTGCCACCATGAAAGGCTTGAACACAAAAGAGTGGTGGCCCCTCTCACACTCCCATTCAATTTACTTCTCTGGGCTCTGCAAAAAATTTCAATTCAGGCTATGGCAGACTAACTTGTACAGACTAGCTCTAGCTAAGAACAATTAGGAAAGCTTTTAAAACTCAAGTAGTTTTTAAAATCTGCTTGAAAGAATCAGAGCGCTAACATGGCAGTGAAGACTTAAGAGACTAAGTTCCTAGAAGGAAAGCTTAGAAGTGAGCCTGACAGTTGGCATAGCTTCTTGCCTTGAGGCATTTACTGATTGGAAAGATGCAGTCTCGAGGTTGAGAAGCTGAGCAGTGGAGAAGTTGAGAGAAAAGCTGTGGCTGAGGGACTGCGGATGAAGCAGAGTTTGGGGCTGTCTCATGGGTATGAAGGAACAAAAATTGGGGTCCGGGGCCACCAACTAGGAGGGGTTTCTGTAAATACTTCCAGGCTTTCCGTTGGGACCTCTGAAGAGTTATACTCTAAGAGAAAGAACTAACTTAGAATAGACCAGTCTTTTAAAACCAAAACCCAGCTTTCCATCAGCTGTAACTCAGACTAAATTAAGATGATCTCTTCTTACCCTAATTACTTGCTAAAAGTAAAGTAAATCATTTCTGGAGGAAGAAAACTTTATCCTGTATAAAACAGTAAACGTGTAATTCCTTCTTGCATTCCTTCTGAGACAATTTTTCTTCTTCCACAAGTACAACCTACTAAAGTCCTTTTAGTGAGAACTTATTGGTAATCCGGTCTCTAAGTTTTTATTCATCTTAAAATGTTTTTAGTTGATTAAAAAATGGGCAAAAGTCATGAGCAGACACCTCACCAAAGAAGATATACAGATGGCAAATAAGCATATGAAAAGATGCTCCACGTCATATGTCATTATGGAACTGCAAATTAAAACGAGTACTGCTACACACCCATCAGAGTGGCCAAAATCCAAACCATTGACAACACCAAATGCTCAGAAGGATGTGGAGCAACAGGAATGCTCATCCATGTCTGGTGGGATTGCAAAATGGGACAAACACTGTGGAAGACAGTTTGGAAGTTTCTTGTAAAAACCAAACATATGCTTACCATATGACCTAACAATTCCTGTTGCTTGGTATTTATGCAAATAAGCTGATAACTTATATCCACACAGAAACCTGCTCATGGATGTTTAGAGCACCTTTATTCATAATTGCCCAAACTTGGAAGCAACCGAAATGTCCTTCGGTAGGTAAATGGACAAATAAATTGTGATACATGTAGACAATGGAATATTATTCAATGCTAAAAAGAAATGTGTTATCAAACCATGAAAAGACATGGAGGAACCTTAAAGGTATATTACAAAGGGAAAAAGCCAATCTGAAAAGGCTACATTACTGTGTGATTCCAATGATATGATGTTTGGAAAAGGCAAAACTATGGAGATAGTGAAAACGTTAGTGGTTTCCAGAGGTTAGTGGGGAGGGAAAGATGAAAAGGTGGAGCACAGAGGATTTTTAGGGCAGTGAAACAATTCTACACGTATATGACACTCTAATGGCAGATACATGGCATTATACCTTTTCTAAAACCCATAGAATGAACGAGTGAACCGTAATGTAAACTGTGAACCTTGGTGATAATGAGCAGACACCTCATTGATGTGGGTTCATGGATTGTAGCAAATGTACGGTGCAGTAGGGGAGGCTATGCATATGTGGGTTAGAGGGTGTCTAGGAACTCTGTACTTTCTTCCCCATTAATGTTTTCCACATAGAACATTTCTGTGTAGAACATACGTATCTTTCAATACAATGCCTTTCTACCAATATTTATATAGGAAAAAAATATATTTATATTGCCCCAAACTCTACACATTTTTAAAAATAAAATGATGGGAGAGAACTCAACAGAGAAAGTTTTTCAGTTCACTCCACATATAATTGGTAGCATATCCAAGTTCACAGATGACAATTGGAAAGGCTCTGAATGTCAGCTAAGGGGACATGTACCCTGTTACACAGACAAAGCAGCTGAATTAATGGTTTAGTGATCAGGGAGTACTGTTTTACAGATTTTACAACCTTATTTTACCAGTTGATTAAATAAATACACACAAAAAAATAAATTGAAAATATTATATAACCCAATGTGTTAGCTTGTTGCTTATATACAGTTATTTTACTGTGTCTTATGTTTTGGAAAATTGGTTGAGGCTTTTCCATTGAGATGTAATGGACTACAAATTTAAAATAATGGGAACAAGGCTCCTGGTTAGCATTTTCTTGCAAACATTGTTAAGTGAGAGATGCCTGGGGCAGAGGTATGACCTGTGAAGGAGCTTGGACCTGAGATAGCAGTAAGCCTAGTAGTGACGTGTGGCCATGAGTGTATTTTATCAGCAGCCATGACTTACAGGCATGGGGAAAGCCTGAAGTGAGAAGCTGGTTGTGGCTGAGTCTAGGTGTCACGTGGGGCATCATGCAGGGTCTCAGGTCCTGCTCCCCACATGAGAACAAAGGATACAGTGAGGCCAAAAAGGAACACCCACGGAGCCATAGGTAGGGGAGTCATACCACTATATTCTCGCTGGCGGCTGGGTTGGAGACACGGGAAGCAGGAGCCACACTGTCCACCCGGCGTCCTAACTGCAATCCGCACTTGCCAGCCATCATCTACTTGCTAGCCCCTCATTTTCTGCTAGAGTAGGCATAGCAGTTATATTAGAGGCCAATGGCTTACTGGTTACAGCTGACGGCCAACTAGCCCCAGCTGCTGGCCATCCAATCACAGTCGATGGCCATTTACTATCTGAGCCAGCACCTTTCCACGTGAGGCCGAGAGCCTGGAAACTGCTTTCTGGGGCTCTGTCCGCACACTAGGTGAGAGGTGAGGGCCTCCACTGAGGCAGGAGGGATGGAAACGGGCATCAGAGAGACATTTCAGAGGCTGAACAGTAGATGCAAGAGCACAGAGGATAAAAGTCAGGGAGTCATCCAGAAAGGTGATGGGGAGGTAACCATGGTTACTTTAGCCGAGATGGGAAACCTCAAAGGAGGAGGAGAAAAAAGGACAAGGAGGAGCAACAGAGGCAAGTTTCAGGGGATGAGCATGGTGGACAAAGAGCACTTTGGCTTTGGACGCATTATGTTGATGTCTTCTGTGGGGACAGAGCCCCAGAGAGCTGTTTCCAGGCTCTCGGCCTCACGTAGAAAGGTGCTGTCTCGGGTAGTAGATGGCCATCAGCTGTGACTAGTTGGCCATCGGCTGTTACCGGTTAGCCATTGGCCACTGATATAACTGCCGCGGCTAAACTAGCAAAGTGGTGTAGTGTAGTGGTGGTGTGGTGTAGTGGTGGCATGGTGGAGTGTGGATTGTGGATTGCAGAGAGGCGGATTGCAGCTAGCAAGTGAGATTGTTTGTCAGAGAAAGTGGATGGCGGGTTGTGGATCATGTGACTCCTGCCTCCTGTGTCTCCAACCCAGCCGCCAGCGAGACTATAGTGGTATGACTCCCCTACCTATGGCTCCGTGGGTGTTCCTTTTTGGCCTCACCATATCCTGCGTTCTTATGGGGGAAGCGGGACCAGAGACCCCCGCATGCCACCCCACGTGACATCTTCTCTGGGAAAGTTGCTCCAAAAACAGCCTAATGGCCCACACTGGCTCCTCCCACTGGACAATAACAGTGTTATCACTAAGATGGAATGAAAATAAATGCTCTGTTATTGGGATACGCTTTTAGGAGGAAAAGCAAGATTCACAAAAGTATGCCTATAATACTGAGGCTGCAAAATCCCTCTCCCCGGATGCCTTAGGTTCTGGAGCCCCACAGTAGTCAGGCTTGGGTGAGGGGATAGTTGATGTGACTGGCAAAAGCCCTGTTCCCTCTGGCCAGGAGGCCTCATAATGGTTTGCTTCTATAAGGAAGATGGAATCAGCTGCAGGATCGTAGTTTCTGCCCTAAAATCCTTGGTACATCTAAGAAATTCCATTTCTGTCAGTGGCATATAGCTCTGATTGCTTTTAGCTTCTCTGAGACCTGGCGGATAAGTAAGAGTTCATTAGTGCGAATTTAGATAGGGTATTCCAGTCTCAAATCCATATTAACTATATTGGACCTTGACAAAAAAGTGGGAAAATGACCTTTTTTGAGAGAGAATATAAGTGTACAAGGGCAAGGAATTTTGTCTGTTGTATTCACTGATGGATCCTAGTCCCTAGAACAGTTCTGGAACATACGGGAGACTAATAAATATTTGCTGAATTGACTGAAATTGACACTCAGTCTCTTCACATATCAAGTTCCCTGCTTCCTGTCAGTTTCTAGAATAGTCAGCTTGGTGCTGTGTGCATGCACATTCCTCTTCATCGGCTCAGCTCCAGCTCTTGTGGCTTGGTGGGTGCACAGGTTGGGGGCCTGGGCCATGGCAGAGTGCTGACCGCCAGGCCTGGGTTTGTGCAGGAAGGAAAACATGTCTTCTTACATAGAAGGACTTGCACTCTCCCACCAGGGAATCTGTGTTGACGGCTGTGGCCCCTCCCCCATGCTCAGAAACAGTAGGAGTGGTTGCTTCACACAAGCAGTCAAACACATCACATGCAATCCATGTCGATAATGCCCAGGGTAACGGCACCATCTCTAAGGACATCCAGCACATACCCACAACTGTATCCAGCAAGCAGAGTAGGGCCTGTGGTCAGTAGACAAATGAAGGAATCAATGGCATAGTTGAATATTGTTACTGGGTCTCTCCTCAAGGGCTCAGTTTTAAAATATACTGTAAAGAATATTTTTTTGATCCTTGAAAAATTTTCTCCTGAACTGCCAGTGGGATTGGTCTGCCAAATTCTTCTCATAGGCTGGGGGATGAGACCTAGTTACAGATTCCTATACAGCTCTCTTCCCAGAGGGAGCCTTGAAACTCATTTTAATTCTATGGCCAGTCCTGGAAGGCCCATTCATTCATTCATGCATTCATTCATTCACCACCTACCATTTAACCTGCACCATCCTATGTTTTTGATATACTGTGAAGAGGAAACCAGTTTCAGCCCCTGCCCATGTCTCTGCTGCCCACATCCCCACTCAGGC
This sequence comes from Rhinolophus hipposideros, assembly GCF_964194185.1. Taxonomy (NCBI): domain Eukaryota; kingdom Metazoa; phylum Chordata; class Mammalia; order Chiroptera; family Rhinolophidae; genus Rhinolophus; species Rhinolophus hipposideros. The sequence goes on from NC_138069.1 coordinate 9,682,918, forward strand.
CTGCTGGGTCAGTTCCACTGGTCGTATGCCTAGCAATCTTGTGACTTCTGCCATGAGGGAGACGGCAGAGCTCAGCAGGCACACATACAGACCCTCCCTCCAAACTCAGCCTGTTCTCACACAGACTGCGCTCACTTCAAGAGTTAGATAAATGTCAGCAACAAATTGAACCGGAGTTCTCTATTTTTGTTTTATTGGAACATAGCCTAACATGAAATAAATATTATTTTCCAAGTTCTTAACCATTTCATAAATAATATTAAGTTAACAGACATCTTACAGAATGCTATGTTAAATAAGATAAAAGTTTACATCTACTTTGCCTGGAGAAAACTGGAGGAAAATTTTTCAGTGATTCTGCTATCTGAAATGTATCACAAATATTTTATTTTTAGGCTTTCTGCCCCTATGAGGTAGCCTAAAATAATTGCTACTTTGCCTCTGGAGTTTAATTACACTGAAGGTGAAGGCTCTACCCTCTCACTCTCATTGCAACAAAACAGACTTCTCTTCCAAAATCGTTGGCTACAATGAGCCAGTTTAGTCTAAACTTTCCGTTGTCCACTCAGTATATATTACACCAAGAAATACTTGCAGGTAGTCGAGGAATTTTTTTACTCTCCGACGTTCTCCTCCACACTTTTTCTGTGAAAAAGGACAGACAATAAGTATTGTAGGAACTGTCAATTCCTATAAAAAACAGGCACAGCCACACAAATACATGGAAGTTTCCACTACGTGTTTTTAACTTACTTTTTGGAGGTCTATGTGTTCTTTTATTAAAGACAAGTTTTGGAATAGTTTTTCCACGGCATCCCCTTGTGCAGTTTGATTCTTCAGTGTGTCTATCCCCTGAAAAACTTCTTCAATGCATAGTTGGTGCTAAATGAGGAAGATTTAAATAATATAAGTAATCAAATCCAGGTATTAAAATTTGGTCTGAAAAGTTAGACTCTGTTTTGTGGTATTTACATAAGTTCCCTTCTCCAAAGAGTTTTTTACTTGTTCCTTTTCTAGGTGGCGAATCAACTCATATTGAGAAATAATTTCCAAAAGTAGATGAGGTTTATATAATTCCTGACAAATTTTCCAAATTATATAAATTAGGTACTTACATAAAAATAAAATGTTTAGGATGTCTAATGTAACTGCATTACTGATGGACCTCACATCAGTTTCTTTTTATAGTTCTAGCTGGAATTTAATACTATTTAGACTGACTAATGAAATCATACATTTTACATTTTAATATGACTATGACATACTCCACACGTATACATTTCTATTATATGTCATGGTCATTTAAATACGTGGAAATGACTATTAATATAGGGCATTTGTTGTATATTTTAAGGTCTACTGACCATGATTCTAAAAATATAATTCTAAGTTCTTAATACTTTCAAAAATACTCTAAAGTAAGGAAAGCAGTAGTCAGAGCTGAAAGGAGACTAGGAGGCACCTCTCCTAGTCTCCTAGTGTGGAATTTTCAGGAAAGAATGCCTGACACAGGCTCTTTGAGATGGGAAACTGATAACATCCCCAAACGGCCTTATCCACTTGTTTAATGGCTTCTACTTGTTGTAAAGTTATTCCTAATATTTATAAGTACATACATTCACATCCACACTCACAAAAAAATACAGAACATTAAATAGTTCCAATGATAACTAACGCTTTATAGCTTAAAGTATGCAATTTTCTTAGTCATGCAATCATTTTATCGAATCATAATTTAACTTACATTCTTATGTTCAGGAGTAGGAATCATCAGGTTCTGAAAAGGAAAGGACATACATTCATTTTTAAAGCACTCTAGTATTCAGACCTTTTAATAAAATGATTGTAACACGGTTATCAATTATCTATTACTAACTCTTACAATTTCATTATTAGTAAAAGCTCTTTAACAATCAACCACCATGAACGATTACCGATGCCTGTAGGACTCAAAACAGAAAATTACCCCATCGCCTATCAGCCGAGTCCGATGAGTGGAGATCAGTGCCAAGGTCTCTGCCACCAGTCTATTCATAGGGCTTTCTACAGCAATAGCACAAACGTGGGCAGCTCCAAGAGCTAGAACACTCAGAAGCATCCTCATGGCTCTGATAGGTTCAGCCTTTGCCTTGGGCAGAGAAAATGCATTGCACAAGATTATATCCCCAACCAATTTATTCTCTCTCTTTGAGGAAATGAATAATTTTCAACAATCAGATAGAGAATGTCTAATAATGGCATGTTGTGAAACCAAATGTTTCCAATGCCTAGTACCTTAAAAAATAAGTTTACTTTCATCTTTTAATAATAAAAATCCCTATCTTTTTCCCCTTTAAAAGCATTTTCTACTGAAAAAGAGAATCTTTGGGTTGATGCATCATTGCCCCACATTTGCATTTCTTAAAATCAGAAGATTGAATTTCCTTGTAAAAGGTGGACATGAAAAACAGAAGTATAATGTAAACCACTAAATAGAATTTTGGGCTAAAATACATAAATTTAGGGAACATTTGGTTTTTCAGGTCTACTAAATTCTATCACGGTTGTAGCTAGATTGATGTGCCCTAAAAGGAATTGAAAATACTAGTGAAAAGATGGTGAGTAGAGCAGAGTCCATTAAAACTTAGAGGGGTCAACCTGTGTTCACTGTGGTCTTGATTCGGATCCTTTCTGTTGCCAGTGACCAAAAACCAAACCCAAACTGGTTGAACCCAGCAGAGAATTTATTAGTTCATATAACCAAATGGTCCCATATGGAAGCTCCTTATATCTTGCTTGGCTCAGTGACTCTTTCTCAACTCCATTGTCAGGCATCTCTCCCACTGTGGTCCCAAGATGATGTCAAAACCCCTGGATCTATGTGTATCCTGTTCATGAACAGCAGGAGAAAGCAAATTGTGCTTTTCTGATTGCTCAATCAAAAGTCTTAGAATTCAGCCTCCTTGTGCCAAGTGGTTACATGTTCACCCTTGAACGGTGGCCAGGAGATATACTGATTGGCTCTCCCTGGATCTGCAGGTGGGCTTCTTCTCACCCAAATGGCATACCTGAGTAACTTGAGATCCTAGGTCGTAGTAAGAGAGATATGGTTGCTGGGACAGTGACCAATAAGCATCCATCACAGCCACTTAACATACGGACATGGCCTCTCCTTCACGTCTGACAGGGTTGGGAGGTCCTTTTGCACCCTGGATGGGTCATGTATAAATAGTGTGATCAGGGGATTCAACCTTTGTGTTCCTTAGGCTCAGACCCGTAATCCCAGAAAGGAGCAAATGAGGCCCCTTTCTAATCTACATGCTTTCTTCTTCTTGGGCCAGAGCACACATAATAGAGATATAAGCCATTTGCTTTGAATGGAGGGTTTTAGTGAGCATCCCAAAGTGATTCTGTGTTGGAGGAAGCCTGACTTTAGGACTATTTTGAATATCCAGGGCAGATGGTACCAAATACAAATTACTACCTAGAACCCTTTTCCAAAGCTAGACAGAGTTCTGTAGAAGTAGAGGCAGCTGGGAGATAGACATGCTTTCTACGTGCTTGTAATCACCGCTTTGCACAGGTAGGATAAAGGTAGTGTAGGACTTTGATGGCGGCTTTCCTGTACCATGTCTGGTTTTATTTTTCTGAAGGTTTGGACTCCTGGTTAGACATGTTTTATTTGAACACTGGAAAGCCCTTTTCCTTGAGATTGCAGGAGAGATACTGGTTCACTTCAGGAGTCAGGTAGGAATCCCAGTAGACTTGGATCAAGGTGTCCTTCAAATGGTGCTCTCAGAACTAAAGATGAGTTCTGGTTGGAGCCTTCCCTCCCCAGAGGATTTCCTTGCTCATTGCAAGGTTCTCTTCTGGCTCCTTTGAGCTACACTGAGGAAGTGTTCGTTGCTCTGGTTCTCTTCTGGCTCCTTTGAGCTACACTGAGGAAGTGCGGGCTTAGAGGAAGATTTCAGAGGAACTGCCAAGTGACTTGTTATTTTAGTACCTTAAATATGCAAAGTTCTGAGTTTTCAACTCCTCTCTATTATAGGGCCGCATGGGCAATCTATGTGGTGGATAACTGAGACGCTACTAGACCAGCCTTCACTAAGCAGGAGAAAACTCATCAAGTACTCACTGTTTTCAGGAAAGTCATACTGGCTGGCTATGAAAATGAGTGAAAAGAGCAAGGTGTAACACGACACAGGTGGCGGGGCAACAGTAAACTACAGCAAGTATGACATGTCTAAAGGTGCTACTCAGTTCCACGCGATTATTGCCATATGACACCCTGGGCTCATGTTGCCGGATCGCCCAATTTTTTGAAGAAGCCAGCAATTTTGATTATTATTTATAATCTCCTGATTTTTAAATATTGGCAATTTATATTTTTTAAAAAGTGTACAGGGTGCCATTTTGTAGCCTCTGATTTACAGTACAACTGTGGGTCTCTATTGAAGGGCTAGTTATTTAAAAACTCCTATTCAAAATTACATTTATTTTTACATTTTTAAAAAATTGTGGCAAAACACAGATAACATAAAATTTGTCTTAACCATTTTATGTGTACTGTTCAGTGGTGGTAAGTACATTCGCCATGTTGTGTAATTCATCTCCAGAATTCTTTTCATCTTGCAAAACTGAAACTATATACCCATTAAACAATGCCGCATTGTCCCCTTCCCTTGCCTTTGGTAACCATGCTTTTACTTACTGCCTCTATGAATTGGACTACTTTAGGTAACTTTTGTACAGTATTTGTCTTTTTGTTACTGGCTTACTTCACTTAGAATAATGTTTTTAAGGTTCACCCATGTTGTAGCATGTGACAGAATGTCCTTCGTTTTTTAACGTGGAGTAATATTTGATTGTATAAATATACCACATTTTGTTTATTTATTCATCCATCAGTGGACACTGGGTTGCTTCCATCTTTTGACTATTGTATAATGCTGCCATGAACATACGTGTGCAAAATCATATTTCGTATAATATTGTCAGAGTCACTAACTTTTCCTCTATGAGTCTGATCCCCCAACTTGATTGCAGACTCTCTTAGAGCAAGGATCATAAAATAATGTGTTTGAAAGAAATTTTTCATTATGAAATTCCAAACAGAAGTTAATAGTTTTAATCTCCTGTGCAGAAGAATCCCAAGTAACTTCTGTAAATTTTCCAAGGAAGTAGAGTGTAACCCTCCCTTAAGTGAGGGTTACAGTGACTTCATTTTAAAGAGTACAGCATGGAAAAGGGAGTATAAGAGGAGTAACTTTGTAGTGGAGAAATCTGTCAAACCTCAGCCAGGTGATCAAGTTCAACATCAACGGTGAAGTCATAGAGTAGCATGTATCTTTAATATGATATGATAAGAATGACATTCTATCTCTGTGGTCTTCCCACCAAAAACCCATAAGCTCTGCCGAGTCATAAGAAAAACATTACACATACTGAAATCGAAGGACAAAATACCTGACCAATACTTCTTAAAACTGTCAAGATCATCAAAAATGAGCAAAGTCTTAGAAACTGTTATAACTCAGAGGAGCCTATGGAGACGTGATGACTAAATGTAATGTGGTATCCTGGATGAGATCCAGGAACAGAAAAAGGACAGTAGGTAAAACTGAGAAATTCCCCCCCAAAAAACCTGTGGAGTCTAGTAATGTGCCAGTGTGGGTTCCTTAGTTGTGACAAATGTGCCCTACTAATGTGAACAACAGAGGAAACTGGGTGCCGGGTAACTCTCTAGAATATTCTTGCAACTTTTCTGCAAATCTAAAATTATTTAAAATAAAAAGTTTATTAAAAATAACGTTGCAGGTTGAAAAAAGTTAATGATTGTTTTTACTATTCTTATTAAAGAGCCTTTGTATCTCATCAATGTCATGCACTTGGGACTTTTTTCCTTCACCACTAGACTGTGAGCTCCTTGAGAATAAGGATTTTATTTAATTGATCTCTTTATTCTCAAGGACCAGCCTATTGCAGGCACTCAATTCATGTTTGTTGAGTACATAATTGAATGAATAAGCAGACATTTGATTGTATTAGTTGAACAAATTAATATGAATACTGTAGAAACTCAAGGAGTCTGAAGGAATAGAAGCAACTTTAATAGGACTCCTAAAAAAAAAAAAAGAACAAAGCTTTAAGGAGGCTAAGCTGTAAAGAGCAAGCCAGTGTGAACTACCATGGCCTTTTAAAAAACCCACATTATTTTAGGAGAACAAACAGAAATTAGCAACCAGTATTCAGAATTTTAAAGAATTGTTAGTAATTACATAAATTAGAAAAAGGAGTTTGAATAGTGGCAAAAAGTTGTATTAGTGAGTAACACCCATTCGTTTACCCTAAAACCTGTATTTCTATTAGTGGTTTTCAAATTGGCTACCTGATTTTAGAGACTGTTAACTGTGGTTTTTTTACTGTGTAGTCATTTAAGGTCAAATGACTTTTCTATGAACTGATTCTAATCAATCAACTGGGCATGATGCCACAGATTTTTCACAGTGACTAAATGTAAAATGATAGTATCTTTTTCTTTCCTTGCCCCTATTCTAACCTCTATCCTTTCAATCCCCAAGCATATTTAAAATAATTTTTTATTGAATAAATAACATTACAGAAAAATAAACAGAACTTCTTCCTCTTGGCTTTGCAACTATCAGTTTTTTGATGACTTCTTCCAATCTTTACTAACACATAGATAGCTTTACAGAATTGTAATCAATGAATATATACAATTTATGTTTATATTTTTTGCTTACATACTCTTTCATGTATCTGCTTGTTATTTTAAAGGTTAACTGCTATTAGATGAAATTGATGTACCATGATTTACTTCACATTTGATTTGTTTCTGGTATTCCACAAGTGTAAACAATGCTACTAGAAAGCTTTATGTATAATTTAAAAATATATATTTCCTTGGGACCATTTGAGATTTTGCTCCTCAACATATGTCATCAATTTAGCTCAAATAAACTCTTATAAAAAATATCTACAGGTTTGGACGTTCCTTATGTTGACACTTCAGAGAACTCTTCTCAAAAAATATATGTAGTTCCCTAGCATGTGACCATTTTTATAGCTTTTATTACATTTTTACCAGATCACTCCTCTGAAAATATTCAAAGCAAAATCTCATATTTTTACTGTGGGATAGGTTTCTTTCCTTGAAGATTCTTTAGCACGAGGGATCAATAATTTTACTAATATAATAAGTGAAATGAACCCCGAAGGCAGGTATGATGTGAGAAGCAGTGGTAATCAAAGAGATTGATAAATGTATTGGTAAACCTAAATAAATAATGCTGTTTTTAAAAATGACCTATTTAGGGGATTTCAAGACAATGAGGAACAAAAATACTAAGCAATGATAATGCAGGAGATGGAAGGAGTGATCAGAGTTGGAGCACTTTAAGGTTCTTGTACTGTTTGGAAGGATGCTAAAGATATTAACTTTAGACTTCAAAATGGGCATGTAAAAAATTTAAGAGTAACCACTAAAATAACAGAAATAGAATGCATAACTCCCAAAACCAGTAGAATAAAACATGGGAAAAAGGAAGCTCAATCAATGAAGAAACCAGGAAAGGCGAAAAAGAAGCAAAGAAAAAGCACAGAAAAATACATGAGAAATACATCCAAATTTATCAGGAATCACAGTAATTGAAAACAAATTAAACTCAGCTCCTAAAAGGAAAACACTACAAATTGTATCAAAAATAATCTCAGCCATTTTCAAGAGATACACTCCATGAGAAACAACATTCAAAGGTTGAAAATCAAAGACTGGACAAATACTAACCAAAAGAAAGCTGATGTATTTTACTAATACCAATATCAGAAAAAGAATTTATGTGAGAAAGTATTACAAGGATAAAGACATTCACTAACAGGTATAAGATGGTGTCTCATGGTAGTTTTATTTTCCATTCCGTTAAGTCAGATATAAGTGAAACCAAACATTTTCCAGTAGTAGTTTACTGAGAACTGGGAACTTGACCGATTTACCTTTTTAGTTCTTTTTATTTTTAGGGATTAATCATTTTTATTGCAAATCTTTTCCACCCTCCTCGTAGAGTTATCTTAGTTTTATAGTTTCCTATTGTTACAAAGTTGAAAACTTTTGTGATGGAATCGGGCTACCTTGTCATGTCCATTTTTTTCCTTCAACTTGTAATTTCTTTTCGGAAGTATTTTAAATTACAGAAAGCATGACATTATTATTAACACTTCCATATACACCTCAAAAATGATCATTTTCTTACACAGCAAAATATCATCACATCTAATATAATGAAATTAACAATAATTCTATTTTAACATTTAATTTCCTGTCCACATTCAGAAAAAGTTTCCCCATATATCCCCGTAATTCCCTTCACATCAGTATGTTGAAAACAGGATCAAATCTGGTACCATGTGTTGCATTTGGATGACATGTAACTCAAATCTCTTTTGATTTGCAACAGTCTCTTTTTTTTTTTAAGTCTTGTGTAATCTATAATAGTTCCTGGTTGAATGACAAGGAGAGCCTGGGCTAGTGTTTTGTAACACATCCCACCTTCCAAATTTGCCTTTTCCATTCTTGTAGTGTTATTAGCATAATCCTTAATTCCTGTGAACTAGAAGTTCGATTTAAAGGTGTGATTAGATTTCAAGTTTAACTTGATTAAAGAAAACAAAACTGCGTAAGAGCTGATGTTGGTTGGATACTTCATGTTAAGATCACAGGAGGAGATATAATATCTGGTTGTCCCAGTCATTGCTAATTTCTTGTGTTACTCTGAATCATAAAATTCTGCTTTGAAAGAGGGTAATTAATTACATTTCTGAGCGTTTCTTTTATTGCTTTCAGAAATATCTAGATTCATCCATCTTGAACTTAGAGTGGTAAGTACAATAAGGTATAGATTTGCTTTTTTCTTCTTATTTGACATCCAAGTATGTATCCAAATATTTATTTAAATGGTGGGGGGCGGGGAAATGGTCTTGGTGGTTACACACCTATTTACATTTGTCAAAACTCATGGAACTATACCCTGGAAAGGGTGAATTTTTACTGTATGTAAATTATGCTTCAGTAAACCTGACTTTAGAAAAATGGGCTTTCACTATGTTAAGGCCATACTACTGGGCAAAAGCATAAATCAGACGTCCTAGTTTCCTCACTGTTTACACGTCTGGAGTCCTAGTATGAGAATATGAGAATCTCCTTTCAATCAGCCATAGAGAATAAATGTGAAAATAATGAACTTACCAGTAAAGTCAATTTTGAATCGTCTTCTATGGAAACCTTATAAAAGCCCCAATGAGAAAAATTGTATGTGAGAAGTACAGCCAAACAGAGACGCTAAACATTCATTTCTTTAGCTTCTCCTAGTAAATTTCCGGTATTGAGTGAAAAACAACAAAAAAACCCAAACTTTTTTTAATTAAAAAAAAAGGCCTCTAATCTTTTGTCATTGTTCTATTACATTTGGTTAGTCACATAAGGTACTACTGTAAAATTTCAATCTGTTTTGTTCCATGGGTAATTTAAAACATTTACTATAACTGACATTTTCGTATTTTCTTGCTTGGTAAATTAAGACACAATTCTCTGACCTTCCCCAGTTGCATCCTTTAACGTGAATTTTTTTTTTTAAATGTCTCTTCTGGTTTTATTTTCTCAGAGAAATAGGAAACAAGATCATACAAATTGATCATAATGTGTGTGTGTGCATTTTTTTAGTTTAGGTATTAAGTTCTATAAATGATTGTCTTGGGAGTGTGTAATTTGAGAGTGTGTTTCCTACGTTTTTCTATGTCAGCAATCCAAAATTTTTGTTTTGATTTGAATGTCTTCCACTATTGTTTTTGTAATGTCTTCCACTATACGTCCCTCCATTAAGTTGGTTTCCAAAATGCAATATTCTCATTTTTGAGAACAGTAATTTTTTTGACATACAAAAAGTTGTACATAGTGTATACAACATGCTTTGAAGATGAATATACTGTAGTGTAACCATTACCACAATCAATACCATCAGCATATCCATAACCTCCAAATATTTCCTCCCACCTTCTTTATTTTTTTGTAAGAACACTTAAGATCTACCCTCTTAGCAAATTCTTAAATATACAATATTGTTAACTGTAGACACTGTGGTATACAGCAGATCTCTTATTATCCATCTTGCATAACCAAAACTGTCTACTTGAAAGGTGTCTATTCCTATCTTGTGTCAGAACTTATAGGAGTGGATTTCTTTCACATCATATTTGCATATTTTAGTTTTGTAACAGCACTTAGCTTTTTGTCTTAAACACCTCTCTACATTCTTAAAAATTACTGAGGGCCCTAAGAGCTTTTTAAACAACTTTTTGAAATTATAGTTGGCATACAATGTCAGTTGCAAGTGTACAACATAGGGATTTGCCATTTACGTACCTTACGATGTGATCATCACACTAAGTCTAGTACCCATCTGTCACTGTAAGGTTATTACAGTATTATCGACTGTATTCCCAGTGCTGTACACTACATCTCCAAAGAGACTTTATGTTACAACTATCAGTGTTTACTCAAGTAGAAATTAAACTTGACATTTTTTAAGCACAAGAATGTACAAACACACATTCCAAGAGTCACCATTGCGATGGCGTCACCACATATCATGTGCTCAGTGGAAAATTGCGAAGGAGTGAAAAGAGCAAATAACGTCTGAGTATTATTAGAAAAACAGTTTTGACATTAGCAGATTCCACACCCCTCCACCCCTCCATTCCAGAGTCCCAGGATCACACGTTGAGAACCGCTGTCCGTCACAAGCCTTTGTGGTCCCTTAGAGTTAGTGGCTTTTAGTGCCATCCAGGTCCCCAGCAAGGAACCTGAATCTACGGCCACCCTTAAGCCGTCCCAGCACCCAACCCCCCGGGCGGAACTGCTCCTGGAAGCCAGAGCTGCGCGCGCACCGCCCGCCTGCCACTTCCCGGCGTGCCCCGGGCCTGTGACGTAAATGCACGCAGGCCGACGCGACTCACGTGACCCGCGGGGCAGCCGAGGCGGGAATCTGTGAGTGGGCACGGTCGGGGTGTCCCCGGGCATCCCCTGGCCGGCACCCACCCGCTCTCGCCCGCCAGCCGGGAAGGAAGCCGGTGTGAGAGGAAGGGTTCCAGTCAGAGCCTTCGCTCCCCCTGGAGCCTCACGGCCGTCGCCCTGCTGCGGCCTCACTGCTAAACCTTGCTGGTCTCTAGGCCCCTGGTGTTGAGATAAGAAACATTCACAAACATGTCCCGGATCGAAAAGATGAGTATTCTTGGCGTGCGGAGTTTTGGAATAGAGGACAAAGATAAGCAAATTATCACTTTCTTCAGTCCTCTCACAATTTTGGTTGGACCCAATGGGGCGGGGAAGACGGTAAGTCCTACGTAGCCGCCTTCAGTGTTTCGTGTCACCACATCTTATGAGTCTGGAGAATGAAATACCTGGCGAGTCCGGAACGCTGGTTAGGACGAGAGGCGCCCCCACGGCCCGGCGGCCGCGTCCCTGGGGCCCCAGAGGCGCCTGTTCCGCCGGGTGACTCCCCGGCCCGGGCGTGGCCTGGCGTGGCCTTCACCCCGACCCAGCGACCTAAGCCGGGCCCGCCTGTCGGGTGGACAGGGTTTCTCTCGAGAATCGCACGAGACCCGGAGCTACCGCTAAGCGCTCTTACGAGCTCACAGTCCTACAAGAAGCGTTTTCGTCTGTATTGATGTTTTTTAATACTCGCCCGCAAAGCATAGCACGCACTGTCCCAATACAGGGATTTCTATACAAGTGATAAAATATAAATACGTGAGTGTCCCCGTATGCCAACTAGCTAAGCGTAATACATGGGAAACATGGCTCAGTTTTCAAATGAAACCGAGGCGGCTTAGTTAAATTGGAGAACATCAGGCGGACCTGGTTTTATTGCTCGGGGCTTTTCTTGCACTCACAGGTGTGATGTGTTTTACGGAAGGCTAGCCCCTCCGCCCAGCAAAAACACGAGGACTCGCTTTATTGGGGTGGGCTGGAGCCAGCCAGCAATATCTCTCTGACGCTGTGCCTGTGTGTTGTCGTTAAGATGTGTACAAAATTTGAGCACAACTTATTTACTGTGACTTCTTAAGGCACTGGAAATATTTAGAAATTTGAGTTGGGCCCCGGAATGGCAAGCAGTTATGGAAAAAGTGTAGCCAAGGGTCTGTTTGGAAGGGTGGCTTGAGAGAAAGCAAGGTGATAACAGTGTCACGGGGAGAAGAGTGAATGCAGTTTTGTGAAAAGCATAGAAAAAGGAAAGGTTTAGTGTTGAGAGTTGAAAGCCTGACTTGTCTTCTTTTGTTTATATAAAAATATCATTTTGAGTGCCCATCATGTATGTAGCATTGTATTCAGGAGATACTGTAAATGAGACTAGGGTTTATGAGCCCTGGTTACCTGAACACGAATTTTTTGCTTCGTCATTAGCTGTGTGAATGTGGGCAAGAGTGACCTAAATGCTCTGTGCCCCAGTTTTCTCATTTGTAAAATTAAGATAAAAATAGTTTCTACAGTCTAGATTAATGTCAGAATTAAATGATTATGTAAATGTGGTTAGTACAATAACTGGCACATAGTAAGGTCTATGTAACTTAGTCATTGGTTTTGGGTGGGTTTTTTCTTTAACTTTTTCAAGAATTTCAGCTTTATTGAAGTATAATTGACTGTAAGATATTTAAAGTATACCTCTGGTAATTTGATATACCTATATATTGTGAAAGGGTTCCTTCCCCCTATCTAGTTAACACATCCATTACTTCATACATTTATCTTTTTTTTTTTTTTTTTGGTGAGAATATTTAAGTTCTACTCTCAGCAAATTTCAATTATACAATAGAGTTATCAACTATGATAACCATGTTTTATGTTAGCCATTGTTGTTATTAACCTAAATTAGCTTAAAGGGTTTTAATTGGAAATAGAAAAAAATTTTTCCAAACAGTAATTGTTTATTTGATATTAGTATGCTTTCTTAGTTATGTGGCTTTTCTGTCAATTCGTAGCAATTATTCGTTAACACTTAATTATACCTGTATTACAGGTTTTATGTCAGTTTTATCTGCTTGTATCCTTTATAGTCTCAATGGTAAAGAGTATTATTATAATGAATATTTTTATTTATAAAGGCTATTTTTATGATAAACTTATGTGATTGATTCTCTTTTAACTAAATAATATAATTTTCTTTTTCTTTAGACCATCATTGAATGTCTAAAATATATTTGTACTGGAGATTTCCCTCCTGGAACCAAAGGGAATACATTTGTTCACGATCCCAAGGTAACGGTGCTGGGAAAATTTTGTACTTTTATTTATTTTATTTTTTATTTTTAAAAACATGACTGTTAAGAGTGTTTCCTTATTCATCAGACAAATACAGAAATGATCCAGTAACATTAATTGAAACAAAGGGTAAAGAGGAAAGTTTAAGGAATATTGAATTAGAAAAGTCAGATTGACTTCATTTTATCAAGACTTATTTATTTATTTATTTTTTTAGATTTTATTGGGGAAGGGGAACAGGACTTTATTGTGGAACAGTGTGTACTTCCAGGACCTTTTTCCAAGTCAAGTTGTTGTCCTTTCAGTGTTAGTTGTGGAGGGTACAGCTCAGCTCCAGGTCCATTTGCCGTTCCTAGTTGCAGGGGGTGCAGCCCATCATCCCTTGTGGGAGTCGAACCAGCAACCTTGTGGTTGAGAGGACGTGCTCCAACCAACTGAGCCATCGGGAGCTCAGCGGCAGCTCAGCTCAAAGTGCCGTGTTCAATCTTAGTTGCAGGGGGTGTAGCCCACCATCCCTTGAGGGACTCGAGGAATTGAACTGGCAACCTTGTGGTTGAGAGCCCACTGGCCCATGTGGGAATTGAACCGGCAGCCTTCGGAGTTAGGAGCATCTAACCAACCGCCTGAGCCACCGGGCCGGCCCCAAATTTTGTACTTTTAAAATAAAATTTTTATAATTATGAAAGTGGTAACAGCTTATTGTAGAAAACTTGGCAGTGGAAAAGTATAAAGAGATAGGAAAGTCACCCAGACACAAGTCTTAGCACCCAGTGAAAACCATTGTTGACATTTTCTTGCATTTTTTTCTGTTTTACATATTATTTTACATCACTGAAGTCATACTCGAATTTTGTATTCTGAGGTTTTTTTTCCCCACTTAACATTATCAAAAAGTCTCATGTCATTAAAAACCTATATTAAAATCGTAATCTCAGTGTTTGGAACCTGGTGCTTTTTAAAATCTTTATACTTTGTGTGAAATATTTCTTCCTTAAGTTATGTAATCTTGAACATTTTTAATAACTGAATAATTTTCTTACATTTAATTGCTTTTAGCTTTTCATTAAAATGTACTGTGATGAAACTCTTTGTGTATGAATCTTTGTTTGAATTATGGTATTTATACACTATTAATGTGTGTAAAGGACGTAGAATTTTCTATACATATTTTGACCTATCGGTTTTTCTTGTTTCATATACTATAGTGGAGTCATGTGCTTCTCTCAGTATCTTCCCCACACAAGAGTTCATTGGATATTTATTCCAGGCTTTTTTCTGTGTTTATGAAAACATCTGTGTGTGTATATAAATATACTCACATATGTATTTTAATACATTTAAAAATTTTATATTATACCACTGTATAAATCAAACATTTATTTAGTGACATACTGCATATATGTTTACACACACACACACACACACACACACACACCAAGGGTACCAAAAAATGTATACACATGACTTGTATTCATCTTTTGTTATCAGTATATATTGAGTATTACAATTTTTTTTTTTTACTTTTTTTTTTTGCCTTTGTGTGTGTGTGTGCGTGTGTGTGTGTGTGTGTGTGTGTGTGTGTGTGTATTGAGAGCCCACTGGCCCATGTGGGAATCGAACCGGCAGCCTTCGGAGTCAGGAGCATGGCTCTCCGACCGCCTGAGCCACCGGGCCGGCCCAAGTATTATAATTTTAATACAGTTTTTCCTTTCTTAAAATGTGTATACATTTTTTTTTGGCACCCTCTGTATATATACACACACTTTTATTTCATTGTTTTACTAAATAGTATTCCATTGAGTTTATATTCTATAGTTTATTTAACTGACTCCTGTTGATGGTTATTTAAGTTGTTTGTACTTTTATATGACTACAGATAACTGTAATAAGGAAAGTATTTACTAATTTTCCTCGTAGAAATAGAAATATTTAGTGCATTTACTGGGCCCTCTTTACAGTGACTCTTCACACCTTCTCTCTCTTTAAGCCTACAATCTGCTCTTCTCCATTGAAAGTTCTCTTGTACTTTATTGAGAAACTAGGAGGAATCATGAAAAGTCCCTCATTTTCCAATCATAAAATCTACCAAACTAAACTTTGCATATGTACCCCATACTATCTATTTTCTCTCCTTTATTAAAGGTAAATTGTTTATTGTTTTATCTACAGGTCAACCAACTCCTTCTGGAGACTGGATCCAATCCCTTTTGTCATATCAGGCATTTTCCTTTTCAGTTCCTTCTTGCTCCTTTATCAGCAGTTTTCCCCTTTTTATAGGATCATTCATATCAACATGTAAACATGCTTTAGTAGCTCCAATCTACAAACACAAAAAAACTCCCCTTACTTTAAACCACCCTCTGGCCACTACCTCTTCTCTGTTCCAGTTTATAGCAAAATTCATAGGAGTTGTATGTACTCATTGTCTTCATTTCTTTTTTTCTTCTTTTTTTTTTTGTCTTCATTTTTTTTCGTTTTCTCCTCAGCCTACTCTGTTCAGATTTCCTTTTTTTCTCCCCCTCACAAAAACTGCTCTTGTCACCAGTAATCTCCATATTGCCAGATAAAGTGGTCATTTTCTAATTGTAAGTAACTTCTCAGCAGCTTTGATATAGTTGGTTATTCCCTTAAAAAACATTGCTCTCTTGGCTTCCATGATATTATAATCTCATAAGTCCTTTTTTACTGGCCACACCGTAGTCTCCTTTGCTGAGCCTTCTTTTGCTTGACTCTTCTTAGATGATCTCATTCAGTCTCATCGCTTTAAGTTCTGGCTATATGCTGATGACTGCCAAATTTATATATTTAGCCCTAACTTCTTTCCTAAACTCTAGACATATACGTCCAGCTGTTTGTTTGGGTATTTAATGGGCATCTCAAATTTAACATGTTCAAAACAGAACTCTTTGTTCCCAATGCTCTCATTCCCTCTTGTGTTCTCAAACTCAGTACTCTCCAGTTTAATAAATGATGTCATCATCCACACATTTGCCCATACTAAAACCTGTGTGTCATTCTTTGATTCCTTCATCTCACCTTGTTTCAAATTCATAAGCAATTCTTAGCTACTCTTCTAAAATATGTTTAGAATTTGCCCCTTCATTCCATCTCTGTTGCTCTTTTCCTGGTCTAAGCCATCATTTTTCCTTTGAACTACTGTATTTTTGCCATGTATAATGTGCTCCTGTGTATAATGTGCACCCATGTTTCTGGCCCAGACTTTCAGGGAAAAAATCTTTCATTTTAATTTTTTATTTCAAATTTTTATTTGATTACATTTAGGTACTTGTTTTTTGTTTTATTAAGGAATTTTAGCATTTATTTTTTAACATATGGTACAAGAAATTTTAATGTAACAAATAATTACAAAACACAAGAAGAGATACAAGATACAAGAAATTTTATGTACCAGTAACAAATTTATGATATTTAGGCATCATAGAAGGTCAAGAACTCTTCATAGTTGCAAGTTCGTTGTAAGTTCAATAAAACTGATTATCATATTCCAGGGTATTATTTTGCATACGGATATTGTTATTCACTTCTAGAGTTACACTCTAACTCATAAGCATAAATAAAAAATTAAAAACATGTAGATACAGAATTAGTACTACCCATGTATAATGTACATCCTTATTTTTCCCTCACAAATTTGGGCAAAAAAAGTGCACATTATACACAGCAAAATACGGTATTCTAATAGACTCCAAACTTGTTTTCCTGCCCTCATTTTTTTAAAATTCATTTTTTAGTTAGTTGACATACAATGTTATATTAGTTTCAGGTGTACAGCATAGTGATTAGATATTTATGTACCCTATGACGTGATTACCCTGATAAATAGTACCCATCTAGCACCATAGATAGTTATTGTAATACTATTGACTATGTTCCCTTTGCTGTACTTTACATCTGTGTGACTATCACTGGCGATTTGTACTTAATCCCTGTCTTTCTTTGCCCATCTTCCCAACCCCCCTCCAATCTGGCAACCATCAATTTGTTCTCTGTATCTATGAATTTGTTTCTGTTTTGTTTGTTTATTTTCCTTCTTGATTCCACATATAAGTGAAGTCATATAGTATTTGTCTTTCTCTGTCTGACTTGTTTTACCTAGCATAATACCCTGTAGGTCCATCCATGTTGTTGCAAATGACAAGTTTTCTTTCTCTTTAAGGCCAAGTAATACTTTATTGTATATATGTACCACATCTTTATCTGTTTTTCTGTTGATGGACACTTGGGTTGCTTCCATATCTTGGCTGTTGTAAATGATGCTCCAGTGAACATACGGGTGCTTATATCTTTTTGAATTAGTGTTTTGGGTTTCTTCAGATAAATACCCAGAAGTGGAATTGCTGGGTCATATGGTAGTTTTATTTTTAATTTTTGAGGAACCTCCATACTGTTTTCTATAGTATTGGAATTTATAATTCCACCAATAATACACGAGGGTTCCTTTTTCTCCACATCCTCACTAACACTTGTTTGTTGATTTATTGATAGTAGCCATTCTGACAGGGGTGAGGTGATATCTCATTGTGGTTTTGATTTGCATTTTCCTGTAATAAGTGATGCTGAGCATCTTTTCTTGTGTGTTGGCCATCTGTATGTCCTCTCTGGAGAAATGTCTATTCATGTCCTCTGCCCGTTTTTTAATCGGATTTTTTTAAATTTTTTTATGTTGAGGTGTATGAGTTCTTACATATTTTGAGTGTTAACCCCTTATCGGATATATCATTTGCAGATATTTTCTCAGGTTGCTGTTTATTTTTTCCAAGGTTTCTTTTTCGGTGCAAAAGCTTTTTAATTTGATGTAGTCACATTTGTTTCTTTTTGCTTTTGTTATCTTTGCCCTAGGAGACATACCAAAAAAAATATTGCTAAGACCAATGTCAAAGAGTTTATTGCCCATGTTTTCTTCTAGAAGTTTTATGGGTTTGTGACTTAAATTTAAGTCTTTCATCCATTTATTATTGAGTTTATTATTGTATATGGTGTAAGAAAGTGACCTGGTTTCATTTTTTGCATGTATCTGTCTAGTTTTGCCAACACCATTTATTGAAGAGACTCTTTACCCCGTTGTATATTCTTGCCTCGTTTGTTGTAGATTAATTGACCATATAGGCATGGGTTTATTTCTGTCTGCCCTCATTCTTGAAGTTCTTTTTTTCACACGGCAAACCGAGTTATCTTTTAAATATTTTCATTCAAGAGGGAGTGAGTTATCCAAAATCCGGAGGAAGAACAGTCAGTGTTAATACTAAGTGCAAAGTCCCTGAGGTAGGACCATGCTTGGTGTGTTCAAGGATCACAGTAGAAAAATGGTGAGGGAAAGACTGGTAGAAAATTAAGTCAGAGAGATAGAAGCGAATAGATACTATAGGACTTTATTTAAATTGGAATCTACTGGAAGATTTTTAAGTAGGGAAGGGGCATTTTAAAGTAATTGGTTTTGCTACTGAGAGAAGACTCTGTAAATGGCAAGGGTGGAAGGTCAGAGACTAATAAAGGGGATTATGTGATAATAAATATTAGTGGTTTGATTAAGGTGGTGGTGGTAGAATGGTGAGAAATGCTTGGATTGGGGATGTATTTTACAGGTAGGACCAACAGATCAGCTAATGGTTTAAATGATGGTATATGAAAGAAGTAGGATGATCAAGCATAACTCCAAATTTTTTGATGTGAACAACTAGATAAAATAGTGTTGCCATTTATTGTAATGGGAAAACTCTGCAAAAGGAGATTTGGGTGGCTGTGGTTTAAACATGTAAATTTGGGGTGTCTGTTAGATATTCAAAGGACATGTCCATTAGGCAAATAGAAGTATGTCCAGGGAAGAGGTTTGGGCTAGAGAAAGAAAATTAGGAATCATTGATATGTACAGTTATTTATATATAGTTAGTGTTAAAGCCTGATGGTGTCACATAGAAAGTGAATATAGAGAAGAGATCTAAGACCTGAACCTAGAGCACATTAGCATTTAGAGGAGGAGGAGCCAGCAAAAGATACTAAAAGAACAAGTAGTAAAGAAAGGAAAACTGGGAGAGTCATGTGTTGGAAGATAAGAGAATAAAGTGTTTCAAGAAGGAAGGAATCATCAACTATGTCAAATATATTGATAGCCGAAATAAGAGGAAGGTTTGGCTCCTAGAGGCCACTGATGATCTTGACAAAACCAGTTTCAGTAATCTGAGAAAACGAGGTAAGGAATTGAAATACACAGTGAAATTGTTTTATGAGTTTTGCTGTAAGTGGAAATGAGATAGGGCAGTAGCTGAAAAGGTTTGTAGGATCAAGGGGAGTTTTGTTGTCTGTTTTTGTGTTCTTTTATTGTTGTTTTTTTAAATTAACTCATTCATTCATTCATTCATTCTGATGTTTCCATGTTGAAAACATCTACCAATTTCAATTTATCACCCACTCCCCTTTCCAAATGCTTTCATCTTTCTAGAGCTGTTTTTCTCAGCTGTCTGCTCATGTCCTCCCTGTGGTTCTTCTGGCCTTGGTGGTTTAGCTCTTTTCACTTGCTACCCACTTTTCAGCTGCTGTTATTTCCCAGTTCTGAGCTCCCACCCACACTGTTTTGTTCATCAACTCTTCCCACCTGAGTCCTCACACCTACTTCTGTGGGTGGAGCCATTCCCCTCACCTGAATTGCCTGCATCCTTTCAGTTTTCCTAACCTGCTATGTTCTTCTCATCATTTCAGTTCCTTTCACCCTCTTATATCTTCAGCTTCTCTTGTCTTTCCTTTTACCTGTTTTAATTTGTCTCTACACCTAATACTGTTTACCTTGTCTTAAACATGTGCTCCCAAGGTGAAGAATTATAAAACTGGAAAAAATATTTGAAGCAACTGTTTTCAGGCATTGGACAACAGATGGTATAGAGCTGTGATCTTTCAGGAAAGATAAATATAGGCGGCTATACTACACATGCAGTTCAGCTTTCTAGCTAGAAATATTTTGTAAACTTTGGCACATGGAATTAGAACCCAACATAGAACAGTAGTATCACTAGGCAGGTGAAACAAAGATAGAAGTTTGGGTTTGCTGGGGTGGCTGTAAATAATGGACAGGGTACAGGAATGGGGTTGCTATGCAGAGATGGCCACCAGAAATGTGTGTAAGGAACCCTTGAGTCTTTGGCCAAATACTGAGCTACACGTGTCCAGGATGAGATTGAATGAGGGCTAGCAGAGAACAACGATTGGGGTAGAGGGGTGGCACTGTGAGCTGGAGATTGTAGAGGTTATACAATGCTGGGAGGTGGGGGGCATTTGTGTCTGATATGCTGGAGGAGGGAGAGCTTGTGGAACTCCCCAGTGCACTTTGGAGACCTCAGAAGGGCTATCCTAACAAATCCTACAGATTTGTTTTGACAGAACCAAGCTGACTCTCCAATAAGTTAACTGCCTGCCAGAACAAAACTCAACATTATTTAAAGGAAGTCAACACAGTCCAAACTCTGAATGTAGCATCTCTAATATCAGGATGTAATAAAAATCAGTGGACATATCAAGAAGCAAGTGAGATTCATAACTGGGAGGAAAAAAGTGAATAGAAACAGATGCAGAGATGATAGATTTTTGGAATTAGCAGACAAAGGATTATAAAAGCTGTGACACATAAATTCAAGAATTTAAAGGAAAAATGGCCACGATGTGTGGGAAAAGATCTCAGTGAAGAAATAAAACTATAAAAGAGATCCAAGAAGCTCAGCACATCACTAGCAGCATAAACACACTTATGTTGCACATCATTTTCAAATTGCTGAAAACCAAAGACATAAAGAAACTCTTAAAAGCAGATTGAGGAAAAAGTAGCACATTATGCAGTGGGGAAAAACAATGATTGCTGACTTCTCATCAAAAATTGTCCAAGCCAGGAGATAGTGAGATGACATCTTTAAAGGGTTGGGGAATTAAAGTCACCTTAAAATTCTGTATCCAGCAAAAATATCCTTCAAAAATTGAGGATGAAATGGAGAACATTTTCAGATTTTTTTTTTTAAAGGCAGAAGTATTTGTCACTAGCAGATTTATACTACAAGAAATGTTAAAGGAGGTTATTGAGACTGAGGGAAAATGATCTTAAATTACTCCTAGAGTACAGGTTGCTGTAAGCCTCTCCCACTTACAGTCCTTAATAACATGGTTCAAAAGGATCAAATCTCAAGTAACTGCATGCTGATCCAAGTTCAACACTCAATAAAGGAGTAAAAAAAGTCTTCATTCAACAGTGTAAAATTCACAATAAAAAATTACCAGGCATGCAAAGGAGAAGGGAACACATAACTCAATCATAAAAGGAGATAACTCAATCATAAAAGCAGATCCAAAATGAAAGGGATGATAGAAGTGGCAGACAACCTTAAAACATAAATCTTACAAATATCTAGAAAGATGTAAAGGAAAACATAAGCATATCAAGAGAAATGGAAGATAGAATAAAAAGACCCAAATAAAGCAAAAGGAATGAAAATGTTTTTAAAAATAATAGATAGGTTAAAAGTAAATGGATGGAAAACATATACAAAAATATGCCAACTAATAAAAAGAAAACTGAAGTTTTAATTGATATCAGACAGTATACTTCAGAACCAGGAATGTTACTGGTGTAAAAAGAGACATTTTATGATGATGGTCATTTCACCAAAAGGATACAACAATTCTAAATGTAGAGCTTTAATACAGAAGAGGCAAAATCTATGGAACTGAAGGAAAAGTAGATAAATCTATAATTATGGTTGGAGATTTCAACACCCCTCAAGAGAAACAGAAAAGTAGGGAAAATATCAGTAAGGATATGGAAAACTTGAACACTATTGACCAAATTAACCTAATTGACATTTATTGGACATTTTGATAAACAACAGAATACACATTATTTTCAAGAGCATATGGAACATTCACAAATATTTTGGACCATAAAAAAGGGAAATACATTTAAAGGATTGAAGTCATTCAGAGTGTGTTCTCTGACCACACAAAAATTAAATCAATAAATAGAAATCAATAAACTGAAAAATAACTGGAAAATTCCCAAGTATTTGAAAATGAAGCAGCACTTCTAAATAACCCAGGGATTAAAAAAGGAATCACAAAGAAAATTAGAAAATACTTTAAATGAAGTATAGCATATAAAAAGTTGAGGGATATAGCTGAATAATGGTTAAAAATTTATAGAATCAAATGTTTATATTAGAAAAGTAAAAAAGTTTAAAATTAATGACCTGAGCTTTCATCTTAAGAAACTTGAAAAAGAAGAGCTAATTAAACTCAAAATAAGCAAAAGGAGGAAAATTGATAAAGATAAGAATCTAATACATCTTAACACCAAAAATCCCCAGTCAGGAAAATGCAAGTGTGTTTTGGATATTAACCGTTTATTGGATGTATCATTGGCAAATAACTTCTCCCATTCATTAGGTTGTATTTTCGTTTTATTGGTTTCCTTCACTATGCAAAAACTCTTTAGTTTGATGTAGTCCATTTGTTTATTTTTATCTTTTGTTTCCCTTGCCCAAAGAGACATATCCAAAAAACTACAGCTCAGAATGCTGTGAAATATAGGCAGTTTACATGGTTTCTAATGGGAGTTTTATGGTTTCGGGTTTTACATTTAAATAGACTGTTTGTTTCTGCTCTGATCTCTATTGTTTTCTTCTACTCACTTTGGGCTTTGTTTATCCTTCTTTTGCTAGTTCCTTTAGGTGTAAGATTAGATTGTTTATTTGAGATTTTCCATATTGATGTAGGCCTGTATTACTATGAACTTTCTTCTTAGAACTGCTTTGGTTGTGTCCCATAGATTTTGGGTCTTTGTGTTTTCGTTTTCATTTGTGTCAAGGTACCTTTTGATTTTTATCTTGATCTCGTTGTTAACCCATTCATTGTTTATAGCATGTTATTTAGCCTCCATATATTTAGTTTTCTCCTTGTAATTGATTTCTAGTTTTATAGAATTGTGATCAGAGAAGATGCTTGATATGATTCCAGTCTTCTTAAATTTACTGAGACTTGTTTCATGGCCTAACGTGGTCTATCCTGGAAAATGTTCCATGTGCACTTGAAAAGAATGTATATTCTTCTGCTTATGGGTGAAATGTTATGAAATGTCAAATCCATCTGGTCTAGTGTGTCATTTAAAGCCACTGTCTCCTTGTTGATTTTTTTGTCTCGATGACTATCCATTGATGTCAGTGGGGGGGTGTTAAAGTTCCCTACTATTACTGTATTACTGAAGTTCTCTTCCTTTATGTTTGTCAATATTTGCTTTATATATTTAGGTGCTTCTACATTGGGTGTCTAAATATTCATAGGAGTTATATCCTCTTGTTGGATTGATTCTTTATCATTACGAAATGTCCTTCTTTGACTCTTGTTACAGCTTTTTAAAGTCTATTTTTAAAGTCTGTTTTGTGTGATATAAGTATTGCTACTCCAGTTTATTTTTCATTTCCATTTGCATGAAACATCTTTTTCCATCTCTTTCCTTTCATGCTCTGTGTGTCTATTGACCTGAAATGGGTCTCTTAGGCAGTATATCTGTGTATGGGGCTTGTTTTATATCCATTCATCCACCCTACCCTGTCTTTTGATTAGAGCGTTTAGTCCATTTACATTTAAAGTAATTATCGATAGGTATGTTGTTATCATTTCATTGTTTTATGAATGTTTTTTAGTTCTTCTTTGTTTCTTTATTTTCTTGCTCTCCAGTATGTTGATGACTTTCTGTAGTGTTATGTTTGGATTGCTTTCTTTTACTTTTATTTCAAAAATCTTGTTGACTTAGTTTGTAGTTACCATGTGCTTCACATATATTCAAGCTGTGTGTATAGCAGTCTCTTTTAAGTTGATGGCTGCTTAATTTTGAACACATTCTAAAATCACTACAAATTTTACTCACTGCTTTCATGTTTATGTTTTTGTCATTTTTTACTTCTTTTGTGTGTGTGCGTGCGTATGTATATCCTGTAATTTGTTGTTGTAGTTACACATGACCTTCCTGCTTTTGCCTTTTAACCTTTGTACCAGCTTTATAATTGGTTGATCCACTGCTTTTATTGTGTTTGTCTTTGTCGGTGAGAATTCTTTTTCTATATTTTCTTATTCATATTTTTTATAGTTTTTTTCTTAAAAGATGTTCCTTTAACATTTTTTGTAATACTGATTTAGTGGTGATGAACTCCTTTATTTTTTCTTGTCTGGAAAACTCTTTCTCTCTCCTTTGATTCTAAATGATAACCTTTCTGGGTAGAGTAATCTTGGTTATAGGTCTTTGCTTTTCATCGCTTCAAATATTTCATGCCAGTCCCTTGTGGCTGCAAAGTTTCTGTTGCAGAATCAGCTGATTGTCTTAACTGAGGTGCCTTGTTCATAACTAACTGCTTTCCTCTTGCTACTTTAAAGACTCTTTGTCTTTAACCTTTGGCATTTTAATTACGATGTGTCTTGGTGTGGGCTTCTTTGGGTTCATATTGTTTGGAAACCTTTGCACTTCCTGGACGCATATGTCTATTTCTTTCGCCAGGAAGGTTTTCGTCATTTCTTAAAGTAGATTTTCAATCTCTTTGTCTCTCCTCCTTCTGGTAGCCCTATGAGGTGACTGTTAGTGGACTTGATGTTGTCCCAGAGGTCCCTTAAACTATCCTCATTTTAAAAACTTCTTTTTTCTTTTTGCTGTTCCAATTGGGTGTTTTCTGCTACCTTATCTTCCAGATTGCTGATTCGATCCTGTGCTTCATGTAATTTCTGTTGATTTCCTCTAGAGTATTCTTTTCTGTTACTGTGATCTTCATTTCTGACTGTTTCTTTTTGATGTTTCCTCTTTGTTTAAATTCTCACTGAATTCATGTATTGTTTCCTTTAAGTTCATGGAGCAGCCTTATAACCCTGTTTTGAACTCTGTATCTGGTAGGTTGCTTGTCTCCATTTCATCTATTTTTTTTCCTGGAGCTTTGTTCTGTTCTTTCATATGAGAAATATTTTTTTTGTCTCCTCATTTTGGCTGACTCCCTGTGTTTGTTTCTGTGTATTAGGTAGAGCTGCTGTATCTCCTGGTCTTGGCAGAATGGCCTTATGTAGTACATTTTCCATGGGGCCCAGTGGCATAGTCTCTCTGGTCACCTGAGCCAGCTGTGCCAGGGGTGTCCCTTGTGTGGATTGTGTGTGCCCGTCTGTTGTAGTTGAGTCTTGATTGCTGTTAGCACGTCAGTGGGTATGGTTAACCATCAGGCTGACTGGCTGTGAGTGCTTGCCATGACTACAGTGGATGAGCTTTTGTGTGTGGGCTGACCGCACAGAGCAGGAATCGCTTTAGCGAAGCTCTGGTGCCCACTGAGGCTGCCCTTTGGGTGTGTCATCTGTGTAGCTGGTTGGGTGGTACTTTGCTGTGGTCTGAAGCTGACTACTGGGTGTGTTGGTTCTAGACCCTCTTGGGAGGGACTTTGGTGAAAGCCAAGGTTAGCCGCTGCTTGTGCTGGGCTTGAGGTCGCCTGGTAAGAGATACAAACTGATCTACTGTTGGCTGATGCTTGTGCTGTGCTTGGAGGCACTTGGGAGATGTCATTTTGTGAACTGAAGCCAGTGCCAACTTGTGCCGGGCTTGTGGCCAGTTAGAGCTATGTTTCAAGCCAAGACTGGCTACCACTTATGCCAGGCTTGGGTCCACCTGATGGGAGTTACAGTGCAAGTTGAGACCGGTTACTGGTTATGCTGGGCTTAGGGGTGCTTAGCAAGAAGTACAGGGCACACTGAAGTCAGATGCTGCTTGTTTGGGGTTGTGGACCTTGGAAAGATTTTAGGAAGGTCCACAGCATGAGCTGAGGCAGGGCATTTGTGTGGAGCAGGCACTGGAAGAGATTCGGGCTGTGCTCGCAACTTGAGTGGGATGGGGTATCAGAGAGTTAGCAGGGCAGGGTAAACAGTGTTAGCCAGGTTAATGGAGACTCAGATTGGGGGTCCACCTGTGCCTGCTGGCTGAGTGGGAGGGGAGTTCAACAAAAGAACAGTGGCGCCTGCCAACACTTCCGTCCCCAGGGACAGCTGCTTGGGGCCCCTGCCCGTCCATCCCTTGTCCTGAAGCTAGTCAATTTAGTTCTTCTTTGTATATCTGTGGTACTTTTCAAGCTGCTGCCCCTGCCCTGGAGCCCAGACGAGTGAGTTTGTGAGCAAGCAAGTCCATCCGTGGGCCATTTAAGAGGACAGCTTGATCTCCTGCAGCACTCTGTTTCACATGGATGTAATCCCTGCTGATTTTCCCAGACAGGTGTTACGGGGATTCCTCTTCCTGGCACTAGTGCTCCCGGCTAGGGAGTCCTGTGTGGAGCTCAGACACTTCACGCCTCAGGGGGGACCTCTGCAGCCAAGATATCCTTCCCAATTCTTAACCACCACACGTGGGTATGGGACCTGCCTGTTCCATGTCTCCACCTCTACTACCAGTCTGACCTGGCTGCTTCTTTATATTCTCAGTTATAGGACTTCTGTTCAGCTAGACCTCAGGTGGTTCCCAATGATAGTTGTTCTGTAGTATAGTTGTAATTTTGCTGTGGTTGTGGGAGGAGGCATTTACGTACTATGCCATCTTGACTGGAAGTTCATAGAATCTTAAATGTAGGAGGAATAATAGAACTACAAAATTACTATTTGACAAGTATAGTAATAATTCATTCATGTGAGAAACATTACTCGATGCTAAAACTAGTGGAGAATAGCTTGATAAGGTACAAGATATTTACATGGGCTTAATATATCTCCCAAATATTTATTAATAGAAAAGTATAAAAAATAACTTTATAGTGAAGAAGCCTGGCAGATACCATGTTTATCAAGAGGTTGCTGTTAACATCCTCAGTAATGACATAAATTGAAATCATGTTCCATCTGATAAGATGCAGTGAATGAACACATCATCACTTTTGTAATATCCCTCCAAAGATGCATAATCTGATTATAGTCATAAAGAAATATTAGACAAACCCGAATTTTGGGAGACATTCTGTAATTTTCAAAATTATCAGTCATGAAGTCAAGGAAAATCTGAGGAATTGTTCTAGACTAAAAGAAGTTAAAGAGACATGACAACAACGTGTAATTTGGAACAGGGTGTAACACCATGCTTAATTCTGAGCTGGATTTTTTTGTTGTTAAAGATATTTTGGTACAGTTGTCAACACTTGAATGGTATCTGAGGGCTATATGGTAGTAATGTATCAGTATCAATTTCCTGATTTTTATGGTTGGAAATGTCCTTGTATTGTAGGAATTATTGGTAATGGGACAGCAGGTCAGCAACTTACTCTCAAGTGGTTCAGGCAGAAAAAGTTATGTATTTCTACTTTCCTGTAACCTTGTGATTGTTTTAAATATTTTAAAAACACTTTTGGTAATTAAAAAGATAAAATTGATTGGAAAAATCACATGCATGATCTCTTAATGATGCTGAATAACAGAAGGAGGTATATAATACAATTTTAGTAAGTCAATTACATAGTAAAATTAAATTCTTTTTTTGTCCTCTCATTTTCCGTAAGATTGCTTATATATTCTTTTAGAACTAACGTTCTAATACTTAGGAAGGTAGCATAATATTTTTCTATTCTACCTTCAAAGGTTGCTCAAGAAACAGATGTTAGAGCCCAGATTCGTCTGCAGTTTCGTGATGTCAATGGAGAGCTCATAGCTGTGCAGAGATCCATGGTGTGTACTCAGAAAAGCAAAAAGACCGAATTTAAAACCCTAGAAGGAGTCATTACTAGAACAAAGTAGGTGTATATTTTATATTTGAATATCTTCATTTTTCTGCCATTTAGTTTCTTTGTTTTTCCCCCTACTATTTTAGCTTATTTTAGGGAGCATATTAATTTTTTTTAACAGACTTTATTTTTTATAGCAATTTTAGGTTCTCAGTAAAATTGAGCAGAAAGTAAAGTTCATGTATATTCCCTGCTCACACATATGCACAGCCTCACCCACTATCACCATTAAATTTTTTTATTTTGATTACCCTTAGATTGGTGCAAAAGTAATTGTGGTTTAAAAGGGTAAAAATAAATGCAAAAACTGCAATTACTTTTGTACCAACCTGATATTTATCAGTTAAACCGAATGATTCCATTAAAGATGTATGACAATTCTCTATTCCTTTGAGTAATTTATGAACAGTTGCTGAAGTGAAGGTGCATAATCACTCAAATACATATTGAATGAATGAAAAATGCTAATACAGTAGTATCTCGGTTTTTGAACGTCTCCGTTGATGAACATTTTGGTTTACGAACGCCATAAACCCGGAAGTAAGTGCTTCAGTTTTCGAACACACCTCGGAAGTCGAACATGTCATGCGGCTTCTGCAGAGTGCAAGATCCTGAGGCCTAGGATCTTGCTGTTTTCGAAAGTTTCAGGAGTCCAACGGTTTTCTGAAACGGATTATGTTCGAAAACTGAGGTACCACTGTGTCATGTGTAGGGATGAGTGAGATTAGAAGTAGACAAGTAGGAAAGAGTAATAATTTGTCTCTTTCAACTGTTAGCATTCTGTTAGAGCTGGTGTCCTCTTATAGTGAATATGGATTTTGAAATTAGGCTGCCCTGACTTCAAGGCTTTATCTTTGTTGAACGGATTACTTAAGGATCTCCTTACGCCTACTTTTCATTCATTTGTTTGTTAAACTAATTCAATAATTCCTTTATTTAACCAAGAATGTTTAGTACCTGTTATGTGCTAGAGACACTTATAATAGCCACTGGCTTCTCAGGTGGGTTATTTTCATTGACTTTTAAACACACTCAGGTCTCTCCCATACCCTCGGATTTCGTTTTACTCCAGTTACTGTGTCCATCTTCCCCTGTTTACAGCTAATCTTCCCAAAGAGTTGTTGATACTTACTGTTTCCATTTCTTTACTTCCTCCTCACTTCTCCTCTAGCCATATTCTTCTATCGAAATAGCTTCAACTAAGGTCACTAATAACCTCTGTGTTAATGAAGATAGTGCTATTGCCATATAAAATAGACCTCATAGTGAGTGAGCCTCTATTTTTTTCATTTGTAAAATAGGTGTTCATTATCACTGTATATATCAAGAAAGATATTACAAAGATTGAGCTAATGCATATAAAATGCCTAATATGAGGTCTGACAATTAAGTTCGCGAACTTGCCACCGTGCGCTTACGTTGGCAGCACTGCACAAACAGCTCGGTAAGGATTCATAACCTTGGTATATCAGTATCTCACAGCTGTGTTCGTATTGACATGTGGCTGAGTGGCGTTTGTTGTTTTTGCGTGTTTTTGTGTGCCGTAGCAAGAATGTCTGAGCTTGAATTAGAGCCACGAACAAACATTAAATTTCTTGTTAAATGTGGCAAAAGTTGAAGTGAAATCAGGGATATGTTTGTCCAAGTTTATGGGGATAATCCCATGAAGAAAATGGCAGTGTACAAATGGATTAAATGTTTTTCTGAGTGGAGAGAACACGTCACTGATGAACAGAGGTCAGGGCAGCCATTAATGAGCAGAACTGACAAAAACATTGCAAAAATTCATCGTATTGTGTGTCAAATACGTCAGCTGACTGTGAGAAGCATAGCAGACCAAGTAAACATCAATAGAGAAACAGTTAGGAAAATCTTAACTGAAAATCTTGGCATGAGAAAGGTGTGTGCAAAAATGGTCCTGAAGAAGCTCACCAATGAACAAAAGCAAAGGAGAATCAACGTTTGCCAAGACCTTTTGTAAAGGCAAGATGGTGTTTTGGGCTGTGTCATCACTGATGATGAAACATGGGTGTACATATGCGACCCTGAAACAAAGCGTCAGAGCGCACAATGGAAGTCAGCCAATTCTTCCCAACCAAAAGAGTTCCGTCAGTCCAAATCAAGAGTCAGAACGATGTTGCTAAACCTTTTTTGATATCACAGGGATTATTCATTATGAATTTATGCCAACTGGCAAACAGTTAACCACGTTTACTACTTGGAAGTCCTGAAAAGGCTGCAAGAAAAAAATTAGATGCCAACAATTCATGGCTCTTGCGTCACGACAATGCACCAGCTCACACGGCACTGTCTGTGAGGGAGTTTTTAGCCAGTAAACAAATAACTGTATTGGAACAGCCTCCCTACTCACCTGGTCTGGCCCCCAATGACTTCTTTCTTTACCTAAAGGTAAAGGAAATATTGAAAGGCAGGCATTTTGATGACATTCTGGACATCAAGGATAATACGATGACAACTCTGATGGCCATTCCAGAAAGAGTTCCAAAATTGCTCCGAAGGGTGGACTAGGCGCTGACGTCGGTGCATAGCTTCCCAAGGAGAGTACTTCAGAGGTGACCGTAGTGATATTCAGCAGTGATGTATGTAGCAGTTTTTCTAGGATGAATTCGCGAACTTAATTGTCCGACCTCGAATGTAGTAAGAGCTCATGTATTCGTTTTCTGTGACTGCTATAACAAACCACAAACCCAGTGTCTTAAAACGACACAAATTTATTATCTTATAGTTCTGTAATTTAGAAGCTTCAGTTGGGTCTCACTGGCCTAAAGTCAGGGTGTTGTCAGGGCTATGTTCCTATTTGGAGGCTGTAAAGAAAAATCTGTTTCCTTGTTCTTTCCATCTTTTAGAGGCCACCCACATTCCTTGGCTCATGGCCCTTTTCCTCCATCTTCAAAGCCAGCAATGGTGGAGAGTTTTCATCTCTTCTACCTCCCTCTCCCACAATTAAGGACCCTTGTGACTAGCTTGGCCCCACCCA
Source organism: Rhinolophus hipposideros (assembly GCF_964194185.1). Lineage (NCBI taxonomy): Eukaryota > Metazoa > Chordata > Mammalia > Chiroptera > Rhinolophidae > Rhinolophus > Rhinolophus hipposideros. The sequence goes on from NC_138069.1 coordinate 9,713,990, forward strand.
GATAATCCAGGATAATCTAAAGTCAGGTGATGGGCAACCTTAATTTCATCTGTAATCTTAATTCCCCTTTGCCACATAACCTAACACATTCACAAATTCCAGGGATTAGAATATAGATATCTTTGGAGGGCCATTGTTCTGTGTACTACAACTCAGTAAATGGTACTTGTTAATCACTTCTTATATAAACAGTCTTTTTAGACTTCCGTGACATGTCACAACACTGATCCCTCTTTCTTTCCCTTATACCCACATTCTACCCATCAATAAAGGTTGGAGTTCTATAGACTTACTCCTAGATCCTCTTTTGTTTGTGCTTAGTATTCTCTTCCTAGATAATCTCATTCATATCACTCAAATTACTGTGTATTCATAGGTGACTCACAAATGTATCTCTCCAGGCCAGACTTGTTTCCAGACCCATGTGCCTAACTGCCTTTCTCATTTTCTACCAGTTGTTTCAAAGACACCTCAGATTCAACCATACCAAATTCATGATCTTTCACACTTGACTCTGTTAAAACCTCCTACAGCATGGTCCTCTTGCAGTGCTCTTCCTCTCAGTGTATGACACCACTATCCATCCATTGACACAAGCCAAGAACCTAAGTCTATCACGACACCTTCCTTGCTCTCCATATTCAGTCCGTTACCCTGTTTCCCTGAAAATAAGACCTGGCTGGACCATCAGCTCTAATGCGTCTTTTGGAACAAAAATTAATATAAGAACAGGTCTTATATTATGTTAGATAATAACAGGTCAGGTCTTATAGTAAAACAAGACGAGGTCTTTATTAATTTTTGCTCTAAAAGACACATTAGAGCTGATGGTCCGGCCAGGTCTTATTTTCGGGGAAACATGGAACCAAGTCATATGGATGTAACATAAATGTCTTTTGAGTGTATTTCTCTCCATCTCTACGACGGCCATTCTAGTTTAAGCTATGTACCATCATCTTTTCCTGGTCTAATGTGACAACCTCCTGATCTATCTGTGTCATCTCCTTGCAAAACATTCTCAATTCATTCAGTGTAACATACGTATTGGAATATATAAACAATAGTAAAGACAGCTACTGCTTCTGTCCACCTAATCTAGTTAACAGATGCTGGACAGAAGGTGTGAAAGAAAATAGTGGATTTGTCCTTCTGCTGAAAGATACTGAGAGATCTCTTGGAACCAAGGGGCAGGGATGCTCCTGGCCCTGTGTTTAATGATGTAGGAAAATCATTTAAAGGACCCTGAGGGAGTTCTCTTTATTGAATTGCTTTGTCAATGTGACCCTAGAACTTGAGGCCTACTAATTAAGAATCTTTCCTGGATTTGCTTAAATGGGTACCACAAAGGGTTACCTTTACTCTCCTTTATCATGTGTCTGTTACTGAACAACCCTTTATCTAAACTATACAGTCTTTCGGTGTTTTTGTTTAAATCCCCTTTGCCTGTTTGCTGTGGATCATCGTGTTTTGTTTTATTATTTTAAGTCTCTTATTTTCCTTATTTTTAGGTTTTACGGGTGGGAGATAGTTTATTTTCCTCTGTGTATTGTCTATAAATGTTTTAAACTATTATATTTAAAAGTCCAAATAGGACAAATTCTGGCATCTTTTTCTCTACCACCCTGTTTTACATACTTTTTCATCAGTGAGCTGCTGAATCATTTCAGAATACTTTTTAGTGTGAGGAAGCTATTGCAACACAGGATGAATGAGGGAACTTTGTTTTGTTTTGTATAAGTATACCATAAAGGATTGATTAAGCAATAGAATAGGTTCAACTGGAGGTTATTTTACGTGAATTCTTGATTTTCGTTTTCCATAGGCATGGCGAAAAGGTCAGTCTCAGCTCTAAATGTGCAGAAATTGACCGAGAGATGATAAGTTCTCTTGGGGTTTCCAAGTCTGTGCTGAATAATGTCATTTTCTGTCATCAAGAAGATTCTAATTGGCCTTTAAGTGAAGGAAAGGCTTTGAAGCAAAAATTTGATGACATTTTTTCAGCAACAAGGTTTGTAACCTTTAATTAGACTTTGTAGCCCATTAAGTTATTGAGCCACGGTTGCAATTGGATTTCTCTTTTTTAAACAGATAAAATTTTAAAAACAAATAAGTCATCAGTTACTAACTCTCACTCAGTAGCAACCAGTGGGCGTATTTCCTTTCAGTTTATTGTCTATGCATGTTTACTTACCTGGTTGACAGTGTATATGGTGTATATGTAAATTTTTCATTTACCATTATGTCATAAGCGTTTTCTAAGTTATTACAAACTTTTAATATCTGTGTAATATTGCGTTGTTTGAATATACTATCATTTCCTTACCCAGAAATTTAATTTTTATTTAATATCTTCAAGGTACATTAAAGCCTTGGAAACACTTCGGCAGGTACGTCAGACCCAAGGTCAGAAAGTAAAAGAATGTCAAACAGAACTGAAATACCTGAAGCAAAACAAGGAAAAAGCTTGTGAGATTCGCGATCAGATTACTAGTAAGGAAACTCAGTTAAGATCTTCAAAGGAAATTGTCAGATCCTATGAGAACGAACTTGATCCATTGAAGGTAATTTGATTTCTTGTATGTTAAGGAGAAAGTCACCTTTTACTATTTTCATTTTCTCTTGTGCTTGATTTAATCTTGTGTTATTTTGTTCATCATGGCCCCTAAGTGTACAAAATCCACTGCTAATGTTGCTAGTAAGAGGCCCCATTGAGGGATTGCCCTGGAAACTAAATTAAAAGTGAGTAAGGGGGTGGCCAGTTAGCTCAGTTGGTTAGAGTGTGGTGCTAATAACACCAAGGTTGCCGGTTCGATCCCTGCAAGGGTCACTGTGAGCTGCGTCCTCCTTAAAAAAAAAGTGATTAAAGACTACAAAGGTGGAAAATCAGTGATGGTTACTGCTTGCCCATCAGGCATGTCCCATTTTACCATGGCTACAATCTTGAAGAACAAGAGCAAAGTGATGGAAATTATTACTGTGTTTCCCCAAACATAAGACCTAGCCGGACCATCAGCTCCAGTGCGTCTTTTGGAGCAAAAATTAATATAAGACCCGGTCTTATATTAATTATATAAGTTATAATATAATACTGGGTCTAATATAATATAACATAACATAGCATAACATAATACCCAGCCATAATTTTTGCTCCAAAAGATGCAATAGAGTTGATGGTCCGGTTAGGTCTTAATTTCGGAGAAACACAGTAAAGGATCTACTCCACTGAAGTCAAAAAGACTGACAAAAATTCAAGAAGGACCTGTACCAGACATGGAGAAACTTCTAATGATCTGGATTGAAGACGAAACACAGAAGTGTATCCCTTTCAGCACCATGACGATCAGCCAAAGCAAAAGTTTGTCTGCAATGTTGAAAGAAAAGGCTGCACCCTACTACTGTGTGAATTTACTGCTAGCTGTGGGTGGTTTAAGCTATTCAAGAATAGTTATTCATTACATAATGTGAAAGTGAGTGGTGAGTCTGTGAGTGCTGGTGTGAAAGCAATTGAGGAAGTTTTGGAAACGCTAGGAAAGCTGATTTAGAGGGAAATTACTTGCCAGAGCAAATATTCAATATGAATGAAACCTTCCTGTTCTGGCAATGGATGAAAGGACTTTCATCCATAAGGAGGCCAAGTCAATGCCAGGTTCAAGACTTTTAAGGACGGAATAATAGTCTTACTTGGGGACCATCTTGCAGGCTGCAAATTGAAACCCTTTGTGATCTTGCATAGTGAGAACCCCAGGGCCTTCAAGCATATCAGTGAGCACACACTACCAGTACCAGAGGAGCAGTAAGAAGTCATGGATGACCCAGCTCCTCTTCCAAGGTGTTCCCCTGAATTGCTGTGCCTGTGAAATGGAGAAGTACTGTTTGGAGAATAACATACCTATCAAGATTTTGCTTATTGTTGGTGGTGCTCCCGGATGTCCTCCTTTTATTGGTGATCTTCATTGCAATATCAAAGTGGTGTTTCTGCCTCCAGTCACCACCTCTTTTATCCAACCAATGGATCAAGGAGTGATGGCAGCTTTTAAGGCCTCCTACCTGAGGAGGACCTTTGCCCAGGCTATTGCTACAACTGAAGAAGACTCTAAGAAGACACTGATGCAATTCTGGAAGAATTATAACCTCTATGACTGCATCAAGAACCTTGCTTGAGCTTGGGGTGATAATCACCAAGAAGTGTATGAATGGCATCTGGAAGAAGACATTTAAGAAGTTCACCATGACTTCCCAGGACGACTTGCCAGGATGAGGAGGTTGCAGAAATTCCCTCAGCTGTGGTTGAGATGGCAAACAACTTGAACCTGGGTGTTGATGAGGACAACATGGAGTAGCTCCTAAGGGGGTTCCTGAGGAATTGACTAATGAGAAGTTGTTAGAACGGGAGCAGGAACACAACTGGAGAAGAGGCAGGAGAAAAGGAAACTGCAAGAGAAGAAAAAGAAGAACCCCCAAGAAAATTCATAGTGAAGGCTTCAGCAGAAGTTTTTGCAGAACTCAACAAACTCCTTAAAAAGTTTGATAACATGGACCCCAACACTGAAAAGTTTTCATTAATAGAGAGGAATGTTCATGGTATATTTTCTGCTTTCAAGCAAACCTATGATGAGTGAAAGAAACCACCATAGACTGTTTCGGAAGAGTGACACCCACTTAAGAAGATCCCCAGGCAGGTCCTTCAGGACGCATCTTCCAGAAGAAGGCATTGCTGTCTTCGGCGATTACAGCTCCAGGCGTGTTCCTGCCCCTGTAGACCTTCCAGTGGGATGAGATGTGGCGATGGAAGACAGTGATGGTATGGTCCTGACCCTCTGTAGGCCTAGGCTAATGTGTATGTTTGTGTCCTAGGTTTCAACAAAAAAAAAAGTTTAAAAAGTTAAAAATGGAAAAAAGAATCTAGAATAAGGATATAAAGAAAGAATATTGTACAGCTGTACAATGCGTTCGTATTTTGAGCTAAGTGTTATAACAAACGAATGGGAAATTTAAAGTTTACAAAGTAAAAAAGTTACAGTAAGTTAAGGTTAATTTATTATTGAAGAAAAATATTTTTATAAATTTAGTGTAGCCTAAATGTACAGTGTTTATGAAGTTTACAGTAGTTTACAGTAATGTCAGCCTTCTCATTCACCCCCACTCACTCACTCACTGAAGCACCCAGAGCAACTTCCAGTCCTGCCAGCTCCATTCATGCTAAGTACGTATAAGCGGATCTATGTAGTTCAAACCTGTGTTGTTTAAGGGTCAACCGTACTGCAGCTTTTCTACCTTTAGATACACAAATGCCGCTGTGTGATAGTTGCCTCCAGTTTTCAGTACAGTAACACGCTGTACAAGCTTGTAGCCTAAGAGCAGTAGGCTCTGCCCTGTAGCCTAGCTGTGTGGTGGGCTGTGCCGTTTAGGTTTGCATGAGTGCGTTCTGATGTTTGCACAACGACATATCGCCTCACAATGCATTCTCAGGACATCCCTGTCATGAACCAGTGCCTGACTGTATTTGCAGATGTATGGCTTTGGTTTATTCAAACACCTTAAGCAAATCCCATTCATTTCACAAGCATTTGTTGAGTGTCCTGTGTGTGTGGGTAGACGATGCTTCAGGCCATGGGTACTACGAGGACCAGACAGCATCCCTGTTCGTGAGGTATACCTGATCCAAGGAAATCAGAGCAGTCTTGAAAATGGCTGTTCTCTAGGTTTCAGACAGTAGATTTCTTTTTTTGAAAAAAACATTTAAAAATTACTGAATTTTTTTAAAACTCGCCTATAAACACTGGTATAGATCTTTGAATTATAAACTATAAAAGCTTTGGTTTTGTTTCTTTCCCAATGCTGATTGACATTAATGCATGCCTCAGGAAATATTTATTGTTTTGAGTATAGCACTGTGCTATATGCTCTTTGGGACAAGGAAGCCAAAGACTGAGACCTTGCTTTTAAAGAACTTATAACTAGTAGAAGATAGGGTTACAAAGCAGTAAATTGAAGAGGCACACGAATGATACAGTGTGCCTTGTCACCTAGAGAACATAGAGAACATAGGTTGTCTAGGAGTTAAAAGATGGTGACTACAGCACAAGTGAGAAAAGAAACAAAAAGATAAAAGTGTATGTCATCAGAATAAAAAACTTCTATTCTACAAACTATACCATCAAGAATGCAAAAAGACAGCCCACAAAATGGGGAAAATGTTTCCAAGTCTTATGTCTGATAAGGGACTTGTATCTGGAACATATAAAGAACAAGTATAACTCAATAATAAAAAAATGAATAACAATTTGAAAATGGGCAAAGGATCTGAATAGATACTTCTGCAAAGTGTGTGTGTGTGTGTGTGTGTGTGTGTGTGTATCCAATGAGCGCATAAAAAGATGTTTGAGGACATTGTTCATCAGGAAAATGCAAATCAAAAGCACAGTGAGATATCACTTCACACCCACTGGAATGTCTATCAATCAAAAAGATAGTATAATAAGTGTTGGTGAGGATATAGAGAAATTGGAACCCTCATACATGCTGGTGGGAATGTAAAATGGTGCAACCACTTTGGGAAATAGTTCAGCAAGCTCCTCAAAATGTTAAACATAGAGTTACAATATGACCCAGCAGTTTACTCTGAAGGATCTTATACCCAAGTGAAATTAAAACGTACATCTGCACAAAAACTTGTGTATGAATGTTCAGAGCAGCATTATTCCTAATAGCCGAAAAATGAAAACAACTCAAATATCCACTGACGTATCGATAACTGATCAATAAAATGTGACATACACATATTGGAGTATTATTAAGCCTTAAAAGGAATGAAGTTCTGGTACATGCTACAACATGCAGGAACCTAAAAAACATGTTAAGGAAAAGAAGCCAATCACAAAAGACCACATACTGTATGATTCCATTTATTTGAAATGTGAGGAATAGGCAAATCTATATGGAGACAAAATAGATTTGCAATTGCCTAGGGTAGGTGGTAGAGAGAAGTGAATAGTGACTGCTAATGGGTACAGGGTTTATTTTTGGAAATTGAAAATGTCCTAAGATTAGATTATGGTGATGGTTATACAGCTCTGTGAATATACTAAAAGACATTGAACTGTACACTTTAAATGGATGAATTGTATGGTATGTGAATTATATCTCAGTAATGCTGTTCAAAAAAGTGATGGCCTTGAATAGAAATCTATCACAAGGCCTTCATGAAGGAGGCATAGCTGAGCTGCACCTTACAGAATGGGGGAAAATCAAAGCGACTGGAAGGCATTTTATGTATCTTTTTATTATTTTGCATTTTTTCTTTTAAAAGTAACATATGCTCACAATGAAAAAAATATAGAAGAATATCAGTTAAAGAGTAAGAGATGTTCTTCCCATTCCTCTTTTCTGACCTCCCAGATATATCCTACCAGCAGCTTTGTTTGCATATATGCAATACATATGTGTATGCATTCATATGTATATATGAATATATTTATACATACAAGCTTATCAGAACAGGATTGTGTGAGGAGGAGCCTGGGTTAAATAAATCAGGTAAAAGGAGTGAACGATAAGAATTGCAGTCAAATTATGAAGAGCTAATGGCTTTAGAATTTGGTGCAGTAGACAAAAGAATGACAAAGTATGCCATATCTTAGGATGAGTTGCCTTGGTAACTGTGTGTAGGTACTGTAGTAATTACCAAGATATTTGAACACATTTCATTTTCTTCAGGAGCAGCCTGATTAGAAAGATGACAAGCACACATAAGTCAGAAAAAGACAAGAGTTGTAATAGCTCTGAGTTGGCCAGAGAGGATTTTATGGGACTGAATTTGAGATATGATTTTGTTGACCATAAATGGATAGGTAATCAGAGAGACGCAGGGACAGTAAAATGTAAGCTGTTGTTGAACACTACCAAGGAAGTCCATATAGTTGAAATGGAGCCCTTGTATAGGAATTAATGTCAAGAGAGGTCTGTGGTAATACCTCATATTTATTGAGTGGTGCCAGGATTCTGAGGCTGTAGGAAATTGAGGTGTTTGCAAATTTCTTTACTTGTGTTTAATATTGACTAGTTCTCCAAGGGTTTAATTTTATTCTCTGGTGGTTCAATAGGTATTTATTAAGTGGATAATTTTCAAAGTCCTTTTTTAGCTCTGATACATGAGAATTCTCCCCTTCATAGAACAACATAAAGTTTGGGTCAAATCACCTTCCTAGCAGCCATCCAGAGACAGCTTCATTTCACTGCTGCACTATAATTTGTGCTTTCCCGTTTTTATAGATTCCCTCCATCTTTAGGAAGCCTCTCATAAACTACTTTATTTCCATCCCACACCATCTTACCCTGACCGTGGCCCATTTAGCTGTTTTTCTTTTGACTTCAGTGGAAACTCCTTGAGAAACTTGTTTTCAAGTTAAAAAACACCCTTTGGCCCTCTTGTTTATTTTTTCCACTCACAAGTTTGTGGTCTTGGTATACCTAGTAGCCCAACCTCCCCATTCATTTGTCTCATTTCACACTAATGTCTAAGCTTTAAACGCTCTGCTCTATTTTTTGTTGTTTGCAAATTTATCTTAGCACCTTTTATTAGGTTGTGTACTCTGGGGATAGAGCCAAAACACAAATGAGAAAGAAGGAATCCATAGGATCTGATGACTGGCTGGATTTAGAAAATGAAGCATATAGATGTCACAGAAGATTCAGGCCCAGATGTTACTGCCACCAAGAGGCAGTGAAAACATTGCTAGAGAGAAGCCAAGAAGTTTCTGAGGAGTACCAAAGCAGAGGTGTTAATACAGGCATACCTTGGAGATATTACAGGTTTGATTCTAGACCACTGCAATACAGCGAGTTGTAATCTTTTTGATGGTGGAGGGTCTTTTCTTCAATTTTTGAAAATGCAACATCTTTGAAGCACAGTAAAGCAAAGTGCGATAAAATGAGGTATGCCTGTATTCAGTGCTCCAAAGAATCAATCCAGTTCTCTTTGTTAGACTGTTCAAAAGATATTTTCTGAACACAGAATTTTTTTCACAAGTTACGTGAATGGTCTCATTCGTTGAAGGCCAAGTGTATGGCAGTCAGTGATGAAAGTGCTTTAAAATGTAAACCCCACACTAACCCTATGAGGTTTTACAGGCAAGAAAACTGAGGCACAGGTGTGTACATTGGAAGGGCTAAAGCCAGGATTTGAGTCCAGGCCTCTCTGATTTTTAAGCCCATACTTTGTAAAGTCAGATTTGTGGAAGTGTAATTTACATATAGTGAAATCTACCCTTTTAAAAGTATATATAGTTCAATGAGTTTGGGCAAATGAATGTAGTAGCATAACCACCACTAAATCAAGATACAGAAAATTTCCATCACCCCAAAAAGTTCTTGTAAGTCTTTTTGTAGTTAGTCCCTTCCTTCCCTCCCAGTCTTTGGTAACCACTGATTGGTTTTCTGTCATTATAGTTCTGCCTTTTCTAGAATGTCACATAAATTGAATGATAAGTAATCTTTTTTGGTCTGGCTTCTTAGCATGTTGCTGTTTAATTAACCTATGTTGTTGCATATATGGGTAGTTCATTCCTTTATATTGCTGAAGGTATTTTACTGTATGCATATATTGAAGTGTGTCCATCCATTCTCTGGGTGATGGACATTAGGTTCCAGCTTTTAGCTGTTACAAATAAAAAAGCTATAAACTTTTTTGCGCAGGTCTTTGTTTGGAATATGTTTCATCTCTTTTGAGTAAGTCCCTAGGAATGGGGTTGCTAGGTTGTGTGGTAAGTGTATGTTTAACCTTATGAGCTGCCAAACTGTCTTTCAAAGTGGCTGTACCATTTCACTGTCCTGCCAACAACGTCTAAGAGTACAGTTGCTCTGCATCCTTGCCAGCACTTAGTATTGTTAGTCTTTTTTATTTTAGCCATCATAGTAGACACGTGGTTGTATCTCTGAGCATTTTTTTCTTCATTATGGTTTTAATTTGCATTTTTCTAATGTCTGTGAATGTTGAGCATCCTTTTTATGTGTTTATTTGCCATGTGGATATTTGATAAAATATCTGTTCAACTCTCTTGCCTATTTTCAATGTGGTTTTTTTGTCTTACTGAGCTGAATATTAAGAGTTCTTCATATAATCTAGATACAAGCACTTATCAGATGTATTTTGCAAATATTTTATGCTTTTGAAAGGGGAAGAGTTTTTAATGTTGATCAAGTCCATTTTATCAATTTTGTCTCTTACAGTTTGTGCTTTTTGTTTCCTATCTAGGAATTCTTTGACCCAAGGTCACAAAGATTGTCTTCTGTGTTTTCTTCTTAAAGCTTTATATGTAGTTTGAGTTCCTACACTTAAGTATGTGCTCCTTTTCAGGTTAATTTTTTAATATGGTGCAAAGTAAGGTTGAAGTTTACTTTTTTTGCATACAGATGTCCAGTGGTTCCAGCACACACTTAACCATTATATCACTCTGCCTCCCAATCTTAATCTCTTATTGCTAAGTGTGTGGCTTCATATAAGTCGTCCGAGTCTCTTAGCACCTACAACCTCATAAGGGATAAAGAGAACGTATAGCAGCACCTAGTACAATATCTGCAATGTAGTCGGCCATCAATGATAGCTCTTACTGTTACTGTAAAATTACTTTTTTCAAATCTCTCATTCTTTCATTTAGCTAACATACTGAACACCTATTACATGTGCTGGTGACACATCAGTGAGCGCAGTAAACAAAGTTCTTGTTTTTATTGTGATTACATACTAATTAATATACTAATCACAAGATCTGGTATTAGTATAATTTTATTATATGGCATTAAAGTTGAGGATGCGTTTTGGTGCAGCTTTGAAAGCTTACAGTTCATATCTAAACACTAGTAATGTGTTAGTTTAAAAATTAGGTTCTACAGATGTTTTAGAAGAGGAATTGGTCGGTCTTGTAATTGTAGTAGCAAACAGTGGAAGAGCATACCCAGCATCATCAAAGGGAGAATACTCTGAGCCAGGGCACACACATTCCTAGGAGATGGGGCAGCCAACGATCCCTAGAAGCAGGCCACTGAGATGATTTGTCACATGTCGCTTGTTCAGAGTCCGCTGTGCTTGAGCAAACTCTGAATTAAAGTTTGGTCTTCCTTGTAAATTTACCCACAGGCTCAGAATGCACTGGTGACTCACCATGAGTTTCTAGCCCACTCAGTAGTTCTAATTTTTTAAAAACAAATAACCTTTTGAGGATTAAATTCTTAAAATGTGGAACTTTACATAATGTAGCTCTAAGTACCAAATGAATGAATGACTTATGGGAGGTGTTGAAGACAGGGCATGTGCGTGGAGTTAGAACTGGAGTTTAATTCCTGCTTTTCTTTGCTATAATAGCTCTGAGGAGTTGGGCAAGTTACTTAACTGATCCTCAGATTCTCTGTGCCCCCTTTACAGCATCGTTAGCATTAAATGCTAACTTCTATTAAGTACTTGGCCCTCACACTTATTATTTCTCTTCATCCATGTGTAGTGTAAACTATAGTGAATTTTATTTATGTAGAGTGTTTGTTTATTTTCAGAATCGTCTAAAAGAAATTGAACAAAATCTCTCTAAAGTAATGAAACTTGACAATGAAATTAAAGCCTTGGAAAGCCGAAAGAAGCAAATGGAGAAAGATAATAGTGAACTGGAACAGAAAATGGAAAAGGTTTGTGATGGTAGAATTTTGTTCTACTTCAAAATTTGGAGATTATTGTAGTGAACCTCATTTGAATCCATTTTACCACCCATATTTTAGTATATGTGCTGCCGAAGCGAGCACTTTGCCACCCATATTTTGAAAGAAACATACAAACTGTGATGTTTGCCTTACTTCCATGTATATGTCAAAAGAAAGGATATTGAATAAGCTTTGGTTTATATTTTGTACCTCAGAGTGATAGCTTCTTATTCACTGAAGCTCTTCATTTTGGTTCTACATAGGTTTTTCAAGGGAGCGATGAGCAACTAAATGACTTATATCACAATCACCAGAGAACAGTAAGGGAGAAAGAAAGGAGACTGGTAGACTGTCAGCGTGAACTGGAAAAATTAAATAAAGAATCTAGGCTTCTCAATCAAGAAAAATCAGAACTACTTGTTGAACAGGGTAGGACAAAGTGTTTACGTGGTCTATTTTTTTATTGTAATAATTACGCATTTTCTGCATGAATGATGAATCTCCAGGGAATTATGCTGATTGAAAAAAGCCAGTCTTAAAAGATTATATACAGTGTGTTTCCATTTATGTAACAGTTTTGAAATGCTAAAATTTTAGGAGTGGAGGACAGATTAGTGGTTGCTAGGGTTACTGAGTAGGAGGATGGACAGGAAAAAGGTTAGTGTGGTTACAGTTATAAAAGCAACAAGAGGGATTCTTGTGGTATTGGAACTATTTGGTATCTTGGCTGTTGTGATAGATATATGAGCCAGTGCAGGTGATAAAATAATGTAGAACTTAATACACACACAAATGGGTACAAGTAAAACTGGGGAAATCTGAATAAGATTGATAGATTGTAGCAGTGCTATTATTGATATTATACTACAATAGGTAGTATGTAATATATAATAGCATTTCGTTATAACGTTTTTTGAGATGTGTAGGAACTTAACTCTTGTTTATATCAATTAGCCTGTGGTAAACTTGGTTTCATTATATGTCATTTTACTTAAAGTTGAACCTATCCATGACATTAGGTGAGTACTAACTGTATAGTTTTGCAAAATGTTACTAAAAGAAAACAGTTTTTCTACTCACAATAATTCTGATACTGGATCTGTGGGTTTTTCCATACCAAGCAAATATCCAGTTCTCCGCAACTGCATGTCCTGTAATTTATTTCTTTCACTAACTGTCCAGAATTAGCACAGACCTCATCGATTAAGGGCTCAATCTCACAAGATTGCCTCCTATGTCCAATGCCAATTGAAAGGTCCAGGTTGTTTGTCACCTGTACTTCTGACCACCTGGCTATATAAATCAGGCATTCCCACAAGCCCTTCCTCAGGTTAAATAATTTGCTATAATGGCTCATGGAACTCGGAACCACCAGTACCAGTTTATTATAAAGAAGTCAGCTCAGGAATAGCTAAATGGAAGAGATGCATAGGGCCAGGTATGGGGAAGGGCTGTGGCACCCTCCCAGCACCTCCATGAGTTCACTAACCTGGACGCTCTCAGAACCTCATTTAAGGGTTTTATGGAAGTTCCATTGTATAGGCATGATTAATTAAATTGTTGGTCATTGGTGATAAACTCAACTTCAGCCCCTCCCCAGAGTTGGGGAGGAAGATACTAAAAATTCCTGCTCGCTATCCTGTTTCCGCGAAAATAAGACCTAGCTGGCCAATCAGCTCTAATGTGTCTTTTGGAGCAAAAATTAATATAAGATCCAGTATTATATTATCTTATATTATATTATTATTATATTAAACCCGGTTTTATATTATAGTAAAATAAGACTGGGTCTTGTATTAATTTTTGCTCCAAAAGTTGCATTAGAGCTGATTGTCTGGCTAGGTCTTATTTTCGGAGAAACACAGTAATCACACAGTTGGTTCCTCTGATACCCAGCTCCCATCCTCCAAGAATTACCTCATTAGAAATAAACTCAGGAATGGTTGAAAGGGATTTGTGAATAACAAGACACTCCTCTCACTCTTATCACTCATGAAATTCTAAGTTTTAGAGCTCTGTGCCAGGAACCAAGGATAAAGACCAAATACGTATTTCTTGTTAATCACAATATCACAGTTATAATTTGTGGAAACTGGTCAAAGCGTGTAAGAGGTCTTGCTGTATTATTTTTTACAACTACGTGTGAATGTACAATTATCTCAATTTTTAAAAACTCAGCTAAACAAAAGAATTATGGTTTTTTAAAGGTCGTCTTCAGCTGCAAGCAGATCGCCATCAAGAAAATATCCGAGCTAGAGATTCATTAATCCAATCTTTGGCAACACATCTAGAATTGGATGGCTTTGAGCGTGGACCATTCAGTGAAAGACAGATTAAAAATTTTCACAAACTTGTGAGAGAGAGACAAGAAAGGGAAGCAGAAACTCTCAGCCAACTGATGGTAAAAATTATTTTCTTTTGTGTCAGATTCTCTAGTTGAATTGTTTCAATTTTTGGATGGACCTTGTTTTGTCATATTTTTGGGTTAATGTTAGGATAGACTCTGCTACAAGATAGAAAAACCCTTTATGGAAGCACATTTTCTAACGTGTATAAGGATAAAAATAGGAAGAAAATGCAGACCTACATTTTTAAATTTGATTTTAAGTAAAATTTCTTTTTAAAACTAATGGTAAAGAAAAATTTTGCTCAGAGTTAATAATGATTATCTGTCAGTGAAGTCCACTCCATATATTTATACTTTTCAATATTTTCTTCAGTGTGCATGTTCACTTTCACAATGAAGAAACTGTTGCTTAATGAATTGTTTAGTGAAAAAAGTGTTAATACTCTTTCTTCTGTGTATTTAGAATGATTTTGCAGAAAAAGAAACTCTGAAACAAAAACAGATAGATGAGATAAGGGATAAGAAAATTGGACTGGGAAGAATAATTGAGCTAAAATCAGAAATCCTAAGTAAGAAGCAGAATGAGCTGAAAAATGTGAAGTATGAATTACAGCAGTTGGAAGGATCTTCAGACAGGATTCTTGAACTGGACCAGGAGCTCACAAAAGCTGTAAGATATTATTTGAGTAATCTAATCATTTTAAGGTGTAATTAGAATCTTGTATTCTGAAGTATTTTATCTGTTGTTAATCCTAAGGTTATGGCATGTTAATAAAAATATCAACCTTGTCTAGCAATCTCATGTAAAATGAATTCACCTGATATCTTAATCATTCAACTCTTTGGTTCTGGAACCTGGTGGATTAAGAATTAGAATCACCTAGGAAGCTTTTTATCAATACTTACGCTTAAACCTTACTTCAGACCTCCCAAATCAGTTTCTAAGAGTAGAGCATGGAAATGTGTGTTTAAAACAAAACTAGGTGATTCTTATGAGTACCTTGGTTAAGAACCACTTACCTAAGTTAAAAAAAAACAAGTATTTTCCCTTTAGGTTCTACACACTGTAGATTTCATAAGATTATTGCCATGTTATCACTTTCTCTGGTGGAAATTTTCTTAGCCCAACTATTCTTTTCATGAATTTCTAAATTTTTCATCCTTGTTTCTAATCTGTCACCTTCCTTCATATCTCCACCACCAAAGTAAGTATCTGAAAGCTTGGTAAATCCCCCTCTCAGATCCCATATTGATAATTTAAGTAAACATTTCTTTTTGCTCCCTAACTTAACATCTATTGTACGTTTTTGTCAGTTGAGCATTTTATCATAATAATGGGGAGGGGCCATATCATATTGTTGTGTTTTTTTTAAAGATTTTATAGGGGGAGGGGAACAGGACTTTATTGGGGAACAAACAGTGTGTACTTCCAGGCCTTTTTTCCAAGTCAAGTTGTTGTCCTTTCAATCTTAGTTGTGGAGGGTGCTGTTTAGCTTCAAGTTGTTGTCCTTTCAGTCTTAGTTGTGGAGGGCGCAGCTCAGCTCTAGGTCCAGTTGCCGCTTCTAGATGCAGGGAGCATAGCCCACCATCCCTTGGCACAAGCCACCATCCCTTGCGGGAGTCGAACTGGCAACCTTGTGGTTGAGAGGACGCGCTCCAACCAACTGAGCCATCCGGGAGCTCACCGGCAGCTCAGCTCAAGGTGCTGTGTTCAATTTTTTAGTTGCAGGGGGAGGAACCCACCGTCCCGCAGAATTGAACCAGCAACCTTGTGGTTGGGAGCCCACTGGCCCATGTGGGAATCGAACTGGCAGCCTTCGGAGTTAGGAGCACGGAGCTCTAACCGCCTGAGCCACCACTAGGTCTGCCCTATCATACTATTTTTATAGTTTCTAAATGCCCAGCAATGTAGTGAGTTACATGGGTACTTGATAAATACGTAAGTGTTGACTAAGAGTCACTGACCTATATATACTTGGCCACATTTTTCTTAATTTGGCACTAATTCTCGTTTCCACCCCCTTGTTTGACCCTTCCAGATTTATTCACTGATTCTCTAGCATTATAACATAGTAAGGTAACTTTATAAGATTTTCCTTAAAACGCTTATTCCTTATGTTTTTTTTCCTCTGTTGAATAAAAGCAACCAGTTATATTTTGATCATTCTGAGTGAATAGTTGGTTTCTAATGCACTTTGTCATTAACATAAACACAAACTACATAAACCTGTGCGTTTGTTTCAATTATTGATAAGGAACGTGAGCTAAGCAAGGCTGAGAAAAACAACAATGTAGAAACTCTAAAAACAGAAGTAATAAGCCTTCAATATGAGAAAGCAGACCTGGACAGGACCCTGCGTAAATTGGACCAGGAGATGGAGCAGTTAAACCATCATACAACAACACGCACCCAGCTGGAGATGCTGACCAAAGACAAAGTACAACCTTTCTTCTTCTTCTAATTTCTGATATTTAAAATAGCTTAGCTTACATTCATAATGAATACACTATAAAGTATTTAGTCAGTGTTTACTTTATATTTTAGGGTACAAGTGAGCTTAATTTTCTATAAAACAGACTTTCAAGCTTAGAACTATTTTCTAATTACAAAAAAAAATAATACAGAAGTATAGTGCACATTGCTGTTAATTTTTATCATATATTAGATTGGTGCAAAAGTGATTGTGGTTTAAAAGATTAAAAATAATTGCAAAAACTGCAGTTACTTTTGCACCAACCTAATATATGGCAGTTCTAATTTTTATATCATCAGACTTGTTAGTCTTTTCTCTTATGGCTTAGCAAGGTCCTCCTCACTGTAAGACTTTAAGAAATTTTATATTTTCTTCTTGCATTTTTATAGTTTTTTTTTTTTTATCATGTTCCTTCTTATATGTATCAAAACTCATACTGAACGATGAGTCCTGGGTTGCAAAAGAGGATTTATTTTTGCACCTGTCAGTCTTTGTCTACAAATTAAACAAAAACAAATACAAGTGCCATAGTTTTATTTTTTAAACCTAGAACTTTAATCAATCTGTAATTTATTTTTGTTCTTGATATAATGTGGATATATTGAGCTTTATTTTTAAAAGATTTTCTTTCTTTCTATAGGCTGACAAAGATGAACAAATCAGAAAAATAAAATCTAGACACAGTGATGAATTAAATTCATTATTAGGGTATTTTCCCAACAAAAAACAGCTTGAAGATTGGCTTCATAGTAAATCAAAAGAAATTAATCAGACCAGGGACAGACTTGCCAAATTGAAGTAAGTAGTTGCAACATTTGGAGGTGTAATAGAAATCTCTTATTTCATGCTTCCATTTTTAATTGTTTTAAAATTATGTATTGTCATGAAATGGTATGTTTTATTAATTGAGTTTGGTTTTCCTATATTTTATAAATTAAGTAAAATGGTAACAAATAGTGATTTTGGGCCTCTTGTTCCTTGAAAGTTTGCAGAATTAAGTGAGAAGATAAAAATTCTTTATTAAAATGCGATCTGAAACTATAAAACTCCTAGAAGAAAATGTAGGGGAAAAGCTTTATTATATTGTTATTGGCGATAATATCTTGGATATGACACCAAAAATATAGGCAACAAAAGCAAAACTCAACAAATGGAACTACATTGAACTTAAAAACTTCTACATAGCAAAAGAAACAGTAAACAGGGAAAAGGCAGCCTACAGAATGGGAGAAAATATTTGCAAATCATGTATCTGATAAGGGGTCAATATCCAGAATATATAAAGAACTCCTACAACTCAAAAATTAAAAGAAAATACAACTGGATTAAAAAATGGGCGAAAGACTTGAATAGACATTTCTCCAAAGAAGAAATACAAGTGGCCAATGAACATATGAAAAGATGCTCAGCATCACTAATTATCAAGGAAATGCAAATCAACACCACAGTGAGCTATCACTTCACACTGGTTAGGATGGCCTCAAAAACACAGAAAATACCAAGTGTTAGTGAGAATATTGAGAAATTGCGACCCTTGTGGCACTGTTAGTGGGAATATAAAATGGTGCAGTCCCTGTAGGAAACAGTGTAGAGGTTCCTCAAAAAATTAAAAATAGAACTACCTGATGATCCAACAATTCTACTTCTGAGTATATAGTCAGAAGAATTGAAAACCTAATCTTGAAGAGGTATTTGCAAATTCATGTTTATTGCAGCATTATTCATAATAATCAAGTGGTGGAAGTAACCTAAATGTCCATTGATAGACAAATGAATAAAGAAAATTTGGTGTGTGTGTGCACATGTGCACACACACAATGAATATTAATTCAACTTTAAAAAAGGAAATCCTTTCATATGCTACAACTTGGATGAAGCTTAAGGACATTATGCTAAGTGAAATAAGCTAGTCACAAAAAGACAATATGTGATTCCACTTATATGAAGTACCCACAGTAGTCATACTCTTAGAAACAAAGTAGAATGGTGGTTGCCAGGAGCTGGGGAAAGAGGGAGAGGGGAGTTACTGTTCACTGGGTGTTGAGTTTCAGTTTTGCAAGACAAAACTCATCTATTCAAGCTGTTGCACAATAATATGCATATAGTCAACACTACTGTACTTGCACACTTAAAAATGGTTAAAATGGTAAGTTTTATGTTATGTGTGTTTTTTTTACCACAATCAAAAAAAGTGATTGCTTTTTTTAAATGTCACCTTGAGTGGTGGTAGAAAGTTAAAAATTCCACATACATTTTTGCGGAAGATAGTGGATTTGGCTTGGGCTATGTTAAATTTGTATTTATTGTGGAAATGTTTGTTAGGGAATAGAATATTGCAGTTTGAAGTTCAGAAGATTGGAAGTTGTTGCTTTGTAAGTGATAACTGGAGTCATGCCACCTTGAAGGAGTTATGCAAAGAGAAGAGAAAGGGTTATTGTCAGGCTCCTGGGAAACGCCAACATGTAAACTGTTGGCAGGCAAAGGAAGAGGAGCAAGTAAAGGAAACTGGGACATGCCCAGGCAGCCGGGGTGAGAGCCAGATAGGTGTGTGGGGTGCCTTGAGGAAATAGTCCTTCACAGGGCGGGTCAGCAGTGTTTGGTGCTGCTAAGATGGTGACCTTGATGAGCAGTGTTCAGTGGCCAGGATGTTTTCTTCCAAATTTTTACTATGACTCAAACAATGGGAAGTGTCAAGATGAAGCACACGTGCCCTTACACACATTTATCTGAAACAGATTTCTCAAAATAGTATTGTCATAACTATGCACAATCTACCGCAATATATTCTGTTCTGTTTCATTTTTTTAAAAATATGCTGAGTATGAAGCATTCAATTGATCACATGACTTTCCTAGTGCATCTTAACCTGCAGATCGAAAAACTCTGATCTATTAGGTTGGTGCAAAAGTAATTGAAGTTTTTGCAATTATTTTTAACCTTTTAAACTGCAGTTATTTTTGCACCAACCTAATATGTCGGCATTGAAGGCTGGCTAGGATGATATTTAAGAGTTGGATTGGAGATAAAGAGTTGGATTGTACTAGTGATCAAAGTCTTTGATGAATGAGAGGGAATAAATGATCAGGATGTAAGTAGTTGACAACAACAAGGAGGTGACAAAGGAAACATTTTTATGGGAGGGAAGTAATATGGTGAAAGGGTCCAAAGGGAATTAGGAGAATATTCCCCTCCAATAGATCCAGCCAATAGATCCAGCAAGTATATTCTCCTTGCTGAGGCTTTTAACTCAAGATCTAAGACCATGAACCCATAGAAACCAGGCAGAATTTCACCTACTCTACACATTTTTCTGGGAGCAGGTCCATGACCATTGTTGGCAAGTGAGTGTGCTGGGGAGAGAGTTCATTTGGAAGTGATTACTGCCATGACTTCTAAAAAAATGTGCTTGGTTGCAACACACCTTTGTAATGTTTCTTGGCTGAATTTGTCATATATCTACCTACTCAAACTTTTCAAACTCATTTCTCATGTTTTAACATTGTAATCCATGTTTATTCTTATTTTAGCAAGGAACTAGCTTCAGCTGAGCAAAATAAAAATCATATAAATAATGAGCTAAAAAGGAAGGAAGAACAGTTGTCCAATTATGAAGATAAGCTGTTTGATGTTTGTGGTAGCCAGGATTTCGAAAGTGATTTAGACAGACTTAAAGAAGAAATTGAAAAGTCCTCAAAACAACGAGGTAAGTTACCTGCTTTATATTATCAAGGCACTGTGACACTTTTGAACTTTCATGAACAGGTACCTAGTAAGAATGGGAGATTTAAAAACTTGGTTCTGGAGCCAGATGGCTTAAGTTGTAGTCCCGGTTCAACAACTTACTTGTGTAACTGCAAATTATCTAAACCTTTCTATACGTCAGATTCACCATCTGAAGACGTAATTACCTACCACCTAGGCTGTCAGGGAGGAGTAAATGAGATTATGGAAGTAAAGCTCTTAGAGCAGTTTCTGGCACATAATAAGCTCTAACATTTTGTTATACTTTTTGTGTTACCAGAAAATAATTTGTACAAAGTCTGAATGTATTATGCCCTTTGGAAGAATATTTACATATCAGAGAATTTTAATTTCTTTCATAATGTATTTATAAAGCAAAAAGAATGTTGTATATTTACAGAAGATGATGTAACCATATTGACAAAATTACATTTTATATTCTTCTCACTGGAAATATATATTTATTTTCTTAAAATAGCCATGCTGGCTGGAGCCACAGCAGTTTACTCCCAATTCATTACTCAGCTAACGGATGACAATCAGTCCTGTTGCCCCGTCTGTCAGAGAGTATTTCAGACAGAAGCTGAATTACAAGAAGTCATCAGTGATTTGCAATCTAAGCTGAGGCTTGCTCCAGATAAACTCAAGTCAACAGAATCAGATCTAAAGAAAAAAGAGAAACGGCGTGATGAAATGCTGGGGCTTGTGCCCATGAGGTGAGAATAGGGGCTTATCATTACCGCACACATAGCAGCAACAGCCGCAGCAGATGCCCATCCGATGGCTGACATATGGCGGGGACCAGTAAGTACGTCTTGAATGAATAAAAGTGCAAGTCAGGATTCTGAGCCAGTATGCCCCATCTCATGTTACTTATATGATAAGAAATAATTCTTTTGTTTAAAGGCAAGTTTACCTCTGAATCTAGTCATAGGGCAGATACAATCTGTGTGTGTGTGTATTTAATTCCTGAGACTTGGCTAGGGCAAAAATTTTGACAGATTTAGAACTTTTTGCTGATGTAACTTTCAAAACCCAGCAAAAGAGTTAAAGTACAGAAAAGCTCACCAGGAGACAAATTTTAAACTATATTATGTCTTTTGCACTTTCAAAAAGAATGAATCATAGATTATTTCTGTTGTATATTTTTCACTTGCATTTATAAGAAATTCAGACAATGGTCTATTTATAAATAAAATAGAATCAGAAAGTATGTGATGCTTGCCTTGGTGCCTCCCAAGAACAAAGCACAGAGCTGGTCGCAGAGACAGACCAGTAAGACCTGACCCTCAAGGAGCTGACTGTCTAAGAAAGGAGATAAGCTCTCAGAATTAGACGTTTAGAAAGCTGGGCTTAATAAAGTACTTAAAGAATGCGTTTATTGGAACCAATTAAGTACTTTATTAAGAACAGAGAAGCCAGTGGACTATGGAATAAAGAATAGGATTTTGAGAACAAGGTAGGAAGGGGAATGTAAACCATAGGGAAGTTGGTTCAACTCAGTTAAGAGAAGAAAAGGGGAGAAGGAAACAAGAGCAATGACTATAAAGGGAAGGAGAGTATGACCTATACAGCAATAGAGGTAGTTTCTGGAGTTTGGGGAGTTATTTGTAAGGGATTGATTCCCGTAAATTGGGAAGACAGGATTGTACTATATTCAGGCCTAGTTACAACTCTGACTGATAGGTGATGAGTAGCCCATTCTGAGGGATTTAATCAGAGGTGTGTTTTAGGAAAATTAATGTTAATGTATCGAATGGATAAGACTGAGAAAAACTCTAGAAGCAGAAAAACCAAGAGGGTATGTTATCCTGGAAAACCAAACAGGAGTTTCAGGAAAAGTAGGAAAGGCCTAAGGTGTGCTTTGTGGTAGCCAGCCTCCAAGATGGGCCCCACTGATCCCTACTTCCTTGTACATATAGTTTTGTATAGTCTTCATGTTCCAGGATTGGTCTGTGTAACCAATAAAATACAACAGAAGTGATAGCATGTCCCTCTGGGATTAGGTTACATAAGGCACTAAGGCTTCCTGCTCTCCTCTTCTCTTCTCTTGGATCTGGGGGAAGCCGGCTGCCATGTGAGCAGCCCTGTGGAGGGCCCCAGTTGGTGAGGACCTGAGGCCTTGGAACAGCCATGTGAGGGAGTGTGCCGTCTGGAATCAGATTCTGCAGCACTTAGGCCATGAGGTGACTGCAGCTTCAACAAGACACCTGAGTCAAAAGTACCCAGATACCTCTTCTGATTCTCACATCTTGATTCTCACATCTGTGAGAAATAAGTACTGTTGTTTTAAGCTGCTAAGTTGTAGGCTATTTTGTTCTGCAACAATAGATAACTAATATCATCATCAAGGGTGAAAATCAAATAATTGGGGCTATAGAAAGATGATAAGGAGACAAAAGCGTAGTATGAAAATGAAAAGGAAGGAGTCAAGCAATATCTTAAAAAATAAAAGATCAAATAAAAGATAAAATTTAAAGTTGGTAGAAAGTGCACGTTGAGGAAATGTGAGCTTAGTTTTGTAATAGTGATATATTTTAAATAGCAGAAATCAACTCTGTATTATATTTTGGGACACTTGCTGTCGCAGCTCCCCTTGTTTATTCATTGTTGTACCTCCATAATTCCTTGTGTATTTTAACTTTGGTGTCTATTTGCTGAATGAACAAGAACTGTAATATCTGGTCCAGTTAGTTATTGCTGTGTAACAAACCTCCTTAAAACTTAGTGCCTCCCAACAACGATTTATTATGATTTTTCAGGGTTCTGTGGAATGATTGGGCTTAGCTAGGTGGTTCTCACTTGGGGTCTTTCACGTGGTGGCAGTTAGATGTTGGCTGCAGTCCTCTCCAGGCTCTCCTGGGCTGGACATTCACGATGGCTTGGTCACGTGGCTGGCAGTGGTGCTGACTGTTGGCTGAGAGCCCAGCTGGAGCTGTCAAACAGAATGTCTGCACATGGCCTCCACATGTGTCATGGGCTTTGGGCAGCATAGTGGCTGCGTTACCAAAGGAAGTATCCTACGAGCAAGTATTCCAAGACACAGGAAAGAGAAGCTGCAAGTCTCTTAAGGCTTGGGCGCAGAAACTGGCACATTGTTACTTCTGCTGTTTTCTGTTGGTCAGAGTAGTCACAGAGCCTGCCAAGATTCAATGGGAGGACAGACTTTACCTCTCGATGGGCAGCGTGGCAAAGTATTTGTGGCTAACTTTAACCCACATAGTACCCCAATATCTGGAGTGGCACCTGTGTACCGTTCTGGTCACCACACATAAAATAAGATGACCTGAAGTTTAAAAATTAAATATGTAGTCTGTTAGGTGATGATCGGTGCCGTGGGGAAAAATACAGGGTAAGGGAATAGACAGTACCTGAGGGATGATAGGAGGGGAGTAACTGATGAAGGTGGCATTTGAGCAGAGATCTAAGAAGTGAGGGAGCCTGCCATGCAGCTTCCAGGAGAAGAGCATTCCAGGTGGTGCAGAATCCCTCAGGCATGTTGGACCTGACGGCCAAAGGAGAAAATGGCTAAGGATGAGCTCAGAGCGGTAGTAAGGAGACAAATTTTGCTTATCCTCTTTGAGGAAACTAATACTTTCATTTAAAGCCCCAAACTTACCAACACTTAATATATGTGTAAGACCACCATCATGAGTAAAATGTCAGATAAAACTATACCTGTTTATATTTTACTTAGTAATAACTCAGGTTCATTTATTATAACACCTCATTTAAATAAAAACTCAACTAATGTTTTTCCCCATTTCTCCCAAAGGTTTTTTCAGTACTATATCTGTGTTGGTCTCTTTTACTAAAATCCCCCTGGAAAAGAAATGCTGTTACAAAAATAGGTGAATTGAGTTTTCTGAAAATTTTGAAAAAACAGAGAACTCTACTAGGTCTCAGTAGCCCATTCTCAGGATGTACCTTTACTTTTTCTTAGAATAATTAATTTTTAACATCTTAGGTAATGATCAAAAAAGAAGACACCAAAACCTGGTCCACATCGATAAGGGTTTTTTTGTATGTGCATGTGAAAATGTAAAACTAAGATTCAAACTGGGAATGGATGCCTGTAGTTCTCCACAAAGATATCCCCAGTGAAGTTAATGCTTGACTGTCGTTTGGCTATCATAGCTGGGTCACTTTTTAGGTTCTGCGCACATAATGTAAGACTAACTTGTGGTCTGTGATCACAGCATTTAGGAAGTGACGAGAGCATGGAGTTACCCATAATCGCATGCCTTCAGATTTACTTGGAATTTTTTTCATTTCTGTGGTGCAAAAAATTATAGGTCTTCTATTGTCACAAATCAATTCAGGTTGGCATTTTTTTTAGTCATAGTATAGACTTTTTAAAAAACATTAACTCAATAGCAGTAGGCAAGAGCTAACCCTTGAGTTTCTAGTTTTTCCCTTAGTTTATTATACGACTCCCATTAGAAACCAATTCAATTTATTATACTAATTTAACTTTAATTAAGAATTTGGAATTTTTCTGAAATAAATTTGATACTTTTTAAAAGATAAAATACAAGTTTTATTGTTTTAGAGGTGTCAGCAACTTCGTCAATTATGTAAATGTCTAATCACTGTGTTGTGCACCTGAAACTAATATTTTATGTGACCTATCATTGAAAAAAAATTTTTAAAGGACACTAAGCCAGGGAAAGAAGAAACTGTATGAGCAAGACAATGCTCAAGTGCTAAGTTGGGTGGTAATGAAGTGAGTGTACATATTCAGAGAAGGAAGAGACAAGTAAAAGCTGGTTCTGAGAGGAGACGTCCTAGGAAGAGGGACTAGACTGCTTTGAAGATTGGGTGGGATTTGATAAGCTTCCGGGAAGGCACTGTGTTCTAGTATCAGGGAATAGCTCTGTTCCATAGGCCCAGTTCATCGCAGACATCTTGAATTTAGAAGGCAAAGTGGAAAAAATTCTCCCTAGTTAGCCCTATTGGGCTGCCAAGATTTAAGACAAATGTTTTTAGTGTGAATTTTGTCTACTCTTATTATTTCTCTACTTAACCATAAAAGGGTTGTTTAATAAAATAATGAGAACAAACATATATATAGTACCTGTCATATTAGCTAGAATAGCAGCAGTAAACTGAGTTAATAGTTTTTGTACCGTAAACCCCATTGTAGCATTTGGCTGTATGGTTTCCTTCCTTCTTTCCATCACTTTTTTTACTTTTTACTTTGAAAAAAATTTTAGACTTACAGAAAATTACAAAAACAGTACAGAGAATTCACACATAATCTTTCACCTAACTTCTGATGATCACAATTTATGTAACTATAATACAGTTATCAAGAAATTAACATTGGCAGAATGCTATTAACTAAACTACAGACCATATTTGAATTTCAGCAGTCTGTTCATAAATGTCTTTTTTTTGTTTCAGGACCCAATCCAGAATCCCACACTGCATCTAGTTATTATCTCTCATTAGGCTCCTGCAGTCTGTAACAGTTCTTCAGTCTTTGTTTTTCATCATCTTGACACTTTTGATGAGTGTTGTCAGTTAATTTGTAGAATATAGCTGTTTGTCAAACAACATAGTAATAATTGTTATGAGCAACAAGTACCAGTGGATACTAAAATCAGTGGGCAAAAGTTTGAGGAGAAACAGGATAGTTACATAGTTTCAATTGATATATCTCTTAAGATGTTTGTTAATTACAAAAAGAAAAATAGTAACTTTATAATGGATAAATCTGGTTGACACCATCTTAACCAAGAGAGTGAGTTTAACATCTCCAGTAATAAGACATACTGACATCATGTACCCATTGATATGATGCCCTGAGAAGGTTACAGTATCGCTTTTGTGATATTATTGCCAAAAATATATAACCTCAGTCTGTTGAGAAAACAATACATAACTTAATTTTTAACTGTGTTTTCTATTTAGGCAAAGCATAATTGATTTGAAAGAGAAGGAAATACCAGAATTAAGAAACAAACTGCAGAATGTCAATAGAGACATACAGCGCCTAAAGAATGACATAGAAGAACAGGAAACACTCTTGGGTACAATAATGCCTGAAGAAGAAAGTGCTAAAGTGTGTCTGACAGATGTTACAATTATGGAGAGGTTCCAGGTAAGTTTATTATAGTTTGAGGTAGAATAAAACTTGTTTCATGGTGGTTTGAATGTGAAGTGTGAGAGTGTTAAGAACAGTAGCCACTATTCAGGCACCGATTGTGTTTAGAGTTCCCCATCCTAAATTATTCATAAATTATGAGAAATTAGTAGTCCTGTTTGTTTTCATTTTTAGTCTGCTTGCTTTTGCTTACATCATTGAAATTATTAAAAATTAACTTCATTTTCATCCTGTTAAACTTTGTTCAAATTGATCTGAAAGCAGTTGTAAATTTAGATTAAAAAATAATAGCAATTAATTTTTAAAGATTTTTGAATAATGATAATGTAGTAAGTTTCTTAAAGGAAATAACTGTTTTATTCTTAAGATGGAACTTAAAGACGTTGAAAGAAAAATTGCACAACAAGCAGCTAAACTACAAGGATTAGACTTGGATAGAACTGTTCAACAAGTAAACCAGGAAAAACAAGAAAAACAGCACAAATTAGATACAGGTAATACAGTCTATTTCCTCATGTTCCCATTAAAGACATCAACACTTCCAGCATATGCTTGTTACCATAAATTTTACACCTAAAAAATTTTACACCTGTTCCATAGGCCCAGTTCATCGCAGACATCTTGAATTTAGATGTTATATAGACATGGATGTTATATAGACACCTGTTATATAGACACCTGTTATATAGACATGGAACTTGCCTTTCTTCCTTCCAGCCTACAGTGTATGCACACTCTTTTCTCAGACGCATCGCTATTTCTCAGTTTCCTCACTTTGCACAACACATTTTGAATGACGAGTATCAAATGAGCTGTTCTCTTTCTCAATCATACCTGCCCTGTGCTCATTTGATACTCATCATCCAGGAGAGGACAGGGAGCTGGTTTGGGGGCTACAGGAGTTCTTGTGGCACTTTTGTTGCAGTGGGTGGGACCCATGGAAACCAGCCTTTGTGGATTCCATAGACCTATAAAACTGGAAGGATGCTGCTCATAGCGTTTTCTGTACCCTCACATTAATCACTGTGTCAATACATTTTTCTGTAGTTTCCAGTAAGATTGAATTGAATCGTAAGCTTATACAGGACCAGCAGGAACAGATTCAGCACCTAAAAAGTGTCACAAATGAACTCAAATCTGAGAAACTTCAGATATCCACTAATTTACAACGTCGTCAGCAACTGGAGGAGCAGTCTGTGGAATTATCCACTGAAGTTCAGTCCTTACACAGAGAGATAAAGGTAAGAATATTCGTACATGTTTGTTTTTAAAATTAGTTCAAATGTATGAAATGCTCCTTAGTATTGTAGTGATTAGAATTATAGTTATTGTAAGGATAAAATGAAAATGGTATAATAGTTCTTTGTGTGGCTCCTGGGTGACAGAGCTTGTACTAACAGGTAGAGATTTCTGGGAGAAGGATTTTGGTCATAATAAAGAAGCACTGGCTGCCTGGTTAATTTAGCAGTGAACTCCCTGTTATTGGAGGTGGTGGCTAACTCTATATAAGGATTTTTGCTTGTATGGGAGCTTTGTCTTATTTACACATTCTATATACACGTCAGACACTGCCTCTCAGTCATAGCACCTTTTCTGTTTGATTCCAGATGTAGTCTTGGAATCCTTCCCAAAACAGTGAATAGGCACTTAGTTGCCACATGGAATGGAACCCGTTTGGAATCCCTCATCTAGATTAATCCAATTACATTTTTGAACAGTTTTAGAAACAACAATCTTACCTAGGTTTTCATAATTATATACATTCAGTAAGCACTAAATATATTATTGAATCTACAGTTACTATAAATGTTCTTAAGTATTTTTAGATTACAAAGTATCAGAGGCTTAGAGTATGATATGAAATAATACTACCTTACATTTGTATAATTTTTTAGTGTTTATAAAACACTTTGACAGTAAGTCTCAGTAACCCTGTTGAGATATGTGACTAAATCCCCTTTTACAGAAAAAAAAATTGAGACTTTTAGATGTCCCGTGCGTGACTTGCTCAAGTTCACACAGCTAAGTAAGAAGCAGGGTTAATTTCAGATACTAGGTCTTCTGACATCTAATACATTTGACTTCGCACTACCCCATTCACTTCCCAAAACGATAAAATACACCTGCATTGAAGTAATACTAAATATTCTTTTCTACCTTTGTGGATTCATTAGATATTTCAGGTTCTTAAAATGCTTGAGCATTAGTGTTTTGAACAGTGGCTATCATATAATACGCTGTAGAGATATTACAAGGCTAAATAATGCAGACTTCTGATTAGTAAACTAGTTTGTCACTTAAAAGCCCCTTTCCTTCCAACTTTGGTGTGTACACATCAATATCATTGTGTACTAGTACATTTTTCTTACCATAAAATACTAGTTGGTCTTAGCAAACTAAGCTTAAGGACAATAGTGTCCTTCACAG
The DNA here is from genome assembly GCF_964194185.1 of Rhinolophus hipposideros. NCBI lineage: Eukaryota > Metazoa > Chordata > Mammalia > Chiroptera > Rhinolophidae > Rhinolophus > Rhinolophus hipposideros. Next base: position 9,742,773 of record NC_138069.1, read on the forward strand.
TCATATTCCCCCCTATAAAAGAGAGGTATGGAGTGAATGAGCTTCCTTGTTCTTTGGTCACACAGACTGGGCCCCTGCAAACTCATAAAAACTTATACCTGAAGCCACATGCTCATATAATTGGGAGCACATGGTGTAGATTAAGAATTGAGACAGTGGCTGAGGCAGTATAGCGTGATGGCTCAGGGAGAGATTGGGGAGCTGGATGGGATTTAAATCCTGGCTCTTTTATTTACTGGCTATTGTGACTGGACAGATATTTGTATGCCTGTTTGCTCATCTGAACTGTGGGATGAAAGTAATGGTACCTTCCTTGTAGGGTTGTTGGAAGAAGCAAATGAGTTGATTTTTAAACCCTGGCACATAGGAAAGTGCTTTTATGACTGTAAAATCTTGATATCCGAAATAAGATAATGGAATGTATATAAGCCTTTGTTTTTTACATTTTTAGGATGCTAAAGAGCAGGTAGGCCCTTTGGAAACAACACTGGAAAAGTTCCAGCAAGAAAAAGAAGAATTAATCTCCAAAAAAAATACAAGCAACAAAGTAACACAGGATAAAGTAAGATCATTTATATGTTTCTTACCAAATATATATACTAACATTATGTTCAGAGCACCATGTTGGACACCATTATTTCACATGAAATTAAAAACATGATAAGATACAGTACTCTTAGATTTGTGATATAATCTTGACCTTAAAAATTCTTGTTAAAATAAGGATTAAACTTAGTTAAAATAAGGATTAAATTTAGGATTAAACCTAAAATAGAAGTTGAGACTGTTTAATCCAATCCCATAGGTTATAAAGGGAATTGTCTGAGATCATAAAAGTTGCTGATGATGAAAACTATAACCCAAGGCTCCTAACTTCCAAGCCAGTGCTTTACTGTGCTATCCTAATTAAGTTTTTGTTACTTAAATATATTTCCTTGGAAATAAATCTTAAATGCCCTGGTCTTCAACCAGTCTATATTTAATAAATATTTTTCTACAGATGAATGATATTAAAGAGAAGGTTAAAAATATTCATGCTTATGTGAAAAACATTGAGAATTACATTCAAGATGGGAAAGACGACTATAAGAAGGTAATTAAGAACTTAAAACTATTTATTTGTTTATATTTTTATTTCTTGTGCTTAAAGAATTTTCTTCTTTGTAGCAAAAAGAAACTGAACTTAATAAAGTAATACTTCAACTAAGTGAATGTGAGCAACACAAAGAAAAGATAAATAAGGAAATGGGAATCATGAGGCAAGATATCGATACACAGAAGGTAGGTCTTTTTGGTTCATGGCTTTTGGTATCACTTAGACCAATAATATTCTTCATTTTGTACTTTCATTTTCAATAGGTCCATTAAGTAGAAATGCAAATAATAGATAAAATCAATTCTAATAACATATTCTTTTCTTCTTTTTTATTTTATTTTTATTTTCAATAAAAGATCTACTGGTAAAAATTTAAACATAAAAGCCTACAATTAAAAGTCTCCCTCCCTTTCTGCTAATTTCAGTCTCACTTCTAGACGTCATTACTGTTACAGCTTTTTGTTTGTTATTAAAGAGTTTCTTATTCATATACCAGCAGATAGGTAATATATGTGTGTGTGTTGGTATGTTTACTTTTACAGTTGAGTTCATACCACTCATATTCTGCACCTTGCTTTTTTCACTTGCAATTTGAGTTTACCTATCAACTCAATTCAGATTCATAATATTCTTTTTAATGATTATAAAATATTCCATAACTTACTTATATGTAACTTACTTGTATGTACCATATAACTTAGTTATATGTATCATAACTTACTTGATTACTTTTTTCCTTATTGCAAACTGTGGCAGTAAATATCCTACATATATCTATTTTTTCTTACATATTTTTATATAGGATAAATTACACAAAACAGGGATTGAGGTATAATAATACATTTTTAAAAGTTGTCTGTAGGTAAAATATATATTAAATCATCTTTTAGTTGATTCCTCTCATTTATTTTTACGTATTAAATTGATTTCCATAATATAATTAAAATCATATTGAAAAACTATCTTCAACATGCCTTATGCTAGCTTGATAGTTAATATACCTTTAAAAACTACGGTTGATCCTTGAACAATGCAGGGGTTGGTGCCAATGCCCTCTACACAGTCAAAAATTCGTGTATAACTTTTGACTCCCCCAAAACTTAGTTGACCCTCAGTATCTGTGGAGGATTGGTCCAGAAACCCTCTCCCTCCTCCTCCACACAGCCACCAGAATCTGAGGATGTTCAAATCTCCTGTATAAAATGGTATAGATCAGTGCATACAGTTGACCCTCTGCATTTTTACCCTCTGGGAAAAATCTGCATATAAGTGTGCGGTTCAGACCCGTGTTGTTCAAGTGTCAACTGTATACCATTTCTCTGTTCCTGCTGTTTTAAACAAAATTTGCTATTTGAATGCTTTAATCACTTGGTTATAAGTGGTTGTTAAATTCTCTGAAGATTAGCCACATCAGCTTTTTACAGGATCTCTGACTGTAGTGCCAGGAATTTCAAATATATGGATATGAGTCAAAGGTAAATCAAATCTCTGCCGTCTAATATATGCTGAATATATAAATTTATGAAGCACATATAACAAAATATTTAGTTATCACTAGCTTATATGTGGGTTCCCTATGTAAAATCATTATCTATAAATCAGTAATATCTCTCCATATACGTGTACTAAGATGAGTAAGATTTACCAATCTGTGGTCCTTTTCATGTTGATGTTCTAAACTTAGAGGCTCTGACTGTATTAGTTTACTTCTGTAACCTACTTTGTTCCAGAAATCATTTAGTAAGTTACAGACATAGAGCAACGCCAAATAACATTTTAAATTAATGGGAAAATGAGACAAGGAGAGCAGTTAAGTACAACAAATCCTTGAATAACAGTGTTTCATTATAATGTTGATGACATACCTAGGAACTTAACCAGTGATATATCATTTAACCAACCTATATACTAAAATTGGTTTTGTTATATATCATTTAACTTAAAGTTGCAGAACCTATTGACAACGAGTGAAAACTTATTGTATATAAAATGTAGGCCGTGAAATCTGATATGCTTGCTAAAGATTCTAGTAGTCATATGAAGAAAGGAAGTTACGATTAGTTAAGGTTCACATTGTCTCAAAGCTAAAAGGAAACCAGTTCCCTGTACTGAGAGCAGAGAAAAATGTCTTCATAGGCAGTCACAGAAAGAAGACACTATAGATTAATAAAAACTATGTCTTCAACAACTTCATGGGGCTATTTTTTTAAAGTGTGTTTTAGGATCTTTATCATCCGTTGATGAGGTTCCATAGAGGGTGGTGTAACTGAAGTCTAAAATAAATGTTAGAATATTTAGAGAGCAAAGGTTAGATAGGGGCACTCATCACAAATATCTGTTTTTTCCCGCTTCTAAGAACTTAACCAAGAAAATGTAAAACACACGTTCTCATAAAAACTCATATAAGAATGTTCATAGCAACATTATTCATAATAGTCAAAATAATGATAACCCAAATGGTTATCAACTAATGAATGGATAAACAAAGTGTGGTATATCATATGTATTAGGGTTTTCAAGATAAAACAAACAACAGGACATTGGTGAATGAATGAATGTGTGTGTGTGTATACACACACATATATATATATAAATAAGGAATTGGCTCACATGATTGTGAAGGCTGAGAAGTCCTAAGATCTGTCGTTGGAAAGCTGAAGACTCAGGAGGAGACAGCTGATGTTATAGTTCCTGTCTGAATCTGAAGGCCTGAGAACCAGGAGAGCCAGTAGGCCAAAGAACAGCTGAGGTTTCAATTTGAGTCCAAAGGCAGGCAAAGACCACTGTCCCAGTTCACACAGTCAGGCAAGAGTTACCTCTTACTCAGCTTTTTTATTATAGTCAGTGATAGGTCTGCTGGTAAAAGAACACGCATGGTCAGGCAAGTTAAGAAAGTTTTTATTGTAAGACAGAAAAGTGTATCAGACTGAGCAAAGACCGCTATAATCTGGGCTGCATGCCTAAAGGAGACTTGCAGCCCTGAGGAGGTGAAGAGGGTTATATAGGGGCTGTGCTGACAGGGTAGCATTGTTTGAACAGAAAATGCTGACTGCCTGCAAGCCAGTAGCTGTTTTGTGGCGTTTTCTGTTATTGCAGATTTGGCTCTGTCTGTAGGGGCAGGCCAACAGACATTTTGTTGTTTGCTTGCAGACATAGCTCTGTCTGTAAGTCAAGGTCTCTGAGACCTAACATTCAGAGACATAACAGTCAGGTTTTCAATTGTTTAGATGAGGCCCACCCACATTAGGGAGGGCAAACTGCTTTATTCAGTCCTAAGTTCAAATGTTAAACTTACCCAGAAACACCCTCAAAGACACTCAGAATGTTTGCCCAAATGTCTAGGCATCCTATGGCCCAGTCAAACTGACCCATAAAATTTATCCAGCCATAAAAAGAAAATATTGATATACACTATAACATGGACAAACCTTGAAAATATTGTGCTAAGTGAAAGAAGCCAATCACAAAAGACCACATAGTGTATGATTATATGAAATGTACAGAATAGGCAAATCAGAAAGCAGATTAGTGTTGCCAGGAACTGGAGAGAAGGAAGAGAAGAGATTAGAGAGTGACTGCTAATGGGTATGGTGTTTCTTTTGGGGGTGATAAAATGTTCTGGAATTAGTGGTGATGGCTGCACAACCTTATGAATATACTAAAACCACTGAATTGTATACTGTAAAGTGTTGAATTTTATTGTATATGAATTACATCTCAATTTTTTTAAAAAATCACCTGGATTATTAAAAATACACATTTATGTCTCTATTCCAGACCAGAAAATCAGAATCTCTGAGGCATGGGCAGAGGCATTAATACTTTAAAGGGTTTTGATGTGTATCCATAACTATTAATAACTGAGCTAGAGTGCTGCATAGCTTTTAGACAATCCTCTATAAAAGGCATTTTTCCCAACCAGACTTTTGGTGGATATTGGACTGTGGTCTATTCAGTGTATTGCTCCATCATAAGTACCTAGAATACAGCTAATTTTTATGTTTCCTTTAGGTGGCCAGCTACATGCATTAACTGTCATCTGAGCTGGATGATAGGGATTACTATTTAAGAGTTGAGGAGCCTAGCAATAGCTTATGTACATGATGACACCCTACCAAATTTAGTCCACAGAAAAAATTTTTGGAAGTTTAATAATCTGCCTCCCTCATTTTTCAGATGAAGAGAACTGGAGATGACCTAATTTATTACCCAAAGTAAAAAAAAAAAATAGTAACAGAGGTAGAACTTGAACCTACATTGTCAAATGCTAGTATAATAGGAAAACATACTATATAGAAAAACTGGTGTACTATAACTGCAGCTGGTTTTCCTGCCTTTTTCTGATAATTTATAGAATATACAAGGTCTGACAATTAAGTTCATGAACTTACTGCAACAATATCAGAGGGATAATTCCTTTTTTGATATCAGAGGGATTATTCATTATGAATTTGTACCATCTGGATAAACAGTTAACCAAGTTTACTATTTGGAAATGCTGGAAAGGTTGCGTGAAAAAGTTAGATGACCTGAACTTTTTGCCAACAATTCATGGTTCATGCATCACGATAATGCACCAGCTCATATAACACTGTCTGTTAGGGAGTTTTTAGCCAGTAAACAAATCACCGTATTGGAACACCCTCCCTACTCACCTGATCTGGCTCCCAGTGACCTTTCTTTACCAGAAGATAAAGGAAATATTGAAAGGAAGACATTTGGATGACATTCAGGACATCAAGGGCAATATGATGACAGCTCTGATAGCCATTCCAGAAAAAGAGTTCCAAAATTGCTTTGAAGGGTGGACTAGGCGCTGGCATGGGTGTGTAGCTTCCCAAGGGGAGTACTTCGAAGGAGACTGTAGTGATATTCAGCAATGAGGTATATAGCACTTTTTCTAGGATGAATCCGTGAACTTAATTGTACGACCTGGTAACTGGAATTCTCACTTCTTAAAGTATAAGGACAGACTTGACCCAAAAGTCTTTCACTAGCAATTACTGAGCTAGGCACTGTGCTGATTACTTTACACACATTAACTCAGTCTTCTATATGATAGGTGGTATTTGGTATATGATATTTGGTATTTGGTATATTATCACCATGTTACACTTAAATTGAGGCTCAGAGAATTTAGTTTGTCCAAAGTCATCCAGTTTGAAAGTCATAACCCTGAGATTTGAGCCTAGGGGTACCTGACTTCGAAGCCTGTGATCTTTAATATGCTATGTACTGTCTTTCAATATGAAAGTAAGAGCAATAGATGCTAACTTAAAAGAAATGCCTACCTTTTTGGTGACTATGCAGGTAAACACACCAGGAACACTATTTCATGCCAAAACTCAATTGCACCCAAAAATGTGATGTCCCTTTAGAGTTCTTTCATGATGACTGCCAATCAAGATGGTGGCATAGGGTAAACACTGGTTGCCTACTCCCATGACCACATCAAATTACAACACAACCATCATTGAGAACCTCCTGAAGACTAGATGAACAGAATTCCTATAACTAAAGGTATAAAGAAGAACTAACATTGAGACTAGCAAGAGGTGCAGAAACTCAGAACGGCAGTCCCACATCAACAGTGTAGTGATTAGAATCGGGAGGGATATCTCAGCTGCAGAGGTATCTCCTGAGGAGTGACAGGTCCCAACCTCACAGTGGGCTCCCCAACCCCACACTGGGCCCGCCATCCTGGAGCACCAGTGCCAGGAAGAGAAGTCCCCATAACATCTGGCTGTGAAAACCAGTGGGGATTGTGTCTGAGAAAGACAACTGGCTGCTAGAGAATTAAGCGATGCAGGTCTTAAAGGGTCCAGGCAGACTTAATTCGCTCATAAACTCACTCTGAGATTCAGCAAAGGCGCAGTAGTTCCAACAGTACCAGGGACCTACACGGAAGAATTATTGACTAGCTTCAGGACAAGGGCTGGAGGGACAGGAGTCAGGGCAGCTCACTCTAGGCACAGAGTACTACTGTTCCTTTATTGAACCCCACCACTGCCACCACCACCCAGCCAGCAGCCACAGGCAGGTGCCCAATGTGAGCTCTCCATTAACATGGCTAATACCATTCACCCCACCCTGGTGATTCCCTGAGATCTCACCCCACCCAATTCCTGCAGCCCACCCGAACCTCTTTCAGTGACTTTTCCACACAAGCAGACTGCCTTGAATCATGCTGCAGACTTTCCTGAAATCTCTCAAAGGTCCACAAACTTTAGATAAGCAACAGCTGTCCTCAGAATGTCCTGTACCTCTTGCTAAGTGGACCCAAGCCCGGCATTAGTGACAGCTGACCTCGGTTTGCAACATTCTCTCTCCCAGGTGCCTCCAAACCCTCCACAGGTGGCAGCCAACTGAAGATCACTTTAATGGCTCCAACCAGGGGCCTCCAGGCCAGGCACATGCAGCGACTGACCTTGGCCTGCACTGGAGCCTCTCCCAAGAGGTTCTAGAACCAACACACCTAGTGACCAGCTTCAGACCACACCAGAGCACCACCAAACACATGACATACCCAAAGAACTGACTGGCAGGCACCAGAGGTCTGCTGCAGTGAATCCTGCTCCATGGGGTCAGCGCTCACACAACAGCTCGTCCATTGTTGTGACAATCAGTCAGCTTGAGAGTCAGTTTCACCCACTGACATGCCAAGAGCAGTCAAAGCTCAACTATAACAGGAGGGCACACACAACCCACACAAGGGACACCCCCTGGAGTACCCTACTCAAGTGACCAGGGAGATTGTGCCCCACTGGGCCGCACAGGACACCTGCTACATAGGGCCACCCTACCAAAACTGGGAGATATAGCAGATCTACCTAATACATTGAAACAAACACAGGGAGTCAGCCAAAATGAGGAAGACAAACATGTCTCAGATGAAAGAACAAAACAAAACTCCAGAAAAAGAACTAAATGAAATGGAGACAAGCAAGTTACCAGATACAGAGTTCAAAACACTGGTTGTAAGGATGCTCAATGAACTTAGGGGAAGAATAGATTAACTCAGTGAGAAATTGAACAAAGAGATAGAAAACAAAAAAGAATTGTCAGAAATGAATAACACAATAAATGAAATGAAGAATACATTAGAGGGAATCAACCACAGATCAAATAAAGCAGAGGATCAAATCAGTGATCTGGTAGAGAAGGTAGCACAAAACACCCAATTAGAACAGCAAAAAGAATTTTAAAAATTAGAATAGTTTAAGGGACCTCTGGACAACATCACGTGTACTATTCACATGATAGGGGTACTGGAAGGAGAAGAGAGAGCAAGGGATAGAAAACATTGAAGAAATAATGACTGACAATTTCCCTAACCTGGAGAAGAAAATAAGCATACAAGTCTAGGAAGTGCAGAGAGTCCCAAACAAACCCAAAGAGGCCCACACCAAGACATATCATAATTAAAATATGAAAGGTTAAAGACAAAGAGAATCTTTGCCTTTTAAAATAGCAAGAGAAACGCAATTACCTACAAGGGAGCTCCCATAAGACTGTCAGCTGATTCTAAACAGACACTTTGTAGGTCTGAAGGGATTGGGATAAAATTGTCAAAGTAATGAAAAGGAAGGACCTACAACCAAGGTTGCTCTACACAGCCAGCTATCATTTAGAACCAAAGGAGAGAGAAAGAACTTCCCAAACAAAAAAAAAGATGAAAGAATTCATCACCACTAAACCAGTATTACAAAAAATGTTAGAGGGACTTCTTTAAGAAGAAAAGATAAAATATATGAATTAGAAAATATAAGAAAGGAAAAAATTCTCACTGACAAAGGCAAACACAGTAAAAGCAGTAGATCAACCAACTATAAATCTGGTACAAAGGTTAAAAGGCAAAAGTAGGAAGGTCATGTGTAATTACAACAATAAATTAAGGGATACATATACACACACAAAAGGAGCAAAAAATGACAAAAACAAACATGGAGGGCGTGAGTAAAAATTGTGACTTTAGTATGTGTTTGAACTTAAGCAACCATCAACTTAAAAGAGACTGCTATAAACATAGTTTGTTTATATGATGCACATCGTAACCATAAACCAAAAATTACAAGAGATATATCAGAAATAAAGAGAAAAGAAGCCAAACACAACACTATAGAAAGTCATCAACACACAAGAGAACGAGAATAAAGAATAGAGAAGAACTACAAAAACAATCAGAAGAAAAAAAGTCAACTATATACCTATCAATAATTATTTTGAATGTAAATGGATTAAATGCTCCAAACAAAAGACATAGGGTGGCTTAATGGATATAAAATAAGACTTGTACCTATGCTGCTTACGAAAGACTTACTTCAGATTGAAAAACACAGGCTGATAGTAAAGGGATGGAAAAGAGTATTTCATACAAATGAAAATGAAAAGCTGGAGTAGCAATGCTTATATCAGACAAAATAGAACAAAGACTATAACAATAGACAAAGACATTGCATAATGATAAAGGGATCCAACAAGAGGTTATATCTCTTGTAAACATTTATGCACCCAACATAGCAGCACCTTAATATATAAAGCAAATATTGACAGACTTAAAGGGAGCGATCCATAGAAATAGTAGGGGACTTTAACAGCCCATTGACATCAATGGATAGATCATCCAGACAGAAAATCAACAAGGAAACAGTAGCCTTAAATGACACATTAGACTAGATGGATTTAATTGATATTTTTAGAACATGTTACCCACAAGGAGCAGAATATACGTTCTTTTCAAGTACACATGAAACATTTTCCAGGATAGACCACATTAGCCCACAAAACAAGTCTCAATAAGAAGTTTGCAATCATATGAAGCATGTTTCTTTGATCCCAGTAAGACAAAACCAGTAATCAATTAGAAGAATAAAATAAAAACACACAAACACATGGAGGCTAAATAACATGCTTTAAACAATGAATGGGTTAACAATGATATCAAGGAAGAAATCAAAAGATACCTTGAGAGAAATGAAAATGAAAACACAATGACCCCAAATCTATGAGACATAACCAAAGAAGTTCTAAGTGGGAAATTTATAGTAATACAGGCCTTCCTCAAGATATAGGATAAATGTCCAATAAACAATTTAACCAACACCTAATGGAAATAGAAAAAGAACAAAGCCTAAACAGAGTGCAAGGGAGGAAATAATAAAGATCTGAGTGAAAATAAATGAAATAGAGTCTTGAACAATGGAAAAGATCAACAATAGCTGGTTCTTTAACAAGATATAAAAAAAGAATGTGATAAATCTTTAGCCAGACTCACCAGAAAAAGGTGAATAAATCAGAAGTGACAACCAACACCACAGAAATATAAAGGATTATAACGAATACTATGAACGATTATATACCAACAAATTGGACAACCTGGAAGAAATAGATAAATTGCTGGATACGTACAATTTTCCATGGCTAAATCAGGAAGAAAGAAACTGAACAGATTGAATACTACTAAGGAAATTGAATCAGTAATCTAAATACTCCCAACAATCAAAAGTCCTGAACTGAATAGGTGAATTGTACCAAATTTTTAAAGAAGAATTAATCCTATCTTTCTCAAACTATTCCAAAAAATTGAAGAGGAGGGAAGGCTCCCAAACTCATTTTATGAGGTCAGCATTACCGATAACAGAACCAGACAAGGACACGACAAAAAAACTTATAGGCCAATATCCCTGATAAACATAGATACAAAAACCCTCAACAAATATTAGCAAACCAAATTCAGCAACACATTAAAAACATCATACACCATGATTAAGTGGGATTTATTCCTGGGTTGCAAGGCTGGTTCAATATCCGCAAATCAACACAATACACCACATAAAGAAAATGAAGGTTAAAAATCGTGACGATATCAAGAGACGCAGAAAAAGCATTTGACAAAAATCCAACATCCATTTATGATTAAAAACTCAGCAAAGGGGATAGACGGAACATATCTCAATATAAAGGCCATATATGACACACCCACAGCTACCATCATACTCAACTGAGAAAAACTGAAAGCTTTTTCTTTAAGATCAGGAACAAGACAAGGATGTCCACTCTCACCACTCTTATTCAATATAACATAGGAAGTCCTAGCCACAGCATTCATACAAGAAAAATAAATAAAAGGCATCCAAATTGGAAAGCAAGAAGTAAAACTGTCATTATTTGCAGATGAAATGATACTTTGTAGAGAACCCTAAAGATTCCACCAAAAAACTATTGATAAATGTGGCAGGATACAAAATTAATATTCAATAACCACTTTTATTTTTATATACCAATAGTGAACTATCAGAAAGAAAATCCCATTTATAATTGTGTTTAAAAAAACCAGGAATAAATTTAACCAAAGAGGTAAAAGACCTGTACTCTGAAAACTGTAAGACACTGAAGATGATACAAATAAATGGAAGCATATATCACACTCATGTTGGAGGAATTAATATTGTTTAAAGGTCCATATTACCCATAGGAATCTACAGATTCAATGCAATCCCTGTCAAAATACCAATGGCATCTTTCACAGAACTAGAACAAATTATCCTAAAATTTGTATGAAACCATAAAAGACCCCAAATAGCCAAAGCAATTTGGAGAAAGAAGTTGGAGGTATCATGCTGCCTGATAGCAAACTGTACTACAAGGGTATAATAATCAAAACAGCATGGTACTGGCATAAAAACAGACACATAGATCAATGGAACAGAATAAACCCATGGCTGTCCTGTCAATTAATCTATGACAAAGAAAGCAAGAATATACAATGAGGTAAGGCAATCTATTCAGTAAATGGTGTTGGGAAAACTGGACAGATAACATGCAAAACAAAACCCCAAAAAACTTGTAACTAGACCACTTTCTCACACCATATGTGAGAATAAACTCAAAATGGATTAAAGACTTATATGTATAAGTTTCAAAACCAGAAAACATAGGCAATAAACTCTTTGCTATCACTCTTCGCAATATTTTTTTGGATATATCTCCTCTGGCAAAGGAAACAAAAGCAAAATTTAGCAAGAGGGATTACATTATACTAAAAAGGTTTTTGCACAACAAAGGAAACCATGAACAAAACGAAAAGACAGCTTACTGAATGGGAGAAGATATTTGCCAATGATAACATCCAATAAAGGGTTAATGTCCAAGAAATATAATGAACTCATACAACTTATTACCAAATAAACAATTCAGTTAAAAATAGAGGAACTGAAGAGACGTTTCTGCAAAGCAGACATACAGATCACCAATAAACATATGAAAAGATGCTCAACATCATTAATCATCTGGGAAATGCAAATTAAAACTACAATGAGATATCACCTCACACTTGTCAGAATGGCTATTATCAATAAATTAACAAACAACAAGTGTTGGTGAGGATGTGGAGAAAAGGGAACCCTCATGCAATGTTGGTGGGATTGCAAATTGGTACAGCCACTATGGAAAACAGTATGGAGGGTCCTGAAAAAATAAAAAATAGAACTATTATAAGATCTAGCAATTCCACTTTGGATATTTATCCAAAGAAATCTAAAAGATACATGCACCCCTATATTCATTGCAGCATTATTTACAATAATCGAGATATGGAATCAACCTAAATGTCCATCAATTAAAAAATGGATAAAGAAGATGTGGTACATATACCAATGGAATATTACTTGGCCATAACATAGAATGAAATCTTGCCATTTGTGACATCATGGATGGACCTAGAGGGTATTATACTAGGTGAAATATAGCAGACAAAGACAAAGACCATATGACTCATGTGGAATCCTAAAAGCAAAATAAATGAACAAACAAAACAGAACTCATAAATATGGAGAATAAATTGATGGTTGCCAGATCGGAGGGAGGTTGGAGAGATGGGTGGAAAAGGTGAAAGGATTAAATTGGCACTTAGAAAATAAGTCACAGGATGTACAGTACAGCATAGGGAATATAGACAATAATATTGTTTTAACTCTGTATGGTATCTGATGGGTCCTAGACTTATCAGAGTGATCACTTCGTAAGCACAGAAATGTCTATTCACTATGTTGTACACCTGAAAGTACGGTAATATAATATTGTATGTCAACTGTAATTGAAAAATAATTTATGAAAGGAGTTATTTCTTGCAATCATGAAAGCAAATTCCAGTGTTACATAATAGATAAAAGCAAGCAATAGCACATTCTCTTCTTCCTAATAAAGAAAAAGTACAAGGATAGTCCCTCATGGAAGAATTTTAGTTACAGCATCTGACATGGTACATCAGGTTGCTTTGGCAACAAAAGGATATTTACAACCATAGCGTGTTTCCCTGAAAATAAGACCTAGCCGGACAATCAGCTGTAATATGTCTTTTGGAGCAAAAATTAATGTAAGATCTGGTCTTATTTTACTATAAGACCGGGTCTTTCTAATATACTATATATAATATACAATAACTGGGTCTTATATTTTTGCTCCAAAAGACACATTAGAACTGATTGTCCGGTTAGGTCTTATTTTCGGGGGAAAACGGTATTATTTAACCCCCTTTAACTGCTTATAATGATGCCTTTAATAGATATGTCTATGTTTATGTTATTATTTCCAGTAAAACTGAAGGTGTCCTTAAATGCCAGTTAATAACAAAACAACCTCAAAATAGTGATTCATAGATGGGCAGGGTTGGATATGAACACCAAGCACATGTCTTGGCTTCCATTCTTCTCTCCCACCTCCCAAACCCTATTTCCCTGGTGACTCTGGCATTACTGTTGACAACAAGATATTGCCAAAGATCTGCCTCTCCCTCCACTTCCCACATGACTGAGTTTACCTCCTGGACAAGAGTTACTCCTAGCTCCATCTTTGAGAAGTCCTGACTTTGAACTTGTGATGAGTTTTCTATAATCAGGCTGCTTTTATGGACCAACCCAACATTGATTTTTCTCCAAATTTCAGAGTCAACTTACAAATTTTTTACTAATGTTTGTTTCTTGACAACATAGTCTATTATAATCAGCAGCAAACTACTGAAATAGTTGTGTTTGTGTTGCTGCTGCTGCTAAGTGATTAGGTCTGTTTTTAAGGACAAAACTACTCAATAAAAACAGCCAACTTCTAAAATTTTAAATTCAATGGCCAGAAAAGTGTCATCAAGTACATAGGTATATACTATTTTGTGGCACTTTTTATTGCCTTGTATGATTATTATTTGTCAGCTTGGATGTAAAGACCTTATCTCACATACTTAAAACAGTATCTAAGTATTGGCACACATTAGGAAACAGAAGTAGGCAAAAAAATTAGGCGGAAACTTTGATAGTAATATTGGTCTCTTGTGATCTTTTAGATCAGTAGGCTCCATTATAGGGTTCCTATGCAAGATGATCCAGTGGGATATAGGTATAAAATATTTAAACATCTAGTTAATATTTTTTATTTCATTATTTAAATTTCTGTTTTGTGTATATATGCGCCTTCCAGATTAGTCCAGGCCTGAAGATTCCTTCACGCTGGCTTATTCTCTCTCTTTTGAGTTTTAACGTGATTCTGAGTAAGGCAGAATTATCAGTACCTGTCAGCAGTTGCCTGTTATGAATCACCTGTTGGTTACTTGATTATTTTTGTTAACTGGTTTAATACTTACATTTAGATACAAGAAAGGTGGCTGCAGGATAACCTTACATTAAGAAAAAGAAATGAAGAACTAAAAGAAGTTGAAGAAGAAAGAAAACAACATTTGAAGGAAATGGGTCAAATGCAAGTTTTACAAATGAAAAAGTATGTTTTTAAAAAGTATTTTGTTTCATAAAGGCTTTTATTATTGAATTGTGAAGAATATTCAATACATGTTTTTAAAAAAGGATTAAGCCTTTAGCCTAAGTGTCCCTTGAGACTTACAGGAAGGTGGACAGTATTTTTATGCAAATTTATTTCATGGCCTTACAAATTAAATTAATGAAGAAGTGATATAGAATTTATAGTGATACTGCAAAGATGGGCAGGATTAAAAATGCCACATCTACAGATTTCTGCTAGCCTGCCTCACAAGATAATGGTATTGAGCAAAAAGAATATATGGCCCTGTGGATCCTGCCTGTGTCCGAGCTTGTGCAATCTGTAATATTGCTAATGGAGTTATTGCCAAAGTGATTTGCTGTTGGAGACCCTTTTATGTGGTCCCAGTTGTGATTATGTGCCAACTAGGGCAGGGTGGGGTTGTTTTTTTTGTTTGTTGTTTTTTTAAGATTCATGTGATTCTTCTTTCATCTGGTCTTATTGGTAGTTGCTACCTTCCTAGTGCAGCAGAAAAGATTTTATTCTTGCCTTCTCTGCCTTAGAGTTGCCTTAAGAATTCTGCAAGAACCCGACTGATGCTAAAGCACTAGACTGTTATAAAAAATTGTGCTCGCCAAATACTTTTGAACCACCTCAGCTGGTTAAATATAGGTCTCTCATTCACTCAGCCATTCCTTGTAGATTTTTCGTTTGTCTTCTTGACTTTACACCAAAATCTGAATCAAAGAATGCTTAAGTTTTTCTAAAGGATATAATAAATTGTAATTTTAATTTATAAAACCTAACAAATGGTTAATCCTGTTATTGTAAAAACTCTTAGTTTATCCTGTTATTGTAAAAACTCTTGGTTTGGCTATTTAAAATCTCTTTCATATAACGAGGAAATTAGACTTCATAACTGGAAGCGCTCTTCAGCTTCTTCATTTTTTTATGCTTTAGGACACTGAGACCCAGAAAGTATCACAGGAAATGATGAGGAAAGCCAGGAATGTGACCCAGATATCCCAACTCCCAACCCTCATCTCATTAACGCTGTAATGTTAGTGCTCTCAGTGGAAAGTTGGAAAAAGTAAAGCTTTTAGAAGAAACTTTTAAGTGAAACAATTTATTGTTTGGTACCAAAAACAAAACCAGATATTTTTATAATTCCTTCTGTGATTGGTACATAACAATGCTTTTTGCATCCATTGAAACTACTAAGTACAACTGCTCTTTTCCAAACCTTTCTTCAACCAGGACACAACAAAAATGTCAACAAAACAGATAATCAAGCCAATTCTATAAGGATGTTCATAAACTTGAGAACAGTGGTTGGCATGTGAAAGGATAATTGTTAAGTGAATGAAGATTTTTAAAGGATACATTAAAATCTGTGTTATCTACTAAGTTATCAGAAAAGTTTGGATATTTTACTATTTTGAGTTAGGGTTACGTCTTTTTTGTATACTTGTGTGAGAGAGAACTTGTTTTCCTAAAGGAGTACAAACTTTTAATTATTATTACTGTAGAAATTAGTTTAATTAAGATAAAATTATATTTGTTTTGACATTGTGAAAAAATTATGACAACTATTATTCAATAACTTCTCAGTATTGGTATTTGTATTTTCTCAGTTCACATTGAGAAGTTTGTGAATTTGTAATATTAATCACCAACAGTGCTTTACTTAGGTTAGTCAGTGTCTAAAAGTCAGGAACTTTCTCACTGCTCACATGTTATGAGAGTTCTTTATTCAGCACACAAAAATCAGTTGTTTAGAAAACTGGATGTTTCAGGGATTTGGAAGGAAGAAAATTTTCTTTCATACTGAAGCCTTAAAAAGCAAGGAGAGGTTCTGTTACATGCTGATAAAGAGAATGATAAATGATATTTATCTCTCTAATGAGATCTGGCTTTTCCACTTCAGGCTGCTAAAACCTAAAAATAGTCCTCATTTGTCATTTTTCCTTTTTATAGTGAACATCAGGAATTGGAATCAAAAATAGAAAACATAAAAAGAAATCACAGTTTGGCAATAGGGCGACAGACAGGTTATGAGGAAGAAATTATTCGTTTTAAGAAAGAGCTTCGAGAACCTCAATTTCGAGATGCTGAGGAAAAGTATAGAGAAATGATGATTGTTATGAGAACAACAGAGCTTGTGAATAAGGATCTGGACATTTATTATAAGACCCTTGACCAGTAAGTATTGGGCTGGGGATTTGATTCCCATTGCAGTGAATATCATCTAGTATATTTTAGTCATATTTTCTTCCTTTCTTACTTTTTAATTATATTTCATTCATACCAAAGAATGAAAAACTATATATATGTATGGGATACACGTACATGCTGAAATTATGAAGTTATAATGCATATTATAAGTTATAATGCATGTTAATACTAAGGCGTGTTCATGATACCACCCCCCCACACACACCCAACCCAAGAACTCTACCATTATCACTAACTGGCATCCACTTAAATGCTCCTCCTTATCTCTACCTTCTGACATTCCCACTCCCTGTAACCACTGGCACAGATTTTTGCTTTCTATGCTTTTAAAAAAAAATAATTTTATCATATGTATGTTGTTTTTTCGAGCTTTTTAAAAATGTCGTATTCTGTGTACTCTTCTAGGATTTGCTTTTTTAAATTTTGTTTTTATATGTTCATGTTGCTTGTAGCTGTAGTTCTTTCATCTTCTCTGACGTACAGAATTCTATTGTGGGAATATACCACTATGTATCCATTCTCCTGTAGATGGACAGTCAGTTGTTTCTGGGTCTTTACCCTTGCTGCTAGGAACATTCTTGTCATGTCTGCTGGAGCAAAGGTGTAAGAGATTCCATAGAATATATGTGGGAGTAAACTTTAAGGGTTGCAGGATATGCTCAATTTTACAAAATAATGTTAATTTTTTTGCCAAAGTAATTTTACTAGTTTTCACCACTAGCAAACTAGGATTTTTTAACACATCCTCTGACATTGATTTTTGTCTTAATTTTTGTTAATCTAAGAGGTTTAAAATAGTAAATCATTGTGGTCTTCATTTGCAGTTCTTGATGTCTAATATCATTGAACATATTGTCATGTTTGATCATTTTGTTTCCTCTTTGAAATATTTGTGTCTTTTACCCATTTTTAATGTATCATTGGTCATCTTATTGATTTGCTGGCATTCTTTACCTCTAATACATTTAATTCTTTTTCAGTTATATGTATTACAAATATTTTCTCAAACTTTTTGTGTTTATCCTTTCACTTTCTTATAGTGTCTTTTAATGAACAGATTTGGTTTTAAGGTAGTTGAATTTACCAGTCTTTCCCGGTTAGCTTTTTTTTATGTCTTTATGGAATCCTTCCCTACTACTATGGTTTCTTCAAAATGTTTTAGTTTTGCTTTTCACATTTAAGTATTTAATCTTAAGTTGAATTTTATGTACAATGTGAGGTAGAAATCCAATTTCATTTTTCCCTTATGGATAATCAATCACCCTGGCTCTGTTTATGAGTATCCTTTTCTTAATGATCTGCAGTGTCACGTATGTCATATATCAGAATTTCATATATCAGTTCTGGGTGTTCCATTCTATTTCACTGGTAATTTTGTATATTTCTGTGCCATTGCTGAGACTGTTTTAATTACTACAACTTTATAATATATTCAGCATATAACTGAATTTTGCTTTTTATTCGGTCTGACCATCTTGGTCTTTTAACTAGTGAATTTAGTAATTTCAGTTCATTGTGATGATTACTTAACAGAGTTGTGTTAATTTCTGTCTTGTTTCCTATTCTCTTGCCTTTTGTGGGGTTGAATTATTTTTCTTTATTCCTCTTTTTTCCCTTTGGGTTGTAAATAATATATTCTACCTTAGTTATTTAGGTGTTTACCTTTAAATTTTTAACATGCATATTTTAAAATCAGATGCATTGACTCTCAGAATAGCTCTGGAGCAGCATTATCAGTGTCACCTTGGAACTTGTTAGATAGGTAAGACGGGCAGAGATGCACTCCCACACCCACAGTGTGGAGATTAATAAACATAGCTCAACTTCAGAGGTTCCCCCTGAGGAGCAAGAGGTCTCAGCCCCACACCAGGCTCCACATCCTGGGGCACTGGTGCTGGAAGAGGAGTCTCCATAACATCTGGCTTTGTACACCAGCAGGGATATCTGGGAGAGTTGAAGGGCAGTGGGAGATTGAAATGCTGTTCTTAAAGGGTTTGCACAAAAACTCGCAGAGCTCTATCACAGAGGCAGCAGTTCAAGAAGTGCCTGGGTCATACGGAGAGGAATTAAATTGACTAACTTTAGGATGAGGCTGGAAGGCCAGGCATCAGTTGGAATTCTCTCGGGACGGAAGCATTGGCAGATGTCATTGTTCCTTTGTTGAGCTCTTCTCCTGTAGCAGGCCTCACATAGGTGGGCACAAAATCTGTCACCCTCCACTAACCTGGCTAACACTGTTTGCTTATCCCAGCCAACTTGCTCACCTGGCCAGAGCCTCTTCCAGCAACTCCAGACGCTCCAACAATCACTAGCCAGCCTCAGCCCACACCATAGTTTCCCCTAAACACCCCCACGTTCCACACAAGTGGTGACTGGCCTCGGCTTGCACTGTAGTCTCTCCCAAACACCCTCACACTCAACACAACAGCGGCTAGTCTCAGCTTACATCATAGCTCCCACCCAACAGTTCTACACCTGGCACAAGTGGCAGCTGTCCTTGGCTCAATTATAGTCTCTCCCAAGCGCCTCCAAACCCAGCACAAGTGGGATCAGCCGCAGTTCACATTATCATAGTTCCTACCAAGTGGCCCCAAACCTGGTACAAGTGGCAGCAGCTGGCTGCAACCCACACCACAGCCCTTCCCAAGAGGCTCCAGACCTGACATACCTGGTGGCCAGCCACAACTGCACCAGAGCCCCACCCAAGCAGCTCCACAAGTGACACACCCAATGGGCAACCTCACCTGGCATCAGAGTCCTGCTGGAGGGATTTCTGCTCCATGGGACCAGCCCCCGCACAACAGCTCTTCCACTATAGTCAGCCAGTCCTCACAGCCAGGAGGCCTAAGGAACAAGCCCACCCACCGACATGCCGCAGCAGTCACAGCCCACTACAACAGGAGGGCACACACAACCCACACAGGACACCCGTGGAGCATCTGGTTATGGTGACGAGGGGAGACTGTGCCACTGGGCCAAACAGGACGCCTACATAAGTCTTTCAAGACTGGGAGACGTAGCAGATCTACCTAATACATAGAAACACACAGAGAAACAGCCAAAATAAGAAAATAGAGAAATATATTCCAAATGAAAGAATAGGACAAAACTCCAGAAAAATAACTAAATGAAACAGACAAGCAATCTACCAAATAAAGAGTTCAAAACAATGGTTATAAAGATTCTCAAACGCAAGAGAAGAATAGATGAACTCAGTGAAAACTTCAACGAAGAGGCAGAAAATATTAAAAAGAACCAATCAGAACTAAAAAATACCATAACTAAAATGAAAAATACACTAGAGGAAGTAACCAGCAGGTTAGATGATGAAAAAAAACAAATCAGTGATCTGGAAGACAAGGTAATGTAAATCACCCAATTGGAACAGCAAAAAGAAAAAATTTAATGAGGATAGTTTAACGGACCTCTGGGACAACATCAAGTGTATCAACATTCTCATCGTAGGGTTCCAAGAAGAAGAAGAAGAGAGAGAAAGGGATAGAAAACCTATTTGAAGAAATAACGACTGAAAACTTTCCTGACCTGGTGAAGGAAATAGACATACAAGCTCAGGAAGTATAGAGAGTCCCAAACAAGATGAAGCCAAAGAGGCCCACTCCAAGATACATCATAATTAAAATGCCCAAAGTTAGCGATAAACAGAGACTCTTAAAAGTAACAAGAGAAGAGCAGTTATGTACAAGGGAGCCCCCGTAAGACCAGCAGCTGATTTTCAACAGTAATTTTGTAGGCCAGAAGGGAATGGCATGATAGATATAATCTACATGATGAAAGGGGGGGAACCTACGACCAGTAATACTCCCCAGCAAAATTATTACTCATAATTAAAGGAAAGATAAAAAGTTTCTCAAACAAGCAAAAACTAAAGGAGTCGATTACCATTAAACTAGCATCACAAGACATGTTAAAGGACTTTCTTGAAGTGGAAAAGAAAAGGCCAAAACTGAAAATAAAATATAGGAAAGAAAAAAAAATCTCACTGATAAAGGCAAATACTTAACTAAAAGTAGTGGGTCAATGAATTACAAAGCTATTATGTTGTACAAAAGTAATTTAGGTTTTTGCAATTATTTTTAACCTTTTAAACTGCAATTACTGGGCTGGCACGGTGGCTCAGGCGGTTAGAGCTCCACGCTCCTAACTCCGAAGGCTGCCGGTTCTATTCCCACATGGGCCAGTGGGCTCTCAACCACAAGGTTTCTGGTTCAATTTCTCAACTCCCGCAAGGGATGGTGGGCTCCGCCCCCTGCAACTATGATTGAACACGGCACCTTGAGCTGAGTTGCCGCTGAGCTCCTGGATGGCTCAGTTGGTTGGAGCGCATCCTCTCAACCACAAGGTTGCTGGTTCGATTTCTGCAAGGGATGGTGGGCTGTGCCCCCTGCAACTAGAAAACGGCAACTGGACCTGGAGCTAAGCTGCGCCCTCCACAACTAAGACTGAAAGGACAACAACTTGAAGCTGAATGGCACCCTCCACAACTAAGATTGAAAGCACAACTTGAAGCTGAACGGCACCCTCCACAACTAAGATTGAAAGCACAACAACTTGACTTAGAAAAAAGGCCTGGAAGTACACACTGTTCCCCAATAAAGTCCTGTTCCCCTTCCCCAATAAAAAAAAAAAACTGCAATTACTTTTGTACCACCCTAATAATATGAAGGTTAAAAGACAAAAGTAATAATATCATGTGTAAATACAATAATAAATTAAGGGATACATACACAAAAGTATGTAAAATATATACAAAAGATGTAAAATATGACAAAAACAAATTTGAGGGGTTGAGTAAAAAGTGTAATGTGATTTTAGAATGCATTTGAACTTTTATAAGTGACCATCAACTTAAAGTAGACTGTTATAAATAAAATTTGTATATGAATCTCATGGTAACCAAAAAACAAAAAATCTATAATATATATTGGGTGCACAATAAAAAGAGGAATACAAACCACTATAGAAAGTCATCAATGTACAAGAGGAGAGAGAGAAGAAGAAAGGAACAGAAGAACCACAAAAATAACCAGAAAACAATAAAATGGCAATAACTATATACCTATCAATAATTACTTTAAATATAAATGGACTAAATGCTTCAATCAAAAGGCATAGAGTGGCTGAATGGATTAAAAAGAAAAAGAAAAAGACCAACGCATATGCTGCCTACAAGAAACTTGCTGAAGATCAAAAGATGCATACAGGATGAAAGTGGAGTAATAGATAAAGATATTTAATGGAAATGGAAAAAAGATGGGGTAGCAGTACTACGTCAGACAAAATAGACTTTAAAACAAAAACTGTAACAAGAGACAAAGAAGGGAATTACATAATGATAAAGGGATAAATCCAATAAAAGGATATAACTCTTGTGAACATCTATTCACACAACATAGTATCACCTAAATACATAAAACAAATATTAACAGACATAAAGGGAGAGATCAGTAGTAATACAATAATGGTAAGGGACTTTAACACCCCACTTACATCAATAGATAGATTGTCCAGACTGAAAATCAATAAGGAAACGGTGGCCATAAGTGACACATTAGAGCAGGTGAAGTTAATAGACATTTACAGAACATCCCACCCAAAACAATGCACATTTTCTTCAAGTGCACACAAAATAGTTTCCTTTAGAGAACAACATGTTAGTCTGTAAAACAAGTCTCAGTAAATTTAAGAAGATTGAAATTATATCAGGCAATTTCTCCCATCATAATAGTATGAAACTAGAAATCAATTACAAGAAGAAAACTGGGGAAAAACACAAACATGGAGTAAACAACATGCCAGGAATAAGGTTAAGATTGTTTGAAAATTTTTTTGTTCCCTAAGGAGTAGGCTTGTATTGCTATAAAAGGGGGAATTTATAGCAATACAAGCCTACTCCTTAGGGAACAAAAAAATTTTCAAACAATCTTAACCTTATTCCTAAAAGAACTAGGAAAAGAACAAATAAAGCCCAAAGTGAGTAGAAGGAATGAAATAGTAAAAGATCAGAGCAGAAATGAACGAAATAGAAAATTTAAAAACAATAGAAAAAAATCAATGGAACTAAGAGTTGATTCTTTAAAAAGGTAAAGAAAATTCATAAACCTTTAGCCAGACTCATGAAGGAAAACAGAGCCAAAATAAATAAAATCAGAAATGAAAGTAGAAAAGTGACAACCGACACCACAGAAATACAAAGTATTATAAAGGAATACTGCAAACAATTTTATGCCAGCAAATTGGACAACATAGAAGAAATGGATAAATTCCTAGAAACAAAATCTTCCAAGACTGAATCAGGAAGAAATAGAAATTCTGAACAATCAATTACTAGTAACAAAATTGAATCATTAATCAAAAAACTCCCAACAAACAAGTCTTAGACCAGATGGCTTCACAGGTGAATTCTATCAAACATTCAAAGAAGCATTAATACCTCCACTTCTCAAACTATTCCAAAATTTGAAGAGGAGGGATAGCTCCCAAACTCATTTTTCGATGCTAGCATTATCCTGATAACAAAGCCAGCAAAAGAAACTAAAATAGAAAATTACAGGCCAATATTCCTGATGAACATAAATGCAGAAATTCTCAACAAAATATTAGTAAACTGAATTCAATACATTAAAAAGCTCATACACCATGATCAAGTGGGATTTACTCCAGGTATGTAAAGTTGTTCATTATACACAAATCAATTAACGTGATACACCACATAAACAAACTAAATGATAAAAATCATATATTAATAGATGCAGAAAAAGCTTTTGACAAAATTCAGCACCCATTTATGATTTTAAAAAAAGAACTCTTAGCAAAGTGGGTACAAAGGGAACATACTTCAACATAATAAAGGCCAGATAGCAAACCCACAGTTGACATCATAATCAGTGGTGAAAACCTGAAAGCTTTTCAATACAAGGATGTCCACTTTCACCACTTTTATTCAACATAGTATTGAAAGTCCTAGCTACAGCAGTCAGACAAGAAAAAGTAATAAAAGGCATCCAGATTGGAAAGGAAGAAGTAAAACTATCACAATTTGCAGAGGATAAGGTACTATATAGAGAAAACCCTAAAGATTCCATCAAAAGACTATTTGAACTAGTAAAGAATTCAGTAAAGTTGCAGTATACAAAATTAATATTCAGAAATTGGTTGTGTTTTTATACACTAATAACGAACTATAAGAAAGAGAAGTTAAGAAAACAATCCTATTTACAGTTGCATCAAAAAGATCTGTACTCTTAAAACTATCTGACATTAATGAAAAAAAATTGAAAAAGACACCACTAAGTGGAAGGATGTACTGTGCTCAGAGATTGGAAGAATTAATATTGTTAAAATGTCCATATTACCCGAAGCAATCTTCAGATTCAGTGCAATATTTATCAAAATACCTTTGGCATTTTTCACAGAACCAGAACAAATAATCCTAAAAATTTTGTGGAACCACAAAAACAAAACAACAAAAAACCCCCAAACCTTAATAGCCAAAGCAATCTTGAGAAAGAAGAACATAATTGGAGGCTACCTGATTTCAAACTACACTACAGAGCTATAGTAATCAAAACAGCATGGTACTGGCATAGAAACAGACACGTAGAGCAATGGAACAGAATATAGAGATCCCAGAAATAAACCCATGCCTATATGGTCCATTAATCTATGACAAAGGAAGCAAGAATGTACAATGGGATAAAGACAATCTATTCAATAAACGGTGCTGGGGAAACTAGGCAGATACATGCAAAAAAATGAAACTAGATGACCTTTTTGCACCATATACAAGAATAAACTCAAAATGGATTAGACTTAAATGTGAGGCCTGAAACCATCAAACTCCTAAAAGAAAACATAGGTAGTAAACTCTTTCACATTGCTCTTAGCAGTATTTTTTTAGATGTATCTCCTCGGGCAAGGGAAACAAAAGAAAAAATAAATAAATGGAATTATATCAAACAAAAACTTTTGTACCGCAAAGGAAACCATGAACAAAACAAAAAGATAACCTACTGAATGGGAGAAGGTATTCACAAATGATTTATCCAAAAAGGGGTTAATGTCCAAAATATATAAAGAACTCATACAACTGAACATCAAAAAAATCCAATTAAAAATGGGCAGAGGACCTGAATAGACATTTCTCCAAAGTGGACATACAGATGGCCAACAAACCCATGAAAAGATGTTCAATATCACTCATCGTTAGAGAAATACAAATCAAAACCACCTCACACCTGTAAGAATGGCTATTATCCAAAAAGAAGTTGTAATAGATGTGAGGATGTGGAGAAAAAGGTACCCTCGTGCACTATTATTGGTGGGATTGTAAACTGGTACAGCCACTATGGAAAACAGTATGCAGGTTCCTTAAAAAATTAAAAGTAGAACTACCATATGATTCAGCAATCCCATTACTGGGTATTTATCCGAAGAAATCAAAAACACTAATTCAGAAAAATAAATGCACCCTTGTGTGTATTGCAGCATTATTTACAGTAGGCAAGATATGGAAGCCATTTAGGTGTCCATCAGTAGATGAATAGATAAAGAGGATGTGATAGGTATATACAACGTAATATTACCCAGCCATAAAAAAAAGAAATGAAAACTTGCCATTTCCAACAACACGGATGGATCTAGAGGGTGTTATGCTAAGTGAAATAAGTCAGAGAGAAAGACAAATGCCATATGATTTCACTTACAAGATGTGATCAAAAACTACAGCGAATGTTTAAAAATGTATTACAGTAAAAGACACATTGCCATTAATCCCCCTCAAAGTACTCCCCCTTGAACACACTTATCCCATCATCCCTCTTTCTGAAGCAGTTCTGGAAGTGCTCTTTTGTGAGTATCTTTCGTTGAGCTGTTGTGGCTGCCTCGATGTCCTGAATCGATTCAAAACGTTTACCTTTCGTGATCATTTTGACTTTGGGGAAGAGCCAGAAGTTGCATGGTACTAGATCCGGTGAATAAGGTGAAGGAGGACACACCATAATGTTTTTATTGGACAGAAATTGCCATACCAGAAGTGATGTGTGACACGGAGCCTTTCTGTTGTGATCAAAAACTATGGTGAAGGCTGCTGCTGAGTCCCATCCAACAGAAAGGCAAAGATCTTCAATACGGGAAGTGGCACGTCGAACCTTAGTAACAGTGTGTGACAATTTCAACTTGTTCGGTGCAGTCAGTCGGATATGAGCTACAGTTGAGAAAAGGTGTGTTTTAAAGTGTGCTGTAAATTATCTTCCATCACGACAATGCTCCGTGTCACACATCACTTCTGGTATACGGCAATTTCTGTCAAATAAAAACATTATGATGTGTCCTCAGACACCTTATTCACCGGATCTGGCACCGTTCGACTTCTGGCCCTTCCCCAAAGTCAAAATGATTCAGGACATCGAAGAAGGTGTGACAGCTCGACTAAAGACACTCATGAAAGAAGACTTCCAGAACTGCTTCAGAAAGTGGTAAGAACAATGGGATAAGTGTGTTCAAAGAGAGGGGGAGTATTTTGAGGGGGATTAATAGCAATCTGTCTTTTACTACAATAATTTTTTTTTTAATTTTAAACATTCACCATATTTTTTTATTACACCTCGTACATGTGGAATCTAAAAAACGAATTAAACAAAACAAGAACTAACTCATAGGTACAGAGAACAAAACTGATGGTCGTCGAATAGAAGTGGGTGAGGGAATGGGTGAAAAGGTGGAGGGGATTAAGTACAAATTGCCATTATAAAAGTAGTCATGGGATGTAAAGTACCGCATAGGCAATATAGTCAATAATACTGTAATAACTGTTGCGAGATGGGTACTAGACTTCTCAGATGATCACTTTGTATGGTATCTAAATGTCTTATCACTATGTTGTATATCCAAAACTAATATAATATTGTATGTCAACTATAATTTTCAATAATTTTTTTAAAAATCAGAAACTCACTGAAATTAAAAAAAAAAGTGACCCAACCCTTGAATTGGGCAAAATAGATATTGTTAATCACTTCCAGAACAATCTCAGTGGCCTGATTGGAACCAGACTTTGGAGTTGGATGAGGAAAGGATGGGTTGTAAGAAATGGAGTCAATGAATATAGATAATTCTTGCAACAAGTTCTTCTGTAAAGGGGAGCAGTAAAATGGGGTCATGGCTAAAGGGGAATGAGGGGCCCAGTTAGGTAAGTTAGATGGGTTTTGTTTTCAATTTTACTTGCACATATTCTGCTACAAAGTAGCTCTTCCACTTACTTAGTACATTGACCGCCGACCTGGGTTTCATATGCAGTAACTGAATAGGAAACTACACCTAGGAGCCCTCCAGATGTCTTTACAGACCCCGAGGGCCAGTGACAGCAGGAAGAAGAGGAACACTTTCAGTAAGGCACCCGTTCATTCATAAATCCCTGTTCTGTTCTCTCTTGTCAGGCTCTGGAAGATAGAGATATCATGCCATCCCTCCTGCAAACTGCTACCAGCCCAGTAGGGGAGACCATAGTCTGTGTTTGACCTGGGCCTTAACTAATGAAGGAAGGGCATTTCAGTAGAGAAAAGTGCCTCCATCACAGAGGCATCACACTGAATAGAGTGAGGATATGTGAGGGGTTAGCTTGCGGAGGCAGGGAAGTACAGGGGTACTTTCCAGCAATTAGGCTTACTTAAGGGGTAAAGCTAAGCTGTTTACTAAGTTCTGTTATCTGGTAATCGGAAGAAAAGAAGTGGTAAGTTTTCCCCCAAATTGAGTCTTTGTGGGCTTGTGCCTGCCAACGGTGGCCTTCTTAAAGTTTATACTATGAGCCTTAACTCTGCCTTCTCACCTAGAATAAAGTGAGGTACAAAATTTCCCTCGTTGTTTCACCTCTTAGAATGAAGCATTCAGTCAGTGCAATTGTTGCATTCAGCCTTCTATTCAAGGTAACACAGGAAATTAGCAATGCATTTTCAAGAAAAGCAGATTGCCATCTGTTATTAGTAATCATCTAAAAACATCACTGATTGTAAGTATTGCCAGTGGTCAGAGACACACTAGATGAGAAGGGGGAAATTATCCATCATTTAGAATGTATAACTCCTTGCCTCCTTAATAGAGAACGTCGATTAAAATTAAATGATTGTAGAATATATCACTCAAAATATACTGTTCTACCCTATGCCCAGTGTTCCACTGTCATTCTTCTCCGAACATGGACTGTTGCGTAGTAAGCCACACTTCTTCTGAGACTGAGAAGTACAGACATGTAACTTTTACAGTTTTGCATCCAAGGCAGCCAAATTGAGTCTGTTCAGAGCCTGGCTCGTGGCACGTGCATGGAGGACGTGGCTGGGCCCACTTCTCACAGCCATCGTTCTCATCCTCACCATGGATGTGCAGTTTCACATCAGCAGCCCCTGAAGCATCAAGCGGGTTGATTTCAAAACCAAAAGATAGGCAGTGGCTTTTTACACTCACTGCAGTTTTTTTAACCAAATATTTATCTTACACTTGTGGTTGAACTATTGCCTGAATTTTAAAAGCTGATTTTTTGGGGAGTCTGGCTAAAGTAAATTAATTCAATAGTTTTAAGGGTTTTAAGAATTTAGTTTAATAGTCTTAAGGATTTTATCTTGAAAAAGTCATTTTTCTTTTAAATGTGCAACTTAAGTGTGACAAATCAGGGATTTTGAGTTTTGCTAGATAATGAAAATCTTTATTAATTTGGAACATGAAACTCAGAATGTGATACTCATGATACCATTTCCCTGATATGAGAGGGCTTTCTCTGAAATTTTGAGAGAAAGGAATTTTTCACAATAGTAAGTACCAGGGCAGTTGGGAAGAGTATCCAATGTAATAATGAATAACAACGGTCACAGTCAATTTTTTAGCAACTCAAAGTTTGATACAATTTTAAATACAAGGATGAGAATAATGTTGTATAATCTTTATAAGTATAATCTTTTATACTTTTTTCATCTTGGTTAATTTTTATTAACTTACTATATCTTCATACTTCTGAACTAACATTTTTTATTACAGAGGCATGTTTGTATTTGGCCCTCTTAATCAATATTTTATTCAAGAAAATAGCTTGAGACTCTGGAAATCCAGTTCAAGGTTTGCCATTTTATGTGTACTTCTCATTTTGAGCATCAGTTCACATTTTGCAAAATGGTAGTTAACTTTACTCAGTACCTTGAGTGCTGGAGATGTCAGGGGTGTCCAAACTTTTTTCAACGTTTTTCACCAAGGGCCATATGCGGTAAAACACACAAACAGCCGGGCTACTCACTCGAGGTGAAGTACGTATTGCCTCACCTGGTTTATTTAAGTAAACTAAATATATTTTTGGAATTTGCTGCGGGCCAATTAACAATGGATTATGGGCCGCAGTTTGGACACCCCTGGTTTAAATAATGAAAGAAGCCAGACCTGGAAAGGTCTTTTCCTGGCAGCTGAGGTTTTGGGTCTGTGTAGATGATATTTTTCCAACCCCTTAGATACTGCTCTCTAATGATTGCATTTCAGACATTCAGTTCTCTGCTAACGACTAAATCGTAAGATGATTTAAAAAGTGGCCTCAAAGCAGCAGCAAAAACCCTGAACTATTGTCCTGTGGAGGCCTAACCTGTTTCATTTGTGATGTCAAACTAGAACACGTGTATGCTTAGGAAGAAGATAACTCAGAAGCCTTTCATTAAATGTCCAAGTGTGGGATGCAGTTGGACAGCTTAGAACAAAAAGGAAAATCATCTCATTGCCGGGGCAGCAGCCATGGTATAAAGGTGCTAAAGGGCAGTACAGTCATCCTAACATTTAAAGGAGGTGTCTGTATAAAGAAGGGAGAGGGACATGGAGGCAGACAGCTCCACACACTACACTGGCGTGTGTCTTTTTCTATCTCTCTCTCTCTTTAATAGACTTTTTAGAGCAGTTTTAGGTTCACAGCAAAACTGAGCAGAAAGTACAGAGATTTCCCATATTCCTCCCCCACCCAACAACCAAAGCTACATGATTATCAGCATCCTTCACCAGAGTGGCACATTTGGTGAACCTACATTGACATGTCATAATCACCCCAAGTCTGTAGTTTTCATTAGGGTTCACTCTTGGTGTTGTACATTGTATACGTAAGTTTTGACAAATGTACAATGATGTGTATCTACCATTATAGCATACAGACTAGTTTCACTGGCACACGTCTTTTTGTCTTTCTGCCTCAAGGTACCCTCTTTCAAACAGGAAATGGGTAGGCCCTTGTCATTTGTAAGGATCACGTCTAAGACTTTCATGAATCACCAAAATTATCAATACTAATAAAGCCATCATTTGTCCTCATAGAATGCCAGCTATTACTGAAATTTTTAAGGAAGTCTATCAGATTCTTAAGAGTATTTAAATATAAGACCAAATAATTTATAACCCACTATATTCTTAGATCTTAGACCCTTACACTTTCTTTTGGGACTCAGTTTTCACAAAACATACCACTTCATATGAGTTTGTATATGCATTCAGCTGGGCGATTGCGTCCCAGGCACAGGGTGGGGCTGATGACCACTTACCCACAGTTTCCAGCCCATGAAATTCATATCTTTGCCTCAGTAGAATGATTGTTTACTAGAGGTCATGGTCCTTCAAGGTCATTCTTAAATGATAATTACCTGTAAAGTCCAGGTGCTAAAAGAGGTTAATTTGTGGGCCTGTATCTGTCAGTCAACAATCTGCTCTCACAGGGTTTCTGCGCAGTAGTGTTTCAGAGCTGCTTGTTTCCCACAGTCCCTCCTAAGTCAGACCCTCCACATTCTTACCTGTATTATTGGGGTAGCTTCCCCCACCTCTTACCCCTCCTTTCAGGTTATTATACTTCTACCAGGTTAAATTTTCCTAAAGGTGGTGGTCTCTGTTCCCTGCTAATTTTAGGACAGAGTTCCATAGCTGGCCTTTCCCATTTCTTCTCTCAGTACTCACTGTGTTCTAAACAAACTGAACAATTGTATTCCCTTAAGACTTTCACAGTTTCCCATGTGATCTCTCCTTCTTGGAATGTTACCTTGATGAAGCCCTTCCCATAATTTTTCCTTCCTTTGTGCTCCATAATATTTTGTACGACTTCCACCACTTAACCCATTCAGCCTTGTATCACAGATATTTATGCTTCCCTGTATTCCATTACTGCAATGACAACATGCCAATGACAACATGGTTCATTTCCATGACACTGTCTAACATTTATTCAGCACTTAAATATTGTTACATTGGTGACATTTTATTTCCCTCAGAGTGCTTTTGCATGTATGTTCACACAAATATATCGTTTTTGTTTTTATGTGAATAGTATCACACTAGTTATTTTTCTGTTGTCTTTTTCATTCATTTCACATGCAATGAAAATCTTTTACGTTCATATATGTAAGTATCCCTTTCTCAATGTCTGCATTTCATATTATCACTCTCTAATTTTTGCCAATCTGCTTACATAAAAAAATGCTCTCACTTTAATTTGCATTTTCCTGTTGACTAATGAGTTTAAAGATCTTTTCATACATTGGCTATTTGTATTTCTTCTCTGAGAATTGCCTATTCATATCTCTTTGCCAATTAGACTGTCTTTTTCTTAGTGATTTGTACCACTTTTTTTTAATATTCTGGATATTAATCCTTTTCATGTACATTGCAAGTAGTTATTCCTAGTTAGTCATTTGTCCTTTAACTTTCTCTATTGTCTTATTTGTGACTTAATTTTTAGGTAGGCAAATCTTTAGTCTTTTTATTTATGGCTTCTTGATTAGAAGGGCCTTCCCAATCCTAAGATTATAAAATGTTTTCTTCTGATAGTTTTATTTAACTTTTAATCCTCCTTCATTTGGAGTTTGAGGTTTGATAAAGGATAGTGATATAAGTTTATTTTTTCGTCTCTCCAACACTTAAAACCTTTCCTATTGATTTAAAATGTCATTTATAAACTAAAGTTCTATATGTATTTGGTTTTATTTTGTTTTATTCCTGCCCCAGTACTGTGATTTTATTCTTCTGAAATATAAACTTTAGAGTCACCTTATGAATTTCATTTAAAAAAATGTTTTTAATCTTGTTGGGAGTTTTGTTTGGATTGCATTTACTTTAT
The DNA here is from genome assembly GCF_964194185.1 of Rhinolophus hipposideros. Taxonomy (NCBI): domain Eukaryota; kingdom Metazoa; phylum Chordata; class Mammalia; order Chiroptera; family Rhinolophidae; genus Rhinolophus; species Rhinolophus hipposideros. The sequence continues at coordinate 9,774,995 of NC_138069.1, forward strand.
GGATTACTGAGGAAAATGGACATCTTTGCGATACTGTATCTCCCATTTTAGACCCTACAGTATGTCTCTCCCATTTAATCAGCTCTTTTTGTGCTATTGTCGAGCTTTATAGCGTTTTCCTCTAGATCCTGTACCTGTTAGATTCTTAGGTGTTTCATAGTTTTTATTGCCATTGTCAATAGGGTCCTTTTTCCTATCATGTTTCCTATTGGATTTTGCTACTCGACAGTAAAACTGTTAATTTTGTATGTTTATTTCTGACCACCTTATTAATAGTTTTTCAGTTGATTTCTTAGGGTTTCTATACAGTTATATCACCTGCAGAAAGTTTTGGGATTTTTTTTCTCCTCATTTATTCTTCATTTCTTTTTATTATCTTACTGAATTGTTAGGGCTCTCCAGGACATTATTTTAGCATAGCTGTAATAAGAAGCCTCTCTCTCTTGTTCTTAGCTTTCAGAGGAACACTTCTGTGTATTTTAATATTAAATTTGAAGCTGCTGTGGATATCAGATAGAGTCATTTTGTCATATTAAGAAAATTTTCCTCTGTTTTCTTTGAGGATTTTAATCAAAACTTAGTGTTATAACAAATACTTTTTGACAGCTATTGAGATAATCAGTTTTTTTCTTTTAATCCATTAATGCAGCAAATCATCTTCAACTTTTTTTCCTGTTGTACTATTCTTGCTTTCTTGGGGTAAACACTACTTGGTCATGATATATTTTTTTTCATACCCTCACTAAATTTGACTTTATTTAGGATGTTTGTATCTATATTCATAAGCAAAATAGGCTTATACATTTTTCTTTTTGTTTTCTCCTTGCTATGTAATACTTTATGTACTCGAGAGCTAAGTGTAACTTGAAGATTTGATAACATTTACTCATAAAACTATCTGAGCTTGGTGGCTTTAAAGATGGCATTTTGACTGCCTTTCTTTAATTCTCATATTCAAGGGCTGTTAATATCCTCACTACTTTTCTCTCTGACCTTGAACAAGTTCCCAACTTCGTCAAATCTCACTTTTCTTAATGGTAAAATGAAGATAACCAGACCTAACTCCCAGGATTGTTGTAAGGATTAAATGAGATAACATGATTGTTTAGCATAATTGTGTCTCACATAAGGTAATCTCATCAATAGTAAGAACTATTATTATTGTTATTCCCTCAAGTGGATTAATGGAGTCACCTTCACCATCCCCTGCTGTTGCACTGTGGGGCTGTAAACTCAAACTAGATAGAGAGGATACAAAAGCTAAAGGTTCAGCCAGCAGTGGTAGGCATTGGCAACTATCTGATACACCCCTTGCTGACTGTAGATCTTTCTCAGGACTAAAGCTTTTTCCTGCAGTGCTGTCTCAGCAGGCCTACCGACAGGCGAGGGTGCAACCCCTCTGTTGTACAGGGAGCCATGGCAGAGGGGATTTGCAGCCTGGATGCCCACGCCCCACCTGGAGCTTGTTGGAAGTGCTTATTTATGTTATTTATGGAAGATTTTTAACTGGAATGGAAAGATGACTATTTTAAAAAGTCATTTCCAAAATCAGGATTATAAAGTATAAAGCTATGGATTACATGAACATTCTGAGGTTTTCTTCTTTCTTTTTTTAGCAAATACTTAGAAGTTTTGTCTCCACCCTTTAAAGGGAGTATAAAATGTTAGACTGAGGTAGATATATAAAGTAGAAAATGGAGACTTGTTGCATTCTCATCAACAAGTAAAATACGGTTTTTCCCAGTCTTTATTACTTCAGAATCCTTCATCTGATATTTAAAATGTATTTATGTTGAGTCATTTCTTTCTCTTTTGCTGGTGAACCAGAAGATCACGAAATGATTATGCAGAGGCAGTAGCATTACGTTCAGTTTCTTTTTTTGTATATATCAGATAAGAGGCTTGCAAATGGAAGTAAGGCCTCCTCACATCCTTTGTATGGTAGTGGCAGTGATGTTTTCCTCTTTGTCACTGGTGCAACATTTATTAGTTCATAAACCCACTTCCAAAGAACCTAAGGGCTTTTTGATGAAAAGTAGTAAGAACAGTGTCAGATTTTGACAGGCTACTTTTGTTTTTTACAAACATTTCTTTTTAGTGTTCAGAAACTACTAGTTTTTTAACAGTGTTTCAGGGGAGCAGGAAGGGGTACACATATTCGGAGTTACGATTTCTCCATCTTCTAGGAAGGGAAAATAAAAGTTCTGAGTTTCAGTTCAGCTTAAGCCTCTAAATCACCCTCTCTGAACGAAAGCTTCTAGTGGATGAAAACCTCACAGATCTGAGAAATAAAAGCAGCCTGAGAGGCTGACTTTTGGTAAACCTTGACAGTAACAGAAGAGGAAAAGGGCAGTTGCAAAGACTCGCCTATCTCCCCATAGACTAAGGGACCCTGTACACCTCCCTCACTCCTTTAACTCACTCCCATCCAGCAGCCGGTCTTCCTGTGTGACCTGTGGTCAGCAGTGGAAACAGGCCTTCCGATAAGGCTAAGGAAAAGTCTATAAAACTGCTTTCTGAAAATTTCACTATGTTTAAGTATGTATATAAGGGAGTGTTTGTCATATCATAGTAAAAACAGAGAAGGGTGGGGACCCTGGGGCACTGGAAAGATGCCTGGCAGTTTTCAGTACTAGCCAAGCAGCAAGGTTTGGGTCTTATTTTTTTCTAGCTCTTACTATAGCCTACTTTTATCACTGAAAATATTGGGGAAGTTATTTCATGAAATTGTTATGGTGTTCCTTGCGTTATTATTATATACGTTATTATATGCTTCACATATTGTAAATATCTTCCTATTATATATAATAACACATTAACATATTATTCCATTAAAGTACCCATGGCTTTTTTTTCCAGAGCAATAATGAAATTTCATAGTATGAAAATGGAAGAAATCAATAAAATCATTCGTGACCTTTGGCGCAGTACCTATCGCGGACAAGGTGATTAACTAACAGGTGTATCACAAGTGCTTTTCCATAGCCCTGTCTCCAGCTCTTGCCCCATCTTCTCATCATGCCAGGATTACCTCTGGGACCCCGTACTGAACATCTCTTTGAGGTTTTCTAAGAATTCTTATCTTGACAATATCTTGTAGCAAGAAAAAATGCAAAAGTTTCTATTCTAGAGCCTTTATAGGACTTACATATTTGGCTACAGTGTACATTATATTTAGCTGGTGACATAATAGGTTCTGCTGAAGTGTAGATAGGGATAAGCCGAAATGCGATAAGAAGAAAACCATCAAGAGGAAACTCTTACTAGAGGAACTAAGTCAGAGAGGCAGAGCTGGGACTGAGGGCTGGGGCATCTGAGTTGCTTCTGGCCCAGGAATCCTTGTGAATCCTCAGCCAGAGAGAAAGGTTCCAAACAGCCAGGGTTTTCCCTGTAATGTCACGGCGCTCACACGTCATTCCTATACTGATTTGATGTTTGCAAGTGACAAAAGGCTATAGAGTGTAAATTTGTCTGAAATCTTCTTTCATGTCAGATATCGAATATATAGAAATTCGGTCTGATGCCGATGAAAACGTATCAGCTTCTGATAAAAGGCGGAATTACAACTACCGAGTGGTGATGCTGAAGGGAGACACAGCATTGGATATGCGAGGACGATGCAGTGCCGGACAAAAGGCAGGTATCGCAGGACCCTAGGGAGTCGCCTTTCCCGGAGAATAGACAGAGACACAAGTGTCAGGGCAGGGGACGCACCCGCGGCTGCCCTTGAATGGCGGGAAGCTCCTTACAGCGCTCCTGGCTGCCGTGGAAAGTGAAGCAGGCTCGGCTATCCGCATTACACTCCCATATTCTCACTGCCTAGTTGCCTGCAACACGATGTGAAGTAGGCTCTTAGGAGAAGAGCCTGAAACATTCTCCCAGGGTAGGCTCAATGAAGACCGTTGTTTCGCAGCACTCCTTATGAGAATAAGGTTACTATGTCATTGGTAGACACACCACTATTTTATATGCTAGCAAGAAAGAAAAAGCGCAATTGTAATTATAAGATGCGTCCTGATTTCAGAGAAGTCGGGGATGGGGAGGATCAGAATCAGTGGCATACAGTATTAGCAAACCAGATCCTAGGTTGAGCCAGATGAGGCATCACAGTGCATGAGAGAGTCTCACTGAGAAAGCAGCCCCGTTATAAGACTGAGAGCCCCCCCCCCCAGTCTAGCCTTTGGGCCTGCAGACCATCTAAAAGAAGGGTCTATTAGAGCCAGAAGCTGTGATACCCACAGAAGCCCCTGCCTCTTCCCCCTCACACAGAGCCTCAGCTGCTGGGCCAGGCCACCTGGCTTTACGTGAGGCTCTGGGAAGACAACACAGGCTGCTGATGGAGCACAAAGCAAATCAGAAAGGAAATTGTAGAATCAGGAAAGGGGCCTGCCATCCTTGGGGAAGAGGGCTGAGTCCTTTCACTGTGCACAGGTTTGTACTCAAGATGTCACAGGTTCTTGAACTTCCTCCTTTCAAATTAGAAGCAGATTATACTTGACATCTCTGAACCTTTGATTTTCTTAAAATTTTTAAATTCTAGAAATGGATGTTCACTTTATCTGAGGTCTTTTCATAATTTTCTATTTTTACCCAAAGACAGTCCATGCATTTTGTCCATGCATGCAGTGTGTATTTTGTTGTCAGCCCAGACAGCTGATACCAATTTAAGGCATCTGCAGATTATTATCTTAATCAGTCTGCAAAAAATGACAAATTTTTGACCTATAATCAGTATCCTCTACTTGCTTTGGTGATTTTTAGTGGTAATTGTGAATGAGAAAATATAGTTTGAAACATATCTCTTCGGATTAAAAATACTTTCAAAAATAACTTCTGAACAAAAGATTTCCTGTAGCTACTCTAAATTATAAAAATTAATTTGCAGTAAATGCTTCCTTGGTGTTGGGGGAGCAGACAGACAAATAGTTTGGTAGAAGTAAGCCAGGAGCTCCATTAGACTCCGCTCTGACTGTGTGGGGGTGGGGGTGGCAGCAGTGGGGTTCAAATACAGGAAGGAAGGGCTGTCTATAGGGCTAAGGGATGGTCCTGGCTTTTGCAACCTACCAGCCTGCCCGGGCAACAAAAGAAGCTGTAAACTGCTCTAAAACCACTAACTCACTCACTGATGCTCCTTCAGTCACAAATTCAGGGGGAGGGGGAATTGACAGCTCACACAAAGGTAGTTTAGACTTCCTAGAATAGTCCTTCTCTCTTCATTCTGTGTCTCTCCTACGCTCAGATGGTTTCAGTTGGGTCAGAGGGGTTTAGTATTAGGTTTCTATTAACCATGAAAGTGCCTCAGTTTCAGTTACTTGGATTTACTACAGGTAAGCTTAAATAGAGTCATAATTATGTACTCTTGATACTTGACCTAGGAATTCATCCTCTCTCTCAAAATTATATACACCAACATTTGTGGGTTAGAGCATGATGTGGGTTAGGTGCCTCTTTTGGACCACAGAACATAGAGATTTAAAGAAGTCTCTAAGAGAGAAAAGGTCTCTGAGGCTCTGGAAAATGTAATGTGTCCAAGTTTTCTAACAAATCCCATTACCAAGAAAATAGCCAGGTCGTGAATTTATAAGATTGTTAATCTTATACCATTATTAAAATAATTAGTTACAGATAAATGGTAATGCATTTCTGATTCACATCTGTGATTTCAAGTTTTGTTATAGCTCCTGCGATTTGTGTGTGGCGGGGGGGCTGAGGGGGCTGTCAGCATTGCCTTTAGCATTTCACTTTATTGCAAATGATAGGCTTAGATCATGCACCTGATAGTTCACCTTCTGGAAGGGCATCAGAGCCTGGGCACAGTGCCAGCCTCTTCTAAACAAAAGAGCAATGATTTACCTAAGGTCAGTGACCCTGTGACCTTTCCCATCTAAAGAGATTAAGCCAGGTCTCCGTGCTTTCCTAAGGTGAGTGAGAAAAAGGTCTGTGCGGTGCAGCTCAGCTTCGGTGCTTTTTTCCAGGTATTAGCCTCACTCATCATTCGCCTGGCTCTGGCTGAGACGTTCTGCTTGAACTGTGGAATCCTTGCTTTGGATGAGCCAACAACAAATCTTGATCGAGAAAACATCGAATCTCTTGCACATGCTCTGGTTGAGTAAGTTTCTCAAATGTGGGGTAGGTTATGACCTTTTAGGCTTTTAAAGTAAGATTAAGAGAGTTCTGTGATGAAACCCCTCTCTAAATGTGCTTTCCTTGGGGAAGGCTGGTTGGTGCCAGACCTTAGGCTTTACATTCTGATAGTAATTTGTCAGATTTTTAAAAAGAACGAAATGGTGAACAGCAACTCCAGACACAGCCTGCATCTGTCTCCCCAAGTGTGTTCATAGGGAAACTCATGGTGAGCATTTTCTGGCTGGGTTTGGCTTTCCTGTAAACCTACCAGAGGAACCCACATGCCATGTCCAGGAGTTTGCATGACCTGTTAAGCCGCTGCTAGGTGGTGACAGTGGTTTTGGACTGTCTCCCCAGCTTTTCACATGCATCAAGCATCTGTGAGGAATGACAGACAGCTCTTACTCAAAAAGTATATTAGTGGTTAAGTAGGCTCCAGAAAGAGTACACACATCCTACCACATTCACCACCTGTGGTGGGGGCGGGCTCCAGGGATGGGCAGCCCTTGCTTAAGGACGGTGCTGGAAAGGAAAGGCACTTCCCCAGAAGTAGAGAAGCTATTCCGCGTACTCCTGACTCCAGATAGACTCTTTCTGGCAGACACAATGTTTCCTGTCTGACAGCCCGGGTTGGGCCAGTAGGAGAATTGAGCGGCCACAGAGCCACCTTTCTCTAGCCATCTCCAAGTAACCAGCAAGTACGCGCTAGTGCTTTTGAAACCCAAGTGCATCCACCTGCAGATAAGGGGTAAACAAGTGGTTAATTAAAAGAAAAAGTCTTTCGGGTCTCAGTTTCAAAGCTAGTTACCTCAGCATACAGGTAGTAAGCACAAATGTTCTCAGTACACCCACTCGGGCCCCCTGTGTGTCATACTAATGATGCATCTAGTGACTGGTGGTGGCAGAATTCTCAGTACAGCCAGATCCTAAGAAGGCAGCATATGTTATTCCCCTTGCCTCTAGTCTGTCTTTTAACAACATTTTTATTTTCTTCCAGAGAAAACTAGTCACAGGTCAAGAAAACCCCAGGCAAAGGAATAAATCAGACTCCTAAAGTTGAACAGCATAGGTGTTAAGAAAAACTCAGTAAAACATTTCCACCTGCTGTAGTAAGAAAAACTGTGTTCTAGAACAAACTAGATCACATGTTCTTACAAGTCCGTAAGCCAGACCTAGGTGAAGAGTCAAGCCATGCATCCCCACTGTCTGGAGAGGAGATGGGGCTCCATCCGACCTGCCTGGGTCGACGCCGCCCATCCCCCACTTCCTGCAGGGCTGTCAGAGGCTCTGACACACGGCACAGGAAAGGCCTGGTCGTCTCACGTAGCACACAGTCATGTGTCTGACAAGGTTCTCAGTGGTTTATTTAAATTAAAGAAAGCTCTTTATGCTCTTTAGTAATTAATTGTTCTAAATATATTGTTTCAGGATAATAAAAAGTCGCTCACAACAACGTAACTTCCAGCTTCTGGTAATCACTCATGATGAAGATTTTGTGGAGCTTTTAGGGCGATCTGAATATATGGAGAAATTCTACAGGATTAAGAAGAACATTGATCAGTGCTCAGAGATTGTGAAATGCAGTGTTAGCTCCCTGGGATCTTATGTTCATTAAAAATAGTCAGTACTTAAACGCCTTAGAAACACAAGTCCTCAAGCAACTGCTTATTTCTGGTATCAACTAGTCAGTAAGAAAATATGTTCTTTAAAAGGAGCTTTGTATCTAGATTTTGAATGTCTGAGAGGTTCTAAAATGATTAAAGTTGTTTCACATGAGATTTGGACGGATTCCGGAACTCCCTCCCCTTGGAAGCCTCGGACAGGCCCTCAGCGCTCAGCAGCAACACACTTGGCTTTGCTTCTCCCCTTCCCTCCCCAGCATCATGTATGATTCCCTGGGACCTGCAGCGACTGCCTTTCAGTTCTCAAAGCACTGTTGAGAAGAGATGCTTGCTGCCTTGACAATTCATGGTTTGGGCATAAAAATAAAAAAGCAGGGTTAAGTGTTACCACCTAATTTATTTCTTTGGATGTGGTTTTAAAAAACTGAGTTATCAGTGAGTATTAATATCTGGAGATGACCGTAAATGAGATGTTAATATATGGCTCTGCTCTTAACTTTATAAATCCAACCAAGTAACCTCCTTCTCTGGGCCTGTTTCCCCAACTAATATTTAAGTAGTTGAATGGGGCTTCAGGATTTGACAGGAACCTTAAGTAAGCTAGGTCCATCTCCACCGTTTCTCTCCCCCCATATCTCTGTAGGTAGCTATCCAGACTGAGGGCTCTCTCTAGTGAGAGGAAGTTCCCCACTGTGCACATGCACCTTTGGAAAACTGACCATGAGCAAGGCCTCCCTTCACTTCGAGCCTGATCTACTGTCATGAAGAAGTCTTTAACTCTTAAGTCTCTCCTGTGCAACATCTCAGGCTTATCGTCAACCCTGATTGCTCTCCAAATGTGCGTTCTAGGGGGGAAGGCAAGCAAGACTCCTTCACAAAGTCATGACCTCCTCCTAGTGGTGTCCAGCCAGACCTGAAAGTGTAGGCCTCTCATTTTCACTCCAGATGTCACTTCTAGCAAAAGCCCAATCACACGTTTTCTTAGAATTGCCAGCTAACATCTTGAAGCCTTTTACAAGCATTGCACACAGAATGCTATCAAGTAACACGCTTTTGGATTAGACTTTGTGGAGTTTTATCTGTCAGTCATGTGGTACAGTTTTATGCCATCAGCAGACGTAGTGAGGATATGGTCTAGACAGCCCTTCTCAACCAGGGTCTAGAAGAGAGTTAAGCTCTAAGTCCTCACGTATCTGTGGCAGGCCGAATAATGGCTTCCGAAGATACCAAGGTCCTAATCCCTGGAACCTGTGAATGTTACCTTATATGGCAAAAGGGGCTTTGCAGATGTAATTAAAAGAATCTTGATATGACATCCTGATGGGCCTTAAATAGAATCACTAGTATCTTTATAAGAAGGACACAAAGAGAAACAACTACAGAAGAGGAGACGGCACTGTGTTGACAGATGCAGAGACTGGAGTGATGTACTTTGAAGATGGAGGAAGGGCTATAAGTGACCACTAGAAGCTAAAAAAGGGAAAGAAACCAATTCTCCCCTCAGAACCTCCAAAGGGAACCACCCCTGCTGACACCTTGACTTTTAACCCAGTAAGACTGACTTTGGACTTCGGGCCTCTATAACTAAGAATAAATTTGTGTTGTTTTAAGCTGCTGAGTTTGTGGTAATCTGTTACAGCAGCAGTAAGAAACTAATATAGTATCCCCCATATGTAATCCATTTCTGTGCCTCTAAAACACTAGTTACATACTGTCCTTGAGCAAATTGAAAAAAAGAGTTACTCAAATCATTCCCTGTGTTCTGTGGTTCACATGAAAAGGGCTGGTTGAAAAACCCTTACCCCATCCCTGGATGAAAGGGCCAAGCAGCATAGCCACCACTCCAACCAACTGCTTCTTGTCCAAGGCTCCTTCTCATGACAGGGTTGAGTCATCCTAATTCACTTTTTAAAAGTAAAATTACCTATTATTTACTAATCTAGCATGATCTTGACAAAGGTACCATAAGAAAAAACAGCTCGCACTCAGAGATCAGATCCAGGAACTCACAAATTTAAGAAACAGCAAATCAATTCCAGTCATATTAAACACACCAAGAGTGCAAGAATATTTCAGAAAATGAGAAATTTGTTCATAAATCATCAACATCACAAAGCCAAAGGGGAAAAATTCTGATAGATGCCTAATACTGGCCGTTATTTAATAAATTTCACCATCTCCTAGCTTTAGCAAACTTACGATATTTCAAAGAATATTTTCTTAATGTTATTTGCCATCAAATCAAAATTCAGCTGTCAATAGCAAAAGATGAAACATTCCCATTAAATAATAAAACCAGATACCTTCTATCAACATGTTCTGAAAGCCATTGCAATAAGGAATGAGGAAAAAGGCAATACAAGATAAATATAATAGGCAATGAAATAGTTATTTATAAACCAAAATGGACTTGCCAGTTTCGAGCCTGGTGTTCTCTTGAGGGTGCAGTTACCTTTGCAGCCCTACTGAGAGCACTGCTGTCTCTCCTGGTCTCCTTTTATCACTGGGCTTGGAGGTGGGGCAGGTGCCTTACTTTTCATTGCTATTTCTAGATCATTCTTCTCCCCCTTTTCCATTTAACCCCTGTCCTTCGCACTTGGAATGAATAGGCATTACAGGATGGAGGTTAAGAATATGAGCCAGACTACTTGGACTTAAATCTTAGCACCACCACTCACTAGATTTGGAATTAGGCAAGTCATTCATCCTCTTTTGCTTCTGTTTCCTTATCTGTAAAAGTAAGTAAAGACGGTACCTATCTTGTAGGGTTGCAAGGATTAAAAGACTTTATAAACTAAGAACTGCGTGGCACGTAGTACTATATGTTCAAGAAAAATCTCATCTTCAGTTTACTTTCTTGTTGCAGTTTTCTTCACTGCCCTTTCTTACTCATTGACAGTTTCAGCTCCCAGTTCACTGTCATTCTCCAATACTAATTTCATAGTCATTGGTGATTTCAGTATCCAAATGATCTAATACAACTCCCTGGCCTCAGCTCCTCCTTCCTTCCTCCAATGAGAAGACTCTCACTCCATAGTCTTACTCCAGACCCCAGTCCTGTTAGTAACAACAGCAACCTCCACAACCTCGATTTGAAGCATCTCATGCTCCAACGAACCCCTGGTACTTTACAGTTCACTCCTGGAGCCTCCAACCCCAGCAATTCTTTGAGCCCACCAGAATTTCGGTGCACTGATTCTACCACTTTTTTCAGTTCTTCACTTCCCTCTGGCCTTCTCTCCTTGTACACCTTAGACTCCACGGTTCATCAGGACATCGCCGTCGTGCATAGACCCTCTCCTGCCTGGCCCCTCTTCTGTCCTCACACTTCCCTGACAACCTCCAGCCTTCTCCCTGCACATGCAGTTCCCTGTGCTGGTTCCCCATTTCCCTAACTTTTTGAGGTTGCGGTGCCTTAGTGCTCAGTTTGAGTCTGCACCTCTTTACTTCTTTACATTCCCTTGTTTGGTGATCTCATTCAGACTCCTGGCCTTAAAATTATTATCTTAGTTTGGGTTCTCCCAGAAGCAGAACCTGAAATAATGATTCAAGCGAAAGATCTTGACAAAGGTACCACGAGAAAAAACAGCAGACCAATTCTCAGATCACAGTAGGAGACTGTGGAAATTATATAAGAAGACAGCCAATGAAGAGTGTGTTCTTAAGCCAGCTACCATAATAGGCAATTGGGGCTTAATCCCACAGGGAGACTCTGGGAAATTTGGTAAAATACATGCCTCAGAATTATCCCACCTAAGGCAAGAGAACTGGGGTGTGTACATACTCTCAGCAGTTACTAACAGGGCTATTCAAAGGTGTATTAGCTACCTGACAGCAACTTTAATAATCGCCTAGATGCTACTCCTCAAGTAAGTTTCTAGTCCAGAGCTCTTCTAAACTCCTGAGTCACATTAAGCTGCACACCCAACATTTACTTACACTTGAATTACTAATAGACATCCGAAACTTAAAATAACCAAAACCAGTCTTTCCCCCAGGACTTGCACCTCCCATAGGCTTTCAATTCATGGCAACTCCATTCTTTCAGTTGCTCAGGCAAAAATCTTGGCATCATCCTTCATTCTTCCATTTATCTCATATCCCACATCCAATCCATAGTTTAATACTGTGGGTTCAAGTTTCAAAATAAATCCAGAATCTGACTGCTTCACCACCTTTACCACCACTGCTCTGGCCCAAACCACCATCATCTGTAACCTAAATAATCGGAGTAACCACCAAACGGCTCTGACTGATTTAGTTCTGCCCTCCACAGTTCTCAACACAGCAGCTAGTCATCTTTTTGAACGCAAATATTTCTCACAGGTGTGCGGGTTAGCAATTATGAAACCACTTTATATACCAAAATCAAACAAACATAGATAATAAGAACTGAATTTCTCATTGTTAAAGATGTTTGCATATCTAGAATGGGAAAAGACTATAAAAAGAACCCTGTAGTGTTGGATTAAATCCAAAGTATCGGTGTGAATTTATGGTTTTGGTATATAAAAGATTTCTACTTCCATAAGGGAAGAAGAATACGGACTGCCAAAAATCGGCTCCATAGAAGCAATGAGAACGCTGGCAAACACTCAAACTTTTTTAAAACTTTGGAAATTAACTAAAGGCTTGCAATAAGCCAAAAAGTGTTTATTCAAGGACAACGGATGAATCTCAGTAAGAAAAGCCAGTGCATTTTAACTTGCCTTAACCGCATTCCCCTCTCCCTGTGTCTCTGCCAGCTTTAAAAAACAATATAATTACAGTACCTGTGAAAACCAGCAGCTACTGGAGGAAGCAGAATGGATTTGGAGCACCCTCAAATCTTCAGCCCGAGAACTGCTGCTATTTGATGCGTCTGGCAGCTCACTGAAACTCTTCATCCTCAGTGCCTGTCTTTATTTGAGCTGACGCAAGCTCACTCCAACAGCCCTACCTGCTGTAGGCAATCAATGGTAATTGGTTAATCCTGCAACTGCCAGAGGCAGCATTACTAGTTGGGGCCAACAAGAGAGTAAGAAAAACATGGGAAAATAAGGAATGAGATATCCATGGGGGCTTTGACAAGCTTGAACATATTCCTGGGAATCCAGAAGTTCATGACCTGAGAAGGCCCAACACTTTGACCTCTGGCTGACCTTGAAACTTGACTCATGCAAGAAGTGAAGGCTAAGGCACAGTTGTTGAAGCATTGAAAACATGACCAAACAACAATCTCAATCTCTCTCTCTCTCTTTCCCTCTCTCTCTCTCTCTCATACACACACACACATTCTCATACACACAGCCTTTCAACAAAGGCTTGAAAACTTATTAGTTCAAGGCATCAAAAGAAATCTCTGTCCAATCATTAACTTACCACTGAGCTAACTGGGTAGAGACTTCAGTGACCACACCTGACAAAGAATACTGCTTTACATAATTAGTCCAGAAAGTCACCAAATAGCAATAACAAACGGCAACAAGTACACACCCTGGGGAGGGGGGTAATCTGATTTTCAGAGTTGACACATTATGTCTAGTTTTCAACAAAAAATTATAAGATATGCAAGGAAACTGAACTATATGGCCCAGACACAGCCTAAAAAAGCAGTCAATAGAAACTGTCCCTGAGGAAGCCCTGACAGACTTAAGTCAGTATAAATATGTTCAAGGAACTAAAGGAAACCATGTCTAAAGAACTAAATGAAAGTATGAGAATGATGTCTCACCAAACAGAGACTATCTTCAAGGAGATAGAAATTATATATTTTTAAAGAGAACCAAATAGAAATTAGGGAGTTGAATACAATAACCGAAATAAAAATTCACTGGAGGAGCTCAACAGTGAATTTGAACTGACAGAAGAAAAAGAAATGAACTTGAAAACAGCTCAATTGAGATGATCCAGTGTGAAAGGAAAAAGAATGAACAAAAGTGAAGAGTTTTAGAGACCTGTGAGACACTGTCAAGCAAATCAACATACCCAGTGTACCAAGCACAATGAGAATCACAGAGGAGCAAAGAGAAAGGGTAGAAAATGCATTTGAAATACTAGTGGCCAAAATTTGTTTTTCAAACTTTATGAAAAATACTAATTTTCATAGAAACTGAGCAAACTCCAGGTAGAATAAACTCGAAGAGATTTGCACTTATATGCATCACAGTCAAACTCAAAAACAAGGACAAAGATAAATCTTGGAAGTGGCAAGAGAAAGAAGTGAAGAAACCTCAATAAAATTAACAGGTACTTCTCCTTAGAAACAATTGACACCAGAAGGCAGGGGCTGGCATACAAAAATGCTGAATGAAAAAGACTAAGAGAATTCTATATGCAGGAAAACTATCCTCAAACAGAAGAAATTAAGCCATTTGCACATAAACAAAAACTGACATGATTTGTATCCAGTAGACTAATCCTTCAATACTAAAAAGAGAATCCTTTAAGCTGAAATGAAACTAGCGTTAGTCCACATGAAGAAATAAAGAGCTTCAGTAAAGGTAAAGGTAAAATAAAAGTATAAATGTATTTTGGTTTTTAATTGTGTTCTATCTGATTTAGAACATAACTGCATTAAGAAGTAATTTAAACACTATTGATGGGTTTATAATGTATAAAGATAATTTATATGACCGCAGTACAAATGAGGGGAACAGACCTATATCTATCTATACATAATTATATAGTTACCTGCCTCCACTTACTAGAATGTATCTTCAAGAGGTGAGGACTGTGCTGTTTTGTGTAGTGTCTGGCACACAGTAAGCACTTAATAAATGTTAACTGAATGAATGAATGAACTTGTAATTGTTCCATGAATTTTTTGTAATCATTTCTTTAAAACATGTCTTCCACAGTAAGCTGAATATTTGCAAAGGCAAAGATTTCCCTTTTAGTTTGGGAGTAAACTACTTATCATATACATATCCCCCAAGTAGAATGACAGATAAGATATCACAGGGATTATTATCTCTCTGGTAGCTGGGATTTTGGGGGGGGATTTGTCTTTCTTTGCATATCTGAAACTTACACAATAACATTTTTGTATATTTTTTAATACAGTATATTAACATTGGAAAATGCCCCTCTATGTATGTTAAGTGAAAAAGATAGTAAATTTATATAATGTATTATCCCATTTTTGTAACAGAATATGAATGTGCATAGAAAGAGAGCTATTAGGAGATACTGAGGTTTATCAGTGCCAAGTAAAAGGGGTGTGAGATTAGTGTTTGCTTTTCATGGCTTGTGTCTTTCATAAATTCTCTACACTAAAAACATATTCCAGGGGCCGGCCCGGTGGCTCAGGCGGTTGGAGCTCCGTGCTCCTAACTCCGAGGGCTGCCGGTTCGATTCCCACATGGGCCAGTGGGCTCTCAACCACAAGGTTGCTGGTTGGACTCCTCGAGTGTCGCAAAGGACGGTGGGCTCTGCCCCCTGCAACTAGTAACGGCGACTGGACCTGGGGCTGAGCTGTGCCCTCCACAACTAAGATTGAAAGGACAACAACTTGACTTGGAAAAAAGTCCTGGAAGTACACACTGTTCCCCAATAAAAAATCTTTTAAAAAACCCCACATATTCCAAGCCAAAACAGTGGAGTGAACACAAAATTCCACCTGATAGTCTTCTAAAATGACTGTAACAGAATTTTTTAAAGGTATAAACCCACCAAAATGCCACCAAAAGGGGCAATATCAACAACATATTGAAAGGTGGAAAGCAGATTGACAGCAGGCAGACTGCTTGGCTGAACAAAGAAAACCGAATCCTAAACTAGCCACAGAGAAGACCTACTCTGATGTACATATTCCCCCAAATGCTCAGGAATTGGCAGAGGATCAAGTACCTCTGGATGGGGAATGGTGAAAATAAGTCAAAACTTGGTTTAAGAAACAGTTAGATCCCCATTTCTACTTTTCAAAGTCGGGTGACCCAACTCCAGCAGAAGATGGAAGCATTTTTTTCTCTGGAGAGTGTATCTGGACCAAGAAACACTAGGCAGTTGAGAGTGGCCTAGCTGTGCTGAAATCAGGGTGCTAAGTGAACAACTGATGCTGAGCTCCCCATGCTCAGCCCTCTACCTGCCCTTGGCTGCCAAAGTGCTGGCAGCCAGGCTGGAGACAGGGAGAATCTTTTCTAGGGAAGCTGCTCTGGCTGCCAAAAATGACCTTAAAGAAGCTGCCATGGGAGGGCGCCCTATGTAACAACCAGCCCAATGGCTGGTTGTTTGAAATTACCCTTCAAAACTGAAGGAGAAATAGACTTCTCAGACAAACAAAACTTGAGGGGATCTGCTGCTAACAGGCTTGCCTTGCAAGAAACGGTATAAGCAATTCTTTAGAGAGAAGAAAAACGATGAAACTTAGATTTACATAAAGAAAGGAAGAGCGTCAGAGAAGGAATAAGTGAAGGTAAAATAAAGACATTTATTTTTCATGTTCTTAATTGAGCTAACATAACAATTTGTTTAAAATGGTAATACTGTGTTTCCCTGAAAATAAGACCTAGCCGAACCATCAGCGCTAGTGTGTCTTTTGGAGTAAAAATTAATATTAGACCCGGTCTTATTTTACTATAAGACCGGGTCTTTAATATAATATAATATAATCAGGTCTTACATTAATTTTTGCTCCAAAAGACACATTAAAGCTAGGTCTTATTTTCAGGGAAACATGGTAGCAACAATGTATCTGATTGTGTATGCTTTTATATAAATATATATACATATACACACAACATATATTAGCATACATGCTTATTTTTATATATGTAGGAATGACAATAAGGAACAGGTTTGGAAGGGAGGAATTAGGATTATTTTGTTATTATACACTACCCATGAAGTTTTTTTTAAAATGATCTTGGATTAGTTGTAAATGTATATTGCCAACTCTAGGGTAACCCCCCCAAAAAAAGTAAGAAGTATAATTAATATGCTAATCAAGGAAAGAAAAATCATACAAAATGCTCAATTAAAACCAAAAAAGGCAGAAAAAAGTGGAAGACAAAAAATAGAAACAAAGAATCAGGGCAACAAATAGAAAACAGTGACAATTATGGTAGGTATTGATTATATCAATAATCACTTTGAACATCATGGCCTAAATGCACTAATTAATTACAGATTGTCACAGTGGGTCAAAAAATGAGACCCAACTATAAACCCACTTTAAATATAAAGACATATACAATAAAAGTAAATGGGTGGAGGAAGATCTACCATGATAACACTAATCAAAAGAAAGCAGGAGTAGCTATATTAATAATGATGTTAATTTTAGACAGCATACTTTCAGACAAAGGAAAGTTATCAGGGATAAAAAGGGGCATTATATAATGATAAAGGAGTTAGTTTTCCAAAAAGAACACTCCTTAACATGTATGCCTCTAACAACACAGTGTCAGTTTTGAATGAGGCAAAAACTGATAGAACTGCAAAGAGAAATAGATGAATCCATTATTATAGTTGGAGACTTCAACAACCCTCTATCAGAAATGGATACATCCAGCAGGCAGAAAATCAGTATGGATATAGTTGAATTTAACAGCACCATCAATCAACTGGATACAGTGGACATCTATTGACTTATTTCATCCAACGACAACCCAAAAAGGCAGAAATGCACACATTCTTCTCAAGCTCACGCAGAAAGTTCACCAAGATGGATCACCATTTTGGACCATAAAACATACCTTAACACATTTGGAAGAATAGAAATCACACAATGTCTGCTTTCAGACAACAGTGGAATTAAACTAGAAACCAGTAACAGAAAGATAGCTGGAAAATACCCAAATATGTGGAGATTGATAAAATCTATCTCCCATTCATGATAAAAAAAAAAAAAAAAGCTCAGTAAACTGAAAATATAGGGGAGCTTCCTTAACTTGATAAAGAATATCTAAAAAAACCCTACAGCTAGGGGTGGCTAGATGGCTCAGTTGGTTAGAGCCGAGCTCTTAACAACAGGGCTGCCGGTTCGCTTCCCACATGGGCCAGTGAGCTGCGCCCTCCACAACTAGATTGAAGACAATGAGCTGCAGCTGAGCTTCCAGAGGGGCGGCTGGGTGGCTCAGTTGGTTAGAGCGTGAGCTCTCAACAACAAGGTTGCTGGTTCAATTCCCGCATGGGGTGGTGGGCTGCACCCTCTGCAACTAAAAATTAAGAACGGCAACTGGACTTGTAGCTGAGCTGTGCCCTCCACAACTAGATTGAAGAACGACTTGGAGCTGATGGGCCCTGGAGAAACACACTGTTCCCCAATATTCCCCCAATAAAATTAAAAAAAATTTTTTTCTTAAAAAGAAAACAACCTACAGCTAACATCACACTTCATGGTGAGAAACTCAAAGCTTTCCCACAAATATCAGAACAAGGCACTCTTACCACTGCTTTTCAACATGGTACTGAAAGTCTTAGCTAATGTGATAAGAAAAGAAAAAAGAAAAGAAAAGGTATACAGATTAGGAATGAAGAAACAAAACTGTCTTTGTTCACAGATAACATGGTCGTCTAAGTAGAAAATCCAAAAGAATCAATAAAACATTCCTAGAATTAATAAGCTATTATAGCAGGGTTGCAGAATATAAAGTTAATGCACAGAAGTCAATCACTTTCCTATATACCAACAATGAACAAGTGAAATTTGAAATTAAAAACAATACTATTTACATTAGCACCCCCAAAAATGAAATACTTAGGTATAAATCTAACAAGATATGGGTAAGGTCCATATGAGGAAAACTACAAAACTCTCAGAAATCTAAGAACTAAATAAATGGACAGATAGACCATTGTTCACGGATAGGAAGACTTACTATTGTTGCCATATCAGTTGTTCCCAACTTGATATATGATTCAATGCAATTCCAGTCAAATTCCCAGCAAGTTATTTTGTGGATATCAACAAACTGATTCTAAAGTTTATATGGACAGGCAAAAGAATAGCCAACACAATATTAAAGAAGCACTAAGTTGGAGGTCTGACACTACCTGACATCAAGACTTACTATAAAGCTACAGTAATCAGATAGTGTGGTATTGAAAAATAAAGAGACAAATAGATGAATGGAACAGAATAGAAAGCTCAGAAAGTGACCCACGTAAATAGAGTCAACTGATCTTTGACAGAGCAGCAAAGACAACACAATGGAGCAAAGATAATCTTTTCAACGAATGGTGCTGGAACAACTGGACATCTACATGCAAAAAAAAAAATCTAGACACAGACCTTACACCCTTCACGAAAAGTAACTCAAATGAATCACAGACCTAAGTGTAAAACACAAAACTGTAAAACTCCTAGAAGATAACATAGGAAAATGTAGGTGACTTTGGGTTTGGCAATGACTTTTTACATGCAACACCAGGAGCATGATCCATGAAATAATAAGTTGGACTTCAATAAAATTTTTAAAATTCTCTTCAAAATACACTGTCAAGAGAATAAAGATAAGCCACAGACTGGAAAAAAATACTTGCAAAAGACATCAGCTAAAGGACTGTTTTCCGATATATACAAATAACACTTAAAACTCAACAATAAGAAAACAGCCCACATTTAAAAAGGGCGAAAGACCTTAACAGACACCTCACCGAATAAGATATACAGATGGCAAGTAAGCACCTGAAAAGATGCTCTGTATCATATGTCATCAGGGAAATGGAAATTAAAACAAGAGTGAAATACCTATTTGAATGGCCAAAATCCAAAACAGTGACAACACTAAATGCTCATGAGAATGTAGAGCAACAGGAAGTCTCATCCACTGTTGGTAGGAATGCAAAATTGGGACAGCCATTTTGGAAGACAGTTTGACAGTTTCTTACAAAATTAAACATACTCTTACCTTATGATTCAGTAATCATACTGCTTGGTGTTTATGCAAATGAACTGAATACTTATGTCCACACAAAATCTGCATATGGATGTTTATAGCATTTTAGTCACAATTGTCAATAGTTGGAAGCAATCAAGATATCCTTCAGTAGGTGAATGAATAAATATCGTGATACATCCAGACAATGAAATATTATTCAGTGCTAAAAAGAAATGAGCTATCAAGCCATGAAAAGACATAGAAGAAAATTAAATGCATATTACTAAGTAGAAAAAGCCAATCTGAAAAGGCTACATACATACTGTATGATTCCAACAATATGACATTCTGGAAAAGGCAAAACTATGGAGACAGTAAACAGATCAGTGGTTGTCTGGGATTAGGAAGGGAGGGAGGAATGAAAAGGTGGAGCACAGAGGATTTTTAGGGCAGTGAGACTACGCTGTATGATAACAGAACAGTGGCTATGGCATTTGTTAAAACCCATAGGCTACAACACCAAGAGTGAACCCTAATGGGAACTGTGGACTCTGGGTGACAATGATGTGTCAGTGTGGGTTCATCAGTTGTAACAAATGGACCGCTCTGGTGGGGGATGCTGATAATGGGGGAGGCTTTGCATGCATGGGGGCCTGGAGCACATGGGCACTCCCTGTAATTTTTCCTCAATTTTGCTGTGAATCCAAAACTGCTATAAAACAATAAATAAAACCTAGTTTTTTAAAAAGCAATGGCTTCACAAAATTTAATAAATGGTAACAGAAATTTTTATTTTTCAAAAAACAGGTTCCCAGAATATAACATGTTTTCAGTTTAAAAGGTCCCACTGTGTTTATGTCATCATAGATGAAAGATAGTAAGGTACATCATTGTAAAACTTGGAACATGGGGACTAGGAAAATTTCCTACAAATTTCTAGAGAGAGTTAGAAAAGATCTGGATTCAAAAAAGCTTTTGGACATCCACACAGCAATACTGGAAGATAGGAGGCCATAGCACAGGCAGTCAAGATTCTGAAAGGAAATTATTTCCTGCCTGAAATTCTGTGTTTATGAGGATGTGTCCCCCCCAAGAAAGACGAAGACCTGGGGTACAAGTAATAGAAGAATCACACAGGACAGAGGCAAAGGGAATTCCAGGGCAATGGTGACAGGAGACTTCAGGGTGACAGCTGTGTAGAAGGGTCAAGGACAGCTGTCCATGTCAGAGCATGTCAGCAGGCTCCAGGGAAGAGTTTGTTGGGAAGATGAAATTGTGAGAATAACTGATTTACCCAAATCTCTTGAGACGAGATTTATATGAGTGGCGGAGAATTCAGGGTTAAATCACTGAGATGAACACAAAAACTAAGCAAATGGAAAAACAAAACAATTGTTAAATCCAGAAAACAGTTTTGATGGAAAAGACAAATAATCGTAGTTAACCATATTTCAACTGTGAGTATATTAATGTAATTATATAAATGGTAAACAGGGCATTTTACCCAAATGATGATCTATGTATATTGTTAGGATGGCATAAAGGAAGGATGCAAATGGAAGAAGAATGGCAAAGACTCCAGAGAAGTACATATTCATCGTAGACCACAGATAATGGCTACACCTGAAAAATCAAGACATTTAGAGACGTGGAGGAGATAAACATCAAAAGAAATAGTTAAAATCATGATTCCTCTGGAGAAGAGGTTGGGGGGCGTTGCTTGTCAACAACTAAAATCTGAGATTTTACCCTACTCACATGCTAACAAGTTAGTCCCTCATTTCATGCTTGTTGGCAGAAGAGACAAAGAACAGTTCATTAGGCACAGTATTGGCATTTTTAATTTTGTTCCCTGAACCCCACTTCTCACAGAGCGACGCCAAGAGAACCAGATGGAACCTGTACTCGCAGGGGATTGCCTTGCAGGAGCGGGAGCCTGAGCTTAGGGAATTTGCAGGTGGAATAACGGTCCGTGACTCAGCCTGCCTTTTGCTTCAGAGGAAGGTGTTCTCTTCCCGCTTGTTACACAAACATCCTTAACAAGGCCGCCGGGTACACGGTGCGGCGGCCGGTGCCGCACGCGCGAGACGCGCGGAGATGCGGGAGGCCATGGAGGACTGATTTTCAAAACTGCTGTTTTTTCATTATACCCTCCTTGAATTATTTGATTTAAAAATTTTACATGCATGTATAACTTCCATAAAACTAACAATGTAATAAGTTAGATGTTTAACATTATTAAAAACAACTCGCACAGCCCTTACTCCCACTGACGGGACATCTTTTCTTTCCAACCCAGACCCAAAGTCGGAAAAAATTGGAAAAGGAAGTTTTCCGAAACTGCGCGGGGCGGTCTGGTGGGCAGAAGGGCGGTGTCGGCCGCAGCGACCCCCCCTCGGGACGGCGCCCGCCACCCGGGACCCGCCGTGGGGACCGCGAGCCACGGGGCTGCCCTGCTGTCGTTCGTGTTGGTTACAATCACCGCGTGTGGATGGCGCCCCGCAAAAAATCAAGAAATGGCAACACAGACCAGTGGACACGGACAGCGGGTCTCGTCCCGCGGCTGGGGACCGGAAGGGTCTCCCGGCCGCGGCCGATGGCGGCAGGGCCGGGGGGTGGCGGGCAGCCGGGTCCGGGCCAGGTGGGGGCAGCGGGACGGACGCGCCA
Source organism: Rhinolophus hipposideros (assembly GCF_964194185.1). Classification (NCBI taxonomy): domain Eukaryota; kingdom Metazoa; phylum Chordata; class Mammalia; order Chiroptera; family Rhinolophidae; genus Rhinolophus; species Rhinolophus hipposideros. The sequence continues at coordinate 9,797,214 of NC_138069.1, forward strand.
CCGCCTCGCCAGGGGCCCGCGCGCCCCCGCGCCCTCCCCCCGCGCGCCCCCCCCCGCGCCCCCCGCGCGCCCCCCCGCGCCCCACCCCGCGCGCCCCCCCGCGCCCCACCCCGCGCGCCCCCCCGCGCCCCCCACCCCGCGCGCCCCCGCGCCCCCACCCCGCGCGCCCCCCCGCGCCCACCCCGCCCCCCCCCGTGCCCCCCCCCCGCCCGCCCTCACCCCGGCCGCCGCCCGCGCCGCTACCCGCGCCATCTCGCCGTTACATGAGGCCGCGCCCCTATCTCCGCCGGGCATCACCGCGGCCGCCGGGCCAGCGCGCCCTCTCCCACGTGCGGGGCGCACCTCCCACTGCTCCCCGCCTGGGTTTTGCTGGTCGTGGCGAGTGGGGAGGCATTGACTCATCCTAGTGCCTGCACTAGGGACTTGCACAGCCCACGGTGGTTCCCCACTTCTTCCCCCGTCACAGAGACCCCATGGAAGGTGCCACTGGCCTTATTCTACAGATGAGGAAACTGAGGCCCACAGAAGGCTCACACAGCCAGGTGGCAGCCCTCCGGGCACTGGAGGGCCACGCGGGTCACGGGCTGGCTTCCACAGTCAGGGCCTGCAGTTCGGTGGGCAGCTTGGGGTTTGGACAGGAGAGGGTGGGCATCGTGTTACCAGTGGGAGGAGAGGGTCTGCGAGGCTCGGAAACTTCTGAGAAAGAGATACAGCTCCAGCATCTCTTGAAAGACCCTTTTGAGAAGGTTGAGTGCCCCCTGGGGGCATCACAGAGGCCCCCTGAGCCAGCAGGCGGAAGGAGGGGGCCTGGAGAGGGAGGCACTGGCTTAGGGGAGGAAGTGAGGGAGGGACAGCGCTTGACATCAGCTCCCAACAGGCAGACGCTGCAGCCTCTGTTGTGGGGGTTTCTGGAGAACTTCTAGAGAAATGGGGGATGAGCAGGAGAAGGGCTCCGCGCCAGAGGCCCTGCATGGGATGGGCTGCTCACAAGGGACCCAGAAGCTGGCCTTCATTGTTCAGAAGGGAAATTGAGGCCCCCAGAGGGTAGAGGTTGGTACCACAGAGACTGATGGGCAAAGGTGTCACTCCAGGTCTCAGTGGCACTGAACCTTTACACTCTGACCTGGCCTAAGGCTGGGTCCACCTCCCACCAACCTGGCACATGAAGGGGTTCCCAGCAGGATGGGCCCACCCTGAGGTCCTGGGTGGGGCGCCTTTACTCGGTCATCATCAAAGCCCTGGAATGAAGGAAAGTTCCCAGGAAGATCCTTGAATCTGACTGGCTGTTTCAGTACAGACCTGGGAATCTGAACTTTTATAATCCTTCCCATTGTGGGGCCAGTGGGAAGCCAGGGGGTGCCAAAAGAACTGAACTTCACTCTGCTCCTTTTTCCATTTGTATTTTGTATCCAAAGCAGGTATTACTTTGGTAATGCAAGAGATCATCATTTCATTGAAAAATAAAACCTCCAAATTCCCGTGTCTGGTGGTCATAGCACTGTCTGCCCAAGCACAGTGGTGACTCAAAGGGGTCTGAGGACAGCAGCTGAGCAAGCCCTCAGGGTTGGTCACCAAGCAAGACGGCCGGAGCTCTAGGCCCCCTCAAGGCCCTCTCACCTACTCCTGGAGCGAACCCATCCAGGTCTTGGAAACTGCCCCAAGCCCCTCTCAATATTACGTCCACAAGAAATCAAACTCTTTCCTTTATGCGATGCTGGATTTTCCACAAAGTAAAATCAAGATAAGTAAAGATGTGGTTTATAGATAGTGCTCGACAAAGCGGAGACCAGAGTATGAAGCATCACACTTGGGCTATAAAAGCTGCCACAAGAGACCAAGGCCACAAGTCAGTCAGCTCAGCCCACCTACACGTCTGCTCCTCGTTACTCCTGTGTTGGCTCTGGGCTCCATGGCGCACTGGATGACCTTGGTCATTGCTCTCACCTGCTTTGGTGGTCTTGCCTCCCCGGGCCCTGTGCCTACCTTCACGGCCCTCAGGGAGCTGATTGAGGAGCTGAACAACATCACCCAGAAGGTGAGTGCCTGCTGGCCAGGGTCCCAGCTCTGAGGATGCTGGGTGGGTGACTCTCAGAAGAGTACAGGTTACAGTCTGGGCCAGGAAGGCTGGACCTGGTGCTAAGACGCCTGTGGGTCAGAAAGAAGCGCCATGGACCAGGGGACAAGCTGGGCCGTGAGGGAGAGAGAGGACCCAGGCTGGGGGGTGCAGCAATATGGATGGACCACCTGTTCCCCTGGCCCGGCCCTGCCAGCTCCTACTTAGCCATTTCTTAACAGAGGAAAGCAGAGACAGGCCAGCACCCTCTCAGAACCATTTGGCTTTTGCCAACGGGATCTGAATGCAATGGTACGGCCATTTTCACAGCATCTCAGTTAAACCCATTCTTAAGGAATGGTTCCTTAGTTGAGTCAGCTCCTCTCCCGGGTGGTGACAGCTCACACTTTCTGGGCACTGATTACATGCCAGGCCTCGTGCTGGGTGCTTTATATCTTATTTCATCACTGCCAACCATCTCAAGAGGCAGGTATGATGACCCTGTTTCACTACTACGCCTCCGTGAGGTTAATTCACAAAAGCCTGATTCAAAGCAGGCCTGGCTGACATCAGCGTGCCCATGCTCCAAATTGCACTGCCCCCCAGTTCGGAAGCCGGGATGTTTATACACTGGATCCCGCTGCCTCCCATCTGCTTGGCCTGGCCCTTCCTACCTGCCTGGTATCTTACGTCCTCATGCCCTGCCTACGGCAAGCTTCACACAGGTGTGTCCCTCACTGGTTGTGTCATTCCATCTTCCTCTCAGCTCAAACACCCTGGAAGATGGGTCTCCCCCACTGTGCAGAACAGGAAATGGGGCTCAGGGACAGTGAGGGGGACCAGGCCTGTCTCAGTGCTACACCAGGGATGCTTGTGGGGCCTGACCCCCATGGACTGGCCTGGCCTGGGGTGGCTGGGGCATGACTGGGACGCCTGCCAGCATTCAGTTCACTGTCCTTTTGCTCCCCCAGGCTTCCCTCTGCAATGGCAGCATGGTGTGGCACGTCAACCTGACGGCTAACTGGGTAAGGACCACTCGGAAGCTGGGAGGGAGGTGGCTGAAGGCTTGGGCTTGTCTTCTCTGAGCCTCGCTCTTAGGGCTGGGGCTTCCAAGCAAGCTGCAAGACCTGTTCTCTCTCCCCTCATAATCCGGGCCCCTCCGCCCCCCAGACCCAGCTCTGCCAGGTTTCTCAGTCCCCCTCCTCCTGCAAACGCACTGAAGTGTCACCCGAGCCGTAGGCTGGGGGTGCCCAGCAGAGCCTAACAGGCCACGCTGTCCTCCCTGCAGTCCTGTGCAGCCCTGGAATCCCTGATCAACGTCTCTGACTGCCACGCCATCCAAAAGACGCAGAGGATACTGAAAACATTGTGCTCCCACAAGCCCTCCGCCGGGGTAAGGCCCCTGCTCCCCTGCACCTGTCTCCTGCCAGCCCTGGGCTCACCAGGGAGCTCCAGGGGAACCTGCTGGGCGTCCGCCGCGGGGAGGGGGTCCACTGTGGCAGCAGGGACATGGCCTTTGGGGTTTCCAGACCTGGGCTTGAGCATTCCTGACTCCTACCTGTGCTTCAGGAGCCACATCTGTAAAATGCGGTGATGACAGTGCTCACCTACGGGGCTTCTGTGAGGAGCCAACAGGCCGGTCCCCGGAAAGCCCCGGGCGGGTGTCGGCTGTCCTTCCTCTGGTGGTGTCCCACTAACGCACTGGCCTCTGCCCCACAGCAGGTTTCCAGCCAGCCCATCAGACACACCAAAATCGAAGTGTCCCAATTTGCCAAAGACCTGCTCCGACACGCAAGGAAAATCGTTCGCCACGGAAAGTTCAACTGAAGCATGAAACGCTAGCAGTATTATCAGCAGAAGCTGCCCCTGACTGTTTAAGTTGTTGAGTCTTTTTCCTTTCAGATGTCAGAAATTTCTTGGGGAGATGGGGAAGAGGGGGAGGGAGGGGGGTAAGATCGCCTTAGTTTAGACCTCAGCCCATGCTGCCTGCCTTCAGCCCCGCCAATCCAGCGGCCCCTTGGCTTGGTGCCCGGGGCTCAGCCTGGTGGGGCCTCCTCCATCCGGGGCTCCGAGCTCCATGGACAAGGGTAAAAAAGTTGCCCCACACAACTTCCCCTTCCTTAGAGCAAATTGTAGCATTACAGTGGGTGCCACCCTTGCCAGACACACCGTGGGAACGGGATCCACTTACCACAGGGGCAGCTGAGGCAAAGTGGCTCAGGCATATTTCCTCTTGGTCTTATTTATTACTGTGTGTTATTTAAACAAGTGTATTTGTCTGAACCGGGGCTAGGGAGGGGCTCTAGCACTAAAGCAGCGGGTGTAAGGAATCCCTGGGAATAAGTACCGTGTGCAAAATCCTGCTACCTCACTGGGGTCCTGCCAGCCAGCAGGGCAATCAGCCCTCAGCCAAGGAGTAATTTATTGTTTTCCCTATATTTAAAGTTGAGTATTAAAATATGTTATCAGAGTTAATAATATATAGATGAACAGCCTAGAACACTGTACATGGTATGTGTGGATTGTACGGATGGGTCGTTGAATAAGTTCTTTCATTGACTTTGTCACACTGGAAACCAGAAATAAAGATGGTGGCAAGAGAGCCGATGGTGTTTGCCTTTTATTTTGGCCTTTGAATGCTGGCCTGTGTTCTTACGACTCTGGAGCTCTTGGGGAGGCAAGCCAGTTGTTGGAGGAGGGGGAGTGAGGGACAGGAGCTGTGCTGAAAGCAAGCCAGCCCCTTGGGAGGGCGGCCTTGGCCTGGAGGCAGCCCCCCCACCTACCACCTGCAGGGAGGGAGACAAAGCTTGGGCCAGGCTCTCAAGGTCCAAGGAGGGCGTCTGGAGCAGACAGGGACCTCAAAAGTCCTCTCGTGATCACAGCTCTTGAGGAGTGGCCAGCCTCTGGTGTCTCGTTCACAGCTCTTAGTGAGTCACACACCCTCTGGCATCTCCCTCATAACCTCTCTGAGCCTCAGAGAAGAGAAGGTGGCTTGCCCAAGGTCACACAAGGAGTAACGTCAGGACTTTCAACTCAAAATTCACTCCAACTCTAAAATTCACTCCAACTCTTGCCTCCCTCTGTCCAAGTGTCATTTGGCCTGAATGCATGACCTTTATGATCTCGTCATCAACCTGTTTGGGCACCTCCCCTGATGGGGAGCTCACTACCTACTTTCCAGGGACAGCCTATTCAACGTTACCACTTCTCATCATTGGAGAATGCACTCACCACCTCTGTGAAGGAAGACACACCAGTTGATTTGTGGCCTGTGGACTGTGGAGCAGCTGAAGCAGAGAGCCAGGGTCAGGGGCCCTGGTCAAATGACTTTTTGCTTCTTCTTTGGCCCAGGCCAGCAGAGGGAGTGCCAGTACCAGCGGGCTCAGCAAGCCCAGTGAATGGTCATGACTGTCAGCAGTGGTTCCTACTGGGACTCTCTGCTCTGGGAGGGGCCCAGAGCAGAGGGCGACCCGAGGACGGAAGGCCTTTGCAGTGGGTGGTGGCCATCAGACACCAGTTTCCAACGCTGAGTGGCAGACAGGTGTTCTCTCTGTCCCCAGAGCCACACGGGGACAGCACAGCAGTGCTCAGAAGTCAGTGGAATAAGGGGGATCAAATATATGGTGATGGAAGGAGAACTGACTCTGGGTGGTGAACACACAATGGGATTTATAGATGATGTAATACAGAATTGTACACCTGAAATCTATGTAATTTCACTAACAATTGTCACCCCAATATATTTAAAAATAAAAAGAAGTCAGTGGAAGCAGCCAGCCAGGAGCAGCAATGGCTGCTGCAGGCAACAGAGGCCGTGGCCGGACCTGTCCAGGGGGTGCGGGACCAGGACAGACAGCCGTGTTGTGGACTCGTCACTCGTACCCAGGCGGAGGTGGGGGGAGAAGCCAGAAGTGACAGTGCAGGGTGCCAGCGATGCTCGGCCTGGGGAGGGGGCACAGGAGCTGAGTGTCCCACGGGCTGTCCAGAGCAGGGACCGGACTGGTCTCTGTGGTCCCAGGGGGTTCACACTACGTTTGCTGAGACTGCCTGTGGCCTGTGATGTACCAGCCTCCCGGGCCAGCGAAGACTAAGACACTACATGAGCTCAAGGCGAAGCACCTGAAAGGCGTCTTTAAGCAAAGGAACGTCTGGAGAAGGGTGCTGGATCCTGGGAGGGTGGGGAGCTTCCAAAGGCAGGGGTGGGGGTAGGAGGCAAGATCTCCCCTATCCCTCTCCATCCAGAGATTCGAGGATTTTAAGGCCAGAGTACATTTATAGAAGATTGATTTATTTAAATACAAAACTTAGCGACCCATCTGCCGGCAGCATCACTTTTGACCCATGTCCTCTGCCCAACCAGAGCATTGGCCTGTCTGTCTAAAAGGGAGATGGAAAGTCTTCTGGTGAAATTCCATGTGAATCTCCCAAGAACAGAGACTGGAATTGAGGCTGGCATGGGGGAGGGTCCCCAGGCGATGTTCCAAGCCAGCCCATCCTGAGGTCCCCGCGCTGGGTACACAGTGCCCCGCCGGGCTCCACCACTAGGGGTCCACGGCGTGCCACATCTTCAGCTACCCGCAGCTCTGCCTGCTCTCTGAGACTGTCCCCCAGGCTGGGGACTTGTGGTCACAGGCGGGTGCTGTGCAGTGAGCTGGAGGGGCTCAGGGCCTTCCACAGAAGACAGACACCTCACAGAGCCACACAACTAAACCACTGCTGGGGGCAACAGGGAGGTGGGCCCAGAAAGGAATGAGAGAGAAAGGAAAAATAGAAAGAGAACCAAAAGGTCGGTGTCAGCCACTGTGGCTGGGAGTGTCAGCCCCTAGGGACTGACCCCCCGGGGTGTTTGCTGGGAGTTTTCTCTGCCTGTCTTCTTGCTTCTTTCATGGAGGAGGTGACCCCTGAGCAAAGAGACAAGGTGGGCGAGGGGTTGGGAAGAGACAGTGTGCTTGGTGAGTGGGAGGGAGATGCTGGTCATGGGGCCCAAGGTGGGGAGCCCCTTGACACCCAGGAACCCCAGGCCTGGGAGGTTTCACTGAAAGAGGGGTGGGGGCTCAGGTGAGAAATGAGACACACATGAGCTTCCGGTGAACTTGGCACCAAACACCTCTGTTTGCTGCTCAGATGAGGTGTCAGAAATACTCGAGTCACCTTGGGGGTTGTCTGAGGCTGGCCCTCTGAACTGCTCAGGACCCAGGAGGCCAGGGGCCCGCATCTTGTGACGGGTTTATCAAGTCCATCAGCTTATGACTTTTTCATTATGATCAACGGGGAAGTTCCTTCCGCTTATGATCTTAATTCAGCTGGTCAGTTAGAGCAAACTCAAAAACCACTTCTCCCTTCAGCTGACGCCCTTCTAAGAAGGCCCAGCCTGGTCCAGGCTGACCATACCCCCGGGGGGCGGCCTGGCCTGGGACACGCTGGCCAGTTACCTAGTCTTTCTAGGAGGCCAAGCCAGTGTCAGAACTGGTGGCTGTATCCACGGTCACGCCCCACTCCCACACACAAGGCCCACTCCTACTCTGAAAAAACTCATAAAGCCTCATTATCTTCATTTCTCGGCTCCACCCAAAGCAGCAGAGCAAAGGGTTTGCAACAAACTTTCCCAGATCGACTGATTTCCCGGCAGCCGGGGGGGCCCCATGACGAAGCCAGCGAGATCCCAGAAGCGGTTTTCTACTTACGACCTTACTTTCTGTTGCGTTCTCCCCCTTCCCCTCCACGGTGCCTTCTCTTGTGGAAAGTGATTCTCAAAGCGACCTTCAGGGAGGCCCCCGCCCGTGCACTGTCTGGGCAGACATTGCGGTGTGGTCACCCGTGACGTAGATGCCAAAATTAAATAGAGCCGCTCTCCTCAGCTCCATTCTCTGCGTCACTTGCAAAAGCCTGGGGCCCAATAGCTCTTCCTGAAACCCGGAGGGGAGTCCCCTGCGGTACCTGATGGCCTGCTGACCACACCAGCCAGAGGGTCCAGGGCCCTGGCCAGGAGCCACAGCGATACATTAGAAAGGCAAATTCTCATGTATTGTCTCTTCTTTCTTCTAATCTCTATTCCCCACATTTTCTATAATGAACATACATTCATTTCCCACTGGGGGACAAAGGCAAATTTAATTGAAAACAACAAGAAGATGAAATTGATGTCTGGTCATGAGGGACCTGATCACAACTGGGGGGAAGAGGTCAGCAGCACCCCGTTGTGCAGTCCCAGCCCCTCCCTCGTAGCCGGCTGTCTCAGGAGAAGGGGGGCATGTGCAGAGGCCTGGCTGCCAGGAGGTCCAGCAACCCTGTTCCTACGGGCTGGACCCTCGGGCCAGTCAGACCCCGTGTTGCCAAAGTGGGAAAGGCACTCCATTCTTGGGGGTCTTTATCCAGCCCCGGCCCAGCAGGCTGGGGCAGAGGGACCCGGAGATGACATGGGAAAGGCTGGGCTGCCAGTCCAGATCTGAGGCTGACGTGACATCAATGCCCTGGGGACAGATGGAGAGGTCCTGCCGTCTCCTCAGCCAGCTTCCCTCTCTCTCGGGAGAACGACTGTCCATCTGCTTCTCAAAGAAAACAGAAGCGAATGGTCTACAGACTCCTTCACCATCCGCTCAGCAAAGCTCGAGTCCAAGGCCCTGCCTGTCTTGGATCCAGATTCCCCGTGGTTCCTTGTCCCTTTGGAGGGGCTTGGGACAAGGACTTCAGGGTCCAAACAGCCCTGGCTCCCAGTCCCTGCTGTGCCCAAGGTCCCTTGGTGTGACGAAGGCCCAGTCTCAGCTGCCCATCGTGGAGTGAAGCCCCCTCCATCCCTTCCACGAGGACCCACGAGCCTTCACAGGGGGCCAGACCCTCTTCTAGGCGCCAGGGACCCGGTGAACAAAACAGAGCCCACAAACACGAGAACACAGGACGTGCAGGTGGTGGTGGGTGCCCCGAGGGCAATGAGGCAGCAGGGCTGCAAGGGCTGTGAGGGGCCGCCTGTCGTGAGGGCTGGTCGGAGAAGTCCTCCCACCTGAGCTAAGGCACAGGAGATCTGGGTGAAATGAGGGAGGAGAAAGGCGTTCTGCATAACAGAGGGAAACATGCAGGGCCAGGGGACAGCAAGGTCTTGAGCAAGAGGGAGCTGGGATGCTCCTTCCAGCAGCATCTGTGTGGCCAGAACTGGAGCAGCAGGAGGCGAGGCTGCGGGGTCTGGCTTTGCTGGAGGGGGGCAGAGTGGCACCTCTGGCTGCTGCGTGAAGAGCGGAAAGTGGGGACAAGGGCGGGAGCAGGATGACTCGTTAGGAGGCTCCTGTGGAAACCTCCTGTGGAAATGACGGTGGATGTGGCAATGGAGCGGTGGGATGTGGTCAGATTCGGAGATATGTATGCGTTTTCTGTACAACATACACTTATGGCTATATCACTTATATGAACATTGGCCACGTAAAGTTATAAACATGTATTTTAGGTAACACGAATATTAAATATATATTTAATTTTTCTATCCATATAAGTTTAAAAAATCTTCTATTATGGGAAATTTCAAACACGTACAAAGTAAATCCTGGGTCTCCACCGCCCAGCTTCACCAGTTTTCAGCTCGTGGCCCCTCCCTCGCCCCAATGCACACGGGCTTTCCATTCACTTCGGGAGACAGTACGAAGGCAGACGCCTGGGTGACCCACTGGATATGGAGCACAGGAGGTTTTTATGGTGGTGTGAGCCCCGTGACGGGTGGGGTTGCCATTTACTGAGTTGGGGAAGCCTGTGCTCCAGCGAGTGCCATTTATAAAATAACTACTGATCATGGGTGATGGATTGCCTACGCCTCACAGCCAGCACCCCTTCTCGAAAACATTCACAGCATCCACACTGCTGTTTCCATTGCGTGAGTCCCACCCCCGCTGGGCGTCGATGTGCCCTGTCTGTACTCCACATGCTGTATCTGTGATGTCACTGATAACCTCCTATCACCAAATCCAGCGGAAGCGATGTGCCCTTATTCCACCTGCCCTGTGAACCGTGTGCCCCTGCTGACTTCTCACTTCTCCTCCAGACTGTCTCAGGCCTGGCGTCCCTCTCAGGCTTCTCGTCTGCCTGCCTTCTCTCCTTGCCCTGTGTCGCTGGAGTGCTGTAGGCCTTGGTTTCCTCCCTTCTCTCGTCCCCTTGGTTTCCTCACCCTCTGTGTCAACAACCCAGACCCTTCGCTGTGTCCAGAGCAGCGGACCCAGGGGGAGGCAGCTCAGTTCATGGTCCCCCCACTTCACCTCCTCCCCCCTTAACCTGCCATCTCCGTGAACAGCCGGTCCCCAAGCCAGAAAACTGTGGTCCTTTGTGACTTCTCACTCTTCCTTACCTCCATATTCAGCCAATGAAAATCATAACCATAAACTATAGCAATAATGATGATAGTTGGCATTTACCGAGGGCTTTCTATGTGCCAGGCATCAGGCCAAGCACCTTATATTTATGACCTCATATGACCTTCCCACAGCCCTATTACCCCCCAGAGAGTAGGCGGCAGAGCTGGGACGGAGAATGACCAGGTCCCGCTGACTCCAGGACGCACGGCCCTCACTCACGCTCTGCCCTGCTGAGGACCTCAGACCCACCGCGCTCCTGCCTGCTGTCCTGCCCTGTGCACGGGTGGTGCAGTCCCCCTGCTCCTGTCCCCCTGTCTTTCTTCAGGGCCTCCAGGACCATCCACGTGCGGTCCCCCTGCTCCTCACCAGGGCTCACTTACTCCAGTCTCTGCTAACGTCACACTCTTGGAGGCCTGTGACCGGTTTTCATGAATAAGCTCAGGAGGCGTTGCAAAGGGCTCCTCCTTCTGCGTGCTGTCCTGCCAGCTGACAGAAGAGGAGGGAAGAGGAGCTTTGAGCTCCGCAAGGCTCAGGGTGGGGCAAGAATCCTCACCGGGCTGCTCTGTTCAGCCTCCATACCTTTCCCCCTGAATGCTGGCAACTTCAGTTCTCAGGCCCCCTTGAAGTTAGAATTTGGGTGTGAATTGTTCTCCAGGGAGCTGCGGAAGGAAGGAAGGCGGAAGGCAGACGCCATCTTCCTGCTCCCTCCAGCTGGAGCCCTGGAGCCATTCTGTGGGTGTCTGGAAATAGCTGAGGCAGCAGCCCGGGGATCCCTGGATTGCAGCTTCAGGCCTGTGTTCTTGAACTTCAGACCTGCAGTGGCAGCCTCCAGGGTAGTGGTCCTTCCTATGGGTCATTTCTTCAAAGTTTTAGGCCCAGCCTGGAGCCTGCTCCTCCACCCACACCCCCAACATTTTAAAAGTACCTACTTTCCTGCATTAAATGCTTTCTGCCTGAAAGTATTGAATCCAGACACATAAGTGAGGGCTGCAGTGTAGCAACTAAAGGCGACTCCCTGAAACAAGGACAGGACCTCAAAAACCATAAAGGGGACACATCCAGGGAGGACATGTGTGGGGACGTGATCACTGGCCAAACTTCCCCTGGCCCTGTGCAGAGTCAGGTTTGCTAATAGATTAAGTACCACAGTCATCTGACCAACCAGAGACGGGATGAATAATGACAACAGAACTGTCATTTACAGAGCACTCACTATGTGCCAGGCACCCTTCTCACTGCTTTAAAAACATTAAAGTGTTTATTCCTCAGAACCACCTCACAAGGCAGGTATAACTGTCACCCCCACTTTAAGGAGGGAGCTGAGTGGCGTGCCCAAGGTCGCAGTGACAGAGCCCAGCAGCCAGCACTTCTGGGCTGCCTGGGCCCACTGTGTGCCATGGAGGCATCCAGGAACAGCCACCCTTTATGGAGTGACGTGTGCCCAGCACTTTTCACGGAATTGCTCACTCATTCCTCACAGGAATCCCGTGAGGAGGAGTTACATTATTCCCATTTCACAGGTGAGGAAACTGAGACCCAGAGAGAGATAGTGATCTGCCCACGATCACATTGTCGACAAGAGGCTTGTTAGCTAAGCATCAAAGCCCAGCGCTTATAACTGGTACATTCCAGGGCCTGAGAGGAAAGCTCTGCAGCCCCACGGGGCCAGTGCTGGGTGTCAGCTCTCATGCAGGGTAAAGGGGAGAGGGTGTATGGCTGACACAGGACATACACAACAGAGTCTTCAGTTTCTCTCTGAGCTTTGATGCCCACCCCGCCAGCCGTGGACCATTACCGCCCATGACACCTGCAGGCTGGGAGCGGCATTCTCTGACCCCCACATTCCTGGCCTCTGCCCAGCCAGCCACATGCACAGCTGCCATGGTGCCACACTGCAAAGCATGGTCCATTTTCTCCTTATTCCCTTTGAGGGGACATTCTGGCCACTCCTTGATGTTCTGGAAAGTTAGTCCTTTTTCCCCGGTCTCATCCGACCGTTGAAAAAACGAAAGCAGCAGCTGTATTCTGCTTCTGAACTACTGGTTCCCATATGACACCCCTTTGCTGACTCACACCTTTGCCCCCAGAGCCCCCAGCCGGGGATCTGATCCTTAGCGAAGGTAGGTGCTCGCAAAAATCACTGCAGAAATATGTGGGTGTCTTTTCTATCACCTCTCACAAACTCCTCCGCAGGAGGAGCCTGCTGACCTCCCTGCTCTCCAGCTGTCCTCAAACTACAGGTTGTGGAGAGGTGTACTCTACACCCGGACACTCCTCCAGTGTGTCTGCACTCCCAAGTTCACACCTGCGTTGACTTGAACCTTTCCTCAAGAAAGGAATATGTATGCGCCCTTTTACTCCAAATAAAAGTTAACCTGAATTTGAAGTCTCCACCTGTCCTGAAAGGAACTGTTTACCCTTCTCATAAACTCCACCCATCTGTATAGTGAAGGATTTACTTACCTTAGCAAAAACACAAATAATCCAATTTAAAAAATGGACAAAGGACCTAAATAGACATTTTTCCATAGAAGATAAACAAATGGCCAAGAAGTACATGAAAAGGTTCTCAACATCACTGTTCGTCAGGGAAACGCAAATCAAAACCTCCTACCTCTTAGAATGATCATCATCGAAAAGACAGGAGATGACAAATGCCAGTGACGACAAAGGGAACCCTTGTGCATTGTTGGCGGGATGGTATATTGATGCAGCCACTATGAGAAACAACACGGAGTTTCCTCATAATATTAGAAATAGAACCACCATATGACCCAGCAATTCCACTTCTGGATACACGTACACTAACAAAAGGAAACAAAAACACTAACTTGAAAGAATATCTGCACCCCCACATTCATTGCAGCATTATTTACAATAACCAAGACATGGAAACAACCTAAATGTCCACTGATGGATGAATGGATAAAGAAAATGTGACACACACACGCACACACACCGCAATATTACTCAGCCATTAAAAAGGAAGAAAATCCTGCCGTTTGTGACAACATGGCTCGACCCGGGGGACATTATGCTAAGTTAAGTAAGTCAGACAGAGAGACAACTACTGTATCTCACTTATAGGTGGAATCTAAAAACAAGGAAACAAAGTCATAGGAAAAAAATTAGATTTGTGTTTACCAGAGGTGGATGAAGGTGGTTAAAAACCACAACCTTTCAGTTCTAAGATGAAGCCCTGGGATGTCATTACAACATGACAACCACACTTAGCACTGCTCTACGGTGTGTACAAGGAAAGTTGTTAAGGGAGTAGATCTTCGAGTTCTCATCACAAGGAAAAGAACTTTTTGTCTTTTCCTATTTTTGTTGCGTCTGTATGAGATGGCAGACGTTGCCTTAAGGTAATCATGTCACAATATATGCAAGGACTGGAACCCCCAAATGTGCAGCTGGTGTGTGATGTGCAGCGGTCTTGTAGAGGCTGTGCCCTTCACCTGTGAAGTTTGACCCAACTCCCCGCAGTTGGTGTCAGGAGTCATTGCGTGAGTTTGGCAAACTTGTTGCGCAGTCCGTGCGCACCCTAAAACTGGTGGAAGGGCCTTCTTGATACAGTAAGCCAGGTCCTCTCCTTCACAGAGCACAAGGCACGGTAGTAAGATCCCAAATGCAGGAACGACCTTAGCAGGATTCTTTTCTGTGTGATCTTCCAGAGGGAAAGGTCAGAAACCAAGAGACAGAAGTGGACAGGAAAGGGAAGGGAAGGTTCCAGGAGAAAGCAGCGTGCCATGTTTGGGTGCAGGAATCCTGCAGCATCCGAGGGAATAATGCACATGCCCAGCACCTCACCAGGTCCCCGAAATCAGGCTCAGGCAGCAGGGTGGGCGGTGGGGCATTGACGGAGCTGATTTGTAAATCACTCAGGCTGTGGCTCTTTTTCCTAATGAGCTGAACATGAAGTTAAGTCCCATTTAAACAGGGGCCACTCCTGAAACTTTGGGATGGTCCTAACTTGCGTAGGACCCCCTCACTGTGAAAGACCTAAGGACCTGCTGGGACCCAAACTAAGCCCACCTAGTGTGACCCGTCCTTTGGCAAAGACCGAGACCTGGAAGAGTGGCTTGTCTGAGCGCTAGGAGTGGAGAGGATCTGTGTCAGTACCTCCCTTCCACCCAGAGAAAGAACCCCAGGTCAGCTCTTCCACAAAAGAAAAGTTTCCAAGATGCCACCCATACTTGGAAAAAGCCAGGTTGAAATACCATTCAAGTCAAGCTTTCTTGATATTACTCTGTGTTTCCCCAGGAGGATTGCACTACAACAAATTCGGACACCTGTGGCCTCTTCCTTCAAAGCAAAAAGCCAGCATAACCCCAAGCTGATAAGATTAATCTACAGAGCAAATTATGGTGTAATTTCCTATGCTGATACTTTGTAGTTAATTTTTTAAAAAAGTTTCATTTTCCTATTGGTCTGATTTCACAGGAACATTTTACCTGTTTCTGTGAGGCATTTTTTTCTCCTGGAAGAGAGGCGCTGATTGGCCCCAACCTGGTGTAATGAAAATTTCCAATGTAAACTCATTTTCCCTCAGTTTCAGCAATTTCAAATCTATATATAGAGATATCTTTGTCAGAATTGCATTGTTAGCTTCACCTTATAAACTAATTGTCTCACATTGTCATTACAAATAGAGCTCTATTAATGTATCTCACCTCCCTACTGACCCCAGCTCTGGTCTGCCTACTAGCATGTACCAGCAATTGCATCCAAGGACGCAGGCTCATCTTCTTACAGGAGATCATCAAAACGCTGAACCACCTCACAGAGACAAAGGTGAGTAAGCTATCTGGCACCATCTCTCCAGATGTTGGGTGATGCCGTGGGTATTTCTTCAACTGTGAGAGGAGCATAGCAGCTTCTAGAGAAGTTGGTAGTTGGTGGTTGGTGGCAGGATGGGGAGCAGAGCAGAGACTTCTCGCTTGGCACTTTTCCTCTGAGGGATTGTAGGAAGTGCTGTCAGTTCGAGGGAGTGAGAGATGCTTAGTTGGATGTAGTCTGCACAGTTGGAGGTAACTGTCTTTTGCTCTATTTTTCCGCCTAGACTGTGGACCGGTGTATGGAGATGACTGTAGCAGAAGTCT
This sequence comes from Rhinolophus hipposideros, assembly GCF_964194185.1. Lineage (NCBI taxonomy): Eukaryota > Metazoa > Chordata > Mammalia > Chiroptera > Rhinolophidae > Rhinolophus > Rhinolophus hipposideros. The sequence goes on from NC_138069.1 coordinate 9,812,699, forward strand.
TGCCTGCCCCAAAGGTAAGAACTGCCCCAGGTCTGCTTTGGCAGATGGGTGACTTGGGAGAGGAGAGCCATCCATAAGTGTTTGGACAGGAAACCTTTTTTTTTTTTAACAGAAAGAGAACGGGCCCAACTTAACTATAATGAGAATTCTGATCTTTACTCTCAAAATGTTTTGGTGTTTCTGGTTTCACTTGATTTAGAAGATGTGTAAGAGATAGCTTGGATCTTGTAATCCTAACTCAGATCCTGGTCAAGGCAGAGCTCTTTAGGATTTTACCCAGGCCCAGCCTCGTACCTGAAATATAGGAGGCACTCGATAAACGCTTGTTGGAAGAGAGAATTTGTATGGCCCGTACATTTCCGAAAATACTCTCACAAAAGCAGATATTGAGATTACAGGTTGAGGGAGCTTTCATTTTGTCTAAGAGACTTCCTATGGCAACAGAGAAGGTATTGCTGGAGCCCTCCTCCTCCGCAGCCCACCGGCTCCGGGGCGGCTGTCCAGACACTTTCGGCTTGCTCTGTCTTGCGGACTGCCCTCCAGCCTGGTCCGGACCATCCTACCAGGTGGGGGTCCAACCATCCCTGCTTCAGGCTGCTCGGGCATCTCGCCTTTCCACCTCCGGTGCCGTCTCACCCCCGCCCCTCTATCGGCAGTGGGAGGAGATAGATGAGACAGCTGATAGTGCATTTTCTCTGACAAACACCTGACTACAGCCATATCAATAGCTTTGTGCACTTCAGTTCCTGTTTTCATGGAAACACACGACTGAGAATGAAAAACCCAAAGCTTCAATTTACCAGTGGTCTCCTAACCACCTGCTTTCCACGTGTACCAGAGGGGGCAGCCTGGCCAGGAGTGAAACCCTGTGGGTTGGGCAGGGCCATAGCCCAGGACCCAGGCCGTGAAACAGGCCCGTCCTGCTTCGTGAGAAAACTGTTCTTCAGGTCTTTACCTGAATATCTCATTTCATTTAAGAGTATTCCAGGAGTTGGATGTACACTAATGTATACTAGTGTAATGTGATTATGTATAGTATGTAAAATACATGTATATTATATAAGAGCATATATAATTTTGTCCTTCAGAATCTTATCATGGATCAGACTCTGTCCATCGGTAGGTTGGAAGGCCTTGGAGATTTTACATCCATATAAAATTATATATGAATGTGATGTTAATATTTCACATATGTATATAAAATAGCCAGGAGTCCATTGCATTGTGCTCTAGGCTCTCCTGGGGGCGCCTACACTGCTGAGTGGGCTTTACCAAAGCCAAGGGCAGGGCCCCAAGAAGAACGTGCTGAGGGTCTGAAAGTGACACAGCCTGTGGTGTGTCAGCCCCAGTCCTGCTATTAACTAGCTGTGTAGCCTTTGGTCAATTTGCACACCTCTTTTTGCCTCAGTTTCCACATCTGAAGCAATGAAAGTGATTTTGAAAGTTGGTTGCTATCCAACTCTTGAATTAGTGGAAAGTGTTATTGTAAGATGATGTAACTCTTGATTAAAGGCAAAAACTGGTTGTAGAGAAGCAATAATTCTAAGAGGGAGGAGCCAGCGGTTGGAAATGATCAAAACCCTCCAAGACTCCAAGCCTGGGCCACCCCACCCTGGGCTGTCTCTAGAAGACTCAGCCACCCCTCAGCCCTGCTGAGGTGCAGGCCTGCTCACGCCGTTTCCTCCCACTGCTGGCCCTCCTCTTATTGGGTTCTCACATCCTTCCCCCACCACACAAGTAGACATCTCCTAAAACAAATCCCGCTGCCTTCCTTCACTCTGACCTGCCTCCGGTGCCTTCCCCCGACCTGCTTCTGTTCCTCCCGGACGAACAATCTCATTTTTCTATCCTTTTCTTTTCCTCAAAGACTCAGCGCTGCTTACTAATCAAGGTATTTCAGAACAAGGAAAGGTAGTGCTTTTCAAAACCCACAAAGGTGGTATGTGGGAAGGAAAGTTACTTCTTTGTGTTCCCAAAGAGGAACATCTTTCCCAAATCCATTGTATTAACTTTCTTTCTTTGGGGGATCAAGAATTCCTGTATCTCCACGTTGGGTAGCATTCTGCTCTAGGCAGTTGCTGGCAAGACTGTGCTGATCTAAATCCTGCACTTCATGGGCAATGCCTACTGGGTGTCTATGAAATAAAGGCGGTTTGATGAACAGCAAAGTGGAAAGCAAGCAACAGCAGGCTGGTCTCTGGAGGATTTCTTGGGTGTGCCATTAATTGGAGGTATTTCCTACCAAAGAGAGCTAAAGTTCATAATTTTTCAGAGAGCTCTACACCAACCCTCAAATAGTTTTGTGTGTGTGTGAAAGTAGAGGATTTTCCATAAACAGTACTGGCTGACTAAAAGTGGAGATGAGGGATACAGCACAAATAGGACTGGATTTTTATGGCCCGGAATGAAGCTAGTCAAGAACCAAGTCAGAACTCTACTAGAGTTACTGCCACAGAAGGAAGCGGCCGTTTTGACATTCCCCTGAGGGACGGGCTTCCTTATGGCTTGCGCCTGGGCCTCCCTTTTGAGTCTCTTTTCCTGAGCTGTTCTGAACTGCAGGTCTGCTAGGCTGTCATCAAAGTGTGCCCCTGAGCGATGACAGACACACAAGCGGAGCGCTGGACAAGCAGCTGAAAGCAGTTGAGATGGGGTATCATCCTGTTGCTTCAACATGAATGGAACTAAAACGTTAAGGCCCTTAGCTAAAAAGGCCTTTAGAGTTAGTTTTTGTGGGTTTTTTTGTAAAGTTTTTCCATTTGATTCAAACTCTTTTCAGTTCCTATTGTATCCTAATTACCTTTAGGAAGTCCTTTCACAAGTATCTTTACAGGGCTTTTCCCTATATTATATGGCCATATATGCAAAACTAAGAGGCAATTTAATGTCTAGGCTCCAAGCCAGTGTCAGAAAAGTCTCTAAAAGTTTTGATGGAAGCTAAGCACAGCAGCTCTTGTCCTCTGTCTTCTAAAACCTCACTTTCTCCCTCCAGCCACACGGGGGTCTCCTACATTTACACCCGAGGTAGTGGCTGCCTTCTCCTTGGTCTTACCTCTGCTCACCCCCAGGGGCACCATATTTATGGGAGGATTCCTGACTCCCTGAGCCCAGAGATGCTGGCACTGCTCTTACATTTCCAACTAGACTCCTGGGCCCAGGAGGGCTCTCAGCCAGCTCATTAAATACGTCTGTCCTTCCAAAGGCCTTCCCTATGGGCCCCACAGGGGAAAGGGGAAGCTTTTGTAGTCTGGGATTCTGGTGCTCGTAGAAGTTAGCCTAGAGAAACAAAAGATAAACAAGATTTGCACGGATGATTCACTGCAACATTATTTACAGAAGAAAAAATTGCAATAATAGGGGGTTGATCCGTTAGGGTCCACATATGCCATGGGTTCCTATAGAGCTCTCAATCCTATGTTCCAAATACCATTGAACGACTTAAGAAATGCTTGTACTGTATGTTAAGTGTGAAAAGGCTACAAAGCAGTACCAATAGCTGGTCCCTATTTTGAAGAAAAAAAAAGTATTTAAAAAACCTGGGAAGATAGTTACCAAAATATTAACAATAGTTATCCCTGGCTGGTGGGATAATGAGTGAATTCATTTTTGTTGAATATATTATTTTTATAGCCAACATGTATCACCTTGATAACCAGAAAAAAGTATGAGACTGCTAAGAACTTAAAAAGCTGCTTGGACAGTTCTTCTCATACGAATCCCCTGGAGATCTTGTTAATGCACATTTGTGATTCAGTGGGTCTGAGATGAGGCCCGAGACGCTTCATTGCTACCTGGCTCCCAGGTGATGCCCATAAACCATACTCTGAGTGGCAAGGGACTAGAACAGGCCCTGGCAGAGGATAGAGATAGCTTTGTCCGAGCTGGATCGGACTGAAGCTTAAGACCATTCTCCAGGCTTTGTGACTTGGTTCTTCAATGGAAATGAGAGGCCACGCCAGGCCTGGTTCACACTGAGACACAGCCTTCTCCCAGATTCACAAGATCTGCTTCCCCGCTTGCTCATGCCCTCTTCTAAGGCCCAAACGTCCCCAGGGAGAGCCACGTGGCCAGACCCACAGCAGAGCTGCCAGCATTCCTAGCACGGGTCTGACCACGCATGTCAAGGTCCAAGTCCCCTGACAGAAGCCCTGTCCTAGGCCCAGCTCGATGGCACCCTCTCTCAGAAGCTTCCCCGATCTCCCGAGGCCAGACTCCTGGGGCATCTTGCTCTGACCCTGGTACTCACCTCTAGCTATGGAGAAAAGTCTGATCTCCTCCCCTGGACCCTGAGTTTCTACACACTCCACATCTCCCACGGGGAGGGCTACGTGGAAAGCATGGCCACAGCAGCCCTGGCCAAGCCAAAGGATGGGCATCCATGTATTCAACGAGCCTGTAGGATTTCCAGGAAAACCTCATAGGAATGAGCGAGAGCAGACTCTGACTATGAGTTCATGTGGTCATCTTCCACAGAAAGAACAACTTGCACCACGTAAACGGACTTGGGCTACAGACGGGTGGTTCTTCATTCAAATGCCCACCCTGTCATTTGCTTAGTTGGGTGACTTTATTCAGGTGCCTATTCAGCAAAACCTTTGCAGGGAAAATAAACTGGGAGTTTCTGAGGAAAGGCTGCTGCATTTGCAGGAAACGTGGAGAGGCTCTTTACAGAGGTTTATGTTTACAGCCTGTCACCCACACGGCAGGAATCCTTGAATACCTGACCCACAGTGGAGCAAACTTTCCTTCTCCACGTGTCCTCCCACAAAAAAGAAAGCAGAAGGAAAAATCTCTGTGCCACGTTCAAAATAGAGCCGGTACATGGCTGTGGTATTTCTCTTTCTAGAGCACAACTGAGAAGGAAGCCTTCTGCAGGATCGCAATGGAGCTTCGGCAGATCTACCACGCACAGGAGTGTGGGACTGGGAAATACCTGAGCAGACTTGACAGGAACCTCAGCAGCTTGGCCAACATGGTAAGTAAGCTGGTGTGCCGACAGCTGGGCCCCTGGCGCGTGGCAGCCTCCCTTCTAAGTGTTCAGGCTCCTGGGTGACAGCGCCCTTCATCAGTCAACCCGTTCGTTCGTCAGCAAGTACTGCTGAGGCTAAGTGAGTGCCACGTGCTGCTCTAGGCACTGGGGACACCGTCGTAAAGACAAGGCAGAGTCCCTGCTCTCACAGAATGTTCTAGTAGGGGAGTTAGAAAAGCAAACAAACATGCCATGATGTCCAGCAGTGATAAGTGCTTCGAAGAAAAATACAGGAATAGAGAACATAAGTAGGGGAGAGGGCTGATTTAGTGGTTGGTGATGTCATCTGAGCAGATATGTAAATTCCGTGGGAGAACAGGTCACATAACTAACTGGGGAGAGAACATTTCAGGCAGAGGGGACACCCGGCTGTGCAAAGGCCCTCACTAGAAATGAGTTTCATGTGTTCAGGATCAGTAGAGAGGCCGGTGTGGATGGATCAGAGTGAGCGGAGGGGACTTGAGGAGGAAATCAGCTCACGCAGAGCCTTTGGATTCCACCACAAGCATGGGGGGAAAATCCACTGGGTCTAGAGCAGGGCAGAGGCTGCGATCTGATTTTTCTGATTTCAAATGATCCCTCTGGCTACTGTGTGGTAAACAGACTGAATAAGGGTAAGCGTAGAAGCAAGACGGCCTGTTGGGGGCTACCGCGGCAATCCAAGCTGAAGGCAATGGTGGTTTCGAAAAGGTGAGAGCAGTGGAGGTTGTTAGATTTGGGATTAACTAAAAATACAGCTGACGGATCCATTGTGAGGGGTGAGGGAAAGAGGAAAAGGAGACCACTTGGTTCCGGGCCTAAGGCCCTTGGGGGACGGTTGCTGCTGTTTACAGATACGGAAGAGTGGGGGCGAAGCAGGGCTAGAGGCTGAGCAGGAGATCGATCGGAAGTTCAGTTTTGGTCACGGTAACTTTGAGGTACCTCTTAGACGGCGAAGTGGAGATGTTCAGAAGATTGTTCTAAAAGTCTGAAGCTTAGGGGAGAGGTTAGACCTTGTGATATAAAATGAAGAGTTCCCAGAAAGATGCTATTTAAAGTCCTAGACCTGAATGACACAGAGAAAGGAAGAGATCCAAGAACTGAGCTCAGAGGCACCAACATAGAGAGGTCAGGAAGGACACTGAGAAGTAGCCAGTGAAGTAGGAGGAAATGGAAGTGTGCGGTGCCCCAGAAGGCAAGTGAAGAAACTCTTTTAAGAAGGAAGACGTGATCACCTGTGTCAAATGTACTGAAAGGTCAAGTAAGATGAAGAGCGAGAATGGCTGTTGGATTTGGCACGATGGAGAGCACTGGTGATGCCGATATTAATGGGATGTGGGAATGAAAGGCTGAGTGAAGTGGCTTCCATGGAGAATGGGGTGGGAAGGAGTAAAAAGGAAGGAGCAATGAACATAGAAAAGTCTTTTGAGGTGTTTTGCTACAAGGTTGCAGAGAACTGTACTGGACCGACAGCTGAAGGGCCGGTGTGGAGTGAGGGAAGTTCTTATAAGGTGGGGGTCTATGCAGCCTGTTAATGTTCCAATGGGAATAGTCTAGAACAGAGGGCAGAACTGACACTGTAGGAAAGAAGGAGAGCCAACAGTGGATGCTGTCTAAGGCCATTCCTCCCCTCCCTGGGCCTGTCACCTTATTTGTAAGACAAGGTAATGGAATAGGGAGCTGACATTACACTCATTCTCTCTTTTAATCCTCTTAACTAGCATACAAAGTGGGCACTACTGTTCCCATTTTACGAAGGTGGAAACTGAAGCTTTTATAAATGAAGCAGTTTGTCCTAAAGCAATGCAATTAATAAAGTGGCAGGGCTAAGATTCCCATGGAAGCAGTGGCCTGGTGGCAGGAACCTGGACTCCTTTCCACCTGACATGATGCCAAGCTGTGGTGTTGCTGTTTAACGGGCAGCAGGGCAAAGGGACTGCTAGGACCCGTCTCAGCAGTCCAGGTGGCCCCGTAGAAGGCCCAGGAAAGTAGTGGACAGGTCTGAGACTCCACCTTCATGGTACGCTCCTGAGCAGCACCTGGCTGTGTGTGACACACCTCTCCAGAGACGGTGGCATCCCCGAAGGCAGACCCATAGTGATGGTACAGGAACCATTTCTAGAAGAGTAAGAACGCACCGAAAACGGGCAAACCCTACTGCCCTAGCTAGTGACAGAGTCAGACTACCAGATGAGCTACACGGGAGGCCCTGATCTGGTAACTGTCCAAATGGCGAGTGCCACTAGCTTGACTCAAGTAACCAGGAATGACAGCAAGACTCAAATGTGTAGCAATGCAAACTAATGAAACATTTCTTCTGTAGAACTCCTGCCCTGTGAATGAAACCAAGAAGATCACCATGAAAGAACTCTTGGAAAGGCTAAAGCAGACCATGAAAGAGAAATACGCAAAGGGTTGAAGCTGAATATTTTAATTTATGAGTTTTTAATAGCCTTATTTTAAAAATATTTATATATTTATAACTCATCATAAAATAAAGTATATGTAGAACCTCACAGCATGATTTCACTTTAATAGCATTGGCTGTTTACTTGACAACTTTTGGGGAAACCAATTTAATTTACTGAGAAACTAGTGTGCAAGTAAAAAAGGAAAGATCGCTTACTTCTCAAGGGGTTCCCCCCTCTAACTGGGGACATGATGCACAAAATGATTAAAGAATACAAGGTCACATAGGATGTAAATGATAAAAAGAGAGCTTGTAGAGTGGGTTCGTGAGTCCTACTGACTACCAAATAATTTAGAATTGAAAAGGTATTAACTGGATGTTTAGAACATTCTTCTCCCATCTGCACAAGGGTTGTTATATTGAATCTATAGGGGGAAAAATGTAATTCTAGCACACTACATGGCTCTGCTGTGAACAATATTTAAAGTGCTAATAGTGTAAATTCTCTTGATTCTCAAGTCTTAAAACCAACAAACACAGAAGACTTAATCGTGATTACAGAACAGACTGTAAACACTACCCACCTGACCACATAAAAGGTATAGCTGTAAACAGTTGAGAGGTAAAAGCAGAAGGAAAGGAAGAGAGGTAGAACACTAATATCCCCAACTCACTCAGTGAGGAGGTCAGGTAAGCAATGATGCCTAAGGTTGATGAACAAGAGATTTAAGTATTTATTCAAAATTGCAGAAGAAATAGAAGATCTAAAAATAATTTACTATAAAACACTTGGAAGGGATAGATTGAGATAAACCCTCACTTTTTATTACGGAAATCAACATACAATATCTGAAGTTGATAAACCAAAAATAGGTGATAAGAGTGGTCATGAATTGAGTACATGGGGGGTTGATTGTACTACTTGGCTTTTATACATGTTTGAAAGTTTTCAAAATAAAAGGTGAAAAAAATCCAATAGCGAGCCAATAAAGAGGTCTTTGGAATTACAATGGTAGACACCAGAAAAACGAAAAACGAAAAACAAAAAAAGGACGGTGGTTTGTTGGGAACAGGATTTGGAATAAGGATGGGTAGAAGCAAGGCAGGAAACTGTTGGCTTTCCATTTTAAGTCTCTATGTGACCATGCACACAAAGATAAAATATTTTTAAAAATTAAAAAAAACCTAAAACTAAAAAGACACACAGTCACAAATGTTGGCAAAGATGCGGAAAAACTGGAACCCTCAGACATTGCTGGGGTTGATTGGAAAACGGTACAGCCACTTTGGAAAACAGTGTGGCAGTTCCTCAAAAGGCTAAACAGAGTTACTAGACAACCTGGCAATCCCACTCCTAGGTAGAGGAGAGAACTGAAAAGAGAACTGAAAACGTTAGGTCCACACAAAAACCTCTGCCCAAATGTTCATAGAAGCATTATTCATTAATAGCAAAAAAGTAGAAACAACCCAAGTGTCGATCAACTGCTGAATGGATAAACACAACGTAGTGTGTCCATACCACAAAATATTATTTGGCAATAAAAAGAAATGAAGTACTGACACACAGGCTACAATACGGCTGAACCCTGGAAACATTATGCTAAGTGGAAGAAGCCAGACACAAAAAGGCCACATGTGGTATTTATGATTGCATTTATATGAAATGTCCAGATGAGGCAAATCCATTGAGGCAAGAAGCAGAATACTGGTTGCCAGGGGCTGGGCGGATGCAGGTGCGGGAGTGATGCTAATGGGTACAGGGCTTCTTTTGGGTGATGGAAATGTTCTTATGTTAGATAGTGGTGATGGTTGCACGAGTCTGTGAATAGACTAAAATCCACTGACTTGTACCCTTTAAAAGGATGAATGTTATAGCATATGAGTTATAGCTCAATAAAGCTGTTATTGAAAAAAAAATTAAAGGGAAAAAACCCGAGTGTCTAGTCATTGAAACTTGCCTTTTAAAGACGTGCTCTGCAAGAATATGGATCTAGTAACAGTGAATGAGCGTTCTTTTCATCCTCGCTTACACATGTGGCAAAAATTAATACGAGTACTAACATTATACCAAAACATGTAACATCTTTTTAACCCTTTCAAAATAAGGGGGGAAAAAAATCAAAAGCTTAAAGTCTCGCCCTGACCACAGCCAGTTTCACCCTGCCCACATGAAATACCAGCATGCCAAGGACAACAAGTACCGAAGAGAGTCATGGAGCCTGGTGAGGCCACCCTGAAAAGTCTAGTTTCCTCTCTGCTTTGATTGAGACTCATTTGCATTCAATGGCTAATGGGAGCTGTAGTCCACCACAGGACATGAGTTGTGGGTTAGAGTCTGTGTATGAGGCCAGGATGGTAAAGGAACGGCTGTCGGAAGAAATATTTAGCATGGCCACAGAAAGGAAGGACCTGTGCGGGCTCCGGGCAGGCCTGTCCTAAGGTGAGTTTCGATGGTTAGGACGCAGCTAGCATTTCTAACTACTGCTAGACAGGGCTCTGGGTGGAAACCCCCAGCAGCAAGCCCTTACGTTTGCCAAGGGAGTGAGACGACATGAATCGAGGAGGACACGCAAAAAGAATGGGGGAAGAAACGTGAGGAGTGAGTGAAAGTTGAGATGCCTGTCATCGCACACACGTTCACTTAGGAAGCTCAGCCACAGCCCAGGCCTGCCTCGTGGGACCTGCCTCTCGCCTGTGACATCCACAGCAGAGGCTAAACCCCTCCCTGCCTGCTGTCAGCCACCTCTGCCTGCTACCTATGAATACATTGTATCTTTCAGTGGCATTAGCGGGTAACAAATATTTATTGAGTAAATGCATGAAGAAAAAACATTTTGCTCAAATCTACGGCTGTTTTTTATTGAAACATCCTTGGGCCACAGTTAGAAATACTGGCCTCTGACCAAAATACATCAGGGGCTCTCCTGCTGCTACTGGTGTGTCCCTGCCAGGAGCCCTGCTGACTTTATTCCCACTGTCCTGCACATGTCATCTCTGCCAGCCTTTCAGGGTGCCCAAGTCATCTGAGAAAGGGGGGTTTTAGGGCAGAGTGCAGCGCACAGCTTTCCCGTGGAGCAAGGCACAACGGGTCTGTCAGCGTGCGAGCACGGTTAGCTCTCAGCTCCTCCCAGCTCCCACAGAGACCAAGGCAGGGACTTCCGCTAGTCGCAGGGCTGATGCCTTGGTTCAATTTGTGGGCGCAAGTCCAAGTTCCATTCTCAGGTAGAGCACTACCCCTCCGAGTTAGTGGCCAGGCCGCACATTTCCTGAGCTGGTCTTTGCCCTGTGCCCTCAGACGCTCTCTTCGGCTCTCTAAAACACAGCCATTTGCGACAACATGGCTGGATCTTGAGAATATCATGCTAAGTTAAATAAGTCAAACAAAAAGTTGAGAACCATATGATTTCACTCATATATGGGATATAAAACTGAAAGCAACAAACCAAAACTCATAGACACAGACAACAGTTTGGTGGTTACCAGAGGGAAAGGGGGGAAGGGGTGGGAGAAAAGGGTAAAAGGGGGTCAAATATATGGTGATGGAAGGAGAACTGACTCTGGGTGGTGAGCACACAATGCGATATATAGATGATGTAATACAGAATTGTACACTTGAAACCTATATCATTATTACTAACCAATGTCATAAATTTAATTTAAAAAAGTGTTTCTCTTCTAATCCATCCTTCCCATCAGCTTCTTCTTGTTCAGCTTTCAGTCTCCAAGCGATCTGTTCCTGTCTTGTTTCCGATAGTGTTACACCAAACACACGCCATGTTTTGATGTTTTGTGTGCTGACTGCACACCTGGCTACCTGCTAGGCAACGGGAGTAGAGAGAAGCAGAGAGCGTGTGTCCCGTCAGTCGAGGCACCGGTCATGAGAGAGAGAGCCGGCTGAGGGCAGACGAAGGTTAGCTGCTCTGCCTCCCTCAGGTGTGCACGTCACCCGCTCTCCCAGCGCCCTCCTACCTAATCCTTCGGGCTTTCCAGCAGTAGTTTCTCTAAAACACCATGTGAGTGACCCACCTAAAATCCTTCCACGGCTTCCCACTGCTGACAGAAAACTCACAATAGAATCCTGGCCTCTCTTTCCGTTTCAGGCTCAGCTATCCCCACCCCTTTGCCCTGCTTCCAAACATACCACCAATGCACACGGCATCTAGATTCACGTTCCTCCTTCTGCCTGACCTGCCTTCATCCACCTGTTAGCCTGCTTTAACAGCCCAGACAACACTTCCCCTAAGACGTCGTTTCTGACCTCTTGGTCAGGCAGACATGCGCCAGGCACTGTTAGCTGCTAGGAAGGAACGGGCCGCCTGGCACTCGCACTCCTCACTACTGCTGCACTGTCCTTCCCCGTTTACGCAGCCACCTGTCCCTTTGGGGGAGGCTGTGAGCTTTGCAAGGACCTTCTGCTCAGCACAGGATAGGTACACAGTAAATCTAGAAGACACCTGATGACTGAGCAGCAGAACTCATGATGGAGTAGAAATCAAGGTCAACGGAGTATTTCTGTAATGACTCGGGAACTTTGGGGCTGGGTTAGGCAATATCCTCTTGCTAAGATTGGTATCAACTCTGAGAAATATTGTATTCAGTTGTAAAGTCCCAGTACAACTGGAGAAATAAAGCCTTTGATTGAAAACTAAAATTTCCCCAGCCCTCTAAACAGGGATGGGGGAGGGGAGCAGGTGTGGAAGGGCTCTGATCTGTCATATTCTTCAGTCAGAGCCCTAAGCCTGTCTGACTAAGACAAAGTGATGTTCTGATAACGTTGATAAAAGTAGCTTGAAGGTTGGGTCACAGGAAGCCTAAGATAAACGCTCAGAGGAAACAGGTCTTTTTTGAAGTAGCCTCTTCATAATCATTTTCCCACACATTTGTTCAACTTCCGAAGGAGGACTGAATATCTGATTTGCTTTGCAAATGCAACAGCTTAAGAATGAGACATTCAGATAATGTCATGACAAATGGTTTGGAAGGCTCCTCCAGCTCGCTCAGAGCTGTGGCTTCAGAGCTGTGCTTACTGTTCGCCTAGGCACAGGCTAACTATGGTCCCTCAGACTGACACTTGGGGGTCTGTTTGGTTTTGATTTTGTTCGTACTGGTTTTAGAAGAGATTTCTGGAGGGTCTTCAGGAGAAGATGGGAAGGACAACGCGCGTTGCCTGATGAAAGTGAATATCACAGCTCCAACTCAACTGGGGAAAAAGGGGCAGAGGGTGCGAAGATGGCAGCGGTTACTATCTTGTTTCTGCCGTGGCAGGCCTTTCATTTTATCTTCACATGCCACACACGCAGTTTATAACATAAGCTAGCAGTTGGGGAAAGGAAAAGAGTGAGCCCTAAAGTGGCCATTAGAGTCTCCCACGTGAAAAGCACATTTAAGTCCTTTGAAACTTGCCTACAAATCAAACCCTCTCGGTGTCCTCTGTGAAGTTATGAGGCCTCCTAGCATGGCGCCTGGTAAATGTTTGCCAAAAGAATCCACGATTAACACTAACCCAAGCAATGCTATTGGTTTAGAGATACTATAAGCTCCTTGAAATGTTCTGAAAGAGATCCTACTGCTACCACTCAGAAATGTCTCCTTTTACCTTTTAGTGAGATACGCTGTGCATACACAGTACAAGTTTCTGTTCTCAAACCTAATGGAAAGGATAACAAAACTTGGATAAAAAATATTTTTGGTGAAAATAAATTTTATCGATGAGAGGAAGCACATTTAAAAACAACTCTCCTTGGTTACTGTTTCATGATGGTTTCTGTTTAAACTCACACCACTGAGTTTCTGGGTGTGAAATTACACAGGCCTCTCGTAATCACACGAAACTGAGATGGCCAGGCATGAAGAACCCATCTATTTGTATCAGGATGGATGTAAACACCAAAATAATTATTTAAAGAATCAGATCACTACTACAGGCATTAGGCAAACACTTTTATTTCTTATTTAACCATGCTGCACGTATATATACAATACCAATATGTACAACTTGAACAAATACAATTTATACATAAAATACAATGGAAGTGTGGCTTTTGAAATTAATGCAACAAACTCACTGTACAATTTGTAATTTTGGCCAGCATACAGTATTGTAGTAATGCTACTGAAGTTGTTAATGATCTCAATTAGACTACAGCGTAAGTTCAAAGGCACCAGGAAGGTCTATGTTTTCTAGCATTTTCAGAATAAAGAATAACTAAAAAGGAAGACAAATGTATACATTAAGAAATGGGGCAGACACCGGTGTTAAGTGTAAACCCTATCCATTCCTTAATTCACAGCCCTGTAGGGAAGAGAGGGACCTTCCTTAAGGTAAGAGTTAAGGAGAAAGGTATCTTTAAGAGACTAAAAAGAAATAACACAGAAAACACAACCCCAAAACCATAATCATAACTTAAAAAACATGTTACAGATAAAGTGGCACCACCCCCAAAGTAACCTTAAATTTCTTGCTGCAAAAACAGGTCCCCTTTTCCTAGAAAAGCAGATGACACAGCTTGTCAATGGATTCTACTTGCGGGATAAACACATAGAGACAGACCCTCCCCCCATCCCGATTAAACTTACATTTTATGAGAAACTAAACAAAAATGGGGAATACTACTATGATTTAACATCCTAATTATTAGTATATATAATTACATGGTTTATTAAAGAACATACCACAAACAACATTCTACCAAGGCTCCTTTTAATAAATAAATATTACTACTTTAAATTAAAGAGAAAAATACCCATTCAGAAACCTATTTAAAAAAACAAAACAACCCTATTTATATGTGACACTCAGTATAAATCTTCCTATTTCATATAATGAGCAAGTTTGTTCATCTATATCCTTTCATAAAATAAATATTGAAGTTACAAAATATTTCACTTGTGCACAAAAACATAATAAATGTGCAGAAACGGCTCTGACTGGAGCTAAGTGAATAGCTCTGAAGTCAGTGTCCATGTTTTCACCTGGATTATCAGGCCTGCCTCAAATATCTAATTTTGGTATTTCACAAGATGAATATTCATTGTCCATCTGGTATAAACAGTTCTAACGTAAATGTTTTAAAAAAAAAAAAACGTGCTAAAGCAGCCTATTTTTTCAATTTCTCAATGCTTTGATTGTTTTCCACAGATTGTTTTTTGTTACTGCAGTGGAGTGGAATAGAGAAAAAATCTAACATACTGGCTTAAATTTTCTGTATTGTTTTAGAGCTTAATGTAAAAGTTATTCCGTTCTTATTAACTACATGGTTAAAGACTAGAAATATGGACTTCTAAAAAGAAGTATTTATCTTTTCTTTCTACTGGTAAAATTAAGATTTCTCTAGAGTAATTACTGACAGAGTTAATGTGCATCTGTAATTGCTGAGATATTTTGCTAACCCAAAGCTTTTACAAACATAAATTCACCTCAAGTCTTCACAGTACGTAAACAATGCCCCACAGAGTAAAGTTATAAACTTCTAACTTACACATTACAAAGAAAATGCTGCCAGTGAAATGCAATTCTTATTACCTAGAAAATATGCACCATACACAGGACATTTAGCACACCCCTGCAGAGTGTACTTTAAGTTTATGGACACATTTTTACGACCACTGCACAAGTACACCACCTTCATTCACCCCCCACTCTATACACAGCTTTGTAATTATAAACCAATATTTAACCAAATTCCTTAAATTTCATAAATACTAATTTATGAAGTCTCAAAACTTGCAACCAATGTTTCAGGGCTGATTACATAATTTTAAAATTCATAAAAGATACGGTAAGTGCTGTAGCTATAGCATAATGTTCAAAAATATACAAATTTTGTAAGCAGCCAACAAAAGAAAATACAATCCTATTACAACTTATTTTACTATCAAATAAAAATATTTTTTATTTTTAGAGGAATATGGTCTAACTGGGTCTGTCAATGGAAGAAATTCAGGGAAGAATATTTTTTAAATAAAATATGAAGAAAAACAAAACAAGTGTTTTAAAGGCAAAGGATTAAAAGACATTTTTCTTACTTTGGTTGTATCTTTTGGAAAATAGAGACCTTTCTCAATTGGGAGATACAAAGCAATTTCCATCAGAATTTAGAACTCAAAGGAAAGGATCCATTAACACACTTCAAAGTCAATTTAAAAAATATACACATATGGGTAAAAATTAGTGACCACTGTTTAGCTTCTCAATTTTCTGCCACTGTGACTCCTTTATGTTTAGGTACAAATTCAATGTTTCAGGAGAACATGAAACCAGAACAAAAAAGTATATTTGACTTGAACTCAAAGTGGCAAAAAGGTCAAGAGAGATCCAGATGAAACAGATTTTCAAGTTTGTTTGTTAAACATGTATACTTCTAAAGAATGACTGCCAAATTATAACTTTTCTACAGATCAGTACAATCAGTCATCTAATACTTAAAATGCAATGACTGATAGTATAAAAATTAGAACATATTTAAACAGGCAGGGCAGGGTTATGATTGAATCGTTTCTTCGTTTTGTGACCCATACGTGCGTATATAACAGCCCAGCATCGGACAATTAGAGCTGCTACTGTCTGTCTGCAAAATAGGATATACATTTCTTTCTATTTTGAATATCTGGTTATCTAAACAAACAGTAGTTGAGTAAATTACTAGCAGGCTTATGCATACATTTAAACTGCGACTCTATAGTATGAGCTGCTCCCCCAACTTCCCTGCATAGTATAAACTGAAGAGTAATACAATAATCTGAACTGCCAGTTGTGCAATTTTAATATGCTACGTTAACTTAATATATATAGACTAACAGTTATTAGACAAATTATTCCAGTCTCACTCCATGATTTACAGCATCCATTATTTGAAATTACACAAAAGTCTTCAGTGTTTTAATTAAAGATTTTGTCCAGGCATGAGAATATCACTAATTTTTATTGAGATTTTCAGTCTGTAACATTCACTGAAGTAAAGAGTCAATTACCGTTTCAGGCTTTGCAGAACGCTTTCTGTTTGGAGAAGAAAAAAAGAAAACATGAATGCTTTCCTCAAAGACTGAAATGCAAACACTTTCCTTTACGTAATAAAAAACACTGGGCAGCTGCAATGTCTAGAAATAGGCCATGGCCTGACATGTCTGATCATTACGAGATCAGCTCATGCGCACCGTCTCAGGCCAGGGGAAGGTCTCCTAGAGGAGGTGCGAGAGCACGGCAGGCCCCGCCACCCACCACTTAGGTGGTGCAGGCCTAAGTGGATGACAATTTCCACACCTGGACTGGACTACGTGGCCAGGCCAAGTGAGCTGCATGCTTGCCACACTGAAGCCCCCCGACCTCTCTGGAGCATGCTACAGGCGCAGGTGTATTCCCTAAAAATCAGAGACACACATCATCTGAGGCAACACCGCACAGATACACGTGTAGGGGCTGATGGAAATCGCCACATAAACGTACCATGTTTACTGCATTTTGCTTAGCACATTGAACTGTGCGTGTCTCCTGAGGAACACCACACCGAATTACCATGTAATGTAGTATCAATAAACCATTGATTGTGTGTATTTGTCTATATTCATGGTCATCTATCGTCTCACAATACAGCAGGCTAATTCTGGTGTACAGAGATGCTGGGTTTGGCTCATCTAATGTTTTTGGCTCACATGCTTTTTCTTTCTTTTTTTTTTTTTTTTGGTTAAATCAAAAAAGTATATATTTTAAAATGAGCATTCTGAAAAGTATATCCACACACTATACTAAATTTCTTTGTTTGTTTTAGGTCCACATAGTTTTACAAAAGTGACTAAAGACTGAGAGATCTCATGCAAATAATTCAATATCTGGCTTCTCCTTTGAAACAATAGGATTCAGAAACCAGGAGCCCTCTATTCCCAAAACTAAGCAGGAGCAGGGCAGCAGCCACTCACTTTAGACCCACCACTCTCCATTTTGCCCCAGTCCCCACCAAAGCCTATTTTTTGCCTACAGTGAGGCCAACTCTCTTAGCATTTATCATCACACTTGCATTGTTATTTTTCTTACTAACTTCAGAGTTAAGAGGAACACATCCCTATTAAATGTGGAAAAGTGAAACAAGTAGAGGGACTTGTGTTTTTTTTGAACTGCTTTGCTTCATTCATTAATAATACATCCATGGCTTCTGCTGGAATATGAAAAGTTTTTAACCTCTTGACACCTAAATACTAAAGATTGTAAAAATTTGTATACTTTTAATATGCTATTGATTCTTCCTCCCCAAGTTCAACTATCCCAAATTTATTAATGTTAGGTTGTCTATGAGATGATGCCACACAAAAATATTAAAACCATACAGCTTCACCCTACTCAAAAATCTATGTCCTCAAAGCAGGGAAAAATAAGCTTATTTCCTCTCATTTCAGGAGCCCCAAAGTCTTACACCCAGTTTAAGCAAGTTGAGCAGTACTTGATGCAGGGTAGGGAGAGAAGAAATAAACCCAGCACAAGGCACTCACATTCTGGTTTCCCTGGGCTCATGTTATGACACATACAGACAAACAGACAACAGTCAAAACCAGCGCCCAAAAGAGAGGACAAGATGGTCAGGGAAGCTTTCTTTAACCAACAACTGAGGAAATCAAGGTTCTTGGGACAATTTTTATGATAGAAAAATGAATCAGCTGAATACAATACCTTGGGAGTCTAACCAGGCATATTAATTAGCATCTTCCAGAAGAATCAGTGTAAGAATTAAGGAATTAAGATAGTAGGAGACTTACACATTTGGAAAACACAAAATACATTAATAATAAATTCTATTACTTAGGAGGGCTAAAGAAATTGATTCTTTAGCAAGATTGTATTTACTCAAATCGTAACTACCTAAAAACTGTGATGTTTATTTAAATATATCAGCCAAAACACTTACCATGTTAACTAAATTTTCTTTAAATGTATCTCATTGCCTTATTTCACGGTATGCAAAGACAGTCCTTACCTTCTCCCTGTCTTTGGCCTTGCTTTTCCCTTTGAGGTCCGTGGCCTCTCCAATTTCATCAAGGACTGCCGCAGGCTCTCCTCAGTATAGGCAAGATACACGTGGGAAAGGTCCACTTCAAAGGGCTAAGAAAAGGAAACACATACCAGATACTCTTAGAGGAGGAATTTACATCAGATTTGGGGAAAGATTTAAAATACTAAATAAACTCCTTGAAAAAAAGCCACAGAAGACAAGACCAAATAAATGTCTAAAGATACCTTCTTCTAATGTCATTTATCGCAATATTCACCAAGGGTTGGTGAATAAGACCTGCTACACTATAAAGTACTTAATAGTAAAGAAAAACTGTTGCTGTTTTCCCTAAAGCTGTATTTCTAACAGATCTACAAAGGACTAGCATTGAAAAGGAGATTCTAATCTCTGAGCATATGCCCATGACGCAGAAGGCGGTGAAGGGTGACTGTGACCGTGATTCCACGCCACCCCTGTGCAGAAATAAGCCTGCTCTGGACTGACGGTGAGCAGAACTGTCTTAGTAATTACCCCATCCTAGAACCTCTGTTCCCAAAAGACTGGCCGACTTTTCCGCACAGCTGATTAACAGATATCATGTTGATAACACAGTGACCCACATTCCTATGAAGAAACAACTGTAATCAAAAAAAAAAAAAAAAAAAAAGCACTCTTACATCTTTCTCTTTTTTATCGGGAACTGGAGTCTGCTTCCTCATGTTATTTCCTGTGTAGGCAACACATTTCTCAAAAAAGGGAAAAAAGCAGAGGACAGTTGTCATAATTAGCAATTGACACTGTGAATAAGCAAATTACTATGAGACATGCTGATGTTACACGCATAAAATATGATCTGAATGCTGGAACAGAAAGGGACCCAGAGGTCGTTCAGTCCTATGCAGCCCTGACCCACACAATTTCCACTGAATAGTCTGTGTGTTATCATATAGTTAATCAGAGAAAACTCTTATCCACCCTACTGGATTCTCAACTGATTCCTCCTCTGGACCCCTTTGCTCCCACGAAAGCCAGCAAAATTTATAGTCTACAGGAAGTACTCCACAAGTATTTCACGAAAGGATAAAGGTAATACTCACTAGCTGCCATTCTCCTATGTCTTCATTCCAATGGACATAGTTTTCAATCATTTCCTTTTAAAAGAGTCGAAGATAGTCTAGTTTTAATAGTTAATAACATTTAAAATACTGAAAAATATTCAAGAACCTAAATTTTAACATATTAGGGAGAAAAAGTTGTCTCAAAACATTATATACTGCATGATACACTTTTTATACACTATTTAAAAATACATGCTTTTAAGAGATATATGTAGATGCAATTAAACCATACAAAAATAAAAAGCAAGGAAATGGAGACCATGGGACTCAGGAAGATGGATACCCTGAGTTGGAAAGAGGCAAACGGATGGAAGAAGGGAGAGGGAACTATTTGACTGGAAGCAGGTTAGTGTCACGGGCATAGCTTTTGTTTGGAGTGACGTGTTCACTACAAAATAACTAACTAAATGAAAGCAGGCCATCCAAGGACCAATAAGGAGAGTGTACCAAGAACCAGAGATTAATTCTGTGCACCTGAGGTCCGAAGGAAAGATACACTGAGGCTTCTTTTCAGACAAATTTCTTAAAGCTACAGATTCAAAATAAATTAAAAAAAAAATCAATATTTTAAGTTTACTAAAATGTACTGGAAAGAGGAAACTTCTGAGTAAAGAAAAATAGAGGCTGAGGTTTCTAAATTATACTATTATTAAGAATTAGCATCCATCTGGAGATAGATAATGGTGATGATTATACAACATTAAGAACATACTTAATGTCACCGAATTGTACTCTTAAAAATAGTTAAAATGGGGGTGGCCAAATGGCTCAGTTGGTTAGAGCGCGAGCTCTGAACAACAGGGTTGCTGGTTCGATTCCCACATGGGCCAGTGAGCTGTGCCCTCCACAACTAGATTGAAGGCACCAAGCTGCCGCTTAGCTTCCAGAGGGGCGATCGGATGGCACAAGCTCTTAACAACAAGGTTGTCTGTTCAATTCCCACATGGGATGGTGGGCTGCGCCTCCTGCAACTAAGATTGAAAACAGCAACTGGACTTGGAGCTGAGCTGCGCCCTCCACAACTATACTGAAGGACAACTTGGAGCTAATGGGCCCTGGAGAAACACAGTTCCCCAATATTCCCCAATAAAAAAATAAGTAAATAAAATAAAAAAGTTAGAATGGTCAGTTTCATGTTACGTATATTTTATCATACACCACAAACAGACTTAGCATCCATAAACAGAAAGAAAAAGTTAGCACAGGAGTTCTGCTTATTCTACTTATAGGATATAGGACACTGAATGAATAAACAGGGCCTATACATTGATTCTGATTGTAATTACAGTAAGTCTTCACTTAACATCATCAATAGGTTCTTGGAAAATGAAACTTCAAGCAAAATGGCGTATGAAGAAACCAGCTAACTGATATAAATAAGAGTTAAGTTTCTACGGAACATTTCTGGTCACAAAAAAATTCACCAAATTTCTAAATAAAGACCTCAAACCCTCATATTAAACATTGAAATAAATGTGAAGTATACATATATTTAAGAAAGATTGATAAAAACAAGTAAGATAATTATTTTTCAAACTGCTCACCCTAGTTCAGGGAAATATATTTGCAGGTGGCTGGAGCCTGTCTTAGAAGCTCAGGGATCAATGTTATAACAAAATGACACTGAATGAAATGATCTGCTATACATGAATCTGGATTCCTCCAAAGGGCTGAGAAATTCTTATTTAGATACTTAGGTACAGAAACAGAGAATTATGCATTAAGATAACAGCTGAAGTGAAATGCGGTAACATTAGTTTAAGGAAGTTTTATCATCAACTGAAGTGTAACTATTTAGCACCAGTTAAGTGACAAATTGTCTTTCCTTACTCCTTAACCCCAGCCAAGTGACCTAATATCTAGGTAGGACAACGTCCCTCTTACCTGATAATCCTGAGGTATAAAGTTATCGATAATGAGCATCTGAAGTCGAAGCTCCCTGCTAAGTTGTCGAATGTTCTCCAGCAGGCCTTCAATTTCCCTCTGGTGTTCCTGTTGGAGATCAGCCATCTACGAGAAAATCAGTGAAAATACTAAGGACAAACAAGATTTTAAATACAAAACAGTTCCGTCTGACATAGGGCACTGGCCTAAGAGGCCCGGAAGTGCTTATCCAGTTCTTTCACAAAAACAGTGGACAGAACAACACTATCGCCGTCTGTTCCCCGTTAAGTTTGGAAATAAACACTTTAGCTTAATAGCGAAAATTAAAAATTTCATATAAGGAGAAAATTTTATTCCTTTAAAATTGTAAGCACAGATTATGATTCCTTTAGGATTCTAAACCATCCTTAACAAAGGAATTCTTTTTTTAAAAAGTTCAGAACGACATTCGTAGGGAATTTCTAAGAGACCAACCTCTGACTTTGCAGCCATCAGCATAGTCCAAACTTTCTTTAATTTCTTGGTCTTTCCCTGTGCTTCTTCTTGCAAACTGGTATATTTTTCTTCAATATCCAAGCGTTCTTGCTATGACAAAAATCGATAAACTTAAAAATAATTTTCTTCATTAAATCAGAAATTTAATTATTTAACAAATAATATAAATGTTTAGCAATTATTATCTTCAAAGCAACCCACAGATCTGCTTTAACATTTTATTAAGAGCACAGGTATTTAGCTTTTCAGTAGAAAAATTAAATACCTTAGGCAAAGTGTCAACCAAAACCAAAAAGTCATATTACCTCTTTTTCCTCAAGTTCTCTGCGAAGTTGCTCGGCTCTCTTCCTCCTTTCTTCCAGTTCCATATTAGATTCTTCAAGTAGTTTCTCTTGTTCCTCAGCTTTCGCCAACAAATCAACACCCCCAACAATCACCTTCTTCTCCAGTGCAGATAATTTCTCTAGCAAAGACTGATGCTCTTGTCTGTTGATTAAAATGAGAACACTCTACATCTTCGATTATCTACTAATCTATCAATATTGTTTACCAAAATCTAACAAGAATTTGGATGCAAATTTTCAAAACAGGAATATAATTATGTAACATCTCTATCAAATTATACCACTGGGTAGTATTAATTCATGATTTAATCTATAACAAATTCAAATTCACTGGTATTTTTTCCTCCCACATAGAGAGGAAATAAGCAAAACAGGTGTAACTTTTAGAAATACAATATATTCAATAAAACCTTCTATCCAAAAATAGCTATTCTGGGGACAAAAATCAAGTTTTTAATTACTATTCAATTTTCTTGCTTATACATCCTATGAAAAAGAGCAAGAATTTAAACCACAAATCCATCTCAATTCAGTAGTACTCACTGGGCCTTAAGAAGATCTTTTTCCCGTTTCTCTAATTCAGCTCTAGCCTTATTTCTTTCTTCTTCCTCCATATCGAGCTTTGTTTCAAGTGCTTTTCTCTCCTCATCAATTTTTGCTTGCATTTCAACCATCTTATCAGGGGAAACTTTCTTTTTACCTATTTGAGTCATTTAATTATAACAATCACTTTAGAGTTAATGCTTCAGACTTGAACAAAGTACCTTTTATAAAAGATGTATTCCTCAATAACATAAAATCAAATATCAACATTTTAAGGAATTCAAATCAATAATATGTTTTATCTTCCTAGAACTTTTTAACTAATTGCTAAATTCAAACTGCTGTCCAATTGTGCCACAATAACTAAGAACAAAAATAAGTGAAAGAGAAGCAAAACAGATGAGCAGGGAAAAAAGAGAGATTAACAAGAAAGCCAAATAAATAAAGCAAAGATCTGCGTGTCCCCAAATAACATATATGGTCAAAAAAGCAATATGATATTTAGTTACTTTTTTCTGATAACCACGTACAAAATTAAGTGGCTCTAAAAACACCTCCCCAAAACTTATTAAAATAAATAAGCAAAAGTCACACATAGGTATAAAATGAACACATAAAAATATCAGGTAGAACTTACAGCAAGTACTTTTTAATATATATCTTTAGTGTTTATAACATTTTTGTGGTTACCTGAGGGTAAAGGGAGAGGGGGGATGGTAGAAGAGGGTAAAAGGGGTCAACTATATGGTGATGGAAGGCGAACTGACTCTGGGTGGTTCACAATGCAATATATAGATGATGTATTATAGAATTGTAACCTGAAACCTATGTAGTTTTGTTGACCATTGTCACCCCAATAAATTTTAATTTAAAATTTTTTAAAGTTTTTGTTCAATAAAAGTACTTGATTTTATTTAATAGTATATTTTTAAAGGACAAAAAATTCTATACTGATTATACAACAGTTACATAGTAATTAACCAGGCATTTTATAGTTGCTGAGCTGTCATGATATATCACACCTTAAATGAATAACTAAAATAACTCATATGTCAAACACAGGATCCTAAATCTCCCTAAGTCAGAAAAGACATGATAAGTGTCGAATATAAATAGAAATACTACAAAATAATAAAGCTGGAAATACAGTTTCCAGTTGATTATTTTTATTATAATGTCTAGTAGAGTGTTTTACACACAAAAAAGTATTAAATTTGTTACAAATAAATAGTATTGAATAAAAAGTTTACTGAATGAATTTCAAAATCATGAAATTAAAATGAAAAATCAAAAAGAAAATAAAAACTAGCATATTAAACTGGTTATGAAACTGAATCAAAGATAATTCATTTCTGGTAATACAATTTCTTTGAAGCATACTTTTCCTTCAGAAAAAACAAACAAACTTTTCGTAGAATTGATCTGAGGCTCTTGTGAAAGCTTTCTGTCATTCTCAACTTCCTTCCCAAAGGACCACAGAAAAGTGTAAACCAGAAGACTTTATCAATTGTTAATGTCTCCACCCAAAAGCTAACTAACCTCTTCTGCTAGCGAGGAAAGAGAACTGAAAAATAACGATGATGGAGATATATATCTGAATATATTCTTTCAGGAACCATGAGACGAAGAATCATTCATTGGCTTTAATTTATCATAGGATAAAATTATATAAAAAAAAACCCAAGGGTTTCAAATATATTACCATTTGATTCTACAGAAACATTAAGTCCAAAGCAAACTTAAGCCACGAGACAAATAAGTTAAATAAAAGAGTAAATAAAAGCACTGATCCAAATTCATGCTTTGGTGTGGTGTGATTCATTGCATTCCAAAAGTCCTGATTCTGTGGGCTTTTTTGGCACAGTCACCTGTATTGAATGTTCTGAATTACATATACTGTTAAAAAGTAATTTAGAAAAATAATTTAATCCCTATTCCCAATGAATTCCTAGAAAGAATTTCCCATCAGTAATACTATTTCTTAGAAATTTAAGGGGGAAAGTATAAGTTTAGGTACAAAGTAAGTACATGCATAATAAATTGTAACTTCCTTTCCACTTCAGAATTACAAATATTTAAAGAAAACATGGGAAATATGTTAAGACAAAAAACCCCCAACAAAACCTATATATTATGAAGATATAGATACTAATGATATACAGGAAATGATGTGATGAACACATGTACATTCATTTTTTTAGGCTTCTAAGATTCTAATTGTTTTGTTAACCATTAAAAACAGTTTCCAAACCCATTAAGAGGCAGTAAAATAAAAAGATTTTATATGTAGAAATACAAAGGCATATGCCTACTGATAAATTACTACTATGCCTAAATTGCATTAGTTATTCAAAACCATTCAAGTAATATTTCCAAACGGATGCTTTAGCAGCAAAGATCTTATTGTGTTCTGGAAACACTTTCAGAAAGATGACCATGCATATATAGCTAGGTTCAGTTTCAAAAAATCTAATATTTCAGTAACATATTATTACCAGAATTACTCTGATAAATCATTACATTTCTCCCCAAATAATATTTTAATCTAAATGTAAATATGTACCAATTCTCCTAACCAGGCACTTAAAAACGTGACATCACTAACAGTCACTTTTACATTGATTTTTAAAAAAATCTTAGCCAAACCAACCAAACAACAAAAAAAATGCTTCTTCTTCTAATATTGCGTGATAAAATTCAGCACAAATTTCAGATTTAAAAAAAAAAAAAGTTAATGTCATAGAGTAATTAAGCCAAACCGGAGTAGTAATATTTGAAACTGCCCTATGCCATGTATTCTACCCAAAACTATGAAAGTGAACTTTGGCAAGGTGAACTTAAAGGGAAGAATCTCAGAAAAGTGTTAACTGAGTTAATTTCATAAGCACCCATGGGCATAAGGAACCAGGCATTTGATTCCTCTATTTAAAAAAAAAAGGGGGTAAATGCTTAAATCATTTATATTTGTATTTCCAAAATTTGGCTTAATGAGTCTTTAGGAATTTAGGAAAAAAGATAATGCCTTCTGGTTCTGGTGATATATTTATTTTTATCTGTTTTGTTAATTAGGTCTACCATCCTGTGTGCTTGTCACTACCCACCTAATACTTCTGACTTGTTCCCCTAAAAACATAATTTGGAAACAAGAATGTTCCTAATAGCTTCCTCAGTAAAAATCGAAATAAAATGTTTAAAAATTTAGGAAAAAGGGAAGTTTTTTTAAAAAAGAACAAAAAACTAAAGCTGTATTTTTTAAATACAAAAGATGGATACTTACCTTGTAAAAAAATATTAAATGTTTAAAATATTAAGTGATAAAATTCTTTTAAGTTTAAATAATTGTACCACGTGGAGTGCAAATCAATCACACCAACCTGCTTGATCTTTCAATAAGAAGTAGTAAGCAAATCGTAGACAGGAAGCATTTGCACAGAGATGAGGAAGAAAAAAAGAAAAACATTATTTCTTATGTAAAACAAAGAAAAATGTATATTAGCATTTATTTATAGTTTAAGTATAGAAATAAATCATTATCAAAACTGAAACTGAGCAGTTTTATGTAAACAGTAAAGCATATTAAATACAATGTAATTTGAGCAGATAATAAGATTAATTTAGTCTGAGGTTACAATTCAACCTCCAGGGCACTGACTCCCAAACTCCTGCAATATAACAAACAGTTCAGCACCAAGTGAGTATAATAACGGTGGACATGGAATTGGGAACCTGCTAAGACCTGGGAAGTATTCTAAAAGAGCAAAGCAGATAATTACGCCAATTTCAAAACAATTAATGAATTAAAAGTAGCAAAAGTCACGTTGTCCATTTTCAAAATTTCCCAATTCAATGTTCTTCCAATGTAAGGATCTGTTACAGGTGTGCCTCTCTTTAAGAAAATCCATCCCCAAAACCTCAATCCCAAATTAGATCCTAGTAATTTGTAGTGATTATGTGATTAACAAAAGGATTTATTTAATGAAGAAGATTTAAAGGAGCAAGTTCTCTCAATACATTTGATTTTCCAACTTGATTTATATGCAATATTTTTTCAGAAAAAAACTCTTGTGCACAAAGTGAAGTACACCTGTATAATAAACTTGCATTCAATCTATTAGTAGATCGTTAAGAATATAATAATGATGCTATAGAAGTAAATGATCAATTGATGATTCAAGCAAAAGACATCTTAAATAAGGCCATTCATATTTTTAAAGGGGAAAGTACATACAAGTTACACACAGCAACCACATGCTGGGACCACCTTATCTCTACTTCACTAACACACATCACAAGAAACTTAATGTTACGTGCTAGGTACACAAATAGTAACTAAAATTGCTTAAATTGAAGAAAGCACAACTCATTTCATAAAATAATTTCATATAACTAGTCTTTAAGGATAAAGGTAAGTTTTAAAACAGAAAACTAAATTAAAATGCCTCCCACTCAGATATTTTCTTGTATTTTGTACTTTAAATACAAAATAATACCTCTATATGGTTTCTAAAGCAATTTCATGTATTTTATGTTATCCTCTGAAATTAATTGTTTTGGTAAGATTTAAGAATTGTCAATAGAGGAAACAATTCTTAATATTCTTGGAATTCTTCCTCTAGAAAGCTAAAAGCATAAGAACGATAACCACATGTTTTCGCTATTAGTTTTGAAAGGTAAGTATGTCGATAATGCTTTAAAAGGCAGTAAGCTGCAAGCTAGTACAAGAAAGCATCACTTCTCTTTCCTTCTGAAAATAAAACATAGATACAATTACTAACACTTTTCAATTTAATTAATTCAAGTTTAAGAAAAACACTTGAGGTTTGAAATAAGCTGATAGATCCTGCATAAACAGTATTTTGTGGATCTGAATTTGCTAATCATACCTTAGAAAAATTTCTTAAAATCAATCAGGTAATTTTGAAATAGAGATAAATGGCTACTTGATATAAAATAGTATTCAATTTATCTTTCCTTGCTTGAAACTTTACTTATTTATTTGGGAACTTTCAATCGTAAGCTACCCTAAGAATACACCAAAGCATAAAATGTTTACAACTGTAAGATATCTTATAATGGACACTGGTGTACTTCCAAATGTAATTTGGACTTTTAGAAATTCAGGATCTGTTATTAGACATCCCTTATACTGACTAGGATTAGAAATCTGTCATGAAACATGAAAAAGAAGGATAAAAATTATTCTTTTATACAGCTTACTAGCTCTCTTTACATTATCTCGATTGCAGAAGCATGAATCTCTCTTCCATTGTCTCAAACATAAGCTTAAGCGTATGTTTTAACAATTATGGATAACTGGAAGCGATGAAGGGGGGTGGAAATCACCACATGCTCTGTTCTCCTGAGAAGTCCAACACGTATTCTGTAAGTAATGACAGGGAGCGGTGCAGCATTTCTCAAATGAAGCCCGTGGGTTATGGAGAAGCCAAAGCTCTGTTAGAAGATTTAAGAGCTGCCACTCACTAGGCAAGAACTTATCCAGAGGTTTCTCTATGACAGAACATGTGGAGTCTGAGCTACTGCTTGTGCTCCTGCCTGGAAGACAAAGACATGAGCCCAACGGGAACCACAGAAAAAGGGAACAAGGAAAGGACACATACACAGAGAAAAATTCAGTTCCAGGGAGAGAATTTTAAAGGACAATCAAGCTTTGTATTAAAGAACCAAAACTTACTTTCCCTTAAAACCAGTCTTGGTAGTTTAGCCAATATTCTCTAATAAAGAAAGCCATGCAGGGGAATTAGAAACTGTATTCCTTTAAGCGTGTACAAAAATAGTGGGCAAACGCCACTATTCACCTAAAACATAGTAATTCAGAGGCTTGGAATGACAAGAATGAAAAATCAGTAAGCCATTTGGTGACATATCTGTTTATTTAAATCATTTAGGTTGATAAGTGAAAGGAACTGAGTTTTAAAATGTAAGCTCTTGCACAATTAAAATCACAGAAATGATAAACTGTCCTTCATTATAGACAGGTTGGTGTGTCTCTAATTTCACTCGTTCCCCTCTAAAACATCAAACTATCAGATATAATTATGTATGTTTCAAAGTTTCATGGCAAAACTTTGAAGAGCTCACTGAACATTTAAAAATTTCTAAGCCTGAAAGGGAGGTATTTTTCTATTAAATGTTTGAACATATGACACAGCAGCATTTTTTCTATTCAAAATTTTATTTTTAACAAATCCATTATCTGTTTTAGCTTTGAATAGTTTTCCTTTATGAAAAAATAGGTATGAACACAAAACCATTTTTCTAATAAGTGCTTAGGTTTTGCGGGCCATACAGTCTCATGTGAAAATAGCCAGCCATAGACCATACATAAACAAGTGAGCACGGCTGTGTAATAAAATTTTATTTACAAAAACAGGTGGTAGGCTGGATTTGGGCAGCAGACTATATTTTACCAACTCTTGCTCTAAATCATGCTTTTCCTGTCTTTTGAAGTTATAAAATCTTCACAGTTTTTAAATTTGGGACTCCTAATCAAGCAGTGATGGGTTTATTTTCAGCAAGATCATTTTAGTAAGAGAAGCAAAATATGCACCAGCTTGGAAACAATGACGCACATTAATGGAAGAGAATTCTGAAATAAATATACATTTAGGGTAAAAAGATTTAATATGTACATGATTATAATGTCTCTCTCTTTTGCATGTTATCTATACCTTTCTTACAACAAACACAGTCTTAATCCACACTTGGCAACAAACGCCCCCCATAACGGTGAGAATGAAAGTACATTTCATAAAGAAAAAATTAAATTAAAAAAATAGAATCCTTATATAAATTTATTACTTAAAAATTCAGTGACTTCTAAAGCCTAATCCTGCGTGAGAAAAACTTCACATTATCCTGATTTCCTAAAGTTATGTTCCTAATACAGATGAAAGTCCCCACATAAAATTAAAATCCTACATGAAAATTTTAAATGGTATATCCACTAGAACAGATTTTTACAATTCTAAATTCTAAAAAACCCAGAACATATGGTATTCTAATTCAACTATAAATAGATCAATATAGGAGGAAAAAATAATGCAGTTAACCAGGTACATGGCATACTTCCTCTGTTCCAATTGCTACTGATACCAAATATGGCAAAATAACAGGCATGCACTCAACAGCCTTGGGAATGTTAAACCATCAGTAGGTAGCAATCCTGGTTAATTTCTAGAACTGAAAAAGAACTTACCCCTCCTTTTTTTCCTTTTCTCTCCATCTTCTCCAACTTCGCCCTCTTCGTCGTCATCCTCCTCTGACCCACTGATATCAGAGCCCGATATTTCTTCCCCTTG
Source organism: Rhinolophus hipposideros (assembly GCF_964194185.1). NCBI lineage: Eukaryota > Metazoa > Chordata > Mammalia > Chiroptera > Rhinolophidae > Rhinolophus > Rhinolophus hipposideros. Next base: position 9,842,793 of record NC_138069.1, read on the forward strand.
AATAGAAATTTAATACAATGATTATTAATCTGTACCAGGTCACTGGCTATTTAGGAAATGCCTATATCAACTTTCTTCATTAAGTTTTTGTTGCCCTAAGCAAATTTTATATTAATATTCCTCAACAGTATATCAGATACACTAATCTCAGAAACAGACATGATATAACGTATACAGAGGTTTTATTTTTAAAGTTCCTAAAGAGAAATTAAATTCTAATCCATTTAAAATTTCAAATAACAGTTTAAGTACAGTTCTGTGTGTGTGTGTGTGTGTGTGTGTGTGTGTGTGTGTGTGTAAATTACATGTTAGAATAATTTACTCTAAGTTAGAGTTAAAGACTTCAGTCTCTTAAACATGGGGTCACTTTCGGGGAGCATTTTCTCCTCAGTTTTCTGTTTAAGGTTTTAAATAATTCATTGAACCTGTATATTTTTTAAGAGCAATAAAAATCATCTAATACAGTAAAAAGGACTATATCATAAGAAATAATTCAAAAGAAGAAGGGCTTATTTGTACAAAGATTATGTGAACTTAAATTTTGGAAAAAGGAATTCATTAAAAACGTTTAAACACCTCAGTAGCAATGAGCACATCTATTGCCCAAATCTTGTTTTCTAAATACCATCTCCAATGAAAGGAATCAGGGAGAAATAGATGATTTTAAGGCTAGGGTAGAAAAAATACAAAGTGAGCCTAAAACATCTTGGCACCAGAAAATTTAAAAAGTGCTCAAAAACAAATAAATAAACAAAAACATACGGGGGCATGCTGAAACAACACAGGAACAACAATGAACGAGCTCCTAATGGCCTGAGCTGGAACAACTTGAGCAATAAATGAAATAATGATATTACTGTATTATAACCCACAGACAAAAATAAACACCCATGAGTCCATAATGACATAAAAATAACTGAATTGAGCCGGTCCAGTGGCTCAGGCGGTTGGAGCTCCGTGCTCCTAACTCCGAAGGCTGCCGGTTCGATTCCCACATGGGCCAGTGGGCTCTCAACCACAAGGTTGCCAGTTCAATTCCTCAAGATCCGCAAGGGATGGTGGGCTCTGCCCCCTGCAACTAAGATTGAACATGGCACCTTGAGCTGAGCTGCCTCCCAGATGGCTCAGTTGGTTGGAGCGCAGGCTCTCAACCACAAGGTTGCCAGTTCGATTCCTCGAGTCCCGCAAGGGATGGTGGTGGGCAGCGCCCCCTGCAACTAGCAACTGGCAACTGGACCTGGAGCTGAGCTGCGCCCTCCAAGGCTAGGACTGAAAGGACAACAACTTGAAGCTGAATGGCACCCTCCACAACTAGGATTGAAAGGACAACTTGACTTGGAAAAAAAAAGTCCTGGAAGTACACACTGTTCCCCAATAAAGTCCTGTTCCCCTTCCTCAGTAAAATCTTTTAAAAAATACCAAAAAACTGAATTAATAAGTTTGGGAGAAGGGATTACTCTTCCACACAACAGAATTCCAAACATTAAACATCAGGAAGAATGATGGGAAGAGAAAATCACCATTAAGCAAATGCCACAGAATTACTGTTGTAGGCAAGAACCTTTGATGGATGCTAAAATTAGTGGGAGAAAGTATGATGAGAAACAAGACCTTTGTATAGTCTCAAAATATCTCCCCACAAGATACATATCCTGTTTCCCCCAAAATAAGACCTAGCGGGACCATCAGCTCTAATGCATCTTTTGGAGCAAAAATTAATATAAGACTCAGTCTTATATAAGACCTAGTATTATATATTATACCGGGTATTATATTATATATCATATAAGACCCCATCTTATTTTACTTATTATAGTAAATTAATATAGTAAACTAATTATTATAGTAAATTACAGTATATTATTTACTATAATAAAATAAGTAAAATAAGATGGGGTCTTATATTAATTTTTGCTTCAAAAGACGCATTAGAGCTGATGGTCCCGCTAGGTCTTATTTTGGGGGAAACAAGGTATTATTAATTATAAAGGAAAAAATAAACTAGTAGATTTATGGTGGAGAAACCTTGCAGAATAATTATGACAGAACTACAGACAAACCCTAATTGAGGAACATTCTACAAATATATGACGAGTACTCTTCAGAAGTGTCAGGATCATGAAAGACCAAAAAAAAAAAAAAGACTGGAGAACTAGAGAATGAAGGAGACTAAAAAGACATGACAATCAAATGCAATATGTGATCCTAGACTGAATCCTGGACAAGAGGAAAATGTCATTAGTGAGGAAACTATCAAAATTTAAATAAGATCTGTAGATCAGTGAATAAATTTGTATTAATGCAAATTTCCTGGTTTCAATAATTGTATTATGATTATATAAGATTTTAACATTGGGGGAAGCTGGGTGATGGGTATGCATAGGAACTCTCCTTACTATCTTTGCAAGTTTTCTGTAAGTCTAAAATTATTTCAAAATTAAAAAGTTAAAAATTATTTCATTGTTTTTGCCTATTTTTTTTTATTGTTTATATGATCAACTCCATTAACCAGATTATAAAATTCTGTTAACTGGATTACAAAAACGAATGTCATGAAAGCATAAATAAAATGTGCTAAAAATAAAATCAGTATTACCATCTGATCCAGCAATTCCACTTCTGGGTATATACCCAAAAGAATTGAAAGCAAGGACTCAGACAGGTATTTGTAACCCCGTGTTCACAGCAGCACTATTCACAACAGTCAAAAGGGAGAAGCAAGCCAAGTTTTCATTGATGGATGAATAAACAAAATGTGGTATATACACATAACAGAATATTTTTCAGCCTTTAAAAGGAAGGAAATTCTGACACATGCTGAAATACAGATGAACCTCAAGTGCTAAGTGAAATAAGAGAGACATAAAAGGACACATATTATATAATTTTACTTATACGAGGTACCTAGAATAGCCAAATTCATTGACAGAGAAAGTAGAATAGTGGTTACCAGGGCCTTGGGAGAATGGGGAATGGGGAGTCAGTATTCAGTGGGCACAGTTTCATTTGGGGAAGACGAAAAAATTCTGGTGATGGATGATGGTGATGGTTGCACACCAATGTGAACATACTTAATGTCACAGAACTGTACACTTAAAAATAGTTAACATGGTCAATTTTATGTTATGTGTATTTTATCACCAAAAATGTAAAAAAATTTAAGTCAGCAAGATAAAAGTAAAAATTCAACATTAATAAATCTAAGGAATTTTAAATCTTTAAAACATACTGACTATAAATACCACCTAGTGGTCACATTTAAAACACCAAATTTCATTATCTCAGAGACAGCTCAATTATTACTGCTTCTCCTCAGTAACCTTACTTAAGTTTATCGCTTTCTCCAAAAGTTTGTGATGTTGGTATCTCTGGATTTCACATCTGATCTAATGAGTTCCCCCACAGACTGAAAAGAGCCAGTAGTACCAAAGCCTGCTGTTTACCTGGCATGCAAAGGAACCCTGTGCCAATCAGTTCTTAGCGCGAGGTACAGGGGGGTCACTGGGTACTTAATGATGGTTGGTAAGTTTTTCACTCTCATGAACAACGTCTTCAAACTTTCTAACCTTTTAACATTATCTTGTTAGAAAAGAACTTCCAAAAGAGAATCTCATGTTCAAATTTAAGTATGAAAGCATATTTTCAAGGCCATGCAATGAATTTTGACTTAAACTTGGTGGACCCGTGACTGTGATGGTTTTCTTTACACCAAACAATAGTGACTGACATTTATCACAGAGAGAACTCTGGTCATAGTTACCACAATACATATATGGTAGAACACACTCTTTACACAGAGACAAATAAAAATTCATTATTTAATATGTGGTCATACAAATTCTACACAAGGTCATGGGGACTAAGATGGACGTTTAAATTAAATGAATTTTTAAATTGCATACACAAACATGTAATTTTACTTGAGCTTAATATGAAAATGCTAACATATGTAAGTATCGAGTTACCACTTAGCAATATTCCTTTAAGTATCAGTGTTAGAGGCTGGAGGAATTTTTAATAGGTGGTTTTTATTAGAACACTCAGTGGTTCAGCAACATATTTTTAGCCAACATCAAAATCAATACTTTGAAAAATGTTACCTTCTTCAAGCTTTTTTTTCAATTCTTCTATTTCTTTCTGAAATTGACGAAGCAAAGCATCCTTTGGATCTTCATTAATTCTAGCTTTATTTTTAATATTCTTAGCACGATTAGCATATCGTAATGTACTGATAGTTTCATCATAATTGTAATCTGCTGGCCCAATATTTGCACACTGTTGAGTAAGGAATACAAAGCAAAACATTTTAACACCTGATACAGTTGAAATTAATACTACCATTACAAAGACATCAAAAAGAATTTTTGAAGCAAACTTCCACTCTGGTCTTCTTGAAAAAGAGAGCATAATCATGTGGGTTTCCAAACACCACCACATGGGTTAGTACACATGGTGTACTAGAAAAAGAATAACCACAAATCAAACAAAACAAAATAATCCATAGTTTTTAAAATGTTATGCATATCAATTATTGGATAAACAGGAATCTTAAATTTGCCTGATGATAGCTATACCATCAATTACATCTTACCATCATGGTTTTTGAATTTCCTCCTAAGGAGTCCTGAAGAAGACGAGTCAATTTAGAGTTACGATAAGGCACATGAGTGCTTTTCCCATCAACCAAGGCAGAAATCACATTGCCAAGGGTGGAAAGAGAAAGGTTGATTTTTGTAGCTTCCTTCAGGCGCTGTCCAGTAGCTCCAGTTTTTGCTTGTCTTTCTGAACCCTGGCAATAAAGCAAGAGATAAATCGGAATTTAAAATACGAAATATTCTTTCCAAAGCTTATAAAAAAGTAATTTGACAGTAAAATATCGGACATAATATCTAGAATTCACTTCAAAATAACACAGGAAGGGAAGGAGATGAGGGTAGGACTGGCCATGAACCAATAACTGTTGAAGTTAGATGATGGTTACATGGGCGATCATTACACTATTCTATCTACTTTTGTATAGGTTTGAAATATTCCATAAATTAAACACATAAACAAGTTAACAACTTAAAAACCATATGTAAATCAACCTTTTCACTTGAATTCTTATTCATTTATAAAATAAAATAAAAACACAAGAGTTACGCTGTAGCAGTATCCTATTACTTACAGCAAGATCTACAAGATGGAGCTTCCCCATCCGGACGTGCATGTTACCATCAACACCCTTCTCACTGCATTCTATAGTAATTGTAAAGATGGCATGCGAACGGGAACTATGTTCGTTCATATTAGTTGCACCAACAGAACCTTGAATAAAGGAAGGAAATTTTTTAAAAGTATGATAACAGGGAGTACCTTTAAAAATGATTAAATATCCAGAATTGTTTAAAATACTTAATTTCATCACAGCCAAAAGCCAGAGAGCATGGTTAAACCAAAAAAGCACAGATGTGTTTAGCCATTATTAAGAATTTCTCTTGACAATTTATGTTGATAACAAAAGAATTTAAAATGTTTCTCATGTTAAAGAAGACAAGTATTTTAGGACAAAATACTTAATTTTAATCCCAATATTACTGCCTAAAATAAGTAATTTAAATAAAAAATAGATGTTAAATAATTTGAAAAATTATTGCTGTTTCAGCTCTCTAAAAAGTATTATGATCTGGAAATCTAAACCACAGAAATACTTGCATATATGCATTAGATGATGAAGGATTCAGTGCAGCACTGTTCCCAAAAACAAGAGATCAGAAACAACCGATCGAATCATGGTTAATCAATTATAAGACTAGTCATACCACAGGTTACGAAACAGTCCTTTAAAAAAAAATAAGGTAGATCTGTATGACATGGAAAAATACCCATAACATCTGGCTGAAAATTAAAGTTTAGAGAAGAATATATAGTAAAATCCCATTTCTATAAAACAAAAGCATCCATTCAAAATATACTAAGTATTTATGTATATAAATATTTTACATGAATATACTGGCGGTGCTAAAGAAATGTATACAAGTGGACACTGGTCAACATTGGTCAAGCAGTAGTTCGCTGTAATCAGAAGTGTCTGGACGCTGATGGTAACCACTTTGAGCACCTCTTGTAATTGCAGAAGTCAAACGTGACTTGTATTCATCTTTTGTTATCAGTATATATTAAGCATTACAATTTTAATACAGTTTTCCTTTTTTAAAATGTGTATACATTTTTTTTGTCACCCTCTATGTTGTGGAAACACAAAAAGGTCTGTTTTGTTTTTTAAAATAGGCATATGTGGGTTTTTTTCCTTAAATTCCAGAATACTTTAAAAGCATTACGTTCATTTTAACCAAGCCAAAATTATCTTCCTGCTATATATTCATGCAGAACTTGTCCATGAGAGCTTTGATTGTACAACGTAAACATTACAAGGTATTCTTTATTAGCATATGGCTATACTAGAAGTCAGATAAAAAGAACGTAAATTGTGCTAACAAAGAAAAGTAAAGCCTGATGAAATGAAAAATTAGTGAAAGAAAATGCAAGGATTTTAACATCATATGATATTTCTCTATTTTCTTTAAAATCAAATTATGAATTTATGAAAAATTTCCAAAAAACTATTAAGCCTTGATTTTGCTATTCCCTTACTGAGAGGTATCTGAGATTGTTTCCCATTTTGGGTCCTCATAAGGAACACTAATATGAGCATCTTTGAGCAGACGCCTTTCTTTCTCTTTGGGATTATTTCCATAGGACGTATTTCCTAAATGGAATTACTAGGTCAAAGGTAGGAATCATTTTATACCTACGTGATTATCAAATCACACTATAGCAGTGTTTTTCAATTTGGAGGAAGAGAGAACATGTAATTTGAAAAAAAAATCATATTAAATAATTTAATACCCATTGCTTTTCTAATATAAGTAAAGCATACTATTCATGATTGTGGTTTTTCTGTATTTTTGGTTATAAAAACAAAGAAATGCAACAGACCTGCTATGAAAACTGATCTACGCTGACCTTTACAATCCCTAGGAAAGAGCAGTTTACAGCAATCAAGCAGACTCAATGCTCTAACCTGCTGACATAGCACATAATGGAAATAAAACATCCGTAGCTTTAATTGTTGTCAAATATTTATTTTGGAATAAGAAAGTAATGTTTTTCAAAAGGGTATGGAAAAATTCATCCTATAAATATACCTGCATGTGTATTAATTCATGTATATATAAGAAAATGTATTACAGTATTGCTCATATAGCAAGATTGAAAACAATCCAAAGTCCATCAATAAAAGATTGGGTAAGTTACATAGATCCAGCCAATGAAATAATGTATAATCATTTTAAAATACTTATATATGACTAGTATGTGTTAATGTGAAATTATTGCTAAGATAATATCATTAAGTGAATGAAGTATACTATTATCTGCCTCAAAAGAAAGGGGACAAGCATTCTCTCTAAAAACAACCATGCATGAATACAGACTGTATTAGAAAGCGCATGTTAGAAACGAACATGGGGTTGAGAACCAGGTGAGACACAAGGATAAGAGAAAGACTTGCTTTTTCATGTATACTCTGTCTCTTTTGAATTTTATATCATGTGTATGGATTACCTATCCAAAAAAAAATTTTTTTTTTTAAAAATATGGTTTAAAGGCTGAAAAACCCTTGTCTGCATAAATATTGACCAATTTACAATGATGCCCACAATGTAAATATACCTGATTAGTTCAAATGTGTATTTCAGTTGCTAGAAAGCTTATGTATTTATTCGTGAGATGGCTGACTTATTTTCTTAAGTGGAAAATTAGCTATTTCTGTACTATGATCACCTGTACAAAATGGGTACTAATTTTATATTTGTATCAATTTTTCATCTATTTAGAACAGCAGTTTTTATTGTCACATTTCCCCTCTCTTGCTATTTTCCTTTTGATAGTTATTTTACTATATTTCAATATGATAAAATTTGTATTTTTATGCTGGAACTTTTCTACTTGGATATTTGTACTAAATGTTTAATTCTTGGACTCAATCTGCTTATTAATTAAGAGTATTTTCCTCTCTGCTATCTTCAGTTTTCAAATTCCTTTACCTTCGTTTCATTTTATTTTTCTCATTCAGATTTTTTAGTTTTCCTTGAACAAATGTCACAAACCAAGTTAAATTAATTCTCAGTTAGTTAATGGGAGGTTTTGGTCACTACTGTGAATGGGATCTTATGTTAAAAAATGTTTTTAATTAAATAAGCAATACATAAATGTATTCCTGGTATAAATTTTTTTAAAAATACATTAAAAAAAAAAAAGTAAAAGCTCCCTACATCCCTTTCCCCAGTCTTACTTCCCCTTCCCTAAAGGTAAGCACTATTAAATGTCCTTTCATTTTGTATTTCACATACGCATACACACGTACACAAACACACAATGCCCAAATACATGGTTTAATAATTTGGCTTTTTTACACATATATAAATGAAATGATACAGTATACTGTTCTATAATTTGCTTTCTTTTCATTTACTGATATATGTTGAAAATCTTTTGGGTCTCTACATGTAGATTTAACTCAATTTTTTTTTTCAGAGCTTCATATAGTCCCTAGTGTTTCTGTACCATAATTTATATAACCAACATTTTGTTTTTAGTTATTTAGGTTGTATGAAACTTTTTCCTACTACAAATAATGTTTCAATAAGGCATTTTTTTGTTTACACTTAAAAATAATATTTTTCTAGAATTCAAAACACTGCATCTAAAGGAATGCATTTTTAAAATTTCAACAGACACTGTTATACTGCTCTTCAAAAAAGGCTGTACTACTTTACATTCCCATCATCAGTGCCCATTTCTTCAGAGCCTCACCAACGTGAATATCCTTTCACCCAAACCAATGGGTAAAGTATCTCCCACTGTTGTTTTAATGTGCACTATCCTGATTACGTATTTGTAAAGTTGAACATCCTTTCATGTGCTTACTGTTATGTATAGTTCTTCTGGGAATAATATATTCATACATATTTTTTCTCATTTTCCTGTTAAAATTTGGCCTTTTTCTTTCTACTACTTGGCTTATAAGAATACAATTGACTTTTAAAAATTGTTTAATTTCCTTGAATTTGCTTGATTTATAGTCTAGTCATGAAAACTTCCTAAAAAAATGTTTACTTGCTATGTTCTTATCTTTTACCCCTAATCTCTAATTGCTGTTAGCAATATCACCATCACTAGGCCTGGGGCATCTGTGTATGAAATATTGCTGAAATTCTTTACTCTTTAAACAAAACTTGAAACAATTATTAAAAAGAATACCATTTTATTTCATTTTTGTTTTGCTTCTCTTGTCAACAAAAGGGAAGCAATATAATACGCTGGTTCATGACCTAGGTTAAAATATTTACTCTGCCACCTATTAAGTGGTATATAACGGTGGACAAGTTATTTAAGACTTGATTTCCTCAATCATAAAATAGGAATTTAATACCGTCATAGACCCACTGTGAGGATTAAAAGAGATCATTATTATGAAGCACTCGGCACAAGCACTCACCACATAGTAAGTGTTCAATAAATGTTACCAAATAGTATAACTAACAAGAGACAGCTATATAAGAGTTTCAAAGATCAAGCACTATTACTAAGAAACAAAATTTGGTCAGCACGTAAAGCAATCTGTGATATCTTTCATTCATATATGCTCTCTACCTAGTAAATTATCAAAGAGGAAGGGTTTTCAAGAAACCTAAAAAAAATTTAGTCTTTATGGGACAAAGGGCTACACCAGTTTTGCTTCTAAATAAGCCTACTCAACACATAAATGTTTAATCACAATTACGCACTACACTTACGATTTTTGTGGCCTAGTGTCATAATTCTATCCATATCATCGGCATTATTTACCACATAAGCTGATAAATCTTTGATATAAACTCCCACATCAGGTCTTTCTTTAACCTGGAAAAAAGAAAGATCACAAGAGTTTACATATATATCCATAATTCTTCCACAGCTATTTATTGAACATCTACTATGTTATTTATTAAACATCTTCTGTATAAATAATGTATAAATAACTGTTATTTATTGAACATCGATGTGACACTGCTTGGTAGTAGATACACAGCGCTGAACAAGTACACACAGTCTCTACACTGTGGAGGTAAAAACTTACAGGGGGAACATACAAATAATTACAAGCAAAAATTATTTTAATTTGTCATAATGCCATGAAGTAAAAAAATACAGGACAGTATGAGAATACATTATAGGGATACTTAAGCCAGTGTAGCAGAGAACGGATTTCCCCAAGATGACATTTAAGCTAAGACTTGAAGAAACAGGAGGTAGCCAATCTGGGTTGGAGTGGTAGGAAAAGAGTACATGCAAAGATCCTGAAGTGGGAAAACACTAGGCACTTAGAAAAATAAACGAACAAAGCCACAGTAGCTGGGAGGAGTAAGAAGCAGGGGGGAGAACAAGTAGGGTATCTGGCTACAGAGATAGGCAGAGGTAAGACTCAGCTATTGTTGGTCTTCACAGCAATTTGAAGTCACGAGAGAATATCAAACATTTGAGAATATCTGAGTATAATACTCAGATATATGGCATCCGGGTAAAAATACTACCTTTCCGTGAGTAACCTTATGAGAAGTTTTACCAAATTTGAAGGCTTTATTTAGGATAGGCCTATATAAAATACAGTGTTAGAAGTACAAAATTCACTTTGGAAGGCCCTAGAGGTCACCTCCACCAGTCAGCACAATAAAGTGAAACTGAGGTAGAGGACTATGGCTCTCAGTGGGGAGAGCCATCCCATAGGTAGTAAGACCTTATAGATAAAGACAACAAACAACAGTTTAAAAAGCAATCCCAAAGACAAAAGTCACGAGTGCAGACATTCCAAATTCCAGGTGCAGATTTTAGCTTTAGTTGGAGATTTGGAGGTTTTTTGGTCTCTTTTATAACAATTTATAAGATATACATTAGAAAAAATTACCCCTTTTCTTTAATGGGATATAAATGAAGCCCTAATGTCATTAGTAGTAGAGGTATGTTGGTCTCTATAAACCAGTGGGTTTCAAACTGTGTTTTGAAAGCCCTAGAGGGTTTGTGGTGGCACTGAGGGGCCACTGTGGGAGTCTGGGGTCTTCAGGCCCAGACAAGTTCTAAAGAGCTTCACTTTCATGTATTAATATTTCACACATTGTGCTTCCACATAAGGTTTGGTTTGATGAACATTACTGATCTCTTTCCACACTAGTATGTATGGTAAAATGTATAGTAAAGAAAATGTATGGTAAAGAACGATTTGTATATTTCTATTATAGCAAACTGATATTTCTGAAAAAATACAAAACTCATGTACTTGGATAGCATGGCAACATCCGATTGCTATGAAGGTTTTTAAGCATTTATTCTCACCTGTGCTCATCCTACTGCAGACTAGAAACAATCTTCAAAATAACATCAGTTTGCAAAATCTAAAGTTGTTTTCAATCACAATATGATCTTAATCCAAAATTCAATTAAGTGTAGATAAACTGATTAGATATGAAAAATGAAGAAATCAAATATCATTCCAAATTTATGAAAGTCTTTTAAAAAATTGGGTGTTAATGCCATCAAAGAACTTTTCTCATAAAACCAGAAATAAAATTTCTGTAATAAATACAGTGGATAACACTAAAACAATGAATCTCAATGGCGGCAGTCACTCCCCCGCTCAGAATGTTTTAGAAATCTGTGGGGGAGTTTCTGGTTCACTTGAGGATACTATTAATATTCATAGGCAGGGGCGAGGGATACTAAGCCTGTTATGGGTGGGACGGTCTCAAGCAATGAAGAACTGACCCATGAAATTTTAAATATCCTATCAAATATTCACACGGGTGAAAAACTATAATTACCTGAGTCTAGACCCTAACTCTATTTTACACATAAAGAGAAAGTGCTTTTCCATGAGGATAATAATGATATGGGAATGCAGGAAAACTGAGAAAAGTACTACTTTATTTTGTTCAAAACTCTACGAAGAGCTAGTCAAGGTTTTAAAAGATCATGTATGTCACTGACAGTAACACCAACCAGGGTGTTTAGGTCAGCGATACAACATCCTTGTAACAATCTGCATTTGTAGCTGTTGCAATCATGATGATTCTGTCTCTGATTACTTCATTCTGTCCTCATATGTGGTCACATCTAAGCATTTTATGTGTTGAAATACTAGCAGTTTATTTTTAAGTACTTTTATTCTCCTTTTTATCTTACAATTGGGCAGCATATTGATATTTTTAAAGTTATATGCGTAGGTATATTTTATCATCAATGAACTTTATTTCAGGATAGGCAAAGGGACGTTACAAATTATGTTATTAAAAAATTGGGTCTAATACAGTTGAGAACCATTGAAAAGACTGCTCCTGAGAATAAGTCTGATCTATAATTACTGATACAAAAATGGAGAATCTCCCTAAATGATTATTATTCTAACAATTTGTGCACTAAAACAACATACTTTTAAAAGGTAAAAGCACAGAACTAACAAAGTATCCATCAAAAGTAAAGATGATGAGCAAAAAAGAAACCTACCTCTACATTTGCTATGTACACATTATCATTATAGAATAAGCTTTCATTAAGGATCAACAAACACATATAATCATTAAGCCTGTAATATATTGTTCCAAAAGCTCAGTTTATACAAACATAAAAAGAAAAACATTTATTGAATACTTTATTATGTGCCAAGTATTGATTTAAACACTTTGTATAATTTGTTTACGTTGACAATAACCCTACGAAGTAGATACTATTATTATTTCCACTTTCATGTTGCAGAACTAAGGCTAATAGAGGTGAAGTAACTTGCGCAAGAGATCAGAGCCAGAATTAAAGCTAAAATGGTAGGACCTCAGAAACCACCTGTTAATCCCAGATGACACCACTGTTCACCCGCTACATGACCTTGAGCAAGTCAGGAAACCCTCTAGGTTTCAGTTTTCACATCAAAAAAACTGAACTGCTAGGAAGAGTAAATGAAATAAAGTATGTACAACTACCACAATTTACTGTACTGAATGCCTGCGACCACATGGTAAGAGCTTCATAATAGAAGCTGCTGCTACGCTATGTGTATTCCACACCATTCTAGAATCGTGGCTACTGTGATTCTACAAATCCAGTGTGATCAGAAACTACAGTATTTAAATTGAAAAAAAATGTATTACAGTAAAAGACACATTGCCATCAATCCCCCTCAAAATACTCTCCCCTTGCTTCGAACACACTTATCCCATCGCTCTTGCCTCTTTCTGAAGCAGTTCTGGAAGTCCTCTTTTGTGAGTATCTTTAGTTGTGCTGTCGTGGCTGCCTCGACATGCTGAATCGATTCAAAACATTTACCTTTCATGGTCACTTTGATTTTGGGGAAGAGCCAGAAGTCACATGGTGCCAGATCCGGTGAATAAGGTGGAGGAGGACACACAATGATGTTTTTATTTGACAGAAATTGCCATACCAGAAGCGATGTGTGACACGGAGCCTTTCCGCTGTGATCCAAGAATATACAGTGAATGCTGCTGCCAAGTGCCATCCAACAGAAAGGCAGGGATCTTCCATACAGGAAGCAGTACATTGAATCTTAGTCACAGTGTGTAACAAGTTTCAACTTGTTCGATGCGGTCAGTCAGGTGTGAGCTGTGGTGGAGAGAAGGTGTGTTTTACAGTGTCCTCCATCATGACAACGCTCCATGTCACATATTGCTTCTGGTATGGCAACTTCTGGCAAATAAAAACATTATGGTGTATCTTTATCCACCTTATTCACCGGATCTCACACCGTGTAACTTCTGGCTCTTCCCTAGAGTCAAAATGATTCAGGATATCAAGGCAGCCACAACAGCACAACTAAACACACTCACAAAAGAGGACTTCCAGAACTGCTTCAGAGAATGGCAAGAACGATGAGATAAGTGTACTCAAAGCAAGGGGGAGTACTTTGAGGGGGATTATGGCAATGTGTCTTTTACTGTAATAAATTATTTTATTTAAACATTCACAGTATTGCTTGATCATACCTCATACATTATTCTCTATTTTACTGACAATGCAATTCCAATCAAAATTCCAATATTAATGTTTTACAGACTGATCATTTCTTTGTCTCATTTCCTAAAATATTAAAATATTTGGCGGGCCGGCCCGGTGGCTCAGGCGGTTAGAGCTCCGTGCTCCTAACTCCGAAGGCTGCCAGTTCGATTCCCACATGGGCCAGTGGGCTCTCAACCACAAGGTTGCCAGGTCAATTCCTCGAGTCCTGCAAGGGATGGTGGGCAGCGGCCCCTGCAACTAAGATTGAACATGGCACCTTGAGCTGAGCTGCCTCCCGGATGGCTCAGTTGGTTGGAGCACGTCCTCTCAACCAAAAGGTTGCCGGTTTCAACTCCCACAAGGGATGGTGGGCTGCGCCCCACGTAACTAGCAACGGCAACTGGACCTGGAGCTGAGCTGCGCCCTCCACAACTAAGACTGAACATGGCACTTTGAGCTGAGCTGCCACTGAGCTGCCGAGGGGCGGCCAGATGGCTTGGTTGGTTGGAGTGCATGCTCTTAACAACAAGGTTGCCGGTTCGATTCGCACATGGGATGGGGGGGGGGTTGTGTGCTCCCTGCAACTAAGATTGAAAATGGCGACTGGACTTGGAGGGGAGCTGCGCCCTCCAGAACTAGATTGGAGGACAACTTGACTTGGAGATGATGGGTCCTGGGAAAAAAACACTGTTCCCCAATAAAGTCGTGGAAATACACACTGTTCCCCTACCCCAATAAAACCTTTAAAAAATAAAAAAAAATAAAAAATGTATCCTCAGATATGGCTGCACATGAAATGATATTTGTAGAAGGTACTTACTACAGAATTATTTGTGACAGCAAAAGATCAAACAACCAGAGGGCTGGCTTAATAAATTTTAACTGTTTCCATACAAAGGATATTATGCAGCTTTAAAAAAGGACAAAAGAAAAAAGAAAAAGAAGAAGCTTTCTCTGTAATGATACAGAAAGATTGCCACAATTCATTGTTTAGAGAAAAAAGCAATGCAATGCGGGAAACTAGTCTTTTCAATAAATGGTGCTGAGACAACTGGATATCCACATGCAAAGGAATAAAGTTGGTCCTCTACCTCACACCAGTTACAAATACAAAAATTAACTCAAAATGGATGAACAACCTAAATATTGGAGCTAAGACTACAGAACTCTTAGAAGAAAATAAAGGCATAAATCTTCGTGACCTTGGATGAAGCACTGGTTTCTTAGGTATAACATCAAAAACATAAGCAACAAAACTTGGACATAGAGAAATTAGACATGACCAACATTTTAAACTTTTGTGCTACAAAAGATACCAAAAGAAAGTAAAAAGACAACCCATAGATGAGAGAAAATTTTTGCAAATCATACATTCGATAAGGGACTTGTATCTAGAACATATAAAGAACTACTACAACTCAAAAACAAAAACAAATAACCCAATTAAAAATGGTCAAAGGATCTGAACAAACATTTCTCCAAAGAAGGTAAACAAATGGCTAGTAAGCATGGGAAAAGATGCGCAGCATCAATAGCCATCAGGGAAATGGAAATCAAGCCCACGATGAGATACCACCTTACACCGACTACAATGGCAATAATAAAAGACAGACAATAACAAGTGTTGGTGAGAATGTGGAGAAATCGGAACCCTCATACGCTGCTGGTGGGAGTGTAAAATTGTGCAGCCACTGTGGAAAAGTCTGGCAGTTCCTCAAATGGCTAAAAATAAAGTTACCACATGAGCCAGCAATTGCTCTCATAGGTATATAACCATGAGAACTGAAAACATATGTTCACACAAAACCTCATACAAAAACATTCATAAGAGCATTATTCATCATAGACAAAAAACAGAAACCACCCAAATGTTCAACTGATGAAGGAATCAGTAAAATATGGTATATCTGTGCAATGGATTATTATTCAGTAACAAAAAGAAACGTAGTACTAATACCTACTACAACATGGATGAACCATGAAAGGTCATGTTAAGTGAAAGAAGCTAGTCACAAAGGACCACATACTGTACTATTCCTTTATAAGACATAGCCAAAACAGGCAAATTCTAGAGACAGAAAGTCGATTAGTCATTGCCTAGGACTGGGGAGAATACGGGGTGGGGGTGACAGTTAAAGGGTATGGGGTTTCTTTTTGGAGTAATGAAAATGTTCTAGAATTAGATAGTAGTAATAGTTGCATAACTATGAATATACTAAGAACGACTAAACTGTATACTTTAAAAGGGTGAATATTACGTTATGAGAATTATACCTCAATTAAAAAAATAATGAATGTGAATCAGCTATACTTGTCAGTTAACAGCATAATGTACCAATTCACAAATTTATCACAGTGATTAGCTGACATTTATGCATAGACTATCACATTTCCCTTTTCTAAAATGCATGGCAAAAGTAATCTTTGGTGCCAATCTATTACCCAAAAGTGTACAAGCTAGAATTTCTTAATCAGAAAGTTTCTTCTGATAAAAGAAAGATTGAAAACACTAGCATTAGTGACTATGTTCATAATTAGTCTTAATACCTATATTTTTGACAGTTTAAAATTTTCTGACTTAAATTTTGGTGTACTCTTGGGCATTCATACCAGAGAATGAAATCTTACATTTGCATAAAACTTCCATGTGTGAGTGTTCATAGTTGCTTTATTCATAATAGCCCAAAACTGTAAACAGCCTAGACTAGATGTCCTTCAGCAGGTGAATGTTTACACAAACTATGATTCACACATATACCATGCAATCCACTCAGCAACCAAGAGGAATGAACTATCAAGACGTGCAACAACTTGGATGAATCTTCAGGGAGCTATGTCAAGTGAAACAAAATGAACCCCAAAAGGTTATACACTGTATGGTTACATTTATATAACATTTCTGAAATGACATAATATTAGAACTGGAAAGCAAATTAGGGGTTGTCGGGGGTTATGGATGGGGACAGAGGGAGAGTTGGATGCGGTTATGAAAGTTCAGGCAACATAAAGCATGTTTGTGATGGAACTGCTTAGTACTTGACATGGCAGTGGATATACCAATCTACACGTGATAAAATAGTACAGAACACAAAAGAGTACAAGAAAAACTGGGGGCCTCTGAATGAGATCTGTAGATTATATCAATATCAGTATCATGGTTGTGATACCAGTACTGTAACTTTACAAAATGTTATCACTTGGAAACTATGTAAAAGGTACTCTGCGAAAAGGGTACTCTTTCTGTATTATTCTTATAACTAACTGCATGTGAACCCACATGCAGATCAATGTCAGGGCTGCCAAAAAAATGTGTACAAGTGGACACTTTGGTCAACATAGGTCAAGCAGTAGTTTGCCGTAATCAGAAGTATCTGGACGCTGATGGTAACCGCTTTGAGCACCTCTTGTAATTGCAGAAGTCAAATGTGACTTGTATTCATCTTTTGTTATTGGTATATAGTATTACAATTTTAATAGTTTTTCCTTTCTTAAAGTGTGTATACATTTTTTTAGCACCCTCTGTATATACAGTATGCAAATTTGGAGTAAAAATAAAATTGTATGTGTTTATATTCACATAAAGAAACACTAAAAGGATACTGAAAGTGATTATCTTAGGGTGGGAAGAAATGAGGCAGATCGGGTAGGCACAAGACTTTTCCTTGCACAAATTTTTATAATATTTTTATTTTAAACTATGGGATCATATTACCTGGTCAAAAAACAAATATTAAAAGTACCTTTTGTACAAAAAAGACTTTACTTTAGCAAACATTCTATTGCTTTGAAAGTATTCCAATTTCAATTACCCTTACCTCTAACCTCTGTGTCTGATCCTTGCCCAAAAGGTCACGAACTTCTTCATTGTATATTTCCAAATAGGACACTCGAACCAAAAATCTATAAAGAAAACATCATTTTTAAAAACATGAAAAACAGTGAAATATTTATAAGACCAGTTGTTAAATGTGTTTATGAAATTTGTACCTATATGCCTTTCTTAACTTCTCTATATTAGAAAATAAAATAATTCTCTTTTACCTTGTGTCGCCCTCTGCTTTTGCAATATGACCAAATATGTGAGCAAATGAATTTGGAATGATTCCTCTAAGTTCAGGAACAGCTCGAACACCTTCCATGGTAAATGTTTTGCCTGTTCCAGTTTGTCCATATGCAAAAATAGTCCCTGAAAATGATTAAGAAAGTCAATGACTTTTTAGTCTAAGCTACAGAACAATAGCTCTTAAAATTAATTCTTTTGACACTGTGATGCAATTTCTTCCCTGAATTTAAAATTGATTCTAGTATAAATTTCACCTTCATTATCAACAATTACAACATGTACTCTGCCACGAGCCAAGCACTGTTAAAGCACCAGAGTTAATGAGGTATTCCTAATTATTAATAAAAAGTTACATAAACATAAAATATTACACTCAAGATCATTTTAAAACATTTTTTGTAATGAGTATATAAAGTTAATGTGAACATTAAATTGGAGAAAGTGGTATACTTACAGCAAAAGAATACAAGTTCTAGATCAGAAAGACCTCAGTGTGAATCGACATATCTGCCACTTCTTAGCCACTTGACCTTAGACAAGTATCTACCCAAAGATTGTCTCCTCAGTGGTAAAATGGGGATAAGAATAACTACCCTACATTAATAGTAAGAACCAAATGAAACAGTTTACTTTAAGAAACCAACACGATGCCTGGTAGAGTACAAGTACACGGTAGTTATTTTCTTGTTTAATTCTAAAGTAAGTGCATTCTTTTTTTTTTTTAAGTAAGGAATAGGGGGAGTTAAGAAAACAAAAAAACAACAAAAACAACAACAAAAATGATGACAACACAATTATTACAAGTAAAAACAGATGCAATTTAAACTTTCTAAGTAGCTAAATTCATTCGTTCAACAAATATTTACCACACAAGAGTCTGGCATTGTGACCAGCACCAGGGACACGGTGACAAACAGGACAAACACAATCCCTAATTTTATGTATGTGTAATCTCAATCAGGATGAGTGTTGGGAATGAGAAACACAGCGCTAGATGGGAATACGGGACCTCATCTAGGCAGGAGAACTGATGGAGGTGGAAAGGAGAAAAGCCAGGGGAGGCTTTTCAGAAAACGTAAGGATGAAGAAACACTCTGAAATATGAGTAAGAATTCGACAGGAACAGAGTGGACAGCAAGAGGCAACAAAGAGAATGGAGATTTTGAGGAAATGGAACGAGATCAGAAGGGAAGAAACAGAAAAGGAAGGTGGATGCAGACAGAGCTAAAGAAACTGGCAGGGACCTAATCACACAGGGCCATGAAGACCAAGTGAAGGTTTTAGAGCTTATCCTAAGAGCAAAGTGAAGCCACAGAACGATTTTTCAGTCAGAGGATTACCATGGCGGTCACTATGGCTGTAGCACACAAAGAATTGGAAGACAGCAGGAGAGCTGTGAAGAAACGAAAGGCGGGAGTGCTTCGCCAGGTCAGAGACGATGCTGACAACAAACGGGAATGAGAAAGATGGAAAGATTTCAGAGATATTTAGCAGCTAGAACCAACAGGACCTGGGAAATAACTAGGCAGAAGAGGACCAGGGAAAAGAACTGAGGCTGATTTTCAAATTTCGGGCTTACACAAGGGGACGTACGGCATCTCATGTACTGAGATGGTGAACACCACTCGAAGAAATAATGATTTGAAAAGGACAATGGTGAATTCAGTTTGGGGCGTACTGAGCTTGAAGTGCCTAAGATGCACCCAAACGGACGTCGAGCAGGCAGGTAGATGGATGAGATTCATTTGTCAACTGAAGCCAAGGGAGTGGGTGGCATTTCCTCAGGAGGCAGTGTAGTATGAGAAGATAGCCTCAGAAGTGACCGCATATATGAAAAAGGTTCCTCAACTACTACCACTGGTTCAGTTAACCTCTAATGTCATCAACTTCAGACTTTATGTGAAAATAATCACAACAGAAGCCATCTTTTGCACATGGGAATAAAAAGTCTTAATATTTCTAACTAAATATTTCAAACTCTTCCATTAAGAACACAAAATAAGTTATTGCATTCAAAAGAGTTGAAAATATGAATTCACAGGCTGCACTGTAGACACAACAGCTACCACTGACCACCACTTGCTAAACCATGCTCTCCCCATGCATTCTTATTTAATTTTCATCCCGGCCCTAAAAGCTAGGCACTATGTGTATTCCCATAGGTTAGCTGAGGAAACAAAGGCTCAGAGAGGTTGAGCTGCTTGCTCAATGTCATAGTAAGTGGTAGAAACAAGATCTGAACACAATCCATTTGGCTCCAGAGCCCATATTTTTTATCAGTATGTAAAGTCCAAAAAAATTTTCAAACTCAAAATTAATTCCTAATGCAATTCCTATGAACACATTAAATATACAAAGATTACTAATTTAAAAAGGATATTAACCTATCATTTTAAAGCTGAGAGAGGACCAGGAATCCCCTAGAATAAAAGAAAAACTCAATTTCAGAGATGAGATTCCAAATTTCTAGCTTTTAAATGTCAAACTTAACAAACCTAATGCTATTATTTCCTTCAATATGAACTTCTTTTAAAACTTTACTTTTGGGGGCCGGCCCGGTGGCTCAGGCGGTTAGAGCTCCGTGCTCCTAACTCCGAAGGCTGCTGGTTCGATTCCCACATGGGCCAGTGGGCTCTCAACCACAAGGTTGCCAGTTCAACTCCTCGAGTCCCGCAAGGGATGGTGGGCTACGCCCCCTGCAACTAAGATTGAACACGGCACCTTGAGCTGAGCTGCCGCTGAGCTCCAGATGGCTCGGTTGGTTGGAGCATGTTCTCTCAACCACAAGGTTGTCGGTTTGACTCCCACAAGGGATGGTGGGCTGCGCCCCCTGCAACTAGCAAAGGGAACTGGACCTGGAACTGAGCTGCACCCTCCACAACTAAGACTGAAAGGACAACTACTTGACTTGGGAAAAAGTCCTGGAAGTATACACTGTTCCCCAATAAAGTCCTGTTCCCCTTCCCCAATAAAATCTTTAAAAAAAAAAAAACCTTTACTTTTGAAAAACTAAAAATGACCTGAGGTTTTTTTTTTATTCCCTCCTCATTTCCTAACTACATATTAAAAATGGTAGAAGATGCACACAAAAAACCTGCACACGGATGTTTACAGCAGCTTTATTCATAATTGCCAAAATTTGGAAGCAACCAAGATGTCCTTCGTAGGGAAAAGTAAACTGTGGTCCATCCAGACGATGGAATAGTATTCAGTGCTAAAACAATACGAGCTATCAAGCCATGAAGAGGCATTAAGAACATTTATGTGCATATCACTAAGAGAAATAAGCCAATCCGAAAATACTCCATACTGTGTGACGTTCTGGGAAAGGTGGAACTATGGAGACAGTGTGTACCACCAGGAGTGACCCATGGATGGGTGATGCCGCTGGGTCAGTGTAGGCTCATGGACTGTACCAGTGTCCCACTGCGGTGTGGCACGTCCAGAGTGGGGACGCTGTGCACTCCTGGGGATAAGGGATATACGGGAACTCTCTGCACTCTACTCAATTTTGCTGTGAACCTAAAACTTCCTTAAAAAAGGAAGTCTTAATCTCAAAAAGAACAATTTAAATGGTAGAAGAATTATGTATTTGCCATGGACAATCCAAAAGTTATAGCTTAACCGCACTTGAGTAATGCAGAGTAAACTGTATTATATTCTTACAGCATTCCTAATTTTAGTCCCTTTTCAAATGATTTTCTATTTGTTACTATCAACAATTTTCAGTCAGCATAATACACTGGAAAATAGGTGAAAAGTCCCTTGACATTCACGTATTACTCTGTATAAATGTTTTAAAATACATAATTCAGTTAATTCAAAATTAAACTAGTGATATTTCTGCTTCCAACAAAGGTGGAGTAACAAGAATCAGATTTACCCTCCTCGCTGAATCTAAAAAGCAGACACAATATATGAAACAGCAGTTTTCAAGACAATGGACATCAGACAACAAAACACAATGGTTCCTGAAAGCTGGGAAACAGGTGAGGCAGGCGCTATGACTGCCCGGCTTCCTGTCTTGACAGAGAAGCCAAGTCATGGGGCAGGGAGCAGAAAAACCCAAGCAGCGGACAGAAGACTCCGCAGGCTGCGAAGGAGCTGCTGAGTCCAGAAACAAACACAGCTAAACGTCTGTAGGAGACGAGACGGTACCAGGGAGGAAAAAGCTGCACAGAAGGAGCTCCAGAGATCTGCAGAGGGTCCTCCTCTGCAGCGGGCTGAGGACTAGTCAGCACAAGAGTCTCAGGAAACTATCTAAACGGGGGGCAGGTGTGGGGTGGGCGACCTCTGGCAGGGCTGGAAGAAAGAGTCCCAGCATTCACACAGGCCAGGAGCAGAATCTGTTGCCACCAACCAGACGGGAAAAACACTGTAATTCACAGGACTAAGGTACAGTATATAAATGAGTCTTGCCTCAGTAGTGGAGAATAATAACCTTAGAATGAGCACTGCTTTAGTCCTAACTAAAAAATCTTCAAAGAACAATCTGAAAGAATCAAACTGTTTTCAAGTAACTGCATCCCAGAACAAAGTCATTAATATTTACAGGAATAAAAAAATATCCAAGATCCAAGGTAAAATTCACATTGTCTGGCATCCAACAAAATTGTCAAGCTTGCAAGAAAGCGAAAACAGATGACTATAATGAAGAAATCAATCAATCAATCAATCAATCAACATCAACTCAGAACTGACACAAATGTTAGAATTAGCAGACAGGACATTAAAACAGTTATAAAAACTGTATTCTATGTTAAAAATTCAGTGGGAACTTTTGATGGAGGTTTGGAAGAACTTGGATGGAAGATATAACAAAGACTCAAATCAAACTTCTAGAGATGAAGACTTCAATGTGTCAGGTGAAAAATATAGTAGACAGGGTCGATAGATTAGACAATGCAGAAGAAAAGGTTACAAAGAAAACATACCAACAGAAACAAAAAAATAAAACAGAAAAAAAAAAAATCAATGAGCTGTGGGACAATTTCAAGCAGCCATTTTAATACACACCTTTGTAGTCCCCCAAAAAGTGGAGAGTGGGGACAGAAAAAATATCTGAAGAAATAATGGCTGAAATGTTTCCTAATTTGATTAAATCTATAAACCCATAGACCCAAGAAGCTTAATGAGCAGTAATGCTGCACAGAAACGTGAAGAAAATACACGAGGCACACCATCATCAAATTGCTCAAAACCAGTGAAAAAGAAAACCTTAAAAGCAACTAGAAAAAGAAAGACATGTTACACGTAGAAGAACCAAGATAACAATGAAAGCAGATTTCTGATCAGAAAAAAAAAATGCAAAATGAGAAGACTACAGCAATATCTTTAAAGTATTAAAAGAAGAAACTATGAATCTAGAATCCTATATCCAGTGAAAACATCTTTCAAAAACAAAGGCAAAATGAATACTTTCTTAGATTACAAAACCTGGAAGAATTCATCACCACCAGACTCACACTCTAAAATATGTTAAAGGAAGTTTTGTAATGCAGAAGGAAAATGATACTAGATGGAAATATGGATCTACATAAAGGAATAAAGAATACTAAAAATGGTTCACTACACAGGTAAATAAGTATATAAGATATTTTTCTCAGTATTTAAATCTCTTTAAAAGATAACTGACTGCTTAAACAAAAATAACAACTGTGGTTTAGCGTTTATAACATGTAGAAGTAAAATGTATAGCACAATAGCACAAAGCTTGGGAGGAGAGAAATGGAAGTATAGTATAAAATGTTTATATTATACTTAAAGTTATATCACTTAGAGGTAAACTGTGAAATATTAAAAATTTATACTATAAACCTTAAAGCAACCTCTAAAATAAAACAAAGATGTATTGCAATAAGCCAAGAGAAAATAGAATGGAATAATAAATATACTCGATTAATCCAAAAGGTATAAAAAGAGGAAAAGGAGAATAAAGAATGGAACAAAGAGAAAACAAATAGCAAGATGACAGATTTACACCTAACCCTATAATCACTTTAAATGTAAATGATCGCAATACCCCAATGAAGAAGCAGAGATAGCAATAATGGATTAAAAAAACATGACCAACTATATATGCTGCTATGCAAAAAAGAGCTAACACAGCAGACCTGTCAAGGCTGGCCTTGGGCTGGCCCCTGGGAATTTGGATTTAGGGAGGGTTCCCACCAATCGCTAACTGATAAGTGGCTCACTGTGCCCAAACTGTATAAATGAGGTGATTTATGCTCAACATATGCTTTCCTTCTTCTGAGAGTCTGGGATCTTGGCATGTGTTAGGCCCAGGGTGCCTACATGAGCAGCCACCAATAAAAACCTCAGGCACTGAGTCTCTAAGAGCTTCCCTGACCTTTCACACATAGTGTCACACTCAGCGCTAGAAGACTCAAGTGCACGTCGTGTGCCCACTAGTGGACTCTTGGAAGCTCATACCTGGTTTCCTCCAGATTTCACCCCATGCACCTTTTCCCTTTACTGGTTTTTTCCCCCTTTTTCGGTATCTTTTTTTGGTATAATACACTACAGCCCTAAGTACAACTATATGCTTAGTCCCGCGAATCCTCCTAGCAACCATCGAACCTTGAATGATCTTAGTGACCTCCAGCACAACTACCTATTAGAAATGCACTTTCAATATAAAAACACAAACAGGTTAAAAGTAAGAGAATGGAACAAGACACACCATGTTAACACTAATCCAAAGAAAGCTAGACACAAGGAGAACACTATGCAAAGATGGAGATAGAGATAAGGATGACGTGTCTTCAAGCCAAGAAACACCAAAGACTGCCAGCAAACCGCCAGAAGCAAGGGCAGAGGCATGAAACAGATTCGCCCTCACAACCCCCAGCAGGAACCAAACCTGCCTGCACCGCCGTCTCGGACTAGTTTCCAGCCTCTAGTCTCACAAGAGAATAAACATCTGTTCTTTAAGTGAAAAAAAAAGAAAAAAAGCTACAATGTCTATATTAATATCAAAGTAGGCTTCACAGTAAATAATATCACCAGGGATAAAGAGGGTAATTTCATAATGAAAAAGAGGTTAATTCATCAAGAAGACATAAAAGTCCTAAGCATTAATGTATCTACTCACATGATTTCAAAATACATAAAGCCAAAACGGACACAGCTGAAAGGAATAGGCAAATATAAAAATACAGTCCGAGAATGCAATACCCATGTTAATAACTGATAGACCAAGTAGAAAATAATTAAGTACATAGAAGAATACTATCAAACAAATTGACATAATGGACATTTATAGAACACTCCATCCAACAACAGCAAAATACACATCCTTTTCAAGTATATGCACAACATTTTTAATAATAATAAATCACATTCAGGGCCATACAAGTCTCAATAAAAGTCATACATGTCAATACAAGTCAATACAAGTCATACACAGTATGTGCTCTCACTAAAATTGAATTAAATTAGAAATCAGTAACAAAAATTTCTGGACAATCTCAAAATATTTGGAAACTAACCCATTTCCAATTGGAAGACTGGAAGATTCTGTGTTGTCAGAATAATAATATAATCCCAGTAGGGTTTTTTTTCTGTGTGTGGAAATTGACAAGGTGAAATCCTAAAATTTATGTGTAAAATGCAAAGGCCTTAGAAAAGCCAAAACAATTTTGAAGAACAATAACAAATTTAGAAAATATATACTATGTAATTTCAAAACGTATTTAATGCTACAGTAATTAAAACAGGACAGACATAGAATAGAATAGACAATCCAGAAATAACCCACACATTTGTGATCAGTTGATTTTTAACAAAAGTGCCAAATTAATTCAATAGGGAAAGGACAGTCTTCTCAATAAATGGTGCAAAAACAACAGGATATCCATAGGCAAGAAGGAAAAAAAAAAAAAGAACATAGGCCCTTATCTCATACCACATATAAAAATTAACTCAAAATGGATCACAGCTCTAAATATAAGACCTAAAATGTTTACAACTTCTAAATAAAAGCTTGGAAAATCTTTGTAGTCTTGGGTTTGGCAAAAATTCTTTAGCTCTGTCACCAAAAGCATAATGATAAAAAAAATTGATAAACTGGATTTAAATAAAAATTTGAAACTTTTCTCTTCAAAAAACATCATTAGAGAATGAAAAGAGAAGCCATAGACTGGAGAAAATATTTTCAAATCACCTATCTGATGAAGGATTTGAATCCAGAATATACAAAGAGTCCAACTCAATAATAAGACAGAAAACCAAATTTAAAAACGGGTAATAAAACATTTTAAGAGATATTTTGCCAATCTAAAACGGCTAATATATGGCTAATAAATAGTAGTTACATGAGGATTTTCGACTGCGCAGGAGGTTGGCGCTCCTCACCCTTGCATTGTTCAAGGGTCAACTGCACAATAGATGTTCAACATTGTTAGTCATTGGGGAAAATACAAGACAAGGAGATACCACGACAGAGCCTCCAGAATGGCTATAATTAAAAAGACTGGTAATCTAAACGTTGGAAAGAATGTGAAAGGGCAGGGGGATGGCTCAGTTGGTTAGAGCCCCAGCTCTTAGTAAGGTTGCCACTTCGATTCCCATATGGGCTAGTGAACTGCACCCCCCACAACTAGATTGAAAACAACGAATTGAGCTTGGAGCTGAGCCTCTGGTGGGTGGCTGGTCTGCTCAGTGATTGGAGCGTGGTGCTCATTAATACCCAGGTTGCCGGTTCGAGTCCCACATGGGCCAGTGAGCTGCGCCCTCAACTAGTTTGAAAATGACTTGACGTGGAGCTGAGCTGCGCCCCCCACAACTAGATTGAAAAATGACTTGACATCCTGGAAAAACACCCTGTTCCCCAATATTCCCCAATTAAAAAAAAGCAAAAAGAATGTTGAAGACACTGGAACTCTCCTAACCTTGTTGGTGGGGGGGAAAAGTAGTACAGTCACCACTTTGGAAAAGTTTTTGACCGTTTCCTCAAAAGACAAATATATATTAACCATATGACCCAGTAATTCCACTCCTAGGGACCTACCCAAGAGAAACTTTAAAATGTACCTGCACAAAGACTTATAAAAGAATGCTCATTAGCAACATTATTTATGATAGACAAAAAACTGGAACAATTCAGATTTCCATCAAAGATCACAAAAGGTGGTACACAATGAAATACAACTCAGCAATAAAAAGGAACAAACTACTGATACATGCAACAACGCAGATGACCCTCAAAGACATTATGCTGAATAAAAGAAAACAGATAAAAAAGACAAAATAGTACATGAGTTGATTTACTTGAAATTTCGAAGGAAGGCAAAACTATAGACTGAAAACAGGTCAACGGTGGCCTGACGGTGCAAACGGACCTTTCTGAGGGTGATAAAATTGGATTGTGATGATGGTTTCACAACTGTACCAGGGGTGCCAAAAAAATGTATACACATGACTTGCATTTATCTTTCGTTATCAGTATATACTGAGTATTACAATTTCTATACAGCTTTTTCCTTTCTTAAAATGTGTATACATCTTTTTGGCACCCTCTGTATGTATTTACAATTCATCAAACTTTAAAATGATGATGGGTGAATTTATGGGGTACTAATACCTCGATAAAGTTGTTTAAAAAAGTGAACTTTATAAAGTACTCACCATTGTAGCCTTCAAGAACAGAATCAATAATAGGTCTTGCAGTTAAGTTATAAACATCAAGTTGTTTACTCTCTGGTCCAAAAACAGTATCAAAAGTAAATGTCTTTGGAGGTTCATTGGAAGAATCAGTCTTATGTACAGTGATAGTTCCCCTCATCTCATCCACACTGACAGCCTGTTTGTAGCACATTGATTTCTCTCTCTCATTGAGGGGCCGACACCGAACCACCACCTTCACATTATCACAGCTTTCCGGCTTCTCTGATTTATTGATCTGGTGGAGAAAATATTTACAAATAATGAAAAGAACATTTACTTATACCTTCAACAGACAAAATTTAAAACTTGAAAAAGGCTACTTTACCATCTCAGAGCCTTGCACATATTAAAGCATTCCATAAATACTTGTTAAATGCAATTAAAGATCTTACAGATATATGGAAAACGCTTGTTAGGAAATATAAAAAGGAAATGTTTCTTTTACAACACAAATGAAGGGAGAGAAAATCTAATTTACATTTACAGTCAATGCTAGTCAAGCAGAAAATGAACCAGTATATCACAGACTGTCATCCTGCATAGAACTCCCTGACTTCCTGTGTTTCCTATCGGTAGGAAAACAAATGTTAACATGGTTAACAACTTTAATCAAGAATAATATTAGTAGGTCCTGTGTTCCCCTGAGACTTTTAGGTTTATTTTCTGTAATGAATTAATAAAACATTTTTTATCATATGTCTATGTATAGTCTATCTTCTTTATAGAAGGCAACAATAAATTAAAGACAGAAAAGGAAGTCCAATAGCAGACAGAAAAATGTTTTAGTATGGCTCTAACCTTATGAATATTTGTGTATGTAAAGTTTCAATTTCTGAAATTTTATGATTAAGAATCTATGTTAAAGTGCAATCCTGTTATTGAAGTGAAGAAGTTCAACAGTTTAGTTGAACAGATACTTGTTCAATTCCCACTGTTTCAGATACTCTTCTAAGCATTAGAGAAACAACTACAAGCCACTGTCATTGACAAGGAATAGATTATATCAATACACTTCTTTTCTCTCTACTTTCATCACCTTGCTCCTAGGTCACCATTATCTCACCTTGAATTATGAAAGACTCCTAACCACATTCCTGCATCTAATTAGATGTTTGTTCTCTACATGGCAGTCAGCTTCAACATAAATCTAATCATGTCACTCGCCTGCTTAAAAACTCTTCAATGTTTTCCCACAGATCTTAGGATAAAAATCAAAATCCTTACGGTAACCTGTAAGATCTGGCTCTGGCCCATGTCTACTCCAGTCTCATTTCACAAGTTACCCCGCTTGGTTTTCTTAGCCACAGCCACACTGGCTTTCTTTTAGGCCTTTTCTTGTCACCATGCTCCTTCTTACCACAGGAGTTTTTATGTGCTGTTCCATCTGCCTAGAACATTCCCCAGTCTCTTCTTCACTTACACCGTAGGTCTCAACCTACCACTTCATCTGGGCAGACTTCCCTGAGTAGGTCAAATCCTTATACAGGCATACCTCGGAGATATTGCGGGTTCAGTTCCAGACAACAGCAATAAAGCGAGTACTGCAATAGAGAGAATTGTAATCTTTTTGCTGGTGGAAGGTCTTGCCTTCCATTTGTTTTTTAAAAAACACACCACCTGTGAAGAGCAATAAAAACGAAGCGCAATAAAATGAGGTATGCCTGTATGGGCCCAGAGAGCACTCTTGTCAAGCTTCTTCTACATCTGGTTACAATTCCGCTTAGATTGCTCATTATTTGATTAATGTCTTTCTTTTTCTTTGTCTACACCAGGTAGTCAAGGGGCTGAATTCAGCCCACAAATGTCTTTTGTTTGGTTCGTAGTACTTAAAAATCTTTTGAATTATTTGCTAAAATTGAAAAACTTCACAAAAATAATCATTTCTAGATTCTCTTAAACAAACAGATGATCTGACATCCGTGGGCCAGCAGTCCTACATGGTAATACATTACAATTGATCAGAATATCTACTTCTATATATTGTATGCCACCCAATCACTTCATTCATGGTAAGTGTCTTGTCTCTATAAACACGCATGGCTTTCACCCCTGTCCAAGAAGGTACGCTTCTCTCTTTACCAATGGAAGAACCAGGCTGGTTTTGCTCAATCTTGTATCTCCAGCGCCTAACTCGTGGTTGGTGCCCAGTATTTGTTGAACACATTGATAAATAACTTGAAAGCAATGACAAAGAACAAATATGGAGCATTTAATGCT
The DNA here is from genome assembly GCF_964194185.1 of Rhinolophus hipposideros. Classification (NCBI taxonomy): domain Eukaryota; kingdom Metazoa; phylum Chordata; class Mammalia; order Chiroptera; family Rhinolophidae; genus Rhinolophus; species Rhinolophus hipposideros. The sequence goes on from NC_138069.1 coordinate 9,872,821, forward strand.
AAATGTCAAGCAGTGTCCTTCAGTTCTCCCGAGCAGTATCTTATTTCATCCTGATAAAAGCCCCATGAGAAAAGTTTAATTATGTGGGAACTAAAGTCCCGGAAAGATTAAATAATTATCCGAGGCCTCCTAACCAGCAAATAACTGGTCAGGGCTCAAGTGTCGTCCATGACCCTACACGGGACTGACGACGCCCCCTGGCTGGGTGCGCGATGGCAGTCTGAAATCCTACAAGGCAAACATACCACCACCCATTCCCTCACACACAAAGACACCTACGGGTTACATTCTTGCACCGTAAGCTAACGTGCCACATGACAAATGACAGCTCGAGGCCGGGGCCTGGAGTCGAGGCCACCCCTCTCTTGGCTGCCTTGCGGAGCTTGGCTCCCCTGCGTGGAGAGCCTACGGGGTGCGGAACGTCCAAGGCTGACCCTCTGCGGCCGCTCCCAGACGCCCCACGCAGCGCGCAGGGCTGGGAGCGAGAGCGCATCCTCTGGCACGGCCCTTTATGTCAGGCAACGCAGGCCCTGCGGGATGCAGCCCCCACGAAGGCAGCAGGGCCGATCCCAGGCCTCCCCCAGGGCCGTCTGGACCCCCGCCGGCCCCGGGCCTATCTGCCAGGCGCCCCAACCGCACCCGTCGCAGGGCCCGGCCCTGCCCCGCCCCACCCCGGCCGCCCGCCTGCTCCGCGCCTCCATGGCAACAGCCGCGCCCCCGGAGCAGGGTGCCGAGATGAGGAACCACAGCAGCTGAGCGACTCTCCTCACCGGCATCGTGGCTCTCTCCTGTGCCCGGCGGCCGGCCGCTCCCAGTGTGCAGTCCAAGGACGCGGGGTTCGCGGGAGAGGTTTGCCGGGGATCACCGAAACACCGCCTTGGCGCTCTCGAGACTGCGGCTCCTCAGAGCGAGAGCGCGCTGTGCGCAGGCGCACTCCGACCTCGCCCCGCCCCTTCCCGGGCCCCCGGTTTCCTCTGCCTCTTGAATTACGCCTGCGCGGAGGCTGTCCGAGTCCGTCTCCTAGGACGCCAGGCTGAGGCCGCGCGTGCGCAGTGCTGCCATGCCGCTGCGCTAAAAGAGGCCCGCATCTGGGCCGGCATACCTGGCTGCCACTGGTTGGGAGGAAGAGGCGTCCTAGATCGCAAGCCCCATTTTTCAGTGCTTGCAATACTCCGAATATTAATAACAATAGCAATTGTACATTGTGCCTCATCTGGAGAGCTAAAGACTTTATATACATTACTGCACTTGATTGCTGACTTGTTTATGACGTGTCTCACCATTAGAAGGTGAGGTCGTGAGGAGTTACGTGGGTATTCTCACAGAGTGTCTTCAGAACCTATAATAAGGCCTAGAATAGGACCTGGATAGGTTTGCAATAAATATTTGTGAAAGAACAAATGATCTGTTGTCTTTGTTATCCGAACCTCTCTCCTGAACACCACTTGGCTTGGATGTGTAATAGGCATTTCAAGTTTATCATGTACAAAATTGAAAAATTGAGTCCCACCCCCCCACCTACTCCTATCCCCTTGCCCCTACCAAATATTAAACAACAAAAAAATGGCTCCCTCTCAGACTTCATTCATCACACTAAATGTAACCTGAATTCTGACAATTGCTCTGGTCAATACCACGGTCTGTTTCTCTCATACTCAATATCTAACCTTTCAATAGAGCTTGTGATTCTATCTTCAAAGTACACCCAGAATCTGACCACTTCTTACCACTACCACCATCTCTCACCTAAAGCGGCTCAGAACGGCTTTCCTTGAGTGCATCCTTCTCCCCTCTTAGTCTCCTGTGCTTTCAACACGGGAGCCAGAGTGACGATGTTAAAACATGAACCAGATAGTATCTTTTCTCTGTTCAAATTCTTCCAAATGATTTTCCATCTCACAGAGTAAAAGTTGCAAGTCCTCTCCCCATTTCCTACCATCTTCCCTCTTGCCTCATCTAGTCTCCTTGATGCAATTGACATGCTTCTATCTAGCATGCAAGGGCTTTTGGGCTTGCAGTAACAGTTAATAAAAATAACTATAGAATAGCATTTTACTTAGTGCCAGTGTACTGTTCTAAGTACTTTACTCTTTAAAAATTAATTTAATTCACATCACTTTTTTTGTTTTGTTTTGGTAACTGTGTTTTTTCCAGGACCCATCAGCTCCAAGTCAAATAGTTGTCCTTCAATCTAGTTGCGGGGGAGCAGCCCACCATCCCATGTGGGAATGGAAGAAGCAACCTTGTTAAGAGCACTGCTCTGGGCGTGCTAGGTCTCCCAGGTCGCTGGTTCCATTCCCACATAGGCCAGTGAGCTGCGCCCTCTACAGCTAAGATTGTGAACAACAGTTCCCCCTAGAGCTGGGCTGCGGTGAGCAGCCAGAGGTGGGCGTGGGCTGCCATGGGGGTGTGCTTCCAGCAATGACTGGGTGGCCAGCGTGAGCCGCCGGCAGCTGGTGAGAGCTGCCATGGGCTGCCCACCGATGACTGGCAACTGACTGCCTCAGCCAGGGAGAGCACAAGGCTCATAATACCAACATGGGCCAGGGAGCTGTGTCCTACACAACTAGACTGCGAAACAACTGGCTTGAACCAGAGTGGGGTGGAGGAAGGTCTAAGAAGGGGGGAAAAACAAAAAAAGCATACGCTCTAACCAACTGATCTGACTGGCCGCCTCTTCACATAACTTTCTGAAATAAGTACTATTAGTCATTTTCATAGTGTGGTTGAGAAAGTGACCACATACTAAACCTGACAAGCTCAGAGGAGGGCCTTACAAACTCAGACTGAAATTAACCACATAGGATCATCTGCACATAGAAATTCCTAACTAAAAGTGAGTCATGGCAGGTAGTCATACCCTGGGTCTGTAGCTTTCTTGACAAAGGTCAATCTTTACATTAAGTGAGCCTGTCTATTGTCTTTTTGCATCTAAGATAATATACACTTGCAATGTCAGAATAATCCCTTTTTCTGGACCCCTTAAAGCACAACCTACCGCACCAGAGCACAAGACCACAGACCCTTCATTGTTAACTTCTTCCCCAAATACCATCTCTATGTGCTGTATATGTTAATTATTAGCTATCATCTACTCCATATAAAAGAAGTATGTGTCTCTCTGTTTTACTTTTTATCCAATCTCAGAGACTTCCCTGCTTTGCTTTCTCCCACCCCATGGATTCCATGTAACCCTCCTTACATCTCCTCCTTTTATTCTAAATATATAAAATAAGCTGCAAAACTACTATTCTCCAGAGCATCTTCTTAATCCGTTGAGATTTTGCTTCCCGGCAATTGTCATCAGTTTGGCTCAAATAAACACATACAAATTCTCTAGATTTTTAGACATTTCTTAAATCAACCTTTCTTAGTCCTATAGAAAATAGGAATATGTGGGGACAGAGCCCCAGAGAGCAGTTTCCAGGCTCTCGGCCTCCTGTGGAGAGGTGCTGACTCGTGTAGTAGATAGCCGTCAGCTGTGGCTGGTTGGCTGTCAGCTTTAACCGTTGAGCCATTGGCCACTGATATAACTGCCGCAGCTACGGAAGGAAGCCGAGGAGAGTCGAGGAGAGTGGAGGAGAGTTGAGGAGAGTTGAGGAGAGTGGAGGAGAGTCGGTCAGTTGGCAGCAAAGCGGACAGCAGGTCGCACGTCGTGTAAACCCAGCCTCTAGGGAGACCATAGTGGTATGACTTTCCTACCTGTGGCTCCGTGGGTGTTCCTTTTTGGCCTCACCATGTCCTGCGTTCTTATGTGGGGAGTGGGAGCAGAAACCCCACAGGAGACCCCACACGACAGACTATTTTACAGATAAAGAAACCGAGGCACAAAGCCATTAAATAACTTGTCCAAAGTCATACATATAGGTAGTGACAAAGCCAAGATCCAAACCCAGGCCCCGGAAAACTCTCCACCTAGATACCTGCTTAATTCCCTCACCTCTTTCAGAATGTCTTTGTTCTACACATCACCTTCTCAGTGAGTCCAACCATGATCTATTTAAAATTCCAACCTTCAACCCATCTTTTTATCTCCCCTTCCTACCTTATATTTCTCCATAGTACTTATCACTATCTGATATATGATATATATGATATAGATTATAGATATCCATATACCCAACTTTATTGAGATATAATCGCATATACAATTCACCAATATAAATTTTACAACTCCATGGTTTTTACTATATATACAGAGTTGTGTAACCATAACCACAATCAATTTTAAACATTTTCATCACCCACAAAAGAAACTCAAAATCAGGGACAGCCCAGTGGCTCAGGCGGTTAGAGCTCCATGCTCCTAACTCTGAAGGCTGCCGGTTGGATTCCCACAATGATGCCAGTTCAACTCCTCAAGTCCCGCAGGGATGATGGGCTACGCCCCCTGCAACTAAGATTGAACACGGCACCTTGAGCTGAGCTGCCACTGAGCTCTTGGATGGCTCAGTTGGTTGGACTGCGTCCTCTCAACCACAAGGTTGCAGGTTCGACTCCCACAAGGGATGGTGGGCTGTGCCCCCTGCAACTAGAAAAGGACAACTGGACCTGGAGCTGAGCTGCGCCCTCCACAACTAAGACTGAAAGGACAACAACTTGACTTGGAAAAAAGTCCTGGAAGTACACACTGTTCCCTAATAAATTCCTGTTCCCCTTCCCCAATTAAAAAAAAAAAAAAACTCACTCAACTCCAAAAAAACCCCAAACAACCCAATTTTAAAAAAAAAAAAAAAAGAAAGAAACTCAAAATCATAGCAGGGACTCCCTCTTGCCCTGGTCCCCTTGCCAACCTCCCAGCCTTAGGCAACCACCAATCTGCTTTCTCTATATATAGATTTGCCTATTCTGGACATTTCATATAAGGGAATTCTATACGATATAGGCCTTTTATAAATAAACTCTATCGCTTTGTATGTTTTCATACTTCATCCCTATTGTAGCATACAAGGTCAGACAATTAAGTTCACAAACTTGTTGCAATGATGTTGCTAACCTTTTTTGATGTCAGAGGGGTTATTCATTATGAATTTGTGACAACTGGACAGTTAATCAAATTTATTATTTGGAAGAGCTGAAAAGGCTGTGTGAAAAAGTTAGGCGACCTGAACTTTTCACCCACAATTCATGACTCTTGCATCATGACAATGCACCGGGAGTTGTTAGCCAGCAAACAAATAACTGTATTGGAACACCCTCCCTACTCACCTGATCTGTCCCCCAATGACTTCTTTCTTTACCCTAAGATAAAAGAAATATTGAAAGGAAGACATTTTGGTGACATTCAGACATCAAGGGTAATACAACAGCTCTGATGGCCATTCCAGAAAGAGTTCCAGAATTGCTTTGAAGGGTGGACGAGGCACTGGCGTGAGTGCATAGATTCCCAAGGGGAGTACTTCAAAGGTGACTGTAGTGGTATTCAGCAATGTTAACCTTTTCTAGGATGAGTTTGTGAACTTAATTATCCGACCTCGTATATCAACAATTCTTTACTTTTTATGGATGAATAATATTTCATTGTACAGCTATTATCATTGTGTGACTATAACACAATTTGTCTCATTCAACTATTGATGGACATTTGGGTTGTATTCAGTTTCCAGCTATTACCAATAGTACTGCTCTGAACTTTAGTATCTTTTGGTGCACACATGTGCATTTCTATTGGGCATCTACTTAGAAGTGGAATCGTGGGATTTGCATGTATTCTACTCATGTTTATTGTCTGTCTTTCCCGACTAGAATGTAAGTTCCGTATTTTATTCATTGTTATGTCCCAGCGCCTAAGACATGGCAGGCCTTCAAGAAACAACTGCTGAATGGAAAAATATATATGCATGAATGAACTTTGTGAGGGAGATATTCTCGCTCTTTTTAGAGAAGAGGTAACCGAGACTCAGGGAGGTCAAGTCACCTGCCCGATATCACACAGCAAGTCAGGAATTCCACCCCCAGCTTGCCTGATTGAGGAAAGAAGCAGGGTCTGTGGCCGAGTGTCCTCCGCGGCTGGCGTAGTCGCCAGCTGCCCCACCCAGGGCTGGGGACTCGGAGCCTGCGGCGCGGGCTCCGGCCGGGAGAGAGGCGCTCGGCTGGCGGGCGCGGGGCGGGAGGAAGGTAGAGGGCCCCCAGCCACCTGCGCGCTCTGTCCCGCCGCGGCCCCCCGGAGCGCGGGGCAAGCAGGGGCGCGCGGGAGCCGAGCGTAGCTCCGGGGAGGCTGGCGTGGGCCCGCCGAGGCCGCCCGCCGCGAGGCCCGGGCGCAGGGTTATAAAACGCGGGGCCCAGCCGCGCTCCGCACCTGCGGTCCGGCGCCCGCCATGGCCTCGCGCGCGCAGTCCCCGCCGCAGCCGGCGGCCTCGGGTGCGGGAAGAGCCCCCCCGCGTCTGGGCGGGCGTCCCGGCGAGCGGACGGAGGGGACGGCGCTGAGTCCCCTTCTCCCACCGCCTCCGTGGAGCGTCTCTCTCCCCCCGGAGGCGTGCCCGCCCGGAGCCGCCTCTCCCGCCCCGCCGCCGCCGTCCCTCGGGCCGGAGCGCCGGCCGGTGCCGTGTGACCTGGAGGGCCTCCTGGACCAGCGCCGGATGGCCGCCCACCTGAAACTGGCCCTGAGCCGCGAGGCGCGCCTGTGGCGGGGCGGCCGCCCCCAGGTACCGGGCCCCGCGGCGGAGCCCCCCCCGGGAGCACTGCACCCCCCTCCGCACGAGCGCACGCGTCGCGGCCGGGCCCCACCTGCACCCGCGCTCAGGTGAGCCGCACCTCGGAGGCCGCGCCCTAACCCAGGTGCGTCCCCGGCACGAGGCGGGACTCGCTGGGTCCTTCACTGAGGGGTGCCTTGCGAGGAGGTGCGTGGGGAGAGGGTCTGTGTGGGCCGAGGAACTCTGCTGTGGACGGAAAACGCGCGCGGGGACGGGGCTGCACTGCTGAGCCGCTGGGCGACAGGAGGCGCTTGGTCCCATCGCGATTGAAGGTGAAGGGGCCGCTCACAGCCCCTCTGGTCACCTTAGGCAGCGGCTTCTGCCACTGATGGGGCAAGAGCGGCCACCCACCATTTTCCCTGCCCTCCCTACTGCCTCTTTTCAGCAGGTGCAGTTCCTTGACACTTTCCAGGAAGTCGTGTTGCAGCTCCTGTGGCTGGAGAACATCTTTCACTTCTCTCAGGGCACTTTCAACCTGGCTCTCACTATCTTCCACCGCCTCCTGGTTTCAGTAAAGGTAGGGAGGCCTCTGCGAGACGGTGACAGATGGTGGCAGTGGAGACTGACCTCTGTTCCCCGTGGCTGCTTGAGTAGATGAGCCATCTCAGATGCTCAAAACTAAGTAACTTGCCAGAAGTGGTAGAATTGGAATTGGACCGTCCCCACATCCCACCCCCGCGCCCGTGGCTCAGTCTTGTGTGGTCAGGGGTAGCCTTGGGGAGGCTGAGAGGACCTAGTTAGGAAAGGACTTCCTGTGTGGTCAGGTGAGGTAGGGTGTGCTTGTCTGGACCTGTCCCACAACCTGAGCCAGGATGGGCCTGAGTGCTCTCTGATAAGGTGTCACATTCCACCCCTCCGGTCAGTTCTAACAAAGGACTACTGACTGGTCACCTGTGGTTCTGGTATCAGGAGCGCTTTGAACTGGCCAAATCTAAAAATGGCACTAACTTATTTGTGGAGGAATACAATCAGTCTTTTTTTAAGGAAAAACAATTTCTTAAATAAAACAAGCACAGATGCTTTAGTTTGTTTCTGGCATTCATATTCTGCTCAACTGTTCCATACTGCAGGTAAAAGAAAGGTTACTCCATTGTGTCACAATTACTTCCTTGAGACTTGCTGTGAAGGTGAATGAAGAAGAAGAGGTATGCACCCCTGGAAGTCCCCTCTGGGCTGCTTTTGAGGTATAGGGGTGTAACTGGAGCACCCAAGGTTCCTGTGCAGTTGGGGATGGTGGGTATTTTGGAAAAGTCATTAACTTCCCAGGATCTCTGCTATCCCTTCCTGAGGCTTGTCGGCCTCTGGGGCCCTGCAAATGGGGAATTCGAACTGCTGGAGTCTGGCCCAGCAAACCCAGAGGCCTGACCTCCTGGCAGATAGATCTTGCCTCCTGGTTTGATGCCAGATGCCATCTCCCACTAAGCAGAGGCATCTGCTGTTGAGCTAAGGAAAAAGGCCTCCCAAACCATATGGCCTAATGTCCACCCTGGAAACTACATCGAACAAAACTGCTTGAGATGATAGGACTTGGCTATCTCAACAAAACTGGTCCTCAGAGACTCTGGAACCTTTCTCTGAGGGGGTCGGGGTGAAGGGGAAGCCCCCACAAGTGCTTCAGGCTTGCTTGAATGTCTAATTTTCACTGTGTCTTCTGTTCAGGAGAAGGTCCTCTCCCAACACCCTTCCCAGGCCTTTCTCCTCCCTCCCTCCATCCATCCCCCTTTGGGGATAGTGGAACCACTACTATTTCCACAGCGTCTCCCTTCGCTGGTCCCAGGGTCTGCTGGGGCAGAAAATGTCACTACTATCCAGTTCCAAACCTTCAATAAAAATGCTTTTAACCCTTGTTTATTAGAATGTACGCCCCCAACCCCAACTAAAAAGCAAGTAAATGACCTTTTAAAGAAGTGTTTCTGGAGGTTAGAGTAATACTTTATCTGAAAAAGTAGGACCAGTTCTTTAATGCACTTGGTACTTGAATGTTTACTCAGAGATAAGCCTTATTCGTCCCTCTGAGAAAAAGTCACAGTTTTTCCAAAACCGAACTGCCTTAAATCGAGGTTGAAGGGAATGTGTTCGCAGCTATGGTGTTGCCAAAACTGAGCCTGTCTGGTGCAGACCAGGAAGCACAAAGGCCTCCTTTTCTCTCTACAAGTCCCATGGAAGGGCTCGGTAACGGGAATGGGTAGAGCCCCCAGCTCCTGGAAAGCTTTGGGTGACTTCCTGCAGCTGAACGGCGGGGATGGCACAGCCCCAGTCTCCGACGCACCTTTGGGGATGAGCTGGAGTACAGCTGGTGATCAAAACCTGTTTGCAGAGGGCGAACATGTGACATTCACTACACATTGTCACAACCACCTGGGGACTTGACAGATAGCCTAGAGTTGGTTGGGTTCTTCTTTCAGAAGCATTTTCTGTGGCTCGTCACTACGAGACAACTCAACTAGGGTCATGGATACCCAGCCCCCATGGATAAGAAAACAGAAGCTACCATGACGTGATAATAGGGCTTTGGCCTTTTTATTTTCTTTTTACAGTTAATTCCACGCATAAAAGACTTCATAAAGCACTATGGCTCTGGCTATACCTCGAATGAGTTGCTGAGGATGGAGCTGGCTATTTTGGACAAACTGCACTGGGACCTCTATATTGGGACGCCGCTGGACTTCTTGACCATAGTAAGTCCGAGGGGTTTTCAGAATCTACCCTAGACTCATGTGTGCCTTTGGAACAGCTGCTCACAACATAGGACGGCCAAGCACAGGCGTGCACACGTCCTTGCACATGCACCACGGTAAGGTGACCCACAAGGCTCACGACACACGCAACAGTGAAAAATATATCTTAAATTCAACACAGTTCCACCAGACTCCCACTTCTAAAGGACATTAAATTACCTTTACAAAGATTTTTAGGCGGCACTATTATGGTGAGTTTCTCTTAAATACACACTGCAAAAATATTTAACTTTCCATTCTATGAATACTGTACATAAAAAGCTGTCTGCTTTTGCTGCACTTTACACACATTCACTGAGCTGTCTTTATTCACCTACACACAATCCTTATTGAGGCTTTAGACCATACTGATCTGGCACTTAAAAAATATCGTATTAGCCTGTATTTGTTTTAGTTAGGGAATGATGGTCATCCTTAAGGATATGATTTTGTTAGTAAGGCAAAATTATGCAATGTGGAAATGTTATAGGGTTTTGGTCTGTTATGAAGCATGAAGATTATATCACTAAGGGCTGTTTGTTTCAGTATGAAAACTGGCCACCGTTGCCAACTTGCAGTTTCTTGTCTTGTTAAGTGGATACAGTAACTTTTCTGCTACCTTAATCTCGAAGAGTATGCTTCTATTTTTCAAAATTGAAACATTGTCATCTAGGTACTTTGGGCTCCTTATGGCCATGTTACAAAGCAGACTGTCTTTTCTCTCCAAGGTTGAGGCTCAGCTTGACCACAGAATGGGCATTAAGCCTCAAGCCCCTGGAGGGGCCATGGATGGGAATGAAAAGGGCTGGGCAACATTTGATGTTCCCTGATGGAAATTCCAATTGTTTGCACTTTTGGTCATTGATATATGAAAAGTATGGGGTTTTCTGTTCTAACATTAAAAACCACAATCTCCAGTTCCATGCCCTGGTGGTCGTGGGCTGGCCCCACATGACGGAGCTGCTGCCTCAGAGGAATCCTTCCCTCCACGTCGCGTCCCTGACCAGGCAGCTGCAGCACTGTATGGCGGGCCACCAACTGCTGCAGTTCAAGGGCTCGACACTGGCCTTGGTCATCATCACCTTAGAGTTGGAGAGGCTCATGCCCGACTGGTGTGCTCCTATATCTGATCTGCTAAAGAAAGCACAGGTAGACATCAACTTTGCCCCAGACCGAGCTCTCAGCTTTGTTCCTTTAGCTGCCTGCCGCACTCCATCCCCAAAAGGGTACCCATGGCCCTTCTTGGCCCTTTTGGACTCCAGAAGATGCTCTGGCCATGACGACTGTGAAAAGTCTACTTAAGGGCTAGGCTTTCCACACGTGGCATGCCCTCTGGACTTGAGTATGGGATACACGTGCCCTTCGCGGGACCAGTTGGGGTGGGTTTTTCTCTGACAGTGAGAGAAGCTTTATCTCAGGGGCAGTCCTTGTAGCCGAGAGGATGGGGGGACGTGTCCAGCTCAGGAAGAAGCAACCCTGAGCTTAATATTGGAGAGTGTAAATGTCAGACCCGTCACCCTCTGTATGAGTATGGTACCAGGGACCGGGAGCTCAGAATCCCTCGGGACAGACAGGGAAAGATGGAATGTGTAGTTAGACTCATGACAGTTTTACTGAGGTGGGAAATGGATGTCCTTGAGATGGTGGGGTTAATGTGCGTAAGCTCTGTGGTTGGACCTTCCTGAAATTGCCCCATGCTAACATTTTGGCACTCAACTGCTCATTCCTTATAATGCAAAATGGTTCTGCCTCAAGGATGACCACTCTGTTTTAATTACAGGTCAGTATTGAGCAGCTGGTCCGCTGCAGGGCACTGGTAAAGCAGCAGCTGGGAAGTTTGTAGTCCTCCTCCTGCACAGACAACCTTCTCCCACGTGCCAGCCTGTGCCCCACCCATGTCCTTCAGAATGTAATGGCAACCTCTCCTAGCTTGGCCTCCTCTAAATGCTAGGCTTTATGGGTCCTGTCTAACAAGAAAGGAAAAAGACCCTGGAAGAACAACTGAGAAAACGTTCTGAGTCCTTAGAAGAAACTAAGGGGGAACAGGGAGGTTGGGATCATGAGGTAAGGGTAGTCTGATCACGACCTGCTTCCTTCTTGCCCCTGGGTCTGACCCAGGGAGAACTAACGCTCTTACTGCAGCTTGGTTTTCCTTCCTTCTCCATCAAGGGCTGGTATCGGCCCCCAACAGAGCTGGAGTTAGGAGGCCAGAGGTGGGCCTTGCTCAGGGCTGAAGGGCCGGGCTGGTTCTGAGTAACCAGTGCCCGCTGCTCCACTCAGCAGAGTTGGCCAAGTCCCTCCAGCTTCCCAGGCTTATACCAAGCACATGCACGGTGCTGCCAGTCCCCTCCACCCTGCCTGCCACTGCAAAAATAGGACAGTCTCTCCAGATGCCTTTACCTTGATTTGGCCATGACTTATGTCTTCTGTAACAAGGACTACATTATGAAGTACGCTTTGTTTAATGTGCAGTAACTTGACCAAATTTTAAGAATATTTTCCCTCTCTTGCTCTCATGCAAAGCAGTTGACTGGCTTAACTAGAGGAATTTTTATGCTGAAGAATATTATGAGGTGTGACCCATGATGGGGAGGCGCGGCTCTGAGAGCATCTTGTTAAGATGAGCGGGTTCCGAAGACCGAGCCTGCGCCAGCCACTGTGCTGCCAGGACGAGGAGGTTGTTAGCATGGTTGGGAGGGAGAAGCCAGCTGCCCCTCTGGAGCTGTGACACTACAGAGCCGTTCTGTAAGCAGTGGAGTGCAGCTGGCAGGTGCCAGCTGGAGCTGTGGAAGTAGTGATAGGGAAGTGAATGACTGAGCCACACATTTAGAGGTGATTCGTGAAGTCTTTCCACTGTGAACAGTCTTTTGTAAATGTGCTAAGTCATGGGGAGCATGAGCTGCTACTAGGTGCAAAGTGGTCAAGGCCCAGAGGTACTATAATAGTGTCTGCACTGCAGTCGGCACCAGTCTCTTCCTTTCCTTGAAATAAATGTGCCTGTTGCAGCTTTTGCAAAAATAAACTTGAATTCCTTGCAACCCTGTCTGAATCTTATTTTACATGTACTGGGTACCATGCCTTTAGACTTGCTCAAGTCAGATATAGTTGAATACCATTTCCTGGATCCTATAACTGTCCTCTAGTCCAGCATGGATGGAGCTGCTGAGGGGCAGCCTGTAGTTCGTGGTCATAGCTCTCACTGCCCTCTGCCTCCTTCCTTCCACTGGGAGCAGGCACTGCAGTGGGTGGGGTGGAGGCTCATCCTGAGGGAACTGCTGGGACCTATCAGGACCTCTTAACCACGTAGCTCTGGATGTAAGCTGGGTCCCCAGAGCTAATCCGACTTCGTTTCTTGGAGAAAAGAGAAGGTAGAAATGTGAGCCCCCAAAATGGGATAAAGGCCAGCCTTGTCATTCTTTCTGTAAATAATATTCCTTTTCTTTGGGGACGCAAACTTCTGTATTGCCAAAGTACCACTTGTGAATTAAAGTTTTTATGCTGTTCAAGCTTACGTTTGGGTCCTAGGCCCCATCCTACTAATTTTTTTTTCTTTCTGAGATTAGGAGCTCATATCCCACCTCAGGGATCATTGTGGTGAGAGAAATATGGACACAGTCCATCTTCTTTCGTCCCCACCTACAGAAAGGCAGGGATTGTGCAGGACTGTGGCAGCAGAAAATGGAGATGGGAGGAGGCCCAGATGGGCTAAGGGAAGGGCAGGGCAAGTGAGCATCATGCACCTTTCTTAAACGTGTCCAAATATTACTTCCCCCAAATGGGAGCCGAGTTGTACAGTGCTGTTCCCTCCACCAACAAGGCCCTTCTCCCCCTGGCTTCCTGGAGACTCTGTCCTTCAAAGCTTGGTGAAGACTTTGCCTCCCCAGGGCACAGTTGAGCTGTGCCTTCATTACGGATGTCTGCATACGAGTCTCCCTGCTGGGCTGTCAGCTCCCTGGCTTTGGTCTTCAGAGTTTAGCCTGGTGCCAGAGGAGCCAGAGGAAGCTCCTTAATAAATGGATCCGTGAGCTTGTCATCACTTCCTACAACCACCAGTCTGCCCCGCCTCAACCAAGTATCTGCCTACCTGTCAGGGCAGCCCACCTCTGCAAAACCATCTCAGGTCCACCAACTCAGTCAGACTGCACACTTTACTACAGGCTGTACTTCCACTGTTCTTCCGTCATCCCATCTGGTTGCCAAAGAGCATCTACAACTCAGGAATTAAGTGTACAGGTTACCAATATTCAAATCCCAGTTCCTCCAGTTACTCGCGGTGTGACCTTGGGTAACTAACCTTTGTGCCTTAGCTATAAAATGGGGTAAAATGGTACTAATCATAGAATTATTATGAGGATTAGAGGGATTAATGCATGTAATGTACTTTAGAGCAATGCCGAGCACACAGTAAAAACTCTACTAGTCCCATGGCAGGTCTTGTCCACAAGTCTGCAAACTCTTCAAGAGCAGGGTTTGCCTTCTCTCGTGTCTTGCACCCAGTCGCCCAATAAAGATTCACTGGACCACAGGCTGTATCTTCTCTCTACTGACTCTTTCCTCCATCCTACACCCATTTGAGACCCTTTCATAAATGCCCACAGCAGGATTCACTATTAAAACATAATTCCTATCAGAAGCTGATCAACCCCACAAAGTTCACAGAAAAGATAAGGTATATTTTACCATTGTTGTAGCATATTAATAGGCTAGGAAATGTGTTAAATCAGAAAAGCTACTGCCCAAAAAAGACACCACAAAAACTCAAAATAAATGCAAAATTTAATGGAAAAAAAAAACCAAGTACAAAGTGAGTGAAAAGGAATAAAAACAGTCAATGAATGAAGGAGTAAATGAATTAACAAGTAAAGCAGTTTTAGAAAAGCATATTAACGTAACAGACTAGCAAGCCACGCTTCCCTTAGGGGCCTCTTATTCAGTAAAGGAGCCCCACTTAACAGGGAACCCACACATAAACATACAAACATATAGGCAGTCAGTCTGCACCATTATAAGCCACCCAGGCTCCGGTTACCCATAACTGGGGTGACCATACCTCCCATTTTGCCTGAGTCAGTTCTGGCTTATGCCTGTTGAGCTGGAGTAATCAACAGCATCTCCTTTCACTTTCAAAAGTCTCAGTTTGGACAATAAATTATATGGCAATTCCACCCAAAACCAACTTGGTTCATGAAAGACATGATAGTAAATGCCAGCATGCTCCCACTGCCAGCCCTGATAATGCCAACAGATGATACTGAGGAAGAAGAGGGGTAAATCAGACCCTTAAGGCAGGGGTCACATTTCGAGGGGTAGCTTGCTAAACAGCAAGTTTTAAGCTCACCTTGCGCACCAAGGATTAATTCGGTCTCAGCTAAATATGACAAAATTCCAAACAAACAACATGGGGAGAAAAGCGCAGTGAGGTTCACTAAAGCTGATGGGAACTGTGGAGGCAGCTCGGACCCCAGAAAGCGCAACAATGACAGTTCCCCTCAGAGATGTCCCGCGGGCAGGTAACCAACCACAGTTCTGGCCTTCCATCCAGGACGCCCTGCGGGGAGTCTGCAGACTACGGTGGGTGGGTGGCAGAATCTGCCCACTTGAGACCCCAGATTGGCACTGAACCAGCAGTCCTCATTTCTTACATAACCAGTTAACCCACTGGGTCATGGAGCCTCGTCCTCAGAAACACATTAGCTGACAGAGGCTTTCTTAAGATCATGCTTCTGCCCAACTTTATACACCTCACATATAATTATCCTAAAGACAATCCACTCGCAGTCCCCATCTGCCTTACATGTGCTGATTTACCTGGGTGGATACCCACACTCAAGCACCAGTCATCAGTCACAACCAGAAGTGGGGTGACTGGGAAACTAAGGAAGCTTAATCCTCAAGGCCGCTTCCAAGGCCCCGTACCTAATTGAGTATTCATGTACTTTTTCTTGATAAAGGCTTTTCAAATAGTTCAACTTTCTACCCCTCAAAATCTGGATCTACCTGTGGTCATGCCGTAAAACTGGGAGAATCGTCACTTTGAGCATCAATAAAACCTGCTCTGTTCCTGGCGAGCAGAGCCCCTTACATGCAAAGGCTGCCTTTTTCTGGCCGTGCCTCGGTGGACACACGTAGCTAACCCAGCTACCCCACTCTGAATTGAACACCTTCTCAGAAGGGCAGGAGGAAGCCAGGACTTGGTCCTGCAAATCAATAAAACAGGTGATGGCAGGGGAGATGGAGGACATGAAGAACAAATTACCAATCCAAAGTCAATCAGCGCAGCTTCTGAAGGCTTCCAGCCAAGGAGTGCACTGTTATAGAATGAGCTCCTCCAGGGTACGGCTTTACTGGGAGCCTGTGCCCAGCACAGTGCTTCATCAACATTAGAGGAAATCCTTCCTTTCATCTATTCATTTTTGTCTCCCATTTTATCAGGCCATATTTTCAACCCCGATCCCCTCAACGGCTTGCAAACCAACAGTAACATAGAAGAATCAACGCTGTTAGTTTTTAAAAATGTTTCCCCACTAAAGAATGCAGCTGAAGGGGAAAAGCTCCTTTGCTGGTAGTTTTTTCTTAAATTGTCCATACACACCAGACACCTTCATCTTTTGCCCTGGGTCTCAGCCAGGAAAAAGGAAACAAGGATCTTGAGATAAAAACCTCTTTCCCGCTGAGCACTCTGTGCATTTGGCAAATGCGGGATTGGTTTGGGGGTCTTAGTTGGAGTCAAATACTTAACACACACCCTTGGAGTTGGTCCCTGTTTACAAGTAGCACCTCTGGGGCACACAGACAATGGTTTTGGGCTGCTGTTCCATTTACATTCACAGTGAAAACAATGGCTGTGGTCTTATTCATGTTCCACTTTCATCAGTAAAGAAATTGCAAACACTGTCATGACAGGACGTTTATTACCCACCTCTCCCTATATATTATAGGGATACTTTATACATAAGAAAGGCTTAGAGATATTTTTAGTTTTTAAAAATCAGGGAATCTGTGTTACTTATGAAAATAAAGGGAGAGAGGATATTATTCGTCTTTACGCTCGTGCCAAAATAAAAATTTAGAAGTGTTTTAAAAAGTTATTATTGAAATGAAGCTCTAGGTTAGAAAAATTAAAACGAAGGGGGATCGCGCAAATGTTGCAGCACGGATACCAGACCACGCGGTCACCCCTAGGGCGCCGCCATGTTGACGCCGAACACTTAGGCCGATCATCGCCGGCGGGGGGCCTTCGCTAGAGCGGCACATAACTGCTCCATCAAGGAATAGTGACACTGTAAATGGAAGACCAGCCACTGGCTCTGAAAAAAATAAACCTGTCAGTTTTGGATTCCAGCATTCATGGCTTTGACGTGTTTGCATAGAGAGGGTGGCCCACCAGGCCCAGGGCAGCCTGGGGGCGGGGACGGGTGACAGAGCAAGGCTGTAAACACTGGAGTCTGTACCGGCTCCCAGTCGGTCCTCACACCATGTTATGGGAGAAGGGTCACAAGGTGTAACTCAAGCAACTTAACACATGAAAGTCTAAAGTCCGCTCTTGACATGTAAGTCTGTGCGTGCGTTAACTGAAAAATAAAAATAAAACAAACAAAACAAAAACAGACACATTAAAAGATACGCAGACGACCAAATCAAAGAGAAGCAAAAGACAGCAAGATGAACACTGGGAAAGGGGATTCAGTTTGGCATTTGTCACAAGCAAAGCAGAGAATTCACTTCAGTTTGTGGCGTCCCAGGCTGCGGGTCAAGATCTGATTGGGAAGTAATTTTGCAAAAATGGATTAAAATTTGAAGAATACAACCAATCAAAATCATTCAACTAAATGGTCATAGAATATACCCCTCACCCCAAAATGCACTCGCAACTCACCCAATTCCCTGACCAAGGTAGGAGGAAGGGGTGTTCCCAGCCATCCCACCTATCCCACTCCTGGCCAGCCTGGGAGGAGAAGTCTGACTGAAACTTTCTGGCATATTCAGCAAACAGAAAAGACCTGACACCAGCAATGAGCCCCCACGCTGAGAGCTGTGCTGGTGCCCTTGCAGCCAGCCTGCACCCCACCCACTTGCCCTCAGACCTTGATCTGGCCACAGGTCTTTGTTTTTGTTTCTGAGGGGTTTCTCCATAGCTTCATTCCTAGGGGACTCTGCCTGCCTTTTCTTTAACGAGATGGCCTAGGCCAAGCTGGCAGGGAGCAGGACAAAGTCACTTTGGGTACCAGCACCTGGTTCATAGACCTGGTTACCCCCTTCCAGGAAGAAACAGATTTCTGAGCTGCTAGTTTGAAATACACACAGATTCATATTTACAGAATTGGAACTCACCAAGCCGAGAGCAGGACGTGGGACAAGGGCGGGAAGCAAATGCAAAGCAGAGGGGACATTCATATGGCTGAGGGGAGTGTAGGCTGGGGTCCAGCAGTGCCAGCAGTTGGGATGGGGCCACCGGCCAGCCGGATGGGAAAGATTACAGAAAGGAGGATCTGTCCCAAAGCAGCGGACAAGGCCTTAGGAATGAGAACTGGCATCCAGTTCCTACATGTCTGGCTTTGTCCCCCTGGCCTCCTCCAGGGAAAAGCTCTTTAAGTTTCTTTTCCTTAGATGTGTCTGTGCATGTGTCTGGAGACTGTGTGTTGGTGACATGTGCCTGAGTCTGTGTGTGTGATGGGGCAGGAGAGAGAGTAAGAGTGTACATGTACATGTCTGCGTGTGCATGGGTGTATGTGTGTGTTAGGGAATGCAATACTGGGGAGCAAGGGGAGTGCTGATGCCAGAAGCAGCATTCCAGGGCCACAGCTAGCTATGCACTGCATGGCCCTAACCACGGGCCTCCACTGCCACCAAGAAAGGAAGGGCCTGGCACACACATTCCCAAATATTCCAGGAGAAAATGGGATTTCATGGAGCCCAAGAATGAGGGCCAAGATGGGTAGACCAGATCAGTTCCTAGGCTGGCAAGGAAGGAAAGTACCCGACACAGGCCAGGGGCTGGGAGACGCAGGGATGGATGAGATCCCCACAGAGCAATGTGATATGATGGGGACACTGAAGGAGATGGGGTAGGAGAGGGAGAGCCCCAGGAGCCAGAGCATCTGGACTCTGGCTGAGAGCGTGGAACCAGGCTATGAAAAACCCGCCAAGGAGAAGAGACTCAGCGTTGCCCCCACCTGGCCAATATGTTGACTCACTCCTGGAGGCTGAGAAAGCCTCCTTGCCATCCCCCATCATTCTCTCTCCTCTGAACAACTCCAACCTCTACCTGAGGAGCAGCCCCTCTCCCTAGCAGGACTCACAGAGCCCCAACCAGGAGCTGTTGTCCTTCCTTTAGCCAGATGGTGATTATAGGGTCCAGGGGGTCAGTGCTGGCTGGGCTCAGTTGTTCTCAGTCACCACCTGCCAGTCAACAGGGGTCCCACATCCACTGCTTCAGGGACTGGGGCGCGGTGGGGGTGGCAGGGGGAATGCACCACAGCTGTCCAAGCAGAAACCACAGGAACCTTTGGAACGTGTCAGAAAATGCTGACCTTCCCAAACCCTGTCCCTCGTCTGGCCTGAAGGACCTTCCCTGAGACCCCCTACACCCCTCAGGGGCCACTCCCTGCCTGTGTGGTCCAGCCTTCACCACCACAGCTGTGAGGAAGCTGCAGAAGAATGAGAGTGACAGAGACACACAGAGAGAGAGGGAGGGAGAGGGAAAAGGAGGGAGAGAGGGGTGTCACTTGCACAAGAGAGAGAATGTATGAAGACTTGATATCTTGAAATCTCAAGATCACTAGTGAAAGAAAAAGAAAGGTGAGCAAGAATGAGGTGACAGGGCCAGTGAAGATGAGAGAAATGGTAGACAAGCGAGGGGGAGTGAGAATAAAAGTCCACCTGCAGGAGCCGAGAGAGGGACAGAGTGCCCAGGAGAGAGAGAGCAGAGCCAGCGCAGGGCGGGGAGCCCACCACCTACTTCTTCTTGTCCTTGTCCTTCCTCAGAGGCTGCTGCAAGGTGGCGTGCAAGGCCTGAGACTGCAGGGCCTCCACCGCGGCCTTCCTGCGGTTGAAGGCGTTGGTCTCCTCCTCCAGCTCCCGGCGCTTCTCCTCCACCTTCCGCTTTTCCTCCTGGTGGACCCGCTTGAGGTGTTCAAACTTCTCGTGGAGCTGGGAGCAGAAGGTGGCACCGGGCTTCTGTGTGGGCCGGAGAGATGCCAGGCCCTCCCGCCACCCAGCCAGGCCTGGCCTCGCCACAGCCCCCCCAACTCCCATAGCTCACACTCACCTCCCTTTCCTTCTCCTTCAGCTCCAGTTCTGTCTCCTTCACTTTGTTGACAAACATCTGCCTCATCTCTTCCTCCTTCCTCTGCAGCTCACTCAGGAACTCCTTCCTCTTGGCCTCATAGGTCTCCTGTAGGCTGTAGAGACCCAGAGAAGAGAGGCCCAAGCTGGGATTATGGTGGGGTAGGGGTGGGGGCGGGGGGGTCGGCAGAGAAGCAGAATCACATGGGCACAGGGGGCAAGAGGCTGTTGGGGCCCCGAAAGCCTCGCTCCCTGGCTCACAAGACCCCCGACGCAGATGCCAGCGCGGCCTGTTCCACGCGCAGGCCGTCACCTGAAGGGCTGGCTGTCCCCGTCGCTGTCCTGGAAGCCCATCTCCTCCAACTTGCAGCGCCTGTAGAGCTCATAGTGCCGACTGTGGGTCTGCTCGCGGAGGTCCTCCATGTTTACTCGGATCAGCATCTCCCGGAGTTTCACGAAATCGCAGTGATTCTCATTCTCCACTGAAAGCACAGGGCACCCGGGCGGGGGGGGGGGGGGGCGTCAGGCAGGCACACAGAGGGGCCCGGGAGGACAGGGCACAGGACAGCGGTCAGAGTGTTAGCGGCAGACTCCAGAGGCAGGACAAGCCACAGAGGGTCAGAGGGAGGACAGGGCAGGGGTCACAGGCAGCAAGGCAGGACAGGGGGCTAAGCTCGGGCCGCCCGCTGGGGGTGTGCCCTCCCCAGTGCACTCACCCTGCACCACTCCCCATGGGTATTGCCGTGCTCGCACCAGCTTGTTCCCCACCTTCACTTCCTCGGTGCTGCCCACCACGGCAAAGGGCAGGTGTGCCTGGAAAGGGGCCCAAGGATGCGTGAGTGCGGGGCTGCACAAGGCCAGGCCAGATGCTCACTTCCCAGCTCTCTTTCACAGAAGTGTCCTGGGACCTCCAAACAGGGAGTGGGCTAAACCCGCAAACCTCCTTCCTCGCACTGTAGTGTTCTTTCAGCCCTTGGGCTCCCCAGGGACCATTGGAAGTTCCCTCAAAGAACCTGTGGGCCTGGCTCTCCTCCAAGTTCCCAGCCCTGGCATCCCGCCTGCTCACTTCTACACGTTTCAGATCCCTGCCCTGACTCCATACTTTACGAAATTCAAACCTGGGGAGCCCCAGTACCAGCCCAGTACCCTATTCCTCCCGTTCCTTGTCCACAGGACATAGGACTGGCTGGCTCCCAGAGGCCCACCCATCTTTCCTGGAGAAATTAAGGCTGGAATCCTAGGGAACAAGAGTCTCCCAGGGCTGTGTCAGAGATCCGTGCTGGCGCCAAGCCACCTGGCCCCAGGACCCCAAGGCGCTGTCCCACGCTTACATTCATGACTGCGTTAATCTCTGCCACAGCCTCATCATCAGTGGGGAACTGGTAGATCTGGACCCCATTGCTGACCAGCTCGCCCATGATCTTGATCTTGAACTTGTGGAGCTCACTCTTGGAGATGGTGTCAGCCTTGGCAATGATGGGAATAATGTTCACCTGCCAGGATCAGAGGAGAGGGGGCAGCAGGTTAGTGGCTCCCTGATGGTGGACAGACGTGCCCAGGCCACATCCCTGGGCAGAGGGACAGGAAACCAGCGATATGGAGCTGCTCCCATGGGGAGTCCCGGCCTGAACCCAGCCATCTAGGGCCATTATGAGGATGGGCTGTTAGGCTTTAGGGTGTCTTACAGCCCCAGTTCCTCCAAAGCACCATTGAGCCCCAAAATTAGTCTCATGGGCATTCCCAGCTTTGAGAATACTCTGAAGGTTTTAAGCAATCTGGGGCCAACATAAGCAGCAGCAGGGGGCTGAGCTCCCACATATGCAGGTAAGATGACCCATCAGCAGTAGCCACAGGAAGACCTCAAAATCTCCCAGGCTAAAGTTACCCCATTTTTCACAATGAAAATTAACTTCTGGGATGGGAATGGTAGTCATATGAGAGCTGACAGGTGACTGTGAGCCACACACACTTCCTGTCATCCCCAAGAAGCTGCCCTCTCAATCCCTACGCCTCATTCGCATTCCCAATTCTGCGCTTTAACTGTCCTCTCCCTCCACAGAAGAGAGAGGGCGAGGCCTCCCAATTCATCCCTCACTGTCCCTGTCCTTAGGGACAGGGACAGTGGGTGTGGGAGGACCCAAGGGAAAGCCATGGCAGGAAAGACAGAAGAAGTGAAGGGGGCAGAGGAACTATGAATTGAAAGAGAGAAAATGAGCAGAGAACTGGGACACTGGGGAGAGGGTCAGAGGGCCAGGAGCCAGCAAGGTGAGAATAAGATTTCAGCTGGAAGAAAGGGGCTCAGGGCCAGACCCAGGGGACAGAATTCTGGAGAAAAAGCCCAGAACAGTGGAGCCCCACTGGAGCAGTAGGGACAAAGAGAATACAGAGAAGACCAAGCCAAGGGGGTTGTCTGCAAGCTCCCACCCAGCAGAGCCCCTGGGGACCGTAGTGGACAGTCACACTGCAGCCAACACACCCCACCCAGCGGAGGACTGTGGAGCCCACGAAACCAGCTGAGGGGCACACCTTGCTGTCCAGTTTCTTCATGGTCACCAGGTCCAGGGACTTGAGGGAGTGCCCGGTGGGCGTGATGAAGTAGAGGCACACGTGGACCCTGGTGTCATGGTAGTCGAAGAGCGAGCGGCGAATCTTGAGCTCCTCCTGCAGATAGCTTTCAAACTGCGCATCAATGTAGTCGACTATGGGCCTGTAACTACAGACAGCTCCGTCACCTAGAAGCCGGGCAGCCTGGCTTGGCTCCCCGAGGAATAAGCAGGCTGCGGTGCCTGCCTGGGGCCGGAGGGCTGCACCTCAGGACTCCCCAGGTCCCCATGGGGTGTGGGGCTTGGTTATTTGTATGGGGACGGCTCAGAGTGAAGAGTGCTAGGCAGAGGGTTAAAACCAAGGTCACCAAGGGTGGGGCGGGGTGGGGATGAGACTGGGAGGGGCCGCCTTTCCCGCCTCTTGCCTCTCATCCTTATTGATCTGGTCCCCAAAGCCCACAGCGTCCACGATGGTCAGCTTGAGCTGCACATTGCTCTCTTGGAGGTCATAGGTCTGGGGCCGCAGGCGCACACACTCCTCGTGGTGACTGGCTTCCTCGGTCTCGAAGGTCGTGTTGAAGAGTGTGTTCATCAGTGTGGACTTACCAATGCCAGTCTCCCCTGGGGACCAGGGAACAGAGAGAAGGGGATATCAGAGGCTGGAACTGGGGCTGTCCCTGGCTGTTGGCTGGGTTGGATGGGGCTGAAGCATACTCAGCCTCCACAGAAGAGAGAGGGCGAGGCCTCCCAATTCATCCCTCACTGTCCCTGTCCCTAGGAGCCATCCCTTCTCAGTGACCTCAGAAATAACATATGGAAGAAAGAGACAAAGGGTTGACTTGGACATGAACCGTGGCTATGCAGGATATGCAAGATGTTTCCTCAGGGAGGGGGCAAGAGGCAGAGCCAGGAAGCTGTGAGACACCACTGGACACTGGCCTCTGCCGGCCTCCACGGGACCTAGTCTCCTGCTCTGCATGCCATCCCTCCCGGGCCCAGGATGGTCATGGAGCCAGCAGCGCCAGCATCCCATAGTAGCTTGGCCCAAATGCCCTGGGTGGCCCCGGCTCTCTATAGATTTAACTCGGGGTTTAGGATAGGCTGCTTCTTGAGGGGGACCCACATTCTAGCAGATACTAAGGCGAGGGTACCTGTGGAAAGTCTGGCCGAATTCTCTGTGCCTCGGGAGCCCACACCCTGAAGCACATGGCACCTCTCAGAGCCTCCCTGTTTGCGGCTGTATTTGTT
Source organism: Rhinolophus hipposideros (assembly GCF_964194185.1). NCBI lineage: Eukaryota > Metazoa > Chordata > Mammalia > Chiroptera > Rhinolophidae > Rhinolophus > Rhinolophus hipposideros. The sequence continues at coordinate 9,896,305 of NC_138069.1, forward strand.
CAGATGGGTGCGGAAGCTCTTACTACATGACACTGTGATTTGCCACAGTGTCCTAAACACGTAGTAGGAACAACAGTCAGTGTGTTTTAAATCAACAGATCACCTAAACCTCTGTGGTAAACAGTGTCAGTTTAAAAAGCACTTTCACATTGCTGTTTACTCTTCACAGCAGCTCTGAGACAGGCCCGGGCTCCAACTGTCCTTGACCCTGGCAAAGACACCACCCAAACCTTAATCCTGACCTCCCAAGGTGTCACTGTGCCTGGGAGGTCCCCTTGCAGCTCGACAGGTGGCCAGCACCCCATCTCCCAAAAGGCCCTGGTCCTTCCTCTGTCTGAGGCTGTCCCCTGACCAGGCCATGACACTCACCTACACAAAGGATATTGAAGCTGAAGCCCTGAGTGACCGACTTGCTGACCAGCTGGTCAGGGAGGCTGTCAAAGCCCACGTGGCCGCCCAGGGAGAGGCTCCGGGGCTCAGGCTCTGCATTCTGCTGAGAGAGAAACAGAGCGAGGCAGTGAGCCCACGGGGAAGAGAGGCTAACCTGCGGAAAGGCACCTGAGTCAACACCTCCCCCCCACCATCTGAATTCTCGGCACAGCTCAGGACACAACATGAGGACACCAGAGTTCAAATTCCAGGCCAAGTCTCCACAGAGGGAGCCCAATGGGCCTCAAGGCCCCTGAATCCATCTGGGAACAGGCCCTGTTACCTGTGGTCTGTTCCATCTGGGCTGGTGAGGGGGGCCAGGGCCGGGGGCACCTCCTGGCTGCTACTCCCGAGGGCTCCCCTATCCTCCTGCCCAGGAGTCCCCAGATGGTCCCTGGATCTTAAGTAAGATTTCAAGAGGCCAAGGCTAGAGAATATGTATGTTTCTGCCCCCCCCCCCGACCTCATAGACCCTCCTTTCAAAGCAGGATTCAAGCAGTCAGGGCTGGCCCCTCACTCGAGCCCGGTCGAGGACCCTCCCCCATCAGGCCGGGCTCACAGTCCTCCAGGTGCCCCCCCTTCTCCTCATGCACCCCATGTGGGATTCACACGGGGGCCCTGCTAAAGCCAGTGCTCACTTGGGCCCAGCACTGGGTCTCAGGGACGGTCTCTGAGGCATCACGTCTCTGAGACCTCCTCCCTCACGCCTCAGTGGGGTTCCCTGGGGATCCCCAGGCATTGGTTCATGTCACCCTCTCACCCCATCCCAACCCTGGTTCTTTAGACAGAGGATTCTGGATGAGAATGTGGAAACCTGGCCTCAGCAGAGAAGCGGGCAGCCGGACCGGAGTGAGCTAGGGTCACTGGAGCTGGTCCACAGTTTTATAAAAAGAAACCAGCAGCACCCAAAGCAGAGGGTCACGGTCAGACTCCAATTTGTGTGGCTTGCCTGGGAACAGGGGTAAAATGATGTCCTCCAAGGGACAGTTCCCAGGCTCGGCCTTCCTGGGTTTCGCCCCTCTTGAGGACAGGCCCCAGGCAGCTCCATGTTGGGCAGAAACACTCCTCCTCCATTCCCCGCCCGCTCGCCCTGACCGCCAGCTAGAAAGAGCAAGGACGGGAAAGGGCAGTGGGTCTGAGTCTCATCCTGCCTTCCTGCCCACAGTGCCAGAGGGGAGGAAACAGGCCCAACGAAGCCAGCCCCAGGAGCTACTGATTAGTACAGTGGCAGCCCTTATGCCAGTGTAGATACAGGCACAGTGGCAGAGGGGCTCAGGAGCGGACACGAGGGCACTGGCTCCCTGCCCTTTCCAGAGGGGTCTCCACAGCTCGAAGCGCTCCTTGACCTCTCTGCAGCCACAGCCTGTTGCCTCAGCCTGAACCCCCTAACCATTCTTTTGTTCCAACCAGAGCCCCCAGCATTCATACTCAACCTTCTCTTCTCCATTAACTACGCCCACCCCACCCATCGCCACCCCCAGCTCAATCACTGCACCCTGGACCCCATGTGGCCCCTCTGGGCAGTTGTACTGTCCCCTCAAACAAGTAAGGGTTACCCCTAAACCTGCTCTCTCCCACGACCCTCTCTCAGTTGAGCCTCTGTTCTTGTAGCTGGCCCTTTCCCCCTATCCCCTGTGCTCAGGGGATCATGTCACGACCTCCCCAGTCAAGCCCAGGGCCCCCCCAGGGCTGCAAACATAACAAAGAGGTCCCAAAGGCAGCTTCCTCTCATTGGTGCCCACATCAAACATAGTAAATGGCACATAGGATGTGCTGAGTCGGGTGCGAAGGCCCTAGCGTGGCATTCTGGGACCTTCATGATCTGAGGCCTTCCTTACAGGCTCAATTCCCACCCCGCTGGTTACGTCTGAATTCACTTTTCAAACTCAGCCCCTTCCCTGGGCTCCAGCGCTCACTATCCCTTTTTCCTGGTACCTGCTCTGACCTGGCACCTAAGTACTTACATTCCATACCCCTCACTTGGCAGTGACCCCACTTCCTTGCACTATTGGTTGTCCTTTTTTAATGTATCCTGGTTCTCTCTCTCTTCCACAAGCTCGTCGAAGTTGGCTGCAGGGGTGGAGGTCAGGTTTCCCGTTCTTCCCACCCTCCCACCACCATGTTCACCGTGCTCGACAACACTGCCATTTACAAACTACCAAACCCCATCCTTAACTGCTACAGCGTCAGGGCCGTCTGCCCACCTCACACAGAGCTCCACTATTTAGTCTCTCTCCACCTGCTCATGGCAGCCTGAGGATCAAATGGAGGATAGAACAGCTCGTCTAGAGCTTTTTTCTTTTCAGGCGAGACTGAAAAATCTCCAAAATTGAAGGCGTGCTGTGCTTGCAGAGAAGGCAATATGTTTATTCATCCTCCTCTTCCAAGGGTGACACAATCAGGATACAATCCAACATCCTGTAGTCTGCCGCCAAAAGCCACCCCGTCAGCTGCGTCTGGACCACAGGCGCGCTCTGTGCGCTCTGTGCAGAGGACCTGCGCAGACTCAGGGCCATCCTGCTCCCAAGTCCCCCCGCTTTCTCACAGTACCAGGCTCCAGAAGCTAAAAGCAGGGCAGTCTCACATGAGCCACCTCTCCACCCTCCCTGCCTGCCTTCGCTCACACAGCGTGGCTCTCTGGGGACGTAGGTGGAGCACAGGGAGATCTTCATCCCCAGGTTTCTGCCCAGGCTGCACTGTCACTCCAGGGGCCATAGCTCCGGGTCAATGCCTGCTCAGGAGGCTCAGGGACCATGGGAGTGCCCATCACCTCCATACACGTATGCGTGCACACATCCACATACACACACAGAAGAATGGCCACTGGCCCCCTCGGGGACAGTGTTGTTCCCTGGTCTCAGAAGACCGAGCTGACCTCCCCACTCTACTGAGTCACTCATGCCAACCTCCCTGATCCTGCATGTGGCATCGACATCTTCTCCCAGGTACCCAGCCCCAGTGTTGCTGCTGACCTGCGTGGGGTCCCAGTCTAGGAGGAGCCCGCAGCCTCCAAAGGATCACTGATTCCTATCAGCTACCACAACACAGAAAGAACCTTCCTGTCTCCCACTGGTGACCTGGTTACCAGCCCTGCAATTTGGCAGGTAAGACCACAGCTCCAACTCCGGGGGTGGGTCCTGATAGTCCTGAGCACGATCCCACAATTGGTTCCGATACAAGCACATGACCCAGGATGAGCCTTCGTGACCATCTTGTGACCATTAGGGGAGCTAGCCTAAGGCTGAAGGCCAGAGGATGGCAGAGACAGGAAAAGCACAGAGAAGAGAGAGCCAGTGTCTGCCCTAGTTCTGGGCCTTTCCCTCGACCCCTGGCCATAGCTCCCCTTTCCTGCGTAAGCTAGTTGAGCGGAGCTATCTAGTATTTCTTGCCACGGAAAGCATCTTGACTGCTCTAGTCTCCAAAGTGAAACTCTTTGAATGCAGAAAAACCGGGAGAAATCAGGGAGGAAAAGGACAGGGAAGGGAAAAGCATGTAAAGGAAAACATCTCAGTGTTTACAACCAAAGGAGCAGATGTCAAATGATGATACCATCACCTCGCTGAGGACCACCTGTGCCGTCTGAGCCCAGTGACCGACAGTCTTGTCCGCAGTCCCTTCCCCACCCTGTGTGGCAGACACCACTATTGTCCCCATCATACAGGTAAGAAAACAGGTGCCCACCACCTGGAGAACTAATGAGGGCCGAGCAGGGACTCGAGAGCAGCGAAGCCCTTGCCCAAACCACTCTGCTATTCTGCCTCTGCTACTCTTACAAGGCTCCCCACTCATTCATTCAGCCACTCAACACATGCTCACTGGGCACGTCTGCTGTGCCAGACACTGGGATGGCTGCCAATGGAAAGATGAGGAAACCGGATCCTGGGCCTTGGGGGCTCAGTCTCACTCAGTCTAAATTCAAAAACCTGTAGAGGCCAGGCAGGTAATGGGGATGGGTGAAGGGGAACAGTATAGTCACAACAAGCAGGGCTCACAGTTACCAAGCACTTACTGTGCACAACTCGACTTTAATCTCTTTAGTCCACCCATCAGCCCCACAAGGTAGGCCGGAACGTTATCTCCATTGTACAAATGAGGCCCAAGAGATTAAGTAATTTGCCCGAGACCACACTGCTCGGGAGGGTGCAGCCAGGATCTGAACAGAGACGGTAAGACTGCAACACAAATGCTTCCAGCCCCATCGCTCCGCTCCCTGCTGGATGAAACAGCCACTGAGTGTGGGGTCCCTGGGGAGAGGTGGGAGCCGTGGGGAACTGCACAGCCTGTGCTGAGTCCACAATGGCCATGGTTCTGTGACTCCCGCCAACTGTGGGAATGCAGACCTTGTATTGGCAAATCTTCCAATTTTTCAAGAGAATCTAGACAGCTAGATTTTGAAGAAACCCCTTAATTTTTAAAGGTTGGACACTACTACAGACTGAGACTACCATGAGGACCCAACAAACACGTCTGGGGGTTGGACCCGGCCCACGACCCGACCGTCTACCTCCTCCCGGGGCTGGCAGGAGAGTGCCCCAGAAGAACTGTATGCCCGCTCCCATCCTTGGGGCATGGAGTCCCACAGGAGCCGCTCTGCCGGGAGGAGCCTTAGAGCTGGACAACTTGAGTCGGGACCCTGGGGAGAGGCAGATCCAGCTGTTTCTGGCCCTTTCACATAGCCAGCTCCGGGGGCACTGGCTCAGGGGCTCTAACTGTCCTCAGAGCTCCAGGACAGAGTTGGCAGCTCTGAGCTCTCCACACACAGTGGGAAACGCCACGGGGCCATTATCCCCTCTCTAATCACTAACAAGCTTTTGGCTCCTGAGCTAGGCTCCAGGCTTCTATGTCATCATTTCTTTGGCACATCAAAGACAACAACCAAAATAATAACTGCTCAGGCCAGCTGCATTCCTCCATGCCCGGCCGTCCAGAACAAAGTGGAGAATGGCATTTTGTTGTGCAGCCCAGTGGATAACTAGGACGTCCTTTTCCTGACCAGGAAATGCTCTGTCTGAGCCTTGTGGAGAAGCCTAATCACCAGCCAAGAGAAGCTGCCCTTTTTACCAAGAAGAGAGGTAGGATCTGGGGAGAAACCATGTCTCACGGCGTGCCCACACAAAAACAGGCTTTCATCCAGAAGGAATTAGAAATCTGCTGAATGTCTGAACCAACAGAGCCAAGGAAGCTGTAGGTGAATAAAGACCTCTGAGATCAAACCTCCCAAACTAGGTTGGTTATTAGGGTGGGAGCAGAGGTGAGACCCCACCATAAGTGCATTTGATGCCTGAATTCTGGACAAAGAGCAGCCCCCTACCCAGGCTTTCCTCAGAGTTCTCTGGTGCCTGGGACTCCCAACACTTTTCTCCCCATCCCCACACCCCAGGTTCACATGCCTGGCCCCCACTGGCCTGAGCACCCTGCCAGGCAGACAGGAAGCCCACTCCACAGGGGAGCTCCAGCTCTGGGGGTAGGTGTGGGCTATAAAGTTGTGCAGTGGACCCAGGCGTCATTGCGTCACTGGGAGCCTTCTCCACCCATGCTTCTGGCACTAACCACCCCACCCCCGCTCCAGCTACTCTAAGCAGCCTGGGCCTTAAATAACCAGAGCAGAGGCCTCTGGCCAGAACCCGTGGTCATAGTGCAACTGTCCTTGAGTCTGATAGGAATCCGAGGAATTTTCCCAGGAAAGGCTTAGGCTCTGGGCCCAGGATTCCACAGTAAGCCTCTAAGCCCAGGTCAAAGGTTACGGGAAATAACCACAGGGATGCATGTGGGAGCTGGTGGGGGGATGCTGCTACCTGGGGCCAGGAGGGAAGAACAGAGGCAGGATCTACCTGTGCCGAATCAAGAGGACACCTGGGAAGCAAAGAGTCTCTCTAAGACAGCAACAGAGACCGGGGAGAAGGATCGACCTTCATGACCACAACATGGTGGCCGATGAGATAACGACGGCCAGATGGCAGTTGGGCCCCAGGAGGAGGCCACCAGTCACCTCACAAGACCAGACATCCCCTCCCCATCCTGGGAACCGAAGCCAAACTTTGGAAGCAAAACGACCCCCAGAGTCTGAGGCCATCTGAAGCCCTGACCCCAATCCTCCATCCTCTCTGCTTTCTACTCTTACTAAGGGGCGCTGTCCTTTCTGCACACAGACAACCAGGGCTGCGCTTACTAATGCGGGATGGCTTGCTGCACACTCATGTCAAAACCAGGTTTCCAAGAAACCAAGAGCTCGGTTACTGGTCTCTGGGCCCCCCCACCCAGCCCCAGGCCAAGGACACAGACACATTCTTGGGCTTTGCTGTGCAGCCTAAAGGGAGTGGTCCATCCCACCAGGGAGCAGCTGGGGGAGCGCTCTGGGCCTCGGAAGGTACTGGAATCCCAGGCGTCCACACTTTCCCACCTAGCTCAGGGACTCCAGCGGCAGCCCCCACCCCAACCCCAGCAGGGAAAGTCGTAAGTGGTCTAGACATCCCTGGAAGGAATCAGCCTGTGTTCCACAGTGAATGAGACCCTACCCTTGGAAAGGGGAATGTGGGCAGCAAAGGTGACCCTGACCCCTCCAACCCCACGATGGATGCTGGTGCTGGGAAGGGGCAGAGGAATGCATGGGCACCAATTTGGGCCAACGGCGGCTCAGGGCAGCACTGCTCTACTTCTCTGTTGTTGGCCCCGTTCGCCCCAGCTCCAGCCAGAGTATCAGCCTCACACCCAGGCACCTCAGCCAGACCTGATGAGTGGACTTGGATCCATGCCCACAGCCCATACTGAACCCTAGGCCCCAGGTGCCCCAAGCCCAGGAGGCCCCTCAGAGAGGAACCCACACCTGCAATCTGAAATAGGCCCTTACTCCCTCCTCCCCTGGGTCTGTTCCTCTAATGTGGCCTCTAAGGTAGGGGCCGAGAACCACCTGGAAGCCATGTGGCCTGAGGAGGAGAATATCTCGTTTGCCCCAAGACTACCTAGGACAACTGATGTCACAGCCAAGATGCCCCTCGCCGTCTTCCACCACCCCTCCCAGCCATGGTTCCTCACATGAACCCTGAGGAGGCAGATGGCTCTTGCAGAAAACACCCCAGCTCTATCATGAGGGCATGCTGACCTTGGGGGGTATCCTTTTCCCAGGCAGATGTGTCTCCCTCCTGCCTGCACAGCTGCACATCTGGTTGTCTGGCAAAGCTTGTGTCTTGAGGGCCATGCCTGGGGATCCCGAGACCCTAACTGGCAGCATAGAGGCAGGAAGGCTGAAGAGGCTGCAAGGGACACACAGAGCTCAGCCAGCCCTCAGGCCCTTTGCTCTGTCATTCTGCAGCTGCTTGGTCTGGTAGCTGGACCCAAGCCACAGGGACATTCGTGGTAGTTACTGGCCCAAATATGCACCTCCACAGAGCCCACCTCAGGGCTCAAAACTCAGAGGGCTCCACCCTCTGCCATTTCAAGTGGTGCTTGAGCGCGGGGGTTGGGTCTCAGGCCCAAACTTGCCAATGTCCAACCCAACCATGGGCTGCTGGCATCAACAAGATGATGGACAGAAAGCATCCAGCGCCCTCCCTGCCATCCAAAGCTTCTGACAAGAGTCAGGCCCTGGGTCCTGGCCTCCCTTCATTCTCGCATCCAGTGACAGTGTGGTCACTGTTCCTACCCTGGTTAGTCACTTGTCATGTGCTCCCTTGGATCACCAACGTCTCAGACCAGGCTCCCTACTCAGACCCATTGAGATCCCAGGCAGACCTTCCTAAGGTGAGGACCCACAACATGGTACAATGCCCACGAGAGAAAGAGGGCAGGGCAGACCCATCTCCCAGGGGAAGGTGGGCTCACTTTGAACCCTCAACACCACCAGGCACTGAGAGCTGCACAGAAGTCTCTTGCTCAGCTCTCATTTCTCCTTTGGAACAGCTCAGCAAGGAGATTCCTGGACATTTTTACAGGACAGGGAGATACCACTCTGTGACAGAGCCCCATGTGGGCGAGAGGGCCGCCTCTTACCATCCCTTCCCACCATCTCCAGCTTCAGGGAGGGAACAGGCACTCCCTGTATAGCCTGCTTCTTGGGGAAGTGTCAAGATTACAGGGGTGACAACGGAAGTGACAGATGGTGCTGGGGATAAAGCAGAGATGGGCGGGAGGAGTGACTGGCTGGGAGGAATGCCAGGCGTGAGGTTGCCATGCTGCCACACTGCACACTTCTTCTGCCTCCCCCTCATATCGTCACTTTCCCCTGGCCCTGAAGCCTCCCTGCCCACGGAGTCTGAACCCTGCCCCATGAGACCCTGACCAGAGAAACACAGGAGATAGTCCTCGGGGCAACAGAAGGTAAGTCCGTGAGTCTGGGACCCAGTAAGGAGGAGGGGCAGCAAGAGTAGACAGACAGGAGTCTGGCTGCCCCAAGAGGTCAAGAGGTAACAGAAAACTCCCCAGGGGGCTCACCCAGGAGATGTCAACCCTAATCCCATGGCCTGGTCTAGGGGTGAGCAGGGCCCAGCCAAGACGTAAAGGCTGCTGAGCCTGTGGTGTTTCCATCACACTATGTGGAACAGGAACCCAGCACACACCGACCTCAAAGTACAACCCTGTATGTTCATCTGAGCTCCAGGTTGGGACAGTTCCCAGCCCTCCAGGGCTGGTCCGACCCCAGAACCAGCCTGAAAGGCAGTGTAGACCTGCCACAGCTCAATTAGATCAGAGCCTCATGGACACAGCTTAACACCAAAGTCACGGCTGGGGCTGGCCAGACACCTAAGCATATCTCTGAACATGCCATAGACTACAATTAACCTTCCATGAACCCTTTGAAGAATATCAGTGTGGTAGTGTCCATTTTATAGCAAGATAAAGGAAGAAATTATTTTCCCAGGATGACAAGCCAGGGGAGGAGAATGGAGTCCAGACTCCTAAATTCAGGCCAAACCCCACCCAAAGTCTCCACCCAAATACAACTCGGTCCAAGTCCTCCAAGGAGTCTGACAGCCCAGAGCCTTGAGGGCGTGGAGCACATCCATCCATCCAGCTTAACCTAGCACAGTAATCCAGGCCCCTGAGCTCAGGCTGTATACCCTTACCTGAGTCCGTCCCCTTTGTGTCTCAGCTCACCATGAGGATAACACCTAAAATCCTCCCAGAAATGGTCAAAGAGCAAGCATAGAAATCTGAGGGGAAGGGCCTTTCCAGTCCACCTCCCGGCAGCGCAGCTGGGCCCCTCAGCTTGCTCTCTGAGGACAAGCTCTGGACAGTCAGTGATGGGAGGGTGCCGGATAATGGAACAAACGCATTCTCTGCTGCCTTCTCACACAGGCCAGTCTTCACACCACAGGGGCACTACAGATGACAACACAGAGGGTTTAAATAACTTGTCCCAAATCACATGGCCGGCTAGGATTCATGTCAGGCGGTCTGAATCTGGGTGCTCTACATACCGCTCCCACCTGCAAGACCAACGGTTAGAGCAACCTCTCACCACAGACAAGCCCCAGACATAACTTTCTGGTCAGCTGGGCAGGAAAAATGCACACAGACACACACACTCACAGGTCTCTTGGCCTCCAGCTAATTGGCAGGTCTGTTAGGATCCTGGCGCTGCCATACTGGGGTACATAAATTCTGGTTTACAGTGCAGGGGTGAGGTGAATCTCTGATTCCTCCAACTTCTGAATCGGCTCCTCTTGTATCTAAACTTACTTAACTGACACACAGCCCCCACCCCAATGAAAACAAAACACGTCAGGCTAGAAATTATGAAACCAAGAGCTCCTGCTTTAGTTATGCATATTTCCAAAATAGACCAACAAATGTATTTTCAGATTAAAGGGGAAATTTACATACATAAATTCAGATGACTGTATTTATAGCATTAATTACATAAGCCCTGGCTCCCTTATTTAGCCCCAGACCAATTCCTTATCAGTCGCAGATCCAGCTTTCCCCCCTCCCCCCCAACAGCCCCGGGCTGTCCCTCCCCCTTCCCTGCCGACCAGGGCCTCACATGCTGGCAGGAGGACACAGCTTCCTTCACTGTCACAGCCCAGCCTTCCAGACACACCCAGACCCAGCCTTAGACACCAGAGGACAAGTATACACAGCTCCCAAAAGGCCCCTCTCCCCCGGGGAAATTAGAAAAACCTTTAGGAAGTTGACCATCGGCCGGATCAGGCCCAGAGACCCCTGCAGGGACCAGCAGGGCCCTCCGCCCTGCAGAAGGCATTCCCCAACCGGGGCCCAGACCGACATCCACTGGGCTGGATGTGGAGTCGCGCCTGTTCCTTGGGAATGGTTGCCTCGGACCCGACCACTGAGGCCGGACCTACCTGGAACTGCGTCCAGGATCCCGCCGCTTGGGTGGGCGGTGGGCGCCGGGGGGGGGGGAGGAGAAACAGGCCCCGGGTCTTGGGGCCCAGTCTGCCACCGCCCTGAACTCGTTCGGGGGACTCCCCGGACGCCTAGGGCTCGCGCCTCCGGGGGACACCGGGGGTGTCCATCCAGCAGCACCTGCGCGGCCAGGCGGCTCCCCAGCTGTGCAGGAAGCGGCACCGGAGACGTGGGGCTCCCGGCGTCCCGGACCCCCCCTCCCGCCCCGCACCTGGCCCGAGCTCCTTCCCGCGAAGGGGCCGCCTCTCCTGCGCCCCGGGGGGCCCCGCCAGCCGCCCGGCGGAGCTCGCAGCCCGACGCCCGGGACCCCGGCGAGCGCCGCGCACCGCCCGCCCCGGGGTCCGCGAGCCGCCCGGCGTCGAGGCCCGGCCGCGCGGCGCTGACAGCCCGGCCCGCGCCCCGTCCCCCCGCCCCCCCGCGCGCCCCCCGCCCGCGCGCCCCCGCGCCCCCCGCGCGCCCCCCGCGCGCCCCCCGCGGCCCCCGCGGCCCTCACCGGGAAGCGCTCCAGGTCCGCGGCCGCCATGGCGAGCTCCGCACCGGGCGGGCGGGCCGCGGCGAGCAGCCGGGGCCGCGACGGGGACAAGCCGGCGGCGGGACGCGCTCCGCCCGGGCGGCTGCGGCTGAATGGATCCAATATGGCCACTTCCTGGAAACTCCCCTTGGCGGCGGCGGCGGGAGAAGCCGCGGAGCCGCCCCCGCCCCCGCCCGCGGGACCGGCCTCCCCGCCCGGCCCGGCCACGAGCGCAGCCGGAGCCCCGCCGCTGGGACGCCGGGGGGCTCGGCCGCGGGCGGGGGCGCCGGCTGCGGGGGCTGCCGGGACTTGTAGTCTGCGAGCTGGGGGGCGCGGGCGGGCCGTGGGGGGGGCCGGGGCCGCCGCCTGCCGGCCTGCCGCGTGTCCCTGCGACGCCGGCGCCGCGTCCGCGTGGGAGCCCCCTCCGTGGGTCGGAGAGTGGGGTGCGCGTGTGCCCCCGGGGTCTCCGCCCCCAAGCGGCTTCCACCGCGTCGGAGCCTGCAAAGGCACGGGAAACACCCGCCAGAACGTCGGTGGGCGGCCTGCGGCCCGTCCCCACCTGATGCTCTGGTCGGTGCCGAGGAGGGACCCGGGGCGGGACCCGCGCGTCCGGCCGGCGGCCTTCCTGCGCAGGGGACCGGCCCTCGGCTCCTTGCGCAACGAACGCGCAGGATGCGCAGTTCAGGGCCGGCATCTGTGCAAGAGAAAAGCCGAGCTGGACGATCCAGGCATCACACTGCCAGTGACCATCACCCCACCTGCCCCAAGGGCTTGGGGCAACGTCTTAATGGAGTCTGGGCGCTGTGCAAAGAGGACCACTGCTCCTAATGCGGGCACATTCCCTCTGCTGATCTCACTCTCCAGAACGTGCACACAACTCAGAAAACTAACCCTTCTGCTTAAGCCGAAGTTACCAGGGGGCTCTGGTCCTTTTCACTGACTATCATGCAAAACCCAGCTCCCGATCCACTGAAATCCTCCTTTTCTTTCCCTTCCCTCTGCCTTCCTCTTGCATTGTCTTTAGGAATATGGCAAAGTTTGCCTCTCGTTCCTCCGCTGGCCTCATCCGCCGTTGACACAGCCTCCACACCGTCCCCCCTCCCACCCACGAGCCCCCCAATATCTTCCTGAGAAACAACGGCCCTGTCCCCACTACTCAGAAACTTGTGCCCAAGACCGTATCTGAACGTGGCTCCTGGCTTTAAGAGGACCCTCTTCCCTGTCCTTCCACTCGCTTTCAGTCATATCTTACCCTGAAATGGCTTTCCCCTCTTTTCCCTCCCAGGCAAACCCGCAGCTTGTCACCAAGCTGAACTGACATCACGCTGGGCCTTTCTGACTCAGTGTTTTCACTCTGTTCCTCTCTATCATGATGTTTCACATGCTGCATTGTAGTTATCTACGAGAAACGCGTGGAACAGTGGGTGAGGAAGCTGGACCTACGGCAAACCACCTGGGTTGACATCCCGCCTCCATCCCTTGCTAGCTTTTTAACCTTAAGCAGTTTACTTAACTCTGTCTCTCTTTCCTCCTCCCCAAAATGAGAATAATTATAGTACCTGTGTCACAGGATTAAATGAGATGAAATAAGTAAAGGGCTTTAAATTATACTTGAAATAAAATGTTTGATAAAATCTCCCTCTTTAGACTACAAAAGCAGGGGGCTGGGGGAGAGAGGAGAGGGAGAGAGATGTTGAATTGATCATCCTAGGCCATACCTGGTATTTCCTTTTCTTTTCCTACAACTGGCAAGAAATCTGTTCTAACTGCCATTTTCTGCCCTGGGATCTGCCCTAAACAATCTTTAGAATGGTCTCCCCCCCACCCCCCCTCCTCCAGTTGGGTATATTTCAAAATATCTACTTCTTGCAGCCCCAGCTGGTGGCTGAGAGAAGGAAAAGCCCAGATTATAGCTGACTCGCTTCTCTTGGGATATGTTCACTCTATTAGGAGAATTTTCACCTATTCCCCAAACCCCAAACTTCCTTTTATGTCCTTTCTTCTTCCTTTTCTCCTCCAGTGCTACTGCTGGTCAGAACTACTGAAGGAGTGAGGGTTACCTGTGGGGACCTGGGGCACCACAAAGGTGAATGCAACAATCATTTCTCACATGAGGCAAAGTGTTATTTCTTATGGCAGTGTTGCCAAGTATCTCTCAAGAGAAGCTCACAGATGTGATATACACACAGTTAGTAGTCCCACAGTTAAATAACTATATGTATGGAATGCTGGGTCCCATGTGGGAAAAGGTTTCTGTAGAAGTCCTCAGAGCTTTTGATAAGCTAATGTGCACTGTCACTGAGAGGTAAAAGGACTATGCAGCTCTCCTCAGAGTTAGCTGACACCCCACATACACACCCAGCGCTGCACTGCACTTGAACGTGACAGACCTCACTGTTGCTTATCTTTTGCTTTCGTTTATAGTTTCTTTTGTCATACAAAAGTTTAAAACGTTGCTGTTGTAAAGTTTACCTGTTATTTCCTTCATGGTTTTCACCATAAAACCTCTTTTAAAAAATCTTTCCCTATCTTAAATTCATAAAGAGATTCTCTTTGTATTTTTTATAAAATGTTTTAAAATTTTTGTCACATTTATGTCCATCAGTGATTTGTTTATGTGTGTGCCAAACCAATTGTTTCATCTTACCCAATGATGTACAATGCAAATAGAATCACAGAGTAAATTTCTCTGTGAGTGTCAGTCTGTGGATCAATTAAGATTATGTTCAGTTGCTTCAACAAGATAAAAGTCATTCTCATGTTAGCCAGATAGGCAGTCTGGGTGACGTGATATTCTCCACACACCTTCTATGTTGTTTTGCTTTGAAAGGTCTTGACCTCATGGTCCCATATGGTGACTTTAGCATCCCAGGCAGCAGGAGGGAATGAAGGTGATAAAGAAAAAATAAACAAACAGTCTCAAATGATTCCAGAAGTTGCCACATGGCATGTCTGCTACATCCTATTGGCCAGAGCTGGGAAATGGGGTCTTTATTCTGACCATCTAATGTACAGCTAAACATTCCATAAAATGTTAGGAGAGTAGACATGGGGAGACAGCTGCAATCTCTGGCAAGTCTGTTTCTGGACTATTTATCCTGTTCCAATGAGATGCCTGAAAAAAAACTTTTTTAAATATTTTAACACTTTTCTTTGTTTATTTTGGAAAACTAAACTATTTAAAAATGGCAAGCAAGAAAATAATCAGCTATATACCACTTTTCAGAATCAGCTGTAGAAATGACCATTCCATTCCATCATTCCAGAAAGTTTTCTATGCATATTTACAGATCAGAGGAAAGATCATAGAGATATTTTATAAGAATTGGACTGTAATACACATGGTATTTTAATAAAAAGTATTAAATTTAATTTTACTTGAATTTAAAAGAAGTTGAAGTGAAACTGAAGGAAGAGTTGTACTTTAAATGTTTCTTAACCACAGGAGATATTACTTCCTGAAAAAAACACCTCTGAGGTTAAACAAAAAATTGTGAAAAACATTAAGAGGTTCAAGTCATTTTTTTTTTAAAGCACACATTTCAATTATGTGTGTGTATCAGCTGTCATGATTCTTTCCATCTTTCCATCTCCGTTGACCCTGCCTCCTGACTTTTGTTACTTATATTATTATTGTTACATTATCGAGGTTTATGATAATCATATTCTGTTCTGTAAAAACATAATTACAGGGCCGGCCCGGTGGCTCAGGTGGTTAGAGCTCCGTGCTCCTAACTCCGAAGGCTGCTGGTTCGATTCCCACATGGGCCAGTGGGCTCTCAACCACAAGGTTGCCGGTTCAATTCCTGGACCCCCTGCAACTAGCAACAGCAACTGGACCTGGAGCTGAGCTGCGCCCTCCACAACTAAGACTGAAAGGACAACAACTTGACTTGGAAAAAAATCCTGGAAATACAAACTGTTCCCCAATAAAGTCCTGTTCCCCTTCCCCAATAAAATTTAAAAAAAAAAAAAACATAATTACGTAGGGACTTGTGATAACGAAAAAAAATGGAACAAGCATTGCTAAGAGAGTCACTTAAAGTTGAGGCAGGAAACTGTTAGGGTGGTGGGGCCTATTCGTCCTATGCATAGCTTATGCCTCAGTTGCTAAAACCATTGCTAAATTCAGCTCAAGACTGAGTCATAAACATCCTGGGAAGGCACCTGCTGCATGGACACAGACGGACTTGACCTCCTCCTTGTATTTTTTGCCTCCCTTGTTTGCATATTGGAACTAACCAATCCCTGTTCACCTAGCCAGCAAGACTCATTTGCATGAAAGAATTCCATTTTGTGGTTTTTGCTTTTATAAACCCTGCCCTTCTTTGTTCTGTTCCCACAGCAGTTTGGGTTGCTACCTGAATCTGTGTCTACACAGGGTTACAATTCTTTTTGCTCAAATACATGTTTTTTATTCTGTATCATAACATCACAACCTAAATTTTTTTATTAACACTTTGTTTACGGTCTAGATATTTTTAAATGAATTCAATAGTCACTCTTCCTGTTTTCAAGACTTCTCCATTCACAAGTTCTTTATTTCAATTCATCATCGCTTAATGGACTGAATTTCATTGTTAAGCTGTTTTTCCAAGAAGCATTTTGAATGTGTAAGAATGTCTCTCTGTTGCCATTACACTAGAACCTTATCTTGGCTGGGTGTCACCTTCTTGGGTCTCACCTTCTTTGCCATAGAACATAGCAGGTTTTGCTCCTTCTTCTTCTAGGAAGAACTCTGAGACCAGCCTGAACTTCCCCCTTGTAGGTGACTTTCTTTTCCTGCTTGTATTCGTAAAGAAGTCACTATTTTTTTTTTAGTTCAATGACAACTAAGACATGTCTCAGTATTAAACATTCCGAATTAAGCTTTTCTGGAACATAATGTGTCTTTCAATCTGCAGTTTTAATCTTGTTTTTTTCTGCATTAGACATTCCCTTTTGTCTCTATTTTTGGTTTCTTTTTTCAGGTCTATCAATCTTTGTATTGGCTTATCTTCCTCTATGTTCCATTTCTATTAATTCTGATTTCCTGAATCTCTTTACCTTGTTTAGATACCCCAGTTCAGTAATTTGAGTTTCAGTGCTGTCAGTTCTCTTTCTTATTAGTTCTACTTTATTTCTTCTATAATAATATTTTTGTTCTCAATTTGTTTCCTTTCCATCAGTTCCCTTGTTTTATCATCCCATCTTGGAGCCTCCAATTTATTAAATTCATGTTCTCATTAAGTCATTTTGTATGTGAAGTAGTTGTAAGGAATTTCCTTTGGGAGAGAGGGGAGAAGCCCTTGTCTTTTGCCCAGTGTTTTCCCTCTACTTATCGTTAATAATTTGCTGCCATGTGTTTTCATCCATTTCTTATTATCTTGGTTTGATGGCTCTGTCCAGGCCTTCTTCATGCTGCTGTAATATGATGGCAGGAGAGGATGACTTACTTAGCATCTCCCCATTGTTTGAGACCAATTTGTTTTTCCCTCTGAGCAAAGTGAGAGGCTGGGTGTTTGAATTCCGAGTACTCTTTGGCAGGCTGGAGGGGAGGAGGGAAAGAGGAGAGCTCCGCAGAGGCAGAGTGCAGTCTTGGCTGGAAGACCTGTGCATGCTCCTGCCCTGAGGTTCTAATGAATGTCTTACATAAGGCTCATGTCACCTGATTGGGGCTGGAGAGGAGAGCCCTATACAGCTTTTTCAAGGAAGGGGGATAACCCAGGCTTTAGATCAATTTCTCAAGTTGAGTGTTGTTCTGGAGTCTTTATTTCCATCAGCTGAGTCAGCTCAGTGGATCACGTTCCCTGCTTCCCCTATGTCTCCCCGCGCACTTTTCAATACGGCTCATTCAGAAGAGGAAGAATATAAGGGCACGACTCACATCTGTTTCCTTTCAGATTCAGGAGTACCAGGAAGAATGTTCAGGATTTTGTCAATTTCTGGTACTGAGGACATGGTAGGGAGCAGAGAGGTGCTGTGCCACTCCTCACCACTCCAAAGCCTTCTGTCTCTTTCTTTGGAAGCCAAACTTGAAGTTTATTGTACTGGTTGCTGATAGTAAGTTTCCCGTGGGATCTTAGCTACTTTATTTTGTTAGGCACTGAGAGAGAGAACCTCTGTGGGGAAGCTGGTATCCGCTGTCTGTATCCTGAAGTGCCCCTACACATTTTGAAAGCAGCATTTGCTATCTCTGGCTTTCAGGTCTGACTTGTATCAATGCCTGTGAAATAATACAAGGCAAGAGCAAATCCGAGGAGACTACTGGGTCCCAGGTACAAATTTCCCAAGTCCCAGGATGCCCCAGCCAGGCAGGCCATCTCTCCCATTTTGTGAACATGACTCTTAACAGCAAGATTTAGGAATTACAGTCAAATGGCAGTACTGCCAGGTTGAGGCCTAGACCACGAGTCCTGGCCTGATGGAAAAAGCTATTCCAGAGAGAAGGAACCATTTTCTGCCTTCTTCTTCCAGGAAGACTGGGCAGAGTCTGCACCAAGGCTGGATGCAGGAACTGTGGTACAGGGGGAACCACCAGCAGAAAGCAGCCCTTCTCTGGCCTCATGGGTCTCTGGCTGTCCCCTGCCTCAGAGTCCCACAGTGGAAACTACATGCTGCAGGGGCGACAGGAAGCGTGTCAGAACAGTCCTCCCTACCTTTCGCCAGAGCATTTGGCATCGATGCCCTGTACACAAAGCAAGAGGAATGCTTTGGAAAACCCTGGAAATGAGAATCTCTGCCTTTTTTCACAGAAGAGATTCCTCGAACACATGGGTCCCTGGGTCCCTTGGGAGAGCCCTGAGACCAAAGTTCTCGGGGACACATCCAGGTTTTCTAGGGCCTGAGCTTATAGAATGTGGAAGCCCTTCTTTAAGAAAAGAATACACAAGATTAGGTATGGAAGTAATTATTTATTTAGAATGAGAAGAGAGCAGGACTTAGAAGGGACCCATGCAAAGTGAGAGGCCTGAAAATTTAAGCTTCATGTGTTTTAGGAGGTCCAGGTTGCCCTCAGTAAATGGGTCACAGAGACACCCACAGGTCTCCGTGCCTGAGTCTACAGGGACTCTTGAAGCA
This sequence comes from Rhinolophus hipposideros, assembly GCF_964194185.1. Lineage (NCBI taxonomy): Eukaryota > Metazoa > Chordata > Mammalia > Chiroptera > Rhinolophidae > Rhinolophus > Rhinolophus hipposideros. The sequence continues at coordinate 9,914,666 of NC_138069.1, forward strand.
ACCCCCATGCTCCAGAGCTGCCTGCTAGGAAAGAACCCCCATTCCAAACCTGACCTGGAGGGCCCGAGGACAGGGGTTGATGCCAACTTTATAAGGCACCCCATGTGATCTGCCCCTACCCACATCCCTGAAACAGGCACATTAAAACCTGGTCCTTCCTGACATAGAAGCATTTCTTTTCCTCCAAAATAATTGTGAGCAAAAAGAATTCTCTGGAAAATATAGGCCAACTATCCAGTAATCAGAGAGCGACAATCTATATAAAGTGGAGAGGCCAGGTGACACGCAGCTGGCTGGCCAGCCCATTTCAGCATGGCTTCCATCCCCGCAGCCATGAACAGGTGGGATATAAGCAAGTAAAAACAAAGCCCCACATGGTGACACCCTAGACAGAGATAAAGAAGTTAAAATAGTTTGCTTTTTTGGGGAAATGTGACCTTCAAAGAGCATGAGGAAAGTGGAGAGAGAATGTTTCATGTTAGCCAAGGTACTAAAGGAAGTCAACAGGAAAGGAGACAGTTAACTAAGGAGAAGCAAATCGACAGGGCCAGACTTATAGTGAGAAGGGATTGCAGAGCAATAGTTTTCAAACTGGGGCCATGGGAAGAATGGGGCAGAGAAGGAGCTCAGCTGGTGGGGCTCCACTCCTCCCCAAACAGCTCCATCCCATCTGCTTTATATATTGGGCTTTCGTTTCCACAAAGGGTTCTTCTGCAGCTAAAAATAAGTCTGAAAACAATATCTCTGGGGGAAATGTATTCAGACAGACAAAACAGGTCTGGAACAGACTTCTGCTGGAAGAAATCCAGGGAAATCATTGAGTTTGAGTAGAGATAGCAGAGAGGTAGAGTTTTACCTGGAACCAAGGGGTGGGTCAGGGAGATTGGAAGGAGAAATTCAAGGGAGCTGAGAAAAATTACTCTAACTTAAATTAAAAGTAGAAATAAAAGTAAATTAGTAATAAACACACAGAAGGATGGGGCCAGCTGACTGAGGAATGAAAATAGAACTAAGGACCTGATCAATGTACAGAACCCAATCTAGATGAACTGAGGAATAAGAGCCAACGTCCCATAACTCATATGTTTGGTTCATACTACTGGTTTACTAGGTATTTCTTCCCTATTTGGTGGTGGTGGTGGGTGCACTTGGGGGAGGGGAGAACAAGCCAGAGCTTTTAGAAAAGCAGGCAAAAGTTGGAGGCGCCAGTCCTCCGTTCCTCGGTATGTGACAGAACTTCTGCTGTAGGACTTGGGCCCTGCTGGTCCAGGACCTGGGTCATACAGGATATTGGGCCTGCACGGTCAGGATGGCATGGTAGTCAGAATAATGACCTCCAAGATGTCATGGCCCCAATCCCCAGAACCTGTGAATGTGTTTCCTTACACAGCTAAGGGGATTTTGCAGATGTGATTAAGTTAAGGATCTTTTTATTTTTAAAGATTTTATTGGGGAACAGTGTATATTTCCAGGACTTTTTGTTGGGGAAGAGGAGCGTGTTTTTTCCAGGACTCATCAGCTCCATCCAAGTGAAGCTGTTGTCCTTTAATCTTAGTTGTAGAGGGCGCAGCTCAGCTCCAGGTCCAGTTGCCGCTGTTAGTTGCAGGGGACGCAGCCCACCATCCCCTGTGGGAGTCGAACCGGCAACCTGTGGTTGAGAGGATGTGCTCCAACCAACTGAGCCATCTGGCCACCAGGGGGCTCAGCAGCAGCTCATTAACTTCATTCTAGTTGCGGAGAGTGCATCTCGCTGGCCCATGTGGGAATCGAACCAGCAGCCCCCGTTGCCTATAGTTTGTGCTCTATCCAACTGAGCCACCCCTCCGCCCATGTTAAGGATCTTGAGTGGAGAAATTATCCTGTGGTATCAGATGGGCCCAAAGTAATCACATAAGACTTCATAAGAGGGAGTCAGGAGTGTGAGAGAAGATGTGACGACGGAAGCAGAGATCAGAGTGATGCAGGTATTCAGGGATTCAGACAGCTTCTCGAAGTGGCAAAGGCAAGGGGGTGTTCTACCCCACAGCTCGCATGAGGCCCATAGCCCAGCACACCTTCACGTTAGTGCTGTGTTGGACTGCTGGTGTCCAGAACTGTGAGATGACACATTTGTGTGGTTTAAAGCTACAAAGTATGCGGTACGTTGTTCCAGTAGGAAACTAACTGATGGCACTCTGTCTAAGTGTGTGCACTCTGAACTCGAGTTGCTCAGATTCAAATTCCAGAGATACCACTTGCCCGCTGAGGGACCTCAGGTAAGTTTCCTTATAGTCTGTGCCTCAGTTTTCTCATGTGCAAAATGAGAGTAATAACCACTTCTACCTTCTACGGCTATTGTGAGGATTGAAAGTAAAAAGCTCGGAACCATTTCTGACACAGAGTGAACTTTCAATAAATGTTAGCTGCTGTTAATGGTGGAGCTATTATTAAACCATCATCGCAAGATTTGTTTCCACCATGCTGCTTTCATCCTCCCAACCCTGGACTTACAAATGAAGCTTAAGCAGAAGACAAAGCATGATTTCAGAGTCCCAGATACTACTAAGGCTGGCACCAGCACCATCCACTCACTTATTCAATCAACCATTTGCTGAGTGTCTATTATGTGCCAACCATTAGTTCAGTGCTGGAAACGTAGAAAGAGAGGAAACGGGACAAGGAACTTCTTTCTCGCATTGCTCTTGTCTTTTGTCAAGGAAGAAAATCTTTCCTAAATGCCCCCTAAAAACTCCCCCTGGAGTCTTGCTGACCAGAAATGAGTCACATGACCCCACAGAAGTTTCAGGATCGCCAAAGGTTGGCTTGTACTAATATAATGTGTGTTGGCGGTATTATTGAGAGTATTTAAATCTACCATAGAAGGCAAGAAAAACAAAAACCGGGCAAAATTCCTAAGATGTGTTACTATTGGGCAAAATTCCTAAGATGTGTTAGTATAGATAGTAAATTGGTAACTTGCAAGATGTGCTAGACATAGAATAAAGGAAACATATGGATGTTGAACAGAGACAAAAAAGGATACAAGAAGATATAGTATTACTTGTAGATAGAAAGAGATAGAAAAACCAAGTGTTAAGTTAAGGATCATGCTAATTCCAGATTGGCAGCTGTCATCCCCAAATCAGCCTCCTTGGTGACCCCATTATGATCCCATTCTGGCCTCTCCTGTGCTCTTCCCTAGCTCTTCCAACAGGGTCATCCTTGTGCTGTGGCTGTAGCCGTGGTACTTGCCCCATGTTTCTTTCATAGTGTGTTGGTTCCAGGCACTTCCTGTTTGCTGAGCCCCTTTGTTCAGTCTCAACTCTGGTTCTCATAACCACACTGTCAGGATGATGGGGTAGAGGGAGGGAGGGAGAGAGAGAGAATGCAACCACTGTGGAACGCAGGATTCAGCCAGTGTGCTCCTCCTCCCTAACGGTTCATCGCCGAACCCAGTTCTTCCCCCTTGTTTCTCACTGCAGCTTTTTAAAAAAAAAAAAAAAAAATTTTATTGGGGAAGGGAAACAGGACTTTTATTGGGGAACAGTGTGTACTTCTAGAGCGTTTTTTTCCCAAGTCAAGTTGTTTTGTGCTTTCAATCTTAGTTGTAGAGGGTGTGGCCCAGCTTCAAGTTGTTGTCCTTTCAGTCCTAGCCTTGGAGGGCGCAGCTCAGCTCCACTTGCTGCCACTAGTTGCAGGGGACACAGCTCACCATCCCCCGCAGGAGCTGGAGAGTCCAGCTCGGCAGCCGCCCCACCATCCCTTGGGGGACCGGCAACCTTGTGGTTGAGAGCCCACTGGCCCATGTGGGAATCGAACCGGCAGCCTTCGGAGTTAGGAGCACAGAGCTCAAACCACCTGAGCCACCGGGCCGGCCCCTCATCGCAGCTTTAAATTAAGTCCTTAAGCTGGGTGATTGGACCATCTTAGACTGGTTAGTGAGTCCTTCTGTTCATGACTTCCGGACAGCTTGCCCGGTGGAGTACTTGGAAGTAGAAGATCATTTCCCACACTACAGACAATAAGGATTCATTCCCTAGGGCTGGGCGCATTGCTAGCTAAACAACATTGGAGTCTTGCTAGAAAGAGGGGGAGAATGGCAGGCAGTTGAGTAGATGTCTGAAGTCACACGAGTTCCCTTAGTCTGGTGTTCAGACTCCAGGTCAGCTACACTGAGTTCATTTGACGTAAAAGAGTCCATTTTTCCTACAACTTGTGTATACAGGGCCTTTAGAATGTGTCCTCATCTGTGAAGTCCCTCTTGGAGAGGAGGGGAAGGATTAGCTCACTTCTCAGGGTCTCGCTGCCCAGGCTATTATGATTATACAAGTTCCTGAACTGACTAAACACTGAGGTCATTTATTCATTTACGCCACAAAGGTTTGCAGAGCACTGACTGTGCCGTGGGCCTGAGGATAATAAGGCATGGTTTACTGTCTGCCTGTCAGAGTTCAACGGGAAAACATAAAAATTATGAATTATGATCACTTACAGCTGCACTTTGTCACCCACCCCTTTAAGAATCTGCCCTCAGCAAAACAAAATCTGTTGGGAGTCAAATGAAAGGGCACACGCCCCAATACTATTAAGCCCAAATCCTGAGCCAACCTGTTCCTGCCTCTCGCGGCCAGCCTCCACCCGCTCCCCCTTATATCGTCTAACTCCTCTAGCCTGCCTGGTATGGCGTGTACTTAGGTTTTCCGCAGGCCTGCGGCACCCTGTGTCCTGGCTAACATCATTGTTCCTGCTCGCCTTGGCTCAGCCATTCTCCCGAAAGCCTGCTGGTGGACAGCTGATGGCTCAGGCAGGCTCTCGTCCTCAGGGTGTGCTCTGTCCTGGCAGCTACTGTACCCCCAGCCCAGGCTTCCTAGTGGCACTCACAGCACCCCCTGCCCGGGATCTAGAGGCAGGAGAGGCCAGGAGAAGGCTTCCCTGGGGATGATGACATTTGGGCTGAGGCTTCCATACTAATTTGCTCTGGTCACAGCAGCTACAAACACAAAGGACGGGCCCACCCAAGGCAAGAACACTCTCTAGGAATGAAGCCAGGGCCTTGGGGAGCTCCATGAACTCTTCCAGGCCTCCACTGAGAGAATGACAGCAGGTCAGCTCACATTACAAAAAGCCCATCTGCTTTCTCGGCATGCTCCTGCACTGCCTGGCTTGCAGCAGAGGGGAAAAAAGGATCACAAGCCCTGCTGCTTGACAGCACTACCTCCTGGTGGTTCCTTGCTCAGCAGACCTCCCGGAATCGCTGGAAGTCCTGCGCTTTTTCCTCATCACCATCGTGTTCCATCCCTAGGGCAGCTGCTCCAAATATTACTCACTCTCCCCCACTCTATCCCCTTCACTCTCAGCTGATGCCGACACCTCTTCTTCACAAAGGAAATCCACTCATTCAGTCAACCAACATGAACTAAAGGTCTACTGTGTGCTAGAGCCACGGGGAGGGCAGGCGTGGTGCTGGCCCTCACAGTGTAATGGAGCGTCAGAAAAGTACAGGCAATCCAGATGGGGGACAAACAGGCCACTGTCACTGAAGCAGCTTCTAAAACCCTCACCACCAACCCCACCGTCCACCTGTGTCCAGCCCAACACCTGTGTCCAGCAGTGCCACCTGGACCACGTCCCTCTGGACTCCAAGAAAGTAGTGCCCCAACCCTTCCCTGGGCGTTCCTTTCCTCACATCTTAAATCTCTCCCTCCCTCCTTCTCCTATCCTCTTAACTGACCAACACCCTTGAGTCTCCTCCATCTAAAAAAGCCTGTCTTGACCCCCTTTCCCCTCATGCCCCCTGCTTATCTCTCCCCTTCCCTTTCCTGTCCAGCCTCTGGAAGGAGCAGACTGCTTTTTAAGTCACTCATGTGTCTTGTGTCTGTCAATCTGTCTTGGCTTCACAACTCCAAGGAAACTGTTTTGTTGACGCCACCAATGACCTCTTAATGGCTCAACCCAGTGGCTTCTTTTCCATTCTGATCCTACTCTGTCCTCACTGCACTAGGCTCCTGTTACTTTCTCTGTAATATCATATATAGTCATTGAGAGAAAGAGCCACGTACCTCAGAAGTATGTAAAAAGGGGAGTGGGAGACCCCTGCCCCAGCCTCCCAGCCCATTCCATGAGTGGACACATCTTTCCAAATATTTGTCCAGTCATAAACAAAAGTAGAATCCATGCACAGAGTATGGATTTTTAACAAAATGAAAAGAATACATCTCATTCTACAGGCTCCATCCCAGTACTTGATTTCCCACAGTAGGTCTGGCTCCAGCCTCCACCCTTACCCCACCCCCACCCCACCACCTTGTGAGGAGTATTTTTAGCCCTTGGCACTTCAAAGAGCCAAACTCCTGCATATCTCCACTGTGGACCCATCAGGCCTGTGGCTTGAGTCTTGGGATTTATGTTCTGCTTCTGGTCCACAGAGATATTTATCTTGTGTGAGTGCACCTCTGACTTTTGCATTTTCTCCTTCTACGCTTTATGTATCATTGCCTTGGGCCTTCAAAGCCCGAACTTTCGATGTCAGTTCTCTTGCTCAATGAGTGATTCTGTTGAAGCACAAGTCAGATCCTGTCATTCTCAGGCTCATACGCCTGCAATGGCTCCACAGAGTAAAAGCCTGCTCCTCACCACAGCCTGCTGGGCTCTTCATAATATGAGCCCTCTGACCTCTTCTCCGGCTCTGTCTGCTCTGGCCACTCTGGACTCCTTGCCAACCCTTGAGCACCCCCTGCCCATTCCTTTCCCACCTGGTATGTCCTCCCCCAGATATCCATGTGGCTAGCTTCCTCACTCTTTGAGTCTTTTCTTAAAAGTCACCTGGCTACCCTATGTGTAATGGCAACTCTCCCTACATTTCCTATCTCCCTTCCCGGCTTTATGTTTTCTCTTTAGCACTTGCCACCTTTTCACAGACTGCATTTCATTTTCCATACTTGTTACCTGAGTTCCCCACTATATTGTGAGCCCCACGAGGACAGGGATTTGGGGCTGTTTTGCTCACTAATGAATCGCCAGTGCGTGGGCATGTAGTAGGTCCTCAATAAATACTGGTTGAATGAATAAAGTTGCTGGGTTCATTAAGCAAATACCATGCATGTACTTTGCTCCTTGTCAGTACATATGGCTCTGTAGAGGCAAGACACGCTTCATTCATGTTTCAAGGGGATGGCCATATCACCAGTTAGCCATTTCCCTACAGCCTTATTTCTCAGTCCATTCCTTCCTCTTCTCCTTTGTGAGTTGTTCCTCCACCTGCCCCTTCAGGGTTCTACCTGCTCCTTCCTGCTCTTCTATGCCTTCTCTCTCGATGGGCTCACCCACACCCTCGTGTCATCCACCACTTAGAAGCTCATGACTCCCAGAGCTCCAGCTCAGATGTTTTTCTTGAGCTCCAGATCCTCATTTGCAGCTACTTCCCGGGTGACCCACCCCTTAACTTAAAAACTTAACTTGTCAAAAAAAAAAAAAACCACAAAAAAAAACAAACAAAAGAAAACTTAACTTGTCCAAACTCAACCTCTTCCTTTTCTTCAATCTTCCTATCTCGACAAACAGCAACACTGTTTCCCCCTTCTCACAAGACAGAAACTGTAGAATCATCTTTGAATACTTACTTCCTCGCATCTCTGTATTAAGAGTCACCAAATTCTGACTGTGTCCTCAGAAACATCTCCTTAACTGGGCTCTCTTCTCCACCTTCCTGCAACTAGCCCTAGTCCAGAGCTTTTTCATTTCCTGTGGACTCTAGCAATCACTTCCTAACCAGTCTTCCTGACATGGCTCTCTGCACTCATCAACCACACGGCCACCAGATAGCTATGTAGAAGCTGCAGAGGAGGAACTGGGAACAGTTGGGGGATAGGGAAGAGAGACAAAAGGTAATAGAAATCAACGAAACCCTCATTTATTGTCCTAGGATATTCAAGATTGATAAATCAAGAAGCTTCAGTACAAGCATAATATTTGGGGATATGGAGGCAACCACCAGAAGTACCAACACCCAGAACTGGCCAATAGCCATTCTATAGGGAGAAAGCCTGGGGATGGGGAAGGCTATGCCAGGGCACTACTGCTTTCCATTATAAGCTCCTCTGGGCTTATACTTTTTTTATCAGAAACTATATCACAGAGGGTCCTGTGAGTCATTTAAAATAGAGTTTTACACAAACAAACAAGTGATATAATTAGATCTGTTCTAAATGGATGACTCTGGCTGCAGTTAAGAATGGAATAGAGGCAAGACACGCTGAGAGGACGGATATTGGGTGCAAGTGGGCAGTGTGGGATGGGTGGACCATTGCAGATATCCACGCTGGAGATGACAGACAATGGCCTGGCCTAGGAATGGAGAGAGCTAGATGGATTTAAGAGGTACTAAAGAAAGTGAGAAAGAATCATACCCATGCCCGGGTGGTTGGGTGGGTGATGACCCCTTTCATGAGCTGGAAAACCTTGGGGAAGGAAGAGGAGGATTCGAGAAGAAGATAACCAGTTCAGTTTGGACACGTTCAGTTTGAGTCATCGAGGATGTGCGAGGCCCTTAATAGCCTGGCACCAGCCACCCTCTCCAACCTGTTTCTGTACTCACTCACCTCCCAATCCTCACCCCTGTTTGCTTCTGACCGAACTTCTTGTTGTCTCACAAGCATATTATGTCTTTGCTCACGCTGATGCCTCTGCCGAGAAGGCTTTCCTCTCCCTCTTCAGTCTGAAGAGTTCCTGGTCATTACTTAGCTCAAATAGGTTGTCTTCTCAGAAAGTTTCCAGATTCTCCCGAGGAGACATGCTCCCCTCTCTGCCTACAGGACACCAACATATCTCTGCCTCGCCCTGAGTACATCCTCCCATAGTCCTTTGTTGATATGTCTGTCTTCCTCACCAGGTGATCGTTTCATGACATAGAGGATAGGAAGCGTCACCTGTTGTTCTTTATACTACAAGTACGAAGGTGTTTCATCTTGTCTGTCAACTTTCTCAGCTTGGTGATGACTACCCAGCATGCCCTGCTGTGGACTCCAGAGGGATGCAGGCGGCGCAGGGTGGTGGTGGAGTTCTGTGAAAGTGAAAGTCGGTCCTGGGTAGAGGAGGAGTCAGGGGCTAGCATTTCAGTGATTGAACTAACAAGAAACACCCCTCCCAAGCAGATTAAAAATGCTCTGCTGGCCTGCTATCTCATCACATAAAATATCTCCTAGAATGAGGAGCCTGCCTCGGGATCTGGCTACCTTTATGTGGTCGGGGGATTTTTGTTCCCAAATTTTGGCCTACATGTCAGGGTTCTCCACCATGGAGCCATGCCATGGATTTTAGTCGAGACATGCCTGGACTAGATCTGTTCACAGCCCTGGGTCATCTGAGTCCTACGGACCTGAGGATGGAATCTGCTTGTCCAGCAAGATTTGGATAAATCCCCCAGTTCCTTCAAATCTTCTGTATTAGTGTCCTGTAGCTGTCTTAACCACTTACCACCAACTGGGTGGCTTAACACAGCAGAAATGTGTTCTCTCACAGTTCTGGAGGCCAGAAGTCCAAAAATCAAGGTGTCAGCAAACTGCACTCCCTCCAAAGACTCTAGGGGAGGACCCTTCCTACGTCGTCCAGCTTCTGGTGGCTCCAGGTGTTCCATGGCCTTCTTGGTGACATCACTCCAATCTACGACTCCATCTTTACACGGCCTTCTCCTTTTCTGTGTCTTATCCCCTTCTGTCTCTTCTAAGAATACTTGTCATTGGATTTAGCACGGAAGCTGTGCTCATCTTGAGACCCTTAATTTAATTACATCTGCAAAGATCCTTTTGTCAAATACAGTCACATTCACAAATTCTGGGACATGACATATCTTTTCGGGTGGGGGGGGCACTGTTCAAACCACTACACCTTCTGGATGGAAAATGACGCACAGGACATAGGATTTGTTCATTTTGAGACATAAACAATTTCTCTGAATGGAGACATAAACAATGTTCTTCAAAAATGTAGACTGGATAGTGAAAAACTACCACAAAGCAGCAGCAGCAAAAAAGCCCAACCCTAAGCAACAACATTAGTATGCTTGTTTTTGTCTTCACTGTCACAGACACACAGAAAGCTCTGTGCAGACTGTGGTCTTATTGTCTCTCCCCTGGAAAGTTTCTAAGGCCCAGTTATGTTGATCTCAGAGGACATTAGAACATTGTGACATTTTGACAAATTTTCCAGTTAAAAAAGAAAGGATTATTTTGCCCAGGAAATTCTATCATCATTGTCAAAGAAGAGAAAGACTGCAGAGGGAAGAAGAGAGGAAGGAACATGGCGCCGCACATAAAGAGCCAAGCAGCTGCTTCCAGCCTCTTCCCACTAAGACAGCAGCCCTCAGTAGTTTGTGTTTGAGAGACTGGTGGGGAAGTCCTTTCCTCCTGCCAAGGGCCCCAAGCACCTCTGTATTTTTGTTCCTTGCTCTGGCTCCAGCCATTCTATCTGGAATTGTTTTATAATGTAGAGGATAGGAACCGCCAGTGATGGTTATCCCCCGTGGCCCCATTTTCAAAAAAGAAAAATCAAAGCAATGAAAGTCACTATTACGTGAGCAATTGTTGCTATTTCATCATTATCAATATTTATTGAACATTTATAACTATCTCTCAACTAATGAGGACACAGCATCTTGCTCTTGGGAGCTTGAGTCACCTTGGGGATAGGTAGCTGAACGGAGACTTAAATCATCCTTGTTTTCATTTCGTCAGGTTAGTGGTTCACTGATGCTTAGTCAGATACGTTAAACCAGCACTGTTAAGGACTTCTTCCCCAGACCCCATAGCCTCAGAGGCAGTTCATCTTCCTGTTTCTTGCTCATTGTTCAATGTCACATATTATTACTCTGAGGGCCGTTAATAAAACTGTTCAATATTTACTTAGCTGATGGGCTCAAAGCAACAAGCAAGCAGACCTTCTGAGGACCCGGAACTAGCCCTTTGGCTGCCTGCCCGCCTCACCACACCCACCTCACTACCCACCTCGTGCCATTCCCCCAAGACACAGACCTCAGTTTGACTCCTCCCCCAACACATTCCCTCTAGAAGGGAGGATCTCAATCAACACATAAATTTTCAGTCTTTTAGTAAAACTTACTTCAAACGATTTTACTCTGAGCTCTCTGTGAATGAGCTCTTAGAACTATTGAACAGGAAATTGGAGAAGTTGATGTCTAAGGATTCTTTCTACCTTTACCCATGTTGTTAAAGGGAAGGCAAGTTAAACATGGTAGACTAGTACAGCAAGAGGTTAAGGAAGAGTGGAGCTATTTTTACCTATCTATTTTAAAGCCAGATACTGTTGGTGGATCTCATACTTCCAGACATTTGGTGCAGTCATCTCCAAGCCCATCTGAATGGGTATTCCATAACGAAATAGAAGTCTGGCCTTTGGGTTGCTGATTCAGCCACCTTGACCCAAGCAAGGACTCCAGTTTACAATGAAGGAAACAGTTAAAATAGCACTTTGCACGCCTCTCAAACTGAGCTCTCCTAATTTAGACACCGACCCATGTAAAAGGAGAATAAAACCCCAACATGTCCCTCCTGGGTTGCAGAGGAGAATCTTTTAAGTCAAAACTTATCTATAAGAATAAAACAGACAAGTAAGGGATGACTAACGGTAGCACAGGGCAACGTCTTCTCCTGATTCGCTCCTGGCCAGGACACAGCTCTCCTTCTCTCCATGGACCAGGACTACTGGTTCCCTGCCTAGCAACCAACAAGTCTGAGGAATCAGATAAGCGGCCTGCAAAGTCAATCGCAGATACAAAAACTCAGTTTACAGCAGAGGCACAAGATCTGACAAATGTTGCTAAGATTTAGAAATAAAGTTCCTTTGACCTCAGAAAGAACTGGGCTTAAAAAGTTACAGGCATGACTTTTCCCTTTCTTTTTCCCCTTGGGCTGTAAGCAGGAACAAAACATAATATGCTCCGGAAGTCATGACTGCAAAACTTAATATGTGGGCAAAGTCCCTTTACAGCCACTTTGAGCAGTCCATCCCCGCCGCCGGTTCCATCTACTGGGACCCCAGACACTCTTCTTTCCTGATGACAATGCTTTGGTGAAGACAACAGGGGGCAGAGGAGGCCGATTATGGTGAGCTAAGACTAATGAAAGAAGTCTATTCACACTGCCATGACAGGGACAAGACAATCACCAACATAAATCATCCACTATGGCCCTCTGTGGGGTTCACAGGGTAGTGTGGAATGGAACAAGCAATGCAACATAATGTAACATAACAGACTTGCAATAGAATACAGATTATGGAGGGTTTCTACTTTTATATTTATTTAATAATGGGGCTTTAAAAAAAATACAAAGTGCCTTCTACCCTGCCCACCTCCAAATTTAAGATCCTGAGCTAGGAACAAATGGCCTTCCAGCTGCTTTCTCCCATGTTCAAGACACATCATAGACTTTACCCTGGCTATAAATATACCTTTATATTTTCTTTTCCTACTGTTTCCAGGCAAATTGCTGCTCGAGGAAGAATTGATTCAATGGCCTCCCTGGCAGAGAGCACCAAAATGTAAAAACAGCCTGGGGAACTGAATGTCATTGGCATTCTCACCCTGATTTTGCTCAAACTATAAGCTAATCACTTAAAATATCAAAGCTGAGTATGTTCAGATGCACAAGTATTAAGGTTTTTAAGCTACATTTTGATTTGAGGAGTTTTTCCCTTTGTCCGTTATTTCCTTTATGTATTAAACACCAGAACATCAATTTTAAGTAACTGGTGATCTAATTTCATATGGTAAATGAGCACTAGCTGTGGAAACAGCCTGGGGTTTGAGTTTGGCCTCAGCCTTGGGCTGACCTTGGGCACGTATCTTTGTATACAGCTCAGAGCCTGGAGCCTGTTAAACACCGTCAATGAACTTTGCTTGTACCAGCAATTCCTTTTCAATCCGTATTTAATCCCTTGTCTATAATTAGTGATCTCAGTCAGAATGAGTTGAAACCATGTAAACCAATAATGATCTTGAACAGGGAAATCTTCTTCAGCCTCCCCTTGGAGTGAGGGGGCAGTAACAAAATGCCAACTTGATTGAGGCTCCACTGCCCATGAGATCACAGATTTTACCAAGGGACCCAGCAATTCATCCTGAAAAAGCTGAGAAAATCAAATATAAAAAGTGGCTATTGAAATGAAAATCGCAAAGAAGGAAATGTGACTTTAAAAATGAAAACAGGCAATATAATGCAAGTTCTGTTTCTGAACCGTCTTTGGCATCCATCCCTGTCTTTCTGCCCCAACTGCCCTGACTTGATGACCCTCGCCATCTCCCCGAGCCCCCTCCTCCATCCACTCACCACACCAGCACTGGTTACAGCAGGAAGTAAAGCATGGCTTATGAAATAATGTATGGTCTCATTCTGCCTGTATAGAAAGGTATGCATGGCTATGTACATATCTTTGGATATATATAGAAAGCTCTTCACAGAAGAAACCAAAAATATTAAGAGTGGTTCTCTAACATGTGATCCATTCTTTCATAGTTTGAAAACTATTGAGAACTGGGAAAACATCATTATTAATTTTATAATTAGAAATAATGAAAGCTACTTTTTAAAAAGAAGAAAAAAAGCTTTCAATGGCATCATACTGCAAACAGAAAAAAGTCCAAGCTAGCAGTTAAGGTTCACCATCCAAGACCCCAGATTACTTTTCCATCATCATCTTCTGTGTCTCTAACACATACCCTACTAAGCCAAAAGCACACTAGACACCATTTATCCTGAATTCAAGCCTTCACAGTCCAACTGCCTTGCCTATCCTGTTTTCACAGCCTGTCCCTTGGAGGCTTCCCCACGATCCTCTCTTAGAATCGACCTACTGGTAAGTGCAGGGAGCATTCATTTCATCTGAACGTATAACGTAATTGTGTTTTTCCTTCCTTCACTAAATGGTAAGCTCTCTAAAGACAGGTGTCTTCTTCCCAGGGTACCTGGCTCACTGCCGTGCACCCAAAGATAATCAATAGATGTTTGCTGAAATAAGTTACAGAAGTAAAGAGGATGACACACCTGAGGCAGGTGCAGAACACTTTACAGAGGGAGGAACTGAGCTGGGCTTAAAGAAGGGGTAATAATTAGACAGAAATGATAGCTGATTACAATTATGTTTTGTTTTGTTTTGTTTTGTAGTGGAAGGTGTTTTAATACATTTCAACTGAAAAAATCATATTTCCTGAATATTGTTAGGAGAAGGGTTAACTTCTTTGAAAAAACAATGGAAATACTTCTTTAAATTTCATTTGTACTGGAATATTTGTTTTGAAATATCCAGCAAATGGCTGCACTAATAACAATTCCATACTACTAGGTCATCTCACAGAAACGTTAAGGCAGTTTGCATTTGTCAAGATGTCTATTTCATGTCTTGGTGATTTCTGCAGCAGTATCTAGTGTATACTGTCAAAGTCAGTCCAATAAGAACAGTCTGGCAGTGATTCAGGAACCAAGTGCTCCTTGTGATTACAGCTTTCATTGTATGTTAAAAACACAAGGACTTCCAGGGACATGTCACCAGTCTAATGTAGATTGCTTAGCACTATAGGGTAAATTGATCCTAAAAGTTCTCCTTTAAATGGGAGATGTACCTTCTCATCTTGCACTTACATTCTTCAGCTAAAAGGATACAATATTGACAAAAACTAGTTGCCTAAAAATGAAAAGTGTCACCAGAAAAGAAAATTAAAAGACAAATGGGGTGTTACCGGTTATCTCAGTTGGTAGAGAGTGAGCTAAAAACACCAAGGTTGCCGGTTCGATCCCTGCACGGGCCACTGTGAGCTGCACCCTCCTTAAAAAAACAAACAAACAACAAAAAAAAAGACAAATGATGAACTGGGAAAATATTTACAATATATATAATAAAGGGATAGTAACTACATGTCAACAAAAAATATTAATAAAGGGGAAAAGGCAATTCACAAAAGACAGATCCAAATAGACAATAAATAAAATGAAAAATGCTTAACTTCATTAGTAATAAAATAAATGGAGATTAGAGAAACAATTTTTTTTGCCTTTCAAAACGACAAATGACTCTATTCAATGCCAGTGACGAAAAACAAAGTACTTTCATGGGGCTGTAACTTTTCTGGAAAACAACTTAGCAATAAGTTTCAAGAGTCTTAAAAATAATTAATTCCCTTTGACCCAGTAGGTTTACTTGTAGGATTCTATCCTGAGGAATTAATTTTTAAATGTACACAAAGTTTTATATATAAGAAGCACCATTCATAAGAATTAAAAACTAGAAACGTGATAGATTATTAACTATAAGAAAACAAAGTGTGATACTAAATTTATGTGATGCTATCATTAAAAATCATATATTTTTAAAGAATAGTTATCGTCATTGGGGGAAAGGCTCACAATATAATATAAAGTGAGGGAAAAAAGATTATAGCATATGCATTCTGGAAACAGGGCTGAAGACAGATCTGACTTCTGGTGAATGAAATTGGGAAAAAGAGGAACTTTCACATTTTACTGTTCTCTTTCTCTTTTCAATGAGTAATAATAACAGTAGTATCCGTACAACTAAAAATAACGTGAATGTTTAATGTGGGTCAGGCATTGTACTAAGTGTTTTATGCGTATGTTCTCACTTAATCTTCACAAGAGCCTGAAGGGGTAAGTACTATTAATATCACCCCTCCACACACACACAATTTACAGATAGGAAAACTGAGGCACAGAGAAAGGTCAAAGTAGAGCTAGGATTCTAGTGTGGAATTTTGACTCCAGAGTCTTACTCTCTCTGACTACAGTACTACTTACGAAGTGGTGCCTGTGGTTATTTTATATATTTGTGGCATTGTGTTTGTAAATTAAGAAATTAATCCCACTTTGCCCTGGCAGTCCTTTCCTCTCCCACCTAACTATATAACTCCCTGATCACTTTAAGTCCTTACTTAATTATGACATTCACAATGAATCCTACCCTGAGCACCAGGTTCAAAATTGCAACCTGCCTCTCCTCAGTTTTACTCTCCTTTATTGTTTCCATAGTATTTACCTAGCATATTATATCATTTTCAGATTCACCATATTACTTCTGCCCCCCCCATCCACCATGTGAACTCCACTAGGTCAGAGGTTTTTGTCTGTCTTACTAACTGATGTATCACGACCTAAAACGGTACTGGCACAAACTAGGTGCTCAACAAAGATTTGTGAATCAAATGAAGTTTTTAAAACATGATTCCCATTTCGCATTCTTACGTTAAAGCATACACATGTATACACATGTGTATGGAGGGCGTAGAAGAAAAATATTTCAAAACGTTAATGGTGATTTCAAGTGATATTTTTTCTTGTTTGTTTTCCTGTGGTTTTATTCCCAAAATCCGAAGTGAAAATGTATTATTTTATCATGAGAAAATTGCTTTTTAAAAGTCTCTTCTAAACCTCGGGTAACATACATTGCCACGCACCGCGAATTAATTGTCTTTGCTGCGAATGTCATGAAGCCAGTATGAAAGGCAATCGACTATTGGAGAGGTATTGATGGTCTTTAAAAAAATTGCTTTTAAGTAATCGCCCAGTATTTTTGTGGCGGTGAAATATTTCTTCCGGGAATAAAAATCCTACCCTCGCGGGGCGGCCACGGCATCCCCGGGGAACACGCCCACCTAGCAACCGGAGCCGAGCCGAAGCACAGCACTGCGCCTTTAATTCCCTGGTTGGGGGTGGCGGCGGTGAATTTCCGCCCCCCAACGGCCCCGGTGGCAGCTGTCACCTGTAAGGCGAGCACGGAACGCGGGGGATGGCGCCCAGCGCCCATTGGACCGAATATAAAGACAGAAACCTACCCCGAGGAAAGGGGGCCGGGCAGCGCGGCGGCGGGGGGCGCGCGCCGCGGCCCCCAGCGCGTGGCTCCCGGAGACGCCCCGGCCCTGCGGCGCGGGCGTGACCCAAGTCCAGCTCCGGGGAGACGCCCTGACCTCGGCGGAAGCTACCAGGTGAGCCTGGCCGAGGCCGACGTGATTCCCGAACCTCCGCCCCGGTGGGTCCCTCCCCGCGGGCGCCGCGACGCCCACCTGCCCCGGCAGCGGGGAACCGAGGGCCGGTGGGAGCGGGGAGCCGGCTCCCCGGCGGGGCGGGGGCTGAGCATGGCGCTCGCGGCGGCCGCCGCTGCGGCGAGCCAGGCGGCGGTGCTGGGCTTCCTGCAGGAGCGCGGCGGGAAGGTGCGCGACTCGGAGCTGCTGAGCCGCTTCAAGCCGCTGCTGGACGCGGGCGACCCGCGCGGCCGCGCCGCCCGCAGGGACCGCTTCACGCAGTTCGTCAACGACGTGGCGGTGGTGAAGGAGCTCGACGGCGTCAAGTTCGTGGTGCTGAGGAAGAAGCCGCGGCCCCAAGCAGGAGCGGAGCCCCTGCCCTCCTGCGGCCCCAGCCCCCCCGGGGCCCCAGCCTCACCCGGGGAAAACGCTGCTCCGGGGCCTGCAGCCTGGGCCTCGGTGCCCTGGTCCGTGGAGGCACCCGAGGACCCGGCCCCGCCGCCAGAGCCACAGAACACGCGCGGGGCTCCGGCCTGCGAGCCCACGCCACCCACTGCCGAGCCGCTGGTAGGCCCGGCCCGGAAGCCAGGGGGCGCCTCCGATTGCGGGCTTCCAGCCCGTGCGCTAGCCCAGCCCTCCGAGGGCCCCTCGGCACGCGTGGCCCCACCTGGGGCGCCGTCGGAGGCCGCCGTGCCGGAATCCGGGCCTGGCGCGGCGACAGGGCCGCCACCACCCCCGAGGCGCGCGCCTCCGCAGAAGCCCTGCATGCTCCCGGTGCGTTGCGTCCCGGGCCCCCCGGCCTTTCGGATCCGGGCGGAGGAGCAGGGCCTGCGCCGGCAGCTGTCGGAGGAGCCGAGCCCGCGGGTCTCCCCGCTGCTGCCGCGCCTGGTCTCGGTAGAGGAGCCTGGCTTGGCCCTCAGCCTGGGCCCCTCCCCGCACCTGAGGCGCCTGTCGCGCGCGGGCCCGCGCCTGCTGAGCCCCGACACCGAGGAGGCGCCCCCCGCGCCGCCGCCGTCCCCCGTGCCCCTGGAGCCTGCCGAGCACGAGTGGCTAGTGCGGGCAGCCTGTGGCCGCTGGACCCACCAGCTACACGGGCTGCTGCTGCGCGACTGCGGCCTGGCGGCCAAGTGCGACTTCATCACTGGTTTCACGGCCCTGCATTGGGCCGCCAAGAGCGGCGACCGAGAGATGGCGCTGCAGCTGGTGGAGGTCGCGAGGCGTGGGGGCGCGCCGGTCAACGTGAACGCGCGCTCATATGGTGGCTACACGCCACTGCACCTGGCCGCTCTGCACCGCCACGACGATGTCGCCGTGCTGCTGGTCGGCCTGGGTGCACACGTACACGTGCGCGACCACAGTGGGCGGCGCGCCTACCAGTACCTGTCGCCGGGCGCCTCGTATGCAGTGCGCCGTGTACTCGGCGACCCCCGCCTGCAAAGCTCCACGGAACCGGATGCGATGGGTGGTGGTAGTGGCAGTCACGCGGCCCGGAGCCCAGTGCAGGTGGCCGCCACCATCCTCAGCTCCACCACCAGCGCGTTCCTGGGTGTGCTGGCCGACGACCTGCTGCTCCAGGACCTGGCGCGAGGCTTCAAGAAGTCGGGCTCCTTCAGCAGGTTCTTGGGTGCGTCGCCCATTGTTCCTCGTAAAAAGACGAAGATTCGAAGTGGCCTGCCCTCCTTTTCAGAAATCTCTCATCGATCCACTTTGGGGCCTTTAGCTGGTCTAATGCCCAGTCTGCCCTTACACACTGACAGTCCCTGAGGCTATGGCTTGGTTGAGGCTACCGGCCTGCCCCTCACAGCCTAAGCCTACCCAAGATGGTGGCCCAACACCTTCCGCTCCATCCAGTTTCCAACTTTGTCCATTGCAGCCTGTTTTACCCAGGTGGGCCTATGCCTCCAGCTTCTGTTTGAAGCTTGACTTGTCTCCAGAGATGGGATTCAAGATCTCACTGCGAGCCTTCTCTGAAGAACTCCAGAAGTCAGGCTTGAACTTTGGAGAAGGCTTGAAATTTAGGATCAAAGGCTAAGGGGCGGCAGCTGGTCTGGTCCCTGAATGAGTTAACCCAGTGCCTCTGCATCTGTACACTCCCGAGCCAGAACTGGTTGCAAGGATCTCCTTCACCGTGTGCTGTTGGATGGCTGTCAGCTTTAAGATACCAGTGGTGGTTTTGTAATTTGATGCTTTTATCCTGTTTTTAAATTGAAATGAGGTAAAACAACTTTCATAATCACCTTTTGAAATTATATTTTTCAATTTTTAGGGAAAATGTTCAGACATTTTCAATCTTTTGCTAAATATTTTGGAATTCTATTTTAAAAAAAAAACAATGTGATCAAGGTCTAAAGGAAGTTAATCCCAAGCTACAAAACCCTTAAATGTCGACCTACCTCATTTTAGGCAATCAAGAGTCTAGA
Organism: Rhinolophus hipposideros; assembly: GCF_964194185.1. Lineage (NCBI taxonomy): Eukaryota > Metazoa > Chordata > Mammalia > Chiroptera > Rhinolophidae > Rhinolophus > Rhinolophus hipposideros. The sequence goes on from NC_138069.1 coordinate 9,934,103, forward strand.
GTCTTGAAGGCAGAATATAACCGTTGTGAATGTAATTTCAGTTGTACTGTGAATGCTAGATATTAGGAAACAAGTGCATCTTGGGAGTAAAGATGGTATAACGATATGAGAAGAGACATTTGGGCAAATACTTTTAATCCGTGATTGTCTTTATGGTGAAATGTAAACGTGTGTCTCTGGCACTGGTGGGTGGCTATTTTGATTTGGCGTGAATATTTAACTTTTTAAAATGTGATTTCTTTGTGAAGTGCATTGTTGTGCTATGATTCTGAATCTGTGGTTTTCAAATCTGGCTGAGCCTTTCAGTCAGTGCAGTAGGTGAATATGCAAAGTTGGGCCGCCATTCCAAAAAAATGTCATAACATTACACCAGAAAAACAATTGGTTAAATTGTAATGAATATAATTAAGGACCAACTATTTTATATGGAAGTTCTGTACAAACAGAAAATACTGATATCCATTTTTGAAAGCCATTGGAAAGCAAACAACTTATTCCAAAACAGCAAATGCAGAATCTCTTTGCTCATTGACTTTAGAGGGGTGACTTAACGTCTCTGGACCTTTGCTCCTGTCTGTAATTGAGAAGGTTTGTAGGTATTGCCAAGATTTCCCAGGTTCAACACAGTGTCATGACAGTGACTCTTCTTCTGCTTTAAAGATGTGGAATCTATTTGCTCAAACAACCTTTTTTATATCATATGGTGGTAATGCTCTGCTTTTGCAAATTGTGTTTGCATGTCATTAGTTATATCAAATAACATATGGGCTCCCTTCCCATATAGGTATCAGTGAAGCCTCTGAAATTATTTAAGGCAGTCCTTAATGGAATGTTTTGATTTAAGCAATGAAATAAAGTCTCCCGTTTTGTTCCTGGTTACATGAGGATGTCCTTCCCTGAAACCTTCTACAGCTCTTGCTACTGTGTTTTTTTCTTCTCTTTTTATCTACTTAATTTCTTCTTTTCTCTTCATCCTTCTTCTGCCACTTTCAAGCATTCTATTATTGAAAGAATCAACCAAACTCAGGAGTCAACCAGACACAGATATGGTAGCCAAAAAACTATAGATAATTAAGCCCTGAGCTGACCTTTCCCACTTTCCTTGCCTGGAACTCTAGTTAAGCTGCATAAATTATTTTAAAATGCAAATTAAATCTTCTGCCTCTGCAGAAAAATTGTGGGAGGCAATAATTATAGCAGTCTGAGTAGTTGAAGATCTAGAAGATGAATAAAATATTAGAGATTTCCCATGGTAAAAGAGAAGCTTGACTGAGACAGGGTAACAAAGGTCATAAACACAGGTATGACCTACCTTGATAAAGATCAAAATCTAAACCAGCAAGGTAGTAATAACAATAACTAATGTTTATTGCATTCTTAGAGGAGGGTTATTTGAACTGCCAGAAGAGAATCTTGGTGTTTCAAAAGGGTGTGTGTATGCCTTCCAAGTGAGGTAAGACATTTAGCAAGAGTTTAGGATCAATAAGCCTAAAACTCAGGTGTTAGAAACCATTGGGTTTTTTTTCTTGCAGGCCAAAACTTTCTGAAACTATAAGGCAAGTTAGTAGGAAATTATGGTTTGATGTGCATATGGGAAGTTTTCAAGAGCCATATATCTCCTAGCAGGAGGTACACCTGTGGAAGGGCATTTCCAACAAACGACGCAAAAAATAATTGTTTATAAGTTAAGGCGATTTAGCTGGTTAGAATCGTCACAGGGAAGAGAATCACTCCTTTTAATGGGGGAGAAGTTAATTGTTGGCGTAGATTCGTGTGAGTCATAGGCAGAACAAGCTTTTAGATAAAGTTTTACATTTCCTTCAGAGGAGGTTGGAGGTAGTTCTTGAGCATATCTCACCTAATGGAGACCAGGGTGTGGGTAATGCATACATGAGCTGTGTTTATTAAGTGCCAGGCACGATTCCAAACAATTCACAGGTATAAAGCATAAACTTGTAAGGTATATACTGTTAATATCTTGATTTTAAAGTGAGGAAACGAGCCTGGAGGAGTTGTAAGGAAGTTGTCCAGGCCTCGCAGCTACTAAGTATCAGAGTCTGGATGGTATCCTGTGCTCTTCCCATTACAATGTCCCGTTGCAGAAAAGCATGGTGGTCTCAATCTCAGCCCTTTGCTCATTTAGTGACCTTAGGCAAGTCACCCAATTCTCCAAGCACCATCTCCCTTTTCTATGGGACACGATTGACAGGACCTATCCTACAGGCTGTGGGGAGAGGAGCATAGGGAGTGAGGAGGTAGAGCACTTCAGGGACTGCAGTACCAACCTGAAATATTAGCAGAGGTGCCAAGTTGGTCCCGTAGGGGTATCTGGCTGCATTCCAAAACCAAATAGCTCTGATTTGTGGCTTTGCTTTACAAGAAAGATCACCATTCTTTTACCATGTTAGTAATTGTATATATAAATAACAATCGACTCTGCTAGGAAAAAACATATTCCCACAAAAGGAAAATTATTCCATATTCTGTATGTAATATCACTTTAGTTCAAATAGATATAACAATGTCTTTCTTAATTCACGTTCTTCAAGAATCCCTACTCTGACCTGCTAGACCTAAACAATGGTCATTCACCCCTCACCAGACAATTATAAAGCTAGGCCCACCCAGGACAGGAATTCTCCCCCATTTTTGTTTGGCTTTTCCTAGAAGAAATTACTTGACCTTTTTAAATGTTTGCATACATAGACTCTGTTGCTCACCAGGTAGTTTTTTGCCTCGAACCTCTGTCCTGGCCTCGCACAGGCATTGCCACACCTCTGGACTTGAACCCTGAAACAGAGGTGGCCTCAGGTGTGGCCGCAGGGAAGTGGAAAGAAGGAAGAGAGAAGGGCAGGGAGGTGCAGACCTCTCCTTCAGAGGAAAAACAGAAAAAAGAAAAAGTCCTCCTCGTAGGAAGTCGATGCTGATTGAAATTTCAAAGACAACAGGTAGACCTCGACGTGACCCGCAGGTCGGCTGTGACAGTAAAACTACAGGGTGTTTGAAAGGGAGGACTGCTGCAGAGCAATTGCCGTCTCCACCCCCTAGACTCCCCTTTCACCTCTCCGCTCCGCGGTCCTCAACCACTGTTGACCTAAATTCCCTCTTAAGCTTCTGATTTACATGTGAATGAACAGCACAGCGATTTGTCGCTGTGAACGTCTCCGAGGTTGTCGCCAGCCGCTCGCGGAGGTACGTGCTGTGCGGAGCAGGCTGTCCGAGGCAGATGGCGCGCGGGTTTGGGGCATGCGGAACACTGCTTCCCTATTCCGTTTTCAATTTGCTGTCTGAAGGTAAAAAGTACACTAATTACATCCATATTAGGAGCAGCAGCGGGAGCGACATGAAGCGAGCGGGGGAGGCCACCGTGGGCCTGCCTGTTGCCCAGCAACAACCCCAGCAGCAGCCCGCGGGCCGCAGAGCCGGTGGATACGCGGCGCGCAGCGGGGCTGGGGGGCGGGTCGAACAGGCGGAGGCGCAGGCTGCTTCAGGAGGTGGGGGGCAGAAACCCCAACAGAAACCCATGAAAGTCTCTGTCCCACCCGGGGGAACTTAAGGCTTGTTTTGATACTCGAGATCGACGGCCCCCGCTTCCCTCCTCCACTTCTCATTAACCAACAACAAAGGAAAGCAAGCCAGCCTTCCCAGGGCTGCCTGGATAGGATAGCTTTCCGGCAAAAAAAAAAAAAAAAAGAAAAAAAGAAAAAAAAGACCCAGCCAGCCTTCAGGGCCAGCAGGGCCAGGAAAGTCCCTGTGGCTGATCCCGAGGGCCTGGTAGCTGGAAAGGTTCGGGATGGTCTAGTGTAAGTAGCACCTTTCATAAGGAGAACAGTGCCCTCTGCTGGCAGCATCCTAGAGGGTGGAATTGACCCAGTTTCTGGGCCCTCCAAAGGTCTTAGTCTGTGGTGCCAATACCCAACAGCTATTCTTGCCCTCTGAAGGAATAACGATGTGGAAGGGAGATAAACTGGGGCAGGAAGGAGACAGAGGCAAGATGTAAGGACCGGCACAGGAGGTGTGGCCCTACTTTGGTGGTTCCCCCGATCTGGTAGGGCCAAGCACAGAAGCCTCATATTTTCCCATGGAAAATCCCAGCACAGAACCAAAGTGCAGTGTAACGGGACATTGGCAGAGGCTGCTCCCTATGCCCATGCCTAGGAATGCTTTGTCTGAAATACACAATTTCCACTTGCCTAATGGACGCCTGTGAAGTGTTTCTAAGAATATCACAATGGGAGAATGTGATGAGAACTGTGCAGGGCAAAAGGCAGAAATAAGTAGATTCCATCCAGAATGCGTCTGAAAGCAAGCTGCCCTACTAGGCTGAGGACCTCGGAGTGGAGGCCCCGCTCCAAGCATAATGTTAGAACCTGTAACTGGCTCAGCAGGAACCCCATATGTTTTTCATAAAAAGGCACAATGTCCACATTGTTCTGTGCTCAATAGCACAACTGTTATAACTAATGCTTTTGCTATGAATACGACTGTTTAAAATTCCCAACCAGTTGCACTTAGTGACAATACACATCAGAAAACAAGCCCAGAAGCAGAGATTTTCTCACTTTGGGGTCAGTTGGCTTTAAATACACATACACAGGCCTTTTACTATGCCCAACTTCCAAAAATACACTGAATGTTTGCATGGACAATTGTTCTTGTCTCTGGCGTTTGCAGCTACAAAGACCAAAGCAGATTTTCACACATGTACTTCAGAATTTAGCATTGATTCTGTGTACGCAGGGCCCGTGCAGAGCAGAGGGTACTGCATGCCCTATGTTTCATTCGACTCCAGGCCCTAACTCCCCACTCCCAACCCCAGCCCTCCCCCAGGTCAGTGTCTCCAGCACACAGGGGAGAAGCCTTTCCATGTCCTCAGCCCCTACCTGATAGGTGTCCAGGTCCCCCATGCCTCACCCCCTACTGGGGTCTCCAAACGGGAGTGGGATAAAATGTTTTGATAACAATTGGAAGAGGAAGAAAGTTCTTTCTGGGACGTGGAATGAATGTCCCCAAATGTCCAAGTATACTGAACCCATTGTCCATTTGGGGAATTTCCCTACCTCTTGAGTCTTGAAGGAAGGCAGTCCCCCACTTCCACTACTGAGATTGGGGACTTGGGTAGAATCAGCAAAGGAGACCTGGACTCAGCCAATCAGGCCTCAACTTTTGTACTGATGCAGTCCCCAGAACAGTTAGGGATTACTGATGGCAGTGGAACTGAGGGCCAGCACCCTCCTGTTTTCAAGTCTGGTTCTCCAGTCTTCCTTAGTGACTCGTTCAGCAAATGCTTCTTTTGGTGGTTAGGCAGGGTTGGCCTCTGCAGTCTGTAAACAAGGCCCCTCCCCTAAACTATGTTCCAGGTGACACACACACTTCTTGCATCAATTTTTATTGAGAGGAAAAAAGGACTGTTTTGCTAATTTGATGTGCTCCTCTGATTGGTCTTGTCTCCCTCCAACCAATCCTGACTGAGCCCCTCTCTCATCACAAAAAGAGGGAATACTGCAGTTTTAAAAATCCATAAATTAATTTCCAAATAATACACAAGACTTGGGTGACACCACATGACAACACTTGGGAGAAGTATCCTGGGAAGGTCCGGCCTGGGTCATCCCCTCCCCAAGGGAAAAGCACCGGGTAAACCAGCGTCACCCCCAGTTGCATGGGTGAGAGGTAGGGGCAATGCTCCCTAACTTCACCGCCTGTAATTAAATGAGAGAAGGAGGGAAGGTCGGTTTATTAGGAGGATGGGTGCCTGGGGACCAGGCAGGACTGGGAGATGGGGGACGATGACCAAGGTCGCTCCTGATGACGTCCAGTTGGTCCTGAAGGAGCCGGACCCGCTCGTCCAGGCTGCGCTGCTGGGCCAGAACGGCGGCCTTGCCGGCCAGCAGGGCACAGTAGGTGCGCAGCTCCTGGGCGGGAAGTGCCCGCACCAGCACCTCCCGCAGGGCCCGCTCGCGCCGAGCTACGTGTTCCTTCAGCTCCCTGGCGTCCTCCTGCTGCCTCTTCAGGAGCCCAAGTCGCTGCAGCAGAGAGGCCTGGAGCCGCAGGGACAGGGCGCCGTAAGCGGGGCGAGGACGCCTCACCCACCGGCTCTCCCGCAGCCTGAACCCTTTTACCTGCTCGTCAGGGTCGCCGTCTGCGGTCGTCCGGGCCAGGGCGCGGCGCACGCGGGCCAGGCGACTGCCCAGCAGCAACAGGAGGCCAAGCACGCGCTCTAGGTCGGCCATGAACCGGCTGAACCGCTCTAGTTCACGGGGTGGACAGGCCTGGCCTACCACAGCCTCCAGGGCAGCCCCGCGCCTGGCCCAGGCCTGGGCTGTCTCCTGTAGCTGTTCCTGCTCTGCCTGAAGGTCCCGCAGCATCTTTTGAAGGAGGTCCGCTAGCTCCACCTGCAGGGAGGTGGGTATTTAAACCTGGGGCCGCTGACTTAGCTCAGACTCTGAGTTCATGCCCCATCCAGCCTCCATCAGCCCCACCACACTCACTTTCTTAGCTTGCATGCTGCTATGTGGCTCAGGGAGACCCTGGCCACATGGCTGGTCAGGCACAGGGTGGGTGGTAAGGTTTTCAGGTCGTCTTTCCTCCTGAGAAGTTGGCAGGAGCTGGGTAGAGCTAATTAGACAGGACCTGGAGACAAAGCCAGAGCTCCCTGGGTTGTTCTGCCCCAGAATGCAGGGGCTTAGAATTCTGAGTCCCTGTGCCCCTCACTCACCCTGGCTCAGAAGTACCAGCTGCCTCCTCTCCAGGCTCCCCATAGGCTGGCCTCATTGCAGCCCAAACCTCAGCTAAAGGAATCAGCCCATCCAGCAGGTCCAGGGGTGGCTCTGGGCTGGGATAGGAGGTGAGAGTGTCACTCAGAGAGGGATCCAGTCTGGCCAGCTCCTGAACCAGCTCCTCAAGACGTGGACTAGGCCAAGCTGGCCTGGAATCAGGCTGGCCGGAGCCCCAAGCCAGGGCAGTGCTGTCAGGAGGCCCTGGGGTGTCATTGCTTTGAGGTCCCAGGGCATCAACTGAGAGAGGTTTGAGGGGGTCACTCTCTGCAGCTGCGGGGGTGTCAGTCATCAGCAGTCCAGTGGAGTCAATAGTTGGGATGTCACCATTTGCAGTCCCAGGGGGGCTACAGCATGTGGGCCTAGAGACACCCACAGAACCGTTTACCCCCTGCCAGTAGTCATCTGCCCCTGTAGTCTCTGGGCGCTCATGGAAGGGTTGCTCTGCAGGGACTGTAGGCTGATCAGGCCTTTGTCCCAAGCCAGCTCCATACTGTTGGTCAGAGGCATGGACACTAGAAGTGGAAGAGACACTGAGTCAGAAAAAGCTCTGGCCAAAGACCAGTGTTGGTCTCTCAGGGCCACCTGCCCCCACCCTTACCCCATCACCTGGGCTCCCTGTCTCCAGCTAGGAGAGGTTCCCTGACCGCCCCCCCCCCAGCATTTTGTAGCTGTATTTTGTAGCTGTGGGAAGGGGGTGTCTCACTCTGCTTGGAAGCAAAAGAGAATTCACCTGGTTGGGAGCCCCAGGGGGGCATGGGAGTCTAGAGGTGATCTCATTCTGACCAGCATGGCTTCTTCCAGGAAAACTTCATCATCAGGAAGGGAGGGGAGACGGGAAGATGCAATGCAGGTCTCTGGGACCCTCTGGTCACAGTCAGTGGGACTGCTCTGGGGGCCCTCTGTAGGACACACCACTGCGACTTCCTTCTGAGTCAGGAACCTGGGGGCAGAGACTCCGAACTGACCACAGTGACCAGGAGGGAAGCTCTTAGTGCTGCACCAGAGAGACAGTAAGGTGTTGGGGGGTGGGGTGCTAGGGGATGTGGTCTGTAAAAGATAGAGTCAGAAGGCTCAGAATGAGGGTAAGTGGGTGGCCCTCTCCTTTCTTGGGCAAGAGCGATGAATGCTGCCTCCTCCCAAGAGTAATCCATGTCTCTCACCTGGAATTTTTGGTCTGAAACAACCATCTGGGGGGTTCTACCCCTTGGGGAACAGCCTGTAAAGGCAAATAGTTGGATGAGATGTGGCTCAAGTTTTCAGTCTCCCAGATGCCCCCACCTCAAGCCTGTAGCCCTTCTCTTTCATACCTGGACAATGGGCATGGCCCCTCCTGGACCTCCCCAGGGACCCAAGCCTTCTCCTGAAGCACTCCTGCGAGCAGGCCTGTAGGTGTTGAGCTTCAAGGACCAGGGTCCTGGGTCCTCTGTGCCTCGGGGCAGCCATCTGATCTGGTGACCTTCGAACTCTGACATCGCCTGATGCTGCAATTCCTTGGGCTCCAGCCTGGCGAGGCCAGAGCTGGAGCAGGCCCGACCGGAGCATTCGCCGGCCAACCCACCGCCCCGACCCACGCGATCCAGCTTCCCTGGCTCCGAGAAGCACCACTTCTGCTGCTGGTTGGCGAGGCGGCCGCGGCCGGCGGTTCCCGGCGCGGGGGCCCCGGAGCGCGCGGGCTCCCCTTCCCCGCCCGGGTGGCCGAGCGAGGCGGAGCGCGGGTGCACCGCGGGGGGGCGCGCGGGGACCGCGGGCCGCAGGCGGGCAGGCAGGCTCATGCGGAGCTCCTTGCGCTGGAAGGACGTCTCCCGGAGCACGCGCCGCTGCGCGCCCTGCAGCCGCTGGCGGTAGGCGGCCCGCGAGGCCGGTGGGCTGGGCGGTTCGGCGGCCCGCGCCGCAGCCTCGGCCTCGGCGGCCAGCGCGTACAGCAGCGGGGTGGCCTGACGGCTGAGCGGCCCCGGCGCCCCCTGGACCTGCGGGGGACGCGGCCCACCGCGTGCGGCGGCCGCGGAGCCCGGCCGCGGGGAGGTGCGGAGGGCCGCGGCGGGCGGGGCGGGGGCCGGGCCGCCCCACACCACGCGCACGTAGTCCCAGTCGAGGTACGGAAGGAGGTCGCTCCCCGGCGACGGCGTGCGCGGCTCAGCACCGCCCGAGGCCGTGGAGAAGGAGCTATAGGCCGAGTCGGCGCGCGCGGACAGCCGCCGCAGGTCCAGGCTGCGCGTGGACGAGGCTGGGGAGGCGCGGTCGCCCCCGGGACCCAGGGCCTCCATGGCTGCCTGGATGAGCGCTGGGCTGGCTAGCTCTGTTCGGGCCTGGAAGAACAAAGATGGGGTGGTGGGTGACAAGCTCAGGGTTAGGACAGCCTGCTGGCCCCACCATCACGGACAGCCAGGTACTTAACACATCTCCCTGTCCCCGGTCTCAAACGCTGGCATTACCCCCCAGGTCAAGGATGTCATGGGCAGTAAGACCAGCTCCAGAGAGCAACTCAGGGAAAGGAACTGGCCACTGGCCCATGCCCCACTGGGGCTCTCCTGGCTGGCAGGCCCCCCCCACGCTATCCTGGTACCCCCTGGAGCGCTGAGAATGTACCCATGCTCCTTCCCTCCCCAACGCTGTCCCACCCAGGCTACTTCCTGATGTTTTGTTAGCTTCTCCGTGTGATCTTTCCCCGATAAACAATGGTCAAGAACGTTCTGAGATCACAAGGGAGCCAAGAAAAGAGGGGGGAAAGACCCAGGTCAGGTGGCAGGGGCAGCTTCACAGCCTTACTCCCTCCCTCTGTGCCAGTACGTTCCAGGTGCTTTATATAAATATTTATCTTGCTCCTCCCAACTGCTATCTGCATTTGATAGATGAGGACACTGTGGTTCTGAGGGGGAAATGATTTGCCCAGGAGCACACAGCTGGTAAGAGGCAGAGCCCTGCCTGGAATCTGGGCCTGCCTCCAAGCTCACTGCAGCCAGAGTCAATTTCCTAGAAGCAAACCCTGCTGAAAGCCAGTCCTCCCCACCCTGCCCCACCCCCTAGATGCCTGAAACTTCCAACACAGCCCAAACTCTACTGTGGGAAACAGTCGCCCCCACCTTCCCTCAAATTACCGGCAGATTCCAGAATAACACATTCCCCGCTTCAGAGACTGCCTTTTGTCCAGGAATGACATGCTCACCCCCTCTTTGTCCTGCTCCTCTTGCCTGCTGATAGGGCTCAGCTCAGAGGTCTCCTGACCTTTTGGGATCCCTGCAGTGTCCTGAGCTGCCCCCATCACAGCGCTCCTTACCCTGCATTGTCATTGTTGGCTTGCCTGTGACCCTCTTCCCATTCCCACCCTGAGCTTCCTGAGGACAGGCCCTGCACTTACGCATGTCTGAACCCTTAGTGCGTAGCATGTAGTTGATGTTAAAGAAATATTTGTTGAATGGCAAGGAAAGAAGTCAACTTGCAAGGAGTAGATAGGGGCGAAAGAAGAGGGCTTCTTTGTTAATGCCCCTTCTTCTCCCTTCCCTATTAATCTTTTCCGGGGAAGGGGACAGACGGGGTGAGGCAGTTGCTGCCATGGACACTGAGCAGGCTATTCATGCATTATTAGGAACCAAAAGAGCAGGGAAGCACAGCGTAGAGCAGGACTGGGCAGACATCTATACCTCTCCCGCATACAGAGGGAGCGAGAGGGGAGGAGTTGGGTGGGTGGGAGTGCCTGGGTCAGAGGTGAGAGCAGCTTTGAGTCTTGGGAAGCTGGGGCATCCTATGGGCTGTGGGGCATTTGGGGTAGGGTGGCCTTCCCTGAGCTGCTTGGTGGGGAGTGCACAGGAGGGTGGCCTGCAGCTGGGGTAGAAACTGAAAAGCAGGCTCATCTGAGCCTCCTAGACACAAAGGGGTCACCCTCCACTCCCTTCGCTGAGGCAACAGATGCTACAGATTGCTGGTCAGGGCAGGTAGGGAGGTTAGTGGGAGGCTGTGGTGTTTCCTAAAAGGGAGAGGCAGTACCTGCAACATTGCCAGTGAGGGCTTTCCGCCGACCTGGGACCAGACCATCTTGACATCACCCACCTACAGGCATCTTTATGCCCACTAAGGCCAGCCCTGCACATTGGGTCTCACTCCAGCTTAGGGACCTCTTTGCAAGTGTTTCTACTCTCTGGGCTTCAGGAAGGTAAGAAGCTGCACTGAACAGTAGCCCTGCCCCTGGGCGGAAGTCACCTCCTCTAGGAAACCTACCCTAACTGCCCAGACTCCTCTGCCCAGACCCCTCTCTTTCTATCCTCTGGCCCCACTTGGGAGCACTGTTCACCCTGGCTCATGCCACCCATTCCTGCCCATGTTACCCTGCTGCATGTATAGGCACTGGTGACTGTTCAAATACAAAGCTGTTTCCCCCCAAAAGGCCTTGAAAATTTGATCTTATTTGTGAGTTACTATGTTGACCGAAGACTCTAAGTTCACTAAATAAAAACAGCTTGAATGGATAATAAAAATGTGTACACACATTTGCAATATACTTGTTACCCGAATGAAAGAGCCAAAGAGGAAAAAGAGAGACAGATGACTTCCACATGCAGAGCTGGGCCCTGGGAGATGGAGGTGCCAGGCTCAGGAAGGAGGAAGCTGAAATGGGGAGTAGCCGAGTGGTCCAGTGCTCCTTCAGTCTGGGGCCTGCGGGCTTTGCACTGTTTGTGGCAAGTCTGGCAGCTGGGAAGTGAGGCCGTGGGTCTGGACTTCAGCAGAGAGGTTGGACCAGGCCAGCAGGCAAACCCAGGTTTTTAGTGAGAGGTTGTTGGGGGAATAGATGAAGACAGCTTCCAGTGGGTAAAACCACACCAAGGCAACGGGAGCACATGCAGTTAAGGGGACCAGAAAGGTGCACAACCTCACACGACCAAAAACTATTGGGAATTAAGTGGTACCTCTCTCCAAAGCCACCTCACCTCTGACCTTTCTGTGGAGAGGTTGTCCAGGCCAGCCCTCCTGGATGGTCTTCCCTCAGTACTAGGCTCACTGTGGGGCGCTCCTGCATGGCAATCTCCTTGCCAGATTGAGTTTCTGGAACCTGGGCTGTGTCTTGAAACCCAGACCAGCTCTGGCCGGGCAGTTATTTGGGGAAGCCCCACGGCTTTCCCGGTCCCCAGCGTCATCCCATTCTCCCGGAAACTCTCGCTCTGTGCCGCTCAGGAAATGAGGGATGCTGATGGCACTCGGGGTAGGAGATCTCGGTGCTGTCGGACCACGCACGTACCTGGGCTTCAAGCTCTGCGAGTCCAGGAGCTACAGGCGAGAGGCGCAGGCCTGGCGACCGCAGGGGGCGGCAGAGTCACGCGGGGCGGCGGTGAGCGGGAGCTCGGGGACGCTGGGAGAGCGGATGGCCGCCGGCCCGCGCATTGCTCGACTTTTCCTGTTGGGTTCGCCGTCGGGGAGGGAGGACTCAGAACGCAGGCTGGGGGAGGGGTGGGGGCAGCGTGATTTTGAGCGGGAGGGACCCGATTCTCCGGCGGCTTCGAGGCCGAGGGGTGAGAGCGGGATGGGGGTGGGGGGTCTTGGAGTGAGACTGCCTGCGAGTTTTCGCCACCAGAGCACTCCCTCGGCAACTGCGGCCCCTCAGCGGGTCTGCGTCCTCCCCAACCCCCTGCAAAGAGCCGGGGCGCGCAGGGGCTCGCCTGGACTCGCGCACACCAGCCTCGGCGCGCAGTCCACACCTCCGGACCAAGAGCCACCCCCGCCCCCGCCCCCAACGCGCCGTGGGGCTCGCCCTGCCTCCTCCCGGGAAACCGGCCGCGGAGCCCCTCGCCGCGCGACCCCGCCGCTTGGCCCCTGCCGCCTGGCCCCGGGCCTCGCCGCGTACCTGAGCTCCAGCCCGAGACGCGCTCACGGGCGCCCGCGGCCGCGCGGTGACATCAGATCCCCGGGCTCCGACTCCGGACCCCACCTCCAGGCTCCGGCTGCCGCGGGGGAGGCGCCACGTCCGGCCACCGGGGGCGGGAGCGCGGAGCGGCGGCGCTGCTCCGGGGGCCGCCCGCCCCTTGGTGGTGTCCGCTCGCCGGTCTAGCCCCGGGCCCAGAGAGTGGACACTCGTTTCCCGCCGGGCAGAGACCTCTCGCTCCGGGCGCGAGAAGCCGGAGGATAGGGGCAGGGAGGGAGACTACGGCGCTCGCCCACCCGCCAGCCTCCTCAGCGCGCATAGTGCGCGGGCCCGGGGGGCAGGCCCCTCGGTGGGGAGGCCCAGGATGGGCCCCAAGGCCCAAGACGGCCACCCCTTTCTTTTAAAGCTTGGCTAAGAAAACAAGCTCGCCCGGAGCTCATGCCGCTGTTCCTGTCCCTCTGAGTACGGTGCAGTTCGGATAGTAACAGACCTCTTGACCAACTTTCCAGAACCCCCATTTCCCAAACTCTTCCAGTTCTTAGACTCCCACCGTGAGCTCTTTTGTCCCATTTTTGCCCCCCTTTCTTTCCATTTCTCCCACTACCCCGCATGGGCTAGGTCCTCCTGGCCAGCTACCTGGACCAGACCGGGTACTGCTGACTTGAGTGGTCAGCAGTGGGAGCACCGCTCTCAGTGGCTCCCTGGGGTGCTGGGCACATGCAGATCCCCTATGGCCTGGATAGGGTTCACAGGCTGGCGTCTGGCTATCAAGGTCCTCCCCTTTGGGGATCTCTGTCTTCAAAGAATGCTCTGCATTCATTTGCCACTGTGCTCCACCCCCCTGCTGTGTCCTCAGCCTCTCCGTCCCCCACTTTGCACACCTCTGTCCTGTGAAGACTGGTTCTGCCAAGAAATGCTCCATCCCTGGAAGGGGCTGGGAGCTTTTTGCTGAGCCGCTTCAGCTCTGGAGTCTTTCTGCTATTGGTGTGGGCTGCCCTCACTTCCATGGAATCAGCATGCCTGGGGGCAGGGAGGGCATCCCTAGCTGATAAGGTTTGTTGGTGGGAATAAGTGGGACCCAGAACTCATACCAGAGGTCAAGGCTATGGATTTCTGGAGGCACTGGGAGCCTGGGGCACTCTGTCTTCTTGGGTCTTCTAGGTGGAGGCAGCAGGTACCTGAGCCTGCATTCTGATTGGTGCCCTTCTAGCCCTGTTGCTTCTTCAAACACCTTCCTGAGCCAGCCATCAGCTTCAGCTGGAGCTGGAGTGCTGGGCTCTAAGACAGTGGTTCAGAAGCTCTTGGCTTTGAAAGACCTTTGAAGACCCGGATCCATCTGGTTGGTCTCAGAGCAATTTCACAATAGAGGGAACACAACCAAAAGCAAACAAAAGGCAATTCAAAATTGCTCAAGTTTTTAATTTATATTTAAAAAATGTACGTCTTGACAACCATGAAGTGGACACAATGTCCACCAAAATTCTTATTAACCCACTCCACCTTCCTGCCCCCTTAACTTCTCTTGCAAATGCTGCAGAAACTCCCTGTCTCCCTCCCAGAAAACAGAAATCCTGCCCACATACTTCTCTCCTGGTCTCTTCTGAGGAAGAGGAAAGCAGCCCCTGATGTCTGGAAGTTGGCCTTGTACTGTCAGCTAGACCTTGGAGTTACTAAGAGCTGATCTGACACACATAACCAAGGATTTGCTGTTGTCCTGTTGCATCTGAACAATTTCACAGGACATTAACATCAGCGAAGACCAGCTGTGACCAGGCTGGATCAAGACAAAAGCAAGACCACAAGACCACTCTTGTGAACACACACAAACAATGAACATTGTCCATGTCACAAAATGAGCAATCATCTTTCTGTCCTGTTTAATAGTAAATGCTGTTTCTTTACCAACTGCAGCGTTTAGCTTCGCTAAAATCATTCCTCTTTCTAGATAAGATTTATTAATACACTGAGTCGTAGACTTGTTCTTGCTTCCTGACAGCATCCAACACCGGGAAAAGTCCTTCTCCTTTAATTCTCTCCAAAACCACTAACATAAGCCCAAATCCTGTAACTCCTATCTAACGCCCTCTTACCGAGATGCCCCTGGTTTCCCATGCTGTGCGTTCACCTGCATTGCAACAAGCAATAAACCCAATTTGGTGGTCTTTGCCTAGAGGGCATTGGCATCTCATAGCTCTTTATTACAAAGCCCCATTCTGTAAGTAAGGCCAAAAAGGAACACACAGTAAGGCCAAAAAGGAACACCCACGGAGCCATAGATAGGGGAGTCAAACCAATATATTCTCGCTGGCGGCTGGGGAGAGGATGGGGAAGAAACTGCTACGAAGCTGGAGTCTCCTTTAGTGGCCGTGGAGAGGATAGAGGCATGCACATATTTACCATATTTTTCTACTGCATAAAAGGACAGATACCTGTGCTCCCCAGTATCTCAGTACTTTCCCAAGCCTGGGAGAGTTCTTTTAAAGAGCCCTGTAGGTGACAGTGCTTAGCCAGGGTGAGAGCCACAGACCTCCATGTTGCCATCCAGGCCCTATCTAATGGGTGGGAAGGTGGTTGGTCTCCATTGCATGTGGTTTGCCCCTTGTAACCTGCGCTTGATGACACCAGACCAAAACACCTGCCCACCTCACAAGTCTCTGGTTTCTGGCTTTGGTGCCCATTCTCTCTCTGTTGGATTTAGATGACACGATGTGACAATGGCTTGAATACCAAAGACCACATCTTTGCTGCCAGGCACTGTGCTAAATGCTCTACTTACCTTTCTAAGCCTGCTATTCCTGAGACTTAGATTAAATACCTTGTCAAGGTCAAGTAGCTCATAATCAGTAGAGGCAAAATTTAACCCCACGATGGCTAGTTCCAAAGGCTGTTTTCACATGACCAGTGAAAAGAATTGCAAGATGTGGGTGTCACGCAGCCTTTGTCGGTGATCAGGATTTGTACTGCAGACTGAGCAGGGCAAGAAAGTGAGTGGGCAAGAGGAGAAGTACGCAATACCCCAATCAGGAACCTCTGTGTGTCCTCAACAGGCTGACATATGCCTGGGCTGTGTCATATATGATCTCCAGGGGTTTGTTGTAAAGGGTTTGTAAAAACATTTCATTCCATAGGTACCCTTTCAAGGTGTTCTGCACCTTGAGTTTGTTTTTGAAGTTGAAATTCAAGGTTTTTTTTACATTATTTAAGTTATTTGAAGCTAGTCAAGTTTTTAAAGCTCATTTAATATCAGCACATAGAGCTGTATCAGTCTTTACAACAGGTGCTTAGTCATACATTGCATGGGTATAAACAAATTGGTTTATTTAACCCAATCCCCTATTGAGGGACACGTAGGTTAATCCGGTCTTTTGCTATTACTAATCCTGTAATGAATATCCTTGGCACATGTTTGCTCACATTTGTAAGTCTACTTGTAGGATAAATTCCTAAAAGATGAATTGAAAGTGGATTTTTCAGTGTCATCCACCCCAGCTGACACCATATCGATCAGAGAAGAACCACCCAACCTAGCCTTTCCTCAAAAAAGTTCTGGCCCTCAAAATCATGAGCAAAATAATTATAAACATGCAAGCCACTAAATTTTGAAGTAGTTTGTTATATAGTAATAGATAACTGGAGCAGGGGATGTACATTTTTAATTTTGGTTGACACCATTAAATTTCTTACAAATAGGTCACATAATTTATTCCCATCAATATATGAGCACACCCATTTTCCTATGTCCTCACTAACACAGCACATTATAAAACTTTTGATCTCTGAAATTTGAAAGGTGAAAATTATGCCTCACTGTTTTAAGTTACATTTGTTTAAATAATGAAATTGCACATCATTTTGTACACTTTAAAGCCATCTGTATTAACATCTGTGATCTGTCCATTTCCTCTGCCCATTTTTCTATTGGATTATTAGTCTTTTCCTTATTGGTTTGTAAGATCTCTTTATATATTAAGCCAATTAATATTTTTTCCCTGTGTGGCAAATATTTCCCCAATTTATGTTTTTTGACTTTGTTTGTGGTAGCAGTGACTCGATAACCCAAGGTTGAAGCACATGTATCTTTCTTTTAGACAGCAGCTGCTTAGCTGTCTTAATTATTCAGAGACGGTCATGTATTGGTTAAAGTACATTAGAGGCCAGAAATCTTTCAACCAAATTGTGTCTATTTTTGGAAATACAACAAAGCATGAATCATTGCTTATACACAAGTGTCTATTTAATTTGTAAATGTTCCCTTGGGGCAAGTTTATTTGCTTTTAAATTATACACTGAATTTACCACACTCATCCAAAGACAGGGCTTTATGGGAAGGCAGCCGCAAGAAGATAATGCAGGGAGGAGGGAACATGTTCTTTCCTGTGGGGGCTTCTGACGAGCAGGGCCTCTGGGTGAGCCTGGGTAAGGACTGCTTGTCTCAGGGATTGAACCAAAGTTCCCTTTTAGATTACCAGTTCTTGGAAAGGAATGCTGGGTTGTCACATTTCTACTGAGTACACATATGTCACCTTTTCCCTACAGACACTGGGTAACTTCCCAGCCTCTGTTTGATTTGCTAATAATAACTCAGCTTTTCTCCTCTAGCCGGGCCCCAAGCCCTAGGCCTTGGGACTACTCCATCCTCCTGGTCTGCCCTCATTCAGATATTACCCACACATCTTTGGACAAGGGAGGATAAACGACATAGATGCATACAGGTTCTCTCCTGCCTACTCCAGGGGACTCAGGACAGATGAGGTCAGGTGAGCTTTACTACTTTGCTAGGCTAGTCTCCTGGGGCCCACATGAAAAGTATCCGCTATGCTTCATTTTGTTCTCAAGCATAGAAATTGACTCATGTTCTGAAGTAGACCTCCAACATGGCCCAGAGAGGGCCACAGCTGGCTCAAGTGCAGGAATCATCAAACTACCCTTCTTGTTCAGGCCCTTACAAAGGGGGAGACAGTCTGTAAAAAGCCCCGCTCGTAAAAGTACCCTTCTGTTTGCGTTAAACCTCCCAGGTCTCTGGTCAGCATTTTCAACGAGTACAATTCAATTCTAGAGCACTGGGCCCAGGGCTGCACACGGAAGCTGTGTGCGGGACTTGGGCAGGGTTGGCTGACAGCACGCTACGTGCATGTGGGCTGAACTTTGGCTGTTGGCTTTGGAAACGGAGAACGCATGTCCTTAACATTCACTTAGAAAATCTTGGTGATTGTTAACTGACATATCTGGTCAGGTACTCACATGGAGGAGACTTCGTTCTACAACTTGTGGGTATACGTGTCTGGCATCCATCATGGTCTGTGTGGTTTTAGGACCCTGCCAGAGGTGAACGTGACCGCACACACGGACACAAAGTCTGGTTGACAGCTCTGTGTACTTCAGAGACAGCATCAAGAGAAGTTAAAACAAAAAAAGTAGAAAATTACTTTTGACTTCTTCAGCAAATCACATAACAAGATGAGTTGGGGGTGTGTCTATTAATTGCGTGTCACCGAAGGAATTCTGGGGTAAACAGTAACTAGCAGCAATTGCCTGGAAGGGGCAGAGATGCATTTCCACAGGCTCATTGGCCAATGTCTGATTCCTCACCATGGAACGGTGTATCCTGAGTAGAGGGAAGCCAGCATCGGGAGACAGAGAGTGTGAATCTAATGCCTGGCAGGCTAAGAGTGAGTGCTGGGAACTGGAAGGCCCTGGACATAGCCCAGCCTTCCTGAAGCCCCATCTCCTCATCAGGAAGGCAGGGGTACTACTGCGTATTCGCCAGATAAAGACGCATTGAGATTTCATGCCATCTATTCAGCGCCGGGCTTACAGTAGGCCATCAGTAAGTGGCATCAGTTATTATTATTCCTTACTTCAGCTTCTCCCGTGAGGAACGCAATCTTAACTGAGTCCCAGGCCCAATTTTATCTTGAAGGATTGTCTCATATGCCAGGGGTCTCCCAGGCGTGTTGCTTATGCTGTTGGTAGCTCCTCTCCTAAACTTAGCTCACTACGGCCCCAAACAGGACTGCAGTGGACATCTGAACCCTTCCTTCTCGGGGGGACTCCCAAACTGCGTAGGGCTTGGGGAGTCAGAGCCCTCCTCTCACTTTGAAAGCCAGCTGAGCCACAGTGCAGGCCTGGGACCTGGGCTTGATGCCCCTGGCAGGGCCTGCAACGCTCATGGGAATGACACAGAGATGCAGGGACAGGTGAGCATCTGTCAAGTCCAGAAGTGTGTGACAATGGTGGTCCAACCTGTCTCCTGCTCTTGCTGCTCAGCCTCCTTTGGCTCCTGCCTATTTTCATAGGCTGGTCCTCCTGCCTTCTAGTCAGTTCTGTGAACCACCAGCCCTCCTTCCAGTATATTCCCTTTTTTTGAGTGAGTCAGGCACAGCTGGTGGCTGTTGCTTGAAATGAATAAGTTTCATATGGAGAGCCAAGACACCTATTACTATTGGGACACCAGTGTTAGGCAGGAGGACAATCTAGCCAGATTTGGGTGTTCAGAGCTATTCCTTCCTGGGAAGAAGCAACTACCAGGCAACAGGATAAGGGAGCTCTCCCACAGCTGCCCGGGGCTGAGGGAATGCAGTCCCTGCCCTTTGATGTGGCTGTATACCCCTTAACAAGTCTCACACAGTCTCAAAACTAGTGACTCAGGAAACAGGATAAAGCAATACAGGACAAACACAAGGCAGGCGAGTTCCTGGTCAGAGTCATAAACATTTGCTATAAAAACAAAAGCAAAATCTCCCTTCACAAACACAAAATCCAAGGCAAGAAAATTTGGAGACTGGTGGCTTTTGCCTATTCTTGCATAAAGAGGGTTTCCCTGATTCTACCTGATTTTTCACACCAGCATGGGCCCAAAGACTAAGCTGATGTCAGGCCAAGACCCAGAAGCACAGGCTCCCATCCCATAGCTGCCTCCCCCCCCCCATAGATGGTTGGGCATATGCTGAAGTTTCCTCTTTTCTCCCCTTTCCCATTAGCAAATGCCCCTGGTAAAGGACCCATCATGATGCTGAGTTATGCAATCCCTGAGCCAAGTATCACCTCCTCAGTGAAGCCTTCCTTGATATCCCTAGGCAGAGTTCATTGTTCCCTGTTCTACCTACTACTACACTATAAATTGTCATTTACTTGTCTGTATGCCCCACTGAACATATTGTGAGCTCTTGGAGGAAAGGAC
The DNA here is from genome assembly GCF_964194185.1 of Rhinolophus hipposideros. Lineage (NCBI taxonomy): Eukaryota > Metazoa > Chordata > Mammalia > Chiroptera > Rhinolophidae > Rhinolophus > Rhinolophus hipposideros. Next base: position 9,953,910 of record NC_138069.1, read on the forward strand.
CAGGCCTCGCAGTCCCAGGCTTAGAACTAATATCGAAGCTTGTTGAATGGGTGCCTTTGGCAGACCTGATCTCAGGGGAACAGCTGTGTCATTCCTTCGTTCTGTGAGTTCACAGCTGGTAGAAACATCCCAAGGATGGCCTCTTGGACCCTTGGTCTCTTGGACCCAGTGATTAGCACGCATGCTCATGCACACATGACCGGGAAGGTACGAGGGAGAGTCCATACAAACAGCATTCTAGGCACCAAGTGGCCCTCCTATGGAAGTGATTGCGTAAAAGGAATTATTTAACCAGCAAGCAATTATCAAGTGTCCATGTCCCAGTTGGCCCAAAGCTTAAGGTGAGAAACAGAACACATCCCAGAGACCAAGAGCCAGAAGGGAAATCAGCAGCATCCTTCCTTCCTGCTCTTGCTGGCAAGCCCTCTCTACCCTGGCATCAGCCACCCCTGGAAGCCCTGGTGGCTGACTTGTCAGCAGCCTTCGCTGGGGGAAGCAAGCTTTAAAGCAACATTAGATCCTGGACTGGTCATTTCCTTCAGGTCTCTACAATTCTGGTTTCACTTTCTCCTTTGAGTGGTTGTAACAAAAGGATGTAACTTACCATGCTAGAAGGTGCTACTTTCTTTTCAGAGTAGATTGCTTTGGTCACTCACTCGGGCACAGCAAAGAGAGGTCTGCAGAGCTGCTGCCATGGATGAAGCAAGGATTTCCAAGAGAGTTCATTTGGCTTTCTAAATTTTCTGCATTGGTTCTTAGGATTAGGTTGATCATGCTTGTTAGTGATGGCAATAGGTCCTAGTTCACAGGTAGTCTGTGAACATGGGTTCTTTCCAAAACCTTTATAAGGACCTGAAAAGAATTAAAAATAACGTCAAACTGCAAACTGGTCTTTCTAGAGCAGTGAGTGCTTTATCTAAATTAGATTCACCTTAAAACACTTAACAGTTTACAGATCAACAATGCAAAGATAAACGATCCAAGTTTTTTAAATGGGCAAAGTATCTGAATAGACCTTTCTCCCAAGAAGATACAAAACTAGTCAATTAAGCACATGAAAAGATGTTCCACATCAAATGCAAGTCAAACCCACAATGAGCTACCACTTCATACCTACTAGAATGTCTGTAATTAAAAGACAGACATTAAGTGTTGGCAAGGATGTGGAGAAATCAAAATCTTCACGCACCACTGGAGGGGAATGTAAATTGTGCAGCTGCTGTGGAAACAGTTTGTCAGTTCATCAAACAATTAAAAATTTAACCATATGACCTAGTGATTCTACTCTTAGGTAACAGGTTGGTGCAAAAGTAATTGCGGTTTAAAAGGTTAAAAATAATTGCAAAACCTCAATTACGTTTGCACCCACCTAATACATAACCAAGAGAACTGAAAACATATGTTCATACGAAACCTGTATGTGAATGTTTATAGCAGCTTTATTCATAACAGCCCAAAAGTGGAAACAACCCAAATGGCCACAAACAGATGAATGGATAAATAAAATGTCATATTTCCCTGCTATGGAATATTATTCAGTCATAAAAACTACTGGGGACAGCCCGGTGGCTCAGGCAGTTGGAGCTCCATGCTCCTAACTCCGAAGGCTGCTGGTTCGATTCCCACATGGACCAGTGGGCTCTCAACCACAAGGTTGCCAGTTCTACTCCAGCAAGGGATGGTGGGCTGCGCCCGCTGCAACTAGCAATGGCAACTGGACCTGGAGCTGAGCTGCGCCCTCCACAACTAAGACTGAAAGGACAACAACTTGACTTGGAAAAAGTCCTGGAAATACATACTGTTCCCCAATAAAGTCTTGTTCCCTTTCCCCAATAAAATCTTTAAAAAAAAAAAAAAAGAATGAAGTACTGATACAGGCTACTATAACATGGATGAACCTTGAAAACATTATGATAAGTGGAAGAAACCACACAAAAATACCACATATTATATGATTCTATTTATATGAAATGTCCAGAATAGGCAAATCCATAGAGCTAGAAAGCAAGTTGGTGGTTGTCAGGGGATGGGCAGAGGAGGATCAGGAGTGAATAACTGGTATGAAGTTTCTTTTGGGATGATGGAACTGTTCCAGAATTAGAACAACCTTGTGATTATGCTAAACATCACTAAATTGTACACTTTAAAATGGTGCATTTTATGGTGTGGATTTCTCTCTCTGTATGTGTGTGTATGGATATACACACATAAACACACACAGTTAACAATTGTCGCTGACATTGGCCCGTTCTCGGTCAAGATCTTCACATACAAAGCGAGATGGCCTGGTCCAAGGCTCTAAACAACCCTGACAGTTTCAGTGTGTGTTTCTAAATGGAGAAGGAAAGCTCACGTATTCTCATACTAATTTAACTACTTGTTCCGAGCACCATCTGTCCAGAGACCAAAACAGCACCTTGCAAGCCATGTGATCTCAGGTTTATCTATGGCCACTTGTTCTGATATTCATATGCATGCAGGTCACACAACTTTTGAACAATTACTATTGAGGGGAATTTAAATCTCTTAATTATTTTAGCAATACGAGTCTTTAGCAGTAACACAAAAGGAGTCCATTCAAAAGTATATAGCTTAGTGCTACCTGTTAGCTAATTTTGATCTGACTTGATGAAATCAGAATGAGAATACTTAAATTACTCTCAGGACCTTTCGAGTCAAGGCCTACCCCAATCCTGACACCACACATGTCTGCACATGGTAGTAGCTTCGTGTGTAGTCTTGTGAAAGAAGAAGAACTTTGGCAGAAGTAGCTCCAGGGTCATCCTAGCGGGCAGAGTCCTATGTTCTATCAGTTTCTTTGACTTGGACAAGGCTGGTGATCAGACAGCCTCCAAGAACTGCACTCCAAAGGCAGCTGCAGGAAATCACAGGGTGTTTCACATATATCCCCATCTGTGTCTCGCTCTTCAAATTGTGACTGTTTTCACCAGGGAGAACTGTGATTCACCATGCTTGGGCAGCTTAATACTGTGAAAAAAGTACATCCGAGAATCACTATTCAAAGGAGAAAGCTCTTGCATAGGAGAAGGGAAAAGTATCAGATTAAGTAATACATATATAACGTGTATACTTTAGAAGTGTTATGAGCGCCACCATGGGGTGGGGGGCAATATCAGGGTGGAGTTTAGAGTGAAATCATACGAGGAAGACTGTTGTGCTGTCCAATGGAAATATAAGCCATGTATGTAGTTGTAAATTATCTAACAGCCACGTTAAAAAAGTAAAAAGAAGCAGGTAAAATAGATTTTTAATATATATTAAATATATATATATATTTAATAGATCTGATATATCAGAATAGATCCAATATATCAGAATATTATCACCTCAACATGTAATCAATTTAAGTAAAGGAGATAGTTTACATTTCTTTGTTTTCATACGAAGTCTTTGAGATCTGGTGTGTATTTTGCATTCACAGCTCATCTCGGTTTTGATTAGCCACATTTTAAATGCTCAGTAGCCACATGTAGCTAGCTCGTGACTGCTATATTGGACCACACAGCTTCAGAACATCGTACTTATGGTAATAATAAAAGCCACAATTAGTGAGGCTCTGTTTGCTAGACACTGTTTTAAGCTCTTTGCATATATTAACCCATTTAATCCTCACAACAAACCTATGATATAGGTACTATTATTATCCCCATTTTACAAAACTTCAGATTACGTATTGGCAAGTCGTTTGGCCCTGTTAGTTTATACTACTACCTAATGAGGTACTTTTTAATGTTAAATATGGTTTGCAGTCCAAATATTGGATGTACGCCTGCCTTACAAATACTTCTACTTTTCTTACCTCAAACTGACTGGACAAGGATGCGAGGGAGAAATGAAAGGAAGCCATCAAATAGAGAATATGTAGAAAGTTCTTTGTGGGTCACAAAGGGATTACAATTTGCTATAGACTTTTCTTATCCATCTTCTCTAAGCAGAGATCTGAACAAAGACTACGTAGTGCTTATAGAAGTACCTCCTTTTGACTCGCAGAACTGAACACACGACTTTATCTCTACACCCTCCCACCAACATTAGAACAATATACCCAAAGGGGCAAAAAAACAGTGAGCAGAGCACAGCAGATGACTGTAAAGAAGTTTTGGAAGCTGGAAATTGGCTGGAAGAGTGAGCAGAGCTAATTACAAAAGCAAACCTAAACGTGATGGGGGAGGGGTGGTCAATGAGAAGCTAGCTGAGTCATACCACAGAGTCCTGGGAAAGCTCAGGAAATGAAGATGCCATGTACTGTGGAAGGCAGCGACTGTCACCATTGGCTGAGTCCACAGTGGACCCCAATATATACTCTCTGTTCCCAAGCAGCTAGGTGACCCCCCCCAACCCAGCAGGAGACTGGGGGTTGATTCTGTGGAAGAGTTGAATCAAAAAGACTCCAGACAAGTGAAGTCCAGATGTGGTGAAGGTTGGGGGAAGAGGTGCAGAACTGGGATAAGAAGGGATTAGGCTCATAGCCCCCGCACTGCTAGGCTCGAAGACCACCAGCAGCCAAGTGTATGTCTTTGCCCCATTTTCCTCCCACCAGGAGACTGAATAAGCTTCTGTGGGGAAACTGATAGAAGCCTCAAACTGAAACGCTGGTTAATCAACACGTCTCACCCTGCCAGGCACAGCTTCCAATGGCTTTCTAGAGCCCTCCACTTATAGATGGACAACAAAATACATTTGAGAGAAGCTTCCAACATGAAAGGCAAAGACCAACCAAAGAGAAACAAAGCAAAACTCATGAGAAATAATGCAAGAAGAAAAACAGAACAAAGAAAAATTATGATCGATAAGCACCTCATGTGGTTGGAATAGGAAGCCAAGGAATGGGATGTGTCTTATTCCTTCCTTTCATGGTAAGAACGTAAGTTTCTTCTGTCACTAGAAGGTTGCCATCCTACAACCTCAGAGAGATAGGCCAAATAACAAAGAGAAGAACCACAAAAATCAATTCCAAGTTTACGTCTCTGCACCCCCCCCCCTCCACTGTCGTAGCCCATGCCAGCTTCATCTCTCCTGGACCATGACAATAGACCCTGAAAACCAAAGTTCTCCCTGCTTCAGGCTAGTCTGTGCCACACAACTCTACATAGAACACTTAGAGTGATCTTTCAAAATAGAATTCAACCATTTTAGGCCCCTGATTAAATATTCCCAATGGCTTCCTATTGATCTTGGCATAAAAATCCAATCCCCTTGCACTGGCCAGCAATGTCTTGTACCATCTGGTCTGTCTGCTTCTTCAACCTCATCTCCTCCCACCCCACGTGCCATTCTACTCCTTCTGGCTCCTTCCCACTTGCCAGTCACAGTCCAGCTCTTTCTGTTCTCAGAACACAAATTTGTTCTAATCCAGTTTGTTCTGCCTAGAGGTTCCTGTGTATGACTGCTAATGTGGTTTAATTGTTTGTCTCTCCCCACTATAATATGAGCTCCATGAGAGCAAGTGCCGTGTCTTTCTTCTTTACTGCTCTTACATCAGCATCTAGAAGAGTACCTGACGTGTAGTTTTGTGCCCAATATTTATTGAATAAAATTATAGTTTGAAGGGCTCTAAGATCACCAGCAGCTAAGCATACGAGGTGTGATCGAACAATTCGGTGAATGTTTAAATTTTAAAAAATCTATTACAATAAAAGACACATTGCTATTAATCTCCCTCAAAAGACTCCCCCTCACTTCAAACACACTTATCTCATCATTCTTGCTACTTTCTGAAGCCGTTCTCTTTCATGAGTGTCTTTAGTTGTGCTGTCATGGCTGCCTTGATGTCCTGAATCATTTTGACTTTGGGCAAGAGCCAGAAGTCACATGGTGAAGAAGGTGGATGAGGACACACCATACTGTTTTATTTGACAGAAATTGTCATCTACCAGAAGCGATGTGTGACACGGCGCATTGTCATGATGGAGGATGATTTACAGCACACTTTAAAACACACCTTCTCTCAACTGTAGCTCACACCTGACTGACCGCACCGAACAAGTTGAAACTTGTCACACACGGTTATGAAAGTCCAACATGCAGCTTCTGTATTGAAGACCCCTGCCTTTCCATTGGATGGCCTTGGCAGCAGCATTCAGCGTATTTTTGGATCACAACGGAAAGGCTCCATGTCACACACTGCTTCTGGTATGGTAATTTCCGTCCAATAAAAGCATCATGATGTGTTCTCATCCACCTTATTCAACGGATCTGGCACCGTGCGACTTCTGGCTCTTCCCCAAAGTCAAAATGACTATGAAAGGTAAACATTTTGAATCTATTCAGGACATCGAAGCAGCCATGACAGCACAACTAAAGACACTCATGAAAGAAAACTTCAAGAACTGCTCCAGAAAGTGGCAAGAATGATGGGATAAGTGTGTTCAGAGCAAGGGGGAGTGTTTTGAGGGAGATTAATGGCAATGTGTCTTTAACTGTGATAAATTATTTTTTTATTTAAACATTCACCATATTGTTTGATCACACCTCATAGATCTTTGCCCCATCTTTGAGCCCACGTTTCAAGGACAGGAGTGGTAGATGATGAGAAATTTTTGAACCATTAATTCCATCAGGAGACATCAAAACTTTGTCGTTAGGATCAACATTTCCCTTGACCCAAGTGGGTTTCAATGTGAAAAATTCTCATCTGTTGCATCAATGTCGATATCCTAGTGTGACAGTATGCTGTACTTTTGCAAGATGTTATCATTGAGGGGACTAGATAAAGGATAGCCGAGATCTATTATTTCTTACAATTTCATGTGAATCCACACTTAGCTTAGAACAAGTTTAACAAGTCTAATCTAAAGGTCAGATCATTTAGAATTCATACAGCCTGGTTATGCAGTACAACCCCAAAATGTATTCCTCCACCGAGTGTTCTGTGGTGACGAATGGTGGAACTTGGGTAATAAAAATAAGTTTCCACTTCTGGTAGGTGATGTATCTTTCCTGGAGCTGAGAACATTGGACTGTTCTAACCACACACATCCCTGGTTCATAGTCAGTGTTCAATAAATATTTATTCGATGAACTATTTCTGAGAAAGTCATAATGACATCCAGGCACAGGCTGTGAACTCAGCACACTGCCTGTCGGAGCATTTCACCATGGAAAGAACCCAGCACCGAAGACAGGTCTGTAAATGACTCTATAAACCATTCACAAAGCATTTAAGATGCCCAAAGTATACAGCTGACCCTTATCTATGTATATCTAATTACTCAATTCTCTCATACAAGTTGCATTACATAGTAGGTAGGACAAAGAAACACTGTCAGGCCATCTGTAAAATCCTGTTCTTCAAATGCATACTGAAACAGTCCTGGTCTTATTAACAAATCAAGACCCTTTCCAAAAACTGACCAGTAAATCTGTGGTTTGGGAAGGACAACTGCATGAGGAAGAAATTAACTGCAAGAAGAGAACCTACCTGACTTGTCAATTCCGGTAAAGGATGAAGTGTGGATCCCCTGGTTCTGTTTATCTTTCCTTCTATTTAGACAACAGTTAATGGATAAAACAGCATACTTTTTTATTGTATCAATCCATTCAGTCAATCTATATACTTACGGAATGTTTTTGGGACTGACATCCTGTAAAAGAATATTTTAAATGTTTTCACTTCTCTTTATTTGTCATTTTATACGTTGCAATCCCTCCAAAGTTACAAATTAAAACTGACCACTTAAAGTTTTGATATAGACCAAGTTCTCCCATCTGAGCATTTTTCTTTTATCACCTATATAGCCATGCATACTTCCTCCTTTACCCCATGAAAGAGCAACTTTATTTTTCCCACAGACTGTCTAAACTGAGCTCTAAACCAAGTCCCAGTGGCTGCTGCCCTTGGAGCTGATTAGTAAAACACAAAGTATTCATCGTAACACAGGAGTTGATTTAAACAGATAAAGAGCAGGAAATTCAGAGCTGAAGGTAAAACCGGCTCCTGACATGGCCCATTGTTACCTAGCATACTAGGGCACTCATCACATTAAGTGACCTCCTATCTCATCTGGACTAAATACCAAAGCTGAATGCATCTATTTAAGGCAGATGTGGCCTCATCCTTGAATTTCCAGATTTAAATCACTGTTGTCCTTTTCTCATTTATTTTCTAAAGTGGCAGCTTTTATAAGAGTAACCCAAGAAAAACAGGTTTTATATGGAGGAGGCAGTTGGGAGCCTAGTATGTCCTCAATTGTGTAGAAGAGAATCTTAGAAGTTTAAATTTAGTAGATATATCAGTCCTGAATATTAACACTATCTTATGAGTGAAACTAGATTTACAAATAAAGTCTTAAAAAAATATATAAGAAAAAAAAGCCAAGCTTATAGTTACTATAAGCTATCGTTACTCAGCTGCAACATCAAAACACTGTAAAAAATGTTTTTAAGTAAGTCAATTTTAGAACTTGCCTATAAGAATGAACTATTTTTCTGTTCCTAATTTTGTTATCGACATTGATACCTAACTTTCATCAGAACTACCCCTTCTTTTTCTTCTTTTTGAAACCTTTAAATTGCACACCACATTCCACATTCTGCCACAGAACTAGGCCATGAGAAAAATAAAAACAAAGAACAAAACAAATTCCTGTTTCAGAAAAAAAAAGTCAGTCAGTTTAGGGTAATATGAGGAGTCCTTTAAGCTGATATACATTTCATGTGGTCCATTTGAAAACAGCCATATTTAAGGGAAACTTACTTTCAAATAAATTTAATGGCACGTTGCCACCATTACTCAAGCCCTTTCCATTCCAGATATTTTTTACTCCTAAAGTTGACAGAAGTTGATACAAAACCCTTGAAACACCATTTATCTCTTAGACTTGCAGCCTTATTTACAAAAGAATAATGACTCCTTCAAGTTACACAATAAGATGGTAAAGTTATTTGGCAACTGGGCCTCCCTTTGTTTCGGTCATATTTTTCTGAAAATGTTTTCGAGAGGAAAAAGTCATGAGCAGAACAGAGCATTTATGTTAGTATGTGCAGGTTTATAATGTGTATGCAAGATAGCACCAGGAAACAATCCAAAACTGAAATTAACAATTTTATTCATAATAGCTTCAAAAGGAATAAAATTCTTAGAAATAAATTTAACAATTGATAAAGTGTAAAACTTACACCAAACAATTATAAAACATTGTTGAAAGAAATGAAAGCTCTAAATAAAGGGGAAAATATACCATATTCATGGATTGAAGACTTGGCATTGTTAAGGTGGCAATACCCCCCAAACTGATGTACAGATTCAACACAATCCATACCAAAATCCCAGCTGACTTCTTTAGACACTAAACAATAGAAAAGATCACGTATAGGAATGGAAGTAGTTCTTGCATCTAGGATTTACTTTTGGTTTGTAGACCAGGGTTTTAGAAATCTGAGACAGAAATCACTGCATCAGTCCTAACTCTGTGCCCCTAGGGCGCTCTCAAGGTAGATTTATTGGCAACCCACATATAAGCTCTCATATCCAAATAAGACTCACTCTGTAGAACCTAGTCACTGACAGTTGGTTTAGTGGGAACAGTCCTAAACCCACCTGAAAAAAATATATGTGGGGATGGAGTGATGGGAGCTGAGGGAAACTGGCAAAAACAAAAACAAAACAACAAAAGAAAAAAATGCTCCTTGATTTCCTTCCATAGGGTCAGAGATTTTAAATATATAAAGGAGAAAATACATTTTAAAAATCTTGAATATTGCCATTTTCTTGGGAAAAATCTGCAAGGCAATTTCCTTTAAGGAAATGGAACAAATGTTATATTGTTTGATGTGAATCAACCAATTTATACAAGCTATCTAATGAGCAGAGTTAATATATTTTGTACCGGTCACACTAATACAACAGATATGGATTTTGTTGCATACTCTGTAGTTCTAGTGAACTTCCCTTCTTCAGGATTTAGGTAAAGAAGTTAGCCTCTCTTTTACTCTGAAAAAGAGATCAAAAGTTGAGCCAAGACTAGTTCTTAGGCACACTTCCTCTGCCTCCCAAATGACCATATAAAAGCAATCTTTATTTAATAAACACACGCAGAAAACTTATGCCACTGCTAGAAATTTATTCTTTCATTAAATAAGACTATAACACTCTGAACTGTCTATTTAGAGCTGCAATTCCATCCAAGATAAAAGCTAATTAAGTGTTTTTTTTAACTTCAAAAACAAGACTTACGGGGGGTGGGGAATCGCTCAGGGAAAAAATTTTAAAGCTCTCCAAAATAATTACATTCATTGTACATGTGCAAATAAGAAAGGCAGAGGTTATCTCTTTACGCTGATAAATGCCACTGAATGTGCTAATGTACACAGGTTCCTCCTTATACAAGACACACTGCATTCTATTTAGATTTGACACATGAAGCTTTCTCCTAAAGGCACAGAGAGGCACATGACATTGACTTTGCCAAAGAGGCTCAAGGTTTTAGAGGACCATGTGTTAACGACAGGTGCATTTAGTGGCTATCATATCTTCATATTCTTTATAAGCGATTGAACCATCGGGCTCAATGGTCAACACACTCAAAGGGCTGTATTTGGCAGGCACGCACGATGGCCGTGGGACTGAGGAGTCCAGCTGCTTCTCGCAGATGACGTTCTGCACCACGGTGTGAACTGGAGAGCCGTACCGATGCCCGACAGCCCTGGGACAGTCCCCTTTACAGTAGCGAGGGTTATATCTATGCGGGGCCACGATCCAGTTGTCCCACTTCAGCTGACTAAAGCTAAGTCTAAAGTCATGGAGCTCACACTCATTTTGGGGAAAAAGAAACTGTTTGAAGTATTCACTCAGATTGAAAGAAGCTGGAACCCGAGGCTTCTTCAGTTCTGAGCTGACAGCTTCCTGACCTCTCCGGTGACGGGAAGACCTTACTCCCTTAGCAGCCTCTTCCGCCATGGCATGGGCAGACAGACCTCTCTCCTGGCCAGGAGCCTGTGAAGGTCTCCTTTTATAGTGGAGGGAATCCCACCTGTGATATGCCTGAGCACTTGTGTCGTTCAGATATAAAAGCAGTGAGGGGGGTACCAGAAGAGGCAGCTTCAATGGACTGTCCAGGGCTGAAGGACGCCGCAGCTGGTCTTTCATGCAGGTAACGTTTACAGACATGTGAATACTTCTCTTGTCAGAAGCCACTAGAGGCTGAAGGAGAGTGGTCACATCAACCTCAACCCTCGTGTACTTCTTTCTAAATTCAAACTGTGAGTTGAAGGTAAAGGAGCGTGGAGCTGGAGGGTGAGCCTTACGAGACGACTCTGGCTCCTTCATCACCAGGCTGTACACGCATTTGACAGCGGAGGGAAAAGAAACAGAGTTGTTGAAGGTGTACAGCAAGACGGACTTCAGTAAGTGTTCCACAGCAGTAACGCGATCCAGGTTAAACAGCAGGTCCACGGATGGAGCGGTTCCTGGGGAGAAAACAATCCACCAGTAGCGCTTGAATACTAATCGAGCATAATAGGAAGTCAAATCAAGGAATTAGTTCTTCGTGAGGTGCTTTCTCCCTTCTTTTTTCCCACTTCCTCAAGCCTCAAAACAAAAGCGGGGTGGGGAGGATCATTCGGGGTATACAGAAAATGCAGATCATTGGTACCATAATGAATTCCCAAGAACTACAGGTGGATATTTTGTCACCAGAAAGTTGGAACAGCTTTGGTAGTGAATTAAAACAGGGAATTACTACATTCTTAAGTTTCACAATCTTAATAATTTGCTCCAAAAATAGAGGAAGCTAAGGAAAGTAGTATTTTTCTCTTGGTGAGTCTCTAGAAGGAAAACTAATAAAAACACTAGGCTTGTTAAGATATTCTAAGCCCTAATGGATGGTGTCAATAAAGAAAGCTTAATTGTCTAAGTTAATTTGGAACACTTGAGATTGACAATAAATGGAGGGTCTAAAATCACTATAATAAAACAGGATACCAAGAAGGAGGAAGGGTTTTAAACAGCCACAACTGACCTGTCGGATTAGAACCGTGAACAAGTGAATAAAGATTTTTTTTTTTAATACACTGCTCCTTTCACACACAGTCACCAACGTACTGAGTCAAACTACTGACCAACACTTTGTTCTTGTAAGGAGCTACTATTACATATTGGGACCTAAGCTTTCCTCTCACAGAAAGTAGCAAACCAGGAGAAAACAACCTGTGTAAGCACACCAATAGCTATGAGATATTTTAGGCACATTTTCAGGCGAGCATTGGTAAAATGGGAAGAATACGCAGCTGGAAGTCAAAATACCTGATTCCTAGTCTTGAGTTTATGACCTTGGACAAGATACTAACCTTCTCCAGCAGCACTTTCCTCATCCTTTAGAGCCATTAAGTCTCTTCTAGCTCTAAAATTCTATCTTACCAGCCCATCTTAACCCATGAGGGCATTAGAAGAAACACTTAGACCAAGTAACAGATTTGCTTGAATTTGGATACTAAGTATCATGCAAAGTAAAAGGCAATTCAAGGAGCAAGGCCCAGCTTCTTTCTGAAATTGCAACGCAGCCAGGCCTCTCATCTTCCCTCAATCCATTAACCAATCTGCTCCTACATACCTGTCACCTGGTCCGCAGGAACCCGCTTGGGCTGGATAGAAGGGGTGAAGAGCCGAATGGTGTTGTAGAGGTGACTTCTGTTGGACTTAGGGATCCCCTCCCTGGTAGCATATGCCTTATAGAGCCTCTTCATGTAGCGCAAATCTCTGGAGTCTGGCTGCAGCCTCGGGGCCCCACCTTGACTATCATACAGAACCTTAAAGAGAGGTGGAAAGAGGCCAGCTCTGTCTTTCCCATCTAGAGGCTGCAGCAAGGACCAAGGTTCCGCCTCAGATTCCAACTCAGCACTAGCTGCCATCTGAGCTTCTCTCCTAGAAGCCTGAGAACCAAGGTTAGTAAGAAAACATAGCCAGGAAAAGCAACAAAACCCCAAAAAACGTTTGCTGGGAAGCCCCATGGCTTAGAAGAACTAGCAAGGAACAAACACACCAGTCTTCTTCCTAAAAGCCAGGAAGAGCCCAGGTTGATCTCTTAAATAAATTTTAGGTGTGTGGGTAGGCTAGGGTCACTTCCGTAATCAGACTTCAAGGATGCCTAGCTGAAGGTAATTTTTATCAGCTGATAACACCCTATGTATCCAATCTGCCCTCCTTAGATATGGATTTATTTGGTTGTCTTTCCTCTCCTTTTTCCTGGCACTGATTTAAAACCTCTTAAGTTGTCATTTGAAACCTCTTACTATGTAGCTGAAAGGCTGAGAAATTGAGGAATGATTTTAAAATAAAACCACCTTTTTAAAAAAAAAATAATTCTTTTAGAGAGAGAGTAGGATTCTTAAAATGTTCCTTAGGTGCTTAAAATGTTCCAAGGAGCATGGAAAAGCTAAATAATTATTCATGATGACATGCAGATCTGCTGTTACACAATTTATGGTATTGAGTTTACTCTTTCTCTCCCTTCGTCCATCACCACCTGTCCCCCTTTCAGGTGCTTAGAATAATTATTTACTGCATGTTGATTTGGAGGGCGAGAGAAAAAGTCACAATTGGTATTGAAATTCCAGAGAGCGTAGAACTGTTAGGTTGCCCAGTTCTCCCACGTGGCTTAGCACAGAGTATGTGCTTGTACTTGGAATGCAGTATCATTGCTTAAAGGAGGACATCACCTTTAACCTTGACTCATTTTTACGTACAACATGTTGAAGTCTTTCCTTTGTTTGGTCCGCACATTCACCTACACGTATTTAGTTGAAAGATTTAGAGGTGTTTGCAAGTGCTAGAAAACACATGCGAGTTTTACTTCTTTCTTTATTACCCGTTCAAATGGTGGTAGCATTTCCTAGGGTGTTTGGGTTCTTAACTGTCACAAGTATTGATGTTCTTATGCCTTGGAGCTGAGATCTGGTTGGCGATGACACTGGAGAAACACAAGAAAAAAGTGCACCATGAACAGCTGAAACGAGGCACCACGCAGTGCCTCCCCTAAGGAGAGACTGCACCGGAGGAAAGGCAACCCACGCTCGTGGTACGAGACACAGGACTTGGGGGGATAAGACGGAGGCAGGTTTGCAAGGCTCCGGTTGCTGCGAGCGGGTTATAAAACACAGCCCGACTGCTGAGCGAGCCCTTCGTGCCAGATCACGTATGGCCTGCAATTCCGTGAGCAACACATTCACAGACAGCACGGCACGCAGAACAGTCAGCGAGCTGCCCCGGAACGCAGCCTCCGGAAGCAGAAGGCTCTGCGGGGAAGCGCGGGGCGACGGCGGGCCCCGCCCCAGGCCGGGCCGTCGGGGCGCGGGGCCGGGGGAGGGGCCTCTTCCTTGCCCCTTGCCAACACGCACAGGCCTCTCCCAAGTGCTTGACGAGTATTTGGGGACTCTTGGGGCTGCAGCTGAGAAAACGTTTTTGCTCCATCCTGGGGGAGTCCACGCCCCGCCCGTGGGCGCTCAGGCGGCGGCGGCGCAGGGCAGCCCCGGCTCTGAGTCCCTGATTTGGGAACTGGGGTCGCTGAGGGGCCGAGAAACACCGCAGCCGGCTGTCGCGACTGCGCAGGAGCGTGTAACCGGCGCCGTCCACAGCCGGAGGCCTCGCAACGCGCCCGGCCAGCGCGGGCCTCGAGGTCGGCTGGCACCTTTCCCGTCACCTCTTTGTCCCCCTCTGCACCCAGCTACTTCCTGTGGCTCCACCGAGAGGCGGGGGAGCCGAGGAGAAGGGTGAGGGCCGGGGGGGACCCCTCAGTCCGAGTCCTCAGCGGGGACCCACGCCCCCCGGCCAGGCACCGCCCACACAGGGTCACCCGGACAGGGCACTTCTCTCCGGAACGGGGGCCAACGGCTCCTTCCCCGGAGACAGCAGGAAAATGGTACTTTCCGGAAGTGACGTCACGACCGCCCAGCGCGGCTTCCGACACTTACCGGAAGTGGCGGACGGAGGCCGGTGCATCCCGCGACGGTGGAGGGCGAGGTGACCCCGGTACGGGAATAGGGTCCGGTGGCGTGGTCCTGGTGGCCCCCTGGGAGGGTGGGGGCACCGCCTGTGCTGGGGAGGACGAGGAGCGCCGGGGAGGCCCTGTCGGGTTGGGGGCGGAGCGTCCTGGGAAGGAACCGAGCGCCGGTCCACCCTCGGTCCTGCAGGTGCCGCCGCCACCATGGGCCGTGCGTTTGGGAACCTGACGCGGGTACGGCATGTGATCACCTACAGCCTGTCGCCCTTCGAGCAGCGCGCCTTCCCGCACTACTTCACCAAGGGCATCCCCAACGTGCTGCGCCGCATTCAGGCGTCCATCCTCCGCTCGGCGCCGCGTGAGTGCCTGGCCGGGCCGGGGCTGGACTCCCATCACCAGCGCTAACGGCGGGCCTCGGGGGGCGCCGGCTGTCGGGCAGGCGCTCGGCAACTGGCCACACACACGTTTTCTCGCGGAAAATTCCTGAAGGCCCTCGGACTAGTCATGTCCTCCTACAGATGAGGAAACTGAGTCACAGGGAACTTAATGACTGGCCCAAGGTCAATTGGGTGACCCCAGCGACTCCGCTGAGCTCATCTTTACCCACTGCTTTCTTAGGGATGAGCTTGCTTAGCGTTAAAGGTGCAGCAGCCCAACATAGTGAATTTGCTAAAAACTACAGAAGTGTACACTCCAAAAAAGTGGTTGACTGGTGGATTTTGTCATGTTAATTTTATCTCGTTATTAAAATATTTAAAAATGTGCAACAGGGGAGAGATCGGGCAGGTTTGATGACAGAATTTCCCGGGTAGACCCATCTGTTGGTCACCTGTAAAATGCACGTGTAAAGTAGCGGTTCCTGATCCTCTGGTTTAAAGGTGTTTTTTGAAAACTAGAGACAGGAGGGCAGGGTCTGTTGTGATTCAGGAAGGACGGGACCCCTTTATTTTATATATGCTGATTGCTTACTCTCCCTTTTGATTTTTAAAGCATTTGTGGCGTTTTATCTTCTCTACACATGGGGGACCCAGGAGTTTGAAAAATCCAAGAGGAAGGATCCAGCTATCTATGAAAATGACAGATGAGCAACTCATCTGGAGAAGGGTTCCCTGTCTCCGAAAGACCCTTCTCTGGGAGAGGAGTCGACATTGTAGTGTCTTGAAGACACAATAAACTTCTTACGGGCTGCACTGTTGTGCGTTTGCATTTTTGTGAGCGGTCCTTGGTGTGATTGCTAGCTTGGTGTGATTGAAGTTCATGAACCCCCCTCCCCAGATGAGTCCTGAACAATTTTGGCTAGTCTGGGAGTTTGGTGAAGGAGCAGGCCTCACCCCTTGTTATCTACGAGAAAGTAACTGCAACTACTTCTGCAAGCTGACCAGTTGGTGGTGGCATGGACGGTGGGGCATTTTAGTTCCTGTCCCTGCTCCCATACCGTGTTGCCCCGAAAATAAGACCTAACTGGAAAATAAGCCCTAGAATGATTTTTCAGGATGACAGCCCCTGAACATAAATCCTAATGCATCTTTTGGAGCAAAAAATTAATGTAAGACCCGGTCTTATTTTCGGGGAAACACGGTAATAACAATAAAATCTACCAACTATATTGTAATTACTCTGTGTCAGGTACTCTTCTTAGCCCTTTACACAAATAAGCTCTTTTAAACCTCACAGCTACCTTAGAAATATCATTGTTAACGCTCACTTTGCATAAGAGGACACAGGCACAGAGAGGTTAAGTAATTTGCCCTAAATTACACAGCTAGTGAATGGTGTAGTTTGGCACTAAAGTTTATGCCCTTAAAGGTATACTATACTGCCTCTCCTCCTAAGGCAGGCCTTCCTTAGCCTGAGGGGAAGTCACCTATAAAAGGAGGGGGTGAGGTGATGCCTTGGCCTCTAGAGCTGGGGACGCACACTGGTTGTATTTGTACCAGGTTGCTAACTGGTTTGTAACCACTTTGGCCCCCAACAGTTTACTCGTTCTAGAGCCTTTGAATTATCTTTTTAGTAGAAAAATCACCTTTTTCCTTTCACTAGGAGATGGTTGGGGGTAGGTGTTGGCAGTTTTATGCTTCTGCTTTCCTGCTCCATTTCTAGAAACGTAGGGATACTTCCTGTCGGTCCAGAGCAGCAACTTTCACAATGTAGCTCAGCTTCTCGCCCAGGTTGTATGTTCTTATTCTAATGATTGTTCTTGACTTTTAGAAACCAAAATTAAAATCAAAACAAAATTCAGTAAGATCAATTGCATTGATTGTGAGGCCGGATAAGGAGGAATGGTTGAGTGACATTGGGTCCATACCCTTTAACTGTTGCTTCCTCCCTGTGTGACACAGGCAAGAAATGCACATTCCTGAGCTTTGAACTTGTCCATGAAACAGATGTGTTACACAAAGCCACAGGGTTGCAGTGACAGTGAAATGAGTGACATGTAATAGTCTGGCAGGCTGGTGCAAGTCTGAAGGATAGCTATACGATGAGACCTCACCAGACACGGTCTAATTTTCCTATGTGGCTCTTGGCCCAAATTTTTTCTCAGGGCTTGCTCTGATCTGCAACATTTGGGTCACGGATTTTTTTGAGAATCTGATGAGAGCTGTGGACCTGAAGAAGGTATAAATGCACCCATCCTCAACTTTACGTGGTTTTACCAGGTCCACACACCAGGGGAGGACCACTGTCATTCCTTAATCTCTCATTTTCTCCCTCTGATTTTAGCCCCTAGCTTCCTAGGGGGCGATGGCCCCCTTTCCCACCCTTTTGACTTCATTTTACCCACAGACTGACTTTCTTTGACTCCTTTGGAGATAACAGCTGAAAATCAAGCATCCCTTTCTCAGCACTGAGCGCATTGGTCTGAATCCCTTTCATCCCAGAAGTGCCCTCCTGAGAAGCCCTCATAGAAGCTGAGCTGCTTTGGGATAAAATTGTTAAAGGCTGCTTTAAGCCTGTCTCTCACCAAACGGCTTCCCTCCGTAAACGTGGGGACACAGAGCTCTGTGTAGCTGGGTGCTGAGGTGAGGTAGAATGTGGTGAGTTATCTTAGTGTTCCTGTACATGATAAGGAATCTGCGATCATTTTCCTGACTATTCTATCTGTAGAAATCGGTAAAGAAAAGGAAAACTTGGGTAAAGTCTCTTAAGGAAAAGAAGAGGGACCACTGCTGTGAGCCTCAACGCCTGTAACCCACCCACCTGGAGCCTCCAGCCCTGGGTGTGGCTTTGACACCTGGGGCACAGCTGATGCTTGTTTGGCCCTGCTTTTCTGCAGCAGTGCTCCTTCCCCCATGAGGTCTTTCATCTCCCCGCTGCAGAATGGAACTCTGGTCAGTCTGCCAACACAGCCGTGGACATGTGGCCCTACCTAGGACAAGCCCACAAGTCCGTGCCAGCTCCAGCCAGCAAAAGAGCGAATACACTTTGACCCTTTGTTGAAATTTTACCTGGAAAAGTTTTTCCATTTCAGGAAAGTCTTTCATTTTTTATTAGGCATCTCCCGCTCAGGGACAGCAAAATAGTTTCCAATTACTGTCAAGCCCTAATGATCTCTCCACCTGGAATGTGTTTCAGACATCTGCTGGGGTGTACACCTTCTTCCATCACCTCAGGCACTTACCTCAGAAGCAGAAAATCCCTGGGAGCTGTGCTCAGAGGTACCAAGCTATACACTATCAAACGTGCTTCAGTCTCCTTTTCATCTTGTAAATTAATCATTGAAACTGCCAAATGTCAGTGTCAGAGGCCTCAGGGATGTCCCATCTCACTGACAGAACAAGAGACAAAAGCCCAAGGGGAAGGGCTGGCCTGTGCTCAGGTACTCGACCTAGACCCCCACTCCCACCTCCCAGCCAAGCATTCTCATTATGGCTGAAATTGTTAAAGCCTGCTTGGGCCTTTCCCTAGAGGAAGGAGCATTTAGTTGCGTTTATTTATTCAGCAAAATACTTGATTGCAGAGAGCCCGTGACTTTTAAACATTTTTAGTTTTTTAAATGTCAGGAATAGGCCTTCAACAATGACACAAGGGAGTGGGATGGCGGTGGACAACTGCTGTAGCCTCAGCTTAATGCTGCCTGGATGCCACTTTGCTTTTAAAAGTTTGACTTTTCTTCCATATTTAACTTAAAACAACTGCAGAGTTAGTTTAGACCTGTGTCAATGCTCTCTCTAACAGTGGTTCCTTCCACAGGCAGTAACTGATGATTCCTTTCTTTTGGGAGGAGAGATGGCATGTAAGATGGAGGCTTGAGCCACAAAGACTTCTGCCGGGCTGTCACACCATGATGATGAATGGTCCTTTTTTCCCCTCTGCACAGGGGCCTGGGACCCTCCCTTGGCTGCAGTATTGGCTTTATAAGTTAACACAGGAGGCTAGCTTGATTTTGCTTGGAGCGCAAGAAGGCAGAAATGGAGGATTAGGAGCAAGTGCCCACTCAGAAGCAAGCAGTGTCCAAATCACATTTGGACATCACTCCAGGCTGAGTAAGGGGAGGCTGGCACTGAGGCCACAGACCCAACTGGCTTTAGGACATCACGTTGTGCAGTCTTTTGCTTATCTAATCGGATTTGTGTTCTTACCCAATGCTCACTGGGTCACCACATAGCCTCTTCCCCATCCCACAAAAGTTCCTAGTTCAGCCCCTGCCTGGGGTCATTCAGGATCCAGGCTCAGGGTAAAGAGAAGGAGCAGCTAACCCGTCTCGAACTCGCAGTGTTGGTTAGGTGGGTTTGGCGGGGTTCTGCTTCTCTATGTTCCTAAAGTGCCATCAGTGGTGTCTCCTTCCAGGCTTGGCTCCAGGGTCATGAGAGGACGGGGGCCGGGACAGACAGATCTGTGGAGTCACACCCCTCAGGCCCGCCATACCACCCTCTTCCCCCTTGGCAAGACAACTGGTGACCACGCAGCACCTTCAGCTCTGCTGCATCTCCTCCACTTTTCCTTGGGGAACAGGCAGGATCTCAGCATATATCTAACCTCTGAAGATGAGAAGGGCCTTGGGCAGAGGTATCAGCAAAGTTTTCATGGCGCTGTCAGGCAGAGACAGAATCTTGTTGCATTTGTCTTGTTGGCTAATCCAGGTCATAGGAAGATCTCAAGTCCTGTAAATCTCTTTACTCAGAATTCACACCTTTCCCCCAAGTTCATGAAAATGCCCATGTCATGTAATGAGCACCCAAAACGACTCATGATTTAGGTACATGCCCTGTCTAGGTGTAGAAGCCTGCAGCAATTGCTAAGCCTGTGGGTTTGGGGCTTTGGAGATAGCTCAGCCCTGGGCCTGCTTCCATGAGGCTGCTAGGAGGATATGCTCTTTAGAAGGCCCCAGTCACCTACTGGGAGGAAAGCCCGTAATTCAAGGTTTTGTCACCACCCCACAAGCTCTCCCACTGATTTAGGAGCCCCTGCTACCTCCTCATTCATCTTTTTAAAAAACAGAAAAATCAACCTGTACTCATTCCTTCAATCCAACCATGGTTCAAGTTAAGTCCTATACCAGTCCTGACTGTCCTTCTCCTGGGAGGGGGCAGGTAGGCCAGAGTTTGAACTTTCCACAGCCAGGTCTCCATTCTTCTAGGGAGATGATCTCAAGCAGATAATTAGGACGACAGTCCACCTACACAGGTAGGGGACCTGGGGCAGCGTGGGCCATGCTTGCTGAAGCATCCTCCCACAGCAAGGGCCTTATCCAATTGCCTGTAACACAATAGATCAGTGCTTCTTTCCTGGACAAGGCCGAAAGGGGTCAACGCTATTTCTGAAGACCTCATTATTAGAATTCTATTTTGATTAAAGTGATCTCACTGAGCTATTTTAGAATCAAAATCTGGCCGGGTGCCTGGCCTCCCTTAATGGCTTCACGTGGCTTTCAAAGGGGAGAGGGTAGTGCTGACTTTTGCTAAAATGGGTGAAAGGGTCCACGCCAGCAACATAATCACTCAAAGTCCAGATATCAGTAAATACAACGTGCCCGAAAGATAGGCCTTGAGCACATTCCTCTGGTAGACATTAACTTATTAAATCGACCCTGATTGCAAAAATAAACTTTGCCCCGTCTCACCTGGCAACCATAAAAGAGGCAGATTTCAGTCTATAAAAGGAAGTGGGAACTGTCCCTGGCTTTCACAGGCTCCAACATCCCAACCCCACCCCCGTGTCAAGATGTGGCACCTCAAACTCGTTGCACTGCTTGTGATCTGTCTGTTGCTGTTGGGCCAGGTGAGGAAACTGTATGTGGATATGTGGGGAGGGTGGTGGTGGTGGTGGTACCACAAGCAGAACCTGACAGGCAGACTGTCCTGAGGAACAGTTCCTCTGCTCTCAGCCTACAGCATCCTGGGAACGATCATTCTTCCGAGGAGTGCTGCAGGGTGTTCACTCTTCCATACCTGAGGTGAATCTGTCTTTGCCCTACAGGTAGATGGCTCTCCAATACCAGAGCTGAGTTCGGCAAAGAGAAGGCTGCGGAGAATGACCCCATTTTGGAGAGGGGTTTCGCTCAGGCCCATTGGAGCCTCTTGCCGGGACGATTCTGAGTGTATCACCAGGCTATGCAGGTACTCCACAACCCCGAGAGCAAGGCTGAGCCAGAAGCCCGGGCATCTGGGTACAGGAGAGGTCAGTCTGCACACGCAGACTTTAGGAGTAAAACTGGGATGGAAGACTGAGTCTGGGAACTCCGTGCAGGAGAATCCCTCAGGAGCTAAGAGCCAGGAACAACCCCTCACAGGTACCATGAGTGGTACCTTTCCTTTCTTCAGTTTCCCCGAGACTGGATAGATCAACCAGGGGAAGGAAAGAGCAGGCTGGCTTTGGGCACTGCTACCTTTGTCCTAAAAACCACCGTTCCTTTTCCCTTAGAAAAAGACGCTGTTCCCTAAGTGTGGCCCAGGAGTGATGGACATACGAGGAAAAGAGGACAGCACTCTCCTACAATGCTCCGTTCTATGGAATATTGAGTAACTGCATTTTGGCTGGAGACACTTAAGTGAAGCAATCTTGTGTTTTTAAAATTTAAAGACAGACGTATGCTTTAATTTGGTCTCCGTTTCTTCTTAGAATGCTGATATTTAGATGAGCATAAACTTGTCAATTTAGAGTTTATTTTTCTACGTATACTATTAAATATCTTAAATTGAAATTTTGGCAGTCTGTAATTCAAGCCTTTGAGGGGAAGGATTCACTTTGTACACTACAGAACAAACCAGCATTACCTAATAATGATGTGGTAATACAGCGTTTCCATATACAAAATTTCAATCTGTAAAGTTAACAGTGAGTGGTAACAAAAGTAGTGTGAGTTAACATTTCTTCAAGAAATAACACAACGGCAGGCTAAAGGCATAAGTTTAGTAACAGCTACGTGACCAGCCTTGGCAAGTTCATAAGCTGTGATCCTAGCCCTTCGCCCCCTGTAAAGAACGGTTCAGTGAGGTGCCAAAGATGGGCAATATGTGGCACTCACTACTTGACGATGTGCCCAAGTTCGTCTATGACTGAACAGAAGGCAGGACTGGAAGAAAAATCTACTTTAATAGAATGATAAAAGCCCAAGCCACCAAGAACAGCAAAGAGGATTTGTATGAGGTTTCTGATGGAGCAAGGTGAATTTTGATCTGTGCAAAAGGGACCCGTGGCCAGCAAGTGCATAATTTCTGTAATCAGAAAATGAGACCTGCACTAGCGGGACCAGACTTTTAAAGAAGAGTAGCATTGGACTCTGAAACACAAAACAGAAATTACATGAAAAGGGCAGAGTAAGAGTTGAAGAAGTGTAAAGAGCACAGCACAGTGTTTATAAACTTTAATACAGAAAATCTATTTGATATTTATTAAACTTAGTTTCTCCAGCTATGGTTTGGCATTATACAAAGCATCTTAATGACACAGTAGAGTTAAAAAGATCTTTACAAATTGAAATGTGATACCCTTGTCTCCAAATATTTTAATTGCCATAAATTTGTTTAAAAATACACATTAAACGCATGTTTGACACTCTAAACTTTCTATAATCTCAATACCACAAAATACATATAATATACTATACAGATGTGGAAAAATCTAGTTAGTATATAATACTTTGCTCACCATTAACAGCTTTATTATGTGAAATGCACATACTGACTTAGAAATCCTAGTTTTTGAGCCCCAAAGTACCTCTGAAATTTTAACGTATTGCAACAAATAAAAATCACAGTATATAATTGAAATTTTGGTTGAAAATGTCAGATGCCTAAATATTTTGGATAAAAGAAATGTAAAACAAAGATGTAGATCATGTACAAAACAAAGGCATCCAATCAGACACTAACAGTACCTCTCTGCAGAATCAACAAGGCTTTTATTAGCGGCATTACCTCCCCTCCAAAACCCTCCCCAAATAGCAAACTGTTTATTCACCAGATAATTTTAATTTCAAATAAAAGGATTTAAAATAAATATATAAGCATTTCTGTCCTCCATATACAAAATTTCTTAAAACCATTCAAAACGGAGGCTAGATAGAAATTTTCATAACCGTGCTTACCAGCCCCACAGCTAAAGGTGGTACCTTTTCAGCCACTGCCAATTGGGCCTACTCTGTTGGTGAGCCCCGCCCCGCCCCGCCCCACCCCAGTACTGTTGAATACTTATGTCATTGATTTTGCGAGGTGTGTGCATAAAGTTGTAAAAGGGGGGACACTTCTTGAACAGTAACAACAAACTCAACAATATGGATAATCATGGCATTGACTTGAAAGGCAGCGTTTCCAAATAGTTTTCCAGAGAGGAGCACACCAGGTAGAGAATTCCAATGGTTAAAAGCTGAAATGAAACCCCATGTAGAAGCTGGAAGAGGTCAAAACTGAGTATTACTAGAATTTCTGGGTGGGAGTTTTTTTTTCCATGCTCATTTAGGGAACTTTTTTGTTTCTTTTTAAGAATGGCAATTTATCCTTAGTTGAGCAATGGTGGCAAGTGGAGGTCAATGCTGACATTTCCCAAAGTCAACTTCATTACGTGAGGATCACTTAGGCTGCTATTTTAGGATGCTTAATGAGCTATATGACTTGGTTTAAACTCAACCCTGATGCCGTATTCTGTGGCCAGATTCCATCGAAAAGAAGAGACTTAAGTATTCTTTCCATCCCTCTTTCTGGAGGCAATTCTAATTAACCATAAGGTTCAAAGGAATAGAATCAGCATCCACTTTATCAACTAGTAATAACTTACTTCCTGTCACTTGCCAGCGTGGTTCTAAGGTTGAGGGGTCTAAATTCAATTTCCCTTTAGTAAGTATGTGAAAGGTATACTCACAAACATGACCATTTTGGCCTCTTGTCACTATATATTCCAAGTTATTCCATATTGCCTCTTCTATTTATCTTACTGATTAGCAACCTTAAATCTGCAGTATTCTTTATTATTGGAAAAAAGTCTGCCTCTCCAACACATTGATACATGAAATTGAAATGGTATCTGTGTTCCACTTAATTAGGGAAAATGAGTTATAGGAGTCTATATGGATCTACAATGCTTTCCCAATTTTCTTACGCTTTTTTAGAAAAGTCATCACAATCTCCCTAAAACAATTATTCCCAGTAGATGTTCCTGGGACCCAGACACAAACTCCTATAATTCAAAATACAGAGTGAGGCCATTTTGTTCAATAAGCAACTGGAAAATTAAAATCCTTCCCACCCTGTAAGAGTCCTGTTATACTACAGAAGGGCTCAAATATATTTTAAAAGTTAATTTACTACAAATCATAGTAATTAAGCTTTAACGATCTAAAAGGAATACACATTGCACCCTTGAACATTAATATTCAAGGTGTCAACAAGAAAGTGTCTTAGATCAATTTAATAAATAATGTGGAAATAGTTGCACTAAGCTAAAATACTACACACACACATTTTGACAAACTAATTCCATGTTTTCATACATACATACATACATACATACATATATATATAAAGTGTGTATGTGTACGTAATTTTAAAATCCAAAGTTGCATACCCTCACACCTGGAAGAGTGCACAGCGTGCTCTCCTCTACACGACGAGGCATTGCAGACTGGGGCGGCCACTGGCAGGCTGCTCTGAAACTCCAGAGAGCTGTAGGCCGCCGGGGCCCGGACTTTCATTTAGAATAAGGTGCCTTTTGTAGGCACCTGCTTCACAATGCAAGCTCATTCACTAAAGGTAATTTCCCGAAGTGTCTGCCACTGAACACAAAATGATGCTGTCTGATCTAGCGGATTAAACCTTTCTTTAATGAAAAGAAGGAAACAATTAAAAACGACGACGACAACAGCAAATCTAACAAAGCCACAAGTGTGTCATTCAAAGTGCAGCCCCATGCCTCAGTGCGAGCGCCCCAGAGCACAGGCATGTGTGGGCACGTGCACACATGACTCTAGATTTCTTCTACATCGGAGAAATCAATTAGTGGTGGGCAACCTTCTCCACTCTTCAGCATCTACAGCTGTAAATTTAATTGAAGTACTCATTCTTAGAAGGTCAGTTCTTGGCTACTTGCCCGGAGAAAGGTGGCACGGAGGCAAAAAATGGGCCGAATGCTCCCCAGCCAGACTGGGCCTGGGCTGGACTGCAGAAGCTTCAAGTCACCCCGAGGAAGCGCTCCCCACAGCCCAGCCCAGGCCGGGCAAGACTACCATGTAACAACTTCATCCACCGCAATCTGTCCGTGGGTTGCCTGTAAAGAGTCTAATGGTGCAGGCTGCTGCCTCCTGGCATACACGTGTGGTTTTACAGAGCAGTCAACAGAGTAAGTTTTTAAATAGTTGCTATTTCTATAATTAACTACATATTAAGTACAAGTTTCAGACTAAGTTATGTTTTTAGCCACTTGTCAAATTCAGTTTTAAATGGTTAGAGAACACCGAAGTTACCTATTGAGGAAAGAGGAATGGTCACCTGTCTAGGAGTCCAAAGTATATGCTGGAGCAGATGAAGACACAGACAGAACTCTGGAGGAGAAGGCCTCGGAGGAGAGGGAGTGGTGTTTCCAGACTATTACACTGAAAAGTCAATTATTTAGGATACGATATTGATCCATTGCCCATTACCACCCGGTGGGCAAAAACCCTCCACAGTGAAAAGCTTGCAAAATTCATTCTCCAGGACTTGACACAGTATCTTAGAGCAGCACCCTAAAACACGCAGGAAGCTCTGCTTTAACACAGTATCAGTGTAAGCCAGAGGCGCTCCTGCTGTGCCTTTCAGGACACACAGGACACCAGATCACACCGGAACTCAGAGGTGCCCAGAAGCCGCTGCTGCTGAACGTCTAAAAGCTCAGAGGGTACTTCCCCATTTCTAAAGCCATCACTGCAAGGGAAGGAATCAGAGCCAGAGGAGTCAGAGAATGCCAGGACATGTGTCTACTGGGTCAACAGTGGCAAGTTTCTTACTGAATAACTACCATGG
Source organism: Rhinolophus hipposideros (assembly GCF_964194185.1). Lineage (NCBI taxonomy): Eukaryota > Metazoa > Chordata > Mammalia > Chiroptera > Rhinolophidae > Rhinolophus > Rhinolophus hipposideros. Next base: position 9,980,296 of record NC_138069.1, read on the forward strand.
TCACTGAGAAGTTGTCCTCATAAGGAAAACTGTTCCTAAAACACATGAAAATTAAGTTAGAAAGATATCAGAGGTAATTTCTCCACGGGAAAAACTTTAAATTCAACACAATGTGTAGATTTCAATCTTCAATGATATGCAAAAACAACTTGAGGTACAAAACAGTTAAGAAGCTCTGGAAATATGAGGCCACAGGACAATGAAAGCTCACTAGTTTCAGAAAGAAGTGTAAAAGAGATACAACACTGAGGATTCACTGGGCTTGGAGACTTTCTATCCTTCTTTTCCCATTTCAAGCCTTTGCAATCATCTATAAATAGCAGGACAATCCCCTTTTCTGATTGGATGGATTCATTTTTTTGGAATGGGGAGAAGGACAAACTACGTTTTGAAGCAGCATTACCCAATAGGTTAGACTAAGTCATGTACCAAAGCATTAGCTTTTCTGAAAGGATTCTGCTTTATATGACCTTAAAGGAAGATTTAAAAGGGAAGAATTTAACATAGGCGCCGAAGACCAACAGTATGGGCAATCTGGTCCTAGTGTAAAACTTCATCTGTAAACAGTCCATAGAGTCTTCATTTAAAGGTAAGATTTAAGGCACACCAGACATGATAGGGGCACTAAAAACAAAGGACAGAGGGAATATTTCTCACCTCCGACTCCTATATGCACCTTACAGGGAAAGGTACTTGGATATACAACTCTTACAGAGCTGGCTTCTTAAGCTCTACCCCTACTCCCCACCCCTTCCCAAGAAAGCCCGCATTGAACCAAGTTAGGTACTTTTCTAGTGTGAATTTTCTGATCCCATCAGAAAGATACATCACTGATGAAGGCCTTCATAATACAAAGGGAGTAATTACAAAACAGGTTTAAAAGGAGAAATTCATCATCTCTACATCAGGCATTAGACCTCTAAGTTATAAAGCAAAAGCACACACACCAAAGCTCCAGCCCATTCCTATATTCGTCACTGCATGTATCAGAGCATCAAAATCTACTGTGGAAAAAATTTTTTGAAGTAAGAATTCTAAAGAGAGTTTACCCTTCAAACATCATCAATGAAAGAGATATAGGCAGCAACCCTCAGGAGTTGGATCATCTTTGTTCAATAGTAACTTGCTCTGTTTCAATGAAGTGTCAAATAATCAGCAACAAAAAAGAACACATGGTTTTAATAAAATCCATAAAATTCAAGATTGTCCTTTTATGATACCCTTCACGTGCTATGCTTCTCCTAGAAAGTCTGCCTGCCCTCTTTTGTAATGCATTAAATGCAAGTTATAGTCACCTTGTGATTGTTATAGTGTTATTAACACACATTCACAGTTCTTGAAATAATGCATACCAAATCAGACACATTTCATTTTACATCCACATAGAATGCTATCTTCTCCTATTTGATTTTTCATATGTAGAAGAATATCCTTAATACTAAGTATAATTTCTGCGTTAATAAAATTGTAGTTAAGATTTGAAATATTATCAGGTAGTAGGTGTTGAAAGAACATGTCCATATTTTAGATGAACCAACTCTTACTCTTAGAAGAGCTACCACAAAAAGACATTAGGTAACAAAGCTCCCGAAATATATAAATAAAAATGCCTACTTTATGCTAAATACTTAACAGGATAAAATTTATAGGCAGAAATAACTGTTTTAAACTAGCCCCAATCTGGGAACTTAAAAAATTAAAATAAATAGAATTTCAATTGATTAGTTATGAATTGCAACTGGAATTTCAATTATTACACATCACTGAAACCATCTTATCAATATGCTGCAGATTTAAAAGCATTTAAATAATTTTTCATATTGGGAATACTGAAGGATCAACTGACATGATGGCTTTGGGGTATACAAAACAATAAAACATGAACCAGGGAGGAGAAAACCATTCCTCGTTCTTAGTGTCGACTAGGTGGCGCGTTATGGCAGTTTTCCTTCGCGATGTAACACAGTGTTGTGGAGAAAATCAGAGGCAACGAGAATGTGTTCAGTTCACGATATCAACTTGGCATCCTGGCGAAGCCAGTGCAGTCCCTGCCGGGTGTAACGAACTAGGTCTGTCATGATGCTCGCGTTAAAGATGAGAGGGCCCATTACTTTATCCAGTTCAGCAAAGAATTCTAGAAAACCCAAAACACTCATTAAATGATGTACACTCTTTGAATCACTGCTTTAAAATTTTTAGTCCACACTGAAATAGAATTCATATGAAGTCAAAAAGTACTCCCTCCTACACTAAAATAACTGTCCCTGTCTTAGAACAAACCAGAGTCTCTCCAGTTATATTTTTCCCTAAGTCACAACACATTTTAAATGAACTGTGTAGTCAGGAATTAAAGTGTTTTACATGTAAGCCAAATTCCACTGCCGGAAATTGTACATTGTTAGTATGCAATAAACGTTATTAAAATGGAGACCTAGTGTCACGATGTACTATTATTCAAAACATTCTCTGGGTACTATTTTTGTATAAGCAGCTGATGGTACAAGAAAGGAGGATGGTCTTTGCATGTTTCCTGATTCCTATGAGTCCCTGTGAAGTTCAACAGGTATGACAGACTGTATCCAACCTTTCTGCTATGACCCTATGCCATGTAACATTGATAAATTAAATCCCATGTTTTAGACAGCAGTTTAAAAAAGTCAAGGATGGAAATGAAAGGATTTTTCCTGTATGAACAAATATAGGCTGATGTATGTGAGGCCAGGTATAGAGAGGAGGGGACAACAGTATCCTAACATTTGATTCCAATGCAATTTTGGGAGAAGATAGAGGGATGTAGGACTCAGACAGTAAAGAGTTGATACCTGTGCACAGAAAAAGGGGTCATTCTCATGATGAAGATCTCAGCCTACTTAAATTCAGGCAAGAAAGTAAAGGATCTTCTTTATAGAATTCAGCTAATTTATGCAGAAGAAATATCAGAACAGCAAATTCCTGATGCATTTTCTATTTCCTAATGGAATAATAAATGTAGGTAATGATCGTCAATGGATGCTAAAAGCATAAGTTAAAGTTCAGTAGGGAATCTTACGTCAAACTGAGTCAGGCTGACATCACCTAAATGAATCAATGGTCAGATCTTGATATCTTAAAAACGGGATAACCGTCACATGCCTCTCCCTGTGACGTAACAGGAAATCTGGAGCATCAACTATGAAACACTCTTATCTAAAATAATAAACTGGAATCTAATCAAGCCTCAAGATATAACTATCACCATGAAGAAAATAAAAGGGACAGAAAAGCAAACTAAATGATGCCATAAGAAAGTAATCGGTCAAATCCAAGATATGATACATTCTACGGCCTATTTTCTCCCTGACATCAATGATAAAGTGAGGAGGGGGAGCTACTTAAGAGACTGATCAATGACTGTTTGACCATGCCTAAAACAAATCCAACTGTTAACAACTGGGACATGTGAGATAACAGGGAAACGTGATGGTAGACTAGACATAAGACGCCATAAAGGAGGTACTATTAATTTTGGTGGCTGTGGTAAAGGCAAGGTGGTGATGTTATTGGAGAGTCTGCATCACTTAAAGACGCACACCAAAGCATTCAGGTGCAGTGTCACAGTGTTTGGTATTTGCTTTAAAATAGTCCAGGGGAAAAGAATGAGGGTAAGGGGAGGAGGTAACATAATTGGCAAAATGTTGTGTTGTTGAAGCTGAAGCTGAGTAGCTGAGTGAAAGGAACATGGGTTCATTGTATCATTCTCTTTCCTTTAGTCAGCGTTTGAAAATTACAAAACGTAAAAAAAGAAAAGCAAAAAAGAGGGTAGAAAACTGGCATTAGGGAGAATAATGGAAAGTAAAGTAAGGGTGACTGCAGAATTTCAGATTTGTTAACCTTTTCTGAGCAGTACTGACAATATTTAAAATTTTGGGAACAATTGGGTTTTGTTTTTGTTTTTTTTAAAGATTTTACTGGGGAATACTGGGGAGCAGTATGTTTTTCCAGGGCCCATCAACTCCAAGGCAAGTCAATGTCCTTCAATCTAGCTGTGGAGAGCACAGCTCAGCTCCAAGTCCAGTCGCCATTTTTTTTTCAGTCTTAGTTGCAGGGGGCGCAACCCATCATCACATGCGGGAACTGAACCGGCAACCTTGTTAAGAGCTCTCACTCTAATCAACTGAGCCATCTGTGCACCCCAAAACAATTAGGTTTTAAAAAACACAACTTTATGTTAAATGTTGGGGTTTCCCTTCTACCTTTCTGTCACTATTACCCCTCTTTACGTATAAAACTCTTTCATTTTCATCTGATTATCTGTTCATACTATAAATATTTAAATGTATTCTGTGACAAAAGGACACTTGCTTGATTGGCTACTGTAGTGTTTCTCTACAAAGGACCTACCCAAATAGATGCTACACACATATGTGCTAATAACATCTACTAAAACAACATGGTGTCTGGACAGTGACTTTCCCCAAGGTGTTTAAGTATGTTATAATTCTCATTGTTCTTAATTTGGGAGATAATAAACTTAAGGTGCAAAGCCTCAAATGATCTAATATTAAAGAATACTACAAATCTATTCACTTTGTAGTTCTCTTTTATCACATAAAGTTTCTTCCAATATACCTAAAAATCCAGTAAGAACATGCTTTCTTACATATTAAACATCTCGTGTATGAGATGTCTGTGCAATCCTATGCCTATAGCCAATTTTGCTGTTACTCATCCTAGAATAGAACATGTATTTTATTACTTTCATAGTATGGGCTGTGTTGAATGTGCCAGAACAAAAACGATTTTTAGTTTAGTTTGTGTCACCAGTATAGGGAAAGGTATTTTTTGACCAAATACAGTACATTCAACATGACTGCTAAGCAATGGAGATTAGACTAGATAATAAACTAAAAATGTAGACCAGACACTTACTTAACTAGATCATAAAAGTTCCCTTTAACAATTCCATCCCTCACAGTTTCTCCGGAGACCTTCCTACCTTTTTGCTCTTTGGAAAGCTGCTCAGCTTGGTCCCAAATTTCTGTGGCATAGAGGAAGTTGGATGTGACCTGGACATAGCTGGCTGCCATGTGGTGGATCCTGTGTGGAATGGTCACTGAAGAACCACTTGCTGAAGCACTACTGGCCCCAGAAGAGTAACTTCCTGAATTGCCTGGCGACAGCTTTGGAGAAACAGGGGAAGGCATCCCAACAGCTTTGCTACACACAGAAAAGACAGGGAGCTTATTCATGTGGATATGGTGAACATGATGCCAACAATGTACTACGCCTGGGCTCTCCCTACATGAAAGCTTTTACAATTTAAAGATACTGTGAAACTAGAAGGGTTCCCAGAGAAGAACAATTTCTTCCAAATAAGTACTTAACTCACTAAGGACCATTGTGCATTATCATCTTATTTAGACTCTTTGTTTTAATGAATGGCAACAGAACCAGAGATGGGAAAAAAACTGAGAAAGTCATACACATGTCAATAGTTGACAGGTTAGATCGCCTAACTCCCAGCTCAACATACTTTCCATCTATTAGGGCATATATTTAAGTATTTTTCTAATTGTTTTGTGGAAAGTTGGGTGGAATCAACAATTTAACACACAAAAATTGTAGTACTAGATGGGAATATCTTAGTCTGAATTCCATAATTTCTAGTATTTCCCTAGTTTAACCAAGTTATTCAGAGCTGACAAAGAGGTACAACTTTCTCAATCAACTGCAATCACCTCTAGCTTCTGTCAATTAAATTAAATGTTTCTTAGAAAACACATGTCAAAGCTGGCAGGGTTCATTTTAGCAGTACTAAAATTTGTGGAAATGCCCAAGACCATAAAAAAAAAAGGAAAATCAAACAAAAGTTAGGGGGGAAAAAGTATTTGTTAGAATACTTTTTTATCTGCACTTTAGCACTATAAATTTGGTTAAGAAAATAAGTATGGACAAAGACAAAATATCAACATAAACATAATAATTGAGCAGATAAATTTACCAACAAAATAAAGGTTTCATGGTGTTTTTCCTTTTTTTGGTGGAACGTAGGATGGAAGTGATGTGCAGATGGAGAAACCACAATCATGCCACTATTATTAAATTCTGGCAGTGTCAAAATTTGAGTAAAGATAAGCTCACTGTGATAAAAACCCAAGTAGCTACAGAAATCAAACAGTGAGAAGAGTTAAGATGCTATAAAAAACTAAGATTTCTTCAGGTGAAATGTCCCCTCTCTAATCTTTCTAAGATTAGGTTCAATTATCCCTATTTCAGTTTATAAAAAACAAAAACCGATAATTTAAAAATACTTTATTACAGATGGTTTTAATTATTTTAAAAGTTGTCATCTTTCCATTTTTGAAAATTGGATTGTACCCTTCCACTTTCACATAAAATCAAACTTATCACAAATAATATTTTATAGAATAAAATTGACCTACCTTCCTAAGCCAGGTGATGGTGCTTGAGAATTATTATAAGAATTCTGTGGAGAAAATAAAATGTACTTAATAAAAATAAAACACACTATTTATGAAGTACTAAATATATTCAAAAGCATTGGACCAGAACTGATCTTAAGAAGCTTTATAAATAAAAAAAAAACACAAATTGCGTGCGTGCGTGCGTGCGTGCGTGCGTGTGTGTAAATGTGCAGAAAGAAGTTACAGAAGAGGGCTGGGGCGTTCTGGAAGATTAAGGGAGACACAAAGAACGAGTTAACACTCAGACCGATAGAGTTGGGGAAAGGGCACAGAGAGGTGAATCATACTATGCAAAGGCTGCAGAAAAGAGAATGTATGTGACCCATAAAGTTTTCTTCAAGCAGAGGTTTAGATTAGGAATAAGAGAGAGACCTTCAGGGCCTTGCAAATCTGGGTAAGAAGCTTGGACTTGACCCTGAATCAATGGTAAGCTTCTGAAGGGTTCCAAGTCATAATTAGGGCAGGATTTTAAGAAGATTTATGTGTTGCTGTATGAAACAAATATAGACATTTTAGAAAACTAAGGTAAGTGTAAGGAAAGCTGGTAGTAAAAACGAAAGACCACTGTAAATGTATAAATTAGGTTTCATGATACAAATAGCCTACATCTAGTGAAATGTTATCAAGAGCTACTGAATATGGCTACATAGGTTCTACAATCAAACATATGTGCATTTAAAAACTAATCAAGAAACCTCAAACTTATTTGAAAGTCCCCAAACAGTAGCTCCCCACTTGCCGTGGCACGTAAAACATGAGGGCACTTTTGGGGTGGGGACAGGAGACTTTACAAATTTTGTCTCCTAGGAAAGGGGCCTCCCCTCGGGCACACTTACCTTCAGGTGCTCCGTCAGTGTCTTGGAGTACTTCAGAGCATTTTCCTTCTTCAGTTTGAATAGCCTCAGGTACAGCAAGGACTCGCACCGTAGGCTAGTCGATGGAAAAGGGCAGCTTATTTACAGGACAGCACACTCTGGCCTCATCTGCACAGACAACTTTTGCATTGTGTAAGAACACAGGACTGGCTCCTGGGAGTGAACCGAGGCATAAGGCCAGGCAAAACCAAGAGCTGTGTTCTTATAATGGTACACATCCCATGGAGGGGAAAAAAGGGGAAGAGACCTAGGACTAGCCTATTTGGTGACATTCAAAAATTAAAACCTCATCCACAAGACCCAACAGGTCATTCATTGTAACACATGCATTTAAAAAAAAAATAGCTGAGGGGCAGACTCTCTATATCAAATTGTAAATAAAATCAAACAACAGAAAGTAGAAAACTCAACTATGAATATTACAACTTTGATGAAACATATACAAACCTTAACATGGCTTACAAAGGCCCTGCGTGATCATCACTGTCTACCTCTCCAGTCACTTTCACTTCTCACTGGTCTTTCAGTTCCTCTAGTTTCCAGTTTCTTTCCGCTATCCAGCTGTTGCACATGTTCCCTCCACCTAAGGACTAGGTCTCCATATGCTCTACTTTTATCGTTACATTCACTTTTCTTTCAAAGTACTAAATTCATATACTTGTGTAATCATCTGATTAATTTCTGTCTTGTCACACTAGACGCTATGACAAATAGGACTGTGTCAGTTTTACCCACAGCTGCACTCCTAGCTATTAAACACAGTGCCGGGTAAATACCTACAACAAACGAAAACTGATACATCTTCCTGGAATACAAGCAAAGAAGCCACATTCTTTATTCTGAGCAAGCTAACCGTTTGCTCCCCAAGAAAAGATATAGAGAGAGGATACCAAAAGAAGAGCCTGGAAAAGTGACAATGGAGAGTTCTAATATCAGCCCCACTCTACACCAAGGCTTTTGTCAAGAGGACCATAGATCAGAGACTGATAACTATTAACATCTTTCAGCAGGAATTTTGAGTTATTTTCTACTCAACGGTTATGGAATGTTGTTCAAGGGTAACTTTCAGAAGAGCATAAACAACACACTTTATTATGGAACTGCCTGTCATCTAGCAGAGGCTGGAGCATACAACACTTACCAAAGTACTGTGAGTCTTTTATCTGCTGCTGTAGCATCTGGTGCTAAGTAATTCTTTAGCTTCATAGTGTATCTGTGAGTTAAAATAACAAATGATACAAAGTATTTCACCTTGATCTTATGACTTCCTTAGTCCTCAAAACATTAGCATCAAACTTACATAAAGGCAGAATTGCCCACTTAAGTGTCTAGTTCTCCTTCTCCAAGGACAATAAAGGAGTAAGCATCCTCTTTAGCTTTATTGTATATAGTCATGACAGTTATGACAGGTGGTGTTAGGTGACTTTGTCATTGTGCAAACATCAGAGCGCACTGACGCAAACCTAGATGGCACAGCCCACCACACAGCTGGGCTATACGGTAGAGCCGACTGCTCCTAGGCTACAAGCCTGGACAGCGTGTTACTGCACAAAACAACAAGAGATTAAACCAAGCACAAGAGAAAACGACGCAATCAAGAGACACAAACAGGAGATGTATGAGGTTACTGCCAGCATAACAGGGCATACTCTTTTACAGCAAACTTTTTTTAATAAGTAGAAAGAACACACTCTAAAAACAATAAAAAATATCGTAAAGACATAAACCAGTAACATAGTTGTTTTTATAATTATCAAGTAGTATGCTCTGTACATAACCGTATGTGCTATACTTTTCTATGACAGGCAGTGCAGTGGGTTTGTTTCCATGAGCGTCACTACAAACATGTCAGGCATTGTATTATGACATTACCATGGAGCTGACGACACTAGGAGACAGGAAGTTTTCCGTTCCATTATAATCTTATGGGAGCATTGTCCTATGTGCAGAATGTCACTGACTGCACGTCGTTAATCAGTGCATGACCGTATAGTTATGCCAACCCCTTCCAAGGTACACCAGAGAATAACATTGCCAATAATGTGGGAAGTTTCCTACTTACTTGATGAGATCCACCGTCTCTGAATACATAAGAAATGGGGATTTGGATTCCTGAGCATTTTTCTCTAATGCATTCCCACATTCAATGAAAGACACCACGGCATCAAGATAGTACACAGCCTTCTCAAATCTGTCAGACTGAAGAAAGGAGAAAAAAGGGAATGTGAGCTGCACTGATGTCCCATGGGAACAAGCAACAAATGAAGGCTTAGTTAATTTGATTAAATACATAAATGTGAAGAGAATATTTACATACCAAAGCATCTGCGTTGTGCTTTAGTTTTTTTGCTTCTTGTAAATAATGGTCTGCTGAATAATTTCTGCAATGTAAATTTTTATTGTAAATAAAGTGGTAACTATTTTCATAAGATAATACTAATTCATTTTAGTCTCCAGCATCCGTCAGTTTTCATGTCCTCAAGTAAAGAAAATGAGCTACTTACTAAACATGCGATTCAGTTTTTTCTGATAAATGTTTATACTGGGTTAAGAGCATAAATCGTTTTGGCTAACTCACGGCAAATTTTCTACTTAGGAAAATAGAAATCAAGCTCCCTAGTATTAAATACTAACTCACCCAAGTTGTTTGAAAGATTTAGAGTAAATAAAAATGTAAGTAGGAGAAAAAATTATCAAAATAGAAGAAAAATCCAACATGGCTCTTACGGATTTAAGAAAGCCCCCCGATTTTAAACTGTGATACCAACAGCACTAAGGTTCTTTCTACTGGAAGCAAATCATTCACATCCCCCATGAAAGTCATGGAGTTAAGTTAAAGGAACAACACTTAGGACTAAGCGGGTGCCTTTCAAATTAAGTTCTGAATATTCTGTAGATCATAACAAGTATAAATTCTTCTAGTCACTGGTAGAAATTAAAATGAATTTCTTATATGCTGACTGGAACGATTTTTTGAATGCACAAAAAAATCTTATTTATCTCACCTGTCGTCAAAGACAAGCTTTGTTCTCCGAGGCTTAGAAGCATCAGGAGTTGGTGTAGATGGAGGGCAGTTAGAAGAACTATTTGAAGCCTTTTCCTGACCAAAAAAATATATAAACTATGTTAAAATTGTGAGGAGACAAAAATTAAACTAGAAGTATTTCCTGACCCACTGGTATAAAAAGAAAACAAAATTCACTGACTTCCGTAATTAATTTCCTTGTTATAAAAATTTTAAATTTCAGAATGTAAACATCGTTTTTCACAAAATGAATCCATTTTATAAACCAAAAATATTCATCCTAATATTAGGGGTCTACTATGTGCCAGGCACTGACCTAGGCACTTGTTAAAACACGAGGAGGACACCAAACCTAGTATCAAAATACCAGTACTACTTAAGACAAAATTTATTGGTAATTACTGGTCAATGAAAATAGTAATAACAATACCTAACATTTACTATGTGCTTACCAATTACCAGGCACTAAGTTAACTAAGTACTTAGTACAATCATTAATCCTTCAACAACCTTATGAAATATGTACTGCTATTAGAATAGAACAAAAAACAGTCTCAATAAGGTTTAGTAACTTGCCCAAGTTCAAACAGCTTTTAAATAGCACTCAGGAATTTGGGTTTTAAGTCCAGATCTATCAGATTTCACAAGCCTAGCCACTTTCTTAAAGTATATTCTGCCTTTTATCAACATAGCCCTTTCATGCCAGGGCTATGATTCTGTCTTCACAACTGCTTCCCCATCCAGCCCTAACTTTAATAAAATGAATATACATTTTTCCATAATAAAACATCATAAATAAGTAGAATGTATCCTAGAAATGCATGAATGTTTCAACATTACAAAATCCAAAATATATCATTTTACTACTTGTGCTTAAAGTCTACTTAAAAGGAACCATGCAGCCATTTTCTTTCTTTTTTTTTTTTTTTTATGATAAGGGTTTTTCAGTTCTACTCATAAAAGCTTACTTCAAGGAATGAAAATAAAAGTCCTGAGATTTGACAAAATACTACGCTCTTTATGGTCAAGTTTGCATGTTTATGAAATAGCTGCCTGAATTTTATGTTGCAATGAAACATTACTAGAACAGCTTTTAGATATACAGTGCCTAAGTTTTGATTTAGTGGAGGAAGACTGAAGTATCTTAAAGAAAAAAGTTTCCAGATATTTCAATACTTTTCTTATATGAAAATTATGCGTATGATGTATAAAATCACTATATGGGTGGTGATGGATATTAACCAGACTTATTGTGGTGATCATTTCACAAAATATACAAATATCAAGTAATTATGTTGTACACCTGAAATGGATATGTTATATATTATGAATATCTCAATTTAAACAATGGCTGAACTACAAGAAGATATAGGCAACTCCTGTATATCTGGAAATAACATGAGAGTGAAACATACTTCTCTCAGTGAACAATAGGACAAAGTGACAAATAATCAGTCAGCATACAGGTTTGAAAACACGATTAATCTAATTGCATCATACAGATTCCTGTCCACAAGATATATAGAGTACACATTCTTCTCAAGTAAATATAGAACATTACAAAAACATACCATATACTGTACTCTCGTAAAGAAAATCTTTAAAAATTTTTTTAAAAGATTATTACCATGTAGACCACTCTCTAGCCCCAATATAATTAAGGTAGAAGCAAGAAAATCTCCCTGTTTAGAAACTGAGTAATACACTTTTAAATAGCAATTTGTTCAAAGATGAAATCACGATGGAAATTAGAAAACCTTTTAAACTGCATTATAAAAATATTATACACCAAATAGAGCAAAAGCAGTATTTAGAGGGAAATATATAATCTTTAATTGTTCCTATTGGAGAAAGCAAAAAACTTAAATTTGAAGTATCCATCTTTAAAAGTTAGTAAACAGAACAGCAAAACGAAAAGAGTAAGAAAGGGAATTATAAAGAATATAAATTAATGAAATAGAAAACAAACTACAGAGAATCAACCAAAAACAAAGGCTGTTTTTTGAAAAGACAAGTAAAAATGATAAGCTTCTGATGAAACTGATCAAGGAAAAGAGATGGCACACAAAGCTAATATTAAGAACAAAAGAGGAACATGAGTAGAGATATTACAGATATTAAAAGCATAGTAAGACAATATAATGAACAACTTTATGCCATTTTCAAAAATTTGACAATATAAGCAAATATCTAGAAATACAAAATAAAATAAAAAATTATGTGTAATTTTGGTTTTCCACATTATCTCATTTTTCTTTAGTTGATATAAGAAAGCCTATTTTTCAACTAAATTATAATTTTTTCTTTAATAAATCCATCTATAATTGTCTAAATAGGAAACTGCCAAGACTAATAGTAATAATTTTAACAACTGTTAAGTGCCAAAAGATCTTGAAATCAAAGTGGTCAGGGCCTCTATTTTACAATTTGTTGATATCAACAGTACCAAACAACTACATTTGATCCAACAAATATTTCCTGATTACCCAGTAAATTAAATATTGGATAAAACACAAGGCAAGTAAGATACAAATCCCTGCTTTTAAGAAGCTGACAAGCCAATAAGGAAGAGACATAGGCAGTGAGTCTTGCCTATGAGATAACAGAAGCCAAATGAGCAGGTGAGCTCATTCAATGAGTACTTTCCTTAAAAAAAAAAAAAAGATAATAAGTTTCAAGAAATAAACATACAGGCCTCAGAATCCTACAGTTAAAGGATGGGAAACTGAGACAGCAGGTAGTAGAGAACTGGGATAGTGAAGGAAGCCAATGGGACACTCAAGTCCCTTAAGGACACTAGGACTAACTCTCTAAACTACTAGAGAAGGGTGCCAAACTGGAGAAAAAGCCTTCTGCATATCTCAATTTGAGACATTGTTCACAATTGAAGCTACCTCAATTTAAAAGATTTACTTACCACAGTTAATAAGCATGACTGCCTTTAACAGTCTAATTTTTCAACTCCCAAACCTTTGCTTACTTAAATTACAAATAATAATCCAGTGAATTATATTCTTTAAAATCTAGGTATTTTCTTAATTTTATCAAGGAATTTGCTCCTGATCAGAACAGGTTAGAAAGCAGTGCAAATTACCTGATAAACAAATGGAAGGTGAGAGTACAGCTTTGAAAAAACTTCTTTGATCCAATTCTCCATCCATAAACATTAAGAATATTCCCCTATGTTATGAGCTCTAGGAAAGCTTTAGGAATAATTCCAGTGTTAGCTCAGCTAAAGAATTTTTTTTTCCTTCACAATTCAAAGCCAAATGGTTACTCTGTCACTTTATGTTAATATACCATATTTTGCTGGTTATAATGCACTCCCATGTATAATGCGCACCCATGTTTTTGGCGCAAACTTTCAGGGGAAAAATATCTGTTGTTTTAATTTTTTAATCCAAAGTTTTGTTTCTATTTAGGTACTTGTTTTTTTGTATCATAAAGGAATTTTAGCATTTATTTATTTTTGCACTCAACTCATAAGCATAAATAAAAGAATTAAAATCATATATATAGGTATGGAATTAATACAACCCATGAATAAATGTGCATCCTTGTTTATCCCTCACAAATTAGGGCCAAAAAAAAGTGCGCATTCTACAGGGCAAAATACGGTACCTTGCTTGTAAAATCCAATTCTGAAAAATCCACAGCCAATTTCAAACCACAGACAAGCAACTGGAGCTATTTATAATTAGACCATAATCAACTGTTTTTCCACAACCAACTTTTCCAATTATGGGTTTCTATCTTAATTACTATACATATGGCCAGATGATTTGCTGCTTTCATGGTCTCAGATCACTGCCTAAGTTTATTATCAAGATCATCACATTTTGAGAGTAAAATGTAAAGGCCTATAAATTTAATGTTCACAAAATTTTCAAAGCACCGTGTCACTTTGGAGAAGTCACATGGCAACGAAACCGATTTTCAAAACTTAGGCCCCCAATGTCTTACCTTGACCTCCTTAGAGCTACCGGAAGTCTTCCCTTCAGTTTTCTTCTGCTTTGACGTGGAGGAACTGTTTTTGCTGCTCCCACTGTTCTCCTTGTTGCTGTTATTACTTGACTTTAAGGAAGAAGACTGACTAATAGTCCTCTTCCGAGAGCCATGCTCTGTTTTTTGATCTTTTGAAGGAACAGGCCCAGCAGGAGAAGGCAACAAATCCTTTTCTTTTGCTGCACTCTGCTTAGACGACCTGCCAAACCAAACAAATGCCCTCATTTCTCCACATAGTCATACAGGGGTGATGGATATTTCCATGTCTCTCTGTTTGCTTTCAAGACAAATTTGTTTTTCCCATTAGATTACCAGGACACATGATTTCTGTAAAACAGAACTGTAAATTTCATGAGGGCAGGCATCTTGTTCCCACACCCGCCCCCTCTCCTGGTTGTACACCCAGTGCCTAAACCTTGTCTTGCCACACCCTAAGTATTCACTAAATACTGGCTGAATAAATGAACCAGAAGATGAATGGTAAATGAAGATACTAATGCTCATAATAGCAATTAGTCTCTTGCAAGTCACAAATAAGCTGTCATCTAGCCAGAAAGTGGCTAGAATTAAAGCCTTATTTTAATTCTTATCCATTATTCACCCCTACTCCGCTAAAAAAAGAGCAGAGGAAGAAGTGACTGGATCTTAAATGCATTCTATCCCTATTAACTAAAAGCAAAAGCTCACACACACTATTCGGTATAAATATGTATGTGACATGTAGTTACTAAAAGGTATGTTCTAAGAGCATTCCAACAGCAAATGACATATGTGTACATATATTAACACGCCCGTAATATGTTTTGGAGACATACTCTCTGTTGCTGGATGGTTTGTGGCCTGCTGAATTCTTGTCCTCTGTTTTGGGTTTCTTGCTCTCATTGGCTCGGTTATCATCTTCATTCTGGATGAAAAATAGAAGAAGTGGCTGCTAGGTTTGAACTTTATTCATCTAATTTCAGTTTCCAGAATAGTCATCCCCAAAGTTTATCCCTGATAAACTTCAGAAAGAAGATAAATGTGAAGTAAAAAAATTCATTTAAACAATGTTCAGTAAATTAGGTTTTAAGGCTCTAAAAGTCTCCTATTTTAGATAAACAGAGCCCAAATATTGAAAAAAATTTCCTAGTCTTTTGGATGGCATCTTTTCAGACTGATGTTTTTTGGGGGAATGAAATTTTAATTAAAGTGATTCACGTACCATAAAATTCACTCTTTAAAATTCCCTCTTCAAAGCTGTTTCATCATTTTACATTCCCACCAGCATTGTATGATAATTCCAATTGCTCCATGTCTTCATCAACCCTTGTTACTGTCCACATTTTTTATTATAACCAAGCCTAATGATTTTTGAAAAACTTTTTTTTAAGCTGAAACAAAAGCTATGGGCCCATCTAAATTGCCAATGCTACTTTCCTGGGTGAATCCAAGTTATCCTATTTGATTATTTGCTTTAAATACCAGGACACAAGATTGCAAACATTCTGCCATAACAAGACTGTTCCCTTACATAAAATGATTAAACATGAACATGTGAAAACACGAGAAAAAGGAATCTACATCCTTCATTACCCTTGGCTGGGTCTCCTCTCGGTACCACCTGCTTTATCTTTAGGAACTTTATCTTAGGAACCCGACAATTTTACCAAAGCCACGAATCTCAAAACTCAAGTTTCCTGGTGGTGTATACATTTCATAAAATCAAAATTTGACTTATAAGTATTGATATAAAAAACTTGGGAGAAATATATGCCAGAGAGATATGAGGTAGGAGAGGAGATATGGGGCACTCTTTTTTAGAGGAAAGAGACTTTTTATTACAAGTTATATTATTGTAAAATTTTAAACGAGTAAAAAGGACTTTGTATAGTATAAAAATTTGAAAATCTTATCAAAGAACACGTAATACTTGTTAAGCACAAGTTAAGAACAAAAGGACCATTTTTTTTATTCCATAAGAAACCCTTAGTTTCCTAAACAGCAGTGCCTATCATATACAAGCTCTATTTCATGCAATTCTATGAATGACATCCCATAACCACGTCCAGCAATGAGGCTGTGGGCTATAGGGGCCAGCAGCCCTAAACAGCTTACGAGTCGACTAAAGTATCCCTATAGTACGATAACGGAAACTCGTTATCAATAGCACTGAAGTAGTAAGCTTCAGTTTTCTAGAAATTCAAATTTTAAAATATATTCAACATCTGAAGATACAAAAGGCAAAAAAGAGACAGGTATTGTTCTAGTTTGTCCAAATATACATCATTTGCACATAAAGACTGTGGTTTTAAGAAAAAGAGAGAGGAAAAACCTCTCTTCCACTTCATTTTAGAAAAATGTTGTATTCTTCCTATTCTCCTATGTGAAATTCTCAATGTCCACTGGGAGTGGGGTTCTGTTCCGAGACCACCTGGTACAGCCATTCTGGTACCTATCTGTTTACCTGCTCATGCTTTCAGTCTTTTATAATCATATTCACATATATGTATTGGGAAATTACACTATCCTTCAAAATAGATTAAAATTTACTTTCCTCTAAAAACCTCACTACAGCTGAAAAAAAATCAAGCTGTTCTTTTCAAAGAATCTCCATTTAAATATGTAAGTTATTCAGCTCTTTTCATTATATCTATTATCCTCCAACATTGACATCTGTGAATTTTCACATTTCTTGGGCCTAAAAAAGCTGACCTTAGATATATATACCAAGTTTCGTCTCTAAATCCAAATTATCTTGGAAGTATTTAGGGGTGAGAGCTGGCTATGTGCCAGCAGATGTTTTTAAGTTCTGAACTTGCGGATATGGGTGTTCAAAAAGGGAAAAAAGTGGGGAGCAGATATGTACCGTGGATTCGTAAAACTCTTAAGGGCGTATCAAAATTAGTGAGTCAATTATTGTTTAGCTGGAATTAGTGATTTAAAAGGTGTGATTGGTCTGGGTATGAGAGAAGCGTTAGGGATAGTGACAACCTGGAGAGTACGTATCCCAACTAAAGACATTTCAACCCCAAATTTGAAGAATGCTGTCTGTGAAGGCTAGTTTGCAATCTCTGCTTCACTTTAAGCTCTCTACCGGCCAGCACACACTCTGAACAGAAGCACTGGCTCATTTCTGACTCGATTAGAAACTATCCTGCTTTACTGGCAGGATAATAGGCAGAAAACCAAGGGACCTTAGGAGAATGTTTTGTCTGTAGCCTCAGCAAGGTCTTGGGCTTACCCTCTATTTTCCCTCATAGCTATGACTCAGCTAGTTATTTTTTGGCTGAGATGTCCACTGCATTTCAACAAAACCCTTTACAAACCTTATGTTTCCTCTTGCCTTTGTTGGAAACTTTTTCTGAGGCTTGTTTCTGAGCCTCTCTTGTGTGCTTTTCTGGCACATTTTTCTTTTCCCCCTTGGGCGGCTCTGTTTCTTTGTAAGGCTTTCCTGGTATTCTAGTCAAGAGATTCAGGTCAATCTTCACAATAAGTGGATACCTGTCATCAGGCTCACTAAGGGGTGAAAGAAGTTCCTTCTCTTCCATAGGAGAGAACATACGTTGCCGAAAAAAGCTATCTTCTTCCTCCACTGAGGAGGGCTTAACGGGAGTCCTATTACTCTCAGGGTACTTAGGAGTTTGTGAGGAAGGAGGAAGGCTCTCGCTTTCATCCGAATCTGAGGATGAGGTATCTGTTTCTATGATTTCCCTTGATTTCTGGGAAGATTTACTCGTTGACTTGTATTTCTTTTTCTCTGCTGAAGGTCGAGGGGAAGATTTGGACTCTTTTTTTATGTTGGGTTTCCTTGAGCCTTTGGTGGCTGCTTTGTGTCTGCTGGAAGGCATGCTGGTAGCCATGTCTACGGGGGTTTCACTTTCTATCTTCAAGCCTCCGCGGGGCTCTTCAGCGGCTGCCTTCTCAGCCTTTTTGGGTTGTTTTTTGCCTACAGTTCTCCTCTGTGTTGTGCTGTCACTCTGTGCAGGAGACTTCTGCCTCCCACGCCCACTTTCTGATCCCTTTTGGACGGTTTTGGAATCTCGTCCAGGAGTAGTGGAACTAGTTTCTTTAGCTCCACCTGGATCAGTGTAGCTATTCCCAGTGCCCTGTTCTCGGCCTTCCTTTTTATAGCCTTGAGATGATGGGATGTTACTGTCCACAGAAGAAGCTGGTGACACTTTATGTGGGTTCACTTTATTCAACCAATTATCTAGTTGCCATTTGTTTGTAGGTGGTGGTTCGGGCTGAAAGACAGAGAAATAAGTATGCTTTTTTCAATAGTGGAGCTCCCTCCTTTACAGTCTAGTCTCAGGAAAAGAAAAACACAATGCCTAATGCCACAAGCACATCTGGTTTTCATAGTTCTGACTGAACCAAAGCAAAGGGCTGGATATTGACTATTACATCTAATCACTTGAATGAGAAGATCTAATCACTTGAATTAGATCTAATCACTTGAATTTAAATACATGGCCTTTAAATATTAAATATTTCTGTCAGGATTCTACCTTCAAAGGCAAAAATTTAAAAGACCACATTTAATTTCAGACACTAAACAAATGACATAGGTACCAACAGAGATATTTTAATCACATTTTGTCAGCCTACAGTAAAATTATACTCTTTTTACCCACAATCACTACATAATATGAATTACCGTGTTAAGACACAAAAAGAAAGCCCCAACAAAATAAATCCAATTATTTTCATGACCTGAAATATGACCTCAAGTAGTTCCTAATCTAGACCAAATGTTTGTGTGAGGAAACCGAAGTATCTAGGTTTCCTTCAGATACCATGTTTCCCTGAAAATAAGACCTAGCCGCACCATCAGCTCTAATGAGTTCTTTTGGAGCAAAACTTAATATAAAACTTGGTCTTATGTTAATTTTTGCTCCAAAAGACGCATTAGAGCTGATGGTCCAGCTAGGTCTTATTTTCGGGGAAACATGGTAAACAATTCAATTTCTTTTTGTAAGAATATGTAACCTTCTTTCTCCTTCACCTTTTGTATTTTAAGCAGGTCTCAATTGGCCATGGCCAGGGTTCCTGATAGGGCCTGTGGAAGATGCCCACCTCCCTCTCACCTCAGGAGACGCACTCTGAGATGGCTCGTTTGCCTCACTGTCACTGGAACTACTTTCACTCTCTGAGTCAGATCCAGAGCTGCTTTCAGACCCACTGTGGCTGCTAGAGTCATCCCGTGAGTTTTCTGCCCCTTCACTGTTGTGGTGTGAAGGTTCAGAGTTACTAAAAGAGATAAAACATATAAATGATGAAAAGTTGCTTTTCTTTACAATGACAACAGGAAAATATCCAATTCTGACAACCAACTTTATTTAAAATGTTTACTATTGTTAAGCTTTACATACAGTTGTATTAATCCAGAAATTCACTATAAAAGAAATATTTCTGTAAAAAGTTTCCAATATGCTGCTCAGTATTTACCTTTAAAAAAGTAGTATAAAATTCATATATTTTAAAATTCATATACTGTACAATTCAATGATTTTTAGTTAATTTACAGAGTTGTACAACCATCACAATTGATCATATTTACTTTATAAGGTTAATTATTATACCACTACAATGTTATCAGGCTGACCCCACCCCTCCAGAAAAAAATAAAAAGTAAAAGAATGCCTACCTTCCTGGTGTACTCCTTGGCATTGTCTTATCACAATCCTAAAATTAAAGCATGAAAGGAAATCCATGAATGAATAAATAAATAGCACTCTATTTGCTTAATGTGAACAATATCTGAATTCTTAATAGAAAGACTGGCTCCTCTAATGTATGGGTCACTGTTTACTTAATACTTACAACATAATGTTTTAACCTAAATAATAACTAATTGCTAGGATAAGATGAAAAGCTTGGCTAATAGTTCTTGTCAACAATCTCGTGCTTCATGAGTATATTCGGAACCGTGATAAGTATTAAGGAAAAGCCAATTTTTTAAAAGTCAAAAGAAAATGGAGCTTTAAAGACAGAGTGGAAAACTACAACATTCCAGTGTTGGAAAGCAGGAAGGAACTTATTTTAAATAACTGGCTCATACATGTATTATTCCATTACAATTCATATAAAAAACAATGAAAACAAATACTGGATGAGACTGGCGAAATGCAGTAGTAGACACACCTGTTCCCCATCACTGTCTTCACTGCTGCTTAGCTTTAAGTCATCTTTTAACATACTAGAGGGAAAAGGCAGAAAGGATTATTATTTTTGGAACAGTTTATCATGGCATACCAGAGTATTAAATATCTACTAAGAATTCTAGAAATAATCACTGTGGTAGCCAAAGATTCAATTTGAAAAACAGAAAAGAAGCAGTAAGTCTTACTCTGTCTAGTTTGGTTCATATCCAGGGCAAAAATTGAGAAATGAGGAATTTAAAAGTTCAGAAACTCGAACTTTTCCATGAGTAAAATATTCATCTTTCTTTTCTAATTAAACAAAAGCCACCTTTTAGAAACTGTTATACTCAGTTCTGTTATCTCTAATTTTTCTGATTGCATATACACACACTCATTCATTATTAAAACAAATTATCATACTCATATCCAACAGTCCACTAGAGAGAGAGAACTCTAAAAAGAAGGAAGATAAAATGAAAGGATCAGCAATTCTCTTTCACTGTCCCCAATGCTGCATGAAGAGATTTGTACAACTAGGTAACTATGAAAACTAGAACATGAAGTCAAAGTTCTAGTTCATAAATGCCTTGCTATGAAAGATGAGTACCCTCTACAGAAATAACAATAATGGGTAAGAAATTTGGCTATACAACAGAAGTGACCATGGAGTTAAAAATAAACTCTAGGTTCCAAATCTTCCTTGATAAAAATTGAAATAAATAAAAATACTATAAGCTGATATCTAAATTTTGAGGCCATAACATAAAACTTAAAATCTGAATTAACGAACCACAAAATACTCTTTGCCTTTTTACAGGAGAGGAAAAATTAACACAAAGTTTAGTGAGAACTACAAATAGGAAAAGTTTAATTTCCCATTACCAGTAGTTCCATTACTTCTTAAAATTTCATGACAGTCTTCAATCAGTGGGAAGGAACTCTTTCACTCCATTAACTACTTACACTTTCCCCTCAAAGCTTAACATGAGTTTCTAAATCTGACCACAAATTCAGAGTATCACATAAAAGATTACCTTGAAACAAAGTAACCAGATGATTATAGAATTAGAAGTGTTTTAAGGCTGGGCCAATTAAATGGGACAGAAGAAGTATTTTCGTTTGGAGAGGGTCTTAGTGCATCTCTATGACTGATTTCCTGTATGCAAATGTACTTACTCTGAATGCTCTCAGTCCTTATATTTAATAAGGATAGCTCAGTGAACCTGTTTACACATGTGAATGTGTCAAAGCTTGTACCAGATGCTCAAGGTCCTGCCTGCTTTTGTTCCCTCAGCAACCAAGTGACATGCACATGTATGGTTGGCTTGTATCAGTCCTTTGCATATGAATAAATATGGTAAATAGGAATATAATTTGAATTCTTCATCAACGAAGGGAACTTCTTGCATTCATATATTTTCATTCTCATTCTGGTCTCCCTATAGTCATCTGAAGAGGCTGAAGTTATTAGTATAGACTGTGGTTATGGCACAGAGCTAGCACTGTGGCCACAGTTTTTTTTAGAACTTTGTTTTATGCACTAAGATGACTTGTGGTCTCAGGAATTGAGGAGTTCATTTGTTAACCTGGAATGTATTATCATCTATTATTCTATTAAATTTTGATGTATACTCCAGGTTCTACCCATAAAATAAAAGCTGGAAAACTTAAAACAGTACAAACTCTGTTGCTTTAACATTCTATATTTAGTGGTGAAATGGAAGGCTTTCTAAGAAGAATCATGTCTTTTTTTATGTCTTATTTATTAAAAACAAAATTAACACACACACACAAATACAAACACACACACCTCTGAGAGATGAAAAAACCCTGTAATTTCAGAGTAGAGGTACACAAGCTATGGCACACAAACTGAATTCAGACCACCACCTATTTTGTGAAGAAAATTTTACTGGAATGCAGCCATAGTCTATGGTCTATGGCTGCTTTCATGTATGATGGCAGAGCCGAGTAGTTGGGACAGGAACCATATGGCCCCTAAAGCCTAAAATAATTTCACTTTCAGGCCCTTTCCATGAAATTTTGCCTACCCTGGCTTAAAAGATTAAGTACATATTTCTAAGTGTTGTTCTAAATATCCAGACACTACAGGTAGATTTTTAGCAAAAATGACAAACATTAAACTTTTTAAGCAATAAACTTACGATTTAGACTGATGTCCATTTGAAGTTTTAGAAGAAGGATTGTATCTTTCTAGAACAAAAAGAATGCAGAAATCAGTAACTGACATAAGGCTATTTAGATGGTAAAATATCTATTGATATACCCTCAAGGAAATATAAATCAAAGCAATGAGATGTAATTCTTCATTCATCAAATTGTTAACACTTTAAAGTCCAATAATATTAGGTACTGGTGGAAACAGCCACGCTCATATGCTGTTGGTAGAACTATAAACCCATGCAATCATTCTGGAAGATGATCTGGTAATATTATCTTATCAATACTGTTAAGTGCACATATCCACTGACTTAGCAATTATAACAAGGAACAATTTACCTTATAGGTATACCTGGAGGGACACACACACGCGCGCACACACACACATACACACACACACACACACACACGGTTTTTACAGTATGGTTTGTAACCGCAAAATCTGGAAACAAATGTCCATCAAGAGGGGAATAGTTAAATAAATTATGGTACTTTCATGCAACATTAACACAATTTTCATGTAAAAAAGAATAAGCTAGAGCTTTATACTGATACAGAAACAGCTCTAAAATAAATTAAGGGAAAAACACAGGTAATAAAGAGCGGGTGCTGCTTATGACCCCATTTGCCAATAGTTATCTTTGGGGAGAGACTATGAGGGGAGGGGTAGAAGTCAGGATGAGACATTCTTAAAAGACTTTTAAGAAAAAAATGTAAACTTTCTGGTCCACAGCTATTTCCGATATATTCATAATGTCAGGCCCCTGTTCCTGTAACTACAGCTTTAAGGCAAAAGAAATTGATATATATGTAGTTTGTTAACATTAAAAGGGATATTCTTCTAGTTTCATCTTTACGATTACTAAAGACAACAAGCTAAGGATCAAAAAATTCCACGTTTTTGTCTCCCAAAACAGTTTATTACCAGCCTAAATCTACCTTATATAAGAAGTTACTACTGTTGGCAAGGAGGACATTTGTTCTTTTGCCGAGTTATATGGTGAAGCCCAAGCATTTGCTACAGTTCCTGGCCTTACTACTAACTTTCCCACTACCAATTCGCACAGCCATCATGTCTTGGGACCATACCTGAATTCCCTTAGGCTATCTTCCCCTCAAGTTCTTCTGAGAGGCCCAAAGTGGAGGTAAAAGGGGACTGTGTAGCAGACAGCAGACTATCTTCCCAGACCAAAAGGCCCAGGAAGAATAAATAAAAGTAGAAATAGGAAGAGAAGAACCACTGTAAGCTACAATGACCTCTTCTTACCTGGAGTTTTACTATCAAGAATCAAGTAGCTTCATGAAGGAGAAGGAAAGACAGAATGGCTCTTGGCTTTATGAGGTGCCCACCAATCTGAATTCATGAACTTTGAAATATTGGTTCAAATACTTAATAAAAATAGTTAATTTTGATATCCAATGATCTATAATTCTTCATTCTATGAGCATATCAAGATTCAGTTCAACCAACTACTAGTCACCACATAATAAAAATTGAGATAAGACATGCAAAAGAATTATTAAAGCAATACATGACATAACCATGAAAAATGAATGCTCAATAAACAGCTTAATTAGAAAACCAAAAGAAAAAGAAATACTCACTTTGTTCTCCAGGGCCAAAGTTGGACTGTTGAGATTCCTAAGACAAAGGGATATAAAATTATACAGTAACATTCAGTGAAAAAGGTTCATTAGTGAAAAATGCTTCAAATTAAATTACTTAACTCCAGCTAATTCAATGAAAGATTATGTTGAATTCCTAAGAATGCATAAAAGGAAAAACACGAAAAGAATTCAAGTGATCTAATAGTCTACCATTCATTTCTTTTCAGCAGCATCCATGATATCCATATTCTAATTTAGAGCCCTGGAAAAGCAAATTATTTAAAGATTCTTGGTTAGGAAAATGTTAAAAAAATTTTTTTTTTTCTTCAGAAAAAAGTAATACCAAAAACTGTATACTAGGGTGAAATTAGCTATATAACCTATATAGTCTCAAAATATACCACTTTTATGGACTAAAAACCCTTCATGGTATTATTTCATGTGATTTTACTCCCTTCCTCTCTCCCTGCTCCTAATATCTTACAATTAGCAACTTGAAGAGACTGTCATATACTTCTTCATAAGCCCTATACTAGCACAATGCCTGGTTCTCGGGAAGCACCAGTAAAAAGGAAGCCGAAATGTACTGTGAAAAAACGAGTTTCTAAATTCAACTTTCATGATCAGAATAGATGTTTCACATGTGCACATTGTCCATTTTTCTAGGTTAAGTCTGTGGTACACTACGTAGTACTAAAATTACACAAATATCCCTAAATGCCTGCTTAAAAATAAGCATGATCTTCCTTTAATGACAGAATTATCTGTGAAAGAGAAATCCAAACAGTATGAAAGCTAAAATATAGTGTTGCTGTTACAAAATGTTGTAAACCTACATCTATGGTCAACTGATATTCAATAAGGGTGCCAAGACCATCCAACAAGGAAAGAATAGTCTTTGCAACAAATGGTGCTAGGACAACTGAACAGCCAGATGGAAAAGAATGAAGTTGGATACAAAAAAAAAATTAATCAAAATGAATCAAAGACCTAAACGTAAGAGTTAAAACTACAAAACTCTTAGACTAAAACGTAGTGCCAAATCTTAATGACCTTGCTTTTGGCAAAGAATTCTTCCATATGACACAAAACGCACAAGACACAAAAGAAACAAACAGATAAACTAGATTTCAAACAGTTAAATTAGACTTCGTCAAAATTAAGAACTTTTGCAGTTCAAAGGACAGTATCAAGAAAGTGAAAAGACAACCCACAGAATGGGGAGAAAATATTTGCAAATCATATGTCTGATTTGCAAATCATAAGAGACTGACATCTATACTATATAATGAGCTCTTAAAAAGACAACCCAATAAAAAAGGGCAAAGGATTTGCATATATATTTCTCCAAGGAAGATACACAAATGGTCAATAAGCACGTGAAAAGATGTTGTTTGACATAATCTGTCATGCAGGGAATATAAATCAAACCCATCATGATGAAGTAGATAACACTTCACACCCACTAGGACGACAAAAATCACAGACAGGTAAGAAGTGTGGTTAAGGATATGGAGATATTGGAAGCCTAGTGGGAATGTAAAATGGTGCAGCTATCTTCTTTGAAAAACATTCTGGCAGTTTCTCAAATGATTAAACGTAGAGTTACCAACAGGAGTAAGTAAAATGAAAACATGTCCACACCAAAACTTGAACACATATGTTTACAGCAGCATTATTCACAACAGCCAAAGCCTGAAACAATCCACAGATGACGGACGTATAAACAAATCGTGAGATATATCCATACAATGAAATATTATTTGGCCATAAAAAGTAATGAAGTTCTGTGGGGGGAGGGAGATGAAGGTAAGGGGGATCAAATATATGGTGATGGAAGGAGAACTGACTCTGGGTGGTGAACATACAATGGGATTTATTGATGATGTAATACGGAATTGTACACCTGAAATTATGTAATTTCATTAACAATTGTCACCCCAATAAATAAATTAAAAAAAAAAAAAGTAATGAAGTTCTGAAACAGGCCACAACTTGGAAGAACCTTGAAAACATTAGGCTAAATGAAAGAATCCAGGTGCTAAAGACCACATATGTTATGATTCCATTTACATGAAATGTCCAGAAAAGGGAACTCTGTTAAGACAGAGAGTAGATTAGTGGCTGTCAGGGGAACAGAAGAAATGAAGGTAACAGCTAAAGAGCAAGGAATTTCTTTTTGAGGTGATGAAAATGTATTAAAACTGACTATAGTGATAGTTGCACACGTCTATAAATATATTCAAAACCATTTAATTGTATACTTTAAATGGGTGAATCGCATGGTGTGTGAATTATATCTCTATAAGGCTATTTTAAAAACCTATAAATAAGCAGTGGCCAAGAGGTCACTCCTATGAATTGTGGTTAAAACATGAAAAGAATCCTCCATTCCCTTGAATTGCTAATTCACCGGATAAGTGGCCTAAAAGTTAACAGCACAAACTGTCAAGTGATTTCTGACTCCTTTCCCTACTTCTGACAATAGTCAGCTAGCCACCAAGTGCTACTGGATCCTGTCTCCAAAACATCTATTATACTAAGCGCAACACTATCTCCTCTCCATAACACTGCAAAGATTTTAGGTCCTCATCGTTTTTCATCTGCAATAGCCATCTATCTAATGGATCTTCCTGACTCCAGACTCTCTCCTTCACTCAACTACAGCCTCTAGCTAAACTTTCCAAAGCCCAGGTCTTAGTCCGTGTCATCATCACTCTTGTATTTTTCATAGAGCCTCCAATGGCTCTTTGTTTTTCCTATGGATGAAACACAAACTCTTTGGTATGACATTGTCTCATATATCTAAGAACTGGAAAAATACAATGATAAGTAAAAACCAACAATGGGCTTGTCCTCGTGGAGCTTAACGCCTACCTGAATAATGTCAATGACTATCTTTGCAGCTACTCATGAAAATAAAGGTAAAAGGGCAATTGTGGTTAAGTACAACAAAGGACGATTACATATACAGTATTATGTAAGAACTTGTAATTGTCTGTCCCTGTGTGTGTGCATGAGAGAGAATGTGAGTATGAATACGAATACGAATCTGGCCAGGAAGATGAGCAAAGGCTTCCCTGAATAAGTACTGCTCAGGCTGAGATTTTGAAGGGCCTGTAGGAAGTAAACTGGGAAAGGAAGGGAAAGATCAGTGTACCAGGTAGAAAGAACATAAAGGCCAAAAAGGATAGGAGCACAGCTAGTATAAAGGACTTAAAGGCAACCTGTGGGAGGAAAAAGTAAAGAAGGAAAATGGTGAGAAATGGGACTCAAGACCTGAGAAGCTAGATCACATAGCTTGAAGATTTTACAGACCATATTAAAGATCTGTGTGTGCATGCAGTTTACTAAGCAGAAGAATTACACAAGGAGAACTGCATATTGTGAAGATCACCCTTGCTATTCAAGAGACTAGCTATGAGAAAGCTAGACTCGTAATAAAGGTACCTATTGGGAGATGACTGCAGTGGTCCAAGCAGGAGAAGACCACAGCTTCAACAAACTGGTATCCAGCTTTTTTGACCATGCACCCCCCCATCACTAAGAAATGTTTGCATTTGTATCTCCAAAATATGTACAGTTGATCTTTAAACAATACAGGTTTGAACTGCGTGGGTTCATTTAATATGTGGACTGAAAACAATCCTTATAAAAGTGCCAGTGTATATTTTATGCATTATTATTTAACTAATATGCATATAACCAATACTGAAATTTTAAAGGGGTCAGATAAAGTGAAATAAATAATATTTTAGAGTAATTTTAAAATTATATTTATTAATGGCAACACTTTTCTTACACACAAAAAACAGTGCCTCAAAGGTCTGACACTAGAATTGGCTTATTTTGATGTTTGGTTTCATTGGATATTACAAAGACATTGCTACACGAATGGAAAAATAGGTATATTTACTAAATCATGATACCAAATTTCAATCCTGTACCTTATTTATGCAAAGGTTTCTACTAAAATTTAGCTAGTAGAGTTCCGGTGTTCATTGATATAAATCAGTTTTTCAGGAAAATAAATTAAAAGATTACATTTTAATATTTTTAGCAAATAGGACCGAAAGTCACTGAATTTAGAAAATTACGTTTCCAACACTAAAGTTTGCACATATGAAGTCATCATATTTTTTGTCAACAATAAAAAATATATAATGATGACATTATTTTAAAAATGTTTTCCTAGGGGCAGCCGGTTAGCTCAGTTGGTCAGAGCGCCAGCTCTTAACAAGGTTGCTGATTCGATTCCCACATGGGCCAGTGAGCTGCGCCCTCCACAACTAGATTGAAGGCAACAACTTGAGCTGAGCTGCCCCTGAGCTACCGGTGGGTGACCGGAAGGCTCAGTTGGTTAGAACGTGTGCTCGGTTTGACTCCTGCATGGGATGATGGACTGCGCCCCCTGCAACTAGACTGAAAATAGCGACTGGACTTGGAGCTGAGCTGTGCCCTCCACAACCAGATTGAAGGACGACTTGACTTGGAGTTGATGGGCCCTGGAAAAACACACTATTCCCCAATAAAAAATAAGAAGATAAAGGACAACGACTTAGAGCTGATGGGCCCTGGAGATACACTGCCCTCCTGTATTCCCCAATAAAATAAAATAAAAAGTAGCTCTTCAAGTATTTATAACTGAAAAAGAATCTAATATCATACACTGAGACTACCAGAAGCACCTATACTTTCATACATTACAGCCGACTTTGTACGCTGCATGTTTTTTTTTTTAAATTAAATTTATCGGGGTGACAATTGTTAGTAAATTTACATAGATTTCAGGTGTACAATTCTGTATTACATCGTCTATAAATCCCATTGTGTGTTCACCACCCAGAGTCAGTTCTCCTTCCATCACCATATATTTGATCCCCTTTACCCTCATCACCCACCTCCCACCCTCTTACCCTCTGGTAACCACTAAATTATTGTCTGTGTCTATGAGTTTTTGTTTCTCATTTGTTTGTCTTGTTCTTTTTGGTTTATATACCACATATCAGTGAAATCATAGGGTTCTCTGCTTTTTCTGTCTGACTTATTTCACTTAGCATTATACTCTCGAGATCCATCCATGTTGTCACAAATGCTCCTATATCATCTTTCCTTAACGCCGAATAGTATTCCATTGTGTATATGTACCACAACTTCTTTATCCATTCATCTATCGAAGGACATTTTGGTTGTTTCCATGTCTTGGCCATCGTAAACAAAGCTGCAATGAACACTGGCGTACACGTGTCTCTATAGAGAAACGCTTTTATATTTTTGGGGTAGATACCCAGGAGAGCGATTGCTAGGTCATATGGTAATTCTATTCGTAATTTCTTGAGGAACCTCCACACTGCCTTCCATAGCGGCTGCACCAGTCTGCATTCCCACCAACAGTGTATGAGAGTTCCTTTTTCTCCACAGCCTCTCCAACACTTGTTACTATTTGTTTTGTTGATGAAAGCCATTCTGACTGGGGTGAGGTGATATCTCATTGTGGTTTTCATTTGCATTTCTCTGATGATTAGCGATGTTGAGCATTTTTTCATATGTCTATTTGCCATTTGTATATCCTCTTTGGAGAAATGTCTCTTCAGGTCCTCTGTCCATTTTTCAATTGGGTTGTTTGTTTTTTTGTTGTTGAGTTTCATGAGTTCCTTGTATATTTTGGATATTAGCCCCTTATCAGAGGAACTGTTTGCGAAAATCTTCTCCCATTCAGTTGGTTGCCTCATTATTTTGTCAATAGTTTCTTTTGCTGTGCAGAAGCTTTTCAGTTTCATATAATCCCATTTGTTTATTTTAGTTTTTACTTCCATTGCCTTTGGAGTCAAATTCATAAAATGCTCTTTGAACCCAAGGTCCATAAGTTTAGTACCTATGTTTTCTTCAATGCAGTTTATTGTGTCAGGTCTTATGCTTAAGTCTTTGATCCATTTTGAATTAATTTTGGTACATGGTGACAGATAGCAGTCCAGTTTCATTCTTTTGCACGTAGCTATCCAATTCTGCCAGCACCATTTATTGAAGAGGCTGTCTTTCCTCCATTGTATGTTTTTAGCTTCTTTGTCAAAAATTATCTGTCCATATTTCTGTGGTTTTATTTCTGAGTACGCTGCATGTTTTATTGCAATATTTGTTTTCTGAATCTTCACATTTTCTGTAAGCTTGTTTCTCTAGTTTCCTGATAAAGGAATGCATTTTAGTATGTTCTCTGTTTTCTCTCTGTACTGGCTTTCAGGCATTGTCACAGAAGCAAGAAAACCAAGTTTCTGGACAAAAGTATAGAACACACTGGGAGCAACCTCAAAAGAGGTTTTTAGTAAAATTTTACTATACTTTGATGTACGTTTAAGGACTGAGTTGTAACTCAAAATATGACTATGAATCATGATACTTTCATAATTCTATTAGTTAAAAACTCATTCTAAATTAAAAACGAAGTTAATAATATAAATGCATATTCACACTATTATTAGTAATCTAGATCTTTTTCCTCCCTGATTATAGCATCCTTGTTTCTACTTTGTACTGTGGCAGATAAAGAGCTCATACGAGGAGAAGGAAAATATCAACTGCCATTTTCTTGTTTGCTCAAAAATGCATTTTAATGTTACTTTCATTCAGTAGTTTCACAGCATGTTTATCTTTTTAAGCCACTTGTGCATTAGTGAAAATTAGGTGAATTAAAACCAGTTAATATAATTTGTAACTCGTATTAACCGAGCTCACTTAAAACCGCAATATGCCACAGCTAGAAAGAGCAAGTGAGCAGGAGCAATTCTATCAACTTTTCCATATTGAGAAGACCTAAATTTCTCTTGGGACACCTCACATTTCAGAAATAAAATGTGGCCATCTGCCATTAAGATAAAGAGAATCAATATTTATTTGATGTTTCTTTCTTTTTTTTTAAGATTGAAAAGTAAATAAATTGAGATTTTTAGAACAAAAATCAAGAATAAAGTTTTCACATCCCTGCCCCCCTGCCCCCACCATCAATTCTCTAGTGCATATAACACTGGGGTATATGCTTTCCAGTTTGGAGTCTACTGATTTACCACGATAGTAACAATAAAGATGGAGAAAAATGAATGGAACTGAAATACATTAAAGGAGGTAAAACTACTAGGACGTGGTGATAGTCTATGGGGCACGAAGCAGAGGGAAGTGCCAAACATCACTCCTATAAGGTTTTTCTAGTGTCACTAAGACAGGGAATAGGAGAAGACGGCCATGCCTGTCTCTTCTTTGTTTGCTTTTTGGTTGGGAACTAGCAGGGAGAATCATGAGTTCTCCCTGCAAGATGTCTCAGAGGCACCTGAAACTCAACATCTAAGAAATGTCAAGTTATATGTGTCCCTGCAATTCAGATAAAAACTTTTATTAAGATAAAACTTATGAAACATGTAGATAAAGAGGAACAGGGTACAGAGAGAAGACAACTTAGGACTAAGCTTGGTGCTTACAACTTCACATCCCATTAATCACGAATATGTAATTCTTCTTTCTTTCTTTTGTAGTATTTTCATTTCCACAACCCAATGTTTGGCACACTGAGGCAACACACAGTTCTTTTTCTGTATTCCCTTATAGCACCCAGAACAATGCCTGGAAAACTTACTTTTAATGGTAGAAGTAGAGATAGAGGAGAAAAAGGAACAGCCAGAGAAACAAAGCAAATCTCAATGAGCAAAGTATAGTGGGAGACAAGAAATAGGTTAAAACAATGTTCAATGCTCATGAGAAGCCCAGTGAAAATAAAAAATGAAAAACGTTCATTGGAATTGCCAAAATGAGCCATTGGTGATTTTAATGAACATGGTTTTGGCGAGGTATTCAATGTGGGAGCCAGGTCAGACTGCACTGAGGAATGAGTGGAGGACAAAAAATAGACAGTAAATATGAACAATTCTTTACTAAATTTAAAACAGCAAAGAGGAGGAGTGGCTGGAGAATAACATGGAATAAAAGGATTTGTTGTCGTCGTTGTGCTGTTTTTAAATGAGACAGGCCGAGAATGTTGAAGTGAACGATATGGATTCACTAAACTAGCTCTCCAAATATGTTCATAAACTCAACGTCTCCCCCAGCACTAGCCCCCTGCGAACGGCTCTTTCTGCTGATGGGTGGGTGTGAAGTCCTCTCCGTTGTGTGCTCGTCTTCCCACGTGCTGTCTGGCACTCCCACACTCCTCTTTCTAATCCTAGTTGGTGTCATCTTCTCTAGGATACTATCTCAAAATTCCATAAGTAGCAAAACTTTGTCCCTTCTCTGTCCTCTCACTGGACCTAGTCCATATGGTTAGTGCACAAGGAAAGTAAGTACCTATTAAAGTTACGTATAAGGCTTTAAACTGTATTACACATGAAGTTGTATTCCCTGAAAATTCAGAGAATGAGATGAGCTATAAAAAAGTAAAAGCTGGCCTTTAAAAGCAAATGAACCAATAATGAGTAAGCAGCTGAGGTGTTTCAGAAATGCCAAAAACCTAAACAGAGTTACCTGAGTATATATATCCAAAGTTAGTTAACAAACATTTATTGAAAAGCTACTATGTGCCAGGAACTATTCTAGGTATTGACACACACTATTCTAATTGCTTCTTTAAATACCAATCTCAGGACAGGGCATCATCTCAATTGGCTCAGTGCTGTACCTGCAGCACCTAAAACACTGCCAGGGGTTGTTCCAAGCATCCAGTGAGTATGTGCGAGGGCAGTCAAGGCCTCAGTACGCTCCGAACTAGCTGCCAAGCAGCCATCAACGCTAGCCACTCACTCTGTTTCCGTCCTGTGAGAAAGAATGACCTAACTGTACTCTACTCTAACGCTAATGTCCTCTACTTTAGCACTGAGTCTCAACCCTTCTTGTGGACACTTCCCAAAGTTACCTTCTCTCTTTCCCACGTATCATTTATTTTCCCCCTTTTTATTAAATCATTATGATCAGCATATAGGATAAAATGTCCTTTATCTTGTAAAAAAAGGTCCCCTGACAACATCACCAAGGGTACTTCTTGGCATCACATTTCTCTGCTCCTCTTTATAGACAACGCCTCAAAAGAAAATTTTCTTTTATATGTTCACTGTCTCCAATATCTTTTGAGACCACTGCAATCATTCTTTTGCCCTCCACTTTGTAACTAAAAGTGTTTGTGTTGTTCACAAAGAATACATTGTCAAATCTAATACCTGGAACACAGTATGAACTTATAAGTATCTGTTTAGTAACTAAACAAATACATAAACATATCAAATTTAGAGACAAAACCCGTAATTCTGAGATTACTATTATGTTCAGCAGGATTAACAACAGATTAGTCACTGCAAAACAGATGATTACCGAGCCTGAAGCTGTAGCAATAGAAACCCACCAAAATGACAACAAAAAATGAAAGACTGAAACACATGAACAGTGCATGACTGA
Source organism: Rhinolophus hipposideros (assembly GCF_964194185.1). Taxonomy (NCBI): domain Eukaryota; kingdom Metazoa; phylum Chordata; class Mammalia; order Chiroptera; family Rhinolophidae; genus Rhinolophus; species Rhinolophus hipposideros. Next base: position 10,014,002 of record NC_138069.1, read on the forward strand.
GTTGTGGAACATCTTCAAGAGGCCTAATATATATGTTATTGAAGCCCCTGAAGAAGAGGGGAGAAGGGAGTGCAAAAAACTATTCTGAGGAAATAGTAGCAAAATTTTCCCAAATGTGATGAAAAACGGTAAACCCAAAGTTCCAAGAAACTTAAAAAAAACCCTAAGCACAAGAAAGATGAAGAGAACCACACCAAGACACATCATACCTGAACAGCTTAAAATCAGTGAAAAAGACCAAAAAAAAAAAAATTTTAAACAGCCAGAAGAGAAAAAAAGAAAAAAAGACATGTTACGTGCAAAGAATGACACATATCAGAAACAATATAAACCAGACAGTGGAGCAACATATTCAACCTAGAATTCTAATTCAGTAAAAATACCTTTCAAAAAAAAGATGAAATACATGCAAAAGCTAAAAGCACTCATCACCAGCAGACAAGCACTAAAAGAAATGTTAAAGAAAGTCCTGCAGCTCGAAGGAAAATGATACTAGATAGGAATCTGAATGAATACAAAGGAATGAAGAACAGAGGAAATGCTAACGATGAGAAAATACAAAAGGCTTTTTTTTCCCTATTATTTAAATCTCTTTAAAAATAGACTCTTTAAGAGAAAAACAGTAACAATATTGTGAGGTTTATAATTTTCATAGAAGTAAAATGTATACAAAAATAATAGCACAGATGTTGGGAAGGGAGAAATGCAGGCATAATGTTGAAAGGGTCTTATATAATAGAAAAGAATGGCATAATATTACTTCATAGACCAGTAAATTCAAATACAGTCTACAAACTCTGGAGCAAACATTAAATAACACAACAAACAGTTGTAGTTAATAAGCCAAAAATGAAATGTAATAAAAAATACTCAACCCAAAACAAAGCAAAAGACCGGATGTGACAAGTAGATATCAAAAAGCAAAACGGGAAATTTAAATCCAGCTATATTAATAATCACATTAAATGTAAATGGTCTAAATACCCCAATAAGAGAGCAGAGTATCAGATTGGACTTTTTTAAAAAGCAAGATAAAATTATATGTTACCTTCAAGAAATGAATTTGAAATACAAGATCACAGAGAGCTTAAAAATAAATTATGGAAAAAGGTATGCAATACTTATAGTAATCACAGGAAGGCTAGAGTGGTTAAATTAACATGAGATGAAGTAAATTTTGTAGCAAAAAATATTAGCAGGATTAAAAGGGATCACTTCGTAATGATGAAGGGTAAATTCATCTAGAGCTGATAACAATCCCAAGTGTTTGTGCACCTAGAAACAGAGCTTGAAAAGCACAAAGAGAAGAACAAGCAAGGACAAATGGACAAATTCAATTATAGCTGGAGATTAACTATTAACTCTCAATAATCGATAGAACAAGTAAAATTAAAATGAATAAGAATGTAGAAAACTTGAATACTATTACAAATCAACTTGATATAATTGACATTTCGGGACACTCCATTCAACAAAAGCAAAATACACATTTTTTTCAAGTGTACATGAAAAATTTACCACAGTGGAATTAAAACACAAATTGGTTAACAGGAAGTATGTAAAACATCTCCAAATATTTGGAAACTAAATGACACTTCAAAATAACCCACAGAACAATGAAGGAATTCCCCCCCCAAAAAATCAGGAAGTATTTTGAACTGAATAAAAATAACGTAACACATACTAAAATTTGTGGGCTGCAGATAAAACATTAGAGGGAAATTTATAGCACTTTAATATTAATGCAATATAATATAACATAATATAATCTATTTAGTAAAATAAGACTGGGTCTTTAGTTAAGTAAGACCGGGTCTTACATTAATTTTTGCTCCAAAAGACGCATTAGGATTGATTGTCCAGCTAGGTCTTATTTTCGGGGAAACAAGGTAACTCTACACACCCAGTAAAACGGCTAAAACTAAACTGACTGACAACACCAAATGTAGGCAAGAATGGAGAACTAATGAAACTATCACACATTTCTGGGGGATGGGAGTGGGGAGAAGTAGGACTGTGATACAATCACTTTGGAAAATAGTTTTCAGTTTAGTATTAATTTAATATGCACTCAGCATATGACCCAACAATTCTACTTTTTGTCATATGAGAAAAGAACACAATAAGTCCATACAAAGATTGTTAAGTGAATGTTTCTAATTTATTCTTAATAGACCAAATCTGGAAATAACTTAAATGTTCAAAAGGTGAATGGATAAATACAACAGAAATAAAAATGAACTAAAAAAGAACAAAAATAAAAAGGAACATGGAAGAATTCCAAAAGTATATGCCAAGCAAAAGAAGGTAATCATATATACAAAAGAAGTAAACACTGAATGGATTTCATTTATATGAATTCTAGAAAAAGCAAACCTTATCTGTAGTTGCATAAAACAAATCAGTAATTGTATGGGGCCAGTGGTGGGGGTGATGAAATGTTGTAATTCTTTATTAGGGTGGTGGTGACAAAGGTGCATACATCTATCAAAATTCAAACTGTACGTTAAATCCAAGTGTATTTTTTATGTGTAAATAAAGCTGATTTTAAAACTAAAGGAGTGGTACAGCACATACATGGGCAGAAAGTTACATCTCTACCTAACATCATTCACAAAAATAAACTGGGCTAAATATAAATACAGAAAACAAAACTTCAATCACATTAAAAGAAAAACAAGAGGGTAAGTTTATTATCCTGGGGAAGGAATAGCCTTCTAAACAAGACATTAATAAGCAAAAGCTATAAGAAAAATATACTTACTCATCAAAATGAAAATCTCCTAGCCCATAAAACTTAAAAGGACTCTAACTGGGAGATGTAGTAATAGCATGTAGAAGAAATTATTAAAATCCAGAAGTCAAACAAAACAATATAAAACAAAGAAATCCTCCTAAAACTCGTAGGTGAAAGATGCAACCCAAAGGACAAAGGAAATTCATCCACACAGAAACCAGACGGATACATGTGTAAAGATGATAAATGTCACTAGCAATCTAGGAAATGGAATGCCGTCTTTCACCCAAAAGGTTGGTGATTAGCAAATGGTAGTATGCACGTGAGGAATAACAGGAAATACAAGTGGGAGGACTGACTGGTACAATCACTATGGAGGGAATTTGAGAGTATATAGTAAGTATATACTCTAAATACTCAGCAATTCTAATTCTTGCTTTTTACCCAAAAGAAACTTGTGTGCACACAAGATGGCATGAACAAAGATATCCACTAAAGCAACGTTTATAGAAATGAAAACTTGGCAACAACTTAAACACCAAAGGGAAATGGCTAAATAAGATACACTCAGGCAATTAGAATAAATGAAATACCTCTATGTATAATAACATGGAAAGTTCTCTAAGACCTATTGCTGACTGATTAAAAACACAGAACAATATATCTGTAAAGAAATTAAATAAAGAAGAAAACGCTTAGATGTAATGATTACATACATATACATGTAAACGCATATGGAAAACTTGCGAAGGTATGTATGAAAGTAGCTCTAAGAGTATGGAGGAGGCTGAATTGGGGAAGGGTATCACTAGAGGTCCTGGTCAAATTCCGCAAAGAGAATATATTCTTGTATAATTTATGTAAGTATAAATTAATGTAAAATAATTTCCAAATCTGATTTCAGAGGAGTATGGAACTTTTGTCTGAGGAACCTTTTTCCATATGACTTAAATATGGTTGCTGTGTCCTAGTGAAATAAAGGAGTTTCTCAGACAACAGCTTGAGAAGCCCTTACCACCTGTGGCTTAGCATACCGTAATAGTTTGCAAGAAACTGAAAAGTCTCTTCCCCATACTGCCTTCAAAGCTTTTCAAATACATCTCAGTCTAAATTACTCTCGATTCCACTATCTTGTTTTATTTTCTTCATAGCACTCATCACTATCTGAACTTATCTATTTATTTACTTCTTTATTGTCTGTTTCCCACTAGAATGGGAATGGCAAGACAATTTTGAATTCATATGATTTTAGTCAAGCCATTTAAGAATTTTCTTACAGTATCAAAGACACATTTCATTTACTTACCTTAGTTGGAAAAGGAAATTTGGAAGGTTCTGTTTTGCATGGTGTATGAATAGCCGTTAGAGGGGGAGGCCATGAATGCGTCATCTCCTGAAATGTAATTATTACAGTTTGTTTTCAACCAGGTCAAGGATAAAAATTACACAGCTAAAAACCAGATTTATATTATAAATGCTGGTTTCACTCCAAAAGTATACATATTTAATGAATAAATATTAATTAAGCACAATTGTGTGCACGGCACTACGGGGTAGATAATAGGAAAATAATATACACTCTGGCTTCAAGGAGCTTAAGTGTTAAGATGATGAAACCTGTGAACAGCTACAGAAACCAGGCTGTAATCAAATACAAGGCACACAGTAAAATGCTACTGAGGAAGAGCTTACTGTGGGAGTGGGAAGAGGAGGATGCTAATAAGAAAAGCAGCTAACCTTTACTAGGTACCTGTAATGGGCCAGATGCTGTGCTAAGTGTTCTACATGTCTCTTACTCACGGAGTGCTCACAATGACTTTATGAGGTAGGTACCATTATTATCGAACTCTATGTAGGATGAAACTGAAACACAGAGATTATTTATTCAAGGTCACATACTTAGTAAGTAATGGACCCAGAATTTAATCCTAGGAAGTCTGGCTACAGGACCCATTCACTGACAGAACATTTTGGTCAGGTGGAGAAAATCAGAAGAGAGATATCGAAAGTACATGAGCAGGAAGACAGACAACTACTGTGTTTCCCTGAAAATAAGACCAGGTCTTACACTGTATTTCCCCCCAAATAAGACTGGGTCTTACATTAATTTTTGCTCCAAAAGACGCATGAGGGCATATTTTCAAGGGATGCCTTATTTTTTCATGTACAACAATCTACATTTATTTAAATACAGTCATGTCATCTTCTTCTGGAACATCGTCATAACATACTAAATGTGTCCGTCTGGCTGATGATCTTAACTGGGGCTTATTTTCGGGGTAGGTCTTATTTTTGGGGAAACACGGTAAGGTCATAAGTCTGATTTCGTTCAATAACTTCTGTCTAATGATATGTTAAGTGTGTCCAAGTGGAAGTTTGGATAAGATCACAATCTGCATTTTAGAGGAGGAGGGTGGAGAGAGGTATCAGATTTAGAATAAGGAGGCAGTGTTTTATTTCTGGCATTTAGTTCAAAGTGAACCATCAGGTATACTGAGAAAACATAATAAATTAAAAGTGGTATAACTTAGGAATTTACCTTATACCCAAACAGTTATGTAAAGAAAGATGTATGTTCAAGGGGCTCACACTTAAAAAATGGGAACGACCTTAAAATTCCAACACAGGGATAATTAAATTACCAGACATCCATACAATGGAACACCAAGCAGAGAGTAAAATGATAAATTTAGCTACTGATATGAAAAGATGTCCACAATATATTATTAAGTGACAAACACAAACCATAGTCCATGTCCTAGTAAATGTTTACGTAAGAAAAACTCTGTGGACGATGGTTCAAGTGGCTGCCTCTGGGCAATGGAATGACAGAAGAGACAACAGACAAGGGCAGTCAATACAGACTTTACTACGACCTGAACGTCTAAAACAGCCACCTACCCTGCAATTGCTCTTTATCCTCTTACAATGCTTTACTTTTTAATAGCATTTCACTTTATGAAATAATATTCTATAGTTGATTATTTTTTACACCTTGCTCTAGAATGTCAGCTCAAAGGGTGCAACATTATCATTATTATTACCATTATAACCCCAGTGCTTGACACACAGGTGTTCAAGTAGTAAGACTTGAATTAACAAATTTTCTTTTCCTCTACAGTAAACATATATAACTTTTAGATTAAATTTTTTTTCTTGCAGTCTGTGATGGGGTGCCTAGAAACAGCATTACTACAAATATCAAGAAAACATGAAGGGAATGCGAACCTGAAATTTTTTGCACACTGCACATAGGGAAGGGGAAAGAAAACAGAAAATCATAAATCCCAGGTTTCCCAATGTTGGCATTTCACACCTCAAATGCCAAAATACTCTGAATAGAAATATCTATTTAACTCTCCATCACCAAATGATTGAGCACCTATTACACCCAAGGTCATGTGCCACACTGTACATATAAAAGGTAGAATAAACTGTCAATAACATGAAAGAAATAATTAAATCTAAGAAAATCTAAGATTTCTTCTAGGTATTAGAATGCCATGCATTGTTGAGGATTTGGGGAAAAGATATATGCTCCCTTAGACTTTTTGTATACATGGTGACTGAAAAATGAATGCTATATGAGAATCAAAGGAAAGTTTATCACTGTGGTCTCTGATAGTCTAATACAAGGGGAAGAAGGATTTCATTAGGATTCTAAAGAAAAATCAGGATCTATATGTAACTGAAGAGGAAAGAGAAACACATTCCATGCAAGTTTTTCTTAAAAAAGTAAAAAAGCCAATGGGATTTATAGACGATGTTAATACAGAATTGTACACCTGAAATCTATGTAAATTTACTAACAATTGTCACCCCAATAAATTTAATTAAAAAAAAAAAAAGTAAAAAAGCAAGAAAGTACATGGATTGGGGAAATCAGTTTGGCAAAAGCAGTCAATCAGTAGTGGGGAAGGTTAGGACTGGCTTGTGGAAGATCCGGAATATCAAATTTGGATACTATTCTTTCTATGGGCCTTAGAGAGCCATTGAAAATTTCTAAGGAAGTTATTAATTTATGAAGATAAGGGATTGAAGCCAAGAATTTGGTAGCAATACAGAAGACAGACGAGCAGGGAGACTAAGCAGGCAGAAAGGCAGAGTGAGGACTATACACTGCAATTATTGAAGCTCAGGGGGCAAACGTGGAAATAAAGGGATGGATATTTTCAAGGAATTTTCAAAGTCTACATGTAGCTTGTGATTAAACAGGACATGAGAGAGAAATAAGAGATAATTAGGATTCTACACTTACAAGCCTGGGGGAATGGTGGTACTACTAATAGAAGGATGTCTGAGAAACATGGCTTTAGACATGTTGAGCCTGCAGAAACAGGGAGAGATCTAAATAGAGACCCAGCTAAAAAGCAAAACTCAAAGGATACCAAGGCAGAAGAGAAAGATTGAAGAGCTGTCTAATAGATAAAAGCCAAAAAAAATGGATCCAAAAAAAAAAAAGTAAGGGAAAGAGCAGAAAGAAGAGGAAAGGCTAGAAAATGCACCCATATTTAAGAGGTTAAGACACAAGGGTTCCCAAAAGGCAGAGAATGAGAGACAAGAAAGGTGGATGGGGAATAAAAACAATGAAGCATAACAACAGTCAAGGAAAGGAGAATGATGTTTCCAGAAGAAAAGAGGAGAAAAGAGTAGAGAACTCAAATGAAGCCCCCGATGAAGGGGAAGGTAATGACCTTAGAGAATAGGTAGAGCAGAATGGTAAAGGTAAGAGATTATAGTGGAGCATAGGAAGAAGACTAAAAATGAAAGCAGCCCATGCAAGCAGTCTTTCAAAGGTATCCATAATGAAATCCAAGTATAGACACAAAAATTCAGGATCTTCTGCAAAAAGTACAATACGTGACTAACGGTTTTTCTCTATTGAATCAAAAGCAATCGTTGTCACTCATTAATTCACTGGATTTTCTCTTTGTCTTTTCCCAATAGAGGAATGTACTTTTTGGTCACATGTCAATTTTAGACACATTGCATTACACGCTCAAAATATATTTGCAGTACTGAAAGGTGGTCTTTCATTGTAAGATTTGACCAGTACGTACAGATAAATTACAAAGCAAGCTATTTTCAATGTGATGGTGTGACTGATAACTATAGAGTTTTTTAGCACTTCCAATTTTTAACTGATAAAGCTGAGAAAGTACAGTTCTATTTGGTTTCTTCCTCTTCAAGGGAAGCTGTTAAGATTGAAATTTGTTTTACTTAAAAACAAAAATAGAACAAAAAAACCAGCTCTTTGAGGACAAATGGTAAACAAACCAAGTGATTTAGAATCTAAGAATGAATATAAGCAGAACAGACTCATTATTTTTGACAGACATAATCAAGTCACATGTGAGCCAATCTACTGCTTCAGGTCCTTTGTGAAATAGAGGGGGAAGAGGCCAAGAGGGTAGCAGGGCAACATAATTAAATAAGAGAGACTGAACTTACTCAAAAAACAAACAAACAAACAAAACACACACAACTTACTTTTAGAATTTCATCCACACAGCTCACATCACCAGAAGCAGATGCCTTAAGAGGAAAAGAAACACACATTAGATTTGAAATTTATTACTGGATTTCTATCATTTGTTGCACAGATTTAACACATTATTAGAAATGAAGTTCAATTTAAAGAAGTACTTATGATCCCACTATTCCAAATCAGAACACTAACTAGAATCTTTGGACTAATTTCCCTAAATATAAATTTTCCAAAAACTGAAAAATTTTAATCACCAAACTGTACATGACTTAAAAACTTTATATTTTTCAAAAACTTTTTAAAATCTTAGAAATAATTTTTAAGTGTAATTTTTCAGGTGAGCATCTTGTCAAAAAAATTAAAAATTTATATACAAATTATACCATACTAGATACGGCATTTCACATAATCTAACAAACAGAATAAAACCAATATTACTGAATGATTACTTGTCTGGAACATGATGAATATTTCACATAACCTTTCTCAAATCATGGGAGTTCTTTATTCTAAGGTTGAAGCAGGAATTAGAGAACTGGAGTTTGAACTCAAATCTAATTAATTCTAAGGATCACATTGTTTGAAGAGAGAACAAATGATCATTTTACTATTCTCTTGAGAGGAGTAATTAGATGACAAATGCCATGAACAACGAGTTTCTCAAGGCCACAGGAAAGATTTTTAAATGTTCTCAAAATAGCATTTTTACCTATACCTGACCCTTTCCCCGCTGTTTTAAGTTCTGAGCTATGATTTTCAGCTACTAACATTAGTTTTAAATTCTCTTTATTGCAAAAACTGTATTAAAAGAAAAATTCAGCTATTTCATAATGAATGCTCACTTCTTTGGTTATCCTGAATATCATGTTTTGGTATATAGTCATAAACACTGTAAATTGCAAACCACCACTATGAGTCTGGAGCAACTGCCTCAAACCTTAAGTGTAACCAGAGAATGGGATCATGGCATCTAAACCACACATTCCCATCTCCATGGACCTGAAAAAGTCCCAACGTATACCACAACGAACCATGGCCCCCGTCTCATTGATGAGTGTCACTATGACAATAGAAATTGTAAACTTTTTTTAAAAAGAACACAAGATGTATTATACCATAAATCAAAAGGAGGAAAACACTAATGCTTTCATTCTATAACTGACTCATTTTAACATTTGAAAACAGTGAGCGACATTTTCTCTGCTGCCCAAGAGGGAAAGCTAACAGTTCTATGATCCACATGAGAGTCAATCATGTCTTTTTTTAAACTTTTACATTCTTTACTATTAAGACAAAGAGAGTTCATGTTCAATAATAATTTCATGGTAAAGTGCTTCACACAGTCACAATGTTAAAAGCTCTAATTGTGTGACTTACGTCCAATGGTTGGGAAGGTATTTTCAGCTTGGTGAGATGTGCTTTGCTGCTGGGCTTCAGTTCAGCCATGCTGTTGCCATGGGATTGGCTGCTATAGTGCTCAGAGGACAGCTTTGGTTCCATGGACTCCTGTCCGTCCATGGGCCGCACATAGGCAGTGGGCTTCTGTAACATTGAACTGGACTTTGACATCAGTGATGGTGGGAAAGACTGATTTGAGTGCTGCCCACTTGAAAAAGGTACACGGGAAGGAGAATCCCAGTTTGCATCGGGGTCCCGAGGTGATTTGGAACGCTGATGTTCCTTGCTATGGTGATCATTCCCATGAGACCTGGAATGACTGGAACTTAATGAAGAAACAGCCTGGGGTTTGCCAGGGCTGGAAGAGCGTGACTTGGAGTGTTCTGATCCATGCTGGCCTTTTTTCCGGCTGCTGCTCCCACTACTGCTATATGACTCACGGTCATGCCGCTGGCCACTACTATTAGTACCACCACTGCCACCTGCACTGGTCCGCTGGCTACTGTGTCCACTCTGTAAGCCTGAGGACCGTTTCTGAGACTGAGAAGTGCTGGGTGCAGGTCCTACTGGTGTCCATTTGCTACTCTGATGAGAGCTCCCATGTCTCTGTTCAAAGAAATTTGAGTTAGATTTTTCATCTGCTGTCGGTGGTACTGCAGGCTTGGGAATTGCAACAAGCTTTGGTATAGATCTGTCTCCTATGAAATCCTTCATTTCATCGTAGTTTCCAAGCATACTCTGAATACGACTTGATAGCTTATCTTCTTTGCTAGTCTACAAAAAAATGTAAAATAAATTTTACAGTTAGCATAACTGGAAATAAAAGATGCTTCTAACCTGACTTTCCAAACTTCAAATGGAAAGGGGCTTTCCAGAGGGAAGCCTTATTTCATATCTTAAGGTTAACATCTCAAAGAAAACTCCAAACATATAATATGTATGGTAAAAAAGTGAACTGAAAGTAAAAAATATTCGTGCTAAAATATTAAAACATAAACATTCCATAGGATACTGAGAAATATATAGATTCCAGGAGGACCTTGTATGAAAAATAAAGACTTATTGCAAGAAAAAAAAAAAAAAAACCATTCCAGGAGAAAAAAGATCTCAATTTCACCAGTAAATATACTGGAACAGTAATGAAAATCTTTTGAAGACCAGGAAAAGTATCTGCCTTTATTTAACTAAGTTCGAGGCCAGCAGATTAGCCAACACTAATACACTGACAGTCTGGGAAAACATTATATCCCTTATAATTCAATGTTATAGTTAGAAGCACAAACAAAAATTTAGTGAAACAAGTTATACCCAATTGACTGTTTTACTTTAATTCTTTTGTCATTTTTGACTCATCAAGTTAACAAAAGTCCTAACAACAAATTAAGCATGGAAAATCCATTGATAAAAATTTTAAATCCTGGCTAATATTTCTGACCAATAAATGCTCCAACATTTGAAGGCAACAACTTCAAGAATTATTCTTGGATAAGAAGGTCCAAGATGTCTACAAGCTTTAGGACTCTTTCATATTCATATACATGAGAGAAAGTTTACTAATTACATTGAAAGGAAATCAAGACTAAGCCACCACTATTTACTTTGAGGTTGGCATGAATCAAGAAGGACTTGATTCATGACTAAATTATTTGAATGACTAAATTATTTGAAAATTAGTCTGATCTCTATTAAATGAGAGGTCAGCAATTTACAGCAATTTATAGACAATATCAAGATTAGAAATAAAATCCAATTCATTACGATGTAATTACAAAATAAACGGTAGTATGATTAGAGGATTCTGGACGGGACTCCTGTTTTTCGTAACCCCCATTCCCTAATCTCAGGTTTCGTGTTATACTCCTACAAATGATGTCAGTATAATTGCTTTTAACTGGAAAATCCTTAAAAGCTCTGAATAAATGGCCTTTATAGATCTCATAGATGGTTTCTACAAACACCAAGTGTTATAATGGTAAAAACTCAGGAGACATTTGTTATGTTTATATTTCATCAGAAAAAAGCTAACTGTCAATCTCATATGCCATATATAATATTGCTGCAATATGTAGTATTATAGCTATTATACACATATGAGGTTTAAAATGTAAAAGCAGTTCAAATGAAATCCAAGCCCAATCAAATATTAGGGAGACATTTCTGGCCGTTACAGCTACATTAGAGACATCAGAAGCGGTGCCATCCAGTGCTCTACGTAATCCCAAACCAAGCACCACAGCAGTTATAAAAAATAGCAATGGGTTCATTTTGAACATCTCTGACAAAGAGCTTTAATCTAAATCTGATTGTTAATTAAGCATTAAGTATATTAGAAAGAAAATCAGAGAATTTAGTATGTGATAACAGAAAAAGAACCAGATTGATACTGAAAGTATATTTATGCAAACATGCTATTAAGTCACTGCAAATGGCAAAAAAAATAGGGAAAAACAAAAGACTCTCTGAAATATATTCAGCTTTGATGTTATACCCAAAGAACCTAGGACACATCAGACAATACAGATTGGTTCACAAAATTTTAATTTAATCCAAGGCTCAGAAAGGTGAAATGCCTGCCCAGTTAGTGGTAGAGCCAGGAATCCAGAGATGAGTGTTTAAGCTAATGCAGACTACACTTCCAAAAGTATAGGGTAGCAATTGGGGGGTGTGGATGAGGACAACAGTAATGCTCTTGATCTAGGTACTGATTATACGAGGTTATTCATGTTGTGAAAATCCTTTCAGCTGTAACACAATTTGTACGCTTTTCTGCACCCATGTTATACACCAATGGAAAGGAGCCCAACAAAGTACATTCTACTTAGAAGAAAGGAAAAATGTTAAAATGTATACATAATAATAACTCTTTTCTCATATAAAAATTCAAGTTTAAACATTTCTAAAGCAAAAATGTCATGGTATTGGGGAAAAAAACATTCAAACAAGGACAACTTACAACTTTGTATGGTTCAGCAAAGAGAGGAGAGCTGGGTGGGAAGGGGTCTTCGCCCTGCTGAATTTCCTGATTCCGCCTTTCCCGTTCTTTCATACGCAGCACATTGCGGTCTTCACGGTTCATGTTGCTATAGAGAGAAACGCAATCTTTACATCACAAAAGAAAAGGAAAAATTAAATGCTCTGTACTGATTTTGTCAGTTTAATCCTTCAATCGGAGATTCCCTTTTGACTTCCAAGTAATAACAGGCATTAGTGCTGAAGTTGGGTTCTGGCAATGGTTTTATCAACTAATACCAACACTGTCTCCCACAACTATGCAGACAGGCAACACCAGCCCAGAATATTAGGATCCACCCCACTAAAACACTTAACCTTATCAACTTTTAACGAATTCTGCTAGCTAAACGTCAGCTAAAACTGATACATTCAGAGGGAAGGTAGTACTTAAACCCAAATCCTTAGTATGTGCTATAAGCCTTTGGTGGCTCCTCCTCAGAAAGCTAACTATTCTTTGCCAGTAGCGGCACGCAACCCACTCCCACCTACCACCCCTCCCCCCAGGGTCCAGTGCTTTTCTCTACTTTGCATCTACCTTATCTTGATTTCTTTTTGTCCCAAACACAGCTTCCTTGGTGTCCATCCTTATGGCAGTTTGACCTCAGCTTTGCTGTTGTTCTAGATTCCCTAAAAAACGACATTTCTGCTCTAAATACATTAATATTTCAATTAACACCTCAATAAATGGCAAAAGTGAGGCTTTCAGCAATAGAATCTAACATTAACTTGGGTTAGTAACAGTAGTCGAAATTATGTTGCAAAAGAAAAAGTCTTTTGGGGGTGGAGGGAAAAATGAGGGTGTCATTCCTATACTCATGACAGTACGTTGTATTTTCTCTAAGAACAAACTAAGGAAAGTAAGTTTATTTACAGCAGCAGGGATTTTGGTTAAATAGATAATAATGAAAAAGGTTTTCAAACCCTGGGACAAGGAATTATCAGGGACTCTGCAATACATTTCCCTAGAGATAGAGTAAACCATCTGTCCCAGTTTTGATTAAAAACAAACAAACAAAGAAACTCCTGTTGGAGGCCAAAGGGAAAAATCAGGTTACACTTGTGCAGCATTTCTAGACTTACGATTCATAAATAGAATCTAATCAGAAAATTAAAGTCTATCAATATTGGGAGACCTATAGTTGTAAAATTAGAATGGAGAGCAAAACCAATATACTCTTGAGGATTTTTATAAGTGGTTAAAACAGTGCAAGTAAACATTCAAAGATAAAAAACTTCCTGATTTGCACAATTAGTACCTTGCAGATATTAAATATTAAAGCACTTTAATATTTTAAAAAATTTTCTAAGGGTTCCAAATGTGTATTCCTGTTGTTTCTTATTTGTACAATTTTCTAATGACAAGAATATAAGCTATTTTGAGGTATGCAAATAGTGTGTATTTTCTTTGGTCTCCCTAGTACTTAGCACCACACAGAACCACAAAAAGTGTTTGAATCTTTTTTTAATAAATACTATAACCGGCGGCCGGTTGGCTCATTTGGTTAGAGCGCAGTGCTCATAGCACCCGGGTTGCCGGTTCGAGTCCCACATGGGCCAGTGAGCTGCGCCCTCCACAACTAGATTGTAAACAGTGAATTGACTTGGAGCTGATGGGTCCTGGAGGGGCAGGCTGTTCCCCCATAAAAAATTTTTTAAAAATTTAGAAAAACAAAAAACTATAAAACATCTACATTTCGGTATTCAGAGCTCACTTGAAGCTAGTAATAATTGTATATCACTAACAGTCAAGTTTCAAATCGATCTCTTGAGCTATGGTGCTGTAGTATATAAAGTTATTCGTATTTGATAGAGTCTAAAGGGCATGTCAACTAACAATTTCCCGTATTTCCTAAATTCAATTCCTGAAAGATCAGGAAACAACAGAAATGCCTTCTTTAAACTACGATTTAATTTACATATTTAATAGTACTAAAATAATCACAGAAGAAACACTTGTACATATGTTGTATCGATATGATTTCCACAATAAAATTCCTCGTATTATACAATTCAAAAACTTTGTTTGTTTACCTAAACAATGAAAGTCATCCGACAGAATATTTCCTCTTTTAACAAGGCTGCCAAGAAGCTCAGAACTAAATTAACTGATTGCTTATGAGAACTAACATCACAGTTGTAGCTCTTACTCTCTATTATCTTTCTAATCTGACTTATTTTCGCATGTAATATATAGGCTCTATTTTTCCTCTGTGTTTTTGAACATCAATATCTCTGCCTAAGATGAAAGAAAGTTTCCCCAAAAGCAATAATTCCAGTAACCTGAGCTCCCCTGAAATTAACATGAAATTTCAATATGAGTCAATTTGAAGTATGTCTTTGCTGTACAGGCAAAACTATTTATAGCATATCCCTTGGGATACATGCAATTATTGTACTGAAACAGGATTCAGTTAAAATTAGCAAATGATACATCACAACAAAAATCTGTGGGACGACTAGATAAAATAATTTTTAAAAGAAAATTATCAAGTAGGCAGGAGGGTTATGTATATGGTATTCAGCTAAAAATTTTAATTTAAGGTAAACTGTTTTAAGCACCCATCAAGTACTTAAGCTGATAACATTAATTACAAACAATTATAAACAACAGTCTACAGACAAAAAGAAATGTAAAGAAATTTTCAACTTAGGTTTGTTGTTGGTAGTGATGGTGTAGAAAGTTCATTGCTATCGGACTGGGCAAATGAGTAGCTATATTGAGACTTTTGGGGAATTAAGGATCTTACTATGAGAAAGAAGAGATACAAACAGAATGGAGTAAGAAAAAAACCTTTGGAGATTTGATATTAGAAATAGTTATGAATTCATGCTTATATAACAAACAACATAACATGGTCGCTCGCTCTGTCGGAAAAAATCTAGGAGCAGTGACATCCCAGTAGAAAAAAGCATCCTGCGCACCCAAATTTTTATTTCCAGTATCACTCTCCACTAAAATGAAACAGGACTTCTTGGTGAAATCGCTAATTCCAAGAGATAGCTATTTGCTGCAGAGATTTAAAATGCAAAGTGAGCCTACAACACCTTGTTGTAACAGCAAGAAAATGCTCCAAAACAGATGGAGACCTATCAAAAGGGCACAGGAACCAGCCTGAAGGGGCTCTCGCTCTCACTGGTCAGATTTAGAAACATAAGCATCAAAATAAACAAAGACTGGAAGATAACCAATTGAATAAGAAAAGAATCCCCAAGTCCAGAGCAATAACAGCAAAGAATAATAAGAGAAATAAAGCAGGAAGCAAATGCCCTTCTTTATAGAAGAATGCCTGCTAATAAATGTAGAAAAAAATGAAATAATTAAAAAATGGCCTTTTTGCAACCACTAAAGTAGTAACTGAGGCAAGAATCATCAATGGATGCTAAAACCATTGGGTGAAAAATTTGGGGGGAATGGGATATTCAGTATCACCCCACAGACTATTAATTACAAATAAAAAATCTTTAAAATAGAGAAGTATAGTAAACACTACCCTTAATTAAGTGATCATCAATCCTGGGACAAACTGACATCACATGCCTTCCAATGTGATGTGCTCAAGACACATCACCACGTAGGTAGTCTTCCTGCTAAGGACATCTAACCTGAATCTAATTACAAGTAAGCAGAGAAATGTAAGTTAAGCAACACTCTGCAAAATTGGCCTGGACTTTTCAAAACCGTCAGTATCATGAGATTTCCCCCCCACACACACACACAAAAAAAGAGGCTAGGGATTACTTCTACATTGAAGGAGACAACTAAATGCAATATATGATTCTTCATTTCCCAGGTCCCAGATCTGGGGAGAAAAAAATTGTTGTGAAGGACATTATTGGGAAAATTTGAATATCGACAGTATTTTAGATAATCAATCAATGTTAAGTTTCTGAACTGTGACAACTATTTGGTTATGTGGGAGAATGTCCGTGATGCTTAGGGCATACACACGTGAAATGTTATCATGTCTGCAACCCTCAGAAGGTTTAGCACCCATCTAAACATATATCTAGTATGTATAGGGGTGTGTCTGTCTGCGTGTGTGTGTGTGTGTGTGTGTGTGTGTGTGGAAAGTGAGAGAGAGAGAGAGAGAGAGAAACAGAGAGAGAGAGACAGAGAGAGAGAGAGAGAGAGAGAGAGAGAGAGAAAAGGAAGGAAAGAAGGAAGGAAGGAAGAGAAAGGGACAAACAAGAGAAGGAGAAAGAGTAGCAGCAGCAGCAATTACAGTAAAAATGTTAACAATTGGTACATGTAGGTAAAGGGTATATAGATGTAGATTACACTTTTCTTGTGAATTTGAATTTTTTCAAAATAAAAGATGGAAGGAAAAGAGTGATACGGTTTAGATATTCGAGAACCATGGGTGCTTTCCAGCATTTTTCAACCTTGGAATTTACTATCAAATTGTCTCTTCTCTAGTGCTTAAACTAGTCTCCCATCCCTTACATCACTAATCCACACTGATCATCCAATACACACACCTCAATTCCTCCCGTGTCACTATTACACTTGAGAAAGTGTAATGCCATTCTTGGCTAGGAGGGGACACCATCAACAAGCCAAGCTTCAGTTTCCCTAAAGCAAATGGATGTCCCAAATTTGTGTAACAATTATTGTTTATTAAGTGTACTTACTAATTTAATAAATATGCAACAAGCACCTATTATATACATAGCACTGGGGAGAGAACAAGAAGAATTTGCCATACTAGATACTAAAACTTACTATAAAGCCATCACCGTTAATCAAAACAGGATAGCGCCACAGAAATGAACAAACTGATCAGTAAAACAAAGAGGCCAGAAATTAACCCAGAAATACATGGGATTTTAATAGTTAAATCCAATTCAATGAGAAAAGAATGTTTTACTTAATAACAATAATTAAGAGCTAAGTACTTTTCTAAGATGACATAGTTATTAAAATAGTTAAGCCATATTTCAAACTCAGCCTGAAACAATGGACAAACGCTTCAGACCTGCAGCCTCACTCACAGGACTGTATCTCATAAAAATAAAAGCATGGCCATAAGCTACAAAGAGATTTACTGCAGTACTGTTTTTAGTGGTAAAACAACTGAAAATAACTTAACCAAGAACAGATAAATGGTTAAGTAAATGGTTAAACCATGGTTTATTAAAATAAATGAGGTAGATCTTTGCCAATTAACTTAGAGGAATTTCTATAACTGTTATGTGAGAAAAGTAGATACAACACAATGTATATGACATGACTGATCTCTATTTTTTTAGGGTTAACTCAGAAGTAGAATTGTTAGGTGTTGACTATATTGATAAGAGTTAGATACAACTAAATTAACATCAGAATGTGCCAACTAATGTTCTCAAGTG
The DNA here is from genome assembly GCF_964194185.1 of Rhinolophus hipposideros. Classification (NCBI taxonomy): domain Eukaryota; kingdom Metazoa; phylum Chordata; class Mammalia; order Chiroptera; family Rhinolophidae; genus Rhinolophus; species Rhinolophus hipposideros. The sequence goes on from NC_138069.1 coordinate 10,031,986, forward strand.
CTAAAGAAGTATACTAAAATCTAAACATCCATGTTTTCATACACAAGATGGAGGATGTCTCCTTATTTAGCTAAATCTTCTTTCTTGCCTCTCAGTAAATGTTTTGGCTGTTTCCGTAAATATAAATAAAGAGTATTCTTCCACTTATGAACTTTTCAAGAGATAAACCTTGATAGTTGTTTTCTGAATTGTAAAAGTAATACTTGCTCCTTGCTCAGAAACTCTTAACATGGTTAATATAAAGTGGAAAGTAAAAGTCACCAATAATTTCACTCCCCTGAAATAAAAAATATTGTGAGGAGTCACATATAGCCATACATGTAGAAATTACTACACATACAATTCTTATTTCATTTAACAAACAATCTACTTCCCCGGCAATACACATGAATTTTCATTCTTTTATTGACCGCATAGTATTCATTTAACTAAAAAGCCCGAGAGATAATTGGGTTGTATGCAGAATTTAGTATTACAAACATTACAGAGAGAGAGAGAGAGAGAGGGAGGGAGAATACACACACACACAATTATAGCTTCAGATCAATTTCTACATGTGGAATTGGTGAACCAAAGGATACGTGCTATACATACCATTCTAGTATACGTAACTAAACTGTTTTCCCAAAGATGACGTCAATTGACAGCCCCACCAACAGAGTATGAGACTGCCCTTCAACCACACCACTTTTAATCCTAGCCATTCTGAGTCTTTTCAAATTGTACTACCAATCTAAGAGGGAAAAAAAAAATTACTCTAGTGTCATTTGCTTATTTCATGAGGAGTGGATCCTTGATTACTATCATTTGTCAACTCTTCCTCTATCTTCCTGACCTCATTGATGGGCTTCATACCAGTACATTCCCTTAAATAATTCAGGTTTCCAACTTCTGCTTAAACCGCCTGTTTCCCTATCGGAAACAACTGAGGTCTCACATCATTTAAATAATCTACTGTTATTCAAAAGACAAAGGATATGAATGGAACAAATATTACAGTCTCTCAGGATATGATACGCTGAACTTGAACACTAATAATGAACAGACCTAACAGTAAGTATAGTATACATTCTTCTCAAGTTCACATGGAACATTCTCCAGGATAATTATATATTAGGCCATAAAACAAAGTCTAAATAAATTTAAAAGTATTGAAATCACACAAAGTATGTTTTCAGATCACAATGTGATGAAATTAAAAATCAAGAAAAGAAGGAAAATTGGGAAATTCACAAATATGTGGAAATGAAACAATACGCTCCTAAATAACCAACTAGTCAAAGAAGAAATCACAAGGGAAACTAGGAAATCCTTTGAGATAATGAAAACAAAACCCTACATAAAACCTTATCAGATGGAGTTAAAGCGGTGCTTAAAGGGAAATTTATAACTATAACCACTGATACTAAACAAGAAGAAAGATCTAAAATAATAAAGATTAGAGTAAAAACATAAAATAGAGAATAAGAAAATAATAGAGAAAATGAACAAAACCAAAAGCTGAATCTCTGAAAATACCAAGAAAATTGACAAACCTTTAGTTGCAATGACCAAGAAAAAAAAGAGAGAGAGAGAGAACTCAAATTACTAAAATTAGGAATGAAAAGGGGACAACATTACCAACCTTATAGAAATAAATGGAAGGGTCATAATGGAAGATAATGAAAAATGGTATGCCAACAAGTTAGGTAACCTAGATGAAATGGACAGAATTCCTAAAAAAGCACAAAATTATGCAATTTTTAATAAAAACAGTTTAAACATCAGTATTTTGCATAGAAGGACCTTTGCCCCAAAGTTAGTCATGAGACTTCTCTCGCCTTCAGATTTAAAATGATGTACTGAAAAACACGGAAGCAAAGATAATTCCATATCATTTTTGCTTTTTTGCATATCTTTATAAATTATCTCAATTTCTCACAATCATGTCTCATAAATCACTCTCAACTAGACCCTCAAAGCTTTCCAGAAACTTGACTTCGTTCTCCAATGAACGACCTTTCCTATTCCTCACTAGTATTTCATGGAGTCCATGACTCCCCCTCCTACCTTCCGTTCTACAAATGACCTTGTTTTACTGGACACAAAGATTAAAAATAAAAGATAAAGAATCAGAGAGAAATCTTCTCATCAACACCATCAACTTTGAAACTACCCCACATCTGCATCCATTCTCTTCTTTCCAGTGGTTAAAAATATCTTTCTATCAAAGAACAATTATGCCCATTTTGCTATCTTTTCCTAGATCTTTATCAACTACTGACTTCTCTCCAGCAACGTCAACGTCTTCCTTTCTAATGAATCTTTTCCATCAGCATTCAAACATATTCTTCTTTTATAAAAAGAAGAGTCTTCCCTGGTGCCTTATTTCTCTCCAGCTACCACTCTCTTCGCTATTCTTGTCCATGGGCAACCTTCTCCAAAGGACTCTTGGGGATCCTCCACTTTCTTTGCAACCATTCGTTTTATAAAGTTACCCCAAAAGGTGTAAGGAACAACACAGTGGACACTACAGTTGCCCACAAACCACCCTAGAAAATACAGCATTGCAAACATAGTGGGAGACTCCTGTGTGCCCTTCCCGCACACCTCCTGGGCTCCTTTCCCCTACCAGAGGTAGCCACCATTCTGATTCTGGTGCTAATCATTGCCCATAAATTTCTTTATGCTTTTACTATATATGTATTATCCCTAAATAAGACATTGAGTTGTTTTGCATATGTTTCAACTTTTAAAAACAGTATACTCTAAAGACTCAGTGCCTTTTTAATTCTTAGCATTATGCTACGAGGTTAATTCATGTTCATTTATTTTCACTGATTGTATCCACACAACCTACTACTCCACTCTTCAGTTGCACGATAATTAGGTAGTTTCCCCTTTTTCTGCCATTACAAACAATACTGTCATGATCATTTTTATACATATATATCTCTCTGTACCATGAGTGAGCTTTTTTCGAGAACAGACATCTACCAGTGGAACTGCTAGGTTGCAGGGTATAAGCATATTCAATTTTAGTAGATACAGACAAACTGCCTTCCAAAATGTGCCCAATCACTGTTCAACATTCAACTGTTTCCAACTTGTCACACTCTATTCCTCTGCCAAGATCTCTAGTGGTTTGCATGTTGCTAAATCCAACAGACATTCTATTATTTTAGTTGATCTACACTTCGTCTACACATTCAGCCACAAACGGTTCCTTAATATACATTTTGTTTCTGTAACCCCAGGCCTCCCAGTTTTCCCAGCACCTCTAGCTCCTCCCATTCTATTTACCAGACTTCTTAAAAGCTGATGCTTCTCTGTACTCAGCCCTGGGTCTTATTCTAGTTCAGGTTATATTCTCTCCCTATATCCTCATGGCTTAAAACAGCACCTATATGCCTATCATCCAAATCCCCGAGTATGCTCCACATCACAGCTTTTTCTTCTGAGATACAGAACATGTGTAGGGACCTGTTTGATCATGTCCTGTGACGAGGAATCTCAATCTTACTACATTCAAAGTTGATTTCTTGACGTGCTTCCCCTGCCTCCACCCACTTCTGCTCCAGTGAGCCTCATCCTACCTACCAACTACTCGGGCTGAATCCTCCCTCCAACCTCTCTCCACCTCCATAACCACAGCCTCCAAAACAGTTTTTGAATTTATCTGTTCACTTCTTTCTCCATTGCCACTGTTCGAAAGAAGCCATCGCTTTATCTCCAACGTGGACAAATCCTACAGCCTTCCAACTGAACTCTAGTTCCCCGAGTCTCTCTCTCCTCCACATTTCATACAGCAGACAAAGTGATGTTTTTAAAACACAATTAGATCATGTCATCTAACCCCACCTTAAAAATTTTTAATATAAAAGCTTTCCACTTACACCAGTATCAACTTTAAGGTCCTTAAAAAAGCCTACAGAGTTATGATCTGACTTTCTACTTGATCTGACTCCTGCTTCTATCATCAGATTCATTTTGTATCTTACTACCTTTCCCGCCCAGTTCCCACCAGGGGCCTTGTTTGGGCGTCTTGAACTTGTGATGCTCTATCCAGAAAATTCACGTAGACAATTGCCTTTTCCTTCAGAGTACTTGATCACAATTAAGTATACACTTATTGTGATGTTCATCAATACTTTCTCTCCCACTAGACAATCATCAGGGAATGTGTCTGTTTTGTTCAGCACTGCATACTTATAACACCATCAAGTAGACATTCACTTGAATGAGTAAACTAATGAACTTCACAGCCTGGCTGGCAAAGAGAGGATACCTCATCTACTAGGAAATAATGCCCAGAGATGATATTCTTTACCTAGTACCACAAAATACAAATACTTCAAAATTCAAGTTAGTACCTCATATTACCTGATATTACAAAAATCAGACATCATCCTGCAACAAATTTTAATATAGCACTCTTAACATTTGCATTTAATTATTTCAGGTAGACCAGAACTGAACCATATTTCTTTACTTATCTATAAAGCTATGCAACTGTTATCCTTTATCACTCAATTCATTTCCTCCATGAAGCTTTTCCTGGTAAAGCAAAACTTTATTTCTGTATCTTAGAGGCCACACAATATCACTAGCAATGCTTATTATGTAATTAAGCAGATATTCAATTGTTCCATAACTAGTTTGAAAGAGTATTTGCCAGACTCATTACCAATAAACTGATTTATTCTTTTAAAAATACTAGCTAATTTAAAACCTCAATTCAAGAGAGGAAATGTTTATTACATACACAAATATGCTCACAAGGATGAATCTAATAAATGAGTATTCATGCTATATGTAACCAGCTGCCTCCCTTTAGACAATGTTTCTTCTCAGTTACAGGAAATGTTCCTCCATCTGTAGTCTTGCACTGTTACATACCATGTAGCTATTTCAGAACCAAAACCAAATAAAATTATACTTCTTTCATTAATATTTGAAAAATGTATAAAGCAAATTTAACCGGCTTAAACTTGCCTCAAAAATTGTTGCTACCGAACTCTAAAAGCATATGGACAAATGAATCAAACTGAGAAGTCTATTTTCATCTTCAAAGATGAATAAATGGGCAGAGAATGGTTAAAAGTCAAATTTTACAGTTCCTTTTATAAAGAAGAAAACAATCCTTTGACTCAGTCTCTTACTTTAAAAGCATGCAAATATCCAAAACCCACAAAGGCATCTTACTGTAAACTTCTATAATGCATATATTGATAATTATTTTATACCTTTATAAACCAGATCTAATTAAGACATTCTTCTGCTTAAAAGTCATCAATAACAGGATTTAAAACTGTCTCCAGTTCAATTCTTACCTACTTCTATAAAGCCTTCAGGATTTATCTGAGCCTGAAAATAACCTACATACATTCAGATCCAGTTCTTTACTCCAAGTGGCCCCTCCACTTAGTAGTCCCTTCCTTCTCCCCATTTCTAAGTTTACCACATATCCCACCTCCTCCAAGAAGCCCACCAAGATTCCTCTGCTACTAAAATAACTTACTCCCCAAAGCATTTCATTGTATCTCAAGTGGGGCTTAACACTTGCCTTACATTAGAATTATTTACTGTTATTCTTCTATCTGCCCTCCTTACCTCCATACTGTAAGCCTCTGGAAAGTAAAAACTATACATACAATTTAACTTCCCCTCTGCCATCCAGTGCTTAACACAATGGCTAGCATATAACAGCTACTCAAAACACCTGTATTTTATAAAGGGCACAACTGTAGTGTTACTGCTGTGAGAGCCAGTCAGTGGGACTACTCACGAAAAGTTGGGTTTCAGTTGGGTGATGTCACTCATCTTTTTCTATCCACATAAAGTCTCCCATTTCTTCCCTAAGACTTTTAGTTACATTTGATAACAGTGAGAGTACGTCTTTTCTCTGCATTCAGTATATTAGCAATCCAAAAAAAGTATTAATATTGATACTAAATGAATTGTTTTTAAAGCAATACTTCTAAAAGATTTTATCAAAAAAAAAAAACACGTGCAAGGAAAAAAGAAAAACACATGTACAGAAATGATCAACTTCTATTTTTACTTAAACACTGTACTCTCAAATGTTCACCAAATATAAGCGCTAGACTGTTAAAATCTCAGACTCATACTTGGCAAACTGAGAGGTGTAAAAACTAAATGTTTCAGTCTATAACATCCAGAGAAATGATCTGCTCAACAGAGCAGTACAAGACTGCTTTCATTTGTAGGACCCAAGGAAGCCAAAAGAAAATAATGCAAGTCCAAATTGCAAAATAAAAGCAATTTTATTACTTAAAAATGCATTTAGCAAATTAAACAAAAGTTAAAAAGCATTACACAGCAAAGGCTCCTTAAATTATTTCTCAATTTCACCTTCATTTGCATATGCAGAAGACAGGTGGTAATAAGGAATAAGGTACAAGGATTTCTTGAAATGTATTAGTACCTTAAAATAATAAAAAAGGCTAGAGGGAAAATGCAAATATACTGAATAAAGAAAGTACTCAAGCCTTGGGAAGGTAAATCAATTCCATCCTAATTACTCTGAATTCTGTTAATAAGGTTCTATTAAAATGTGAACAAGAATATTGCTTTAAGAAGGTCAAGACAATTTAAGGCTATTGCTCTTCAACCACTGGAATATAAACTTATAAATTATAAATGAGTTATTTATTATGATACAGAATATTTACTTTGAAAGATCAATTTGTGAGTGATGAGAGTAAATTTACTTTCAAAATATTTTCTAATTCAGACTTGTAACATTTAAACAGAATTCAGAAGGAATTTTGAAGGCTTTACTACTCTGATTTTAAAATCTCTCTCTTCAGTATGGACCTAAACTTTATAGAAGGTACAATGTTAACACTAGCTCATTCAGCAACCATTTAACCAGTGCACGTACTGTGCCAGACACTGCACTAGGACTGACGATATAAAAAACAAAAGTACCCCTCATCTCCAACATTTGGTTGCAGCTAGCCTGACCAGAGAAAAGTGACCAGAGGGAAGGAGGGAAGGGAAGGAAGGAGAGGGAAGGAGGAAGGTTGGTTCTAAGCAGAGAGAACATGGGCAACAGCCCAGAAGAGAGCACAGCACACCCGGGGAATAGAGGTGAATCAGATGTAGTTGGAAAACAGGGTTGGGGGGGGGCGGTGCTGAATAAAATAAGACTAGAGAGAAGACATGGGATCAGACTAGACTTGTGGGTTTGTTTCTCAAATCTGAAAGACATAAGAATACCTTTTCAAATAAAATGGTTATCTCCCAGATTTGAGAGATGACTTTTTTATTATGTTAATAAAATACTATAAATATAAAATTAGGTATGAACTTGTTATGTTTATAGCGCTTATGTAACTGTAAAACTAAGACTTCAAAAATAAAAACAAAAATTAAAATAACATTAATGTAACACCTAAAACAAATATGTCAACTGTAACTGAAAAATATTTTAAAAATGACATTAATGTAATAGATTATTTGTTTTACAGAAACCAGACCGATGATGTATTCAATTCTGGAAATATGCAGTCTCAGATCTGGTTCTCTATTTTTAAACCACTTTTGTAACTTGGCTTCAATAATAATAATGCAAAAAATGCTTATAAATATGTTATACTAAATGGATTTAATAATTGTGTTTATTTCCTAGTTTAGGGAAATACAATCTTATACTACGAGACCAGGCAGCAGTCCTTAAATATTGATTATAAAGAGGCCTCACTTGTTAACTCTGACAACCTTGTTCGTTCTGTGGTTTATAGTTCCCTATAAATCTACATTAAATGTATATCTAGTATAGCCACGGCTAACGTTGGGAACACAACACCTATTCTGCAAACTGTTTTGTGTTGATTACCGTGTTTCCCCGAAAAGAAGACCTAGCTGGACCATCAGCTCTAATGTGTCCTTTGGAGCAAAAATTAATATAAGACCAGACCAGGTCTGATATGATATGATATAGTAATATAATGTACTGGGTATATAAGACCGGGTCTTATATTAATTTTTGCTCCAAAGACACATTAGAGCTGACGGTCCGGCTAGGTCTTACTTTCGGGGAAACACGGTAGTTACAAAGATGGGATCCTCCAGATACATCTCACAGTGAAAAATGTATGATACCACCTCGTATGCCAGGGTTCTTTTGGGTTCTGCCTATAGGAGCACATACTACGAGATGGTCCAATTTTACTCACTGTTTTTTCCTGTCTGAGACACAGTAGTATCATCCTTAGTACGATACATTATAGCTTGGCATAAACACAATAATAAACAAAATCTAAACACGGCAACAAACTCCCAAGGGTGTATTTAGCTATAAAGTAGTCCTTCAGAAGTTACATAAAACTCATTAATGTCCCAGTTAAAAGAACACACAAAAAAATGGAACACTACTAGAAGTTTTAAGAAGAGAAGTAACAAAATCAGATTTGCAGTTTAGAGGAAAAAATTATTCTGGTACAGGGTGGAGTAGATTAGACTGGCAATAAGGAAACAAATGAGAAGACTGTTGGAATAATCCAAATGAGAAATGAAAGCCTGGATTAACGTAGTAATAAGAATATAGATAATGTAGAGAGGGTTTGGATTCAAAGCTGTTAAGAAAGTGGAATTAACGTAGTAATAGGAATATAGATAATGTAGAGAGGGTTTGGATTCAAAGCTGTTAAGGAAGTAGAATCTTGGGGCCCGCCAGATGTGAGAAGTAAAACGGAGGAACCTGAAAACTTGCAGGTTTCTGGGAAAAGCAATGAAAGTGGTACATTCTCCAAAGCAAGGAAAAGAGCAGGATTGGGGTGAGGGGATTGAGAAGTGGTAGAATAGTTAACCCATACACAATGAACACTTATAGGGACTATCTGATCAACTTCTAGCCTTACCTCACCCCAGATTTTTCTGGAAATTCTCTTCTCCATTCATATACCACGTTTCCCAGAAAAATAAGACCTAGCCGGACAATTAGCTCTAATGTGTCTTTTGGAGCAAAAATTAACATAAGACTTGGTATTATATATTATATAAGACCCAGTCTTACATATATATATATCATATCATATCATACCATATTATATTATAAAGACCCGGTCTTATATTATGGTAAAATAAGACTGGGTCTTATATTAATTTTTGCTCCAAAAGACGCATTGGAGCTGATTGTCCGGCTAGGTCTTATTTTCAGGGAAACATGGTATAGTTAAGAGCAACCTATAGTAACCTATAGTGTGAGCCTACCTTCAGGGTATACTTGACCTGTGAAGTCTGAATCCCTAACTACAGCTAGGCCAATGCCCAGACACCACTTGTTCACACACATATTCTACAATCAAACAAAACCCGCTAACAACCACCACAGTAAATAGAGACCTTTTAACTAACTACTCAACCTGAAGTCAATCCTCAGACCCAAGTATCCACTAAGGACCATTTGATCTGCTAAAAGAGGAGCCAAGAAACCTTTTTTAAAGCCATGCAGTAAATATTTTAGGCTTTGCAGGCCATACAGTCACAATTACTCTACCTTTATAGCAGCAAAAGCAGCTACAGATAATACATAAACAAATGGCTGTTGTCTATGTTTCAATAAAACTTTATTAATGGACACTGAAATTTGAGTTTCCTATAATTTTCACATGCCACAAAATATTCTTCTGATTTCCCCCTCCCACCATTTAAAAATGTAAAACCATTCTTAGCTCACAGGCCATGTAAAAGCAAGCGGCACTGGGCATACAACTATAGCTTGCCAAGTCTTGTGCTAATGTCCTCTCAGTGTTAATCTCAGACAACAGACAATGAAAATCTTCCTAGTAGACAGAACTGGAAACCTTCATTTGGCTGACCAAAAACTCACTCCGTCAGCAAAAATGTAAGTCAAGAACTGAAGGCCTATACAATTTGATGGTTCTGTCATTTACCTTATACTGTACCTGTCCAGCAAGATATTGTGTAAGTTTGGGAACAATGATACCTTCCTCTCCTAAGAGTTTTAGGTTTTTTCCCCCCACCACTGTCTATCAGTTACATTAGAGATGGTTAAATATAGAAGTTAACCCACAATTTTCAGACACAAAGCATACCTAAGCCTTATTAACAAAGGATATCACCTTTAAAATCTGTACTCAGAGAACAATGACCTCTGTATGTGGTAGCTAGATATGAATTTTGGTGGTCTCCACAGAAAAAATGAAGGTGTTTGCTGGTACATATAGCTTATGTTTTAAAAATATTTAACATATACAGGGGAAAAGTAGGACTGTATGTGTGTACTGAATAACCATGGGATGAATGAGAAGGACCAACTATGTTTTAGAGTGCCCTTTACTCTTCTCTCTAGGATGAGGCAGCTAGAGCATATTATAATGTAGCCCCCAGCCAAAGTTGTGGTCTAGAGGTGGACATATAACCTAATAAGTCCCTTTCCTGAGATTTGGAATTGAGACTCAGATCAGTCTCTCTCTGATGGCAGAAAATATAAGATTTCAAACTCAGAAAATATTAGTACTAAAGTTGGTCTGCAGCAAAAGAGAACTAGCTGAATACACAAAGAGCATATCATGAGAGAAAAAAAGATACTTCTGACCATGTCTGGAGCCCATGGCTCCAGCAGTTCTTGCATTCTAGCTGTCTTCCTATGGTTTGTCTTTCTTAGAATTCACCGGATATCCAATATGTTCCCAATAAATCCCTCTCTCTCCCAACTAAAAGAAACTGCCTATTAGGGACTTTCTAAATCTCAAGAGGGGTGTTCAGTTGGATGAAAGAGTTCTGGTGCACAGAAAACACTTACAAATGGCAGCTAAAGCAATACAAATGGGTGAGATCACCCAGGAGAGTGAGACAAGAAGGCGAAGGCTAAAATTCAGAACTATCAATATCAAGGAAGTAGCAAGAATTAAGAGTCTGCAAAGAAGCAGCTAGTAGGAAGAAAGGCAAGAAAGAGAGAGTCATCAAAGTCAAGGAAGAAAACAATACAAGGAGAAAATGGTTAGCAGTATCAAGTATAGAAAGAGGTTGAAGTAAGCAATGACTATACAATTTGGCAATATAGAAATTACAGGTGGCCTTAGTAAGAGCAATTTCACTGGCATGGTAGGATGAGAAGCCAGGCTGAAGGTTTAAGAGTGTGCAGCTGAGATGCACAGCATTATCTATGAAATACTCCTGCACTAGAAAAATTTCAAGTCTGAACCGAATCAAGCTTCTAGATGTAACTACTAATTTACAGGAAAAACAGTGGACAGAGGAACATATTACATGAAACCACAGGGATACAATCTAGACTGTGAGAAATCTCATAGGGCAAAGACCTGGTTTCTTTAACAAACCAATTATATGGGAACAAGAACAAAAAAGGTACGACAGCAACCTGTGGGGGATGGGGGAGAGAGGGTGGAGACACATACCCAATGTAATATTATAGACCATATTTGGATCCTAATTCAAATAAACTGTTGAAACAAAGCAAAAACTGTAATCAAGTAAATTTGAACACTGACTGGCCGTGTAATGATATTAAGGAATTAGTGTTAATTTTTTTAAGTGAAGTTTTAGGTTGGTTTGTTTTAATCCTAATTTTTTAGAGATACATAGTGAAACAGTGTAACACAATCTTACTTTTACCAGTGTGTCTTCCCTGATACATTGTGCTCCATGTCACCCAGCAGTCTACAGTCCCAGATTTAGCTGCCTAACAAATAATTAAGAGAGATACAAAATGATACAGGGATTCAAAGGAGGTCACAATTGGAGTAGGGTGAGGAAACTTTAGGCGAAAATTTAACAGGTAGGGAACAAGAGAGGAAAAGTGACATTCCTGATGGAAGAAATGATAACAATTGCAAAGAGTTGGCGAGACCATCTATGCAGAGTATTGGCCTGTACTCACCTCTGCATAAAACTGTTCCTTACTCTAATGACGACATGAAAAGGAAAACACGAAGTGAAAAGTCATAATCTACTAGGCAGCTCCAAATTGACAAAATCATAGGAGACCACTCAGGCCCCAAGCAGTCCCAGGGAGCCCAATCCCAGGACAGAGCATGACAATATCTGTGCAGCCAAACCATACTGGATTTGTAGGACAATCTAGTCATGTCAATTACAAATCCCACCACACACACACACACACACACACACACACACACACACGCACTTCAGGAAAAGAATGTATGAAGTTCTTTTGAAATGATCAAAATAATTAGTTTAGGGAGGACAGGTGGCTCAGTTGGTTAGAACGCAAGCTCTGGGCAACGGGGCTGCCGGTTTGATTCCCACGTGGGCCAGTGAGCTGCGCCATCCGCAACTAGAACGAAGTCAATGAGCTGCTGCTCAGCTCCTGGGTGGCCAGATGGCTCAGTTGGTTGGAGCGCAGGCTCTCAACCACAAGGTTGCCAGTTTGATTCCCACAAGGGATGGTGGGCTGCACTCCCTGCAACTAAGACTGAAAGGACAACAACTTGACTTGGATGGAGCTGATGAGTCCCCAGAAAAACACACTACTATTCCCCAACAGGAAGTCCTGGAAATACATACAGTTCCCCAATAAACTTCTGCTCCCCTTCCCCAATAAAATCTTTTTTTTAAAAAAAAATTAGTTTAAAACAGTACCTACTAATAAACTTTGTCTACCTGCCTAAAACCCACCAACATGGTTCATTAGGCATTGCAAGAATGATAAAGTTACATGAAATGCCTTTCCTCAGGTCACAAATTTTTAATAAAGTATAGCTGATGGAGCAGATAGGTTTTAAATAAGACTTTTCCTTCAAAAATAGAATAAGTCATCCTAATATTAAAATGTTCTTAGAATATTTTGGAAATGAATTCAGTGGTTCTAACATTCTCTATGTGCCAGTATCATTAAAATTCTCAGGATATGATGCCAGTGAAAATGAACATCGAGACAAATAGGAATGCACACGATCAGCCAAAACTCAGTAACTGGAATGCTTATGACTGCCTTCTTCCACGTACTAAAGTATCACTGCAAATAAACAAGATGAGGTGGTGTAGGGAGTTACTACAAGTAGGGGTGCTTTTCTTAAACCAAAGGAAAAAGCAGCAAGGTAACAGGTCAGGTTAGCTTTAAGAAGTCCTTAGTCACTGACTAACTACACCTTATTTCACAATAACTGAGACTGGCATACACCCTCCCAGAAATCAAACATAATCGTTCCAACTTATCAGAAGAAAGGAAAGAAAAAAATGGGCAAAACATAATAAGAATTGGGGGTTCAAAAGCTGGAGAAACTTCAGGTAGGAAAGCTTGTATAGTTAAAATACCTGTGGGATAGAGCTAAAATAAAAAATAAAATCTAAGTCATCAATTTTTATAATATACACTGCACTTTTTTTGGCTCACTGTCCAGGTGTGTGTTCGATACTTTAAAATGCTTCTTTGATTTTACGAAAAGTAATACAAAGAGAAGGCCTCATATATTTTGGACTCCTTTCTAAACCAGTAGATGGTCACAAAAGAAGAAATACCTGTTTTCTTTGTTCCTCATAAAACCATGACATTTACCTTAACTCTTCAAAAAAGGTTAAGATACGTGACTTTTAGAAGGCTTCATCTTCTGTCACCTTCTGTAGCTGATAGTCACTTTTTCCTCTTCAAATATTGATCACTTGCTCATACAACCTTCTTTGGATTACCCTTTTGTGAAATCTTAGGTTGGCTATCACATTCAAATTCAATCTAATAATTGTATAAAATACTGGGGAGGAGACAGAGAGGTATAAATACAGTTCTCACTCTAAAGACACTACAACAGACCTACATGAAAATTGCAACACAAAGCAAAGCATCACCTGTTACAAAGCAGAAAATGTTCTCCAGAGCAGAGAATGTACGTCATCTGACAAGTATAAGGTGAATCTGAATGAAAATACTCCTATCTTTAATAACTCTTAATTACACAGCTTCACCAACGCATTACAATCACCTTTACACCCCCAAATCGTAGACCACTTTCCAATTAACACAGCTAAGCTCCCTTTTTTTTTTTTAAAACCAAACAATAAAGGTTGGATCATTCACAGACATCCTATCTTGTCCCCACTTGACACAAAATTTTAAAGTAAAATTTTCCTACTGTTCCTGTAGAGCTAACAAAAAAAACAATCAGCCTGCAAGCCATTACAAACTACACGAAACTGCTGGTATTAAAAAAATAAAAATAAATTTGATTACTTCCAGGTAAGTTAACTCTAAAACATAATTAAAAACAACTTCTTGAGAATTTTTTTTAAGTTTTGGAGACTGAAAAATGCAGTGATGAGACAAAGTAAACCTGAGACATTTAAAGAACCAGCTTTGTTAACAACCTAGCGACCACTTGCCAACACTCCCTAATGAACATACGACCAAAGATGATTCCAGGCAGATTCACGAGTCAGAAAGGCTCTTTATCACGCGCCCAATTAAGAAAGTTCTCGCAAATATTTCAACTGTGATAAGTGAAAGGACAGTTAAATACAAGAAGCGCTTGACAAAGCTTTGCAGAATCAATATGGAAACAAAGCTGCGAGGCTCTCACCTCGGAGCCCTAGAAAAACACCACACGTTTTAAACGTCGTTTACAAACGTCCGATTCACACCGGCACCTATCTCTTAGATTCCGTCACGAAAAACGCCCGAGTCGCTGGAAACGGGACTGGCCGGAGGGGAAACTCACACGGGCGGCAGGAAAGAAAGCGCACGATTCTTAATTGCAACCGACTACCAGCCGCTGAAATCACACTCGGCGTCTCAGCTGGAACTCCACACGCCAGCGTTTCAGATTTTGTCCTTTCGACTTGTTCGAAACGACACCGTTTGTGAAGTACACGGCAGTAAGAATCCTCTTCGAACTCCCGTCTTCCACGATCCATCCTCAGAGTGGAAGGAACAGCAAAGTGGAAGGAACAAAGCCCTGACGTCAATTACGAGATTAACCCCGGGCTCAGGCGGCTGGAGGAAAGGCCTAAACATCGACGTCCAAACCCCGGCTCCGCGGAGAATCAGCTAACAGGCCGACGCACAAGTTACCCGGGGGGATTCAAGGAGCACGCCCCCACATTCCCATTTTTAGTTAAGCCCCTTCGCCGGTGGAAGGCGGAATATTTTTCCTTTTTTTTTTTCCAGGGGGGCGGGGGGGGGTAACCGTGCGCAGGATCGCGAGAAGGAAAGCGAGAACTAGCCGGGTAAGGCCAGCCAGCCTCTAGGCCTAGCTTCTCTGCCACTGGAAATAACTTGAAATCGGGTGCTACAAAGTAGCAAGGCAGTCGGCGCAATCGCCGAGGGAAGAAACAGATTCAGGAACGAAAGGGGGAAGGAGAGACGGGGAAAAGATGGGTTTCTGGAAATGTTGGTTAGGATCGGGTTAGCTGATTTATTTATTTGCGTGGGGGTGGAACGCGAAGATGAGGGGCGGGGGCGCAGTGCGCAGCGCCCGCCCCGAGGAGCCCCCGCGCCCACGGGCGGCCCGGTCGCCCCCTCCCCCGCCTCTCCCCCTCCCCCGCCCCCTCCCCCGCCCCTCCCCCACCCCGCCCCCGCGGCCCGGCCCTGTCAGCCCGTCAGCCTCTCACCTCCAGTCCCGGCTCCGCTAGGCCCGAACCATCTCCCGGCAGCGGCAGCGGCAGCGCCGGGCCTGCACCTTCACGGGACGCGCATTCGAGCCCGCCCGGGAGGGGGCGGGAGCAGGTAGGCGGACGGGCTCGCCAAGGACGAGGGCCTCCGGGCGGCGGCGGCGGCTCGGGAGGTCTCGACCAGCGCAGGCGGCGGCGGCGGCGGCGACGCACCTCACACGGCACAGGCGGAGGTCCCGCCCCGCCCCATGACGGTCTGGCCCAGCCGGGGACGGCGGACTGAGGCGGCGGGGGCGGGCTGACGAGGGCCTGGCACCCGGATCTCCGCCCCGTCCGCTGGCGGCGGCGGCGGCGACGGCTCGACTCCCGCAGCCAGGGCTGTGACTGACGCAGCGGCCGCGCCACCCACGTGACCAGACCCGGGCGGGGGCGAGGCGTCACGTGACGACGCCGCGCCCCTCCCTGTCAGGAAAGCCGGGGTGTCGGGCCGCCGGAGCTGCAGTCCCTGGAGGCGACGCCGGGGGTGGTGACGTGCGCGGTGCTCAGGTCCGACGGTCCCGAGGCTACGGGCCCCGCGGCCGCGTCGGGAGGGCGGGCCGGGCAGGACCGGACCTGCACGGCCCGGCGCGCACCCTCCTGTGCGTAGCCGCTGGCGGGGTTCGGGGGCGGCGCCGGGCCGAGCCGGACCTACCGGTTCCGGGGCTCAGGCGAAGGGCCCGAGCCGTCCGCGCCGCGGAAGCCCCGAGACCTGCTTCCGGTGCCGACGCTGCGGCCCCGAGTCCGCCCTCTCGGGGCTCCTGCGGGGGCTGCTGAGAGCCTGGCGTCAGCTTCTCGCGGAAGGCCCAGCCAGCCGCCTTCTTCTTCGTCATCTAAACATTTGGGCCACTAGTCGTTTTCTGCAGGATGTTGTTTTGAACACTTTCCTTGACCTCTTAACCAGCCTGCCAGTCAGGGCAAGCTATAATTTGAGAGTAAAAACAATAGTTGTAGACTAGACGGGACCGTCAAAGGTCTCGTAGAACCCAGTTCGGTAATTGTCCAGAGATACTACCTCTGGTTCATCAGTCGGGAAACACTTCATAATCGACTGCCTCTCACTGCTTTCTTCCTAGGAAGGAGCTTTTTGAACTCTTTTTTTTTTTTTTTTTACTTTCTACTAATTGTGAAGCAAACGTGTTAAAAATTGCTTTTAATACAATTCAAGGGTTTTGAGGAACTTTGTAAAAAACTATTATAAGAAATGTGATATTAAAACGTTTCTATCAGCCCTAAAAGCTTGTAATTCACCGGCATTAATAGAAATCCATCGCTTTCTTTTTTTTTTAATTCCTTTTTTTCCAAACAGGAGGGTTTGTTTTATTGCATAACGTTTGCATAAGGAAACACATTGAAAACTGGAAAGCATCATGCAATCATCAATAAACTATTACCTGTACACTTAAGATAGGTGGACATAGCTAAAACTTAAAAATTAGTTCCAAAAAAAAAGTACACAAAAATTGAACATGATGAGCTTTCAATTATGGTTTATATTGGTGGGTTCATGTTAAAAAGCGCTTCGAATGCGCTGCTGGAAAGCTGCTCTTTATACACGGTGCTGGGGGTAATGTCAGATTATAAACTAAAAACTGTATGGGATTAGAAAGATAGCATTGTGATAAAGTTACTTGAATCACTTTTCAATTCTCACTCAGATTAAGTTGATATAATATTAATAATCTAAAAAAACCTCTGTATTCTGGCCAACAAAAGTCTATTGAATTCAAGTGACGCATGTTCAGCAATCAAATCTCTGAGTAGGCCTGAGTGGCGAGACCTGGGCCCCACGCAGGCTGGTGTTAATCGATGTACTGTGCCATCCAGCGGAAGCCTTCTCCGAAACCTTGCCTTTTGAGCACACTGCACATGAAAACTTCTAAGGGCCGGGCGTTTGGTTCTTTTAGAGATACACTGCCCTTTCCTGTTGTGTAACCATATAAACCAAACATCTCTCGTAACCTCTCCTCACTGATGGCTTCGGGTCTGTCGATCTTATTCCCAAGAATCAGTATAGGAACATTAGCAATGGTTTCATTGGTCATTAATGAATCAAGTTCTTTTGATTTTAACAACCTTTCATGGTCTGCACAATCCACCAAAAACACAACACCATTGATAGCAGAAAGGTAGGGTTTCCACACTCTTCGAGCTTGAACATGTCCACCCAGATCGAAAGTTGTAAAGGTCATGCCGGCAATGGTTAGTTCTTCTGAGGTGGGATGTAACGTTGGGACATGTCCAAGTTTGTCATCGTGTAGCAATGTTGTTTTTCCAGCATTATCCAATCCAAGAAATACCAATTTGCCAGTTTTCTTATATAATTAAAAAAACTGTAGCACACTGCTGAAACCACTGTAAATCCAGTGAAATATGAAGGACATACCCAAATCTTGTAGGGTCAGTGATTGGAGAGAACGCAATTCCTTGCTTGATGTCTATCGGCCTTACACGCTCTGAGACCGAACTGCAAAGTGTGATGGCTACCACGCTTATTTTACTGATAAGACAGACCAGTACCTTGACAATCTCATTGGCATTTCCAAGGGGGACGTTGGGATATTTAAAAGGTTTATGGGCCTGGTTTAAGAGAACTTCTCAATTCAGGGGACTTGGTTAGGATTGGTTAACAATCATGACATAATAGGTTAGGGTTAGTGGACACAGCAAGATAAGGGTTTTAAAGAGTCTTGGAGAATATCTTAGTTTTCTATTGCTGCTGTACCAAATTACCACCATTAGGGACTTAAAACACAAATTTATCATTTTACAATTCCATAAGTCAGAAGTCTGACCAGGTCTCCATGATAAAGATGTAGGTGTTGACAAGGCTGTTCCTTTCTGAAGGCTCTAGAACTTGCCTTTTCCAGTTCTAGAGGCTGCCCATGTTCCTTGGCTGTGCCCTTCCTTCATCTTCAAAGTCAGCAAAGTCTGGTTGAGTCCTTCTTAAATCATATCATTCTGACCTATTCTGCCTCCCTCCTTCTTTATCTTTACCCTTGTGATTACTGTGTGCCAATTTAGATAATTCGGGATCATCTCCCCATTTTAAGGTCAAATAAATTAGCAACCTTAATTCCATCTGCCACCTTAATTCCCCTTTGCCATGTAACATAGCATATTTAAAGGTCCCAGGGATTAGTAAGTACATAGAGTTCTTGGTGGAGGGGGGCATTATCCTGCTTACTACACAGCATTTAAAGTCGCCTTTGAAAAATTGAGTAGTTCAGTGTTCATTTAAACGGGATTTTGAGAAATTCCTGAAATGAATAATAAACGTACTAACAATTTTTCTCTTCTTGGTCAAAATGTTCCTGGAATAGTAGTTATGTGGAAGATGACAATGAAATAATAAAATTATGTTCATGTTGACTAATCTGTGTGGATGTAGGTGGTTTCAATTCTCAGTGTCCTACCTTATAGTCATTCTTCAACAGGAGCTGGAACCCATTAACACCTGGGGCCATGATCACTCCAAATCTTCACTGTTACTTGGGGTGTCATGATTCTGAATCAACTTTCAGGGAGTAGTTTTTTCCACTTGCTTAAGTGCCAGGTTTTGCCATTCTTAACCCTGCTGGGGAGCTCTGAGGAAAACCGGAGAACACAAACCCGTATTTCAGAGTTACCCCATCTGAGATGCAAGTGAACTGGAGTATTTATACTGTTCCTCCTGTCAATCACTGTCGTCACTATTGAGGGCTGCTCCTCGGGGTGTTAATTCCCCAGCAGCTCCAGCCTGTTGCATGTAAGCAAAGCAGACTCCAGCAGCCAGAGAAAGCTAAAGCTCTCAGGCAAATAAAATCAGGAACATCTTCATAGATAAAGTCAGACATATTTTACTGAAATGGTAGCAGTGATGCGATCTGAGTGGGGCACCAATAGCATCTGCTTCAATGATAATTACTGTACATACTGTGTGCCAGGCATGACATTAAACACTTTAGATGCATTATTTAATCTTTTCAACCTTTTCCTCTCTGTCTTGTCAGCTATCCCTATGCCACTGAAACCACTCACCGAGATCACCAACATTTCCCACACTGCCAAATACAAAAGTTGAATCTTTATCTTTACCTTAGCGGCGTTTAATGCAGTTGACCATTCTCTCTTGCTTGAAACACTTTCTTCCCTTGGTTTTTGAGATGCCATGCTCTCCGAGTTTCCCTCCCACGTTCTTGGCGGCTGCTTTCTAGTTTCTATTGCAGGAGATCCTTTACCCTTTCCTGACTTCTGAATTGAGATGTCCTAAGACTTGGTCTTCAGCTTTTTTCTCTCTTTCTCTCCAGGGTTGGCAAAGCTTTTTCTGTAAAGGCCAGATAGTAAATATTTTAGTCTTTGTAGAACAAGTGGCAAAATCAAGGATTTCATGTAGGTACGTAATAATAGATTTTATATTTTTTCCATAAATTTGTGATGAAATCCAAAATACAGTGATTAAGTTTTGTAATTCAAGTCTAGTAATGAGAATAATAATTTTCCTTTTTTTGATGGAGAATGGGGATAACATTTCATTTACCTAGGATTCAAAAGTGATTTCGAGGGGCAGTCAATTAGCTCAGTTGGTTAGAGCGCGAGCTCTTAACAATAAGGTTGTGGTTCGATTCCTACATGGGATGGTGGGCTGTGCCCCCTGCAACTAAGATTGAAAATGGCAACTGGACTTGGATCTGAGCTGTGCTCTTCACAACTAGATTGAAGGACAACAACTTGCCTTGGAGCTGATGAGTCCCAGAAAAAACACATTGTTACCCAATAAAATTTTAAAAAAGAAAGAAAGAGAGAGAGAGAGAAAGAGAGAGAGAGAGAGAGAGAGAGAGAGAGAGAAAGAAAGAAGAAAGAAAGAAAGAAAGAAGCATAGGTATCAAATCAATAACCTAAAAAAAAAAAAGGTGATTTCAAATATTCTGTTAATGTTGATCCGTAATGAAATGTTTTTGAAAACATCTTTTCACACAGATAGGTACTGGGAAACCCTGATACTAATCCACTGGCACGTGATATTAGTAAAAAATATTCATTGCTTTGAAGAAATTTATAGAATTTTATTAGATTCTTCTCTTGATATATGTCTTAGGACATATCATTACACTGCAGATTAATCATCTCCAGTTGAAGATTGAATGAGAGAGCCTCGGTTACATTGTTAAATGGATTTTGAAATATGAAATTTTTCTTTTCATTTGAAGTGAAGTCCAAAAAATCCTGTAGGCACTGTATAGTTTGAGCTCAGAAAATATATATGCTGCATATTTGTGTGGTAATGGACATTTTACTTCTTGTAACTTTTAACAGTACAGGAAGTATTTAAAGCAATTTGACGTTACAATTCAAAAAAGTTATTGGTGCTGAAATGCCTTTACTGCAGTAAAAGTTTCATATGTAAACAAGTTTGCCTTGTAATTTTAGTTTGAACTCATTAAGAGGCATTATTGAGTCTTTAGTAAAAGCTAAATTCCAAACCATTTAGTGTTCAACAGTAGTTAAGGGAAGTTCTCCTTCACAAAAATGTCTAACTGAACAACATTATTCACTATAGGGAAAAGGTGGAAGCAACTCAAATGTCCATCATTGGATCAATGGATAACCAAAATGTAGTATATTCGTACAACAGAATATTATTCAACCTTAAAAAGAAAGAAAATTTTGGCACGTTACAATATGGACGAACCTGGGGATATTATGCTAAGTGAAATATGCCAGTCACAAAGAGACAAATACTGTATGATTCCACTTAATAAGGTACAAAGTGTAGTCAAATTCATATAGACAGAAAGTACAATGGTGGTTGGTAGGGGCTGGGGAGAGAGGAGGAAGGAGAATTATTGTTTAATGGATATAGAGTTTCAGTTTTGCAAGATGAAACAAGTTTTGGAGATAGATGGTGGTGATGGTGGTGATGGTTGCACAACACAATGTGAACATACTTAATACCACTGAACTGCATGCTTAAAGATGGTTACGGTGTTAAAATTTATGTTATACGTATTTTACCACAATTTTTAAAATTTCCATCTCAGCCCTAAGCTTAAACAATTACAATAATACTTTACCTATACTAAGCCATGCTGTGTGGTATAGCAAGTCAGGATATTCAAATTTATTTCTGAAAAAAAATTCCTGAAACTACAGAAGAACAATGAAGTTCACTGTTGACATTGTTGGTTCAATAACACATAATAAATTAAAATATTTTCTACAGGCTTTAAACACCTTACATTGTCAAAAGCTTTGTAAATCTGTCCAACTAAGCTTTTTCTGCTCCACACATGTTGGTACTACCATCAAATGTAACACATCTGACTGGACTCAACTTCATGTTGTACTGAATTAGTGTTTTCTCAACTTCTTTGAAAATATTCTCACATGTAGTTGTCCCACATAGACTATTTTCAGAGGCTAATTTTTCAATCACTTCGAACGCCTCACTGATTCCTTGAAAAAACAATTGAACAGTAATGGTAACATCCATCTAAGAGTCAAGGACATATAGATTAATGGAATAGAATTGAGAGTCTAGAAATAAACGCTTATATTTATGGTCAGTTGATTTTTAACAAAGATTCTAAGACAATTAAATGGTAAAACAATAAGCTTTTCAATCAAATGTGCTGGGACAACTGGATATCCATATGCAAAACAATGGAGTTGGACCCCTATTTTACACAATGCACAAAAATTAGCTCAAAATGAATCAAAGACTTAATTATAAGAGCTAAGTCTATATACCTCTTTAAAAAATATAGGCATAAAACTTCAATACCTGAATTAGGCAATGGTTTATTAGATATGACACCAAAAGTTCAAGCAACAACAACAATATAATAATAAAGTGGGTTTCATTAAAATTAAAAACTTTTGTGCTTTTTGAGGGCAATTAAGAAAGTGAAAAGACAAAAGACAAATACCCAGGTTTTTAAAAATGAGCAGAAGATCTGAATAGACATCTCTCTGAAGAAGATATACAAATGACCAATAAGCACACGAAGAGATGTTCAACATCATTGGCCATGAGGAAATGTAAATCAAAACCACAATGAAATAGCCCTTTACTCTCACTAGGATGGCTATAATCAAAATGACAGATAATTACAAGTGTTGGTAAGACGGAAGATATTGGAACACTTATAGATTGCTGGTAGGACTATAAAATGGTACAGCTGCTTTGGAAAACTGTCAGTTCCTCAAAGGTTAAACATAATGTTACCATATGATCCGGAAATTCCATTTCAAGAGAAATAAAACATGGATCAACACAAAAACTTGTACACAAATGTTCATAGCAACATTATTCATAATTGCCAAAAGATGGAAAACAAACCAAATGTCCACCTGATAAATGAATAAACACTGTCATATGTCCATACAATAAAATATTATTTGGCAATTAAAGAAATGAAATACTAATACATATTATACTACAGGTGAACCTTGAAAACATTATGCTGAATGAAAGAAGTGAGTCACAAAGGACATTTATATGAAATGTCCACAATAGGCCAATCTATAGAGATAGAGATTAGTAGTTACCTATGGCTGGGTGGTTGCAGAGGAAATGGATAATTACAGCTAATGGGTGGTTTCTTTTGGGGATGATAAAAATGTTGTAAAATTGATTCTGATAATGTTGCACAACTCTGAATTGTACACTTAAAATGGGTGAATTGTATTGTGTTAATTATATCTCAAGAAGCTATTATAAGAAAAGAATCAAGAAAACCAGTTGATATCACCTTGTTTTAACTGACTATTCTTTTTTTCCTTTTTTCTTTTATTGGGGAATATTGTGGGACAGTGTGTTTCTCCAGGACCCATCAGCTCCAGGTAGTTGTCCTTCAATCTAGTTGTGGAGGGTGCAGCTCAGCTCCAACTCCAGTCGCCGTTTTCAATTTTTAGTTGCAGGGGCGCAGCTCACTATCCCATGTGGGAATTGAACTGGGAACCTTGTTGTTGAGAGCTCCAGCTCTAACCAACTGAGCCATCTGGACTCCCCTCTGGAAGCTCAGTGGCAGCTCGTTGTCTTCAATTTAGTTGTGGAGGGTGCAGCTCGCTGGACCATGTGGGAATCTAACCAGCAACCCTGTTGTTCAGAGCTCGCGCTCTAACCAACTGAGCCATCCAGCCTCCCCAATGTTTATCTGGCTATTGATGTTACTCTAAATGTCTTCAACTTACAGAAAGGCTAATAATCTTAAACAAGTTAATTTTCTCTGGATATGTTTCCTTGGCTGCTACAATCAAACATGATTCAATGAACTAGCCATCCGTAAATGGCTTTCTTTGTTTGGATAGCAAATGAGTCACTCAGAAACTTTGTTTGAAACCTTTTCATTTTTGTGAAGAAATTCAGCTGTAATGAGATATTCTATTTAAAAATGTCAATATCGTGTGATCTAGCCTCAGAAGTCACATCCTTTTCTAGAAATCCTTATTGACTGTACAAGTCAGCCCTATTAAATGCGGGTGGGGACCATACAAGAACATGAATACCAGGAGTCAGGAGTCATTGGGGGCCATTTTAGAGGCTGCCTACCACAATGCCTTTTTGAAGAAAAATGAATGAACAACAACAACCAAAAATAAAAAAGAAAAGAAAAGAAAAAGAAAAAGAAATAAGGTGTGAACATTATTATTTCTTTTAAAAAGTTTTTGTTGTAACGATTCTAATGCAAACATTAAGAGGAGTACAAAGTCACACATGACTCATACTATTTATATGCCTCCCTGAAATAAAATCCAAATATACTATTAAGGCTAATGTGAATATTAAAAATTTTACTTGGTTTCTTTCTTTCTTCTTTCCTTCCCTTCCTTTTTTCCTTCCTTCCTTCTCTTCCTTCCTTCCTTCCTTCCTTCCTTCCTTCCTTCCTTCCTTCCTTCCTTCCTTCCTTCCTTCCTTCCTTCTTTCTTTCTTTCTTTCAATAATTATCTATAGAGTACCTACCATGTATCAAGTAGCATTATTAGCATTCTAGACCTTAGAAGCAGTAGTGAACAAAATAGTCCTTGTCCTCATGGGGCTTCCATTTTAGTGGAGAAGAAACACACACACACGCACACACACACGCACACCCCTTTCAGGTGTAAACACAAAGAGGAAAGAGCAAGGCAGAGATAGAATAAGTGCAGATGCTATTTTAGCTAGGTTGGCTAGGAAAAACCTCACAAAAGATGAATTTGAGCAGAAACTTGAATGTGGCTTTTTAATAAAGGTTTACTTTAAAACATGAGCATTAGTATTTTTTAAATAATCATGTAACAAATTGCTCAAAACTGAGTGGCTTAAAACAACAGTAATCATTTATCGTCTCTCATAATTTCTGTGGGTGGGGAATTCAAGTGTGGCTTTGCTAGGCAGTTCCTGCTTAGGGTCTCTTGAAAGGCTGTAGTCATTTGAAGACTTAACTGGGGATAGAGGATCTGCTTCCCAGGGGCTCCCTGACAAGACTGGCAGGTTGCTGCTGGTTGTTGGTTGGAGGACTCAGTTCCTCCTCATAGGGGTCTCTACAAGGCTGCTTCAGTATCCTCAAGCAATGGAGGCTGGTTTACCCCAGAGTGAGTGTTTCAAGAGACAAGGCAGAAGGTGTAATGCCTTTTATGACCTAGCTTCTGAAGTCACACTCAGTCACTGGTCACATAGATTAGCCTAGATTCAGTGTGGGAAGGAACTACATAAGGGTATAAATAATAGAAAATGAGGATCCTTGAGAACCATCATAGAAGCTAGTGGTATAACTGTAATAACCATCCAAACCATAATTTTCCTCTCATATTTGTAAAGATTTTAAGCAACTTACTCAGGAAAAAAACCTGCTAATGAAAACTACAATCAATTTTTTTTATATTGGTTCAATTTCATTCCAGTCCTTACCCACATGCATAATCTGTGTACATTAACATTTATAGAACACTCCACCCAACAATAGCAGAATACACATTCTTTTCCAAGTGTACTCAGAATATTTACTAAGGTGTATTTACCAAGGTAGCCCATATTCCAGATCATAAAACAAGTCTCAACTAATGCAAAAAGATTCAAGTCATACAAGGTATAGACAAGATTTACCTGACCACAGTAGAATTAAATTAAGAATCACTAACAGAAACATCTTTAGAAAATCTCCCAATATATGGAAACTAAATAATACACTTCTATATAACCCACAGGTCAAAGAAAAACTCAAAAGGAAAATTAGAAAGTATCTTTAACTAACCAAAGATGAAAATGAAACATATTACTATTTGTGGGATGCCTCTATTGCAGTATATAGGAAAAATTTATAGCACTCAGAAAAAAAGAAATGTCTCAAATCAGTAACTTCAGCCTGAACCTTAAGAAACAAGAAAAAGAAGAGCAAATAAATCCCAAGATGAGCAGAAGAAAAGAAATAATAAAGATCAGAGCAGAAATCAATGAGATAGAATAACGGACAAACAACAGAGAAAGTCAATGAATCCAAAAGATAGTTCTATGAGATTAATAAAATTTATAAGCCTGTAACCAGACGACTCAGGATGAAAAGAGAGAAGATACAAATTACCAATATCACCACAATGCCAAAATCACTACATGTTCCACAGATATTAAAAAGACAAAACAGAATAGTAAAACTTTACATGTTTAATAAGTTAGATGAAATGGAAAAATTCCTTTACAGCTAAACTAACAAGTTTCACTCAAGAACAAACAGATAACTTGAATACCCGTATTTTTATAAAGAAATTGAATTTGTAGTTAAAAACCTTTCCACAAAGACAGCTCTATTTTTATTTATTTATTTATTTATTTATTTATTTATTTATTTATTTATTTATCTGAAAGATTTTATTGGGGAAGGAGAACAGGACTTTATTGGGAAACAGTGTGTACTTCCAGGACTTTTTTCCAAGTCAAGTTGTTGTCCCTTCAATCTTAGTTGTGGAGGGTGCCGTTCAGCTTCAAGTTGTTGTCCTTTCAGTCTTAGTTGTGGAGGGCGCAGCTCAGCTCCAGATCCAGTTGCCATTGCTAGTTGCAGGGGGCGCAGCCCACCATCCCTTTCCGGAGTAGAGGAGTCGAACAGGCAGCCTTGTGGTTGAGAGCTCACCGGCCCATGTGGGAATCCAACCGGCAGCTTTCAGAGTTAGGAGCATGGAGCTCCAACTGCCTGAGCCACGGGGCCGGCCCCAAGACAGCTCTATTTTTAAAAATGTGTTTTTGTACTTTTTATAACTATTTACATTTATAAACTAAAATGGAATAAAATTTAAACAGAATAATTCGACAGGGAACAAAATTCAGTTCATACATATTGGAGAATTTTCCAGAGATGTTTCTGTTATTGGTTCCTCATTTAATTCCACTGTGATCAGGTATACTTTGTATATACCTTGTATGACTTGAATCCTTTTACATTTATTGAGACTACTTTATGACCAGGAATCTGGGTCAATATACCTTAGTAAATGTTGGATGCACTTAGAAAAGAATGATCATTCTGCTATTGTTGGTGGCGTGTTTCATAAATGTTATTTATGTCAAACTGGTTGGTTGTGTCACTCAAGTCTTCTATACCATAAATGATTTTCTGTCTACTTGTTTTATCAGTAATCGAGTATGGGTGTTGAAACCTCTGGCCATAATTGTGGATTTCTCATTTTATTTCTATCAGTTTTGCTTCATATAGTTTCAAGATCTGTTATCAGGCATATAAATGTTTAGGATTATTCTGTCCTCCTGATAAATTAACCACATTATCATACAAAATGAACTTCTTTAGCCCTGGTTATAGTCTTTCTTCTGAAATGTACTTTGTCTGATAGTAATAAAGCCTCTCTAGTTTACTTTTTATTAGTGTTAGCATATCTATTTGTGTGTTTATATTTAAAGTGCATTTCTGTTTGGCGGCATGTCCTACTTTTTTATCCAATCTGATAGACACTACCTTTTAGTTGGAATGTTTAGACCATTTTACATGTAATGAAATTATTGACACGATTATGTTTAAAACTATCATCTAATGATGAACGTCTAAGTATTACCTTGTCTTGTACACCTGAAACTAATAAATAAATAAATAAAAATAAAATAAAAATAATAAAAAAATAAAACTATCATCTTGATATTTATTGCTTATTTGTCTCATTTGATTTTTGTGGCCTCCTTTTTCCTCTTTTACTTTCTTTTTCTGTTCTTTCTTTTTTTGGATTTCATTCATCTCCTTTGTTACGTTATTAGCCTATAACACTTTGTTTTGTTATTTTTGGGTTGCTTTAGAGTTTATCATCCCTAGGACTTTCCCCAGGAGAAATGAAAGCATATAACCGTACAAAGACTTATACATGAATGTTAATAGCAGCTTTATTTATAATAGTCCAAAACTGGAAACAACCTAAATATCCATCAGTACATGAATGGATAAACAAATTTGGTATATCCACACAATGGAATATGGCTCATCAATAAAAAGGAATTAACTACGTTCTTAATATGGATATAAGAACAAGAATGATGCTCAAAATAATTATGCTGAAAGAAGGTAGACCCAAAAGAGTATATACTATATGATTCTATTTATATAAAAAAATTTTTAAATGCAAACTATTCTATAGTTAAAGAAACTATAGTTGTCTGAGGATTGGTAGGGGGTAGGGTAAGCAGGGAGGAACGGTTGAGAAGAATTACAAAGGAGCACAGGAAGCTTTGAGGAGGCAATGGTTTGATTGTCTTGCTTGTGGTGTTTTCCCTGAGTATATACATATGTCAAAACTTACCAAATTATACACTTTAAATATGTGCATATTATTGTATGTCAACCGTACCTCAATAAAGTTTTAAAAAGAAAATCAGAAAGAAAAGAAAAAATGTGACCTATAATCTTGCCACCTAAATATGAGACCTTTTAACAATTTGGTCACAATCAAACTCTGTTGACACATTTTCCGATACCCAAGTGGTATCTGAAATTTTTCAGACACAGTAGTGTTCCATTACATTAACAAAAGTAGTTTGACCTTTCTCCTGTGGCTAGGGTCAGTTTATATTTGTCAAGGTAGTAGTTGCTGTTATTGTTATAATTGTACTGAAATAAATACGTATTTTTATTTCAATATTTACACAGTCATCCTAATAACAGATCTTGAAACCTTCCTAGGTATACCTCTCTCTCCACCATAACCAACTGATCACTAAATTCTCTCATTTTTACGTCCTCAGTGTCTCATAGATCTGTCACCTCCTTTGCACTCTCATTGTTAATGTGTTAGGTTTGCATAAATTATAAACAAGAGCCACCAAATCACGCAACATAGACTCTCCCATAAGGAGTGTGTTCCCTGAGGCCCTACAGAGAGTAACGAGGATGAGTCACGGTCCGAGATTCTGACGACCAATGTTCCCAGGAGTGACCCTCATTTCTCTTCTGGACAGTTGTCTCTGGACAGTCTGTTTTCTGGACAGTCTGTCTCTTCTAGACAGTTGCAATAATATCATTCATTCTTTTATCTTAATGCTAAAGATATTAAACCAATAAATCTAATAAAATGTGAACAAATTTTTCTTGAGCATTTAAATTTAATTACAAGAGGATCAGTTCATTAAATAGCTATGTACTTTATATAACTGAGTATTAATCCCACACATAAATATTTTTAAACACCAGTAACATCATGGGTTTTATTAATTTCTTCATTATTTCTGTATTAACATTTGTGTCTTCCTCCTTTTATTGCTATTTTCTGAAGGATCTGGTGCTATTATTTTGATTTCTTCCTGGATTACATTAGTATTACCAAAAGAAAAGTTAAAAAGTTACAAATGGCGATTATAGAATTTGGGTCACAAAAGATTTTATTCTTCGTGGCCATGTGCTTGGCTTCTTCTTATAGTTCAAGTCCCTTCATTGGTTTATTTGCTTCCAGTCTTGACACTCCTAAAAAGATTTTAAATGTTTCTGGAATGTGAGGCTCTCCTGTCACCTTCGAGATAAAATACAAATTCCTTAGCCTGATATATCATACCCTTGATAGTATATCAATCCTCTTCCCACCTTTGAAGCCTCATCCCCCATCAGTCTCCCATACAAACAGGCTTCCAGCTGTGCTCAACTGTCTCAGCCAAATCCACCTCCCTTGGAAAGCTTTACCACACTCTCCCAGCAATTTTTTAAGACTTAGCTCTCTAGGGACTTATCTGCAGCTCTTAAGACATATCTATAATTGTTTATTAATAACCTGTGAATCCTCAGAGGACAGACAGGTATATAGTAATAGCTGTTAAATTTTGCATGAATGTTTTCTCTTTTGTCCATATACTCACCGATTCCCTTCAAGATAGCTAACAAGTTAGGGATGATTTTCCTTGCACAAATATCTAGCTATATTGGCGGACGAGTTCTGTGACCCTAGACTTGATTATGGATTTGCCTAGTACAGAAATCATCTTTTCAAAGTCCCCTCATGAATTCTTAAGGAAGGGAATTTTTATCAAGTGTCCAGCACAATGTTCATGTGAAAAAGTTACCCAGCAGCTAGCTCCGTGTTTCTTCATTCTTTTTTTTTTTTTTAATTTATTTATTTATTTATTAGTTTCAACTTCATTCTTGATTAGTCCAGAATTCTTGGGAGAGTAAGATCTACTGTTGGGAATTTATCATTGTGGTCTAATAGCATTTATTGTCCGTACCCTTAGTGGCTCTTAGCATATGGCAATTTCAATTGTGTCTTATTTGATTTTAAATTAACGTAATATTCATTAATTGTGGCAGGTTGAACACAGGCACTCACTACTGCTCACTCACAAAATGTCACAGTAAAGGGATAAATAATAATTAAAAAATCAACCCACTGGGCCGGCCCGATGGCTCAGGGGGTTGGAGCTCCATGCTCCTAACTCCGAAGGCTGCCGGTTCGATTCCCACATGGGCCAGTGGGCTCTCAACAAAAAAAAAAAAAAAAAAAAAATCAACCCACTAAGACGGCATGAACAGGAGAGGGGTGCATATTGGTGCAGCTTCTTACATAAACTTCACATCAGTCTTCCTGCCTTCAAACCCTCCATGCTTCTTAGCTGACAAATATATTGTGCCAAGAAGTTTGGAGCTTCTCCAGAGTTCCGTGGCATATTGGCTTGCTTCCTGCTGACTTTCCCTCACTGCAGGTTTGCGCTTTGGTCTCGTTTGGTTGGTTAAATTGGTATCCACTATTCCATCAACTTTCCTTTCCAGCTTCCAAAAGAGCTGTCATTTCTCATCTGTTTCATCTCCTCCCTTTTTCTTTGCCTTATGAGTTTATGCTTTTTGTTTCCTTTCTGCCATTTCCATTAGATTTCAGGAGGAATGATAATAAACACATGGGTTCAATTTGCCAAGTTTAACGGAAAGTCCTCTTTTCATTGTTCTTTGTTTATGTGTGTGTCTGGTCTCCCCAACTAGATAGTAAATTAATTCCAAGGAAACCATGGTTGAAGTGTTACTTATACATTGGTATATAGTAACTTTCAAATAGGAGTTCTACTGTTTGTGGTTGATATTACCAATTACCTTGACTACCACGCACAAGAACTCATGAAAAGGACTTTTCCGAGAACATTGGCAATTTCCAGGTTCTCAACTTCCTAAAATCCATCTGAGAAAGTCTGCAGCCCAGGTGTCATATTGGCCTTCCTTCGTCTCTTCCTCTTTCATAAGGCCTTTCTCAATCTTGACTACGCACACATACATCTAAATCTATTTATGGCACAATCTTCCCAGGGTGTAAAAACCTACAGTGTAGCATACAAAAATGCAATTTGAAACATTGCTTTGGGCTAACTTCTTTCAATTAAGAAACCATAATCCAAGGTCAGGCGTTCTCTCTCACTATATATATATACATATATACACATACACACATACATACATACATACACATACACACACATTTTGTGTCAAGAACATAGCGTGGTGTCAGAAAATGGATATTTGTACTATGTCTGTATTTACATACATTGTAGAGTGGGGGAAGGGAAACACTAATAACAATTTTTAGATACTTTCCCTCTTCCATCTGTTGTCAATGAAAGCATTGCTCCTGAGGAAGAGTTCAACTAAAGGGAAGGAGAGTAAGCTGAGAAAGAAACATGATGACATGTTTCTTTTTCCTCCTCATGGCAAGGCTCCACACCATATCTAACTACCTTAGAACACTATCATTCAAAACGTGTAAAAACATACTCAGGCAGCACCCAGATCTTAGATTCTAAACACTGTTCTCCAGTTAAAGATCAGGGCAGGTCTCTTAGAGAAGTGGTTGGTTCCAGGAGATGAACCTGGAACATCTTGTGGTCCCAGAAAGTAAGAAAATACTACAACTACTATAACTACAACTACTACAACTACTACAACTACTACTACTACTAGTACTACTAGTACTACTAAAATGAGAATTTATTGAAAGAACAAAGGAGTCAACCTGAAGGAACTCTAATAGCCAAAGGTGAAACCATTTGAGCAACAAAATAAAGATATTATTATTGGATTTTAACCCACATAACAAAATAAACATCCGTTGAGTCCATACTACAAATAATTGATTAAAAAATGGGGGAGATGAGACAGCTCTTCCTTACAGAATTCCAATTAATGTAGAAGGAAACTGAAAATCACCATTGGCAAAACATCACAGCAATAATTGTCATAGACAAGATCCACTAAAACTAGTGGGTGAGTGTGGGGAGAAACAATTTGCATAGTCTCAACGTATCTCCCCCAAGGTATCTATTAACTAAAAGGGAAAGACGATAAGTTTAAAATGGAGAAATCTGATAGAAACCACCTTAACCAAGTGATCAAGGTCAACGTCACCAACAATAAACAAGATATATCAACATTAGGAATCCTGTGATATGATGGACTGAAGACACAATTTCATTTTTGCAATATTCTTCCAAAAAGCGTAATCTCAGTTCAATCGCGAGAAAAAAAGAAACACAAATTGAGGAATATTAGACAAAATAACTGACCAATACTCTTCAAAAGTAATAAAGGCCAGAAAGAAAGACTGAAGAATTGTTAAACAGTAGCAGACTTAGAAGTGAATGCATTTTCTGGGTAATATTCTGGAACAGGAAAAAGACATTTGTGGGAAAACTGGTGAAATATTAAAAAGGTTTTTGGTTTAATTAATAGTATTTTATCATATTAAATTCTTGGTTCTGATCATTGTAAAATGCTAACATTAGGGAAAACTAGGTGAGGGATATATGAAAATTGTAATATTTTTACAACTTTTCTGTAAATCTACCATCAGTTCAAAATAAAAAGTTAAAAGAATAAATAAAACCATGGATATGAAGTACACCTTCTTTGCACTTTCTTCCCTTTCCAGTGCTAACTTGTAGCCTAATGCCATATTTTGATTCCAGGACAAAATGTCTACATTGTATGGTGAGAACTTATGATCTAGTGACTCCTTTTAAAATGATTGTGGTTGAGAAATAATACTTACTACATGTGCCAGAGAGTCAACTTCCAGAGTTTTGCTTTTAGGAAAGATGGGAGAACTCTTTGGAAGTTAGTCTCTATTTTGCCATTGACATGGCTTTTTTGAGTGAACTGTGTGACTAGGAAATAGTTCCTTGTTATCTGTCCTTCTCCAGGCATATGTTTTAACAGTTATAAGAATAAAAATAATTAGAATGTGTTTAAACGCCCTTTCCCTCAAAAGGAATAAAAACTGGTATTAAGGAAAACAGCAGAGATAACAGAAGCTTAAGCTAGCGAGCCCAAACTATAAGTTTTATTTAATTGCAAGTGATGCAAACTTCGTACACATTTTCCTTCTCCTCCAAGTTCTTTAACCACTAAAATTGCCCTAATGGAGACCATAAAAATCGTAAAACGTGTTTAATTAGTAATTTATTAAATTTTCCTATCATTTGATACATTCTGCATGGAGCCTTTGAAAGGATGTTTTGAGAGTTTATTTACAATCACTGAAAGGAGATGGTTCTGTAAACCTTCAGGTAATTACCGCCTCCTTCAACTCACAACATACATGTATTTCAACATTTAAATAGAAGCCCATTCATTTTCTTCAAAAGTAATTTTCTAGTACTTTTTCGTAAAAATATAAAAAAGATAACATTCATAGTTTTAAAAACCTATGTTTAACCCAAATCAAGATTTTTCTACAAATAATACCTCTTTCCAAAAAGTTTAAAAGACATCACAGAATAATGTGATGTTAAACCAAATAATCTCACTACAGCAGGGTACTTTACTTTTAAGAAATATTATGCAGTATTTTTTTCACCTTCATGCTAGATTTCAACTGTGTATGTGCTATGTAAACACACCAAATTAATCCAAGTCATTCATATTTATGCAGTAGACTGTTGTATATGACCAGTTACCACATAAACTGTCATTCCACAATTGTGAAAATGGTAAAAGGCAATCTTTATGAAAGCTTAAAAAATCTTAGTAAAAGGTAACCAACATCGCTCTAATAAGAGGTAATAAAAATCATCTCTTTCTCCTACCTTCTTTTCCACTTTGAATGGTACCTTTTATAGCATATTAACACACAAAGATATTTGTATCACTTTTACTTGTCAGCATTTTAAATGACTGCTTTCTTTTCTGATACACTGAATTTATCAAAAGGCACCAAGATTAGACTCCCAAGTAGTTTCAAAATTTTTGTTTCTTTTCAAGTTCCTTTAGAATGATTTTCCTCACAAAAGTGTATCTCTAAGAAGAAAATGAATAATACCACATAGTAACTTGAAACTTGGGCCATCTGAAAGGTATAAATATATTAATAGGTTCCTTGAACTTTTCATTTAGGACAGAGTCAAAATACCTTTCTGAACATAAACATAAAAATAGAGCACATTTATAACAGTAGGAAAAGGCTTAAGCTTATAATAACAATGTATTAAATCTGACATTACGACACATGGCCATGTAACATTACGACACATGGCCAAAAGCATTAGAAAAAACACTGCCAGATACTCTGATGCATTATCCTGAAAACATGTCTGATACATAACACTAACATATAATAAAGTATAGCATTCATTTCACAGGGAGAAAACATAAGTTTTATCACAAAACCAGATTTACTGGATTTCAGCTTTAAGTTTTAAAGATAAAAAGGAAAAACAAGATTCACTCTTAAAATAAAAAAGTGTATATATATATATAATCCATTATTATTAATACCTTTTATGCTCTTACAATGTAAAACATTTATAAACCTCTACAAATTTTGGCCAGTTAACCTATTTGGCTTTAACATAGTCTAAATTCCCTTCTGAGAATCAGATTAATGTCTTCAGTCCAGCAGTCCAACATGGATGGAGCAATTCTATTTCTTTTTCTTCTTCTTCGGGGGTTCATCTTCAGAGCTGCTATCTGTGCTGGTGCTGCTGCTGCTGGAAGAGCTGGAATCTGAGTCTGAATCAGAGGACGAGGACGAGCTTGTGGAAGAGGCAGAAGACGATGAACTGGAGGAGCTTTCATCAGTGTCACTGTCCTCTGAGGAGGATGAGGTAGACGTTTCTTCACTCTCTGATGAAGAATCACTGGCTGAACTGTCACTGCTATCGCTACTGGAACTGGTTACACTCTTAGACCTAGTAGATAATCAGCAGTTATATGCATGGGAAGCTGACACTTAATGGAATGTTAATTTCACATGAATACGCTATACGTGTATGTATATACTGAAGATTTGCTAGCATGTTATCCCCAGAGCTCATGCTTTGGGGATTGCCTAACTATTTTAACCTCTTCTCTTCCCAACTTAGCAAGGTCTTTTACTTCAGCAATTTAACTCTCTTGGATGGAGTTCAAGACACGTGTATCTAATATATTATGCTCCAGAGCAAATAATATTAGAATAAAGTTGCAGTACAACAATTGGGTTTATTTAAACCTCACAAAGAGTGATAAATATTTCACAATCTTAACTACTTTAGACCTGGTGTAGCTGGTCAATAATTTCTTACCAGTCTAATAACATTTTCTATTCCAAGCCAAAAGAAATTGACTATTTCCAGGTATAAGGACTTTGGAAAGTTAGAGAAAAAGGAGAAATGAAGGCAGTAAATTCCAGACAGATAAAGAGAAGAACATATCAGAAAATAGGATGATATTTAATCATAAATTGCAAACAAGAGATTTCAGATCCAAACCTTATAACTATCACTTTAAAATCACTCTTCCCCTCCCTCCAACTAATATTATATATTATCTATACAATACTCCTAAAGTCACACATACCTTTTTTTCTTGGTCTTTCTTTCTATGTTAGTTTCTCCAATGCTGATAAACACAAGGGGGGAAAAGGCTCCTGTTAATAGAGTGATTATACACAGCTCAGACAAACCCTTGTTATCCCCCCCAACTGTTTTACATTGAAGGAAACTTATATAATATGTTATATAATATATAATATGTAATATGTATTCAGAGTCCAGCACTTTTTGTTCTAACTAAGAGGAAAGTTTCCTATTGTGAGCTGTATGTGGTACCTGCAGTCAATTTAACCAGCCCTTACAGTATCTATCAACTGTATCTTAGAAGCCAAGTAAGTTAGTAGTTGAGATGACTGAATGCACCAATTTGATTCTTTTTTAGTTTTGAACTTAGGTTGATATGGCTACATCAACTACTTCCTAAACAACAAAACAAAGCAAATAATAGCACAACAAAAGCTGTAATTTAGAATTTGAGTTTCCAGAGTCGTATTATAAATGGCCATTTCATACAAAAAGAAAAGCAACCTTTAATTTAATAAAATCATTTCTTTTGCTGAATGTCCCCCACATGTTCAGTTATTTACTATTTAAAAACCAGAGACTTAATAATTCAAGACTGTATTTCCTCACATTATTTACAAAGAACAAAGTCTGGTGATTTTTTAATGAAATATGCAAATGGCTTGCTGTTCTATTCCTGCCAAACAACATGCAGGTTTTAAATTACAGAATTACCTCTATTACTATAGCACTGCCCTGTAAGTTTAACATTTCTATATTCTGGACTTATTTATATTTCCTAGGTAACGTCTCTATCCTTATTTCCTGAATCTTCAAATATAAATATATATTTATGTAAAGTTTTACACAATGGAGTTACTTACTGAATAGTCATTTTGGGGTAAAATAAGTGGGAGAAGTACATTTGTTAAACCACAACAAGATTCTTGTTAAACAAGAATCCATGATCACTGTAATTCACATACTTCCATCATTTTATCATTAAACAAAAAATCAGCAATTTTTATGTAACAGAGGGGTATCTAAAACTCAGGTATTCAATGTATTTTTAAGATCCAGATACTTGTTAACAAAAGTATCTGGATCTTAAAAAAGTAAATTAGAAAAACAAAAGTAAATATTGGTATGAAATTATTCCTAACTCTTTTACTGTTTAGGACAGAGTTCTTCAAACATTTTTTTGCTTACATTCCTAATATAAGAATTTTGAAAAACTATGTATTTCCCTCATACATTTTTTATTCTAAGTTTTAATATTTGCAAAGGGTATACTCTCTGGCATATTACATATTGACAGTTTAAAAAGAAAATTGTTATATCACTTTGATAACTCTATCCAATGGAAAGTAAATGTCACAATGATTTGACACCAACCTGACACTGATTTGACACTTAAAAAATACATGAACAAGCTTATCTTTAACAGTTGGTACTTTTACATTGTCCTTTTTCCCTCTTTGAACTTGTGCTTTTATTCTGCTTTCCCCATAGAATGTATCCTGAATAGTTATTTCTATACCTGAAAATTTTACCAATCACTTACACTTCTCTGCGGCAAAAATATAGACATAACTTGAAATTGTGTATTTTAATACACAATTGTGATCATAAGGCTTTAAAAAGTGTTTAAAAATTCTGAATTGAGTTACCATTGCCATGATTACTACAAAATTAATTAAAACAATGTAAAAATATACAGTTTAATAACTATTATACATAAAAATAATTTTATTGGAACTACATCTCTTAATGATGTGGGTTTTTTTTCTAGTTTATGTATCCATGGATCTTATTGCTAGACAGTGACAAGGTTCAAAGTCAATTCAATTCCCATATTTAATTTTTATCGATTTAATCCTGACAAACTTTGTTAACTTAAATAGTAGATGGGAACAGGAAGAGTTTTGTTGTAGCAATGTCACTCAATTCTTTGAATTCCTCCCGTGTTATATTCTACAAGTAACAGAATGATATATCATTAAAATATACTTTTAAATTGACAACTCAATTAGGTCCTTCTTCAATTTTGTTGGGAAAAAAAATTTTACAAAAGAATTTACTCCCAATAATTAGGGCCATTCACTTTCTCAGTACAAATAACCAGTATTTTGAAAAATCTTTGGGTTTTTATAGATGAGGACAATACACCAAGGTTAGATGAGAGATAGGTGAGAGGTATGCCTTTGGGAAATTAAAGAAGGGTTGTTGGGAAAGGGGAAGTGAAAAAGAAGAACCAGGTTGCAAGTTCTCATACAGATTTATTTTTGGAAAAAGTATATATGAATGTTGATGGCCTAGAAACTGATTACTCATCTATTCCTGCATACCCCAAGAGCTTTCATGTCTACAAGCTGGAAGACTGCTGCCTTGAAAGTCCAGCTGTTTAAGACACTAGTATGGAGCTCACAGTCTTCCTGAAGATGCCACTTCTCATTTAAAGGACTAAGTTGACCTGGCATCTTTCTATTTCAGTTTCTCTAAAACATATATACTTAACTTATTTCACAAGAATTTAAAAAGCTTTCTCTAAAGGACATAAAAGGGTAAAGAACAATTTTCCAATTTTCTTCCTATCTAGTTAGTACTCCTTTTAAAAAGGAACTACTATTATTCATCTTTTACATTTCCTAAAAAATTCCATTATTCCTTTTTCTTCTTTTTTAAACATAAATGATAGCATATTATATATACTGTTCTCTACCTGGTCTGTATACTTAATATAAGTATCTTGGATACTTCTCTTGGATATCTTTTCATATCAGCTCATATAATCTACCTCAAAGTATTCTGTTCAAAGGTTCAAAGTCAATTCAATTCCCATATTTAATTTTTATCGATTTAATCCTGTTATCGATTTAATCTGTTGTCATGTCATTGGCAGTGTAGCCAATAAAGCAAAATCATTAAGAGCATGGATTCTGAAGAGAGGCTAATAGTTTAACACTTACCGTTTCTACTTACTACACACTGAGCAAGTTACTGAACCTCTCCATGCCTGTTTCTCCATATGTAAAATGGGGATTAATAATAGTACTTAACTTTATGGTATAGATATGATGATTAAATAAGCTAATACTCATAAAGAGCTTAGTACAGTGCCTAGCACATAGTAAGCACTCATTAAACATTAGATAGTATTATAATCTAAATCTGGATAACCACCATGAAACATTTAGATCCTTAATAAATTCCACAAACATAAATAAAAATATTCCTTTGGATACCACATGTAAACTTACCTTTGTTGTAATAATAGTCTGTTTTCTTTTTCTTTTAAAGCTTTCTTTAGTTCTGCTGTTCTTGAAGGTCTGTGTAGGTATTTTCTTTTTCCTGTGCATTCATAAGTCCAGTGTCCAAATTCCAAACATTTCTGACATCTTACATGCTGCTTATTTGCTTCACTACAGAGCAAAAATTAGAATACAGGCCTTAAAATATTCACTTGACATTTTCTGCCCTGAAAGGCACAAGCAATCTGAAGTGTAAAATGATGTCTATTTTTTTAAAATAAACATTTTTTTCACTTCAGATTGTTTGTTAGATGTAATCACAACATAGTATAGTAAGGGATAAAGATCATGGACCTTGAAGTTAAACAGAACTGAGATAAAGTCTTCATTCCTCGGGCCGGCCCGGTGGCTCAGGCGGTTGGAGCTCCGTGCTCCTAACTCCGAAGGCTGCCGGTTCAATTCCCACATGGGCCAGTGGGCTCTCAACCACAACGTTGCCGGTTCAACTCAAGTCCCGCAAGGGATGGTGGGCTCCACCCCCTGCAACTAAGATTGAACACAGCACCTTGAGCTGAGCTGCCGCTGAGCTCCCGGATGGCTCAGTTGGTTGGAGCACAAGCTCTGAACAAGGTTGCTGGTTCAGTTCCCACACAGGATGGTGGGCTGAGCCCCCTGCAACTAATGATTGAAAAATGGCGACTGGACTTGGAGCTGATGGGCTCTGGAGAAAGACTGTCCCCCAATATTCCCCAATAAAATAAAATTAAAAAATGTTAAAAAAAACCACTTCATTCCTTAATTCCATTCCAGTAATGGCAGACTAGGTAACTCAGACCAACTCTTTAGCTCAGAACTAGAAAAGACAGTCAAAACGTTTTGAACAACCTGCTCGAGAGAACAAGGGAGTAAAAAAATAACCAAGCCAAAATATGGAAGAAGATGGAAATTCAGAGTGATCAGCTCTGTAGTTAAGTCAACTCTTGCATTGGTGTTTGCTTTAACATAAGAGGGTCAATAGAGATTTACAACAAGCGAGGAGACAAACTTTGTATCCAGAGTTAGGGCTCTGAGGGGCTACACCCGTATGTAGAGTGCAGCCCTGGTGGTAGTCATCTAGGAGGCTAAGGAAAAATCTCGATTCTGGAAATTGGATTAAGATACAGCAAGCAAAGAAAAACAGAGGAAAGAATTGGAAAGGAAGAAATAAAACTCTAATTCCACACTTATGATGTATTATGTCCACAGCAAATCCAAAAGAATCTACAGATAAAATTTTTAAAATAATTAAAATTCATTAAGTGAGTTTAATAAGGTTTTAGATTGGAGTCAGCAAACTTTGTCTGTAAAGGGTCAGTAAATAGTTTAGGCTTTGCAGACCAAGAGGCAAAATTGAGGATACTATGTAGGCCCTTAGATAATAAGAGGGAAGACAAATTTCCACAAGTATTTTATTAATAAAAATATTTCACATAAACGAGGTTTACTAAAACAATAAAATTCTTTTCTAGAGGATAACATTTCACTCAGTTGAGGTTCAAAGTTAGTGTTCCCTATCATCAAATTGACATACCATAACTTTTGCTGTATTCAAAATACAACATTTTGCTGTATTGGTAACAAAGACCAATCCTAGCACAATTGGGAGGAGATTACACAATAGTGTGAATATCAGTAGGCAGGGATCATTGGGGGTCATTTTGGAGGCTGGCAACCACATTTGATATCTCTACATGATTAGATTGAGGCCATTACATATACATATGTAAATAACATTCTTAGCTTACAAGCCTGTAAGAACAGGTCGCAGTCGAGATTCAGCTTGCCGAACTCTGCATTAGGTCAACATGTAAAAATCAATTGTGTTTCTACATAACAGAAACAGTTAAAAATAAAATTTTAAAAGGTGACATTTATAATAGTCTGAAAAGTATCAAGTACATCTATAAACAAATGGAAGAAAATACATGCAAGATTTTTATGCAGAAAACAAACATTATTGAGTGAATTAGACATACAATGAGTGACAAATAGAGGAATATACCATGTTCATAGATTGGGAGACTGAATATTGTAAAAATGTCCATTCTCCCAAACTGATCTACAGATTCAAATGCCAATAAAAATCGCAACATGTTTTTGTTTGTTTTGGAATTTATTCTAAAATGTATATGGAAATACAAAAGACTAAAGATAGCCAAAATACCCTTGTAAAAGAACAAATGAAGACTTAGATTAAAAGACACTGACTTATGATAAAGCTATAATAATTAATAATGTGAGATTGTAGCAAAGATGTATAAATAAGCCAATGGAACATAACAGAATGTCCAGAAATAGACTAATGTATATATGAAAACTTAATTTATGACAAGCACGGCACTGAGAACAGTGGAGGAAAGGACAGTGGGGGAAAGTATAAGTGGTACAGGAATCACTAGTTATGCATACGGAAAAAATAAGACTTAATCTAGACTCCACTATATGCACACATTCATTACAGACCAATAAAAGGTTTTAAAACATAGTAGTTTAAAAAGTGACATATTTGAGTTAAGAATTCATAAGAAACAAAAACACAACACTAATCATAAAGGAAAAGACTGGTAAATTATACTAAAATTTAAAATTAAGAATTTCTGTTCATACAAATGTATTATGAAGAGAGTTAAAAGGGAAGCCAAAAAGTAGATATTTGCAACATACCGGGAGTGCCAAAAAAAAAAAAAATGTATACACATGACTTGTATTCATCCTTTGTTATTTGTATATTGAGGATTACAATTTTAATACAGTTTTTTTCCTTTCTTAGAATGTGTATACATTTTTTTAGCACCCTCTATATATAACCAATGGCCTCTTCTCCAGAGTACACAAAGAATTCCTACGAATCAAGAAAATGATGGATAATAGAAAAATAAGATGAAGTGGAAAATGTAAAGAAAGTATAAAAATGGGAATGGAAAAATACAATATAATAAATATAAATATAAATATAAAAAATACAATATAAACATGAAAAGGTGCTCATTACTAATCAAAGAAAGTTAAAACCCCGATAAGATAGAACTAGACACCCACCAGAAAGACTGAAATTAAAAACTGGCGATAGCAAATGTCAGCAAGGATACACACAGCAAGAGGAACGCTCATTGTCAGTACTAATGCAAACTGGTAGGACCATTTTGAAAAAAATTCACTGTCATTGAAGAGATGCACACTCTCTTGTAGGTATTTATGCAATAGATATCCATGCACAACTATACTATCTAACATGTAGAGGAATATTGCTTCCCTTTATGTAGCTTTTGAAAAATTTGAAACAATTACCTTACAGAAAAATTCCAAGTGCAGTTCAAAGAACTATTTTTCCTGAAACATCTGTAAGTTGCCAACCTGATGCCTCATCAACCGGGAATGTTTTGCTGCGTATGTCTATTAACATTCTCCTACATAACAATGTCACCATCATAATCAAGAAATTAGTGTTGCTACAGTCCTACTACTTAATCTTAAGTTTCACTGAATTTCCCAATAATGTTCTTTACAGCAAAATGTAGTTCAACATTAATATTGCACTTGTTGTCATGTCTCTTTAGTCTCCTTTTGTCTGGAAGAGTTCCTCAGTTGTGTCTTGCCTTCATAACCTTGACACTTTTTGAAGATTACAGGCCAGTTATTTTGTAGAAAGTGCTTCAATTTGAGTTGGAGAATTTGCTTCCAAGCTCCCTCATGTGGCTATTAGTCCCTTGCCATGTGGGCCTCGCCCTAGGGCTGCTCGCAACACAGCTTTCCCCAAAGGGAGTGACCAAGACAACTCAAGAAAGCAGTCAGTCTTTTATAACCTAATCTTGGAAATGATATACCACTTTTGCTGTATTCTGTTTGTAACAAAGACCAATCCTAGTACGATGGGGAGGAGACTACACAAGAGTGTGAATACCAAGAGGCAGGGAATATTGGGGAAGGGGGGTCATCCTGGAGGCTGGCAACCACATTTGATACCTCTACATGATTAGATTGAGGCCATGCGTCTTTGGCAGGAACATAAGAGAAATGTGCTGTGTTCTTCTCATTGCATTCCTGTCAGGTGACACAGGACTTCACTGTCTTGCTCCTGATGGTATTCACTTTGATGACTTTGTTAAGGAGAGTTCACTAGACTTTGCACTGTCAAGTTACTTTTTGTCCTTTTAAAACTTTCGGTGGTTTAAAATTCTGTCCACAAATTGTCTTAATGCTCCTCACTTCAAGAGGTGGAGCCGAAGTCCCCTCCCCTTGCATGTGGCTCAGACTTAGTGACTTGGCTTCTAACAGAATCAAGAAGAGTGACGGACTGTGACTTTGAAGATCAGGTTATGTGGCTGCCCTGTCATGGAGACGCTCAAGCAGCATCCAGAGAGGCCCAGGTGATGAGGGACCGAGGCTTCCTGCCAAGAGCGCTGTGAAGGAGGGATGCTGGAAGTAGATCACCCAGTCCTGATCAAGCCTTCTGATGACTGCAACCCCTGGCAAAATCCTGACCGCCACCATGCGGGAGAGGCTGAATCACAACCACTCAGCTACGTCATTCCTGAACGCCTGACCCACAGAAACTGAGATAATGTTTACTATCGGAAGTCAGGAAGTGCTAGGATAATTTGTTATACAACAATACTTGATAACTAATATCGTAATTAATAAACGTACTTTGTCCCCCACAACTAGATTGAAAAGCAAGGACTTGACATGGAGCTAATGGGTCCTGGAAAAACACACTGTTCCTCAATCTTCTCCAATTAAAAAACATAAAAATACCTGTAAATGTACTTTGTGACTTGGTACTTGACAGTATAGAAATATCCTACTCATCAAATTTTTAATTCCTTTATTCATCTATCAGCATGAACTCATATTTTTCTATTTTATTCAACGAGTTGTCATTCATTACCATGATTTCTTTTGATGCTCAGATTGTCCTAGATTTGGTAAGTGGGAATCCTTTCAAGCTGGATTCTGTATTCTTTTGATATGGCTCCTTCATTCTTTGAGCGTTTCCTTCCTTTCTGGTACAACAAAAAAAATTCCCGACTCATGTTATACTTTCCCTGCTCTAGCCTGAAATCAGCCTGATGGAGGGAGCTCTGATGATATTTAGAGTCAAGATCAGGGCACATGTGTGCTCACTGTTATTGGGATATTGCTGCTCCCAGGTACTCTCAATGGAGAGAGATAGTGAACACACACACACACACACACACACACACAAACACCCTATTCATCTATCAAATATACACATTTACATCTATATTTAATTACATATTCAAAAACCATGAATTCATACCAATATGCTTAATTCCAATCCAAAGCCTTCACAAGGTTTACTCTATTCTTTCCTTCTCCATACTTCCTTCTTGAGAAATCTGGCTCCCATTAGATGCCCTTATTTCTTTTCATATAACCAATTGTCCAATGCTGCCACTGCTGCCCCTTCCCCCCCACAGATGTCCTCTTTACTTCACTTGGGATCTGGTACTCTTCGCTGTTCTCCCCACCCTCCATGTGACATGTCCCTCACTCT
Source organism: Rhinolophus hipposideros (assembly GCF_964194185.1). Taxonomy (NCBI): domain Eukaryota; kingdom Metazoa; phylum Chordata; class Mammalia; order Chiroptera; family Rhinolophidae; genus Rhinolophus; species Rhinolophus hipposideros. The sequence continues at coordinate 10,076,609 of NC_138069.1, forward strand.
GCTGGGGCTGACTCCCACTGCCAGGCCAGTTGCCCTCCTGTGGATACATTTCTCTTTCTCTTTAGGTTCTGATACCCTGTATCAAATTACACTCCTCTACCCCAGGGTATAAATTCTCCTCACTCAGGTAACAACTTATGCTGAATTTCCCCCGTGTGGACATTTCCCTTTCTGCTTGGAATCTGACACCCTGTACTGGACCTTCTCCCCACTGGATGCCCCTTACACTCTGCTGACACTACAGGCCAGTTCACGCCCCTTTGTGGATGCCCTCCTTGCCCCACTTCACATGAATACTCCAATGCCAGGTCAACTCTCTGTATGGATACCTACACTGCTCTACGCCACCTAATGGCTTCAGGATTGACTTGTTCAAGCAGGGAAGAGGAAGAGGGAGAACTGTAAGAATAATCTTAGTAGCATGCTTTGTAACATCCTCAAAATTGGAAATAACATCAAAATAGAATGGATAATTTGTGGTATAGAATACAGTGGAATACTACATAGTAATAAAAATAAACAAATCAGCTTAACGTAACTTAGATAGATCTTAGATATAAGAAGCCAGACTCAAAAGAATTCAAATTGTCCGATTCTGTATAAAGTTCAAAGACACACAAAATTAAACTCTCATGCATTAAATCTAAACTCCAGTTAGACGATAAATGTATAAAGAAGCAAGGAAGTAATAATCATAAATTTTAGGAGAGTGGTTACCTTTAGAAAGGAGAGAGGTTGTGATTGGGAAAAGGCCTTGGGGGCTTCTGGTATATTGAAATTGTTCTATTTCTTGATTTTGGTGATGGTTGCTTGACTATATGAATTTGTTGGAACTCACAGAATTGTAAATTAAAAAGGATGAATTTTGTTCTGTGTAAATTAAACCTCAATAAACTTGACTTTTAAATAAATGTCTAAAATTCAGTTGCATAAATATTTACTATTGGAAGTACAATATGGTTTATAAGAGTAAACCTAGTTATCCAACAACAAAGGAAATGGCCAAAAAGTTATTGTACATCCATAAAGAACACTATAAGGGCATTTAAAATACTAAACATGGCCTAAAAGGTTATATGCTAAAATGTAAACAATGACTGTCTTTGGGATAGAATTCTAGTATTTTTTTCCTCTTAGCGGTATTTTCTAACTTTTCAACAATGGACATAGATTGCATGTGAAATCATAAAACAAATGTTGAAGTATACTTTTAAAATAACATATACCTACGGAGTACAGAAGAGTGGTAAATGCCTATAAGAGAAATATCTGAAAGACTCCTGTCCAAATGAGCTGAGACTAGTGAAAAATATCAAGAACATTCAAAATTGTTTTATTTTGTGTTTTAGTTATGTTTAAAGCATAAAGAATCAAAAAAGGAATAGGTTTACTATTTGGGGTACTAGGCAAATAGGCCACTATATCATGCTATGGGCTAAGAGAATAAGCAGGACTATTTTTATCTTGCTTTGGTCTGAACTCAACACAATTATATGCAAATACAAAGAGTGCAACTGAAGCCCAAGATCCTTGAGGAGTGGGTAATAGAGCCCTTATCCATTCTGAATGTGTTTAAGTCACATGACCCAGGTGATTGTTCCTGGACACACCAGAGATTTTCCAGGTGAGACTGCTGTACTGTTACAGGTAATCTGGGGAACTCTGGCAAGCAGGAGTGGTGCTGAAAGACAGGAAGTAGGCAAATGCTGTTTTGATTTTTGAAGTGGAGAGAAGGATAGATTTCCACAAACTAGACCAGTGAACTTTACATCCATCCATTTCAGGCAAAATTCGGGCTGGATTTATTAAATCCACTCAGAGAAAAAAGCCATGATTGCTAGGTATCACATCATTAATAAGGCATCTTGGAAAGTCTCTCACAATATCCTTGTGAATAGAACAGAACAATCAGGTAGGTCAGCTGAGCATCACAGACAGAGTACTGTTTAATGGGTTGAAGTCAGTTATACAGAGAGGTATCCAGTGATGGCCTGCAGGGTTTGGTCCTCAGCTTGGTCTTAGTCAACATTTTCATAAATGACTTGGTTGAGGACCCAGATGTGCATCTATCAAACCTGTAGGTGACACAAAGCTGAGAGGGACAACTAATACGACAGATGACCGAATCAGGAGCCACAAAGGTCTTGACAGCCTGGATCTCTGTGTCAATGATGAGGTGAAATTTAACAAGGGAAAAAGTAAGTCTAACATTTAAGTCCAGAAAATCAATATAAATATGAGTACAAGACAGGGGAAGCTTGACTTGATGGCAATTTTAACTGACTGAAACCACAGAATTGGTCAAAAGCTGGGAAGTTAGAAAGGAGTAGGGTTTAGCTTCGTAAATATTATTTTCCTTTTAGTTCAACATAAACTTTTTCATAGACTTGAAAAATGTAACAGGCTACTTCAGGAGGTGAATATGTCCAACTGGACGTCTTGAAGCCAAAGTTAGATGACTACCCTGGATGCTGAAGAGAGTAGTGGAATGTAGGGGAGTGTTTAGAAGAAATGACCAACAGTGCTAAGATCCTACAATCTAGTTACATATAAATGGGTACATGTAATTACAATTTACAAAGTGAAAATAATCTCATTTCAATTGATTTAAAGTTAAGTCCCTGAAGATCTGCTGCATGGGGAATTCAAATTTAGGCTTTCTTTCTTTCTTTTTTTTTTTTTTTACATCCCCCCTTTCCTCTATAAGTCCAATGACTTTTTAAAAGAAAGACAACAGTACTTCCTCACTTCTTTCTCACTTCTCATGACTAACTTAAAAACAGTTTGTTGTTTGTTATTATAGAAGATTTCCTCTTTACAAATAAAATTAAACCTCTTTATAACTATAAAACTAATAGCAAAGGCTCCTTTTCTGCTTTTCCTCCCAAAATATTCCCCAAACTCTCCTGGACACCTCTAGCCTCTGAAGGCCCGCCTCCTCTGACTCCCTGGGGACTTACAGTCTATATACCCTGACAGCTTTTATTATACACCATATGTTTTCTTAGCAACAAAAGCAAAAGCTCCTAAAGGTAAGGTTTGTCTTTTACTTCCATGTAGCTCATGTACAAAAACAGAACATTTGTTTAACTTACTGATACTTCTAAAATAAGAAATAGCAATATTCTTTAGGCGCTAAAAGTCCTACTTTCACTTCATATTTAGAGTGGACATTGGTTGGTTTTGCTAATCTAGCATTAACTACCTCCTCTGACCTACCCACCCCGCTCATCATTGGTTTATAGAAATCCATTCAAGGGTATTGGGAAAAGAATGAGATCTAAGTTAATGGGTTTCACAACCCCAAAGACATGGTCTAGGGTTGGGCATGTAACCCAATCTACACCAATGATACACCAACTTGAAGCTGAGAGGACATAAAGGGTCCTAGATACTGCAGCTATCTTGGCACCAAAGGAATGAACATATCCAACTATGGAATTGACACCCAAAAGAAAAGAAAAGTTAAGAGAGTGCACCCTGGTGACATCATTTAGTCTGCCTATTAAGTATCATTATCACTCGGGGGCGGCTGGTGACCACAGGATGGCCTCAGGGTTTTTTGAGAATTACTTTGGGGAACTTATTCAATAGTGTTTGGGGATTTTGTTGGGTGTCCGATGGACATGTGTCCTGTTTGGGAGACCACCTCAGGGATGCTGTGGATGCCTGGTCATGGCTGTACACCAAAAGCTAAACATTAATGAATGCCAACTATAATTTTATGTGTATAATGTGATGGCTCGGTGTGAGGTCGGGGTGGTGGTGGATGGGGGAGGGGGGTCCACGGTGTGAGGGATGTAAAAATAAAATAAAATAAAACTATAAAAAAAAAAGTATCATTATCACTCCATTCTTGATCTCAGAACTGACTTCAAAGCCGTCTTCCTCCACTAAGCATACTACATACACTGACGCCCTCAATCGGTACCCTTATGCTCAAGGAACTCTTCTCATCTCGCGTGAGAGTCTGATGGAGGGAAGAGAATGAAAAGGGCCCTTAGAATAAAAAATATAAATGAAAAAATATATAAACATATATGCTAGCAGAATGTGAGTGATATATTACAGACGTACAAATGGTGATGGCATGAGATGCCGAGAGAATGGGAAAATGGCAGACATTTGGGTGTGCAGGTTGATAGAAGAAAAAAGGCTTAATAAGAAAGGGGCAATCTGGAAGAACTCCTGTATCATCTGTTCACCGCAAAACTTTTATGCCTCTCTCACTCATTCACCACAATGGTCATTTTTCAGTTCTGAAAAGCTAAATTCTTTCTTGCCTGAAAACAATCATTCCACTGTCTCCATGCTCTTTCCCTAAATCCTCTCATGACTGGCTCTTTTCTCACACTTTCAATCTCACCAAACGTCCCCTCTTCAGGAATACCTTTCCGGTCCAACCAACCTAACCCGGGCCTTTCTCTTTTTCCATCACCTCTTATTTCCTTGGAAGTTCTTAACACCAACTGTATTTACTGAAAATGTTTAGTTTATCAACTCCTCCCACTACTAGAATGTAAGCTCCCTGAAAGCAGGGTGTGTCTTGAACACTTCATCTTTATACCAAAATCTGGCAGAGTGGAAGGTAATGAATAAATCAGTATTTATGGAAGAAAATGCATGGCAGAAAGTGAGACTACAGGTCGGGAGAAAAGTTGGCGTTGTGGTCAGGCTGTCCCCAGGGGAGGCAATAGGAAGGGGGCACGAAAAGCCAGCTAGGCTGGAGTCTGCAGACGTCGGCGAGAGCAGGGGGTCAGGACAGGGCTCCAGGCTTCCCCCGGCCAAGCGTGGGGTGAGCGGGCAGCCAGGTGGGCAAAGGGACACGAACGACTTAGCGACCAACTCCTGCGGTTCCCTTCCGGGAAACCAAACTCGAGGCTCTTCAGAACCCCCCTAGCCCCGCCCCGTGGATCTCACGCAGCCCTCTTCTACGAAATCGCTGGCCCGTGGGCACCAAACTTATTGCCCGCGCCCCCCGGGAGCAGGCAACGTGTGAGAAAAACGGCCACCCTCTGCCGGTCCCCACTGAGAATCCGACACCGGTCCCGCATCTTGGCGCCCGCTCACCCGCCCGCCGCCTGACGCGCTTCTCCCCGCCCCCCACCCCCGACCGAGACCCTCACTTACGCTTGTCTCCGGGCTATGAGCCGATGCATGGGAGTCGCCATCTTAGTGCGGTTAAGGCCTGCCGCGCTGGGTTTTGGGAAACTCCTGGGGTGGGCGGGGACTTCCAACGGTGGCGGACGCGGGAGTGGGCGGAGCTCATCCTGCCTCGCTGGCTTCTGGGACTGCCTTTGGGGCCAGCGGGGTGCTGCCGCGTCTGCCTCGTGGGTCTCTGGTGTGGGGAAAGGGAGTGAGGCCCATTGTCTGGCCTGCACAGGGTTTTGGAGGCTGGGTACGTGTACGGTTGTTCAAACCCTCGAACAACACGGGTTTGACCTGTGAGGGTCCGTTCAGATGCGATGTTGTTCAGTAACTACATTGGCCTTTCTTATCCACCAGCATCCACAGGCTCCGCATCCATGGTTTCAACCAGCCGTGAATCAAAGACCGTTTTTGCATGTCCAACATCGATTCCCAAACACAGGTGGAAAATACTGTGTTTGCTCCGCGGATGTGAAGGGCCTGCGGTAGAGTCGAAAGGTGGGCACGGATCCGGGGTCCCGGCCTCCCAACTGCGTTGTTCAAGAGCCAACTGTATTTTGCGCGGAGAGGCAGGAAAGAACATTCTTCACAAGGAAACTGTATATATATATGTGTGTATAATTATATGTAAATGCATAGTTTTATATGTGTAGATAGGTATATATAGTTATATATGTATGTATATACACACACAAAGAAGAAAACTGCAGTGTTCGGAAAACGACTCAGTCTGGAAACCAAAATAAAAAGGAATGTGTTGCATAGGATTGGAACCATCATTTGAAAGACTACATTTAGCAAACCAAAAAGTGAAAATACATGTTACTTATATTTGTGTGTATTTCACAGGGATGTTACGAGGACCAAATGATATGTAAGTAAAGATGGTTTGTCAACAGGAAAAAGATTATGCAAATATTAATTACTTAGTAGATTTTTAGCATTTAGTGTCAGATCATGGAGATTTTATTACTTTAAATCTACAGTCTTTGAAACATATCTTTTTGAACTATATATACGTATGTTTCTAAGTCTCCATTTTTTTCCAAGTAATATTTATCGAACACCCACAATGTATTAGGAACTGAGGATAAAAGCATTGAATGAATAAAGTTCTTGTACACGTGGAACTTTCTGCAGACAATAAACAAAGGCAATGTAGAGCGTAAATATTCTAAGAAAAACAGTTGAGTGTAAGGGGGTGAAAAGCTATTTAGCATTTGGAGATAGACTTTTGAGTACATCTTTCTATTTGAAAAAATGGAACCTTAAAAAAACACAGAATCTTACTATCTGTTCTGTTCTACAGCTTGCTTTTTTCATTCCTCAGTGTTCTTATGGACATCTTTTCCTGTATCAGCACATACAGATCTAATTCATACTTTTTATATATTATGTTATATGGACTGCATGGCTATTTCATAATTTATGCAACCAGTACTGTATTGATGAACAATTCGGTCATTTACCACAGAGATGGAATGAACAGATGTTTAAGCACTCACCCGTGTTTCTGTAAGATGACTTCCTAGAAGTAGAATTGCTGGGTCAAAGGATATGTGCACTTTTAATTTTGATAGATTTTACCTAAGGCCCTATAAATAGGCTGTACCCAAAACTGCTTGCTCACCTGACCTGAGAACAGTCAAACTTTAACTTTTGCCTATCTAATAAGCCAATATGATGTATTAGTGATAAGGTCAAGTACCTTTCATATGATCATTGAAGACCTGTCTTGCATGAATTATCTTTTCATGAAAGATAATTCACAAAAATAGCAAATTCTCTGCTATTTTTCTATTGGATTTTTATCTTTTTAATGTTGACTTATAGAAACAATATTTTACGTACAAACCCTTTGTTTTACATTTTTACAAACATTTTTCCTATTTGTTCTCTTTTCATTTTGTGATCATTTACCCTATACATAGGCATTAAATTGTTATGTGGACATTTTTAACAATCTTTTTCTTCATGGGTTCCTAGATTTGGCTAATGTTTAGAATGGCCTTCTATATCCTAAGATTATTAAAATATTTTCTTGTATTTCATTGTAATTCTTAACTACAACTATGATTATATTCTTAACCCTAATCTTTAGTATTTGAAGCACCGTTAACTAAATAATCTATCACTTTTTTATTGATTTGAAATGCTACTTTCTCATATACTAAATATGCACAAATTTAGTTTGTTTGGATATTATATTTTTTTCCAAAGTTCTATTTGTGTGAGTATTTGTGTCATTGTTTGAATTTCCATTGTTTTATAGGACATTTTGATATCTGATAAGGCAAGTCCCTTCTAATTAGTCCTTTTTCCCTCAATGTTTTTGTTGCTCCTAGGCATTTACTTTCCTGGATGAGCTTTATTCTCAAGTTTTCTACAAAACAATATTGACATTTGGGGGTGGCCGGTTAACTTAGTTGTTTAGAGCGTGGTGCTAATAACACAAAGGTTGCCAGTTCGATTCCCTCGTGGGCCATTGTGAGCTGCATCCAACTTAAAAAAAAAAAAAAAAAAAAAAAAAAAGGACGAGGGCCTATTTAAAAAAAAAAGCAACAACATTAAGATTTATTAGTCAACCAATTTTAAAAGAAATTGCATTATAGCAAAGGTGAAAAGGCAAGACATGAAATATAACAAATCAAAAGGAGGAAGCAAATGAGATTATTTGTGATGATTTGGGGCCGGCCCGGTGGCGCAGGCGGTTGGAGCTCCATGCTCCTAACTCCGAAGGCTGCCGGTTCGATTCCCACATGGGCCAGTGGGCTCTCAAAAAAAAAAAAAAAAAAAGGACGAGGGCCTATTTAAAAAAAAAAAGCAACAACATTAAGATTTATTAGTCAACCAATTTTAAAAGAAATTGCATTATAGCAAAGGTGAAAAGGCAAGACATGAAATATAACAAATCAAAAGGAGGAAGCAAATGAGATTATTTGTGATGATTTGTTTGCACACCTGGAAAGCCTACAAGAATTAATCAAAAACTTCTAGAGAGTTCAACATAGGAGTCACACACACAATACAATAATAACTCAGTTTATTAGTGGCAAGACCAAACCACTGTAGCTGTTTCCCACTGAGGCTCATGGGCTTGACGGACCCTCAGCTTTGTCCAGAGGCACAGGCTAAAATTCAGATGCTAGGTTTTATAAACCTTAATGGGTAGAAGCTCAAAAAAAAATAAAAACCCTTGGGAAAGCAGCAAGTAACTTCTATCTGGCAAGAGTGAACACTTTATTGGTCTTTAAGCAGACTATTCCTTTATTCTAGGAAAACCTCCCTCAAGCGTCTTCCAGTATGTACATATCATGTCTCAAAGAACTCGGGGAAGGATGGATATAAAAAGCATATACGAAGGGAGAGCTGCATCTCTCTGGACTGGGTTGCTTTTCGTCAGGATGGTTGTTTCCTGCCCTGACCCTGACCTGTTTATGAGCACTTGTGGTTAGAGCTGAGCACAGAACAGGGCCTGCTTTGTGGGCACGCAAATTACGCAGCACACAGGGCCTCTCCTTAGAAAAGTCCCACACTTGGCTTGATTCTCTGCTACTGCCGTGTTGAAATTCTTAAAAACTTTTGAATAGGAAGTCCCGAATTTTAATTTTGCACCTGGCTCTATACATTATGTAGCTGATCCTGCACCAGAAGTTGGTAAATGTATTTTTACAAGACACTGTGAGACTGAGCTTAATGAAAACTTGTTCCACCAGGACCAGCAGAGGAAAGAGAAATGATCCTTCCATTTTTCTTAGAATTCAGAATCAGTCTTTTCTCTGAAGATTGGCAGCTATTGTCAAAAAACTCCCAAACCAAAACGAAACCAAAAAAAACCCCACTTTTTTTTAATCTTGGTGCAAAATCAAATGTGGGTTCTCCCTTCATATGCCTTTGCATATAAGAAAAAGATAGTTATTTTTCTTCCAGTAGGATAAGAAAATTTGACTGACTTGGCTCATTAAGGGAGAAGTTCAGAGCAGGGAGACCATTTGTTTTGTAAAGAGGGGACTGGGGGAAGGGCATTTAGGCACCTGTGGGTATAAAGCTCTGGTTTTAGGAAAAGAAGATGGCTCTTACACCCATCTCCGGGCGTGAGGGTGAGTGTGATGCCTGAAGCTCTCTGGAACCGGATGAGAGCTGCCTTCCTTGGTTATTTATTGCCATTTTCCAAGAGGGCTTGAAAACTACATACTCAAAAGCTGTGTCACATCCTCTTATCTTCAGACACACCTGCTTGGGTTCCTCAGAGTCCGTGGGCCTTGATGCAATACTTTGCGGTGACATACAAAGCTGTGAATCCAGGGTTTGCTGGTTTCCTCTCTGGTCACTTCAACTTATCTGCAGTAGGAGAGAAGGAAGTTGACCTGCTGAGTGAAGCAGAGATGAGAGGCAGAGAAAGAAAAAAAAAAAAAACCTACCTAGACCTGATATTTTCTCCTTGGATTCTTTGGGTTATCATAGCTTCCCTTCAGTAAATCCCTTTTGTGATTAAGATGGTTCAAGTTGGGTTTCTGGTTTTTGCCCCCAAAGAATTCTTGAAGGTACGGTTTATCCCCCTTTTATAAATGAAGGGACTGAGACTCAGACCCTGGATATGGGAGCCAAGTTTACCTAGTTCTCTAAGTGCACTAAAGCCCTTACTACAAGTCTCTCAGATGTCTTTGTTAAATATTTTATTCAAGGCCCACATCCCTGAGCTTTTTCCATTACACACCTCTCCCTCCCCTCCAGCCAGTTTTGTTTATTTTGAGATAATATAGAACCACTTCCTTTTTATCATTTAGGATTCAATTGCAAGAAACAGAAAATACAACTTTGGCTAAATAAATACAGAGTTTATGGGCTAGCTCATAGCCCAGAAGGAGGAATTGCACACCAGCCTTCAGGAGGTCTTGAACCAGAATAGTGCATATGTTAGTCCTGAGATCCTGTGTGCTACCCCTTTGGGCTACTGCCAGCAGTGATCAGGGTGAATCCATGCTGTAACCATGTGCCTCACCTCAACACCAAAGTCCCCTGGTAAGAGTTCGCTTGGCTTCTTAGGGACTAGTCACAGGGAAATTGACACCTTTTTTAAGGGGCTAATGACGCCTACAAGGAACTTGGGATCCCACAATTAACAGCCCACCAGAATGAGGAATATTAGAAGAATACCTTAAGGAATGAATGGGGAGAAGTAAAAATAAAAGATGTACATTATGTCCCATAATAGGACCGTTCTACAAGATCTTTCCATATAAATTTGTCACACCTAGGTACAGTGGGAAAGGTAACACAGCGTTTTGCAAAGGCATACAAGCAGCCAAACTTTTAGAAATGCCGTTACAGTGAATGCAAAGGAAACCAGCTGAAATGAAAACCTCCATTTCAGCTCTCTTCTTCTCTCCCTTTTCTTGTGAGGATGGTAAACTTCTGTGCTCTAGATCCAAACATTTTAATTGCCAAGTCAATTCAATATATGATTGTTTTATTAAAGTTCATGTGAAATTTGGACTCAGGCTGTAATATTTCTTCCAGACAAATCTGCATTCATCAAACTTCTCTGTCTGCCCACGCCCTCCACTGCATCTTCCCTGAGATGTGGGTCCTGAGACTAAAATGACTTTATTCCAGTTTGACCTTAATAGTCTTGACCCTCCCTACCCGCCACATTTTCTTTCTTTTAAACACAAGTAATCCATTTTTCTTTCTTTCTTTCTTCTTTCTTCTTTCTTCCTTCCTTCCTCCCTCCCTCCCTCCCTCCCTCCCTCCTTCCCTCCCTCCTTCCTTCCTTCTTTTTTTTCTATCTGTTTTTTTTTTAATTGGGAAACAGTATGTATTTTCCCAGCCTCAGTCAGTTCCATGTCAAGTCGTTTTTGTTTTTCAATCTAGTTGTGGGTGGCAGGGTGGGGGAGGGGGGGAGGAGCCCTGCTCAGTTCCAAGTCAAGTAGTTGTTTTCAATCTAGTTGTGGAGGTCACATCTCACTGGCCCATGTGGGACTCGAACTGGCTGCCTTGGTGTTATGAGCACTGCTCTCAAACCAGCTGAGACAACCAGCTGCCCACCATGGCTCAGCTCCAAGCTCAAGCTGTAGTTTCTCACTGGCCCATGTGGGAACCAAACCGCAAAACCTTGGTGTTATGAGCACTACTGCTCCAACCACTGAGCCAACCACCCACCCACAAGTAATCCATTTTCATTATGGAAAAACTTTCATTATTGATAGAGGATTCTGGTGTCTTGTGCCCAGAGATCTTGGTCTCACGTACCCAAAGAATGAGAACGCAAACTCGGAAGGAGAGAGAGGAGCAAAGATTTTTATAAAAGCAAAAGTACAGCTCTTTTACAAGAGGAGGTACCCGAAACTGGGATGCCCGCTAGCTAAGGCAAAAGGCTGTTATTTTTATACTTTTTCTTGCATGCTTGGGGAAGGAAGTTGGCGCCTTCTGATGGATTTTGTCTATCAGATTTGCTCTGTTTGTCCAGCCTGAAGGGATTTATGAAATAACCCATTTATCCTCAGAGTGCTATTATTACATTGTCGCCCTGGAGTGAATGAGTCATTTCTGAATGTGGAGTTCCAAGATATGGCTGCCTTTGTTTATTCTACCAGGGACTTCCCTGTTTACCTAACCACATGCTAGCTATCCTGTCTCATTATGAAAATAGAGCTTAAGAAAAAATAATGTATATTACCTCCTACTATCTACAGACAGAGATTTTTGAGATTCTCTTTTGGGAAATGTAGATATTTCCTATACATACAACTGAATATTAACTAATTACAACACATTTTAAAATATCACAGACAATATCAGATCTTCAAATTTACTTGGTTGAACTTTGTTTGTTAACAGTATATATTGCAAAATGATCACCACAGTAAGTCTAGTCAACAACATCCCTGTGAAGGGCTTTTTATCACTGATAAATCCTGAAAAGGCATTTTAATCCGCAGCATTTTTACATGAAGATACTTGCTGCACTTGCAAATTGAGTTTTAAATATGGTGTATTTTTAAATAAATAAATAAATAAATAAATAAGAAAGGAAAAATACACACAAAAAAATGTGGTGGATTTATTAGTCAGGGCTACTCAGGTTGCAAGTGACAGACACCAAAATCAAAGTAACTCTTGTAAAAACAGGGATTTAAGGGGTGGATACTGGTAGATGCCAGAACAGGACAGCTCTAGGCACCTTGGCCCAGAAACACGGATGTGATCCCTTTTGCCAAGACGAGTATTCTAGTCTCTGCTTTCCCTCAGAGTAGTAGCCTCATTCCCTCAGACTTACCTCCATGGCTGGGAATGTGGCCAATGGAACCTTAGGAACACACTCGTACAATCCACATCCTGTCAAAGACAAAAACCAAACAAATAAGCAAGCTGATTTTATTTAAACTATTGCAACAGGGAGAGCTCCTCCGATCCACAGACCACAGTTTCTCAGCAGGTAGTTTTATCTGGAGACTTTCATTATAGGGAGAAGTAGACAGCTTCTAGGTGGGGTGATTTTATCATTGGAATTGTTTTTTGTAATCAGGGAGTTCTCAGTCAGTCAGCTGAACAGGAAATGTTTGTGTCTGGCTAGTTTCAGGGGGACAGACGGTTCAGATAATCATTTATGAGACACTGCATGGAATTTGGAGAGTCTGTGTCTGGCTTTGCCATAGGTCAACAAAGGGGTCATCTATGAGTCTTATCTAAGTCACATGACGAAGTCATTCTTTGTAATAAGCTAGAACGTGAAAAGCTGGGGAGAATTTCTTAACCATCTCCGTTTTCCAAGAACACAGGGCTTAGGTAAAGTTCAACATTGTTAAGACAAAGAAGAAATAAATTTCTCCACCAGCTGCAAGAAACACATCTCTGAGAAGAGCCTCCCGTGCGTGGTCGCATGCTTATCTGCTTATCTGTGTTTCAGTCTTTGTGGTCCAGTGGGGCGGAGGTAGTGTGAATAATTCAGCCTGGATTATGCCCACTTCTATTGTCAAAGTGATGATGAAGATAATGAAGAGACGGGGTACAGGGCAGTTAAAGAAAATAGTTCCACAGTGGGCAAACTGTCACAATTTAATTCCAATGGAAATAAATTTGAGAACTTTTCCTTAAAGCAGAAGACACAAACCTTTGTTCAAAATTAAATCATGGCATGGTAATAATGATACTACCATAGTAAATTACCATGCATCCTTTTCTAGACCTTTAAACAGTCCAAGGAGTCTCACATGAAATCCCATGTTTCCTCAGAAAAATTGCCTTTCCTGCTTTCCAATCTTAACGCTATAAAATTGAAACAGCAAATGTGAAGATGTCTTAGCAATATTGAAAATTATTCATTCTTCTTTTGGCAATTTGTTTTCAAGGTACTTGCCACTTTCCCATTCTATCTCAAGGTCATCTTTGGCTTAACGTGCGCTGGTGGTCACAGAAATCCCTGCTCCCACCACCTAAGAGCTTTAAGGCCTCAGGTATATGAATCAATATGGTGAGAATCGCCCATTGTAATCAGATTCCAGGGAAATTTGATTCCTTGGACCAGCTGGTGCCCAAAGAAGCAAATATGGATTGGAGGTCTTAGAGTCTATGGAACACTTAAGAGTTTTGAAATTCCTTACACCTGAAACCAATAGAATATTGTATGTCAATTATACGTCAATTAACAAAAAAAAATTTGAAATTCCTCACCTTTCCATTTCACTGGCACAGCTGCAGATAAGGAAACAGAGTCCACAAACCCCATCCTGTGAGGGATCAGGATTCCAACTTGTAGTTAGTGAGATTTAATTTAATCACATGTTATTTAATCAGGCTGCTTTTGGTGAAATCTTTGTGGTTTCCTTTTTTGTTTTTTGTCTTTTGTTTTTTGCCATTAATATTGTAATCCAGATATCACCTAAGGCCTAGGGGCTTCAGTGCACTTAGAGAATTGGGTAAACCTGGCTCCAATACCAGGGTCTGGGGTAATTCAAAGACAATTCTACACTTTTAGTAGTTGAATTCCTCATAGGCTTCTCTGTCTCTGTTCCTGCTCCAGACCATACCTAGATATGAAGCTGCATTTCTCTTGCAGGTGCCCAGTGGAAATCTCATCACACCAAGCATCCCATGATTTTATTGAAGATTTATGGGCCACAGTGGAAGGCGGTCACATTGCAGACGACATGACAACTCTTTCTCTCTCTCTGGAAATCAGTAACTTCCCTTCCTCTCAGATCAAGACCCCTCTGCTCCTTCCAAAACTCCAAGTCCTTACACATCAGCTTGTGAAACTCTCCGGAAAGTGAGGTATAGTAAATGCCCGCCACCCCCGTGTATCCTCATACATAATGTTTATTTCAAAGTCTACCCACAGCTATCTGAATTCCTCAGCTCTTTAGCATCTGGGGCATAACATTTCCTGTCACTACATCAACACCAGGAGACATCTTTTGGGGTGTCTTTCTAGCTCATGATGACAGTACTCAGAAACTGGGTGTTAGCGGCCCTGTATTCCCAGCTCTGCTGGACCCATTAGGGTCTCTTATATAGGATTTTTATATTGGCACTAAAGGTCTTCAGTTTTTATCCCCATGTAGGGCTGGGCTTGAAGCATGTTCATTCTTGGCTAAGGGACAGCCAGTCTACAGAGAAAGAAATCTGGTTTACAGAGAAAGAAGCATATTAAGATACTTCTGGCTGTAGGTAATAAAAACCTCATCTCAAGAGGTTTCATACTTGCCTGAGTGTGTCTGTAATGCTCTCTTTGTTGGTCGTCCTTATTTCTCTAGTCTATGCTGATGGGTCTCTATGTTAATGCCCCCTGTGTGACAGGTGTGACAGGTGTCCAGTGTAAGTGTCTTCAGAGGACCCCTCTGGGTCTCTCACTCCACAATTCCCTAATGAGGGAGATCCCAGCTCCAGCCTGACCATTTCTTCTCAACTCCTGCCTCTTGTTGCAGGGTCCCCTCTCCTAGCCAGCAGCCTTCTCGGGTAGGGTCTGGTGAGAGAGTCCAAGTTCAGCCACCTATTGTAATGTACAGTGGACCCAGGGGAAATATATATTCCCATGTCACATCAGACTGCTTTCCTCTCTCAGTCTTTTCTTATAGCCAACTCACTTCACTTCTCTTCTCCTTTGTTCACATCTGTTCCTCCTTTGTCAAAGGGGGAAATTGGCAAGCACACTGCCTCAGCAGATGGCCAACTAAAACACAGAATGCAGGTCTCTCCTCCTTGCACGCAGCTCTCTCCAGTTTTTCAAGAGCCTACCTTTTCACTTGTATTCCTCCCACCTGTCTCCTATATGGAGGAGGAAATCTCTTCTCACCATGAAGTAATTCTGCACTCCCCACAAAGCAAATTACCATCTTACTTTCACTCCTCTCCATTTCTACAGAGACTAGAGGGTAGCTGGAGTGGGGAGGAGGCTGGAAATCCTCGGCTGTTTCTCCCTACTTTCTTGGGGCAGTCGGCTGGCTGCAATTACTGGCAATTTTCTGAAGGGTGTGAGTTAGTTAGCACTTTTTTGTTCTCACCTATGGGTTCCAATCACCAATTCTGGGACAAATGGGAAAAATCTCTAACATTTCTTGAGTTACTACTGCATATCAGCCTACGTACATTTTCTATTAACTATTTGATTTAATGGTCGCATTGATCCATGAGGTAGGTCCTATTATTTCCCCCGTTTTTCAGGTGAGGAAACTGAAGCTTATAGACTATTAAGCCACTTGCTCAAAGTCACTCAGACAAGGCCTGGTTGGGACTGGTGGTGTTGAAAGCCAGGTTGAAGGGCTGCAGAGCCGGAAACCGTCTTCTATACTCCCTTTCCCGTATACACATGGGAAGCATTCTTGCCCATTGTTTTTTAAGGATATATTCTTTGAAGTAGAATTACTGTCACAGCCTATGTACCCTTTTCCTAAAATGCTTTCTAGAAAGACTGAACCAGATCATAATGTCCCTTACACCTTAGTCAGTACCGAGTATTACAATTTGTTTACTTCCCCCCCAATATGGTATGAAAAATGGAATTTCATTATTGTTTTAATTAGCATTTAAGACAATTCCGTGTGAGGTTGAATATGGTATGTTTGCTATTTGTATTTATTCCTTTTTTTCTCTCCCCTTCTTCTGACTCCCCCCACCACTCCGTCTAGTTGTGTAGGACCCAGCTCCCTGGCCCATGCTGGTATTATGAGCCTTGCGCTCCCCCTGGCTGAGGCAGTTGGTTGCCAGTCGTCCATCGGCCGCTCACAGCAGCTCATGGCAGCTCTCACCGGCTGCTGGCTGCTCACAATGGCTGCCGGCCACTCATGCTGGTCACTGGCTGCTCACGGCAGCACATGGTAGCCATGGCTACCCCGCGGCAGCTCACGGCCACCTCCGGCTGCTCACCGCTGCCCAGCTCCAGGGAGAGCTGTTGTTCACAATCTGAGCTGTAGAGGGAGCAGCTCACTGGCCCATGTGGGAATGGAACAGGCGACCTTGAGGTTTGGAAGCACGGGGCTCCAACTACCTGAGCCACCTAAGCCACCCGGCAGGCCCTGTATTTATTCTTTAGTGAACTTTGTTTTCCAACCTTTGGTCCATTTTTTTTCTGATTGACTTTTGACAACTAAGCGTATATCAAGAATATTACCTCTTTGATGCCACATATATTAAAAATATTTCTTCCCAAGTTGTCAAATAAACTTTTTATTGTGATAAAATAAACAACATAAAATTTATCATTTTAACCATTTTAAGTGTATAATTGAATGGCATTAAGTATATTCACAATGTTGTCCAAACATCACCATTTTCCATGTCTAGAACTTTTTCAGCATCCCAAAGAGAAACTTTGTACCCATTAAAAAATAACTCTGGATTCACCCCTTTCCACAGTTCATGTTAACCTTTATTCTATGTTCTATGAATTTGCTTATTCTGGATATCTCATATATGTGGAATCATACAATAGTTATCCTTTTGTGTCTGACTTATTGCACTTAGCATAATGTTTTCAAGGTTTATTCATATTGTACCATGTATCATAATCTTATCCCTTTTTTATGGCTAAGCAATATTGCATTGTATGTATATATCACATTTTATTTGTCCATTCATCTGTTGACACTTGGCTTGTTTCCCCATTTTGGCTATTAGGAATAATGCTGCTATGAACATTTGTGTACAAGTATCCATTTGAATCCTTGTTTTCAATTCCTTTAGGTATATACTACCTAGGTGTGGAATTGCTGGATTACATGGTAATTCTATGCTTAACTTTTTCAGGACAAAGTATAATTTTTAAAAAGATAAAAACATACAAATATGTATAATGAGGACATGTAAATGATTTATTTAACTCATTAATGAGGGGACTAGCAGCATAGTAAAGCTAATTCAATGGAGAACTCAAGAGACTGAAGTGGATGAGACTGCTGAAATTAGATTGCTAAATCAAATATAAAACTTGTTATTGTTCTATAGAGCAATAAAAGTATAACCTTTGGGAATATCTTTTCTACCAGATGGAAATCATTTGCATCCCTTCAATACAAAAACCATTTGCAACTTATCAGTCTACTATAAATTAACATCTAATTGCACAGAGTCTGGGCCCTTAATCAATATAAAATGGCAAGTCAAGCAAAGCTACATTTTTCTAAGAAATATAAGTCCCTTAGGTGGGCTTGTAAGACAATGTTTTATTATGATATTAAAAGAGCAGGCAGTAATTTTTTTGCCTTATCTCTACATTTTGGGTCATTTTTCTTAACTTTGTATTTATTGTCTTTCATTTACTTTATGGTCCTTTTTGCATTCATTTTTCTATCTTTGCTTTTACTCCTTTTGTTTTTGGTGTTATGCTTACAAAAGTTCACTTTGTTTATATAAATACATATGAATATGTATATGTTCAACTTTATTTTCTGGTAATTAAATGGTTTTATTTTGAAATTTAATTTGTAAACCTTTAAATATTGACTTATTAGGAATATATTCTTGCATATGGTTTGAGGTAGGGATCCAAAGTTTTCTTCCTAAATGGTTAGTTAATGTCCCAACATCACACTTCTCCTACTAGTCTGAAAAGCCATGTATCATATACTAAATTCTCATGCTTGGGTTTGTTTCTGGACTTTTATTTCTGTTTGTCTTTGTCTTTTCTGGCACCAGTATCACAGTTGTAATTATTATGGCTTCATTACTCCGTAATCCCTCTTGCAGGTCTGATAGGATGGCTCTGCGACTAGCAACCACGACTTTATTCATGATAGCTACTCCTCACAGAGGAGTGAGAAGTTGGCCAGCCTTGCTTCACAAATGTGAGCAGCAACTCTCAAATGTTGCAATGAAACTGTGTTGCAAGCTTTAGGAAATTCCATTGAAAATCCTAAAGGAAGACACTCACTAAGGAACCTGAAAGAACATGCTGAGTGGGGTGGAGAGGGGGGAGGGGGAAGCTCATTCATGAACTTCCACTGAATCATGTGGTTATTATACTTTCTGTTCAATCTGGCACAGATGCCAGATTGTCACTGTGTTCTCCCAACTTTGGAAGGGGACTTTACATGTAGAGAAGAAGCCCTAAAAAAGAGCATTAGAGAGAAGCCCCAAGGGAGGCATTTTGGCACTCCACTGGCATTCTGAAGGACTGGAAGAGAACTTTTTTTTTCCTTTTTTCTTTTTCCCCTTTCTTCTGCCTTCCCCAACCCCCAACTCCGGTTCAAGCCATTGTTTCTCAGTCTAGTTGTGTAGGACACAGCTCCCTGGCCCATGCTGGTATTATGAGCCTTGAGCTCCCCCCGGCTGAGGCAGTTGGTCGCCAGTTGTTGGTCAGCCGCTCACAGCAGCTCTGTCTTCGCTGTAGAGGGTGCAGCTCACTGGCCCACGTGGGAATCGAACAAGCGACCTCGGTGTTAGGAGCATGGCACTCCAACCACCTGAGTCACCAGGCTGGCCCAGGAAGAGATCTTTTAGTGCAGGTGAGGCCTTCATGGGCCTTTGGATCCCATCTCACTTAGGGGTAAGATGGACATACCAAAGATGAATGTGCTGCTTCTTCCTGACTACTCACAATACGTGCTAATACTATTGGAATAAAAAAAGATATCCCAAGCCCTGCTCACTTGTCCTGGCTGTTGAACCCAGTAAGGATATTCAGCTGGAAACTTTAGGGTCACTTCTTTTTTCAAAAATAAACTTGTCTTTAGTGGAAATGGCACAAAATATATCCATATTTACTAGACTAAATAGTATTCTAAAGGGCCAGTAACCCAGTATTGAAAAATGATTTATTCACATTTCTACTCTCTGCGGAGTAAGTACATTTGACCCTCTGTATCCACGGGCTCTGCATCCATGGATTCAACCAACCCAGATCAAACATATTTTTAAAAAAATGTATTCAAACAACTACTTGACTTGGAGCTGATGTGTCCTGGAAAAACACACTTAAAATAAATAAAAGTTAAAAAAAAATGTTACATGTTGCTGACGTGTACTATGTAGTTAGGCCTATGACGGTTGACTCTGTACTGAACATATACAGCCTTTTTTCTTGTCATTATTCCCTAAATAATACAGTATAACAATTATTTACATAGCATTTACATTGTATTAGGTATTATAAGTAATCTAGGGATGATTTAAAGTATACTGGAGAATGTGCTGTAGGTTATATGCAAATATTAAGCCGTTTTATATGAGGGACTTATCTATGGATTTAGGTATCTGCGGGGGTCCTGGAACTAATCCCCCTTGGATACCAAAGGAAGACTGCACTCATTCTTTCAAAGCATTTCAAGAATACGTAAATTGTTTTTTTTTTATCATTCTTTTTGTTTCAAAATATCTTCCTAGTGAAAGCTTCTTTTGGTCACCTTTTTCAGGCTTGCCTTTGTCTTGCCTGGAAGAGAAACTGTGACGCTTTCGGTGAGCTCACATCACTTCTCTTGTTTCAGCCTGCTGCTGTTGCCTTTTGCCATAGGGAAGGATTCCTGTGCTACTGCCAGGAAAACATGTTAGTCACTCTCCTCTGAGTTAGGGCTTGCATGGCTGGCATTCAAGTGTCAAACTGTAACGGCCTGTGATATATTTAGATTTTTAACTCATATTGCATTTGAACATTAACTACATGTCAACAAGAAAATAAATGGTCCCCCTTTGTTGATGAAGCAATGGATGGGCAGAATGCCACATGTACTTGTTCATGGTAACACTGTTTCATAGTAACACTGATTCTTCATCAAATTAGAACTATTCATGCTCCAAATTCCTCTTTAAACAGGAAAAGTGAATTATTATCAGAAGCCACAGGGCCTTTTAAAATCATTGTTTTTTGGGTCTTAGAGCATGAAGCAAAGTGCATTCTGTCCTGAGATAAAGGAGCTGTTTTCAGCGGAAGGGAAACTAGCACAGGATACACCGAGTTCTGATGAATTTGATAGTTAAAACAAAAGATGGTAAAGAAAGCTTTGTAATTTGTAGAAACGAAATGGCAACTGCTACTCTGGCAGGATAGCTCCCTGGGGGTGGCAGTGGGGGTGTGGGTCCCCTGTACACTCTGGAATAGGACAAGCCAGAAAGAGCTGGGCTGAGCAGGTCAGAGTCATGTTTCTGCTCTCAACAGACCAGAGCAACAGTCAGGACTTTGGGAGTAGAGTTTGAATATCCGCTGCTAGAGGTAGAAGGCTGAGTCTGGGGCTCTTTGAAGAGAGGGTGGGGCTAATGGATAAGGACGTTGTGAGTCAGGCCAGGAAAATTTTTGGTGATCAAGGGACTTAGATGAAGGTGTTAAATATTCATGATCATATCAGCTTATGCGGCTTGGAAAAATCTGTGCGAAGTTCATCCAGCATTTTAAGATTATAAAGAACGAAAGGGCTGGGACTGATAATAATACTGCAGGCCATATGTATCAGCGTCATCAGCTGGAATAAGAGCAAAAAGCAGGGCTTTGGAGGACCTGTGAATGAGATCATAGTGCTACCACATAAGTCTATACTTTGATAGAGGAAGGACCCTAGGATTTAGGCAATTTGGAGTTAGAAGTGAACTATAATGGTAGTTTTTATATCAGAAGAGCATTACGATTAGAAAAATGCTTGAGGGGAAAAAGCAGGAGTCTAAATTGTGTTCTACTACTCCTTAATCAGAATTTCTTATATTTATACTTGTATTTGTGATTAAACAAAGTTAAACAGGTTTTCTACAGGACTTCTCAGAGCCTTTAAAATGGTAATATTAACCTATTAATATCTCGTGGCACACTGTCCTGGGGAACACAGTTTGGGAAAGGATGGTTTAACCTAATGTTAAAAAAGGCACAACCAAATTCAACTGTCATATATAATGCAAACACTGAAAGGAAGGAAAGTATTCCAATATGTCAATAGTGTGTGACTCTAATTGAATTATTTCCTTTCCTCTTTTGTGTTTCCCATATTTACTTTAATGAGTCTCTACAAGGAACATGAATTTAAAGAAAGCAGTGGTGTAGTTGTAGGAGACCCATGCTGAAGTCAGTGTTTTAAAAGCCATGTGAACTTGAACAGTTTCCTTAATCTCATCAGGTCTCAGTTTTCTCACCTATGAAACTGGAAAATAACACCTACCTAATGGGTTTGCTATGAAGATTACATGAATTATGATATCCAAATCACTCAGCACAATGTCTCGCACACAGCGTAGGAGCTAGAGACCAGGTAACTACCATTATCATTGAGCTATTAGAGTTTCAGAGTATAAGAAAGGAGTGCTGGTTTGACTATGGGCACTGGTCCCCTCACTGTCATATCAGGGAGGTCAGAAAACACCATTATCTGAGTTTGTAGCTTCATCCTAAAGCAAAGAATTACAGAAGCTACACCAGGGTGTAGGACAAGATTCCATAGGACACTTGGCAGGGATGATTATGAATTCCCAACTGACTGAGAACCTTTTGTCTCATGGCGGGCAGCCTATGAATACTGTATTTTAAAAACAAACAAACAAACAAAAACAAACAAACAAGCATACACGGATACAGACACACAGACACACACACACACCTTCCTGATTGCTTGGAACTAAATTAATCATTGTACCAGAGAAAAGCATTTGACCATTTCCTTCTTCTCAAATACTCAAGACACTCTGCCAAATGAAAAGAACTTGTGCTACAACCACGGCGCTTGCAACATCATTCTGGCAACGTCATTGCTTCACAATTGTGATTCTTGGAAACTTGTCATGAAGATGCTTCAGAATTCTTAAATAACTTTTTCTGACTTCACTTATTTAAATATCCCAGAATAGCCTCTTGAGCTATAAGTTTGATGATCCAGGGAACTATTTATAGCAGGATGAGTACTCTCTGTGACTGATGTTAGTTATGTTTTATTTTGAGAAGGACAAATCCTTAAAAAGATTGATAGGGTTGATGGTAGTTTAAACTGAAAGCAGTGCCAAGGCAAATAAGGCAAGTAGATATGAAATTGGAACATAAGGATATATGGGTGAGCTTTTTGCCAGTTTAGCTGAAGGCTGGGGAAACCTCCCACAAGAAGGAAGGCAGAGACACAGCCTGCAGCCCAGACGTGATGATCTTTTAGGAGGATTAGGCACTTCAGACCAGGGCAGCCTGGCCTGTTTGCCCCGTGCTTAACAACCCAGCGCAGGCAGCTGGAGACAGGACTGTCATAATTAAGGCAAACACTGTCCTTGGTGTTACCAGTATCTCCCTAGGTAGGAGAAAAACAGGAGAAGGTCAAGGTCAACTGTTTTTTTTTTTTTTGAACTTTTTGTTAAAAAAAGTTACGAGGCCCTTAAAACATAGAATCACAAAGTAAATATGCAGAACAAGAAATCACAGCAAATTCCTGGCGCGTTGTGGGTTCCTCAGCTTCCCCTTCTGCCGAAATCTCACTAAGCAATCTATCAGCCACGCTTATTACATGGACCGGCTTCCTCTCAGCTCCTGGGACACCTCGTGCCTCCCAGTGAGCCCCTGCCGTCCCAGGTACCCGCGCCAGTGACAGGCCCTCCCATCGAGATGCATCAGCTCCAGGAAAGCCTGCCACTCGCTGGCTGGTCTTAACGAGCCTGGTGTCATCTGTGTCCCTTGCGTCCAGCTCGGGACACGTGCTTGGAATACACTGGGGATTAAAACGCTGAAATCCTGTAAGGCCCTCAGTCTGATCGAAAGACACGAGTGGTTTAGAGAACAGAGCGCCAAGGCAAAGTGAAAAAAACACAGGGCGGTGGGACCGCGAGTGGGTTCCTTCCCTCGGCCGGAGAGGGCGCCGCCTCCGGCTAGGACACAGCTCCACGGAAGGCCCCGCTCGGGGCGGCCTCCAACGGCGGCCCGCTACTGCACGGGCCAACCTCCTCCCGGGAGAGGGCCGGAGAGGGCCTCCTGGACTTGGAGGAGTCGCTCGCGCGCCCACGCTGGGGGCCCACGCAAGGTCGGGCGCCCGAGATTGCCCCACCGGAAGTTTCTTTGGAGATAAAGAAAAACAGCGGAAGCCGACCAACGGCGCTTCCTCAGTATTTTGCCTCCAGCCAGCTCTCCTTGCTTTTGGAAGGGGAGGTGCTCCACTGCTCTCGGCTGCGGGGGGAAGCCGCTGCGGCGGATTCTGTGCGCAGGCTCAACTGGCCAGCCCCGCCTCCCAGCCATCTTTCCACCGCGCTGTCCCTGCCCAGCTTCCCGAGCCTGGACATGACGTTCGCTGGGACGTAATTGGAGGCGGGGCCTCAAAAGGAAAAG
Organism: Rhinolophus hipposideros; assembly: GCF_964194185.1. NCBI lineage: Eukaryota > Metazoa > Chordata > Mammalia > Chiroptera > Rhinolophidae > Rhinolophus > Rhinolophus hipposideros. Next base: position 10,100,460 of record NC_138069.1, read on the forward strand.
CGCCTGGACTCAGATCTCGCGAGAACATTCCTTTCCTTCGCAGTTACCGCTCTGCAGCTTTACTCTCGTCGCAACGAGATCTTTCGAGATCTTCTCCGCCCCCGCTACCGGCGTTCTCTCTGCGGCCGCTGAGCCGGAGCCGGCCTGAGCAGCGCGCTCCGCTGCGGCCCCATTTGCGAGGTCCTAGGTGCTCGCGTGGGCACCCGCCCGTCCCCCACTAGCCGGTTCCCCGGCCCACGCGGCCCCCTTTCGCGAGCGCGCCAGCCCCGCCGGGGTCCGTGTTTCTGTCTCGCCGGCCGGACCCGGGTTCGAGCCCGAGCTGTCGCTGGCGCCATGTCGGTGGTGGGCATTGACCTGGGCTTCCAGAGCTGCTACGTTGCCGTGGCACGCGCCGGCGGCATCGAGACCATAGCTAATGAGTACAGCGACCGCTGCACGCCGTGAGTGTGGGCCAGGCCGACCTCGTGCACGGGTGTCGGGGGGTGGAAGTGGGGAGGGAGCAGTTGCTGGGGTTTGCGACCCTCGTGGCTGGGAAACGCTGGTGGAGTGTTCTCCGTTCCGAGCCCAGTATCTGGTGGGTGCGGGACCCTCACTGGGTGCTAGGGTACTAGTGGCGTGACCCTCCCTGTGGGTCTGCGCCAGGGGCGAGGCCTTGGCCCGGTGGCCCGCCGGCTGCGCAGACTGAGTGGGTCCTCGGACCACGGGAAGGAATGAGTAGGAGCGGGAGGACGGCAGGCCTGGGATGTAGGAGGGACCGTGGTCCTTTCAGCGGGCAGGCCCAGGGGCTACTGACGTTTCTGGAGCCCAACACAGACTTCGGAGCTTTGCACACAGCAGGTGCTTAATAAAAGTTGAGCAGGTTCTGGCGACTGCCGGCGGCGAGACAGTGGAGCGGCCGGAGTCCCACGTGAGTGGGGGCGGGGCGGCGCCCGGAAGAGACGAAGCCCCAGGACCGCAGGGTCGGGCTCCTGTGGACCCGGGATCTCGGGATTGAGATGGGACAGACAGATGTCAGAAAAGGACTTAATAAAATCGATGCCTTTTTGATACCTTTGCATTCACTTTGTTTTTTCACATCGTTTCACTATATCGAACTAACCGTATTGGGCCATTTTCTGCTATTCTGTGCGCTTCCGCTTTCACCAGGGTGTTGGCCGCAATTGTTAATGAGGGACTCGGGTCACTTTGACTTTTAGAACCTATAGTAAGTTTTGGGACCAGGATAGACAGACATAGCTCTGAAAAAATCACGACTCAACCCGGGTCCTTCCTTGGTTAAAAGAGTCTACTTTTTGAGTACGTAGAGGTAGCTTTCAATCCGTTGCCGTCCTCTTGGACAAAATCTTTTAAGAAGCTTCGTATTTGTTAGGTTCTTCGTGTGGCGGTTCACGGGCGTCTATTGTATGGCACGTTTTTCACACTAACTTACCACACTTAACAAGACTGCCATAGCAGTACTAGGTTGCCCGGTCTACTGGCCTGATGTTTGCTGCCCAGGAGGCACACATTTCCCTTCCACTTGTCAAATTTCTGCCCTTTATTTTAGACCTAACCCAGGTGCTTCCCCTGAAAACCCATGGCACACTGAAGTGTGATGTCCCTTTCTCCATTTTGTTTATAATCTTTAACAACTTTATAAAGATATAACTTAAAATGCACAGTTCGATTGTTTTTGTGTGGTCACAAAATTGTGCAACAATTAGCACAATTTTAAAAACATTTTCATCACCCCCTCAAAAGAAAACCTATACCCCACTCTCTCCTATTTTTATAGCTTTTAACAATGGGTATTATGTGCTAATTTGTATTTGCAGGGAAGTATTGTATACTGAATTTTTTAAAGCATTGAAGTTTGTTTTTAAGTATTTAAACATTAATTTCCTATTTGATAATTGTCTTTCTCTCTGGATTTCATCTGTAAAGATAGTCTCCAAGGAATTAAAAAGGCTAGAGGGCTGAGTTAGGCATGTAACATCTTGGTCCTTTATTGCCTAAAATTGAACGTCCTTTTGCTCCATAGGGAAGAGGATCCCAAATATTGGAACAGTGTTCCTGTCTTTTCTTTTAGACTGTTATCTTATGCTCTAATATTTTTTAGACAAATAGCAGTTATAACAGTTTTGCCATGAATTCCATTATTTAAAACTGAGTTATTTTAGAAGAAAAGAATTTAATTTTCCCAGATTGCTGTTAAATTTGCCTCAAAGACTAAATGATGGGTGACCAAATACACCATATAATTGTGATAAGGAAATCCATTTAAATACTTTAAATGGTTTTCCCTGGATGTGCTATATTTTCCTTTATGTTTCCCAGTAACGTACAGGGATGCTATACACCCAAGTAATTTTTGAGCTGATTTTGGTTAGCTTAGATTTTTGGAGTCTCTGGTTAAGTGGAACATGGGAACAGAAAGGTTGATCTTTGCAGTGGGTATAGGAAAATGGTTTTATACCGCAGAGGTACATAGACTGATGTAGGTTTGTTTTAGTGTGAGAGTGGAAATGAGATGCAGATTGCAAAAGGCTGGTGATGATGGAAGTGCACCTCCTTTCAAATTGGGGTAACAGGATTGGGTTCAGTTTTTGAGGAGCCAGCTAAGTCTTACTCAGAAGAGACCCTTGCTTTTCCATCAAATTTAGGTTTCGTTCATTTTAGCAAATACTGAGTGTCTCCAAAATGCCAGTCATTTGCTAACCCCTGGAGGTGCTCTGATGAACAAATAAACAAGATCATGCCATCATGGACATGGCTAGTGGAAAAAGCCAGATGCTAAACAAATATATACATAATTACTAACTGGTAAAGGTCCAGATGGGAAAGTACAGGTTAAGATGATGGGGACCTAATTTAGAATTGATAACGGGGTGGAGGTGGAAGGTGCCGTTAAAGAAGTGCCATTTAACTTGGTACCTGGCAGATGAGTAGGAATTTACCATGGAGGTGGTGGGTCTGAGGAAGAGCTGTTACAGGCAGAAAGAGCAGCAAGAGAGGAAGACCTGAGACAAGAAGAGCTTGGCACACTTGACGTACTTACAGGATCCTAGTCACTCTTGAGCCACTTGAGAGAATGTGTGAGAAATCTGGAGAGGAGTTAGGCAGACCAGATTATGGCAAAGCTTTGTAAATCTTGTTAAGGATTTTTATCTAGGTGCAATGAGGTGATCCAACTTGTATTTTTAAAATGTGATTAACTTTTTTGTGGCAAATGGATTTGAGAAGGGCAAGAAGCAAGGTGATACCTTAGTAGGCTATTGCAATGTTTAGTCCACGAGGGAGTTGACATTGCTCTCCACCAGAGTGGTGGTATGGGGGAGAAGGGCGGGCAACTTTGAAATAAACTTTGGAGTTCTAAATAAGGATTGTCCCTGTTGATGTTTTTTGATATCTTGGAATAAGATGGAAGCCTATTTTTATATTTAGTTGAATTGTTACAGTAGAAAGGGTACAACCATAAAGCTGCTTTTGCAATAAAAATGTTATTGGACTGCCAAACATTAGAGAAGTTAATTGAGCCATACTTTCCAAAATGAGCAACTTATGGGGTAGACATGAGTTACTTGTGAAAATCTGTGTGTGAATTGATTATCATTTTCATGGACTTAGTTCCTAATAATAGGAATTTGAGGAGATGACTATTAATAACTGCCCTTGAAAAGGCAAAAGCTGAAAGTATGTATAGGTTCTGGTTAACAGCAGATTAACATCTGATACCTTATTTGTACACGAAAATTATTCCTCTGTGTAGTGAATGTCTTTACATGTGTAGATCTAGGAGAAACAGGATGACTTAGATCTTTTAGATTCAAAGAAAAGGAAAGTTGATTTGTTAACTAAAGCTTCATGTTTCTAATTGCAAAGGTTATGAAAGTAGTTTCTTTGAATCGTTTAAGAACTGAAATACAACCTTATCTACAAAATTGGTATAAAATGTACACGAACTTTGTCATTAGGTTCTAAATTGTTTCTTAAAACACTTTTTTCTTAACAAAATACTTGTTTCTTGTAACAATAAAAACTATAAAGTGCTAAAGTAAAATTAAGTTAACTCTCCCTCTAATTTGCTATGTATCCTTGTTTACCTTTATTTCTACAAATATATGTAGGGTGTATGTGTGTGTTTAAACAAATATGATCATACTATATTTTGTAACTCTTCTTTCACTTGTATTTTAGACATCTTTCAGAGTCAGCAAATACGAATCTACCTCCTTAAATTTGTATGTTCCATATTATGGCTGTCTCTTAATTTTTCCATTACATGACTAATATGTTTTCTTCACTCAGGTTATTTCTAATATTTTGCTATTACCTATAGTTCAACAAGTAGTCTTTTGTATTTATGTTTACATGTTAATATTTTTATTTTTGTTGGATAGATTTCCAGATGTGAAATTGCTAGGGCAAAGGATATATGTACTTAGCGTTTCAGTAAATATTACCAGAATACTTGACAAAAATTCAAGGGATTAAATTATACCAGGAACATAAGTGATTTCTCTACCTCACTGGGGGTTGTGAGGATTATAATGAGTTAAAGTGTTTATAATAATGTCTTACATACAGTAAATACTGCCTAAGTATTTGCTAATATTGCTGTTATTACCTTTTTGTAGTTTTTATTAATCTTCTTTATTAGTGGATTATATATTGGGACAGTAAAATGAAATCTATAGACGTTTGCCTTTAGGATTCATCAAATATGTGGCTTTTAATGTGCAGATATTGACTCAGGAATTTGCTGTACTTTGGGAAGAATATCTTAAAGGAATGAGTTATTTGGTCTGTTTGATACCAACTTTTTTGGGTACTTTTTGGTGCTAAGGCAGTAACCAGAAGATACTTTGATTAATATAATAACCATTTCCATGCCAGTTTTGCTACATCTCTTATTTGATAGTCTAAATACTGTTGTCGGTTCTCTGAAAAACTAGTTTTCTTATGTTGTTTAAGAAAGTGAATTAAGAGCAACAGTTGTCCTAATATCCTGAGAGCAGTTCACACACAAACATGAAACAACCTTTTAAGGATCTGTGCCGATAGCAGCTGTTTCTAATATCCTATCAGAATGTGCATAAATATTTGGTCAGTAGTATTTCTTAGCCAGGACAGGGAGAGCAGTGCTATTCTCTGGCTTAAAAAGATTGTTTCTAGGACTTAAAGATTAGAACAGTCTTGAACTTGATTTGAATTAATTTATAATAATGTCAACCAGTAATTTGGAATGGAGGAAAAGTAATGGCAGTCAAACAGCAAGTGTCTGAGTACTTATGTTTTTTATAGCAGCATTAACTTGGCGTTGTGTGTAGTATAGAGGAAGAAATGTAATCATTCTAGTTGGAAATATGGACGACATAAAGCAACAGTGTAAACTTATTTAAGTACAGACTTAAAATACCGAGTTCAGAGGAGAGGTTACATCAGTGGGGCATGGAGTGAAGAGAAAAGGCAGCAGTGAGACTTGAGCAAATAGGATTAGAATACATGAAGGAAAGGATTTGGGACAGTCCTAGGGAAGGTGTAGAAGTTGGAATAAATCTAAATGGTTTGGTTTGCAGTATTAAAATATGTATGTATGGGATTTGGAGTCTTGAGTTTGAATGTTATACTCTACTAATTACGTTTCTGGGCACGTTCATTCGACTTGAATCAAGTTATAAAACTGGATCAATAATAGTTGTTTTCTAAGTATTTGGGAGGATCAAGTGTAGAATGTTTATCACACTGCCTGGTGTATGAATAGTGAAAGCTATAAATGAAAGGGATTGGATGTAGGCTGTGTGCAGATTTTGGAAGTTCCTGGTGAATGGGCAGTAGTAGATATGTTGCCTTTAGATATCTTGCTATGCTTGTTCCATGTCAAAATTCTGACGGAATAATCCAGCTATTGAATACTTTTCAGAGGATATGTTGAGGAGAAGCAAACTGATTGGAATTTTTTACCTTTTTAGGACATATTTACAGGCATACCTCAGATAGATTGTGGGTTCAATTCAAGACCACCCGCTCTAAAGCGAGTCAGTCTTTTTGCTGGTGGATGGTCTCTTGCCTGCAATTTGTATAAAACACAACCTTTGTGAAGCACAGTAAAGCAAGAGTACAATAAAATAAAAGGAGGCATGCCTGTATTAGGATTGCACATACAAGTATTTACTTAAATGCTAGTGGTGGCCATCTATGGTGGGTGGGTGATAGTTGTGGAATTACAGATAATCTTTATTCATACCTTGTTTTCTAATTTTCTACAATGAGTTTACACTAGAAAGAACTGAACTAGGTAGGTCTAGTGCTGCCACTAATACTTAGTTTAATCTTCTTGGGCTTTCTTCACATTTATATATTTGGTTTTTTTGTGTAAGCTTTTAGTTTGAAAAACGCTTTAATTTGTGCTGTTTGACATACTGACCATTATATTGCCCTTTTTTATTGGAAGTGGTATGACTATTTCTCATGGGTAGATGATTTTAAGGTGGCTGACTGGATTTTAGTGGACAGTTTGAGGTAAAGCAGATCTTTCATAGCAAACTAGTTGGTTTATTTTTGTATGAAACTCAGACCAGGACTTCATTGGCACTATAGTAATAGCTAATATTTTGTTATTTATTATATCCCAGAGTTTGATATAAGTGCTTTATAAATGGATCAACAAAATTTAATCTTTAGAGCAACCATTTGAAGTAGGTGCTGTAATTTCCCTATTTTAGAGATGAGCAATTGAATTTCAAGAGAGGTAAAGCAACAGAGGTCACAGCTAGACAGGCAGAGAAGGGATTTAGACAGACCCCTGACTGATTCTAGAGCCTGAGCTCTTTTTACTGCATATTTGTTCAAATCAATCAAGTTGATGGCAAAGTGGGAAAGCTAAGGGTTTCTTTAGTGCAATAGTTTATTATAGAACTTTTTAAAGAATGTGTGAATTACGTAGTGATATTAGATTAATAGTTTTCTATGATATGGTAAGAAAAGCGTGGACTTTCCTCATACTTTACAATAGTTACATCTTGTGGAAGCTATTACCGCTGTATTATGTGCAGGTTGAGGTTCCATTAGTGACATTTGACTGCTTTGTAAGAAGGTGGGAACTATTTGTAGTGTGTCTATGCATAGACCAAAAAAAGGATGAATAATTTGAACTGAGACACACTTTTATTTAGCTTTTCAAGATGTATGAAACACTTCCTATAACTGTTAAGAAGGCAGAGGTAGACTTCAAACGTAAGAAAAAATGCTAGAACTGACTTCAAGGAAATTATTACTTAGAGCAGCTCTGCACGATAGAACATTCTGTGATGATGGAAATGTTCTGTATCTGCATTGCCCCAAATCCAAAATCCAAGTCTAATAAGAAGTGGGAATGATTAATTTTTACTTGAGTGGGATTGGGAAGGCTTCACAGACAAAGTTGGTGATAGACCATTTCCCCCCAAAAATAAGACCTAGCCAGACAATCAACTCTAATGTGTCCTTTGGAGCAAAAATTGATACAAGATCTGGTCTTATTTTACTAGAATATAAGACTAGGTCTTATAATTAAATATTTTATATATATATGTATGTATGTGTGTGTGTATATGTATATATATACATATATATATATATATATATATATATATATATATATATATATAAAATATACCTGGCCTTATTTTACTAGAATATAAGACTGGGTCTAATATAATGGAATATAATATAACACTGGGTCTTATATTAATTTTTGCTCCAAAAGACACGTTAGAGCTGATTGTCTGGGTAGGTCTTATTTTCGGGGAAACACAGTATCTGGAGAATGACTGATTCAGAAGGACCAGAGCATTTCAGGTAGCAGAAGTTCCGTGAGGAGAGCAGGAAGATTGGAAGACTGTTTCACTTGTGTTGGGTTACTATGTGCATGAAATGCAGCTGGAAAATGGGGATGCGGTTGGAATGGTGAGCGACTTTTAGGTTCTACATTAATTTAGGTTCTACATTAAGGAATTGGGGCTTTATTTGTTGGTAACTGGTTTTCTTTGGAAGGTAATTAGAAGCTCTTGCTTCTAGAATTACTAAGGTAGAATAGGAAATTAACCCTACAACAGGGCATACAGGAAAGTTGGGAGCATTAATGATTTTTATTCCTAGAACTAGTAATTGTTTTGAGATGGACGTTTGAGAAAAGGGCTATAGGAAACAATGGAAGATATAAATAACATTGCTTTTCAGTTATGTTAGGATTGAGGTATTGGTGGGGGATACGTCTTAGAAAATCAAATCGGGGGTTTTTTAGAAAGACGTAGTTTTACCAGTGGATAGGCTTAGGCTAGAGCGCCTTTTGAGACTGCAGTGAATGGAGTGGGTAAGATTGCCTTGGGCAGTTTCCTAAAGGGCAGTATGGGCTGTGATAGAGATATTTAAGTGGTTCTCAGGAAATTAAAAAAGAAAAAAAATTAATGATTGTTGTATTTATGGGAGGGGAGGGTGGAGCTTGAGGGGTATGCCCAGCATGTTCTAGGCCCACAGAGCTTAGGGTGTGGAGGAAATCTGATGGGGTCCAGGCTAAACCATATTTATACAGGGCGCAGCTGCCTGCAACTGCTCTGAGAGATTGGTTCACAGGGGTTCTTACCTCATTGGTTGGAAAGAATTACTAAGGTACAGAGGCCCAGCTTCCTGTCAGTTTGCATGGAGCTAATAAATTTATTTAAGTAAAACAATTCTCAGTCAATTAATAGGTCATGTAATGTGTCAGATTTGGACCAAGGTAGTATGGCTCCAGAGCCCTATTTCTTACTCACTCTGCTGAATTGAAAGGACTAGAGGTCCACGGAGGATAGAGAGGGTCAAAGCCAGAATGTAAAGTATGGAGAAATGAAAGTAATGGAGACTTGACGCCAATACTTTCAGATTGCATGATGCTGAGTAAATTTAATACCTTTATGGACTCAGTTTTCTTTTCTATAAAATGGGGATAAGGTGGGTTACTTATGAGGATTAAATGAGATAGTACACACAAGTAATCTATGCAGTCATTATAATTAAAGTAGAAGGAAAAGAAGGATTTACTAGCTTGAGGGGGAAATGGACTCTGGGAAGAGCTTTGTCTTTTTGGAGTTTTTGGTGCTGTGTGAGTTTGATGTTACTATACTTGAAAAAAGCAGCTACTGGAAAGGGAGGTGACAGATAACGCGAGAGTAAAGGGAACACAGGGCAAGGTTCCAGAGGGATTAGAATGAAAAACAGGGTGACGCACAGGGGCCATGATAGCAAAAGCATCAACTCTAATATAACTGACTTTTTTTAAGCTTAAGCAGTGTTTTAAAGTAGTACCTTTTTGCAGGTTTCAGTTTTGATTTCTAAAATAAGCAGCAAATAGATCAAACCAGCAAGCAGTATGTGAATTGATTTGGAAGAATGTGTTTAGAAATAGGAATAAAGTTTTTTGTCAGAAATTCTCTGTCCTTGGAAGGTATATGTGCTGCCGAAGTGAGCACTCTGTCCTTGGAAGGTAGTTCTAGAAAAACTGCTTTTTACTTATAGACAATAGGACAAGAGTTGTTTTCAGGGTTTATAGACTGTTCTCTTGGTACAGTTATAAGCTGTTTTAAAAAACAAAGAACATTATTTGATGAATTGATATGAGAATACATTATTTTATCTTGGGATTTTGAACATCAGACTTGCAGAATTAGAGGAGAGTGGAGATTGGCTCGTTCACCTTTATAGTATTGTGGACAGATAGTCATCACATAAAACTTGTGCTTCAACATCCAAATGACTGGATTCCATTATTCTAAGAGGCAGCCCATTCCATAAAGGTTAAAATCTTAGACTTACTGGGTGAGTTAAAATATGTGGCTTTTTAGCAAAGATTCAGAAGTCCAGCCTGCTGTTGTTTTGGATGTAATGTTGCAATTAAGTTATATGCTTAAATGTTTATTTTATCTTCTAGGGCTTGCATTTCTTTTGGTCCTAAGAATCGTTCAATTGGAGCAGCAGCTAAAAGCCAGGTAGGTAGAGCTTTGTTTTTTCCTAAACTGGCCGATTTCTCTGGTTTGTCCATCCTTCCAGCCAGCAACGATTCGAGTGCCCGGTGTGTGCTTCGCACTGGTAGGCCTAGGCGTACAGGTGAGTGTGCTCGAGTGATGAGCATGGGCAGTACCACCTGTTTCATGCACACTGCTAGGATGTGTTTTGGTCAGATCTTGTTTAAGCAAGACTTGTTCCTGGACTTTTTAAAGGCTCCTTAAAGTCTGTCTTGTCGGGCCTTTCATCTTTCTCATCATATGAGGGTCAGTGTTGTCTCTATATTTGATCTGGTTAATCATGGTTCTCAAGGAAGGAAGTCATACTTGTAGAAGCACATCAACTTACCTATCATTAGTTTACTTTGTAAACCAGGAACCTGACATATTTGCTGGTTTCTGAGTAACCAGAGCAGCAGAATTGCGAGCTCTATTATCCTGAGTGTCAGGGGTTGCTGTAAAATTAAGGAGTTGCATGTGTGACCTTTTTCAGTGTTCAATCTGGAGCAAAATACGGACTGAATAACCCTCTCTGGACTGGGTAGGGCCTAGCATTTATAAGCCTAAGAAAATGGTGCTTGGCCAGGTGACTATTAATTCAACTGGGTGTTTTATAATCTCATTTTCAAAAAGCTCAAGATAGTTTAGGAGGCAGTAGATACCAAGTACACAGCGTTATTGAAATGTCTTTTCTTCTAAAATTCCAGTGAATTCTTCCTGTTTTTAAGTTTGCTTTCATTATTGAGAATACAAATTATTGTACTAACCTGGCTGCCTATTTATAGGTTGACATACTTATTGTGATACTGAGTTTCTGCTTGGCAGCTTACTGAAGCAGGACCTGATTTGGGAGGCCTCACTGTTTCACAAAAGGACTTCTGTGTGTGCCTTTTGACATACCCGATGCAGAGTTGCTCTGCAGCTTTTCCTTGCGGATCGTTATACTGCTTAACTCTTGCATTGGGAAGAGGCGCCTGTAAATCTTAAGCACAAATTCATTCTTGATTTTTTTTTTTGAATGTCTTTGCCCATACATTATAATAGTTAATGCTAGAGAAATTAGAAAATATAATAGTATAAGGAATTTGGAAGTTACCCATACTACCATTATCTAAAAAGCACTGTTAGTATCTTAATGTGGAACCTTTTGTAGTCTTTCTAAGCATATAAACATGTTTTTCCCTTCTCAGAAAGTGAAATCATACTATGTAGATACTTATCTTCCTACCTCCTATAATGACCTTACACACTGTGGCTATACCATCATTTATTGACCCATACCCACTTAGGCTATTTCTGGTCTGCTGGTTATAAATACATTCTGTCAATATCTCTTTGCATTCATCATTGTGTACTTAGTGTTGTCTTTATTTCCCCCTTATGATAAGTTTCTTTCACTGGAATTTCTGAATCGATAACATACTTCCAAATTGACTCCATACTCATAGAAACAAGTATGGAAAGTTTGAATCACAAACTGGGTAATTGTTAAAGGCTAGAAATAATTTTGTTATGTAACTGTTTATTAGAAGTTTAAGACAGAAAATACTTTTCTAAGTGTAATGACCTGTCTTTATGGAGAAGCAGGACAAGCCACGCTGTGGTCTCTGTGTTACCTGTACAAGCCCCTCACCCCTCAAGCTTCACTTCACATGCTAGCAAGCATCATTCAGAAAGGTTTAGAGCTGAAGAAAACTGGAACTCAGAAGGAAACTTTGGAGTTAAAATGATGCCAGTTCAGTCTGAGGCTGTTGAATTTCTTTTTCCCTAATTTAATTGCTGTTAGTCTTTCTACTCTGTGACTTTGATATTCTTTCTCTTAGATCATTTCCAATGCAAAGAACACAGTCCAGGGATTTAAAAGATTCCATGGCCGAGCATTCTCTGATCCGTTTGTGGAGGCAGAAAAATCGAACCTTGCATATGATATTGTGCAATTGCCCACTGGGTTAACAGGTATAAAGGTAAGGTTCTCAAGGTAGTGCCTCATGATTACAGCATTTTATTTTATCAGGCCAGTATATATATCAGTACCATTCTGATTTCATGTTGTAATGAAAATGCTTACAAATGCTTAGGAAAAACTTTTGCTAGTAAAAAGACCATTTGGCATTTTTTGAACAATTTGGATTTTGATCATTCATATGGGTTGGATAGATGGATAGTGATTTTATTTTTTTTAAACGATTTTATTGGGGAAGGGGAACAGGACTTTATTGGGGAACAGTGTGTACTTCCAGGACTTTTTTCCAAGTCAAGTTGTTGTCCTTTCACTCTTAGTTGTGGAAGGTGCAGCTCAGTTGCAGTTACTAGTTGCAGGGGGCGCAGTCCACCATCCTTGGTGTGAGTGGAACCGGCAACCTTGTGGTTGAGAGGACGGGCTCCAACCAACTGAGCCATCCAGGAGGCAGCTCAGCTCAAGGTGCCGTGTTCAATCTTAGTTGCAGGGGGCGCTGCCCACCATCCCTTGCGGGACTCGAGGAATTGAACTGGCAACCTTGTGGTTGGGAACCCACTGGCCCATGTGGGAATCGAACCGGCAGCCTTCGGAGTTAGGCGCACGGAGCTCTAACCGCCTGAGCCACCTGGCCCGGGTAGTGATGTTTTGAAGTTAATGTTACCATTGCTGTTTGTCTTGTTTACTGATGCAGTGGCCGTTCTGCAGTGATTTTTAGGGAATGACTTCTGGAAAAGCAGGCAAAGAAATGAACACTTTAAAGTCACTAGACAGATATATGGTCATACTTCTGACAGTAGGAGGTAGGTTGGAAAGGTGTTCTTTTGGGGAAAAGGGAGTTTGCCTTTGATATCTCTGGGACATCTAGAAGAGTCTTTTTGTGAAACGTACAGGGAACTGATCATACAAAAGAGGTGAGAGGCTGGGGGACAGGTAAGGTGGACACATTGCCTCTCTGGCACTCAGAGGTGGAAACAATCCAGGGGGGTGGTTGAACTTTCCAGTTTCCAGGCAAGTGAGTTTAGAGAGAGGAGATTTGGTATATGAGACATCCCAATTGGAGAAATAAGAATCATGGGAACAGGCTCAAAATTCAAGAGGTGATGAGAATTCTGAGAAAAAAGGTAGTCAATTATGCCGTGATAGCCGAGAACTCAGTTTAGAAGTGAAGAATTCTGATAACTGAAGAATGGTCACTGGGTTTATGTTAGGGTATCTGTGGCAATAATCTCAGAACAGTTTGAATGGCCTAGGGAAGGATGAAGCTGGAGTATAGAGGAGGGAAAAAGGATCCAAAAGGGAAGTGAGGAAATGGGATACTTAGTGGTAGGAAACAGGATGGGTACTGTGAGATTTTGTTATAAGCATTGCAGGAGTCGGAAAGAGACTAGGGAGAAGACCACAGGAGTAAGTGGATCCACATACAAGGGTGGGGGAGTCCACTAAGATTAGACAAATCGCAGGAAGAAGAGGTGGTTTTAAATAAGAGTCACCGGAAGGGGTATTTTTGCATCTTTATCAGGCGATAGAGAAGCTGTTAGATTGTAAACCCGGGTAAATTGTGGCTGGCTGAGGAGCGAGGAGGCGAGGAGATGGTGGCTTTCAAGCTGAGTTGGAGCAACAGCTTAAAGGAAGAGAGTGACATTTTCTGGTCCTGACTGTAGTTGAGGAGCATGGGTACATGTGGGAGGGGGCTTATGCTAGCCAGTCTTTCAACGTTTAAAGTTTGCAACTCTCATCAAAGCTGAAGACTTATCCAGGGCGGGATATCTCGAAGTTTCGTTCATCGTTTATTCTTTAATTCACCAAGTATTTATTGTGTCAGGTCTGTCAGGTGCTGAGGCTACAGCAAGTCTGACTAAAACAATGTCCTCAGGTTAGATTGGATCCTAATTGGTAGACGATAATTAAGTCACCACAGTAAACCAAGTAACTCTCGTAGCACGTCAGGTGGTGGAAGAACTTCCATCACCAGAGCCCTTTATGGAAGGGCAGTGTGGCTCACAGTGAGCCACCCCAGTTTGCTTCTGCGCAGGTAAATTGTCACAGCATGTTGTTTGCATAGTGCTTCTCACCTCCATGTGGCATGTTTCACAAGCGTGTTACAAAGCTAGAAGGGACCTTCCAGTTATTTTTGCTTTCAAAACTAGCTTTCTTCAATTCCCTCTTGAGATAATATTCTGTTGGTGATGTGAGACATTGCTCACTTTAGGCTCTTAGGACATGAAGAAATACAATAGGTCCTAGGTCTTTTTGTTGTTTTATTGCAGGTGAAATACATGGAGGAAGAACGAAATTTTACCACCGAGCAAGTGACTGCCATGCTTTTGTCCAAACTGAAGGAGACAGCGGAAAGTGTTCTTCAAAAGCCTGTTGTGGACTGCGTTGTTTCGGTGAGTTTGCTCCCTACATGTTACCGGGCGCTTGCATGAAGAAGCATTTGCATTTTAACTGCAAATATTTATTTTTTTTTTGCCTTTGGTTGTATACTTATTTTAAGAATTTCTCAAACTAGTCTTCATTTTCTTGAATATTCTTTCCTGCCCCCTAGTTTTTGCTCAGGCCTCCTGTTATTCTGCCTATGTAAAGGCTTATCTGAAAGCCCACTTCTTCCTGCGTTTCTTCAAGCACCTGGCATAGTGTCTGATAGCCATTCATTTGTTAAATTGGTCGAGTATACTCAATGAGAAACAGTCTTTTTCTCCATTCCTGTCTCTGTGTCTTTGCTGTTGCTGTATTTAGCACTAACGGCAAGGCAGTGGTAGGCTTCATCTTGTCTTTTCCAGATCTCCATCTAGATGGAAGCCTGGCTGTCAGTAGCTTTGTGCTTGTAGAATGGTGCAGTCCTTAGTGACTGTTGGCGTTTGGGAGGCTGTGTAGGCTTTGCCACTGACTGTCCTCATTCTGCAGTTACCTCTGTGGCCTCTTTTGTTTTAATGCTGGCGCATTGACTGGCAAAGCAAGGACTGTTGGGTGGCTTTTTCATCCCACAGTCTTTTTGTCTGGTGGATTCCTTAGCTCATGGCTATCTAGTAAAGCAGAACTAAACATTTGTCGGGAAGAATAGGATTAAGACTGTTGTCCACATTCTGCGGGTGCAAAGAGTGAAAATGTTACTTCTCTTAAAGATTGAATACAGACACTGTTTTCTTAGATGCTTTCTGCCTTTCCTCAATACTCCATTGATCTGTCAGATTTGTCCTTATTTCCACATCTAGTGACTTTAACGTGGATCCTGACTCACACTTGGTGTAGAAGTAAAATTTCTATAAAATGGTGGACTGCCTGAGTGGCTTTTCAGCTTTTGGGATCAAGTTAAAAGGTGATGTGTTAAGTCATGTGTTGGGAGTCCTCAAGACTCCACCAACTTTGAGTGACTTGCTAGGAGAATTCACAGGACTCGGCATGTAAGCTGTACTATCAGCTACGATTTATTACAGGGAAAGGATACAAAGCAAAACAACAAAAGGAAAAGGCACATGGACAGTGTCTGGGGGAAACCAGGTACAAGTTTCCAAGAATCCCCCATTAACGGAATCAGGCTGGCTGTGCTTGATTTTTCCAGCAACAAGTTGTGACAACATTGTGAAATGTCACACACCAGGGAAGTTCTGCCCGTAGCCTAGGCGTTCAGGGTTTCTATTGGGAGTCAGTCATGTAGGTACCCTCTGCCTGGCATGTACCAAATTCCAGGCTCCCACAAGGAGAGGAGGTATTCAGCATAAACTCAGTTGTACAAACAGTTTAGGCACAGTGAGTCAGATTTAACATTTAGAGAAACTTTTCTGTCAACTTAGGGAACTGTTGCTAGGAAAGGGCCAGCCTTGCCCTTTCCGAGGGCAGCAGTCTCTGGCCTCTTTGTGAACTTTTGTGCGGTCATTCCTCTAGCCCTTGGTACCAGTGGTATATCCGATGGCTGTGTAAATAGCGCCTGGGTGTGTTTTGCTTTATTTATAAATGGATTATTGTTAAAACATAAACTTACATTTTTTTAGGAAGGTAATAATAGCCCCAGTGTTCAAAAATGAAATGTGCAAAAAGGAGGGTGGATGGGTAGCTTCTGCATCCTCTGCTACCTAGTGAGTAGTTTTTTCTTCCCAAGGTTACCAATTTTACCACTTTACTCTCTTTCCAGAGGTTTTTATGTACTGAAGCAAATACGTATAGGTTGTTTTTTTTTCAACTTTCATTTTTCTTCTACCCACGTTTAGAGAATGTGTCTTGTACTTGTTCCCCAATAGTAAAAGAGTACATCATTTCTTTCAGTGGCTGCAAGGTACTCCAGGTTATGTGCGTACTTATTTAACCAGTCTCTGTTTTTGGACAACCCAGTTTTTTTCGTGTTTTTTTTTTAATTGATTTTTTTTATTGTAAAGAATGCTGCAATAGTCAACTTGAACAGATACCATTTTGTTCTTATAAGTTTGTAGGATTTATAAGTTCAATTCCTAGAAGTGCAGTTGCTGGGACAAAGGATACGTGTACAATAGTGCCTCCTTGTTTGCGGTTTTCCTTTCCCTGGTTTCAGTTACACGCAGTGAAGCACAGTCCGAATATGTGAAATGGAAAATTCCAGGAATAAACAATTCATAAGTTACCAATTGCGTGCCATTCTGAGTCCCCTGTCCCGCCCGACTGTGAGTCATCCCTTTGTCCAGTATGTCTACGCCGTGTGTGCAGTACAACAAGATACTTTGAGACACCACGTTCACATAACTTTTATTACGGTGTATTGTAGTTGCTCTGTTGTATTATTGTCTCTTACTGCACCTAATTCATAAATGAAACTTTATCGTAGGTATGTATGTATAGGAAAAAACAGTATATCTAGGGTTCGGAACTATCTGTAGTTCTAGGCATACACTGGGATCTTGGAATATAGCCCTCTCCCCCCCCAGTGGATAAAGGAGAAATACTGTATTTGTAATTTTAACAGCTATTCTTTAATTGCCCTTTAAAGAATTCCTCCTAATTTACGCTTCCACCAGCAATGTATGAGAGGGCTTATTTGACTTGACCATAGCCACACGAGCACAGCTTATTGGTGTATTAGCTCATTTCTAATAGGAGAATAATGGTATCAAAGTACGTGTGATTTTAATATTTTACTCTTTAGGTGAAGATGAACATTGTAAAATTAAGAGCCATTTTGTATTTCCCTTTTTGTAAAATGTTACTTTTTGCTCTTTTTATTTTGAGTTTATAATTTTCATTTTGATTTGTAGTTCTTCATACATTAGACTAGCTCTTTGCATTTTTATGATATGAGTTGCAAATATATTTCCCCATTTGGTCATTAGAATTTTTTTATGAGTCAAATGTATTAATCCTCTCCCATCGTTTTTCTTCTGGGTTTTGTGTTATATTTAGAAAATCCTTTCCTATTCTGATGGTAAAACTTCCTTTCATTCTGGTACTCTTGGTTGTTGTTGTTTTTTTAAAACATTTAAGTCTTTTCATTTGAACTGTACTTTGGTATAAGGTGTGCAGTTGGCATGCAACTTTATTTACTTTTTTTATATGGCTGGCTGTCCATCTGCCAACATTACTTACTGAATTTTCTAACTTTTCCCTGCTGGTTTGAAATACCTTCTTGATTATATATAGAAAAAAATAGCTGTAGGTATTTGAGGGTATTTCTGGATTTGACTGTTTTTTTGGCAGGTGCATCTTAAATGAGGAATCTTTCTAATGCTGTAAACTTTCAAATTTTTTTGTAGGTTCCTTGTTTCTATACTGATGCAGAAAGACGGTCAGTGATGGATGCTACACAGATTGCTGGTCTCAATTGCCTGCGACTGATGAATGAAACTACTGCAGGTAAGGGGCTGTTAACTACAAGTTTTGACTTGCTTATTAGTCTTGAAGGTTGTGAAATCTTAAAACCCTAGGGTTTCTTGTTCTTCATTTTGATTGGAGTGCTTACCCCTATGTGTCCTAGTATTTTTGGTAACACTGTTACATTTGAAGAATTCATCTGATCAGTACATTTTCTGTACCTTCATAGCACTCAGTGTTGGCATTTAATCACATGGTTGTTTGGGAGAGAAAAAAAATCATATTTTTGTGTGTTTGGAGCAGTGCTTTGGTTTAAAAATTGGCCTTTTCTACCACTCATGGGCTAGTAGAATCAGAGCAATGGGGTGTAAAGCAACATCTCAGGGATAGGATATGTGGGAATGTTGAGATGGAAATCTGGGAAAATATGTTTGGGAAAATGGGGGAAGTGGTTTGCGAACAATTGTGAAAATCATAGGAATTAGAAATGTTAAGGAACCCAACCCTAAGTGAATGTCAGCATTTAACTCTTTGAAGTTAATGATCTTCATGAATAAATAAGTGCAGAGCTTATAAAGAATTGATTCCTTGTGAAACATAGGGTATGTTACAGCTCCATTCACCATATTCAAAATGTTATTTTGTACTTAAATGAATTTAAGTTTACTACTTAGATGATAATATTATGTTGAATTTAATTTTTTCTTATGTAGTTGCTCTTGCATATGGAATCTATAAGCAAGATCTTCCTGCCTTAGAAGAGAAACCAAGAAATGTTGTTTTCATAGACATGGGGCATTCTTCTTATCAAGTTTCTGTATGTGCATTTAATAAAGGAAAACTTAAAGTAAGTATATTGTTTTCTGGAAGACTGTATTAGAAATGTATGGTAATTAGGAATTTGTGAGAGACAATTTAAATAATTGGTTAAAGGATTTTGTTTCATTAATGGAAACTTGGCTGTGAGCCATCTTAACTAGAAACCAGGTATGTAGGGGTGGGGTGGAAGTTGTAAGCCCAAAATAATTTATTAAGAGTTGGCATGGTGTGAAGCAAAGAGCATAGGCCTTGAGGAAAAAGCTCTTAAGATTCCTGAGCCTTATTTTTCTTAATCTATAATGTGGGGGAAATAATGCTTACCTGCAAGCTTATTAACGGATTCTTTACCATATGGTGCCTTGATGTTTTAAACTGAAGATTGAGGAGATTATGATAAATGTATACTCTTCTTGCTCTTAGAGTTTTGAGTGTCCTGGAAAAAGGGTGGGGGACTAGACTTGGATGGCCTAAAGAAACCAGACTAGGAATGATAATCTAGATTTCTGGAAAGCTTAGACCTCTGGAGAAAGCAGTTTTGTCCACAGAGAAGACTAGAAGGGTTAAAGGCGAGAGGGGGCCAGAGGGGGATCACTGTCACATTTGAATTTTCTGGTATGTGCTAGTTCCATAGTGGGATATAGAAGCAGCTCTCTAGCGTGGTGATCCTATCTAGAATTTGCTTACGAACCAAGGATATTGTTGGAGAGTTTAATTATTAGGGTTATGTATCAGTGTTCTTGGTGCCAAGGTCTAAAGTGGCTTTCTCCCCTCAATTTGGGGATTGGTGGGTAGGGGACTATTTATCCCCAAATAAGTATTTTTTAGGTTTGGAGGGCATTTTGAGACAATTAGTTATAGTCTTGTTTCTCTGGAAACTCAGCTTGGTTCTACTTTATATTCTAGCTTATGTTGTTTGTAGGTTTTCTTTAAATACAAAGAAAGCAAATCTTTGGGATGGTAGGGAAATAAGTTTTTGATTTTTAACAGATATAAATGCTGGATGAAGTGTAATTCTCAGTGTTTAAACTTTACTTTGATTACTAATACAATTTCTGAAATTCTATTACCTTTTAAACAGAAGATACAGGTCATAATTTAGTCTTGGCTTAGTGGTAATCTGCTTTTTTTTGTAAATTATCCTTCACTGTCAGCTGTCACATGTCAGTTTTCCTAATATAATTAAAATTTAATTATAAAAATACTCATTATAAAAATATCCCCAAACTTGGAAAACATTTATGTGTAAAGAAATAATATAATCTTACTATTCTTAGTAGTTTGGTGTGTTTCATTCTAGTCTTTTAAGAAAACAAAATTAGAATCACACCATATTTAGTTCTGTGTCCTGTTTTTCTTTTTCTTCAGCTAACATAATCAGATTATTTCCCTATGACATTTAGCATTTTTAGAAGAGATTGTTTTTATTGATTTTATTCCTTCATAAGGGTGTCATCACGATTTAATCTATTATTGGATCTGATTAGATTTTAGTTTGCTTCTAATCTGCTAGAGATGTGGAAAATGGATAACCCAAGCTAATTAGACTTCCCTGTTAAGTAGAAACAAATTGCTGGGAGTAAAAGGCTTTTTTAGCATCCTTCCTGGTAGTAAACTGCATAGAGCTAGCTAGGCCTTTGGTATTATTCATAGTGATAAGACTGGAATGGTGTGCGTTACATGTTGGTATATTTGGCCTTTGGTATGTAATGGCTGTTTGGAATCAGTTTGGTGGAGAGGGCGTGGCGTTTTGAGGAGACTGGGTTTTTAATTTCACTTCTACTGTCGACTAGCTTTGTGACCTGCAGATTGTCTGATCTGTCTGGGTTTGTAGCATCAACGGTAAATGGGAGTTACAATGTCTCTTTTCACAGTGGTTGTAGCAATGATTAAATGACACATGCACATGGCCCTATTTCAACCTTAATATCTCCCCCCTTGTTTATTACACTTTACCAATTAAATCTATCTCGTGATAAAATTTTAAATTGATTGGTTTATTTTTGAATTACCTTTTTTCCTAAGGTTCTGGCCACTGCATTTGACACAACACTGGGAGGCAGAAAATTTGATGAGGTATTAGTAAATCACTTCTGTGAAGAATTTGGAAAGAAATACAAGCTAGACATAAAGTCCAAAATCCGTGCTTTATTACGGCTGTCTCAGGAGTGTGAGAAACTCAAGAAATTGATGAGTGCAAATGCTTCAGATCTGCCTTTGAGCATCGAATGTTTTATGAATGATGTTGATGTCTCTGGAACTATGAATAGGTAACTATAATAATATTTTGATGTTAAACTGAACTGTGATTTTTCTCCACTTGGTATTAGCCTTAATTAGCCAATTATGGAAATCATCACGGTTGTTATAATTTCAGTTCTACAGGTAAAAATTAGAGACCATTCAGGAACCTGCTTTGTATGTGAAGGTTGGGTTTGGTTATTCAAATAATATAGACTAATGTTTTTATTCTGATTAATTGAATATTCTAGGAAATGGGTAGTTCTTTACATGTGCATGAATTATATGTGATTACCAGTTTTCATAAAATCAGGCCAAAGTGCTTTAATGCAGAATTATGTTGACTTTGATTTAGTCATTGATTCATAAAATGGTGTTTTTGGGTAGTTCACGGTCACTTGAACACAGCTCTTTTTGTACAGTGCTACAAGAATTCTGGGTAATTGAGGTTTCAGGGCTGTCCTTAGAAACACCCAGAATGTTACTGTTGTCTGGTTGGGTTGCTTGGATGGTGAGAGTGAGATGTCCTTTAGGATGTGAACTATATTGGTAGAATTCAGGCAAGACTGATGGCTTGTTTAGGGAAGTGTGGCCTGATTTGAATTGCTTGTGCCTAGTAACCAAATTCGTAGTAACCTTTCCCCCTGCTTGAAAGGGACGGTTTTCATTTTTATTAAGTAGCAGTTTTGTGTGTTTTATGTGTTAGGGGGTTAGGGTGTAGAGGCTTACCAGTATGTGTTTCAGAAATTGTTAGTGGAATGTTATGTGATTATGAAAGCCAAATAGATACTTGTTATATTTTTAAAAAACGGAAAATAACTAATTAGCTGTGTGCTGCTTTTTTGTAAAACAATTGTATCTACATTGTCAGGGCACACGCTATTACTCTGTTTTGTAGCCTTCATTTAGTCTTTAATGCTCATTAGCAGTCTTTTTTGTTTTTTAAACTAATGAAATTAGATGCTTTATTTCTGAATAGCATTTTGTCTAATTTCTTTTTTTAAAAAAAAAATGAGGTAAAATTCTTATACCAATTTAAAGTGAACAGTTCAGGGGCATTTAGTACATTCAGTTGTGTCATGACTACCTCTGTCTAGTGACAAAGCATTTTCATCACCCCAAAACAGACCCATCAAGCAGTTACTTTCCATTTCCTCTTACCTCTGCCCCCTGGCAACCACCAATCTATTTTTATCTTTGGATTTACCTATTCTGGATATTTCATATAAATGGAATCATACAATATGTGTTTGGCTTCTTTTTTGTCTAGCTTTTTTTGCTTAACATAATATTTTCTAGGTTCATCCACATTGTAGCATGTATTAGTTACTTGATTGCTTTTTATGGCAAATAATGCTTCATTTGTATGTGGATATACCATATTTTTACTTATCCATTCATCAGTTGATGGACATTTGGGCTGTTTCTACCTTTTAGCTATTGTGAGTAATGCTGCTGTGAACATTCATGAACAAGTATTTGTCTGCGTCTCTTGTTTTCAGTTCATGTGGGTACATATAGACCTAGGAGTGGACTTGCTAGGCCCTGTGCTAATTCTGTGTTTAGATTTGAGGAATTGCTTGCTATTAGGAATTGAACTGTCATTTCACACCCCTGGTAATATGTAAGAGTTTTGGTTGCTACTCATTCTCACCAGTATTGGTATTAGTGGTCTTGAATTTTTGCCATTCTGGTAGGTATGTTCTACACCTCTAATTTTTCTTTTTATTGAGATGTAACTCATAAAAGTGACCTTTTTAAAATGTTTATGCTTTAGTGGTTTTTAGTATGTTCGCAGAATGGTGCGGCTATCACCACAATCCAATATTTAAAATATTTTCATCACCTCATAAAGAACCCCTAAATGAGCTGTCAAGCCGTGGAAGGAATGGAGGAACCGTATATGCATATTTCTAAGTAAAAGAAGCCAGTTTGAAAAGGCTACATACTGTATGATTGCAACTATATGATTTTCTGGAAAAGCCAAGCTATAGAGACAGTAAAAAGATCAGTGGTTGGCAATGGTTCAGCGGAGGGAAGGATGAATAAGAGGGTTTTTAGGGCAGTGAAACTACCGTGTTTTGCTGTGTATAATGCGTACTTTTTTGCCCAAATTTGTGAGGGAAAAATAAAGGTGTGCATTATACATGGTAATACTACTTCCATATCCCTGAAAATTTGGGCCAAAAACACAAGTGTGCATTGTACACGGGAGCACATTATACACAGCAAAATACAGTATCCCTGTGATACTGTAATGGTGTGTATCAGTATTGGCTCATTAGTTGTTAGAATGTATCATACTCATGCATGATGTCAATAGGGGAACTGGAGGCGGGGGCTGAGGGACATAGGGGAATTCTTTGTACTTTTCTGTTTATTTCTCTGTAAACCTAAAACTGATCTAAAAAAAAAATGTATTGGTGCTCGCTTCGGCAGCATATATACTAAAAAAAAAAATGTATTAATTAAAGAAAAAAGAAACTGTACCTGTTAGCTGTTTTTCCCTATCTCTCCTTCCTCCCCCAACCCTAAGTGGCCATTAATCTACTCTGTCTCTCTGGATTTACCTATTCTGAACATTTCATATAAATGGAGTCATATGTGTGTTTTTTTTGATTGGCTTCGTGTACCTAGCCTAATGTTTCAAAAGTTTATCTGTGTTTGAACGTGTATCAGTCCCTTTTATTGTATTCGTTCCTTTCTGTTGCTGAATACACTTGATGGACTTAAGGGTTTTTTTTTTTCTTTCCTGTCTTCGGCTATTTATGAATGAATAATGCTATTGTGAACATTCATGTGCAAGTTTTGGTGTGGTCGTATGTTTTTAATTCTTTTTGATACATACCTAGAGTAGAATTGCTGGGTCATATGATAACTAAGTTTAAATTTTGAGGAATTGTCAAACTCTTTTCCAAAGTGGCTACACCATTTTATAGTCTCACCAGGAATATATGGGATCCAGTTTTTCTATATCCTTGCTAATACTTGGTATTATCTGCCTTATTTTTTTTTTGATTACCTGTTGGTTTGTTTATAGCCATCCATTCCACGTAAAACTGGAATGTGATTTAACTTTTTGTTGTTTTTTTCACAGAGGCAAATTTCTGGAGATGTGTGATGACCTCTTAGCCAGAGTGGAGCCACCACTTCGTAGTGTTTTGGAACAAACCAGTAAGTATTTATGTGATTGAACTGTTTGTGTGTCTTACACGTTTTGGAAATGTTTATTACTTTTTTCCCCCCAGTTATACAGATTTTCATTATGAATTACTTGAGTGCTATATTAAGCTTCTTTATATCTTCCTTTTGGAGTGGCCTCCACTCCCACAAGTAATCTTTGATAATTGTGTCCAAGGAAATCTAAGAGTTTTCCCAAGAAACCTAATTCAGAATCAAAGATGGATATAAACTTTTCATTTATGTTATTGTGGTAAAGTTTGTTTTTTGCAGTGCTGCTGTAGTTGTCTTGTAGGCTTTTCTGTCAGTGAATCTTTTTTTTTTTTTTTTTTTTTTTTTTTTTTTTCATAAATTTATTTATTTATTAGTTTCAGGTGTACAAAACAAGGTAATACTTAGACGTTCATCATCCATATCCCTCACACTGTGAACACCCCTCCCCCCATCCACCATCCCTCCGACCCCACACCGAACCATCACATTATATATATAAAATTATAGTTGGCATTCATTAATGTCCAGCCTCTGGTGTCCAATGCCATGATCAGGTATCCACAGCATCCCTGAGGTGGTCTCCCAAACAGGACGCATGTCAGTGAATCTTTTGTTTGCTGAATGACAAATAGAGCAAAGGGAGGATATGATAATCACATTCTTACTTTAACAGGATACTTTTTTAATCTCAGGCTAAAAGGTAGAAGTTTGATTTAGGAATATATTACTGATTTTCCCTAAACCCCGGACGAACGTTTACCTTGAGTCCACTGTTGTGTTGGTTGCTAACTATTTCAGACTGTAGAGAAGTACTGTCAGCTTGACAGAGGCTCAGCTCTTAAATCACAGTGATTATGGCAAACCGGCCTGTTCTTTCCACACTGGGACAGCCCGTTTCTTTAAATAGCCTTTCTCAACAAGTTGTCAGTGATTATTACGTAAAATGTGACCAGGAGACTAGGTGGTATGAAGAGTTATTTTATGAGTGACAGCAGAGCCTTCGTGTGTACCTTCTTTCCTTCTGCTGTGAGGAGATTATACATGTGTTATAACCTGGACTATGCTTATTATGCTCTGGATGGAGTGGCGAGATACGCATCTGAAAACCTCTTTCCTTTCGTGACGTGTCGGGGTAATCCAGTATCTCAAGGCCCTGCTGCCTTCCTTACTGCTAGCTTAAGTATTCATGTTCTAACAACTCTTTGTGTGGGACTCTGAGAGATTGTAGGGCATTGAGTATTCCTGACCCTCACCTCCTAAATCCCAGTATCATTGTGCTATCTTGCCCCCATTATTTTGAACATCAAAACATACCTGTTTCCAGATGCCCTACATCCATGTGTGTGAGCACTGTTTGCCTGCATGCCGTGGTGGATGGGGGGAGGAATGGTGTGGTGTGTTACACATTTGTGAGGTGTTTTGCTGTGGTAAGATGTTGCATTGCTTTTATTTGACTGCAAAACGCTAATTTAAAAATTCTTTAAATGTGTAATCTAATCACTTTAAAATAGAGTTAAAGAAAGAAGACATTTATGCAGTGGAGATAGTTGGTGGTGCAACACGAATCCCTGCAGTAAAAGAGAAGATCAGCAAGTTTTTTGGTAAAGAACTCAGTACCACACTAAATGCTGATGAAGCTGTCACTCGCGGCTGTGCATTGCAGGTGCGTTTTCTTTCTTCCACAGGTAGCCACTTACAGGTCATTGTGACAGATGGTTGTGGTTTTATGTCTCCAGCTAATAACCTGAGGTTAAGATTCTGAAGCTTTTGTTTTTAAACGAATTTCAGAGGTGGCGTTCATAAATGGAATTGTATGCTATAACGTAATAAAATGAATTGACTAGAGATAGGTAAGCCTGAAGTACTGCTAGAATTTGGCATATTACCTATTGTCTATATATGAAGTAGCATTGTATATCAATTAAGTAAAGGTTGGGGTAAATGGAAAAAAGTTATGTAACAGTTAGATTATATAAGTAATTTGACAAATGATAGAGGTTTGTAAACCTGCTTATTCAGACACCAGTAAATTATTGATGTAGATACTTGAAAACTATTGAGGTTGTCCTTCTGAAGTCATTTTTTATAGATTTTGTGATGTCAGTTCATAATGTTTATATTTGTCAAATGGAATTTTTAAAAATTATTATTCTAGTGTGCAATCTTATCGCCTGCTTTCAAAGTCAGAGAATTTTCTATCACTGATGCAGTACCATATCCAATATCTCTGAGATGGAATTCTCCAGCTGAAGAAGGGTCAAGGTAATAGTATTTATTAACCATTTTTATACTTAAAGATAGTTCAGAGTTAAGTTTGAGTAAAATATTGACCTCCGTTTCCACTTAATACAAATCTGTAACATTTTGTTACAATGCATGAAGCGAAACGATGAGTTATTTTAGTCAACAGAATAAATTTGTGTCCTTATTTAGTTTCCTATACTTGATCCTGCTTAAGTGGTGCCTTTTTGTGCTGATTGAAATATATATATATATTTAAAAAACTGTGTGTATTTTGTTTTTGGAAACTCGTATAATCTGGAAATGATGCCAGTTGAGAAGAATAACTAAAGTTGTCCAATAATTACAAACCTAGAACACATGTGCAAAATGTTAGAAATACCCTAAATTTGTGTGTCTTTTTTCTCCATTCAGTGACTGTGAAGTCTTTCCAAAAAAT
The DNA here is from genome assembly GCF_964194185.1 of Rhinolophus hipposideros. Classification (NCBI taxonomy): domain Eukaryota; kingdom Metazoa; phylum Chordata; class Mammalia; order Chiroptera; family Rhinolophidae; genus Rhinolophus; species Rhinolophus hipposideros. The sequence goes on from NC_138069.1 coordinate 10,127,104, forward strand.
CATGCTGCTCCTTTCTCTAAAGTACTCACATTTTATAGAAAGGAACCTTTCACTCTTGAGGCCTATTATAGGTCTTCTCAGGATTTGCCCTATCCAGATCCTGCAATAGGTAAGTGAAGAATTGGGGATTTAAAAAAAATATATATATATGTATATACTTGGGAGAACTGGGATAAGCAGAGTGAGTAATTTGGGTATTTTAGAGCACCAAAACACTGTCTTCTAGACTTGTTACCAGGTTCAGAAAGAGTATGGATGATCATGGTTTAATTGGCTCCCCTGCTATAGGGGCTGTATTCCTTAGGTCATGCATCTGTGTGGGCTTACCTTGTGCAGCACGGGGTGCTAGGTCCTGAAAGGATAAATTCCATTTTGACCCTAACGTAGAGTTGTAAGATGTACACAGAAAATTATTAGTAAATTGTGATATCAATAAGTTATGAAGCCGTGTTGTCTAGAATCTTTGAAGACTCTGAGAAACTTACAATCTGGAAATAGTGCCAGTTGAGGAGAGAGAACCTACGTCTAGGGTAATTATAGACCTTGAATACATGGGTAAAGTATTAGGAATATCCTGAATGGTCCTAGAAGGTGTGGAAAGCTAATCTAGTCTTTCCTCACTTGTAAAACAGGAATAAAGATGATAATTCATGCTTTGCAGAGTTTTGTGAATTAAAAAACATAAGTAAAACGTTGGTTTAGTAACTGAATCTGGAAATGGCAATTTCTCGACAACACAGAAAAGCACTATGGAATCATTGGGGTTTTTTTCCAGTAGAGGAGAATGTGACAAATTGTTTTAGGTATTTATCTGGCAGTAGCATATAAAGATGAATAAGGGACTGGTGGGAAAGAAATGTTTGCAGAGTTAGGATATATTTGAGTTCTTAATTGGGAGAAGATAAGAGTTTGACTGTAAGTGAAAGAGAAAGGAAAAATCTGATGATTTAGTAAGATTCTAAGTACCCACTTTGCTTATTTGGGGTGTCGTGTTACTGACTTGTCTCTGAGATGTGGACGTAACCTGGCCATTTGGGCCTACATTCATGTTTGAATTCCTCCTCTCAGATTATTTGTTCTTTTTTGTCTTTCATATGTTCCTAGCTCAGTTTTCAGTTCAGAAAGTCACTCCTCAGTCTGATGGCTCCAGTTCAAAAGTGAAAGTCAAGGTTCGAGTAAATATCCATGGCATTTTCAGTGTGTCCAGTGCATCTCTAGTGGAAGTGCAGAAGTTCGAGGAAAATGAGGAACCAATGGAAACAGATCAGAATGCAAAAGAAGAAGAGGTAATCTGGACATTTTATACCATTTATGATGGCCCAGAGGTGACTTTTCTAGAAATTCTAGCAAATAAGACTGGGTGAAAGAGAGGAACATTGAGACAGCTGTTGAGTGTGGGTTTGTATTCGTCCTCTTTCCTCAGCATGGGTGAACTAGCAGACAGTCTTTATGCAGAATCGATGTAGAAATGGAACATAGTTGGCTCCTTCCTTTAGACCATGTACTTCTCAATTTGAGTTCTTCCTGCTTCTTTTTGATTACCGAAGGATGTTAGGAGTCTCAGTTGATTATTATCACAAATAGTATAATAGACTATACACTCAGTTTGTTGGAGTCATGCACAGAGTTGTCTTTATTGTGCATCAAAATTAAGGCTTTATAAAACTGCAAACGTCTGGGCCTCATCCCTAGAAATTTGGGTTGGCCTGAGCTAGGGCTCAGGCATCCGTAATTTTAAAAGCCTTTGAGGTCATTCTGTTGTGCTGCAGGCATTGAAAACCACTGATTCAGGATCTCCACAAACTTCTTTCTTTTTCATTATTGCCAGGCTTTGGCCTTTTAACAGAATTCTCAAGGTGTTCACCTCCCCCAGTGCATGCAGTGGTTGTACTTTTGAGGATGAAAAGGCTGATCTAGGGCCAGCCTGGTGGCTCAGGTGGTTGGAGTGCCATGCTCCTAACGCTGAGGTTGCGGGTTCAATTCCCACATGGGCCCGTGAGCTGCGCCCTCTAAAGCTAAGATTGTGAACAACGTCTCTCCCTGGAGCTGGGCTGCTGTGAGCAGCTGGAGGTTGGCGTGAGTGGCTGGCAGCTGCTGAGAGCTGCTGTGAGCGGCCAACCGATGACTGGCGACTGACTGCCTCAGCCGGGGGGAGCGCAAGGCTCGTAATTCCAGCATGGGCCAGGGAGCTGTGTCCTACACAACTAGACTGAGAAACAACAGCTTGAACCGGAGTGGGGGGATGAGGCGGAAGAAAGGGGGGGGGGAAAGAAGGCTGATTTAAAAACTGCTTGAAGTTAACGTTAGAGAAATTTACTCATGAGGAAGCTTGGAGAAACTCATGCTCTCTTCAGATGATATTGTGTTAAATAATGCCATACTGTGTATTATGAGTACTTTATGGTTTATAAAGCAATTCAACAGCTACTCTTGTTTAGATATGGGTAGAGCAGGGCAGGTGTTATCTCCAGTGTACAAGTATAGTAACCGAGATCCAGAGAGAAAGACTTCTGTGTTCTAGATTAACATTTGTATCACGGCTGGACTCTTGGTCTTCTGATGGCTGGTAATTCAGCAAGAATTAGATACCATATTTTGTCGTGTCATGAAGGTTTAGTCTTTCACTAGTATTAACTAGTTTCAGGATTTGATGTGACCTGTTTTTCAGAAGATGCAAGTGGACCAAGAAGAACCTCATGTTGAAGAGCAACAGCAGCAGACACCAGCAGAAAATAAGGCAGAGTCTGAAGAAATGGAGGTATGTCTAAGTTATATTTGAGAGAAGGATGAATTACAGCCCCATTGCATAACATGGTTTTGGCTTCGTTTATACTCTGTCTTAAGAAGGTAATTATATTAGGAGTTCTTTCATGTATTTGAATAGTTTGTAAGCAAAATTTTGTATGTTAGGAAAGTACGTTTGGTAAGATGATCTTTGAACTCTGTTCTGGTCAATGTATGAGAAGAAAGCTCACAGAAGCCCTAGTTTTTTTTTTGTTTTTTTTTTTTCAGAAGCCCTAGTTTTATTAGACTAGAGATTAGTTCGTTCCGGTTTCTGAATGGCTGTTACCAATAGCCATCCTACCTGTTCTTTACCAATAAACAATGAGATAATTCTTTCAGATTTTGTCAGCTCTCTGAAATTGGTTTTTTTGTCAAAAGATATTTTTAAAATAACAACGTATTTAAGTACATCTTGTAAATAATATAAGTAATATATTTACTCAAGCATTTATTTAAATGAATACCTAAGATTCCCATTGTTTAATTCTAACTTTTGAGTTTTCATATTTAACTTTGTTGTCAGCATTGAAAACACCTTTCCTTTCAAGCTATTTATGACATTGCAATATATGATCTCACCTTAGGTATTTCTGATTGTGGCATTTAAAAAAGTTTGGCAGAGCCTTAAGGTGACTTAAGTCTTAATCATTTTCATATCAGTTAACACGTTTTAATTACTTTCCTTTAGCTGCATAAATAATTGTAAAAAAAGACAGTGGACAGAAGAAATCATCTCACACATGCTTTAGTCTACTACAGGCCTTCATGTTATTGGCTGGGTTGGGGGCAGTGGAGAGAGAAGTACTTAGTCTGTGTGTGTGTTTGTGGAGGATGGGGGGAGGAGGAGAAAGGAGAGGTGCAACCGGCCCCCCCCCTCCTTCCCCCGTGTCAAAGGAGCTGTGAGAAGTTTCAGAGGGGTTGTTACTGAGACTTCTTCCATGAGGTGGCTTGGAAACTGGCGCCTTTCACAGTATGTTCCATTTGTAAGGGAAACAAAATACAAATGATGTATAAATTTCAGCAATTGACATAAGTTACTTGGGTAGGAGGTGGGGAAATGACTTTGAAATCTTGTCTCACATCACAGAGCAAATTGAATTCCAGATGAATTTGCAAGTCAAACGTAAAAACAACTTGAATGAATATTTTTCTAATCTGTGGATCAGGGAGGGTTTTTCAAAGTAGAAAAGCAAGGAAAGTAATCCCAGAGGAAAAGATGGATAAATTGGACAGTAAAAACTTGTACAGACAAATAATATAAAATTAGAAAAATCAGAATAGTCAGTCACTTGAGGGGGGAAAAAGTCACTAAAATCCTAAAAGAATGGTAGATGAAATATGTCTAGGCAGTTTGAAAAAATAAGTATGGTTTATAGCATATGAAAAAAGGTTATTGACTCAGAGAAAATAATAGTGACATGATGGTAGATGAATTCCTGTTTTGGCCTGCAGTAGAATAGGTTCTCTTATTTCTTGTGAGAATGTAACTAGGTGCAGACATTCTGGAAGTCATATTGATAATGTCTCTGATCACAAAAATTTCATACCCTTGCCTCACTAATTTCCTACGCATGTCTCTATGTTTAGATAAGAGTGGAAGAAAATAAGAGATTTTATAGTGATTATATGTTGATTGTGGATTTATGGGAGGTTGTTAGTGCCTCCCTCCCTCCCTCCCTCCCTCCCTCCCTCCCGTTCAGTAGTGATAAGTGTGTTATTCTCATTGTGGTGCCACCAACTAATCTCCAGAATTTTTTCATCTTGCCAGATCGAAACTGTCTGTTTTAAACAACAGCCCCCTATTTCTTCATCCCTCTTCCCCGTGGCCCCTGGCAACCACTATGGATTTGACTAGTTTTGTAATATTTATATTTTTAACTTTTCAGGTATTATAAGAAATAGTCCTACGTTATTTAGATCATCAGAAAACAAATAAGCAAAAATGGCTTTTGAAATGTGACCCATTCAGAAGTTTAAGATAGTCTGCTTATGTGTTTGTTCTTAATGCTTTCTTTTATTTTAGACCTCTCAAGCTGGATCAAAAGACAAAAAGATGGATCAGCCACCTCAAGCCAAGAAGGCAAAAGTGAAGACCAGTACGGTGGACCTGCCAATTGAGAATCAGCTATTATGGCAGATAGACCGAGAGATGCTCAACTTGTACATTGAAAATGAGGTGGTTATCTCAAGTCTCATAGAACAACAAGCTGACGAATTAATTGACATTGTTCAAACTATGTCTAGTGATCGTTACACATTTTTGGTTGTTTTCTGTTTGAGAAAAAATAATTTCAGATTTTCAGATACTGCAAGGACAAATTTAATAGATCCCTTATAAAGCCGAATTCTTTCATAGTGATACTACGTCTATTGCTAAGGTCTGTTACGAGGTCTTTGACATTGTCGGTGTTCACGTTTGGGTGTGTGAGTATGTTCACTAGAGATTGGGATGTTTACGGTTGTTGGTCCTGGAAGTTGATGGTGGGAGAGGTGACATAACATTCATTGTAGCGCTGTTTTGTTTGTCCCCTCCCCTGCTGCTAGTCAGTATGTAACTTGTTACGGTGAGTGACGCAAGGCCTGGGACCTCAGAGCTCAGTTAGTGAGTTCACTGTTGTCCGTCAGGTCTCTCACCACATCTTCTAATACTGAAGAAGAAATCGTCTCGGTTGTCCAAATGTCTAACTGATTCATACTGTTTTCAGGGTAAGATGATTATGCAGGATAAGCTGGAAAAGGAGAGAAATGATGCTAAGAACGCAGTAGAAGAATATGTGTATGAAATGAGAGACAAGCTTAGTGGTGAATATGAGAAGTTTGTGAGTGAAGATGTAAGTATGTACCACAATGTGCTTACCTACTAAGGTGTCTTCTGGGAATAGCCGGAAGTGTGTTAGCAGGGAAGGCTGTGTCTGTAGGCACACAGTGAAATGATTAAAGTGTACCTTTTGGGGGCTATCGTTTTGTATTTCTTTATTAGTGGAGTGTTTTCTAAGGATAGTCTTTGCATCACTTTTTGATACACTTGTTTACCATTATTGACCTAATATCTTCCTTTAAATCAGCTCACTTTTCCCTGGTGTTTATTTTAATGTACTGATTTTTAAATGCAGTGTTTAATTCTGAAATTTAAAAACATACCCAAACATCCCTTACAGCAGAGAGAATAATATATTAAAACCCCCCGTACCTAATCGAGCAGGATAACATTCTGCTAGTCTTGTTTTCTATCCTCCCCATCTCTCTCTTCCCCTGTATTTTAAAGCAAATCCAGATAAATCGAAGTCTGTGCCTGTGACGCCACTGGTGAACCAACTGATTTTGGATTGACCTAATTACAGTATTTTCTTCATCTTCAGGATCGTAACAGTTTTACCTTGAAACTAGAAGATACTGAAAATTGGTTGTATGAGGATGGAGAAGACCAGCCAAAGCAAGTTTATATTGATAAATTGGCTGAGTTAAAAGTAAGTGACTCTTCGATGTAGGGTGTCAGATGGGTACTGAACTAAGCCGGGTGGGGGAGGGGGAAATCACTTCATAGATAATATAAATGCCTAACCACTGCGCTGTACACCTGAAACTAATATGAAATTATATTGGATATCAAATACAGTCATGGGCTGTAAAGTACAGCATAGGGACAGTGGTATTGTAATAGCCTTGTACGATGTCAGGGGGGTAGTAGACTTGGCGAGGTTATCACTTTGTGAGGGGTGTAAATGTCTAATCATTTTCTTGTTTTGCACACCTGAAACTAAAAAAAAAAAAAGACAAAACAAAAACCAGTAAGTGACTCTCAAAAGCAGAGGTGTTCTGAACCCATGCTGTAGTTTCTAAGGAGAGCATCTCAGAAAGGGAGGAATTCTCATGGCAAGTAATAAAGAACTATACGCTTTCTCACTCTGGTTCACTATCTTTCTCACTTTTAGAACCTCATAGTAACAAAAGAATTTTTCTGAAAACTGAGTTTAGACTTAAAATGTTCACTGAATTGGAGATTGAGTGCGTTCTTGTTGTCAAGAGATACAGAGACTAGCAGGGTGTCCCATCCTGAAGGCACCTGTCTACATTCGGGCCAGGGCTGTGTACCTGGCTTTGATTCTCAGTAAGGCAGAGCATTTGGTTTTGTATTTAGAGAATCTGATCCTTAAACCTTACGGGTAAAAGGACAAAGAACTAAGGTTGAGGGCTTCTGGTGGGGAGAGGATGCAAATGCACAAGGACTTCTCACATTTCTCTGGGTTACTTAGTTTCTTGTCAAGCTGGGCCATGTGACTAACCTGGAATGGCATTGCTCACGTCAGAGCCTGCACTTTCCTATCGTCCTGGCAAGAATAGCAAGAGCCTCCAGTGAGGAGTTCCCGTTGAGTGTTTGTTTTACTGGTTATTATGGGAGATGTCTAACACATGCAATTCCACTGGTACCTCGGTTTTCAAACGTAATCCGTTCCGGAAGACCGTTCGGGTTCGGAAACATTCGAAAACCGAGGCACGTTTTCCCCATAGAAACTAATGCAAGATGGATTAATCCATTGTAGCCTTCAAAATCAACCCCTAAAACTGCAAATTTAGCATGAGTTTTACTGTCTAATGACACCATAGATCCATAAAATTTATGGCGTTCGTAAACCGAAATGTCAGTAGAGACATTCGAAAACCGAGGTACCACTGTAGAGAGAATAGCTTCAACTGTTGGCAACTTATGGCCGGTTTTGTTTCATTTATGCTTCCTCTCAGTCCCCATTATTTGAAGAAAGTCCCACATGTTATTTTATCCAAAATTATTCAATATGTATTTAAAAGAAAATGTCACCTTCAGCTTTACCATTGTCACACCTAAAAAATTCCTTAATACCCCCATTAATATCACCATATATTCAGTTTTCAAGTTCCAATTGTTTCATAAATTACTTTCTAGTGTGTTTGACTCAGGATCCACATACATTTGGTTGATAAGTCTCTTAAATCTGTATAGTTCTCTGTCTATCATGTCCCCCCCTTGTTTAGTTGAGGAAAAACCAGATCCATGCATCCCGTAGGATTTGCCCACTGTCTGGATTTTGCTGATTTTCATCTCTATGGTGTTTAATAATATCTAGTAAATTGCTGGTTTAGATCCAGAGGCTTCATCAGATGCAGGTTAAAAAATTTTTTTTTCGGCAACAGTACTTCATATTTAGTGTTGTGTGTTATTATCAGGGGCACCTACTAGTTGGTTGTCTCCCCACTGTGTTTTGAGAATTAGGGCTCAGGAGGTAAGATGAAGTGGACAGGGAGCAGTATTGAGGTGTATTCTCACATCTAGCCTGGTATGTATTCAATGGGCTGCAGAAAATATTTAACTTCTTATATATAGTGCATGGAGATTAAATGTACTTTAGTCTGTACTCAGTAGAAACAATACTAAGATAGTTCAAACTGCTCTGTGAAGAATTTGTGTATTCTCTCTTCTGTTAAGAATCTAGGTCAACCTATTAAGACAAGATTCCAGGAATCCGAAGAAAGACCAAAATTATTTGAAGAACTAGGGAAACAAATCCAACAGTATATGAAAGTAATCAGCTCTTTCAAAAACAAGGTACCTTTTTTCCCCCTCTTCCCTATTGTTGTTTTGGTAGAGTTAAGTTTTGAGGCATTTACATAGTTTTTTTCTTGTTCCTTTAACTGTTATTTAATAATATTTTCTTTTTGCATGTTAATGTATAATGTTTTGTTGAATCTTATTAAGAACTCTGAGAATCGCTGCTTCTCTTTAGTCGGTGGACTCGAATTGAATAATGTGCGATTTCCTTTTCTTGATGTGAATACTTCCTCGGTGACTTAGCCTCCTCCATCATGGCCTGTCTGAGGACATACTAGGCACATAATTGGGCTTGTTACGCAGATGGAGCACTGTCTCAACAGTAAACTGCTGCTTGTTCATTTTTGAGCAGTACATGACACATACTTCATACATACGATTACGTTGTCTCATGAAATCCTCATAGACCCCTGCTGACGCAGGCAGTACTAGCAGCATTTATAGGTGACTTCTAACTTCTTTAAATCTCACTGTCCTTAAGCAACCCCCAGGGTTAGTGCTCAGGGACCTGGGACTTGGCCTGAGGTCTGACTCTAGAGTTTGGGTTTTTAACCACACCCCACTATACTCCAGGTTTTCAATGTATTGTCTGTTAAGGAACTTTAAGAGAGACAAATTGAGCGTGGTTTTTTTGGGAGGGCCTCTGAAAGGCCTTTAAAAAATTGTATTCATTATTTGGTTCCTAATGAGCACACACCTAAACCTCGGCTCTCATAGCTGATGACATGTAATTTTTTGCATTGTGAAATTAATCTTTACACGGTGTTTTGTAAACCATGCACTGTGTATACTGTTGAAGCCTTTTTATTGCTACCTTATGTATATTTTTGACCTTTAAATCTATTTACTAAGTGTTTTAAAAATTGGGGTTACTTTTCCTTTCTTGAATTTTAAAGGAATTGAATGTTTGTTTAGATTGTGAGGCTAAATGTGCTCCATTTTTGGAGAGATTGTGACTTCTTGAAAGACTGAAGTACTAGATGATACTTGGGTAGGGAGTGTCATCCTTTGACAATGTTTGGTTCACGGTTGTTGCAGGAGGACCAGTATGACCATTTGGATCCTGCTGATGTGATGAAGGTGGAAAAAAGCACCAATGAGGCCATGGAGTGGATGAATAAAAAACTGAATCTGCAAAATAAGCAGAGTCCAACCATGGATCCAGTTGTCAAGGCAAAAGAGGTTCAAGCTAAAATTAAGGTATTTTATGGTTTTAAATATTAAATAGTATTGTTAGCCTTGTTACTTATTAGTAGCCCTTAAAAGAGACATTTAGGAGGGAACTTCATTGCATCTTAGCTTCTGGCTTGGGGATTGGGTAGGAGAGGGTGGACTTGGGTTTTGTGTGTCATGTAAAATTTGTTATTTTATAAGAAACCATAATTTTCTCTTGTACCATTTTAGGAGCTGACTAGTATCTGTAACCCTATAATTTCAAAGCCCAAACCCAAAGTGGAACCTCCAAAAGAAGAGCAAAAAAATGCAGAGCAGAATGGACCAGTGGACGGACAAGGAGACAGCCCAGGCCCTCAGGCTGCCGAGCAGGGTACAGACCCAGCTGGGCCTTCGGATTCAGACAAGAAGCTTCCAGAAATGGACATTGATTGATTCCAACAATTGTTTATATTAAAACAGACTATTATAAAGCTTTAAGTTGTCAACTTTGTTCTAAATATCAACTAGAGCAATCAAATACTGGACATTTCTTAGTCAGTTTTTAGGGGGGTTTGGGGGGAGGGGATATAGGTTCTGTATGGAGCATTTTGACTTCTAAATAGTTAGATACAGAAATTAAGTGCATTGTATCTTTTTCATAATGGTACTATTTAGAAGCCCAGTTAGTGTTACTGAGCTTATGCTTCACTCCTTTTATGTTTAAATCATGCTTATATGAAGATAAGTTTGTTTTGGAAAGTTGAGCTGTAGCGAAAACTCGCGCGATCAAGCAAACTTTTCATTGTTACATATGGCAGGAACCCTAATTGTGCTTCAAAAACCTGTTGTGAAGATTGCCGCAAAGTCTCCCCGCCTGGTGTGGGGATGGGGGTGGGGTCTCCCTCTGTTCCTGAGATCTAGAGCATGGCATGGCATGGATTAACAGAGAACAACAAAGGTGTGCTCTGAGCTGCCCCACATTTCACTTCTGCTCCACTTGGACTCCCAGCCCTTCGTATCCGCGCCCCGTAAAGGAGTCCCCATTACAGATGCCATGTGCTGCTCCGGGAAAGAGACCCCTTCACCTAGAGCAAGTTGTTAACGGAGGAATGTAGACCTGGAGGTTCTTCCTGAGAAAGTCCATTCCTGAAAGTATGTGTCACTAATACCCCAAGCGTCAAAGCCTAATTAATTTTTTCTTCGGAAGGTTAGAATTGGGTAGTGTATTGTTGGATATAGGCATGAGGAATTTAACAGGAACTGATTCTTACGGTGTAAAGATTTGTATCCTGGCCTGCTTATTCAGGTGAGAGATGTTCTGTGTAAATTTGAGGTATAGCTTGAAGTTCTAGGACAAGAGTTAAAAAGTTCTTAGCTCATTCACAGTCACTTGTGTGTTAAATGTTACTATCTGTCACGAATCTGCCAATTTGTATGTATGAAACAGCTGACAGATCATTGGAAAAGCTAACATACACTGGGTTATACTGGACGAGTCTGAAATTAGTGTTAAAGGAGGGTGGTGCCGGACTTCAGCAACACCTCGTTCTTCCTGCGCAGCCGATGTCAGGAGCACCCCAGCATCGCCACAGACTGTCCTCTGGGCAGTGTCGGTGGGGTGAGACATTTGGAAACTCCAAGGGAAGCCTGTAATTGAGGCCAGCACTGGTACCTGCCTTAGAAACTGTTAAAAGCTTTCTTGGTTACATTTTGGATCTCTGTAATAATTGTTATTCTGTATAACAGTGCCCTTCTGTTAATTTTGGCCTGTTAGAAATATGATTATACTGTGCGTATTTAGAATAAGTTTCTGTCCATCTGCACTGAAACAGTTTAGGGTGTTACAAGCTCTCAAGTGCTATGGAGAAACATTTGCTTAGAGAAGGAGGGTGGAAGTGTATTTATGTTGGTGTGGAAGCATGCATGGAAGGCTTGTGGCACCAGGAATTGGCCCTGTTCTTAGAGCGTCCTCTGTCCATTCTGTACCCATCTTGCTTCAAGAGTTCCAACTGGCTTGCTCTGAGGCCAATAGCTATTTTGGAGTTCTGGCTGCAGGATTAAGCCAATTCTTATGCAACTGACTCAGTCCTTAATGGCCATTTCTTCTGAAAAAATTTTTTTGTGTGGGGGAGGGCATGGGTGTTGGGATGGGGTGAATTTGAAGTTTAAAGTTGAAACTAGAACGAAGGTGATGTGGTCTGCTTGCTCTCTGTTTAGAAAGGCTTTAAGACCAATTGGATTTACGTGGAAGCCAGGCCCGAGGGTGTGATAATTGCTGACTTAACGTGCAGACAAGCGTTTATCCAGGTTGCGTTGTCCAAATTGGTTTGTTAAAGCCCCAGGTCACGTTCTTACACTAAGAAAAAGTTCAGTAAACATGAGACAAGTTTAGGAAAAATGAATAAAAGAAAGCTGTCTGACACTCAAAGGATTGGTTTCCTTAATTTCATAATGAAGAGTGAGTGTGTGTATCTGTATGTGTGTGTGTGTGTTTTCAATGAAAACTTTTCTCCAGAAGTCAGAGCCCTCTTAGCTAAATTAAAGTTGTTAACTTGTCAGAGACGTCCCCAGTCTGAACCGTTGGGCCACAGCTCACTGGGTGGGAAGATGCTGCTCTTTTCATTCTACTGTGTTGAGTCTTGGCTCATTCCCGATGTAGGAATCCTTCCCTTGCTCCTGAGATGGGCCTGCTTTTGAGGCTTTGACAATAGTAGAGGGTGGGTTATGGCCCCATGAAGGCCAGTGCAGGACAGATGCCCGACCCAGAATGTGCTAGTAACAATTGCCACCACTGTGTGTGTGTGTGAGAGAGAGATGAGTTTTGAAAGGGGATGAAACCATCATAGAGATCTCAACAGTACAAGGCATGGGGCCTAGGTGGGGAGGGGGCCGGAGCATTCTTCTGGAGTCCTGCCACCTAACCGTCCCAGGGCTCTGGTTGTGCTAGGAGCTTACCTGCCAGGGGCTGCCTACAGGACCTGTGCCAGCCACCTTCAAGAAATGTGTCTAGTAAGGTCAGTTTTCTCCTGGGCCTCCATCCATGGGAGAGGACTGGGTATCTGGTAAGGTGAGTGGGAAGCCTGGGACCAAAGTATAATCATTTTACAGGGGTGTTGGTGTCACCAGGAAAGAGGAACAGCCCTGTTTACCCAGAAGACGTACCGGTGTCCCCTGTGTATCTCTGGGGGAGGGTGTTGGAGGCAAAGCCAGAGCTGGTGTGAAGGTTTTGTAATGGGGCAGCTTAAGCTCAATGTGAACTGCCTTTCAGAGCTCCCATGAGGTTGGTGAGGATTCACCCAGAGGCATTCCCACCAGTGGGTTTTGAGACTTCAAGCATCTCAAGTTTTTGTAGAGGACCTATCGGAGGTGGTGGGGCTTGAGAGATTGGGGTCCTGGAGTACTGGGCTACTTAGATCTAGCCTGAGTTCAGAGTGTTTTAGGACTGCCGATGTGATGTGTACAGAATGAGTTGGGCCTGAGGGAGTTGGACGTAGTGGGACTTAACTTGGGGGATGAGCCAAATTAAGGGGGCAACGGTACGTAAGTCTTGGTACCAGGAGGAGGGGAGATTTAGAATTGACTTGAAGGCAAAACTATGCTGTTAGAAGTTGGATAAGCAATTAACCTTTGTGGGGTAATTACAAGGCAACACGAGGCCGTCTTCAGGAGCCTGATGTTTTGTTTATGGCTTTTGATAATACACTTTGCTACACTTCACCCATTTCAACCATTTTTCTTCAGCTTTAACAGATTTTTTTTACATGACAAATGTAGCTTATAAAACAGTATGCACAGCTTACCATGTTTGGAAAGACCATGAAATATTTGTATGAAAACCAAAACTGTATGGATATTTCAAAATGAGATGGTTTCCTCCCAAGGTGGGATTGTGGGTAATTTAGGTATGTAAAATGTTTTGCTTGTTTGTATCTCCCAAGATGTGTGTAATGAGCATTTTGGAATTTTAGAATGCTTAAAAAAACTAGAAATGCATTTTTAAAAGAATGGCTCCAGGGTTTTAAACCTGGAATAAAAGACGGAATAGACATGTGGAGCTTCAAGTCTAGATGTTCAAGTCAATGTGAGATGTTGGTGGGAGTTTGGGTAGGATTAGGAAGTCCTACAAGACAGATGGATCTGAGAGATCCTGAAGCTACAGGTGGGTGTGGAAGGAAGCTTTGGGGGTTGGAGTTTTTTTGGTTTAGTGAATGAAGGGCGGTGTTTGGATGTATCAGGAAGAGGAAGTGGAAACTGAAGGAAATGAACTAGAGGGAAATGATGCTGCATGAAGGTTGTCAGGGATGAAGGGAGTCTGGGAAGCGAAAGATGGCCGTGGTGAGCAGGGTTACATCCTGTGGGAGCAGGGCTTCGGGGGCATGCGGTGAGGCCACAAGTAGGGAGAAGCTTGGGGAGAAAGGTTGGGCCTAGTGTCCTGTGTGCAGACAAAGGTAGTGCCCACCAGGTACTTGGACACCACGGCAGTCTTGGAGTTGCCAGTATATCCCTTTCCCGAGAGGTTCTCCTTTGCCTCTGGCTGGGGCAGACCTGGGACATGACCCTCAATGCCCTTGCCCCCTGTGAGCTGGGTACTGCTACTTGGAGCAGGTGCTGTAAGTGTAGAAATGAAGGTGTCCTCTGAAGCAGTAAACTAGGAGACAGGATGGAAAAACGGTCACGTTGAGGTAAGAGCAACACTTCCAGGAGGCTAAAGGAGGCAGCACATTTCGGGGGAATCAGGGAAGGGAAGACCTCAGAGGATGTGCAAAAAATACAGAATGCTTTCCAGGTTCGTCCAATATCCAAGGGAAAGGGCCAGGATAACCTGACCTTATCAGCGCAGGTTTGGCACAAGCGTTAAGGGCAGAGAGGATATTCAGGGTAGGGGGAATATTCACTTTTAATGCCTTCGTGGGATTTGCCAGGTTCAAGCACAATAAGCAGAAAAACATATAGACAGCTGTGTTTGGGGCCTTTCTTATTAGTTGTCATGGATTTACATCCTTCAGAGACCAGGTGGGCTGTTAGATTTGGAGTCCTGGATCAATGAAGGGAGCAAAAACACTTAAAATTCTTTTATCACAAATTAACAGGAAATCACCTTCTCCACCACATACATTGTTTTTTCTACACACACTTTAAAATTTAAAATATACTGACTGGTCTGCCTTTCAGTTAAGACTTGGATAATGCTTGGGGAAGACAAAGCTGGAAACACTTGGAAAACCATCTTCATGCCTCAGCTTCCAGGACGTAAATCCCAGCAGAGCATTTCTGAGGATGTGCTCAATCAGTAGATGTTCCAGAAAAGGGCGGCTAAGGTGAAAGGGTATCTTTCAGCAATGCCACTGTGGAGGCTTCTGGGACTCCAGAGGTTGCCATGAGGACCAGGAGAGCTGCATGGGATAGGACAGAAAATCGAGAGGGCCCAGGCTGGGTGACTGGTCCTGCCCTTGTCCATTCTACATTGTAAGACTGAAGGAGAGACTGTCTGGTTCACAACTGCCTTTCGCCACCCGCAGCCTGTGAGAAGCGCGGAGTGTAGGAGTGCTCAGTGAATACGTGAAACACTAGTGCAGTCGTATCAATGAAGAAACAACCCCAGAACATTAGAACTATACTTGAGATCAGATCTGGCTCCACTTTCTGGATGAAGCAAGGGCCAAAGCAGAGCTCACAAAGCACGTGGATGGCAGCCGGCAATCCCGACTCCAGCTGTTCTGAAGGTTATCTTCTGGAAAGTTGCGTGGCTAGGTTTTGGGGCTTTCGCCCTCCCTCAGATTCGCCCCAGTAGAGCATTGCTTGGAGTGGCTCCTCTAGCCCGTTCTCCTTCAGCCTTGTGTGAGCTGCAGTGTCAAAGCTGCCAGGTGAGGGCGGCATCGCCCTTCTTTGTCTTGGGTCAGACTCTGAAGAGCTCACTCTAAGACGAGTCCCAGGGTTTGGAGGCAACAGCTGGCCATCTCTTCTCCTTTGGGGTAGTGAAAAGCCAAATCGGCGTGGTTTCACAGAAGCCTCAAGCTAGAGAGCAGAGGTTCTGTTAGGGGCTTTTGCTAGTAACCCCTTAGGTCCTTCTCACTCTAAGTGTGACATCACCTGTCATAAAAGACTACTGGAGCAACCCCAGGTCTTGGGTAAGTATGCAGCCCAGTGCTTCTCATGCTCAGCTGGGGGTCTTGCTAAAAAGGCAGATTCTGATTCAGCAGGTCCGAGTGGGGCTCGAGTGTCCACAATTCTAACAAGCTCCTAGGTAATCGTGGGCTGCATTTTGACTTGGAAAGACAAACTCGAGGAGCCTCGGTCTCTTCATCTGTAAAACTGGGGTCACACCAGTCCTGTCCATCACATGAGATGATGGATGTGGAATACATTCAAGACAAGAGGATAAAAGTATTGTGAGCACGGGGCTTGTAATTTGCCTTCTAAAGCTTCACTAGCCGTGCAGCTGCCCCAGGCATAAGCAATCCCAGGGCTGGGGAGGAAGCTTCTTTCTTGTCCTTACCCTGCCAGGAGCCCAGGCTCCTGAAGAACAATGTTGACAGGCAGCCTAAGGGGCACAGAGGCACTGACCTCCTCCTGGGGGGGCATGGCCACAAGCCCCTGGTGGGGACTGGGGGGAGTATTACTTCCTGCCCCTGGAGTGACACAGGAATCCATCTTACCTAATGTCAGATGTCCCACTGTTCCTGTTGTGTTGAGCCTTTCCTCTTGACTTAATGTGATTCCACTAGTAGTCCCAGCAGGGGGCTGACCCTGACCTCTGTAGAGGGTGGGGGTGTCCAGCTCTGGATAGAGATTCCCAGGAAGTAACTGTGTGACTCTGAATACCAGATTTTTTTTTTTTTTTTTTAAGGAGGGCACAACTCACAGTGGCCCATGTGGGGATCGAACCGGCAACCTTGGTGTTATTAGCACCACACTCTAACCAACTGAGCTAACTGGCCACCCTGTGACTCTGAATCCCGGGCGTCTGCTACAGAGGATTAAGACCAGCTTCGGAATAACTGCCTCTGGACACAGTTTAGTCTCCTCTCCTTACCTCGTGGTAGAGATCCCCGTTCTGAGTAGTATGAAAGATACAAGTTTCCCTGGTGTATGAGGGTCCACAGGCCTTCTCCTCCACTTCCATCCCTGTAAAGAGGGCTGTCTCCTCTCTTGTGCATCTTCTGTGAGTGCTTTCTCGGCCAGCTTGTTTTCCAGATTTCTGTAATGCCAAATCAGGAGAATGGGTACAAGAGACTGAACTGAAACAGCAGGGCAGAGAGAGGGGTGGGGAGGACCCTTGCTGTGGGTCACCTCTTTGGTTCACCTGTGAGGTAAAGCAGTGGCTCAACTGTGCCTCTGAATCCTTGGGGGGGGGCTTGTTAAAACACAGGTTGCCGGGCCCCACCCTCAGAGGTTTTTTCATTTTTTATTTTTTTAAATTATTATTTTTTTAAATTGGGGAACAGTGTGTTTTTCCAGGACCCATCAGCTTCAAGTCAAGTCATTGTTTTCAATCTAGTTGTGGAGGGCACAGCTCACTGGCCCGTGTGGGAATCGAACTGGCGATGTTGGTGTCATAAGCAGTGCACTCTAACCAACTGAATCAATCGACCCGCCCCACCCTCAGAGGTTTTGATGCAGGAGGTCTGCAATGAGGTCCAAGACTTGCATTTCTAACAAGTTCCCAGGTGATGCTGATGCTTTGCTCTGGGGATGGAGAATCTGGGCAAGGGGAAACAGATGAGGCTCTTGATTGACATAATAAACAGCTGAGGTGAAGGTGGTTGTGGGCAAGAGGTAGAAAAGGAGGGAGTGGAGTATAGTTGCGGCCAGTAAGAAGAGAGGAAAATGCAGTGTTCCTTAAGACATGCCAAGCCGAGTGAGGAGTTTCCTGAGAACTACTTCTGATGGCAGGGCTGAGCAGCTCCCTGCCTACACCCAGGAGACACGGGCCCTGGGAGCGACTTGGGCTACCTGAATTTTGCGCTGACTTATAATCACTAGTGTGCGGAGCTTCTGTTCTCCGGCGGACCGGCTTTTGGCTCATCTCCAAGGTGTGTCTCACTTCCCAAGCCCTCACAGGGTAGGTAAGTCTGCGACTTCTCTCTCTGCACGTCTTTCTCCTGGCCAGGCTGAGGCTTCACCAGGATGGAGAAGCATTTGCTAAGTTAACTTTCCTTCTCTAACTGGACCCACAGCCTTCAGAGCCCAGCTTCCGGTACGCACAGCTCTGTTTACCTCAAGCTGCAGGAGAACTCTGAGGCTCAGAGGGGTCCCCACAGTTCAAGGGAAAGGCCTCGCTGTCCCCAGGTGAGATATAGTGTCACACAAGTTCCATTAGATTAGACTCAGCTCTTCAGCCGGCTTCACTCAGCTTTTAAGGACCCTTTCAAAAGAAGCCCTGAATTGGAACGGACTCAGCAAGCAGCACTATCTGTTAATGAAATTGCTTCCCGTGAATTTGAGTGTACAAAATACATGGCTCCTGCCAATCTGGCCTTGCTATGAGGGTGCCCACCTCCCAGGACTGGGCGGCTAGAAGCGGCTACTGGAGGACTTCACTTGGCAGCTTTCTGAGGGGAACGGTGGCTGCAACAAATGGGGAGCCCGGCCTGCATCTGTTGGCTTGTTGGTCCCTTCCACAGACATTCTCTGAGCAGCCACGGGGCCCTGCCCTGGCCTTGGGATGCAAATATCCAAGGGCCCACAGCTGTCTTCATGTAGCTCTTAGTTTAATGGGGGCAACAAGTAAGCAGATAACTAGCGATCACTACCGGCTAGTGATGGAGAGAAACAAAGAGCTATGGAGAAGCCTGAGGGAGTGAGTCAGGAGCTGAGAAGTAAAGGACAAGTGGGAGGTGGAACCATAAGCAAGAACAGGGAGGGTTTGGTGAAGGTGGTCAAGATGGAGGGAACACCAAAGGTGTGCAGGACTGACAAACAACTTGACGTGCGAAGCGTGAGGCAGAGAGTGACCAGAGGTACACGGCCAGGGGTCAGTGGGTACAGCCACACACGTGCCCCTCCTGACCCTTCTTTTGCAGCCATTATTTCATATAGGGCTTTTGAAATTGGGGGGCCTTTTGAAATTGAAGATGATAAACATCATCAGAGATGGGAGTGATGGTGGGTAAGGTCGGATTATGGGAAAGGCCACAGTGACCCCTGAGAGGGTATATCAAGCAAGGAGGAATCTGGCCTGGGGATGTGGGAGGGAGAAGGAACGTGTCCTCACCGTCCCCTGCCGCTTTAGGGCACCTGGGTACATGCGTGAAGAGCTGCCCCCAAGTTGCAATTCCCAGGCACCAGACATTTTGCTAGGGGGCGCTGCTGCCTGATGTGGCTTCCTCAAGCAGGCAGGACAAAAGGTCAGATAGCTCAGTAGGCGTTCCAGGTCTGGGGGCTGCGTGTGGCTGCAAGCCTGGCCGCAGGGCCTATGCGGAGGCGCTCCTCTGAGGACAGACAGGTAGCTCACCCATACGAGCAGCTTTCTGGGGGGGTGGGGAGCATAGTTCTTGGGTAGGCGTTCCTGGGGCTTGGAACCCTTGTATCTTCCGGAAGGAGACAAAGGGACCTTGGATGAGGGTGTGGGTAAGCCCTGGTAAATTTTTAAGGGGACGCAGCACGTGCTCTGATTTGCATTGTAGAGTATCCGCTGTTTGTAGGGAGGGCAGAGGAGGACCAGGCAGGCATAGAACTGCTGAGGAGCCTGGCAGGCGTGAGGCTGATGGATGGTTGGCTGTGGGGCGGGAGCAGAGGGCCTGAGTTCCGGATGACGGTGCTTCTAGGGCTGGCTGGTTCACTGTGGAGAACGAGCCTGGTTCTGGGGGTAAGTGGGGGCTCATGTGCTGAGTAGATTCAGAGGGAATCTGCTTTGCAGGAAGAGCAGTTTCACATGTTAAGACATGGCATATGTCTGGAGGGGCAAAATCATCCATTTGGGAAGTGGCTTCTCTCCACCGCCCCCACCTCCTCCAGCTCCTGGCCTTCATTGCAGGGGGATTTGAAGGTGCTGGGGCTTTGCTGGAGGAGAGGTCTTCCTGAACGTGACAACGGGGCCAGGCAGGTAGCACTCACTCCCGGACATGACCGTTTGTTGTCCTCGTTCAGCCAGACTCCCCAGGGGCCAGCATCCAGCTATACAGTGGCTTTGGCTGAGGTTTCTCTGGGGGAGCTGGCCCCCACTCATAACTGCACGGATCAAGGTCATTCACTGGTTTCCTGACAAGTGGCCTCATCTCTTCTCTAAAGCAAGTTGGAAAAAGGAATACACTTGTCTTGAGTCACTGAGAAGAGTCCAGCGTGGGGGTGTCTGGACCGTGGGGCGGCCTTCCCCGTAAGAGGACACTGGGACAGTCTTCCCTGGCCAGGCCCTCATGTCTCTTCTGCCTGCCCATCTCTTTGTTCCCAGTGGACCGACACTTGCTATCAATGGCAGTTTTGTCTTCCTGGTGAAAATGGGGATGGGTTTCCCTACCTCCCTCTCACCCCGTGCTCTTGGGGGATGAGCTGGGTAGTGTATTCAGGAGCTTTAGAGGAGGCTCTGGTGATTCTGCCTGCATGCTCTTTGGGGCCTTTTTCTTCTTATTTCATAGTCTGAGTTGGTGGGGATTACACTTTCTTTTCAGCCCTATTTGGATTAAAACGGTCCAGTTTACAACTTTACCAAAAACATGGGACCGCCTGAACACCTCGCTGGATCCCTCTCTGGGGTCTGGAGGAAGCTCATGCCCTAGACCTACCTCTGCCTTGGACCTTTCATAGGCCAAGGGCAAAGCTGTGCCCCTAAAGATGCCCAATGGCTTGTTCTTGGCTTTGTTGTTACTGTCTAACTCGGTGTCTCCATGACGGTGGGTGTATTCAGCTGCTGTGGCTGCTGTAACAAAGAACCACGCACTGGGGGGCTGGCACAACAGGATTTATTGTCTTACAGTTCTGGCGTCCAGAAGTCTGAAACGCAGGTGTCCGGTTGGCAGGATTTGTTCCTTCTGGGCTGCAAGGGCGAATCTGCTCCGTGTCTCCCTCTGGGCTTCGAGTAGCCAATTCAGGTACTCCTTAGCTGTAGGTGGCATTGTCCCTGTGTCTTCACACTGTCTTTCCTCTGTGTGGGTCTGTCTCTGTGTCCACATTTCCCCCTTGTATAAGGACACCAGTTATAATGGATTAGGACCCACCCTGATGAGCTCATTTTACCTTGATTCACTCTGGAAAGACCTTGTTTCCATATAAGATCTCATTCTGAAGTACTGGGGTTTAGGACTTCAACATGTCTCTTTTCAGGGGACATGACTCAACCCACAGCATGCCTTTGTATGTGTGGGTATCTTAGGGACCTCCAGGGCACATGTGCTCAGAGATGGGACGGGGTGGGCCGAAGGTTTTTGTGTTGCTCTGAGGACTGGCCTGTCGGAAAGGGCCTCTGGTTTGAGCAAAGATGTCAAACTTTGTTGAGAATCCTGCAGACCTCCACTTTCCTAGACTTCCTTTGCTTTGTTCTTCCTACCTCCACACCTCCTACTTCCTCTGTAGGCAGTTGTGTGAGGAGGCAGGTGAGCAGAGCTGGTTGTACCCCCACCCTCAGCTTCCCAGAGTCCCTGCTGTGGGGGGCTCTGGGGAAATTCCAGAGAACCAGGGATAGCCCCAAATGTACAAGAACCCATCTTCCTACTTGGCCCAGGTAAGTGTGACAAGAGTCAGACCGACTTAGGTTCTGGAAGAGTGGGAAGGGCCCAGACTACTGTCTAGATATGAGTCACCTGGAGTGTGAACCACAAAGGGCAGAGGCTGGTGACTCCTTTCACCCGTACCGCAGGACCGGCTGGTCCCGGGAGGGTCCTCTACTGTACTTGTGCCAGTTCTTTTCTGCACACCGTTCTTGGAGTTGCAGGGTAATTACCGGGATACCAACTCTAAATGAAGCCTTGGCTTCAGAAGCGTGGGACAAAATGGCAACAACTGAATTTCAGATGTAGATTTCGCCGTGTTTAACATTTATGAGTGGCAGTAAAAGGGAAGGTTGGAACTGTAGCAGTTCCCAACCACAAGCCATAATTTTACATGCTCAAACATCTGTTTTAAGATCATAGCAGAGAATGTCGGGTAATTGGCTCCCTTTTGTCCTGGGCTCATCAGTTAGGCCCCATCAACTTTATTATAAATTCTCAAGGATTTATTAGTAAACAACATTTGGGGAGCCCAGAGCTGCCACAGTGCAGCCAGGCAGCGGAAAGAAAGTACCTGAACTTGGGCTGGTAGCCTCGGAGCTTGTAATCCGGGCAGCCAGTCCTTTACAAGGAGCCCCTGCAGCAGGAGGTGGGGGAGAGAAGCTGGAAAGTGCAGCTCCCTGGGAAGGAGACAGTGAGGGGCAGTTCCCACCTCCTGATGCACCCTGGGGTCTGCAGCTCAGGAGATTGGGGTGCAGAGATGACCAGTGGAGCTTGGAGGCTGAGGGAGAGGTGGAAGGTTCTGGAATTGGACAGGCCTGGCCTCAGTCCCAGCTCCACCACACATGAGCTGGGTAACTGAGGGCAGGCAAGGCATCTGAGTTTTCTGTTCCTCAGTTTCCTCATCTGTAAAATGGAGACGACCATAATAGTGCTATCTGCTGGAGTGACTGTGAAGATGAACCAGAATGTGTGTGAGGGCCCAGCACCATTCTGGGCCCACAGAAGCCCCACAGTGGGATATGAGTACCAGGGAAGTGAAGGGAGAGGGCTGAACCTAACAGCTAGGGAGGACGTGGCTGTGCACAGGAGCGTTTGAGGGCACTGGCTTCGGTGGCTAGAAACAGCTGCTTCGCCCACGGTTCCATACGGCTTCCCTCCTTAGGGCAGGGGTGGGCCTGCCCGCAGGAGCAGGAGACGGTGCTGATTGCACGCGCCGTCTGGGAGGGGAGAATAGGCAGCGTCCCTGTATTGCATGGTCCCTCCTGGCTTGTCTGGGCCTCCATTCTAGCCCTTGAGCTGTGATATTGCACCCCGACTTCTATGGCCAGACCGTTCGTCCACCAGCAAAGGAGCTGAGCGAGGTGAGGTGCAGTGTGGGTTGGGTGTGGGGGCCCGTGGGGGTGGGGTGGTCCTTAATGTCCTTTGTCTGGAGGTGGGGTTCATATGGTGGGGCATTCCCAGGACACAGGGACACTGAGGACCCAACACGTCTGTAGGTCTGCACTCCAGGGCCTGAGGTGCTTTGCAGGAGAGGGCTTACCTGGCTTGGGGCCTTTCTTTTGGTTTCATTGGCCTGGGCACAGCTTGTCTGCCTGCCCTGCCTGGAAGAGCTGAAGCCGGAGCAGTTCCTCTGGGGAGTACATATCCCAGGAGAGCAGCTCCTAGCCTGCTTTCCTCATCAGGACCGAAAGCTCCAGTCTGGAGGTGGGGGAGGTGATGAGGAACCCCTGACTCTAGTCTGCCTCAGAGCAAGCACCCCAGGATAATGGGGTCCCAGCAAGAAACACATGACTGGTCATGGACTCAGACAGCCCTGAGCTCAGAGGCGTGACCCTGTGACCCAGGCCCAAAGCCTTTAGTTCTCTTCTCTGAACTCAGCTGCCTGATTTGGGAAATGGGGTAATGTTAGAATCTCCCTGTGAGTATTAAACATAGTGTGTGTCAGGTGCTTAGCACTGCACCTGGCATCTGTGAGTAAATGTTAACTATTCTTGTTCATTCAGGTGAAACAGGCATATTGGCATTCAGTGTGGGATATCCCCACCCTGGTGTCTGTTGTAGAAAGATCCTCTCGGGGAGGTATAACTAATAGACTCGAGTCAGACAGGGCCCACTCAGTTCAAATCCTGTCTCCACCACCCGTGTGACCTTGGAAACCTTACTTACCCTCCCTGGGGCTTGATTTTCTCATCCACAAAATGGGCATTGTAGGGTTGTTGTAAGGATTAACCGAAACACGTTCAGTAATTGTCTGGCTCAAGGAAAGTAAGTTTTATTGTTATTAATATTAATATTGTTATAGTAATGTGACAATTCAAGGGAACAAGTATTTCCTGAACGCTGCTCCTCCACCCTCACACCTCCTGGTCCAGTGTGCCAGTATATGGAGGGACAAGTGAGGGGACAGTCCTGTCAGGATGGGGCGCAGGCAGTGGGGATGAGCAGATGTCCACAAATTCATCCCTCATTCTCTGTGGTCAGCATTTTCCTCACTGTACGTTTAAATGGACACAAAAACACCCCCTTGGCTTTTGTGGCACAAAACTGTGGTACAATTAGCTTTTAGGGACTGGCAGGTCTGGGAGGGAAAAGACAATTTTGTACCAAATGGGAAAGTAGTGGCAGGAGAGGCCAGCTTGGCAGGGAACTTGTGCCAAATTGTCTGCCAACTGGATTCAGAGGTGCCCTCTGGCAGCTGGGGCTCTGGTCTCACTAAGAAATGAGCCTACAGGTTCCATCCTCACCCTGGGGTGGGCCTCATGCCGCCCCTGGACGTTTGGCACCCCCGAGCAGCACATGAGACCTCCGTTTTCCATGAACACTAAGGCTTTATCTTATGTGATCTCCTTAAAGGCCTTGGAAGGTTCTGGGGTCCAAAGGCAGATGAGGAAATGGAGAACCAGTGTCTGAGGTCCTGCCCCACCCACCTTCCACCAGAATGAATCAGCGTGGTGGTCCCCGGGCTCAGGGCATGGTCACGGGGGCTTTTTGTGTAACTTGAATCAAACCCTCCCTCTTTGCCAAGGAGATCTGGGTGTGGCTCCCTCTCCAGCCTCATCCCTCTCACTGCCTTCCTCCTGCCTGCCAGCTGCACCAGCCCCCTTTAATGCCTTGCTCACACTCCAGCTTGGTGTTACATCTGGGCTTAGTGTTGCAGTTTCTGCTGCTCCTCTGGTGCTCCCTCTCTCACTTCCTTCAGGTCTCTGTCTGTCCTTAGAGAAGTAGCCCTTGGTTTGCCTGTGTGAAAAAGGCTTCAGCCCATCGCTCTGGTCCATCCCCGTTTGTTTCCTTCACAGGTCTTATCACCACAGGTGCAGAGTGAGGGGGTTGAGAGAGAGGGCTTAGAAGCAGACACACCCTGTTTTTTGTTGTTGATCCCCTTTTACTGGCTGTGTGACCTTGGATGAGTTATGTAACCCTTCTGCTCTTCATGTGTAAAATGGAGATAATAATAGGCCTTCCCTCATAGAGTCAGAGGAGTGAGATATGTAACAGACTGAGGACAGTGCCTGACACTGACCCAGTGCTTGGAAAATATAAGCTGTTATGACTGTTATCACGGTCTGAACTTACTTGTTTACCTTGTTCACGCTAGACTATAAGCTCCTGGGGAGCAGGAAGCGTGTCTCACCTGTTTGCTGCTGTGTTCCAGTGCCTGTGACACAGCCAGGCTGTCAGGGGTGGTCAGTAAATGCTCGTTGGATAAACTGAGAGCCAAGGTCGTCACAGTGGATGGCAGAGCCGGGCCTCAGGTGAGAGAGACCTGTTTCAAGGCTTGAACTTTGTTCACTCCACACTGACATTTCTAGGTAAAAACATTCCAAATTATTTTAACTCCACTATTTTGGCTCAGTTTTATGTCTTCCCTCAGGAAAGTAATTTACAAAGTAAAATAAAAGGTGACCATCCTCGCCATCTCAAGCTTGTCATCACTATGCTGTTGCAGGTTAGCGTCTCGGTCACTAGTGGTGGAGGTGAAATTGGGGCGGGAGCAGAAGGCAGGCTTTCCTTCCCTTCGTTCATCACCAGGGTTATCTGTTCTAACGAGAGCCACAGTGGTGCTGCAGTGGGGAGCGCTGGGGGCCGTCAGGCCATTCTGCCTGGGCTTCACCCCACTGGAGCTGGGAGTCCTGGGGGGTCTGAGGAAGGTCCTGGCTTGTCTGTGGTGTCCACTCCAGCTCAGCCTGATGCTCAGGACCTGGAAGATGAGTGGGGAGTGGGTACTTGGTCAAGGATGAATGGGGCTTTGGGGAGTGGTTCCATGTCCAGGGGGAAATGCCGTCAGGGTGTGCCCAGTCCAGGTAGAGGGAGCATTTGCAGATGTTGGCATCTGCCATCTGGGCAGGAGATGAGACAGGTGGCTGAGCCCACCTGGCTACCTCATCTGGGGCAGTTCATGTAACCTGAGAGCCTCAGTCTCCCGTGTAAAATGGATATAGGAATTTTGTCTTTTCCTCCCTTTCTCCCCATCACACTTCTGAGATTTCACAGTTCAGGAAACATCTGGGGGGTGAGCTGAGGCCTCCTTCCTGCTGGCACCTCTGCCCCTCCCCAGCGGCACCCCAAAGCTCCTGTACAGACTTGGGGGCAGAGCACCCTCTCTCCTCTGGGGATTCCCTCTTTTGAACGTCCCTGGCGTGCCTTCTCTGGTCAGGAGCGGTGACAGGGTGGCTAGGCGAAGGGCCTGCTTGCCATGTCTTGTGAGTGGCCAAGGCTATTCTCTTTGGGATGTGTGGGCCTTGCAACAAGGTGCCCTGGTGTTGGGGCTCAGCCTAACCTCCAAAAGAGACAAATTCCTTCTAGCCTCCTTTATTCCTCTTCCCCGGGACACACGCCTGCTCCCAGAACTACTGTTTTGGGGGTTAATCCTCTCTTTCCCCTGGCCTGGCTCAGGTACCTTTGTCACATCGTGTAATTGCAAGAAGTGCCAATTATGTCTCGTCCTTCACCCCACAGCATTTACTCAGCACCCGCTACGACCCAGACTCTCTTGCTGCCTTCCTTTGCTTAAAGTTCAGTGGCAGAGGGTTCAGGGTTGGGGTTGGGAGGAACTGAAGCTCAGGCCTTAGCCTTCCCTTCCCCCATCCACTCTGAACCGAGTGTCCATGAGACCGAGGTGCTGCTGGCCCGCGACCAGGTGTCCTCATTACTGATGGAGCCGCAGCCTCATTTGTCTGATTTATGTCTAATAGTCTCCTGGTTTATACTTTTCTCAGCAGTTTAACAACGATCCATAAACCTGTCTTTCTGGAGTTGGACTTGGAAGGTCTGAGTCTCTGGGGACCATTTTGATTTTACAAATTTTGTAAAGTGACTGGGGGACTTAAACTCTATCCTGGCTGGCCCGTGTTCACATGTTTCTTTGACTCTCGCAGCTCATGAAGAACCAGTGCCCAGCGAATCCCCTTTCTGTCCATGAACAGGTTGAGGTAGGGACTGTGGTGGCGTCTGGAGTTGTGTTCTCTTCTTTTACTTCAGGTCCATTTGCTGGGCCCTGGTAGGTCCCATGGGCCCTGCTGACTCTGGGTAGCCCCTCCTGGTTCTGAGGGCTCTGTCGTCTCTCCCTGGAGGCACTTTTCTGCGTATTTCAGGTTCACACACATGGCCCTGAGCTCACGCAGAAGTAAAGAGAAGGTGGCTCTTCTCATGTTAGCTCCTGTTGCGGGCACAGTGGTACTCAGTGTTTGTAGAAGAAGGGCTCTCTGGTTTTGGTTGAGTTTGGTTTTGCACCCAGGTTGAGTCATCAGGGATGGAGCTGCTCACATCACCAGGCTTGGTCTCGAGGTCAAGTTTGTCATGCTTGGCCTTTTCTCTCTTGGTCCAAGACCTCTCCTGGGAGATGCCTCAATGTCTCAGCAGATGGACACCTAGGGGCTCATCCTACCATGTTGTCAAGCTTGCTGGCCATGCGCCCAGCCAGGTTCAGCCCAAAACATCTCCCCATATATGTGGCTTTTCCTGGGGGTTATTTAGGGATGGTGTTTTTCTCTGAAGGGTGCTGAGGAGCCTGCAAGATAAGGGCTGCATGTGGGGTGGAGACAGACATGGGAAGATGGAACTGCCCATGGATAGGTAGGTGAGTCTGGTTTAGTGGACCCCAGATTTCTGAGACAGAAGCCTATTCTTGTCCTGTGATGTCCCTGGTATTCCTCAGAAGGGACACAAGGGTATGCCTGGGAGAGCACTGGGGTGTATGACCCCAAGTATATGGACACGTGGCCCTGAGCCTCCCTGCTCTCTCGTTCAAGGGAAGAATAAATCAAAGCCAGGTATCACGGGTCAGTCTAGGGCCATTGGGGCTGACATTTGGGCTGAGTCATGTGGGGAGTATATACTTCCTTTGAGAAAAGGTGATTGGCCCATGGCATTGGAACCCTGATCTTGTCCTTATTAATTCTTCATTTATGCACTAATTATTTACTGGAGGTGTGGTGACGAGCAAAATAGTCTCTATGGTCCTTGCCCTCCTGGAGCTTAGATTCCAGTGGGGCCAGATATTTAATAACCACACACATAAAAGCATTATTGTAAACAGTGTTGAGTGTCGTAAGGAAATGTACATGGTGGGGAAGATTTCCTACCATGGGAAGGCATGTCTAAGCTGACACTGGAAGGATAACCCTGAAGTAATTAAGCAAGAAAGGTGGGGTGGGCATAGAGTGTAAAGACCCTGTGGTAAGAGGGGTCAAATGATGGCTGGTGGCTGCAGTACAGAGAGCAAGAGGCAGTGGTGGGAGGTGGAACAGGTGAGGTAGGCTGGAGCCAACCCACGCAGAGCCGTGAAGACCAGAGGAGGAAATGTGGTCTTTATCCTAAGAACAATGGGATAATATTGAAGATTTTAAGCAGAAGGACTTACCCTGGCTCCTGGTGAGACTAGATTGCCCAGCAGCCAGAATAGAAGTAAGGAAACCAGGTAGGAAAGGACTACAAATGTCTGGGTGAGGGGCAGTGGTGGCTTGGGCCAGGGTGGTGAGGGAGGAGATGCAGAGAAGTGAGCTTCTCTGAGAGAGAGGTAAGAGGTGGGATCACCTGGACTCAGTGAGGGATTCGGCACGCGGACGAGGAAAGGGGAGGGGTGGAGGGTGTCTCTCAGGTGTCTGCTGGCCCAGTGGGGTGGCTGGAGGGATGACGGTGCCACTTCCTTAAGGAGAGAAGGTCAGGTTTGGTGGAGACAATCACTGGCCTGGATTTGGATGGTTGAGTTTTAAATGTCTATTACTTTGCAATGATGTTGAAATGTCTGAGAGGAAATGTCAAGGTGCCAGCTGGATATTTAAGTCTGGCACCGGGAATAGAGAGCTGGCTAGAGACAGATATCTGAGAGTGACGTGGTAATAGAGTCCACAGGGGTGAGAGGTATGGCCTCAGGGGAGTGTCCAAGTCAGGAGGACCAACCAGCTGAACAACCTGCCCGGTATCCAGCTTCCTTCCTGTCTGTCCATCCCAGGCTGTGTAGGGTTCTGGAACCCAGACGTACAGGTACCGGCCTCTGGGGGTTTTCTGGGCACCAGGAGGTCAGTTCCTTCAATGTGGTGGTTGTGGCTGAAGAAGGCCAGTGGTCCTTCCTCAGTGATCATGGCCAGCCTCTGTGTGGCTTGATGTCTCGACTCTCCCAGAGTCCATCTCTACCTGGGAGCTGGCTCCGCACCCCAGCTGGGAGTCCTTTAGCATAAGACCTCTGGACTTTGACTCCCTGAGTCCAGGTGTCTCTGGCAGTCTTCACAAGAAACACTGCCATGCTGACTCATCTGGGCTGTTCCAGTGGCGGCCATCCAGGTCTCAGCCCCAGCAAGAGGCCTTGGTGGCTTTCTCTGGGGGAGAGGCAGGATGAAGCAGCTGGCTCATGCACTGTGACCCTGGTCCACTTCCTCTCATCATTTTAGGTGGGCTGTGGCTACTCTGGGAATGATGTCCAGTGTTTTTGCTTGTGGGGAAAATCGTTAATGTTCAGCAGAACACATTTCTTGGCTGGGCTGAAGATATCCTTCTTCCTTTTCTTTCATTGTTATGAGTTGCAATCAAAGACAGTTTAATGGTAAAATTACTATAAAATGGGAGAGAAAACATTTCTTTGGGTCTTAGTTTTATTCTAGCAAATTACAAAGTAGTGATTTAACTTGCCACCTCCAGGATTATTTCTGCCTCTCAGTTGGGTAATATAATCAGCAAGATCTACTATGGTTTCCATTTTCTAGAGAACACAGATAAATAATCTCCCAATATGAACAAACTAAATTACCTGGGACTTTTGATATCGCCCATCCAGAGCCGAGGGATGTCACTTTGAGTGTGTCGTAGGGAGGGGAAGATGCCACAGATTCATGGGAAGTCTGGGGCAAAGGGGACTTACATCCTGCATTCAATAGGCTGGTTGGATGGATAGGTAGATAAGTGGATTTGTGGCCGGATGGTTTTCTGAGGACATAAATGAACCTAGAGATTGAAAACATTGCAGCTGGATGAATGGATGGCTGGATAGAGTTCAGATAGATGGATAGATGGATGTCTGAGTGGAAAGGTGGGTGAAAATAGAGGATGGTGACTCTCTGGATGGATAGATGAAAGGAGGATGGATGGATGGGTGAGTGGATGGATGAATGCATAAACAGGTGGAGTGGGTAAAAGGAAGGTGGATGATTAGGTAGACGGATAATTGGATGATGGGTGGATGAGGATGGAGAAAGGTTGAATGAAGGGGGCTCATTCCAACGCAAGCATTGCTCAAGTCCTGTTGAGGACATCACCTCGTATGGTCACAATATGCACATTTCTCTTCCCTAACTCTCTGTGTTTTGCCCAGACATGTCTCCAGGCTTTCACTGGGTTCTCCAGAGAGTTCTCATTGCTGTGTCTAAGCTAATCAATTCTCTCTCCTTAATTAGAACTGTCAGCTCCCTGGCGAGCCACCTCTGTCATTTTTAAGGGGCAGGCTGGGACATGTGTATGGGGGTGCAGGTGACGTGTTTGTTAGATCGTGTGTGGGGCATACTTTATGACACGTCAATCATCTTTCTATATAAACCTCACAGAGGACTTTCCAAGTAATCAAGGAGTTAAGAGTGTGACTGAGAAAAAGTGGGAGGAGAAGGTGTCTGAGTTAATGGGCTAAGAGCGACAAGATAGAAAGGGCTTTCTTTTTAGGACACAATTCCTGATGCATGTGGGAGTGTAATAACTGCCTTTACATAATGCAGTTGTGGACCTTCCAGAAAGTCCTTTTGCTGATGCTCATCCTCCTTTTTCAGCAGAAGACCACAGGGAAACCCTGTCTCCTTTGGGGAAAATGATTCTCAGAGAGAAGAAAGGACTGCCTTGCATCTCTGAATTTGAATGGACTCCGGATGTGGCAGAAATGGGTGCTGGGATGGGAAGCATTTTGTCTCTCTAGTGACAGGGCCCTGAGGGTGTGAAGAGGGAGAACAGACTCCTCCATCCTGGTTAGGCTGCAACACTGTCCAGGGCATTGAGGGAAAACATGCCACGTCTGACCCTTTCAAGGTTCTGGATTTTCTGCATCAGCAAAGTCTTGAATCATTGTGATCAGCAGTCCACTCCTCACCATTAATGGAATTACCTTGCAAGCGGTATTCCTGGAGGGGTTCCTTTGCAAATGGTGCAGAAAGACGTCTGGGGTCTTGCTGCACAGCACAGCTCCTCCTGCTCTCTGGGGCTTTGTTGGAATGTGCAGTCAACAGCGGCACTTTCCTTAGAAAATGAGCAGACCTTTCCGTGGCTTCCTTTCCTCTTATTTTTAATGTTACAACCACCAAATCCCATCCTCCTTACTCTAAGGAGTGCATGAATGATTTCCCCCTCTGTGAGATCAGAAAAAACAACAGGCTCTCCTTTCATGAAGATAATCTCAGTACAATTAAGCATCTGCAAGAAATGTACAAGGCTCCAAAAGCTGTGACGAGGGTAAGGGACAGCTTTGCCGAAGGTTTTCTTAATGGGGCTGCCGAGCAGGAGTTACACAGTTAACTTCCTAAATGTTCTCTTCTCCCCATTTATGTCCTGGAAGACATAAATGGGATCTTCTAGCAAGTGGTACGATCTCTGCTTTCTCTTCACAGTGCCCCATCTTCAGGACTAAATTTCTTCCCCCACTATTCCTTCTGCCTCTGGCCAAGACCTTTTAAGTAACTCCCAGCTCCATAATTTTTGTTTCCTTCCAGTAAAGAGAAGTCCATTCTTACGCAGATGTCTTTAGGCTCTCTCCACATTCCCATCCTCACCAGTCCAATGACGGGAGCCAGGAACCTCACTGTCATAACTCAACTGGTTTGGCCAAACCTGCCTGGGGTGATTTGAGGTTGGCTGTGCAGGCTGAGGTACCAGGTTCAGCCTGTGGGAAGGGAAGGGGAACAGAAAAGAAGTCAGGGACACTGAGGGTGGAAGTGTGCTCAGATAGCCCGAGGCATCCTGAGGTTTCACCTCTAGAAATGTGCTAGTAATCATCCTGGGTTCTGAGTAACAGAAACCTACTCAAACTAGTTAGTGGCAAAAAGTTATTATCAGAACCTAGGGATTGCTTTCAGAACCCAGGGACAGGGAGCACGCTGGGACCCAGGAGCAGGCTGAGTAGAACCTAGAAAGTTGTCAGCTTTCTCCCTCCCCCTTTCTCTTCCTTTCCTCTATTTCTCTCTCTCTATTTTCCTCCTGTCCCCCTCCTTCTCTCCTCTTTCTCTGAAGGCCAGTTTTTCCTCCTTCCTTGGACATAAGGAGGAAGATGGCCACCGCGACCCCCTGAGTTCTTATTTGGTTCTCAGTTCCAGTCACATGAGGAAATTAACATTCTGAGTCCAAATACCTGGAGAAGATTCTCACTGACCCACTGGGATCAGGTAGTCTCCCCAGGTCTAGTCAACTGTGGTCCGGGACTGGGGCCATGAGGCTCAAACAGAACTGCCAGAACCCACAGTGTGGTGTGGGAAGGCAAATTCTCAAGGAAGATGGGATGACTCGGGCGCTATGCACCCCCCACCCCAAGGTGTTTGTCATAGGAGGTACTTGTCGGACAAATAAAAGGAGTCCTTTACCCAAGTGGGGGAAATGTTTATGGGACTCTTATTGCTATGAATATGGCCATGATCAAACTACATATGATTTTGCATTATTGCATTATTGTCCTAGTAGTTTTCCATGTTATTACAAACATTTTATAGACTTCAAGTGGCTTTATTATAAATTACTTAATAATTTTCTCATTGTGGGACATTTGAATCGTTTTATTTTTATTTTTTCCCCATTACAGATAATACAGCAATAGTCATCTTTTTATATAAGGCTATTTCTAGGTTTTAGATCATTTTCTTTGGAATAGATTGCTAGAGGTGGAATCATAGGAATGGGTTCTTGTTTGCAAATGAGAGAATTCACTGTAGATATTTAAACAGAAAGGAATCATTATACAAGGTATTAGATAGCTTTGAGGGTTGAGGTGGTGATGTAGAGAGCTAGATTTGGGTATGACAGCCCGAACGGTGCTCTATCCCATTGTGGAATTTTCTAGTGAAACATGACTGCTGCCACTACTTGCTGGTTTGCTCTAATGACCCCAGGTTCTGGACTCCAGAAGCTCTATTGCAGATTCTTTAGAATGACCAGTTGCCTCTAACAGCACACTACCAGAAAACTGAGCTCTTTGTACATGGCTGTCATTTCATCTCTTCCTTCTGAATATTAAGTCCCATATGCGTGGGTTACATTGGCAGAATTTGGGACACAGGTCCTCAGTCTAGCAATAAGGAAGTCTTATAAGTGAATTTTTGAGTCTCTAGGACAGAAAGGTAAGACTCATATGAAACCACCGAAATATCATGAGGTTATTAAAAAGATTTCAGGCTTCCATGAATGATGGATGCTTACTATGTGTTCAGATTCAAATTTAAAGGAAAGATTATATCGGCTGGAGCAGTGGCTGGGGGTTTTCATCAAGAGCCCAGATGCTTCCTATTTTTCAGTGTATTCACAATATATCCTTTCATGGCCCAAAATAGCTGCCATAGCTCCAAGCATTACATTACTGTTTGATAGAATCCCAGGGAGGAAGGAAAAGGGATTTCTCCTTAAGAGCTCTCTTTTTCCAGGCATTAAAGTCTCCAAGCAAACTTTCCTTTCCATAGCCTAAGTCCAGTGCCTACTCCTAGACCCATTACTCACCAAAGGTAACAGACTACCATGGTTACCTTAGACCTGGGCCAAAGGCATTGCTCTCCAAAGTTTAGGGTCTGTTAGTAGGAAAGAAGCAGGGGTAGCTTTTGGGAAAGCAATAGTATCTGCCAGAAGGGTTATTATCTTTTATTTATTTATATATAAATATTTTAAGATTTTGATATATATCGCCAAATTGTTTCCAAAAGGGTCGTACCAACTTAAATTTTTATGAACAGCATGTGAATATGTCTGTTTCACCACACCCTTGCCAACTAGTGAGTTTTGCATATTTACTAATAATCATGATACTGCTGAACTCTTATTAGTTCTGATAGTTTTTTAGATTAAATTGTCTTGAATTTTGTAGGAATACAATCTTACAAGTGCATAAAAGATGATAGTATGGTCTCAGTTTTAATAGTCATATTTTTAAATGCTGTTTTTTGTTGTATTGATCAGGACTTTCTGAACAGTCTTAGATAATAATGATGATAATGAACATCCCTGTCTTGTTTCTGATTTTAATGTCAAAACTTGAGTGTTATGCTGGTAGGTATGATGTGAATTATTCATTAAAATGTCTTATTTTTTCAGATTTAAAATATTGATTCTAAGATGCGCCAACTTAATGAGAGCTTGGTGGGAAGGGAAGGAGGAAGAATTAATATTAACCTTACACATTTCTTGAAGTTTATTATTTCAACAGTGTGAAAAAAATGCACCTAAGAATAACTCAGGGAAGTACATCTATATTTTCTTCCCACTGAGAGCATCATAGAATTAAGTATACAATCGTTTGATATAACCGGTGTCCTCCTGGGAGATAAATTCTTTATATAATATATACTTTATTATGGTCAGCAAGTATCATTCTAGTTCCAGGTTTTAGCATTTTTGTGAGGAAAAGATGTTGAATGTAACAAGAGTCTAAGCATAAGGTTTTCACAAAAACGGATGCTTTGATCTGAGAGATGACATGACTAATTTCCTAACACTAAATCATTTTTGCAATCCTACTTTATTGTCATGTATTAATTATTCTTTCAATATTCTGAATTCTATTTTCTGGTACTTTAGTTAGGATTATTATACCTATTTTCATAAGCAAGGAGAATCTATAGTTTTGTTTGTTTACTTCTGTTAGATTTTGATGTCAGAGTTAGAATAGTTTCATAAAATAGATTGCTAGTCAACTTTTTTTTTCATATGGTGGAACCATTCACATGACAAGAATTAGCAGTTTCTTGAAAGTTAAATTCAACATGTGGACCTGGAGCCTTTCGTGAAGTTAAATATTTGGTAACTTTTTCAATTTTTTTCTTGATTATTGGTCTTAAAAAATCCTTATAGGGTTGATTTTGACAATTTATATTTTCTTCAGAAAATTATCCGTATTGAGATTTTCAAATTCATTAGCAAAAAATAATAGCTAAGTGCTTTACAATTTTTAATTCTTCCATGTATCTGCTTTATTATGTTTTGTTATTTGCCAAAGATTTGACTATTTTCAGTCTGGCTTTTTCCAAAGAACAATCTTGAATGTATTTATTAATGTTCTTGTTTTACCATGTTTAAATTATTTGGTTCCTCTGTTTTATTTAATTTTTTTAAAATAATCGAACGTTTTCAATCAAGTCAGTGTCACCTATTTTTTTTTTTTTTTTTTTACTAAGTAGATTTATTATTTCCATTGCACAGAAGCTGACACTGCAGCTCAGACAAGTTAAAAGACGTGGCCAAGATGAGACAGTAAGGATGGAGAGAGGATTTTAAACCCAGGTGTTTCCAAACCCCCAGCCTGAGTTCGGAGTTCTTTCCATTATCACAGGATTACAGGCACTAAAGTAGGAATCAGGGAATTAAAGAACCAGAGATGCAGGAGCTTCCCTTGAGTCTGGCTGGGAAAAAGTCCCTCTTTACTTGGCTGTCATTCCCATGAGATTTTGAGCTTCTTGAGAGCAGACATTGTCATCTTTGCATACCTAGCTATTAACACAATGCTTGAGACATAGTAGGTGCTCAAAAATATTTAATGAATGGACAAATTAATGAAGTACCTTATGTTTTTCCTTTTCTCCTCCTTCCCTTCCCTTCTTTTCTTCTTTAATACCAGGTCAGTTAGCTCAGGGGCTTCATTATGGGCCCATGAGTGTCACCTATTTTTTATACAACTGGTGAAAGTTTGGCTTCCATTGTGACCTGTAACTAAACGTTTTGCTGCTGAGTTTGGCATTTCTGGGATTGCCCTGTGAATAAGTGCTACAAAGCAGAGATCTCTGTTTGGTTTCTCTCTGATGTCTCCCAAGCATCTAGAACAGTTCCTTGAACATAGGAGGGGTACAGTACATATTTGTTAGCCAATGGAGGAAAGTGAATCTGGGGAACAACTAGGAAGCTGCTAGAAGCCTCTTCTGCCAGGGAGAATTCCTGGGGGATGGGTAGGAGGGAGGAGACAGATCACAAGCCTGCCAGCAACCGTGAGCTTCTGCTTCTCCCTGTCTCCCTCACCCACCACCAGCTTCCTGCACAGCACAAAGGAAGTTCTTTCTTGGAGTGTGTGGTAGTCATGGTCAGGGGCCATCAACCTCCCGTGACCTCAGGAGGTGACGTCTCTGTGGCCACAGCTAGAGATGCTGACAGGAGAGTGCAGGTGGGGAGAGAAGGCTGTTCCTGGAAGGTGGGGAAGGTGAGCACTAGGCAGGAGAAGAGTCACCTGAATGGAGGAACTGAACAGAGCAGCAGGGACTCAGGCAAGATGACATTGTTATTTTGATGAAAAAGATCTCTAAGTAAGGTTTCATTTCTGGCCCTACAAAGTTCTGAGCTTGAGCCCAGAATACCTGCCCTGTGGCTGCTGAGGATAGGAGTGATTGTGCAGCAGACTACGCCTTAGGAAAGAGGGAGACCATTTGGGCTGGTGGCGGAGGTGCCCTGCAGGTGACATCTGCCTCCACCTCATCTCCATCTAGAGTTGCCAGACAAAATGCAGGATGCTTAGTGAAACTAGAATTTCAGATAAACAACTAATACCTTTTCTAGTATAACTTTGTCTCATGAATTTGGGGCCTCTTGATTTGCCCAGATCTGAGGCAGGAGGCTCCTAGAACCTAGTAGGGACTACTTCTGGGGAGGGCGATAAGACGTACCTCCCCTTTACCCCAACACACCCTGATACTCCCAGCAAAGTGATATATTTAGATGGATAAAAGCAGTCCCCTCCTCTCCCACCCCGTCTTGCTCCTCAAAAGCAACTGTGAACTAAGCAAGCTCTCTACACCTTTCTTCACTTGGTAATGGTCTTTTGGACAAGGCAAGTTTAGTCTCATGGGCTTCATGGGTGAGATAAGCACTTGCCTTCCAGCCAAAGGAAGTGTGGCCAGGGCTCAGGAAATCAGAGTTTAGGCAGGCTGGTGGCTTATATAAACTGAGCGTTAGGGACTCAGCCAGGAGGATGGGCTGGAGGGGTGAGGTGGGTGAAGGGGCCATACAGGAGATGACCAAAGACTGAGAGGGAGTAGCCTGAGCCACAGAAGGGGAGGTATGACGCCAGTAAGTTCATGAGGACCCTCCTTCCCAGGCACTTCCTCAGTGCCATTTTCTTCCAGGGCCTCGGAGAAAACTGAAGGACGAATTCTAAGTTTCCAGGCTACCAAATAAGCTTTGGGAAGTAAGAATCATGGAGAAGATAACCTCTAGGTATTGTCATGAAGTTTGTGTTACCCTTAGACTAGCCTCATTTATTTCTAGCAGAAGGTTAAAAACTATACAAATAATTTTAATGGACACGATTATGTTCTCTTCACAAAATAATGTGGCACAGTTCCATAATTACTCAAAAATGATCATTGTGTGAACAGCTATTAATTAGTGAATAGCTTTGGAAAAAATTTCAATAGATTTGGGAAGCGTTGTTAATAACCCATTACGGTATGTCTGGGGGGTCAAATCACCATGTCATGTCAAAGCATAGATTTATGGCTCCATTTTTAAGCATTTCAAAATAATTAAGAATGTGCTGTGCATCTGACTGGGCAGATTTGAGGCATGAAAATCATATATCTGAATTAGGATGGGAACGGATCATTTCCGGCCAAAATGGAGATCAAAGCTCTTTCGACATCCATTTGGCAAGAGCACGCACATTTTATAGCTTCTCAGAAAGTATTAGTGATTTTAGATAAATAGTTTTCAGCTTTTCTTTTTCTTTCCCCATGGCCTTCTCTCAAGCCAAGAGAAGAAAATCAGAAATTGCCAGGAACTTTTGCCCTTGACTTGGAATTTCAGGGAGTCCAGCCATACATTGTTTCCACTAGAGTTAGGGGTATTTCTTCTACATTACTCTTTGCCTTTCTCTAGAGTGTGTCCAGAGGAAGCAGCTCTGCCTTTTCCTCTGAGGGAGACCCTCCCCATTTTGGGTCATCTAGCCCAGGGTTCAACACATCTCAGGGAGGGGTGCTCACTACCAAATGACCTGTTCTATTCAGCACAAGTAATGAGTATATACGCTCATTGTTTAAACCAAAAATGCATGTAACCTGAAAGGTGATTGCTCCCCTATGTCCCTTCTAATCCTATTCCTCAGAGAAAATCACTGTTGGCGGTTGAGTGTGTATCATTCCAAATATCTTTTATCTATGTGTAAATATGTGATATTTTTAGTGTAAGTAGGATCATATGTACTCTATGGTATGCTTCTCACTCAACAATAAATTGTAAGTGTGCTTTCAGATGGGTATCTGCACCTAGGTCATTCCAGTGATCTATCTTCTGTCAGCAATCTAGCTGTCACCAATCCATCAGTTTCCTTCCATCCCTTCCTTCCTTCCTTCCTTCCTTCCTTCCTTCCTTCCTTCCTTCCTTCCTTCCTTCCTTTCTTCCTCCCATCCCTTCCTTCCTTCTTTCCTTCCTTCCTTTCTTCCTCCCATCCCTTCCTTCGTTCTTTCCTTCCTTCCTTCATTCCTTCCTTCCTTCCTTGCTTCCTTCCTTTAATCCTCCCTTCCTTTTATCTATCTATCTATCTATCTATCTATCTATCTATCTATCTATCTATCTTCTTCTTCTTCTTCTTCTTCTTCTTCTTCTTCTTCTTCTTCTTCTTCTTCTTCATCATCATCATCATCATTATCATCTATATCTATCTAATTGGTTCTACCTTCAAAATACAATCTTCAAAATAGACTGATCACTTTTCACCACTTCTATCTCTTTGTCCATCTCTTATCCGAAGTACTATGATAGCTTCCTACCTGGAATCCCTGCCTCTGCCCTTGCCCTGCCCTATAGCCTATTCTGAACAGCAGTCAGAGCGTGTTTTCAAAATGTAAGTTGAGTCATGCCACTTCTCTGCTCAAAACCGTCCTGTCAGTAAAAGCCACAGCCCTCTCATGGCCTTGGAGGCTGTCTATGGGCCTCCTCCACCCGCCATCTTGCTCCATTTCTTTGACTTCATCTCCCACCAGTCTCCTCCTTGTTTGTCTGCCCCTACTGTGCTGGCTTCCTTGTTCTTTGAACTTGCTAAGCATACTGATGCCTCAAAGCCTTTGGATTTACTGTTCATACTGCTTGGAATGTTCTTCCCAGAAAGCCATGTGGCTCCCTCTCTTCCTCCCTTTTAGATTTGTGCTCAAATATAGTAAAGACCTTCCCCAATCACCCCCTATAGATTCATATAATTTCTTAAGGTAATTTAAAAAAATCATGTGTACATAAATCCCAAGTCAAAGCCAGCATTACACTACTAATTTAATAATAAAAAGCATTCAAATTTATGTGAGGAACAAGACAAATCTGTTTAATTCATCTCTCTATTCATGCACTTGCATTGCACTGACGGATTGGGCAGAAAAAGAAAGGATGAAGGACTGGAGGTCTTGGACCCACAAAGGATGTTCAGAGAGGCAGTAGTCTAACAAGCAAGCTGGAAACAGAAGGGTGTGGTCAGAATGTGATGTTTGAATTAATGATGTTGACAGGGGAGTAATATTAATAAATGACAAGGTCCAGGATATGATTCTGGGTAGTTTAGATGGAGTGGAGGAGGAGGACACTGGAATGAGACGGTCTAGGAAGTGGTGGTCAGGGCGCAGGATGGGTCATCCATGTGGACATTGCTTATCTAGGAGGGGGGAAGGACTGGGGTGGAGGGAAAGATGGGTGCCAGGTGTCCATGTCTTAGATGAATGGTTAGTAATTGTTGGAGACATAGTGAGGGGGCTGTTGGAGGCGGGCAAGTATTGATATGACAGTAGAGAGGAAAGGGATGGTTCTCCTTCACATCTCCAAGTGCCTGGATAAGTGGCCTCCTCCATGGACAGCCAGGGTTTAGAGAAGGAAGGCTTCTGTGTACAGGCTGATGACATGGGAGCGTTATTAAATTATGGAGCTGTCATTCTAGAAGGCTAGTGGAAGGCTGGTGTGTTGAGAGAATTCTGTCCTAGAGAACTACAAGTACTAAAATTCCTAATTGCAAATGTTAGCATCCTGAATAATATAGTATATTTCTAGCATTTTATACTTACTTCCCTTCACAGTTTACCAATTTCAGTATAATTAGCATGTGACTGAGGCCAAAGAAATTGCTGCTCTCAATCTACACACTTAATGATTCCACCATTGTTTCAGCTGGGGTGTCATCTCCCATCTCTGACTGAAAATCACTTGTGGCTCTAATTGCATCCCCTCTTTCCATAAGCTCACACCTGAGTCCATGAGCCCAGCTGGGCAGTTTCCAGCTGGATTTCCCCTGCCCCACCATCCTCTGGACAGCAGAGCTGTGGCACCGACATCAAAACTGTCTCAGAGGACATTCGCAGCTAAGGAAGCTTGAGGGGCCACCTGCCATGGCTTCTTGGCTGTGGACATCAATGAGACTCCCAGAGAGGGCTGTCTGTGTTCATGTGAGATTTCCCCAGAGACACCATTTTGACTTCGAGTTCTGGGGAAACTCCGCTTACTTGAGAGTACGCTTATAAAAAAGTCCGACAAGTTTGCTGGTGCACAGTAGGTTGTTTTTATGCCAGTCAAAAGGGATTCTGGTGGCTGAAGGGTGTCCAAGCTGTTTGCTCATCCTCTGTGCTGTGCGAAGGCTGCAGGCTGCAGGCCCCATCTATCAGAGCCATTGCTGTCATGGAGGAAACTGCTGACTCACAGCCATGAATCACGGGGCAAGAGCTGCTCATAACTGCCTTATATGTGTTTTCAGTTCTCAAATTTAAAACCATTTACTGCTGGGAACAGATGTTAAATTCAGGACGCTTGTCAATTGTTGGCGCTATACACAAAGAAGATGCTTAAGATTAGAAGCCTGATTAAATTTTAAGTACAGTGATCACGGTGGTTGGAACTAAAATAATTGAGACAGTAAACTTATTGTGGGAGATGGGAGTAAGCAATGGGAAGAGAAGCTGAACTTGAATTTGAAAACCCATAATGTGGAGTTATAATGGGGATTTTACAGTGATCCTTAAGTTAATACTTAATTGCAATAGAAACTCCAGCAGTACTTAAGGAGCATTACTACCAAACACATTCATTCATAACGTGGGTGATCGCAAGAAAAGCCACGCGGATTCAATAATAATAGTAAAAATGGTAACCATCGTGTATTAGGCATCCATTATGTGCCAGATACTGGACTTGAACCTTTATATACCTGATTAATGTCTAGACTGTTGATTATTCTCCAAGGCTAGGAAGAACCAGCAGTGTAGACAATCCCCTGCTTGGGCTAATTTAAAAAAATTGTGGTAAAATTACATACCATAAAACTTCCCACTTAGACCATTTTTACATATGCAAGTCAGTGACATTAAGTACAATTTGTAATGTGGTACACCTGTCACCATTATCTATTTCCAGCCTTTTTTCATTGTCCCTCACAGAAACTCTGTACTCACTGAGCAGCTTAACTCTCTGTGCCTCCCGCCTCCCAGCCCCTGATAAACCTCTTTTCTATTAAGTTGGTGCAAAAGTAATTGCTGTTTAAAAGGTTAAAAATCATTGCAAAAACGGCAATTACTTTTGCACCCACCTAATACTTTCTATCTCCATGAATTTGCCTTAGCCAAATTTGACAAGGCTGACGTCACCTCTATCCCCCCCCCCCCCCCCCCCCCCCCGAGATCAAAATAACCAGGTCTACAGGCTAGCCCGGGACACCTCTGGACTTCCTTATCCCAAGGAGGGTGTGCTCAGAGAAGGCAGGATCTCGGCAGCTTCCCCTGCAAAGGCCGTGCCAGCTCCCTGCCCTGCTCCCATGTCAGCGCTCTGGATGGAGCGCATGCTGCATGCCAGCTGCAGCAGCTTCCTTTTTCTTTAGCCATGTTGGTCCTTCATTCAGGGGCCTCCCCCCACCTTTCTCCGGCACTGTCTCCTCTGCTTTGCCAAGCTAACTTCTAATTCCTCAAGTCTCAGTTTAGAAGTTCCTCCAGGAAGCCTTCCCTTATTCTGCCACGATTCTCCTCTGCTGGGTCTGATGACCTCCTGTCCTCTCAGAGGATTCTGTGTGTCTTGTGTCACAGCTTTGATCACACAGGGCTGTCAGTGTCTGTTCACTTGCCCATCTGCCCCACTAACTCGTGGGTTGTGTGAGGGCAGGTCCCACTCAGCTGTAGCCCCAACATCACCGTAATATATATTTGGGAAGGGTGGTATGGATCCCCTCCACAGCTTCCCAGACCTGGAAAGAATCACAGTGTGAAGTCTCTTCGCTGCCTCCTTTCACTGGCCTTGTGTTTCCTCTGGCTCCTGTGCTCTAAGGGCTGCCCATGTGCACAGACTCCTGGGAAATAGGCTTGTACGGAGGGTGTGTGGAGAAGTGACCAAAAGTTGGGACCTTAGAGCAGCAAGAGGCTCAGCCCAGCCCAGCGGTGGATGTGCCCTGCTCAGAGAACATGCCCTGACTCCTTCAGGGGGAGACGTGTAGTGTGGAAATGGGTGTTTGTTGAAATTCAAATAAGTCAAGGTCAAGACTCAGTTTCCTTGTTTTGTTCTGAGCTTTGCTCCTCAGCAGGAATTCCTGGCTACCCTTGAGGGCTGTGTGTGTGCCAGGTCTGCTTCCTTCCTGCTGCCGTCATTGGTAGACTGTAAGCAAAGTGGATTTTAATTTTCCTAAAGCCACAAGTGTTGTTTCAATTTGAAACAGATATCCTATTTCTGCCTAGTTATGTGCTTCATATGGTGGTCAAGAGAATCATTACATAAACACTGTGTTTTAGACTTGGATCTTGCATAAGGAAATCCATGCAAAGCACGAAGAGAATGCCAGCTCTCTTGGGAAAGTCCTTGGTGAGGCTGTAGGTCACAGATCAAGTATTCAGCTTGTGGATTCCTCAGCAGGAGAAGGTTGCTTGTGCTGTGCATGCATGCGTCTCTCTCTTTCTCTCTCTCTCTCTCTCTCTCTCTCTCTCTCTCTCTCTCTCTCTCTCTCTCTCTCTCTCCAAGAAGGCTTCTCTATGCTTAGGATTGGCCTGGGATTGGCCCAGCTGTCTACTGTTGACTAAACTGCTGCTGTGACAGATGTTCTTTTGTTTAGAGATTCATTTTGGGATACTTAGTACAAAAACCTGAGGTAAACAGTTACGGCTCAAAGATTCATACTCTACATTAAAGCCTCTTTATTAGCAATTGGATTTAATGGCAGATAACCCAGAGGCCTGGAGATAGTCATCTGGCAGCCGTTGAACACGCTTTTTCAGATAATGGTGTGAGGATGGGCTGGATGGCAGCCCTGTGAGGTCTGAAGTTGCTCTCTGAGCTCCAAGGATCCATCAGAAGTTGTTTTTAAAAGTGTCTGCTGGCACCGTTCCCCCTCTGCTCTGTCTCAGTCCTGCTGGTTTTAATAGCACACAAGCAAAATCCCAGGTGAGAAGAGGTAGAGGGGAAGAGCTGGGCCTGGAAGTCAGGCTCTGCCATTTGTTTGCTCACTTCACTCTTTCCTGGTCTCATACCCATGCGACTGCCTCTCACTGTGCTATTGCAAGTTCCCTCACTGCCCCTCTGGATGTGGAGCAGTTCTGGCTTCCTGAAGGAGGATGGGTGAACTGCACAGCTCTGAACTCTTGTGGTGAAAGCACTTGGAGATCCAGACACAGGGTTACAGATCCTGTGAAAGAGAGATCCTGTGACATTCCGTACGAGAGCTGGCGTAGAGGTTTGGCTCTTCTGGGGTTAGGAAATCGTCAGTGGAAATAAGATGCAATGTTTATTAAACTCCCCTCATGTTTTGCCTTGCGGGGTCTCACTCTCTCACTGGTGTTTTATCTTCCGTAGATTCTAGAGAAGTCTGAAGGATGGTTGGCAATTGCAGCTGTAATGTCCATCATTTCCACAAATATTTCCCCTCCTCAGGACAATTGAAACTGATTTGCTGGTTAGTCATGGATTTCTTT
Organism: Rhinolophus hipposideros; assembly: GCF_964194185.1. Taxonomy (NCBI): domain Eukaryota; kingdom Metazoa; phylum Chordata; class Mammalia; order Chiroptera; family Rhinolophidae; genus Rhinolophus; species Rhinolophus hipposideros. The sequence continues at coordinate 10,170,819 of NC_138069.1, forward strand.
TTCTTTTGTCCATTGTGCATCTGGAACAGTGTTTCCTCTCAAAAGCCTCAGTAGCTAGTTGTCTTAAAATAAGTGAGAAAAAGAAAGATAATTAAAATGAACTGAAGTAGACAAAGTTTTGAAGAGTGAGATTCCCATGTAGTTTACCTAACTTTGTAAATCTATTTATCTTGACTAATATTTCCATATTTCATCTCATTTATACATTAAATCAACACGGTGTGACTTGCTCTAGTAAAGTGGAACTGAAGGTTAAGACGTTCAATTGCCGGTAGCCACAGGGACATTTTTGTGTGTGTGTAACACCTGACTGGTTAACAAATGGAACTCTGGTTATGGAATCTATTAGGGCCCACAGTGGTCTCCACAATAACTCTCCCAACAGAAACATGGCTGCTCATCTATAAAAACCCATGTCTGCCTTCATTGGTTCCCACGGGCGTATCCCCGGACTTGAGGAGCTGGTGGCAGATGTGTGTGTCTGGTTTTCCAGTCCCCTGTGTCAGAACCTTCCTTCTGATGTCAGCCGCCATGCCGTGGTCCTTAGTGGGTAGAGGGGGCCTTGCATGGCAGTGTACGCTCTTTGTAGGTCACCTTACCAAGGCTTAGAGAGTGTTATTGGCTTGGAAAGAAATTGTGCCCAGTAACTGGCTTTTACCCTTCCCTCTGGGCCCAAGTCTATAGAGGTACCTAGCCCCTTGTGGGGTTTGCAAAAGCTCCAGAAAGGTTTCCTTTTATTTTTTTATTTATTGGGGTGACAATTGTTAGTAAATTTACATAGATTTCAGGTGTACAATTCTGTATTACATCATCTATAAATCCCATTGTGTGTTCACCACCCAGAGTCAGTTCTCCTTCCATCACCATATATTTGATCCCCTTTACCCTCATCACCCACCCGCCACCTTCTTACCCTCTGGTAACCACTAAACTGTTGTCTGTGTCTATGAGTTTTTCTTTCTCATTTGTTTGTCTTCTTCTTTTGTTGTTTTTGGTTTATATACCACATATCAGTGAAATCATAGGGTTCTCTGCTTTTTCTGTCTGACTTATTTCACTTAGCATTATACTCTCAAGATCCATCCATGTTGTCACAAATGTTCCTATATCATCTTTTCTTACCGCCGAATAGTATTCCATTGTGTATATATACCACAACTTCTTTATCCATTCATCCATCGAAGGACATTTTGGTTGTTTCCATGTCTTGGCCACCGTAAACAAAGCTGCAATGAACATTGGAGTACACGTGTCTTTATGTATACATGTTTTCAGATTTTTTTGGTAGATACCCGGGAGAGGGATTGCTGGGTCATATGGTAATTCTGTTCGTAATTTTTTGAGGAACCTCCACACTGCCTTCCATAACGGCGCCAGAAAGGTTTCTGATTGCCTAGAAACACTGTCCCTACCAACTTGCTCTGCCTTATTTGTGTTAAGGCAACCTCCCACCCCCAAGGGAGAATCTGTAAAGCTATGATCACAGCACTGGATGGCATTGGTGGTTCAAGTCCTTCCCCTACGGTGAGGGCTGGGCCCTGGGGCCAGAGAGGCAGAGGCTCCAAAGCCATACAGACCGAACTTTGTTGGGTGTTATATCCATCATCTTGTCTCACAGTGAGGCAACCTCATTGTGTTTGTAAAGAAGGACTTGGTCCCCAGAGCGAAGGCATTTCTGGGGTTCTGCACTGTGAACCACTTGACTTGGACCCTGTGAGTCAGTCAATTCTGGCATTGTAAGAGCCGAAGAGAAAGGTGACAGAGATTTACCCTTGAAAAGCGGCTGTGAGTCTTGTGTTTCTGGATTCTCCATGGAGTTTGTTCAGGTTTGCTCTGAATTTAGCTGATTTTAGCACCAAAAGACTCATGTCTGGGAAACTCCTCAGTCCCAGGCAAACCAGAATGACTGGTCACCTATCTTGGGGTGACCAGAGGGAACTGTTCCTCAGTCTCACAGGGGCGGGGTCTGACATTGACTTGGGAACTATGGCAGGGATCCAAGTTCCTGGCAAACCCTAATCCCAGAGGCCAGCCACTGTGTGGGGACCGCAAGCTTCTGCCCCATGTCCTTCCTGAGTCTCCTGTGCCACTACCTTCCCAGACTCCCTTAAGAGGATGACCACATTGGCTTGGCCCCTCTCCTCGTTTGTCCCCTGCCTCCTCTCTAGCTCTGTGTTGGCCTCTTAGCCAGCCCCTTCTCAGCTTCTCTGGCTCAAAAAAAAAGCCTCAGGCACATCTGTTTGCCTGTTGGAGGCCCCATGTTTTCCTCAGATAGGGTGTCTGTGTGCAAAGGGGCCAAGCTTCAGGCAGAGGATTGGCTCTCCTGAAAAGGCCCCATTTTCCTTGGGGTCCTTGTCTGTGACTGCGAGGGGTGCTAGTCCTGGGCTCAGGTGCCCTGAGGCCAGAGCTTCTGGAGCAGGGAGGCTTGTAGGGCCCGATCTTCTTAACTCCAAACTCTCCTCTGTGGTGGGGCTGCTGGGTCCCTTTGGTGCGTTCTTGTGTGATAAGCCCCACCTTGAGGCCCCTCCAGCTCACATCTCTGTGTCTTGTCCCTCTCTCTGGACTGTGAACTTCTCAGGGCTGCTGTCTCACTCAAAAAGCCCTGGCCCATGTGCTGGCCACTGCCAGGAGTTAACGAGGGTGCCCAGATGGAGGATATTTAAGGATGGGGTAAGGAGGGGCGAGAGACACCAATGCTTTCTTTTAGCGTTTGTAAAGCTATTGTGTGTAGAAAGAAAAATTTCCCGGCCCCAGAAGCTGAAAACAAGAGAAGCATAAATAATCAATACAGATTCCTTTGGGGCTCATGTCTGAGGTGGGAGATGTAGATTTGATATTCAAATTCCATCAAAGTGCCACATGCAGGCCAGGCAGGCTGGCCTATGAGCGCCAGAACCAGGACATCACACCTGGAATTCATCCTGATGCAAGGGAGCCTGGAGCTTCCGCTAATACCTGTTATTTCCAGAAAAATCAATTTAGGTGTCACAATCAGAGTGTGGAATTGGAGTGAGGAAAGTGCCCAAGGAACTGATGAATGTCTTCAAAGGGAACTGGGACGTCAGGCACGGATTTTACACTTACCAAAGATAAGCAAGGGGAGCCCAAGGAGTCGGATGTCTCTGGCGCTCCCTAAATGGTGTGTGCTGGACCCAGCCCTCCGCCCTGCCTGGAAGAGCCCCTGTACAATGTTGGGGATGATGGCTCCTCTTCAAGTTCAGAGTCCTTGCACCAGGCATGGAAGGAGGCCAGTTCCTTAGCTATAAAGATGCATGCTTCCATTTGCATGAGGAGTGAGTTCTCTTTTGGCCGCCTTCAGTCGGGGCAGAACTGTTTTGGAAGGTTCCTTCTTGGCCTTTTGGCCCTTCTCAGGCAGGGTGGTGCAAGGTAACAAATGTGCGGCCTGGAGGCTGGAGCCGGGGAGGTGGGCCTAGAGGTGCCACAAGTAAAGAGGGCGGGCTCCTGTGAGTGGAATAGACGTTCCTGGCCTGAGAGTACAGCAAAGGCAACAGCGAACAGGCAGGTACTGCTACGTGTCAGTTCCACCTTCAGAATCTTTCCCAATTATATATTTACATGCTTCAATAGGTTATTCTTCTTTTAACGTAGGGAGCTACAAGGAAGAAAAATAATAGACCATAATCTTCCCACCCAGAAAAATTCCGTTGATATTATGAAAAACAGATAAAACATTTTTAAGGTTAGAAAACTCAAGCAACAGAAAGAGAAAAATGAACAACTCTACTTTCTGCCCCCACTCTCTCCTCATAGATAACTATTGTTATAGTTTCTTATGGATCCTCTTGGGGAAAATTATGCATATTCTTGCATACATGAATCTATATTTTCTTTTTTAAAACTCAAAATGGAATATACTTTTCTATACTCTGCTTCTTTTTTTCTTCAAACGATAATAATTTAGCCTGGCAAGTTCTCTTGTCTGTACATACAGACCTATTCCATCCTTTTTCGTAGCTGCCTAGTGGTCCTTGAATGAATATACTATAATTTTATTGAATTAGTCCCATTGATGGTCACTTTTGTTTCCAGTTTTTTTTCTCTTACAAACAATGCTGTAATGATTTTATATCTATTTCTTGGGCGGGGGACCTTTGCAAATAAATTTGGAGAGTAATTCCTGGCAGTGGAATTACTAGGTCAAAGGGTATATGATCTTTTCATTTTGATAGACATCATCCAGCTGAAGCCGGTACAGGCAAGAAAGTAGGAAAATAGGCAATGGAAATTGGCTTGTTGTATGTTTTTTTTCTGTAAACCATTCACATCTATTGTTCATTTTCCTATTAAGTCGAGTTTTTCTTACTGTTTATTGTGAGGCTTGATAAATTAGTTCTTTGTTGTACATGTTGCTATATATATTTTGCAAGTATTTCAACTTATTTTGATTCATAGATAAATTTTCATGTTTATGTAGTCAAATAAATCACTGTGTTTTTTCCTCATTATAACATTTGGGTTTTGTGTCACAATTTGAAAAATTTGGGGTCAGAATTCTGGCTCAGCCTCTGATGAGCTCCATGACCTACACACTCTACTGCACAGGGTTATTTGTGGACAGAATTACAAGAGGATGTGTGGAAGGTGCAGGTGCTTGATATGTGGTATAACTTAATGCTAGACTCCCACATCTGCCTACTAAAGTGTGCTTTCCCATCAAACAATCTCTCCCCCCGCCCCCCTTTTTCCTCCTCGCCCTCTCCATCCCCCTAATTCTGGTTCCAGCTGTTATTTCTGTCTAGTTGTGCAGGACACAGTTCCCTCTCCCATGCTGGTATTATGAGCCTTGTGCTCCTCCCAGCTGAGGCAGTCTGTCGCCAGTCATTGGTAGGCCGCTCACAGCAGCTCATGGCAGCTCTCGCTGGCTGCTGGTCACTCACACTGGCCACCGGCTGCTCATGGCAGCACACGGCAGCCAGCTCACGGGAGGACTGTTCACAATCTTAGCTGTAGAGGGTGCAGTTCACTGACCCATGTGGGAATCGAACCGGTGACCTCAACATTAGGAGCTTGGCACTCCAACCGCCTGAGCCACTGGGCCGGCGGTCCAGGAACAATCTCTTGAGGAAGAGATTTTTCTTCCTCTGTAATTCATTTGGTCTAGCAGGGTGTGAGGTTTCCCTTATGAGTGGGCCAAATTGAGAGTAAATGATCCAAATCAAGCCAAATCAAGTGGGGGAGTGGAGTAGAGGGACAGCAGGAGGTTAGGGGTCTGAGATGGTAGGGTGGAGCAAATGGGTGCTGTTGCCATTGGGGCTTGGTGCCACTGCCCTTTCCTGGTCCCAGGCATTCTCTTGACCTGTGATCTGCCGACATCTTGGTAGAAATCTGGGCGTTATGCTCAGGGCTAAGGTCTGGAATTAGATTCTGTGAAATAAGAGATTAAGTGACTCCTCCCTTTTTGTGGGGTATTAGAGGCAACGGGATTTGTCTCTGGGTCCACGGCTTGGGGAGAATGCAACTTTTTCTCTAAGTGTAGAAGGAGGTAGAGCTGGGGGTACAGCAAGTTCTTAGGCTAGAAGCCAGGTATGCTCCAACTCCTTCCTTGCACTCTGTGTGTCCTTTCTGTCTTTTGTGTACCCTCCCTCTGGAGAGGCGCTGGGCTCCCTGGGCCCCGACCCACCTGGAGTGGTCATTAGGCCCACTGGCAATGTGTGCTTTTCTCCGCTGGGCCAGGCAGCGAACTGCAGGAGCTCTTGGCAAAGCTGCATTTGACTATACTCGGTTAACATAAAAGGCATCTTTTACCTTGGCCGAGGACGGCAGTGGACTGCTTTCATGGCTTGACCATTCAGGCCCACTCTTGAGGTGCTGGGACCTGAACACTTAGCTCTGGCTGACACCTGTCAGGCAGGGAAAGGATAAATGTGTTTGTGGAGCTGTTTTACCTGGTTCTTTCTTTTCTTTGTTTGTATGAAATAAGATATATAAAACCTTGACTCATTGATGCAGAATACAATAAGGGAATCAATCTATGCTTGCTTCCTCAGAGTAGAGGGATAGGAGGTGTGACAATTAAGTTCGCGAACTTGATGCAACGATGTTGCTGACCTTTTCTGATATCAGAGGGATTATTCATTATGGATTTGTACCAACTGGACAAACAGTTAACCAAGTTTACTATTTGGAAGTGGTGGAAAGGCTGCATGAAAAAGTTAGACGACCTGAACTTTTCACCAACAATTCACGGCTCTTGCATCACGACAGTGTACCTGCTCACACAGTGCTTCTCTGTGAGGGAGTTTTTAGCCAGTAAACAAATAACTGTATTGGAACACCCTCCCTACTCATCTGCTCTGGCCCCCAGTGACTTCTTTCTTTACCTGAAGATAAAGGAAATATTGAAAGGAGACATTTTGATGACATTCAGGACATCAAGGATAATATGACAACAGCTCTGATGGCCATTCCAGAAAAAGTTCCAAATTGCTTTGAAGGGTGGACTAGGCGCTGGCATTGGTGCATAGCTTCCAAAGGGAAGGACTTCGAAGGTGACCATAGTGATATTCAGCAATGAGGTATGGAGCACTTTTTCTAGGATGAGTATGCAAGCTTAATTAGCCAACCTTGTAGTTTGAGAACTTTGGTATTATTTAAAAAATATAATTTTAATTACTCAATAACACATGCACGAGTGTATTCTCATTTTTGAAAAGGAAAACCATACTAACTAAGGCTGAGGTCCCCTTTGACCACCACAATCTTGGTTCCTTCCCCAACTTCCTAGAAGTTGCCATGGTTATCAATCTGGTGTATACCCTTCCAGACCCTTATTCTATGCGTCTGCATGCCTACGTATGTCCCCATGGAATAGCTGTAGTATTTGTGTGCATGGGGTGTCTGTGTAGTATTGTGTATCTATGTGTTTGTTTAAAAACATGAGCGGTAATATACTATACATCATTCTATGACTTACTTTTTTCACTTATCTTGGTGATTTAGTCATATCGGTACCCAGAGGTCCACCTTATTTTAAAAAACGGCTTCATGGTTGTGGTAGGCAGAATGATGTCCTCCTTTCCCCCCAGATATCCACACCTTAACCCCTGGAACCTGTGAATGTGTCACCGTGCATGGCAAAGGGACTTTGCAGATGTGATTAAGGGTAAGGACCTAGAGATGGAAAGATTGTTTTGGATTGCCAGGGTGGGCCCAGTCTAATCACCGGTCCTTAACAGAGGAAGAGGAAGGCAGAAGGGTAGGTAGGAGAGATGTGATGTGAGGAGGACCTACTGTTGCTGGCTTTTAAAGATGGAGTAAGGGGACCATGAACCAAGGACCTCTAGAATCTGGGAATGGCCCTCAGTTTACAGCCAGCAAAAAAAGGAACCTGTTTTCCAACTGCAAGGAACTGAATTCTGCCAGCCACTGAATGAGCAGGAAATGGATTCTTCCCAAGAGCCTCCAGAAGGAAACACAGCTTGCAGACCCTTGGGTTTAGTTTGGCAAAACCCACACTAGACTTCTGACTTTCAAAACTTTATAAAATAATAATACATTTATGTTGTTTTAACACACATAGTTTGTGGAAATTTGTTACAATAGCCACGGAAAACGAATGCAATGAGATGCCCTGTGTGACCACACCACATTTATTTAGCCATCCCCCTATTGATGTTGGATGTCTAAGTTCCCAATTTTCCTCTTACCCAAGGGCCAGCTGAGGATGCTTTGTACGTGTTTCCAGGTGAACATGGGAAGGTGTTGTTCTAGAACAGTGTTTTCTAAAAGTATCTTTGGTAATCCCCAGCAAGAAATACATTTTATGTAGTGACCCAGTGTACACCCCCACATATAAAACTTACACAAAAATTTCAAGGAATCATGCTTGTCCTTACTACATGTATTGCACACTGATATTTTCTGGGCGACTCTATTCTATTTCATTCAAAATCAATGCTGGTTGCTAGACACTAACTTTATTTCACAATTCACAAATGGGTCTCAACCTCCCATTTGAAAAGCACTGCCTGGCTAGGTTATCATATAGTAAGACTGAGTAAACATGTGTCTGACCGCCACTCAGCCCAGCTGGGACACCAAAAAATGATGAGTTCATTTTTGATGACGTAATTTACAATTCTGCAATCAGAAAAATCTAGAAATAAGTTATTTTAGCCTATATGTTTTATGCTATGGCTTAGTACTTTAAAAATTAATTTTTATTTTTAAAGCATTTTATTTTGAAATAATTATGAATTCACAGGAAATTGGAAAGATAATACAGAGAGGTTCGGTGTACCCTTCCTCCAGTTTTCCCCAATGGTTATAGCTTATGTAATTATATACAATGTCAAATCCAGAAAACTGACATTGGTACAATGTGTGTGTATAGTTCTGTCATTTTATCAGTTATGTAGGTGTGTGTAAACACTATTGCAATCGGATACAGAACTAGTTTACAACTTTAAAGATCTTCCTCTTACTACTCCCGTATAGGCACACCCATTTCTCTTTCCTCAACCATCTCTGACCTTGGGCAACTACTAATCTATTTTCCATCTCTATAATTTTGTCATTCTGAAAAGGTTATGTAAATGGACTCTCATACTATATGACCTTTTGAGGTTAGCCTTTTTCATGCAGCATAATGTGCTTGAGACCCACTGCATGGTGCTGTTGTGTGTATTAGTAGTTCCTTCCTTTTCACTGATTAGTGTTCCATGCCTGTCATGATCTAACCACTCACCTGTTAAGGGTGGTTTGGGTTATTTCCAATTTTTGGCTATCATAAATCTGCTATGAACAAGCATGCATAAGTGTCATATGGATATAAGTTTTTATTTCTCTAGGATTGCTGGGTCAAATGTAATTGGCTGGGTCATATGATAAATATATTTTCAGTTTTTAAAGAAACTGTCAAACTGCTTTTCAGAGTGGCTGTCCCATTTAATGTTCCCACCAGCAGTGAATGTGAGATACAATTTTTCTACAATTTCTCTACACCCTTGTCAGCATTTGGCAATGTTAACTATTTACCTTATTGTTCTAGTATGTAGTGATAGCTCACTGGGGTCTTGATTTGCATTTCCCTTATACCTGACGATGGTGAACATCTTTTCATGTGCTTACTTGCCATCTGTACATCCTTTTTGGTAAAATGTCTCTTTGTGTCTATTTTTTTTTTTTATTGGGGAAGGGGAATAGGACTTTATTGGGGGAACAGTGTGTACTTCCAGGACTTTTTTTCCAAGTCAAGTTGCTGTCCTTTCAGTCTTAGTTGTGGTGGGTGCAGCTCAGCTCCAGGTCCAGTTGCCATTGCTAGTTGCAGGGGGCACAGCCCACCATCCCTTGTGGGAGTCGAATCAGCAACCTTGTGGTTGAGGGCCCGCGCTCCAACCAACTGAGCCATCCGGGAGCTCGGTGGCAGCTCAGCTCAAGGTGCCGTGTTCAATCTTAGTTGCAGGGGGCGCTGTCCACCATCCCTTGTGGAAATCCAGGAATTGAACTGACAACCTTGTGGTTGAGAGCCCACTGGCCCATGTGGGAATCGAACTGGCAGCCTTTGGAGTTAGGAGCATGGAGCTCTAATGACCTGAGCCACAAGGCTGGCCCCTCTTTGTGTCTGTTATTTATTTTGAGAGTTACATGTTAGTTTGGTGGGAAGTGTGATGGGGAGGTAACAATATTTTTGGTGCTTTTCGGTTTTTAATGGATACTAAAAGTTGAAATTTCTGGCCTTAGAGTATTCAGACGTGGACAGCGAGGCTCTATTAGCTTATATTTCCACCAGCACTTCTGTGTTCATTTCCCCATACCTTTGTAAATATTTAATGTCATTAAACTTCTGCTTTGTTTGCCAATTTGATGAGTGAAAGTAGATCCTCCTCTTTGAATCTACATTTATCTGAGGCCGAGCATCTGTTCACAGGTAGTTGGCATTTCTATTTCCTCTTTTAGGAATTACCTGCGTGTGGCTTTTGCCACTTTAAAAAGTGAATCTTTAAATTAATCTATATCTTATTCATCTTTTTTTTTTTTAAGGGAAAATTACAAGTAAGGCTCACGTCCCCTTTCGATACCCTCCTATTTCTTAACGTATCACCCCCAAAGCTCAGTAGCTTTAAAGAAATACTATTTGTCTATGAGTCCTCAGGTCTGGATAGTTCGGCTGATTGGGGCCGCCCTTGTGATCAGCTGACAGGATGGCGGCAGTCTGGTTGGTCCCGTCGGCCTGGGCTAGATTCACTTTGCTCTCCTCCACTTATCCTTCCAGTAGGGTATTCCTAGCTTCCCCTTTGTCTAGCTGAGAGGGTCAATGAGGCAACACCTTCAGTGTTTATTCAAGCTTTTGCTTGTGTCAAGTCTTCTACTTCCCCGTTGGCCAAAGCAAGCCACATAGCTCAGCCCAGAGTCAGTAGGGGCAGACACTACAAAAGAACATGGATTCAGGAAAGTATAAAAAAATTGAGGCATTGATGCAATCCATCTACCACAAAAGGTAATTTGTACAAGTCTGACGTGACTCTGTGTGTGTGTGTGTGTATACGTGGACATAAATGTCTTACTGTCTGATATGGTTCTGCATCTTGCTTTTTCTACTCAGTAATATCCATTTTTTGGTGATCTATTCCTTTTAACTGCCATAAGAATTTCATGGTATGAATATATAGTGCATTTTATTGAGCCATTTCTCTGATGAATAAGCATTTAGATAGTTCCCATTTTTCCCTCTATTACTGTATTTCATATAGTCTGCGATATGCTTTTTTCCTCATTTTAACATCTCTGAAATTCACGATGTCTTACGATTTGACAGCGTTATTCTTTTATTGGTACACAAAACAATGATGCATCTTGTAATCTGTATTGTCTCAGATTTGATGAAATGTGGTATAAACAGTGCTTAGATTGAGCTCCAAATCAGTTGTAACCATCTACACTCTCACCATTTCTCTCTATCCTTGCCATTCATTGGTACATTGTTAGACTTTTTCATGTTTTGGCAACCTAATAGAAATGAAATGGTATCTCACTGCAGTTTTAAATGCATTCCTCTGATTACTAGTTAGGTTAAACATTGCTTCATATTTATCGGCCATTTATATTCCCTTTCTGTGTATTGCCTGTTTAAATCTGTTGCCTATTTTTTTTAAATAGGGTTGTCTTTTCCTTGTTGATTTATAGGAATTTTTTTATAATTGTAGATTCTAATCTTTCATTCATGCATTGCAAATATCTTCTTCCAGTCTGAAGTTTATCTTTTTACTTTACTTGAAGAGGTCTTTATTATATAAATAATTTGAATAGTAATGAAGTTGAATTTTTAAAATCAATCTTTTCTTTTTTTAATGGTTTGGGCTTTTTGTATCTTAAAAAAATCCTCCAGTGCTGCTATTATTATGACTACTAGTAGCAGATACTATTTCTTAAGCTGTTACTTTATCCAGGCACTATTCTGAGAGCTTTACATGTATTAACTCATTCAATTCTCACAACAACCCCATTGGATAGTTATTATTAACTCAATTCACACCAAGGAAACTGAGGTCAACTAGCCCATGGTAGGTAGAATAATGTCTCCTTCCTCCCACAAAGATAATTGCATTTTAATCCCTGGAAACTGTCAACATTACCTATGTGACAGAAGCATGACTATTACTTTCCGTGGAAAACAGTGCTGTTCAAGATCTTGAGGAGGGGAGAACATCCTTGGATTACCTGGGTGTGCCCTAAACGCAATCACAAGTATCCTTAGGACAGGGGGGCAGAAGGAGATATTCCCACACGGGAGAAGAGAAGGCAGTGGGACCGCAGAGACTAGAGCAACGCCGCCACTAGCTGAACGATGCCAATGGCCACGCCAGGAGCTGGAAGAGGCAAGGGACATGATACGTTTTCATGTTATTGTCTATGTAGTTTTTCTCTTTAATGAATTACCCGTCTATCCAAGTTTTCTATTGGGTCATTTTTTTCCTAAGAGAACTTTATGTAGGCTGGGTGCTGTGTTGGGTGTGTGATAAATATCCTCAGTATGTGGCATGACTTTTCATGTTGTTTCTTTTGTTTATGCATTCATACTTTTACATTTTTATTTAGTCAAATTTATCATGTTTTTGTTTATGTAACTCTCTGGTTGTGATTTGTTTAAGAAGACGTTTCTAACTTCACATTTTCTCCTAAAGGTTTGACTTTTTTTGGGCTTGTTTAGATCTTCCATCTCTCTGAGAATAGTGTGTAGGGACATTATTTTTTTCCCAAATGGAGAATCATTTGACCCAATACCATTATTAATAGGTTCCATTCGCTCCCAACTAATTTGGAATGCCTCTGTATACACATGGATCCACTTCTGAGCTTTCACGTACATGCTCCCGGTCTATCGTTACTCTAACACAAACAGTATTAATTCCTATAGTTGTATATGTTTAGATATTTGGTAGGGCATACTCCTTCTCTTTTCTTTTTCAAACTTGTTTTTAACTATTGAATATCTACACTTACAATTTTTAAAAATATTTAAGACAAATTTTTAGAGCAGTTTTATGTTCACAGCAAAATTGAAGGGAACGTAGACATTTTCCATATACTTCCTGCCCCCACCTCCCCCATTATCAGCATCCCCCACCAGAGCGGTCCATTTGTTACAATTGATGAACCCACACTGACACATCATTGTCACCCAGAGTCCACAGTTCCCATTAGGGTTCACTCTTGGCCTTGTACATTCTATGGGTTTGGGCACATGTAAAATGACATGTATCCACCATTACTGTATCATACAGAGTAGTTTCCCTGCCCTAAAAATCCTCTGTGTTCTACCTGTTCACCCCTCCCTCCCTCTTAACCCCAGGCAATCACTGATCTTTTTACTGTGCCTATGGTTTCACCTTTTCCAAAATGCCATATAGTTGAAATCGTACAGTATGTAGCCTTTTCAGATTGGCTTCTTTCACTTAGCAATACACATTTAAGGTTTCTACACACCTCTTCATGGCTTGATAGCTCATTTCTTTTACGCATTGAATAATATTCTAGTGTTTGGATGGACCGCAGTTTATCTGTTCACCTATGGAAGGACATCTTGGTTGCTTCCAAGTTTTGGCAATTATGAATGAAGCTGCTATAAATATCCATGTGCAGCTTTTTGTGTGGACGTAAGTTTTCAGCTCCTAAGGGTAAAATACCACGGAGCACGATTGCTGGATCATTTGATAAGAGTACTCGTATGTTTAGTTTTGTAAGAAACTCAAACTGTCTTCCAAAGTGGCTGTACCATTTTTATATTTACATTTTCATATGCGTTTTAGAATCACCTTATGCAATTCCTTGAAAAATCTTGTGCTAGTACAATTGCAATCACATTGAATTTATGGATTATTTGAGAGAGAATTGACAATATTATTATTATTATATATCTTCCCATTCTCAAAAATGGTGTCTCTCTTCAGTTAGGTCATTTTTTTTTTATTATCCTTTAGTTAAGTCATATAGTTGTACCATTTCTTGCACATTTCTTATTAGGTATATTCTAAGATCATTATGATGCTATCTTTCTTTTCTTCCTATATAATCATTGGTTAGTGTCAGGAGCAATTGATTTTTTTGTTGTTGTGTAGAAGTTTGACTTTCTTGTACTCAAACTTATGGTTTTTTTTTTTTCTTTAATTCTGGATTTTGAGTCATAGTAAGGAAAGTTTTCCCCACTTTTAAAAATCAGTCTGGATATTCAACCATGCTTTTTTTCCCCTCTAATACGAATATGGCTTCACTTTTAACTTTTAGACCTCTGATCTGTTTGGAATTTATCCTGGGCTTTGGTATAAGGAATTGATCCAGTTTTATCTTCTCTATGACTATCTCATGTACCAACACCATTTTTTCCTTAAAGCTCATCTTTTCCAACCTGATTTGAGATACCACCTTAATGTAAACTAAGTTTTCATATTTCTGGATAGTCTCTTTTTAAAAATTTATTTTATTTTATAAAGATTCTTATTGGGGCAGCCCGATGGCTCAGTTGGTTAGAGCGCGAGCTCTCAACAACAAGGTTGCCAATTAAATTCCCGCATGGGATGGTGGGCTGCGCCCCCTGCAACTAAGATTGAAAACGGCGACTGTCCTTGGAGCTGAGCTGCGCCCTCCACAACTAGATGGAAGGATAATGACTTGGAGCTGTTGGGCCTTGGAGAAACATACTGTTTCCTAGTATTCCCCAATTAAAAAAAAGATTTTTATTAGAAAATATAGCTAACATACAACATTATATCAGTTTCAGGTGTATAGCATAGTTATTCAATATTTATATACCTGAAGAAATGAGCACCATGATAAGTTCAGCAACTGTCTGGCACTGTACCATGCTATCACAATATTATTGACTATATTCTCCATGCTGTACATTATATCCCCAGGACTTATTCGTTTTATACCTGGAAAGTTGAACCTGTGTTCCCCTTTTCCTTTCCCCCTCTTTTTAACTTATCAATTATAGTTGATATTCAATATTATTTTATATTTCAGGTGTACAGCATAGTAGTTAGACATTTATATAATTTAAGAAGTGAACCCCCTGACTAGTGTAGTATCCACCTGACACCATAGATAATTTTACCATATCATTGACTATATTTCTTATGCTTTACCCTACATTCCCGTGACTACTTTGGTTGTCTCTTCTGTTTCATTGGTCTCTCTGTCTAGTCATTCACAGTACCCACTGCTTTAATCATAGAGGCTTTTTAGTATGTTTTAATATCTGGTAGGGCTGGTGTGTGTGTGTGTGTGTGTGTGTGTGTGTGTGTGTGTGTGTGTGTGATTTATTTATTTAACACTCAGGTCCTTTCATTTTACGGACACATATCTTCAGTTGTGGGAGATATTTAATGTTTATTTTTCTTCCTTGTACTTTTTGCTCACTATTTAAAAAAAAAATCTAGTTTCTATCTTTCTATTCCTTGGTGCCCTCTTGTGGAAGAGTGTCTAGCTTCCAGTTCATTCTTTATATATGTGTTTATTCTGCAACTTAGCTCTTCTATTGAGTCCTTTTAACACCAACTATTTAATTTTTATTAAGACGGGTGCCATGGGAATGTAACGTATAGCACGGTGACTATAGCTAATAATAGCATATTGCACATTCGAAAGTTGCTAAGAGAGTAGGTCTTAAAAGTTCTTATCACAAGAAAAAATTTTGTAACTGTATGGTGACAGATGTTAACTAGACTTATTGTGGTGATCATTTTGCAATATATAGAAATATTGAATCATTATGTTGTACATCTAAAACTAATATAATGTTACATGTCAATTATACATCAATTAAAAAGGTGTTTTTTTAGAATCTATTTTTATTTACTAGATATGCTATCATGTTTTTCTGAGTATATGAAATTTTCTTATGATAAAAATATACTGTCCTTATTATTCTATTTCCTTTGACTTAGCTCTCCTGTTTGCTAAGTGTGTCTCTCATGGTGTTGTTTGGTGATGAAACATTGTGCACTTATCGTTAGCTGAGGGTCCTTTAGTGTGTGTCTGCTGTTTGTACAATCCATTTGTAGAAATAAGTGCTGCTACTGAGAAAGATAAGCTGGGGGCTGATGTGGGCATGGGTGAGCCTTGTTCTCTTTCCCTAGCTGTCTATTTGGGATAGAACCCTGTTTCTCTCTAAGCATACACATTCATTGCTGCTCCCTGAAGGCAGACATCTTCATGCTGATGCGTGGCCCACTGGGAGTGGTGGTAGAATGATGGTTACATCGGTATAACCACGGATAGGTACCCCTATTAGTCACCGCTGACCCAGACCTGCTCTGGCTCTGGGTTTCTACCATGAACATGAAACGTCTTCTGTTTTGTTACTTTTTTTTGGGGAGGGGGATGGTGGAGGGGACATCTGAATTCTTTTTATTCTGGCCAAAGGCATCCTTCTGCAGTTTTTCAGTTGTCTCTCTTTTTTGTCTTTCAGGGACTCTTCGTATTTTATGGTCAACACAGTTTCCTTTCTTGTTTTGAACACGTGTGTATTTATTATAAAAAATTTTGCTGATATTTTTATGGATTTGTTGCAGAAGGAGAAGACTGATTTAGTTTATCATCTTGAAAGTGAAACCTCTGTTTTTTCCTCTTTTCTTTCCTTTTTGGAAAATTGAAATGAATTTCTATTTGCTCGAAAAAAAATTAGAAAATTATCCCCACCATCCAGTGTCATATTTTAGTAAAGGATAGATTATTTCACTTTATGGTATACACTTGTTTATTTGTACTTTAATAAAAAGCATAACAATGAGTTAATTTTTTAAAAATAGGAAATATGGTAAAGCATAAAGTTGGGCATTCTCAAGATAGTGAAATAATTTATAGTCTGGTCTAACTTAAAAAAATGTGTTCACTATACAGAAAAGTATAGAGAAGTATATTACAAATCACCTATTTTCCACTACGGTGTCACATGTCAATATCTTGCCATACTTTCTTTAGATTAAAAAATATTAAGATGTTGCAGACACTGTTGACGTTTCTTCTATGCCCTTCTTTCCCCTCTCCTTTTCACTCCCACTCCTGAGCTAACCACTGATATAGGTTTTTAGGTTGTCTTTATCATGTATGGTTTTGTTCTGTCGTTACACAGGAATAGCAACGGGCATGTTGTATACTGTTTTTCACTTTTTAAAAACTTTATGTAATTGACATCATACTGTGCATATCTTTATGTAATTTGCTTTTTAAACCCAGACTTATGTTTTTGAGATTTATCCGTCTTAATACACGTAGCTCTGATTCATTTAACATTGCATTCTGTGACTATACCACAATTCATTTACCTGTTCTTTTGCTGATGGTCATTTAGGTTGTTTCCAATTCTTTATTACAAACAGTGGTAGTGTGAACATTCTTTAACTGTTTTTTTGGACATATGTACTAGAGTGTCTCTAGGATATAAATTTAGAAATGTAACTGCTGAATTACAGGCTGTACATATTTTCAACTTAGATTTCGCAAAATTGCTCTCCAAAGTGGTGGTGCCAATTTGCACTTCACTAGAAGTGTATAAGAGACCCTATTTCCCCATGAGCTCATCAACACTGGGTGTTATTGGACTTGTTAATTACTACCACTCTTATGAGGATGAAATTATATTGTAACATAAACTTAAATAGCATTTTCCTGATTATTAATGAAATTGAGTAACCTATCATTTTTTATTGGCCATCAGGTTTCACTTCTGTGATTTCCATGTTCATATCTTTGTGTAATTTTTATTGGATTGTCTTCTTGCGAAGAATTTGTCTATGTAGTCAGGATACTAACATTTTGTTATATGAATGACTATAAACATCTTGCCTGAGAGCGTGGCTTGTCTTTTCAGATTGCTTATGGTATCTTTTGAAGTATAGACATGTAAAAAATATTTTAAAATAGGTAATATAGTCACATGGTTAACAATACTGTAGGTATAAACTAAATGATTTCCTTTCACTCTTGTCTCCCCTCCATACAGTCCTCTAGCACTGTGATTTATTTATGTACCCTTCATGAAAGAAATTCAGGCACATACAAGCACGCAAGTACAAATGTATATCCCTCTGCATATAAAATGTCAAATTTACTTAACTTTTCCTTTAAGGTTTGTGTTTTTGGTTACTTGTTTAAGAAATCTCTTTTACTCTGAGTTGAATCACATTTTATGTTTTCTTCTAAAGGTTTTGTAGTTTTGCTCTAACTTAATCTTTAGAGGAAATCTTAAGTTAGTGGTTCTATAACTTACAGTTATAGTTAATTGTCTTAGAAACACTGATTTAATTATATATTATTTCCCCTGATTTATGTATCTTATTATTTTTTTAATTATAATTTTTTTCCAGTGCTACCTCTATGGCATATACCTGGCTCCCACATATATCTGGGTCTGTTTCTGGGCTTTCTACTCAGTTCTATTTTTATTCATCTCTGCAGCAATATGACCATGTTTTCTAGCTACTATAGCTTTATAGAAAATCTTATTTAAGAAGATCAACCCTACCATTCCCCACCACCCAGATTTTCTTGGCTATTCTTGGCCTCATTGGAATTTGATTGGATTTCATTAGAATTACATGGACTGTATAGATTAATTTGGGGGAGAACTTCTATCTTTAGGATATTGGGTCTTCCTAGTCACGAACATAACATATATCATTATATATCTTTTACGTTTCTTTTATAACCATACAATTTTCTTTATAAAATACTTGCATAACTCATCCACCTACCCATCCACTCATCTATATCCGTCAATCAATCAATCAATCAATCAGTCAATCAATCAATCGTATTACTGGCCTTGCTAGGGCCTCCAACACCACACTGAAAAGAGGGGAGACAGTGAACATTCTTGATTTGTTGCTGATTCTAAATGGAATGAGTTTAACATTTCACCTTACATATGATGTAGGTTTCAGTTACCTCTATTAGTCAACATAATACTAGCTGCTAAACAGGCCTCAAAATCTCAGCGTCTGTAGTAAAAGTAAGTTGATTTTTTTTGCTCACTAAATTTCAAATCCTGTATTTGTGATGGGTGGCCATCTGTAAGTGATCACACAAGGGACCCAGGTTCTTTGCAACATGTGGTTTCCAAGGCACCATGGAAGTGGAAGGAACACGGAGGGCCACACGTAGGAGAATTTTATGGGTCAGGCCTGGAAGTGGTGCACATCACTTACGCCTACTTTCCAATGGCTGGAACTCAGCCTCATGGCAACGCCCCACTGCTTAGGAGGCTGGATTCTGTAGTCTACCCTTGTGCCCGGAAGGAAGAAGAAATGAGGTTGTGAGCAGCTAGGCAGTTTTTGCCATAGTCTGCCCTTCTACTCACCAAAATGTATATTTCAGTCTTCATCATATGCATGTTACGTAGTACCTTCTCTCCAAGGGACACATGCCAGGTCACACTTGGTTGTTACCTCCAGATCAAATACCAGGAGATCGCTAGGTCCCGATGAGTTGCATGTCATCTGGTGATCCCTGAACTTAAAAGACAAGTCTCGGCCTTCCCCTTCCCCCAGCAGATGACCAGTGGTGAAGCAAGAGCAGGATGGAACCCAGCAAGAATTTCTATTCAGAAGCAGAGAGGAAGACATACACAGCAGTCTGTGGTCAGCAGCAAGGACTAAATGCTGCCAGGCAGGCATTGGGAGGTTCCTCTGCCCATTCAGTTTCAAGTGTCAGTCTTTGCATCCAAAAGGCATTGCTAGAAATAATTCCCTAAACTGATTTATTTCCTAAGGGCGTTCCCTTCTATTCCTAATTAGCTAAGGGTATTTTTTTTTTAAACGATGAATGGGTGTTGAATTTTATCAAGTGCTTTTTCTATATCTACTGAAGTGATCACAGATTTTTCTTCTTTAGTGTGTTAATGTAGTGAATTGTATTAGTAGATTCAAATTTATCTATACTTGTATTACTAGAATATGGTCTTTTTGGTCATGAGGTATTATCTTCTGATTTGCTAGAATTTGACTTAGGAGTTTTCTGTTGCCCATAAGTGAAATTAGCCCATAATTTTCATTTCTTTTGCTGTTCTCATCTGGCATTTGTTTTAAGAGTTTACTAGTGTCATAAAATGAATTGAGGAGCTTTCCCTCCTTCTCTATTTTCTGAACCAATTTGTATAAGACAGAATTGTCTCTTAAACTGTCTGGGCCTGGCGTTCTTAGTTTTGTTTTCATGAGTAGATTAACTATTGATTTGCTTTCTTTTATAGGCTTCTTCAGTTTTTCCATTTTTCTTGAGTTCATTTTGGCAAACCATTTTTCTAGGAAATGGTCCATTTTATTTAAATTTTCATATGATGGCATGAAGCTGTTCATAGTAATTTGTTATGTTAAAAAAAAAACCTCTGCTAAATCTGTGATAACTGTGTCTTCTTTTTCATTCCTAATATTGTTTACACTCCCTCTGCTGATCAGTCTTGCTGTGGGCTTGCTATGTTATTAGTTTTTACAAAGAACTAACTTTTGGTTGGTTTTATTAATCCTTTATATCATTTGTTTTCTATTTAAAAAAATTTCTGCTCTTACCCTATTTTTTGCTTTCTATTTTCTTTGGGTTTCACTCTGTTCTTTTTTAATTTCTTGAGTTGAATGATTAGATCTCGGATGTTATCTTTTTATCCTTTTTTAATGTAGGCATTTTTTCTAATGTACAGATTTCTCTCTCTGTTGTTTTAGGTGCATCATACAAGTTCTGACACATATGTCTAATATATGTCAAAAACATATATAGATGTATTTCTAAGAACTTAATTTGCAACATTTTCTAATTCCCATTATGATTTCTTTTTTGACCTATGAATTATTTACAATTACACATTTAAGTCTCCAATTGTATGGAGATCCTTTAGTTATATTTTTTATTATTGATTTCTGTTTTATTGCACTGTGGTTAGAGACATGCTTTATAATTTTGGTTCTCTGGTGTTGAATATTTTTCTTGTGGCATTGTATCTAGTACATGGTTAGTTTTTATTATAGTTTCATGTGAGTTTGAAAAGCTGTGTTGTCTCTAATTGCAGGGTTCTATATGCAACTATGGATTAAGCTTATTTACTGTGTGTTTCAAATGTACATCTTTACCAATTTTATTTACTAAGACAATTATCGAGAGAGCTATGCTAAAGTCTCCTGACATAATGCTAGATTTGTCAGTTCCTCTTTGTAACACTATCTAACTTGTTGTATACATTTCATGGCTTTGATTTTAGATTTTTTTTTTAAACATTTTTTTTTTTTGAGTTGTTTATTTTTTATTTATTTATTTATTTTTTTAAATTAATTTTATTGGGGTGACAATTGTTAGTAAATTTACATAGATTTCAGGTGTACAATTCTGTATTACATCGTCTATAAATCCCATTGTGTGTTCACCACCCAGAGTCAGTTCTCCTTCCATCACCATATATTTGATCCCCTTTACCCTCATCACCCACCCCCCACCCCCTTACCCTCTGGTAACCACTAAATTATTGTCTGTGTCTATGAGTTTTTGTTTCTCATTTGTTTGTCTTGTTCTTTTTGGTTTATATACCACATATCAGTGAAATCATAGGGTTCTCTGCTTTTTCTGTCTGACTTGTTTCACTTAGCATTATTCTCTCGAGATCCATCCATGTTGTCACAAATGTTCCTATATCATCTTTCCTTAACGCCGAATAGTATTCCATTGTGTATATGTACCACAACTTCTTTATCCATTCATCTATCGAAGGACATTTTGGTTGTTTCCATGTCTTGGCCACCGTAAACAAAGCTGCAATGAACATTGGCGTACATGTGTCTCTATAGAGAAATGCTTTTATATTTTTGGGGTAGATACCCAGGAGAACGATTGCTGGGTCATATGGTAATTCTATTCGTAATTTCTTGAGGAACCTCCACACTGCCTTCCATAGTGGCTGCACCAGTCTGCATTCCCACCAACAGTGTATGAGAGTTCCTTTTTCTCCACAGCCTCTCCAACACTTGTTACTATTTGTTTTGTTGATGAAAGCCATTCTGACTGGGGTGAGTAAACATTTTTTTTTTTTAATTGAGGAAGGGTAACAGGACTTTATTGGGGAAGAGTGTGTACTTCCAGGACTTTTTCCAAGTCAAGTTTTTGTCCTTTTGATCTCAGTTGTGGAGGGCACCGTTCAGCTCCAGATCCAGTTGCCCTTGTTAATTGCAGGGGGCGCAGCCCACTATCCCTTGCAGGAGTCCAACCGGCAACCTTGTGGTTGAGAGCCCACTGGCCCATGTGGGAATCGAACCAGCAGCCTTCGATGTTAGGAGCATGGAGCTCCAACCACCTGAACCACTGGGCCGGCCCTGATTTTAGAATTTTTTAATCTGCCTGGTGAATGGCCACTTTTATCGTGTAGTGACTCTCTCTATCCCTGCTTTTTGCCTTAAAGTCTAGTGTCAAGTAATATGACCAGAACAGTTTTTTTTTAAGAAATATTTTTGTATTTGGTTTGTATTTCTAATCCATTGTTTAACATTTTCTACTTTATGTATTTTTATTGCAATATAATTCACATACCATAAATTCCATCCTTTTAAAGTGTACAATTTAGTGATTTATAGTATATTCAAATAGTTGTGCAGCCATCACCACTGTCTAATTCCAGAACATTTTCATCTATCCCCAAAGAAACACTGTACCTATATGGTGTCACTATCCATTTCCTCTTCCCTAGCACCTGGCAAATCTACTTTCTGACTATGAATTTTCTTATCCTGGGCATTTCATATAAATAGAATCATATATATGGACTTTTGTATTGGCTTCTTTCACTTAGCATAATGTTTTCACGGTTCATCTGGGTTATATAGCATGTGTCAGTACTCCATTCCTTTTCATGGCTGAATAACATTCCATCGTGTGGATTTAGCATTATAATGTTTACCCATTCATCAACTGATGGACATTTGGGTTTTCCAATCCATTATTTTTATCTGTATGGGTGCTCATGTCTTCCAAGTTTCTCTTACAAACAACATAGAGCAAAATTACATTTCTAAAATTTATTCTAACAATCTCTGTTTTTTAACTGGTAAGCTTTTTCCATTGTGATTACTGTCATTGGGATTTATGTCTAGTGTCTTATTTTGTTATTTCTATTTATCATGTGATTTCTTTGCAACTTGTTTTTCTTTTTCTTTTTTCTTTTTTGCCTTCTGTTGGATTGCTTTTAGCGGTTTATTGTTTTTTGAGTGTATTAATTCCCTTTCCATCTATTGGTTCGGAAATCTTACATTCAGTTTCAAAGCCAAAAAATCTCTTTCCTCCTCCTCAACAACAAAAGAGCTTTAGCTTACTTTAACTTTGATTACTCCTCTCCTACCTTGTGTATAATTATTGTCCAGCATTTTAATTCCACTTTGATTTTATGTCTCTCCAGTTGATGGTCCAGCACCAATTTCTATGCCTATTTCTCACTTTGAGGGTTCCTGAGCCACAAAGATAGTATAAATTTGAACTCTAAATCTACATATGCAGTAAGTCCATGGTTATGAATTTCTAAGGGAGGCTTCTTCTCCCATTCAGATACAGAGTCAGATATTTTTCCTGGTTTCTCTGAGCCAATGGGTAAACTTTTCTCTAGAACCCTCTTTCCTTGAGGATGCATCCCTTTGAATGTCTTGAATTTATTTGAGTATCGGTTTATCCCTCACCTTGCTTTGGGCTGCATTGAAGTGGTAATAGTGGGATATTTGTGTTGCTCCCTCTTTGAAAGGGAACATTTTTAATATTTTACTATGAATAATATTTGCTGTAGATTTTCCTCTCTAATAGTTAAGAGTTTCTTCGTATTTCTACTTTGCAAAGTTACCCATCGAAGAACATCTATTTCCGGTTTGGGGAAGTTACGAATAAAGCTGCTATGAATATTTGTATACAGGTTTTTGTGTGAAGATAAGCTTTCATTTCTGTAGGATAAATGCCCAGGAGTGTAATTATTGGGTCATGTGATAGTTGAATGTTGATTTAAAAAAAAAAACAAAAACGCTCAACTATTTTCCAGAGTTGCTACACCATTTTACATTCCCGTCTATAATGTAAGTGATCTAGTTTTTCGGCATCCTCAGCAGCATTTGGTGTTGTCACTATTTTTTATAAAAAATCTTACAGAGTAGTATTTTAGCAATTCTGATAGGTGTGTAGTAATATTTCATTGTGGTTTCAATTTACATTTTCCTGATTGCTAATGATGTTGGACATCTTTTCATGGGCTTATTTAGTGAAATATTTTTTTTAGAATTTTAGAATTCATGCCCTTTGCCCATTTTCTAATTGGATCACTTGCTATTTTATTCATGATTTAGAGTGTCCTTTATATCTTCTAGATATTGGTCCTTTGATGGATAGGTGATTTGCAAATATTTTCTCCTAGTCTATAGCAAGTGTCTTTTCATTCTTTACAAGGATCTATTACAGAGCAAACGTTTTCAATTTTGATGAACTCCAATTTATCAAATTTCCGTTCATGGCTCACACTTTTGGTGTCAAACCTAAGAACTCGAATTCTTTGCCTAGCCCTAGGTCCTGAAGATCTTCTACTATTTTTTTCCTAAACATTTTATAGTTTTATCTTTTACATTTAGTTCCATGATCTATTTTGAGTTAATTTCTCCATAAGATGTGGGATGTAGGCTGAGGTTCTTTATTTTTTGCCTTTGGATGTCCGATTGCTCTAGCACCCTTTGTTGAAAAGGCTATCATTCCTTCATTGAATTGCTTTTGCACCTTTGTCAGAAATCAATGGTGAGAGCATTCCCATTTATGTTGCCTCATTCCCACTTTACATCAGTCATGAATCTGTAACAATTCAAATAGCAGAAATTTATAGAAAGAATTCATAACTAGTATCAGGTAGTTAACTACTAAAAGAAGTTTAAGAGGAGTCTATGGGATCCAAAAGTACCAAGTGCAAAAAAGTTGCTAATACTCGTATGCAGAAGAAGAGTGGTCAGTAAAGGACCTAAGGACTTTGGAGGGCATGCCCAACCCTCCATGAAGGCTGAGGTTCGAGCCACGTCACGGAGGGCATGCATCCTAGAGGGACACCCAGTCTGATAGTGCTGAAGGAACTTGCCAGAGACAGCGAGCCATAGTTGGTTAGTCAGAGGGGAGACAGTTGCCTGAGGGTGTGGCTGGCCTCAGCCTGTGTGAGTGTGGTCTGAGGGCTCCTGGCCAGACTGCCACACAAGTGCCTTCCTGGGGAGGAGGACCTCGCCTGGGGTGTCCCTGAAAGTGCAGCTGGGATGGTATGAGGGCCGCTGAGGTCAGCAGCAACACATTTTTCACACCCCAATCCTCTGACTCCTCAGCTTAATGAAAGTGCCTTCTGGCCACTGGTGACTCATAGTGAACCCCGGAGCCCTTTATAGACGAAGCATTATATTGAGCCAGCTGGAGCAGAAGAAAGCTTCACAGAGCTCAGCTCCAGTATCACAATGCAGGGAAAAGAAGGGTGGGTTTGGGGTTGAGAAATAATAAGTTGATGACTGGCATACTGGTCTCAAGGGAAGGTGTATTAGTCAGGGCTCTCCAGTGAAACAGAATAAATAGAATGTATGTATGAATGTGGGTAGTTGTGTGTGTGTGTGTGTGTGTGTGTGTGTGTGTTTGTGTTTATCTGTTTGCCTGTCTGTCTAAAGAAATTGGCTCATGCAGTTGTGGAGGATGGCAAGCCCAAAATCTGAAGCAGGCTGGAGACCCAGGGAAGTTTCTGCTACAGCTTGAGACCAAAGGCAATTTGCTGGCAGAATTCCCACTCCTTCCTGGGAGGTCAGTCTTTTTCTATTCAGGCCTTCAACTGATTGGATGAGGCCCACTCACTCTATGGAGGGTAATCTGCTTCACTCAAAGTCTACTCATTTAAATGTTAATCTCTTAAAAAAAATACCTTCATAGAAACATCTAGAATAATGTTTGAGTGGGTACTGTGGCCTATGCCCATTGACACATAAAATTCACTATCACAAAAGGCATTCAGTGTTTCACCATTAAATCTGATATTAGCTGTATATTTTTTGTAGGTGCCCCTTACCAGGCTGAGGGAGCTCTTTTCCATTCCTGCTTTGCTGAGAGGTTTTTGTTTTTTTCCTTCTTTAATCATGATTGGGTGTGGAATTTTATCAAATTCCTTTTCTGCTTCTATTGACATTGGTTTTTACTCTGTTCATATGTTAAGTTACATTGATTTTTCAGATGTTAAGCCAATCTTACATTTGGGATAAATCCTCCTTGGTCATAATGTAGTATTCATTCTATTTATATATTGTTGGATTGGAACTGTTAAACTGTAGTTAAGGAAATTTGTATCTATGCTCTTGTTTTTGAGAAATATTGGTCTGTGTCTTACTTTTCTTTGTAATTTTTTTGTTTGATTGTGGTATCTAGGTAATTGCTCGCCTCACAGAATGAGTTGGAAAGTTCTCTCCTCTTCTATTTTTCTGGAAGAATTTTTTCTTAACTATTTGGCAGAATGCACTAGTGAAACCACCTGGCCTAGAGTTTTCTTTGTGGGAAGGTTTCCCAATTATGAATTAGTTTTATTCGATTGATGTAGAGCTATACAAGTTATTTCTTTCTTCTTCAGTGAGCTTTCATAATTTGTCCTTTTGGACTCTGAGTGAGTGTTTGAATAGTGAAGACATAAACATAAATTTATATTGATATTTCCAATCTGTATTTAAATTATAGGGTTTTTAATTAACTTGTTTTTGAGCGTATGCTTGTATCTTGTTTCATGTGTGTTCACATAAATCCTGTGGTACTTTTTAATGTCACTCACCGATACTCTGTTTTCAGCTCTACCTGGGCATGTGAAGGACTGAACTTCCTAGCCCTCCCATGGTTTTATTTGCCCACATGATGTAGTTCTGGCTAATGAGTTGTGAAGAGAAATAGCATTTTCTCACTTCCAAGCTAGATTGCTTCACTGCTGATTCTGGCTTAAATTCTCTTTCCCCAGCCTCAACAATTGTGGAAATGTACAGAGATGGAGGTTTGATCAGCCTGGGTCCTTGAGAAACTATAATGAAGAGGGCCTCCTGATAACCTATAGTGCATATGCTAGAAATAAATCTTTGTGGTTTCATGCCACTGAGGGTCTGAATTGATAGTTATTGCAGCAAAATTGCCTCTCCTAATCGATACCATTTCTTATTTGTTTTATCCTGCTAATTACACAAGATTGCTTAAAAATAACAATGCAAATATTAATAATACTGTATAATTATTATAGCATATATAACAGATTATATGTATCTTATAACAATACTATTAGCAATAAAACACTGAGTGAAGTTTAATTTTCCAGTTCTTTTAGCTCTTAGTATGACCTACTAAGGAGGAACAAACTACTATGTCCCAAAGTCCATTGAAATTATTATTTTCTTTCTGTGATTATGTTACCATTTTATGAGCATATATATTGCTGACACATCTTCAAACTAAATTCCAGGCTTAAGGTTTTTGGCAGCTTGTGGGTGATTTGAGTTTGATCTGCAGAGGTGATGGCGACCTTTCAGGTAGCTTTCCCCGTGCTCTCTTCAGCACTAAAGCAAATTCCCTTGAGATTCCCTGGGACTGGGTGGGGATAAACTAGGTGACTTCTAATTCACCCTTAGTCTGAGGGTGTAACCCTTTGAGACTCCAGCCTTCTGTGGAGAGGAGGTCCTGTCAGAGTTCCATCTTGAGTAGATCCTGCCCATTTCCCTGTGAAATTGTCGGAATGAAAGCCAAAGTTTGCCTGGATAGACAACGGGCCCCAGGAAAATGGCAGACTTATGGTCCTGCTCCCATCTCTGGGTTCTCACTTATTTCCTCACTCCTCACCTCCTTGATATTTAAGAAGGTGCTCTTGTTTTGGAAAAAAAAACACGTTACCTAGTATTTTTAATGGTAGAATTGTTCTGAGTAATCTAATCTGCCATACGCTCAGGGAGGAAATGTGACCGTTGTTTCTGAGGTGGGAATCGATGAGGCATTTATCTGGTGGTGGCCGAAGGGAGAATTCCGGGCTGCGTGGTAGGAATGATTCCATTGTCTTTCCATGGGCCCTCATGTCTTTTGTTTCTCCTCCTTCAGCGGCGAGGGAAAGATTAGGCAGGTTTAGCTCTGTCGTCATGGCCTACGCCTGGGAGACGAGCATCTCCCCTCAGAGTGCCCCACAAAACATGAGTCCTTGGCCTTGCCTGCCCCAAAGGGAGCAAGAGTGGATGGGAAACCACCGCTCTCTGCCCCACACCTGTGCGACTCCTGAGGGGGTGTCAATGGCAGATTTCTTAATATGAAAGGGATGTACACAGCTGACTGTATACAACTGTAGGAATGTTAGAAAAGAGGAATAAGCGTGTGGAAGAACACCAGATCTGCTTCTAAATCCCAGCGTTGGGTGGTTAACATTTGACTCTATTTGCCCCCTAGGATTCTTTTACAAAAATGAGGATGTATACCATGAGTTGTCTTATGTCCTGAGCAATAATCCTGGGTACCTGGCCGTATGTCAGCAAGGGGGGATCCACGGGGCCCTGGGGTTTTCAGAAAGTCTCATCAGTGTGAGTACAGGGCTCCTTTTGGAGTTTCCCCGGGATCTCCGTGAGTCATATTCTCTCTTGTGCCCCGGGAATGCTGAAAGTCTCCCTGTTGCCGGTCTGCCTGGGGGTGAATTCTGTCATCGCATACAGTGTGGGCCCTATAGGTTGTCACTTCCCATCCCTTCTTCCTGGGCTGCTCAGGACACTGCCTGGCAGTTCTGCTGGTCACTGCTGACCAATATCAAAGGTCTGGTAACTGGATTT
The DNA here is from genome assembly GCF_964194185.1 of Rhinolophus hipposideros. Classification (NCBI taxonomy): domain Eukaryota; kingdom Metazoa; phylum Chordata; class Mammalia; order Chiroptera; family Rhinolophidae; genus Rhinolophus; species Rhinolophus hipposideros. The sequence continues at coordinate 10,199,111 of NC_138069.1, forward strand.
CACTTTAGCAGGAAACTCGGGCTCAGAACGAAGGAACTCTGATGGCCAATGGCCTTGGAGGAGTAAGCTGAGGAAACAAGCTGGTTTTCTTTGGGCAGATAAAGATGCTATCTTTGTGCACATAAAGATGATAGTACCCATTTGGACTTAAATATAATGTATTATTTATTACATAAATAACATTTAATTTTAACACTTTAATATTAATTTTATATTCAGACATAGCTGGCCTGGTTAATAGAGAATTGTGGCTCTGAGACCATCTGCCAGCCACCCCCCAATCTTCCTTCATGGCCTACCAGCCCCTGCAGATTGGGGTGTTTGGATCCTAGATCTGTCTTAGTCTTCTCAGCCCCCCCTCGTGTCTGTGTACCCCCTATTTCTCAGGTCCCTCACTTCTGTGTGGATGTTCCCCACCCTCCTGGCACCTTATTCTCTGTCCTTGTCTGGGGATGTCACCCCTCCCTGCCCTGTGTGGCCCCAGCTTGTTTGGACACCCCCCTCCTACCTGGCTCCTGCCCTGCAGCCCCTGATGGAAGCTCCTCTGGTCATCAATGTCCCAGGACTCCGTGCTCATGGGAAAGGATCTGTGCCATGGCCACCTGCCTGCCTCCCCTACGGGCGTCTGCTTTCTGTCTCTTGTTTCTGACAGACCTCCTGGCACCCTGAAGACAGGCTCCCCTTGAGCAGAGTGATCCCAGGCAGTGAGTAGCTGGGTGCCTGAGCTTTGAGGCATCTGGGTCCCAGATGCCGGTGAGTGAACCAGGTCACTGTTCTTGGTGGCAGTATCTCTCTTTCCTTCCTCCACTTAACCTAGACACTCCGAGCCCCCAGTGTCCTCTCGGGGAAGATGCTCTCCGGAGCGCAAAGGATGCTGTCTGTCTCCATAGCAACGCGGTGCCTCACCATGCAGCCCCTCCACCTCAGGCCTGGCTCTGTAGTGACCTCCCCTCACACAGCTGTCGTGTTGGCGCCAACATCCTTGCTGTTCTCTCTCAGGTCAGCCTTTGCTTTTGCTGTTCCTGTCGGCAGGCAGGCTCTCACTCCCACTGTCTTCAGTTGGGCCTTCCACTGGCTTCCACTTCACTTCATCCAGAAAGCCTTTCCTGACCAAGCCCCCTGCATGTCCCCTCGTTGGGGACATGGTGTTCCCGTGGACCAGAGGTTTTCTGGGGTCCATTTGACTCCTGCAGACTGTGGGCTCCATGTGGGCAGGACCTGAGCACAGAGATGATTTTTGGAAAATGATGGTTGAACAAGGGAGTAGGTGCGTTGAGAAGGCTGTGAAGGTGTCTGGCTGTGGGCAGACCTGAGGAATCTGGCCTTCTCCTAGATCTCCCAGACCTGGGCATGTCGGGCCTGGGCGCTAGTACTTTGCCTCTCTCTGAGAGGCCTCGTTAGGAAGGAATGGATATAACAACAGATAGAATAGGAGCTTCTGCCACCTGGTTGGGGCAAGTCTTATGGCGGGGGGCACTTTTGCTGCCTCCTTCTCCCCTCCCCAATACCTGGTGTCCTGGGGCTGAACGGAGATACCCAGAGTGTGTGCCTTGAGCAGCTTGGTGGCAGTGAGCAGATGGACTCCTGCGTCGACTTTCTACCAAGAGCTTTTGGGTTCTAATCAGACACATTTTCTCTTGACCTGAGGGCACTGGCCAGACGCCAAACGTTGAGGACTAGTCTGGGCATTTGGTTCTCTTGAGACAGAAGTTAGAGCAGAGCACAGCCCCTACCATATGTGGCCTGTGCCACCCAGGAGATCTGCAAGGAAGGGAGGCTGGAGCTGCCATGGCTCAGAATTTTTGTTGAGGTGGGTATTGCAGGCAGCTGATTTAGTGGGTTAAAGAGCATGGGCTTTGTCCATATAGACTTGAATTTCAATACTGGCTCTGTTGCTCAGAGCCTCAGTTTCCTGTTTTATAAAATTGAAATAACAATATCTTCCTTGTTGTGGTGTCGTGAGGTTTAACACAGGTGCTTAGTAAGTACTTACCATGGTTCCTGGCACATAGCAGGTTACTCCCCCAGGACAGAGGGGGTGCAACATCTTGTTTATGTCATTGCGATATTTAATCTCATGTGTCAACCTGGCTAGCCCATGGCACCCAGATAGATATTTAGTCAAACACTATTCAAGATGAACCTGTGAAAGTATTTTTTGTTAATGAGCTTAACATTTAAATCAGTAGATTTTGAGTGAAGAAGATTACCCTCCACAGTGTGGGTGGGCCTCATCTCATCAGTGGAAGGTGGAAGGCCTTGAGAGAAAAAGAGTGAGCTCCCCTGAAGACGGGGCAATTCAGCCAACAAACTGCCTTTGGGTTTGAACTGCAATTCTTCCCTGGGTTTCCAGCTGCCAGCTGACTCTGCAGATTTTGGACTTGCCAGTTTCCACGAATGCATCATGAGCCAGTCCCTTAAAATCAATTTCCCACTTCCCCCACCCCTTCTACACACACACACACCCTATTGGTTCTGTTTCTCTGGAGAACCTGTACTAACAGTCATGGTGTAGTGGATTTGAAGCTCACTGAGGGCAGGGACTAAGTCTACTTCGTGTAGGCCTCTGTCCCCGGGACTTTCACAGTGTGGGCGCACAGCGCATAGTAGGCGCTTACTTTAATAGCCTGGTGATTACTGTGCACTTAATGCATCCTCACTGGAAAGTCTGCCCCGGTGAGAACCAAGAGGGATTGGATGCAAGAATGAATTACGTCTGGGGACTGGAGAGAATTTTAAGGGCTTGCCAAGGCAGGTGATGAGAAGTTTTGAACCAGATGTTGGTGGTGCATTTTGGGAACTAAAACTTCAACCTGGGGAAGAGACTTCTGGGGTCAGGTACCTTTGGACCAGGCTGGAGCAGGGGCCGTTTCACTGGGACCGTCATAAACCTATACAGGCAACGGAGAAGGACGCTGAGGGGCCCTGCTCTACCCAATTCTCACTTTAACAACTGCCAATGGACTGGCACCAGAAGAGGTGACTTTTCTCAAGTTTTATTGTAAAGTCCTCGGCAAAAGAGCATTTACAATGACAATACTGGATGATAATTTGTGAATCGACTTTATATCAGGTGGTACTGCAAACACACGGCATGTTCAGCACTGTGTAATATGTCAAAGTGAACACAAACTTATTTCAAATGCTACATCCAGTTACGGTGTTGGTACAAATTTCTACTAAAATCGATGTATTAAAAATAATTTATATATATTTTATAAATAAGGAAAAAATTCACATGTGTAGTAATTACAGGAGGCCTTTTGAGAAATACTGGTGATTACAGAAAATATATTTTGGAGTCTACACAACTGCTCACAATCATGTAACCTGCCTTGACATAAGGGATCTGAAAGTTTTCTGAGGTGCGGAAGGATGAGAATCCTAAGAGGACAAAGGGTACGTGTGTGACGTCTTATCTTGAGGGTCATTCAGCTATACTACAGCAGGAAACAGTGTGTGACCACTCCAGCAAAACTTCATGCCCAGTTCTGCTTTTAGATCACCTCACAGGGCCGTCAGAAAGCGCGAGCAGTTTGGGGAAGGCAGGTGTGACGGGGCCAGGCCAGGTAGGGGTTGGGGGCTGGCCAGCCACAGGAGCCGGGCAGTGAGGGTGTTGGCCCAGGGGGCTCCACGGAAGGGTCTGCTGTGGGTCTGGGGGGGTAGCCTGCAGACCTGTTGTCCCTCACCTATCTGAAGCAGCTGAAGTAGCAAGGGACCGATAATTCTTAAACCTATGGCAGATGGCACGCTGGGCTGTGGATGAAGATTAGGTTTTTAAAAATGTTCTCATTTGAGAGCTCTTGGGCCCCGTAACCAGTCAGTACTGGTTGCCCTTCCTCAGAAAAGAAGCTCTGATTTTGAAGAGGATGTCCCCAGAAGGCAGTATTCTCCTACTCTGCCATGGTGACATGTGGAGAGTCACATGTCACCAGGCTTGGGGGAAGGGCCAGTCAACAGTTATTGCTTTGTGGAGTGCAGGCGAAGTCCTCTAGAGCTTCTAGGGCATGGACACAGGGGAAAAGGATGGTCCCATATTAGTCAAAGTGAGCTCGGAAAGGGGAGTGTGTAAATTGTAGCTTTGTCAAAAAACAAAAACAACAAAAAACACACTCAACACTCTGGTGCTGGCTAAAGAAGCCTCACTGTGAATCTTGAAGCTCAATCCCCATTCTCTCCGTATTTTCCATAATTTCACACGTTGTGTTTGGTTAAATTCCTACTTGCTGCCCAGAGTTCCAAAGGAGGCATGAGGCCGTGCTTGCTGGGCTCCCACTGCCTGCTGGGTGACTGGTGCCTAACGCCTGCAGGCCCAGAGGAGGTGCTCACATCCTCACGTGACTTGGCAGGTAATCTGGTGTAGATCAAAGCAGGAAGTAGGTTGCATTCTGCCGGTATTTGGGGTCCTGCAGTCACACCGTGAGGATAGGTACTACATGTTTTCTCTTTGAATCTTTTAAGCGTCACTGTCTGTCCTGTGATCTCCATGATTTTGCAGAGAAACCAAGGCAGCTAGTGACTTTCCTGAACAAAATTGCTTCGCCTGTGTGCCAGTCTGGGAGCAAATAGCATCTAGCCCCGTGTGTGACTTGTCACTTGTACCCCAATGCAAGGAAGCAGCATGGGCAAAGGCCACTGGGGCTGGTGTGGTGGTAAGGTTGGCTGCCATTTGAATTGTAAGAGCAGGAGGCCCAAGGCATGGGAAGGGAAAGGCAGAGAATAAAGTGGAATGCACAAAGCTGTAGCTCAGGCCCTCTAAGGGACAAGGCTTGGCTCTGATGTCGTGGTCTCTGTTCCTCTCCAACAGTTTCTGTCTGATAATAGCCGACTTCCCTGACGGTTCCGAGTTCTCTGTAGTCTTGGTCACCTAACTCTGAAGGGCTGCAAGCAAACAAAGGTTTGGGGTGTGTGATTCTAGGCAGCAAGGGGCGGTGTCCCACGAGTTCTGACTGCACTTGGAATGAGATCTGGGGTCCTGGGTAGGGGAGGATGACAAAAGACTTCATGTCAGCATTGCCACTATCCTGCGTCACCTGTCTGGCCCCCTGGCATGGGGGCAGCGCTCCAGTGCTGGGTGCGGGGAGGAGGATGTGAGGTAGATTGGCGGATACATAGGAGGGAGGTGGGAGCGGTAACTCTCCTGGAGGCTTGCTTCTGCAGAGGAGGAAGGAGAGAGCGAGCTGTGGGGTTTGGTGAGGAAGCTGGTGCAGCGTCCATGGTATTCGAAGGGAACACATTTTGAAAAATCAGTCGATTACTTTTTAAGCCCCGTGTAGAAAAATATATCCAGAATGAATTTGTTTCACTTCTCAGTTTTGAAACGGCCTTTAGTTCACAAGTTATTGGTCAACAGGAGACAGGAAGTTGTGGCTGCACAAAGTGGACAGGAGGCTGCTTTCTTGCATGAAGACTCAGCAGTTACCATTCTAGGGCAGTGCGTGGTTCTCGGCTTTACTGGAATTGAAAGCTGTCCTCTAGGGCACCTACCTGGAGCCAGGTGTCCTTTTCTGCACTGAGGAGCACGGAGGTGGGGAGGGGGCCAGGTTGGGGGTGGGAATGCCAGGGACTAAGCTTCTGTGTCTGGTGACACTCTCTCTCTATCGAAGTACCTGAAGCTTAGTAGGTAGTAGTGTTTGGCCCCAGCCAAGACTTTAAAGAGCTCTTCTGGCTACTTTGGGGTTTGGGGGAAGTAGCAGCACCCTAGGATGATTTGGAAATTTAAGAAAGAAGCCTGGGCAAGCCCCAGGTAGGATTTGCTGGGTCAGGGTTGCTGGGGCTGGCATTTGCCACCTTGGGTGTGGTTTATGCCCAGGACTGCTTATGCAGAAAGTCCACGCAATGGTATAGAAACAGACAAATCCCTCTTCCCGTGACCAGTCTGTGGGCAGATGGGCAGGCTTTTGGACACAGAACCTCCCTGCAGGGTTCTGCTCACTTGGGCAGGAGAATGAGGGCCTTCATTTCAAAGCCTTAATGTCAACACAGGTGTTGATTGTGTGTTTGTTATTCTTGAAAAAAAAAATCGGTGTTGAATTTTTGTGAAGTGAATTTTATTTCAAAATTCAATAATGTTGAAATTGTTCATTATGTAAGCGGCTTTTTTGGTGATTCTTTTGGTGAAAGGCATACTTCTTTAATGGGAAATAGTGGTAATTAGCTGATCTTTTCTGTCCTTTAGAAAGATTACTGGCTGGGTTTGCTTCAAAGCCCACCTGTTGTGATGATTTCTTACCCCAGCAGCTTTCAAACTGTGTTCCGTGAGCCTCTTTTGGGGCCAGCCTTTCCCCTGCCTCCCACGCAAGCAGTTCTGTTGGTTGTAGTGCTGCAAAAACACTGACCCTTTGGCCCATGTGATTTTGTAAATTTCATAATTTCAGGTCTGTGATTCTCTGCTCTGATTCAATCGTGTCTGGCATGAGGGCAGCGAGTACAAAGCTGACTGTCTCTCATGACTGCACAGCGAGGACAGTGAGAGGCAGATATACTTTTCAGGTACACTTAGAAATGGAGGGAGTTGTGGAAAAGGAGCAGATGTCACAGAAGTCACTCCCAGTTTAAAAGGCCAGTTGGGATTAGATTGGTCTTTTACTTAGGAATCCTGCAACCAGAGGGACCAACGTTCGGGCCTGGTCGTCGGCGGGCTCTTCCTCAGTTGGGTTCAGAGACTTTTTCTGCCAGGGGCTGCCACAATTTAGATGATTTTTCCAAAGGGTGAAGTTCATGAAAGTTGGAAAATTTCAGTGATAAAAGTGGGAGTTTGGAAGTAAATGTGTCAAGAGATTGAGGCAGGAATAAAAAGAAAGGGTGAGATGTGTTAACCATCCATCCTAGCTATTGTGAAACTGAAGTATTAGGCCTTTGAAGTCAGTTTCTTCAATCTATATCTACATATTTAACCTTTTAAAAAACCTAACGTGTGAATGTACACATCTAGGCACACTCGTGGGAGTTGTAGGGAACCGGCATTTGGTGGACTAAGATAACATGAGACAGATGAGAAGATTGGCTGACCTCAGGGAACCGTGTGTGTGTTTTGGGGGGGTGGGGGCGCGGGGCCCAGGCGGGTGGGGCAGTCAGGTGGGAGTGAAAGGGAGCTGTGTGTATGTAGAGTGAGCAGGGTCTGTGTCTTCCTTTCCCTGAAAGGGCCCCATTCCTCAGCAGCACAGGAAAATCATGACCGTGTTGGCAGGTGAAAGGGCTAACCTAGCTAAGGTATCTGTGATGGGATCACCTCTGCCAGCGCCAGATGGCATTCAAGCCAGAAAGCATACCAGAGTGATTTGGCCACTGATGTGAATGAGAAGGAAAGGGGTGTTCTGAGAGCCCAAGGGAGCCTCTTCCTTCCTGAGATTCTCTGACACAGGAAGTCGTTACAGGGTTGGTGAGGTTATACTTCTGAGAGCCCACCACAGCCTGAGACATTTGGGAATAATTCAGCAGGATAATAACCAGCTGCATGCTTCGGATTCTGCGTTTTTAAAGTGTGTGTGAAGGGGGAGAGAGAGGCCTGTGTGTAAGACGAAACATGTGCTGCAAGCACTTAATTGTACTAACTGTTCTGTGATGATGCAGAGGCTGGGGCACAAGAGCTGAGTGCAAGGGCCACAGGCAGAAAAGAAACTAGTTTTTAAAGGGGATCGCCTAAGGAAGCCGCCTGGACCCCACTTGTGTTCTGGGGGTTTCTGCATTGAGCCCGGAGGTCACTATTCTGCAGGCTACTCACACCTTGCCAGGCAAGCTCAGACTGCCCTGAATCTGGCTACTAAATATCCCCCTTCGGTGGTGAAAAGCAGGCACGCAGGGTTTGTCGTGGTCTCTTGGGGTCCCAACCCAGAACGGAGTCTTTACCAATGGGGTGGCCTGATCTGTGCTTAGGGGTGTCAGTGGTATGGAGGACTATTATTCTCTGATGACCCTTGTTCTTTCTGGCTGTGGGATGTGGGGTGGTGACTCTCAGAGCCTTGGCGTAAGGCAGGGAAGAATAGAGCTGGACCTCGGAGAGTGTCTTTCTGCTTACTAGCATTTGAGATTATAAAAAATTAGTTTTTAATCAAAATTTTCAAAATAAAGTGAGTGATTTCCCCATTCCCCCAAGATGCAATAGTCTTGTTGGCTCTCTCTCAGGCTTACAACAAGTCAAATGGAAAGAAATGCAAGAAGCAGCTGCAAAGGAGGAAAAAGGTGCAGAGCGAGGACAGATGTGGCTCTGGGCCAGGAGGGGAAGCCCCTGCTCCTGCTGGGCCCGAGTCTCCAGGCCTGGTTTCAGGCCACTCCATCAGGGTGAAATCTGGCTGGATCTGGCGGTAAAGGAGAATGAGTACGCGAAGGCAACCGACGGAAGTGTCTGCCTGGAAAGCACGAGCTCTCCGTCCCACGTTGTCCCCAGGTAACATGGTGTGTAGCTGGGCACAGAAATGACTCCTTTACACAGCAGCATGGGTTCTCATGGTAGCTCAAGGCATACCTTATACCTCCTAACGAAAACAACCCCAGTCTGGTTTAGCAGCGCATACCTTAGATTAGGAAACTTGCAAGGAGACCAGTGTTGAACCACAAAGCGAATACAGGTTTTTGCTTTTGTTTGTAAAAATGTACAAAGCGCCTGCTTGGGGCTGCGGTGACAGGATGAAGTGGGGGCTCTGTGGCCCAGGCTCTGTGCCGGCCTCCTTCATACCTCGCCCACCCACACCACTGTGGTCCCCCCCTTGATGCCGGACACCTCACACCGCAGTGCGTTTTGTCGCCCGTTGATGAGAAACAGTGACTCTTGGGCTGGCGTGAGGAGGTACTGTCCAAACAGCCCGCTGTCCCTCACGATCCTGCGGGGCCCTCCCCAGGGCCGGGCGGGGCCCACGGGTGGCTCCTTGAAGTCCTCCAGCACGCCCATCTTCCCGGTGGACAGCTCCAGGAAGAGCAGGGCCGGCTGTGCCTCCAGCGTGGCGTACACGTAGTACTGATTGCTTTGGGTGAAGGAGCGCTGGAAGGCCACGTCTGAGATGCCCTGGCTTATTCTCCGGTTGTACAGGGTCCGCATCTCCCCGCGCAGCGTGACCTCCTGCACATACAGCTGGCGGCTGGCGGCGGATGCGCTGACCACGAAGCGCCCATCTGGGGACGTGTGTGGGGTGCCTGCCACACCACTGTTGGGGCCGACCACGGAGTCCGTGACGCTGTCGATTAGCAGCTGTGGAGCTGCGGGAGTGGCCCCGTCCTGTCGGCACTGGACGAAGAAGTAGCCGCCCAGGTGGGTGTGGGCCATGGCCTGGGGCAGGCAGCCGTGCCTCCGCAGGCCGATGGTCTTGAGGAGCATCAGTGTTTCCAGGTCGACTTTGTGAACCGCGGGAACAGACTTGTTGAAGATGAAGCCGAACCTGGGAGGGGAAGAACGGAGGTGAGAGGTGGGGAGGCCTCTCGGGGTTGGGGGGATCCCTCCTTTGTACATCGTGCAGGATGGCAGCCTTTCTCTTCCCCTTTATCAATGATCTAATAGCCTATCGATAAGATCTACATTCCGCCGGGGATGGCTTCGTAAGTGACTCATCTAGGACCTCAAACCAGATGCAGTGATTCACAAATGCTCTCGTGGTGACAGGCACTTATCATTAGAAATGGTAGAGGAGGAGGGTACAGGTCCCTCCAGCAGTGTCTCCCTTTGGGATGTCTCCCTTTGGACGCCTTTGCACCAGCCTGTCGGAGGTCGTGTAGTGGCCGGGCAGTGGTGGGCCTGTGCCTGGACGGAAAGGACCGTGCCCACTGCGAGGACGAGGCAGGAGAGCCTACATCCTAGCAGTTTTTTGGACCAACTGGCAAGTGTGCATGTGAGAAGGCAGAGGTCAGGAAGCAAGCCCAGGTTTCCTGTCAGCGCTCCGTCTCCCTGAGAGAGGGACGGGAAAGGCTGCCTGGTGATGTGCTGGGAGGGAACATGGGCAATGGGCTGTCAGGGCCTGTCCCTTTGGAGCCAGAAGGCCTGGTCTGAGTGCCCTGCTAGGTGCACAGCCTGGGGCCAGGTGCTTGCCTGTTGGAACCTCTATGAAGCTGAAGAGGGTAGTTCCTTTGCAGGGCCGTTGGGAATGTTTAAGAGGACGCTTTGGTGGAGAGCTCAGCAGGTGATAGCAGCCCACGTTTGGACTTCCTGAAGTTCCTGGATGGGGGCTTTTGCAAGCTGCCCAAAGGCCTGGCTCCACTTCCCTTTGAACTTGAGAGTCTCTGCTAAACCCTGCTTGCAGATGGGGCATTACATCCGCCTGTGAGAACGGAGAAAACCTCCACAACTTGCTCTTCGGTAACTGCCTCAGAGTGGGGAAAACACCCACTTTGAAGCATCCTTAAAGCCCACTCTTTGTTACAAGGAACTTTAATGTGAAAGCCACACACAGGCACTGCTGAGTGGGCTTGCCTGACTCCCAGCTGAATTCAGGGCTCTGAAGGGGTTAGAGGCTCTTCCCCAAGCACTCTCTGCAGTGACAGTGGGGCGGGGAGGCCTACGGTGGTTATTTTCCACTTTGGGCAAGGATAAATGGGCCAGCCTTGTTTTTACAGGTCCAGTATCTGCGTGCAACAACAGTGAGTCATTTCTTTCTGGAGAAAGGTGTGTAAAGTGAAATTAAAGGAAGGCATACATAGTGCCACATGACAATTGGGTCTTGATGACTGTATAAAGGGCAGGCTTAGTCTTCTGGCAGTGGCGACTTTACAGAAGGTGTGGGGGTGCACTGAAATGAATAAGGAGGGGGAGTGAGCAGGCAGGGATGAGGTTTGCAGCTGAGGCCATGGCTGTTATGATGAAGATATTCTTTTGCATGGTGACAAACCAGGCATCCAGAAGGCCTCATTTCCTTGTGGCCCCCCCTGCATGGCTGCTCTGAGGGCTCTGAGAGGAAACATGGGCTGTGGTTAGCAGAGAACAAGGCAGAATGGGGCACTGAAAGGAGACCTGGCTTTGCATTTGGTCTGACTCTGCCAATTCCTGGCTGTGTGATCTTGGCCAGTACCTTAACTTCTCTGAGTCTGTTTCCTCATCTATAAAATAGGTTTGTGACCACCACTGCTAGTTTTCTAGCAAGGAGAGGGTGCTCAGTTAATCACTGCTATTTCCTCCTTTCCTCTGTTGAGGATCTTGAGGATGAGACTTCCTGACCTCACTTGGTCCCTGAGGGCATTAGCAGCTGAGTGCCATCCTGACCTTTCACAAGGACTAGGAATGGACCCATTTCTCTGCCTCTTCCCGATGGGGTCCAAAGCCAGCCCAGGCAGAGTTGGGGAGACTGAGACAGGAGCAGTTCCCACCCTGGGTGAAGGTGGCCCACGCAGGGCACAGCTGGAGCATGGAGCACCGTAGGGCCGTGCCGGCTGGTCTCACCTGATGTGGTTGATGATAAGGTTTGTTGGGGGAATGAAGAAATCGTCCATTCCTGCAAAAGGTGTGCGGATGAGGTGCTGGCCCTGGCCAGTGCTGGCTTCCGTGATCACCTACAACACAGAGCAAGAGTCCTGCTGAGGGCCCATCCCCGTGGGGGGCTGGAGACCTGTGCATGCTCGGGTGGAGACCCCCAGCAGAGTGTCTTCTGCCGAGGTGTGATGGACAAGCCACAGTGTTGGGGAGGGGGTGGGAACAGAGTGGGAGCTGCTCTAGAATGTCATAGGCAGGGACCCAGCCTTCCTGGGAGAGGAAGTGGTGGGACCGGTGTGAATGCCTGAATTGCTCCCTCCTGCTCGGTCAGGCCTGACCTGCTGCACCTTGTCAGTCGCCATGATGGCAGAGTGGGGACTTGCCGGGACCTTCTGAGGTAGGTCCCCAGAACTAAAACATCACCTGCTGAGAGACAATCTCCCCTACAAGAGGGAAGTCCACCTTACCAACTCCTAGGCCACCCTGGCAAAAGGCGAGAGCTTTTAAATAATGAAAATGTCAAATGGTGGAATTGCTTACTGGTTCTTTATTTTCCTTTGATGCCAGGCACCTGGGCCAGTCTGTTGTGAATCTGTCACGTACTGCTCACAGAGGCGTTCTCAGGGAGCTGGGACTCCATAGCTTATTAGAGAAAGTACGCATGCTGCGGGGATGCCATCAGAGACCTTGCAATTAGAATGCCGGGGAGAAGTTCTGGTTTCACAAAGAGAACTTGCTGTGAGAGGTAAAGAATCAGGCCCTGCGTTGGGTACAAATTCGTACTGACAGAGCCAGGGCGGCTGGTGTTTGACTGGAGGTTTTCTCCCCTGTGGACTCAGGAGGTGACTTGAGCCATTCCCTGGTGTGTGTCCCTGCTGTGTCTGTGTCGGGGACAGCACGCTGGCAGTGCAGAACAGAGAGCGGAGTGATGTCTGAGGTTAGAGAGGACAGGAGAGTGGTCTAGAGGTCCTGCCAGAAAGCCCGCTGGGGTCCACCTGGGCTTCTGTCCATCAGCTACAGGGACCTGGCTCCTGGGCAGGCCGGAGACACAGAGCCAGACAGCTGGTGTCCCGTTGCCTTCTGCATGTGCTCATCAGCCTCCAAGGCCCAGGCTTTTGCCCACAAAGCTGGCTGGCCTGCAGCCACGTGAGGAGCTTGGCCAGCCTGTGGGCGGTTTTGGCTTGAGGGCCCCAAGGACAAGCTCTGACCCAGTGAGCAGGACCGGTGTCAGAGGCTAGACGCTGAACAGGGCCGTGAGAGCCTTCTCCTGATCGTGATACTGTGGCCGTGTCCACAGAAGGAAGGCTGCAAATGTCTGCATTCTGAGGTGAGGACGCTGACTCCCAAGGCTTGGAGCTCTGGATACTTTTTCCGAACTGGGGCTGCCTCCTCAGACGGGGATGAGGCCTGAGTCTTTTCCAAATCACACTGCCCTGGGGGGGTCAGCAGGGAGAATGCTGGATTGGAATGATGAAGGGCTGTCATTTTCAATCTTGGGGAAGCTCTAAAGTTCTAAAGTGGCATTAGGTTATTTTCCTCTGATTAAAAAAGAAAAAGGCCAATGACACTTCATGGCAAGTCCATGGAGCAAACCTCAGAGAAGTGGGCAGGAAGAAAATATCTGCACTTGGAAACTGGATCATAGAGAGTCTAGGGGAAAATGCCCAAGAATTCCAAGAAGCCAAGCAATCATTGTTTGATAGCAGGCCTGTCATTTTAGCTTATAATAGAGATGGAAAATTACAGGCTGTCAGCGGTCAGTGTCATTCACGCTTCACCACTCTGGCAGCCCGTATTCAGAGGTTACTTCATCAAAACGCAGTACCATGGGCCATTGAACTGCTGAGGGCAAGTCAGCCCCGTTGCTCTGTGTCACGAGTTCCTTCCTCGGCCTGTGTACTAGCACATGCCTGGGCACATCACTGGGCACCCAAAGTAACTGTCGCAGGCCTGAAATTTGTTGGGCGTGGTGCAGGAGATGCACATATGTATCTGGATATCGGATGTCATTTGAGTCAGCATGGGTGAAGGAAGATTGAGCGTCTCCCTCGGATGGTGGACAAGCCAGCTAAGAAGTGACACTTGGGGAAGGACAGGGAACAAGGCATCCCGTGGGACAGGCTAAGAGGCAGCTAAAAGCTGGACCTGGGAGTAGGTGAGCAAGAGAGTGCTGGGCAGGATTAGAGAAGATACAGAAGGTTCAAACCCTGGTTGCTGGGGGAGGGTCTCTTGGGGGATGGGCCTCCATTACAGAAACTATAGTCATAGCAAAGTGTTGGATATTTAGAAACTTTAGGATATTGTTTTTTTAATGTTTTGCAAATGTAAGCAATGCAGTAACATAACGGTGTAGCTATACCTTTGTCCATAGCCATGATCACGGCATTTGGGTAAGTTCTGAGAAGTTGCTGGATCAGAAAGCACTGTATTGAAGCTTTTCATTTCCATTCCAAATTGTTTACCACAAAGGCCGTGCCACTGACCTTTCTGGGAGCAGCCTTGGCAAGTTTCCTTTAGCCTGGCCCACAGTGATGAAGGTAGGCTTATTCAATTTCATTTTCCTGTCATAGTGCATTTCCTAGATTTGCCAATTATAGTGATGGTGGACGTCATGGTCTAATTCCTGATATAAATTAAAATACTTCTGGTGTTTTGTCATTTAGGCAAAATTTGCTCTTGATTTCTGGGAAATAGTCTTCATTATATTTAAAAAGTTTCCTTCTAGTCTTAATTTTAGGTGTTTCTTTAAAAATTTTTTTTATCAAGAATGTCTGCTGTATTTGATTAAATGCCCTTTCAGTATTTATTGAAGATATCATAGTTGTTTTTTTTTCCTGTTTTAATTTGTTTGTGTTATGTATCATGTTGACTGATTTCCTGGGAGTGAACCATCCTTACATCCCTGCTTGAGCAATTAGATGCCATGTTCTATTTCTAATACTATGATTAGTATTTTGATTCATTTGTGAGATTAAAAATAGTATATAAAAAAATAAGACTATTAGACTAATCAGTTTTTGTAATTACAATTATACTGGCTATTTAAAACAAATGAAGGAGCTGTACACTTTTCGCCCATGGCCTGGGATAGTTCAAATAACATTAAAATGTTTTGAAGGTTTGAGAAAACTTAGCTGTACATTTTTCCATGGTAGATCTTTAATCTTTAAAAAAAATCTTTCCTAAGATAATTGTTCTATTCCAAGTTTTCTGTTTGTTAGGCCAGTTTGTTTTTCCCCCCACATTTGGTAAACAATCATCCATTTCTTCTTAAATTTTCCACCCCAGAGTTGCAAAGTAGGATTATTTTACAATTATTTTCATCCTCCTGTATCTGTAGTCATACCTTTATTGTTTCTCATTTTGTCTTTTTATTCTTTTATCAGGCTCGTGAAGAAGTTATGTTTCTCTGTTTGTTCTTTTATTGTTTTGTTTCTATTAATTTCAGTCATTTGATTAATTGCTTCTCACCAGTCACTTTGTTCTTCTAAATTCTTAACACAAATACTTCCTTTGCAGGCTTTTAAGACACAAATATTCCTTGTGTACAGCTTTCGCCGTATCCCATAGGTTTTGATGTAAAATGGTTTCTTTTTCATTGCTTTTGACACTGTTGTAATTTCCCTTTTAATTTCTTCTTTGATCCAATAGCTATCTAGGAGTGTTTTCTATTAGGTCACATTTTAATT
Source organism: Rhinolophus hipposideros (assembly GCF_964194185.1). NCBI lineage: Eukaryota > Metazoa > Chordata > Mammalia > Chiroptera > Rhinolophidae > Rhinolophus > Rhinolophus hipposideros. Next base: position 10,214,189 of record NC_138069.1, read on the forward strand.
ATTAGCTAATATAGCCTCTAACATCTTTTACAAAATTTGTTAAAGTTTTCTTTGTGATTACTGACACACTTAATCTATATGTGAACATGTGAAAAAATTCTATTTGGCAGAGGAAAGCTTTTCTATATATTTGTTAAACCAAGCTCCTTATTCATAGTAAATTTTCCCAAGTCAGTATTTTGTCTCAAGTGCATTTTTAATCAAGTTCCCTTTGTATTTTTAACCACTCTTGTTTTGTGTATTTAGTTGTCATTTTGTTTGCTATCTAGTGGCTGCTTGTTGTCACATAATGTCTCTCCTAATGCTGGTTAGTGCTTGTAACCTTAAATTCTATCTTGCTGGTATTAATATTAACACTTGTACATATTTTTTTGTTCCTCTAGTCTCACTATTTCCCCCCCTTTAAATTTAATCTTTTATTATCACTTTAGTTTATATATGCTATTTTTTTTAAAAACCCAATCTGATCGTCTCTGCTTTTAATAGAACAATTCAATTTGTCACATTTGGAATAATGAGATATTCAGTTCTCAGCTATTAATTTTAAATGACATTCTGTATATCCTCTCTTATTCCAGCAAGATGACATTTTTGAGTATTACTCCCTCCTCTTTCCTCCACGCCGTACTCTCATTTTTACTGAAATAATTTCTCTTTAGTTATAGCCTGTTATCAGGATTTCTCGTCCAGTGTGTCTCCCCTAATTCAAACATCCTTATTTAGCACTTATACATTACCACATAGTTTCTCCTCATCCCTCTCAGTTTCTCCTCATCCCTCTCACTTTTAATTTTACACCTTCCTCTCTAGGTTCATTACTTACAGCTGTCTCCTCTATCTTTTTCCATCTTGGTGTCTCTGATCTCGTTCCTCAAACGTGTTCTTTAGATGGGGCACATGAGTGATACGCTCTCCGAATTCTCGAATATCCTTATAGCTTTCTTTGTCTTGACAGGTGAATGATATCTTGGCTGGGAATGGGATTCTTGATTTCAGCCCTTTTATCTAAGTAGCACGTAGATGTGATTGCATGGTCTTCCAGCTCCTGTCGCAAGTGAGAAGTTCAAGGCCCATCTTGTGTTTCTTTTACAGGTAATGTTCTTTCTGCCTTGTAAGAGTTACGTTTTATTCTTTTACCAAGAAGGGCAGAGATGTGTCATTCCCCATCAGTCTCACCATGAACTTGTAGATCCCTTTCAATTTACCTGATTAAGTTTTTTAGCTCGGAAATTTTATTACAAGTTTATGTAATGTTTGACTCCATTCCAACGGTGACCTTTTCTCTTTCTGAACTTCAGAGACTTCAACTCTTAATCTCTTCATATATTTGTTCTGCAATTTGAAATTTTCTTGCTCTCATCTGTCAGGCAACTATGTTGGGTCTCAGTAGAAACCATGCATTTTTCAACTTACCTATTGTAGTTTAAAATTAGGAAATCATTTGTGTTCATTTTCAGTTCCAGAAAAATCTTTTTTTTGGGGTTCCCTCCCCTTGAATTTCCTTAAGCACTTTCTTAGAGCTTCTAGAGGAGGGAGCGATAATACTATTTCTCTGAGCTTATACCCTGTTTTGAGGGACCTTTATCCTGGTTCCTAGGTTCTCGAATGGGCTACTATTATTTGTCTGCTCCCTGGGGCCCAGGACGGGTTGATGTGTCCACCGAGTGACAACAGTCTTAGTTTACAGGACATGAAGTAGTGTCCCCGTTCCTCAGTGGCGCAGCACTACAGCGGACGGCAGGGAGGTGGTCAGTCCTTGGGAAGAAGCTTCTCTAGACCTGCGTGTCCCTGGCCTCTCACCACGGTGAAGTGGGCTCCATGGGCAGCCCTTCTCAGCTGGGTTTCTGAGAGAGAATGAATTAAATCCTAAAATCCGAGGCATCCATTGTGTGTAAAGAATTAACTTTTCTGTGCATGTAGAATGGTTCTATGCACCATGTTTGGGAGAATTGAGAAAACAGGCATTGAAATAACTTTTTGTTCAGTGCAATCATCTAGTGCATCCATGCTGAGAAAGGCTGAGCCAGACACACTCAACACGGGTGGTAGAGGGTGGAGTTCTTCAGACCTCGGGGCCCAAGCTCTTCCCACAGTGGCTGAAGGTGTGGGCTGCAGAGCCAGACCATGGACAAATTAGCGAACTTTTCTGTGCCCTAGCAACTGTAAGCACTCTGGAAATGTGCTTCCATTTATGGACATAATTGCTGTAGCTTCTTTCCCTCCTCCTTCATTATTGTCCAGCAGCTAGTGCTTGCTTTGACACTATTCTCCAGCCCGCCCAGCCCAAGGGGAAGAAAGCCTGGACTCCAGGGCTTCACTGCTGTTTGGCCTCAGGAGCTCCTGGCTCAGGCGAGGCAGGTGCTGTGGGGTGGGGCCCAGGAGCCCCATTTTGGCTGTTACAACATTAGAATCATATCCATCCTCAATACTACTGTCCTTAACAGCAGGCCTCGCTGATTGTCTGTGAGGGGAATTGGCTGGAGGCTGTTTCCTACTCTCTCCTCGAGGCTATATGGACAGACTTTGGATACATGTGACTAGCCACCAAGGGAAGTGGGAGACATTTGTCAGATAGGGAGAGAGGCCTCTTCTGTGGGTAGGTGTCGGCCTCCACGTGTTCAACATACCTGGAGGCTTGGCTGGGACTTGTGCACATCCCCCCAGCTCAGGACCCACACTTGGTCATGCGACTTGTCATAGGACAGCTTAGCTGGCAGAGGGTCCACACCTATGGACTTGAAAAAAAATGGTGACAAGTTGGTCATGTTGTCGTAGAGGCCTGTGCAGTGGTCATTGCTGGGCTTTGTGCTCGTGGCCATCACTCCTGGGTACGCGGAAGGCCACCCCGGCAGGCTTGGCAATGAGGCCTTTTGGGAACCCAGGGCTCCCTTCTGGGTCTGTGTTCAGAGGCATACACTTGGTTGTCAGTAATTTCTCCCTTTTAAAAACTTCTTGTTTTACTTAAAGAAAACCCAGAGCATCTTGGCAAAAGCCTAAACATAGAGGCTTTAAGTTTTCCACTGAAGAATCAGCTGAGGACATACCTATCACTTTTCCTGGATGCCCTTTGGGCTCTTGAAGCCTCAGCACCCTTCCCCAGGCTACTCTGAGGCCCAGATTCTGGTGAGTGGGCCCTTTCCCCTGGGTCATCCGAAACTGACTCTCAGACCGGCCATTATCACCTTACCTTCGCACAGTCTCTACCTTGTACATCCTTCAGCTGGAGCTTCTGGAACTCAGACTAGAGCAGCAGGTAGACTCGATTCTTATGCTGTAATGGAAACTGCTATTCCCTGTGGCCCTGTCAAATAAACTTGTCTCTTGCACTTATAAAACTCCATTATAAGCTCCAAAACTCTGTTCTATGATACTCATGCCATTGGACTATGACTTCTGCTCATCTTATCATTGGCCAAATGGCCTCCTAGCCAATCCCTTTGTTCACTCAAGACATTCACACATGGCTCACTGTCTTCTCTACCACTCGCTTGGTTCCTAAGTTTGGTGCCTTCAAATCCACGGGGACACCTCATCCAAAGCTCTGCTTTCTCATTTCCTTCTTGGTTTCAATGATCCTTTCTTCCTCTGCACCTCAGCCACCATAACCTATATCTTGTCAGTATAATTTCTGAAATTTCAACTTGAATGAACCCTATCCTAGCCTTTGTGGTCTTAGGGGGAAAACCCCATTGGTCAAAACGTCTCTAAAAAACTATGGAATCCCTGTATCCATGTGTCTGTCTTCATCAAGCCAATGAACTGTTTTAACTGTGTGTCACACTCAGGGTCATCTCTGTGACCCTCCTCTTACTGGACATTTTAGCAAGATTCCACATGATTAACTATTCCCTTCCGGAAACATTTTCTTTACTCAGCCTTCCACCTTCTCGTCCTCATCCTGACTATAAATGTTGGCATGTCCCAGAGCTTCATGTTTGGCCTTCTCTCTTTCCCTGGGTGAGCACATCCAATGCCATAGCTTCACCTAACCCACTGTACTCTGATAACTTCAGAACTCAGTCCTCTGTTGATGACATTAACTTTTACAAAACTGATCTCTTGATTTTTACCCATCCATCCCTGATGAAATATATTTCTTCTCCATTCATCATCATCTTCAAAATCTCCTTTTATTTTCTTGCTCTAATGAAAACTTCCCATCCTCTGATGTCTCAAGTAGAGGCTGTCACTACTTTCCGATACTTCACATCCCCAGGTCCTTTGTCTACAGCTACTCTTCCTCGTACCGACCATCTCTGGGCTTCCTGCATGCTTCCCTCCACTCACCAAAGGCTTTATGATCTGACACGATCTCCTTCTACCCTGAGTTTCTTAACACACCATCTTGACACTATCTCTAGTTTCTTGTATACTCTCTTTTTAAACTCCTCTTGACTACACATTCTCCTCCAGGTACCCCAAATGTCGGCCCCCTTCCACAGTCTCAATATGCTGAGAAGCAAAGACTCCTGAAAAGAACACACTAGATTCTCAGTTAAAATCCCTGAAGGCTTTACTCTAGGACCAGGAGTGAAGCCTTATTAAAACTTCAACTCAGCTTTGATTCAACTCAGTACTTAACTAAAATGATTTATTCTCTCTCCGCTTAGCAGAGGAAAGGATAAACCCTTACTGGTGGATGAGAGTCATCTAAAGTCTTTGTTATAGTTTATAGGAAATGTTTGACATTCAAAAAATTACTAGGTATTTCAAGATACAGATGATATGACTGAAAGAACATAAAGACAATAGAAACAGACCTATAGGTGATCCATGAAAAGATAATTTGGAGCTAAGTAGAAATTCTAAAGTGAAAAATGTAATATCTGAAGAACTCAATAAATGTTTGTTAAATCCATATTAGACACACACTATAGAATTAGTGAACTGGAAGGTGGATAGAACGTATTCAAATTGAAGCACAAAGAGCCAAAAAGAAATGGAAAATGAAAGATGTGCAATAAAATGGAAAGGTCTTTTTGTTTTTAAACAGAGTTCCCCAAGAAGAGGCAAGAGAGAATGTGGCAGCTGAATATTTCAATGTCACCTATTCTAAAAATAAAGTTCCCTTGGCATCCTCTTCCAGCTACTGACTCATTTGTCTACTTGTAGTCACCTTTAGAGCAAACCCCCTCAAAATGGTTGTCTATATCCACCATCTTCATTTCCTCAGCTACCGTTCTGACTTGGATCCACTCTGACAGGCTTGTATTCCACTTTCCTCTCTGCTCCTGCCAAGGAGCAAATGCTAAATTTGGTACCATGTACCAAATCCAACGTTCAGTGTTCATAACATGCAAATGCTCTCAGCAACACTGGACACCACTGACCACTAACTCTCCCTTAAAACACTTTTGGCTTCTGAAATACACCCTTCTCCTAATTTGCTTCCTATCTTTCAGCTACTCCTCATTAGCTTTTACTCTCCTTCCTGATTGTTAAGTGTTGGAGTGCTCCAAACTTGACCTCGTCTCTCAGTGATGTTTCATCCAGTTCTCTGGATTTAACACAGTGATGATCCCGCCACTGACATCTCCAGCCTAGACTTCTCCTTTGACTCCAGACCTGTTTATCTAACAGCTTACTTGAGGTGTGTGTGTGTTCACACACTTATTTCTATCTCAAGGAAGTGCAGCATACGGCCTCAGTCCTCACCTCACCTCCTGCTTCTATGGAGTCAAATTTCTTGCCTCTCTCTTATGAAGGTACTTTTGCTTGTATTTAGGGATAACCCAGATAATCCAGGATAACTCCCCACTTAAAAATCCTTAATTTACTCACATCTGCTGAGTCCCTTTTGCCACATGAGGTGACATTCACAGGTTCTGGGAAGTAGGATGGGGCATCGTAGGGGCCATGATTCAGCCCACCACACACAGTATATGGCATCACCATTCTACAGCTAAAGTTAAAACAAATGAGCAAACACACTTCGTTCCTCTCTCAAACCTTCCATCCAACACCGCAGAAAATCTTTTGGAATCCACGTTTAAAATATATCAAGAATCTGATCACTTCTCAGCACCTCCACTGCTGTCATCTTCTCTTGCCTGGCTTATTTCAGTGACCACATCCCTACTCTAACATCCAGTCTGCTAACACAGTAGCCAGATTGATCCTTTAGAAATACAAGTCACATTACGTCCCTCCCCTGATTGAAACCCTTTCGTGGTTCTCCATCTCACTGGACTTTGTTTACACCCTACTTCACCATATCCCACTCTCCCCACAGGTACCTGTGTTCCCGTCCCACTGGCCCCCCCCCCCCCCCCCCCCCCCGTTCTGGGTCGGAGTCCTGCTGGGCATTTAGATCTCAGATTCTGTTCACCTCTAGAGCGAGGCCAATCTAAAATCATCTTCCAGTTCCTGCCACATTTCACCTCTAGTAAAATAGCTCTTACTATTTGATCTCCCCAGAATTCTGATTTATGGTCTGTCTCCCCAAACAGAATAAGTTCTAGGACTGCATGGCTCATTTTAGCTGCTTTTCAAGTACCTGGAACAGTACTTGGCATCTCGTAGGCAGTAAAGGCTCGGTGAAACACTGTACACGAATCTTCTTTGATTCTTCCCCCCTCTAGCCCGACCACCTCTCATAGAAGCCAGGGGGTGTGCAGCAAGCAAAGGAAAATGTGGCAGGTTGTGCCCCAGGACTGGCAGTCCCCTCGCTCTCGTGGACAGACGTACCTGGATGACTTTCTGGGCTTGAACGTCGACCACAAGGACCCTGCTCAGAGCCGGCTGGGCCACGTAGATGTAGCGATGTCTGACGTTCACTGCTGACCCCCACTCGCACAGCTGGCTGGCATCTCTTTCCCCTTGAGGACAGATTTCTTCCTGTAAAGGAGATAGGCCGCCATCTATTCTCTTCATCCTCCTTTCCTCTGACATCTCTGGGTTCCCCTCTGTCCCTTCCTTCCCTCACTTAGAATCCTTTGGATTCACAGGACTTGGCCCCAAACCTTCCCACCTCACCAACTCTTCACTTAACACTCCTTTCCTCTTTCACCACCTCCCACTTCTCCTGAGGCTGGAACTCCCTTTGAGGCTGTCTCCGTCAGCAGTGTCCAGCCCATATTCTTCCACTCCTGCATGTTACTTTGTTCCTCTCCTCGTCGCCATCGTTTACAAACCTCAGACACTGGCCAGACTTCTGAAAGAGTTCCCTACGCTTTCCTTGCTTCCTCATCTCTCAACCATCCGGCTTTAGTCCTCACCAAAGCTGGCTGTGTTCTCACCTTGGTCCATATTTCCATATTGACTCCTCAGTTATGAAACCGATCCCTGGCTATCATTTTATTTGAACTTGGGACATCCTCCGACACTGTGTTGACTATTCCTTGGTTCTCCCTCCATCCCACCCCAGTGACTGATATTGCTGGATCCTGCAGGGTTCCCTCGTGGATGACTTCTCTAAAATCCACTCCCTGTGTTAATCTCATCCAAACCTATGGCGTTAACTATAGTCCACATGTTTACAATTCCCAAATTTATGTCTTAGCTCAGGCCTCTTCCTGGACCTCTAGACTTATGCTGCCAACTACCTAGCTCTCTTTGGTTGGCTAATGTTCATCTCAAACATATAAGTCCAACATCAACTCTCAATCTCACCTCTTAGTCATGCTCACGCTGTTCAAAAATAGCAGTGCCCTTGCTTTATTTCCTTAGACCAAAAACTGTGAGGCTATCTTTAACTCCTCTTTTTCTCCCTATCCTCTCAACCCTCACCCAACACATTAAAAATAGTTTCACCTTTACCTTCAAAATAGATCCAGAATTCAATGCTTTCTTACCACTGCCACCTCGATCACCTTTGGCTCAAGCCCCATAATCATCTGAGTAACTGCTAGAACATGCAGACTGCCCCGTGATCCCACCCTGGCCTCCCCAACCTGTCCTCTATGAGAAAGCACGGGGATCATCGTGATCTTGTTTCTCCTCTTCTCAAATCCCCCTCCCCTGTAACATTCTGTCGTGCTCAGAATAACACCCCAGCCTTTCCTGAAGCCGACAAGGCCCTGTACGCTCCGGCTCCTCTCACGCCTCTGAGCCGCCTCTGGCCTGCCTCTCCCCTACCCACCCTACTCCGTGCACATGGCTTGCTCCTCTCCCTCCCTCACGCCACCCTCGCATACCAGGGACTTTGCACTGGCTGTGCCCGGTGCGGGGAATGCCTTCCCCAGACATCATGGTGTATTCCCTCATGGCTTCAGGTCTCAGCTTAAACGTCACCTCATTGAGAGGCTATCTCCGACTTCATCCAGCTTCGCCCCTAGCCCTCCTCGCTCCCTTACCTCACTGCAGCTTTCATTTACTGCTTGACTTTATGCATTTATTTGTCCACCTATGCTTAGTCTCTTTTCTTTCGCTAGATTGTAAGTTCCTGGAGAGCAGGCTCTTGGACTGTTTTGTTCGCTGTTAAGTCTTTAGCACTTAACGTGTTTCCCCGAAAATAAGACCTAGCAGGACCATCAGCTCTAATGCGACTTTTGGAGCAAAAATTAATATAAGACCCAGTCTTATCTTAATATAAGACTTATATAAGACCGGGTCTTATAATAATAATATAATATATAATATATAATATAATATATAATATAATACAATATAATACCAGGTCTTATACCAATTTTTGCTCCAAAAGATGCATTAGAGCTGATGGTTCAGCTAGGTCTTATTTTTGGGGAAACACGATATTAATTTTTGCTCTTAAAGATGCATTTGGGCTTATGTTCAAGGGATGTCATCCTGAGAAATCATGCTAGGGCTAATTTTCCAGTTAGGTTGTAGTTTCGGGGGAACATGGTAGTACAGAGCCCAGCACACAGTGGGTGTTTAAAACATATTTGCTGAATGAATAAATGAGTGCAAAGGGGAGCCTTCTTTTCCCTTGTCTCCCATGATGCACATTCTCATAGTTTTCCTCATGACTCTGGCCCAACTCTGTGGTTCCTCTTGGTCTGCCTGTTAACTGTGATGGCCCCCAGGGTTCTGTTCTACGTGCCCCTCTCAAATCACTCACACGTCCCCTTGACGATTTGGCTAACTTCACCGGGCTTTAGCTGTGCAGCTGGCTCCCGGGATCTACGTCTGTAGCTCAGAACCACTTTCTCCACCTGGTTTGCTTATGGCCGCCTCAGACTTGACCATTCACACCTGAACTGTGCTGCTCCTCCCTCTGGGTCCTCATCACCATCTGCTCATCCAAATCCAAAGCATGACCGCCATCTTTGATTCTTTGTTCTCCTGCACGGCTCATCACAACTCATCCTTGAGGGCTATCAAGACTCCTCCTAAATCTATGAATTCATCTACTTTCCATCTCCACCCCCACTTCTTTCCTAAATGGCTACAATAGCGTTAAGACAGGTCTTTCTCCTTTACCCTTGCCACTCTCTGTCATCACATTTCATCCTCACCATAACCCCAATTTACATATGAGAAAACAGGCTTAGAGAGGTTAAGTAATTTTTCGCCACCACCTGCTGAGTGACAGAGGTGGGATCTGAACCCAGGTCAGCCTGGCTCTGAAGCCTTTGCCCTTCATCCGTTAATCATGCTGCTTCCCACTGGACAAAGCAGACATCCAATCCAGGAGAGTGGCCCGAGAGAAGATGCACCAACTTCTTACTTGCCCAGCACTTTAGAAAGAGGGTTGTTCCATGGTAACCCTCCTGTGGGAGTGTTCGGACATTTTCTAGATGAGAAAACTGGAATTGTCTCATATCTCACCGTGGGCTTGTGTTGCCTGCTACACTGTAGGACCTCTCGTACTATATCTTGTTTTAGTTTCTTAGGAAAATTTCCTGGTTAGGATTTGAGGGATTTCTCCCAAATGACAGATTAGGATATTGCAAATATATGAAAAGTTAGAACCAATGTGATGGGGTGCAGTTACTCAAACCTAACAGCTAGAAATGAACCGGGACAATTCTTTCTAGATTGTTTCTATGATATGGAGGGAAAATTCATCAGAGGTAACACTTTAAAATTAATTCAAATGAAATAGCCTGGAAAACAGCTGCTCCCAAGCTACAAATGTAAGAAACGCAATAGCCTGAGATACACCAACAGCCAGCACAACAATGCAGCAAACTTGTTTTTGGAACTTGCCTGGGACAAGCCCACTTCCGCCACGGGCTCCAAGCCCATCACTTCCGTTCATTCACTGTATGTCCTCAAGGAGAGGGCATGTCGGGACTTTCACATGACTCTTGGATTCATGCCATAGTTCTACCTTCAAGTTGCTAGGGATTAGTAGAAGAGATCAGACCTCATGCAAGAAACCAGCAGTGCAAAGCCAAGTGGGACACCAGAGGGAAAGAGTCCCAGGGTGGGGTGGGGTGGGGTGAGGAAGTACAGCCCTGGGGGCCGCTTCCTGACAGCTAGGTCGTGAGGGCTGCAAGGGCTTTCCCAGCAATCACCTCTTTTGCCTCTGCCCACTGCACGTCAAGCTGCCACTTTCTACCTGGCCTCGTATTTTGTTCATAGCATGTCTGACACTCCAGGCATTCATGTGTTTTGTGCTCTCTCCCCGAGTTCCCCGAGGGTCACCGAGGACCTCTAAGCTCGCCTCCTCTATAATTGGTTGAGCACCCCTTCCTTTTGTAAACTTGGCCTTCCTTGGGTTCTGTGACCCATGTTCTCCAGGCTCCCTTAAAGCTACTCCTCTTGCCTGCCAGAGAGCCCAGGCCTCTCCTGCTCACCATTGCCATTTCCCCCACTACCTTCTGGATATTTCTGTGCATGTGTCCCATGGACACCTCAAACTCAGCACAGCATGGGCCAGCCTCATCTGCTTGATGGGAGCCCATCTGTCCTGCGCCTTGGGCCTCTAGCACCCAGTCCTGGGAAGAGGGACAAGCCTGGTAGTAGAGTGGTAGAGAATGTCTCTCTCTGCCCTCCCCATGTGAAGGGCACCCTCCTTCTCCTCTCAAGACTCTGGGTTAACTGTATCTTGGCTTATCCTCAGGTTCTCTGTGGATAGCTTTCACCTGTGAATAGCTTTAAAACCTACTCAGTCCTCACCATTCCCACTGGCTTAACCAGGACACCACTGTCTTGCCTGGATAATTCCAACAGCCTCTAGAGGCACCTCTGTGCTTCTAGGGCAGCCTTCTGACCACCGCTCTCACTGAGGTCTGGCACATGCTCTAGAGCAGCCTGGTCATGGCCATCCTTCGTCCTTCAGGGGTTCCCAGAGCTTCAGGGTATCATCAGAACTCCTCAGCCTGGACCCTTACCTGCGGTGTCCTCGTCTTAGGCCCTCCCCACACCCACCCTTCCATCCGGGCACACAGAGTATCTTGGGTTCTATGCACAGGACATGTTTTGTGTCTCTGTTCACCATGTTCAGGACAGTTCTCCTAAAAACCCATCACCAATTCCTACTTAGTCTTTAAAACTGAGCTTGCACCTTGTACATCCTTCTAAGAGCACCTATTGGGCGGCTATTTGTTCACTTGGTGTCTCCTCTACCATCTATGAACTTGGGGAGGCCAGGATTCATCTGTATGTCCTGAGCCTCACCTCGGCCTCAGTGCATGGAAGTGGCTGCTGGAGGACAGAATGAGAGTTCAAATCTCAGCCTCATATGTCCCTTTCTTGGCCTTGGGACAAACTTGGAGCCAGAGCACATATGAGGTCGGACAATTAAGTTCAAGAATTCATCCTAGAATAAGTGCTACATACCTCATTGCTGAATATCACTACGGTCACCTTTGAAGTCCTCCCCTTGGGAAGCTATGCACCGACGCCGGAGCCTAGTCCACCCTTCAAAGCAGTTTTGGAACTCTTTCTGGAATGGCCATCAGAGCTGTCATCGTATTACCTTTGATGTCCTGAATACTATCAAAATGACTTCCTTTCAATATTTCCTTTATCTTCAGGTAAAGAAACCTGGGGGCCAGGTTCACTGGGGGCCAGGTCAGATGAGTAGGGAGGGAGTTCCAATACAATTATTTGTTTACCGGCTAAAAACTCCCTCACAGACAATGCTGTGTGAACTGGTGCATTGTCGTGATGCAAGAGCCATGAATTGTTGGAGAAAAGTTCAGTTCGTGTAACTTTTTCACACAGCCTTTTCAGCACTTCCAAATAGTAAACTTGGTTAACTGTTTGTCCAGTTGGTACAAATTCATAATGAATAATCCCTCTGATGTCAAAAAAGGTTAGCAACATCAGTGTAACAAGTTCGCGAACTTAATTTCAGACCTCGTATAGTAGACGGAATTTAAGAATCAAATGGCACACAGGGTGAAAGACTGACTTTTAGGGTTCTGTCTGGTGTGATGGGGAAGTGCCCTGGCACAGAAACTTACGTGGCTCATGAAGATCTTCTCAGTGGGTTTGAGGTGCCTCTGGATCTCACAGTCCACGGGGTGCAGGATGATAATGCCGTCGTCGGAGAAGACATAGAACATGTTCCCCACACTGAGGCCTTGGAGGAGCAAACACAGCCATGGTCACGCCCCTCCGAGCAGCTGGCCCCCGGGGGGGTCTCGTGCCACACTGGACACACATGAAACCTGCAGTATGGATGCAGCTGGTACAGGCATGAAATGCAAGTCCTGGTCAAGGTGGGGCAAGGTGAGATGAGCAGGTGGTGCATGGGGAGCGTGGGGAGACAGTGCCCTGAGGGCTGTCCATCAGGCCTGCACATTGAGGGCTCTGCAGTCACCCGGCCATCCTCCCAGACACGCACATCTGCCCCTGGTCATCCAGGGCTGGCCACCAACACACATTTTCAAATAAATTAGAGCCTTGACTTTGACATACATTTGATCTTTCCTGTTCTGAAAGGACAAGCCTCCCTTGGTCATCTGGTATCTAAAATAATGGATCAGATGATGCCCAGAAAGCAAAGGCTCTTATTTTACACACATTTAGGTACGGTGCCCACTTCCGGGAATGTGGGGTCTTAAGAAAGCTGTGGCTGGTGCTCCTTTGTCCAAACTTAGTTCTGGCCTGTCTGTGCTGGCAAACCCTTCCTTCAAGGCAGCTGGCTCTCACCTCTGCCGTGGCAGCCCGTGCCAGGTGACAGAGCCCACAGCTTGGTCACGACTACCTGCCTGCCCCGACCCCCACTCAGGGCTGGGCCCATCTGGGGAGAAAAGGCCTTGGGGACCAGCTAGTTCAGCCTCCTTATTTTAAAGACAAAGAAACTGAGGTCCAAGGAGGGGAGGGGCCGTTGTGGCAGAGCTGGGGTTAGACCTGAGTCCTGGTTCTGGGTTCTGTCCCCTCACCCTGCTGCCCATAAACAAACCTGACACAGAGACGGGTAAGGTTTCAGTTCTCCCTCCTGCTTTCTCCCTGTCCCTTCATTTCTCTTGAAGGTAGAGCATAAAACGATCTCTATAAATTTTAAGAAAATCAACTATACAGAAAACTTTTTTCTACCATGCTGAGAAAACCAGTGTATTGACTTATTGGACTATCTGGGTACGTTTTTAGTGAGTTAGAAAACAGTAAGACACGCAAATAGGAATCACCATTCCACTTGCTGCCAATAATGCTGCAGGCGGTTTTCTGGGCCTCGGGCCCGTGGAGACGGCACCAGTGTGTGCCTCCTGGTGTGGACAGAGGTCCCTGAGTCCATGTCACAGTCTCCAATGCTTGTGATTCTGTGCTGAGCGGGGCTCCAGGCAGGAAGGGTCCTGCCACTGCGAACAGCTTGACCCCGGCCTCTTAGAAGCTGGTCCCGCCTGGGAGTCAATGCACAGCTCCCAGTGGGGAATCCCGGGTGCTGGGCAGCCTGTCCCTAGAGCCAGACGAAGCCTCCCATGAGTGCCTCGTTTCAGCCCCCAGCAGGACCTTCTCATCTGTAGTCTCTCACCTGGCAAACTTCTCACTTGAACCTAGGGGCCCCCGGGGGTCAAAGTTCTTACACAACCACAGACCCCAGGAACAGCCTCCTGGGGCTTCTCGGAAAACTGATGGCTGGAAGGACCAACACAAGATTGAAAGCATAATAGAATCTCCATGGGGTTTGCCAGTGTAGCTATAGTTCAGGCTGAACAGTGACTTGCTCACAGTTGGCAATGGAACGTGAGGCTAAACAAAACTCGTTCAACAAACAATTGACTTCACAGGAAACCCAGCCTCACGGTCCAGCCCCTGGGAGGTTCTGAGTTTAGCTTTTACTTTCTAAAGGGGCATGAAGGAGCTCTCCTTGCTTTTGGGTACTCTCATCATTTCATTTCTCCTAGTGAGATTTGACAGTGCGCTGTGGCTTGCCATCCTCTTTGTTTTTGCTTCTGCCTCTCCCTGTCTCCAGGCCTTGAGTTTTAGCAGGGAAGAGTACAAGCAGCGGACTGCCCAAGCCCGATGGGATTAGTTTGCTGCTGGCTTGTCTAATATTAGTGCAGTTCTGCCAGCCCTATGGCAGCTGTCTGTGGGTCTTAAGTGGGCCTCTGTCGCTGCATTTCACACACCCCAGGGCCTCCTGCATCCTTTGCAGTTCTCCACTTTTGAAACTTGAGTCCCTTTGCAGTACCTCACCTTAGAAAAACATCACCTCTTAAAGACACAGAGCGAAAGCGCTGTGTGCATTGTGGCCTAGGAACTAGCGTCAGGCAACATGAAGGGACAACTGTCCACGAGTAGTGACTGCCACTGCGACTTGCTCTTCCTAAAGCCTATTGGCAGCGATGCCTCACTTTCTGGGCTCGGCCTTTTTCTTGCTCCCAGACTTCCTGTGTAAGCGTTGGTACCTGACGTTCAGGAAATTGTCCTGAGTGTGTGTATGCAGATGCTAGGGTGTAGGGAACACCATGCGACGTTCTTCAGCCAAAATGAGACAGGAAGCACGCTGGTTTTTAAAGGGGTGATTTTGTGCTTAGCGCTGAAATCACACAGTGCTTTCTCGCCGCTTCTCATACCCACCCCGCCCACTGAACTGGAGAAGTTACCTCACGGGGATTTGGACTCTGCTCTGCGGGAGGGGTTCAGAGTCAGGGCTGGGGTCCTCCATGCGCACGTCACCCCAAGCAGTGACCCAGGTTCTCTAACCCTGCTCCCACACGTGCCTGCTAGGCTTTGAACCATCTGAAATTGTCCATATTAGGCCATTTTTTGCTGTACAAAAATGGCAATTTGTCTAGGCCAACGTAATGTCTAAAGATTGTTCGCTAACTACAAATTAAACAATGCATTCATTTAAAAATATACATGTAAACATACGTTTACAGAAATCATGGTAGCTTTTTTTCTTCAGCATTTCCTCCTACTACGAGTACACGCTAAACCCAATACCAGTATCAGCTACTGGAAAAAAGATGAAGGCGCAGATCTGACCAGGAACCCATGCCAACTGGTTTCCTTCAGGGGAGGTTTCAATGAGCTTTAAATGGAAACTTTCCAGTTTTAAATCCTAATGGGCCAGTGTCCATTAAAGATACTAGTAGGTTTTAAATCTGCTTCTCTGTGTGCCACTTGAGTTTGACATTGACCTCCCCCCTCCCATCTGATTTGGCACACAGACCCCATTTGTGGGGACTGTTTGGTGTCTGGAAAAGCTGATGGCGGCTTCTGGAAAGATGGCCCATTATACAACCACAAACACCCGCGATCACAGGCACAATATAGAACAAGTCAGCTTGGTACCTTCCTCTCGCCAGAGAATGTTTGCGACTGCAGCAGCAGAGATTCAGGAAAGCGGGAGCATGATTGAGAGAAGGAAAAGAAGAAGAAAGCAGCGTGAGCACCTTCACTGCAGTGATTCAGGAACACACTGCTATCTAGTCCATCACACACGAGTTGGCCCCGCTCACTGCCCCTGCAGTCATACTGGGGGGATTCTGGACAGGACAAAGGCTTCAAGGCCGGGGGACCCTTTCAGTGCCTCATGAATCTTTGTAACCAGGTCCCAGGATCACAGAAGCTAATGGGATCCTCTACTTCCAAGGATGATAAAGAGGGAGCAGCATCTTTCCCAGACCTCCTGGGTTGCTTCCAGAACTCTCATTTTCAGCTAGGATTCTCCTTATCGAGACCATCTGAAATACTTCTGATAAAGATTCACATGATCAAGACTCGGCTTGGAGTCTTTGACTACGAGACCACGTCTAACGGCCATGTCCTTGAAATGACACCGGCAGACCCACGTGGGAGAGCACCCTTAACATGCAGGTGGGCTACCGTCTGTGGAGTAAAGGCGTGTGTGTGCAGGCCGCTCCAGGGCCACAGTGGGGCAGCAGCCCCTGGGGGTGGACAGGATGAGGGATTTTGGAGAAGAGGGTAGAGGTCTCAATCATACAGCAAGTAGGAGGCAGAACTGAGGCCAGGACACGCAAGCTTCCTTGTGGTCCTGGGCTGTCTGTCTGCTGTCCAGAGACTTGCCCTGTCTGGCTTCCTAGGTGTGTCTAGATTGCCAGGGAAGGTCTGCTCCTCTCTGGCGCCCTCTGTCCTCAGCTTTGAGCACAGAGAACAGTGGCTCATGGTTGGTGGCTTTGGCCCTGGCCAGTTAGTTCCCTCCCTGCCCCCCGCCCCCCATGCACCCCAACCAGCTCAGGGAGGAGCTCAAAGGCAAGAGTGGACTCACGGGTCTTTCTAGCTGAGTCTTCAATGAAGAGTGAGGAGATATCCTCGTCCACGCCCACTTCGTTTTTGGCAATGCAGGTGTACGCCCCCGTGTCTTCATACCGGACGCTGCCGATGTGAAGTTCGTTCCCATTGGCTGCAGAAAGGGCAGTGCTCAGGGCAGCCTGCTCAGCGGGACCCCCACCCGCATTCTCCTCACAGGGCTACTGAGAGTGTTGGTGTTATAAACCCAGCCTTTAAGCTGGGGTGGGAGCAGCCAACATCCCTGATATATGCCCAGAAAGGGCCAGCACAGCTGAAATGAACCTGGGACCTGATGGACAGCTTCTCATTATTGCTCTCAGAGAGCTGCAAGACCTGGGTGAGCCCAGATAGCAGGAAAATTTGAGGAGACATTTGTTCACTCCCAACATGCTTGACTTAGAAACAAATCACGTCTCTCATCTCCATTCCTAGGGAGAGTGTCAGCTTGAACTTGATGGGAATAGCACAGAAACACTGAGGGTGGTTCTTACCTAACAGGGAGAGCTGTTTAGACATCTGGGTTGAGACATCCATGCCGTTTTTCAGCCAAGTGATTCTGGGCATAGGAATGCCCTCTGCATGGCATCTTAGACTGGCTGCCACCCCCGGCTCCTGGGCCTGTGTCTCGGGGTAGACGCGGATGACAGGTGGCACTGCGGGTGAGAGTCAGCGCTGGTAAGAGAAGGCCCTCACTTGGCCTCGGGCCTGTGGTCCAGCCCTGAAACCCTGCTCCACAGAGGTGAACCGAGAGGCAACTCTGGACTTCTCTTTGCAACCAGCTTATAATCATCCTATTCAGCAACTCAAGCCCTAAAAGAAAGCTATAAAATGGATTGCAGGCAATAAACATGTCAGGCTGTGTACCCTGTAATTCATGGCTCTCATCATTATTCTAAATATGATCAGAAAGACATCCAAATATTTAATGCGGTTCAGCTGCTACGTGTAAAGAGTAACGGCCACTGACATTTATTTCTGAATGAATAAAATTCAGATACATTATTTCTGTTATCGGAAAGCCATTGGACAGGGGCTTAATTTCTTGCAGGAAGTGCTTCTCAAAGCACTTATGGGCACTAACTGGCAGGGCCACTCATTACATCACCACTCCAGGGAAGACCATTGATTTTCCAGTGGGTCATTTTTATTTCTCCACTTCTCAGCCTCTGGAACACTAGTGAAAGGCAAATGTGCCCTCCCGGCTCCTGACTCAGCCATGGGCGCTGGCACTCAAGTATGGGGCTGGGGATGGCACCTGGCTCACTCATCAGATGAGCATGGGTGGGTAAGGTGTCACCCTCTGCAGAATGCAGGCCTCTCTCACCTTGGCTGTCTGTGGGGAGGTACCTGGAAGAAGTCAGGATTGTCTGGAGGACCTTCCCTCCTACCCCGAGCTCTGGGCCGAGGAAAGAAAATAATTACAATTTTCAGTGGAATTGAGGCCTCTTCCTTAGTCACACATTTTACTGCACACACTTCCAAAAAGGGTTTGTGAGAGCTTATGTAAAAGCACCCGGATGTTAAACTAAACCAAACAAAAAGATCACATTGCTTTTGGAGGTGGGAGATGGATCCTTCCTGAAGTGGGCAACTATTTACCTGAAAGCTCCTACTGTTGGTAAAAGAAAGCATTCCAGTCCTTTAGCAGAGAAAAGACTTCCTGGGACCAGACTTGCAGAACAAATTGATGTTTATGTAGAAGGAGGCATGGTGTTGATCTTGGAACCTGAGCAAGGTTTCTAGTGATCTGTGTTTGGGTGGGCCGAGACAACCCTGCCGTCTCCTTGTGAGAAACAACGGACTCTGCACCTCCTACCGGAACTCAGGAGGCTGCTAATAATCTGATCAACTCAGTATGAGTTTCGTCTTTCCTCTGGTTGACCTGTCTAAACTGGCCCTGTTCTGTTCCTAACGAGACATTACATTGTTTTTCAGAGATAACAGAAGAAGGCCGCAGATCATACAGTCAGCCAGTTGGACATGCGCACTAGAGAAGGAATTCACCCTAGAACAACCTTTCAATGTCACCAGGTCAAAATCCACTGCAGACTATATACCATCCCCCCCACCCCAATTCAAACGTGCAATGCATGAAAAGCTGCTATCCCCTAGCGCATGTGTACTAACTCTTATTATGTTACAATAATGTGACACTATAGAATACACACAACTTCTCCTGTGTCTTCCTTTAAACGTAACATCAAACCCTTGATGGGGAGATAGATTTGAACCTTATTTCCGGTCTCCTTATGGGTTGACTTAGCAATAAAAGCCTTTTCTTGTCTCAAAAGCTAGTACCATATTGGCTCCTATGTGAGTCAGGCACCCCTTGCTCAGGAACAGACTTATGGGGTAAAGTTGGGGGGCCAAAGAGAAAGCCAAATGGACAACTGGCAAAGGGCATGAACCCACCCTCAGAATGGCCCAGAGCTGTTTCTGTAACATGAGCTCGGAAGCACCCTATGACACACAGAAACCCAACAACAATAAAACCCCAGTGGTTTCCCTAGTTTCTCTCTGTTTGCAGTTCTGGGGGAGGGTTCCAGGGTGTGTCAGAAGGGCCCTGTCACAGATCAGGCCGCTGCAGTTGGAGGAGGTAAATGGGGACTAGCTAAGGCTACCTGGAGCGCTGCTTGGAACACAGAAGCAGCTCTCCCTTCTCTGATGCCCCTTAGTTCAAAGAGGAAAGAAATAGAAACGTATCTAGTAAACTGCCCTTCCCTCCGAATGTGATAGAGGGAACAGAGGGGTTCAAGTTGAATGCGTGGCAGGGTTTTGGTCAGTAGGCTGTAATTCAATTCAAGAGCACAGAGATAGAACTTGGGGATACCTAGGAGCATGGGCCTGGTGGGGAGTTGGAGAAGGTGGTAGGGCACCCAGGGTCCTGGGACATGGGTGGCCAGGACCTTAGAGTCAATGAACTTGGGCTCTTGCAAGATCACCATTTACTTACACAAGCCTGCCTAGCAACCACAAAGTAAACCTAGAGAAGGTGAGGGAAGAATCAATAGCGATAGAAGCAGAAATGCATGAATCAATTAGCTAAAAAAAGAGTAGAACTGATACACAAATCTGGCAGTTTGTAAAGGAAAAATCAATAAAATAGTCAAATATCTGGCAAGTTTGGTCAATGAAAAAAAAGCAGAGAAAGAACACAGAGGAGATTAAAAATATGAGAATACTATATTCAACGATAGGTAACAAATGTGAAAATCTCAATGAAATGGATCACTTAAAAGGAAACTTTGAAGTATTGGCGTGGAATCACGAAGGGAATGTTTAAAAAACTTCACAGCACTACTTTTCAGTTGTACAGGATGAGTACACTCTTGAGATGTGCTGCACCATGTCCTGTAGTCAGTCCTATAGTGCAACAGTGCTGCACTGGGCATTTAAAAATGCATTGAGAGGGTGGATCTCATGTTAAGTGTTCTTACCACAAACAAACAAGAGAAACAGGTGATGGAGACATCGATTACCTTGATTGAGGTGATGGTTCCATGGGCGTATGCATGAACCCAAACTCATCAAATTGGATGCCTTAAACATGTGCCATTTTGGTATGTCAATTATACCCCAACAAAGCTGCTAAAAAGTAAAGACTACTAACTCAAAAGGCACCCTGACTTGTTTCATAGGAAATTCTTTTGTGCGTTTAAGGAATGGATAATTCCTAGAGCATTACAAGAGGGAGGATGTTCCAGATATCCTCATGAAGCTGGTATAACCCAGACACCAAAACCTGCTGCCAGAGAGAGCACGAAGCACGACCACAGACCTAACTGACTTAGGATTAGATATACCAAAATCCTAAGTAAAATATTATCAAGTTGAATCTAGCATGGTATTTAAAGGACATACTGTGACCAAGTGTAACATGTTTCAATGGCAAACTGTTAGGAACTCTATAATCAATCATGTCCAAAGTCAAAGGCAGTCAAAAAAGAAACAACATTTGATTCCCTTGCTAGACACTGAAAGGGCCTTTGAAAAAGATTCAAAATCCATTTCTTGTGGGCAGGAGAATAAACCTCAACAAAATAGGAACAGAATAATATTTCCTTCCTACAGTGAAGAATATCTCTATCAAAACAAGAAACAGTGTTTCACTGTTCTTTTTAGAATAGTGAAACATTAAGTCAGGAAGTAAAGGAAAAAGGAAAGGAGGCATATCAGACTCTCAACATTATGCTGGATGTTATTGTCTATCCATGGGAGGGAAGACATAAGAGGTACAAATATTAAAAAGATGGAGAAAAATGATATTTTACCTGGATATGCTCCAGGTAATGAATCAAGAAGTAGTTAGGGTCAATAATTGAGTACAGGGGTCAGTAGCAAAACATACAAAATGAATAGCATGCTTATATACCAGCAGCGACCAGTCAAAAAATACAGTGGACCTAAATGAAGAAAACTATAAAATCTCACTGACGACACACACAAAGAGTTGAATAATTGGGGAGATATGTTCTTGGAAAGGAAGACTTACTGTTAAGACACAAGATACTACAAATTGAGGCATCCATTTCGTTTAATTCCAATTAAAATTAATTGGTGGGGTCTTGACAAAACAATTCTAAAATTTGTCTAGAAGAAAAAAATGTACAAGAACTGAGGCAACTGAACAAGGAGTGACGACTCTCATTTTGCCATGCCAGATATTACAAAGTATTACAATACCAAATGCTGCAAAGTGGGGAGAGGTGGGGGTGGGGGGAGAGGGAAGAACTGAGGGAATTGCCATCTCTGAATCTGGCACCACATTAATGGTCTTGATTGATTTTACACAACTGTCAATTCAACATTGCGCAGCCAACATCTATTGAGTACCAACTGTGTCAGGCCTTATGGACAGAGCAGTGACAGAGACAGGCCCAGTCCTTGCCCTCATGGAGCTTTCTCTCTGGGGGAAGGTGATTGAACAATGAATCGTAAGTGTGATCAACAATGATCATCAAAGGGGTCTTTGAGGGCATGGGGACAGGTGCCTGGGGAGACTTAGAACAGAGTAGGATCCACTCTCTCCGTCTCATAAAGGAGCTACTTACCTTCCTTACTCCTGCGGTGCTTGTTCCTTTATTGGGGGCAGGTTGGTGAACAGGGAACTCTAGACTGGTGATGTGTGGAGTGGCCTCCTCAGTGAGATGGCCAGTGGTCAGTACCAGCCTTAAACACTGGCTGTTGCCACCTGACCTTTGATAGAAATCCTGTGGACCCGTGAAGTTTTCAAACTTGAACATGTTCTGCATCCTTTGGGGAGGGGGGCTTGCTGAAACAGGGCTGGGCCTGCTCCCACGATGCCTGGTTCTGGAGATGTGTGATGGGGCTGGAGGCTTTGATTCTACCTCTCAGGTTCCAGGCGAGACCCTGAGTCAGTGGGCTTGGAAACTCTTGCAGACCAATTCACGCCTAACTTTGAACTGAATGCGTGGCACTGTTCTAGAACCCAGTGACACCTGACTGAAAGTCAAGGGTATAGGATGAGTGATTCACTTGAAAAAAAAAAATGACATCTACTAAATGCAGGACATACAGGCCTCCAGGGCAGGGCTTAAAAGACTGCTCACATGGTCAGAGCGAGAGGAACCCTCTGCTGGCCTTCAGGCCTCCATGAGCCAAAGTCATTCTGAGGGCTGAGACCACTCCTTCTCGGCCTCCGTCTCTCCATCAGCAAGACCGCAGAGGGGGCCTCAGACCTCTGCATACTCCCCTCCTGATGTCCCCTTTCCCCAGACTTGCCCCAACTCTCCAACTGGGGACCATCAGGACTTTTTCCCTCACGCCCTTTATTTAGGATCATGTCAGTCTCCACAAAAAGCCTAGGCCTCTGGGGCCTCCCCTCATCCCCAAAACCTTCCTTTGTGCCTTCTGGATCTCATGTTCTGCCATCAGCAGAAAGTTGTATATCCTCAAACTCTCCTATGTTCCTTCTCACTCAAATGGAAACCTGATGACACTGCTTCTCCTTCAGCCTCTTAAGTGGGTCCGTCCCACTTAAGGGCTGGGAGGTGGGGCAGGTGTCCTTTTTGGCTCTCATTGCCAGTGCAGACCACTGCAGGCCATGCTCTCTCCCTTCTCCAGAAAAATGCCCAGTTTGGAGTTTCATGTCATGCCAGCCTCCTTCCTAGATTCTGCCCCCTCATGTCCCCTCCAGGACGTGGCCCCAGCATTTCTCTCCCACTCCCACATAAGTTCTCCCTTTCTACTGGGTCTTCCCGATCAGTCTATACAATGCTGTTAATTTCCATCCTGAAAAAAGACACCTCTCTTTATCCCAACTTTGTCCCATTTTTCTCCTTGAAAACGCCCCGAGGAGCTGATCGTATTCAATTGCTATGACTTCTCTCCCCGATTCTCCCTTGAGCCAGTTCCAGGCAGACTGTACCCCCCACACCACTGAAACTGCCGTTCTCCAGCTCACAGTGACCCCCACAGCTGACCCCGACCCAATGGCCCGCTCTCTGTCCTCATGCTCCCCGACCTGTGGCACAGCTGACCACGCCTCCTCCCTGGCCCCCACACCCCACACTCCTAGTTTTCTTGTCTCAGTGGCTTCTCCTCTGTCTTCCTTGCTGATTTTTCTCACCTGCCACGCTCTAAATGCTGCTGTGTTGGTTGTTGGACATTCTCCATCCTCGCTCACTCCTTCGGTGGTCTACCCTAGCCCACTGACCTTAAATACCACCCACCCTACAAGGCATCTGAAATTTACATCTCCCGCCAAACTTCTCCCTTCCACTCCAACCTTAGACACCCAGCGGGCTGCGCACCACATCACATGTGCCACGTCCCCACGAGTTCCAGATCTTCCTCCCCCAGACCTTGTCCTTTGCTCTCCTCGTCTCAGGAAATGGCCACTGTAGTCCGGCTGCTCAGACCAGGTCCTTTGGAGGCATCTTTGACTTTCCCTCCAAGCTGACACTAACAGCCCCTTTTCAGCAAGGCCTTCTCTCACCATCGTAACTGAAATTCCCACCTTTGATCTGACTCTCCTTATCCCCTGCTGTTTTTAAGATTTCCTCCTTAGTACTTTTCACCCTTTGACATGTCCCATGAGGGCAGAGATTTTGCTGCTGCCCCCTGTGCGCCAGTGGCTCAGGCCTCCCGTGTTTTTCCTGAGGGGCTGGTGTGGAGGAGACTGAAGGAGCACGCCAGGCCAGCAGCAATGGAAGGGGGCCCTGTGGAGAGTCCTGGCCCCTCCTCCAGGGCTACCGTGGAGCCAGCGTGACTCTGGGTCTCGTCCACAGAAGGCAAACCCCAAGGCACGAAGGAGCTAGACCGAGAAGCGCATCTTGCCCTGACCTCACTACATACTAAGGGGAAAAGTGGCACAAGGATGTGAAAATAACAAAAGAACAACGTAGTCACTTGGGTGGGAGCTTCCTCACTGCCTCCAGGACCAAACTGCCCCCTTCGTGTGTGATGAGGCAGCACTGCGCCTGCGGTAGGTGGACCAGGCCCAGGTTCTGAGCAAGCACCTGTCCATCTGGGCAGAAGCTGCGGCTCCTGCCAGAACGGGGAGAGCCTGAGGGGAACCTGGGTGGGGAGGCAGCACAGGCCCCGCTGTCCCCGAACCCCGCCCGGACCGGCCTGTCAGAAAGAATCCTGCATGTTCTTTGTGAGACTGAGGAAACATCTGCCCGCCCCGGGGAGGGGGTGGGCAGACACACAGCTTTCTGCTAGCAGCAAAGCAGAGACCCAACTGTTTTCCTTTGGCCCCCATCTCTCCTTTTCTTTTGTGTAACCTGCACACTAAAAATCATTTCAAATTAATGTATCCTGGGTAAACACCTTCAATTTTTTTTTTTTAATTTGCAAAACCTTCCAGTGAAAATGTTTGAATATGTAACACAAAGGCCCATTCTCTTTGGTTTCCCACTTCTGAGGTGCAAGGCACATACATACGTCCTAAATAAGAGGCACGTTCGCGAAAGTACCAAGCTGGAGTAATAAACAGATTTGGGAGATGATATTGTTTTGGGGGATGAATCACTACTTGTCTGTGGGGAGGTCGAGGGTGTTTGTAATTTAATGGATTAATCATTTATGTCTGAAGTTCTTGCTCCTTCCTATGAGAGCAATGCGGGAGGTTTGCATGAAGTTATAAATCATGTCAGCATTTAGGCCTCATCTCTGGGAGGTCTGGTCTATGGGGAAGTTATACCAATAATTCGAGAGAGGCAGTAATTGTCTGGAAGTGTTTCCTTTAGTCACAAGGTCAAAGCAGAGTCACGGATGGAGAAGCTTCAGAAGATGGTGGCCCAGACTATATATCAGGTCCTGTCCTGCCACCTAGGGGTTGGGTAGCTCCAGGGAGAAAAAGTCTATATTTTATTCCTGGTTTGGCAAACTTCTCTGGGTCTTGATTTTCCCATCTGTATAATGGGTTGGAGGCTCTCTGAGGAGGCCACCAGCTCAGACCACCTATGTCCACCAACTACAGTCAAATACAGCTTGAGACAACCCAAAATCTCCCCCACTTTGGACCACTTTGGACTTCGAACTATGTCTGTGTCAGGCATTTTGCAAGCATTTTCCACATATTCTATCTCATCAGGCAGGAGTTACTACTGTTATTCCCATTTTGCAGGTGCGTTTACTTGTCTTAAGACTGTATGTCAAAGAAGTACCGGCAGTAGGACTTGAACCAGGTCTGTCTGGCTCAGAGCTCATGTCTTGACCCTTTGACAGAGGTGTTGCCACCTTGGGTCTGCCCTGAGCCTCGATGGAACAGCCCCAGCCCAGCTCCTATTCCCAGGAATGGTCTCTGTCTCTTGGACCCACAGGCCACACATTAACGCCCCAGCACATCTGCCATTCACTCGGAGTCTTCTGAACGCTCCCCTCTCCTCCCGTCATCATTTTCCCCTTCCTGTCTTCCCTCTGAGGAAAAGCTAGCTGGAGGAATGGACACAGAACATCGCCCCTATCTGGGTGTCCGGGGCACTATGTCAGCTCAGTAAGCCACTACCTCTGCCAGGCTGAGAGGGAACCAAAAGGGACCTCCAACAGCCCTGCTGGGCAACTGCGCTGAATTCTACCCAGGCTGGTCAGGGCCAAGTTTCATGCTTTTGACGCATGCTTGGGATAGAAGGCGGAAAGGAACAAATCCCACAGATGAATTTGTTACCACCTTCTCACTCTTTCCTCAGGAGACTCCTTAAGAAGGCAGCGTGCCTTCTGTCCCGAGCACCAGCAGTGCTTTCTCAACCTTCCCAGGCCCTCCTAGTGGAAGCTTATACCCTTTGGCACTAGTTGCAGCCTGCAAAGCTCCCCGTGCCCTCGGCCTCAGTGACCCAGCCTCCTGGGAACTGGAGTCGCACTGGGAGTCTGCACAATGGTCTGCTGAGCCCCAGCGGGAGCTGGATGACCCTCAGCCATGCGATTCACCAGCTCCAGTTCTGCTGAGGGCTGGGCCTTATCATCACTGCTGTGGGTCCTTCCTCAGAGTATCCCTAGGCCAGCTGTTTCTGATCAGATCTGAGCTCAACACGGGGACACAGACAAACGAGGCAGGGTTCTTGGCCCCTGTCCCCCACAGTGTGCGGCCCACAGCAGCCCAGCGTTGACCTGACTGCCCCTGCATCCCGTATCCGGACTCTGCAAGAGCAACATGGCCCAGCAAGGAGGGGAGGGCAGGGGTCCACAGCCTGGTCTTTGGAGTCAAGACCGGTTCTGCAGTTCCTAACTGCAGGGCTGGGGGTCCGCGGCAAACCACGTGCTCCCTGAGCCCCAGGCTCCTCATCGGAAACAAGGATGTTCCTATTGTAATTGTGTCTTTTAGACCATTCTAGCTTAAACAAAACCTTCCCTTCTCCCCACACAGATACGACCTTCCCTCTCGGTCCAACACAGCAAGCTGAACTTCTGGGATACTGTAAACACCTCCGTCTTGTTCCCAGGTCACTAGGCAGTGGACTTACATCCTTGAGAGGCAACCCCAGGCTTATGTGAGCATAGTGCTCCCATGAAGGACCTGGTGAATGGATGCAAATGCCACCCCAAGTGCCTGGGAGTCAGCTCAGCCCAGGGACCTCAGGGCTCCTGGAGCTAAGGCCACCTGAATGGCCGAGCCCAGCTGCCATGGAGCCAAGCAGAGTGAGCGATTTAATGAGGTAGAAAACTGATCACAAAATAAAGAGGTCCCAGCATGTTACCTCCAACTCAATTGCTAGTGCCTTGGCTGGAAGGGAAGTCGAAAATCTCTAAGCAATTAGGAAACGGATCTCAAATGGCCTCTCTTTGGATCTTGGTGGGAAGGTTTTGCTCTGTTTAGACTTCCCCAGGGCCAAGAGCAGCCTCTTCAGCGGAGACTGGGCCATTGCTGGGCTAGTGGTGGAGAGGGGGGAAAGGGGGAGGAGGGAGGGAAGAGGTGAAGTGGGGCTGAGGGAGGAGGGAAAGGGGGAGAGGGGAGGGAAGAGAGTAGAGGGGGTGGTGGAGATGGTGGGGGTGGTGGGGAAGGGAGGGCTGGAATACTACTTTCCAGTGCCAGCTCTGTGGTCTGCTTCCTACCTGGTGGGAGGAGGTTATTCTCTACTTTGAACCCCGCAGCACCTCAGGGAGTCTGTGGGCTGGGGCCTTCCTCCTGGATTTGGCACTGGGAGTGAAGAAGTGGCCCACCCACACCAGGAGCTCATTCTTAGTGTTGGGGGAACTCGGGGCAGAAGGGCTTTCCTAGCACCATGTAATAAGGCATTTAAGACCACAGAGGCTCCTCCGGAAGCCACAGGCTCACCTTTCCAGGCTCTCACCTGTGAATTCCTCAGCAGGTGTCTCCTCTTCCTGCCTCACAGACTTGCTTTGGAGGGAATAAAGGGGAAAAGGCTCAAGTGCTCTCCTTGTGCTGTGCTTGTGAAGGGCGGGCAGGGTGTGAAGGGGTGAAATGAGGGTCTGGGAATATTGGTTATTTCCCTTTTCCAGGCTTGTCTGAGGACGCGAGGGACCGGGAGCAAACCATGTGGAGTTGTTCTGCACTGAAACATTCCCCAACACTGTCCAATGCCAGCCAGCCCTTGGAAGTTTTAGATGGCAAAGCCCTCTTCACACTGCAAAGCACAGTCATGCAGGACATGGTGAGGCCGAAAAGGAACACCAATGGAGCCACAGATAGGGGAGTCGTACCACAGTATTCCCGATGGCGGCTGGGTTGGAGACACAGGGAGCAGGAGCCACACGGCCCGCAATCCATACTCTGCTTGCTAACCGCACTTGCTAGCCTCAATCCACTTGCTAACCGTTTTTCAGCCAACTAACCAACCCCTTGCCAGTGTAGCCATGGCAGTTATATTAGTGGCTAATGACTCACCGGTAACAGCTGACGGCCACCCAGCTACAGCAGATGGCCATCTGATTATAGCTGATGGCCATCTACTACCTGAGCCAGCACCCCTCCACGTGAGGCCAAGAGCCTGGAAACTGCTCTCTGGGACTCTGTCCCCACACACACGTTTCCTTCTCCTCCACCCCCGGAGTGGCTCCTGTGGGGTGAAAGGTCCAGACCCTGCCTGCCAGCTGCATATTACATTGGCTTCTGAATCCCAGACCTGTTGGCTCACCCAGGGGGTGTTAGAATTAAGAACCTCTGGGTTACTTCCGTGGAATCCAGAGACTTCATTGTAGGTCTGGCTTCAAGCCAACAAGCCCAGCCATGAAACTCCATGAACGGATTAAGTATATCCCAGCTCAAGGGAAATATTAATAAAATATGGCTTAGCACGCATGAGTATAAGAATCCCTAAAACATCCTTTAGGGCAAATGCACAGGCGAGCTGAGCTCACCCAGTGGTCCTTAAATGGCTTGTCACCCTGCATCCCAGAGGTAAGCGACACTGAACCTCATTCTTGACACCTTGCTCACTTTATCTCAGAGCTGAAGCCCTGAACACCAGCTGGCTCAAAGGCTCTGGGGCTGACTTGGAGCTTCCACAATATTCCCTGACGCGTGAACACTTGCCCAGACATGCTGGGTGACAGGAGCGAGGTCCAGCTGGGCGTGGCCGGACACATCTGATTTCCCTGGGGTGCGATCTGCCACACACTGTGGGACACAACGGCTTGTTTGCTCTAATGGCTGGAGTGGCCAGGTTGGGCATGGGTCCTGGGTCTGGAACAACACTTGCTAGGGGTGTGACCCCAGGCAAACGACCTTACCCAGACTCTCATTCATAAAGTGGGTTAAGATATACCAACTGGGAGAGTCCATGTGACATGTAAGCACAGGAATGGCTAGAGTAAGTGCTCAGAAAACACGGACTGCTATAATTCTTGATGCCCTCATCAGGTGGGGTTATTTCTTCCCGGTTCCCAGGAGTCCTAGCAACACAGGGGCCTGTGAAAAACCCAGGGAGCCCCCCGAGTCTGCTCAGGTTCAGGCTTGGCTTGGCCCCCGTGGAGGCTCATTGAGCCTCTTGCTGAGGGAGATGGGAGGCAGCCTCTGTTGGAGGAAACAGTGCCTCTCAATTGGATAAGTGACACGGGTCCACACCACCTGGAAGCTGAACGGTGGGTTTTAGGCTGTGTTTGCTTCTCACTGGAGCCAAGCCTGTAGCAGGCCACTGCTGCCACCATGTCACATGAAGGGCACAGTGCTGGCGTGTCTGCCGCTGAGCAGGACTTGCCTAAAGACTCATCCCCTTGCACCAGAATCCATTCAGCAGAGGGAGCTTTGGGTGAGGCTGAACACGGAAATTAGTCGGTGGACGTTGCCCTTTTCCCACTACTCCCCTTTACTTATGAGAGAGATGGGGGTGTCTTGGGGTCAAGTATTTCTGCAAGACAGACTACAGGAGAGGGGAGGGCTGTTCTGAGCAGCATTTGGGGACCACTTTGAGGGGACGACATGCATGGAGCCATTTACTAACCATTCACCTGCAGGACGTGGGTCTGGAACAGCTCCTCGTGGCCGGAGGCGTGGCAGGTGTAATTGCCCATGTGTATGGTGGTCACCTTGGTGATGTAGAGGGAGTCGTCCTCTCCGAAGTCCTGCACGGGGCAAGGAAGACAGTGAAGCTGGCCTCTCTAACAAGTCGCTTGAAGGATAGCCAGGTGTCCTGGTTTTCCAGGAAACACAAACGCTGAGACTTCCAGTGTGCCCCCTTGCTCAGCCAGGGTGGTGCAGGAGCTGGTGAGCAAGAAGCCCACCTCTCTTCCATGTCACTTGCCCAGACCCTGTACATCCGTTTAAGGCCTTGTTCACCTTCTCGGGGAGGCCGCGCTTGAACACCTTCCCCAGCATGCTCCCTCTCGACTTCTAGGAACTGGGTTCACCTGCCCTCCTATTTATTGGCTGGTTTCCTGGGATCCTGCCCACCTGCTGAAAAGCTCTGTGCCTGGAGGGTGCCTTGTTTAGCTATAGGCAAACTTTTTCTTAAAGGGCCAGAGAGCAATTTTTTGGGGGGACTTTGTGGGCCATAGGGTATCTGTCAACTACTCAGCTCTGCCTTGTAGCATGAAAACAGCCGTAACGATACATAAATTAACCAATGTCACTGTATTCCAATGAAATTTTATTTAAAAAATAGGTGGTGGGCTGGATTTGGCCTGTGGGCTGTAGTTAGGTTACAAAGGGTTTTAAATCCCACCTTGATACCAAATTAATTTCAGGCAGCTTGCAGAGATTTGGATAACCCAAGAGAAGGGAAACAGAACTCTGAGGAAGACGGGGCAGACAAAACCAAGAGAAGGGCATAAAAGAGAGCCAGGAGGGGTGATGTGTGTGCATTGGGTTCTGTGGGAAATGGCTCCGTAAGCCTTGTCCTGAGCTCTGCAGCCCACAGTGTGGGCTCCTATTGGGCCAGTGCACAGGGGAGGGTGGGCAGGAGGGGGCTTCTGGCTGGTCAGAGGCCCCTGATGAGCACTTGGGCACAAGGCACTCCCCCAGGGCCTTTTCGGTCAGCTACGGTCTCTCTAGCAGAACCACACACACCACTGGCCCTGTTCAGGCCCAATGCAGACATGCTGGGAGATGGAAATACCCAGTGTTTCAGGATGACCCCTCATCAGGTGTGGCTTTAGTTCCCAAACATGTCTGAGGTGTGGTGCTCGGAGCTGAGGGGACAGAGGAGGGCCTGGCTCACTGGTGAGAAATGACTGAGCAGTGCCAGCTTCTGAGATGAGGGGCTCAGAAGACTCAGGTTTCAGCTTGAGCTCTGTCATGGAACATCCCCTCGTGCCTCTGGGCACTGGTGCCTGCACCTGCAAGTGCCCTGCCTGCCTCATGGGATGCTGGGGAGACTGGGCGACACAGTGCCCGGGAGTGCGTTGGCCAATGCACATGGGGGAGGGTACTCTTCTTGTTATTATTGACAGGAGATGCAAAACTCCTCTTGACCCCTGGAGCCAACACCAAACCGTCCCTCTTGCCATTGCCCCGGCCCTTTCTGCACAGAGGCATCTGGTGGCAGGCAGGAGGGAAGGCCACCGGTCAGCTGTTTAAGAGCAGCCACAGGGAAGTTCTGGCTCCCTGTTCCTATTAGGGCTCCTGCTCCCCGAAACGTGGACCCTCTGCTCGCTCACACTCAAGATGGCCCTGCCACCACCCTCATGAGTCCTTTATAGATGCTCTCTGGCTAATTAGCCCGATGAGGGGGTGCAGGCCCGGAGAGAGGCCTGGGTCAGGGCAGAGGTGGGAGGGTGGAGAGAGGACACACGCAGCCTGTTTTCAGGATTGGGGGAAAAATGCCCAACACTGTTCCCAATGGGGTAAAATACTGGAGAGAGCTGCCGGATTCCTGCGAATTTTCTCTGAAACACTGCTCTTCTTGAAAAAGGCCCATTCCTACCATTCTGGGAAGCTTCAATAATGCAAATAAAACACCAGAGAGCTGATCGGTCCTGTGTCATAACAGAGTCATACAGCGTTCATTTCTGAGTTGTCTGTGAAAAGTTAATGGTTAGTCAATTCTGGGGCTGACACACATCTGTTTCCTGTGTCAAAGCCTAAGTCTGAAGGAAAATGTATTTTGCCCAAGTCTCAGGGGTGGGATGGCATCTTGAAAGAGGGCTGGGAAGCTGCGTGCAGCCCCCAGCTTGGGGGCCCCTCAACACCTCACCCCAAAGGGCAGCCCGAGAGCTGCTTGCTGGGAGTCTGAAACTGGAGGCCTCAGAATTCCCTTCCAAACGGCCTTCCTGAACCTCCATGCCCACATCCCTTCCCCATGGGAGGGCCCTTGGGGCCAGTCTGAGGTTCTGGTACCCCCTGTTCTTGTTGTCACCTCGATGGGCTTGTGTGGTCATGGGGACCCCAGCGTTCCTCAGGCTGAGAAGTGCCCCAAGGCCGAGGTTCCCATGGAACAATTGCAGTGATGCCACCATCTTCAGGAGTTAACTCTGTGCCAGGAATCCTGACCTATATCGCCTTGTTTAATCCTCAGAAAGCCCCTGCGAACCATAAACCGAACAAAAGCCCGGGGCCCTGTCCTTCACAGCAGGTTCAGAGTCTGACCTCTTAGCACCTCCACTGCCATCCCCCTGGGCCAAGGCACCATCCTCCCTCCTGCCTCTGCCCGTCTGCAGGCTGCCCTCCGCACAGCAGCCAGACCACACCCCTGCTGGCCCAGAGCCACAGCCCTAGCAGTTCTGCAGTGGTGAGCTGCCTGTGCCCTCTCCCACTCCACCTCCTTCCACTCTCCCTTGCTGATTCCACTCCAGCACTGTGGCCCCTTGCTGTGGCTCTCACATGCCAGCCATCCACCCCCTTTCTACTTGCTGCCTCCTTCTCCCCAAAGGCTATCAGTCTGGCTTGCTCCCTTCAAATCTGCTCAGATGTTATCTGGTGCCTTATCTGTAACCCCCACTCCCGCCCTCCACCTCCCTTCCTGCCTTATTTCTCTTCTTGGCACTGCTACCATCTAGCATACTGTTGGTGATTTGCCTTGTTTGCAGTCTGTCTGCCCCCCATGGGAACCTGAGCGATGTGGGGAGGGCAGCAGCTCTCAGCTGTGCATGCTGCTCACAGCTGTGTCTCCAGCACCTAGCAGCACCTAGCACAGGACCTAGCAAGTACCCCAGGGGGCCTTCCGTAGATATCCACTGAGGAGATGGAGCAAAGTGCTGAGTTAGGCTTTCTGCAGAAACTCTTCTGGTTCTTTGGGTTTGACTACTGAGGCGCCCACCTTCTGCCTGCCCGTCCACTCAGAGGTTGCTGGTCACACAGGGTCAAAACGAGGTGACGAGGGGCAAGGTAGAGAACTGGTCTCCCCTACCGCCCCACCCTATCTCCTCCATGCGGTATTCCTCAGGCCAAAGCACGCTGGAATTGACAAAAGAGAAGGCTCAACTCAGAGCAGGCAGAGATGGAAGAGCGCATGCGTGGAAGCCCACCCCAGCCGCGGCGGGTGACATTTGGTGAGCCCCTAACAAAGTCATTTAACTTCCCTGTCTGCTTTCCCTCCCTGCTGCTGGGAGCAGAGACATAACTCCTGGGTGATGAGTCAGGCGCTGAGGGGTGCTTGTCAGCTCTTCAAGGACACGTGGGGCTGCGGGATGCATTCTGGCTCTACCTGGAGCACCTCACTTATTACCAGCCCGTGATTTTGGCTCTGGTGAGAACCCGACTGTAATAAATAAAGTAATGTCTCTGGGCTAAAACAATCGGCATCATACAATTATAGAACAAAGTGCATATTGTTTTCTGGAACATGAACACTGGCTACAGAAATCAAATTTACCTCGTTGGATGTGAGGAAATTACTTTAAAAATTGATTTATAAGAAGCTACATAAAACTAAACCTGCAATCCTTACTCTCCCAAATGTTCTTTGAGATGTGTCTGAATAATGCCATCAATGCTTGATTGCATCTCTGTAATTGTCTTTTTATGGATGGCTTTCCCCCATTCTGATGCAGAGAAATGTATTAGCAAAATCAAGGTTCCGTCCACAAATAAACAGGTGCCAGATTAGACCGTTCTTTGTACTGATGCACATCCATCTTTGGGAAAGAGACAATTTTACTTAAAGATATGGTTTTTGCCTTTTAAAAAGCGATTTTCTCAGTCTCTGCCTTTAATGAAGTAATTAAATGAGATGTAAGTATTACACCATCAGCAGAGGTGAGATGGGGGGTGTTGTCATAAGGATGCAGGGGGGTCAGGTCTAAGGTAATGTGAACATGAGCCATCAATGCTGAGTATCGAGTGACTAGATATTAAATACAAGGACTCCAGAGTGAGTTCAGAGTTTGGGTTAATGGTACCATCAGTGCTCTAAGTTAAAATTCGGTTTAGAAACATTTATTCCACGCTTTTCCAACTCTGCCCTTCTCAGGAGCACCCCTGGCTCTCTTTGGGGAGGATGAAAGAAAGGGGGGTGATCTTTGCCTTCATGCTGGTTCAGTTCTGGCTTCTAGAATTTTACTAACTTGACCCTCTCACTTGCACAAACATTTGAACACAACGGACACAAACAGTGAGTGACAGGCAATGCCTTGGTGATGGCGGGTCCTCAGAAGGATATCTGCAATCACACAAGCACACATCTATCATCCAGACCAAGCAAGTACCAGATGCATCAGCCATGGCACACAAAAACATCCACGTGGACACACGCAGTAAACGTGAGCACTCACGCACATGCTCATTCCAACCCACAGGCTCTCCACTGCTGACCACGCTGACCCACACTGAGTTCCTATGCTGGTCCCTTCTTCCCAGCCCTTCAGGGGACTGACATGCCACTCTGCAAGGACCTGCAGAACCAGCCCTCTGGCTCAGAGTCCTGTTTTTTTTAAATTTTTTTATTGGGGAATATTGGGGAACAATGTGTTTTTCCAGGAGCCATCAGCTCAAGTCATTGTTTTCAATCTAGTTGTGGAGGGTGCAGCTCACCGGCCCATGTGGGAATTGAACCGGCGGCCTCGGTGTTATGAGCACTGTGCTCTAACCAACTGAGCCAACCGGCCGCCCCAGAGCCCTCTTAAAAAAGAAATCCTTGGAACTTGAAGAGATCCCTCAGTAGCTGCTGAGCCTTTAGGGGAGGGCTGCTATGGACTGTCATGCTCAGTGTGTCCTCCTGCCTGTTCCCAGGCCCAGGAGAGGGAGCCAGAGGCATGGGCGAAGGTACTGTGCCGGGATCCTGGCCTCCCTGGGACTGCAGGGCACGCGTGGACACCGGCTGACTTGGGTTTGTGTCGTCAGTCTCCCCCATGACTGTGAGTGCCAAAGGGGAGGCACTTCATCTTCCTGGGCAGCAGTGTATTGCCCCCAATGTGTGGCATGGTGCCTGGGCATAAGTGGGACTCAGGTGGTGTTTACTGAATGAATGGAGGCGTGTTAGCCAAGTGGGAAGGGTGGTGAAGAAGTAACATTACCCGGAGACGGGTCTGGCCTGTGCTCTCAGCTGCTGGGAGGTGAAGTCTGGGCCTGCAAAGGTCCTGCCTCATAGAGTGTCTCTGTTGGCCTGGGGGCTTGGCCACCAGACAGACTAACAGTGTGATGGGGGTGCTAGGCCATGCGGTATCAGTTCTGCCTCCCCAGGGGCGGGAGGCCAGAGGTCCCACACGTAGGCCGTCTGTGACTAAGCGCTGGTAAAAACTCTGGACGCCACACTTGGGTGAGATTCCCTGGTTGGCGGTATTCTGCGCATATTGTCACATGCTCGTGCTGGGAAAGCAACATGTCCACGACTCCCTGGGGAGGGGACAATGGAAGTTCACATTTGGACCCGCCTGGACTCTGCCCCATGGTTGTCTTCCCTGGGCAGATTTTAATCTGTACTCTTGCCCTGTAATAAACTGTAACTGAGTGTAACCGTCCTCAAAGAGTTCTGTGAGTCTTTCTAGCAAATTATTGACTCTGAAGGTAGTTTTGGGACATCCCCACGTGTCATCGATATCAGAGTGGGCAGTCTTGTGTGGACTGCTGTCTCTAACTTTGTAATTGGTGCCAAAACTCAAACGGGGGATTCTGACCCAGTTGTGAGGATGTTGAGCATTTGACCTGGGCACGACCTTGAGTGTCTGAGTACACACGGATGCCTGGGCCCCTGCAACAGAAGGCTCACGTCAGAGATACGCTCCTGAGCCCCCGGCTTGTCCATCCTCAGAAGCCAGAGGGCAGACACCTCCTTACTGGCCAGCTCTCCAGAGTGTCGTGTGGGTGAGTGGCAGTTCATGGGGCCCTCTGGTGAGCTGCAGGCCTGGACCCCTGAACAGGGCTTTGGATTTGCAGCCAATCAGCCCAGCGCAGCCATCTGGGGCAGGAAGGGACTCGGGCATTAGCCTGTGCTGTAGCCGTCAATTGAGGTTCCACACGGCCGGGGAATCTGCGACTCTCTGTGGGGGCACCTGGATCCCCAGCCTGAGAGGGTTTTCCTGAGGGCACCACTCATAGCAAGACAGCTGACTGCCATTCTTGCTGTCCTTGAAAATCTCCAGAGAGGATTTAATTAAATTTCCTTCCATGGCTCATTGCAGGGACCAAGATGGCTTGCAATCAGGAATTTTCTCCCAATGTGGTGTTTAAAACTCTATTTATACACTGTTGGGAGAGTGTAACTTGGTGCAAGCTTTTTGGAGGGCAATTTGGCAACATCCATCAAAACCAAAAATGTGCCCACCCCGGGATGAAGTCATTCCACTTCGAAGGACTTATCTTACAGACCTACTTATGCAAATGTGCCAAGAGGGGTATCCGGATGTTAACTGCAGTGCCGTTTGCAGTAGACGGAGCCTGCAAACAGGCTGGATATGGCTCCCCTGTGTGGGGCTGCTGAGGGCAGCCCAGGTACAGCAAGTGCTCGGTATGGCCTGGGGCTCTGCATTCAGAGTCTGACGCTGGATCACAACCTTCCAGAGGGACCCCGTGCCTTTGAGACGGTGCCAGAAGGGAAGCCTTGAAGCCAATAATAGAAGGAAGAGAGGTGACCCTGAGGAGGTCACTGAGAAAGTAAAGGCCAGTGGAAGTACTTGGAGGGGCAGAGTCCCCCCACGAGTTGCAGAGGCTGGTGTACCCATGGGCCTGACCCCCGTCTCTTGGAGACCCCTGGCCAGCATGCCTAGTGGTTTGAACCCACCCAAAGTTCTAAAGAACCAGATGTTGACCCGCAAACAGGTTTTGTGACACCAGCCGGAGAGAACTGGCCAAAGCCTGTGAGCTCTTCAAGTACAGTGTTTTCTAAGATTTTAAAACAAAATGTACCCAAATGTTTAATGAGATTATTTTAATGCAGAACCTATAACCACTGTCGATCGTGTTGCATATAGTTCTCCATGCTAATCAAACACCTCTCATCTCTTTACAGTGGATTCATGATGGGTTCATATAAAGACAATAAAAATTAAATGAGTCATGAGCTCCTAAATCATTCTCTTTTGGTCTTTTTAATAACTCACTTCCAAAGAGCTGGCTGAAAGCATATGCTTCATTAGAGTTATTTGTTCCTGGTTTTACACACCATTTAGACATGGGAAAAAAGCAAACCTTTTAACACATCCTTCAAACACTGCCACAAATACTTTCTTCTAATGGGTTTTGTTTTTCTGCTTTTATCACTGTAATCCGCCTGCCAACATTTGAAAGGCCCAAATAGTGAGATTTGGTGAAAAGAAAAAAAGAAAAAAAAACAACAAAAAAAGAGTGGCCCTTTCAAGTCATTTGAAATATACTGGGTTTGTTGTAGACATTTTTTTTTTTAAAGAAGAGTACAATAGAAAAATGTTTCCTCTCGCTGAGAATATCCAGCCAAACAATCCCATGTGCCAGTCTCAGCGCCTTCTGCTTCCCTCCCTCGCTTGGGCAGAGGCTAGCAGCTGCTGAGAACCAGACACATGGGCCTACATCCATAATGGACACAACCCACGGGGGCGCGGGCACTGCAGCGGTCACTGCTGGAGCAGGAGGCAGGCCCAGCTGGCCCCAGACCGAGGCCTTGGCAAAGCTGGGTGCTGGGAGGCATGTCCCAGGAGCAAGGAACACAGAGAGCTCCAGCTGGGGTGGGCTGCAGGCCCTGGCGAGTTATTGGACCCTCGACTTAAAAAACCTCTTGTGCCTCACGAAGTTGGGGGGAGGGTTAAATGAGATGATGCTTGTGGATGGACCAGCATGGAGTCTGGCCCCCTGGATGTGGGAGCTGCCTGTGCTAATGGTAGAAACAACAGCATTAATACTGGCAAGGATTCAGCAGGTCAGCTCTTTTCTGTGACTTTGGGGGCGTCCTCTCCCTGCTTATGCTCCATCATGGACAGGACGCCTGTCCCTGAGGATCATAAGGGACAGTGAAGAGCACAGGAAGAAAGGCAGGTATGGGGGGGCAGGTGACACCGTTGAGGTAGGATGTACGACTGGATTTGGGGACAATCACTTCCCTTCACCCTGAGTGGCTGCTGTGTGGTCTGGATGGAGGGTTGAGGCCTGGAATGGGTTTGCATGCTCAGTTTCTGTAGAAAGTGAGGCAGCCCCCCTGAAATCCCCAGGACACCTAGCGTGGAGGCCAGGGTAGGGGAGGAGCCTATCTATGGATCTGCCTCTGATGGGCCCCCACCCCGGTCCTCAAAGCCTGGCTCTGAGCTCTCGGGGGAGGGGGCTGCAGGGGCAGCTCCCTGGGGATCGTCAGAGCTCTGTGGTCCAGGTGAACACATGAAGTGCCCGGGTGGGATCAGGGCATTCCTGGCATCTGTGCATGACTCCCGCGTCCCATAGGTCCCTGCCTCCCACGTGCTCTCCTTGTCACAGGCCATATGACCTCAGGGCTGCGAGAGTCCCCCAAGGTTAACCCAATTGGTCCCTTTTCTACTTGGGCGGCTGCAATGACAGGCATTTAGCTGCCTCCTAAGGCAGAATTCTTGCTGAAGATACACTTCCTTCTACCTTGGGCTCTGATTGTGGCCCCTGGGATGCAGTGTCCTTTCGCCACGTGTGAGCAGAGTAAGATCCACGGGCCTGGCAGCTGACCACGGGCCCACAGTGGGAGGGCTTGTGAGGTGAGGGCTCGCCCTCTGTCAGACACCAGCGCAGACACACTTCTGGACAGCCCAAGGCTGGGACAGGCGGAGCCCACGGAGCTGTGGGGACCATACCCTTTCCTAGCTTCTGAGCTGGGGACCGTGGGACTGGGGTCCTGGGGACTAAGGTGGGGGCTAATGCAGGGCTAAGACTGAAGCCATCCAGACCGACAACTGCTTCAGTAAAGAAACGGGGGGTGGGGGGTGGGATGGGGAAGCTGGGCAGAGCCCTCTGTTAGCTCTGGGGAAGGTGTGGAAGTAGCAAGTGTTGATTTCTGACCAAACAGAAGGAGCGTCATAAACCAGAGTCTCACTGCTAGAGGCTGGCAGTGAATTCCCAGGGCTGCTCCTTCTGCTGGGTGGCCCCTGTCTCCGGGGCTTGGCACTCTTGCTCCCTAAATGCTGCTCTCTGCTGGGGGTGGGGGTGGCGTTTCCCAGGTGTGGTAAGGCAGGGGTTCCTCGTGCAAGCTGGGCTGGGGGGAAGCTGAGGCCTTCTGCAAAGGGGTGGTGACTCAGGTACCCTCAGAAGGCACACCAGCTCCTCACTGAACTTCCCGGCAGCCTGACGCGGCGAAGGTGCCTAGATCTGGTCATGGCCTTGACAAAGGAGATCAAGGCAGCCTGGGGCACTGCCCACTCTGAATATGCTATTGGAGGAGTTATTGAGGAGGAACCTGTCCCCTCGCCCCCAAAATCCAGAGCACCAGCAGGGCTCCCTTTGTTTCTGGGTGCCACTTATTTGGGGTCCCTCTTGGGTACATGTTTATTCAGACTTAGGCTGGAAGGAACTCAGGACACACATCTGACCATGTCACTCCCCAGGTAAAAATCTACAGTTCCCACTGCCCATAGGGAACAGCCACGATCCTTTATGTTAATTTAAGGGCCTTGTGCCTTCTGTTCTGCCCCAACCTGTCACTGCAGACTCCTATCTCTTGTTTATCCCTGTTCTCTGAGCCCCAATCAAAGCCTCTCCTTCCTCTGGTCCCCAGAACTGGCTCCCTCCTTCTAATATGGAACCTGCCACATCAGGCAGTAATTTTGCGTTTCTGGATGCCTCCGCCCTCTTGAGGCCAGGACAGTGTCTTTGCTCTATGCCCTGGCACAGGCCTTGTGAGTCATGGGCACTTAGTAAACAAATCCAAAGGCTCACTCCCCACGTGTGCCACCTGGACGGCCAGGCGCACACGCGGGGTGGCTCACGCATGCTTCTGACAGCAATACTGCTCACTGGGGAACTTGAGGGGCTCCTCTCACTTGGTTTCGGTCTAGAGAGTACATTTACTTTCTGATCAAATATTATTCTGATGCTCGAGGCAGCCTTGATGTTTGCAAGTCAGAAAAGTTTAATTACATGTGTCATTAGGATGGCATTCTGTAATAGCTCTGCGACTGAATTCATTAACAGAATTCTTAACAGATAAGACAAGACAAATTAATATTTTGTTGCCCATGAAAGCATCTCATTAAGAGAGTGGTGAAAAAGTGATTAATATTTTGTTGCCAATCAAGATGTCTCATCCGAATGACAAAGAAAGGAGGCCCACATCATCCCGTGCTTGCTCATCTGCCCGCCTTGGGTTTTGTAGGCTGATCAGTTCCCTGACTGTGCAGTGTCTCGGAGTCAGTCGCTAATTACAACAAGGGGCGGAGGTTGTATTTTGTCTCTGACTGCAGCGGGTGGGGTGGGTGCTGGGACGCAGACCAAGGAACTCCAGGAGCTCATCTATCCCTGATCTTTGCCCCATCAGTGTTGCCCTCTTGGGCTGTTCTCCCCCGACCAATCTTGCTTCACAAATGCCCCTTGAATCCCGAGGACCTGGCTCTATCCCACTCCTGCTGATTTCTTCCCAGGGCTACTGTCCTCACTGCCCCCAGAGGAGGGCTGCCACTTATGAACACCTGCCCCGTGCCTGCCACCGGGCTAGGCACATCACACACATGCTCAGCCTCAAAATGGTCCCTGCGAAGAGGACATCCCCATTTCCATTTCCCCGCAGGCTCAGAGAAGTCATTCTGTTCACCTAGGATGTCTCTGGACTTGCTGGAGGTGGCTGGCCATTGCCTGTCTCCTGGCATGAATCAAGACTGACATGGTGTTGCCCTGTCTATAAACAGTGAGGGCACCCCGGGGTCATAGCTGCCTGATTGGGAAGCCTCATGGCTGCTGCTGGCTGCATGCTGAGGACTCAGGATGCATGGTGTTGTTTGGCAGCAAAGTAGTACCACACGGAACACTATATGCTAAGGATGTCACATGAATCTTCTCATTTAATCTTCACTTTTACCCTATGAGGTAGAGACTATTGTTTATCCCCATTTCACAGAGGAAAAAACTGAGGCTTAGAGAAGTCAAGTGCCCTTTCCACGGTCACTCAACTAGTAAGTGGCAGGGCTGAGACCCAAACCAAGGGACTTTTGACCCCAGAGCCTGTGCTGCCTCCCTCTTCTCCTTGAGGTAGGGAGAGCCCCAAGCGTGTGCATGTATGAGTGTTGTGTGTGTATGTGTATGTTATACGTATGTGTGTATATGTATGTGTGGTATGTGGTGTGTGTGGCTGCATGCATCAGGTGAGAACCCCTGTGGGGAGGGTGCTGCTTTCTATAGTCACATGGGGGTTTTGGAGAAGCACTGGGCCCTGCCTGTTTGTGGGCAGCTGACTTGACCAGGAGCAGCAAGTGCTTCCTGGGAGGTAACGAGAGGCCATTAATCTTCAGTCGCACCCACAATTACCCAAATTGCTAACCTCACTGTGAAAAGTAAAAATGCAATTGAGCTGGTGCTGGAGGCATGTGCGAGGGAGGGGTAAACACTCAAAAGTAATTTCCTTCACCGATGGCAAGTGCATTAGGAGGGGTTCCACCTCTGCTTTTATTTCTGGTGTCTTTAAATAGAGCATCAAGCAATGCACGTGGATGTTCAGATAGACACAGGTGGACCTGTCCTAGTTCTGAATCAATCGCCACTGGCCAAACATGATGAAAAGCTGACGCCCCACCTTGAGAGCTTCTGCACAGACAAGTGTGCGTCCTGGTACACACACATATGCACCCCAGTCTTTATACACAGGATACCGCCTGCCCTTGCTAGGATCCCAGACACGCCCTGGGCATCTCAGGCTCAGAGGCTCTGCTCACCCAGCATCTGTCCGTCCAGCACCCACAGGCTTGTGCTGGCAGTGACATTTAAAGATGGGTAGGACAGGCGTTGTGCTCACCATAGTGGGGAGATCGCAAGGAAACAATCCTGCCCAGTGTGACAGGGTGGGGGAAGGGCGCTCCTGCCATCTCTGCCCAGGGTGGAGCTCCAGAGTGGCCCCACTTCTCGTCTGCTTCCCCCACGATCTCCAGGATGTAGCCAAAGGGGCCTAGAGAGGAGCAGAGTCCCAACTTCGAGGGTTCCTGCGGAATTTCATGCTGGGCCTCTCCCCACAAAGCAGTCTCAGAGTTGGAAGGACTCTCAAGGTCATGAGGTTTAGTTGCTCTCTTTGTGGCTAGCAGCATTGCTTATCATGGTCCTGGGCCCACTGCCTCCTGTGATGGCTTGCTCATTGAGGGGTAGGGCTGATGGCTGGTTAAGAGACCAGCTCAAACTGGTCTCTTTTGGGTGCTAGTCCAACTCCTGGGATACACAGCCCAGACCAGCTCCCTCTACCCCAGCACTTCCCTCACCACCTTAGAGCTGATAGCGTGAAGTGACCGCTCATCCCTCTGGTCTCCCTTCTCTGGGCCAAGCACCCCATTCTGGGCCAGCTGGCCGGTCCTGAGCCAAGAAGACTGGGGATGTCCCCTCTTCTGCCTGAAACTTGGATTCCTGTTGCTATAGCTGCTGTGAGGGTGGTACCCTACGTGGGTGACATCACT
This sequence comes from Rhinolophus hipposideros, assembly GCF_964194185.1. NCBI lineage: Eukaryota > Metazoa > Chordata > Mammalia > Chiroptera > Rhinolophidae > Rhinolophus > Rhinolophus hipposideros. The sequence continues at coordinate 10,256,555 of NC_138069.1, forward strand.
CTGTCTTCTCACATGAACTTCTGGGAAGCCACCTCACCCCTTGTCCCAAACCAGGGCCAATAAATATTCTTGAATTAATCCCTGTATTCCTCAAGTCCAATAGAAGAGAGGTCCTGCTAATGTTGCCTTTCTACTCGATTAATTCATTGAGGATCAGCTGTTTAAGAAATTGCTCAAAGCCATAAAGACAGCCTGGGTGACACTGGGACCCCAGCCCAGGCTGCTGGGCCTCAGAATACAGAAGTTCCCCTGTGGGCCACGTTAGGCTGGGCGAGCTCAGGGGCTCTCTTCTCTCAACTCATCACACCAGTTCCCTCACTCCACAAATAACGCCCCCGGGGAGGCCGCTCTGGCCTGACCTCATTTTCTTTCTCCTCCTCACGTGGGCGCTGCCTTTCAACCCAGCCCAGTGGCCTGGCTGTGCCACCACAGGGAAGCGCCTCCTCCCCTCACCCCCGTGTCCAGCTGTCTACGTCCTGCCCAGCTTTAGGGCCTGAGTCTCCCTCGGGGACCCCCATCCAGATGCCCTCCCTGCGTGGGAGCTGCCTGCCTGTCCATGTTCTCTCTTGGCCTGTGGTCCCTACCTCCCGGGGGTGGACTCGCTGCACAGCCTCCTCCTCTCATCCCATCTTCACGCCCACCTCCTGGCCTTGGCTACTGTGGCCACTACAGGAAGCTCTTGCCTTGCCCCCTCGCCTCCCCATTCACCTTCTTCTGGGCTTGGCTGGCAGACTTACAGCCACCATCCATCCCACTTCTGCACGCGTTGGGACTTGTGTTTTCTGGTACCTCCAAGAATCAGACAATAGGCTGGAAGTCACCAGACATGGGATGTCGAAAGAAAACCCTCAGACCCTGCCACAGTCTCGCATAGTTTACTTCCCCAGGAGGTACGTTGGAGCTCAGCGTCAGAGCCAGGTGACTTACATTGATGTCTTCCAAATCCAGGAAGTTCAGGGCCAGCCCATTGCGCTTCCAGATGATGGGTGGCCGCAAGTCTCCTCGGACAGCGCATGTCAGCACTGTGCTCAGCCCCACAGTCACTGTGGTCACGCTGACCCTCTCCTCGGGGGCGAGGCTGAGCTGAACTACTTCTGTAGGGAAAAGGAAAAGGCCGTCAGGTGCAGGCCCAGGGGGTGGAGTCTCCATTTGGGAAACGGCCACAGGGATGTCCTGTAGGGCAGAGGCCCAGGCGGCTTCAAGGCAACGGAAAACCGTCCACCACGTGCATGGGGACGAAATTTACAGATGGACACATCTTCTGGGACATGAACTATGACTTATGCCAAATGCTCAAAGGGCTCTGTGAGTCAAAACAGATCAGGAACCACAGTTAGTGTAGGGGACCATCTGGGCTGTGGATTTGTGACTTGAACCCAGGACGTGGGCTGCCAGGACCCCGTAGGCCACCACACCGAGACCAGGGATCTGCTGTGCAGCCCCTGCCCTGGGCTCCCAGGCCTCACGGAATCTGGGCCTGGCTAAGTGCAGTCAAGGTCTGCTGGCTGGGCCGACAGGTTTCTCCTCCATCTGGGGCCAATTTAAAGGTTGCACTGTCTGAAGTCTGGGGAATGGACTGGCTGACCTTTGAAGGTTTGTTTCTGTCTGAAGATTCTCTGAACTTCGATTTGGATTTCTGCTCAGCAACCAGGCATGGTAGCCTTTAATTTTTTGAAGTGTACTTCAGGCTGCACAAATTATTAATCCTTGCCATTTCACACTTGATAACTGGCATTAAGACTGATCATTCTTCAGGCAAATGGGAAGGGTCTAAAATATTTCCCTGCAACCACAGCCTTTCTGAAATTCTCGGGATTTATGAAAAAAATTAATCAGACTCTGATGTTCAAATGCTAAAGCGGGTTCAGGCTTGGAGGCAGAGTCACCATCCCTGTGAGTGGACTGCCTCCCCCAAATCTACAACTCAGGGGGGTTGGGGCAGCAGCTGGAGGCGGCATGAACTCTGGTTTATCTGGATGCCAGCAAAAATGTGGGGAGCCCTATTCACTCTGACCTCTCCCTCGAGGCTGGGGGGCTCCTGACAGGTGTGGAGCAAGGTGGGGTTGGGAACGGGGCTCATCGGGAGCACATCTGTGCTCACATCCCCCTGACAGTGCTAGTGGGGGAGGGGTGGGGAAGGGGAGTAAGAACGGCTGCAGGTGTGATGCACTGCGGGACAGGTGACAGTGAAGGGAAAGCAGGTACAAGACCCGGTGGGATACTGGGGAGCAAAGCCCTTCCCCCTCGGCAGTCATTCAGTGGCCCAGCCCTGGGCCCGGGAAAATGAACAAGGTATACACTAGGGGCTGCATGAGTGCTTGTTGAATGGATGGATGAACAACGGAGAAAATGGAAATAAAGGAAAGGAGCCAACAGGCCAGTGAACAGGGGACGATCGCACACAGGACAAATGTGGCTCCCAGTGAAGGAGCCACATGAGGAAAGATAAGCAGATGCAGCCAGCGTAATATTTTACAAACGAAGTGATGTATTTCAAGTTTCCTCTTTAATCACTTCTAATTGCTGCCCTCCCACCGAGTCGTCAGGCTTATGGCTCAGGGCAGAGAAGGCACTAGCCCTCTGTGGCAAAGCCCCGGTTTGGAAGATTCAGAGGGGCAGAGAGAGGGGCCGAGAAGAAGAATTTGCTAAAATTGTTTCGCTCCCACTGTGCTGTGCAGGCCCTTGGGACTCAGGACACAGCGGTCTCCCCAAGTGTAGATGAGGTACCTCTTCCTCACTGCATAAGCTCCTTCCCTGTCCCAGCGCATTGTGGGAATCAGAAGGGAGACAGGGGGAAGGGCAAAGAGTGTGCCTGTGGGTGTGTAGGTGAAGGGAGCCAAGGCGGGGCTCTAAGAGGAGCTGAACCCTCCCCAACCAGCCTGCTCCCCTCCCCACCTGGGGTGACCACACATGGTGTGCAGAGAGCCAGGGCCTGTGATTATCTGCCAGAACCCCCTCGGTTTCTGAGTTGTGTGCAGGGGCCCAGGGGCTCTTGGCCGTGCACTGGTTGGGCTGTGAGGTGCTCTGTATCTTTGTACCTGAGGGTTGCATTAGACAGCCAGACTTGGGCCCAAAGCCAATGGCCTCCAGACCTCAAGGGGTGCATAGTGCCAGTGGGGGCTGCAGGGCGTGAACTATGGGGAACCTCAGACTCCAGACTCAGCCAGGCTGAGAGTTCAGACCAAGAGCACTGATCTCAGACAGGGCAGTTGGGGAGCGGTGGGGGCAGGGGTAACCGGAGTTGACAGGGATGGCATGGTGCTTCTCTCCACACTCAGAAACCAGCTAGGGGAGCAGCTGGGGACGTGGGGTGAGAAGTGGAGACACGAAGCATTTTTCTGAGAGCATTACTTATGTGGACTACTAAAACGACCAGCTGGGACTAAGCTTTCTGATGGATCGTACATTTAGGTGCATTGTTCTCCCAATGGCTGCTGGGCGGTGCTCGTGAAGTCAGGTACGTTACGGCATATCCAGTCAATTAATCTCTGACAAAGGAGGCAAGAATATACAATGGGGTAAAGATGGTCTTTTCAATAAATAGTGATGGGAAAACTGGATAGATGATGCAAAAAAACCCCACACCAAACACACACACACACATACGCACAGAAAGAAACTAGACCACTTTTCATACCATATATAAGAATAATCTCAAAATGGATTAAAGACTTAAATGTAAGATGCCAAACCGTAAAGCTCCTAGAAGAAAATATAGGCAGTAAACTCTTGGACATCGTTCATAGTAATATTATTTTGGATATGTCTCTTTGGGCAAGGGAAACAAAAGAAAAAAAATAAACAAATGGGACTACATCAAACTGAAAGTTTTTGCACAGCCAAGGAAACCATCAACAAAACGGAAAGATAGCCTAATGAATGGGAGAAGATATTTGCCAAATGATAACATCTGATAAGGGGTTAATATCCAAAATATATGAAGAACTCATTCCACGTAGCACCCCCAAAACACAAACAATCTGACGGAAAAATGGGCAGAGGATCTGAACAGACATTTCTCCAAAGAGGACATACAGATGGCCAACAGACATATGAAAAGATGCTCATTGTCACTAATCATCAGGGAAATGCAAATTCTCCTCACACCTGTCAGAATGGCTATCATCAATAAATTAACGAACAAGTGTTTGCGAGGATTTAGAGAAAAGTGAACCCTTGTGCACTGTTGGTGGGATTGCAAATTGGTGCAGCCATTATAGCAAACAGTACAAAGATTCCTTAAAAAATTAAAAGTAGAACTACCTCATGACCCAGCAATTCCACTTCTGGATATTTATCTGAAGAGATCCAAAACACTAATTTGAAAAGATACATGCACTGCAGCATTGTTTCCAATAGCCAAGATATGGAAGCAACCTAAGTGTCCATCAATAGCCAATTGGATAAAGAGGAGGTGGTACATATATACACGGGAATGTTAGCCACAAAAAAGAATAAAATCTTGCCATTTGTGATAACATGGATGGACCTAGGGGGTATTATACTAAGTGAAATAAGTCAGAGAAAGACAAATACCTTATGATTTCACTTACATGTGAAATCTGAAAGATAAAATAAAACAGAAACAAACTCATAGACACAGGAACAAATTGATGGTTGCCAGATGGGAGGGGAGCTGAGTGGCTGGCTGAAAAAGGTGAAGAGATTAAGAAGTACAAATTTGTAGTTACGAAATAGTCATGGGGATGTAAAGTACGGCATAGGGTATGTAGTCAATAATATGGTAATAACTATGGATGGTGCCAGGTGGGTACTAGACTTCTTGGCAGGATCACTTTGTGAAGTATATAAATGTCTGACCACTATGCTGTACACCTGGAATTAATATTGACTGTCAACTGTAATTAAAAAAACCTTTTTTTAAAAAGTCAGGTATGTTACGAAAGGAACCCACGTTTTCTCTGCATGTCTGAGCTGCAGACTACAAGGAAAAGACCAACAGGCTATCAGGGAGGGGTCCCTGGAGGAGGCAGGACATCCCCTGGGTCCCAGAGCTCTGCTTCTTGAGGTGTGGTTTCCCCACCACCTGCAGCACAGACTCTGGGCTTTAACAAGCACCCCAGGGCTTCTGTGATACCCTGAGGCCTGAGAACGCCTGCCTTAAAAGATGGGTGGGGGTCTGCATAGACAGGGGGAGAGCAGGTGGGGGATGGGGAGGTAAGGCAGTCTGGCTGGCTGGGGTCTCAGGGGCCCTAATTACCAGGCGAGGAGCATCGACCCTCGTTTGGAAGGTAAGGCCTATGTGAAACGTAGGAGCGCCCCTCCTCCACGTGGTCCCAAAGTCATGTGTTTCAAAAAGCTTTAGAAAAATGTCTGGAGGAATTATACAAGTCTAACAACAAACAATCATACAGAACACCCTGAGTGGGCAGTCTGTGCATCTCACCATCCGCGGCGGAGATAGCCAGTTCCCGCAGCCTTCCTGAGTGCACCCACCAGCATTTGTAAGTCTGAAGACGTGCACTTTGAGCAGGAACGACTCGTGCAAAATTAGAATGCGTGAATACTGACAGAACCATCATAATTCTGCTCCTGTCAGCCACACAAATATTAACCAAACAGCAAATATTTGGATCATTTAAAGTTTAATTAAATGAGTGTTTTATTGGATTTAATTCACATCAATATTCCCCAGCTCCTTTTACAATTCTGAAGAGATTTATGGCAACGGAACCTGTCCTCACTCCCAGTTATTTACTGCTCAACACGCCCTCCCCTGGCAGGCCCCACTTCCCTGCTAAGTGACTTCCCAGGGTGATTTACTGGTAAGTGAAAAATGAGGCAGCGTTGTGGGCTGGGGCTCCAGTGAGCGGGGCAGATGCTAGACGGTGGCTCTGGACACCTGGCCTCCAGGCCTGGCTCTGTTGGTGACAAATGGCCTTGGGCAGGTCCCTTCCTGTCCCTGGGCCTCAGTTTACACATCTATAAAATGGGCAAGGAGGGCTCTGCGGGGCCCAGCCCGATTTTAGGCTCTGGGATTCTGAGAACCTGGTTCTAAGGGACATTCCTGCAGACCATCCTTGGTCTTGCCAGGAGATGCCCATCTGGACCTTCCCTTGCTCCCCAGTGCCACTGCTCCGTGCCCACCTGTCCACGTACATGTGGTGGCACCATGCTTGCCAAGCCCCACAGGGGCTTCCCTCGCGACACCCCCTGACTCTTCCCCTTCCTCTCCATCCCAGGTCCTCAACAGCCTCCTGTGTGGTCACCCAGTTTGACCTGCTGCCTGTGAGTCTCCTGCTCACCACTTTGAATACAAGGTATATCACAGCCCTGCTCAAAAGTCACCAGACGCTTCCACCACCCACACAATCACCACGGGGAATTCAGAACAGTCCCTGACCTCGCCCCATGATCTCCCCCCACATTACTCACCACGGTGTCCCCTGGGTCCCCATCCCATTTGTGGCTGTGGGTCTAAGCCTGTGCCCGGTGGGCACCTTCTAGTTGTCTATCCTGAGACCCTCCCACTCCTGACCCCCACCCCTGAGATGACCTTGTGGGATGTTTCCAGCACCCTGAAGTTTTAACATAAAGAAGTGCGTGTACAGATACAGGCCCCTAGGACCTGAAACAACGGCGCTCTGCTGGGCTGCAAGGTTTCCAGTGGTGGCTGCACCCTCACACTGTCCCTGCACATGGGGTCCCAGAAGAAGGGACCAAATCCTTCCTGAGAGCCCTGGGAAAAAGCATGGGGAGAGCTCTGATTGGCTGGACTTGCGTTCTGTCTCCTCCATGAAGCCATCACCGAGGCCAGGTGCGTGGAGTACTCTGCGGTCACAGCACTGATTGACCCTCAGGCCTGGCCAGGTGGCCACCTCTGGGCCAGGCGCTGGGTGGTTGGGGGGTGGGGCCAAATGTCTCGACAGAAAGGGCGTGTTGGGCAGATCAATGCCCTATGACCACCCCAGAGACACAGAGAGGGCCCCTTGTCCCTCCATCCTTGCACTGATGCGGTGCAAGACGTCGATGAGGGGAAGGTAGGGGGAACCATACTGTGAAGACAGTGAGAATCCTTAGAACCGAAACCTGATTTCGGTGGTCGCAGTCTGCCCCCACCTGCCTCTTCTCTGGAGAGTGACGGGGGAGGGGTTGGTGGTGGTGTGGCCTTCCTGAGGGGCCCCAAGTCCTCTCGAGCATTACACTGTGATGGGGGCAGGGGGAGAGCCAGGCAGCCTGGGATTTGTGGGGACGGCCCTAATAGGTGTTCAGTGAACACACATCGACTGAACTTCTACTGTGGGCGGAAGCTCAACTGTTCCCCGGGCATACCTGTGGAGCAGGGCACTCAGGTACGTCCCGACCTGGACTCTGTTCTGGGGGCGGGGGGGGGGCAAGAGTCACGGGAGAGAGAGGTGAAGAAGCCACATGACAGCCTCTAGGGCAGCGGCCTGCGGAAGGGCCCCTGAGGGTCCTTTCAGCTCCTGGTTATGGCTCTGCTGTCCTACGGTGCCTGGCCATCTGTGGTCCCATCTCTCTGTGGGAAGGTTCCTAAGGTTTCCAGGGCACCAAGCAACAAGAGCTGCCCTGTGCTCAGAGTGTGGTGGGGACAGTGAGACAGGGCTGGGCTGGCAGCTCCTGTCAGGTCTGGGGTAGGAAGACGCTGGTGTCCTTGGGAAGGGAAGGCTGGGCAGGGGGTTGGAGTCGTGCAGCAGGGAGCTTGCCTGGCTCTGTCAGGCAGAGGTGTCCCCAGAGAGACAAGGCCCCTGCTATAAGAACCAGCACTGGAAGGTTGTATAGCAAGTTGGGAATTTGGGGAGGGCAAGGGAGTTGGGAGTTTCCTCACAACCTGGGACACCTGTCTCCCGATGGGTCAGGCCTTCTGATGTCAGTCGGCTTCCTCTCGTATCCCCCTACGCTGTCGGTCAGCGTAGGTTGGTTAGCACAAGACAGACCTTCCCGCCGCACTAACCAGGCTGGGGGTCTGTCAGTGGGGTCACAGGCAGGGCTGTTTTGTGCCTAGCGTGATGACTGGCACACAGTAGGTGGGCTTGAGGCCAAGTCCAGCTGACAGGACTCTTTAGGGAGACCGCTTCCTCTCTCTGTACGCCCTTCCAACCAGAGCAGTAACACCCTTGGTTTTCCAGACACAAGGTGTCGCAAACACTAGCTCTCACCCTGCTCCCTGCACACGTGCTCTCTCTTGGATTAATGGGCCCACCATAAGCAGGGTAACACACACCCTTCCAGAAAACAGGAGGCCATGAGATTTCAGTCACTGGAGAATTGGACTTTGGTTCCTATTACAGCTTTCCCTTAATCTCGGGCACTATTTCTCACACTGACTTGAACCCCACGAGACACCCGTGAACCTTTCAGCACCCTCTCAAGCAGGGTTCTGGTGGTTCACAGCAATAGAAATTCAATTTCTCAAATTCTTGTCAAGTTGGCGTTAGTTTTCTTATGTTAGAAAGGCACTAATGGAACACCTTCCACATCTGGACAGTTGCCATCTTTCAAATGATGGTTTTAATGAAAAGATCCTGTGAAAATCTCATTCAACCTGCCTACACGTAGGTATTTTAGACTGAGCCTCGCAGGACAAAGCCAGGCTCAGGGGCCTGCTCCGGAATCAGTGTCTTCTGGAGACAGAGCCCAGACTGGGCGTTTACATACTTCTCGGTGACTGCAGCCTCTTCTCACACTGTTCTCCTTGGAAACCAATGCTTTTACCCTGGAAGGCACTCCTCAGGCGACCTGGGAGCTGCCAAGGGGGTGTGGTACCTGTGGGGCAAGTTCTGTGGATCTGGTTTGGTTCCTGTGACCGTGGCCACACTTTGAAGTGGGACAAAAACAAAGGTAGAGTGTGTGTCTCCTGCCCAAGGAGGGGACAGGCAACCTCTCTTGGACATGATGACTTCACTTGCTGTTTGTGGGCTAGAGCTGCTTTGGTGTGTCCTGTGGAAAGGTGCCTGTGGGGCAGAGCTTTGTGCCGCCTGCGTTTCCCTCCACCAGCGCCTGCCCTTCCAACTCCTTTCAGACATCTGCTGGGACTTCACGGGCGGGAGGCCAGAGCAGGTTGACTTAGGGCTTTCATCTTGACACCCACGGTTTGAGCCCTGGGGTGTGTCTGTCCTGCACAGGTGGCTCTGGACCAGCCAGACTTGCACCCATCTAAAATTTCCTCTTCTTTATGCATAATCTGGCTCGATGTTTGTGCCACTGCCATAGTCCCTCTTGCATGTTTCATTTTGGGGATGACAATAAACGTATTAGTAGTTAATTATGCTGATCTGTGGGTAATTTACTTTTGCCACCGATTTATGTTGCTTGGTGTTGCTTCAACCATGATTACAGTTTAGTTATCAAGTTCGGCTCCCAGTGTAAATAACACCTTTGTAAGTTGCCCAAAGACAGAGAATATATCTGTTTTCTTTCATTTGTATCCCCAGCACCTAATATACTTCTTAGCGTATAGAAAAGACTCGATAAGTAGTTTTAAGCAAGAGAATGATGAGGGTAGTGCTCAGTCAACAATTATTCGAGTACCTACTACGTGCCAGGATACAGTGGGAATATACTGGCAAGCAGAAGAGGCCCAGTGCCTGCTAACCTGGAGCTTGCAGCTTAGCTGGGAGGACACGTGTTAGATAGGTGTGGGGGGCAAGGGGTCTGGCACCTGACACCTGGCCACAGGCCCCACTGGAGAGCCTGTGCTCCTGCAGAGTCTGACTGCCCTTTCTTGGAAGAGGCCTCTCTGTGTGTCGAGGGCTGGGCCCTGTGGGGCGGACACAGAAGGCAGACCCATGTCCCATGCCCAAGGAGCCCCGGTCTGGTGTAGTGTCCTCCTTGTAAGCAGGAGGGCCATCCTCTAAGCTCCTGGATTCTGTTTTGCCTCCTCTGGCCAGTAAACCATTTTGGCTTTGGGAAAACTAAACTGCAATGAGACCACAGTATGCAGAGGAGTGGAAGTTAGAGCTGAGTATAGTGCCTAGGGGCTATGGCACTGCCGTCTCAGGGTGCCATGGTGGGGCGGGCACTGAGGTGTCTGCAGGAAGGAGCACAGGGTCCGTGCAGAGGCGGGAAGCCCAGGACCTCCTGGTCACAGGGTGCATGGCCACCACGGTGCCAGGCACCAGCTCTCCCCCTGCCCTCCGCTGGTCTCTGTGCCTGGGGTAACCTTGGTCGGCCAGTTGGTCTGTGTATTGTCTACACCCTGCCAAGTCCACTACCAACGATGATGGAAATGCCTCTGCTCAAGGTACTTGCAAAAGGAAAGTATTTTAACTGCTTATTTCTTTGGTGACTTTAGGGAAAAGAATATATTATCTCATGCAGTTATATACTAGTTACTCAGAATTTGCAAAAATTCATACAGATGTCAAGGGTTGGATCTGAAATCTTCTATACCAACTATTAGGGGAGATAAGCAGACAGCTTTTACCTAGACAGACAGCAGGAGGGTGCCATGCTGTGTATTTCCAGATGCTCATTCATTTTCTAATTTCTGAGCACTCATGAAGACCAACTCCCAGGCTCTCTTGGGACCAGGATGTGACTGGGTCTGAGTGAAGGGATATGAATGCCTGGCCACAAAACCCTGGGTCACTGTGATGGTTAATTTTATATGTCAACTTGACTGGGCTATGGAGTGCCCAGATATCTGGTCCAACTTTATTCTGAGTGTGAGACTGTTTCTGGATGAGATTAACATTTGAATTAGTAGCCTGAATAAAGCAGACTGCCCTCCCTAATGTCCGTGGGCCTCATCCAAGCAAGTGAAGACCTGAATAGAACAAAAAGTCTGATTAACAGGGAGTTCCTCGTGCCTGACTGCCTTCAGGATGGAACATGGGTCTTTTTCTGCCTTTGGACTTGTACTGAAATACCATCTCTTCCTGGATCTCAAGCTTGCTGACTGCAGATCTTGGGATGTCTCAGCCTCCATAACCATGTGAGCCAATTCTCTCCATCCATCCATCCATCCATCCATCCATCCATCCATCCATCCACGCATCCTATCAGTTCTGGTTCTCGGGAGAACCCTGACTAATGCAGTCATCGTCCATGCTCTCTTCTCTCCCTGTGGACCTGAGGTCATGCATTTTGAGAAAGCAAAGAACACAGCCTCCTAGTCACTGCCGGGGAGCTGCCTGACCTGATCAGACCTGATGAGGGTGAAAAATCAGCTTCTGCTCTTGCTACTGAGATTTGGGGATTTCTATAGCAGCTGGGTTAATTATCTGATACACTCCCTTAGAAGAGAAAGAAATACAAGTTACTGTATTTTCTCAGAAGAAAATGTAGTGAGATGTGGAAGGGATCTTTGACAGGCCAGGTCAGGAACCCTCTGATGAGAGGAGATCTAACTTCTGTTCTAATCTCCCAAACACCTCTGTCCAGGGAGCCCACTCTCTCATCTTATGGCTGTTTCTAATGCTTTCACTATCAGATGGTGTCCAAACTCTCTGCACGATGGAGAGGGATCTCAGAGTGGGCTGGCGGAAAATGTGTAAATACATTACACAGTATAATAAGTATACAGATAGAAAGAACAAGATGCCATGAGAGAGAACAGCAGGGAGGCCTATTAAGATGCACGTGGTGTGGTGGTGGGAGCTTCTCTCAGTAGGTGATATTTAATTGGAGATCTCTAAGATGAAAAGGAATCACCTAGGCCAAGAATGGGGAGAAGGACATTCTAGTCAGAGAAAACAGCTCATTCAAAGGCTCTGAGGTCAGACAGAGGCTGAGAATGCTCTGGGAACTGAAGAAGGCCAAACAGTATGGCCAAAGCACAGGGAACAAGGTACAGCTGCAGTCAGAGAGGGGGGAAGAGGCCAGGTGGCAGAGCCATGGCGAGGGCTGAGTGGTTTTCATGGAAGGCAACTGGAAGGATTTTAAGTCAAGGCGGGATGTGATCTGATTTGCACGCTACAGGGATCACTCTGGCTGTTGGGGGAGAGCAGGGCAAGGGCAGTGCGAGGTTAGAGAGGCAGCCTCTGGGGCAGTGGCAAGAGGTAGGGCTGTAGATGAGGTCAGGAGCAGGGCTGGCAGGGCCCGTGGCGATGGTGAAGAGTCGGGGTTTTATTGCAAGAGAATCCATTGGAGGATTTTAAGCAGGAGACTACAATGGTCTGATTTACACCATTAAAGACCATCTGTGCTTCAGTGAAGACATCTTCAGCAATGTGACTAGAAAACCTTGATTGGAAATGGGGCTGACTGCTAAGGAAAAGCTATCATCTGTACACACATAACCAGGAGGCTGTGGTGGGAGCTTCCTGGGCACGTTCCGTCTGTGGTTCCCAGACGTCAGCAAGCGCTCAGGCTCTCTTCTTTCTGCCCTGGGGTGTGTGCGCCTTACCTGGCAATTCTAGGCGACACAGGCAGATGCTACATCGCTGTGTGTGTGTGTGTGTGTGTGTGTGTGTGTGTGTGTGTGTGTTAGAGACTCTTTGATGTATGTGAACAGTAAGAACAAGAAGCCTTTCTCAGACGCCCCCATGTGACATCCCCTCAGGTTCCAGGAGCCACGTTTGAGTCACGTGCTCACCCCGAAAGCAACTTCTGGCAAGAAGCAACAGGACTGGCTGGGGAGGCGCGTGGCTGTGGGAGGGGCTGGGCTGACTGAAGCCCTTTCAGGAAGGGGTGAGGGTGTGAGGGGGCACTCTGGTACTTGTGTGGAAGGTGGACAGATTGGGCGAAAGAGGAAGACGGGCAGCCTGTTGGGAGGTTGCCTATGAAGCAGGTGTCGGAGGCTGGGGCCAACGCAGTGGTGGCAGAGGTGCTGAGGCACAGTGATTTGGGACACCTGTAGCAGGCAGGGCTAACAGATTTGTTGATTGACTGGATGAGGGGGTGGATTGAGGGCCAGGGAAGAATGGAAGATGAATACTGGAATTTTGCTCTGAAAAACCGAGTGGGTGTTGGTTCCCTTTCCTGAAAGGTTGCGGGAGAAAGAGCAGACATTTGAGATGAAATCCAAGTTCTGTGTTTACTGTGGCAGGTGGACTGAGGGGTAGGCAGTTGGCCATCTTAGCCCAGGCAAGGGAGACGACTTTGGAATTCATCAATGTCTACATGACATTTGAAACCATGGGACCCAATGAGAGGACTAGGAAGTATGGTCTGAGGGAAGAAAGAGGTGTGAGGACTGAGTCCTGGTGTCCACCAAGGTTTAGAGGGGGGAGGTTGAGGAGGAGTCACAGAGCCTGTGGGGAGGGTGTGGGTCACCTGTCAGTGCTGCCAAGAGCTCCACTCAGACCACGGCTGTGATTTGATCATGGGGTTTGGCAACATGAAGGTCCTTTGGGACCCTGACCTTTGGAACCTGTGAGTCATGAGAAGGTTGGGGAGTGAAGTCCTCTTTGGGATGGACTGAAAGAGAACAGGTGAAGAGGTGGAGAAGAGGAGTTCTTTAGAAGAGTTTTGTCATAAAGGCGGGCAGAGAAATGGGATGGAACATGGAAGGTCAAGGAAAAGATTGGCTTGTGTTCTAAGGTGTCGTGTTTGCCGGCCAATCAGAATGATCAGAAGGAGAGGGTGAACTTTATGATCCAAAAGAGAGAAGGGGCAATTTTAGAAGAAAAGCCTCTGAGTGGGGGAGAGCGGGGAGCCCCCAGAGAATAAGTGGGGGCCTGGCCTCTGGGGAGGGGCAGGGACTTAGTGCCTGGCTGCAGATGGAGATGTGGGGGAGGGCACCTGATGGTGAAAGATGAAGGGAGGCCCGTTTGGTGTGGTTCTCAACCCGAGGTGATTCTGCTCCCAGGCACGTTTGGTGATGTCTGGAGATATTTTTGGTGATCATAACTGAGGGAAAGAGTGTTTTCTTATTGGCGTAGAGGCCAGGGATACTGCTAACCATCCTACAATGCACAAAATAGTTTCCACAAGAGAGAATGATTTGACCCCAAATGTCAATAGTGGCACCATTGAGAACCATGGTATACATTAATAATCACAATTAGCAATAATAGTAATTCCTAAAAGAAATACTTGTCCTTTATCAGTTGAACGTGAACATCCTCCCACGGCTCTTTCCCAGGTAGGGCCTGCTTCTGGCTGTGGTCAAGCCACCCCCCGCCTTGGTGGCTAAACTGTGGGGGCGAGAGGAGGCCCTTCGTTCCTCACCTGAGCTTGACAAGGCCATACCTTATACAGGGGCTCTTATGCCATCATGCTCTCCTGCTGACACGGGGCTTGGTTGGTGTAGGGTCTCAGTGCAGGCAGGTGACTGAGGAGGGGTATCTCAGAAGAGTGGGTGTTACGATCGTCATGGTCATGACATAGGAACCACTCATTGGCCTTTGCTGAAAACGTCCCGGTGGAGGCAGGATGTGTGGGAACCAAAATATCGGGAGGTGAGAAATCACTTTTCCTGGTATGAGATATTTATTATATCTCTCCCTTTGTCTTGCGTAGCTTCTTTAAATTATCTTTCAGAGAGAATCCTATAATGTATGCTTTGTCCAAGGACAGATCTTGGTAAGAAAAATGCCTCCCGTTTCCTTTCCGAAGACTCCTCTGCCATCTGTCAGTTTGGAAATCTCCACATCTTGACCCAAGGCAAATTGCTTCTCGCTGCACTCCACGACGACGCTGGGCGCGACTGTCTCGCAGGCACACGTGGGGGCTGTAGGCTGGCTGAGTGAATGATGCATTTTAGGGATGAATGAGCCAAAATCTCTTCCACGTCTCCCCATCTTACAATTACAGCCAAACCGCCCTCGCACCCCTCTGAATCTACTCCTTTCTCTCCAGCTCCTCTGAGGCCACTTCTGGTCAGGACCTCATTTTTGGCCCAAGCATTAGCCTCTTCCCTGGGGATGTTTCCCCCCAGGCAGCTCCCCTACAGACCTCCTCCCCTCCCACTGGCATTTTAAGACTCCTCCACCTGGCATTTTAAGGCTCACTAGTACCATTTCCAATCTCATCTCCCACAGCTTCCATGGAGCTGGAGCCAAACTGAACTCCTTGTTGTCCGCTTGTGTCCTGGGCTTTCCTATACTTCCTGGGCACGCTGGCACCACCCGGCAGAAGAGCTCAGCACTATGCAAATAAGCCCATGACATCTCAATTCATCTGGTGAAGGTGGCAGAAAATCAATGCGAAAAATTCTAGGCTTTATCTCTGTCCTGCTATCACCTTACCCTGCCTCTGGGGTAAAATCAGTGTGGCCACAGCCTTGGACCTAGAGAGGGTGCCTGTCTGGGAGCCTCTGGGGCAGGGGTGGCCTGGAGCATAAACCATTAAAAAAAGAGAAATTCCGGGGTGGCCGAATGGCTCGGTTGGTTAGAGCGCTAGCTCTTAACAACAGGGTTGCTGGTTCGATTCCCACATGGGCACCCTCCACAACTAGATTGAAGGACACGCTGATGGGTTGTCCTGAAGGACTGATCTGAAGGACTGATGGGTCTTGGAAAAACACACTGTTCCCCTATATTCCCCAATTAAAAAAAAAGAGAGAAATTCCAACAGTCACCAGGGTAGCAGTGAAACCAGAGATTTAAAAAATGATTTCCATAACTTGACAAATGCATCACTTAGTGGGTTGATTCCTAGAGAATTGGCCTGCAGACCAAATGCAGGGGGCTCTTCCTGCCCCCTCCCCCACCAGCAGGGACTCACAGGCGAGCAGGAGCTGCCCTGCAGGGCTGCAATCCGGGGTCTCCTGCCACTGGCAGGCCTGTCCCCATGTGGAGGACAGGAAAGCCGAAGTCCAGAGAATTAGGGTGGCAGGACCAACACCCTGCAGTTCAGCCCAGTGCTTCTTCTCTTCTTAGCAGCCAGTTTCAATGCATTGGGGTTGGAGGGAGACGGGGCACTTATAAATTCCAGAAAAAATCTGGACCTCGTACTGAAGCAGCTAACAAGGCAGAGACAGATGAATTAAGAGTTACACATGGTGGCTCTGTACCCTCCACCACAGCGAGGCTGGGGGAGGTGTGCAGGGGAAGCCCCAGGGACTGGGCACTGGCACCATTGTCCTTGGCAACAGGGGAACAATTCATCTAGATCGCATGTGTGTTTTGTTTGTGGTTGTGGCACACAGTGACTTTACAGGTACCACTGAACAGTCGAATGTAGGCGTGGGCCACTGCAGGGGTCCCAGCGCTCCTGGCGAAGGTGCCCACATGCATGGCTGGGCAGAGGTCAGCGTGCTGACAAATGGCTCCTGCATCAGGAAGCCTGCATGTCCTGTTTGGAAAAATGTTTGGGCCTCACTTGGAATGCAGCCCATGTCAGTAACCTGTAGCTGAAGCTGTGCCCGGCTCAGGCCAGGTTTCTCTTTTGCACATTATAACAACAGGCTCAGGTTCAGGTTTAAGGTCGGAAGTCTTTGTGACAAAACATTATCTGGGCTCTAGGGCTCCTTTATAAACACCACACACAGAAACAAACCGTACAGATACTCTAGGGTCTGTCCCCACTTTTCCATCCCTGTAGATCCCAGTTTTACCCCCAGTACCCTGGTTTATACTGACGTCTGGCTGTCTGGCGTGCCCCCGTTAGGCAGCCCTTTCTGACCATCGTAACCTCATCTGTACCAAGATGACCCTCCTCAGCCTCACATCCCGTCTCCACTCTGGTCCATCAGGAAGGAAAGAGCCCCGAGAAACTAGCTCATGCTGAGGAGCCGACAGCAGCCCGGGTGCTACTCTCCCAGCTTCTGTTCCCGTCCCATCTCTCCATGCCTGGGTCCTCGTCTGTAGGGGTTGGGGAAATGACCACAAGACCAGGAAGCTTCTGCCTGCCCTAGGCTCCAGGGACGCAGCCACACACCATGGTCTCCCTGCAGACCATGGCGCCAGCCCAGTGGTCCCTGGGAAGCACTGGAGTCATTGGTGCCACAGGTTCCGTCTGTTAAACCTACTGTGCTTCAGGAAAGTGTAGTTATTATCTTGGAATCCCGCCAAGACCTTCCTGGTTCATCCAATATGGCGTGGTTGGAAAGCAATCACAAATACGAAAATCCACCCATCTGTCACTCATGCTCCCCCTCCCCCCGGCCCCCTGCAGAGTGCCTGCTGGGAGCCAGGCCCTGTGTGGCCCCTGGAGCAATGTGACCCGGGTCATTCACAGCTGGGGCCAGCCTGAGCTCTTTTGGACTTGGCACTCTGATATCCACAGACCTCGACCCTAGATGGCTTGTGTTGTCCCTTAACCCCCTTGCTGGGCCCAGCCTTATTGTCCTTTCTCATTCCTTTAGCCTCTTGCCCCCAAAGTCCTCATGTCCAGTCATTTTCTCCTTCCCAAGCCTCTCAGCCTGACCTCTCTTCCACTCCCAGAGCCACAGGCCAGAGCCCCAGCAAAGGCCTCCTGTCACCAGGCCCTGTCCTGGGTACCCACCCTGACACCCTGGGGAAGCCCAGAGCTCTCATATGAACTGGCACAGCAGGCCATCCCCATCTCAGGCCCTCGCCTTTCCACCCTTGCCTTCCTGAGGCTTTCCAGGCTGCTCCTGTGCCACCCCCACCCCCAGCCCCCTGTCCTTGCACCTGTGACTTCCTGGATGACTGAAGAGTCCTGGCAGTTCTGAGGCCTTTGCAGGTAAACTGCAGGTGGTGGAGGCATGGCTCATTCGTCTTTGCCACCCAGCTTCTCAGGAGCTAACCTCAAGTGCAAATCTCAGCTGCCTCCTTCCTCATCCCAAGACAGGGAGGATAGCGTGGGCTGCTTAGTCTTTCCCTAACTTTGGAAACCATAAGACGTAGAGTGGAGAGCCTGTTCTTTTTGGAGGAGCTGCCAGGTACCCGTAAAGTCAGACCCCTCCAGAAACCTCTGTGAATTTTCCCAACAGTTTATTTACACAAATGTGCAAAGATGTCTTTGACCAAAGATGCCAATGGCAGTACCATCTGTGGCAGCAAAAAACTAAGAACAACCTTCATGCCCATTACCAGGGCGTTGGTTAAATACACTGTTTCAGCCCCAAATAGAATATTATACAGCTATGGGAAGGAGCCAGGTAAATATATTTGTATTGACCAGATATGGTTTTAAACAAGAAAAACAAGTTGGAAAACAATGTGTAGAATCAGATCCTAGGTCACAAAAATACCCCAAAATACCTGTGTGGGTGTTTGTACGTGCACAAAAGAAAGCCTGCATAGGCCCCGCCACTTTGTCAATGGAGCTGAACCCTGAGGCCTGGGCCTGGGGAGGCAGTGGGTTTGGGAGGGACTATCTTTCAACTTCATGTGCAATGGTGTAAAATTAGCAGATAATACTTTGAAACAAAATATATTATTTCAAGAAGAAAATGAAAGAAAGCCCTTGGGAGCATTGCTGTTTCAGGGTGTCCTGGTGACTGCACAGGGGCAGTTGGATGGCAGAGATGATTTCTTAGGAATTCTAGCTCATTTGGGATTTGGGGAGGAGGGTTTCAGTCAGCCTGGTGCTCTGGTCCAAGACCTCACCAGAGATAGGACCTCTGCCCTGTTCCATCTACTGTTTGCTGGACTCACTGCCCTTTGCCTTGAGCTGACTTTGGGATGTGCAGAGTTCTCCAAGGCACTGCCGCGTGTCCTCTCTCCTCTTGTTGGGTTGCTGCCTGCAGACTCGACGGCAGCTTGGAATTGCATGAATATTGGTGAACCCTGTGCTTGTAAAGCTGACTGTGAGAGGAGGCGAGTTTGACACCATCCGTCGCTCACTACCGACTTCCGGATGGAAACCTCAGGGCCCACGCGCCTGGTCGTCTTCTCTCTCTCCTTCCCTCTGCAAGGCCTCATTCAGGTCACCCTTCCCTGGCAGCCCCTAACTCAATGCATCATGTGTGTCTAACATGGCTCTTCCTGCAGGGTTACCCATTTATCTCCACAATCCAACATGGAGCTGGGGAAGAAGACAGTCACTCTCTGAGTGATTTAACCAGATGCTTTAATGATGTATTGAAAAAGAACATTGACCCCAGGTAAGAGGTACTAAACTGATACTTTGAAAGCACACCATCCCTTTCGCTCCGATGGTCTCTCCTCCTTAAATCACCATGTTGTCATTTTTATGATGCAGGTCTAGCTATTGAGGCTAGAGGACTGTGAAATGTCATATGAAAAAGCCAATAAGAAAAAAAATGAAATTAAGTTGTGGGGAGCGTGCATTAGCATTTCAAAAACGTTCGTTGCATTATGCTGTTGTTCTCTCTCTGTCAAGGGGCACCGGGCTCCCGTCCTCCCCGGAAAGAGACTGTGCCACAGAATGTATTAGCGCTCCGTTTCTGAACCCGTGTGGCTGCTGAAGGGCATAGTTACGTAATGGTGAAATACATTCTGGACTAAATGTGATAGGACACTGGGGCCACCCGCCTCCTCTGATGACAAAGTCTTTGATTGCTTCTCTCCTTGTTGGCTCAGGCCTGTGGCTTTTCAGAGTTTTGACAAATTAATGTTTTCAATATTAATTTCTGCCCTGGAGAAAAGTAAGGAATGAGATCTGCTGAGGTGAGGGTCTGACTCTTGCCTTCTGATGACAATGTGGGAGCTGGGGTTCCGTGACTCACAGGCCACCACCACATCCTGCTGCCCCTGCCTGGGAGCCTGTACAAAACGACTCAAGGCCCAGAGCACTTGAATTGCTGCATCTTGGGTTGAGAGGCACGGCCAGCTGTGCCATCTGGAAAGGACAAGTTCGTGATGGGCCTGGGTCGTCAGGACCTCTAGCCTCTGGGAAAATGTATTCCCTTCCTTGGAGAGTGAACCCTTGGCTCTTGGAAGGCCTCTAACATTGCAACTGGAGTCCAGTGAGTGCTGCTTCATGGGCTACCAGGCTTGAGCTGGGCCAGATGGTGGGACAGGGGCCGCAGACGGTGGACACCCTGCCAACACTTGCCTGGAGGAGTTCTCTCGGCTCCCGGGTAATCATGGGAGTGCGATTATTCTCGGTGGCTCTGAATTTGCCAAATTGGGGAAGATGGATCCAGCGTCCCTGGTAGTCGATTACACGAAACCATTGAGACAATTGTAGCACTTTATCTGGGACTTTTCAGAAAGCTGACTTCTTCAGGAGCCATCGGCTTAATGGAATTCCACAGTGTTATTTTCCATTGTGATGTGCTGCAAAACAGGTTTGTTCAGCACTTTAGTTGGGGGAATATATTTTCATTTGAGAAGCCGCCTCTGCTGGGCTTCTCGTAGCCTTGGTGTAGGAAGCACAAGACTCAGCCTGGCTGAGGGAGGGAGGCCTGGGGGACGCAGGCCTCCTCGGCTATGCAAGGTGGGGGTGGGCACAGATCTGCCCAAGTGCCTGGGGCCCTTTCTTTCTCTTCTTTATACTTAAAAAAAAAAATATATATATATATATATTCAGCATCAATACCAGCAAGTGGGATTCTGCTCTGAATTGAATTTTACCCTTAATGAGATACAATGTCTCCTCTGTTCTCTGTAACAGAGACCTTGAGAGTTTTTATTAGAGAGCAAAACAAAACTTTTCACTGTTTTCATGTTTTCTAATAACACCCTGAGTCGTAACCTGAATTTTTATGCAACTAATTATGAGTGAGACTTGGGCATGAAAGATTTATATGATCGGAAAAGAAATTACCTGTGTTATCTCTGGGCAGGCGGGGGATGAGACGAGGGAGGAAGTTAATCAGTTTTCTAGGTCATACAGAAGGCACCTGCTTCATGTTGGCTGGTAGACCAGTCCGAGGGGGATGGAGGGACGCAGGAGACACCCTCCTGGGACACCCAATGGAGCTGCTGGTTCCTCCTTCACCCCAGGGGCAGCCAGCTTTGGCCAAGGGGACTTTGGAATCAGGACATACTCCCAAAGTGACATTCCTACCCCCTGCTTCCTACGACCAAGGCGCCCAACCAACAGCCCTGAGACAACTGACGCAAATGGACGTTACTGGGTTAACAGAGGGTCAGGGAGCTCAATCCCTATGCTCAGAATGGAAGCCAGAATTCTATTCAAGTTTTGCTCCATGAAGTACCATTTCAGTTAGAAGCAGAGACTGAAAATGAACTGCATGGCCATTCCTTGAAGGCCACAATCAAAGGAATGAGTGTTTGCCAAGAAGCAGTAGCTCTTGCACCTGTCACGCTCACTAAATTGCTAGCATGTTGTTTATCTGTGGAGAAAGCAGCTTGCCCAGTGTGGCAGTAAGGAGCGCATGATGGAAAGGCAGCACTGAGAGAGCGGGAAGCCATGCGTGTGTAGGGCCGTAATGTGCATTTAGTTACACGGCCATTTGCTGAGGCCCACAACTGATTAATATACACAAGCTTGTTCATTTACTCAGCATTATGTTTAATCATTTAATTTTGCAAGAGTTTTCAGATCTTTTAATCATCCTAATATTCTTCTTATTGCAACACAGTACTAAGCTGTTAGCTCAATTCAATTAAAAAGTGTCATCCAAAAGTAATTTATTCCATGTGCGTCCTTAAGTGGCTACCCCAGATATGTCTGCATTTTAAAGGAATAATAACTCTTCCGATTTATTAGTCTGCAAACGACCGTTTGCTGTTTGCCTGTTAGCAGTACAGGCAATGCTGTGAGTGGTCTGTGACTGGTTCTCCAGATTTTGTCCTAAAGACTCAGAATATGACAGCTTGGACCATCTGTTAGTACTCAGGTGGCTCCTGAAAGCCCAGCTTGATTTTCTGATCCTGCTACTGTTTGTAATAGCACAGCCTTTGAGTCCTCCCTTCGGGTCCTCTTGGGAGGAGTTCCCATTCCCACATCGCTTTAGGAGCAGGTGGGAGAGGACTCCGAGGGCCAGTGTTCAGGTAAGTGCCCTGCTGGGGTTCTGCCAGTGGAGTGTTTAGCACCCTCTCCCCTTGTCAGCATCCTGACCTTCCTTGGCTGACTTCTGAGATAGTTCCTCTGTTCTCCCTGGAGCAGCACTGTCTAGACGCAATGAGCTACAATGCAGCATAATGCAAGCCACGTATCTGCTCTAAAATTTCTAGCAGCCACATAAAAAAAGTAAAAAGAAACAGGTGACACACATTCTACTAATACACTTTAACTCAATATATCTAAAATAACCTTTCAACATGGAATCAATATAAGTTAGTTAATGTGATATTTTGCCTTCTTTTTCCATGTAAGTCTTCAAAACGTGGTGTGCGCCTCTTGTTCCGCACCAGCCTCCTTTTGGGTACTGGCTGCCATACCGGGTGCATAGCATGAGCCTGGGCACAGAGGGGGTGGCACTGCCAGGGAGGTTCCTTCTGCCCGTCCCCCAGGACACCAACCCTGAGGACTGATTACCAAGCTCAGGAAGTAAGCTGAGTCGTTACCCTGCTGTGTCCCCCAAGGAAAGACTCACTTTTCTTGGGGAACAAAGTCCTCCATGATGAGGACACTTAGGATACTAATGCCCGTGCTTTAGGCGTGAGTACTCCTTTTTCTTTGGTGGCCAGGGCTGTGGCCAGGGGCTGATGGAGCGTTGTTGGCAGAGGTGCACTCTGGGCAGGAGGTATGAGACTTAGTCTGGTGACAGTGGCTAAGTGCCGTTTCCACATCCTGGAACACTGAGCAGTTAATCCCCTGGGTCTGTCTTCGATTTGGGCCGGCTGAGGACCCTTGAGGAGTCAGCGAAAAATAGAGACCGTGCCAAACCTTAATGCCCTTCCTGCTCTTGCAGAATGCCGTCATTATTAATATCTCACTCTTGGAAAAGGGCTATCTGTGCTGTTTTTCAGGAGAACAGCAATAAAAAAGGGAAATTAAATGAAAAACTCCATGTGCACGTCTAATCCATTAAGGTGCCTTCAACTCTACAACCCGTTAACTTCAACTCTGGCCACCTATTCAAGCGGTTTCAAGAAAACAGCAGTATTCTGCCTGGCCTGGACATTATGATAAAAGTGATGGAATGTCAGTGAAGCCTGGGGGTCTGGTACTGAGCACCCGGCTCTGGACGAGTTGGTGTGCTCAGCCTGCCCATGTGACGGAACGTTCTAATCCCTCCGCCAACATCCCCACATCCTCACCCCAGAGCTCACCCCGAACTCCAAGAATTAGTCAAATACCATTACACACGTGGGGGCCTTCTCTAATCCCTGTTAAATCATGGGAAGATAAAACTGTCTTCGGAGGAAAACATCACAAAGAGCCTTTGTAACAAGAACAGGGTCCCCGTAGCAGCAGCTAACCTCTGTGGGGTGCCAGCCATGAGCCTGGCTCTGTGCCTTGCAAAGGACCTGCTACATAATTTGTGGAGCCCAACGCAAAATGAAAATACAGGGTCCTTGTACAAGAAAGGACAAAGAATGTCAAGATGGCCACAGCTGAGCACTAACGCCAGTGCAGGCCCCTCTGAGCTCAGAGGCCTGTGTTGCCTGCCCACGAGACCAGCCGGGGCCACAAACTGTATGTGCATTGACTGGCTTCCTTCTCACAACAAATATGGTTTCCGTTTTACAGATGAGCAAACAGAGGCTCAAGGAGAAGGCAGGCATGAAGGTTTTGAAGTGGTGTGAATGGAGAAAAAGTGGTGGGAGGGCTCACTCATCGCCCCGCACTGGTGAAGTTGCAGAAAACACCAGAGGACGGTGGCAGGCTGCCCCAGAATCGTGCTGTGAGCGCTGATTTAGTTTCAGGAAAACAGTATCATTCGTCCCATTAAATTAATGTTGTTAATTTGAAGTTTATTGGTTTTGCAGTTTGTTTTTATTTCATGTGTAAATTTGTTTTAGCTTTATGGTTGTAGAAGAGCTCCATGTGTAAGGAACGTGTACCTAGTTTTATATTTGTACATACGCGCGTCTAACTAACATTATACTAAACATAAATTAAGTCGACAGAGAGAAACCACACATTTCCTCGTTAAGTGGGGCTGCACATTACTCAAGGAGGGAAATGCATCTCTTGTCCCCCAAGGTAGGAGCCACAGGGGGTGCTCAGGGCCCAGCCCAGTGGAACAGGAGGGGAGGAAATGAGGGAAGGAAAGGGAGAGAGCGGGTGGGGGAGGCGGGTGGCTCCTCCAAAGCCCTGGCTGTCTAAGGCTGGCAATTGAAAGGTCCCTGAAGGTCTGTCTGGCCCTGGTCCCCCTTCCTGGCTGCTGCTCCACGCTTGTTTGCCTTGACCTCAGCCTTATGACATAGATTCTCAGAGAGTGGCCGTGGTGCAAAGGCAGGGAGGGGGGCCTTAAACCAGGGGCTTACAGCTATGGTTGGGGGGAGCCATTATGACCCCTCAAGGTGGTGTCACTAGCTGACCCTGAACAGGTGCTTTGGGGCTAAAGACCATTGCTCCCCTCCCACCCTTACAACAGGCCCATGTTTTATACCAGCAATCAATGTCTAGTTAGTCTATGCATACTTTTGACTGATAATTTCACATCAAGATGTATCTCCAAGAGAAACGTATGTCAAAGACCTGCACAGGAATGTGCACGGAGCGTTATTTATAATCGTCCTAAACTGGAAATGGCCTGAGGACATCAACTGCAGCATATTCTTACAACGGAATATTATATGCCACTGAAAAGGAACAAACGCCTATTATAGATGAAGCTACAACAGATGAATCTCACAAACACAGTTTTGAGGAGCCAGACACAAAAGGGTCATACTGTACGACTCCATTGATATAAAGGCAAAATGACTCTAGAAAGGCAGGAGAACAGTTACACTTGGGAGAAGGAAGGGTGTCTGGGTGCTGTAAGATTCTACCGTTTCCCTGAAAATAAGACCTAGCTGGACAATCAGCTCTAATGCGTCTTTCGGAGCAAAAATTAATATAAGACCCAGTCTTATCTTATCTTACCTTACCTTACCTTACCTTACCTTACCTTACCTTACCTTACCTTACCTTACCTTACCTTACATTATATTAATTATATTATATAAGACCTGGTCTTATATTATAGTAAAATAAGACCGGGTCTTATATTAATTTTTGCTCCAAAAGACGCATTAGAGCTGATGGTCCAGCTAGATCTTATTTTTGGGGAAACACAGTATTTCTTCACTGGGGTGCTCATGCCTGCTTCACTGAATGGTGTACTTATGATTTCTGTGTATGGTATTGTCAATTACAATTTAAACAATGGCAGGTACATTATAATTTGAAATTATACAGTAATTATACAGGGCTATACAGTAAACACATAAAGACAAAAAATACATTGTAACTCCCCATCAACTCCCACGTACCTTCCTATGGGAAGAATCTGGGGGGAGCCTGTGTGGGGCCCAGGGACCCCCAGGCCTGCCCTGCCCCTTGTAGTGAACCCTGATGCCCTGAGTGAAGCAGCCCATGAACGCAGCTGTCTTGCTGGGGCGTTCTGGGGACCCTGGCTTTTCTCTCCTGTACCACGATTTGAGTGTAGCCCTGTTCTGAAATATTCCGAGGGTTTGTGCCAAGGACATTCAGTGCTCCTCTGAAGCGAAAGATGAAGAATCAGGCAGTCTGGGGTTGGGCAGGGACCCCTTTGTGACAAGGACTTCATCATCCTTTACCCATCCTTGTGACCAGAGCTGTACAACCCTCGAGCTCAGTCCCATGGCCTGGACCATGTGGCCTCCAGAACGGCGGGAAGGCATGCCTACTACAAAGATGGGACCTTAGGAGATTTGCACGGGCACTTCTAGGGCCATCCCCAGCTGATCAGCGACCTGGTCACAGCCGCTCCAAAGTGCTGCCGGGCTGACGTAACAAGTGCCCTGATATTCAGAAGTGTTGCGAGGTCCCACAGCTGCCCGCTAGAAAGTGCCGGTCCTCAGCAAGGCCAGGCGCCCACACCGGTCCAGAGGCCTGCTCCCCTAGAGCGCCTGGGTCTGACGTGGCATGGACGGTCAGAGCTAAAGCGAACTCATGCGACCCCGTGTAACTCCTGCAGCAGCTCCCACCCTCCTCAGCTCACCAGGGCGCCTGCCACACCTCAGCTGCAGTCTTGGCTGTTACTCCCACACTTCACCTGTCTGCCAGTCACATAGACAGGCTTTCCATTCTCAGGGGGTCCAGGAGGGCTCTGCCTCTGCTGGAACTTTCTTCCCACATCCCATCAAGGCTAACGCCAGCTTATGCTTCCTGCTCTGTCATGACTCACACGTTACAATGACGACTCTCCCCAACATAGTCTCAGGGAACCAGGACCTGTTCCCCTGCCTGCCCTAGGAGGCCATCCCAGCAGAGGTGGCATGAGGAGCCCTTTGGGGAAGATCACAGGTGCGAGGACATTCTGAGTGGAAGAGTGGGCACCAGGTGCTGTGCCCCCAGGGACAGGCTGGAGGGGAGCAGCCCTCCCTGGAGGCGGCTTCTGACAGGTCTGCAGGGCATGCTCACCAGGAAAAGTTCAGCCACTCCCTGAAAGGGGGGCAGAGGCATTTTTGTGTGTCAGACCCAGGACATCAAGGAATGAAGGGGACTTGACTGTCTGGTCCCCTGTTCCTCCTATGGGTGAGTGAACCAAGGGAGCCTCAGGTAGCTAGGGCACTAACTGACTGCGGACCCGGTGAGGATTCTGGGCGTCATCTTCTGTCTCATCCCCATACACTGGGAGGCCCAGGCCCTCTCCAGCCCTGGCCAACCTGCTCATACAGTGCAGCAATAATTCAAGTGCTGCTGTGATGCTGAGGGTTCGTGCAGAAGAAGGCCCGTTTCTGCACAGAAGTTCTATAGAGCTGCCTGTGTGTTCTCTGTACTTCTACTTCTCTAGACTGCAGCCAGCACTCGGGCCCCAAGGCCCTGGTGAGGAGGTACAGGCTGAGCCTGCGCTGGTCATTGCACACATCTCCTAGGAAGTTCAGGGGCCCCTCAAAGGGACCCAAGGGAATGTGAGAACGTGGTGACAGAGTGGGAGCCACAAAACCAAGGAGCGGTCAGGGGCTGGAGGTGGTACAGGTGTACGAGCATCTGTGAGGACCAAGATGGCACATGGCAGGCGTCCACATCAACTCCCTGCTGGGCCATCCTCTTTGGGGGCTACAGTGGGTTAACTACGTTCCCCGCCCCCACCACGTCCACTAGAACCTCAGATTATGACTATAAAATAGGATCTTCACAGATGTAACTACTTAGGGATCTGGAGATGAAATCATCCTAAACTTAGGGTGGGCTCTAAATGCAATGACTGGCGTCCTTATCAGAAGAAGAGGGGACACACAGAGACAAAGAAAAAGGCCATGTGAAGACAGAGGCAGAGACTGGAGTTACATTGCCACAAGCCAGGGAATGCCGGGAGCCACCAGAGGTTGGAAGAGGCAAGGAAAGCGCCTCCTAGAGGCTTTAGAGGGAGCGAGGTCCTGCCGACACCTTGATTTCTGACTCTGGCCTCCAGAACAGTGAGAGATAAATTGACATTGTTTGGAGCCATTGGGCAATTTGATATGGTAGTCTTCTGAAACGTACAAAGGGGCCTTCTTGAGTTCAGGGGACAAATCACCCCTCCAAGGTCTGTAGGTAGCCATCGCTCTGACCCTGGCCAATCACTTCAGTGCCTCTGGTCACCAGTGGCCACATTGCTGAAGCTGGCTCAGGTGGAAAGTGGCCGGTGGGCATGGGGAGGAAGGAAGTGCAGGAAGGAGCCCTTGAAATCCCCAGTTCCAGGCTCAGCCCAGCAGCAGTTAGCTCAGAGATCTCTCTCTACCTAGGAGACCATGTGTAAACATTCATGAGCAAACTCCCAGCCAAGGTCCACGCCACTCTGAAGGTGACTGGGCCAGGTGGGTGCAAATGAAACATGAAAGTCATCTCCCATCTGCTCTTGAAACTGCTCCTGAAATGTGTCGGCAACAAGCCCCCAGTCCCCAAGGCGGACTCAAGACACTCCTCACCAGCGGCAGGGTCCCTGGGGGCAGGACCTCGGCTGCTGGGTCCCGAAGGCACCCCATGCCCCAAGCCAGGGATCCTAATAAATAGCTGGCCCCTGCACACAGAGCACAAGCCACCTTTGTGAGAGCTGCCCCGTGGCAGCTTCGCTTTTCCACCACCTTCCAGTCGCTGGGCCCAGAACACAGCAGGCTCCTTCCCACCTCCAGCCTCGCAGGAGCTGTGTCCTTTGCTTGGACTGCTGGCTGGCTCCCTCTCACCTTTTATGTTATCCCTCAGAGGGACACCCCCCTCCCCCAACTACCCAGTCTAGAATGGATCTCTACTGTTTTCTGTTTCTCTCCAAAGACTGTAAGCTCTCTGAGGGCAAGAACCCAATCTAGTTTTGCCCACCATCGAATCCCTGGCACATGGAATGTGCTAGGTAAGTGCCGGTGGGTGAGCAGTGAGGACAGCACACTGGTTCCCTGGGTCTGGGACACCCCCAGGATGCTCTGAATGGGGGTGGTTGTTACCCGCTTCCTGCCTCTTCCCACAGCCCATCCTCCAGAGCCCTGAGCCAGCTAGCTCTCCCCTTTCTTGGTGTTTGTTATCTGCAGTAATGGCCCTGAGGGCCACTTGACGGTTATGAGTCCAGAGCCTCCAAAAGACCCCTTCTGACTATTGCCTGGAACTTTCTTCTTAGGAAAATGCTCCCAAGTAGGTTGGGTTTAGGAGGCCAAGAATGGAAGAAATAAAAGCTAATCTTTCCTGAGTATCCCACCTTGCACTTGCTAAGCCTTTACACACCATTCCTTGAGCCCTCAGAACCACCCTACAAAGCAGGTGCTCTTATGGCTCCCATTGTACAGATGAGAAAACTAAGGCTCAAAGAGGTGAAGCAACCCAGCTCTGCAGGACTCCCCATCTGAGCCCCCTGAGCTCCTGCAGGCCTGGTCCAGGACTCCCCGAGATTTCAGCTGGATAAATGGAAAAAGAGAATAAATGTGGAAGAGCATGTTGGGACCTGCGACTGAGGGAACGTGCCTGGGGAGGGCTTTTCTTGTTTTGTGAGCTACCAGTTGAGGGTCTGCATTGGGCAGGGCCTTCTGTTCGAGTATTTGGCTTTTCCAGGGCTGGTCAGAGGCAGCATGGCCAGGGGGGTTCTGACCCCCAGACTACAGATCAAGCCAGAGCCTGGCCTATCAGGTGAGTAGAGCTGGTGCCTGTTTTCCCCCTGCAGCATGAGTTTATGAAGCACCCACTATGTGCCAGGCCCCATGTGGGCTCTGGGGAAATGGAAGATGAATAACTTCAGGGGAGGAAGCTGAGGAGGGACTTGGCAGTGAGGAAATGCTTGTGGGGCATCTGCTGTGTCCTCAGAGGCCCCCTGCACAGGGGACACTTGAGGTGAGTCTTAAATGAGATTGACCAGAGGATGGAGAGGGGATTCCAAGCACATACTGAGGAAACAGCATGTGCAAAAGCCCAGTGCCCTGTGTGGGTTCAGATGCGCAGCGGCAGGAGCACCAAGCCACGTGCTGAGGCCGTGGTGAGAATTTCTTAAACATCTGGGGCCTGAGAGGAGTCTCCTCGTGTATCCTGGGTGTCCTGGGGTAGCGGACCTCTGGCTATTTGGAAGAGAAGCAGTCCCCTCTGGTTTCCTGCCAGCTCACAGTTGCATTGTTGGGTTCCTATTAACATTCATGGAATAATTGAAATATATAATTGGAAAACTCAAAATGCATTTTAATCCCTTTAGCAGGAGGAGTCTTTTCTTCTCATATGGCTCTTCTTGTGAGATGAAGCTGGAGACTCAGTAGTGGTTCCTGGGGAATAGAACCTTCTGTCTCAGAAGATGTCCCCCTCTTCATGTCCCAGGACTAGGGCTGCCCCTTAGGTCCCCTCAGCAGACACCGGAGTCACTTTGCTGATGCTGATTGGTCAGTGGGACCCACCCTCAACCCTCGCCTGGGCAGGTCCTATCGAATTAGGGGTTTGTCCCATTCGCTCTAGTCCTGGGAGCCCCTGGATCCCGCTCCTGAAGGGTCTGTAGTGATCTTGTTTCCATAAGGAACAAACAGCCCCTTTACCAAGAAGATAATTTTCTTTAAACAAACACCACAGTCTCGAAAGACTCATCTGACATTTGCTGCTTTTCAAAGAGACAGCTGTTGACACTCATCAAGTTCTGAGAAATAATTTGGGAGCAGAGGGGCACGGAATGGGGCCCCGGGCTCCCTGTCAAAGCAATTTGATTTCTCACCACGTCATGGAGAAACCTGTCTCCTGCCTCTGAGGACTGCTTAGCAATGACAGATGTGGGTGGAGGGACTGAGAGTCCCAAACCATTTGCCCCCCTACAGGCAGGGTTGCAGGAGCCCTCCCTGGGGGCCTTTGGGGCTGGAGCCCAGCTTGCGGGGTTGTGTGCGCAGGTGAGGGAGCTCTTCGAGGCTCTGACAGGGCTAGGCTGTGCCTTGAGTATCCAGCGCTGGACGGGCCCTCGTCTTCCCAAATGGTGGACAGTGACTTGGGCCTGTCTTGGAAAGCAGTGTCCATGGGGCAATGATAAATAAAACAAGATAAGACGAGTCACAGAGGCACCACTTCTGACAACTCTACTGCAAGGTCTAGACCCAGGGGGACAGCCGACCCTCGACTTCTCTCTTGCCTTCTTGCTCAGATACCAGCTGGCTTTCCTTCCCGTACAGACCATGGGTAGCAGAGCCCCAGGCACACAAACGCTAGGTGCTGATTGTGGCAGGGGATTGAGAGCAGCTACTGCAGGTGCTTGGCCAGAGGGTACAGAGGCATCTGGCGGAAGCTCAGAGAAGTGGTGGTGGGGTGTTGGCTCACTGCATGGCACCAGCAGGAGACTATACCTGGAAGGTAACGTCTGATCTGCACACACAAAGGGGCGCTGCCAGGTCTGGCCCTTGTCTTGCCCTGACCCAGCTGCACCCTGGAAGAGACCATTTGCATATCTTGAACTCCAAGCACATCTTAAGGAGCAAACCTCACGAGTCCATGCCCCCAGGTCAGACTGCTGCTAATCAAAGTGTTGTTTCCTTTAATTAGAACTGAGCCGAGTCATTAAAGGCACTCTCCTTCTATTGTGGACGTGTGACATGCCTTCTTGATCCTAATGTGTTTCCCCGAAAGTAAAATAAAATAATATTTTACTATAATATAAGACAGGGTCTTATCTAACATACTATAAGACTGGGTCTTCTATTAATTTTTGCTCCAAAAGATGCATTAGAGCTAACTGTCTGGCTAGGTCTTATTTTCGGGGAAACACAGTAAGACAGGCATTCCTTGGGAGAGCAGCTGGGGGAAGGATGTGGGCAGCGGGCAGTAGTGAGATGGTGGCAAGCTGCCTTAGGTATCTGTGGTTGGGGCCCCTGCCGAAGTGAGTAGCTGCTATCTGGTATCGTACTGCCCACACCTCCAGGGGGAATACAAACAGTCCCATGGGAAGGGGCAGGTTGGGCAGGGTGTCAGGCCCCTGTGGACAGGGCTTGCTGGGGCTTGGGACCTAAGGAGCAGGCCAAGGTGTTCCGACTCAGTGAGGCAGGAAACAGGGAGCCGTGGAAGGCTCTCAGGTAGGTGAGTGCACGATGATGGGTGAGGCTTTGGGAGCCTCGCCAGGCAGCGAGAGGGAGAGAACGTATGGGAGAACGGCCAGAGCACGGCACTGAGTCAGCACTGGCACCCTTGATGCTGCCCATTCTGCACAGCCAGTTGATGAGAGCACAGGGAGGTCTGCATGCTTTCCTCTGCCCTCGTGTTATAAACAGGCAGAGCTCTGTTTGACAGAAGAGAGGCAGGAACAATTTATGAACAACAAAAAGAGAACAGAGAAGACCAAGGGGATGCATGATGGAGATGGAACTGCTAAAACCCCTAGTAGGAATACTATTTCGGTTTGGAACAGCGCCTTGGCAAAATGAGGGGAACTGATGAAGATTCCAGTAAGGTCCAGCCAGGTGCCAGCCCAGCGGGGACCCCAGCCCTTTCCCTGAAGGCTGCTCTGGCCCAAGGCTCTCTCCAACGTGGGCAGGAGAGACCAGCCCACTCCCTTGGCCCTGAACCTCACCCTTGGGACATCCATGAAGTACAATCTTGAACGCTCCCATTTTCCCCTTAACGGTTCCAAAGGAATCATTTCCCAGTGTCCTCCACTTCCCAAGGGTACACGTGCTACTACCCTAGCTCACCTCCCCGACCCTCCAGCTCACCTGGATCTCCCTCCTCTAGACATGGCCTTCAGATGCCCTGGCTGGACGAGCTTGGCATTGCCTGGCCCAGCATGGGGCTGGGATGTCCCAGCAGTAGAAGCAGGGGCTGCATGGGGCTTTCTACAGACCCCAGGATGGGCCCTTTGGCTGGGCCGGGCCTAGGCGCAGACTCTGTCAAGCCCTGCCTTTGGGGCCCTCAGTGCTTTCAAGGTTAACCACAAGCCCTGAGCCCAGGGGCCTGGGAAGGGAGCCGGATCCGTGGCCCTATCACCCAGGGCACCAACAACTCCGGTCTGCAGCAAGCCCTGTCCTGGGTGCCCGAATCACCCTGGCCTGCCTCCAGGGATCTTGCCGGCTCAGGGTGGGCATGACATGGTCATAAGGAGAGGCTGACTGCTAAGTGTCCCTGGGTATAAGGTCAAGCGGCACTTAGGAGCCTGGATTCTAACCCAGCTCTACCGTTTCCTGACTGTGCAACCTTGGGCAAATCCCTTTCCTTCTGTGGGCCCTGCTCGTCTAGAAAATGGGAGTCATGACAGGATCTGCCTCACAGACTTTCTGTAAACACTTAATATGTGACAAGTATTTAACATTGTGTCAGGCCCATGGTAAATACCTGCTGGTTTGTATGATTATCAGAGAGGGATAACAGACCCTAGAACTTTGGGAGACCGTTCCCGATTTCCAAATTCACAGATGTAAACATACTTGTATGGAGGCCTAGTTTTTCTTTTTTCTTTCTCTAAAGAGATCTTGTTTCTATGGAGCACATTTTAGAAACACACCCACCCACTATAAGTTAATCGCCTCTTTAGTTTTGACAAAAGTGTTCTTTCTAAGCCACAGGCTATGGTTCAAAGGGGCTTTTTAATATTAAAAAAAAAATCCACTCAGAGAAGCTGCTGTGTGAGGAGGGAGAAGAGGCATCGCCTGGTGAGTTTGGGACGTGGGGTGGGGGGTGGGGCACTGACTGCTCACCAGCCATGTAGTGCAGAGATCATGCCCCAGCTCAAGGCCATGCCGCGGCCTTGGGGACCTCCCGCTACACCTCAAAGCAGGGAAGGGCTAGCGGGAGGGGACGAGGGGACAGCGTCCCAGAGGACTTGGCGTTTGAACTGGCTCACAGCGCCTGGGAGGATCCCAAGCAGCAGTGGGCCGCCTGGCTGCTTTGTGGAAACAGTTTGGGTCTCTTTGTTTTTACTCCAAGTGTCTGATAGCATCTGGAAGTTGTAAGACGCACTGATCACCTGTGTGCTGCCTGCAGACCACGTTCCTCCTCTGGGCTCGAGCCGAGCGTTTTTTAATCCCATAAAAGGAAAACCTAATTCGAGAAGTATTGATTTTAAATTTCTTTCCATCTCTTTCACTTACAAACAATCCGTTGACTCTGGGCGGCGGCTGCGTCGACGGGTTGAGCCGACGGGGAAACACATCTTTACGAACTCAAGGCCAACCGCAGTGCTTCTCAGCCAGAGATGCTCCGTGTGGAGCACATCAAAGCTTTAGAGAGCAACGATTTTCCTGAGGAAGGGAGCACTGCTGCCGGGAGGTGGTGAGTGACAGCCGCACGTATCTTTGTGAAATCGGCACTGATTTGGGGACGCTACCCAGGCTCTGGCCCATGATGGGCAGTCCTTTGGATCATTGCCTTTCTGAGACGCAAGCGTGGAAGTCCCACCCAGCTCAGCCCTGGCCCTGCTTCTCTTCTGCCCAGAGCTTTGTTCGTCTCTGGCCTGGCATTCGAGGCCCATGTGCTCTGGCGGGTCTCACTATGGCTCCCACTGCCCCCTGCTGCCCACACCCTGTGCTCTGGGACACAGCAGCACCCCGTTTCCCAAAGGTAGTCTGTGTCCCCCAGCCTCCATGTCTTTGCTCACACAGTTCCTCCCCACCATTTACTTTAATCACATACATCCTTCTGGACACCATTCAAATGCCAAACGCCACCTCCTCCAAGGAGCCTTTCATGACTGCCATACCATGAGCACTCTGGATCTTTCCATTACCCCCCTCCCCCCCGGGAAGCAGAATAGTGTAGCGGAAAAGCCATGTGTCTTGGAGTTGGATTTGCCTGGGTTTAATCCCACCTCTGCTACTTCCTGACCTCAGTCACCTCACCTGTAAAATGGAGTTAATAATAGTACCTGTTTGAGAACTGAACACATATTATTAATTCTTTAACTCTTGAGCACAGTGCCTAGCACAGGGTAATGGCTCAGTATAGTTACTGCCCTTTTAAAGAAACCAGTGACTTATTTTTAGTCTTCCAGCTCCACTTCTTACTGGCTGGGTAGCCTTGAGAACAGTGACCTAAGCTCTGTGAGGCTGGGCCCTGGCTCCACTGCCTGCCTCTCACTATATCGAGTTGTCCAAGGCCATGTGGCTGCTCCTGTGGAAACAGTGTTACATCCAGCATTCACAAGACCAAACCCAGAACCTGCCCAGCCACCAGCGCCTGAACATCTGTCAGTCACAGTGCTCGGAGCCCGAATAGCAGGACACGCATCGAAACAAAACACAAAGCTCTTCATGAGCCCTCACCCATCCCCTTGGCCCTGGACGCTTGGACAGGGCCTTTTTAGGGGATCCTTTGTTCCCATAGGGCTGAGGGGCACCCAAGGCCTAGGGGGTGCCTGTGAGCAGGGCTGTGACCCAGCTTTATTGACCTACCCAAGTGAGAGCCTCTGTCAACACAGCTGGACAGCACTAAAGGGACATCTGGGCACTGGGGCACTGGGCCTGTCTGGGTCTCATGCCACCTTGCTCGTTGTTCCTGGGTCAAAGGAACCGCTCCCTGCCCTCCACTGAAAGACAAGTATGAGGGTCTATCAGCAGCTGCTCTCCATACCCCAAAGGGGATGCCGTGCCCCCACTTACCATCCCTGCAGCCTGGCCTCGGGAAGCACACTGAGGCCGTAAGGAGTCCTTTGGTCAAGGGAGCTCCAGGTTCTGCCCTCTTTGTCGGCGCATTCATTAGGACCAAGGGCAGCTCAGCGGCACTGGCCTCCTAGCGTTCTGTCAACATTTCCATGGTCCCAGAAATCCCAGTGGAACGTGGGCATGGGATATCCAGGCTCCTCTGCCCACGGGCTGAGTACAACTCCTACCACCCTACAGGCTGGGATAACAATGGGATCTTGGGACAATGGGGCCAGAGGCGGCGTTCCTGTGAGGCCACCACGAGGCCACCACCCCCCTTGGGTGGTACAGGAGCCTCACGCCTGAGTTTTCCCTGCTTCCGGGCAAGTGAGCAGCCCTTGGGGAGGAGGTCCCACATGGGCCACTGGGGGCCTCAGGGAGTCGCTGTGTATCTTGACATGGATGTCTGAAGGCCCTGCATTTCCGCTGTGGACCACAGCTGGGCGTTGGCCATCGGCTTACTGAGGAAGGGAGGCCTGTGGCCGCAAACAGCCCTCCCCGGAGCGTCCATACACGGTTCTGAGCAGCAGCCTGTCCTCAGCTCAGGGACATGGGAACACCTGGAGATTGGCAGACGGGAGACAGGGACCCAGAGCTCCAGGACACCTGTCTTGCATCTGTGGTCTCTTGTGTGCACCTGGTAAGTCTATCCACAGACTCCTTTTCCTACAGACAACCTGTGGGACCCCAATGCCAAGGCCTGGCGGGCTGGCCGGCAAGCCTGTCAGCAGGCAGCAGTCGAGGTCCAGCCAGCCCTCAATGGTGGGTATACCACTCTGGTGCCATGTCTTCCAGCACATGAGCCTTCTCCCACTGACACACGCAGCTTCTCAAAGCTCCACCCAATCACTCAGAAGCCCTAGGCAATCTGATTACAAATGAAATATGTTTAAGAGGAAAAGGGCTAGAACTCTGGTGAGATAGGAGATGAAGGAAAAGAGGGAGTTTGGGGGGAGGACGGGGAGTGTGGTCACACTAATGTGAGGTGCCCACAAGTAACGGCCAAGGGGGCGCCGATGGGCTGCTGAACACCTGCAGCTGGAAACCTGGTGTTTGGGGGCGTGGGTGGGGTAAGACCCTCCCGAGGGGAGTGTACACTGAGGAGAAGCACAGTAAGAGTCTCAGGAAGGCCCTCCGCGTGCTTTTGTAAAGTTTTACTGGAGCACAGCCACACTCATTGGTCTGTGGCTGCTTTCGTGCCACCATAGCAGGATGAAGCCGTTGTAACAGAGGCTATATGGCTCGCGTGCTAAAATACTGGCTGCCCGGCCCTCTATAAGAAAAGTGTAAGAGGCTGGCAGAGGAGGGGCCCACTGGCAAAGGAGATGGAGAAGAGGTGGGTAGAGAGTGCGGGTCTCAAAGAGCGAGCTCCGTGGGGCTTGTTGCTGCTGCAGAGGCCAAATCTGATAAAGACCGGCATGCCCACTGATATGCCAACTGTAGGTCACGAGTGGCCTCTGTGGGCCTCCATTTCCTCATCTGTACCAGCGTGTGGTGGAGGTGGGTTAGGGAAGCGGACAGAGCCAGGAGTCAGGGTAAGGCCATGGGGTCCATGAGAAGAGACCATCCATTTAAGTGCTTGACCGTTTCAGGAGGAGAGGCGGCTGCGGGGTGCACGGTATATGTGGGGGGTCTGGGACAATCAGCAAACCCTTCCATTTCAGACCCAATCGCTGAAACTTTTCTAAGTCTGCTTGCCTGACTTGGTTACAATTGTCCAACCAACTTCACAGACTCGGCCTTGCCAGCCTTGAGTCTCCACCCAGGCCCGTGGAAGCGAGCTGGAGTGTAGAGAGAGGAGACAAACGGCCCCAGGGCCGAACCTCGCTGGCAGGACTGCCTTGGCCATACTGCTCTTGCCGAGGTGGACTCAACCGATTCCTTCCCCATCTCATCCCTCTTTTTCCACACTAGAGCCCCGAACACAAGTCTATCTACCTGGTTAAGGCTTTGCCCTGCAGGCTTTTCTGACCTGTGCTCCTAGCCCTTCCTCCTGGGGCTGCACTGGCTCCCGGGCTCTCTCTGTGGCCCAAGCGCTCAGTGCCAGGTCTGCTCCCAGTTCCCCCACTAGGCACTTCCCTCTTTGTATCATGTGGATGAGCTCTAGGGTCCTCACCCCACCTGGCTACTCCAGGAGGGGTCACAAAGCTGCTGGGCTCCTAGAGCTTGCCATCGTGATTCATCACAGTGTGCCACAGCCAGTCCCAGGGCCAGCCCATGAATCCAGAGGGGGAAAAAAAAATGAGTGTGAAGTTAAGTAGCAAACTCATCATTTGAAATTCTCACGTTTCCCGAGATGAGATGATTCCCATTAACGAAACACCTTCATTTTCAGAAAACCCATGTTCACAGCTTGCTCTGTAGAGCCTGCTCCCACAAGTTATGATTTATATTTTATTACAAGGTGAAAAGAGACAAAAAAAAAAATCCTCACAAGGAAAAAAAAAAAGCCCACTGACTTTACAGCAACTCCCGGGGCATTTGATTTAAAGGGGCATTGTCATCTTTAATGTTTTCATCCAGAGGAATTAGAGAACACCACCATGATAATTCAGAAGCTCCTGATTTAAGGGGCACTCTCTGTGGTCTGGCTTCACTGTGTTTCCCTTTTTATGGCTCCAGAGAGTATTTTTCTAAGAGATAATAATGTTGGGTGATATTTCTCCTTTGTCATGTGGAGGCCCAAGAAGAAAATGAAAATAGGCCCTTGTGTCCCCCATCTCTGAGGCCAGCCTGTGGATGGAGGAAAACTGTCATGGGACACATGCAGCCATTTCATCTTCCCAAGGCCTGGAGGGGCCCCCACTGTGGAGACAGGAAAGCCTTGGTATTATCTTTCACTCTTCAGCTCCTCCCCCGACTCCCACCCAAGCCAATGACCACAGAGCCTCTCAATAGCACTCCTTTTTGTGGCCCTTCTCTGCCCCCCCGGTGGCCTCCACGGTGGGGTCCCCATCACCTCCCAAGTCCTCCAGCTCACACTTGCCCCCGTGGGTGTCTCCAGGTCAGTCCTACTCCAGTTGGCTTCGATCATGCTTTCCTGGTTTCCCTGCTTTCCTGGTCTCCCTGTCTTTCTTGGCAAGGCCAAACCGGGTGGCCTGGATCTGGGGACCTCTGGCAGAGATGGCTATGTTTTCACCTAACCTTCTTCCTTTCCCTCCTGTGGACACAGCTAGACCACACTTTCCAGCTGCCCCTGCAGTTGAGTGTGGCCATGTGACTGAGTTCTGGCCAGTGGAATATGTCAGGAGGGATAGGCACAATTCCTTGCTGGGTTCCCCAAAAAATCTCCTACAAGATCTTCTTCTCTCCCTATCCCTCTGTATACTGGTCGGGTGCAGGGCATCTGGTAAAGGAATCTGAGGCCCCACGTACGAGATGGTACAACCACCAATCTGAAGATGCTTGGATCCCTGTGTCACCATGTGGCCACAAATTGAGCCCCAGCATTGAATTGTTATGTGAAGGAGGAATAAATCTGTACTGTGTTAAATCCCTGAGATATGGGGTTGTCGTGACTGCATTTACCCCCCTAACTAACATAAGCCCTTGCTGCTCTGGTTCTCATCTTTCCCTCCAGCATCATCTTCTGTTTCTCTCTTACTTGTCTATGATGCATGGGACAAATTGGCCATGCTAGATGGTCTGAGGCCTTCCCATCTCTGCACTTTTGCTTAGGCTGTTCCTTCTGATGGGAATGCCTTTCCCTACTCCTGTATCTGCCTGTGAAACCCCAGCCTTCTCTGAAGACTTGTGGCATCTTTTTTATTGGACATGTTATACCTTCCTCAGTTTCTAAGGCAGTCTTGTGTCAACCATCTCACAGATTTTTTGCCTCACCTTTGCACATGTATTCATTTCCCACAGGAGAGCGAACTCTTTGCGGGCAGGGATCAAATCTCACGTCCAACTCGTCAATGTTGAGGGTATACCCTGTGATGGCTGGGTGGCAGCTTTGGAGTCAGAATCCCTGAGCTGAGTTTCAGCTCTACCACCACTTACTGACTCTTTGGTGCCTCAGTTCCTCTTCTGTAAAATGGGGATAAAAAGAAGACTCCACCTCAAAGAACCTGCTCCCAGGGAGAGATGGAAACACCCGTGCAGGCTCCGCGTACCACCCACCGCCCCGCTTTGCTGCAATCACTTACTCACGCCGGGCCACTCCCCACCCCATTTCTGATTATTGCAGCCTCTGGCTGACAGCAGTCTCTCAGATGCTCCTCCTGGGTTAACACTGGGTGATGTAAACATCCAAGTACATTGCCCAGCCAACGCTCCACCTTACTGTCCCTCATACCATTGCTATATCCTGGAGTCTAGACATTGTCATTACAAATAACGGCAGCCTGAAAAATCTTCTCTTCAGGCTTCCTACTCTCTGACCACCTCCCATCTCTTCTCATTCTCTCTGGTATCCAGTATCAACTCTTCAACTCCAGTGGGTTGACACAATCAACCATTTAATCGTGTCACCTCTCCATGATGTTATTTCTTTCTCACCCAGCTTCAGTTCCATGGGATTTGTCACTGGACTACATGGGACATGAGCTCAATGCCCTGCCCCACTTGGCACCCCCCCCAGCCCTGGTTAAACTTGTCTGTGTACCCTCTCCTTCCATCTGTGTAGCTGAACGTGGCTGGGAAGCTCACTACCCTGCTGACTAGTTACCCTTTGAATTCATGACTATGGGCTCTAAGGGGCCTTCATGGCTGCCGAGGGGCCACACTACCTTTTCTCTATCTGTTCACCCTCCCACGCTCCCAGACAAGTGGTCCACACTTGCTTTCTCCTCACACTGCCTCATCTCCGCACTCTCAGCCGTAACTTTGTTTCCTGATACACTGAGAAAATGACATGTACCCAGGCTCCCACGACATCTGCCCACTGCCCTGGACCTGCGCCCACACACCGAGGCTTCTCTGCTGTTACTACAGAATGTTCTGGTCCTCAGCCCTGGTGCCTCCGCACATGTGGTGGGTGCTGTGTCCGCCCACATGGCAGACACTCCATGAGAGGGCTTCCTCCTTGTGGGCTCTGAAATATTCCCTCAGTAAGCAACTTGTAGACAGGGTGACCGGGCCAGGCCTGCCGTGACCACCGTGTTCTCAGGGCCCAGCCCAGAACTTGCCTGGAGCAGGTGCTCGGCGTGAATGAATACAGGAGAGCAAATATTCACCTGTTGCTTCCATTTGGAGCCATTGCCTTAAACTCATGTTTACTCAGAGCTTTCTAACCTGTTGATGTTGTGACTCCAAAGACCATAGCTGTCACATCTAAATCTTCCTCCAGGAAACCAAGCCATGGTGCTGAGCCCTTTGACATGTGTGGGGTGTGGGGGTCGGGGTGTCTCGCTCACTCTGGAAGCTTACTGTCCTCCACAGAGACTGCAGGACCAGCTGCTTGCCAGGCCACTCGCCTTGGAAGTGCCTGTGCACCAGGGAATCCCCGTCTGAGGATGAGGAACAAGGCCTGGTGTCTGGGAGGCCATCCCTGGGCCAGGGCCTTGGCTGTGCCGTCGTGAGGATCACACAGCTCTCCTGGGATGACAACCGATTTCCACACCCTGAGCATCTTGGGAAACATTCTGTCTGCGGACGTTACAGAGCCTGCAAGGCCTCCGCCTTCGGATCCTCTACTCTTCAAAGGAGCAGGCTTGCAGCAGTCGGTCTAGGCCAACGCAGGCCTTTTTTTGTTTTGTTTTAATAAACATTTTCCTTAATTTACTTATTGGGGTGACAATTGTTAATGAAATTACATAATTTCAGGTGTACAATTCTGTATTACATCGTCTATAAATCCCATTGCGTGTTCACCACCCAGAGTCAGTTCTCCTTCCATCACCATATATTTGATCCCCTTTACCCTCATCACCCACCCCCCACCCCCTTACCCTCTGGTAACCACTAAATTATTGTCTGTGTCTATGAGTTTTTGTTTCTCATTTGTTTGTCCTGTTCTTTTGTTGTTTTTGGTTTATATACCACATGTCAGTGAAATCATAGGGTTCTCTGCTTTTTCTGTCTGACTTATTTCGCTTAGCATTATACTCTCAAGATCCATCCATGTTGTCACAAATGTTCCTATATCATCTTTTCTTACTGCCGAATAGTATTCCATTGTGTATATATACCATAACTTCTTTATCCATTCGTCTATCGAAGGACATTTTGGTTGTTTCCATGTCTTGGCCACCGTAAACAAAGCTGCAATGAACATTGGAGCACACGTGTCTTTGTGGATAAATGTTTTCAGATTTTTTGGGTAGATACCCAGGAGAGGGATTGCTGGGTCATATGGTAATTCTATTCGTAATTTCTTGAGGACCCTCCACACTGTCTTCCTTAGTGGCTGCACCAGTCTGCATTCCCACCAACAGTGTATGAGGGTTCCTTTTTCTCCACACTCTCTCCAACACTTGTTTCTATTTGTCTTGTTGATGATAGCCATTCTGACTGGGGGTGAGGTGATATCTCATTGTGGTTTTCATTTGCATTTCTCTGATGATTAGTGAAGTAAACGCAGGCCTTTTAAAGTTGAGCTGCCCAGATGCATTCTGGGCCTGTGACTATTTCATCTACTCAGCTGCCTGGGCAAGGCTGCCACAGAGGGCCTGGGGCCTGTGGTCTGGAGCCAGGGGTCCTGGGCTTGGACTGGGTCCATGCCTTCCACTCCATACAAGGTCAAGGACCTCTCCTGACTCAAAATGAGGTGGGCACACGAGTGGGGAGGCTCGGGCAGGGCCCACACAGACGGTACCTGCAGTCCCTCCTCCTATGTCCATTTAACTCTGGGTTCTGCACTCCTCTCTCAAACCACCGCTGCCCAGGGCCATTCATCAGCAGCACATGCTCTGAGTTTTCCCTGCTCCTGTCTCTGCTGCTCTTTCGCAAGGGCTGCTTCTGAACTCCGACCAGGTGGGGAGGCAGGGAGCCTTCTGGAGTGTGGGAGCGAAAGGGGACAGTCAGCCTCCAAATGATGGAGAGCCGAATCCGGGGGACCAGGAGCCCTGCTCAGCCCATGCCTTCAGTGTTAATTTGGAGAACGGAGGGAAAACATCCCAAGTGGAAGAGCGCTGACATTCCTTCCCATCAGGTACACCTACCCACTGCTTCTCCATCAGCAAGGCCGCTGCTCCCTTCAGGTGCCACCACCAGCACTTAGGTCTCCCACTACCTCCCCCTGCCTGGGAAGGTGTGTGCGCATCTTTGGTTAGAAGCAAGGGGAGGTAGGTGCTCCGTGCTTGGCGTGGCTCGGGAGAGGGAGACCCCAGGAAAAATGAACAGAACTTGGAACTGTATGGGACACAGTCAGTGAGGAAGTCTACATGGCCGACCTTTGTGTTTACGGGAAGGGGCTTCCCTTAGGTGTGGCCACCGCTGCTCTCTTCCAAACCCTCACCTTGCCCACTGCCAATGTCCCTGCTGGTGAAAGCGCCACATTTTCTGTTTCTTCCTAAATTCCAAAGCCCTGAGCTTCATCAGGAAGTGCTAGCCATCAGTTTCCCACCATTCCACGGGGTGGTAATTCCGTATGTGCCCCAAACCCTCAAGCCTCAACGGTCCCCTGTCTCACTGAGACACTGAGAGCTGTCTCACTGCAGGGACGTCAGGACATGGCAGGACACCAGGGTCAGCACTCCCACTGATCCTATTCCCTCCAAGGCGGGAGACGTGGTCCAGGAGACAGAGCGATTACTGTCCCCACAGAGAGGGAGTTGGGGTATCGAGTCCACTTGTCACTTAGCACCTCTGGGTGCCAGGGCTGGCTTTCTCAGTGCCCTTATGTGACCTCCCGTTCTTTCTGCCCCAGCTCCCGACCCACCCTTGTATGTTTAGGCTGAGCCAGCCATGGGTAGGTGGCCTCTGCTGACTCTAATACCCCACTGTGTCCTGTGCCCTGTGCCCTGGGGGCCCTCCTACAGCTGCTGCCTGGACACCGCTTAGCCTGGCGAGTTCCTCCTGGGCTGTCGGCCTGCACCAAGGGGTCAGCGGGGTGGCCCCGGGAGAGGTGGTTTGGACACACATGAAATGCGGTGTTGTGCTCACGCCATGCTTTGTGAACCTGTGTCAGCCAGCTCATGTCTCAGCACCGTTGCACAGAGGTGGACATTTGATGATTGGGACAAAAACTAGGGTTGGACAGGGCTACAAAGAGGGGTCTCTAGAAGTGCTTTCATTTGTGGGAGCTGGGAAGGGATTGATATTTGCAGGGTTTTGAGTTTGAAAGGAAAACATCCTTCCACAGGGGATCTGATCACTCAGGGAGCATGGGGACCGCTGTTTTGAGTGACAGGCCTGATCCCTGGGGCCCTACCTTCCCCTGTGGGGCTGAAGCGTACCAGTCCTAAGGGGCTCTTTTTACAGTGTCATCTGAAAGGGACCTGGGGAAATGTATCTAAGAGCACCTGTGGCACACGGACCTCAGGATCTGGAAAGACGAGCAGTACAGGGGCCTCGCCCTCTGTAATGGCACATGGTAAGCGGCCCTCAGGAGGGTTTTATACTCCCTGCTCCATCCCAGAGTCACAGATCATGAGGTCTCTTTGAATCTTGACCTCTGGGGGAAGAAATGGAGACTGTAAAAGGACCTGACCAGAGCTGGGGGTGG
Source organism: Rhinolophus hipposideros (assembly GCF_964194185.1). Lineage (NCBI taxonomy): Eukaryota > Metazoa > Chordata > Mammalia > Chiroptera > Rhinolophidae > Rhinolophus > Rhinolophus hipposideros. The sequence goes on from NC_138069.1 coordinate 10,299,998, forward strand.
AACCCATGCCCGAGGGCTCAGGTTTGGACCCGCACACCTGGCTCTGCGTTAGCAGCTGTGCGCCCGTCCCTGGCCTCGGTTCCCCGATCTTCAGAACTTGGGGTTGGGGTGGAGCCTGCCCGACGCCTGGTGCAGTGAGCGTCTGGTGTGTCGTGAGTGCTTAGCCCGCGGCGGTGGTGGGAGGCAGCCCAGCCTGGAGCATATCGTCAGCACCTCGCCAGCTGGTGGGGCTGCGTCTGGAGTGGCTTGAGAGCGTTTGGGGAGACAAGTGAGCCCAGAGATAGCACTTAGGGGAGCCACCTGCCCACCTGCACAGCCCCTTCTGCCACCATGCAGGGGGCAGAGTCTTTTGGGTCCCATTTCCACTCTCATTTGGAAGTGATTTGCAATCCCAACAAGTGTACAAACAGTTGCTGTGCCTGCAGCACCTGTGTGAAGACAAAATGCCTGTACCAGCTGGGGAAGCAGGGTTCCCCAAGGGCTCAGCTCGCGGAATGCCTGGAGGCCCGGAGCAGCTCACATACGTGGCTCCCTCTTACTTGCCCTGGGCAGATCGAAGGTATCGTGCATGGAGTGGGACGCGGATGGGACAGTGCCAGAGGGTTGGAATTCTGGCCAAAGTTGGTAATGGAAATCCAGTGCCACATAGCCCCTTAGTGGTGGTGGCCAAACCAGCTTGCTGTCTTCACGCATCCTCCCCTCCCCACACCCCACAGGCTGTGAAGGCAGGTTTCACTGCAAAGTCTGCACAGATGAGAATGAAACTGATTTCCTGCTTGTACCTCTGCTGACTCCAGCCCATGGTTCAACAGACTAGTTACGCATGTTTGTTTGTCCCACCACCAGCCTGGATCCCACAGGTCCAAGGATGACAGCAGCCATCATGAGTTAGGACAAAAGTCTGGGGTCCCCAGAACCCTTCCAAATCCTGTGTGAGCTAAATGGGAACTCAGGGCTCGGAGCATGTGGCCATTAGTAGGCTTGCCTTCTCAGATTCGGAACCCAGGCTCCTCCACCAGCAGGGAGCACCTCCCATATTCCCACATGACTGCAAAGGGCATTTAAGAATCCCAGTCTGCCTCTTGGCTTTGGGCCTCTTCACGGCGTCCAGCCTGGGAGCCTGCGGGAAGCATTTGGTAAGGATTGCCAGATGCCACAGTTAAAAGACTCTAAGAGTGGCTTTGCACTATCCAGTGCAAGGCGAGCTTTTGGGGGAAAGTGAGTCCGCCCAGGATAGCAGAGAGTGAAAAGAAGCATCGGTGGGAGCCAGCCAGGCTGAGGGCACCTTTCTGCCAACCCAGAGACCCAGCTAACCCAACACCCCTGTGGAACCATGGTGGGCTGCTGATTGGGGTAGTGCCACATGTGGCGTTAGGATAACCCCCTCCCTCCACCAGAGAGAGCCCCCGACTGTTCTTCATCCTCTGGGAGCTGCCACAACCACTCTGAACCTTTTCTCTTTACTGCAATTACAAAAATTCTATCATGGTCTTTAATCCTTCCACCAAATGTTTAGCAAGTACCTGCTATATCCACCTTATGGCAAGCTCTAGGCTTCTCTCTCTTGCTCCCTTGTCCTCCAGCTGGAACAAAATGCTTCAGGCAGTAATAACCTTGCCTGCTCTCAGACGCAGCCCCTGCTTTCCCTTTGCCCTTTTGTGCCTCCTGGGTTTGTGACTGCCTTGTCCCTTGTGCTTCTATCTTTGCTGGGGGCACTCTTGGTCCCATGGCCTCTGCTTATATTTCCACCACATACCACCTTCCCTGTCCTCAGTCCTCTGCCCAGAGGAGGAGCTGGGAGGGACAGGGCTCTGGGCCTTTGGGGCTGGAGAGTCACTGCGTCGCAGTCCTGATAAGGTAAGGACCAGCCGCCAGCAGGTGCTGCTGGTGCAGAGGAAACCTCAAGTGGGTCACCAGCCTGTGGTCTGGAGTCTCCAACTTGCCCCTCGTGTGCTACCCCAGTGCCTGCTCCAGGCAGGAAGTAGCAGCTTGGATGTGCCCGCCCCTGCCTTCTCCTCTCCCAGGAGAACACACCTCTCTGTCTCGCCAGGTCCTGTCTGTCCCTAGGGCCTGGCTCTCCAGCTACTCCTGCCAGGGCCTACCCTGGTGCTGGGACTCGAGTGCACCCCCGGCCCCGAGTGGGGCCCACAGGCTGCCCACCCAGTTAGTCACTATGCTATGTGAGTGGAGCCCTCTGCTCCGCTCCGCCCCCAGCACCTTGTTCTTTGGGGCGCCTATAAGCTGGGCCTGCGTAGTGGTGGTGGGTCTCGTGGGACACAGTAACGGAGGCTGAAAAAAGGTGGCTGGGGAGGAAGGAAAGCCAAGGCAGAGGACACGTGATCTGTGCTCCAAGGCCCCTTCCGGTGTGTACAGCCTCGGGATGGGCTCACCTCTCAGCAGTACATCAGGTGCCTTCTCTACACCTCGGAACACGGGGGTCTCCAGGTGCCACAGAGAACCCACGGCCCACCTGGACCACACTGCACTGAGACGCGGACGCTGCTGGCAGGACCAGGAGGCAGTGGGGTGGGGGCGCCCTGTGCTGCCTTCAGCTGGCTTTCGAGGCCTGCTTGCCTGGCTCCGGGGAGGCAGCCTCAGCCTGCAGATCTGGGCTCGGGATGGCTTGGCCATTCACATCCCAGACTTGCTCAACACTCTACTTCCAGTGAGCAAGCCTGGAAACCGGTTCTATGACCTTCAGCACTTAATTGCTTGTTGAAGTCCTCACAAAAGCCTTGCAAAAACAGATATTTGTGAGGACAATACGGTGCTATCCTCATAAAAAGCTGACATTTAAATTGTTCTCATTTTGTATCTTTGCAATGAAATTCTTTGTCTCCTCAGAAGCCCTATCTGAGTAGTCACTAACATTCAGAAAGCTCCCTGTTCCACGCAGAATTTCCTGTTTCTCTGGAATGCTCAATGTGAGGCTGGGGAGTGTGGCAGAAGCGAGTGCTGCCCAGGAACAGGGAGGAACCAGGCATCCAGCCACTCTGCCCCTGCCTCTCCCTCCAAGAGGAGGGTTTAGACAAATATCACCAAAGCATATTCTAATGAGTTTTCTTTGCAATTTGTATACAATAGATTTTCAATAACAACCTGTAATTAGTTCATTTTCTACTATTGAATTGCTCTGCGCTGAGGCCATTGACAGCCTCCAGCTGGGATCTTTAAAAATGGAAAGTGCTTGAAGGCTCAGCTCCAGACAATGGCTAGAAAGTGCTAGGCCTGACAATGCAGCTGTTAGGAACAAAGCATTGGCGATGGGCAAGAGGCATCTGGGTTTGAACCGGCCGAGAAGAAGAAAGTGGCAGAGGGCGAGATGGTAATGGCTGGCAAGCAACAGTTCTGCCTCAGAACTGACCCCTCCACTGTGTGATGAGGGGTGAGATTGTACCACCCCAGAGCCCTGTACATGTGTGGAGAGGGAGGGGCAACCCATTCCACCTGGCCTGCCCCCCAGGGGAGTGAAGGACTCATTGAATGTCCCCCTGCCCCCCACCGGGGGCTGCCAGTGGCTTCCCAGCCCATCCAGCTGCAATCCTATGGGAGGGGAAGACAGGCAGGGGGAGGCCAGCACACTCTCAGCAGGAGGGCCTGCAAGGACAGAGGTTGGCACTGGAGCATAGGTTCCTTGAGAACTTAGCCAGCAGCTCTACTCTTCTATCCTGACGGTCATCACTAAAAGGGGCTTCCAAGGCCAGCTCTCCAGCTGAGACCAGTGCCCTCTGCGCTGGTGCACCTACAGTGAGGGGGCCTCGCTACTTACCGGAAACCCCCACAAGGCTGGGTAGCCAACTGGGGGAAGTCCCCGCAGATCAAGGCTACATCTGTCTTCTTCCTGCCCTGGAGACTCGTGCTCAAGTTCTGCCCTCTGGGATGCCGCCCACCAGCCATTCTTCCTTGTGACAGCCTTTCCTCTCACCCAATCCCTTTGCTCCTAAAGAACCGCACCCTTCCCCCACTCGTCTGGGTCACCTTTCTCCTCATCCTTTGCCTGGGTATCCCCAACCCTGTGGGCAGGCCTTCTCTGAAATGTCCCTTCCCGACCTCTCTGGGGAGAGTGGGTCCTCCCTGCTAACCCTGTACCGTATTTTCTGTCCCAGCTTCTACATGATTTACGTGGTTGTTTTTCTGTTTCCCAACCGGCCCCCTGCCAGAATGCAAGCTCCGTGAGTGCGGGCTTTCTACTCTTTTGTGCTACTCTTGCTTACGGCTGTCACTTGCCCTGCTGCAGGCCATGGAGTGGGCCCTGTGAGTGTTTGCTGACCTGATGTTCTCCTCCTCTTAACTCCCAGTCTCAGTTGCTGAGACTTTCCTCATGTGTGCTCTCCCCACCCTGGCCCATCCCATCCTCTGAGATGTTCTGTTTGGCCTGCCTGCCCATTACATGGACGCTATACCCCAAATGAATGGGCTTCTATACCCCCAAATGTGGGCCAGAGAGGCTGGCCCACACCAGATTCAGGGCAGATATGTCCCACTTTCCCGCAGTGACCCGATATGGTGCTGCTTCCTTGAATATTTCTGGCACTGACCCAGAGTCAGGGGTCTCTGTGCTCAGTGGTTTTGTTCAAAAGGCCTGCCCTCCGGCCTGCCAGGGCCAGCTTGGGGGACCTTGAGCTGCCAGGGTCTCCAGTTTCCAGCAGGGCATGCTGTGGCAGAGGCTCCAAGACCCCATCGAGCTCTGTCTTTGCAATGTGGCCATGCGGGCCGAGCAGATATGCTGCAGGTTCGCAGGGGCTAAGCTCGGAAGAAATACAAGCCCACACTCTATGCTAATGAATTATTTCCCAAGGTGCAGGGCTTTGCACAGAAACAGCAAAGCCGAGCACCGGCTAAGCCTGGCCCTCCCACGGCCAGCGTCTGCTGCTTCTGCTGGGGATTGGGCCACGGGCCCCAGACACTACAGGGCTGTGGCAGACTGAGCAGGAGCCCTTATCTCTACACACAGTTGTCAGAGGTGGAGGTAATTAAGTAGGGGCAGGTGGCCTGATAGCCTAAAAGAACACTTATCCTGAGGGGGGCTGAATGGGCAATTTGCAGCCCTGGGAGCAGGATGGAAGCTTTGTGGGACAAGCAGCTTTTGTCTTCGTTAAAGGAGCATTAGGCCTATATGGACATCAGGGGCTCAGCTCACACCCCACGTATCTAGTGGACCAGGGATGTCCGGCTGCCGGGTGCCCTCACTGGCCTGGTCTAGCCTGACTGGTGCTTTCCTGCCGGGGTCCCTGTTCCCTGAGACATGTAAAGGTCCTCTGGGACCCCTGTGACAGTCAAATTGTGTTTGGACCTCTGCTTGCCAAATGTATTTCTCCATATACATCATCCCCTATTGAGCAAACATTTACCAAGGGTTTCCTGGGTGCCAGACCCCATGCTAGGCAAGAGCGCAGGGTGAGCAAAACAGCCTCTGCCTCGTGGAGCCTACGGACTAATGTGGGCAGAACAATGACGTGGCACAGAGTGACAGGGGCTGGGAGGGAGGGGCTGTGGAGACACAGAGATAAATCTCCATCACAACCGTCACCACCTCCATCACTGACCTACCCTCGGCAAGGTATCATTCTCATCACTTTACATTTATTATCTCCTTTAGTCCTGAGTAATCCTATATGATGGTCTAGCCACAGAACCAGCTCAAACTGGCCCTATTCTGTCAGGGACAACAGAACAAAATGGTAAGTCGTGCAGCTGAAGCATGAGCAGTGGAGAAAATGTTGCAAATTACACCCGGAACCAAAGTCAGTTTCTCTCCCCCTGCCACGGAACCAAAAGACCAGGATAAGACCGTAATCTGAAGGCTGCAACCCTCTCAGAAACGAAGGGTCCATTGTCTAGGAAGATGTGGTACTGAAACCCCTTAAATTCCACCCTCAACCCTCAATCGGGGAGACAGATTTCAGCCTTGTCTCCTGTCTCCTTGCCAGTTGACTTCGCAATAAAGCCTTTTCTTTTCTGAAAAGCCTGTGCCGTAGTGCTGGCTTCTATGCATGCCGGGCAGCGAGCTCTTGCTCGGTAACAGTGGTGATCATGCCCATTATACAGATGAGAACCTGGAAACCCAGCTTCAGCTCTGGTAAAGAACTGTCCTGGGTCACACAGCTTGTAAGTGGAAGGATGAGGATTCGAACTAGGTCTGACTCAGTCCACACTCAACCATCAGGCCACGGCCTTGTTACCGTGTAGAGATGAACTCAGGCCTGTAGGCACACAGAGGACAGTGTGTGGGGCTTGGGAGAGGGAAGATAGATTGAGGAAGACTTCCTGGAGGAAAAGACCATTGAGCTGGGACTGGATATTTAGGAAAACCCACTGTGGGGACAGTGAGCGTCTCCTTTATGGAGAATGCAGATGATGAGTTGCAAGTGTGTTGAAGCGTGTGAGATGTTTCCGGAATCAGGCATACATGGTTCGATCCTATTTCTTCTACCTATTGATTATGATTTTGGGTTGGCTATTTAACGTCTCTGTTTCAGTTTCTTCCTCTGTAAAATTGGGACGTAATAGCAGTGCTGACACACGATACCTGTTAGGTATCACTTTACATGACTTAAGTATTAAGAGCCCATTACTAACTAAAGCAATATTGACAAGCAAAATCATTCAGATGGCACAGTGACTTTGCCTTCAAGGGCACACAGCAAGCTCACCTGCGAGTGTCCTCGAAGCCCCTCCCTCTACGCTTGAGGTGAGGAGAAAGTACCCCCATCTCTGACTTTGGGACCTGGGATGGGGAGTGGAGGAGTAGCAGGTGGGGGTGTGGGGGTGTGGGGATGTCGGGGGGTGTGGGGGGTGAGATCCCTGGCACCTTCTGTCTTACTGTTTTCAAATCCTCCTCTGGCCTGTCCAATTTAACTGTTTTATGCCCTGGAGCAGATGAAGCACCAAGGGCGGTAAATCAGTGTTTTGGCCATTTGATTGTCAAGTCCTGCATGCGGCAACCGGTTTCTCCCTTTGGGGAGTCATCACACCAATTGTCCTGGCCTCAGCCAGAACGGACACTGGCCCACAGGTATTATATACTCTCCACACTCAAGAGCCAAATAGATTCGGATATAATTTTTGATAGGCCCCAAGCTTCCGAAATCTTGCTATTCATTATCCCCAACTCAGAAACCAAATGTAGGATAAAGCGATATTCTGGCCATCTGAACTCCCTGTCTGAACTCACCCTACGCTGAGGGGCAGCTGGATAGACTGCGGAGGGGTGTTTGCCATTGTTGTATTTTGCCATTCTGCTCACCACCGGTGGCCGTGAGGACTGATGGAGATAACATGTCTGGCATGGTGTCTGGCCTGTGCTGGGCATTTTTCATTCTAGAGGATAACAATGGGGTACCATCCTTTCATTTTGTAGCAACGATGGCAGAAAAACAGCTGTAAATTCACCAGGTGACCATTTCATTGGTTTCACAGAGTTGCCCTGGATACAGAGGTATTGCAATCATCAGATGAAATCAGTTTTCCTTCCTGCTTGCCTGGAGCCAAGGGAGGGTATGCGACCCACATAGCCAGTTCCCCGCTGTTCCCCTGACCCGGGTTCTTCTGGACACTATACGTCTGTGATCCCAGAACCTTCATCGCGAGGCCCTCCATCCTGCCCTGCTGGCTGCTCAAACCCTTTCCTTGCATCCAACACATCGCTCTCACGGGATTAATTAAAAGGACAAGTATCTTTCTGAAAAGCAGAAGAAATTTGTAATGAATTTAAAACGAGAGAAAAATCCTCATTTAAGCAACATGTTTTCCCCAAGATCCCAGCCCAAGCATTCAGAAAAGTGCAAAAACATGCATTATTGAAAAGCTTTTTAAACGAGCAACTTCTAGATTAATTTATTGTGATGCACAGACAGGGCTGGCACATATCTTGCTCACACCCGTGACCCTGGGGCCTGGGTCTCTGCTGCTCGTTGGGTGGGGCAGGGGGAGGTAGGGGGAGATGTGCTGAGAGCACACTGTGCCTTTAGTTCCCAGATCAGCCTGTGCTTTGGAAAGCTGAACGCAACTTGAAGAGAATGTTTAGGTGATAAATGGAGGAAGAAAGGGAGGCCACCCTCGTATTTCACTCTTGTCACTGTATGGAGACAGGTGACTGGGAGCCTTAGCTCCATCTGACAGTCAGGAAGAGACTGAACTGCCTTCCGTGGTTAAGGGACCTGTCCTCTGCTCTCCTCCCTGGGGAAGGGTCACTTATTCTGCAGAGCGGGGAGGACGGCACAGCCCCACCATGAACCAGCTGAGCTGAGCACGGCCAACCACCAGTCCTGGGATTCCTGACATTGGTCACCCTCGGCCAGCTGCAGACAGTGGCAAACACGTCTTTTCACGAATGGCCGGGCCAACTGCATGAGAGCGTGTCATTTAGGAGACCGCCAACCCTCAAACTGGTAAATAGAACCCACTTCTCCAGGGAAAGTATCCCAAACCCATCCTTAAATAGAGCCACTCAGTCAGTGCCAAGACCACCCCATGGATCTCATCTTGCCTGGTACCCAAGGACCCTGGCTAAATAGAGACTAGAAAACAAAATTTTAAAGTCTCAACCTTTGCCAACCCATCAGCTCCAGTTTTTAAAATGAAATCCAAAATGTTGTTGCTGACATGTTTGAGCTATTACTGTCTGAGTTGTGAGACTTCTTAAACGCCCATTGATTTCTGGGTAATAAGTTGTACCTATATGTCTTACTTTAATTACCTATTTAATATTCACTGAACCATAAATCCATTCCCAGAGGGCTGGGCATTTACTTTAGAGTTCCGATGACTTTGAAAAAACCATTGACCCCATGTGCTTGGAGTAACCACATGTCAGGCCTTTATAGTAGGTTAACTCATTCTGTGGCTTCCTAAATGTCTGAGAGTTTATGTTTGATTGCATATTTATATTTGGGTTGGGCTGTGAGGATGGTTTGGCTGCCTGGTTCAAAACAAGTCCAAGGCGACAGCAGAATCTAATTTGCGTGAAAAATGATGATTATAATGCTTTCCAAATAACCTGGGAATGAAGGAAACAGACACCACATTGCTCGGTAGGAGACATATGGCTGGGGGTGAAGCGGTCTCCCGCTTTTCCATGGGCAGCTCGTGTTTGTCATGACCTTCATCATGGAGGCCAGGAGGCCTTTCTTTCATCGGGGTGGCAGAGACGCTTCCGTTTCCTTGAGAGTAAAGCCAGTAGCTTTGTTTGGCCCCAGCTGATTTCCAGGAACAGAGCTCACGGAGCAGAGCCTTCTGTGGAACCGGGAACCAGGACAGTGCGTGAGCAAGTACCGTTCTGCGCTTAATGCTGGCACCGCGACATCTGAGCAATGATGCCTGGTGCTCCCCCAAATTCTGAAGTCCTGCCTTGGCGCCTGGCTCTTAAAATGCACCAGGCTTTCCCTTCACAGCTCCTTTTGCTGAGGGGCCTGAACCCAGAGAGCACTGCTGGGGATGTCTCAGAAGTGTCCCCAGAACATTGCTGCTGCTTTCCTGACATGAGGTGGGGGGGTGCTCTCCCTGACATCTGCCCTGACCACTCCACTCTTTTCTACGGGATTAGAATCATCAGAGGATCTCGGGTCTCAGTTTGGGGAAGATGCACAGAGAGGATATTGCAGCAGGTGGACTCTGGCGACAGGAGTGATGTGCAGGTCTGTGCTGACCACCTGGCTCTCCAGAGGAAACAGCCCCCTCTCCCCACCCATGGCATTTGTATGGTGTGAATTTCCATGGTGTAAATACTCCCACCATGGCCGATCGAAAGCTATTTATTTGCCTTGCAAAATTCCTGAAAACCAACAACTGGCTCCCATGAGTCAGGTCTAGGGAGCTTCTAATACTTCCACACATTCTAAAACTCAAGAGATTTATTTTAGGGAATAAGCTCCTTGATCCACAAATCCAACACCTCCCCCAGCAGGCTAAGCCTATCAGTCATTTACACCTTATTCTGAACTTCTATAAGCACATATGAGTATTCACAGTGGGCAGGGAGGAGGATGATGGGCAACCACAGCAAGTCAGAGTAGAGCAAACAGAGTCCTGTCATTGGGGGTTGGACTTTGGTCCTTGGCAATAGGGATGCTGTGAACTGGAAAGGCACCCCCCACCCCCACCCCGCGTCAAGCTCATAGGCATCTCCCACAGGAAAGCACTGCACTTGTTTCTCTCCTCTTATGTCATACAAGTGCCTATTCTATCTGCTACAAGAGTCCTTCTTGCCAACGAAGCACAAGGACTCCCTCTCAGGCCTTCTGGATGTTTGGAATAACAACCGCACAGAGATATCAACAGGAAGCAGTAACACATTTCTGAAAAGTGGAATTCCAGGTAGAGGTTCAGGGTGCAGGGGGCATGCCAGGATCTGCAGCTCAGAGGCTCCGTTCACCCTGGGGGTCTCACACCTACTTCCCAAATTCCAGGGCCTGCAGGTCAACTCCAAGGTCAGTCACACAGGGTGCACACACTACTTTCTTTAAGCCCTGAACGCTGTCTGACATAAAGGGGCTTCATCTCTTTGGGGCCAAGAATGCCCCCTCTTGTCTCGATTTGGGCCCAGCACAGCCCTTCCCTCTCTTCACTGAACTCTGAGCTCTCTGATGAAGCTCCCTCTCCAGTCTGGCCCCGTCTCCAGAACCCTCCTGCAGGGTTGCCCCCAGGCAGGGCTGCCCGGGAGGGCCTTGCCACAGCCCTAAAGTCTGCTCCCTCCATGTGCAGTCCCAGACTCCCCCCAGGGGTGTCCGATAGTGAGCTACCAGCCTCGCTTAAATCACAGTGAGAGAGAAGAGCCATTATCCAAAAGGAACAGAGCGAGCACCCCATCTCCCCACCTGCTCTCTGATACCCTTTTCTTAAAGCTCAGGCTTGTTGCGAAACAAATCCAATTGCTTTCATTTGTAAAAGAAACCAAAGAAACCAACGTTGGAGACAACCGAGGACAGACCCAAGGCCCTGACACGTTTTGGTGCAGCGGCGCCTGTGGACACGAGCGTTTGCCGGCCGGTCAGCTGGGGCCTGACTTACGGAAGGCTGTGTAGAACTCGCGGAGGGTCAGCCCGCCATCACCGTTGTAGTCGTCAAATCGGAGGAGGTCGCCCGGCGAGCAGCCTCGGAAGCCCTCCTCCACGTCCTGCTCCTTTAGCACATGCTGCAGGTAAGGAAGGGAGCAAGGTCAGAGCCAGGAATGAGTTCAGAGCTGTGGGCTTTGTGGGGGCATGGTTCAGGCCAAGTGGGCCTGTAGTCACCGGCCTGGGGGGCAGGTGAGGACTCCAGGGACAGCTTAGTAGGCATGGAAAACACCCAAAACTCTTTGTTTTTGTCTTGTCTGTCCATCCCATTCTATAGATGAGAAAACAGGCTCGGAGAGGGGTGGGGACTTTTCTAAGGTCACACAGCAGTTGGGGCAGAGTTGGGACTAGTGTTCAGGTGTGTTTTCTCCTCATCTGGGTAAACAGACCCTAGACAGTCGGAGGTGAGAAGGATCCTTGAAGCTGTCTGGTCTACCCCTTCATGCTGATGGTGAACAGAGAAAGGACCTGATCAAATAAACTCAGCAAATAAATAGTGGCTGAACTCAGTGTGGGAACTGAGGTCCCCTGGCTTCCAGCTGCGTACAGCTGGGACATCTCTGCTCCATCAGTACTTCCCTCCCCCGACCTGCCATCAGCCCTTACCAGTCTCAGGGCTGCACCTCGTAGCCACAGCGCATCCCCCAGAAGGGGGCAGCTGCCATTCTGACACAGGCCTGAGCCCTGCCTCTGCCTGCCCTGCAGGCCAGGGACACAAACGTCTGCCCTTGCGACTCTGGCATGGGCCATGCGAGGGCCCTCGTGACCTTCTCCCTGGACATGGCCTGGGCCGCAGGGCTCAGAGGCCTCTCCAGCATGACCAGCCATATTCCAAACGGTGACTAACGGTAGAAATTCCAGGCACACTCATTCAGCTGGAGCCAGAGGCTGGTGTATCTTACAGGGAAAATGTTCAGAAGAAAGGAAATAATCTTATTTTATTTTTTTGGGTGGGGGAGGACAGGAGCATTTTCTCTTTATTTAACAGTCTCAGCTTGGCCTGATATATTAAAGGCAATTTAATGTGATAATGTTAAAAAAATGACCCTTCACCCAGTAAGTAAGAGTGTTCGATAAAAGGGAGATCAACCGTAACGCCCGAAATCAATCTTGCAGAGATGGAAATTTCCCTTTGTCTGTTTCTGCATTGGAAATTGATTAACTTTTCATAGGACCAACAAGTTTTTCCGCAACGCCTTTGATTCCGTGTCAGGAAAAGGACCACTTTAGCTGGGCTCTGCTTGGCAGATTTATGAAACGGACTTTAAATACATTAAATTTTAAAGAGGAAATCATAGTCCAATTACCATGCTTGTTAATGGATTCTGGTGCCTTGGGGCACGTCTCTGCCAGGTTAGAGCAACATGACCAGGAAGGTTCTATTTACTTGGCAATGACCGGGGAGGCATGTGGGCCTGGGGTTCCAAGAGCCCACAGCTGCCTCTGTCCAGGGCAAGCCCAGCCGCCTGCCCTTGGTATTCCTTGCATTGCCTGTCGCGTGGGGCATCGCCAGATGGTTCTTCCTGCGGGAACTGTAACTAACAGGACCAGGGCTTTCCCCTGAGCAGCTTGGGTCATCTGTGGGCCGTTGGGCTCTTCGCCATAGCTGGGGACCTAGTGCTGCTGCAGCTGGCATGGCTGAGATGGCATGTGCCTGGGAGGCTGTGGGCAGCGGCCTCTGGGAGGCAGACCCTGGATAGTTTTGCACATGTGGCCTAGGTGTGGGCGAGCAGAGTGGGGTCTGCAAGTGCCTTTAGGTCTGTGGTTCCCAGCACGTTCCCTGGAAGCGGGCGCTGGACTGGCTGGAGTAGAGGGCTGTGGGAGGGGCACCTGCGTGGCAGAGCCTCTGGGTGTCTGCTCTGTACTCAGGTTTTGTGGGCACTTGTTTAGGCTCCACAGACCTCCAGAGGAGCAGGTGGAGCCCCCTGGCGGGAGCCATTGTCCCCCAGGGAGACCCTTGTGCTATGTGCACACCAGCCCACCTGGGGTTTGTCTTAGCTCCATTATGTCCCAGGCAGTGAACACAGCTCAGGCTTGATTTTTTTGGAACCCTTGTTTCCTCACCTAAAAATATCTGTGAAGTGGGGAGAACAATAGTGCCTACCTCACAGCAGAGGATGGATGACAGGTTTAAGGAGGAGCTCATAGTAATAGGGTGAGGACGATGACACTGTCCCCTCCTGAGCACACACCATGTGCCAGGCACGGTGCTGAGCACTTCCCATATCTCAGCTTGTTTCCCCCTCCTGGTGACCCTGTGATGGTCACAGACAAGAAACGGAGGCACAGACAGGTGAGGGTGTCTCCTAAACGCTGGAGGTGGGACAGCTTTGAGAAGGTCACTGCATCATGCGAAGGGTGTCTTTAAAGTGGCATCAAAGGCGGGGACTCATCCTTATCTTCTGTTCTCTGTCCATCCTGATTATCTGCCCTGTCCTTGTTAGCTGGGCACTCCGTGGTCTCTGGGGATGAGCTGCCCCTGCCCACCACCCTGCTTGGGGAGGCTGCCCTCCTTGAAAATCTTCGCATCTGCCTGGTGTGGCTCCAGTGCCTCCGGCCCTTCGGGGCAAACCAGCAGAGCAGGAATGCAGGCCCTTCCGGCCCCCCAGCCTCCTTCCTGCCCCCAGCACCCAAAGGTCCTCCCTGCCGCTGGCAGTGGCTGGGTCCCAGGAGGCTCCTTCCTCGCTCCTCTCTGCCACAGATGTTCACTGCCGTCGCCCACCTCCTGGCTGGACAGAGCAACACCAATCTGAGTGTTTTCTCACATGGAAGAGCAGTGCTTGGGGGTGGACATGGGGCTTCCTGCAAGCAAGCAGGCTAAGGGTTGGGTTGTTGACACCTGAGTCCCAAAGAATGGCGAGATCCTAGGGCAGGGGACTTTGGGATGCCCAGGTTACAGCTCCAGCCATTTTTGGTGGAAACCGAGCCTACTTCCAGCTGAGGAAAGCAAGTCAAAGGACTCAAGGAAGGAAAAATTTATTTCCTAATGACATCGGAGACCAGCCCCTCCGAAGCCTGTGCTTTGCCAGTTAGCGGCGCGTGTTTCAAAGCTTGTTTGTAAATATTGGCTGAAGGTGGCTGGTGGGGAGAAGATACTTGCACCGTTTTGTTTATAAGGGATGCTGAGAGGAGTTGGACACAAGCTCTCTGACCCTGAAGAGGAGGCTTTCTCTGGCAGGAGAAACGCCTCCCTGATGTCCCGGCACAGAGACAGCAATAACCGGCTCTCCTCGTGAGACTCTCCCTACTCTCTTTACTTTCCTGCTAAATGGCAAACTGAATTCCTCTGTAATTCGATTTTCACTGGATGCTGTACTCACCTGAGCTAGTTCAGAGCTGTTCAGGTGGCCGTCACCGTCTGCATCCAAGCCCTTAAACAGAGATTCCACCAGGAGGCGCTTCTGGGAGGCAGAGTCTTGTGGGCTGTCTCCTTCTCGGAGCGGCTGCAGGTGGGTCTGGAGCGCCAGGAGGACATTCTTCAGGCGGGCATAATTGGCCATGGTGCATGGGTCACCTGGGAGAGAAGATGAGGTTATTGCAACGAGAATCCTCCTCAGTGTGGAGAGAACGTTGATCCGCCCCATTCATGAGTGACTAGGAATTTACTGCGTGTGGTGCAGGGCCCCCCTGAGTGGATAGGACCTGTTTGTCTGTCCACCAATCCATCCCATAAATACCGAGCACCGAACTGATGCAAATGCTGGACAGAGCCTGTTCGTCCATCCCACAGGTACCGTATTTCCCCGAAAATAAGACCTAGCCGGACAATCAGCTCTAATGTGTCTTTTGGAGCAAAAATTAATATAAGACTTGGCATTATATTATATTATTATATTATGTTATGTTATATTATATTATATTATTATTACATCCGGTCATATATTGTAGTAAAATAAGACCGGGTCTTATATTAATTTTTGCTCCAAAAGACGCATTAGAGCTGATTGTCCAGCTAGGTCTTATTTTTGGGGAAACAGTATTTATTGAGCAACTACTACACGCCACACATAGAGGGAATGCCAGATGGAATCTGGAGTTCGTCCAGGGGAATTCACAGCCATAGCCCCCACAGCGGCTTTGGGAAAGCCGGCTCCAATTCCATTTTGTAATAGCTTGTCTTTGCCTTAATCCTACCTTAAAGGCTGCTTTTGAATACTTGGTCTCATAGATTCAGGAGTTTTAGTTAACAGGACTCATAAACCCTGCTTAAGTTAATTAGGTACATTCCCAGAGCTGGATTACTTCAAAACAAACATGTGTATGCAAGTCTCTGACCAAGAAACAAAGGGAAGCTTTACGAAATTAATACCCAAGTGCACAGCCCCTCAGATGCGGGCCTTTTATCACAGGCGTGCGAGCTGCACACCGTCAGAATCACACAGCGTTTTGGCAAATGAGGCCTGTGACGCACTGTGACGTGACAGTTGATCTTGCTGGTGGCGGGCCAGTAGGATAAATGCCACTCAGGGCACAGCCCCTAACAGAGGCCGCAGGGCTATCAGCAGAGCAGGAGAGCCCCGCCAGGCCCACTTCCCCACCTCCCTGAGGGTGCACAGCTTCCTGTGTCTGGCTCTGCTGAGTCCTGGAGAATCGAGCGTGGGCGCCTCCCTGTCCATTGCAGGTAGAAGGCCAACGCACTGCTGGGAATGGGCTGTCTGAGCCCTCAAACACTTCCCCTTAATTCCAAGGCCAGCTTAGGGCACCAGGAAATACCTCGGGGTTGAACAATCACTGTAAAGCAGGGCTGGGGAGCAGTGACTCAAGTCCACTGGGCTTGAGTCTTAGCCTTGCCACTGCCTGAATGTATGTGCACCTTGGACCAGGTGCCTCAATGATTTCATCTGTGAAATGGGGAAAACACTTCCTCCCACAGAGCGCAGTTATGAGGACTAAGTAAGCTATGCATATAAAAGGCGTGGCACAGAGTGAGGACTCATAAAATGATAGCTACTTTCCCCTTATCATTATTAGAAGCACATTTGCTGAACAGTAGCAAACAAGGAAGCTATTTAGTGGGGAAAGGGCTGATGGGGAAGTCTGTCTGTCTCTCCCTCCCTCCTTCCCTCACTGGATAAGCCCGGATGCTTGTTTGTATTTCTAGATTTTCTTCCAATTTGGGGTCAATTGATTCTTGTCAGAAACAGATGCCTGTTACCATTTCCTCTTGCATGTTTATTTAGAAAAAAATCAATTTCTGTGTTCAATATAATCAAATCTATTTGTTCCCTGGGCATCTTCATGCTCTGACAGGAATGGCTTTCCCGTGCCCCTAACTGTGCTGGCACCTCCTGAGCCTGGTAGGGTATCCACACCTGGGAACTCTTAGGGCCACCAGTTGGCAAACCCAATTCTTATGTCTGTTTAGCCGCACAGTGTTGAAAATAGTAGCATTGTCCCACCAAAGCCATTTGAGCCCAGGGGAAGATATGGTAGCCTCCTGGGTTTTTCTTCTTCCTGGGCTTGGATAAAGGTCAGTTTGGGGAACAGAGAGGAATCGTTTTGTCCAACTCTTGCGCCCGTGCCCCCAACAGGGGAAAATCTAGTTCTGGAAAAAGGACTGGAAGTTGGGTACACAGCTAGATGGAAGCTCTGGTGTCTGGTATACGTGACTTCCCGACTCTGTGTGGAGGAACCTGTCCTGGAGGGGCCCTCAGGCTCTCCTAGGGGCAGGCTTTCATGCCCGCATGCTGAGGCTCGTGCACACAGTAGATGGATGTGGGGTCAACAGGAGGCTTGACCCAGAACTGCTAGTGGACAATCAGGTTTCTAAGAACACACCGCAGCAGGGCCACCTGAAGGATGGGCCAGAACAGGTCAGATGGGCAGGGACATTTCATTCCCACTGGTCCCCTCAGCCCCCACCCTTCCTCACAGACCTTGGTGGAGCATAGATTTCTGAGCTCCCTGCTGCTCTGGGCCAGGGGTCTGCAGCTAGACAACATCTCCCATTGGCCGGCTAGGGGAACCATCGAGGTGGGTCCTATCAGGAGGGACACAGCAACATCCCCAGGACCTGCCCCTCCAATCACATCCCTACAGCTCACTGTGAGTTCACAGGCTTCTGGCTTCTCCATGCTGGCACCTGCCCAGCACATGTCTCCTGGTCAGGAAGTTATGCACATGTCTAGACATCAACCTGTGGGAAGGGGGTGCCAGTCTCTGGGGTCTTGTCCCCTACTAGGGCCCACACAGGCCCTACTCCTCCCATCCTCTTACCAGCATTGACTTACAAACTCTGTGCCAGATGTTGGATGGCACGCTGGGGATAGGATAGGATGGTCCTGGGCATCCAGAGTACCCACGGAGGGGGAGCTAACAAGGCTGGGGGTAAGGAAGGCTCTCTAAGGGAGGGGCGCTCAGGATGAGACCTGCAGGGTGAGGGAGTTGGGGGGAAAAAGGCAGAGGAGCAGCATGCAGGCAGAAGGGGTCACGTGCAGGAGCAGGTGGCATAGTGTGTCTGGAGGCTGTAGGAATCTGGTGTGGCTGGGCCAGAGTGCAGCGGGGAGAGGGGAGCATGACGAGGCCGGAGGGAAGTGTGGGAGCTGTGGCAGGAAGCCAGGTACTACACATCACAATTTGCGAAACTTCCTTTGTCTTTCCTTTCTTTTACCGAGGGCCATCAGCTTGCTGGGCCTGTGCTGGACATGGGGGTCCTAAGATGAATGGAGGGGCCTGGGGAAGAGAATCTGAAATCCTTCTTTACTCCAGGAGCAGTTGTGCTTTCCTTGAGTCTCAAGAGAGGACTTGGCCTAACCTTGAATGGGGAAATCATTGGCCCAATATTATCGAGCTCTTTAGTTCCCTGTAGCTCTGGGGAGTCGTGAGCCCCAGAGGGAAGATGCCCGAATGGTGGCATTTCCACACCCATGGAGATGGTCACTTTAGATTCCAAAGTCTACAGTCTCACTGGGACGCCCTTTAGAGCGTCATCTCCTGCAAGGATTGCCCTCTTGGGAGCCATCCCCAAGGCAGGTCTTAGTTCCCAGGAAGCACAGCTTTCTAGCAAGGCATGTAAAAGTGGTAGGTTACCAAGTCCCAGTTTTACTTTTTTCACTCGCGACCCCCGTGGTTGCCCTGTGGGGTCAGATAGGACTGTCTCACCAAGGTGGGTGGTGGGCGTTGGTGAATCTGTCAGCCTGGTCTATAGCTAAAGGCTCCCCACCCTGCTGCCAGTTTCAAACATTCGTCTTCTTATAAAAGAAATGCATGTCCATCGAAAAGTACTTGGAAAGCGCAGAGGAGTAGTATAAGGAAAGAAATCACCTACATTGCCTCCCAGAGCCTGGCTGGATGTGAAGCCGGGCCCTCGGCACAGGTGACAATCAGCCCATGACCACAGGAGCTGAGCCCTGGGCAGCGGAGGTCCGGCCCACACGACCTCTGTTTTCTGAACTCCCTCCTTCCCCTCACAAGTTCCACTCGGTTTGGGCAAGAGTGTCAGTGCCCAAGGGTCGGGTCTTTCTCACCTTCACACAGGTCACCTGTCCCCCATCCCAGCTGGCCCACACGACAACCTTAGCACCACTGGCTACTGACAAATGCTCCTGCCCGGGGAAGGGGTCAGGGGGGGGCATTTACTGCTCCCTCCCTCTGGGCGGGTCTTTATCAAACCTCTGCTCACTCACACTGGCTTCATCTTGGCCCTTGCCCAAATGTGCCTGGCACTCTCTGGGCCTTGCTCCTGATTGGGGCAGGCCTGGGTCCCAGGGGGACCTCAGCCCCTTTGCAGGGAAGGTCCCTGGAGGGGATGTGGCAGAGGCTACACAACCCTCCTCCCTGGTGTCCCCACGCAGGGCCCACTCCTCCTGCCAGACGCCCACCCCGGAGGATGGTCAAGCTTTCCTACTCATGGATCCGGGTGGAGGGACTTTCGGAGAGGACTCTGGAGAGGGGGACACTGGGGTGTGATGTTGAGGTCTGTGCCTTGAACGAGGTGACCAGGGGCTGCCAAGCTGGGACCTGGAGGGGACCTGCTGCGTGAGTGGGCAGGACTGACACAATTAGTTCTACAGAGGTCTCTTCTCACAGGCGTGGAAAGTCATTTAAGTGTTTTCTCTGTGTCTTGGTGATTTCTGGGTAAAGAGGAATGTGTGTCTTCATAAATAAGGCTTTTTTTGGTCTTTTTGGTGACTTTGGCTAGGTCAAAAAGCCTTCTGATGAGGCTTGGAGAATTCTAGGCAAGTCCCCTGCTGACCCATACGCTCGCTCATTGTGCTGTGATGGCAGCGACACACCCCTGTCTGGGCCTTGTCACATGCTTTCTCCTCTCCTCTTTTCCTCTTCGTTCAGCCTCCTCCCGCTCACACATATAGAACCACTTTCCTCCATCCATCTCCTCACTCTCCTCCCCTACACAGCGCTTTTTAGGAGGCTTGTCCTCCATTTGAGCTCCTGCAAAAAAGCCCCTGAGTCAAGGACCTAGGGGCGACGAGTATATCTGCAGGTGATTCTAAGAAGGGTGAGGAAGGAGTAGAGAAGTGAGACTGGGGAGGGGGGAAGCCAATAAAGGGCGGGTTGCCGCTGTGGGCACCTCTGAACTGGGGCTGTGCCTCTGAACTGCCCCATGAGGTGTGAGGGGGCTGAGACGCTTCCATCAACTTCTAGCCTCTTGGCTGAGAGTTGCTCCCGGGGCATCAACCATTCTCCTGCCCTCATCCAGCACGTCTGAAGTCCCCAGATGAAGACCCAGTGCACTCCTGAGGCCAGAAAGCCTTGGAGGCTGAAGATGCAGGAATCTGAGATCACCAAAGCTGCCTGTAAGCTCTGGGGTGGACTCAGGGAGTCTGGATGGTGTGTCATCCACATCTGCTACGTCCCCTCCATGGGGCAAGTTCTAAGCAGGTTGGTTTGGATGAGACAGTTACACACACAGCGTTAAGGGTTAAATGCTTGTTGAACCAGGTAACTACTGAATACGGGGGAGAACGGAGTCCCGGGGCTCCAGGGCAGACAGTCTTATCAAGAAGCCAGGGTGAAGGGACCAACCTGTAACGACCTTGTCTGGGGTCCTAAGGTAGACACGGACTTCTTCATAGGCTGCTGTGTCTACCTGACACCAACTCCACTAATGACAGTCACTGCAAGGCTGGACAGAGAACTGGACAGGGAGTCAGGAGACCATCGGGTTCTGCCTTTCACTCGACGTGAGATCCTAGGAAAGGCCTTCACTGGCCTGCCCTTGCTGCTTCTACTTCCTACCTTCAAACGGCGGCAAGTTAGTCCCTTCCCACCTTACAGGGTCATGACATCAAAGGAAATGTGAGAGGACTTTGCCAAGTCCAAGTGGTCAGCCAGGCCTGAGGGCTTCTCTTAACGAGACGGGCTTGATGTCTCAAGCAGCCGGCTCATGGCCCATTTGTCTTTGTCTCCTTCATCAATGCCCAGCAGCTGGCACAGGTGGCCACTATATCAGCGTTTGTGGAAAAACAGATTTCCTTCCTCTCTTCCCAACGCCCATGGAAGGTCCCGCCCTCGGACCTCTCATCTCCCGCTCAGCCTGAGCCTGACAAGCATCCCTGACAGGCCCTTGGAAGAGCCCAGCCACCTTCCTGCCCACCCGGCCGGCCCCTGGCACTGGCCTTGGGCTTCCTGCCAGCACCTGTGTGTGGGGCACCTCCTGCTCCCAAACCAGGCCTGCTTTGGCAGATAAAATATTGATCAGCCCGCTGAGGAGCCCAGAGTGGGATCCTATTTTCATGTCAGAACTTGGTAATGAACTACATTTATCAAGCCCGTTCTCCATGAGAAAGGTCAGCCGCAGATCTGGCTAAGTTGTTATGACACCTCATTAATCTAGTTCCTTCAATAATTGTCCCTCTTTGAAGAGTCTACTGTTCTCCCATTCTAGCCACACTCCCTCCACACCGAGGGAGATTATTAGAGCAGGAACACAGGCACATCCGCATTTAATGTTTTGAGTAGACAGAGATAGGAAGCAGGTAGCAGCCTCTGGAATTAAATGTCCATCAAAGGAACACTTTCTCCTGCAAAACAAAGGGAAGCAAAGGAGACTTTGTGACGACTCTATCAGCCGCGTGCGCCCCTGCCAGACCGTGCCTCAAAGGGACCATCTCCACTCTGTAATAGGTGAGGTTTCCAGGCCCTGGGATGGGTGGGACTGGGGGCTCCAAAGAGTCAGGGGAAGGGGGTTTTGTACAATGGGAGCAAGGTGGGAGATGTGACCAGGCAGCGAGAAGCTCAGATGTTCGACTGAGACAGGCCATGAGGTGAAGGCTCCTGATGGAGGCCCAGGTCCTGGGTACAGGACGCAGCTGGCGGCAGGTTAGGGGAGGGTGGTGAGGGTGACCGGAAAGGGGCAGCCTCTGCCTGCCTCTCCTGCTTGCTGAGCTCCAGCCGCCTTTCACCATGTCCTCCCTCTCTAACAGTCCGATGCCCACCTAAAGGGGGCCCCGGGCTCTGCTCCCATTCTTCACCACCGCTGCACTTCACCCAGCCTCCCTCTCTGTTCCTCTCCACCCGCTGTTGATTATCAGTCTGCCCTCTCAGACTGGGAGCCCCTCGAGGCTGCGGTCTCACCTTGCTGCAGTGGTATTCCCAGTACCTGGCCCAAATACCTGCATGTAGAAGATGCTCATTAAACATCTGTTGACTGGATGACTGTGGGACCCCGGAGGGAGAGAGGCAGCGGGTAGGCTCAGAGAGTGGCTGCAGCCCAGCCCTGAGGACGGGACAATCCCAGTACCTGGAGTCACAGTGACCGAGGTCTGGAGCTCTGGAGGGGTCCGGGGGCCCATGGCATCCATCATGTCAGCTCTGGGGTGGGGGGTGAACTGTGCGGGAGATGTGGCATGGCAGGTCAGCTCCATAGCTGGTACATGTAGCTGTGCTCAGACGCCCAAGCCGTCCTGGGCTTGCCAAGGGGCACGGACCTGACCTCACCCAGTGGGGGCACCCCAAACCTGCAGCATTGACCCTACAGTGTGAAGCCTGCGTGTCCTAGCCGGGGTGGTGGTGGCAAGGTGGTGTTGCCCTGCTGGGCACTGGGTTAGATGAAAGTGGCTCATTCGAGCCTCCTCTGGTGGGCACACAGCGCCTTGGGAACTGCCTCTGGAGAGGAGGATGATGAAAGTCTCTGCCCTCTTGTTCTGCCATCGCTGGTCAGAGGCCAGGTGGAGCCTGATGCTTGGAAGAGCAGCCCAGGCAGGGAGGCCTGAGGGTGAATTGGGTCCGGGCATAGTTTTGGGCTCCTGAATCAGGGCTCTGATCAGTAAATGAGCACAAGCTGCCCCTGGGGACCCTCTGTGCTCTTGGGAAGAGCTTTACACACAGGCAGAATGGGGGCTCGGGTGGGTGGGGGAATCCCAAGGGCTCTGTGAAGACCCCAGCCCCCGACGGACTCCAGTGAGCTGGCAGTTCTCTCACTGGGGCAGCCCTGCACTTCAGGAGTCCCATACCACCCCCAAATTTACTAGAAAGGGGACTTCAGGACACAGACTATTGAACACCACGAAGGAACTCCTCTGCCATTAGCGGAAGCAATCCCTTTTGGGGATGGGTGTGGGCTAAGAAGCAGGGGATGAGAAGAAAGAAATGCTGGGATGGGGGCTGGTGGGTCAGGCTCTGACATGCCAATATCTGGGGTGTGGGAAGCTCCCTTCCCAAACCACACATAGGCCATCCCTTCAGAAACCACACAGCAGCCGGCCATGCGTGCAAGCCACACTCACTGGACTCCAGCCCTCTCCACCTGGCAGAGGGGCCCAGCCACTAGGCTCAGATACTGAGACCTCCACCTGGGAGGACCCCCAGAGGGCTCCGAGGGAGACACCCAATGTGCCCGTGGCCTGCTGGGTCTGCTCGCGGGCAGGATCCCCTGACCCCCACACAAACAGTAGCCCTGGTTCCCACATTGCACCCGTCGACCTGAGAAGCAATGTCACTCGCCCTTTGACAAAGCTGCGATCTTCACCATCAAAGCAAAAACTTGGCTTAATCGTCTGGCACCGACTCAGCTGAGCGTGGTTGTGTTGCACAGGCCTCGGTTGCGAGGTGTCATTCTGAGATCTATTTTGAAACTGCTAAGCAAGAAGCATTTTACTCCCAGATCGAATTTACGAGCTGCCGCCACTTTACCAGAGTTGAGCTTATGAGGAACAGATGTTTAACTGGATGTAAATTCATGAACATTAACAATCTTTCTGCTGCCATTTCTGGGAAAATTCAATTAACAATAAATGCCAAAACCAATGGGTTTATCTTTAAGATATGTTTTCACTAACATGATATAGTTTTACTGATGGTGTTGACCAAGTCACAAAATTTGGAAAATTCCAGGAGATGGTTACGCAGACATGATATGGTCTCTTCACAATCCCCAAACAGACACAAACAGGGGTACTCAAAGTCATGCCGCCTGGTGACCCCCTGCCGGCTGTTTCTTGGTGCAGATGGGTCACTGTTGCCCACACTTAAGCATCATGGGAAGGTGTTCATGCCACTGGCTACTCCCATCACCTGCCAGAAAGCCGGCCTGCAGATTTTGTTCCCAGGGACTCCCTTTTTGAAAAGCCCTTTCTTCAAATCTGACTTTTCTGCCAAGGCCCAGCTCCAAAAAGCTGCTTCTGTCTGTTCCAAGCTGCACACACTCTGGCTCCTTGGCTCCTTAGGCCTTGAGGGTTGCCTTTGTCTCCATCCCATGTCCTCCAAACACGGTGCCCCAGTGCTTTTGCATCTCCAGCACGAATGTCTTCACTCTCTTAGAGAACCCAGCCACAGGGAGCCTCGGTGGACACTGTCACAGGCCACAGGGGCCCTGGTGAGCTGTTGTCTGCCCCCAGTTTCAGAGGGACTTGGCCTGCCCTCTGCCTCTTCCATCACTTTGAGCTCCACCTGCGTCCCCCAACCCCCCACTCACTGGTCCCAACCTCGGAACCAGCAATGGGCTCACTGCACTCCTTAGCACCTTCCTATCCTCCCAGACCCTGAAGAGGGCCTAGCGTCAGGCTGGTCAACTGTCCTTGGTCAATGTCCTGTGCTCTTTTCCCTGGAGGGCCCTATTTGTCAGCCCATCTGCTTTTGAATGTTCTGGGTTCTTAAAGATACAGGGCCCACTTTGGGCCCACACACAGAATCTGTACAGCTAAGGCTGCACATGCCCTATAACCCTGACTGGGCCCCAGCACACACACCACGCTGAGCACACCTCGTGGGCTCCAGCACACATGCCACGCTGACCACGTGTCTCCTTCTCTAGCTGCTACACCAGAGCATAATAAGCCTGTGTGAAAATATCCATGTCTACCTGCACCTGAATTCACAGCCAGACCCTCATCTCAGTTTTCGCCCCAGCATCAGATCATTTAAATGAACAAAACCCCCTAGACCTTTGTTAGATAGATGGTGCACTTGCTCATGAATGCCTGGTTCAATGGGTGTTGCTATACGGTTTGCCGCTTGACGTTTACAACCCTCTCTGCTATTCCTATTAGAGAAAGCAAAACCGGTTGTCTTCCTGGAAGAGGGATCAACATACACTCTTTATGGTTGACAGGCACATCTATCATTGGACCCAGAGTGAACGAGTGATGTTTGAAAACTGGACTAAATGTGAAGCCCTCCTGGCAGGCCCCATTGAGGAGGAAAGAGACCCCATGTAGGCGCCCCTGGGGTGCTGGGCAGCACCCGCCTCCACCCCCTTTCTCCATAAGTGGGCGCTGCCCTGTCTCTGTTCTCCCAGAACCCCTCTCCACCCACCCTGTGGGCAGGGCACGAGCACTCTGGGCCAGTAGGTGAGGAGTCTGGGGACAGGGAGGATTCTGAGCCTATGTCCCATCTGCCTGGTGTGGCCTGAGGTATTTTTCTCTCCTTGGTGTCTCAGGGGTGTTTTCTCAGACACTGTAATCCTCAGCTTCTGAGCCAAGCCAAAGAGACACTGGGTTTTACAGACAACAGGCAGAGATGCTCCCCCTCCCGTGAGAGGGGTGCATGGAATGCCAATCAGCGCCTTCGAACTGGGGTCTCTCAGAAGCAACTGCCCAATGTTAGTGGGTTCAATACTTCCAGTTGTAGAAGCTCTGTTGGACTCGTGGGGACAGGGACTTTAGAAAGGGAGAGATTAGAGGAAAACGGGGTCTGCTGTAAGCCAGGGATTCTGGCCTTTCTGTGGGCCCGGCAGGAAATGGCATTTCAGAGAATTACCTGAACAGAGGTTCTTAGACCAGAGATGACTCCGAGAAGTTTCCTGAGATTTGAAGATTTACCTTAACCTCTCTGACTGATACAACTGACAGTAAATCCCAGGTCAAAACAAAACAAAACTTCACAACAAGTCTGAAGGAAAACCACAGCGTTAAGGGCAGAAGTTTGGAGGACTGCGGGTGAGTGAGTAGCCAGAGGAGAACGAGAAGGCACTCCCTGCATCGGGCTGCTGTCCTGGGGCTCGTCCATACCGGAAACAGCACCGTTTGGACAGCCTGGGGAGGGAGCCGCAGAATGTCTTGTCTCTGTGAACCTCAGCCCCCAGCAGGATGTGTCTGAGCGATGAGCAGACTGAGGTTGTTCTGCCTCGGTGTCCAGAACTCTGAGCCTGGCAATAGGAGGACCTGGGACGCACGGGGAAGGGGGGCAATGGGGACTGAAGGGGAATCCAGGGTGTGGCTCCTTTTCCACCGAATTGTGTGATCCCAGACCCAGCTCAGCTGTCTCACCATCTGCCCTGTTCACTCCACAAACACCGCTAAGGTAGCAGCCGTGATGGGACTTTGCAGATGCGCTGATTCTCGTGAGATTCACACGCTGGGAAACCGCTGGGCCCTCTCTGCTCCCCATGTGTGTAAGTTCTCGGATCCCAAGAATGCCCTCATTGCTTTCATCCAGCATGAAAACGAATTCAGATGCTTTCAGAGGGTCCAGGACCCACAGGAGATGGGAGTGACCGGAACCCTCCAGGAGTCCCACAAGGAGAATGTATACAGCTTGGAGCACACCTGCGGGCGGGCGGAGAGGTGGGGTCACTGACCCACAGCTGGAGGCTCTTCACACCTGAAATCCTGGCAGGTGCCCTGTGTGTGTCCCTGTGAATAAGGCACAGCCTGCATGTGTCATGGGATTAGCACTCTTTACCTCAGCCTGGGGAATGTTTACCTGTCTTTTTTTGAGTTGGGCTTTGAAAATGTGGTTAAAAATTTCATAAAGAACTTTCCACACAGAAGGCCAAATCTGAGAAATCACCTGGGGAGGCTCAGAAATGCCACTTGATGCTAACAGCCCCTAATAGAAACAGAAGCCATCGGTTAAATAAGGCAATCACACTCTCCCCTTGATTTGTGTTTTTCCCACTAAGGGGGCTCTGTTTGACGAGTAATAGTGTTCTGGGAAGATTTGCAAGAGTGTGGGGTGAGATGTACGGTTTTTCATTTCTTTTGCAGCCCATAGCACTCGACACAGAGGACACTGGATAAAAAGTCCTTACACGCGCAGACAGACAGGCACACGGCTGTGGGTTCAGGTGGGCAGCCCAGTGACATGGGTCCTGTGCCAGCACATCAGCCCCAGCCTTGTCCCCCCACCCCGTTTGCCTCTTAGAGATGCCCACACAGCCCACTCAGCACAAACCACAGGCCACAGCCCCCAACAGCAGGGGTAAACGCTTTGGCAGATCTAGTCCAGACTCTTCATTTTATTCATATGGAAATCGAGACTGAGGAACAGCATGAGGCCACCTGGGGCCTGGGGAGTTGGTGACAGAGCCTGCCTGGCATTTTGTGCCCACATTCTTGGGGGCCTTTCCCGCCCCAGTTCCACCTCCCTTCTCTTCTAATTCCAGCTTTTCAGCTCTTGCAAGAAACCCCACGAGACATAAATAAAGCTGTGGGGAAGGATCAAGGAGGCTGTGATGGGGAGAGGACAGGATTTTCTGTAGCATGAGGAGGAGGATGAAACCCTGCCCAGACATGAGGGCCTCTTCCTGGGAAAATCTTGTCACCAACATGCTGGCAGATCCTGACTTTTCCTGCCAACAGTCTTGGCTCAGGGATCCAGGGTCCGGGCTGACCCTGTCACCCAGTGCTTGGAAAAATAGGGGATCCACAAAGATGGGGCTTTCTAGGTCCTCCAATTGAGAGGAGTGACCTGTAGCCAAGCCCCAGGGCTAGTGTCCCTTCCAAGGGAGCAGAGGCACACTCAGTGAGGGCGTTTCCATGTGAGCAAGAGGCTGACCTGATTCAGGTGGAGGGTGGTGTCTGAGGATTATGGGAAAGAAAATCTAGAAAGATCCATTTTGCAGGATGGTCTTCCAGGCCCTCAGACAGCTGCTAGAGTGCAGATAGGCCGGGGAAGAGAGTGCATGGACCCTGGCCTGTGCCGAGACGGGCCCTCAATGCCCCATGTGTGACCTCTGGGGCATTGGAAGGCCCAGGCCTCACCCAGGTCCCAGGACATCACTTAGGGCAGGGAGAGGCCTGAGAGCCAACAGAAGATCTCTATTTCTACTCCACTAATAATTGTTATTGCTTCCATTCATAAGTCTCTCCTCCTTTGGTTGTAGAGTCTAGAAATGGTCCAACTTCCGAAATGATACTGTAACCGGCACTATTAACTTCTTAGGTAGTTCCTTTGTGTTCTAAGTGTGGTGCTCATGCCACAGAGCCCTTGTGCCTGCCACGCCCACTGGGTCATTTTCTTCCACGCTCACACAAAGCTTTTCTTAACCCTCTGGCCTCTGCCCTCTTGCTGGGACCTCCGCTCAGTCGGCTTTAGCCAACTCTCTGATTTGTCGTGCTGTCTCCTCTTGCAAGAGGCAACCCGACTATCAGTTACGCTTGGGTGGGGATATCAATGGTGCATAGTGTGGGGCGCTTCTGGGTGCTGGTAAGGTTCTGTTTCTTGCTCTGGGTGCTGGTCACAAGGTATGTTCTCTGTGAAAATTCATTGAGCTATACACTTATGATTTATTCATTTTCTGCATGTGTTATGCTTCAATAATAATGCTTATTTAAAGAGGCAGCCCGATGTTTCTCAACATCTGGAAGATGTCTGTTGGTTTGGGTAGAATTGTTGTCCTTGGCCAGACACAGGCCTGGGAACATGGAGGAGGGAGTGAGGTGGGGGGGCGGGTTACCACGTGAAGCAGCAGCGGTCTGCCTGGTTCCCATGCCTGTGGGGCATAGCTCTGGTCAACAAACCATCCTGGATTGGGCATCCTTGGGCCCATCGTCTTCCCTGGAGGCATTGTTTGTTAGACAGCTCAGGCCTGGGTCTCTGGGGGCATCCTGGCCTCACCCCTACACTTAGCTTCCAAGAGGTGGCTGACCCAGGAGGCTCTCACAGACCACGCCCTGGCCTGTTCTGCCTCCCTCCTGGACTTCCAAGGTTGTGAGGACTGAAATGAGGGTTTTAGCCCACCTGGGACTCGACTTCCACGGCCATGGTTTTTGGCTCATGTGGCCCAGAAATGGGCATCAAGGGTCACCTGTTCAGAAGGGATTAAGATGGATCCTTCTGCCACCTCACCGCACGGTCCAACTGTTCCTGACTCGCCTACCAGGATGGATGGCATGGTTAGCGCCTCAGGTTCAGCATCACCAGAACCTACAGAGTCCATCTCCTCTTTATGAGACGCCCTCCGTGTCAGAGTGCTGGCCTGCGCTCCTGGGCACAGCTTGAGTCTCTTCTCCTAGAAAGATGTCTCTGGGCAGCACCCCTCCCCCTGTCTGTGGCAAGCAGGGCCCAGTCCTGGCACTGAACTTTCAACATTAACTGTCCTAAGGCTCTCACTTGCTTTCCAGTATGTGGTACACACCTGCCAAACAGCAGGGGTCTCGTGGACAGGAAGGCTGTGCACGCTCTCTGCAGTTACTGCACCCACCACGAGGGGTGCTTGGTAACTGGCGACGAACTAATTGACCCAAAGCAACATGAATTTCAGGTAACTTACACTGAAGGAGAAGAGGGAGATCTTTATAACTCTTCTGAACATCTGGCTTAGCACAGATGGGCAGCGCTGTACGTCACTCCTGCTCTGAATTCACCAGCACGAGAGTTACTGCCAGGCTTACCAGAACTCTACATCTCAAGTTGAACACAAGCCAAAGAGGCACACGGCAAAGAACTCTGAACCATCACCACAGGATGGCCGTCCCCCTCATCTGGAGGCCCCAGAAAACATACTTGCCTCCTCCCCAGCAAAACTGGGCTGTCTAGCTGGGGGAGGAGGTAGGGGTTGGGGGAGTGACAAACAGCACAGCCAGCCCGAAAGTCCTTAGGTCCTGTCCCCATTCTCTCAACAGATGTGTGCTGACACCCCCTTGCACTTGGATTGTGGGCGTGCCAAGCCCTGGGCCAGGCATCAGGACAGGGAGGGGATGAGGCATGAGCCCTGCTTTCCAGAAGCCCAGGCCCCAGGACAGGAAAAGGGGAGCAGAATAGCTGGGCTGCATCTTCCCTCCTGCCGCTGGGCAGGGTTGTGTGGGGGGCTCAACTCAGGGAGGCGTCTTTCCCAGTAAGAGTGCTCACCCTTCCCTGTGTGGGGCTGGGCTGGGCCCATCGGTTCTACCTCTGGACCAAATGAACAGGCTTATCAAGCAAACCACAGAGCGAAATCATGCTTGTATTCTAGGTGGGGGCTTCTGTCCCTGTAACCGAAATGACAAAGGCAAAGGTGCACTGTCCAACTAAGAAGTGGGCCATAAATTCTCCTCTGCAACTAATTTGTGCACATGCTTTACCTAGTTTTTAAAAGGAGATGAGGTAGAACTGGCAGTGGCCGGCTCTGCGTGATTAATTGGGGGCATTAGCACTGAATAGGAGCCCACAGCGTCTTCAAGGAGTGGATCTGGGTCGCAGCCACCTGAGCAAACAGCCGTGATTATGGCTTTTAAATGACTTAGTGGAGCTAATGGGTCACAGAAAATAGTGTGGGGCTAAAAGTAAATATAAAATGAGGGTGTCTGCTGGCTTGAAAGTGGGGCTGCTATGTGGGAAGACCAGCAATAATTGTGTTTAAAATGCCACCCAGGTCTTAGGAGATTCTTCTCCTGGCTCATGGGTCCACGTTTCAGGCTGCACATTACAGGGTCCATACTGCACACCTCTTAGCTCTTTCCACATGCACCAGGTATCAAAGGATTGTCGTCCCATTCATCAGAAAGCAAACACAAGAGCTGGAAAAGCGTCCTTCTCAAGGTCAGCGAGCTCAGTGGAGTGGATTTAACTGTTAAGTTGATATGCAGTGAGCATTCTGGAGGTACCGTTTGAAGAAATGGAGATTAAGTATTGAGAACAGTCATGGCTCTTGCCTACAAATCACCTGTACTGTGTGGCCCTAGATGAGGCTGTTTGGGGGATTAGTACAAGTGTGGAGGCTGTCTGGCAGAGGAGCTTGGGGGGATGTGTGTATCACAGGTTGTATATGAGTATGAGACTGAGTCCCTGCAAATGTCTGTCTCCTGGGTCTTCCATGGGGAAATGTCTGGCTGGCAGGTGAGCTTGGCAGCCGGTACTGGGCTGGACAGAGCCAATGACCTCTGACGGCCCTGCCCTCCTTGGACATGGTGCTTCCAGAGGGGCCCGGTTTACCCTTTCTGCCTCTGTTGCCCTGGCCCAGCCCACTGTGTGCACTCGGCAGCTGCTAACCACCAAGGATGGGGCACTCAGGCCACTCACTGGCCCTGCCCATGGATGGCTGCAGGCATGTGTCCCCATCACACTCTGTTCCTGGAGGCCCAGGTGGGCTGTGCTGTCCTATTAATGCCAGTGCCCCTCTCTGGAGCAGCTCCTATGGGCAGAACATGGGCATCGCCCCAGGGCTGGCCTCTCTGCTGTGCTCCATTATCCTGCCCATGAGGGCATGGCTGTGTCTCCCGCCCCAGTGCCTTTCAGCGTTCCCAGAAACTCTGGTTCTTTGGGTGAGGGATGACATAAGCTGGAGTAGCCTTCTGGCTGCTCCCCGGTAGACTCTCGGTCCTCTCAATCAAGGACTGGAGCAGGGGCAGACTGAAGAGATCTCCACCCACTGTGCAGCCCAGACCCTCACTGGAGCTCCAGCCTTATACCCTGCCACTGGTCTAACATCTCCCCACGTTGTCCCGCAGGTCCCCTGGACTCAATGTGGCCCAAACTGACCTCGGCATGCTCCTTCTTTTACACCCCAACCCCAGCCTGTGGCCCCTCCACCAAAGCCCCCAGCTGCCCAAACTACACACCAGGCATTGCCCTTGAGGCCCCACCCATCCCAGCCAACAAATCCCCGTGCAGGTTATTTCTGCCTCCTAGGTCTTTATTGCACTCCCACTGCCTCTACGCCAGTCTAAGGAAACCAGCAGCACTACGTGGATGACCAGTCCTCCCTGCTGGGGCCCTGGATTCCAGTCTTGCTCCACCAGTGCCCCTCCACTCAGCAGCTGGACCAATCTTTGGGGCTCCCAATTGCCCTCGGCATAGAGCCAAGCTGCCTTCTTGGCCCGCAGGGCCCTTGACTGGCTCAGTCCCTCTCCAACCTCCCCTACCCCCATGTGCACACCTGCTCCAGGGACCCTGAGCCACCTTCAGTACCTCAAACTGGCTGGCATTATCTTGGGTCATGGCACAACAGCCCTACCTTGCCCCATTTTGGACAATTCCTAGTCATCTTTGGGTCTCTGCTGGCACAGAGCTGTCCCTGCATGTCACCTCTGTACTGCTCCTGGCTGGGTTCACAGCCCTCCAGGGAGCATCCTCAGAGTGCCCTGGACACCCGCTCACAGCACTTATCTCTGCTTCCTCTACTTGCCCACCATGCTCCTCCTGTCACGGCCTGAGAGCCAGCGGGGTCCTGGCATGTGACTAGCACCGAGCAAGCACGTACCAAAGAAACGAAGGAAGGACGGAGCAATGACTTTCATCTACAGGTGCTTCTACTGAGACACGTGTAGCCTCTAAGTTTCCTTTTGACCCAAGTCCGGATGCCACAGAAGAGCTACTGGGTTAACTAAACACATTTGCCATGCTCACAGGCCTTCCTCCTGCCTCTGTCTGGAAACTTCCTCTAGTCAGACTCAACTCCTTCACATAAGTGGGGACAGGAGAAGAGAAACAGTGACAGGGAGGCCCAAGCGTGCAGTGCTGTGATAGTGAGCCCTGTCCTGTCAGGGAACAGGCCTTAACATCTGGGCTCTGTTTTCTCATTGGTGCGTAAAAAATACGGGGACTGGAGTCAGTGTGGCTTGACGGCCCTCCCTTCCAGTTCTCTTCTATTTTTAACTTTCCCTCACGTGTGTTTACAGGACAGGTTGGAGGCTGGGTGTGCCTGCCTCCCCCATGCACTCGTGTTCTGGACGTCTGTGTGAGCAGAGCAGCACCAGTGTGCATGAAACTCTGGTCTTTTCTCCCCGAGTCTGGTCTCCTCATCTGTATGAGGGGGCTGATAGCCTCTGTCCCCAGGGTTGTTGTCAGAGCCAGTGGCCCAGGATGGCACCTCGCCTGGCACAGAGGAAGAGCACCTGATGATAGGGAAATCCTCTTCACATTTTACATGGGTCAGGTTCCCAAGACCTCTGGGGTGGGGGGTGAGTGTGTGGTCCATGAAAGGTTCTGGGAGTCCAATCTCTTTCCAGGGGAAACACCTCCAGGGCTT
The DNA here is from genome assembly GCF_964194185.1 of Rhinolophus hipposideros. Classification (NCBI taxonomy): domain Eukaryota; kingdom Metazoa; phylum Chordata; class Mammalia; order Chiroptera; family Rhinolophidae; genus Rhinolophus; species Rhinolophus hipposideros. The sequence goes on from NC_138069.1 coordinate 10,332,617, forward strand.
TGACCCCAGGGCCCAGGCTAAACATCCCTCTCTTTGGTGACACTAAGGGGAGGGGGCAATCATGAATGAGTGTAATGGAAATATAAATTGTCTTACTTCAAAGCAGGCACTTTAATGTTGTGTAATGACCGTTATAAAGCTCTTTTCCGCACACCACTAATAAATACCTCAGCCCACGCCACAGTTCCCAGTATATCTAAAGACACCAGGAGAAGGCAGGAGAGCCATAAAAGAAACATAAAAATACAGTTGCAGATGAGCCTAAGACTCATTTCTTTGAAGTTTAATTGATGGGAAAAGCTTCTGGCCCCAGAGAACTTAAAGGCCCATCATGCGGCTATTCGATTAAGCGTCTCCATATCATGGACCACAGTAAACTGGATATCATTACGTGGTAATTGCAAATACATTAATAAAATGATGATGTGGGTTGGCTCGTGACATAAAAAAGGAATAAAATAATTCACTCAGATAACTCAGCAAAAATGTATAGTCTGCCCTAGAAACTGCTGGAAACAAGGGTTGTTTTGGTCTCAGTCTCACCAGCCCTCTTGAGATGGGACCCAGGTCTCTACTCTGAAAAGCCCTCGGGGTAGACGGCATTGCAGCTGGGCTTCACAGACCCTGCTTAGGTCCAGGTATGTGACACTTGACGGTCCTCTGAAGTTACTGTGCAGGGAACCAGCAGCCTATCCGTGCTCCTGTCACACAGCAGGGAGACGGAGAAGGGCTCTGGTGGCAATGCCCCTGGACAGCTCCTTCAGCCATTGCCTTTCTCCTAAACTATTAGAGGAGAGAGTAAAATATGTATGTGGGAATTCAATTACATTTGCTTTAACTACTCCAGGTCTAAGACAAGGCCAAGGTGACTATCCTTAACCATGGGCAGACTTCCCACCATATGGTAGCCAGTTCAGCTCCTGGCTCTCACACCCCAGTGCACACAGAATGCTCACCACCTATTCTAGCATTTCATTCACACACACGGTCACAGGACTCTCCGCCAAGGTCCTGCGTGTGTGCGTGCGAGTGTGTGTGTGAGCAGAGGAGCAGGGGGTGAAATAAACAGCATGGAAACCTTGCAGGGAGGAAACCTCCTTCCCTGTCTCCCCTGTTCTCATCTGCAAGTGGAGCACAAGCCAGCTACCAACACCTTTGTATAAACTCCAGATTGTGTCACCTCTCTGTGCCACCACCCCATGCCCTGCTCTCTGCTTGTCCATATCCCCTCTGTCCTTCCAGGCCTACCATGAAGCATTCTTCCTCTAGGAGACCCTAGGTATGAACCTTGGATATACCACTTATAAGCTATGTGACCTCAGGTAAGTCACTAAACCTTTCTGAAGCCCATTCACGAAGCAAGTACAGTAATAGTACCTATCTTATTGACAGGTTGGAGGCCGCCAGTGCATTGCAATCTACCCCTTGCCTCCAGGCCCACAAGAATGCAGATACCCGTACCAGGTGTGGGAGAATTCCCAGTACCTGTCTAGGCAGGTCTGTCTCTCAAAGCACTCACAGCTTCCTGTGTGACCTCCCCAGGACCCGAGCCACTTTGCCTCTGGCTCTGGCAGCTCACATAGCACTCTCACGGGGGTGGCGGGGGGGACCCAGGAGTCCCAGGAATTGACAGGGATCTGGGACCAGATGACAAGTGGGCAGGAAGGAGAGCTGGCGAGGGCCGCCCAAGGGGAAGGCAGGGCTGGAGACTCTGTGACGGCATCAAGCCAAGCTCAGGTAATGGCAGGTTTGGAGCCAGATGGGACAAAATCGCTAAACCCTACACGGCCAGAGAAAAAGGCAGGAGGTGGGATTCGCGGAGAGGCCTGTGAGGGTCACAGGGGCTGAGAAGGGGCCGGCGCAAAGACAGCTGGGAATCGGAGAAAACAAAGCCATGCCTTCACTACCGCAAAGCACACTGGCAAGAAAAGTGTGGAAACCTTGTGTGAGTCACCCCCGAACGAGCAGCATGGTTCGTCTTTCACTTACAATACCTCAGTCAGGAGGCAAGCTGTTGACTTGCTCATTTGCTACATTTTCACCCCAAACACCCAAGGAAGGAAAAACATTTGGAGTCGGCTTCTGCCTATCAGCTCTGGCAGGGGCTGTGTAGTGGGGTCCAGGAGCACCCCGACCAAGAGCCACCCACGAATCTCTATGCTGCTGTGGCGTCGTGGCCCAGACACCGGGAGGTCTCTGTGCTTCCACACACACACACACACACACACACACACACACACACACACACACGGGCACGCGCACACAGAAGGAAGACGGCAACGATACAGAGATAACACGTGCACTTGGGGCAGGTGGGGAGGAAGGGGGGGGGGCGTTCTCCTGCAGCCTGGACACTGGGAGCAGGTAGCAGAGATGGGATGTTAGGAAGGGCTGCTCAGGGCCAGGGATGGGCAGCAGATGGGACCAGGCTCCCCAGACCAGTTCCCTCAGGGATAGAACGTCAGCTTGAGCAGGTCCTTGGGGACTTGCGTATATGTGTTTGATGGTAGCTCCTACTGAACCGATAGTGTCTGGGAAGCACATTCTCTGAGACAAAAGAGGGAAACTAGTCTTTCTGGTGAGCTGGATTTGTTGGTAGTTGGGGTGTTCTCCCCTCGCCCACAGGAGAGAAAAGAAAGGTCCAAACTCAGGCAGTGGGGCTGGGTCTCACCCTACACCGTCCTGTGGCTCACTGAGTTGTAAAATTATAAAGAGCTCAAGGCACTGGCCAAAGTTTCATCAAATTCAAATATAGTTGTCCCCCCTTATCTGCAGGTGACACGTTCCAACATCCCAGTGGAGGCCTAAAACCCTGGATGATACCAAACCCTGTACAGATTATGTTTTTTCCTATACATATGTAGCTATGGTAAAGTTTAAACGATAAATTAGGCACAGTAGGAGATTAACAATAACTAGAAATAAAATAGAACAATTTTAACAATATACTGTCATAAAAGTTACGTGAATGGCTTTGGGGCCATTACTGTGTAAAGTAAGGGTCACTTGAACACGAGCCCTGTGATACCACGACAGTCAATCTGATAACCGAGACGGCTGCTAAGTGGCTAAGGGGCAGGAAGCATATACACATGGAGATGCTGGACAAAGGGACGATTCACATCCCAGGAGGGACAGAGCGGGATGGCACGAGATTTCATCACACTACTCAGAGAGGTGTGCAATTTAAAACTTATGTTTATTTCTGGAATTTTCCATTTAATACTTTTGGACTGTGGTTGACTGGGTAACTAAAACGGTAGAAAGGCAAACCGCTGATAAGAGGGGACTACTGTAACTAAATTGTAGCCTCCAAAGTCCCCCTTTCATGGGGATCATGAGAAAATTTGGAAAAAAAAGAAATAATCAGCAGTAATTCTTGCATCTCTAACAACAAGGCCATGTGTATTCTTGCACATTCTCTTTTGTCCCTTTCCTTTGTGCTGCATGTTTCTGCATTACGGCAATCACAGCACACACGGCACTTGTTTCCAATCGCTCAGGGTCCTCATACTGCAAGGGGAGCTGCTCCGGGCCACTCCGCACCCCAACCCCTGGAAAACCACAGTGCCTGTTATCATCCTACTGACTGAGAGGGGTGGGGGGCAGGGCCTTTCCTTTCTTCTGAGGAGGAACAGGCCGGGGGGCACTCCTGACAACCATCAAGATAAAAGTTGCTTTTATCAGATGGGTTATTATTCTGCATTTTTATATAATGAGGGCTCAGGCCACCCATCCTAGAAAAACCCATTTTATTTCAATTAGCAAGAAGTAAAGCAGAGCATAGGTTTCCTTAGCAACTCTGGGGGAAAAAAAAAAGTATCTTGACCTATCCTCTGAGTCCCAGTGAGGAGCACGAGGGTTGAGGCTGGCTGTGATGTGCAATTTCTCCTCGAGGCCACTAGGGGTGTCAGCAGAGGGGAGGATACTCGGCACAGATGGGGAGACCACTGGTGGCTGCTTGGCACCTGGGCTCCCGGGGACGTTGGTCCAGAGCCACCTCTCTGTTCCGGGAACACGTGAGCACCCTGGAGCTTCACAGAGTATGGAATACAGGGGACTTTTCAAGACACCGTGGAATCCTTCTCAATACTGGGGTCTGACAATCTCAGATCTTCCAAAAATACACTTGCTGGTCAAACTGCTTATCAGACTGGAAGAAGGACTCTGACCCTACAGCTGAAACATAAAATTTTTATAACTGGGGGCTACAGTTTGGTGATGCTTATTTTGTTGTGTTTAAGGCAATAGGAGACATATTTATTAAGGGCACAGTTCCCATTTACTTGGTTTCTATTTACTCTACAGGACCTAATTCTGTATTGTCATTCTGAGAGCAATGCCGCTTGAATTCAATTGCTAGATTGTGAATTTCCCCTAGCAACTTCTATTTAGTCAAGGCCAGAATCTCACTAGGTGGTAATAAATTCAAAGTACAGGATGGGGGAGAGAAGCAAAGTGAAAAACCCAAATCAAATACAGTTATCGATCAACACTGAACTGCCTTTATCACGCCTATGCTGATTCCAGATTTATACACACGTATTGGCATTTTCATTACATAAATACATTGACATTTGCAGCTTAGAAAATATATTGAGCAATGCGAAACTGCAATCACTCGAGAACAGCAAACAAATAAAAATACAGTAAAAGGCATAGAACAGAAAAGGCAGTGGCTTCTTATAGGCATGAAGTAGACTGTGAAAAACAGTTGGGTGGAAACCCGTCAGATGTTTCATGTGACACCACGTTTTAAAAAGTTTTGAAATATGCATACTATTAAAAACCCAAAAGCAAAACTTAATACATTAAGATCAATTAGGCAGTCTTTCTTGCCCTGTGATGGTAGAAGAAATCCAATCCCTGATCTTTCCTCGTTACTTCTGACTTAAACGATCTATAACATTAATTTTTACCTCATTACATTCTGTAACTATAGGTAATAAGTGTAAGCTTCTATTCATTGACTCTAACAGTGAGAATGAATAAAGATCTTTACCGACATTCTGATGACATAACTATGACCTCCACCGAAAGACACAGCGGAACCTCATTTCAGGGAAGGGGATGGCAGGCCAGGTGTCCCGCCTGTGTTGTTTGAGGGAGATTGTTTCATCCTTCACAACCAAATAGTTCTCTTTTGTCACCTCCCTTTAATTACTCAACATCGTGACATATTTGACTTTGCTTAATATTTGACCATGCCTTTCTTGTTCAGCAATTTGTCTTTCCCAGAATTTCTATCTGTCTTAAAAAATGTATTAAAAGATTTCTTTCTTCCTTTGTTCTATCACTAAGGTCTTAGAGCTTCTTAATCTGGTTTTTGTGGATTAGAATCCACTTTCTTAGACCCTTCTGATGTGCTCTCCTAACTTGAATCCTTCTCACACAATCATCCTACCTGTCCTGCTGGGATTCTGTGTCATCACATACCTAGGTTGGTTCTGCTGTTTCTTGGGTCTGCTCAGCTCTTCTTTTTAGATTCATTTTCTGTTTATCTGGATTCTGTTTATCTGGATTCTAAATAAATTCTTTTTTATTTAGGCAGAAAGAAGGTAATTTTCTGTGCCCGTGTATGTCTGAAAATGCCTTTATTTGGTATAGGGTTCTAAGTACAAAATTGTTTTCTCTCAAAAATTTGAAGGAAATTATTTCATTGTTTGACAGTATTGATATCACCTATCTGAAAACAATGATTCTTGATTCTTTGTTGACTCCTGTCTTTTCTCTGGAAGCTTCTAGAACCTTCTCATTATTCTTGATGTTCTGAAATTTCCAGAGGACATGCAGCTGTAGACTCTCTTTCATCTTCCTGTTCAGTTCTCAGTTTCCATCTGAGGGTCTGTATCTCGCTTCAGCTCTGGACAGTTTTCTTCTGTCAATCCTTTGATATTTTCTTCCTCTCAATTTTTTTTGTTCCCTTTTCTGAGTGGACAAGTCTGAGTAGATTGATATTGATACTGTTAGATACTGAGAGACTCATCAATGCCTCTCAGTTTTTCTCTCACTTTCTCCATCTCTTTTGAAAGCTGTATTATGGGACACGTTGACTTTTCTTTGGCTCCTATTGAATTTTAAATTTTAGCAATTGTATTTTTAATTTCCAAGAAATATTTCTTGCCCTATTCTTCTTTTCATAACAGTTCTTTCTTTTTAAAAGATTTTTATTAAAACATAGCTAACAAAATATTATATTAGTTTCAGGTGTACATCATAGTTATTCAACAGTACCCACCTAGCGCTATATAGAGTTATTACCACATTATTGATTATATTCCCTGTGCTAAAGAAGGGATCATTATAACCCCAGCAACCTTCTGACACTGTACCCGCTATCACAATACATTGGTCTTTCCCCAGCTTTTAACATTTTTTGATTAAAGTTGACATTCAATATTCGACGTTATCTTCTCAAGTCTCTAAAAGGGTTTTTATCAGAACAAAATTTTTTTCTTTGGTTCCATATCCTCCAGGGTTAGTCACTCTTTATATTCATCCTGGTTCTTCTCTTTCACGTTCTCGGTTTTCTCCAAATGTCTCCCGATCCGCGTTTGTCCGTTCCATCTGGATATGATTAGGTTACTTAGCATAGTGGGCGGCCACCAGTTTCCTCTGTGGTGGTGCAGGTCTGTCACCTTGGAGGGCTGGCCGTGAATTCTGTGCATGTGGGGAGGTGGGTCACCCAGCAGCGCACGTAGGGTACACACAGGCAGGGAGCACGCAGGCAGACATGCTGTCCTCCCCATCCCCCTGCACTTCCAATTCCTGGAGGTCAGATTGGCACCATGCACCTTCCTCAACTTAGTCTCAAGGACCTTGAACAAGACAATAGTAACTAATAAAAGCAGAAATTAGCAAACAACACTTACTGCTCTTGAAGGGCCTACTCGGAGCCAGGTATTTGATAGCGGCTTTATTTCTATTTGTCTCATTTAATTCTCTAAATAGCTCTATTTTTTCATTTTAGAGATTGGGAAACAGACTCAAAGGCATGAGACAGTTCCTCAAGGTCACAAGTGTGGGAAGTGGCAGAGCCAGAAGAACCCAGTTTTTGGAGGCCACACAGACCAACCGTTGTAACGTCCAGGCATCCAGTCACCGCAAACTGCCCCTCCCGGTATCACCGCCGTGCCGCATGTTTCATCAATTCACAGCACAGAGAATTACATGCAGGATAATCTCCAGGTCTGACGTGGAGCAAACAGCCTCCGTTTGGGACGTGCAGCCCTGTGGCGCAGCCTCCGTTACACACGGCAGGGAGGCCGGTACCCAATGTGCTGGTTAGGAACGAGCTCCACAGGAAGAGCTGACTAGAAAGAACTGAGCCCCTCATAGGCCCTCACAGACAGGACTCTGGGCTGCAGAGCCAGGCCTCGTCTACCCCCATGGGCTTCTGAGTCTGCCAACAGCACAGGGCGGAAGGACACACTGCAGGCACACAGCTGGTCTTGCTATGATGACCCAGGTCAGAGCCTTCATTATAACGGCAGCAGCGGCAATGTCACGTGCAGCCGTCCTGGCTCAGGGAGGCTGGTCACAGGCAGGCTGGCCGGCTGGCCCCCTGAGCACCAAGCCTGGTTCTGCCCTTTGTTCAAAGGCCCTGGAGCTTCTGGAGAAAATGAGCCATTAAGGGGCCCAAACACATCCGGAGCAGTCGGCCCCCACCCCAACCAGGAACAAACCCTCCAGACCCCATCTCTGCTGTGAAACATGCAGGCCATGGTCCCAGGGACTTACTTCCTGGTCAGCAACAAACACACAGCACCTTGTGGACCAAGGAGTTAATGCAGGAAGGAAAGAGGGCCTAGTGGGCTTTTTCACAGAGTTAGAGCTGCCACAAACAACCCCGGTGGTCATGAAATAGCACTCTTTCTCCCTCTGCAGCTGTGAATACCCTAAAATCAGTTCATACATTGACTTACTTAGAATCACAGCAGCCTTGGGAGGCAAGTCTTACAGACGAACACACTGAGGCTTAGAAGTGAGTACATTAGTCCAATTCTTCCAAGGGCATAAAAGAATAGCTTAGGACGTTAATTTTCCTCACTGATTCAATTTTTAAATTTAAATTACACTTTGATCCAGAAAGTTGCCTTAGGCGCCATCAGAAGTGCAATGATTGTCTGACAGAGAAAACCTTGTTCCAGAAAAGATCTGAGGTGGCTTTAACAACCGCAAAATGTGCTGGGGCTTCAGTTCGCCCTGGTCAAGATTTCTAGTTCCTCCTTGCTGGTCTCAAGTCTTCCCTATCCCTCCCTTGGGGCCCCCGTTCTAGCTGCACCAGGACTCCAGGCCACTTCCCAGCACTTCCTGCTCACAGGATTTGGATCCTTTCAGAAGCTCTCTCTCCGACCAGGCCTAGAAACTGAGAGGATACCCTGAGACAGGCAGAGGTGCAGACCAGCGTTCAGCTGCAAAGCCCCCTTTGCTTTAAAAATTCTGCAAACAGGGCAACCCCCTTCCCCACTGGGGTCTGAGGAAATCCCTTTGAGGATTTCCCCAGGAGAAAGCAGGCAAGAGCAGACCCCGGTGCTACTCAGTGGGAAAGCTACTGGGACGTTCCCAGTAACTCAATTCCCAGTAAGCAGTTCTGCCCAGTGGCATTCTCCCTATGCCCACCCCAACACCCTGCTCCACCCCTTCATATGGCCTTCCCTACCCCCCATTCCACAGTCCACTGTATTTTACGAATGCATGGAATGTGGAATCACTTATTCTAAGAAGATGGAATGTGTTAGCTGCAGCCAGAGACAGCAATGAATTTTACAAATAGCTTTCTAGAAGCCCTCATTCAAGTTCACAAATCAGGCCCTTAACAACCCCAATTCTACATCCCCGCAGATGGAGGTGGCTGGTGTCTCATTTCAGGCAGGACCATTTGTCTTGGGCTAATCTTGTTCACGCCATGTGGAAAGCTCAGACTGATGCTGGATTTCCCAATTTGCCTCAAACTGCAGGGGAGAGAGCGCACTTATGTCCACTTTGAAAGGGCCCCAGAGATCCTGCTGGGATGCCAGAATCATGGGTCATCACAGCTGAGAGGGCCTAAGAGACCAAACAAGTTCAGCTTCTCGCTCAAAAGACAAAGAAACCAAGGCCCAGTCTCATCTAAGCCATAGCCAGGTGAGCAGGACAGGACAGATGGTCCCTGACTTACAATGGTCTGACCTAAGATTTTTCGACTTCACAATGGTGTGAAAGTTATACGCTTTCAGTAGAAACTGAACTTCAAATTTTGACTTTTGATCTTTCCCCAGCCTGGCGATATGTGGTACCATACTGTCTCGTGAGGCTGGGCAGTGGCAGCGAGTGCAGCGCCCACTGAGGTAACGATCACAAGGTAACCATCCCCCACTCGGCAGTGTATTCACGGTGAGTCATGATTCTCTGCTGTAAGTGATCTGAAATGTTAGGTAGGTGTCTCTAAGCTATATGGTGGTTGGTAGGTTAGGCATATGGAACGCATTTTCGATTGACAATATTTTCAACTTACTATGGGCTTATCGGGACGGAACCCCATTGTAACTTGAGGAGCATCTGAATTTCACAATGATGGCTGGTGGTTTTTCACTTTCAGCAAATTATTTTTTCTCCTAAGTTCTTCCACCATTAAAACCAGACACGTGGCTCTGGCTCAGGGGAGAATATGGTGCAAAGAACACAAAGGTGTCAATTCGTAGCTTTTGAAAGTCATAGCAGGGACAGTTTTCTGGAAATTAAGGCTTTCAATTTGCAGACGACGGGCTTTTTGAAGAAATAATGTCCTTCTAAAGCTCTATAGTCTTGGCTTTTAATAGCAAAAAATAAAATGATAGCGTCCATAACATTTCGAGCAGAAGCAGCTGAATTGGGGAGGACACACGGGAGTTTACGAGCTTGTTTTCCCTGCCAATAGGAGATCAGGTCACGTGGCTGGGACAGGAATTGGGAGATGAGAACAGTAATGGCAAGCGTGGTGTCCCTCTTCTAGAGGGCGTCTGATGGCCCCTTTCCTTGGAGGAGATGACTAAGCCCCATAAAAGTTGGTGGGGGTCCCAGAAGAGAGACTTGTGCCATGGGAGAGGGTCTATAGGCCTGCTAGATTAGAGAGGCCCTGAGCCTGGCCAGGTGTGGGCACTGGAGGGTACAAAGAGCTGTGGGTGTCCCTGAGGGTGAGTCTGTGGGCAGGAGTGGGACACTGTCAGCTGTGTGTCCTCCACACGCTTTCAGAACTTTCGAGTCCAACAGATCTGAACTCACCCATGGTCGGCCTCCTCTGCTTCCTCGTGGAAGGACCATGGGCTGGTTATTTATTTCTGCCTCCAAGTCCTGATCTGAAAAATGGGGGTAATGATAGAGCTTGCCTCACTGGGTAGTGGTGAGGATTAAGGGAGGTGATGCATGGAAAGTCCGCAGCATGGAGCCTACCACAGAGAAACCATCTAAACAATGCAGCTCTTACTACGATTGCTACCGACCGCTCACTGTCTCTGGAATTAACGCATTTGAATAAGCAGAACCAGGGTACTCCTGCAGGCTAATTAAAACATCTAAGTCATCATGATCTTTTCAATAACTGCTAGTTAGAGCCAGGACACGAGGGCTTGTGGGGTTTGTAATCTTATCGAGTGAAATCTCAGAATAGTTCTCTCAAGTTCACAGGCCAAAAATGAAAACACATTTTGTGACAGCTTCAGTCCTCTTTGCAGAGGGAAGGCTGGTGGAGACCCCTGCCTCTGTGTGGAACTCACAAACCCAGAGAGAGGCAGTGGGTGGTGCTGAGAGCAAAAACCACGACACTCTTCTAATTGCTAGAAAATTGAGTGCAAGGCTGTTGCCCCTCTTGTGGGGAGAGAGAGAGAGAGAGAGAGAGAGAGAGAGAGAGAGAGAGAGAGAGAGAGAGAGAGAGAGAGAGAGAGATCATTTTCCTCCTCCTCCCTGCAGCTCCCGCTCTCTGAGGAGCTTCAAACAGTGCAGAAACCACTGACCTACAGGACACAATCTCACTGTACCAAAGAAGCTAAGAGCACAGCCAGCACTTTGAACTGTAATGCTCTGATGCCAACTGAGTTGTCACACCACAAAATACCACGGGGTGGACTGCCTCTTTTTTCCTGCTCTCAGAGAGACTATCACACACCTACCCAGGGTGATGTTTACTAGAGGCATTGAGGTAGGGCCCTTGGGGGCGGTGCCTCTGTGCTAGAGTTACAGCCTGTCTCTCTTTGCCTCCTGCCCGGCGAGGACTCCGTGATGCAGGAAGGACCCACGCTCTGCACACAGGCAGCTCTTCCCTCCAGCCCCGGGCTCTCAGGCCCAACCACCTCCCTTAGCTCTTCCCTTACTCTCTTCTTTCTCAACATTTCTCCCAAGGCTTGGGTTCCTGTTTTCATTCCTGTAGTCAACCAGTTATTGACTTCAGCATCAGTTAAATCTGCTGTGAGTAACACGCACCCCAAAAGAGTGACTTAAAGGAGCTTTAAGTTTTTGCTGTCTTTTTCATGTAAAATAATCCAGAGGGAGGAAATTCAGAACTGGCATGGTGTCTCCACTACTTGTCACAGATGCAGGGTCATTCCAGTTCACCATTCTGACATCCCCTGGGTGTGGCCCTGGGCCTCACGGTCCAAGATGGAGCTCGAGATCCAGCCCACACAGCCTCCTTCCAGGCAGCAAGGGAAGGAAGAGGGCATGCCCCCTCTTCTGTAAGGTGGCTTTCTGGAACTCTCATGTACCACTTTGGCTTCATCTGATTGGCCAGGATTTAGTTGCAAGGCCAATTTAGTGATGAGGAAGGCTGGGCAATGCAGAATTTTCTCTGAATGGCAACGTGTTCAGATGACTTAGAAACTTTGTCATTAAAGAGGGAGGTGGGGAGATGGATATTGGAAAGCAGCTAGCAGTACCTGCCCGATATAAATCTTTCACTGTGGCAAGTAGAGGGAATTGTGCACAGACGCTCCATTGCCGCTCACTGCATTTCCACTCCCTCCACCTGGGGCCACCTTGCAGTTCCTAGCATTATTCCTTCATGTTCTATTATCTGTTGTTGTCTTCTGCCAGTCTAAGTATTGTCCCTCTGTAGGTACTGAGTCTTTTTGTCTTTTAAACTTTTGTTTTTAAACTTTTCTCATTGTCTTTTTTAATCTTTGATCTGCTCTTATCATCGTGCCTGGAACTTTTTCCAATCTGAAGACTAAAGTATTTCTTCAATCCTGGAGTATTCCCAGCCATTGTTTTCAAACATTGTTTTTCGTTTCAAGAATGTTTTTCATTCGTGTTGTTTTCACCTTCTATAGCTCCTATTAGATGTATGTTGCTTCTTCTCATTCTGTCATCCATATTTTAGCTGCTGTTTCCTATTTTCTTTATCTCTTGATGCTGCACTCTGGGTTATTTATTCAGCTGTCTTTCAATTCATTAATTCGCTCTTCAGTTAATATATATTTTGAATTCTTAGTTATAATGGCAATGAAAAATTTCTTCCAGTAAGTTCCATTTGGCTCTTTTTTTAGAGTATTTAGTTCTTTTAGGATGCTTTCTACTCTTCCTTATATCTTTAAGTATTTAACATACTCTAAAAAGTTATATTTAAATAAAATTACATAAGCCCTTAAAGAATTTAAAGCCCATTATGTAAAGTCCAATAGTTACTCAAGTCTTTTAATGAAAACCAGCAAGCCTTTGTCCCTTCTTTCCATTCCTCTTCCTTAGAGGCAGCCCCTTTTAGCATTTTTATTTGGTTAGTTTGGAATTAACCTAAAAAACATTCTACTTGTTGTTTCTTAAGTGTTAGGCATTGTTTATTAACATCCCAGTATGGAAGATGACATTTTAGCTCTCTTTTGCACAATTCTTCCCCTTTACCCCCCCCATAAACAGGTACCCTCCTACCTACTCCTCCCCCCAGTAGAAATACACTGTATTCTGGTTAGCTCAGAGCTCAATGTTAATGTCCTTAGACTTTATAAATGCCATTTATAGCCGAGCCAATGAGTGCACCGTGACTCCACCCTGGTCTGTAGGAGGAGCCAATGGGAACTTTTCTTTTCACGAACTTTTTTTTTCCCACTCTGAAGACAATTTTTGGTGACAACCCCTCTGCAGAGGATGGAGCAAAAGTCAGCAGGGGGCTGGAGCCAGACTGATCACCAGGCTGGGGTGGGGGCTGAGGGGTCCCTTTCACATCCAAATAAAGGTGAGGCTCTCCTCCTTCCTCCCTGGGGGTTGGGTATGTGGGGCATCATTTCTCAACTTCAGCAACTTGGAGTGAGAATGAGAGTGCTACACAGATATCTTGAGGGACCCTTGCTACAATCAATACTTTCTGGAAGTTTGTCTTTAAAAAGTTCCCACCTGACAGTGTTAGAGACTGAAGAGCTACACACACACACACACACACACACACACACACACACACACACACGCGCACACCTGAAATAACAACTTCAGAAGCAGGAGGAAGCATGCTACCTGCTGAGACTTTGTTCACCACAGGGTCTCAGGTTTTACAGCGTCCTTTGTGGAATGCAGTTCTTTTAGGCAGCAGCAGGAACCCCAAACATGCTTCTGGTGCAGGCAGCACCGTCCTTCTTGGTTCCCCACTCCTCCACACACCCCCCTCCCCAGGACCAGCCACAGCTACTGACCAAGAGCACAGAAGACCAGGAGTGGATCTGTGACCACACGTGGCCGCAGCCCCTCTGCACGTGGGCAGGCTCAGGAGGATGGGTCTGGCCTGGGCTCCGCTCCTGCTGGGTGGCCTCAGGCAGCTCATTCATCCACAGACCTAAGCTTAGTCTGGCAATGTGTAGGATTATCCTAAGGATTGAGAGACATTATATTGGGGACAAAGTGTGGGAAGTCTGTAGGGGCTACCCTGGACTGGACGGGAAGCCCTTACCAGGCTGACAAAAGAGAAGGAACTAGAACAACACACCCACAAGCTGACCCCACTTGGTCCTGGAACAAAGGAGAGGAGAGCCTTATTGCTGAAACAGGAACACTATGAGCTGTTCCTAAAAAGGGACATGCTCTCAGAGCAGGATGGAGACTCTCAGGGAGACTTGGGTGTTTCCCAGCTTGGCTGTCATGGCTGAGTGTGCATGGAAGTTTTGAGATGGACAGAATGTCATGCAGAGACTGGGTGGCCCGGGGCCCAGGTCTCTATGCCTTCTGTCCCCAGCAGCCTGGCGGTCACCCAGCACCTGGCTCTGCTCGTCATCACAGGGTGTGGGGTCAATTCCCCTGCCCAAAGACCACATACTCTCCTGTGCACAGAGACCAGACTCATGCCTCCCGTGGCCCAAGATGGACCCCAGATGGTGGGCCAGCAAAGGGCTGGGCACTGGGCAGGTGAGCAAAGTGGCCACCGATAGATACCGATATAACTTAGAGGGCATGGCACCAGCCCTCTAGCTGATGGTTTTGTGACAACCTTTTCATGCAGAGGCTGTGCCCATTCAGATCTACATTCCCTACATCAAACCTGCAGCCCAGCAGCGCTAGTTTTCCACCAAACGGTGGACAGACGGATGGCAGCCAAGTGATGGCAGCCACGTGCGTGCGTGGGTGTGGGAAATGTCACTGCCATGCCGGTGTGGGCCTCAGGCCTCCTCGGCCCACGCTGGCTCCTGTCATGATGATGGTGGGTTTTGGCCATTGCTGATAGAATTTAGGAAGCCCCACTGTCAGCAGCCATCTCTGCCTGTGGTATAGACTTCACTGGTCCTCAGCAGCTGTTAGTAAGTCGTTTGCATGTGAAAAGAGTGGAAATAAATACAGAATACAGAGTCCCAGGGGCCGCCGCCTGTGGAGGCTGTTACCCAGAATAGCTGAGGGAGCTGCATTCTAGAGGCCGGAGCATCCTCCTTAATAGTGATTCCCAGATGGCTTATCAAGTTCTGAAGAGAGAAAGCAAGTAAGCAACACTTGGCGGGGGACTAAATTGAATATGACTGAATCTCTTTGGGCGCAGGGCAAGGCAAGCTCTAGGGAGAACTTAGAACCAGCATTAGCAATGCCGAATGGAGTTGTAAAAGGAGGCTGCAAATAAATCCTGCAGCTATTTGGGTTTTAATGGCCAAGCAGGAGTTTCTCATCTTTCACTGTGGACTCAGCAGTCCCTTTTTTGTGCTGGTCCAGATCCCCTTGGCACCCCTGAGGCCTTGAGATTGACACCCACGCTGTGCCCTGGGCTGTGGGAGAGGCGTCAGGAACTCTCTGTTGCAGTGATGGCGGATGCTGAGGCCTCTCGGGTAGTGTGGGTGGCATTCTATCCTTTAAGAGGAAGAATCTCAAGGCCTTTCACGGAGGCGTGGGGGCCTGGGTCCCAAGGGAACTTCAGGGTCATGGCCCTGCTAGAAAAATCCCTCATAGTTAAAAGCATAGTCTTGCAAAGCAGATATATTAGGGAGAGTTATTTTCACTGCAAAATAATTCCTATTTACCACAGATTCAGCCACAACATATACCGTGTGTCTACTGTGTGCCAGTCCCTGGGGACACGGCTGGGTCATCACCAGTCACGGCCCCTCTGGGCACCTAGGCATACCCTGGGAGGGCACGGACCTAGGTTTGGGGATGGGTCTGGGAGGGCCTCCAGGAGGGGGTACCTGGAGGGTGCAGCTACCCTTTGAGAGGAAGAAGCATGTCCTACAGGGCCTTGGAGGCTAAGGCCAGGCCCCCGACCTGAGGTCCAGCCGCCTCCCATGGGGAGAGGCCAGGCCACAGAGGATAGGTAGGAGGCCCCTCAGCACATGTCAGGAGCCTTCTCCACCTTCTCTAGGTGGGAACTGGTGTCAGAGAGACCAAGAAGGAATCTGTAACGGGGAAATGGTCACTGGGCAGACACTTTGTGAACAGCAATGGCAGGGGACATCACAAGGCCAGAAACTTAAAGGGCAGGAGGAGCGATGGGCCCACCCTCATGGTTCCAGGCACGGCTGCCCTGGGTCTGCCTCCTGGCCTGCCTCGTAGGGACCGGGCTCACAGCGTCTTCAGAAAGAGAGCTCCTGAATCTTCCTCTGGGGCTTTTATAAGGGTGCTGGGCATGCAAATGAGACTCTTTAGGCCACATCGCACAGCTCCTGGCCTGGAACAGTCCATCCTAACGTGCGTTCGCTCACAGCAGCCCTAATAAAGGGGCACTTCATCCCCTTTTCCATTTCAGGTCAGTTTCATAGTCCAGGACGAGCGTGCATGCAGAGCCCAGCTAATGCCACATGGATCCTGGGGTCCGAGAAGCCCAGAGGGTGTGAGTGCAGAGCTGGGACGCACTGCGGGCCTGTGGGCAGACCTTGGGCAGGGATAGGGAAGCCACTGGTCAGTGCAGCCAGATCCATATTGCTGGTGAGTTGGGTAGAAAAGAGCACAAGCGGGCCTGACACTGTCATCATTAGCCACCAACCAGGGCAGAGAAGAGCAACTGGGCTGGCTTTGGTAGTTCTTCACTCCTTGCAGCTCGTGCTGCCCTGATGCCCTGCCCTTCCCGATCAGAACTTCCTGTTTGCCATCTGTCTTCCTCACACCAGGCCTCCCCACGGCAGGGACAGTCCACTCTGCCCTCTCTGCTGAGTGGATCCTCAGTGCCCGTGCCCAGGATATGCCCGTGAATAATCAAACAAGTAATGAACTGGCAGTAAGTACAAAAGGCGCGTGGACCCGGTTGGGAGCCAGGGAACTGGTTTCTAGCTGCGTTTGGTCTTTCGTTGTCTATTTTATAGACAGCAGTTTAGAAGGTGCTGACTTCAGCCAAGGCTTCAAGCTCTGACACCATCCCTTGTTAAGCAAAAATGAATTCTAACCCTCCCGCGTAATCTAACTGCAGCACTGCTGCCTGTCCCCCAGACTACAGTGCCCTCTCCTTGCCTGCTTGCCTCCCACGGGCTTCACAGGTTCCACTTCCTTCCCAGGGTTTCTGGTCTGGCTCACTTCTGAAGGTTTGCCTCCTCGGACCTCACTCCCTAGCACCCCAGGAAGAGGCAGAAGCAGGTACTTGGGCACCGAGACACCCACACTGAAGTCCCCAAAGGAAAAGAGTGCTGGGACCACACCGTGTCCCTGGGCCTTCCCACTTGTGCTGCTGGCTGTGTGTGGGCACAGCAGCACAGCCAGGCAGCTCTGACTCAGCATGGAGCTCCTAATGCCAGCCAGACGTGGTGTCTGCTCAGCTTGGCAAGGGTGCAGCTGACAGAGTCGCCTGCCGTCTGTCAAGCCCTCCCGCTTGCACGGTCTCCCCTGTGGCTCTCTGCCTCGTCCTTCTCTTTCAGGGCACCTTGGCGGCCTGCAGCAGTGTCCCGTGGCTGCTCGAACCCACAGAGAAATTTGTTATCTCACAGTTCCAAAGCTCAGGAGTCCAAAATGGGTCTTCCTGGGCTAACACTGAGGTGTTGGCCCTTCTGTCTTCCTCTCTCACTTATTGGGACCCTTGTGATTAAGTAGGGTCCAGCAGATAATCTCCCGGTCTCAAGAGATTTAACTTCATCGTATCTGCATGGTCCCCTTTGCCATGTAAGGGAGACCACAGTCACAGGTTTCGGGAATTAGGATGTGGGTACCACTGGCGGGGGACATCATTCTGCCTGCCACTGCCCAAGTCAACCCATCAGTACCAACATTAATCAATCAAGGTGGATTAGAGGGATTACGGCTGCACATGTCCATCTCCCCAGAATCAAATAGCAGCGGCTGGACTCTGACAGCAG
Source organism: Rhinolophus hipposideros (assembly GCF_964194185.1). NCBI lineage: Eukaryota > Metazoa > Chordata > Mammalia > Chiroptera > Rhinolophidae > Rhinolophus > Rhinolophus hipposideros. The sequence goes on from NC_138069.1 coordinate 10,350,304, forward strand.
AGAAGGCCCCACAACGGAGGGGTTGTGTGGGGAGGGAGAGGCTGTGCCCAGACACCTTGGGTTCACTTGGGGGTTGGTGACTCTTCAGATGAGGCTTCATTCCTTTTCAAGGTCTGGCCTGTCCTGGTTCCTTTTCTCTGAGGTCCTGCCTGCCTCAAAGTGATGGATTTGCAAACGGTTTCAGATGTAAGATTTTCCCGGGATGCTTCTTTTTCATGAAATGCTTTTCCCTATTATAAAATGACACACACTGCCTGAAGTCAAGTTGGAATGTAAAGAAAGCACGGAAAAGGCAGTAAATCTCCTGTGATTCCCAGATTCAGGGTGAGTACCCAGCTACAGTTACATATATGGAAATTCTTCCGGGTGGGTCATCTTATACACGCAGGTCTGGAACATTTTGGCTCCTAACCTGTTGTCAGCGCTTCCTGTGTCCCTGTATTACAATTCTGATCTGGGACCCTTTCCCTCTCTGGTTCTGCGCTGAGCGTGGGTGGCCCCTCACAGGTGCATTCCCAATGAGCTAGAGACAGCAGGACAGGTGGGGGAGTGGGGAGCACTCGCCCTGCCCCTCCCTGTGTCTGGGTCTTAGGTTCAAAACTGCCCCCAAAAGACAGAGAGCCAGGTGTCCAGAGCGGCAGCCTGTCTCAAGGTCTCCACGGCCCCTGTTGTCTAACCCCAGCAGGGAGGTTCCAAGCAAATCTCCTATAGTGCTGCCCAGGAAACACCGGTCCTAACTGTGGATGGAGGCTCAGGGGTGCTCCCCTCTCAACTATGTCCAGAGCCTCGGGACAACATTCCCCCGTCCCCATCCCAAATCACTTGCCTGCATCACACGTCCCAACTACAATCTTAACTTTTTTTATTTTTCAAAATATGAAGGACAACTTTGGATGATTCCCCCCTCCAAGCACCTAGCTGTTTCCTGACCTTTTTAAAGGCTGTTTTATGGTAAGAAAGAAAAGAACCTCTTGTTTAATTCAGCGCCGGCTCCAAGAGCTGACCTTAATGCATGGAAATGTCTTTGGTCCAGTGATCATTTCGCAGACTCCAAATCTGAAAATACTCTCGCTTCCAATCTCAAGTTTAAAAAACCCTAAACATGACTGTTAATGTCTCTTAGAGTTTATTTTTCATGCAATAATAAACTTTCTGCAGTAAACCAGCTTTCATTCTTTCTGAATACTCCTTAAACTCACTAAGTTTGATAGGCTGGAAAAGTAAGCTAGACAAGGCAATAAAACCCCAATGGGAATGTTCCTGTTGATGTGATTACAGCTTGAGGGAAATAAGAGACGACACATTTAAAAAGTAAACGTCTTTTTACATCATCCAATTATGCTCAGTAAAAATAAAAATAAGCTCAAAGAAGAGGCTACGTTTTCAAATTCCACTTTAATTTCAGTCAGTTAAGAAGAGGAATTCATTTACCCTTCAAAAATAATGAATAAAGTTCCAGAGACATTGGAAAGGCTCTCTGTCTCTTCCGAGATGGCACACCCCATTCTCTGTCATGCTCCCCAATTAGCACCTGGAGTAACGTGCCCTAACCTAGGCGGTTTAATTTCCATCTTACTTTGTGTAGCATTTTTTTTTCCCAAAGCAAAATTTGAGACTAAAACTGTTCAATCACAATAACACATTTGTGTATGAACTTTTTTCTCTCCTTGGAGTTTATAAACCTCCAAATTCTGCTCCAAGCAAAAAACCAATTCTAGAAATGAGTTAAATGACCCAGAGTAAGAAGAACATCAGATTATCTTTTCTGGGCCCTTGCAACTGAGAATGAATCTGAAACACGACCCCCAACCTCTTCTTGCTCTAATCAATTTTCCAAGGAGAGGTTCACATTCCAGCTGTGCAGTGCTGGCTTCTTTCCAGAGCTTTCTTATAACTAGATGAAAACCACGGGAATGGAAGCCCCTTCCCTCTGACCCTTTATCTGCCATCTTGAGGCTTTACAGTTGATTACAATAATTCTTTATATTTATTTCTTGCTCTAATTGAGAAGTATCCTCTCTTCCGTCATCTGCTGTTTCTTCAACAACAACAGCAGAGCACTCTCTCAGTGGGTCCTTTGCTCCTGCTTGAGCTCCATCGCTTTCCTCTTATCCAGCTGTTGTCTTCCGTTTCCACGAGACTCATTTCACCGTCCTCTGCCCATGAACCTATAGAGCACCAGACCCATACACCTGGGCCAGAACTCATAGGTCTGTCTTGCAGGCTTTCCTGCTCTTACTCCTAAATGTCTTTTTTTCACCACAGAAACGTCCCCTGCAACTTCTGAGGCTTGGAACATGTATCCAGATAGCCATGAGGAGACCCAAGACGGCTTTCAAATGCTTTCTTGTTCAGCCAAGTTTCTCCTGCTGACAGTGGTTCTAAGTAAGGCAGAACTGCCTCCTCGTGGTTTTTCTGGTGCGTTTCCTGTTGTCACAGTAACTGAGGGTGTGGTGTGCGGGTGAAAGTGGCATCAGGACTGAATGGGCAGGAACTGGGGACGCCAGACGTTCTTCTCAACAATAAATTGTCCTATGTCCCTATTTCTTTGAAGGTCTCCTTGGAAATCCACGTAGGAGAAAACATCTGTATAATTATTTGAGCCTAGAACGCAACTCTGGTTCTACATAAACGCGGAGTATCTAGTACGTGGTTTTGACCTATTGGGGATTTGAGATACAACTAGTATGAAAACCAAGGGGAGAGCACTGTTTTCTTCAGAACTTTATCAAAAGCTGTTCCCGACGAGCTCATTACCAACGGCAACGCGTTGCTTGTGCTGTGAGCTGCCTGTTCAGCACACCTGACACCCGCATCAGTTGCATTTGTTGAGGTTACTTCCATGCCACCATCTGGCTCCCTCATTCTGAATCCTGTCGTGGGCTTGCATGCGCACCCACGTATTGAAATACGTAGTATTTTACTACAAATTACTTATACTTCTCAGTTACAGTTCAATGAGGGCATCCTCCTTTGAAATGATGTGTAAGTAGACTGTATCATCTATAACTTGCAGCTCAGGGTTGTAAAGGGGGTATTACACATAATTTGTTGTAAAAAGTGGGTACTGGGTGTGAAAGACGTGAGGACCAGTGCCTGAAGATTTGCCTGTGGGACCCAGTCGCCCCTCTGGAAGCAGGGCAGGGACGCCTTTGTTTGTTCTCTTGTGTATTTGTTTATTCGTTCTCACTCACCCAACACACATTGCCTGAGTGCCTTCTGGGTGGGTACCAGGGGTTTATTATCTATACCTTCATGATTTCTCTGATGGGTCCAGGCGCCCAGGCCTCGGGGATAAAGGATGGACGGCTCTTTCCCACTGAAAATGGAAATGCTGCCCTTTAGGCATGGGAAAAAGGACAAGGGAGGGGAAAGTTGTGCATAGGAGGTGGGTCTGGGTTGCAGCCCACTCTGGAATCTTCTTCACACACTCTCCTGCCGCACTTCTAGCCACTTCCTAGACTGTCTCGTTTCCTCAGCAGCTGCTCATTACTTTGTCTTTAAAAACCCTCACCTCTGACTTTTATTTTAACTTATCTCCTTTTACAATACTTCATTATGAAATGCATCCTGTTTTTTGTATTCCTTTCTTTTCCATTTATCTAAGTTTTATATCTGGGGTTTAAATTCTAATCTTCTGATTGATTCCTTTTCTCCTGTCTCCTGTAGCTTTTAAAACCCCTTGTTTTAAACCTTGTCTTTTTCATGATTCTCCTCTCTCTTAACTTACTCCTGTTTTACTTCCAAAAGGAGTAAAAGATGACCCCTCTTAATTCTTTTCTTTCTTCAAATAATCTGGATGATCCACAAATTAAAACAAAACAAAACAGTCCTGGTTCGGCACTGTGGTTGGGACGGCAGTGATGGGTGCCAGGCTTCCCCAGGAGGCGGTGTCCTGGGCTTCTATAGGTGGGATGCGATACAGGGTGGTAGTGCTCTGGAAAGTGCCAACCACTAGCTCCGGCCCTGCTTTCCCTCACCTCCCCTCACCATGCTTTCCCTGTGCCCAGCTCCCCACGGAAGTCTTCTCTGAACACTGCAGCCAGCAGGAACCGGGCAGCCCTGCATTCCTACGGCCAACCACGAAAGTCTGTCCTCTGCCTTTCCATGTCACGTCCTTTGTTCTTTCTTTTAAAATGACAGCATTTAGCATCCATGGAGGGAGACGAGCAAAGTTGTTCCTGGACCGCTGGCCAGTACTTGGAGCACTAGCAGGGATGACACATGGGCTGTGGGCTGAGGGACCCTTTCAGAGCTGGGAGGCCACAGGCCACAGGAATGAGCTCCTACTTCCTGGCCCGGTCCAGCTGCGATCTCACACACCAAGGGTTGCCTGCAACCAGGCCGCCCACACCCCGCTCCACTCCCCGTCTTTCCATCAGTGCTCACCGCTTTGCGCAGGCCCTCTCACCACTGGGACCACCTCACCTCACATTGCGCTAACAACAGTTTTCTACACCTGGGTTAATTCACAGACAGTGGTCCAGAAGGCCTTAAATGAACACTTGCCGCTTTGCAAGAACTCATTGGCCTTACTGCCAGTTCTAGCCCACCTCTGGGCCTTAAGTGTGCTTAGAGACAGATCTTTAAATAACCCCAATCCGACTGAACAACCTGGCTAAGGCAGCACACACACACGGCATTCCAGCATCAGCAGGCAGATTGACAGCTCAGAAATATGGAACCAAGGGTTCCACCATTGCCCAGCGGGGACATCTTGAGCAAGGCTCTGTCTCTAAGAGTACAAGTCCTGGACTGCTCTTAGCCTCTAAAGCTGGGTCCTGTGGGCAGTGGGGGCACTTGTGGAGCCTGTGGTCTCAAGGCCTGTGGCTCCTGAGGGAACACCAGCATGCTTCCAGTGGACAAGGAACCTCCCAGCTCGGGCTGGGGCTGTGAAGGGAAGACTCAGTGAGGGGTTCTGTGTGCTGGAACCTCTAGTTCCTGATGTAAGGTGCTGCAACCCCTAGGGACCCTCCTGCAGGAATCACCCCGCCACTCTACCCAACACACATTAGCAAATAGCGTTTGGGAAATGGTGCAGTTACGAGGCAGGCACCTAAATGAGTCCTGAAGGAGATGGTACATTTTTTTTTTTAGCCACTTAATTGAATCTGTGGCAGTAAATCTTTTAGTCTTCTCTTAGCATTTAGAATTTCAATTTACTCCATGGATTTTTGTGCTCAACCCCCAGTGAAAATGAGCATTTGTGCCGAAAAGCTTTTAATCAACCATTCTCAAAATGTCAGGCCCCCTTATCTCCAAAGCCTACTGAAATCTTTGTGCCAACGGTTGAAAAAAATATACTCGGTGTATCCGGTTTCTCTCTTTCAGTTCTAGCACTCTTTACCGTGGTTTTATCAGAGTCATTTTTGATGTTTATCCATCTCTTAATCTTCTTAGATTTTTTTTTTTAAGGTGAGCTTTCCATTTCAATCCGGCTTCGCTGATCTATTAAGATTCTCTGCGGCCACGGCCTCGTAGATGAAGATACACTTCTGTGGAAAGCCCTGGCAACGGCCTCTGTCTGAGCACACAGAAGGTTAATTGCCTGGTCTTTAATTAAATCAGTAATTTTTCTTGAACGTTGTTTGTGGAACTCCGTAATAAATGAAGGCATAAGCCTGTCCTCATTTTATGAGGAGTCTGAGCTTTGCAAGTTCTTGCTCACTCTTTTTCCAAAGGCTGGTCATGGCAAAAGCTAATTACTAAAAAAATTCCTTAATGGAAAAAAAAATAGAACTTCAGGGATTTTAATGGCAAGTATTTTATTTAGCCATGGCTTAGGAAAAGATGCTTTTTAATACTTCTGTGGCAAAACAGAAAAGGCCTTTGGCTAAACTACTGGCCTGGCAGGACCCCCTAAGACAGGGCCTCGCTCCCTGAGGCCAGGACAGGTACCAGGCTCACCTGGGCCTTCCAGCTTGCCTCCGGACGCTGCTGTCATTTGAGTGGCCACCAGGAGGCAGCACAGCTCCCCAACCGCTGATTTGTTCATCCGCACCCCTGCTGCCCTGACCCCCTGCTTGGGGCAGTGGGGTTCTTCTATCGATTTCTCCCTGGCTCTCTGCTTTCCGATGATCCTAATCAGCTGTGCAGTCTTGAGTCCTTGCTCCTTGATTTGTCAGGAGAATGAGTTATTTGAGCAGACGCTCTCTGTGATTTGTAGGTTGGAGGACTCAGCAGTACTACTATGACCTTTTCAATATTCTGTTATTAGATGGGCTGGCCATTTCAACTTCTTCCTGAACAAAGTATCTTCTGCATGTGCTGAAGAGGGAGATGGGCTAGTTAATCAGAACACCCAATGCTGAAAAGGTCGAACGAGGGCCGTGGGTATTAACGTTCACTGTCTGCATTATCATCCTGCAGCCTGCAAAACTCAGGCGTCTTGGTGTCCACGGGCTCCGGTAAGACCAGACAAAGGATGAGGCTTAGCCCTCTGATCCTCTGCTACCCTAGCAGACAGGGGCTGCTCCTGCCACTCTTATTCCACCTTCACGGGCAACCCAGACTCCTTACCATGGCCTACAAGGCCCTCTCTGCCTAGCTCCTGGCTCCTTCCCTGACATCTCCCACCATCCTTCACTTCACTTCCGATGCTCCAGCCATGGTGAGTTTTTTGTCCTTCAGCATGTCAAGCTCCTTCCAGTCTCAGGGCCTTTGCACATGCTGAGCCTTGGCTTGGATTGTTCTTTGTCCAGATTTTTGCATGGCTGCCTCCTTCTCCACATGCATGTCTCAACTCAAACGTCACCTCACAGAGGCCTCCCAAATACCCTAACTCTGAAATCCCCACTAAAACATCATCCTATTTACATTTCTTCAGCCTCTTTCTCACTTATCATACTTGTCTGTTCATGTGCTTATTGTCTGTCTCACTCTCCTCAAATGTAAGCAACGCAACGACAAGGACGCTGTCTGTCGCGGTCACCGCTGTGTCCGCAGTGCTTGGCACAGTCACAAGTGCACAGGAGGTCCTCAGTAAATGTTAATTGACTGTCATGGACTGAATGTCTGTGTCCCCCCTCCCCCAAATTTGTATTTTGAAATCCTAACCTCAATGTGATAGCATTTGAAGGTGGGGCCTTTGGGAGATAATTGGGTCATGAGGGAATGGTGGCCTTATAAGCAGAGATATGAGAACTTGCTCCCTCTCTCTGTTCTTTGTCACATGAGTATATGATGAGAGGATGGTCATCTATAAACTAGGACGTGGACCCTCACTGGACACAGGATCTATGGGCACCTGGACCTCGGCCCCCCCCCAGCCTCTAGAACTATGAGAATTGAATGTTTGTTGTTGGAACCATCGAATCCACGGTAATTTGTTACAGTAGCCTGAACTAAGAAAGAATGAAAGCAACAGTGCAGTTTCTTAAAACATAATCCCATAATTCAGACTCCACACTGGTCACTGCAAACTTTCTTCTGTCTGCTTCCTCATGCCCCCTATCTCACACCTTCTTGGAAGGACACATAGTACAAACTCCTGTGACACAAAAGTCCAGGTGAAACACAGCACCCAGGACCTTAACTCACTGCAGTGACTCATTCAAAGTAACAGCACATGACTAATTGAAAATAGTTGTCTCTTATACAAGCACAAGGCAGCGACACTGTTTATAGCAATGAAACCAATGTCAAGATCTAAGTTTTGAACTTAGGCTTATTTAAAGTACTTGCCCTAGATTGAAAAAGCCAAAAAGACAAAAGAAATCCTGCAAGTTCCCTTTTTTAAAATTTTTGGGTGCAGGGCTGTTCAATGATCCATTTAAACTTGGATTTGTGACATGTTGAGGTGAACCAGTGGCAGGATGAGAGGGCACCACTCTTGGGATTCAACATCCTCCCCGAGAAGGCCTGTCCTGAGTGTGACTCTGATACTTTCTTTGGGGCGCATGTAGGTGGAGGACAGCCATCCTTCTCTCCTGGAAGAGCTCAGCTCAGGGCTGGTGAGGGGTGAGCAGACCCGACTGCGTACTTGCTTAAGGCAGCACAGGAAGGGCAGATGCCAAGAACCCAAGAGTCACGTGCCCTACAGCTAGGGAAGGCTCAGTTTAGCCAGCAATGCCAGTGCCCAAACCTGAGATCCGTGTCCATATCCCCACCAAGTGTTTTTGGCATCACCTCAAAATGTGTGGGGTTGGAAGCGTCCCTGACACAATGTGGAGGATTTGGGCCCAGGATTACATGGCTCAAACAACAAACATCCCTCAGGGAAACAAAGAAAAAGCCACGGACAGGTTTTGTTCTTAGAAGTGTTTTAGGAATCCAATCCTAAAGGCCTGTGTTGTTTTAATTCCATTCCAATCAGACCCTGGGTTTTAGGCTCACGATGTGAAGAGGCCCCACCGCCATGGCATGTGACATTTTTCTGTAAGTGCATTCACACCAGATTTCAATCTACAGCAAGCAGAGCCATTGAACGGCTGTGGCTGGGCCAGGGTTTCTCTCCTCAGCGTTTCTTCCCCTTGACGATGACAGACGTTAAGAAGTGCAAGGAAGCAGGTTTACGTCTACTGCGGGGTTCTCCGCAGTAAGCCATGCCAGGAGTTTGGAATCAAAGATCAAGGGAGCAGAAAAGGAAATTAAAGCTAATGGTTTTAAAGGGCCTGCCAGCCATGACCCTTGGGAGAGAACAAATCAAACACAATTCCACAGGCAACTTGGGATGTACCTGAATAGAAACGTAACACAATTTCACATTGCATTTTGCTGGCTAACTGGAACTTTGTTCTCCATGCCTTATTGTTGATAAACCCAGGCCCCATAGGCAGGATTAAGACTCCAACTCTGAGACCTTGAAGGAGCCAGGAGACCATCCTGTCCGACCCCTTCCCTGTACAGATGGAAACTGCAGTAAAGGACTAATCTTGTCCTTTGTCTTCTGGTTCCTGGGAGGTTCTGTCTAATGCGTGGGATGTCCCACCTGATAAGTGTCTTGCACTGGGGCCACATAGACAGTCTACGCTAACAATGCAATTGACGGTGGGCGCCACGAGCCACATTGTATCAGCTCAACCTCTGAAAGGGCTGGAGACGAAAGTCAGCCACAGGGGCAGTCAACCACGTCCACATGATGGAGCCACAGGAAAATCTCTAGACACCAAGCTTCAGGTGAGCTTCCCTGGTTGGCCATCCTTCAAGTGCACTGTCATGTATCATTGCTGGGGGAAGCAAGCGCCGTGCACACACCTCCACTGGGAGAGGACGATCAGAAGCTCTGTACTTGGAACCCTCCTGGACCCTGCCTCTGCTCATGTAACCTGTCCCCGTTTGCTGTAATAAACCATAACCATGAGTATACTGGCCTTTCTGAATTCTGTGAGCCCTTGTAGCAAATTGCCAACCCTGAGGGTGGTCTTGGGGACACTCATAAACTAGTAGTTGGTATCAGAAGTTAGGAAGGTCTTGGGGTTACCTATCTCCAAAGAGGAGGAGGTAGAGCAAGGAGAGAATCTGCCTCTTTAGTTCCCTGGAACCAGGAGGCGCATTGCACGCAGATGCCTCAGCCAGGAAACAAATGCACCAAAACAGAAGCAGAGAGTGGGAGCCCCTGTGATCTGACCCCGTGGGCAGTTGATGGGCAGCTGTGCCTTTAGTTTGTTCTCAGATCCCCTGGACCTTCCAAGCCCAAGTCTACTAGGCCTCTTCCTTCTGCCCCAGTGGATATGTTGTTGGCTTGTCAGTTGGCAGGTCAAGATTTTTCCTGGTGCCAACCGACTTTTTCTGTAAAAGGGAACTTTCCAGTAGACGGCGCTTTAGGGACTGAATGTCTCTTCTAGTCAGGAAAGCCAATCTTGAGCCAAATACAGGTGCTCATCCCAACAGATGGGAAGCTGCACATGCAACCTCCAGGCTGATTTGGACCCCACAGAGGCTTCTGGCAGCTACGCCTGCACATAGTCTGCCGAATGCCACCAGCCTCCAAGCCAACCAGGTCTGCCCTTTCCTGGTGAATGTTAATCCCTTTACATCTTCCAAAGCTCAGTGCCCATCTGGCATTTGAGAATTGGCTGGAGAGAATCATGCCTCTTAATAAAACAGGAAGCCTATCACGCAAGTTGTTGCATTTGGCAACCGGTGTCTTGCCGCAAGCACTGTCGCCCATCGGCCACCGCCCTGGGGCTCCTCGCTCCCGGGGCTCCTTTGCAGGACCTGAGCTGAGACCCACACTCAGGTACGGAATGCCACTCCCAGAAGAGTCACAAAAGGTCACTGTGGGAAGGGGGTAGAGAAAATGGTCAACCCCTTATTATACAGAAGGAGAAAGTGAGGCCGCCTGCCAGGGGACGTGCTGGGGACCAGGTTTGTTCAAAGTCAGGACCCAGTGAGGCACCACGCCCAGCGCAGCTTGCTTACTTCCACCACCCAGGTGCCTGCTCGCTTATTCTACACAAAAGCTCAGCTCAGGCGGGCCCCATTCTGACAGGTGGGTATCTCCTACACACTGAGACACTGGCGACACCAACTGGCATGTGTGTCATTCGATTTCCTGGATGGACTCCTAGACACCTGGTCAGCTGGCATCAGCAGGGCTGAGTGAACCCATTAACCCCCCTGTGCCGCCCACAAATCTCCAGAGAGCCTCTGAGTTGAGGGCAGAAGCCTGATGGTGAGGACACAGGACAGCGAAGAGTTGACAGAGGTGGAAGAGCATCGCTTCTCTCTCCGGTGACAGTGAAATCCGGCCAGTCAGTCCCTTTGGTTGAGACTGGTCCTGCCTCTCTGCCTTTTTGACCCAAGACCCTCCGCTGGTTCCAATCCCATGTCCTCCAGACACCTCCTGGTCCCCTCGTTGCTCACTGTTCCATCTCCTTTGAACTCTCGGTGTGTGAGTGGTCAGAGCCCCACAGCCCTCTCTTGGCGTGCTCCGTGGATCATGCCCTGATCATTTTCTGTCTGCCCCAATCAGACGGATTTCTCCATGCAGAGGAGGGAGCTGGTTGCTGCCAAGATCTTCCGCTTGTGGCCGAGGGATGACAAGGTAACTTAGAAAACCTGGATGGCAGGTCGGGCAGTGGGCAGCAAGATGGGGGCTGAGGCTGACTGTCCCAGCTGTGCCACTTTGCCAGACACGGGTCCATCATTTGGCATCTGACCCTCCGGCTCGTCCCACCAGAGTGAATTACCTGCATCACATCAGGAGCCCATCCCTGGGGCAGAGTTCTAATTTTTTAAAGCATCAGCCATGGGCCGTGCAGGAAGCCTAGTGGAGGATACCCAAAGGAAGACAGGGCCTGTCCCAGCCCTGGAGAGACACAGGACAGATCTGTGTCCTCTGTGTCCAGGGAAAGCCACTGGGCAGGGACCTTCTGGGTCTGGCTTCCCAGGCAGAGGTGCATGAGGATGGGTCGGGAGAGAGCCCCTGGGCCTAGGGAGTCTGGTCTGTAGGCGCCATCAGGGTTTGGCCTTACAGTTTCACCAGCTCGAGATGGGGGAATGAGAGAAAGCAGTGCTGTGGGACGCCGGACAGACGAACCGGCGGGAAGACTGAGAGGCTCCTGGCCAGAGAAGGTGTGGCGGTGGCTCTTGGAATGGGGAGAAGGAAAGAGTGCCAGAGTTCCAAGGAAGACCCATCGAAGTCCCAGGTGACTGGTTCCATGGACTGACAGGAAGAGACAGGTCAGGGAGTCTGAGAAAAGGTTGGGGTGCTGAGTCAATCCGGGGGTAAGAAGCTAACCTGTCTTAGATCCATGACTGGGGCATCACATCCAGGCTCCCAGCACCTTTGACGTCAGGCTCGTGACTAGAGAGATGGAGGCTGCCTCCTGGCCCGGCAACAGGCCTGACTCTTGGGGTCCCTGGTGGCGACGGGCCCACGAAGGGACGAGGCCACTGTGCCAGCTCCAAGGCACTCAGAGGAGCCAGCAATAATGGGCAGCCTTGCAGTGAGATGAGCCTGCCCAGCCTGGACCTCAGCTCCCACTGCCCACCTTTCAGTGCTGCCTGGAAGCCAGCTCTGCACTCTCACTGCCCTCACAGCAGGTGGCATTCCTGGCATCCAACGCATCTGCTTCTGAGGACACTCTCCCATGTGGTTCTCATGAAATGTAAAGCTGGGGCTAGTTAGTGTCCCTAAACCCCCATGAAACAGATGACTGAAGAGGTCTGGGGAAAGCATGGGACTCCTGGCGGCAGGCTGAGGCCTGGCTGGGGTGTGAGAAGCTGCCTGGGTGCCCCTGAGGCCTGGCTGCCACTTGTCTGTACAATGCAAGAACTGTCTGGGAGAGGAGGAGCCTCCTATGCAATGGACGAGCTGCAGAATGATACAGAAAATGGCAGCTGATTCACGTGCATAAATGTCAGCTGGAAGACAAGGAAATGCCATCTTCCCTTTGTTCTCTGACCTTCTGAAGTGCCATGGAAAAAAATAGTCATACCATCACCCATTGCCAGGCATTTTTTTGTTATGGAAGTATCATTTAAGTAAACTGATTTGGGTTTGAAAAGTACTGAGGTCCAGCAGTGTCTATTAGAGCAGACACTTGGACGGACCCCAGGCTGGAGGTTCCGCCAGGTAGCGTCAGCCTCCCTCCCAGGGCAGAAAGCCCTCCCCTCTTGCCTGACAGATGCAACCTTGAGCCTCTGCTGCTCATTCCCAGGGACTGCAGGGCCATTTCCTGTCACACAAACAGCCTCAGATGTCAGAGGGCTCACCATTTCATGGCGGAAACTGCTTCCAGAGGGAAAGCGAGATTCATGACACTGACAAACAGGGCGTTAGAAATCTGCCTCCTGCCACCCACCTAGAGCCCCAACGTCTGCCTGCCGGGGCGCCCAAACCTATCGCATCAAACTTCCAGACGAAGGACTTCACATTCGGAGAGTGTTCAGACAATGCTTCATGCTGAGCTTTTGGGGCCCATGGGGAAAATCTAGTGTTGTTTTCACCGTCCCTTGGATGAAGGTTCCATACTTCATGCTCTCCTGGTCTTCCCCATTCTGGAGGCCACCTGCTTGTCAGAATGCCCCTAAACACGTGACGCCAAGGAGAGAACACACGACTCAGCTTGACCAGCCAATGCTCGCGGGGTGTCCTGTGAGAACTGGGTCACCATCTGCCAGGCCTTCCAACAACCTCTCCTGGAGCCAGCAGGAACCCTGCCTCCAGGCTGCCGGGGAGGGACTTCTAAAGGTAGGGAAAAGCCAATGAGAGCGTAACCCACAGATTTCCCTTCATGCTGGACCAGTTCCGAGTGACACTTAGAGGGGAAATAATCAACTAGCCAAATGAAAATCCGGTGTTGAAGGATTAACGTCGCTTAAACAGAACAGATTGGGACACATTCAAACAGTGCTCTCTCCAGCCCTTTGGAGGGTCCAGGACTCTGCATTTCAAATGTGGAAACTGGGCTTCTAGTGGGGAGAGAGGAGGATTCACAACACCTGACAAGCAGGGCATTCTCTCTAATTGTGCCCAGAGGGACGTGGCTCCGAGTTGCAGGCTCTCGCACAAGCTGCCCCCGGTGGAAACAGTGTGGCTGACCTTCCAGGAAGGGATTCAGGCTGTAGAGCCCCCTGCCCCTCTGCATGGATGGGTCAGCCAGGGGCTGTCAGCACCTTATATCTGGGCCTTGGGAAGTGATGGGGATCAGGAGGGTTTTTTCCTGTGGAGACTCCTTGTAACACCTTGCAAGAGTGATAACGTAAAATCCGCAAGTAACAGCACCGTGCGGGGAAGGCTGTGTAACCAGCTGTCTGTACACTAAGAGTCCCACTGTGTGTACACACGAGAGGGAAACGGTGTGAACAAACAGCAGCAACAACGTGAGAGTGTGAGCTGAAAGTTCCCACTTCTGTGAGCAAGTGGGAACAGAACAGCCTATCGCACTGGCTTCCCCGCCTGGCTCCACAAAGCGGTTGAAGCAGCTGAGTGATCTGTGTCTCATGAAGGACAAACACCCCTGGGTCTGAATGACCTTGTTCAGGTTGGAATGGTCCTTAAGCAGGTTAGGGGTGAGTATGGGATGCTGGGCCCACACTGAGCCACCATTTGGGGCAGACCCCACAGCTGCCATCCTCTCTGCTTGTGATATTCTGACCAAAACCTAAGCCATGCACTCCAGGGGGAGGTGCTCTTTGGTCCCCCGGGGGAGGCACTAAGGCAAGTGGCCAGTACAAGCACCCGAGCAGCAGATGATCCCCAAAATCTCAGCATGAAAGACTATCTGGCTGTACTTACAGCACAATCCTCTTTTCTATGTTGGCTTAAATAAAGCTGTGCACAGAACCTCAGAATTATCCTCACCCTTCCAGAAGCCAGGGAAGCCTCTCCAGTTGGGCTCTGCCTCCCTCCTGTGGTGAGCATACAAGGCAGCTCAGATAGAGGGCGCCAAGTCACTTGTTTCATGGACCTTAAATGGAGGCTTTGGGAAAGGGAACCCTGAGCCCACCCCGGGTGGTAGCTTAGAAAGGGTGATTTCAAGGCTCTGCCCCACCTCTCCCCCAACTGCCCCACACTCAGGCTTACTGGCCTGGCCACAAAGGAGTTTATTTTACAATTAAATGCTTTTGTGCAACTTTCTCCTATTCAGTCATTATGGAGACAAATTTATTCACACTAAGGTCCTTTCAAAGGAGGGTTCATTTCAGTGGTGGAGATGAAGGGAGGAGGGCAGTGTCCCAGGTCCCGAGCTCAGAGCACACAGACATGTCACCAGAGACAAGTTCTGAATTCATCCTCTCTTCTCTGTACAATTTGTGCAGATGGAAACGACTTTAATAGTTTCCCTTCTAGATGGAAATAGTGACAGCACTACCATCCTGATTAAACATGGACCCTTCCAGTCATGTTCTTGGTGGAAAGTTAAACAAACTTCCTCAGATCAACAATTCAGGCCTGTGACAGTGCCAGGTGGCCCAGGGCCACAGATTTGAGGGGGAGATCTTGGAATCCCAACATTTTAGAGTTGGAAAAAACTGCAAGGCCATCAAAATCATAAGCTAACCATCTCAAAATGAGTGGGCTGAGTTCCACAAGTGAGCTGGAACACAACCTAACCAAACACATGATTTTAAAATATTTATATGAAGCAGAACGGCCGGGGCTGTTTTCATTTCCACATCCCTGTTTCTCCTGAAGGGATTCTTTGCTGACTTAACCTGCAATGAACTCCTGAGCACCGGCCACCTGTCCTGCCAGGGCTGCAGGTCCTTTTCCCGAGAAAGTGATGGGAAAGTGATGAGAAGGTTTGACTTAATTTTGAAAATGTTATTTCAACATTTAAAATGTCATAAAATGTTATTTTTTTGAGGGGGAGGGGAAGGTATGTGCATAGCTGTGTGTACACACACACACATACACACACAAAGGAAAAACTCTGAAGTTACATATCAAAATATTATCCATTGTCCTTTCTAATGGCAAATAACTTTTAGTTTTCTTTTTGTGCTTTCCTGTATTTCCTAAATTTTCTGCAAATAATATAGAATACCTTTGTAATCAGAAAAGCAACAGTAATAAAAAGAAAGCAACAGTAGTTACTTAAAAACAAAACAAAAACCCAATCAAGGTCGCCTGCTTTAATTGAAATAGCAAAGCCTCTTCTAGCTCCCCATTGTCAGAAAACAGTTGGAATGTTGGAGAAAGCATAAAAGGAAGCAAACTGGTTAGTAAGAAAGGTGGAGGAGCTTCAAATATGTGTTCCTGTGTGACAAAAATCTACCTTCCTTTATTCTTGCTCCTGTTGAGTACAGTTGATCCATTACAGGCACCTTCCCAAAACATCTACCAGTGTGGAAATCTGGCTTTCTGTCACAAATAGATTCTAAGGTTAATTCGTTTCTCTCATGTTGACATTTTTTAAAGTGAGATCAACTCTTGGGAGAAAGGCGTGGAGATAGCAGAATATGTTATAAGTTTCTGAAAGATCCATGGTTTGGAGGGCAGATATGCTTCTTGCATAAATTGATATTCAGACATAAACAAATGGAGGGATATACTATGTTTGTGGATTAAAGACACAGTCATGGAAAGATGTCCATTCTCCTGAAAATATGAGCATTTGCTACAAAACAGAGGTGTTATTGTAGATCTGTGGGGAAACAGATGGACCTTTTGGAAAATGATGCTAGCACAAATTGGGATCCATGTGAAAAAAATAAATAAAACTAGGACTGGTGCTCTCTTCGGCAGCACGTATACTAAAAACGAGGCCTGCACTTTCTACCATTCACAGAAAAATTACTTCCAGGGAGCTAAAAAATAAACATGGGATTCCACTTCTGGAATGACCCACAGATTCAATGCAATAGGAATAAAATTTCCAACAGGGTGTGTGCAAGCATCCATGTGTGGCATGCACACATGTGAGCACACACTTAACAAGCTGATTCTACAGTTTACAGACGGGTGCCAAGGACTAAGGACAACTGCAGTGCTCTCACGGAGGAAGAAGAAGGGCCTGTCCTATGAGATACCACATCTGTAGTAATGAAGACAGTGTGCTATCAGTGTAGGAATAGATCAACTGAACAGAGGAAAGGGCTCCACAATAGCCCCCTGAAAATACGAGCATTTGCTACAAAACAGAAGTGTTATTGTAGATCCCTGGGGGAACAGATGGACCTTTTAGTAAATGATGCACAAGTTGGGGGATCCATGTGAAAAACAAAACAAACAAACAAACAACCCCCCCAAACAAATACTAGGCCTGCATTCTATATCATCCACACAAAAAATGACTTCTCGATAAACAATAAAATGGGATTTCACATCTGGAATGATGGCATGAGGAGCTCTGTGACCCGTTTCCCAGAGAAATGACCGTAACTTGTAATATGATTTTAAAAACCAAACATCAACCATTTAAAGTACCTAAAAATTGTCCTAAGGGTATACAACACATGAAGAAACATTTTTCCAAGAAAATCTACTAAATTTTAGTAAGAAAAGTGAATCTTACTTGAGCCGTGGCCTACCGACTCCTGGTTCCCTGCCAGCTCAGTGTGAAGGAACGTCCACTGGATAGGAGTGGCCCAAGAGACAGAGCTCCTTCTGTCTAAACTCCCAGTAAAGGTCTATAATATCTCCCTGGAAGGGTAGGATACCAGTATTTCTCATCCCTCTAGTTCCTTGTTGCATAGGATAAATTCCAAGCAAGTACAGCTGAGGTGCCTGGGGCTCTCTTCTTACATCCAGCCTGAACTCATAGGATAGAAGCTCTCCTACTGGCAAGGCAGGACAAAGACACTGGGGCCCCAATTACCCTTGACCCAGCTCATTCATAGGATAGAGTTTCCATGCTGAGAGAGGCAAGATGAGAAGACCAGAGGCTACCAATCCCACCCAGCATTCCATTCATAAACTAGGGATGTCACTCTGAGAAAACCGGGCCATTATCCTGGCCTCAAGCTCTGGAGCAGTGGCTTGGAGGCTTTGCCCAGGGAGAGAGGCAGGCCATAAAAATGGAGAGCTCTGAGAGGAACTAACTTTATTTGAACAGAGTATGGAGAAGTTCAAACCTGTAACAGGCTGCTCTTATAACAGTGGCAATTTTGGTGGTAAGTGATAAGGAGAGTCTATAGCTCTATTAGGGTAACAAACTAGACTATAGGCCAGCTAGTTTACCAGGGAAGAAAATAAACCAAACAAAAACGAACAAAGCCTCAGAGAAATATGGGACACCATTAAGCATAAGGGAGTACCAGAAAGAGGGGAGAGAAAAGGAATAGAAAAAATATTTAAAGGACTAATGGCTGAAAATTTTCCAAATTGAATGAAAAACATTAATCTACACATTCAAGAAACTCAACAAATTCCAAATAGGATAAACACAAAGAGATCTATACTCAGACACATAATAGTAAGAATGTTGAAAGACAAAGAGAAACATTTGAAAGCAATAAATAAAAATAACTCATCCAGTACAACGGAACCCTCAATATGATTAACAGCTGACTTCTCATCCAAAACATGGAGGCCATAAGGAAGTGAGATGACATATTCAAAGTGCTAAAACAAAACAAAACAAAACAAAAAACTGTCAACAAAGAATCTTATAGCCAACAAAAGTATTTTTCTAAACTGAAAGAAAAATAAAGATACTCCTAGAAAAACAAAAAGTGAGATAATTTGTTGCTAGTATATTTGCCCTACAAGAAATACTAAAGGAAGCTCTTCAGGCTGAAAGAAAACTACCCTAGATGGTAATCTGAACCACACAAACAACAAAGAGCACTGGTGAAGTTAATTATGTAATTATACAAGACAGTATAAATATATATTTATTCTCCTTTCTTGTCTTTGCTGATTTAAAAAGCAGTTGTATAAAATAATATGTATACAATTGTATTGTTGGGCCTATAACATAGAGAAATGTAGTATATTTGACAATAATAGCACAAGGGAGGTGGGTGGGTGCATAACTATTAAAGAAAGGAAATGATATCAAAGGAAACTTGAATCCATACAAACAATGAAGAAAATCAGAAATGGTAAATAATAAGGTTTATTTATATAGTTATATAATTGTATAAATAAATGCTTGCTCTACTTTTGAAATTTCAGCTTCTTTAAATTACAAAATTATATAAAATAATAATTATAACAGTGCATTGATGGGTTTGTAGCATATATAGATGTAACATGTAGAACAATAAAAGCAGACAGGAAACCATCAAAATATGAATAAGCAAACTACTGAATGGGAGAAATAATTGCAAATCATATATCTGATAAAGGATTAACATCCACAATATACAAAAAACAAAACAACAAAAACTAACACAACTCAACAGCAAACAAACAAAAAATCCTATTAAAAAATGGGCAGAAGATCTGAATAGAAATTTTTCCAAAGCAGACATACAAATGGTCAACAGGTACATGAATAGATGTTTAACATCACTAATCATCAGGGAAATGTGAGTCAAAACCATAACGAGATATCACCTCACAAATGTTAGAATGGCTATCATCAAAAAGACAAGAAATAAGTACTGGCAAGAATATGGACAAAGGGAACCCTTGTGCACTATTGGTGGTATAGAAAATTGGTGCAACTATTATGGAAAACAGTATGGAGGCTCCTCAAAAAAACTTAAAAACAGAATTGCCATATGATCCAGCAATTCCACTTCTGGGTATTTATCTGAAGAAAATAAAATATTAATTCAAGGCTATATGCGCCCCCTATATTCATTGCAGCATTATTTACAATAGCCAATACACGGAAATAACCTAAGGATCCATTGATAGATGTATGGATAAAAAAATTGTGGCATACATGCACAAGGCAACATTATTTGCCCTTAAAAAAAAAAAAGAGATCAAAATGGCGGTGTGCCATTACAGAGGTGAGCCTCTGTAAAGCTCCCCTGGAATTTACAACTAATTGAACAACAATAACTCCACAAAGGACTCCCTGCACAACAGACAGGCAAGACGAAGAGGCCCACTACTGAATTCACCTAAAGGTGGGAGAATCCCGTGAGCGGGGGAGGAGGGAAGGGAGAAGTGCGGAGATGGAGCCTCTCAGGCGGGTGCAGAACGCAGACCTAGCTCAGTGCTCCGAGCTCGCTGCATCCCGGAACTACCGCAGCTGTGGGAGAGGGAAGAACTTGGACTGCTAAGGCTCCACTTATGGCCCACAGGGCTGAGGGGGCAGCATATAACACGGCTGAACCCAACACTCACGGGAGAGACCTCGGAGAAAAAAGACTGAGGGAAGAAGGTTGAAAACGGTGGTTTAAGACCTCACTGCCGAGCAGAGAACAGAAGCCTTAGGCACTGAGACTAGCCGCCCCCTCCCAACCCTCCCAGAGCTCGCCCTGTCCCCACCTGCCTGGTGCTAGAAGCGGAACAGTAGCAGTGTCAGATCAAAGGACAGAATATTTGCTGCTCTGAGAACTGTGGACCGCAGACACAGATTCGCAGCTCAACTAGTTCCGGCAAAGGGGAGGGAGCTGTGGAAGCAGGACCAGCTGTGGTTGTGGACCCCGCAATTGTCTGGGCCACCTCTCACAACTCACCCCGCCCCTGGCCCCTCCTATCTGGGCGGATCCCTGCAGGAGTAAACAAAACTGCTGAAACAGAGGGGCTCTGAATCTGGTGCAGAAAGAGCACTGGAACTTCAAAAGCTCTCCACACACCCACAGGGATGTGGCGGCCTATGACCCAGGTGCACTATTAACAGAGGAGAAGCCCATCTCCCAGGGAATCCCCCCATTGTGTGAGAAGCTGGAATAGTGCAGAGAAAACATAGCACTACTGTGTCAGAGAGAAAAAAAAAGGCTGTAGTCAGAGAGAAAATAAAACATTCTTACAACAAGTATTGGAAAACAAAAGAAAGATCTCTTCCTATCAACCTGTTGCAGAAGCCACTCCTGTAAATGTCTAGGAAGAGAAATAATAAATCAGTAATTGCCATGAATAACCAAGGCAACAAGACAGCTCAGAAAGAAAGTGAAAAGTCTCCAGAAAAGGAACTTAAAGATATGGAAATATGTGACTTAAATGACAGAGAATTCAAGATTGCAGTTCTAAAAAAACTCAACGAGATGCAAGAAAACACAGAAAGGCAATTTAATGAACTCAGAAACGCAATCAAAGAACAACATGAGCATTTTACGAAAGAGATTGAAATTTTAAAAAAGAACCAAATGGAATTTCTGGAGATTAAGAACTCAGTAGAAAAAATTAAGAATGAAATAACCAGCTTAGGTAGTAGAGTTGACCAGATGGAGGAAAGAATCAGTGACATCGAAGATAGAAACCTGGAAATTGCAGAGATGGAAGAAGAAAGAGACTTGAGACTTAAAAGAAATGAAAGAACTCTACAAGAACTTTCTGATTCTATCAGAAAGAGCAATATAAGAATAATGGGCATACCAGAAAGAGAAGAAAGAGAGAAGGGAACAGAGAATATATTCAAACAAATTGTCGATGAGAACTTCCCAAACTTGTGGACAGAACTGGATCCTCGAATCCAAGAAGCAAATAGAACACCTAATTACCTCAATCCCAACAGGCCTTCTCCAAGGCACATTGTATTGAAGCTGTCTAAAATCAACGATAAAGAAAGAATCCTCAAGGCAGCCAGGGAAAAAAAGACGGTAACCTACAAAGGAAAGCACATTAGATTATCATCAGATTTTTCAGCAGAAACTCTACAAACCAGGAGGGAGTGGAACCAAATATTCAAACTATTGAAAGAGAGAAATTATCAGCCAAGAATAATACATCCAGCAAAGATATCCTTTAGATAAACGAGGAATAAAGACCTTTGCAGACATACAGAAGCTGAGCGAATTTTCTAATATACGACCTGCACTACAAGAAATACTAAAGGAGGCTATTTGACCACCATCAACAGGGACAATTTGTGGCAACATAAAAAGGGGGAGAGTAAAGGCCTGAACCGGAATATGGGAATGGAGAAAGTAAGCATGCTGAAGAAAATGGAATACTCTAAATATCAAACTTTCTTTTACATAAACTTAAGGGTAACCACTCAAAAAATATCCAGAACTGAAATATATACTGTAGTAAAAGAAGAAATAGAGGGAAACATCATAGAATACCACCACACAGAAATAATAGACAACAACAAAAAGGCAAAGAAACAATGGAGACACACTGTTACCAGAAGACTAAAGATAGAATGACAGGAATTCCTCACGTATCAATAATTGCCCTAAATGTAAATAGACTGAACTCACCAATAAAAAGGCACAAAGTAGAAGACTTGATCAAAAAACTAAACCCAACCATATGCTGTCTCCAAGAGACACATCTCAGCTACAAGGACAAGCAGAGACTCAAAGTGAAAGGGTGGAAATTGACACTCCAAGCAAACGGTACCCAGAGAAAATCAGGTGTAGCCATAATGATTTCCGATGAAACAGACTTCAGGGTGAAAAAGGTAACAAGAGACAAAGATGGACATTTCATAATGGTAAAGGAGACTATACAAAAGAAGACATAAGAGTCATCAATATTTATGCCCCCAATCAGGGAGCACCGAAATATACCTAGCAACTACTAACAGAACTAAAGGGAGAAATTGACCCAAACACAATTATACTAGGACTTAAATACATCATTGACAGCTATGGATAGATCACCTAAACAGAAAATAAATAACAAAATAGCAGCCCTAAATGACACATTAGACGAAAGGGACATAATTGACATATATAGAGCACTTCATCCTAAAACATCAGACTACACATTCTTTTCGAGTGTACATGGAACATTCTCAAGGATAGACCATATATTGGGACATAAAATAGGCATCAGCAAATTTAAGAAGACTGAAATCATACCAAGCGTATTCTCTGATCACAAGGCTTTGAAATTGGATATCAACAGCAAAAAGAAAGCAGGAAAAAACACAAATACATGGAGATTAAACCACATACTTTTAAAGAACGACTGGGTCAAAGAAGAAATTAGAGGAGAGATCAAAAGATACATAGAAACAAATGACAATGAAAATACATCCTACCAAAATTTTTGGGATGCCGCGAAAGCAGTTTTAAGAGGGAAATTTATATCATTACAGGTCTATCTCAAGAAACAAGAAAAATCCCAAATAAATAACCTCATGTTACAACTTAAAGAACTAGAAAAGGAAGAACAAGTGAAACCCAAGGTCAGCAGTAGAAAGAAAATTACAAAAATCAGAGCAGAACTAAATGAAAAAGAGAACAAAAAGACAATAGAAAAAATTAATGTGACAAAGAGCTGGTTCTTTGAAAAGATTAACAAAATCGACAAACCCTTGGCTAGACTCACTAAGATAAAAAGAAAGAAGATACTAATTAACAAAATCAGAAATGAAAAAGGGGAAGTTATCACGGACACCACAGAAATACAAAGGATCATGCAAGAATACTATGAAGGACTATATGCCACCAAATTCAATAACCTAGAGAAATGGACAAGTTCTTAGAATCATATAGCTTTCCAAGGCTGAACCACGAAGAACTGGAAAATCTAAACAGACCGATCACCAGTAACGAAAATGAATCGTCATCCAAAACCTTCCCAAAAGCAAAAGTCCGGGACCAGATGGCTTCACTAGTGAATTCTACCAAACCTTCAAAGAGGATCTAATACCAATCCTGCTCAAACTCTTCCAAAAAATGGAAGAAGAGACAGTACTCCCTAACTCATTTTATGAGGCCAACATTACCCTGATACCAAAACTTGGTAAGGACAACACAAATAAATACAACTACAGACCAATATCTCTGATGAATACTGATGCAAAAATCCTAAACAAAATTCTAGCAACTCGAATACAACAATGCATTAAAAAGATTATTCACCACGACCAAGTGGGGTTCATCCCAGGGGCATAAGAATGGTTCAAATTCCACAAATCCATCAATGTGATACATCACATAAACAAAATAAAGCACAAAAATTATATGATTATATCAATTGATGCAGAAAAGCATTTGACAAGATACAACATCCATTTATGATTAAAACACTTATAAAATAGGTATAGAAGGAAAATACCTCACCATAATAAAGGCCATCTATGACAAGCCCTCAGCTAATCTCGTAATTAGTGGTGAAAAACTGAAGCCCTTTGCTCTACGTTCAGGAACATGACAGGGCTGTCCCCTATCACCTCTGCTTTTCAACTTAGTGTTGGAAGTCCTTGCCAGAGCCATCAGGCAAGAGACAGAAATCAAAGGCATCCAAATTGGGAATGAAGAAGTTAAATTAACACTCTTTGCAGATGACATGATGCTATATATAGAAAACCCTAAAGACTCCACCAAAAAGCTATTAGAAACAATCAATGAATACAGTAAAGTTGCTGGCTACAAAGTCAACGTACAAAAGTCCATTGCATTCCTATATACTAACAATGAAATCTCAGAAAAAGAAATACAAAAAACAATTCCCTTTGAAATTGCAGCAAAAAGAATAAAATACCTAGGAATAAACTTAACCAAGGATATGAAGGACCTATATCCTGAAAACTATAAGACATTTTTGAAAGAAATTGAAGAAGACACAAAGAAATGGAAAGACATTCTGTGCTCATGGATTGGAAGAATCAACATAGTTCAAATGGCCATATTACCCAAAGCAATATACAGATTTAATGCAATCCCCATCAAAATCCCAATGGCATTTTTTATAGAAATAGAACAAAAAATCATCAGATTTGTTTGGAACCACAAAAGACCCTGAATAGCCAAAGCAATCTTCAGAAAAAAGAACAATGCTGGAGGTATCACACTGCCTGACTTTAGCTTGTACTACAGGCCTACAATAATCAAAACAGCATGGTATTGGCAGAAAAACAGACACATAGACCAATGGAATAGAATTGAAAACCCAGAAATAAAACCACATACATATGGACAGATACTATTTGACAAAGAAGCTAAAAACATACAATGCAGGAAAGAGAGCCTCTTCAATAAATGGTGCTGGGTGAATTGGATAGCCACGTGCAAAAGAATGAAACTGGACTGCTATCTGTCACCATGTACCAAAATTAATTCAAAATGGATCAAAGACTTAAGCATAAGACCTGACACAATAAACTGCATAGAAGGAAACATAGGTACTAAACTTATGGACCTTGGGTTCAAAGAGCATTTTATGAATTTGACTCCAAAGGCAATAGAAGTAAAAGCTAAAATAAACAAATTGGGACTATATGAAACTTAAAAGTTTCTGCACAGCAAAAGAAACCATCGACAAAATAAAGAGGCAACTGACTGAATGGGAAAAGATTTTTGCAAACAGTGCCTCCGATAAGGGGCTAATATCCAAAATATACAAGGAACTCATGAAGCTCAACAACAAAAAAACAAACAACCCAATTGCAAAATGGGCAGACGATCTGAAGAGACATTTCTCCAAAGAGGACATACAAATGGCAAATAGACATATGAAAAAATGCTCAACATCACTAATCATCAGAGAAATGCACATAAAAACCACAATGAGATATCACCTCACCCCAGTCAGAATGGCTGTCATCAACAAGACAAATAATAACAAGTGTTGGAGAGGCTGTGGAGAAAAAGGAACTCTCATACACCGTTGGTGGGAATGCAGACTGGTGCAGCTGTTATGGAAGGCAGTGTGGAGGTTCCTCAAAAAATTACGAATAGAATTACCATGTGACCCAGCAATCCCTCTCTTGGGTATCTACCCCCCAAAATTGAAACATTTATACATAAAGACACGTGTGCTCCAATGTTCATTGCACCTTTGTTTACGGTGGCCAAGACATGGAAACAACCAAAATGTCCTTCGATAGAGGAATGGATAAAGAAGTTGTGGTATATATACACAATGGAATACTATTCGGCGGTAAGGAAAGATGATATAGGAACATTTGTGACAGCATGGATGGATCTTGAGAGTATAATGCTAAGGTAAATAAGTCGACAGAAAAAGCAGAGAACCCTATGATTTCACTGATACGTGGTATATAAACCAAAAACAACAAAAAAATGAGACAAACAAATGAGAAACGAAACTCATAGACACAGACAATAGTTTAGTGGTTACCAGAGGGTAAAGGGGGTGGGGATGGGAGATGAGGGTAAGGGGGATCAAATATGTGGTATGGAAGGAGAACTGACTATGGGATTTATAGATGATGTAATACAGAATTGTACACCTGAAATCTGTGTAATTTCACTAACAATTGTCACCCCAATAAATTAAAACAAAAATGAAATCTTGCCATTGTGACAACATGGATGGACCTTGAGGGCATCATGCTAAGTGAAATAAATCAGCCATAAAAAGACAAATGCTATATGATCTCTCTTATATGTGGGATATAAAAACAAAACAAACAGAAAAAAACAGAAAAAAACAAACAGAAAAAAAACCCAATCTCATAGATACAGAGAACCGATTGATGGTTACAAAAGGTAGGGTGGTTATGGGTTAAAGAAATTAGTGAACTGTTTTTTTTAGTTTTTTTTTTTTAAGTTTAAATAAATTTTTTTTTTTAAAAAGTGGGACATTTCTATATCCCACTGAAATTTAGTATGAATTGGAAGCAGATTCTAATACACTAAGATGTACTGTATTTTGCCATGTATAATGTGCACCCATGTTTTTAGCCCAAACTTTCAGGGAAAAAATTTTTTTCATTTAAATTTTTAAATTCAAAATTCTATTTGTTTATATTTTAGATACTTGTTTCTTGCATTATAAAGGAATTTCAGCATTTATTTATTTATCATTGCACTTTCAACTCATAAGCACAAAGAAAATAATTAAAAACATTTACATATATATATGAAATTAGTACTACCCACATATAATGTGCATCCTTATTTTTCCCTCACAAATTTGGGCAAAAAAGTGCACATTATACACAGCAAAATATGCTATATGGTTAGTCCTACAGTAACCACTAAGACAATAACTACAAAAATATAGTAAAAGTTCATTAAAAGACTTAAAATATACTAAAAAAAGCACTTAATGCATAAAAAAGCAGTAAAGGAGAAATAGAGAAACAAAACAACACAAGACATTGAAAACATAAATTAAACTGTCAGACGCAAATCCAACTATATCAATAATAATACTAAATATGAATGGATTAAGCAATCCAGTCAAAATGCAGAGATTGTCAGACTGTATAAGACAACCAAGATTAAAATGTAAGCTGCATACAGAAGACATACTTAGGATTAATGATACAAAGACGTTGATAGAAAAAGAATGGAAAAAAGGAACTCCAAGAAAACCAAAGTAGGTACACTAATACTAATATCAGACAAAATAGACTTTAAAACAAAAACAAGTTACTAGAGATAAAGAGGGATGTTTTCTAATGATAAAAGGATCAATTCTTCTGGAAGATTTAACAATTATAAACACATATGCATCTGACAACAGAACTCCAAAATACCTGAAGCAAAAACTGACACAATTAAAAGGAGAAATAGACAACTCAGCAATAACAGTTGGAGGCTCAGTACCATGCTTTCAATAGTGGATAGAACAACTAGGCCTAAGATAAACAAGGCAATACGAGACTTGAACAACACTACAAGCCAATTAGACCTAACAGGCCTCTATAAAACTCCATCCAACAACAGCAGAATACACATTTTTCTCAAGTGTATATGGAATAGTCCCTAGGATAGACCGTATTCTAGATCATAAAACAAAGTTTAAAACAATTTTAAATAGCTGAAATAATATAAAATATGTTCTCCTACCACAATGGAATGAAATTTGAAATCAATATCAAAAATGAATACTGGGAAATTCACAGATATGCGGAAATTAAACAACACACTCCTAAATAACCAATGAGTCACAGAAGAAATAAACAGAAACTAGAGAATACTCTGAGGTGAATAATAATGAGGACACAACATAACAAAACTTATGGGATGCAGCTAAAAGTTTGCTTAGAGGGGTGAATTTATAGCATAAATGCCTGCTTTAAAAGAGAAACAAATCTCAAATCAATAACCTAACATTCTACCTTAACACACTAGAAAAAGAAGGGCAAACTAAACCTAAAGCAAGCAAGGGAAGAAAATAATAAATATTAGAATAGAAATTAGTAAAACAGAGAATAGAAAAATAGAGGGAAAAAAACCACCAAAAGTTGTTTCCTTTTTTAAAAAAATCAACAAAATTGACGAAATGTTAGCTAGACTGGTAACAACAACAAAAAAAATAGAGAAGGCTCCAATAACTAATAACAGGAATGAAACAGGAGACATTATTGACTTTAGAATAAAAGGGATTATCAGGTAATAATGTGAACCATGGTATGGCAACGAATTAGATTAGTTTGATGAATTGAACAAATTTGCAGAAAACCAGAAGCTGCTGAAACTGACTCAAGAAAAAACAGAAAATCTATACAAGTAAAATATTTAACTAATTATTTTAAAATTTCCCACAAAGAAAAGCACAGGACCAGATGAATTCATAGTTAAAGTCTACCAAACGTTTTAAAAGAATATCAATTCTTCATAAACTCATTCACAAAATTGAAGCGAGGGAACACTTTCCAACTCATTCTATGAGGCCAGTATCCCCGTGATCCCAAAACTAGACAAGATATTACAAGACCATAAAACCTCTGACCAGTATCTCTTATGATTACAGATACAAAAAAATCCTCAACAAAGCACTAACAAACCAAACCCAGCAACGTATAAAAAGGATTATACACCATGACCAAATGGAATTCATGCAGGGAATGTAAGGTTGTTTTAACATATGAAGATCAATGAATTAAACATACAATATCAATAGAAAAATGAATATAACCACACGAGTATCTCAATAGTTGAAGAAGTATTTGATAAAATTTAACATTCTTTTTTTTTTTTTAATTCAAAAACACTCAACAAAATAGGAATACAAAGGAACTCTTAAACTTGATAAAGGAGTTTCAAGTGGAAAACGCACTGGTCACATCACACTTAATGGTGCAAGACTGAACGCTAAGATCAGGAACAAGACAAGGTTGCTTGCTTTCACCACTTCTATTTAACACTGCACTGCAGATTCTAGCCAGGACAACTAGGCAAGAAAATGAAATATGAGGCATCCAGATCAGAAAGAAAGAAGTAAAACTGTCTCAGTAATACTCACATTATCTTTTACATAGACAATCCTAAGTCATCCAAAAAAAAAAAAGAAAAGAAAACCTATTAGAACTAATGAATGAGTTTGCGAATTTGGCAGGTTTGTAGGATCAATACACAAAAATCAGTTGTATTTCTATACATTAACATTAAGCATTTTGAAAATGAAAATATGAAAACAATTCCATTTATAATAGATTCAAACAGAATAAAATACTTCAGGCTACATTTAACCAAAGAAGTACAAAAGTTGTACTCCAAAAAGGAGAAAAATATGTTGAAAGAAGTTAAAGAAGACCAAAATAAATGGAAACACATCCCATGGCCATGGATCAGAAGACTTAATACTCTTAAGCTGGCAACACTTCTCAAACTGATCTACTCATTCAATGCAATACATATCAGAATCCCAGCTGGCTTCTTTGAAGAAAGTAACAAGCTGATCCAAAATTTCATAGGGAAATATGAAGGACTCAGAATCGCCAAAACAAACTTGCAAGGGAGCAACAAAGCTGGGGAACTGACACTTCCTGATTTCAAAACTTACTACAAAGCTACAGTAACCAAGGCAGTGTGGCACTAACCTAAAGATAGGTATAAATGGACTAGAATTGAGAGTCTAGAAATAAACCCTTTACGATTATGGTTAACTAATTTTCACCAGGAGTGCCAAGATAATTCAAAGCGAAAGAGTAGTCTTTACAACAGATAGTGCTGGGACAACTGGATAGCCACATGTAAAAGTAGGATATTGGCCCCTTATGTCACAACATAGGCAAGCATGAACTCAAAATGGACTTAAGTTAATGCAAGACCTAAATATAAATGCTAAAACTACAAGACTCTTAGGGGGGAAAAAAGGAATAAATCTTTGTGACCTTGGGTTAGGCAAAACCTTCTTAAATATGAGGCCAAAAGCATAACTGACAAAAGAAAAAATAGATATATTTAACTTCATCTAAATTAAAAACTTTCACACTTCAAAAGATTATCATAAAAGAGTAAAAAGAGAACCCACAGAATGGGAGAGAATATTTACAACGCATGTATCTAATAAGAGACTTATATCCAGAATATATAAAAAACACTTGCAACTCAATAATAGACAAATCGCCCAATTAAAAAAATGAGTAAAAGATACGAATAGACAGTTCTTCAAAGATATGACCAATAATCACATATGTAAATCAAAACCACATGAGATACCACTTCACAGCCGCTTGAATGACTGTAGTTAAAAAGACAGATAATAACTAGTGTTGACAAAGACGGGGGAAATCGGAATGCTCATACATTGCTGGTGGGGCTGTAAAATGGTGCAGCCATTTTGGAAAACAGTTTGGCAGTTCTTCAAAAGGTTGAACATAAAGTTAACATATGACCTAGCAAGTCCACTCCTACGGTAATGCCCAAAAGAAATGACGACATATGTCCACATAAAAACTTGCACACAAATGTTTAAAGTATTATATTTGTAATAGCCCCCAAATGGAAATGACCCAATGTCTATTAACTGATGAATGGATAAACTTTGGTATATCCATGCAATGGAATTTCATTTGGCAATAAAAATAAATGAGGTACTGATACGTGTTACAACATGGATGAATCTTGCAGACATTATGCTATGTGAAAGAAACCAACCACAAGAAAACACATCTGAAATAAGGCAAATCTATAGATTAGTGTTTGCTAGGGCTAGAGGAGTTATACTTGAGGGGAGAATGGGGAGTGGTTGCTAATGGGTGCAGGGTTTCTTTCTGGTGGTAGTTGAAGATATTTTAAAATTGTTTATAGAGATGGTTGCACTACTCTGTGAATATATTAAAAATGATTGAATCGTACACTTTAAGTGGGTGAACTGAATGGTTGTGAACTGTATATCAATAAAGCTATTACATTAAAAAAACTAAAGGTGAAAAGTAACGCTGTAAAGTAGGAGATGGTATAGAATAATGTAGGGTCTTGGGGTCAGGAAAAGATTGATTTTAAAGGGCACAGAATTCACTAACTATGAGGGAAAAGTTTGGTAAATTCAACTACATTAAAATTAAGAACTTCTATCCTTAAAAAGAAACCAAGAAAAAGTGAAAAGTCAAACCACTATTGGAAGACTCCATTGGTAATAAATGTAATCAACAAAGAATAAGTACCCAGAATACATAAAGAACTCTTACTAGTCAATACAAAAAAGACTAACTGAATAGAAAGCTATGTCAAAGACTTAGGCAGGTACTATAGAGAAGCGGAAATCAAAATCATCAATAAACAAATGAGACAATGCTTAGTCTCATTAGTAATCAGGAAAGTATCAGTTAAAACCACAGTGAAATAAGAACCATTTCATACCCACCAGACCGGCAAAAATAATGTGAGCAATGTGAAATGCAGGAACTCTTACACACAATTGTGTTCACGGCAAACTGGCAACGATTCTGGAGAACAGATGATAGTCTCCAGTAAGGCTAACGAAGCCCACGGCCTCAGTGCACAGACTCCAGCTCATGCACAGGGAAAAAAAGGCACATACAAGAAGGATTCCAGTGGTGTCCCGGGGTGTAGCCCCAGACGGGAACTGGTGTGGGCTGTCCGCAGAAGAATGGATGAATTGTGGTGCACTCGTGTAAGGGGATTCTCAGGAACACACAGGGAGAAGCTCCCGCTACATTCAGTGTGGGTGAGTCTTACAAATATGGTGCTGAGTGAAAGCGGCAAATCAGAAAAGAACATCCGTAGCTCAGGTCCTTCGCTATGAAGTTCAAAAATAGGAAAAAGCATGCCATGTTTTGACACATATTTAGGTGAGACAACTATTTAAAAAAAAGCCAGAACATGATGAGCACAGATATGAGGGAGGACAGTGGTCCCCTGGAGCAGGGAGGGGGACATGAGTCAGGGAGAACACAGGAGGAAGGAGGTGTTGCAAAGCACAGCCTAATTCCTACAACACGGCTCTTCTCTCCATGATTACTTTTTCAGCTGCGACATATACATTTTGTGTCCCCATCTGTGTCAGATTTCATAATAGAAAACGAAGAAAAAGATTCAGTTTTCAGCGTGTGGCTTCTCTTCCAGCCCCACGAATGTGCCGTGGGTCGGCTCTCCATGGGCACACTGCTCACGGGATCGCCAAGAACCCGGGTCTGACCTTGGCTAGAGGGGACCTGTGGGAGTGGCACGGATTTGGAATGCTTCTGTGACCCTGGCACGTGAGCAGCAGAGCCAGCCACGTTCACTGAGGTTTTCTCAGTCCCTTCTCGACTTTGCAGTCATGGCCTGTTTGCTGTTCTACGGACCAAGGTGAAAATAGGCTTGCTTTCTTCTCTTTCCTTGCCATCTCTCCCTCTCCTGGGCAAGTGCTTACTGCCTGGCCCAGGATACCGCAGGGAGCAAAGCACAGCTGGTCCCCATGGTTCAGTGGAGGGGTGATGTTATAACACCTATCATCGCCCAGTTAATTGATTACTGTTGTACCAAGGGATACAGAGGACAGTTTAGGCGTCTGGGCACATATGCTTGTTAAACCAGTCCCATATCCCGGCCCAGTGCAGAAACCTTGGAAAACAATGCGAAGTCTTCAAGTCTTCTCTATAAAATATTCATTTTGTGGAAGTTCTTAAACACTTGGTAGCTTCAGGGGTGTAAAATTTGGTCATGAAGTAATTTGTGTATGATTGATGTAACTGCTTTGTTATGCTAAAAACTTCAAATTGCTCTGATATGCAACTTCAAAGAACAGCTTCTTTTGGGGGCCTTCCTTATCCTGTTTGCATGTTCAGGATATCTGGGGGGCAAAAAGTTAAATGTAGGTGCAATAACAAGAGGTACCAAAACCAGCTGTAAGGAGACTGTCTTCTTCTGAAGCACACAGGGAGACGAGTGTGACCCCTAAACCCTTATGTTCTGTTTCAGGACTTACAGCCCCCCTCAGGATTTTCCTTAGCACAAGAGGGGGCCTAGACATGATGGAAAATGTGGCTTTCTGCTTGTCCAGTGTACTTCCCCAGGAAATGGGTTCCGATGGAAGTGTATGTATTCATGGTACCCATGGTCACACACGTGACTTTGACCCCCAGAGAGCAGCCAGCCAGAGGTGGCTGCACTCACCCCCTCCTGTTCCCCATCAGCGATGACTAAGGAAGCCGGTGTTGAAGAGGGTCTGAGTGACCACGCTGAGCCAGGCCACTGCTGACCCACGTGGGACGTGCAGTATGAGTGACAATCACACTGCCACTGGGGTACCAGAGTTTTGTTTCCATTGGCATTGGCAACCCACCTTGCCTCTGAAGCCTCGGGCACCTCTTCACAATGGGAGAATAATGCCCACCTCCCTGCATGACTGGTAGTATCCACCATCCCCTCCTCCTCTCACTTTAAACTGGAGACAAGAACACTGAGGAATAAGTCACTTGTTTGTTGAGTTAGTCTCTTATTGATAATTCAGACTGTGATTGAAAAACTGGAGAGAGAGAGTCCTCCAACAAAAGACAAACTTGCTGGCTCATGCGGTGCTGACAACATTCTCAGGGGGAGGTTTCATCCCTCTGGGTCCCTGCCTCACACCGGGCGACGGTGTCCAGGAGAGCGTGGACAAGTCACATTTTCAACGGTGTGTAAATGCTGCTACAACTGCTCGAGTTGTTGAAAAGTCAGAACTAGCAGCTTGTGGCGCGTGGTAAATACTCCCAGTTCACTGAGAAATTGGTATTTTTCAGCCACTTGTACATGTGGGCACACGAGTCAGACTTCCTGAGGAAAGGGGTGGAGAGGGAAAGCGAAACGGGGAGGTGAGAAGATGAGGGGGAAGTGGGGAGAAGGGAAGGAGAGACTGGACTTCCTGGGGGTATGCAGTCAGCTTGCCCCATTCTTAACCTGGCTCGGACTTCAGCTGGACCGGGCCCCACGCGCCCTTCACTGATACATTACCGCTTGGCCATTTGGAAATGATCTTTTCCATTGGCACAACGCCCTGGTCCCCATCACAGCCAGCCCAGCCCACCCCAACTGCCACACCTTGAGCTTTAGCTATCGCTCACTCACAGCTTCTCCTGTGGCCCAGTCCTGCATGTCCTCATCCCTACAGCCGGGAGCCTGGTGGCGGGCTCCCAGCAGTGGTTCCTCACACACCGCCTGGTGGGGCGCAGAGCTGTCCTGTCATGGACAAGCTTTGCTCAGCACAGCCCCCTCCTGCTAAAATTCTCCTGGGTCTCAGATTCCTAGCCTTGCCCATGGGCTAGAGATTCCACTGGGGAGAAACCCCAACCACAGAGTCTCCCCGGGGGTGGGGGGTGGGGAGAGGGGAGCCTATCTGAAGGAGGTATCCTTTCTTGGGTCAGGCAACGATCCTTGCCCAAAGAAAACCTCAGTCCCTTGAAATGACAAGCCAGTGCCCACGTACTGGAAGGAGTTTTTCTCCAATTAACCTAAGTCGTGTACCTGCCTGTCAGACTGACCGGCCCTGGGGGCTCTGGGAGAAGACGATACATCCCATCACTCAGCGGGGACACCTCAAACATTTGCTCTGGTAATTGGCTGCTGCCTTTTTGAGATGGGTCTCCTGCTGCAGTCTTCATTACCATTTCCGGGAGAACTAACGTCTCCCCACACGCTCTAGTCAACCAAGGGGTGGCGGATTAAATACTTTGATTTCTGTTTCTCTGAACCTGGCAGCTGACCAGCGAGTTGTGTATCAGACAAAGGCATCCCTGGAACGGAGTCACAGGCAGACCTCACCAGCAGCCTTTGTGCCCGGCCGCCATCTCCCACCATTGGCTCTTCTCTGTCCAGAGAAACCTCGCGCCCTCTTTCCCTCTGATTTTCTCCCCTCAAGTTTGCATCTTACCTCATTTGAGTATTTAAGTATAATTTCAAAGTTATCGTTGAAATTATTAAGCATGAAAAAGAAAAGAAATGTACTGGGAAGACAGCCTTTGGCAGAAAGCACCTCTAAGACTGGTGGGTAAAGGAGCCCAGGGCCACTCCTCCATCCTCCTGTGGGACTCCTAGGTGCTGGACAGGGGGTGAGGGTGGCTGCACCTCAGGGGAGGCAGGTGAAATGACCCCAAGAGCTCGACACCCCATCTACAGCCCAGGGACATGCACTGGGCACCCCCTCTACGCAGTTTCCTTTCTAAGTCAGCATCCTGCCCTGTGGTGGGGTGGCCATGGGGTGTACCTCTGACAAGGTGCCAGCACCTCTACAGGGCTGTTCAGGGCCTGGCCCAAAAGGGAGGCTTGGCTCCTGTCAATCAAAGCACCTCATACAGGCCTCCCTCACGAAGGCCTATGCTTCTAGGCAGACAAGGTCTGGGTAAGGTCCGAGGAAAGCACTTAGAACAATCCTGCAGTGACTAGGTATGCTGGTTCATTTTATGCAGGGCCCAGACATGTGAGCAAATATTCCGAGTTTCTCTGAGGGTGTTTCTGATGCCGTTAACATCTAAATCGGTGGACTCTGAGTAAAGCAGACTGCCTTCCACAACGTGGGTGGGCCTCATCCAATCAGTTGAAGGCCTGACTAGAACAAAAAGACCAACCCTACCTCAAGTAAGACAGAATTCTCCAGCGGACAACCTTCAGACTCGAACAGGAACATTGGCTCCTTCTGGGTGTCCAGCCTGCTGGCCCACCTGCAGATTTGGGACTTCTCGGCCTCTACCATCATGTGAGCCAATTCCTTAGAACAGATCTCTTTCCATATGTGTGTGTGCATGTGCTCTTGATTCTGTTTCTCTGGAGAACCCTGGTATAGTAAGGGCAGGAGGAAGGGCTCACTCTGCCAATTCCAAAATGTCCTTCAGGCAGGACTAGCTGAAGTCTAGAGGGCAAGCTCTTCACACAAACTGCACTCCCCTCCCCCGAGGTCCCAGAGGGCCTTAGACTCCCCACATCCACACCTGAGGGCAAGTCCTAACTTTCCCCACCACTCACGTGGCTCCCGCTTCTCTGTCCTCATCTCGGTGGGAAAGGCACCCATGTCCATCCAGGCCAGGAGTCTGGACATCAGCACCCCGCCTCCTTCTCCCTGCGTGTTCAGTTCCTGGTCCTGCCAAATGTATTTGTCCTGATAGGTCTTCAGTCTGTCCACTCCCTTACCGCAGGCTTTCGTACCTCTCTCTGCTGGATGCACGAAATGCCTCTTCCTAGGCTCCACCTCAAGCCACCCCCCATGGTGACACTGGGTGATCTTTTTAAACATCAGACTGTTTAAAACCCCACAATTTTGCCTACAGTAGAAAGCTCATACCCCTTCACCTGATGTTCAAGGTCTAGTCCTGGCTTGGTGAGACATAGCTTTTGCTGCTTTTTTCCCACCTTGAACTTCATATTTGAGGAAACAACAATTGGCTTGCGACTCCTGTTTACTGGCTTTACAGCCTAACCCTTGCCCTAAAAGAACCGTTCCCTCCCTCTTTGCCTACCCCATTTCTACTCACCACTATATACGTGGAATGAATGACACCTCATCCAGGAGGCCTCCCTGGTTCTGTCCATAACAGACTGGATGCACTCTGCGTGGTGCTCACCACCCTGGTTTGCATGTGCCTCTGCCATGAGCTCCCCAAGGGCAGGGCCCACATCACACTCCTCTTGAGTTCCTAGCCCCTAAACTAGGCCTGGCACACAATAGGTGCTCAGTAGTGTTTGCTGAATAGATAAAATGCTGAGTTGTTGCAACCTGCCAAGTCATGAACTACCCAGATATAAGAATCACATATTTTTCTAAGAAATCCTGAAACATAAGGGTGACACTGGGTCCACGTCATGTTGAGGTCAGGACCACCATTTCACTCGCCCCAGGAATAAGAACAAATACGTGGAATGGAGTGCAGGGCACACCTTGGTGGGGCTGGTGTTCTTCTGTAATGTTGCCTAGGGAAGGCCTTTCCCTAATCATACCTGCTCTGAACCCCTTCTCCAGGGCTGCCATCTCGGGCTGTCCCACAGGCTCCTGGTCCACTCAGAGCCCAGCTTGGGGACACACTGGGGGGCTGATTCCACTAGAAGCAGGCCTGGCCCTCGCCTCGGCCCCAAGTCCACTCTGCCCACTGGCTCCCCTGAGGCCAGCACACAATTCCCAGCCCATCCTGACCAAGGCCCAGACTGGGCAGTGTGCCCTGTGAGGTCTCTTTCCTTTGTTATTATGACAGTCGTCACATATACAGAAGGAGCGGCATAGAAGAAGGAGCAAAGACAACAAAGGAACAAAAGTTTCCAATAAACATCGCCATGCTTTAGATGAGTCAAGAGTGGCTACCAGCCAGGTGACCATCGGCTACATGTGCAAAAAAAATTTCCTTCAGAACAAAAGTGTGAATGCAGGCACAGTCTGCCAAGTTGTTGAACAACAGTCATTGAGTGCTTCAAAAATCAGACGGTTTCCGAGGCTTGTTGTTTAAAATTAATTATAAAAATCATTATGGGTATAAGAGATGTGGCAGAGCAGTAGGAGCAAAGACAGTATTTCAAATTTAAAATAAAAAAGTCAGATGTGAGTTTGAATTGCTACTCTCCTCACCACCAGCACCACCAGCTGGGTGGCCTTGGGTAAGGCACTAACCCTCTCTGAGCCTCGGTTTCCTCCTTTGCCAAGAGGGATAATAATAGTCCTTATCCTGAGGGCTGTGGTAGGACTGGTGAGAGAAAGTACCTGGCATGTAGCATGGGGTTTTGACGTTAGATATACCCTGCTCTCCGTTCCATCCAATCTCTGGTCTCTTAAAAAGGGTGAGAAGTATAAAATCACAATAATTGGCTGCAAATTTTAGTGATTAGAATCGCAGCCAACTGAGTCCCTGTGGAGCTGAACTAGAAGGACGCTTCCAGGGGCCCTTGCTTTGAGTTATTTCTTCCCCAGCCTTCTAGATGGCATGTTCCAGGTGCGTCTGGTTTCCTGCCAACTGTTTCTCTAAATTAGCGTGTGGGTTCCTGCTGGCAGAGAAGCCTCATTTCCCAGCGGTGGGCTATAGCTCCCTTTTCTATAGGTCCCCCTTTTCATCAGGGCCTCTCAATACTCACAACGGTTTGTC
The DNA here is from genome assembly GCF_964194185.1 of Rhinolophus hipposideros. NCBI lineage: Eukaryota > Metazoa > Chordata > Mammalia > Chiroptera > Rhinolophidae > Rhinolophus > Rhinolophus hipposideros. The sequence goes on from NC_138069.1 coordinate 10,387,902, forward strand.
TTGAGAGCGACAAAGTCATTTGAAACGGAAAGTCTGTTCCTTTAAAACGGTTAGGAGGCTGTTTAGGGAGACAAGACTGGCGCCAGACAAGGTCTTCACGCTACTAACATTTGGACGGGGGTGGGGGTGAGGGTGGGGACCCTCGTGAGAAGGAACAGGAGGAACAGCTGGGAAATGTGGACATGTCCCTTCCCCTGGGCACCAAGCTCGCCTGGCCCATGTTTCACCTGGTGACTAGCGGGCACTTCCTTTCTGTGTGACGTGCTCACAGCGGTGGCCTCGGCACATAGCCTCATGCAGACGGTCACTGGGGTTTAAAGACAGACTGTGTGTGAATACAATTCGCTTCATTAGAATGACTGGGTGTGACAAGGCTTGAAGTCTGTGGAAACTCTACATTCTACTCGTGTCCCTTTAGGGGAAGATCATTTTTAGGCCTATGTTGTCTGATAAGTCACACCCGGAAAGTCTGAGTGGAAGGAATGTTGGTGACAAATACTTAGCAAAGTGGCATTAAGTCTCTCCATCTGCTGCTGCCCTTTGCCTCCCATGCCTGGTTAGTCCAGTCCTACTCATTCTCGAAGGTTCAGATCGAGTTCTCTTTCCTCAGGGGAGTCCCTCCTAATGGCTGCAGTGGCCACTGGTGAGTAGTGAGAGAGGAAAGCAGATCCCAGTACTTGGCTGTTGTTTACCAGCTCAGTCACCGGGCAAGTTTTTTGGCGTCTCTTTGCCCCTAAGTAAAATGCCAGTTGGGAGAAATACTTGAGATAATGCCCATCAAGCATCAAGTATGGTCTTGGAACCTGGCAGAGCTCAATGAATGGTGGTCATTACCATGTTGGTGCCCCACCCCAAAGGCCATCCGCTTTTCTGCTGTGCGTGGTTTTACCCCGTGGGGGCGGCTGGCTGTCTCCAGGGTCTAATCTACGTCTACCTCCCAAGAGGCCAGATCTTTTGCCTTCTTGGCCTTTTTTGGGGCAACAGGGCTCAGCTCTCATGCATTCTTTGCTTATTGATTGACCATTCTTTGTTTATTATTTCCGATTGGAATGTAGAATCAACAGTCCAGGTCTTCCAATTTGCCCCAGCCCCGTCCCTGGCACATTCACATGGCCCGTTATTAAGGGCATCGTGGCTCCCACATGCTATGATACTTGGGAGCTTCCTTCTGCTTCAGTTGCAGCCCAGGCACGCTTCCTGGGGGCACACGCTTACCGCGGTGATAAAGGCACGGGAAGCCTGACCTTCGGGTAGGTCACCTCAGTCCACAGCGACCCTACTTGTGATCTCTGGATACACCAGCAATGGCAGGAGCAGTCTCCCAGGTGTGGCTCTGAACAACTGGGACGTTTGTTAGGGGTCAGCACTGGATTCACGCTGGACAAAAAGGATGCAGTTCCTGGAGAATTGCCAAGTTGGGCAGATACACGCTTTTTAACAAACTTAGTCAAGAATTATGCAGGATCTGTTGAAATTCAAGTGAGTCGAGGAAATTAACTGCATCAACTTCAGCATTTACCCTCTGCCATTTTTGATAACTACATTGCAAACAATCATTTGGACAGCTTTGCACGTGAGGGGTCCCTGCTCACCCCTAGGCCGTGAGTACCAAGATTTCCTCCTTCTCAGATTCTCTGATTTGTCTCTAGATTGTTGGGGGTTCGTCTCTCCGTAGTTTTCCCCCCAGATGGTTGATTACCTGAGCCCTTGCCTACCAGCGTCCTTTCTGTTGTTCCCACACCTGGATCACACCATTCTGTGAGTGTAGAATTCTTGGGTCATAATCTTATCACCTGAAACTCCAGATGTTCTGCATTGTTTTCCTGCTTCTTAACTTTGCAGAAAAGGCTAAGGCCAGAGGGGTTTTGTTGTTGTTGTTCCTTCAGAGCAAGTCAGATTTTTTTTTTCTCTCTGCCTAAATACTTCAATATATTTTTAAAAAGTTTTTGAAACCCTGAACTTTCAGCAGTTATACTTGGATTTATTTTTGGAATTTTTCTGTTCGGGGCAATAAAAAAAAAATTTTTTTTCTTCACCTGTGTCCATTTGATTTGCTCTGGGTTTTTTTAAGGCAACCAATCATCAGTATGAAAAATCTTATGTCTCTGTCCTACATATCTATTATTATCTTCTCACATTATTATTACTGTTTTTAAAAACTTTTCTCTCTCCTTTTTCTATTTATTTTGGGAGAGGTTTTCAAGTCTGTTCTCGCTACTGGAGTCATTGTTTGAGTTCTGCATTGTTAATCTTGCCCTTTCTGGCTTAAAGTACAGAAGGCACTTCAGCTATTGTATTCCAGATCCCTTATATTCTTTCCTCACCTCCTCCGGCTCCCATTTCATTGTTAGCTGTGGGTTGGCCAATTTACAATCCCATTTTTCGTTTCGTATTGAGTTCATGTTTTCTTGACTTGAGTGGAACACACTTGCTGTCTACTGTGCTTCTGTTTCTTATAATAATTTTCCCCAAGAACATATTCTTTCCCTGTGTCTTGAGTGTGGTACTTCCCTCTTTCTGTGTTGTAGAAGCCAACTTCTCTTTTATTCTTGGTCAGACAGGTCTATTCAGGCTTCACCTCCGTTTACTCTCAGCCCAGGTAAGATCATCCAGACTGTGGAAGGATGGCTAACGCCATGGTCAAAATATCACCACTGGTGGTGGGGGGTGGGGTTGATGGTCATAACTTCCCTGTAACCAGCACTTATGCTAAACAGTTGAGAGGCACACCTTGAAAGTCTGGAGTGTGGGGTAAATAGAACTAACAAGCTCACTCTGAATAATCGGGACTGTATGTTGCTGATCCTTCTCCACCAAACCCACTGTGACCCCGGTATCCCCTTGCGAAACAAACCTCTTCCTCACTCTGGTCTAGTACTTCCTCTGTAGCTTTGCAAAGACATCTTTCTTAGTGTCCCTTTCCAGACCATCATCCCCTGGAAGGAAGGTTCAGCTATCAGACCCACCATACCCTCAGGCACCTCTCATCTAGCGTTCCGGAAATCAGTGGGCAGGCTCAGGTGGGGAGAAGTTTAAAATCTCAGCTACAGAGCTCATGCAGAGCTCAGTTTAAGTGAAAGACTCTGCAACACCCCATTAAAAACAAAAGACCTTGGCTTTGTTATAGCTCAATGGAAACATGAGTCACTGGATGACCCATCAGAGAGGGAGGGAGGGAGAGAGGGAGGGAGACACAGAGAGAGAGAGAGAGAGAGAGAGAGAGAGAGAGAGAGAGAGAGAGAGAGAGAGAGAGAGAACATGGGTAGAGTGACTGGGGCAGGCCAGGGCTCAGGGAGGCACTTGCTGGACCACGGGGGACCAGGCCTTCGGGTCACACTTCAGCCAATCAAAGTGGGTGAGGGTATACTAAAAGACAAGGAGTGGGTGAGGAAACAACAGTTCCCCAAGAAAGACAAATAAACAGACATCCTCTCAGGTCACTGGATGAGCCCTTCCTTCCAGCTACAAAGAGAAACGCACCACTCAGACCCCCTGCTTATAAGTGGACGATGGAGTTCATTGTTTCTGGAGATCTTAATTACCTGCAAGCAAAGCAATTTTACTACTTGCATTTAGAGAAGCTTTTTGAAACTAGTTTCACTCCAATTACCTTCATTAATGAGTGATCAAAATGCATCAAAGCAGAAGTGAACACAACAAGAAGAAAGGCCGAGGGCAGGGCTCATGAGGATGAGGTGCCCCCACCCAGTGCTGGAGAAGCTCTGTCTCCCTCATTGCCTTCGAGGACTCTCTGTGTTCTGGACCTGGTTCCCCATGGCACCTGGCACAGGACTGGCCACAAGTCACCCACAGTAAGGAACCATGGGGCATCCTGGGCCCCAGGACACTGCAGATGGGTAGGTCTCAGCTTTCTGAAGCTCCATCCCTTGGCTCTCCTGGCTGAGGACTCAAATCTGCAGGCTGAGTGCGGGATTGTTCAGTGTGGGCTTGTTACCAGGCATTCAGTGAGCCTGCTCTGCTGGGGATATTTACCCACGCAGACACTGCTGCTGGAGGTTAGCAGTCACCTACCTCTCCCTGGGTCGCTGGGTGGGCCTGCCTCCGACTCTCTCCCGATTTATTTCAGTTAATTCGACACAGTGGTAAGTGTTCTTCCCTGTCTTTACAGAAAAAGACCCAAACACACTTCCTTCACTGTCCAAAAAAGCAGGCAGAGAGGCTGGGCAGCCATGCCCTCTGCAGGGCCTGGGAGAAAAGGAGGGGGGAGTGGAGAGCCAAGACCAGGCTGACCCCCAGGCCTCTGCTCAACTCCTGCACCCACTGTCCTCCCAGCCACTGGCCTCTTTAACTCCTCAAATCACCACCAGGCAACAGAAGAATGGGAAAGGGATTTCACGTGTACAAAAGAGCATGTGAGTCCTTTCCTTTAGCCTGTTAGTAAGCACAAAACACTTTCCGGCAGGACCCAGAGTCAACATATTTGAGTTGTGGCTGGTCTGACAGCTGCTGAGTTTGTTGCACAAATAATTAGATAATCGGCGTGAGCGCAGTGGCACTTAGCGGCTGCTACACGGGGGCCTTGATCTTAATTGAAGGTGCAATAGGGGAGAACCTAAAGAAGTCCCAAATCAACTTCTTCTTGCTCCAGTAATTAAACATTTGACTCCTGACCACCATCCAGAGTCTCCTAAGTGTTGGCCATGGGCTCCATTAAATGGTTCTCAGCAGCCTGAGCCAAGGGCACCTGTTGTCTCTATGCAGGGCCTTCCTCAAGCAGCCTCCTGGGGGGAACTTTGGGGGACAGGAGGCTCCTAGTCACCCCCTCCCCTGCTTCCTTCTGTCCCCTTCCTTCCTGTGTTCCCTCTATACATTCGATGGTCCCCACTACAGAGATTCTACCATGTCCTTTGAGAAGGTCCTCCTTATGAATCCATCACTTTTAATCTATTGCATGGAGGGTCTCTAACTAGGACTTCCCACGCTCTCATCTGGGGACTGCTGACGGATTGCATATATCCTATTTAGTACATAATCATCAATTTGTGCATTCATCTAAAAAATGAAGGGAACATCTCCAATGAGCTAGGAATAGAAAGACATCACATTTCCCCACTGGTAAGAACACCCAGTGTGGGGGGAAGATAGGCAAGCTGATAAAAAGTTAGAACAGAAGGGGGACCCTCCTCTTGGTAGCAGTTCTGATAGAACCTTGGTCAGCATGGGGCTCACAGAGGAAATGCCCTGGGCCCTGCGGGTTTATTGCAAATAAAGAAGGAACCTAGAGATGCTTGGCCACTAGCTCCTGGACAGGTTGCCTCTTCCGGCCATGGCAGACCCTCCCAACTCCTCAGGTGGTGGTGACAAGGGTGGCCTCCTCAAGACCATCCCTTGATGACCATGGTGGAATCATTAGAAAGACGGGATAGCACAGTGGCTAAGCGTCTGGGCTTCCACGGGCCGACGAGGCCCCAGGTGGGTGATCTGTGCCTCTCAGACCCTTCCTCTCTCTGCTCTAGCACCTCGGGCCTCCTTGCGGATCCCCAAACCTGCCAGGTGCTATTCCTCCTGCTGGGAAGCTCTGCCCGCAGATATGCAAATGCCTCGTCCCCCACCTCCCAGCCTCCTTCAGGTTTTTTCTTAAGTCACTTCTCATATTAGAAGCTTTCACTAGCCCCTTTCCCGACTTAATTCCTTTCCATGGCACTTGTTGCTATCTAACACACTTTATCTCTTGTTTACTGTCTCTCCCACAAGATGGCATACGTCACGAGGGTGGGGATCCTGCCCATTTTGTGCACGGCTGTATCTCCAGTACCCAGAACAGACCTGACCCACAGGAGGCATGTGTTTGGTGAATGAATGGACGGAAGGGTGCAGGCAGGGGAGTAGCATGGTCATAGTTACATCTTGGAAAGCTCAGTCTTAACGCCGTATGGAAGGTGGGGTTGATCTGACCAAGAGCTAGGAGACTAGCTTGGGAGTCCCAGAGGTCGTCCAAGTGAGAGATGGTGGTGGGGTGGAGGTATGTGGTAGCAGAAGACATAGAGAAGAGGGAAACAATGAAGAAATCATAAAGAAGCAACTTGGCAAGGTTGCTGCTCTCACTGAGACAGTGTGGAAGGAAGAAAAGATATCAGGGGCAGAGGGAACAGGAGATGGAGAGTTCATCTGGGACACACTGAATCTGAAGTGCCCGTGGGCGTTTGGGGGAGGGGCTGCAAAGGCAGCTGGGGACATGGAGAGGTCAAGGTGAAGATACAGTTGGGTCATGTTTGCACCTGAGGCATGGCTGGAACCATGAGAGGGGTGGAATGGAAAAGAAGAGAGCCAAGGAGGGTCCCTGAGACAATCCATGTGTAAAACCATCTACTGGTGAGTCATAGAAGTCAGACAGAGATAGACAAATACTGTATGATTTCACCAATATGTGGAATCCAAAAAAACAAAACAAATGAACAGACAAAACAAAACAAAAACAGACACATAGAAACAGAGAACAAACTTATAATTGCTGGGGTAAAGGGATAGGTGAAAAAGGTACAGGGGAATCAGAAGTACAAACTTCCATATATAAAATAAATAAGCCACAGAGATGCAGTGGACAGCACAGGGAATATAGTCAATAACACCGTAATGACTGCATGGTGACAGATGGTTGTACTAGACTTCTCATGGTGATCACTTTGTAAGGTATAGAAATGTCAAATCACTATGTTGTACACCTGAAACTAATGCAATATTGTATGCCAACTATATTTTAATAAAAAACACAAAGCTACTGGGGAAGGAAGGGCCTGTAGAGTCAGTGGAGCGGGGGCTAGACCATGGAAGCCATGCGAGTGGGCTGCAGGAAGATTGACAGAAGCCACTGCAGGAGGGATGCAGTAAGACCAGGCCTGGGAAGAACCCCTGGGACTTGGCATTGGAAGGATACTTAATGATCTTAATAGGGACAGGAGCCAGCTGCAGACCCTGGCGGGCAGCGGGCAGGGGTAGCTGGGGAAGTGAAGGCAGCCGGGGCAGGTAACGCTTTGGGGGCCTGAGAGAGAAGAGAAGGGGAGAGATGAAATGGTACCCAGAGGGGTGCTGGGACAAAGCCGCTTCTTTTCGCTTTAGGATGAGAGAGCCTGCATCTGTCAGCAGCTGCGGTGATTGAGGAGCACCGAGCAGGAGGGGTTGGAAATGAGGAGGAGGTGCCAGGAAAGAATAGGAAACATCACCAGGGGGCGGGAGGGGGCGCGGGTTTCCATAGCGAAATCAACGCAGTGCGAGACTTTCTCAGCTCAATAACTTATTAGCAATTTTTAATTACTGGAATGTAATTAGTTCGTCCCAAGTACAGCAGTTCTGTGAAGCACACCACACGTGCTGACTGATAACACTCTTACACGTTTGGCAGGGTGCTCACATCCAGACATTTTCTTGCATAAAACCTGGAGAAAATACCCAAAGAACACACATGTTTGTTTTAAGTCCTGTTTCTTGATCCTGGAAACAGATAGTACAAATGGGATGAGTGAGCTCCGAGGGCTGCTTTGCTGCGGGGGGGCTGCTGGTGAGCTTTCAGTTCCCCCAGCTGTTTGCATAGATGTCGTCGGCAGAACCCATGGGCGAGGCTGCAAGACAGGAGCCAGTCCATGAAGATTCCCTCTGGTGCTTGAGGTCTTGGGGCTGTCTCTGGCTACAGCAGCCCCCACATCGTGGCCCAGGAAGTGGGGGTGCTGGGGACCTCTCAATTCCATGAGGTATGGCCTGGCATGCTTATTATACTGGTATCCACGTCCCACACAGCTCCCCCCCCCCCCCGGTGGACATTCAATAATGTCTATGAAGCTGGGTGGCTTGGTGCTAAATGACCAGACCCTCTTCTGTGGAGCTCACAATGAAGGCCAGAAAGGGTCCTGGGCTCAGAGAGATTCCTTTGTAAGGGATGAGGGAGGAGTAGGGGCCCCTGGACAGAACATGAGTGGGCCAGGAGTGAAAGCGCAAAGGGAAAAAATTGAAAACAGGAAAAAGGGTTTGGAGAGAAAGTAGAGGCCAGTGCCAAGAAGCCAGGCCAGGTGGAGGGAGGGCTGGTCCAGGAAGCTCTGCTGGTTTGTCCCCAGGCTCTTCGGCAGCCTCTGGGCGAGCCTGAGTTTCCTACTTTTTCCTTCGAGGGGAGAGAGCGGCCTGGTGTTCTGACGGCTGGAGGCTCTGTTAGTTTGGGATGATTGTAGCAGCTTTCCTACAGAAGCCCCCAGCTGGGCTTCTTGCTGACCCGGAGAGCAGGGAGGCCCCAGCTAGGCACACATGAAGACCTTCCCACTGACTGTGGCTCCTGAGCCCTCCCTCCACACCAGGAATCTCCTGGGGAAAAGGATAAAGTCATTGCATCTGCTGTGAACAGGCCTTGCTGGACAAGCAGCCCCAAAGCTGTGGGGTTTATGAAGGGTGGGCTGCACTGGCAGAGCTCAGCGTGTGCTCTGGGCCTTAAGGTACCTGTCTGGGAAATGGGAAGTTGGACCAGCTTATTTTACACCCAGTCGGCTTGAGTTCATGCTGCCACCTTGGTACCGAGGCCTTTCTCAGTTCGCCCGTGTGCCTGCATTTCCCTCCGGCTGTACCCTCCCCTTTATGGTCTGCATGCTAACCACCTGCTCTTCCCGGATCTGCAGCACTACCTGTGTGCCCCTCAGATGCCCTCGCTTACCCTTTGGGGATGTACCTCGAGTGTCTCTTCTGCATCCCCTTCCCTGGATACCCCCCTTCTCATCCTCCGGCAGACAATCCCTCCCTCAGGCTCAGCTGACAGCTCCCGACAGCCTGTCACGTACCCCAGAAACCTCCTTCAGATCTGGAATCAGGAGCTCTCGGTTCTCCTCCTGCTTCTCTATTAACTTGCTGGGTGAACTTGGATTACTTGTTACATCACTTATCAAAAAGCAGATTGAGAAAGTGACTTAAGATTCGATCACTTGGAAGTCCAATTCTAGTCATTTGTTAAATAAATGGAGGCCTCGTTCACTGGAGCACCGCCCACCACAACGTCTTAGCCCGTATACAGCATTGTCCCGTGTGGGCATGGGTCTAACAGCCTCTTGCATCTGCCCCTTCAGGGAATGTGCCCTGATGTTTGTAATGACATCGCCATCAAGCTGAGTGCTATTGATGCCACCTAGAGAACAGTGCTCAGTACAAGCTCACAACACCCTAGGAGGTAAGCCCGAGTATCGTTCCCATTTTACAGATGAGATCAATGAGGTGCACAGAGCTTACGTGTCTCATCCAAGGAGGTGTGGCATGGTGCCCTTGAGCCTGTGCCCCACTGCCCCCTTAGCCTGGGTCTCCCCAGGATGCTCCCTCAGGCCGTGGCACCTCCCTGTTGGAGGAACCCAGTCCCCTGTGATGCCTGCCACCATCAGGGCCTGTGCCAGGAACTCACACACCTTGGCGCTGAGTCTCCAGCTGAGGTGGGCTGGCTGACCCAGCTGGAGATGTGAGTAGCTTTCCCTTGCAGGGCAGAAAAGACTTCCAGAAGTATGGGAATGCCCTGGAGGTGTGGGCCTTAAAGTAACAACAACAAAGAAACAAGAAGAAGAAAAGAAAAAAGAAATCTCTTTGGCAGCAAGATCTATCTGCTTTGCTAACTTACAAGAAAAGGTTGGGTTTTTATTCCTGTGTTTAGTAACACTTAAGAAAACGAAAAGATTTGTGAGTGAACCTATCGTATAGTTAATTTTTTCTGGTCTGATTTCATGAGCCTGAGAACTCCCCTCTGAAGTAGCAGAGCGCACCAACAAAGAGCATGCAGGACGAGAAAGCTCAGGTCCATTTAGAACTGATCCTGTATCAGGCTCCTTTCTTCCATCATTTCACGGTTTGTTTGGAAAACTGCCCAACTATGACATTATATCATCTGGGATAATACAACCCTGGTGTGGTGAGGGATTGCCGAAAGGTAATTTGTCTTCTCGAACAGCACAGGAGATAAAGCATGAACTCAAAACTGAGTCAGAAAAATAATTTTAAAAATGCCAACTGGTACACAAATAGGAACCCGTGTCACAAGATACCTTAACACACAAGCTCGGTAAGAAGTGAAAGTTACAGAAAATGCCACCCACTATCTTGGTATTCTCTGGAGATATTTGGTGCTGAGGACAATTGCGACTCTAATTTTGCCACAAGAAGAAAGGGCTACAACATCCCACATCCCTCTCACCCCTGATTTTCGGCGAGAGACCCTGCTTGGGATTTCAGGAGAGCTGGTGTTAAGGCAGCCAACGCAAGCTGAAGCAATGCTTTTGAGTTAGTTTTGATTTTCTCCCATGCTAATGATCCCTAAATGATGTTATATTTCATTCGGAGCGTTCACAAGAAATCCCATTGCCATGGCAACTGGAATGTGATACCAGAAGTTCTCTTGTAAATGTGGCCGAGAATGCTGCCTTTCCTCCCTTGCAGAGTGGTGAGGCCATGTGTCCCCGCAGGTTATGCTCAGAACTGTCCCCCTGCTCAGCACACTCCGGCCCCATAGGATGGTCCTAATAAGTGACTTCTGGGGGCAGGAAAGGTAAAGCCCCAGAGAATGAAATCATAACTTCTCTTTGCCAGGTCTGGTAGGATTAGAGAATGGAACATGGATGATTTTATTATTTTTATTTGCGTGGAAAAAGAGGTGTTTTTAAGTTTCTTGTATCAATAAGTCCCTGGAAATGTGGGACAAAAGACGTATGATCATCAAGGAGCTCAAGATGGCATTAGATACTTTGCTGCCATCTTGGGAGTGGGGAGTGCGAAAGTGGTCCTTTACACGCTTTCTTCCAACCCTGTCACCCCCAAACCCAGCCCCTCTGTCAATCCATTTCCTCCGGCTCCCGGCTCAGTGTTGGAGCCACGGTTCTGATGAAAATGGAGACAGGTCACCCAAAGCCCCCTCCTTAGGGCCAGCCTGCCTCCTTCGCCCTCAAGCCCCGGGCATCCCCTGGGGGAAGGCTATAGGAGGAAAGGCAGGTGGCTCTCCTACTGGCCAGAGACTGGAGCTGTCACTGAGCATGACGCCGCGAAGGCTTCTCCATGGGGCCCAGATCCACAGAGCCAGGAAACGGAGCCCTGGCTCTCAGCGGCGTCTCCAGGACAGCGTCAGGCCTGACGCTCAATGCCTTCCGCACCTCCTTTCCATCTACCATGAAACCATCTGGGGCCAGAAATATCACCCGACACTGCAGGGCAGAGCCCCTGTCCCAGCCTCTGGATTCCCTTCACAGTTTATGCATCTTGCTGCTCTGGGCCTGAGGCCACATGGGTTAGATTCATGATGGCGACGGGTGTCATTAATACCAACATGTGTAATGCACCTGGCACATGCTCAGTGTTTCTGTCAGCTCATCATGTAGGTCTCTCCACAGAGCAGGTCGGTGCTGCCGAAAGCCCCATTCTGAGGAAAAGGCCCAGAAAAGTATAATCATGCACCCAAAGCCACACAGCTGGGAAGTGGCAGAGCCGGGCTGCAGCCTCTGGGAGCCTTACACGTACCGCTATCCCTGAAAAAGGAGCTTCAGGACAGGGGCCCTGCCACACCACGTGGGTGTGGCTTCACAAAATCGGTGAAAACCTCAATGAATCAGAAGGATTTGGTGGACAAACTCAATCAGCATGAAGCAGAACCCTACTCCGCTTGCCCCCACCCCATCCTGTCCGGCTCTGCCCCGTCCCTCACAGGGTTGCGTGGTGGCGGTTTTTCCCTTGCGTACAATGAGAAATGCTGTTTGAATAACCGATGGTGAGGGAGGCTGTGCAACACTGGGATGCAGAAATAAAAACCTTCAGAAAGATGCGATTTGGGGGATATTGGAAACTGGAGAACGGAACATCAGTGTATAACACTCAACACAGCCAATAAAGCTGGAGCAACCGGTCAAGTATTTTAGTGCTCAAGGCTGCTGAGCAATCGGCAGACACGTGGCCGGGCAGTGCTTGCGGACTGGGGACATTTATCCTGGGCTCATCTCGGTCTCATTTCTATAACGTGTCTCATGATTTCTCAAGCACCTCAGCGTTAGCATACTAAGCACAGCCATGAAAGTGTCCAAGACTGTTCTCGTCAGAGGGTCAGCTTGACTCTCCAGGGCCCTGAGCCCTCCAGGGCTCCCCGTTGCCGCAGCTCATGGATGAGGGTGGGAAGGTGGCCCTTTATGGGACTGCAGGTGGCATGGGCAGAGGCGGCAGGAGGCCACCAGACCTGTGCGCCACCGCTGAGAACGCTCCCTGTCACATCATCCTGGGCTCGGGGCCCTGCGGCTCTGCCGACTCAGAAGCCATTGTTGCAGGCACTGGTGGGCTCCATCCCGAGCCATCTCTTCCGCTCCCTGCACCACCACACACGGGCTCTGCCACCTCCAATGTCCCACATGCTGCTTCTGCCTTCTCACATTGCCCTGCTTATTCACGTGTGACTATGTGGTTTCAGGATCACAGATGTTTCTATAGGCTGTGGCCATACAGTTCGTCAGGGCCCTGTCAACATAGGAATCTGCAGTCTAACTCGCTCGTCGTCAAGCATCTGTGAGCCATGAGTATCTACCTGGTGCAAGGAGCGGACTGGGTTGACACAACAGAAACTGAGTCACCAAAATGCCATGTTGCGAAGGTCCAGCCTTCCTCTTTCTCTACTTCCTTTACATGTTCAACCTAGAAACTCAGCACATCCAGGTCATTTGTCAAAAGGGCATTAGAAGAACCATCACAAAAGCCAAAAACATAGGGGCACGGAGCCATCTTCCTACCTTTAAGGAAACAATCCTTGCTGTGGACGACAACAATCTTCCTCTCCAGTAGGCACGCGGCACGGTGGAGCTCGCAGTGGTTTTCATAAAGCCTCCCGTCAGAGCCGCACACGGGCATGTAGCTGGGCCTGCAGGCCTCCAGGCATCGGCACTCGGGTTCCCCCGTCTCCCTGCTGAGAATGCACCTGCTCCCGCGGCTGCACAGCTTCTTTCCGCAGGACGCCGGCAGCCCATCGTGGCCGGAAAGCCCTGCCAAACACACAGACACAGAGGGTCAGCTGCAGGCACTTGGGTCGGGTCCCGGGCTTCCTCTGTGGCTCTTTCAGGTCATGGTGAGAGAGGCTCCATTGCCTGTGGGGCTGAGGTCTGGGTGCTCTGGGTGCCCGATGGAGGTGGCCACGGGTACCAAGAGCTGAGGTTTAAAGGCTGACTCACACCAAACAGCTCAGACATCTGGGACGCAGGAGGGGTGGGAGGGGGGCACACAGAGGTGGCAAAGCACCAATGGACCCTGCTGACCGAGAGCGGGAGGGCTTTCCCAGTGGCATACAGGGCTTGAGTCAAGGCTCCCATCATTGGCATGCTTTAGGGAGACCTGAGGTGAGGAGGAGCTTTATGCAGGGGATGGGGTGGGGGTCCTCGCCTTCTAAGGAGGAAGTGTGGAGTAAGATGAGAGTCGTATTTTAAGTGTTCAGGATAGGGGAGGGGGCAGCCAAGAGAGGGAGGACAGAATACGGTTCTCTGGGATACACATGGTCAGTGGTGGCCCCAGCAGCCTTTCTCCACTGCCCAGTCCTTTCCAGCACAACACTGCAGCCATGGGCAAAAAGGCTGAGGCCCTGGAAATGGCAACCGCCGTGTTGCTTTGGGTCTCCTACCTGCTACACATTGCTGGGTGTCCCCTGCACCCAACACATGCCCTTAATGATCTCAGGCAGTGGTGCCCAGAGCTTGTACAGCAAAGTGGACAGAAAGGCTGGCAGAGTGGCTTATGACGGAAAGCTAGCCTTCATGAAAGGCAAACAAGCATCTATCAGCAACGTTGTATTCCATCACAGGATCCAAGAAAACTGACTGATGGCCATGTGGCATTCATGACAACAGACAGGAAGTTCAGAGTTATAAAGGGATATCAAAATACAAATAATTAAAACATGAATGCAGATTTTATGGCCACAGAAGTCTTTGCTTTTAAAGTTTTAATTAAATCTTCGAAATACTCAGCAAAACAGAATGGCCCTAGCAGTCAAGTCAAGACTGAACTTTCAGCCCTAGCTCCTACCTACCCCGTGGGATTAACATGTCTAAGGAAAAAACAACAACAACAACAACAACAACTTCCTCTTCTTGTTTTTGGTTGTCCGCTTTTCATCACTACGGATTTGAAAGGAAACAAATCAGTTATTGGTAGATTAACTGCTTGATTCAATAACTCATTTAAATTCCTCCAGCCTTGGCAAGCTAAGAAATATTGACTTTTTCTTGAATCATAATAAACTAGAAGGTCAAAATATCTCTGAGCACAGTAAGAGTGCAGCTCCTTAGCGAGCACATGAATCCCCTTTATCCACTCTGCTAATTGTTCGCATGTCACCGTGAAGGTTTCGTGGCCTTCACTGTGCCCTAGTGCCGACTTCCCGTCAAGGTTGACAGGCGGAGGGGAGATGAAGGCACCCGGAGGAGGGAGGCTCTGGGCTGGAGGCCCCCCCCCCATCCCCATGGTGTTTACAGCCGCTTTGCCACAAGCGTGTTTGATTAGCTTGATTCTCCTGGTTGCTTGGAAAATGGGTTACCCTGGAAAGCGCTAGTGGCTACTAGAAGAAACTAACACAGCTCTAAAGATATCAGCTTTTGTTTCTTTCCCAACACAGTGTTAGGACACAAAGCATTGCCACTGCATCGCCGTTTTGGTAAACTTCTGCATGGGGTGGGAAGGGCACCCACTGATCAGCCCCTTTTGAATAAACAGCCAGAATTTCTGAGCCTCTGGTTTCCCTTGCTTGGGCTGTGCTGCCCACCCAGACTGCATCTTAACCCCCACCCCCAAATCATCAGCTCCAACTCACCCCAGGTTCCACTTCCTGCCACCTCACGTCTGCGTGCCCCCTCTCTGAATCAGCCTGCCCTAAAGTGTCTGTCCCACTCTGGGGCCCCAGCAGACCCCACAGGTGTGGGGCTTTTGTCCTCATGTGGCCCCCATATGCTCAAGTTTTAGGAAACACAACAGTTTTCAAAGCAGATCTCCTTAACTCTGATTTGGCCACTGCTCAAACCCCCGGCTAGAGGCTGGGATGGGGAGGGTGGGGAGGGCCTGGCATTTAGTGACCTTGTGAGTGGTGCCTCTCCCCTTGTGTCTTCTAAGGAGGGCAGGAGGGAAACTGGAAGGATGGCAGCATGAAGGGGAGACACATGTCCATGGAGGTGGGCCTTCCGGGGTCATCTGGAGCGGCAGAGCAGGAAGGGGCTTCAGAGACCAGCTAAGCCAGGCTAGGCAGCCAAAGGAAAGCCAGCTCACCATGGACGGGGGAGAGAAGCCCATCTATCCGACGCTTTCTTCTCTGATTGCCCTGAACGCCCCTGGAAAGCAGTGTTACACACGGTGCCTCCAATGCCCCCATTTGCTTGGCTTGCAGGTGTGACTGAGCCTCCTCCACGGGCTGTGCTCTGAGCGATCCGTGTTAAGAAAACGGGCCACCCTGTGCTCGTGGCAGTTGTCAAGAACACTCAGGCTTTCTCTGACAGGGAAATCAGCGGTCGGCAAACAAAAGAATCCTAATTATTTACAGTTAAGACAAAAGTAGCTTTAAAGCCTGGCATCTGCCCTTCTCCCGTCTGTGGACAGCAGCCCCATGACAAACTGAGTACCCCCTGCACAGGGAGGGCCTGGGATCCTGTCCCGGCCACAGGGACGTCTTGCTCGTTAAACAAGCCCCTGGTCACCACTTCCTCCTTGTTAGGAAAACAGGATGAATTCCCCACTCTTACCAGGATGATGATAAAACAGTAATGGGAAAGGTAACCAAGTGAGACCGCCAGCAACTGCCTACACTATTTATGAGGGTGACCATGATGCATGAAAGAGATATAATGTGCTTAATTTACAGTCATAAAGAAAGTCGTTTACCCACGTTAGAAACTGATCACCATACGAAATAAGCTGCTTTTCACCACTAATTCAATTTACTGAACACGGTCAGAAATGGGAATTGTTACAGGAAAGCGATGACGGCGGGAGAAACAAGGCCATTTGTACAGTCGGTGCTAAAGACTCCCTCTGTGACGCAGGTACAAATCCTCGACTTGGGCGCCACAGACCAGGGATTGCCGCCTCAGTGTGCAGGCGGAGCCGGTGGAGGTTCGCCAGGGTCCACGTCAAAACCAGCGCTGCCAGCAGAGGGAGCAGACAGAGAGAGTGGGTCCTCTTCCTTCACCCAGAGCAGGAGACCTCTGTCACCGCTGAACACACCAGAGTACAGACAGTTGGCATATTTTGCTTCCAAACTGACTCAGTTTCTGTAACTGGTTCTTTGGCACAGAACAAACCAACCTCTCTCAGGGATCGTGCCCTGAATGGCACACGAGAGGAAACCCCTTAGCTTTCCGCTTTGGGTTGCTAGGGGCCTGCAAACGTGTTTGCCCAGTGCAGCATTCCGTCTGAGAACTTGTCCTTGGCTTGACTGCTGAGGAGAGCCCCGCCCCTTACACGGTCTTGGGAGGTCCCCTCGCCAGGTATCAGTCAGCAGACCTGCATCGGTTTTCTCGTGGAGGCCCTCGGCCGCTCAGCAAAGGACTGCGGCTGAAATCCCTACTGCCTCGCCCCACCCCGCCATAAGCCACAGTGAGGTGACAGCTTGGCCCTACGGTGGCTGCACCCTCTGCAGGGCCCAAAGCAGGTCAAGGTCAGTGGGACGTGGATGCAGAAGGCACGTGTAGCGCCAAGAACCAGCTGCCCTGCACGCTGACGACTTCATGGCTGCCTGCCTCGAACCCCGGCCTGGCACAGCAGCAGTCTCCAGCTTCTGCAGACAGAGGTCCTTGTACAGGAACCAAGTCTGTCAGCAGACACTCCCTACCTGTGGATTATATGCTTTATTTTCTGTGCATCATACCAACCCACCAGGGAGCTGCAGCCTATCCCCAGGTCATGGTCATGGTTTTTGAAAGACCTAAAGCTGAGAACTTGCTTTTGGAAGAGCAGTGTGTGTACAGAGATGTGCAGATATGTGGGGTGTGCCATCCAGGAGGTAATGGTCCCAGTACCTCCCCACCTCAAGACAAGTTATACTCTCAGACATGCCCTAGGTGGTCTGGAGACAGGGTGTCTGGTCAACTTTGACTCTCTCATTGCAGAGAACCCCCAAGTGCCTTGGATATGGCTGCAGAATTTAGGTTTCTTTGAGATGCAGGCAGAGACCCAGCTCTCCAGCCAGTGTAGTTTCTACGCACAGGGGTGGGTGGTAAGGATGGGGCACTTCGGGAGGACCTGCCTGTCAGCTCCCATCCATCTATTCGTCCACCAAATAGTTCTGGAGCCCCTCCTACGTGCCAGACTCTATGCGAGGTGCTAGGGACACAACACAGGATAGGACACTGTCCTTGGAGCACTTACTGGGCAGTGCAGGAAGACACGGAAGAGCATGACCAGGAAAACAAACAAATGACAAACGTGGGCTGTGGTAAATGCCGGGAATGAAATAGTATAAATGGTGATGAGAGGGCCAACTCTCAGCTGGAGGCCAGGGCAGCCTTGTCGGGAGCTATGACCTGAGACCTAAAAGTGAGGTGGCAGAGCCACAGGGCAGGGGTAAGCAGAGCAGCCTGGGGCCCTGGAGCCCACATGTAGAGCAAGGGGGCTGCACAGGAAGAGGCCTGGCCTGCAAAGCCCTGCTCTGTCGCACACCTTGCCGGGCAGACCCAGTCTGCCGGGAGATGTGACGGCAGAGGCAGTTGCCAGCTTGCCCCACTGTACCCTTGGGGCAGTGGGGTGGCTAGTTCCCTGGCAGCCTCTGTTAGCCCCCAGGAACTGAGTGTCGGAGAGGGGGTCCTGTCTCTACTCCTGGCTGAAAGGCCCTGTCCTCAAGCACTCCCATAGCCCAGAAGGCCCTTGGCACCTCCCAGGCCACTGGTGGGGAGAAGAGCAGCCCTCTCGGGCTCTCATCACTGGCTACCTTGGTGGAAAACTCCACATCCTCTGGGTGCCCTGGGGCTGGGGCTGCCCCAACTCTGCCTCTGCCCTGGACAGTCTCATTCACACTCAAGTGTTGGGAAGAAAATCTGCAGCTCCTCCCAAGAATCCAGCCAGAGGGGGCGATGCTTAAAATAACTGCTGTTTACTGGGGCGTGTGAAGGGCCAGGCACCATATATGAGCTCATCTAATCTTCATTTAATCCCCCAACAGCTCTGTGAAGTTCACACACACGTCTCCTCTGAGGCATGTATATATGCCCATTTTACAGATTAGGAAATATAAGTCAAGGACTGACTTGTTTGTGGTCAGACAGCAAGTGGGCTGTAGGTGGCAGAGCCTAAATCTGAATCAGTCTCACTCCACATCCCTTAGACTTGGGAACATCTGCTCAGTGAGGGACACGGTCTCTGCCTTGGATTGCACTCCGGGAGGGTCCAGATATCCATAGCCTGAGTTTCTCCAACATCGGGATGCATTCAACATCAGCACGCCTGCCACTCACACACCTCAAGAACGTGCAGCTCGGAGGCCAATTAAGCAACTTCTCTGAGGGCTGGAGGTTTACAATGTGACAGGAGGAGGCTCTGCTTGCATCTTTGAACACCACAGGCCTAAAGCTACTTCTTGTTGTGCACGGACACCTGGCCAGCGACCTCCCTCCCTCCCTTATGATGTCTCTCCGCTTCAATGACTCCCTGCCTCCCTCCCCTGCATTTTTCCCTGAAATTGTTCAGAACCCGATATCCTCTCGGTGACCACAGAGCAGAGTCCAAGCCGAGGCAATTGTGTGCTTCATGAAAGCAGAATTCTGAAAGTCTAAACCAAATTCTCCAGGTCCCAAAGCTTAACAGAAACATGGTTCCCCATCGCTGGAAGGTGCTGTCACTTGTCACATGTAGTGCTCACAGATCCTACACCGCGGTCTGACACGCTGGCTTCCAAAGAAACCAGGAAGTCAGAAATGCCTGGGACCTGGAGAGGGAAGGAAGACCTTTCACCTGTCGGTAGGCTCTCACTCCTGCCTAAGGAGTTTCTGTCTAACCAACTCTGCATCGAACCAAAGCACAGCTGAGGGTCCTGCATAGTGTCCCCTGTCCCTGCGCAGGGCTTTTGGACGTGGTTATTTCCAGTCACGGATGAATACAAGCGCGAAAGTGTTCGAAACCATGACTCTCGTGAGAATATAAAGTATGAGTTAGGATTGATGTGGCTCATTAATGAGGGGCGCCGCAGGAGTGTGAAGCTGCTCCCGAGGAGAAGTGGAGGAGGTATGAGGGTGGATGAGATGTTTGGTGAGGCACACTGCAGGTCAATGACCTGTAGGCAAGAGCACCATAACCTTTGGGTTATTTTTCCACCAGAAAGAAAGAGTTTGCATCTTTAATGGAAACAAATCTACAAGCTAAGCGTAACTGCTTAGTCTGGGCCTTTCATCAGTAGTAAACAGTGCGTTGAACATATACGTGACCCCCTGGCCTGGATCCTTGGGGGCCTCTGTTCACTGATGCCCAGTGTGACGCTGGGGGGACTTGCTACTCTCCCTCTGCCCTATTCCCAAGTTTTGGATAATTTTCCCAATATCACAAAGTGCTGACAGTGACAGATGTCATCTGAGCAGGCTGCCAAGGACAGGCAGCCTTTCCCCATCCCTGGGGCATGCCCTTCCTTGGGAGCCCCCAGCTTCACTAAAAGACACCAGACGGGAGGAAATGAGGCCCCAAACCAGCGAGCTCAGTTTTGCTGAGACAGAGGAGAGCTCTCATATGGGAAAGGGGCCTGTGTGCGAGCTGATGACAGCACTGCTTCCCCACCTGCTGCTCCCCTGTGGGTGCTACCTCAGAACTCATCTCGGGGCTCAGGTAAGCGGGCTGGGTGATACCTCAGTACTGACCCAGCCCTGTGTTCCTGGCCTTTCTTAACTTTGTGACCTAGGCAAGTCCCCACCCATTTCCCCCTCTAATTTAAAAATCAGAATAACAATGGTTTGCTGCTTAAGGGTTGTTTTGAGGATTAAACGAGATCATTCATGTCCAGAGCTGAGCACACAGTAAGTGCTCAATTCAGACATTCAGAGTTAGTTCTGGGTTGAATAAACAGGACGAAAAGATAAGCCGTTCGGTTTCAGGGAAGTAAGTGTGGGCTGCTCAGTGGCCAGGAGGGCTGCCTTAATGAAAAGATGAGCAAATTTATATTGAAAGTAGCGACTGGTTTGAGGAGGCAGACTCGAAATAGCACACTACCCAATATCTCGAGGAAAGGCTTCCCCGGCCACTTCTACATTGGGGATTGGCTTGAGCCAGGTTGACTCTGCCCTGCTTCCAAGTTGAGGGCGTCTGAAAACACACATTCTCAAGGAAAAGGGACAGGAGCTGAGTCACAGCCCAAACTCTGCAGGCTGCCCTCGACACCTGGGGGTGCTGTCAGGTAGTAACCGGCTGTTTCAAAGGCAGCCCGCAGGTAGGCAGGTAGCCCGCAGGTAGACGCCTCAGGCCCCCTGACCGTGGTCAGGCCCTGGGGTTTCTCTTCCTTCAGGGAGCCCTTTGCACTGTTATGCCATCTCCCCCTCCACATTGTCTGACAGTGCAGCTGCCTGACTCGTTATTTCCAGAGTGTTCTCCCCGAGGCCTCCCACAGGCATACTTCTCCTAAACTAGGCTTGCAGGCTGATGGCCTGGAGGTTTTTCCCTGCTTGCCAGAACTCAGCACTTGTCACCGCCAAGTGGGGATCCCCTGCTCCCCTGGCTCCTCAGACAGAACAGCAGGCCCCGGGGCAGGGCCTGCAGCAGTCGGACTTCACAGTCACTCAGAGCTCCAGGGCCGCACAGGTTTCAGAACTGGGACCAGGTTCTACCTCTTAGGTTCAGCGCTCGGCAAAGGCCCTGGCCCACGGCGGGCTGTGGAAGGTGCCAAGTGAAAGAGTGAATCTGCTAAAGACACTGCAGAGACCCAAGATGGAGTCAGGCTGGAGGTCTGAGTAATCAGAAATCTGTGGTTTTAAAGACAGACATGGGCACACGCTGAGTAGTAGAAGGAGTAGAGATGGTGGGAAGCATCGGGGTGGGAAACTAGAGACCTGGATTCCACCAAAGCAAGTCTCACAGGTGAGCCTCAGTTTCCTTGTATAGAGATTTCTTGAGATCGAAAAATAACCTCACGCCTGTGAATTTAGGATGTATATAAAAGCCTGTGTTCTAGCTTGCCCAGCTTCTGGCTATAATAAAACGACGATAATCTCTTCTGTTCCTTTTTACCTCTATTTGTCCTATCAAGTTATCTCAGCTGGCTTCTGAAGGGTTATTTCAGAGACCTTCTTGGGAAGAACAGCTGCATAAAAATGGGAAGCACATTAGGATTTTTGCCTTTGGGAGAGAGTCTTTTACAAAGTGGTTTTGTTTTAAAGCACTTCCTCCAAATACATTCCTAGCCCCAAGTTCCTATTCTTTGCCTAAAGCCTCTTCAGTTTGCATCTGTCTTATTCTTTGTCCCCAGAGCCCTCATTTTTCCTCTGTGTACCAAGCTCCCTTGTCACTTTCTCTAGCTCCTTGGGGTTCGCTGCATCTTGGAGCTGAGGGGGCCAGATGTTGTGTTCTCTATGGGTCTTCACTCTTTCCTGATACCTCATTACGTGGGTTCTTCCCTGCTTCCCCACCAACTAATGAGTCAAGGTCGTGATGACACCTCAGGATGCCTCCAGTTATTTCAAAGGTTATTGCGGAGACACTCAGCATGAGGCACTGTGGTGTCCCCCCCCACTTTATACTCTAGACTTATGAGCAGTGACGGGGCGCTGCATTCTTCCAGGGCCCCTCACCTGCTGTACCAATGCTACCTCTAGGTCATCCCCTTGCCTGGTACATCACGCCATAGATGTGTCTCACAACCAGAGAGAGTAACGGCTCTTCTCCTTGATTAGTCTTTAAAGAAAAAAAATGGAACTCAATTACAATATCTAATATCAGCACAGAGAAATTTATTATTTTCTAATCAGAAGGGTATCAATTTCTTTTCTCAAAGATCTACCCTTTTCTCTCAGTGAGATTAGCAGCCTTAAATATAGGTACTGGAAAACATCAAAACAAAGTTTTGTCACAGTATCAAATAGATACTTTCATTTCTTCTATTCTCAGGTCCCGCCTTCTGGCTCGCCTGAGTCAAAAAGCTGCTGAGGCCTCTGGCATGTGGGTCTAAGGCTCAGGGGAAGCTGGGTTTCTTGGCTAAATGGATGGTCTGGGTCTGCTCTACCCCTAGGACCAGGAGAGCATATGCTGGCCAGAGAGTAGGAGGTTTTCTCCAAGTGTTTCCACAAGGGCCTGACCCTCAGGGTCAGCTGTGCCCCTCTTGGGCACTATTTGTGGGACCACTGCTGCCTTAAGGTACTGCAGTGTCTGCAACTTGTGCCTCAGTGAGCAGGCAGGGGAGAATAAGCACCCACTCGAGGGGGTCCAGCCTCTAGGCAGGGGAATAACGAGCAGAATTAGAGCTGGAGGAGAATGATGATATGTCAACAGAGACCACAAAGGATCAAAACTCCAGAAGTGAGGACAGCAAAAAGAGGGTGTTCAAGAAAACCATGAGTGTTGAACCAAAAAGAAAATCAGAGGCATTTAAGGAGAGAACAGTCACTGTTGATACTCAAAACGGTGGTCTCCAAGATCAAGCAGAGGACATATTTCAAAGCCCAGAGCAAAAATAGAAATAAAAAGTCATAAAATACAATAGTTATTCCAAATTAAAACATTAAGGAAAAAGGAAAGGAAGAAAACTCCTTAAATCTGTCATGTTAATTGAAGTGCCAACCATTGTTTCAATTAAAATCAGGACTCAGACAGCGATACCTGTCATCACCATTTTTATTTAAAAAGGAAGGATAACAAGACCAAAAAAAAAAAAAAAAAAAGAAAGAAAGAAAACAATCAGTAAAAATTTGGAAAACACAACTAATGACTATCTCTTTTGACTAATTCTGTATCTATATACTTAGAAAACCAAGAGACTAGTGAAAAAAATGTTAAAATTGTAAGAGAATTATGATGAGGTGGTTGGACAGACGATAAATATGCCAAAATTAATCATTCTTCTCTTCATTAGCGATAAACATTTAGAAATGGAAAAGGGAAAAATATTCTACTCATAATAATGATAAATACCATAAAATATTTATGAATAAATTTAACAAGGAAGCCACAGGACCGATATGAAAAAGACTATAAAACCTTATTGAAGGTCGTAAAATAAGATTTGAACAAATGCAAAGACATTTCTTATTCTTAAGTGGGGAGACATTATCATAAATTTACAAATTTAAGGAAATCCTTTTGGAATTGGACAAAATGATCTTAGAAAGTTCATTTGGAAGAATAAGCAGCCCCCAATAACCAAGAAAAATGAGAAAAAGAATAGTGAAGGGGGTGGAGGGTGTGCCTTACCAGATATCAGCACGTCAAACCAGAAAGCTGCAATGATCACATCAATAAGACATTGATCGAGGAATAGACAATCAATGTAGATTTGACAGTAAAAAAGAGAGGGACCAGAAGAAAATCCTAGTATATATGAAAATTTGATGTATGACAAGAGTGACCACTGCATTGGAAAAATGAGAGTCATTTGATAAATGACTAGCTATCCACGTGAAATACAATGACATTGGAACCCTATTTCACACCACATAAAAATCAAATTCAAATAACTATAAATTATTCTCGTTACGTAATGGCTGTAGATATGAAAGGATACTTATCTACTTTGTGGACAGCATAATCATTACAGTGCAAAGAACAACTGTGGACTCATCTACGCATTTAGAGGAAAAGAACTGTTGTATTAGTTTCGAATTTTCTATGTTCCTGTCTCCGTTGCTATTCCCTCATTTCCACTCAAAGGTGGCCACTATCCTGCATCTTGCGTTTGTTACTCTTGCTTTTCTTTGCAGTTTGAGTTCATCTTTGTATTTCTAGCAATGCATCGCTTGTTTTAGATGTTTCTGCACTTTATATAAAGAAAATTGTACTGTATCTATTTATCGAGTCTTACTTCTTTTGCTCTGACACTATCTTTTGTTTCATCCATATCTTGGTGTATACCTGATTCATTCATCTTCACTTACAGTGTTCACTGTATACACATATCAGTATTCATTTATGTAGTCTATATTAAATTGTTTATTACATCTTTCTTTGGTGCTCTTTTTCTCTTTTGTTTCCTGAATACTTCACCTTTCATTTTTTTCTTTTACTCATATAAAAATTAAACATACTTTTTTATTATTCTACTGTTTACTACCTACATATAAAAATGTATAATTAACCCAAAGTCTAAAGTTAACTAATATTTTTACCCTTCACATGAGGAATCTGAGAACATGTGATTTCCAATCACTCCTTTCCTGACCTAAATACCTGACAGTAGTAGATATTAATTCTATTTTTAGTACTCATAGTTCCTTTTTATGACGCAAATTCTTAGTTATGTGTGTCTAAAATACCATTTTTATCCTCATTTAAAAGAGTTATGTATGCTGTATAATAGCATATATATTTATGCTATTATAATTAATTCTATGTTCACAGATTTTCCTCTCAACTCAATATTGTATGCCCTCCTCCTTGGTTTCTATTGTTGAGATGTCAGCTGACAACCTTTTCATTCCTTTGTAGGTAATCCATCTTTTCTCTTTGGTTAATTTTAAGCTCATTTTTTGGGTTTTCTGCAATTTCTCTATGATGTAAGTATGCATACTTTGCATTTATTCTGCTTGTAATTCATTGGGTTTCCTGGAAGTGGGTAATTTTGTCTTTCATCAATTTATGAAAACTCATGGCCATTTTCCTGTTCCATTATTTCTCTCTTTTTTTCTCTCCTGATTAGACATGTTACAATTTCTTATTCTATCTCGATATCTCTTATCTCTTTCACATTTGTTATGTTTGGTTTTTCTGTGTTGCATTCTGTATAATTTCTTCAATTTCATCTTCCAGCTCCTGAATTCCCTTTTCAGCATTTTCTAATCTACTCTTACCCTCTCCCACTGGGTTTTTAACGTGGCATTTTTATTTCTAGAAGTTCTATTTAGTCCATCACAAAGATGACTGGCCATTTGTATAATCTTTTGATTTGTAATCGTATTTTCACACTTTTAAAAATGTTAAACATACGTATTTTATATTCTGTGTTAATTTGCTATTTGTAGATTATACTGGTTCTTACATGATGCTTTTCCCCAAGGTGTTTTGAGCTTTTTTAAATGACCTCACATTTCCTGGAAATTTATCTGTGAGACCTTTACGAGGCACACTTGGAGACCTTTTCGAGGCTCATTTTGATTGTGTCAGGTACCCAAGGACCCCGTCATTCTGGGTTAAACCAAATTTTATGTTTGAGATTTATCAGACTACCCAGGTAGTACATCTCTGTGCTATCATTCCTTGTGGAGACAAGCATATGGTTACACAGGATCAGGAGACTTTCTCCCTTTCTACTCCATGTCAAGATTTGAGACAAGCACATGGTCTTGCAGTACCTTGGGACTGGGTGTGTCTCTTTTTGGTTCGTCCTTCCACTGCAAATGTAGCCTTTGGGGTCCCAGGTTTACATTGAGGGAGGGAGGATTTTCCAAATATTTCTACCTTGGAAGGTCCCTGGGATTCGCCCTTGGTACCCTGAATTATGCAGGGTGTGCAAGTGAAATCTGAAGTTCACCCAGTTTGGCAAAAGGCCTTGAGGTCAAGCCAGCTTCACGGCCACTTTACCTCTCTTGCTTTCTGATTTCACTTGCTTTTTTAGCCTCTGAGTATTCCTTATTTTCTTACCAGCACATCAATGCTTAAAAGGATTTAAAAAATATCTATCTGCTATGTCGCCAGAGGCAGAAGTCAGATTATGACTTTTAAAAATGTAACCCAACAATTAAAAAGCACTTAGAGATAAATACAGGGATATTATTTTCAATACACCACCACTTAGCCCTTTGGAGAGTGGATGAGAACAATTCCTGCTACAGAAGAGACTCAGGAAGGACCCAGGTCAGGGCCCGATGGCCTGTTTTAATTTTCCTGAGTCTACTTGCATGTCAAAGCAAATTTAAACTCTTCCATCACCAGGAACTTAAACAATAAAACGAAGTCTATTAATGGGGTGCAGTAGAGAAAGAAAAGGACACAGTTGTGACCCATAAGCTGTGCCCCTTTCTTCCACCTCAAAACCCAGAGTAGGGGCCTCTCAGGAACAGCACTTTCCCTGATATATAAATACATGTGGCTGGTGACAAATACCAGGTCAGTGATGGATCCCTTTTAGACCACTTCTGACAAAAGAAATAAAACGACCGCGTTGTGTGTGAAGTGTCTTCTGAGTCTGCAACTCCTTGCTTTAGGCAGGCCCACCACAGTGTGGCTCCCCAACCTACACTGTCCTCTGACCCCTAGTTTACATTGATCAGAGCAAGCCTGCTGTTAACAGGTCCTGCTCTCCTGAGGCAGCAGCCTTGGAAAGGGAGGCTTTACTCTCATTGACGTATTTCTTCTGAAACCTCAGGAGGAAATCATTCTGTAGTTAGTATTGGCTCAATCTTATTTACAGTAGCAAAATTAAACAACATTAAACATTAAAAAATATCCTAAGCAGGTCATATTAACCGAAACAAAATTAGCTTTGATTTGTGACAAGAAGCATACTTATTACCTCAACTCTACACATGTCAGAATGACTTCTGCTCTTTTATTCCAAGCAGAGAAAATTCTCACAATGTTTTATCTTCAAAAATTCATGGCTAAGAGGAAGGCAGCAGAGCATAATAATGGTCACAAGGAAGGGGACCAAAGGTAAGGTGGCCTAGTAGGGCAGCAGCCTGGCAGGGGGTCAGGAGATTATTTTACATACAGGGGGACCTAGCATTAAATAAATGTATTGAAGATAATGGGAGCTGGGTTTCTTACGAAGAAGAGAGTTACAAATATGAAAAGAGGGGAAGCTAGAATGAACCCTGTGCTTGGGTCAGCACTGGAAGTATTGATGGTAACTCATGGTTTTCAAGATTTTAAAGATTTATTTGTATGTACATACGTATATGCCCTGTAGCTCGTGTCTGAGAGGATCTGGGAGTAGCAAAACCCCAGTAGCAAGTAACATATTTAACTCTCACGTCTTGGTTTCTAAATGCAATTCACCACTATGGGAACCAACAGTTTTTGAAGAAAGGGGGAGGAAAAGCAGAAGAGCGCAGAGCATCTTGTTGTGCCAGAAAGTAAGGAAGCACTCACAGAAACATGGGATGTGTCAAAAGGACACAGAAGCCAGTTTGAAGAAGTGCCCACTGGCCAAATCTGGGACATTTTGAGCATGAAAATAAATAATAACAGGTCACAGATTCCATTGAATAAACAGAAATCTATGACGCCACACTGAGTTTTAAAAAGTGAGCAAATAAATGGGAAAAGAGAAAACTCTTCCTTACAGGAGAATGTCAACTAAGAAATGATAGAATCAGAATAATTTCACTTGGCCATCAAGATAGTACTAATTAGTTCAGGAATAAAAAACGAATAAATACGACACTAGTGCATGAGACTTAGAAGAATATCAGGATGTTTATATAGTTTCAAAGTATCTCACCACAAAACACTAATTTTCAAGGAAAACAGAGCAACTTGACACTGGAGAAAGCTGGCAGACATCACCGTGTTCAAGTGATGGAAGTGAACATGAGCCGTGATGGGGCAAGGTGACATCAGTTGCTCCTTGATGGATGCAGGGGACAGAAACGCAGCAGAACTTCAGTTACAGTCCTGCCTCAAATCCATCACCTCAGTGAAGCCATGAGGAAACATCTGACAAACCCAAAATGAGGGGGATCTTTAAAGTATTGGCCTATAATCTTAATAACGTTAAGGATATGAGTGTAGAAAAGGACGGAAGAACTGCTATGAATTGACGTGGACTGAGGACAGGTGCCAGCTAAGTGCAGCGGGCAATCTGGGTTGCATTCTCTTTCTATAAAGGACGTTATGAGGCCAGTTGGCAAAACCTGAATGGAGTCTTTGGGTGAAGGACATGAGCATTCTTTATACTGTTCTTGCAATTTCCCAGTAATATTGGAAAACAAAAAACATCTGAAATTTTAGAGACAAGAGTTCTTCTGGTTAGGATATATAGAAGTTTGAAAAAAGATTGTTATTTACATTATAAAAACAAGAAAATAACAGATAAACTAAAATTCACATCGTTTTAAAAGTTGCGAGATAGTAATAAATATATATCTAAGTGAATCAAATTCAGAGGACAAGTCTTTAACAGAACCAAAATATACAATCTCTGAAATAAACAGTTTATTAAATGGATGTGAATAAGAGCTGACCAGACACAGCAGAAAACAGGATCAATAAATTCAAAGACAAACCAATAATTAAAAAGGCCCCGACTGAAGCGGAGAAAAAAAAATTTTTTTTTAATTGAACACATCGTCAGAGAACTAGGGTAATCTGAATAGGACAAACATTGGAGTTTGAGGAGGAAAGGAGAGAAAGAACAGGGCTGATGAAATCTCTGAAAAGATATTGGCTAAAAATTTATAAAACTGATAAAAGACATCCACTCAATATCCAGGAAGGTCATGGAGCCCCACGTAAAATAAATACATAGGAAATCACAGAGCAAACCATCACTAAACTACTGAAAACTAAAGAAAACAAGAAAATGTAAAAAGCAGCTAGAGGAAAAAAGAGACATCACCTTCAAGAAAACAATAAGATGTTTCACTTCTCATCAGAAACAAGGGAAATCAAAAGACAATGAACTAAGCTTCCACTTCAAGAAGAAACAAAAAGAAAAAAAAAAACACCACAGGGAAGCAAAAGCAAGAAAAATAAAGGTAAGAAAAGAAATCACCAAAGTAGAAAATAGCCCCATGCGAGTCCACATGAAGGCTCTTCTTCCCCCATATCCTTGGTGGCACTTGCCAAGGTCAGTCTTTGAAATATTAGCCATTCTAACAGGTGTGCAGTGGTATGTCACTGTGGTTTTAATCTGTATTTCCTAATGATGGATGATGGTGAGCATCTTATTATGTGTTTATTTGCCATCCAGAAAGATTTATCCAAGAGAAATGAAAGTCTATGCCCACAAAAGGACACGTACAAAAATATTCACAGGAGCTTCATTCATAATAGTTCCCAACTGGAAAACCTAATGTGCATCAACAGGAATGACTAACAAACTAATACAGTCATACAATGAAGTAGCACTCAGCAACAAAAAGGAACCAATTTACCAACCACACAGAGAAAAATCAGAAATGCTGTGTTGAGTGCAAGAGGCCAGACACAAAAGATTCCTTCCCGTGTACTGTTGCAGTTCCACTCACATGAAGTTCCACTCACAAGAATAGCTAAAACTAATCTATGGCGATAGGAACAGTGATTGCCTGTGTGTGGGGTGGGGTAGGGTTGACTGGAAAGGAACTTGAGATTGTTTCCTAGGGGGATAGAATGTTTTATGTCTTGACTTGAGGGATGGTGTGTATACATTTGTCAAAAATCATTGAAAAGATCTGTGCATTTCATTGCATGCAAATTGTATTTCAATTAAAAAATGCACATTCGGGTTTTTATTTTTATTTATTTTCAAGACAACACTTAAAGTTAAACAATCACAAATGAAAATTTAAGAAATCTTTTCTATTCCTCTCAGATCTTACCCAGTAATCCAGGGCTTCCCACCCGTACAGGTTGGGTGGAGGGGCTCTAGGTTCTGGAGTCACGGGGTGGGGGGGCGGAGTCCCTGCTGGAATCCAGTGATGTCATGTGATGGTGCCACCACAGCAGCAGCAGTAGGGAGGTGACAGGAATCTGGCAGCGCCTCAGAGGTGCTTCCACAGCCAGAGAGGGTCACAGAACAACCTGGCTGGCCCTCTGTTGTGCGACGACAGACATGGCTGGCTTCACGGGCGTGGGACGGGTACAGTAACACCGGACCCTGCCCTGTACTTAGGGTGGAATGCTCTGCGGTTATTGTCTTGAATGACGACCTTTGATATGTTTTGTAAGGAAGTCTGATGGGGTAGTGGGGGCTGCCCCTGGGCTTGGAGCCCCAGCTCCTGAGCAGCCCTGACTCATGCCACATCCTCGGCTCCCTAGGATGGCTCTCTGAGGCCTGCTTCCCACCCCCGTCCCCTGGGTGGCCACCCCTACTCACCCTGCTGCTGCTCCCCACCTTACGCAGTGGAGAGGTCATGCTGGGGGAGGGGGTCTGCATGCTGTCATTGCCCTCCACCCCTGCAGGGGCCTGGGTGGTGGTGTAGCCGGGATAATGTGTGGACCCACACCGCCAGGCATCTGGAGCACGATGGCTGCTGTCCCTGTCCCAGGCTGACAGCACCAGGGCGTGAGTGGTGCGGGCCCCCGCACTCATCTTCAAGTCAGGCTCTGAATGTCTCCTCGGGCAAGGGTTGCAAGCCCCCGGGGGGGCCCATCTACAGTGGGTTGGGGGCAGTGGGTCCGTGGAGGGTGAGACGTAATTCCGCATCCCTGTCTGGGGTCCTACTTTTTCATTTTGCTGCAAGCCTTACAAATTCTGTAGCTAGGCCCGGACTGCTGCCTGCACGTCCCCTCTTGTATGACCCCAGGCCAGGTAGCTATCCATGCAGGATGCCTAGTTTCCCTGTTTGTAGAACTCTTCATCTGCCCTCTTGGTGTGCCTTCTACTAGATGGCCATGGCCCTGACTGTGGGCGATACTGGCCAGTTGGCCCTGGAGGCATTGCCATTTCTGACATCTTACAGGTTCTCTTCAGAAATAATCCCTAGTGCTGCTCTAGGGAGGATCACAAGTGAGAATTTCTGGCCACCTCAAATGACAGCTCATAAGACACAAAGCTGGGGAGAAGGGGGCTGCTTGCTAGCTGGGCTAGGCATTGGTCTCATTCATTCATTCACTCATTCATTCGTTCCAATACATATTAAGTATTATTTTGTTCCAGGCACTATTCTACATACTGGAGATACAGCAGTGATCAAAATATACAAGAATTCCTGCCCTGCCAGAGTTTAAGTTGGAGTGGAAGAGACAGACAGGACGTGATCAATGCTGTGATGAAAAGAAGCTGGGGAGATGTCATCAAAATGGCGGCGTGAGGTGAGCCTCGGCAAAGCTCCCCTGGAATTTACAACTAATCAACTATAACTCCACAAAGGACTCCCTGCACAGCAGACAGGCAGGTAGAAGAGGCCCACTACTGAATTCACCTAAAGGTGGGCGAATCGCGCAAGTGGGGGAGGAGACAGAGCTGTGGGGGCACAGGACGCACCTACCTCAGTGCTCCTAACTCAGTGCTCCGAGCTTGCTGCATCCCGGAACTACCGCAGCTATGGGAGAAGAAAGAACTCGGACTGCTAGGGCTCCGCTTATGGCCCACAGGGCTGAGGGGGCAGCATATAACACGGCTGAACCTAACGCTCACGGCAGAGACCTCGGAGAAAAGACTGAGGGAAGAAGGCTGAAAACGGTGGTTTAAGCCCTCACTGCCGAGCAGAGAACGGAAGCCTTAGGCACTGAGACTAGCCGCCCCCTTCCTACCCTCCCAGAGCTCACCCCACCTCCACCTGCCCGGTGCTAGAAGCAGAACAGTAGCAGTGTCAGATCAAAAGAACAGAATATTTGCTGTTCTGAGAACTGTGGACCGCAGACACAGATTCGCAGCCCAACTAGTTCCGGCAAAGGGGAGGGAGCTGTGGAAGCAGGACTGGCTGTGGTCCTGGTTGTCGCCATTGCTCTTGGCCACCTCTCACAACTCACCCCGCCCCTGGCTCCACCTATCTGGGTGGATCCCTGCAGGAGTAAACAGAACTGATGAAACATACGGGCTCTGAATCTGGTGCAGGAAGAGCTTTGGAACTTCAAAAGCTCTCCGCATACCCACATGGACACTGCGCCCTGTGACCCTGGTGAACTATTAACAGAGGAGAAGCCTGTCTCCCAGGGAATCCCCCCATTGTGTGAGAAGCTAAAATAGTGCAGAGAAAACATAGCACTACTGTGTGAGAGAGGAATAAAAGGTTGCAGTCGGAGAGAAAATAAAACATTCTACCAACAAGTATTGGAAAACAAAAGAAAGACCTCTTCCTATCAACCTGTTGCAGAAGCCACTCCTGTAAATGTCTAGGAAGAGAAATAATAAATCAGTAATTGCCATGAATAACCAAGGCAACAAGACAGCTCAGAAAGAAAGTGAAAAGTCTCCAGAAAAGGAACTTAAAGATATGGAAATATGTGACTTAAATGACAGAGAATTCAAGATTGCAGTTCTGAGAAAACTCAACAAGATGCAAGAAAACACAGAAAGGCAATTTAATGAACTCAGAAATGCAATCAAAGAACAACATGAGCATTTTACGAAAGAGATTGAAATTTAAAAAAAGAAAAAAATGGAATTTCTGGAGATTAAGAACTCAACAGGAGAAATTAAGAAAGAAATAACCAGCTTAGGTAGTAGAGTTGACCAGATGGAGGAAAGAATCAGTGACATCGAAGATAGAAACCTGGAAATTACATAGATGGAAGAAGAAAGAGACTTGAGACTTAAAAGAAATGAAAGAACTCTACAAGAACTTTCTGACTCTATCAGAAAGAGCAATATAAGAATAATGGACATACCAGAAAGAGAAGAAAGAGAGAAGGGAACAGAGAATATATTCAAACAAATTGTCGATGAGAACTTCCCAAACTTGTGGACAGAACTGGATCCTCGAATCCAAGAAGCAAATAGAACACCTAATTACCTCAATCCCAACAGGCCTTCTCCAAGGCACATTGTATTGAAGCTGTCTAAAATCAACGACAAAGAAAGAATCCTCAAGGCAGCCAGGGAAGAGAAGACGGTAACCTACAAAGGAAGTCCATAAGATTATCATCAGATTTTTCAGCAGAAACTCTACAAGCCAAAAGGGAGTGGAACCAAATATTCAAACTATTGAAAGAGAGAAATTATGAGCCAAGAATAATACATCCAGCAAAGATATCCTTTAGATAAAGGAGGAATAAAGACCTTTGCAGACATACAGAAGCTGAGGGAATTTTCTAATATACGACCTGCACTACAAGAAATACTAAAGAAGGCTATTCAACCACCTTCAACAGAGACAATTTGTGGCAACCGAAACATAAAAAGGGGGTGAGTAAAGCCCTGAACCGTAATATGGGAATGGAGAAAGTAAGTGTGCTGAAGAAAATGGAACACTCTAAAAATCAAACTTTCTTTTACATAAACTTAAGGATAACCACTCAAAAAAACTCCAGAACTGAAAAATATATTGTAATAAAAGAAGAAACAGAGAAAAACATCATAGGATACACCACACAGAAATAATAGACAACAACAAAAGGCAAAGAAACAATAGAGACACAGCCTTACCAGAAAACTAAAGATAGAATGACAGGAAATCCTCACGTATCAATAATCACCCTAAATGTAAATGGACTGAACTCACCAATAAAAAGGCACAGAGTAGCAGATTGGATCAAAAAACTAAACCCAACCGTATGCTGTCTCCAAAAGACACATCTCAGCTACAGGAACAAGTATAGACTCAAAGTGAAAGGGTGGAAATTGACACTCCAAGCAAATGGTACCCAGAGAAAATCAGGTGTAGCCATAATGATTTCCGATGAAACAGACTTCAGGGTGAAAAAGGTAACAAGAGACAAAGATGGACATTTCATAATGGTAAAGGAGACTATACAAAAGAAGACATAAGAGTCATCAATATTTATGCCCCCAATCAGGGAGCACCGAAATATACCTAGCAACTACTAACAGAACTAAAGGGAGAAATTGACCAAAACACAATTATACTAGGGGACTTAAATACATCATTGACAGCTATGGATAGATTACCCAAACAGAAAATAAATAACAAAATAGCAGCCCTAAATGACACATTAGATGAAATGGACATAATTGACATATATAGAGCACTTCATCCTAAAACATCAGACTATACATTCTTTTCGAGTGTACATGGAACATTCTCAAGGATAGACTATATATTAGGACATGAAATCAGCCTCAGCAAATTTAAGAAGATTGAAATCATACCAAGCATATTCTCTGATCACAAGGCTTTGTAATTGGATATCAACTGCGAAAAGAAAGCAGGAAAAAACACAAATACACGGAGATTAAACAACGTACTTTTAAAGAATGACTGGGTCAAAGAAGAAATTAGAGGAAAGATCAAAAGATACATAGAAACAAATGACAATAAAAATACATCCTACCAAAATTTTTGGGATGCAGCGAAAGCAGTTTTAAGAGGGAAATTTATATCATTACAGGCCTATCTCAAGAAACAAGAAAAATCCCAAATAAATACCCTCATGTTACACCTTAAAGAACTAGATAAAGAAGAACAAGTGAAACCCAACGTCAGCAGAAGAAAGGAAATAACAAAAATCAGAGCAGAACTAAATGAAACAAAAAGATAATAGAAAAAACTAATGTGACAAAGAGCTGGTTCTTTGAAAAAATTAACAAAATCGAGAAACCCTTGGCTAGACTCACTAAGATAAAAAGAGAGAAGACACTAATTAACAAAATCAGAAATGAGAAAGGGGTATTATCACGGACACCACAGAAATACAAAGGATCATCCAAGAATACTATGAAGGACTATATGCCACCAAATTCAATAACCTAGAAGAAATGGACGATTTCTTAGAAACATATAGCCTTCCAAGGCTGAACCATGAAGAACTGGAAAATCTAAACAGACTGATCACCAGTAACGAAATTGAATCGTCATCCAAAACCTTCCCAAAAGCAAAAGTCCGGGACCAGATGGCTTCACTAGTGAATTCTACCAAACCTTCAAACAGAATCTAATACCAATCCTGCTCAAACTCTTCCGAAAAATTGAAGAAGAGACAGTACTCCCTAACTCATTTTATGAGGCCAGCATTACCCTGATACCAAAACCTGGTAAAGACAACGCAAAAAAAACCCCAAAACTACAGACCAATATCTCTGATGAATACTGATGCAAAAATCCTAAACAAAATTCTAGCAAATCGAATACAACAATGCATTAAAAAGATTATTTATCACAACCGAGTGGGGTTCATCCCCGGGGCACAAGAATGGTTCAACATCCGCAAATCCATCAATGTGATACATCACATAAACAAAATAAAGGACAAAAATCATATGATTATATCAATTGATGCAGAAAAAGCATTTGACAAGACACAACATCCATTTATGATTAAAACACTTAATAAAATTGGTATAGAAGGAAAATACCTCACCATAATAAAGGCCATATATGACAAGCCCTCAGCTAATCTCATAATTAATGGTGAAAAACTGAAGCCCTTTGCTCTACGTTCAGGAACACAACAGGGCTGTCCCCTATAACCTCTGCTTTTCAACTTAGTGTTGGAAGTCTTTGCCAGAGCCATCAGGCAAGAGAAAGAAAACAAAGGCATCCAAATTGGGAATGAAGAAGTTAAATTAACACTCTTTGCAGATGACATGATGTTATATATAGAAAACCCTAAAGACTCCACCAAAAAGCTGTTAGAAATAATCAACGAATACAGTAAAGTTGCTGGCTACAAAATCAACGTACAAAAGTCCATTGCATTTCTATATACTAACAATGAAATCTCAGAAAAAGAAACACAAAGAACAATTCCCTTTGCAATTGCAGCAAAAAGAATAAAATACCTAGGAATAAACTTAACCAAGGATGTGAAAGATTTATATGCTGAAAACTATAAGACATTTTTGAAAGAATTTGAAGAAGACACAAAGAAATGGAAAGACATTCCATGCTCAAGGATTGGAAGAATCAACATAGCTGAAATGGCCATCTTACTCAAAGCAATATACAGATTTAATGCAATCCCCATCAAAATCCCAATGGCATTTTTTAAAGAAATAAAACAAAAAATCATCAGATTTGTGTGGAACCACAAAAGACCCTGAATAGCCAAAGCAATCTTCAGAAAAAAGAACAATGCTGGAGGTATCACACTGCCTGACTTTAGCTTGTACTACAGGCCTACAATAATCAAAACAGCATGGTATTGGCAGAAAAACAGACACAGAGACCAATGGAATAGAATTGAGAACCCAGAAATAAAACCACATAAATATGGACAGACAATTTTTGACAAAGAAGCTAAAAACATACAATGGAGGAAAGAAAGCCTCTTCAATAAATGGTCCTGGGAGAACTGGTTAGCCACGTGCAAAAGAATGAAACTGGACTGTTATCTGTCATCATGTATCAAAATTAATTCAAAATGGATCAAAGACTTAAGCATAAGACCTGACACAATAAACTGCATAGGAGAAAACATAGGTACTAAACTTACGGACCTAGGGTTCAAGAGCATTTTATGAATTTGACTCCAAAGGCAATGGAAGTAAAAAGTAAAATAAACGAATGGGACTATATGAAACTTAAAAGTTTCTGCACAGCAAAAGAAACCATCAACAAAATAAAGAGGCAACCAATTGAATGGAAGAAGATTTTTGCAAACAGAGCTTCCAATAAGGGGCTAATATCCAAAATATACAAGGAACTCATGAAATTGAACAACAAAAAACAAACAACCCAATTGAAAAATGGGCAGAGGACCTGAAGAGACATTTCTCCAAGGAGGACATACAAATGGCAAATAGACATATGAAAAAATGCTCAACATCACTAATCATCAGAGAAATGCACATAAAAACCACAATGAGATATCACCTTACCCCAGTCAGAATGGCTATCATCAACAAGACAAATAGTAACAAGTGTTGGAGAGGCCGTGGAGAAAAAGGAACCCTCAAACACTGTTGGTGGGAATGCAGACTGGTGCAGCCGTTATGGAAGGCAGTGTGGAGGGTCTTCAAAAAATTACGAATAGAATTACCATGTGACCCAGCAATCCCTCTCCTGGGTATCTACCCAAAAAATCTGAAAACGTTTCTACATAAAGACACGTGTGCTCCAATGTTCATTGCAGCTTTATTTATGGTGGCCAACTATGGCAACAACCAAAATGTCCTTCGAAAGATGAATGGATAAAGAAGTCTTGGTATATATGCACAATGGTATACTATTCGGTGGTAAGAAAAGATGATATAGGACCATTTGTGATAACATGGATGGATCTTGAGAGCATAATTCTAAGCGAAATAAGTCAGACAGAAAAAGCAGAGAACCGTATGATTTCACTGATATGTGGTGTATACACCAAAAACAACAAAAGAACAAGACAAACAAATGATAAACAGGAGCTCATAGACACAGACAATAGTTTAGTGGTTACCAGAGGGTAAGGGGGATGGGGATGGGAGATGAAGGTAAGGGGGATCAAATATATGGTGATGGAAGGAGAACTGACTCTGGGTGGTGAACACACAATGGGATTTATAGATGATGTAATACAGAATTGTATACCTGAAATCTATGTAATTTCACTAACAATTGCCACCGCAATAAATTAAAAAAAAAGTAAAAGTAAACATAAAAAAAAAAAGAAGTGGGAAAGGGGACAAGGAGTGAATGGTGAGGGCGATTTAGATAAATTGCTGATGGAAGGCCTCTTGGAGGAGGTGGCCCTCCAGTAGGGACTTGCGTGAAATTAGGGAACAAGCCAGACAGGGTCTGAGGACAGATCAAATGCCAGGTCCCTGCAGTGGGAAGAAATCTAGTGCTTTCATGGAAGAGAAGGAAGGGTGGCTGGAATGAAGGAGACAAGAGGAAAGTGGCAGAAGAAGAGGTCAGAGGCGGGGTGGGACAGAGCCTGCGGGCACTGTTGGAGCTCTGACTGCATCCTAAGTGTGAAGACAGCTGCTGGAGGATTCTGGCTGAGAGTGTGATATGACATGACTTATGTTTTTAAAATGGATTCTGGTTGCTGGGTGGCCCAGGAGACCAGCATAGGAGGCTGTTGGAATCATCTAAGCCAGCGATGCTATGGCCTGACCAGGCTGGGGCTGAAGTGAAGGGCGGAGGGATTTATGTGCTGTTTTAGGCAGGGCTTGCTGATACAGCCCATGATGTTGGGGTAACAGACATGAGGGGTCAACCACAAACTGCTTCTTATTCTTTGAGATTGGGGGACTCGGGGATGGTCAGATCTGGGCATAAAATCAAGAGATTTGTTCCAACTATGTTAAGATTGAGATGCCCATTAAGTGTCCACGTGGAGAAAGTTGAGGGGCGGCTGGCTTTGGGAGCCTGGATTTCAGGAGTGAGGGGTGTACTGGAGACAGAAATCTGCAAGATTTTAAAGTCATGGGACTAGGTGACATCACCCAGGGAGAGAGTGTAGATGAAGAAGAAAAGAGTGTTATCCTCAAAAAAATTATTCTTAGACAATTCTCAAGTGTGGCAATTTGTAAAATTTAACAACTCTACTGCTGCATTGGAAAATCTGTTTAATTAGGTCATTCAGGCTACTTTAAAAGAAACTCTTGCCAGACATTTTTTCTTTTTCCTTTCCATGTTATAGTTATTATAACTCAGAAACATCCCCAAGTGCCCCTGGGTCTGGGGAAATTGTTGTCATGCACGAGGTTCCAGGTCTGGCCCTCTGAGAGCAGGACCCTAAATGAACACTGCACAGCCAGAGCTGTGTGGGCTCCCCACAGCCTAGCTCCTGCTTTGAAGTTTCTTTTGTACAGTTGCTTTTTGAGGACAATGAAAAAGAAAGAAAAGGTCCCTGGTATTCCCACCCAACAGAGCTGGCACACTGGCTTTGTTCTGGAACTACGAAAGTTAATGGGCGATTTGTTTCCTGGCTGGTGCCTCGTTTCCTGTCTGATGACTCAGCACTGCTCATCTCAATTGACGGAAGTGGGGGCCCCGATCCTGCGTTCATTTACGTCAGCAGGAACTTCAGTCCTGAGCCCACTCAGGCAGCACCTCCGGCTGGCCTGCTTGCGTTTTAGGAGCCGCAGTGTGCACAGTTTCCTCCCCGTCTTGCTACCTTAATTATCCCCATACCCCTGCCGTGGTCCCTGCAGAGGAGACCCTGCACACACCTATCCTGGAACCTGGAGCAGCGGTACTGTCTGATTCTGATGTAACACGAGAAACTAAGTCCCTGCCTCATGCAAGTAGGAGCTTACAAGGAACTGTGACAGGGTGGTGGTGGTTGTGCTGTTGGTGGGGATGGTGGGGATGGTGGTGATGGTGTTTGTGCTGTTGGTGGGGATGGTGGGAATGGTGGTGGTGCTGATGGAGGGGAGAGGGGGAGACGCTGAGTGGGGAGTGGAATGGGAGGTGGGGGTGGGGTGGGTCCTGTGACCCTGGTAAGGGTAAAGGTGGAGGTGGGGGGAATTGAGCAGTGGCAGGGTGGTGGTGCAGATGCAATGGGGCGTGGCCCATGGTGGTGAGGGAGGGTGTCATGACGGTAATGGTAAAAGTGATTAGAGACACAGCGCAATTTCTTCCCCTGGAGTCCATCCAAATGACTCATGCCAGAGGCCATGGGACCCTGCAGAGGGCAGGAAGAAGACAGATAGGACTGAATATAAACCTTTTCTCCATATAACCCTCAATATGTCCATAAAGGCTAGGAGTCCACAGGCTGGCGCAAGAGGCCCCTCAGGGCACATGGCAATGTGCTGAAGCCAATGGTGGCACCGAGGAACATTCCAGCAACACATGTCACCGCTTGTTCCAGGGCAAACAGAGTGAGTATCAGACCTGGTGCTCCCCATCCCCCAGGGGGACAACCTCTGATCCCTGCTTTAATAACACATCCAGAGAACCTCCAAGTCCCTTCTTTACCTTAATAAACACCACTGCCACCACAGGTTAAGAACCAAAGCCAGGCTAAAATTTCTCCTCCTCCTAAAACTCAGCACTAGTTTTGGAAGAAGCAAGCTGAGTCTTCAAATTCGAGCACGACTTCTCCATCTCAGCGTGTCTTGTCATCTTCTCAGAGTTCTTCTCACAGATGCCTGAAGGCCCGGGGAAAGTTTGTTTCATCACATCTGAAAATACCCCAACGTTCCCTCTTATAGACCAGCTCACGCTGTCTCCTCCAGAAGATGCCAGCAGCATCAGCCAGCCCTGGGCTACAATTGTGCTTCTGCTTTTACCAGCTGGGTGGCCTGGGATCAGTCACATCACCTCCCCGGGACTCATTCCACAGCTATAGAGCACGGACAACAACCAGGAGAGTCGCTGATGCCAGGGGGCTGCCCCCGACCTCAGTGTAGACAATGGCGAGGATGACGACATTGAGGGCATTGAAGGGGGCTGGCCCCTTACTCCATGCCAGGCTATGGGCGTGGCCTCACTTCAGCTTCATAGCAATCTCAGGAGGTAGGTCCGAGTATTCCCATATTAGAGGTGAGAAGACGGGCAGAGGGAGGATTTAGCCCCACGACTGCCTGGGACCAGATCTTGTGCTCATGACCATCACCCAGGGGACAGGGGAAGAAACAGTGTAGCTGTGACAATAGTCAAGCCAAGAGAAGATGTCAGGCTCGGGGCTAAGGCCAAGTTCATTATTCTTCTAGAATCTGCTTTGCTCAAAATTAGGCCTGTGTTTTGAGAGTAGATCTCCAGGCTCTTGAGCATAAAGACATCGTAGGCCACCGAACTTCACTGTGCTGTGGCTTTCTGTGCTCCAGGAAGGAGCACAGAGCATGACAAGCGCAGGAATCCATTCCCTGGGAGCCATCCACTTGCCGCGTGAGTTCACAGACCCTCAGTGACCTCCCAGAATCCATGGGCGCACCCCTCACCACGATGTAACCCAATTAGAGGATGAAGTTCCTTCTTTCCTATTTTAGGTTAATTAGGTCTGTACCACCGTTCACCCATTCTTGTCTTAGGATCTCTGATTATTGATTAATGGCAAGTCAGGGATTACAGACACACACCGCATACCATCAGCATTTGAAATGTGTGCTGTAAATAAATGCTCATAATTAGTACTTGAGAAAGATCAGACGGCCACAAGATACACCAATCACTTGGCAACTGTGAGGTATAATTTTTCCTCAACCAGACAATTTCCAAACTCTAGATATAAAGCTGCCTGGGTGAGGAACAAAAGTTGGAAGTGAGATTTTCACACTGCAGGTGAACTTCATAAGAGAAGAAACAATTGGAGAAAAACCAACTTAGTTAATTGTCTTTGTTGCACCTGTCTGTGTGCACGTGGAGCCAGACATTCTTTATCTGAAGCCTCGTCTTCTCCAGCCACCGTGACCCTGTGGGCTGGGTCTTGCTGCTTCTGCATGCACTCTGTTATCTCCCGGGGTTGGACATAATGGGAAAATGGCACTTGCAAAGGTTTCGGGGAGTGGCCCTAGGACAGTGCTGTTTGTTGCCATAGAAATGAATATAAAGTTTCCAGTTCATCACTCTCATCTCAGCAGGACCCAGGAATGGACAAGTCAGAGCCCTTACTGGTTTGGTTACCAGCACAAGAAGCAGAAGAATAACTGTTCAGGCATGCCTTAGCTCACTGCGTGTGTCACTTTAGCCAAACTTATTACATCTGAATCTTACTCTGCAGAACAAAAGAATGAAATATGGCTCTCCAAAATAATAAGCAGGTTAGCTTGCGCCTTCCTTTCTCCCTCCCTCCCTCCCTACTTTCTTCCTTCAATTCCTGATGTGCATTTCAATATAAGTGCACTTTGCAGCATTGGCAAAGCTATAGAGAGTGGTCAGCAACGTCTTCAAAAACGGCTCCATGGACAAGGCTTAGAGGAAAAGGGCACCTGATGAAGACATGAGTCCCCAGCACAGACCTGAGGGCCCGCCATTTCTGCACAGTGGTGGTGAACAACACAAGCTCCTATAAAAGTCTCTGGTAGATAACAGTTAAATACAATCAGAATGAACCGTTGATGGGATGAGAACAAAATGCTCCCACTTCCATACCAGACAATGGGCATCTTCTCATTCTTTCCCACTGAGCCCAGGTGTGGCCTTCTCATTTATCTCTCACATTACTACCCCAGAAGATGCTACCAAGAGATCAGTTACCACTTGCGATTAAGATGGCAACAAGTTCTCTGACGCCTCTGAGAGGCAGAGTCCAATTCCCTTCCCCCTGAATCTGGTGCTGCCTTAGTGACTTGCTTGACCAATAGAATGTGACAAAGATAAGTGGGATTTCTGAGGCTCAGAAGTGTTGCATCTTCCACGAGGACACCTTGAAACACTCACTCTTAGAGCCTTGGGCCACCATGTAAGAGGTATGATTGTCTGTAGGACAGACCCGGTGGAAATGCTCTAAGACGACATGAGGAGAGCCTCCCAGCTGACCCGGCCAAGGTGTCAGACACATGAGTGACATTGGCTAGGACCTTCACTTATAGCCCAGCTGGCAGCAACCCCTGCGAATGCCACCTGAAGCAGAAGAATCACTCGGCTGAACCATGTCCAGATTCTTTACATAAGCGTGAGCTATAATACAAATTCTGCTGTTTTAAGCTGCGAAGTTTGGGGGTAATTTGTTACACCACTGTCAATAACCTGAATACCACACAGGTGAAACTTATCGGCCACCCTGAGTATAGACAAAAATTGTGTTCAGGGCCCAGCAGGAGTCCCTGAGGCCTTTTCCAGCAATATGATAGTGATACTAGTATTGATTGAGTATACGACTCTTGGCAGCATTTCATCTGGAATTTGACTTGGAGTTTATCTTGGAGTCAGTTATATGCAAAATCTTCCCAAGACTCGATACCTAAGCCCTATGAACCAGGCCAAACACTGATGGGTTTACCTCCGTTAATTCAAACAGCAATTCAACCTAAGAGAGGGTTTGAGAATCATTCAACCACATCTTTTCTGTCATTGGCGCCTACTAAACCCTGTATGAGCTGGGCAAGGCTGGTTTCAGATTTTTTTTCTTTTT
Organism: Rhinolophus hipposideros; assembly: GCF_964194185.1. Lineage (NCBI taxonomy): Eukaryota > Metazoa > Chordata > Mammalia > Chiroptera > Rhinolophidae > Rhinolophus > Rhinolophus hipposideros. The sequence goes on from NC_138069.1 coordinate 10,430,694, forward strand.
TAACACATGAGGAAACTGAGGCTCAGAGAGGATGTGATTTGTCCAAGTTCATACTAGTTTTCAAAGGAGATGGAATTTGAATCCCGATATGACAACTTCCTTCCCAGTGTTTATTTGTTTGTTTGTTGTTGTTTTTTTGTGCCTCACACTGCCTCTCTCAACATGTTAGCTAGTCGAGAGAGGTTCTCCTGACCTGGACATTCCTGCCTCTCCCACAACATCTACTTGACACTATGAGGCTCAGACAACATCCTTACAAAGGAAACAAACTCTAACTTTCAAATAGGCACGTGCTGCATGAGGTTTGTAGCACCTACTGTGTTTCCCTGAAAATAAGACCTACCCCGAAAATAAGCCCTAGTTAAGATTGTCAGCCAGATGGACGCATTTAGCATGTTATGACGATGTTCCAGAAGAAGATGACATGCCTGTATTTGAATAAATGTAGACTGTTGTACATGAGAAAAATAAGACAACCCTGAAAATACGCCCCAATGCATCTTTTGGAGCAAAATTTAATATAAGACCCGGTCTTATTTTCAGGGAAATACGGTAATTTCTCAGGTTCTCTTCCGCAAAACCCACCTTGTGGGCGTGGCATGAGGACTAAGCCTTCAAGTTGCTGGTGAATTGAGCTGCGTGAGGCGCACAGCGAGGGCTCAGTCAGTGGGGGCAAATGTTATCACTCATTTATTAGCTCATTCGACATCAATTATTAAGTATCTGCTGTGTGCGTGTGCTGATTTCGGCACCAGGGACTCAGCAGTGAACAAAATCTCCAGTGTTAAGGGGAGGCGTCTGTGAGAACGGCTGCCCTGTGGCTGACTAGGCCCACTTACTAGCTATGTGATCTGTTTTCACACAGCAGCCCTTAAATCGCACTCAACTCCAATTTATTCCACGTGATAAATCGCTGTCCTTCGGGGGCCCTTACAGTACAGTCAAGACCACAAACATTACATCTAGCCACTTTTTGATACTCTTGGGCCTTGCGGTGTGAGGTCATGGCCCAGTTCTTGCAGGCAAAGAGAGAGAATGCTTCCTGGGTCCTGTCTCATTAAAGGTCCCCGGGCCTCCGGAGCTCTCTACTTCTGACTTCTCAGGCTGTCACGTTGGGAAAGAAAAATTCCTGGAGTTGTGAGGCAAATCAATATCTAAGCTGCTCGCTTCCAGTGAGCTAAAAGCCAGAGCTGAAATCTTGCATGTTTAAAACTGGAGCTCATTGGAATTCACCAAAACCTGGACAAGTTCCCCAGAGACCTGCAAAAACCTAATCATGCTATTTGTTTCTGAAGCAGGGGACACTGCAAATCCATTCCACCTGTCCCTCCACGTTAATATTTTCTGGTCTGGGAGGCTCGAGAAGGGAAGGATTACCCACTCTCTGGCAGTGAAGGCATCCACGCCAGTGGAGACACCCCTCTAAGCCTGCAGACTTTCCAGGGTATTTTATTTTTTGAAGATTGGTGGTCAGGTAGCCTGTCATGATTTCACTTTTCCAATTTTGATGAAATATTTTCGTTTTCATTTGCTAGCTCATGCACTCAGTTAGCATTTATTTCCTATTAAGCAGGTTCTAAGTAAACAGAGAGTCTGTGACTGAGTTTATATTCTAGTGGGGAAAGTATAGACAATACACAAAGAAATAGACACATAAGAAAAAAATCAGATGGTAATGAGTGCTATGCAGAGACTTAAAATACACTGATTTGATCAGGAGGCCTCTCAGAGGAAGGAGGTGACTCAACAGGAGGGAACTGACTGTGTAAAGGGCAGGGGAAGCATTCCAGGCATGGGGAGAGCTAGTGCCAGGCCAAAGTGGGGCATGAGAGGGCAAGAGAAGGGCCTCCAGAGGCCACAGCACAGTGGGAGGGGTGAGTGGCCTGAATCCCAGCTGGGATCAACAAGGGCCTTGGGTTCTGGCAAAACAGAAAGACCTTTGGATTTCATTCAAGGTGTGACGGGAAAGTCTTCAAGCTTTTAATCAGGAGGTCACATGATCTGATTTACATTGAAAACAGATTACTCTGGCTACTGCAGGGAGATTGGCCTATAACGGCAAAAGCCAAGGGAGGGAGACAATGAGAGAGGCTCGTGTGTCAAGGTTTAAGATGAAAGTGGCTGTGACGAGTGTTGCAGGAGTGGAGATGGGAAAAAGTCAACAAGACGCAGGGTATGCTTTGGAAGCAGAGTTGATAAGTCTTGACAGATCAGATGTGGAGGGGTGGGGGATGGTTGGAAAAATAAATGGAATATTTTTTCAGAGAGAATCACTCAATATTTTCATACATTTCACCCTAGTCTTTTCTAGTCACATAAGCACACATGTATTTTTATAAAATGGAATTTGGACGTAGTTTTACATCATGCTTTTCAACTTAATATTCTTTTTTGTGAATATTTTCTACGAGTCATAAGTTTTTGCATAATATCTCATCATGTAGGGCACACTTTAATTTCTTTAACCAATCACTGCATGACATTTGGGCAGCTTCCAATAGTTCTGCTATTATAAACAAGACTACGGTAAACATCGCCGTACATAAATCTTTAGGCAATCTCTGATTTCTTTTCCCCCTTCAGATAAATGGCCTAAAGAGACTTAATAAATAGGCACTGCCAAATTACCGGAGGGGCGGTGGGACCATTTTATATTCCCATTGGCCATATTTGCTGGTTCTCATTTCACTTTATCTTGCTTAAACTAAATTTTATTATTAAAAATGGCCAATCTAGTAGCCAAAAAGTATATTATGCTGCTATTTTAATTTGCCTTATTTTGATTATTAATGAGGTTAAGCATCTTTCTAATATTTAATGATCTTGCATATTTAGTGGATGACAGTGCATGTGGGGGTGTGTGTCTGTGTTCTCCATTTACGTTCTTCACCAGCTTTTCTATGTGGACGGTAATGTTTTTTATTGATTACTAAGTGTTCTTTATATAGAAAAGTCATTCCTCACTCCACCTACTTCCCCCCGCCCACACTTGTTCATTTGCTTTGTGATATTCAGAAGCCTAAAGATTTTATGTCGTCAAATGTATCAGCCACGTCCCTAATTGTGTCTTCCTTTCTTGGAAAGTTTCACTCACCTGGATAAAAGCATATACATATCTGTGTGTATTAATTTGAAGTCTTTTATGATTTTATTTACTTTGGAAGCCTCCTTTCCCAAGCGATTTCTGCAGAATATAAGACATCGGTCTCGTGAAATATTCTGTGGTCAAGTACCTCTGGGAACAGAATGGGCTGTAGTTTTCTCCTGAAATGACCTAGTGCATAGCAGCAACAAAGATTTTGAAAAATTTGCAATAAAGAAATCTGCTTGCCTTGGCTTAACACAGTGCTTCCCAGACTTATTAGATTACAGAACCTTTTTCCTGTTATGATTATTAATGTCCTATCAGAGTGTTTTGGGACAAGCACTTTAGAAGAGCCATTTTATCCGACTGGAATCATGGAACAATCCCTCCTTAAAACACACACACACACACACACACACACACTCATTTGTCCCAGCATCAAAATACTCCATCCTTTCTCACAGTTCTCACATACTGTCTTTATGTTAGTATCCTGGGTCCTGAGGGTAGTTTCTGGCCTTTCTGTTCAGTTCTGTTTGTATGCAAAAGCCTCACACTACAACTGTACTCTTATTTTTTCTTTGATTCCTGAGAGTAACAACTGACTATTTGGTACATAAAGCTCCTTGACCACTGCATATTCTTTATGCATTTTATCACCTCCTTTTTTCTCATTTAATGTTTTTCTCTTGACTTATACTGTGCCTCTAAAATTGCTACCTTTGCTTTGTGTGTGTGTGATTTTTGACGAATAGATCTTTTTCCTTTACTGTCCTCGTGCCATTCGATTTTAAGTGTATGTCTTTTCATTCTCTTTCTCTTCAAAAGTGTATTGAGTACTTTCTACGTGCTGAGTGTTAGGCACTGGGGAATATGATGGTAATCATAAAACAAATATGGTGCTTACCCTCAAGGAAATTAAAGTACAATATGAAAGATAGACATTAATCAATAATTAATCAATAAGTATATGCAAAATTGCAGTGGTGGTATATGCTTTATGGTATATAGTATGATGAGCTGCTAAGTACTACAAAAGTTTATAATGGAATGACTTCATTTAGATTGGGGGAAGACTTTCCTGAGAAACATTTAGGCTCAGCTCTAAAGGATGTGTTTCTTAACCAGACTAGGGGCGGGACCACTGGGATGAGCTTACAGCAAAGGAGCTTGTTGCTCAAGTGGGGCTAGGTGCAGAGAACCAGGAGACTACGGTGTGGTCAGTGGCGTCAGACCATGCAGCGCCTTTTAGGTCCTGCTGGGGATTTGAGCCTTTATTCTAGAAGCAATGACAAATCATTAAAGAGACTTAAGCAGAGGGTTTACAAGCAGTGGTGTGCGGCAGACCTCTGCACACAAGAGCAGAGCTGTGCACATCTCTTCCCAGCGCTGTGTTCATAACATCACTGAACTGCTCACCTGAAATCCCCCACAGTGGTACCATGGATGGCAAAGGCTACCTATCAGGGCATTTCCCCTGGAGAGTCAGTTGGTAAACATTTACCTGCACATTGATTGACCAAGTCACCAATTGCATTTTGAATAGAAATCAGTCTGGTATTTGGGTGGAAAACAGATTCCAGGAGAGTAAGAGGGGAGATTGGTTAGGGTGTGGTTATGAGAGTCCAGGTGAGAAATAGCTGTACCTTGAATTAGAGTAGTTGTAGTGGAGAGGAGAGAACTGGCTAGGCTTGAAACACATATAGGACGTAGAGTTGAAAAGATGTGGTGATAGATTGGATTGGGTGGCTACAGGAGAAAGTGATAAAGATGGCTCCCTGATGTTTGGCTTGTGTAAATGGGTAGATGGTGATATCCATCACTGAAGGTGATACCCAATCCCTGAGATATAAATGTTGGCTGAGTTGTCATTTGTCTTCATTTTGGCAGGAGGTTGGGAAAAGACTATGAGTTTAGATTCAGACATAATGAGCTTGAGTTGCCGGTGAGACACTCAAGTACAAATACAGCGGTACCTCGGTTTTCGAACATAACCCGTTCCGGAAGACCGTTTGAGTTCTGAAATGTTTGAAAACAGCTGACAGCTAGGTCTCAGGATCTTGCACTCAGCGGAAGCCATGTGACATGTTTGACTTCCGAGGTGTGTTCGAAAACCAAAGCATTTACTTCCGGGTTTATGGCGTTCGTAACCGAAATGTTTGTCAACGGAGACGTTCAAAACCAAGGTACTACTACCAAGTAGGAAATTGGACATATGGGCCTGAATATCAGAGCAGAGGTCTAAGTAGGAGCTCTACATGTGACAGTCACAACACTTGGGTGGCACTTGAAACTCTGGACATGGATGAGGTGACTTGAGCATAAAGAATCAGAAGAGAAGTTCATCTAAGATTAGAGCTTGAGGAAAAACAGACGTTTACAAGCCAATATTTAATGCAGATAGTACACAGTCAAGGTTTGTTTTTTTGTTTTTGTTTTTTTTTTGAGTCAATTGGGGAATTTTTGCCTTTTCATTGGGAAATTATTCTTTTAACTTTCTCTACTTTTTTTTCATTATTTTTGTCAGTAAAGTTTCCATGCTTCCTCCTTTTTTATTAGTATTATTTTTTTCATCTTCACCTCCATAGGCCAAGTTTTTCCCTTTTTTCCTTCCTTCTTTCCTTCCTTTCTTCCTTCCTTCCTTCCTTCCTCTTCCTCCCTCTTCCTCTCTCTTCCTTATTATTAGTGAATTTTAATATATTACTCTAATTATATATACTTAACTCTGTAATTAACTCATTTGGCATCTCATGGCCCATTCTTTTATGACACTATTTCTCTTTCTGGGTTATTTATTTTGATTCATTTATCAATGGGGTGGAGTATGACAAAGTACATTTTTTAAAAAAAAATAAGAAGCAGGAAAATGTTATATGTATTTGAACACTTGTATATCCGAGAATGCCTTCCTCTTGCCTTCAGGCATGAACAATACTGAGGCAGGGTACAAAGTTCCTTTATCATAATCTTTTATCCTCAAAAGTCTCTAACTACTGCTACAGCATCTTTTGGCATATTTACATACAAAAAGTCATGAGTTGATTTTTTTCCAGGATGCTAGTAGAATCTGTATTGGTGTGTATGTATTTTGAGACCTTTGCCAGGATATGTCTATGGATTAGGCAATATTGATCAGAGGGAGAATACATTGTATTGGTGGCAAGAAATATATTAGGGGTTGTAAACAGAAAAGAATCTGTGACATCCCTGAAGTCAGCGACACTTCACAGGTCACTAAGGTACTGTGGAGCAATAGATAGGGGGTGGGGGGAATGGGTGGATACGGTGGAAACTGCACACAAACATAGGATGAACGAGGAAGACAGAGTTTGACTAAGGAAAGGTTTCAGTGAAGGCAGAGCTGCAAACCCACCATCCTAACTGTCCAGACAGGGGGGCTCACATCTCATGAAATGACATTACAATGATGAGAAGTCACATGCAAGTTAAATACTTAGATAAGTAAACGATGAACAGAACTGACCTAGTTCGCTCCATCTTCGGGGAAGGTCTGCAGAGGAGTTAGGGAAGTATTTTGGCTGCAGGCAAAGAATGTGATTTTGTGAGAAACTGTTCATATTACACATAAAAGGGTCAGGATGCACTTGGGCACTGAAGAGCTTTTGGTATTCAACCTACCTCAGTTTTACTTCTCTTGCCCACTCTAGCTTAAGTCAGTGTAGATAACAAATCATGTCCCGTGATGTCACATTGTCTCATTCCACTGCCTGTCAACAATGCCTAGAAGGAGGCTTGGAGGGGAAATGGCACAGAGCGCCCCCTGGTGGCCTGGGACCCGAGTGAAGCATTGAGCAGACTCCTCTTAGCCTTTGCGAATGTCCAGGGGGTTTGGGCCGCCTAGGGAAGTGGGGACGGTGATGGGAGTAGAACAAGAGTATGTAGAAGTATTTTTCCCCCTAGAATTCTGTGAGCCCTTTCAATCTATTACTTATTGAATTTAAATAAGATGTGTTTTTTTAAAGAAGACTTTTGACATGACCAGGTCTAGACCTGCCAGTATTTGGTGATTCTCGGGCCATGAGTTTCTACCTTAATTCAGTACGGAAGCTATCTGGGGCCTCTAGGTGAGACTGAGAGTTGATACCACATGTGAACATTTTCATCCTATTATCATCAGGCAGGAGGTTGACTGTCCTTTCCCTCACTACACGTAAATCACTTAGACCACAAGGTAGATAGAAAAGATAGAGTACCAGAACACCTTGGCTTCTCCCCTGCTTCAGGAACCTTCCAGTGTGAATTCATGGGACACCTTGGGAAAGTCCCTTTCCTCTCAGGATCTACTCTCCTTGCTTCTGAAATAAGGACGTGGAATGAGAGGTGCTCTCGGTCCTGGCACTGGTGTCACTGTGCAGAGATGGCCTCGCCTGCTGGTTTGGCGGCCTGGAGGCAGCCATGGGAAGACTGCTGGAGGGCGCCGGCACACGGAGTTCTCCAGCTCGGCCACCTTCACGCACACCCCGCTCCCTGCCCCCCGCCCTTCATCAGGAATGCACTGCCTCACCTGTAGGGCTTGTTGTCACCTGGGAGGAGTTAGGTGTTGATCTGTGCCTTCTAAGTGAAGATGGCTTGTTCACTCGCTCTAAGGACCATTCTTGGAGAGCAGAGCTCCATGGATGGGGGGATAAGCTGGGGTGGGGTGGAGAGAAGGACAAGGAAGAGAAATCTTGTAGAGTGGGCCCTGGCCATGGAAGATGGAGGGTCTGTCTGGGCAGGTGGTACAGGATACAGTGCAGGACACCTGGGGGTGCATGCATTCACTGAACCACCCCTGGGTGCTGGTGACAAAGCAGGGCTCTGGGGGCGAGGCTGGGGGCACAGAAACTGCTCCATCCATTTCGGTGGCTGTAGACCTCCCAAAGGCGCCTGTAAGGTGCCCTTTATGTGGGTGAGGGGGTTGGGGTTAGGGGTTAGACTTCAAGGCAATTGCTTGTGGCCAGAATCAAAGTCTGCACCACAGGCCCAGTTTCGGCCCTAATCAATCCAGCTACAGCGGCCTGGAGCACACCGAGCCCTCCATCGGCCTGGCTGACAAAGCTGCTCACGGCCGTCAGCGTCAGGCCTGACCTGAGACATCGACCTCATCCAGGAAGCTTCGTACCTGCAGAGCACTGCTGGCCCCAGGACACATGTGCCAAGGAGTGTAACAGTTGTCCAAGCAGCTGTGTCACCTCCTTGGAGGTGCAGCATCAGAGCAGTGGCCTGGCTCATCCCACTGGCAGGAGAGGAGAAGACCGTGGAGACCACAGAGTGCCCAGCCCAGGCCCAGCGCAGGAGAGGGGTTTCAGACACAGCCTCAGAACCGCAGCCCAGCCTCTGCCATGGTTCAATCACCACCTCTGCTGGGGCCACCGTGGCTCCACAGCGAGGAGGCCCATGTCCCAGTGGCTATGCATGTGCAGGTGACCACCCCCTCCAGGCAAGGGAAAGGACAGTCAACCTCCCACCTGATAATAATAGGATGAAAGTGTTCACATGTGGTATCAACTCTCAGGCTGTCTATGTGACAGGTTCAGCCCTGTTCCGAGCAAAGAAAAGACTGCATGTTGGGGTGTGCACAGCACAGGGCCTGGCTCTGGCAGCCGGTGCCTATCTTGGTGCAGTTCCTAGACTCCTGAGTCAGGACTTGAGCGTAAGTAGATTATTGGGAGATGATCTCAGCAAGCACTGGTGGGAATGGGGAAATGGAACAAGGAAGGGACAGAAGCTGACACGGAGGACATTAATGGGCAGCTGGGACTCAGCTCTGCTGGGCAGGCAGCTCTGGGCGATGGAGGTGGAGCCTGAGGGGGGCAGAGCTGAGGCTTATCCATCAGCTCTTGTTCATTATTGACTGGAGGCTGCTTCTGGGGGCATAAACTCCCCAGCACTTCTAGCCTGCCTGGTGCACTGACCAAGTACGTTCCGGAGTCCAGGGCGAGGCCCAGGGTGAGGCAAAGAGTGCCAGTAGATGCCTTCATGGCTCAAGGGTGGGGCACTGCTGGCATCTGCCACGGTGGTCCAGGACTGCTTAGTGACAATTTCCGAGCAGGCAGGTCACAGTTGGATAATCCATCACCACAGAAGGCAGGGCAAGTGGTGGGGACCTGAACAAAGGCCTGAGGCCAGCATTGGTGACACACAGGGTCCAGGGAAAAAGAGTCACTGGCACCAGGACACAGAGATGGCTGGTGGCAAGGTTAGGACCAGGGAAGCTAGATCTGCTGACTCCCAGCCGCGGTGTTGCCTCCCACCCCCACAGGCACGCTGCAGAGTGGCCGGGCTGGCTGACACCAATCACACACTGATAGCATCGTCAGAAAAGGTCGCTATCTCCTGGCTGAGCCCACTTTCTCTCCTCCAGGTGGGCTGGGCCTGGGATAGGCGGACGCTCAAGGGTGGAGTGTCTCTGAGTGGCTGTGGGCAGCCATGCCTGTCCACTAGTGAACTGCTGGCATTGCACCCTTGATGGCCAGAAGCTGGGCTGATGGGGACAGAGACTCATTCACCCTCTATCACATGGAGTCCAGAGGAATCCCATTCCCTGGATTTGACCAGATGTGCTCATCAGAGGCAGGGCCAGGCAGCATCCTCCAGGAGGAATGAGGAAATGTCTCCTTGCACAGTCTAATTTGATGACGTGAGGTGGCAATAACCTCTAATGGCTAATTGGCTAAGGATAGCTATATGTCCGTGCCGTAGGGTAACAAGGTCCCAGCTACCTTTCTCCTTCGGTTTGGTTACAAGAAGACGCAACCAGTCTGCAAATTCACAGCACAGGCGTCCCTTTCAGCTCCCAATCGCTTCTCTTCCTTGCTAATCGTACAGTTGTGATATCTCACCAGTAAGTCATTAGAATGAAAGGAAAGATGCTAAATGCGTCTACGCTAGCATGGAGTCAGATCCATTTTTATTGATCCTTCTCTTATGCAGCTGTTCTTGAGAGATGTAATGTTGACGTTCTTCATCTTTTTTTCAAGATGAAGGGGAAAAAAATTCGCGTCTCTTTTTGACCAGAGTAAATAAAAACATATTCAGCAAAACCAATACAACACAGCATGGGTGTCATTCTTTGATTTATTCTTTAAAAACTCCCATGCTGTGCTACGTTATCTTGAACCCTGGTGGAAGTAAGAAGAAAAAGCACAGAGGCGTCTGTAGGATGACGCACGCAGAGTCATAGGACACCAAAGGCCACGTCTTCAGTTCTCTGGAGTCAGATAGGCTCAACCTGACTTCCATCGTCACCACGACAAAACCACTCACTGATCAAGTCTGGTTCTACCACTGACCCAACGCCATCCTTATCTCTGGATGTTATGTACTACTTCAGTTTTTTTGCCACATACAATTGCACACTCTGTATGTACCTTCTTTAAAGCAACAACAGGTACTGTGCGTATCTTACTAAATGTGAACAAAGCACATTAAGTCAATCTGGTGGTTTTTAAAAAACATGTTGGAAGATTCAGTTTATCAGAAAATTGTTACCTCTAAACATACCTGCAGAAATATCATTCTTGTTCCATATGGAGCACCTTCATTTCCTCCCATCCCCACCCTCCTTCGCAGGTCTTTTGCACGGTACCTTGTGTTCATAAGGTAAGTTTGATTTCTAATTAGAAATCAAACATGCGTGGTGGAGTCTAAATGTGGAATTTAAATTCACTTAAGGACCAAAAATAGCCAGTTGTTCCTATCTGAGATTTCCCCAGGTGCAAGAAAGTGATAAGGGGAGTTCAAGTCTTCTAATGTGCCTTAAGGAAGAAATGGCCACATTTAGGATTCCCATGTGGGAGAAGAAAAACCCAAATGTTTTAAGCATCCAAGCTTGAACAGAATTCTCACACTTTAAGGTATTGGGGCAACTCATTCATAGCTTGGGGAGTTCCCCAACCCCCTCTGCTATTGTATCTTCTTCTTAAAACCAGGTGAGCAGCTAATCGTTCAGCCCTATCCTGCTAGAGAGGGGGGATCTGAGACTTCTCCTCCCAGACAGGGCTACTTTTCCAACGATGTCTCCAACCTGCGTGCATTCCCTGATTCAGTGCTTTGAGGTGCCTTCGTTAAGGAATCCCACCTTCCCTGACCAGCCCCTGTTCAGGTTCAGCCTGATGTTCTGAGGCGATCCCCAGTACCTGTAGGTCAATTCTTGCCCATGGGGACCCTCCAGCTCGTAGGAGTCCCCACTTCATCTCTGCCCCTTGCAGCTCATTCCCACCAGACTTCACTGCCTGCAGCAACCCCTGCTCTGTACCAGGCTCTGTCTGCCCCGGCTTTTGCCTACATCCTTCTCTCTGCTCGGAACACCCCCCCACTCACCAATTTGCCTTAGATTCTCACCGGCTTTCAATGTAGACATCATGGCATCTGAGACAACTTTCCTACATCTCCAGTTTGGGATTAGAGGTTCCTGCCATATGCTCTTACAGCACCTCTTCCTTCCCCCACTCCCCGGCACCTGTGCTGAGTTGCAGCTGTCAGACCAGAGCCCATGGAGGATGACATTAGGTCTGAACTGGTGACTGCACTATTCCCAGCTCCTCACAGTGTTTATTAAATGACTAAACAACTGAAAGGAAGGAAGAAAGCAAAAGCAAAACCATTCAGACAGACAGGTAGCTAGGTAGGTACCTTCTGGCCCACAGCCCCTGCTGGGAGCTGATTATGTCCCCAAAATTTATACACTGAAACCTAACCCCCACGGTGGTGGCATTAGGAGTGGGGCGGCTGGGAGGTGATTAGGTCATGAGGGTGGAGCCCTCATGAATGGGGTTAGTGCACGTATAAAACAGACCCCAGAGAACTTCCTAGCTCCTTGCACCATATGAGGACACAGTGAGAAGTCTGCAACCTGGAAAAAGGCCCTCATCAGAGCCCAGCCGTGCTGACAGCCTGATCTTAGACTTGCAGCCTCCAGAGCTGTGAGACATAGGCATTTGTTGTTTACGAGCCACTGAGTCTGTGGTATTTTGCTATGGCTGCCCAAACTAACTAAGAGCACCCCTGGGAGGGTCTCCAGGCTGTCAGAAGTGCTGAGCAAAGCTGGGCCAGCCAGTTTCTCCACGGCCCACCGCCAACGATGGCTGGCCCAGGAGCTCCAGCGCCGGGTCCCAACTGCAACCAGACTGCAACCTGCTCTCCCTGTTTGGGGACTACACCGGTCCTCTGCCCCCTCTAGCCCAGACACATTTCTGCTCAGACTCAGTTCACTCTGCCCACTCTGAGCAATCGACCAGGTCTGTACCATGCCCTTGCAGTTTCTCCCTCTTGCTAGACCATTGTCAGTCTCCACTGCTCCATACCTAGGAGATTAGCCATCAACAGTGGGCGGCAGCTCCTGGGCCTTGGCCTCCCCCCTCGAAGCCTATGTGCTCTTGGGACTGTGCAGGGGTGAAGGTGGAGTACGGACTTCTGCAGGGCACCTGGGGCAGGGGGTGGGGGGCGCTGTCTACATGCAAGGTCTCAAACAGTCCCCTTACGTACTCCACTGAGCCCATGGCTTCCTTCTCCCAGCCTCCATTTTTGGGCTCCAGGGAGGAAGGCGAGATACCTGATTGCCTGGGAGGAGCAGAGCTGCAGAAGGGGAGAAGTGGCCTGGAGCTGGGCCCAGATAGCGTGGGAGAGAATACAGGCCTGCGCCCAGCACGCGGTCCTCTGGACTGAAGACCCAGCAATCCCGATCTGCTTCTGATCCCACTTAGTTTTCACATTCAAGTTAAAGAGCAAGCAGCTTTCTCCTGACAAAGTACCACCTATCTTTAAAAATCAGGGGAAGGGGAGGGGCAGCTGCCAGCTAACAAGGCCTTGCTGGATGGCGGTCATCTTGCGAGGACATCCACGTAAGGAACATGCACGGACCCTCAGATGGCCACCCGCACACAGCACAGGCGGTGGAGCTCAGGTCCCGCCTCATCTCAGGTCAACTGCAGGCGGGTTGCAATCTTGTCAGCCCCACCTGCCCTGGTGCCAATGCAGTGCTGGGCACACTGTCTCCTGGGGATGAAGTACGTCCCCTTACGGCCAGTCAGTCCCACCGGGGGAGTCTCTGAAACACCAGCCGGGGGCAGAATGATCCCTCGGCGTGCAGACTGGGAGCAGTGGTGCGCATGTGCCAGAGCAGGCTTCAGCTGTGGACTTTTCCCCGAGTGTGTGGGCCCTCCTGGTCCCCAAGACCTACATGTTTGCCTGCCACAACTGTGGCAGTATTAAAAGAGGGAAATTCTTGGGGATTATTTCATTGAGTTTTGAATTTATGCTTGAGTTTTGAAGAAAAGGTAACCCTTTCTAAACAAATTCCATGAAAGGTTCTATAAAATACAGATGATTTACATGGAGGAGCAGATGGCAGCTGGGTGCTATTCTAGGCAAATCATGTGTCCCCTGGCAGCTCTATGTGGTTCACAAACGCAAGGGCTAGCGATTTCCCTGAGTGATTGATCATAGTGCATAAAAACGCTCACTGTCATGACCTTCCCTTCTCTCGAGGAGACTCTCTTCCTCCCGCACCTTATTCCGAGGGCACCCAGAGCAACTCGAGACCCATCAAGGCCTCTAGAGCCTCGTCCACAGGCCGGCTGTGCTGGACCCTGCACCAGACCCAGTGGCCCTTTTCCGTTCCTGAGCTGCAGCCCTTCTCTTCCAAGTTTGTGCCACTCTTTTCAGTGACTCCTACCCTCCAGCATAACAGGAGGGTGTGGCCGGCTCCCTCCCTCCCAGGACCCTGTGCAGGTAAGAGTCCTGGAGCTGGTCCTCTCTGGGGTAGCCCGCCGGGCCTCCGCGAAGGCTCCCATGTCAGTGCAGGCCCCCGTGGAATGCGTCTGCTCCTCAAGGATCCCTCCCTCTGGCTGAGTCTGCATTCCCTGGGCCTCAGTAGCTCGCGTCCTGTCCCCTCCCTGGACCTCGGTCTCTGGGCGCTCTGAGCACGAGTGACTTGGTCATGGAGCAGCAGGGGGCTCAGGAGGCATGAGGAAGACGGCACAGGTCTAGATGATTCAGAGGAGGACCAAGTGGCTCAGGTAGGTTGGAGAGGAAAGAGAGCTCCACTTCCTCTTAACTTTTCAGGACCCAATGACACTGTTCACTCTGGGCATGCCCGCCTGTGCCATGGGGTTACCACATGCCACGTGTGTGCCGTCACAGTAGGCAAGTGGCAGAGGTCGGAGGAAGGAAAAGCCAATGCACAAGGAAGACCTGTGTGCTAGGCATGTGACAAGCCTCATCAATGAGGTCAGCATCATTACCAGCCCATGCTACATTTCGAGAAACCAAGGCCTTGGGAGCCACCTGGTCCCCAGGCTTCTCTGTAAGTCAGTGCTATTCTGCCTTTCAGAGCAGTACATAATATACTTCCTGGAAATTTCTAAACTCTGAGCTTGAGAGAAGCACCCTGGCTGGCATAGTCGGAAAAGGGCAATAGGCTGGGTGGTGAGACTGAGGTTAGATTCCTGCAGCTCAAACTCAATTAAAAAAAAAAAAAACACCCTGGAAGATCTGAAACCATAAAACTCTTAGAAGAAAATATAGGAAGAAACGTTACAGACATTACCCGGAGTAAGATTTGTACTGATATATCCCCTCGGGCAAGGGAAGTCAGAGAAAAAATAAACATGTGGGATTACATCAAACTAAAAAGTTTTTTCACAGCAAAGGAAACCATCAATAAAATAAAAAGGGATCCTATTGAATGAGAGAAGATATTTGCCAACGATATATCTGATAAGGGGTTAATATCCAAAATTTATAAAAAACTCACTCAACTCAACTCCAAAAAAACAAACAACCCAATTAAAAAATGGGCAGAGGACTTGAAGAGACATTTTTCTAAAAAGGACATACAGATGGCAAACAGATATATGAAGAAATGCTCAACCTCACTAACCATCATAGAAATGCAAATAAAAACCACAATGAGATACCACCTCACCCCAGTCAAAATAGCTATCATCAATAAATCAACAAACAAGTGCTGGCGCGAATGTGGAGAAAAGGGAATGCTTGTGCACTGTTAGTGGGATTGCAGATTGGTGCAGCCACTATGGAAAACAGTATGGAGGTATCTCAAAAATCTGAAAATGGAACTACCCTATGATCCAGTAATTCCACTCCTAGGTATCTATCCGGAGAAACCCAAAACTTCAATTCAAAAATCTGTATGCACTCCTATGTTTATTGCAGCACTATACACAATAGCCAAGATATGGAAACAACCGAAATGCCCATCGGTAGATGACTGGATTAAGAAACTGTGGTACATTTATACAATGGAGTATTACGTAGCCATAAAGAAGAAAGAAATCTTAGCATTTGCAACAACATGGATGGACCTAAAGAACATTATGTTAAGTGAAATAAGTCAGACAGAGAAAGACAAATACCATATGATCTCACTTATATGTGGAATCTAAAGAAAAGAATAAATGAATGAATGAATCAGAAACAGTCTCAGAGACATAGAGGAAAAACTGAGGATTGCTAGATGGGAGGGGGGATGGGGATAAGGGGGAAGGTGAGGGGATTAGAAAGCACAGTCGGTAACCACAAGATTGCCATGGGGATATGAAAGTCAATTTGGGGAATGTAATCAATAATGTCGTAAAGATTTTGTAGGGTATCCGACGGACACTTGTCTCGTTAGGGAGACCACCTCAGGGATGATGTAGATGCCGGATCATTGCACTGTACACCTGAAGCTGAAGCTGAACAATAATAAAAGTCAACTATAATTTTGTGTATATATATATATATATGTAGTTACAAGAAGTGGAGTGCAGCATTAGGAATAGAGACAGTGGAAATGTAATGACTGTATGCGATATCAGAGGGGTAATAGATGGGGGAGGTAGGTTATCACTGTGTGAGGGATATAAATGATAAATGTCTATTACATTGTTTTGTACACCTGAAACTAATAAAATTTTAAAAAGTTAAAAAAAAACCCCGAGAAACACAACGAGCAGCAGTGCATGGGACTATTATTTTTTTAAATACCATCTTAGCGAGGGCCACATAACTCCACTACTCTGGGGGAAACTTCCTAATTTTTCAACAGAACTTTTGACTTTTTTTTTCTTTCTTGGAACAGATGGCAAGCTTTTTATCTCCAATAACTTGTGGAGGAAATTGTTATTTCCACCCTTTGTTTGCATGTGTGAGGTTTCATATATTAGCATGAAGTAGCTGTGCGTAGTCTTTGCTCACACTTGAGATGCCGAGAAGACACTTTAAATTAAGCACTATCAGTAAACAGTGATTGTAAAGTAGCAGGAAGATACCATTCCACTAATACGGCCCCTGATGAGGCCATCTGCTGCCTCCCTCCCTGGGCCTGCCCTTCGCAATGACTTCTGTGGAATTGTAACAGAGTCATGGCTTCCAGCTTTTCTCTACACCCTGTCATCCCAGGCCCAGCAGCCGTCCTCAGTGACCTGGGAGAGCAGTGAGCCAGCACCCACCCCATTTGAAGGGGAGAAGCATACAAGGCCACTTGGCTGCAGTTCCACAACCGGGCATGTCACTCCTGTCCCCACAGGCCAACATCCCCACATGGCACACATAGTGTCGGATGCTCCCTGCCTCCTGGGGCTTACAGAGGGGTCACTCACCATAAGGGCCTCTCTTCCATCAGAGCTCATCTGCCTCTTGTCAGTCTCCTCCCAGTGACACTGGTGGGAGCCCATGAGCACCCCCAATTTGCAGGGACAGACTGAGGTCGTAGAGAGCTTGCTGACAACTCCCAAGGTCACACTCTCTACAGTGTTTCTCAAAGGGTGGCCCCGACCTCCTGCAGCACTTGTTACAAAATGACCTACAAATTCAGGGTCGGGGAGAGGGCTCTGAATGTCCTGTCTTCTGCACAATACAGCTTGACACCCACTAAAGGACATGGCACAGGGATTTAAATTCTGGTCCTCATACCCAGTACTCTTTTTAAACCACAGCTGCCACCAGCATTTCAGGTAATAGACTGACTAATTCACACCCAGATGTTTAATAGCCAATTGACTAATCTGTACCGGGGAGGTAATTCTGACAATGGTTTAACAGGTTTTCCCTTCCAGATAACATTTACATTTCATTGGTGGCTTCTAGGCACATAGACAAACACAGAAGGGGGGAGGGGGCATCCAGAACCCCCACCCCCTCCGCTGATCCCCTACAGCATTTGCACCCCACTACATCACCTCCTGGAAGCCCCCGGCAGTCCCACAGGACAGGGAGGCTGTTTTTGCTCTGCTCTGCACCTCAGGCCTTCGCCCCAGACCAGCACTGCCAGATGGACAGTCAGCACTCAGGTGGTCCCTGCAGAACCCTGGGCATCTCAACACCAGCTGTACAGTCCTATGGAATTAAGTACCACAACAGGACCTTCAGAGAGAGCAGGCGTGACACCGTGGGGCTGGAGAAACACAGCAAAGCCAAGTGCAACCATTGCCAAACAGTCTAGGACATGTGGGCTTCTCTGAAAGTCGTGAGCAGGGGGTTGACTTCTGGGAGAGGCAGGTTTTAGGGCTCGTATCCAGGGAGGACAGGGTTAGGAGACTGGAGCCTGGAGTTTGTGACTCAATAAATTAATCAGGAGTCTTTTCCACGTGAGGAGGACCTGCGAAAGAGATGGCCCCTGAGAGGACAGAGGCCAGCGCAAGCCTGCCACAGCAGCCATGCCAGGAGCGTCTTGGGGGAGGCGTGACCCCACAGGCACCGCCTTCTCTCTAGCATTTCAAGGCCCACGTGACGATTTCCCAGATTTCTTCTGAGATGGCGGATTTTCTCCTTGGGTGCTCTCTTTTCGTCTGCCTTCCCCCCAACATCACTGAGCCATTCATTTTCCTTGAGGTCTTTTAAGCACTGGCGAATGTAGGAAATTCGAAGAAGAGAAAATGGAGGGCAAATTGGATTTCCTCCTGAGTGAAAGGGATCTGTAACAGCTGACCCCAGGCCCTCTGCTCTTGGGGTTCCACTAGGCCTTTACTGGGGACATGTGGTCAGTTGTCCAGCTGAAGTTACAACTCAGGCTCCTTCTTCCAGGTTTAGGTCAAGTTCGACTCAGACATGTGAAAGGTCTTCCATGTTTGGCAGCCACTATGCAAGCAGCTTTGGTGCACTTACTTACCAACGGACTTTGAAAAAAAAGTTCTTTCTGCTTATAGCTTTACCCAGGTTCTTCACTGTCATGCAGGAGACCCTGCTCGCTGTGCCATTTGTCATGCGAGGCAGCCTGAGGGGTTTCAGCTCCCGCTCCCCACATAAGAACACAGGACATGGTGAGGCCAAAAGAGAACACCCACGGAGCCATAGGTAGGGGAGTCCTACCACTACAGTCTCACTGGAGGCTGGATCCATGCGACCTGCAACCCGCTATCTGCTTCTCTGCAACCAACGGACTGACCAACCAGCGCAGCCGTGGCAGTTATGTCAGTGGCTAATTGTCTAAATGGTTACAGGTGACGGCCAACTAGCCACAGCTGACGGCCATCTACTACCCGAGCCAGCACCTTTCCACGTGAGGCCGAGAGCCTGGAAACTGCTCTCTGGGACTCTGTCCCCACATTCACCAAACACAAAAACAGCCTTTCCACTATTTCTATGCCCTGAGGAAAAAATCCAGGATGGAAACTCAAGGCCACTGAACCACTCTCCATCAGGGGAGACTTCTGCAAGCAGGCCAGCTGCAGCATCTGTTGTCTTTATGACACACAATCTGGACCTCCCCAGGAGGAGGCAGCAGAGGAGGTCACCTGAGGGTTAACCTACTGAGCTCAGAGTGATGGGTCCCTCTACAACCGGGGGCTCTGTCTGCCAGGGCTGTGCCTTAATGGCTGCAGAGGCTCTGGGCTCCAACCCTGTAGCTATCTGCACACCCCGAGCAAGGGCTCCTCAGGGCACTCACAGCCCACAGGGACCAGAGAAGCCCTGCACACCATCACCAGCCATGTCCATCTTTCATAATGCAGGAGACTCAGGGTTAAAAAAAGTGCATGAGCAATTGACATAATTTATATGCTGCAAGTGGACGAGCTGGCATCCTCTTGCATCATAAAGTTTAAATAACGGTGGTTTAATACCAGATGTAAGTGCAGCTGTCCTGAGTGGAACACTGTTAGCTCCATTACGACAGGAGATCGTGCTTTCCCCAGATCAGCATCCCTAGGAAAACATTGCACCTGTCATCTCAGCGCCACAAGCAGCTGACTTGATGCAGGAGTCTACCGGTGCCTTTTCAGATCAGACCCATCAAGGAGCTCAGGCATTCACAGGGGCGGGGTGAGAACTGGGCTGCAGACCCACCTGGAGGCTCGCTGGACGAGACCTTGAGTCCAGGTATTCCTGAGTGGCCTAGCTCTTCACACTAGAGGGGGATGGGGTGAGTGGAGGAAAAGAGTGGGAGAAGAGGAGCGGGAGAGAGCGATGGGCGGAGGGAGAGCGAGTAGGAAGGAAGGAAAGAGGGAGAGAAGATGGAGGTAGGAGGAGGAGAGGGAGGGAGGGGACTGTGAGCCCTGGGCCTGAGCAGCTAGAGAAGGAAGCCCTTCCCCAGTCCTGGCAGAGCCCCTTGAGGACAGGCTGAATTGATCTAGGTAAGCAGAGACTGTACACATTGATTAGTTCCACCTGCACTGGCTAATGGGCATGTTTCCATTTGAATCAAGAAACCTTTGGTGGGCCTATCACACACAAAGGGGAAGCTTGAGAATGTCAGCAGCAGCAAAAGGCCAACAGGGCTGGAACACAGCCACACACACCTGTGGACAAAACCGCCAGCCAGGCTCTGCGGAATGCTGAGGCTACAGAGCAGTCTCACCTTACAGGTGAGAAACTGAGGCCCAGAAGAGGAGGGGATTTCTCCAAGGCCCCAGGGCAATTCAGAAGGAAGCAGAATAGTCAGAGTGAGGCAGAAGAATTGGCTTTTCTGTTTCTCTGGCAATGAAGTCACTGTAACTCTTCACTGAGGAAAGTGGGCACTGGGGTCACCATGAGCTATGAGCATAAAGGTGGCCACAGCTGAGGACGGAAGGACCATCTGTCCTGCTGCCTGCCTGCCTGGTAACTCCCCCCGTGTCAAATGTGGATATAAAAGACATGGTCCCTCTTCCTCTAGGAGCCCACACCTGGCTGGGGAGATGGACCTGCAGAGTCCCTGGGCTTCCATGGGTTCCACACACAGGCTGTGGGAGCACAGAGGATGGAGCCCTTCTGACCTTGAGGAGGAGTGGGCCGTGGTGGTGAAAGTCAAAGGAGGCCCCTGACGACACAGCCCAGGTTCCAGGGGCCAGGCCAGTCTCCTATCAGCCCTCCCAGGGGCCACAGCACACATCTGGGCGATTCCTGCCTGGGTGCAGCCTGTGAGTGTGCAAAACCAGTGGGGCCAAGAGCTGTGGCCAGGACTCTGAGCACAGGTGCTGTAGGCCATGACCTTTGCAGACCAAGATTGCCAGGAGATGAGACGTCAGTTGTGCATGGGGACAGCTGCTTGGCCCAGCGTCTCTTGGAAACATAAAAACTCCAGCTGTGCTGCTGAGTGTCACTCTTGTCTGTCTGACTACCTGGGAAGAAGCCTGTTGAAGACGATACAGACTATTCTTGTTGCATCATCCTTTGCTCATATCTCTCAAGTACCAAACCAAAGAATTGAATTTTTAAGAGACGAGAAAGGTATTTGTGTTGCACTGAGCAATGAGAAGAAAACAACAGAGGAATGCTTAGCGGGAACTGCAGCTGGGGAAAATTTCCTGAGTTGAGAGATTTCTGTGCAGGCAATTTCTATAGACATTTCTCATTTAAATGGAAATTCCTCCTGAAACACAAACAGCAATGGCTAACACAGCCAGCGTGTTACTAAAGGCTGGGCACTGTTCTGAGAGATTTACGTGCATTACCTCATTTAACCCTCATGATTACCTTTTGAGATAAGTGCTTTTATTAGATGTACTTTACAGATGAGGGAATTGAGGCTCAGAGAGGTGAAGCAATTAGCCCAAGATCACTCAGATTGTAACTAGCAGAGCCAGGACTTGAACTCAAGCAGTCTGGGTCCAGAATCCGTCATCTTAACCATGAATGTGCCATGAATGGTACAGAGTCTGTTGTGAAAGCATTCAATTAACTTTCCTAAGAATTGCTCACAGTTCCAGTGACCTCTGCTGCTGGTTTGGAAAGATTGTTAGTTTTAACAGACCAGCAGGGAAGAACGGAAATGCTTTGCCGCTCTGAGCCTTGTCAGTCCTTCTGCCACGCGAAAAAGGGGTAGTTCACTGGGAAAGCAGGGCCCAGGCAGCTGCGAGGGCATGCAGCTGCTATTCTTGCCTAGAGACAACACACAGGACACAGCTCTGCTGTCCTCAGACCATACCTAAAAACCACAGACGTGACAGTGACAACATTCTTCTCATTCGCAGGCGCACTCTGTGCCCCGTTTACTCATTCAGTCCCCCCAACAACCCTGGGAGGCAACGGAGGCACAGAGGTGAAGTGACTCGTTGGAGGCGATACAAATAATGCCTCGTGAACTTGGATTGTTTAGGGCAGGACCTGAAGCACGATATGCGCTCAATACGAATGAATGAATGAATGAATGAATGAATGAATGAATGAATGAACGAACGAATGAATGAACGACCTAATCCAGATCCCAGCCCAGGCCTCACCTCAGTGTGCTATATACACTGACTGCATCTCGTATGCTACTCTTCTTTGATCCAATGACAACATAGGCAGTGAGGCAGTGAGAAGGCAGAACAGGTAAAAAGCTCTCTCTCCTGCAGGGCCTCATTCATGGAGGTAGGGGCTGGAGGTGAGGTGAGACCAGCAGAAGATACACATTAAAAACGTAACTCATGTTACCCTCTCCTATAGTCTGCAGTCTGTCATCATCATCACCATCCCCGTGGCCTCCACATGACAATATTCCGAGGCACAGTGATTGCATTCAGGCTTTGAAATGCCTGCTCCCATGCCCAGGTGACGGCACCCTTCCCTGGGAGCAGTACGTTGCTGCACCTGGCATAGGAGCCTCCTAGAGGAGACTGCCCTGACTCCAGTCAGTTCTCTCAACACAAGGTCCTCCTGGGCCCAGACTGGGCAGCTGGGGATGAATGCCTGGCCTAGGTCAGACCCTGGGGCTGGCCCTGACTCGTGCCTAGCCCAGGTTGCCAACTTGGTGAAGGAGATGAAAGAGAAGGAACAAGCCACCTTCTCAGAGGTCTCCCCAGCTGAGTCCACAGCTGGGAGCCACAGCACACATCCAGCAGAGGGTGGGTGGTCCCCAGGAGGGACCATTATATGTGGTGTTCAGGAAGGAGCTGAGGTTCATTTATGACTCATCGGGAAGAGGGCCCAGGGTGAGACGCTGGAGGCTCTTGGGGCGGGGGGAGGGGCACCGGCCTCAGAGGCAGTGTTTCCACAGTTCGGAAAGCCATTGCAGCATTTTTATCTTTCACAGAAGTGCAAAGAACTCAGCTGGGTAGGGATGAGGCATACCAGCAGCTGTCAGAAGAGAAGCATAAACCATTCTCGGCAACAGAAATATCACATTTCTTCCTCAATCAGCGAGTTTTAATTTATTTATCTAGTCGAGCCATGATGGATACAGTCTGCCCAAATATATTACATGGGGATAATGCAATCTCTTATCCAGAAAACCACCATATTATAGATACTATCAAGCTACTTTCTCAAAAGTGTTTGGTACCCTAGCAACCAAAAAAGGAAAAAAATAAAACAACTAAGACATAAAAATTACATTGCATCTGCAATACTTTGTTGAAATTGGTTTTGCAATAAAGCATATATTGTAAAAACAAAGGTTTAATGATATATCAGTTTGGTGAAAATCTGATTACAAAGCAAAAACACATACATCTAAGTAAAGTTGCAGAGCTTTTAAAAATGAAACTTGGCAAGGAAATCCTGGGCAAGCTCTAGTTGAAAGAGTGCTGGGTTTTCCTTTTTCTCCTAAATGGTGGCTGTACACCAGTGAAAACCCTTCCTCCACACCCTGCTCTGAGACGCAGACTCGAACCTGAATCTAAACTTGTGGCAGAAACCACTAGAGTCCACAAGCTTACGGTGATGGCAGACGTTGCCCAGACATATGAACCATTTGCCAAGAAAGTAAAATATCTCTGCCCCCAAAGGTGGTGTTTCTCTTCCTGTGGAATTACACACAGCCTGGGAGCATTGGGAGGCCCCAGCAAGACGGCTGGGATACCGTTACAGCAGCCATCTAAATTCTGTTGACCTCCAATTTGGTAGTCATGATACCACTCAGAGTCTGCAAGTCACCAGCTCAGGAATGAAGGCTTCTGTTTGATGAGGGGCCGCTCAGCAACCAGACTGAGTCTGCAGTTGTTGGCAACCCAAGGTGGGGGCTTGCAAAGCAATCTGACCTCTCACTGGGCTCTCCTCATGGCGGTTTGCTCTGTAATTTCTTCTGTTGCCCATCTCCTCCACAGCCTGGAGTGCCCGGCGGGGGGGGGGGGGGGCCAGGACCGGGTCATGTTTGACTCGGTGTCCCACCCCCAGCCCAGTGCGTGGCACGTGGCAGCTCTCCCTCAACATGAATTTCTTAAGTGCATGAGTGCTAGGCTGCAGACCAAGGGAGGAGGGCAGAGAGATGAGCAAGACACGGCCCCTACCTTGAGAGCTAACAGCAGACTTGGGGGAGAAGGGAGAAACAATGGTGCATGTGGAATGTTCAGCTGTTTCCTTGTGTTTGGCCTGCCTTCCTCTTAATTTCTTTACCTTTATAGGCTCCTCACCTCAGTACTTCCTGGTTTTCCTGTTACAGAGAAACACAGCATATGAAAATGCCAGGGAAATTGTCTTTTATTTCCCAAGGAAATAATAGGCAAGGAAATGCTTAACCCAAAGGAATGGATGGGAGAATGTCAGACCTGTGACCTCTGGTTAAAGATAATACCCTGAAGCAGCTACGGCTGACACAGCAAAAGACGAAAGGCATTTGTTTTTAAAACAGGTACGCACATGTTCCTTACTGATTCTATTTCTTAACTTATATTGATTGCCTTTTCCAATGAATTTGGCCTTTTAGGAAGCGTCAGGCCTGCAGACTTCATCAGTGCATGGTAAAGGCAGAGGGTCTTTGAAGAAGGAGGCCTGCAAGTGAGAAAAGTCTGGAGAGAGAGAACAGGAAAACATCAGGGAGGCTTTGTGTCAGGTGGCGGCCACACTCAAGGAGGTTTCCATAGCAGAAGAAGATACTTGATGTTTCGGAAGGGGAAAGAGAAACGGCAAAAACAGGGAGCTGATGATGGGGAACGAAGACCTCAACTCCTGGCTGGATGCCGCCCCTGCCCATCCCTAGTGAAAGCTGTGCTGACACCCCCTCCCTGCACACGGCGGGACGGAGTCCTTGAGCCTGGGCTACCATCCAAAGGCTGTGTGTGTGATCCCCCCAAACCCGCAGGGGGCCCCTGGAGGGCCTCATGGTCAGCGAGCACTTCTCGGGTCCCAGCCCTCTGGGTGCCAAGTCCCACAGGTGTTGTTCTGCAGGGGAGGGGCTGCTCGTCTGGGGACGGGGACACATGCAGCCTGGGTATTTCCTGGAAAGAGCCACAGCCACATGGATCAGGTTTAGGGAGGTAATTTCCCGATTCTGTTGTGACCCCAGGGACCCTCTGAGGAGCAACTTGAGGCTCCCCCGTAGCTTTGATTTCTGCATTATGTCTCAAGTGCAAGCATACACACACACACACATTCTCTCTCTCTCTCTCTCTCTCTCTCTCTCTCTCTCTCTCTCTCTCTCTCCCCCCCCCCACCCTTTCCTAGAAAGACTTCTCAATGGTCAAGTCACAAAATCACACAAAGTTTTGCTTTCAAAAAACAACCCTGCAGCACAAGTCACTAAACACTTAAGCCTGAGATCTTCTTCACCGTAGGTGTGGCCCAGCTTAGGGAACAAGGCCCAGGTGTGGCCGGCCTGTGACCTGAGAGTAGGTTCTAAGTGGAGATACACCAGAAGCCGACACCCTGGCTGCTCACCAATGGGGGGGTAGCCCTCTGTCCCAGGTCACCAGCTCTCTTCCCGCCTCTGGCTCCATTTCTGCCCTGGTAACTTCCTGTGTTTGCTCATCACACCCCTGCACAGTGCCCAAACTGGCTGGCAGGCCTCCTGCAATACAACTGGGGAGATTGCATTCCACAGGCCCTTAGCAAAGATGGAGCTGAATGCACTAGTGGAATTTGCAAGTTATAATTTTCTGTACCATTGTTCCCAGCGTGGGGAGGTAAAAAGAAACAAAGAGAGGCAGAAAGCTAAGAGAAGGAAATGTAATTTCAAATTCATTCATGATTTATCTGTTCCCTCCCTGTGGCTGAAGGGAATTTTAACTGCTGCAGGATGGCCTGGCTGTGCCCTGGTCGCTTACCATGGACCTGCAACCTTAACCTTTCCTTTGCTGGTTGCTTCCAACCCTCCTACTGCTACTACCCAGCCTGGCATTGGTGGATCTCAGCAAGTGGGCAGGACATCATGGGCCTCCTGGGGCATGTAGGTGGATGGACCTGGTTCACAGAGAGGCCTCACTCCATCCCCTGCACCAGCAAAACTCTCTGGAGCCAAAATGAAACAGAAAACATTTGAAATCTGCTTCCTTTCCACTTCTGCTGCTTTCTCCTTTATGCAGTGCCTTCCCTTTGAAAGGCTGGGAAGCCCTGAAGGCAGGCGAGTGCGCAGTGCAGAGCAGCCTTTCAGAAATGTCAGTTTCCATGTCAGGGAGCCAAGGCCGCACCGGCCAATCAAATGCTGCGCCGCCTGTGTTGTCTTCATGCCGGGCTCCTTCTACAAAGGAGTCATCAGCCTCTCCAGCCTGCGTGGCCCTGCACGGTTTATAAAGGCCCTTCCTCACACATTTCCCCATTCAATCCGCTTCTGCCTTTTAATCAAGGATTCTTTAACTTCCAGAAGAAAAGGGGGCACCGCGACCTTGGAAGGGGTGGATGAGGCCATTAATCAATGGTTCTCCGCATAAGAGTGAGGAGAGGCCTATTTGTACAGCCGAGTGTCAGATTCAATTAGTGCACAAGATCGTGTCCAGGGACGAAGGGGTTAATGCCAATGTCAGTGAGCAAAAGAAACACGGGGAAAATTCATTCATTCCCATAGCCTGGCCTTCGACAAGCATCCATCTATCTATATGTTCAGCTCAGCTTTCCCTTCCCATTCTGCACAGTGAACAGTCATTGTTTAAAAATGTCACGATACTAATCAGCTCTTGCGGCAAAGATATGAAATATGTATTGCAAGATCAAAAGGATGATATTGTCTTCCAGCAGATTACACATTCCACCCACAGAAAGGGCTAATCTGATGTCCTCAGAGAGGAAATAGGTAAACATTTTCAGCATTATCGCCATCTGTGTTTCATTTCGTTGAGCCTGCTCAAGAAAACAGTTATTTATGTATAAATATAAAAGAATGATTTTTGTCCTTAAGAGTAATGGAAGCCTTGAAATATCTGCCTTGGGTTTTACAATCCCAGCCAGTACACTCAAGAGGAAATGGATGTCATCACCTAACCTTCTCCAGTAGAGGCAGCCCCACTCCTCCCATTTCCTTTCTGTCTATACTCCAGCTTGAAGTGAGTCTTGGAGTTAGTCAAGGCAGAATGCCACCCCTTATATTTCATGAGGGAGAACAGGCTCCCCTGGATGGAATTCTAGATGGTACCTTGGAGTTGGAATCCTGGCCCCTCCACATCCTGCAAGACATTTGTCCTCTGGTCTGGGCCCCAGCTATGAAATGAGGAATGACTGGGCCTCTGGAGTGTGCCTTGAGATGACGGGCAATTGTTGACCAGTTAGGAGGGCCCTCCCAGACAGGAGGTGTAGGCGTGACTGCTATTATTAGTAAGAGTGTTATCATTAAAGAGCCGGCAGGAGTGGGGGAGGGACAGTCCAATGCTTTGAAACCTGGAACTTTTGAGATGGTTTCAGCGTGTTTCCTGAACGACCTGCAGTGTGCTTAGGCCTTGGTCACTCTCCTGGGAAGGACATGAAAGGACAAGAAATGTGGAGGACAGGTTTACACACTGCCACATTCTAAAAGGGGTGGGCAGGAAAATCAGAGGGGATTTAGCCATCCCAGCTTCTGTGGCCTCGAAAGCCGAAAGCCGATCTGGTGCTGACGGACAGCTCAGATCTCTGCCTCCCTAAGGGGGCGTCCTCCCCATCCCCTACCAGACTCCAAATGCCTCTGAAGGGGTGGGGCATGGGGCTGAACCTTCCAGGGAAACTTTTAGCTAGCAGACGTCCAGAAACCGAGGGGATTCCACTGTTTTCTCCCGTTTCTTTGGGGAATCAGCAACCGCCCTGCCATGAACTTGCACACGGAACTGAGACCATAGCAAGAGTCAATTGATACTTGGGATAAACAAGTGTGATTAGGATTAAATCTTTAAATTATAGATTTTAATGAACCATTTGCTTTCTTTATCTGAAGAAAACAAAAACACTAATTCAAAAAGATATATGCACCCCTATGTTCATTGCAGCATTATTTACAACAGCCAAGATAGGAAGCCACCTAAGTGCCCATCAATAGACAACTACATAAAGAGGACGTGGTACGTATATACAATGGAATGTTACTCAGCCATACAAAAGAATGAAATCTTGCAACAACATGGATGGACCTAGAGGATATTATACTAAGTAAAATAAGTCAGAGAAAGACAAATACTGTACGATCTCACTTACATGTGGAATCTTAAAAAAATCAAAATAAATGACTAAAATAAAACAGAAACAGGAACAGACCCATAGATACAAGACCCATAGAGAACAAGCTGGGGGTTGCCAAAGGGGTGGTCGGACTTGGGGATGGGGGGTGGGAATAAAAACAATAAACATTTGTCTAAAATTTCAAATACAACTTTAAATTTTTAAAAAATATTGTTTTGTTCTCAGAAATCTACCTTAAACTTGAGTAAATTCAATCAATAGATATTATTAAGCATCTGATGAGGGGACCACAGAGAGTTAAAAATAAAACAGTCCTTGTTCTCAAGAGCTGGATAGTGTGATACAATGGGTCACACAGAAGAGGAAAGAGACATGCGGGTCCCTGGTGCCCAAGGCTGCCTCCAAGACTGTCACGATGAGGCCCTGAGTGGGCCAGGCCCAGACTGAATGCCTGCTGAGGCTTTCTGACATGAACACTTCGGCTTTTATTTCTTGTTTTAGCCTGGATGTGTTCTAGGTTATCCTTGGCTCGCGAATTATGTTTTGAGATAACCATCTCTGCTTTCCTTCATCAAGGATTCATGGGACAGTCTCCCTCTCCCCGGCATGGCCACATGGTCCTCTATGCGGACAGCACTCTTTCCAACAGGGCAGCCAGGAAGCAGAACGGGGGTGGCAGCGCCACCTGGTGGGCAGATCTGTCTGCCCTCGGTAGGCTCACAGAGGCAAAGCCCAGCTCCTCCTTGGAGAGACCAATCTCCACTGTCTCTGTTCCTGGTCTCTTGCTATTTCCATCTGCGTTAGTTTCACCTGGTTGTCATTTCTCACACGAATACATATTTCTTAGCTCTTCATTCCGTCTGTGGGTTTGATTCCCAGAGAAGCCTAATACTAGACCCCAGCCCCATCTCCATTGAATAAAAAAGGAACAGGACTTATTTTATAGTGGAACTGGGAAAAACAGACATCCAGTGGGACCCAACACAACCTGGAGAACCCTGAATATATCTGATAGTATCTTGGCATTATTCCTGGGGTCAGGGCAGGACTGAGTTTTAGTCACATAGGCTGGCTGCGTGACCTTCGGCCACATCTCCTGGAACTCCATCTCCTCATTGCACAAATAGGGACTTGAACTCAAGTATCGCTCAAACTCCTCCCAGTCTTGCATTCCATGTATGGAGTTAGCTTTTTGCCATCCTACACCAATCAAAAACACGACAAAACAAAACAAAAACAAAAAAACCCCATAAAAACCCAATTTCCTCTTCAATGTTACTGTTTTACTTATAATACCAGGTTCTCTGATATAACCACATGCATAGAGAATTTTTAACTACATTAGGGGTTAAATAAAGTTTTGGAAATTCATCTAGAAATCAGCCCCCATTCTGGGGAATATGCCTGTGGAACACTGCATTTTCGTTTCCAAAGGTCCAAACAGCGGCTTGATGACAGACGACAGACTGCTGGGAACAAAATGCTCTTGTGAACTGTAGACCGCTTGCACAAATCACTTACTCAAATTCCATCTGTCAACACTGTTCTGCTATTAAAATTTCCAATCTAGAGGGAAAATGCCATAACTAGTGCGGGTTTCAATCCTCTGTCTCAATATTGGGACCTGCCATCCATCCTCCCTGTCATAACAGACGGATTGCCGTCAGAGGTGGCGCTTCAAGAACAACGGGGGATTCTCACATTCTCAGCAGTTTGGTCTCTTACAAGGGACTTAATTCAATTCCTAAGCAGTTTACTGGGGCACTGACCAATTTCCTGTTCCATATCCCAACTCCACAACTTAATCTGCCAGTTTTAGTTCACGAACATTTGTTGCTGCAAATCTGTCCTTAAAACATGTTAGGATGAATGCAGATTTGTTTTTTTCTCCCTCCCCACAAACTGAAAAAAAAAAAAAGAAAGAAAGAAAAAAAGAAAAAATAAAGAAAGAAAATTCCAAATTTCCAAAGAAATTCTGTAGTTACAGATCCTGCTGGTGATGGGCAAGACAAATCTGGGGGTTCACGTATTTCACACCAGTGCCCTTGAAGATGGGTCAGGTACTCAATTGTTTTCACTATTATGCTATTCATAGCTAAACATTTAATACCATTTAGACGATTTGGTATGCCATTTGATAAGCTTGGGTAGTAACTCACATAAGTTTTCTTCATTTGAGAACTCTACTGCCCCGCCCCCTACAAACACATTTAAAAAGAAAAGACCAAATAACCTGGGATGTTAAAATAAGAAAATAATGACACATTCTCATAACCACAGCTCAGAACCTTCCATCTCTCAGCAAGGATGAGGCAAGCTCTAAGCCTGTGTGGGTTTCGAGGAAGAGTCCTGCCAAACACATAAGCCCCTTAGGTAAAGGATGGTCTCTATTTCACACACTGTCTGATCTCGTCCTAAGTCATTCACAGACATCATCATCCGAGACAGGGCTGTGGCATGAGAAAGGCTGACAGCTCGTCATAGCCACATCCTTACTGGGGCCAGATAGTCAGTGACATCTGCTTTTACGACATCCCCTCATACCCCTGAGGCTCTGATGTCAGAGGGAACCTTCTCAGAGAGAAAGTTGGCCAGGTTAGAAACTGACCAGATGCTAGTGTGCAGACATGGCACCCACGAGCCTTGGGGGGTAACTGGGGACCTTGGCACTGCCTTCTCCCCAACACCTTGGAGAGTTCCTAAGAAACACTGCCAAGCTCTGCACCCCTTTGATGCCAGGATTCCCTTTATGTCTCTTACACACTCCAAAATGTAGAAAATACCTTATCTTTTAGTCTATCAACACTCCACACTGTGGCTCACAATTCAATTCGACTCAAATAGACTGGATACAGGACATGCAAGGAGGTAATGGTTGACTCTAGAACTTCCATTTCACTCCAGCTGATTAGTTAAAGATACTGCAGAACTCCCATTTGCATGCAGTGACTGGCACGCAAGGAAGAGGCATATATTACCACCCAACCACTCAAGTGGGAGGGGCAATGTCTCAGGTACTGAAGAAAGATTAAGAAGAGAAACTCTTTGCTTCCCCTGGATGTTGTGATATCTGCATGTGACTCTGCAGGGATAGATGGAGGGCAAAGTAAGCTCCTCGGGGATGGCAGGGTGAAGGAGCCTGGTTCCTCATGACATCGATGACGGTTCACAGCCTGGGGCCTGCCCTCCCCAGGGACTTGGCGATGCATGAAAATAACTTTCCCTACTGTTCCAGCCAGTTTGAGTGGGTTCTTCTGTAACCCGAGAGAGTAGGTGAACTGACAAGACACCTGGGTCCTGAGCTGCCCCTGGGCCCAGCTCTGAAGTCCCAGGGGTGGGAGGTGTTCCAGGGATCCTTTGCTCTTCTGGCGCTACACGCAAGCAGGGTCTGGCCTCAACTTCTCTCCAAAGCCTGATTGAGGAACAGCAAGTGAGGTCTCTTCTAGGTCTCAGGAGTTAAACCATCTTTATTATTCATGTGCATCTACAAGAAATTACATCAGGCAGCGGCCATTCCAGCATCCTCAGTGACAGTGTGCTAGGCCTTGCAGGTCACTCTCCATTCTGAATACCTGGTGACAAAGACTTGACCAAAATTTGGTCAGGCTCCTTTGAGCCTTTTTCTCCACTAAACCCTGTCCATGGCCTGCTGAGTTCAGTTTCAGCACAGATTCCTACTATGGCAGTTTGTATAGAATCCTTCCATTCCTGATATTCAATCAAAATCTTCTTCACCACACCCTTGATACCTTGATAACCAAGTTCCTCTCAGTAATTTTCCATCCCCTCCCTCACTCTGCCTGCTGGCTATAAATACTTCCTTGTCCTTGTGGATTTGGAGTTGAGTTCAATCTCTCTCCCCGGTTGCAGTAGCCTTGAATAAAATCTTCCTTCCCATTTGTAACAAGTGTTAGAATACTTTCTCCTCAACACTAGCCATTTATTCCCCCTCAGCAGCCACGCTCTGCTTTTCTCTCCAATGGTTCAGGCCCTGCCCACAATGCACAGGAAAGGCCTGTCCCCCAGTGCATCATCTCCTCTCTCATCTTGTCCCGGTTCTTCAACCTCGGTACAAAATCTTTACATAAAAAGGGGACACAGTGCTCCACACCACCAAGAGGGTTAGGGGTTCAAACACAAATATCCTGTCTCAAGGAGTTTGACTTTAGTATACACTGAGGTGTGAATGGCTGATACTGGCTCCTGAGAGCAAATCATGAGAGAATGAATACAACTGACTGCACACATGTCTCAAGGAAGAAATGCAAGTGTTCAGCACCTGGAGGCAGGTAAGAAGATAGAAAGGACCAGAAAAGCAGGTGAAGGTTTGCAAGGCAAGAACTGACTTCTTTACCTGCATTACCCATATGTTGCAAGGCAGCCCCAAGCCTCCATGTGCCAAACAGTTCCACCAGGTATGTATTAATTCCTTGTTCTGAATTCAGCTTCAATCACCTCCCACCGTGACAGTCACTGAACCTGCAGTGTGTTCACGGACACATCACAACCATCTCACATCGCCAGGGGCTCGAAGATGTTCTCCCTGGCCACTCTGCTCCCCACACTTGCATGAGGGGTGTTGAAGTACCTCCCTGCCTGCTGCACCCACCCAAACACCCACAGTACAGAACCTGCCTCTGTTATGTCTGAGCATGAATCTACCAGACCAGGTGCGAGGGTCCAGGTGCCCAAAACAGCCCGTTACTGACGTTAAGGCCGCTCCATTTCTCCAAGGACAAAACTGCTCTTCTTTGTTGACTCTATATGCAGGTTTTTCTAGTTAAACAATGAGAAAGATAGCCCCACCCCCACTCCCACTTAAAAACTCTAAACAAAACCATCACCCAGGCTTAAAATAGTCAAGCTGTTTCACAACAGAAAAGCACTTATTAGTTGTACAACAAAGCGTCACCGGGGCCGGCCTCCTGGGGCCAGTCCACGTGATTGCTGTGGCGGACGCTGCAGGGACGCTTCCTGACTGCCCCACCACAGAAGGATGAACAGCCATGAAAGGTGGACAGAAGCTACAGTGCACGAAGTGGAGGAGACTGTGATTTCTGGGCCAGGGAAAAGGCTAGCCCAACTGCAAAGTTTAATGGGGGAAGTTCTTCAAGGTTATGTGAAAAAAAGAGGCCATTTTCTTAGGCTTTTCCTACAAAACGTAGTTGAGTGAACTAGGAATTTAAGTCTAACCTTTCTGTGATGTGCCTTAATTCAGATAGTCTATGCAGTAAATCATACCCCTAGGCATTTCCACTGGGTGAAATAACTCTTTGCCTGCAGGGCAGTCTGACCTCTCACTGTTAGTCCCAAAACGTAGCACCATGTTGGCCTCTCTCAGCCTCTGCCCAGGTCATGCTCGCTCCCTCCTTTGCCGTCATTACCTCTAGCTGGAGCACCCATTCCACTCCACTCCTCACCTATCCTTCAAAGTCTGGCTCAGGTTCTCTCAAAGCCCTTCCTACCTGTCTCAGCCCACATCCATCTCCTCGGAGCTCCCTGAGGCCATAATTCTGTTTCTCATAAATGTGGAAGGTACCACGTGCTGTCCTGTGTTACTCACTGTTACTTCCTGCGGGTTGTGTTTTCCCCAAATATAGAGTGCACTCCCAAAGGCAGGTCCTATGCCACATCCCGAGAAGCCCCCGACAGGGTGCTGAGCCCTCAGTGGGGTGGCTGGGAATTTAGAGGGAGGCAGACTAGCATGGGCAGAGAGCCTGAGGTGCATGTGACCCACAAGCAGTCCCCTGTTGCTCTGGGAAGGGGAGCCATGAGATCAGAGCCACTGGCCCACCTCACACAGAGGAGTGCATGGGGTGGCCCAGCTGTGTGGGGGAAGGTGTCCCCTGTATGTCTTCTCCAGCTGGATGTCAGCACGGAGACACAGGACGGATCATGTGACAGCAGCTGTGTGAACGTGACAGAGCGGACAGCGTAGTCTGCTGATGTGGGAAGAAGAAAGCCTTAACGACGAGTCTGACAAAGTAGCATGCAGATAAGCATGGCTAAAACAAATTCTAACCAGGATGCAGTGTTTCCAAGTACTTCTATTGCGGTTTGAAGACACAAGGTAGTTTTGAGGATGTGGGGAGCAGGATGTGTTTCTGCGGAGGCTGGAAAAGCAGATCAAAGGGAAGGGGTGAAGGCTGCTGAACCGCTAGGTGGGTTTCCAAGGGGTGAGGTCTGGGCCCTCTGAGAGGGAGGTGGGTGTATTCAATTCAAATTTCTGTCATTTTAAATTCTTTTCCAACTACCTCCGGAATTACTCAGGCAATGAGTCTAAACCCTCCCTTGAATGTCAGGGGTGCTAGTTTAAAATACCCGTCCTGGATCCCATCCCAGAAATTCTGATTCAGCAGGACTGGGGTGGGACCCAGAAGCTGACTTTTAGGAACTCCTCCCAGCGAATCTGATGCAGGTGGTCTGGGTTCTGGGTTTGAGAGCCATGTAAGTCCTGAGAACAGAGCACACCTTCTGGCTGCTCCCTCCTTTTTCAACACATAGTTCAGGAAAACTTTAAATAGATGGGTGTTTCTGAGTTGCAAGATCTTCCTATGGGGACACAAAGGGGGTGGCTAGCTTGTCCAAGAGACCAGTCCTCCACCCCTATGCCAAATAGGCTTCCAGGGCTGAAGGGAGAAATGGAGTTGGGATTTGCACATTTCAGGCTATGGAACAGGGAGAAAGGCCAATTTGCAAGCTTCCTGTGGTTGAGTGGAAGGAAAGAGGAAACGGCCTCTGTCATCAAACTGCTCACTCACTCTCAGAACGAGTTTCTCACCACTCAGAAAAGGGGGGTGCTGGGTGGAGAACAGAAGCCCTTAGTGAGGCCCTCCCCCTCCCTCTCTTCCCTGGGGCAGTTCCTGATTTTGAGCAGGGCTGAAGAGGAAGAATTCCTTGGGACAAGAGCATTTTCCCATCCTCAGGGTTATTCATTCACTCACTGTCCATGAATCTACCCATCTACCCATCTACCCATCCAGCAGGTATTGAATTCTCTCTGAGTGACAGATGCTTTCCCACAGGCTGAGTGCTGAAGAGAACAAGGTGAGGCCCCTTCTCTCTCAGTTGCTTACAGTCTGGTGAGGGCACCAGCGAGATAAGTGCAGGCGACACAACATATATGTAAGGTCAGTCCTACTGTGTTTCCCCAAAAATAAGACCTAGCTGGACCATCAGCTCTAATGCGTCTTTTGGAACAAAAATTAATGTAAGACCCAGTCTTATTTTAATATAAGACCCAGTCTTTATAATATAATATAATATAATATAATATAATATAATATAATATAATATATCACTGGGTCCTATAATAATTTTTGCTGCAAAGACACATTAGAGCTGATGGTCTGGCTAGGTCTTATTTTCGGGGAAACACGGTAAGCCCAGCAGGGCACAAAGGAAACAGTACCTAACTCCTCCTGCCATTGTGGGGAAGGCTTCACAAGGCAAGGATGCCTGGCCTGCAGGCTAAGGACTGGGAAGCAGTCTAGGGATGAGTGAGTGTGTGTGTGTGTGTGTGTGTGTGTGTGTGTGCAAGTGCACACACATCCCACTGGACGAAGGCACAGTCATATAAAGCACAGAGCAAAAGCATGAGGAAACTAGGTTTCCTAAGACCTGCATGCAGGCCGGCGGGGCCTCAAGCTCCCTGGTGCTAAGGGTTATGTGGTACCTTACAGAAAGCCACAGAGCTGCTTGGAAGTGGCGAATTATGTTAGTTGTGTTTCAGGCAGCCCCTACAGTGGCCGTGAGGAGGGCGGCTGGGAGGAAGACAGGGAGCTCAGATGGTGGCCGCTCTGCTGGTCCTTGTCACAGAGGGTGGGCCTGAGCCAGTGGGCGATGAGGTTGGTGGACAGGAGGACACAGAATCCACAGACCTTACAGCCCCGAGAGAGAAGGACAGGAGTCCAGGAGGATGGCTTCCAGGCCTCAGCAGGACCCCAAATCCACCCAGAGATGGCCAGGAGCTCACCTCACAAAGGTCCCAACCTCCTGGGTGCCCATTCCTTACGCCTTCCTCATGCCTGCTTTCTGGCTGTTTGCTCAGACACTGCTGGCTGTGAACTCACGCTCCTGAAATGTTTCTTTTACTACACTGCAGACATTATTCTGCCCTGAAACACTCGGGTGGTTTAATTTGTTTTCTGAAATAACAAAAGCAATTAGACTAATTGCCTTCAGAATGGGGCACTCATAGGGAACAGCCTCAACACCGCGCAGGAGGTGCCTGGCAAACTCCTTCTAGTTTCATCATTGATGGAGCAATCTGCCTGTCCCGTCACAGGCAGGTGTCTTGGCAAGAGAAAGGGGTGTGGGTGTCAGGTGCCGTACTTCGCAGCCCATCAGCGGCTCCCCATGTTGGGAAGATGAGAATAAGAGATGGTCACTTCCCACCACAGGTGAGCAGGAGTGCCAGCTCACCACCTGGCACACTAGCTCCGGCACCAACAAGGGCTCCGCAGGCCTTGCCTGAGAGCCATGTGGGTGCTGCTGCCCGAGGGTGCGGATGACTCTGTCCCGTTGAGCTAGCCCAGACCCCTGGGACCACCAGTGCAGCCCAGCTGGGGGATGTGCCCGGGGCTCAGTGAACGGCTATTTGCATTTTGGTTCACGCCTGTGGCAGCTAATAAGCAGCAGGAAGAGTGAAGGGTTAAGGCTGTCAGAGGGTGGAGGTGGAGCCATCACTTCCTTTGTTTTCTCTTGGAGGCGCACCTGAAGCTTCTCAGAGAGCCTTCTTAAGTTGCCTGCCAGTCAGAGGGGCACAGAGCTGCGGACTCGCTGCTTGTCACAGCGGTCGTAGCCACATGAGCATGGTAACAGCAACGCCCCCACTCGAGCACAGGTTCACCCTTCAGGAGGCCATGCCCCCAGGCCTATGGTCCAGGTGCCAGCCCTGGGCAAACGTCCCTCCTCTACTCCCATTTACAATGTCCACCCAGGGGCTCTGGGCAGGCCTGCCATGATCATCCTCACGTCTCAGACCTCTCAACTCAGTGCGGGAAACAGACGCCTGAGTCTGGGGAGAATGGGGCAGGATGACCTACGAGCGATAGTGAGACACGCAAGGGAAGGCGCCAAAAGAGTCCGCACAAGTGCAGGGGTTCAGGAGACCTCCCGGAGTAGGCGGTGTTTCATCCAGGCGTGGCCTGTCAGTCAGGACTGGACAAAGTGGCTCCTAGCTGTGTGCACTGTGTCCCTACTATGGCCTCTCAAGTCTGAGAGCAGGGCTGACAAGGCACGCTTGGGGTAAGGCCACCTTTGGCAGCCTGAAGTGATGGCTGCTCAAGTGGTTATGGGGTCAAGAGGTCAGCCAGGCCAAGCCTCTGCCTCCAGACCAATGTGCTATGTAGACGGGCTTCCCTAGAGATGTCTTCTAGAGAAATCTCACCACAGGGACGGCATGGCCCACTCCACTGTACAGAAAGCAGATTTCAGGTCTATCTCAGCTCTTCCTGCTGAACTTTCTTCCCATCTAGGTGCACCGAGGCTAAAGGGGAGCTGGCCTCCATCTTCAGCGCCACCTATGCCACACCTGGAAACTGAGATGTGGGGTGTGCAGCACTTAGGGTGGCATTTTGCATACAGGTAATAACAACTAGGTAATGGGACGTACGCACAACCTGTCTGTGCCCCCAACCATCCCCCTCTCCATGCCCTGCAGCTCCAATCACGCTGCCTGAAGGGAAAGGACAAGAGACACAGGGAGCCAAGGATTTGCTGAGAAGCAGCAAGTGCTCAGGGCCCAGCTAGAGAACACGGCACCTCTGGGAGGCAGGCTCAGACCCTCCTGGGAGCCGGCCCGTGAGGGAGCGTGCCCAGCTCCACCCAGGCACTGGGCCAGCAGATGTGCACAGGCCAGCAGAAAATGCCAGGATTTGCTTGTCTGTGTTCCTACTTCTATACTGCAGCTGTCACCAAGGGCGTCCTGTGCTCAGGGATGGGCAAACCTCCACGGCTTTCATGACTTATAGGCAGGCACTGCAACATTAAGCAGCTATTTGCGAAGAAGGGCCTTCATTTTCTGCTTCCCTACTCTGGCATTAATAAGGAAAGCACACCTAATTGCCAAGAATGGGTGATGCAATGAGAAAAAATTCTGAACGCCAGGGTCAGCAGAAAGGCCTGGCACACCACTGATTACTCTCAAATTATCTTTTCTCTGTCTTAGCTGCTTCCTTTAAGGGCAGTAAACAAACAGCAATTTCTTTGTAGTTTGACTGGTAATTGTCTCATTGAACCAGTCCTGTAATTTTAATGGATGGTCCTCACTTGCTCTCAGGACCCCATGGGAGGTAAACAGTCTCACAGGGTCCCCTGGGCTGCCTAAGTCACCCGTGGCCTAAATCATCCCAACATTTGGCTCCCTCAGCCCATCCTCAATGGGGAGAGACTGAAAGGGCATGCTTCCCTGTGAATGTGAGTCTCGTATGCAGGCCAGGCTACTCCCTGGACATGACCTTCGCAGACATTTAAATTGGGGAGGGTTGGGAGCATTCTTAGTTAAGAACTGAAACTCAGCTCCATGCTTAACTTCTTGAGAAGTTCACTCCCGTTAAACAACACTGGCACTGACTTTACCCGGGAACTACTAACAGGTGGGAGAGATGAGCACGCAGCAAAATGTCATTTATAATTTAAAATTCATTATTGAAAAGGACTCGGCGGTAATAGTCCAACTTCAATCATTTCAAAGATGCCTTCACAAAGGAGATGCCACGTCTGTGCCCAGAGGTCGAGTGGGTTTTCCAGTGTTACCGTCTTTACCTCCCTCACGGGGTCGTGCCCCTCCCCCGCCACAGCCCTCCTGTCAGAAAGCTATTTTATCTCTGGGGCAGTTTTATGCCAGGAATATATGACCAAAATACATGAAGGTCTTTTAAATTTATTTTCAATAGCCCTGCTACTCGCTTCTTTGTGAAATATTTAACATTTAACTTGTTCTTTCTGCTGCCAGCAAAGTCTCAGGTGCAGGTGGCTTTGTAGAGATGGCAGAATGTCACAGCAAGGTAATTGTTTCTCTTTATTTCCTCTAGATAAAGAATAAGTAATAGGCAAGTCTGAATTAACGGGTAGTGCTTCCATCACGGGCTCCAGCGATAACATAAATCGGGAGATTGAATTCGGAGTGGTCCGCATAATCAGCTCTCCCCCCTCACTTCAGAAATTTGCCTGAGAACGAATCTGCATTGCCAGCCAACTTCTGCAACCCTGCTTGCGTGCAAGCAGGCATGTGTGTGCTAGTTCCTGCCCCCTCTAAGCTCTGAGCAGAACGGCCTTCTGATATCCACCCTCAGGAAGAGTCTGGGACGGCAGGATCCGCCTCATGGGACTCTGAGAAGGAGGCAGGTGGAGGCAAGGCGGGAGCAGAGTTCACGGAAGGAGGTAGAGAGACAAGGCGAGGCATGGAGGCACAGAAAGGTGCTTGAGGTCAGCCGGAAGGGGTGAGAAGGACGTGCTGGGGGCACAAGCAAAGACCACACAGCACCCAGACAAGCACTTCGATGGGTTTCAGAACCAGACGGAGTCACTCTCCAAACCTTCGGAAGCTTCGTTGCTTAGGTTCAAGTAAATTATGTGAAGCTCGATTCCAAAAAGGTGAAGGAAGCGGAGAGCCAGTGACTGATACATATCGGGCACCGTGTGTAGGGCCCCTCCATTTCCTTATCTCGTACATATCATATTACAGTGCAGTGTTAATAAGCAGCCAACTTGGGCTTTAAATGAATATTGGTCTAAGCAGTCGGGTTAGCTCAAGTACACTGTTACTATCTTATACTGATGCTCATACCTTGCAGAAAAATTGAGACTGAGGATAAAGTTTGTTTTTTTCCCCCCTCCCAGCATTTTAAGCAGACAAGGCATAAATATTCATGAATGAGAGGAAAGCTAGCTAGAGAGAAGTTGTGGTGGAGAAAATGATTCAGTGAAATTTTTATAGCCCAGCCACTTACTCTTACTCAGAAAAAAGTACATCAGATGTCAAATCTACCGTCCTCACCAATGGATGTCCATTCTCTGGGGAGTAGCAGTCAATCCCACAAATGTTTCCATCTTGTTCTCCTGAGCACCCACCCTCCAACCCATCACAGTTCTTCTATTCAGGAGTCAGAAGTTGTCCTCTCTGTGGAGAGTGGACTCACTGACCCCATTGTCAGTGGGGGCCACCCACTGAGCAATCTTTAGATTTATATACGTAATCGGAAGACGGATTTGTAAGTTCCTTCTCATGGCACAATGTGAACCCCAGGAAACAGCTGGACGATGTCAGGAACCAACCTAAGCATAGGTCAGGAGGACCCAGTGCCTGGGGATCCTTTAGGTGGATCAGCATGAACCCGACTGACCCACCTGAAGGGTACAGCCTTGACCTTGGCCTTTGTGGCAAAGCGTGTTAACACCTGGGGCTGTGCCTGGCACAGAGTAGTGCTGAGTAAGTCACTGTATTGTTGAAGATTTTTGCATGTTCTGCCATCACCATTCTGCTCAAGGAGCCAAACAGACTAATACCACTGATGTACAAGTGTTTACCCACGATGTTTAAAGTTTGGTTTAAAGTAACTGTTCAAATGGCTCACTAACTGTCAGTGAGAAAAAGTAATCTAGGCAGGAAAAAGGGAAGGGAGGGAGGGAGGGTGTTAAATACATTCCTTAAATATGCTATTAGCTTATTTGGACTATCAGAATATTGATTTCTCAGGGAAGAGAGTCAAATTTCTCATAAATGATCAAGAAATAGTTTTACCGTTTTCTCTCTGCGAGTCTAACAAATTCCATTCCTTCCATGTCATTCTGAATAGATTGCCATTACGTTAGGCGTTTACTTTATGCTGATTTTCATACCTTTCACCGAATCCTCCTAGCAAACCTGTGGCGACAGGGGCTTATGATGTCACCCCTTTACAGATGAGGAACCTGAGGCTGGAGAGCATATGTAGCTTGCCCTGGGCCACAGAAGTAGTTAGCACCAGAGCTGGGAACCAAACTGTTTTGTGGGATTCCCAAACCTCTGCTCTTTACTATGTTCTAGTGTTTCTCTCTTCAGGACGATACATGGCGACTGACTTGGCCCTCTAATGTTTTGTCTGCTTCTCTTCTCTGAGAGAACAACCCGATGACATTTTAATTAGCTTGGACGACAACCTTTCTGAAAGCATCTTCAAACTTTATCTTCAAAACTGCAAAATCCTTTTTTTTCCCCCTGAGAAGTGCCAATTTTCCAGAGAATTTGGAGAGAATTTGGAGAGAACGTTGCCCAGATAATTGGTACCTCTGTTCGTGGGTACTGAAGCACACACCTCTCCATGGGGACATTTCATATTATTTTGTGCTTCAATTACTGAAAAGTTCCCATTGTATAGCTCGTGCGACTTCAACAGCGACGACCTCTGAGGCAGATGTCCATCCTTTAACACCAGTGGGACAATTTGCTCTTTCTGAGTCTCACTCTGTTAAGTGTGATTGTATGAGCAAGTTTCATTAGGAAGGAAATCATTGGGCTTCCTTGGAAGGTCCCCATTGAACTCCAAACTGCTTTTGATGTTCCTCCAAGATTTTCCTAATGAAAACTATGTAACCAATGGGAATGAACAATACAACCAATTCCGGAATTTTTTTCCTCTTAAAATTTATGCTGTGTAAAGCCCACATTGTGGCCCCAATTGGATTTAGACTCACGCAGCTATCTGCACCCTCACAATTTATGATGTGAGTGTACACACAAACAGTCTAAAAATATCATAGCTGCTCATCTGAAATTCTAAGTTCACCGGTGAGCTACAAGTCGTCTGTCTCCGGTCTGCTTCTATCACCGACTCCAGTTTGAACCACGGAAAGGATAATCTGTAACTGTGGTAACAGGCAGGGGATAAATAATGCATTTTCAGGAGAGAGTCTTATTTTGTTGTGGTTTTAGAATGCATTCCAAAATTACAGGCCTGCAAATTTAATCTTAATTTCTTCTGTGATTGTTCTCTTTAAGATTCTCCATTGATCCCGAGTCAGGAAAATACGTTTATCATTTGCCTGATCAACGCTGGCTGTGTTCACCCAAGTTGCCTCATCCGTTTCCTTCCATCAGATCAGGACAAGATTTTAATTTTTCATGAAGAGCAAAACTATAGCTTTCTACATGGCCAGATAACTGGGGTAATTTGCTCACACACACTAATGCAATTTCAGCCAGAGACTCCTGAGGCCTCTGAAGCTGCCCTAGATTGTGGGATGGAAAGCAGGCTGCTTTCTCAGGTGGGGTGGGCGTGGGAGGATCTGGGGGGTGGAAGGGTTGTGCACCAACCCCACATAGTGTGGACAGAAGCCACACCCCATCCACAAGGCAGTCCACGGCACTTTCCCAAAGTATACAGATAAAAATGATTCCTTCTCTCGCAAATCTTTGAACATTTTCCACGTAAAGTGAAATGATTTGGATAGTTGTTTAAAACAGAAATTATTTGGATAGCTCTTTAAAACAGAAAATTTACATGCTGGGGGAAAATCTAGAGACATTTAAGTAAAATGAAAATGCTGAAAAGTTTTGAACCCCGTGTTATCTGTTCTCACGTTATCTTATGTTGTTTTCTTCATAGTATTTAGCACTATTGACCACTCCTTCAGTGTGGTCACTTGCTACTTGTCTTCCTCCGCTGGAGTGACAGTCCCATGAAGGCGGAGGCCTTCTGTGTCTTGCTCACTGCAGGCTCCCGGAGCTCAGACCAGTGACAGGCACACAGAAGGAGCCAAGTGTTTGCTTGGATCCGTGAATGAACAGGAGTCGCCAGCCTGCGTCCAGTCTGCCTCCACTGATGACGTAACTGTCACACGTGTGCAAGACGTTTCTGAGACACCGGTTCTGTTCCCATCCAGCCCAAAAGTGGAAACCACCCAGATCTTCCTCAGCTGGTGGATGGATGAACAAAATGTGGTACATAGGATGATGTAGGATTCAGTAATTAAAAGGAAGGAAGAACTGACACATGTAATAACATGGGAGAATTTTAAGAACGCTGCGCTCAGTGTAAGAAGCCAGACCCACAAGGACACACGGTGTATGAGTACATCGATGAAACGTCCAGAAGAGGCAAATGTGGAGAGACAGGAAGTGGATTAGTGGCTGTGTCGGGCTGGGGTGGGCGTGGGGAGTGCCCATGAGGTTCCTTTTGGGGTGATGGAAACCTTCTAAAATTAGATGGTAGTGATAGTTGCACAATTCAGTAAATATACTAAAAACCATTGAATTGTACCCTAAAAATGGATGGATTTTATAGGATGTAAATTATATCTCAATAATGTTGTTTAAAAAATGAAACACCATGTTAAGGCCGTGAGTTCTTTCTGTAGCCTTCGATGAGACTCAAACCAGTTTTCAGAAAGAGGGTGACACTCTTCCCTCCCTCTCCATGAGGATCAAATAAGACAATGTTTATGAAAGCATTTAACTCACCAAGCAGAGGGAAAAGCCGACATAGACCTGATGGAATGCTGACACAGCTGACCATACCCACCCCCGGCATGGCACGAGCAGAGTGGGAGGGACACAGATGCTGGTGCCAGGCGCCTGCGTTTGAATCTGAGCTATGCCATCTACTGGCCCTATGACCCTGGGCAAATTACTTCGCCTCGGTAAGTCTCAGTTTCCTCATCTGTAAAATGGGGATTTTAATGTCGACTTCATTGTCCTCAGATCTGAACCTGATGTAGAGTAAGCCCTATATAAATATTTGCTGTTGCTACTATTTGAGTTTCTCCTTGAAACTGAACAGCTGAAATGCCACCAAAGTGTTTGAACAATCGTCTTGCTGCATCTTTCCCCACTTGCTGCAGGGGGAAGGGCATTGCTGCAAGTGATCGCTGGAACAGCAAAGAGCTTGCAAAGTCACCAAGGTTTGGCTTTGGGAGACATTCTCTGATTTGACCTGGGCTCCCCCCTTGCTCTGGCAATGCCTGGCTTGGGTCAAGGTTAAGCCCATGTCTAGCTGTGGCCGCACCTCTTGGAGAGCAGCTCATATGGCCATGCGTGTGTGAGTGCTGGCAACCAGGGTCTCATCCGTCCCAAACCGTGTTTTCTGCTGTTTTCCCCAGTGATGCCTCTCTTAGAATCTCACATCTAACCCTTAAGTCTCTGCTCTCAAATGACCTTCCACATGAGGATGAGCCTGTTTTCCTGGGAAGAGAAACTCGATTTTTCAATGAGATTTTATCCCCCCAAGGCTTTACCTGTCCAAGAAAAGACAAGCCCCTGTGAGTAACAGGCCACGCACTTCACATTTGAGGGGAGAAGGGCCAGCCCATGACACAAATGCAGTCCTGGCAATCCCAGACAGCTCTGAAGTCCAGGCTGGAGGGGACAGTGGCTGTTGGCCTAATAAGCCTAAGCAGTGAGCTCGCCTGAGGCTGGGGACCACACGGTTGGCTGAGGACATTTGAGAGCGGGCACATGCCTGGTGCCTCCACAAGCCTCAGCTGTGTGGTCCAGCTTGCTCTGGCTTTGAGATGTTTAACCTCTGCTTGGGGGGCG
Source organism: Rhinolophus hipposideros (assembly GCF_964194185.1). Classification (NCBI taxonomy): domain Eukaryota; kingdom Metazoa; phylum Chordata; class Mammalia; order Chiroptera; family Rhinolophidae; genus Rhinolophus; species Rhinolophus hipposideros. The sequence goes on from NC_138069.1 coordinate 10,474,991, forward strand.
TTGGGTTGTAGGTTTTCTTTCTTATTCTAATCACTCATGAGCCACAAGCAAGGCTGGGGAAGGAACTCATCACAGGTGCTTTGCCACTCAGCTCGAAGGAACATTTTCTTCGTTCATTCAGCAAATCTTTGAGTGCCCACTATGGGCCAGGCTCTAGGTCACGGTCTGGGTTCATAAAGGTGACAAGTCAGACACAGTCCCTTCCTACAGGGAGTGATCTAGAATCAACCCGCCTCCAAGAGGGAAAGCTCAGCTCCCAGGGTGACAGCCTAGGGGCAGGCATAACGAGGGTGGGAGGGATAAACCTCCCAATTCCTGCGCAGCTTCTAGCAGGGTTCCCTACAGGGACAGACCACGGAACAGGCAGAGAGAACTGGATCCCGGCCCTCGGGGCTGATTTGTCTGGAGAAGGAAGGAGGCGGGAAAGGCAGCTAACTCCAGGTGGAAACAGAAAACACGTGAGAAAGATGAGCAGGGCTCCAGTCAGGCAGTCTGCGTGTAGACACAGTCCCAGTGTCACTAAAAGCTGATACTAATTGATGCAGAAGGAAGAAAATACCACGCACGTTGTTTGTTTGAGAAAAGAACAAGGAAGCCAGACTGCAACGCCAAGACACAGACTCGGAGCCAGGTTTCCGGCTGGCACTGCTCTGGCGTTGGGCTACAGAGCAACACTGGCCACGCGCAGCTCAGGACAAGGGGGTCTGCTACCAACGGCTGGGCCCCGGGGAGATGCGGGCCACCACGGGATCAGTCTGGGCTCAGGCCTGGTTGTCACAGGCCCTGAAGACGCCGCAAAAATGGCCTACTTCCAGAGAATGCCACAGGGCTAACAGAGACTGACTTTTCACCTTGCCCATCGGTGCACATCACTTTCTGCCGGACAACAAGCGGGCTACTTAGAGCAGAGCCTTGCAGCTGCCCTTGGTCTGAGTGGGAACAGATCGGCAGGCCGCAGCTATCACGAGAGTCAGCAGGTACAAGGGGCCTTTCCCACCACAGCACATAGCTAGCACAGCGGGGAGGTGAGCATATGGTGTGCGTGAGGGTGGGGGTCCCAAGGCCTCCCCTGAGGGGCAGAGGTTTGGGGATCTCTTAGCTAGAGCAGGGGTCAGCTGCAATTTGACAAAATGAGGGAAGCTCAGAGCATGACTATAGGGGATACTGTGTCCATTGGGAATGACGACCTTCTGGCTCTTTGCAAATAACCCACAGAGGTCCCATGGGAGTGCTGGACAGAGACCTGTGGGTCCCGTGGACCAAAGCCATCTTCAGACCTGTGGCTGGAGGCAGGACTTTGCTTCAGTACACACACCTTTGCATGCATGCACACTACAATGAGCCTGTGCCCAGCGCCCACACAAACAAAAGGGCTAGGAGATACTGGCTCGGGCTATGGACCCTCTCTAGAGCCAGACCTGCTAAGGCTGTCCAAGTCACCTACAGACGGGCTAGCTATCGTCATCATCGTGGACCCCTGGCTCCAGCCTCAGGCCGGCCTCATTGTTTAATCTGGAGGCCCAGGCCAGTTCAACCATCAGCCTTTTCCTTTTGTTGCCACCGTTTCACAGAGCCTGTCACTGTCAGTTTCCGTGGTTCAGTAAAGTGTGTGTGGGGCATGGCACTGGGAGCGGCAGCAGGTTCAGGGCAGGTGGCAGCCTCTGGGCAGAGGCAGAGGAGGCTCAGCAGAAGACAAAATCCTCTCCCGCTGTCAATCCTGCCACAGAGCCCACAGGACGCCTCTGTAGCCCCCATCCAGGTGACTGTCCCATGCTGTCTGTACTGAAGGTGCTGGCTGCAAAGTTTCCATCCCCTCTGCCTCCTCCCTGCAGCTTGCCAGGCCTCCCAGCAAGAATGTTCACTCCCATTTTCCCCCTCTGGACCCTTCTCCCTGCTACCCTGACTCCCAATTCCCAGATCCATCACTCTCCATGCGCTGGCTCCAGGCATGGGGCTGCCTTTCAGGGTTCCCAAACTGTGCTCTGCCATCCCCTGCCCCCTGTCCACCCTCTCCCAGATGCTCCTCTGCCAAAGTAGGAGATCCATGCAGGTTCTCTGTCCCCTGGGTGAGGCACCTTCTCTTTTGGAAAGCAAGTTGGGCAATTTCTTTATCTACCAGGCAGGACCCTTGAAGCAAATGAAAAGAGAGCAACGGAAATGGTACTACCCCCTTCTCTGAGCACCGTCTGCAGACAATGGAAACGTCGGAAGAAGAAAGCTTTCTGAGAAGGGTGTTCCCTCAAAGGCCTTCTTGCATAGAACTTTGAAGACGACACTGGAAGAGAGGCCACTGACACAGATAGGACGTATTTTCTTTTTTAAGAAATAGAAAGAATGAAAATCCCTGTTTTCTTGAGTAACCAAAGAAAGGAAGAGTAAAGATATTAGCTTATACGTGAGGAGAATTATATTCTCCTACGTTCATAAGAACCGCCATTCTTTTGCATAAGGCTTAAAGCCACCAAAGAAAAAGGCGCTTTTGTACAAGGCTCACAGCAGCTCGTCGGAGAACTCCCATCCTGCTCCTGCCTGACCGCCTCTGCTTTCCAGGCCTCCACTGTGTGGTCTGCACTTGGCAGTGGCACTTTCTACACATTCCTCGGCAACACGGTCTATTGTCTCTTAAGTGACAACACAGTGACAAGAGCCTGGGGCCAGCGTTCAAGACACTTCAAATCTAGCCCCACTTCTGCATCTGCTGTCCCCATGAGGGCCTCAGGGTCCTAGTCAGTAAAACGGAGATGCCTCCCTTCTAACTTTTCATGGTCAGAAGGATAAACTGAGCCCGTGAGTATGACAGCTTAGTGCTAGCTAAATGTACACACCTGTTATTTATTCATTAAGCAACAATTTTTGTTGCTGCTTCAGGAAAGGTGTTACGCAATTCAAGCCAAATCTCAGCTCCTGGCATGATGTGAAGGCGAACTTCTCCCCAAGAACTTTCCTAGCTCCCCTCTTTTTTTTTAAATCTCTTTGTCAAGGATTTCAATACATTTAGAGTACCCTGATAGCAGCTGTGAATTTTGGTTTAAAAATGAAATGTGACTGCCCTGGGTAGTGCCGTATTGCTCCCAGAGAAAAGAAATACATAAGAGACATTCTAGCGCCCCAAGAGTTTCTGTTGATGGCCCCCGAGAGGACACTGTAGGAACACTGTCTCTCAGTGTGTGCTCTGGAACAGGTAGGGCGGCAGAGCTCATGCACAGCAGGCTCTCGGGAACAGATGCTGAAGAAACTTCTGCCTGGAGACTCGTGGAGGAAACAGGAGGGGCCCTTTATGGGCAGGTAAAGGCGCTGCTTTGCACGGGGGCCTTCGCACGGGGGCCACCCCCGCCTCTTCCAGCTCCCTGGGAGGATGGCCAGCCTGTGTGCGCAATGGCGGAATGTGGGAATATTGAAAGTGAAATCAATTTAATTTCAGTGTTGCAGCAACTCAAACTAGAAATGAGCGGGATGTGCTGCTCCACAGAGGTCCTTTAAACCCACTCTTGAAGAGGTAAATGACCTATAATCAGCATGATCCAAGCAAATATGCAAGTGGGAGCAACCAAGGCAGCAAGCAAACAAGCTGTTGTCTTGAGTGGTTTGGCTGGGCAGGAAGCATGCTCTGCTGCGGGCCTGCTGTCAAGTTCAGGGTCTCAGCAAACAGTCTCGGGGAAACTCAGCCAGTTCCCGGCTATCGGATCCTGTGGGTGAGGGAGGCTGAATGGCTGAGGTCCGCTGCACACGGGCACAAGTTGGTCCTGAATCCCAGTTATCCGAGAGAGTGCAGGAGACAGACTCTCCTTCACTCCCTCAGTGGCAACTTACTCTCTTCTCTGATTCTGGACTATGTTGACTGTCTTCCTGTGGGCAAGTGGACACATTCCCAAGCCGAGCAGGACACTCTTGCCATGGGAAATACTTGCAATCACAGCAGGATTGGCTCACACTCATGAACATGTAACCTTCATGCAGCCATCAGTAAAACACAGGCTCATGGATGAGAGACAGTGACCACGGGGTGCGGTGAGGGGGCTGAGATAGAAAGACAGAGATAGACAGAGAGAGGGGAAAGAACTGAGAAGCAAAATATAGGCGACAGAGAGACTGAGAGCAGATTGACAGAGAGACAGACTGACCAAGACAGCAAGCAAGAGAGAGACTATGAGAGTCTAAGAGAGAGACCTAAAAAGAGGAGGGAGAGAAGAGGGGGTACAGGGAGAGAAGAAAAGACCAAGAGGGGGCAAGGAAGGGAAGGGGAGGGAGGGAAGGAGAAGTAGAGAGGTAGAGCGAGGGAGAAAGGGAGAGAGAGAGAGAGAGACAGAGAGACAGAGAAAGAGAGAGAGAGAAATTCCTGTAAGGAACTGAAGAAAGGGACATCATTCCAGCAAGCATCCTCTCCTCCATTCTGTCCTTTGGTTTCTTTAAAACACTAGCTCAATCATCAACCACGTCTGAAAATGCTTTGAGGAGATAAGGTGAAGAAAAATGTGCTTCCCTATGCAAGATCCATCACTTAACACAGGTGCTCTCACTGGCTTGCACTAAGAAAGCAGAAACAACCCTGGTGACCCGTCACAGCTGACTGGTCTGCAACTAGAAGAGCTGCAGCCCCCAGCTCCTGGTCCACAGTGAGCAGGGTGGAGACCACAGCCAGGAGCTGGAGAGGGACCTCCTTACAAGGGCAGGGAGCCTGAGAGCTGGAGCTGGAGCTGGCCGGTGAGGCGGCGGCGGTGTTGGGGAGGGGAAGGAGCTTTCGACCACACTGTCTTCGGCACCATGTCCATATTGAAGCTCCACAAAATCATGTCAAGTAATATTATCCGCCTTTGACTGATGTGGAAATGAAGGCTCAGACAGGACAACTTGCTTGAAGTTACGCAGCCAGTAGGAGGAGGACCTGGGATTTTTCCCGGACATCTGCAGGAGCCTCTGACACCCACCTCCGGAGGAGAGAACTGTGCTTTGTCAGGGTTTCAATCCATCTACATTGCCCTGCCACAAGCTGTGTCTAGGGGATGAGGTCTGATGCTGGAACCCATTACACCAGCAAACCATAGAGCAGGCAGACACCAAGCACATTCTGACTCCTTTTCAAAGCACCCTGTGAGCTCCAGAGGACACCCCACTGTGGGCATTTTACCACGTGAGAATGGGGAGCCAGACACGGAACTCTTGGGCTCTTTGCCCAAGTTGTGTCTTTGCATGCGTCCACACTTGGCGTTTAGCACATGCCACTCCCAGAGTCGCCAAGCTCAGGACAATCACACACCATAAAGGGCAGACGCCTACGATGTATGCTGCTGCCTGTTTGATATTTTCCTCCTCCTGCAATCTGAGCTGTCACCATGTTTCCTTGCAGATGATGGAGCACGAGTCACTCCGAGGTTAAGCATCACTCACGGGGGGCCCTGGATACATGACAGGCTCCCGTCTTGGTGAACTGATCCGCTGGCAGTCTATTTCTGTGACCTCGGGGAAGCGACTGCCTCGGGCCTCAGGTTTTCTCTATTAGATGTAACATTTCTACCTTGTCTGGTCATGGCAGGCGTGTCCCGAGCTGGTGATGTAAACATTTTAGCGCATTTCCTGGTAGGTGGCAAGTCCTCACCCGGGAAAGGAGAGGCAGCCATGGGAAGAGGCTCCCACTCCCTCTCCCACTCCCACTCCCACTGTGGGTGCTACAGGAGGCGGCAGGATCCCCACTTGCCACCCCTCTCCTTCTCTGGCGGCACTCAGTGAGCCCCCCACAGAGCCTCAGCAGAGGGTTAGCGCCCAGGATGGTCTCTGATCTCTGGGACATCCCAGAAGACTTGGCCTAGGACCCTCCATCGTTAGGACCTAGTGTGGAGCGTGAGGCCCCACAGCGATAGTCCAGCACTATCCTTTTCCAGATGGGAAATCTGATGCTCCAAGACGGAAGGGGTCATGCCCCAAACAAGGACAGCGAAGGAACTAGAATCAGACCTCTTCCCACACAACTGCGTTTTAAAGGACTGGAAGCTGAACTAGAAAAGAAACACTATATATATATATATGATATATATATATATATCATATATATATATCATATATATATGTGTGTGTGTATATATATATATATAACTATATACATAGTTATATATATATACACACATGTATAACTATAACTATATATAACTATATATATAACTACATATATAAAAATATATATACACATATATATGTATATGTATATATACATATATATATGGTTTTTAACTGGAGTTTTCTAATTTTTATTTTGTCAATATAATTATCTTGTGTTATTTAGGATTTTTAAAAAGGCCAGAGAAATGATACAATCCCAGTGGGAGGCCATCTGTTTGGTAAGAAACTTATATAGATTGATGATGGAACATTTCCACCCAAGTGTAGGGTAGAGATCACGTGTTTCTCTCGGCGTGAGAAATGTTATTAAAACTGTAGATTTGGAAAAAGAACTCCCCAACCATTGCCAAATTTCATTCTTGGGGAAAATGAAAACACTGAAGCAAGACCTTCCTTAGGGGGTGGGGGCGGGTGCTAGGCTGTGAATGACCTTGGGGTGCTTCAGAGGACCCCCTTCACCCTAATCTCATAGGACCCAGAATGCTCCCCACCTCCAAGCGAGCCCCCTCACCCCTCCCACTGCTTCTGGACCCCTAATCCTGCTCCTCTGGCATCTGGTCTTCCTCTGGAGACTACCCATCAAGATTCACAGAGCCTGGGAACCCCGAAGCTCCTGCCAAAGGCCATCTCGCCAAGCCCTCACTGGGCAGAGGGCCGGGGCCTGGGAGCGGCCATGCCACCGGTGGTTAATAAGCACAACTGGTGCCACTGGGAGCTTGATCCCTCCTTCCCTGGAATCCTGTCCTGACATAGGGTGCTACTGATCAGGCCCAGTAGCAGCCAGGACACAAGAGAAACACCAAACTCTGCACCTCTGACATGAAAGGGCAGGCTCTCAGGAAAACCCACTTTTAGCTCACATTCGGGGGAGAGCTAACCGGCCTAGTCCACTGTGAAAACCTGGCTCCTGTTCAGAAACTCTCATTGCACTGAGTTCTGGGAAGGGCCAGATGTGATGTGCAGAGAGGGAGAACCTATCCAACCTGATAATGTAATAAGCGTGCACACATGGCTGTTCACGGTGACTACGTCAGGTGGCATGGAAGGAGGGCCTCCATTTTCCAAGTGACGAACTCTCAGGTGTCTTTGAGGTCCCATTCAGAAGGCTCCATCATGTCAGATGTTGTCCCTACCCTTGGGCTGAGACTCCCGAAACATTCTCAGAAGACATGCACAAGCTCAGGGACCCATGTTGGTTCTAGGGAGAAAACTCCCCTTTTAGAGCACACGCAGCACATTGTGCCTGGGCAATGAACATATGTCACCACTCAAAGAAGCCCTATCTATCTCCTCCACTCTGTGTTGTCCAAGGGGGCTTCCTGCCTCTGCCAGCACAGCCCTGAGCCTTCCTTTGGGATTGACAAAGGACAAACAGCACTCACCATTGACATCTGGACACGTGCTCATGCACATAGCCAGGTCATAGGCTTACGTCTGCCCTTTGGAAAGCAAGTCTCTAGCGTGACTGTTGCAACCAATGACATCATCTCCCACGGCTCACCCCTTTTACCAGACAATGCCCATTTCCATGAGAACCTTGACTGCCAGGACCCAGCATCTCATTGCAAGACTTCCTCTTCTTTGTCAAATTTGTTTCCCTTTTTAAGATTTATTTACCTGACCCGGGTTTATGAGGTTGGACAATTAAGTTCGAGAACTTGTCCCAGAAAAAGTGCTACATACCTCATTGCTGAATATCACTATGGTCACTTCAAAGTCCTCCCTTTGGGAAGCTATGCACCAACGCCAATGCCTACTCCACCCTTTAAAGCAATTTTGGAACTCTTTTTCTGGAATGGCCATCAGAGCTGTCATCGTATTACTCTTAATGCCCTGAATGTCATCAAAATGTCTTCCTTTCAATATTTCTTTTCTCTTTGGGTAAAGAAAGAAGTCATTGGGGGCCATATCAGGAAAGTAGGGAGGGTGTTCCAATACAGTTATTTGTTTACTGGCTAAAAACTCACTCACAGACAGTGCTGTGTGAGCTGGTGCATTGTCGTGATGCAAGAGCCGTGAATTGTTGGCGAAAAGTTCAGGTCGTCTAACTTTTTCACGCACCCTTTTCAGCACTTCCAAATAGTGAACTTGGTTAACTGTTTGTCCAACTGGTACAAATTCATAATGAATGATCCCTCTGATATAAAAAAAAAAAGGTTAGCAACATTGTTGCAACAAGTTCGCGAACTTAATTGTCACACCTCGTATGTGTATTTCCTCATAAGTCACTTCCCATCCTTTATGCAAACCACCTGCCATCCTTTTTGCCTCATTCATGTTTTTGTTTTGTTTTGCTTTTTTTTTAAAAAAAAAATACCTACATGGTGCCATAAGAAAAAATGAAGGAGTGGCTATAATGGAAGTGTTTTGCTCAGGTCTCACAGAGTACCAGTAAGCTGTGTGGCGAAATGATAAACTTATCTACCTGATTGTTTTGACTTTCAAGTGAATTAAAAATAAGGCACACAGAAGTCGTTGGATTATAAGCATTATTACTGTCAGTCTTGCCAGAGCTTAATGTATTTCATTGTTTTATTCAGGAGGCAAGATTTTCGGTTTGTTGATCACCACTATTCTTTACTTTCTATTAATTTCTGCTCTTATCTTTATTATTTTCAATGTTCTTGAGTTGAACTCTTGGCTCTTTAATTTTCAACTTTTCTAATTTTCTAACATTATGTTGAAGGCTATGACTTCCCCTTCAAGTATCACTTTGGCAGCGTCCTATACACTTTAATAAATAACAAATTCATTATTGTTCAGTTCTAAACATTCGGTAATTTTCCTTTTGACCTCTTCTTTGACACTTGAGTTATTCAGAAGTATACTTTTAAGTTTCTGAATGTATGAATTTGTAGTGGGCTTCTTGTTACTGATTTCTAATTTTATTGCATACTGGTAAAAAAAATCTATGGTCTATCAATGATTTAGTATTTGTGGAAGCTTTTTTATGGCCTAGAATGTGGTTAATTTTTGTACATGTATATATAAAGGATGTACACTACATACAGTGTTAAATGTAGTGATTAGATTAAGCTTATTAACTAAAATGTTCAAATATCTAATTTTTAATTATTTTTGTTCACTTGGTTTACTTTATGAAATATATGTTAAAATATCCCATCATGATGGATTTGACAATTTTTCTACCATAAGTCTCTAGGCTTTGCTTTGTGTCTATTTAGTGCCTTTGTTAAATGAATATAGGTTCATAATTGTTGTCAATTGTTATGTCTTCCCAATGGATAGTTTTTTTCATCAGTGTGCAGTGCGGTAAATCTAATAATGTGTCTGTGCCTTGAAGTACACTTTGATATTAATGTTACTACAATGCATTTTAAAAGTATGTGTTAGTATACCTTTTTCTTTCAATTTCATTTCAAATTTTGAATCATTATATTTGGATATGACTATTCTTAATCACTGCACTGTACACCTGAAGCTGAACAATAATGAACGCCAAGTATAATTTTACATATATATGTGTATATATATATATATTCATGTATATACTTACAAGAAGCGGAGTACAGCATTAGGAATAGAGACAGTGGAAATGTAATGGCTCGGTGTGATGTCAGAGGGATAGTGGATGGGGGAGGGGGGGTTCACACAGTGTGAGGGATATAAATGATAAACGTCTAAGTATTACTTCATCTTGTGCACGTGAAACTAATTAAAAAAAAAGAAAAAATCTATCTCTAGATTTTAAAATTTCAATTTGAGAATTGCTGTTGACTAATAGGTGAGTCCAACACATTAGTATTTATTACTGGTACATCAGACATTTTTGCCATCTTATTTTGTTATTTATTTATGCATTACTACCTTTATTACTGTATATTATTATTATTATGTTTTTACTTGGCTTCACTTTTTCTACTTTCCTACCTTCTATTGAATTGATTCAGTGTTATTTATCCACGCCCCCTTTTCCACTCTTCTTTGTTAGAAGTTATATTTTATTTTTATTTGTTTATAGGTTACCTTTAAATTTTTAATATGCATTTTGACTTAAAATCTAAAGGTTATTAAGGACTGTTATCTTCTCAAACAATGCAAAATTATAAAAAGCTATAATACTGTTCATAATCATCACTTCCCATCTCATATTTAAATACCCCAAAACTAGTTTTCTTATTATTGCTGTTCTTCTTTTTTCTTTTTTTTTATTGCTGTTTTTCTATGGTCAATGTTTACTTATATTCATCCATATGTTTGCCTATTAACTTTTCTTGTCAGTGATTTTTATATTCCATTATCATCTTCTACAATAAGGGTTTGGTTGCCTTCCTTCTAAAGCATATCCTTTTTTAATTCTTTCAGAAAGCATTTGCGAATGATAACTTCTCAAATTTTTGTTATGAAGTATCTTTGCCTTCACTCTTGAATAGAATTTTAAGTTGACTCTTTTGCCTCATTAGGAAGATATTATTTGGTTGCCTTCTGGCCTCCATTGTTGCTGATGAAAAGTTTGCAATCAGTAATTGTTCCTTTGCAGTTAATCTTTTGTTTTGTTTTTCATTTTGGTTGCTTTTTATCTTTGATATCCTGCAGTTCATTGTGATGTAAATTGTATTTATTCTGTCCAGGACTTGGTATGCTGCTTCAGCCTAGAAATTTACATCTTCCTTTAATTCTGGGAAATTCTTAGCCATTATTACTTCCAATGCTTCCTCTCTGCCATTCCCTCTATACTTTCCTTACTGACCTCCCTATTCTCTCTTCAAAAATCTTAATGTCTTTTTTAACAATATCTCTTAACAATATCTTAATATTTTTTCTTACTATCTGTTTTATATTTTCTATCTTTGTGCATCTCTATTGAGTTATTTTCTGGATAATTTCCCCAGAGCTATATTCCAGTTCAATAATTCTCTTTTCAGCTATGTCTAATATGTTTTTTAATCCATCCGTTATCAATTTTAATAACTTTAATGTCTAGAAATTCTACTTCTCCAAATTTACCTGTGTTTTTTCTCTGTAATCTTTTCTTTATAATTCTTTCTTTTTTAACTATTCTAATAATTTCAAACATGAATTTTTAAACAGTCACTTTTATATTGTTTTATTATCTGAAGATTCTAGAGGACTTAACCATCCAGTGTACTGAGTCTGTTCATTCTTCCTCATGGCAAATTACTTCCTAATGATCTGCAATAGTATATATTAGGCTCATGTTTTCTTTTTCCCATGGGCATCCCATACATTCTGGGGTGAAGGTATTCTTTTAAAATGGATTTACATGTTTTTTTTCTAGGATCCTTAGTAGTTTCATTGATCTGTGACCTACCTTCAAGTTAATTTCTAACTTTAGAATTTTGGCACCATATCAGCACTGTAAATTCAGACCCCCACACCAATGTATGGAACAAACTCCAGCAGGTCAAAAATTACTGGCCAGGAGGTAAAATTTCCTTAGTCCCTTGGAGTCCCCCAGGTTTTGGTCTATGTAGGTACCTGTTGGTATGGTGCAGGCCCAGACCACATTCGCTGTCCGGGTACAGATGCTGAAGCCCCTGTTTCCAAACCTGATGGCTATACCTGAATCTGATACTGCTCCCTGAAACTTCAGGGTGCCATGACATTGGCTTACTCACTAATCACTGCCTTGGAGAATTCTTTGTTCATTTTTCGCATCTAGGAATTCTCCTCACCTTCAGGTTCAGACATATATTTAGAAGACAAACAAACATTTTTTTCCAGTAATATTTTATGCAATGTTCATGTTTGGAGTGGGAATAGTGGAGAGGTGTATTGTCAACTCAGACCATCCTTCTGTCAGGTGGTAAATCTGCTGGCCTCTTGCCTCAATATTTGTTTTCCTTTGAGGTAAAAACCAGTCCCTAGCTAATTATTATTGCTTGAAACTCTACAAAGTTAAAAGAAACTCCAACAGTGAAGCACAGAACTCTAGCATGTGGAATAAGAATAACAGACCCACTATACACCAGACACTATTCTAAGCACTTTAGCCATACTAAGACATTGGATTTCCATGATAGCCCTTTGAGGTAAGTATTATTATCCACTTGACCATTAAGGAAACTAAGCACAGAGAGATTAAACATACACGGCAGCTATGTGTTTAAGAACATCTAAACAACCGCAGAAAGAAGGAGAAAAAGGAAGCTATTTCTGCTTCCCTAGAGTTGGGATGATGGAAGATTTCATATGTGACAGTCTCACAACTTTTATCTGCCACTGAGGGCTTAACGCTGGGCTATCCCGCCTAAGATAATACTTGTGTTGATGTCTTTTGCACAACATTGTGTTGTTCCAACGTGTAATTTAATTTCCTTGAAAGCTTCCCGAGTCCCGCATCGCGCAAGAATGAGTCACTGAATCACTGGTGTCATTACCAGTGCACCAGCCGACATCAGCACACACAGAATCGCACTCTCAAAATACATTTGCAAACATTTTTGGTTCCCCTGCTAGCACGGAATACACTGACAGGTAGTAGGTTTTGAAGATAAAATGTTCAACAACTGCGTCCTTCGGCCTTTGGGATTCCCAGCACAGATTTTGATCAGCTGAGTCTGAATTTCATGGGGCTAAACCATCTCTGAAAACTCTGAAATCCTGATGTCGCTTTGAAGAACAGGGTCTGGTTTATGCATGCATTTATTTCCTTTACAACAGTTAAAAGAAGAAGGCCCGAGGCCCGTGCCCTGATAAAAAAAACCCATGAACACACCCAAGCAGAGAGGGGCCGCGCTCACATGCCAAAGCATCCTATGCAAATGCTTTGATCAACCTGCAAAGTGAACTGCTTTTTCTGCCTCCTTTCAGTCCTTTTAAACCGCAGGTTACTTTCATTAAATATTTTGACTTGTGAGGTTGTAAACAACCGTCTGCACTCTGAGGCAGAAAACCCAACATATCCGTGTTGAACAAACAAAGCGGACAGGATGGTTTCTGCCTTGGCGCATAGCGCCTTGATGGAAATCAGTCCGGGGAACACGCAGCCAGAATCATTTATGAGAAGGACCAGCACAAATGCTAGCCCACTTCCAAACCGGCTGGGACTGAGGGACACACGTGCTGGCAGTGAGCAAGGCTGGGACTTGCCCAAGCCCCTGAGGGGACAGGCCAGACTCCCTGCAGGGAGGGCTGAGCTCCCAGAGAAGCTCCTCGGTTAGTTTCCAGGCCGTCCACCATGGCCGCCGGTGAAAGAGCAAGGATGGTGATCACACCCAGAAGGCGGCTGTTCCTATCCATGAGGGGAACGAAACAGAACTGGCATAGCAATCCTGGGGAGTCAGTGCTGTAAGTCACACCCCGAAACTGGCACATTTGGGGATATCTCTCAGGGGTGAGTGAATCATACAAGTAACTGAGCTTAAGACCATTACATGGCGAAAGCTGTTTCATTCTAAGCATCATCATTTTGGATGGTGTCCCTTCTCCAGGATATTACACATTTGCAGCCATTTTATAAAGAGAGAGCTGAACAGCGTCTGGGGCTTTATGGAGAAATCAGAGTCTTACTAAACCAGAGCATGAAAAATGAGTCCTGGGGACAGAAAACCTTGTCAAACATTACTTTACTGGAGAAGATGAGAGAATGTGGGACGAACCCCAGTGGTAGGTTTGAAAGCTGTAAGGAAGAGGGACTGGGGTGGCAGTCTCCCTGGAGGAGGGGGCACCTGACGGTTTATCTTGAAGCCCCACTTGCATAGCTCCCCCACTGCTCTACCTCAGAGTATGTAGTTTTGAAGGACGTGCTGAAGAACATTGTGGGAGAGCTGCAGCCTCCTCTCTCCAGCCACCCCTCTGTGTCACCAGTGAGTAGGTTGGGTGCCATGCCTGAAGACAGACCCCACAAGTCACAGACAAGCCCAACACACAGTGTGGGTTCAGCAGCAGTACCTTCTGGATAAATGCTTTCATGCAAATCCCTTTCTTCTCAACCTTTCTCTAAATCTGGGCTCTCTTGGGAGCATCTCCTACTTGGAAAAAAAAATAACATACAATTTTATAAGCATGTTCTATTGTGTCTTCCATTTAAAGAGCAAGGGGAAAAATCAGTGGGCAGAACAGGCAGACACAGGGACCCTTCTGGGAGCAGCAAGTTCATGTATCCCGGTCTGACTCACGTTCCAAGTTTATCAGAGATGTCGGATGTCAATGTCCTGTGGACTCCAGCCCCCTGGTGCCAGGTCAGAGGCTGTCAGCGCCAGTGTCACACGTGTGTGGGTGTGGGTGTGGGTGACACGCAGATTCTGGATCTGCTAGAGACACGGCCTGTCTTCTTCTTGGATCAAGGGACAATGTCCAACGTGACAGGATGTTAGGGATAGGCCTTTAGAATGGGGATAAGGAACAGGCCTCAGGGTTGCTGGGGCTCAGACTGAAGCAGGGAGCTGAGGTTCCTCCCCCTGTCCCTCAGGCAAACAAAATCACAACAACAGCAGCAGCCACAGCTACTATTTACTAAGTGTCTCCTATGAGTTAAGCAGTATTCTAAAGGTTTTCCATTTATCATCCTGCTTTCCACAAACCCTCTATGGGGAAGGCTTTATCATATTCATCTTACAGGAGAGGAAACTCAAGGAAAGTGACCATCTCAAGGTCACACAGCTACTTAAGGGGCAGAACAAGGATTAGAACTCAGAGCCGTCTGAGTCCAGAGCTCTTAGTTCTGCTCCCTCTAGGAACAGCTCCCCTGTAGTGGGGAAGGGGAGATCTTGGGTAATCCTGTGCTGGACCAATTACCTCAGACCTGGGCTCAGTGGCAGTGCCTGTGAGGGCTGAGTCCAGGGGAAGAGACTTCCATGTTTTTCCCCTGTTAATATGTGTCTTCCTTTCTTAGAGGAAATGCCTACACAATCTCCACACATGGATGTCTGACAGGGAATACAGGAACTCCTCAAATCCCCAAAGCCCAGTCTGTTCTCAGCATCAACAAATCACACACACACACACACACACACACACACACACACACACACACACGTGTGGCATGAGTAGGGACCAGTCAGATTGGATTCCAGCCATAAATGCTCAGTTCAGCCAAATGGTTGCAAACTGGTTAAATGTCAACCCTTCTCACAGCCATGTTTTAAAAACCGCAAACAGGAGATCGGCTAAGCAGCTCTCATTACATTGTTGTGTAACTTGGTCCTAACACGGCTGGTTTAAAGCCAGCAAAATAGCTCCAAGATTAATCAGAGGCCAAGTCTCTGCTGAAATCTCTGGAGGGATCTGACCATTTGATCAGAGCCTTCTCGTGGTTACACACATCACTGGGTCCTGAAAGGGCCTGGGAACGTGATAGGATTCCCTTAGTAACACAATAGAAGTAACACGGTAGAAGACACATTTTGTTGTATATCCAAGTGAAGGTTAGCCTGTGTCGGTCAGGGCTATGGGACTGGTGTCTCCAGAAAAGGCTTGCACAAATTGCAATCGCCAACTGATTCCCCAAATGCAAACCTAGGAATGAAACAACCTCCCAGGGCTTCAGTTCAGCTTAAAATTTGCTATTCATAACAGTGACAACTTATATCTGCTTCAGTGAAGCACACTCTTACATGATTTTAAACTCCTTCTATGACTGAGCAGAGGCTCAACTGATTAATCCCATGTTGGGGATTTGGGGTTTCTGACATGCAGCCGAGGCCACGCCACCTCATCCTTCCCTCGCATCCCTTTGAAGTCCTTGAGGCAGCAATGACCTGCACCCTCCCCACCTCCCAAGGCACACATTTTAACTTGATTATGGGATCCTAGAAAGGCAGGACCTAAATTCTGCCTTCTTGTATTGTGTTTGACATACATTTGTTTGATCAATCAATATGTATTTAGTGCTCACTCTGTGCAAGTCTTATCTTTCCAACTAGACCACAGGGGCTGCATATTTCCTTTTTATCACCTCTCATGGGCCAGCCAAAGGCTGCGGATGGAGAGGGTGCTTCAGAAACTCTTAGAGCACTGGATACATATTTCTTCTGCTACAGGACTAGAGAGGGAGTTCCAAAGTTGAAGGGTCTTTTATCTTATGGGTCTAGCTCTCCACCCTCCACCTTCGCACTTTCACTTTTATGAATCTACGTGACCCTCCCAGAGTCCCTGCAAGAGAATCTGAGCCCTCACTTTGCAGAGAAAGATACGGTGTCCATGGCGGTGAGCCGACTCGTCCCCACTGCATACACCACTGAGCCTCAGCGCTGACACAGTTGCTCCCACATAGAAACCTAGTCTTCGGCTCATCATACTGCATGGCTCTGCCACTGAGCAAAGAGCTAATGAGACCAAGGTTGTGGGTTCAATTCCCTTCTCAGAGGAAGCTCTACCTCATCCTGTCTTCATAGAATGAACCACAAGGCAAAGCTTTGATCCCAAAGAGTCTAGGTTGAAGCATACGTGTCTGAAATTTTGCCCCAGCGGCCAGAAGACTCAGGCTCCTGACTCTGGGGGTATCATATCATCTTGCAAAGATCAGCATGCAGATACACAAAATAACGAAGGTGCTTATTTTCCAAGCTTGTACCCTGAGGCTATTTTACAAAATAGCCATGTTTAAAAAAATTTGAACTGATTAACATATTAACCTTTGAGGATATAAAAACTGATACGGTAACCAAACCCATTTCCAAAAAGGATTTCCTAACGACTGGTTCTCCTCTCTAACCTTTCTGAATTGAGTAGATGACCATATGATAACTTAGCATAACTAAATTCTCCAAAAGAAATGGCCTAGAAGAGAACAAACTGGACACAGAGTGGGAAGCCATTCAGCTTTCAACATGCCTGTAAAACTCAAATACCAACATGACTCCTGTTTGCTTCCTAAAAATGTGTGCTTTAACTTTGGAATCTGCTTGACCTCTAGAGGAGGGGGAGGTAAAAGGGAGCCTCCAAGCACTGTGTAATTCTGGCTATTGCTCACAGTGGGAAATAGGGGGGTACAGGAACTCCTGCAGCTGCACATGCACCTCGAGCAAGTGGCAGGGGTGTGTGGCGGGTGGCCAGGGAAAGGACGGCATCCGCCAACCAAAACCAGGCTAGGACGATAGGGAGCAATTTGTTACGCACTTCAGAATCTTAAGAACAAAATCAAAAGCAAGAGCAAACTTTCCTTTGCTGACGATGGGAGTACAAAATTGGACATGTATGAAGGGTGGGAGATTTCTTTCTTATTATTGTGTCTTGTGTCAACCACTGC
This sequence comes from Rhinolophus hipposideros, assembly GCF_964194185.1. Classification (NCBI taxonomy): domain Eukaryota; kingdom Metazoa; phylum Chordata; class Mammalia; order Chiroptera; family Rhinolophidae; genus Rhinolophus; species Rhinolophus hipposideros. Next base: position 10,492,275 of record NC_138069.1, read on the forward strand.
AGTCAGCTCTGGCAGTGAGCTTACCAAGCGTGGCCCTCAGGAAAGAGGGCAGCATGGTCCAGGAGACAGTTCCATTTGGCAGGTAGACGATACATTCAAAACTGGAGGACGGAGGAACAGGTGGGAGCCGAGGCCACCCAAGGAGGGGCCCTCGATGGCATGGGATCTATTTTTAGGCAAATCAGCCAATGAGACAATTCCTTAAAGGGCATTTTTGGAGACTAGGTGAGGCAGAATTCTAAAAGTACAGCCCACCCCACCCCCCAAGTTGTCCATGCCCTAATCCCTGGAACCTGTTAACGGGATGAGGTTCCATGTATGTGATAATGTTATGTCATGTTGCATGGCACCACTATGGGTTGAGTTGTGCCCTTCAAAAAGATATATTGAAGTTCTACCCCTGGTCCCGATGAAGGAAATAAAGACTTTGGAAACAAATACTTGGAAGATGAGGTCATTAGGGTGCGTCCTAATCCAGCGTGACAGGTATCCTTATAAGAAGTGGGGAACTTGGACATGGACACACAGGATGTCACAGACACAGAGGGGAGACAGTCATGTGAAGCTGGAGGCAGATGTTGGAATTGTGTCGCCACAAGCCCAGGAATGCCCGAGGCTTCCAGGAGCCGGAAGAGGCAAAGCAGAATCTTCTCCTAGAGGCTGCGGAGGGAGATGGGTGGTGATTTTGGACTTCAAGGCTCCAGAACTGTGAGGCAACGCATTTCCGATGTTCTAAGCTACCAGTTTCTGGTACTTTCTTACAGCTGCCCTAGAAAACTAAGTCAAGAACAGTTAACCTTAAGACGGGGAGATTATTCAGGCGAGACTGAGCTAATGACATGAACCCCTAAAAGGCAGAGAGTATTCTGTAGCTGATGGCAGAGAGGTCAGAGATGCGAAATGTGAGAAGGACTCAGTGTTCTGTTGCGGATCTGAAGGTGGACGGGCCCCGTGAGAGGTCACGTACGTGACTTTCAGGAGCAGAGAGCAGTCCCTGGCTAACAGCCAGCAAGAAAAAAGGACTCTCAGCGTCCCTTTCACAAGAAACTGAACTCTGCCACCAACCTGAAGGATCTTGGAAGTGGAGTTTTTCCCCAGAGCCTCCAGACAAGGGCCCAACCAGGCCAACGCCTTGCCCTCGGCCTTGTGAGAACCAGCTTAGTCCGTGTGGACTCCTGACCTACAGAAACCTTGAGATAATAAATTTGTGTTGTTTTAAGATGCGAAGTCTGTGGTAATTTGTTGTAGCAGCAATAGAAAATAAGTACAGAGACTGAGGAAGGTCACTATTCCAACATGTCTCTTGGTCACTCCCTCTTTAGAAGAAAGGGCTGGTAATTTAGAACAAGATTAGAGACTTTCAAGAGAGATATATATATCAAAGCAGTCACAGATAACGCTCCCTCTCAAATTGAATTGGAAAGAACCCACAAAATAGCACCAGAAACAAAGACGGAGGTTGGTTATAAACAGTGGTGTGCTGGTAAATGTTTAACAACCAGCTCTCCAGGAAGGGAAGAAAATAAGAAAAAAGAAAAAGGGCCCTGATTTGTAGCATTTGCCAATTTCCATGGTGTGAATGCTCCCATAATGGCCAATTTCAAACCATTGGCTCACACAATTCCTGGAAATTGAACAAAAGCTCTCCTGCACCAGTGTGAGCTGGCTTCCGCACAAGGATGGAGGGAAGTTGCCTTGCAGGGCTGCAGACAGGCGTGGCCTACAGGGGCTGAGGAGCTCAGCCCGGGGCGTCCTCCCTCCTCTAGGAGCTCAGAGGCTCTGGCCTTCCCTGCAGACTCCACTCTTGTGCCTCAGACCATTTCAGCCACTAGGGCTTCTTCAGCCGTCTACACGCTGAGGATCCCTGAAGCTTTCTCTTCAGCGTAGTGACCTCTGCTGCATTCTGGTCCTAGCCAGCCAGCTGCCCATATCTCGCCCTCACAGGCACATCTGACATGATATGGTGAACCAGGGTCCATCATCTAACCCCAAAGACCTGGTGCTCCCTGCACCCCGGGCTTCCCATCTCAGTGTCCAGTGCCTCTGTCCAGTGGCAAAAGGCAGAAATCCAGGAGCTTCCTTGATATCTCTTCCCTTCGAACTTTCCATATCCGACAACTCACAATATCTCGTCAATGTACTCCTCAAACACAGACAAAAAAACTAGGTAGAGCCCACCCACTCCTCAATCTCTACTAACAAGCACTCTCTTCCAAACCAATGGCATTGCTCTTCTAGGTGACTGCGGTAGCCTCCTAACTTCTCACCGCTACCCCCACATCTCCATTCTTTGCAAAAGAGTAATCCTTTAAGCCTGGAAGCCTTCTGAAGTCACACCCCTGATTGAAACCATTCATGGCTCCCCATTGCTCTTAGAACAAACCTGGCATCCTTAACTGGGACTCTGAGGGATCTGGTCCCTGCCTACCTCCCTCCTGTGCCACCTGTGCCACCCACTCCCTGACGCTCTAAGCCACACGGGCTGCTCTCAGGTGCCCCGGCATTCTTATGTCTCACCCACTCTTCCCCTGGGCTCTTTGCTTAGACAACAATCCTCACTCTGCTGCCAGCACCTGGCCGTCTGGCCTCCTGACAGCCAGACCAGATCAGGTGCCCACAATGCTCCATCCTTCTCCTTCACAGCTCTTCACACGGTTGGAATCCAATGATGATCGGTGTGGTTATTTGTGGAGGCCTACCATCCCCCCAGGAATGAGCGCTCAGAGAGGGCAGGCTCCCCATGCGCCTCGTCAGGGCTGCGTCTTCACGACGCCAAAGAGGCCTCTTGGTGCACAGGTGCACGATATATATTTTCTTAAGTAACAATAAATGAAAAAATACAGTGTTAAGTGACCAAACAAATCAGGTTATGAAACAGAATGTGCAGTAAGCGCCCGGTTTTGTGAAAACAACATAAATTCTTTAAGTGAGACGAGGCTGGATATAAATCAGAATAATAACAAAGACTGTCTCTGGATGGTGGCATTACAAGTCATTTGTGCCTTCCTCTCTACATATATTTATACATTCAAGACTTTATATTTATTTATTTATTTATTTACTTACTTACAAAGGACATATTTTGTTTTTACAACTAGAAAAAAACACACAAAACTATGAAGCGGATTGTTTTCAAACATAAGAACACCTGGGACATTGTGTCTGAAGTTAAAGAACGGAGGAGGGAGGCGCCCTTGTCCACGGCGGGGGGCAGCATCCTAGAATCTCTGAGTGCCCTCCCAGCATGCCTTGGCAGCAGGTTGGCACAGGCAGACCTGGCTGTCCCAGAAGGCTCCTGCCCCAACAAGGACCTAAGACAAGATTTTTTTCCTGGAGTCTGACTAGCCCTAAACACAGACGGAGATGACATGCCCATCTTTGCAGTTCCCTCTCAATCAAAGCCCAGGGGAAATTCCTGGCCATTAGGCAGGATTTTTATTTCCACTGGGATGAAGATATTTTAGAATAAATTCTCTCTCACATTCCTTGGAATGAATTTTTAAAAGAGGGAATGCATTTCCTATAGCTGCCGATTGTTTTTTCTGAGTGGATGAGACTGCAACTCTAACATCTATGTGATACATTAGGGTTCCTCCTCGCCGATGAAACAGTGGAAGGTTGTTTATAACATTGATACTCCCGAGGCCTGAAATCACGCATGGGGGCTGCATATCAACGTCTGGCAGAAACAAATCAGCTGCAAGATAAAATCCAATAAGCTACACCTCTTCTTGATCCCCATCAAAATGCCCATCCCACTTGCGAGGAAATACATTCTTCAAGTAGGTTTATTTAAGGCAAGTCAACTGCAGAATCCCAGAGAGTGAGCAAGGGGCTACCTACCAATCCCAACAAGATGGGGGTCTCTTTAGAGCTGGAGAAGGACATTTAACTTCAGGAAGTCTTCACTGAACGAAGGATAACTGAAGCTGTCATCCAAACCCATCTCTTAGAGAAACTGCTGACGATTATTTTAGAAAAAGAAAAAGGTTGTGTCAATTCATTTGATTGTCCAGGGATTTGTGACATGGCAGGAATAAGCTCTTACTTAGTTATAAAGTTTTAGTCCAGGAGTACCCCCAACTCTAGCTAACATAGAGTCTGTTGGAGGCACAGGTGAGAGATTTAATTGACAACCTGATGACCTTGTGCCAGGGTACAAGTATATGCACAGAAGGATGACAGTGAGCTATTATTAGCTTCCTACGCAGTCGCACAGAGGAGTCGATTCTTTCAACTTGTCACCCTGAAAAGCCAATAGCTCAACCCTGCAGATGTGAGGGAAGGGACAGGTAAGAGCTGATGAGCAGGCAGAGCAAGAAGAAAGATCAGAAACTCAACTGGGTGGACAAGAGTGGATGGGGAACCCGCATGGACATTCTGGTTTCTGATTCACCACTTCCTTTGATGGTTCACATAACCATCACTCTCAGTCTGTTTTCTTCCCTGTGTAATAAGCATTTCATCTGCCCAGCATTGTTGAGAGACCAGGTATGACAGAGACACTCCATGGACTGGAGAGCCAAAACAGGGCACAGAGGTGAAAATCACGTGCAAGTAGAATTGTTTCAGTATCTATCTCTGTCCCAAGGCCCAGGACGGTGCCTGGCATAAGTGGATTCATCCAATAAATATTTGTTGAAGGAATGAATAAACAAATAGCAAGTATTTCTGAAAAGTTCATCTGAAATAAATTAGACTGGGCTTTAAAGGAGCAGGCAATACAAAAATTGGTTTTTGTTTTGTTTTAATGAACGTGAATAATGCAGCATGCTGCACCAGCTCCTTATTGTTTTCCCAATTAGGCTGAAAAGAGTTTGGGCCCATTGGGTCATTTCTGAAGATCGCGTTGGAACTAGCTCAGAAACTGCTTTCACCATCTCTGGCCTAATGCTTTCTTTTGAGAGTAACTACAACACAGGGAAACGAAAAATCTGGCAACAATTTCAAAATGCAGGTCTTTTTCCTGACACCCTATCATATTCCCATCCCTGTTTGTAAGCACCTTCAGACCTGGGAGAGCTGCCCACTGCATTGGTGGGGGAACCTCCCGCGGGTGGTGGGGCTACCCACCCCTCAAACCTCATCCCCTCTGGGCTTCTGGAGTCTTCTGGGGCAGAGCCCTCTCCTCCTTTACACACACAGCACAGACCTGGCCAACCTTCTCAATTCTTCATTTCCATGTTCTGCTCAGACTTTTGCTTTTCCTAATTTCCTCTTCTCTCTTTTTTCTTAAAGAGGAGGCTTTGCTGTCCTGGCACCTGCCTCCTCCTTGTTCATTCGCTCATTACAGCCAGCACCCCGAATACCCTCGCAGAGAAGCAAATCACTCAGCAAGCACCAATTTATCCCAAGAAAACCTTTTAAGGGACTGGGACCACTGAGTGTTCACTCTCAATATTCGAATGGTTACAGCTTTCAGCCTAGGAAGTGTCTGTTGGATATTTCACTATTTCTTCTGGAAATGACTCATTTCATATCAACAGAGTCCTTCAATAAAGGACTGCAATAACATCTTGGTTGCTGAACACTCTGAGTGTTGCATTATGGACAATGGGCTGAATATGATAACACATGTAAGCAACCAGGAAAAAGACACAAAGACAAAGGACACAAAGCTGAGCGGTCAGTGTGCCAGCCCTTTCCCTCCTGCTGCCGTGGGCAGTAGCCAAAGGTACAGGGCCTTAACTTTGCAGTGCCTGCTCTGAACCTGGGCGAGGAGCTCAGAAGTCATGTACATGTTGAATACCTTCAACGCTCTAAGGACAAATGGCTGGCACAAGTCCCAGATGCCATGGTTCGTACATGGAGAGCAGGTGAAAGGTCTGGTGCACTCATCCATATTTAATAATCATAGCTAACACTTGAATGCCCACTGTATGCCAGGCGCTGTGCCAAAGTATTTATATATTTTATCTCCCTTAATCTTGACAATGACCTAATGATGCAGGCACCAGTATATCCCCATTGTACAGCTGGGGGAACTGAGGCTCAGTGTGACCTTATCTAAGGTCACCGTGATTCTGTGGCGTGGCCACACTACAGAGCCTAGTTTGTCTGACGTCAATACTGAACTCCTCGCCAATATGCTGATACCAACACCCTGTGCACAACCAGGCTTCACAAAACAACTTGCTGGCATCCTGTATTAACAAAAGCCACAGACCCCAAAAGACCAAGTGGTAAGTCAAATGAGATTCTTCCCATTTTTCTACAAAAAAATTACCTTTCAGACCCCAAGGACTGTGCTGAATCCTCCCAGGTTGGGCTATGAGCTCTAGGTGGCAGCTTGCTGTCGGATCCCCATGATGAATTTGTGACTCCGGAGTGTATTATCGCACCTGCTCAGCGATGCCCCTGGCCCTCCCCTAGAACAGGCCACCAGGCGTTCAGGAAGATCAATTTTCCCAGCAGAGGGAAAAAGCACAGACTCAGCTCCCTACCCAGGTTTTAGCTCCTGCTCCAAGAGAGCTGGGAGAAGACAAAACATTTCAAAGGCAACGGTGACAAAATTTAGTGTGTGCGTTACTGAGGGCACTGACATGCAGCCCCAGGGAGACCCTTCTGGAAGGTGGAAAGCTCCATGCTTCGTCCTCCTGCCTCTGCCAGGGAGTCACAGAATGGACACGAGAGCAAGGTCAGAGCCAAGCTGTGTCACACTGTGAGAGGCTTCTGCTCTGTGTCTCCCCTGGCCTCAGAATCACCTGTGAAATGGGGCCGTGAAAGCCAGCTATCCATCGATGAAGGTTTCTGTGCAGCTCTGGGGTGACGCCCTTTGCAATGCCTCTGTAGCAACTGATGTTTCTATTGCTTGGTCATCTCTTAGCTCCCTCTCTAGGTGGTTTTTTGAACTCAGTTACTGGGCCTGGGACGTATCCCCTAAGTGCCATCAAGGTCAGAGAATGTGCCTTCAAGGACATCTCAAGCACAGCCAAGCCAGCTGTGGGCCTGGCTCCTCTGGACCCCACACCTAGGCTGGCATCCCTCTGAAGCATGGGTGGTCTACCATGGGCCCATGTCCCCTGTGAAGGACATGATTGGAAGCCTGAGATGTCCAGCATGATTTGCGGATGGAGTCATGTGTGCTCTTTGCATTTCCACCCAGGTCCTTAAGGACAAGAAGCTACACGTATGCATTTGTGCCATAGCCCCTCCTCCTCCCAGTGGCGAGCACAAGTACACCAGTCCTGTCACTAACCACACCCACACCTACAGCCCCTTCTAAGGAAAACAGTCTCAGCTGCAGACCCAGCTAAAAGGGTGGCTCTGGGCAGACATACTTTGTACTCTGTGACTTTCCATGACCACGGCTAATTGGATCAGAGGACACACATGACCCAAAGACAGCACATCCAAAGCCTTTCCAGTGACATATTCCAAGAGGTGAGCTGAGCCATTGGATTCTGTTTTAGGAATTTATAACTGAAAGAAAAATGCCAAGTGCATGAATCAGTTTGCCCCAGTTCTGAAATTCAGAGGAAACATCAAGAGAGGTCTTGAGGGAGCCTGGGAATCAGAAGGGTCACAGCAAATCTCAGTTACAAAGAAGCAGAGAAAAGATACAGGGCAGAGAGGACACAGCCAGCTGGCAGTGGCAGTGCTGGGTGAAGCAAGGCGACACAGCAGAAGTACAGGCGGAACCAAGCGTCATTCAAGGTGGAACGATGGAGTGTAGCGTGAGGAACCCCAGCCACAGAGGTCCCGGGAGCAAGGTGCTCTGTATACAGTTCCAGTTTCTGTGTCTCCAGCAAGTTTGTAGTTTCCAGCATTCTGTAAAGTTCTTGCCGCCCTTCTTTCTCTTCACATAACCTCATAGAATTGTCATTCTTTCAACTTAACTGAGAAAGGCTCTGATCTTGGAGCCCCAGGTGCTCCTGGGAACAGCAGTGAGACCCCATGCTGGGCACAGGCATGGCTCTCTCCTCCAAAGCCCCAATCCCGTGGGCCATCATTGCCTGGCCCTTCTCCAGGCTTCTCACTGTTTCTCTCTCTCTCTCTCTCTCTCTCTCTCTCTCTCTCTCCCCCCCACCCCCGCCCATGTACAGTCTAACACAGACTCAATTCTGACCACAAAGAGCTCTCTGCTGCTCACAGGTGTCTAGTCTAGGCCCCTATGGATTGGCAAACGACGCTGGCCATGAACAACGACATAGGGAGAAAAATCTGTGGTCTCACGAAGAGGGCTTGGATCTCAACTCAATCCGAGATTCGGAGTTCAAAATCAGCTACTGTCCAGTATATCTTTTCTGTTTATTTTTTAACAGAGAGATCTGACACAGAATAATGTAGGTACTTCTTCCAAGAATTTTACACATTGAACTTTTACAGTACTTACCATTTAATTATGTTTTTACATACCCTGAACTTTAGGCATCATGCATGTGTTTTGTAACCCTTTTCACTCTGTATCAGAAATTATATATTACGGGCTGTAAAAAGAGAAACAAGTACATTCACACATGTGTATATACTTAGACACCGATATACTCAGGAAGAAGAGCAATGGCATTTGCGTATGATGCCACGGTAACCTTAGATGCTAACAGAGAGGTAGGACTGAACAAGAAGGTGATGCCAAGAAACTGGAGAACATCTTCTACCATCTCATAGAGCCTTTCAGGGAGCTGCGCTTTGGCCAGTCCTCATTTGTGATGGGCACTTGCTCTGAGGACGCCTAATCCTAAACTTTAAGTATGGGTGTGTGTGTGTTTCTGTGTCCATACATACATGCATAAATACGCATATCTACATTTCCCATCATATGTATTCTAACAGGGCAGAGCTCTTTCTTTCCACAAATAAGTATCATTTATTATTGTATGGGATAAAAGTCATTGTATTCTCTGGTCAGAGAGAACAATGCTCACCAGTAGTACAAGCAGTGACACAAGGACTTCACCTTGACACAGTGGTGAGAGCAGAGACCATACCAGCAGTACACTCTGTGAATAGTTTGTCCTGTGCCCAACTGTAGATCCTGCGTGTCCGAGGAGCAGCCAGATACACTTGGCTAAACAGAACTGCCTGAGCAGAATTCTTCCTATAATCTGCAGAGAGGATTGGATTCCAGTGAACTGTCTTCAGCCACCCAAGTGGACAGGCCACAAGGACAAAAGCATCTAAACACGCTGTCTATTGGCCAATCATGAGTGAGAGTGGATCACTCCTCCCTCAGTGATGAGTAAAGGATTTAAACCCAAGAGGAGGCCTCGTGCGAAGGAGTACGGGTGGATGTGGGGGTGGAATCTGCACATCAAGAGAATATCATTCTGAGGAGTCATATCTGAAAAGGTTCTATTTTAGGATTCCGAAGAACATTTAAGAAAACTTCCGCACCTTAATAGAATTCAAGAAGTGATGGTTTCTGAGAGAGACGCAGAAATCCACAGAGAAGAATAGATCAAAAGACAAAAGGGTGACTCAAAAACACAACAGGAGAGGATGAAGGGACAGCATGAGAAAACTCAAAGTGAGGTAGCTTAGCAAAAGGGAGATTATAAAAAGCAGAAAATGAATTTGTATAATTAACATCTACATAGGAGCCAGTAAAGAACAGAACTGAAATGGTACAAAATTTAATCAGTGACTTGGAAGACAAACTTCAGAAGCTTTCCTAGAGTGCAGAGTGGAGAGAACGGGGTGCCGGCAGGCAACAGAGATCCCAAACAGAGATAATTTCAGAAGATATACTAAAGCGATTAATTAAAACACAGTTGAGGCAAAATTTCCTAAATGCCAAAGGACAGATTAAAAGTGTTCACCATGTTCTAGAAGGACTGCCGAGAAACACATGCCTGACACATCCAAACCAAAGCTTTGAGTGACAAAGATAAAGTAGTAGAAGTGGTTCTAGCATTATAGCAAGAAAAGAAAATAACAACAACAGATTTTCTGCAATGGAACAAAATCAGACTTAGCCTTTTATTCTGGAGCACAAAATACTGGAAGATGATGGAAGGGAAAATAATTGTATGTAAGAAGTATAGCCAGGAAAGTTGTCTTTCTTGTATGAAAGTATCATACTCTGGGATAGGCAACATTTCAGACAACACTCATGTACTTTCCAGAAGGACTGCTTGAAAAGGTAATATTAATTCAGCTAACCCAAGAGAAGAAAGCGACCATCTCCTGAGACTATAACAGAATTCTCAATAAGTCATACAACCAAATAAGCAACAGATAAACCTCTATAAATGCTACTGAGATGCTTGATAAGCTATAAAAACTGTCAACATATTTTTTTAAAGGAAAGTTTCAAAATTTTTTTGTGAATTGAGTTTGCTCCAAATCCCTAATAAGAATAAAAACTTAAAAGTGGTAAAGGGGGGGCCGGCCGGGTGGCACAGGCGGTTAGAGCTCCCTGCTCCTAACTCCGAAGGCTGCCGGTTCGATTCCCACATGGGCCAGTGGGCTCTCAAAAAAAAAAAAAAAGTGGTAAAGGGGAAGAGAGAGAAATTGGAAACAGAAAGGAGGTTAACAATTCATTTAAACGAATTAATATTGGGATTCAAAAGATGTTGTTTCAGTGGATTTGAGAATTAGAGAAAGATGGATTTAAAATGCCTCAAAAATTTAAAAGGTAATTTGTAGGAGATTTAAGAATAGGGAATATAAAAAACACCGATAGATGATAAAATAAAATTTTACCTGTTTATAGGGTAAAATATAGAAAACAAAAAAAGACAAAGGAAGCATAAACTCAGAAAACAAAATAAGCTGTAGGAAATAATTCCACTCATGATACATATTATAATAAACATAAGTAGGTTAAATCCTTTTACTCTAAAATGAAAGACTCTCAGATTGGTTCACAAAGAACACTTGCTTTTTTTTAATAATAAAAAAAAAAGCCAAACAAAGAAAATATAGAAAATTTAAGGATAGACAAACAAAAATCAGGCTTTAGAACATAGTATGTGATCAATAACTATTTGTTGGATAAATGAACATCAGAAAAAAAACAAATAAAAAAAGCAGGGCTGATAATAGCAACATCAGACACAAAGTACGTATAGGGACAAATGGGATTTAACAGTTCAATGTATTTTTAAAAAATGAAGTTTCCCAACTCATTTTACAAAGTGAGCCATCACTGATACAAACATATGAGAAATAAAACATCTAAACTAAGAACTACAGCTCTATCTCATAAAAATTCAGGTAAAAACCCTAAGTAAAGTATTAACAAATTAAATCCTGCACTACGTTTTTTAAAAAAGAGTAACATACCATGACCAAGGAGGACTAATTCTAGGGATTCTGAGGGGGGGAACGGACTTCATAGGGATAACAACGGTACTAGCAATAATACCTAATGGCCAATATCTACTGAGGAACTATAGTAAAATCATGCTGATTTAAAGGTGAGAAAAATCAAGGCACAAAAAGATTAAGCAATGTTTCCGAAATCCCACATACAGTAAATGGCAATGCCAGGGTTTGTCCTGAGAGTGTGGCTATAGCACCCACATGCTTAGCCACTCTGCCAACATCCTGACAGCCCAAAGGTGAGGAACCACTTCGTAGGTGCAGAAAAGGCACTTGACAAAGTTCCCAAATGGTTCCTAAAGTGAAGTCTCCTTTGTAAAGTAGAAATATGGTGCTCACTTTATATGCTAAATGAATCCTACCTCAAAAGAACAACCAATATCCTTTTACCCATGATTCACTTAGGAGCACTCCTTTAACTTTTAGAATTAAGGCAGATGTTCACACGTGACTTTGTTTTCTGGAAAGTGTAGTCATTGCAATTAGACAAGGAAACACAACAGCAGTCAAAAAGCATTAGAAAGGAGGAGCCAAAAATAGTCTTTTCTGGAAAAAATCTGTAATCCACAAAATTACTTTTAGAATTTATACAGAATTTAGTAAGGGAACTTACAATATAAATTAACAGACAAACAGACATAATGGGAAAAAATTAATCCGGTTTACAACAGCCACCAAAAATATAAATGTCTGTGAAATTTGCAAAATACATAAAAAGAAAATTACAAGAGTTTGTTGAGAAAAATAAACAACTAAAGGAAGAGATTCTATGCCTCTGAATGGGAACATTCAAGGTTGTAAAATTTTTAATTTTCTTTACATTAACCTACAATATAAATATAATTCCAATAAATCCCAACAGTATTTCTTTCTTTCCAAAAAAGTATTTGGAAAAGGCAGTACAGGGTGTTTACTTATCCAATACTGAAGTGAACTATAAAATTAGGGAAACTAAAACAATGGAGGATAGACAGGGTAGGAACCACCGGTCAAAACAACAGAAAGAGAAATCCAGGACGCAATTCTTATAAATGAGAAGGGTAGCATTTCAAAGAGAGAATAACCTACTAAGTTTATGGTGTTGGGACAACTAGTTAACCACGCAGGAGATAGTTAAATTAAATCTCTGCCTCACAGCAAACAAGAAATTCTCGGCAGACTAAGAAAAGTAAAAATTGACCACCTAATAGTACAAGACAATATAGATGAATATTTAGGCCATTCTTGGTTTGCAAAGGATTTTCTAAGCATACAAGCAAATGCAGATATAATGAAGGAAGAAAATTGAAAAATTTTACTAAGTAAATATTTAAGCAAAATCTTCATGTGTCAGACCTATCATAAAAAAAAATTCAAGGCAAATGACAAATTGGGGAAATATTTGCAAAATACATGCTGAAAAGTGAATGTCTTTAATATGTTAAAATGTTATTTTACAAATCAGTAAGAAAACAATGAAACACATCGCCAGAGACGAGGCCAAGGAACAGAATGCCGAGAAATCAATGCAAGTGTCCAATCAACACAGAATGACACATTCGCCATCACTGACAATAGAAGAAAAGCACATTAAAACAAGGAAGTGCCATTTTCATGCTATTGTATTAGTAAAGATTTTTTACAAATATTGACACCCAGTAAAGGACAGGGGAGGGGGAAATGGCATTATCTTAAATTTCTGGTGGGGATGTGAAGAAAGATCATTTTTCAAAATGGCAACTTGACACTATGTATCTAAAGATCTAAAACTCTGCATATATTCTGCTCCAAATCCCAATGATTTCACTACTAAAACTCTGCGTTAAGGAAGAAATTGGGACTACATAGATGAGGATGGAAGCACAAAGGTACTAAATGCTTGTTACTCTTAACCCACACATAGGAGAAAAAGCCTGGACAAATAGTACTGGTTTTTAACATCTGGATGGTAATTTAAAAATATTTTTTACATGCTTTGTCGCATTTTCCAACTTGACTACAAAACAGATATATCAGTTAGGAAACTGAAAACAAATGAAAAGCTCTCTCAAAACCTAATTACAAAGGATATTATTCCCTGACCACTATAGCATGGGACAAAATCAACACTAACCTTTGTATGTGGTTAGTCCTTTTGTGAGACTTTCATCAAACGAGCAAGAGAAGAAAGACTATTATTATATTATTATTAGGATCATTTTGCAGATGAAAGTACAGAGACGTAGAGAGAAGACACAACTTTTGCAAAACCAAGCTCTGTGTTCTAAGGCTCACTTGTCAGATGGGGACCAAGGTCCCCCAAGCAAGGATTTGGGGCCCCTTTTCCTCTGCCCTTTATGTGAAATTGTTTGTCCTTTCTGTTTAATGTTGTTCACGGCACTTTCCAAAGCCTACCATTTCTGCCGATCGTTGTAAAAACCTGTGACACATCTACCCCACGGGACTTCCCTTGTAGGAGCCAGAAAGTGCCCACTGCTCCCTGGACATACAATGACTAACCAGCACTAAAGGTCTTCATACTGGGGCTCCCTCCCAGGTGAGCAACCACCCCTCCCACCCACCGTTGGGACCAGGCCCTTTCTGATTCTACTCCAGCACCTGGCCTCAGGAAGCGTTCCCTGGGTAGCTTTGGGGCTCTCATATCGCTAGTCACCAAAGGACATGCTTCTTACAGTCTGCTGTCCCCAAAGTAGCAACGAAAAGGGGAACCCCAATGGCCAGGGTCATTTGGGGGCTGCTGGACTGCACCCCCGTCTTCAGAGAAGGGCAACAGCAGTAACAATGGTGCCTGCCCCTGTGTGGAGTTTTTCATGCAATAACTAGCTGTACTTTTCCAACCAGATATTATCCCTCCTCCCCCAGCAAGCTGCCTTTTATAGAGAATTTTGTTGTTTAGCAAGAATCATTTCGGCTCTGAGAGGCGCAGTCAGGAACGAGAATTCAAAATAAGTCATCTCTACGATCTCCTAATCAGAGGGAGAGGGCATAGGGCCTTCGACCCCACAAGTCACATCCATTCATTCTGGGTCTAATTACAATACTCAGGCAGTAGATGTAGGTGTTAGTCCCAGCATGGGGAGCTACAGAAGATTGAGAGTCAATTTTGTACAGAAAAAAATTACATAAAATTACTTGGGATAAACATGCAGCTAAATTAGACTGTGTACACCACTGTGTTAAAAAAAATACAACAACATAAAACAGACGCACATGAAAAGAAGCTAGAAGGAAATAAGCCCTAGTGACAATAGAAAGTGGGTTTATATATTCCTTTCCTCAGTTTTTCTTTCTCCCTTCTCCTTTCTCTTCTCTTGCCTTTTCTCTCTTCCCCCTCCTTCCTCCTTTTCCTTCTTTTCTTTCTTCCTTCTTTCCTCCTTTTCTTTCTTCCTCTCTTCCTTATTGCCTCCTTTCTTCCCTTCCTCCTTTCCTTCTTTCCATTCTTCCTCCTTCCTTGCCCTCTTTCCTTTTGCAATGGTGGCTGTGTTATTTCTGGGCTTAAAAATGCAGGGTTTAGGGGAAGAGTGTGCAAAGGTAGATGCGCTAAGAACATCTCAGAGCATGTCACAGACACCAAAGAGTGCTGAGTGATGGCTAGGAACCTGGCCAGCCTTCTCTGCAGTCCCAAAGACCAGTGTGGCCTCGGGGAAGCAATTCCAGGCACCCGTCAGTGCTGAGCACGCACTGCACACTGCAGAGTGCTGGGCCAGCACGAGGAGGAGAAACCCAGGGCTGTCTCTTGAGATACTCAGTGTCTGTGGCAGGGTAGAGATGGGCAGACACTGAGGCAGCAAGTGACAGGTAGAGCTTTCACAGGTCACGAGCAACCCGTGGGGGGAACACAGTTCTCCAGGAGGAGAAAGGGGCCCATTTCACATTCAGCAGACATTCAGGAGTGTGTCCAGCTGAAACCAGGAGCTGCTGGGTCCCTACTGTTAGAAAGTATCACATTTAGCTCCAGCACTAGTCAGAGGGAGAAGAGGGTGGGAAGTGTTCAATGAAGGGATTTTGAAACACAGAGTTGCTTTTATGAAAAGTCATATATATGTGTATGTGTGTATTATATATGTGTTTTTATATATAATAATGTAGAATTACGCATCATTTTGGACAACAAAGTGCTAAATGCTGGAGAACGAGACAAGGGCTGGATGTCGGAAAGGATGAAAGGACAAAGGTGTGTCTGGAGCACCTGGACCGAGGTGACATGGAGGAAGGAAGAGGTTGTTCTGCCGGAGAGGACCTGGGAAATACTGACCTCTGGCTCCTGAAGGAGCCCAGTGCAGGGAAGCGCTGGTCCAATACCCAGCTTGGCTTCCTACTGTGAGACCCTGCGCAGGTCATTTGAACTTTTGGAAGTTTGTTTCCTCCTCTGAGAAATGGTGTAGTGGGAAGTAATGGCTTTTTCTGTTTTTGTTTTCCATCAAGCATCTACTGTTCTTTCTTAGGATGAGAGTACCTTGAACCTGCTTTAAAATAAGCTCCCCAACCCCACTCTTAGGATGACGCCGACCTCATGCTCAGCACTGGGGGGGGGGGCGGGGGGGCGGCGGGTGCAGTGGACATTGTTGCCACTTGACTCTAGATGCTGACTTTCTGTTTCTCTCTAATAGGTGTTCCAGGATTAGTCCAAGACCCAACCAAGGTGATCCCGGGAGAGAAGACCTCAGGGTTTTAGCTTAAGCAGCTGGGGAGGAGCCATCTCTTGCTTCCCTACTGAGCTCTGAATCCAGTCATGTCTGGAGCCAGTTACCACTGGCCTTTCCAGTTCCACATACCTTTGTCCCTGCTTAAGACAGTTTGGGCTGTGTTTCTGTCACTTGCAATTATAAATCCTAATTGATGAGGAATGAATTGCAAGCTCTGTGAAGTCGGGGACTCTGCACTGGCTGCCACCCTCTCTTCAGCACTTCTAAGAGTGCCTGGCAACCATGTGGCTCTCAAAAGTCTTGTGGAACCACTGAATGATGATACACGTGGGGGCAAGAGCATCTACTTTGTAAATCTGCTATATTTGGGCATTCAAATGATTCTCAATAAGTAGTATTTCCTTTTCCATCTTTTTGCCCATTGCCCTATAAACTCTTCCTAAAATTAACTCTCTGAGAGGGGACTCTGTTAACTCCTGATTGCCATTAATGTCTTCGGGGGAATGTATTCAATTCCCTTTCATGGAGAGGCACAGTGAGCAATCACGATATTCCACCCATTGTTAAGTTATAAGTAAGAAAGCCAGTAGATGTTTTGACCACAAACAAAGAGGTTTCACAGGTCAACTGGATTAATCTCCTGCCTCCAGGTAGCTGGATTTATACACTGCAGTGCTGTCCCAAGAGCACAGTAATGCAACTGAAGACAGACGCCAAGGGAAATAGATGATATAAAGCTCCCTCTATGACAAAGATGCAGAAATTTCAGGAGACACTACACAAAGCAAGATAGGGGTGCAGAACTAACTCCAGGTGCCCAGAGTCCCCCCAGGGACATACAGCTGTGGGGAAATTATTCAGGAGTAGCAAGAATTCCACCAGGCAAGGGAGGCTTGAGTCTACTTGCAGTCGAGACAAATAGCTGTCAGGACAGGACCACTGCTAGTGCAATCCTCTCACTCATCTAATTCAGCATTTAATCACTCTGAAAATCAAACGATTGCCTGTTTGCCTCCTCCACCTTTCCTTTGCTGGACTTGAGCCCATGGCTCCTATTAATTTTCCAAGAAAATGTTAAACAGCTGGTCAGCATTCTTCCTTTAACCACCCTAGAAGACAGTAAATTACCTATTTGCCATAATCTCTTGGGCATTGGGTTGAAAAAAATAAAAAACAAACTCTTATCACTTTCCCGCATAGCATCATTTTCTGTCCCTTAATTCTCTATTGCTGTTCATTTTGGGACCCTCTCCAGCCAGCTTTTTTCACATCCTGCCTAAATTTTGGAGGCCAAAGCGTGACATAATGCTGATGCAGAGATCTCTCTGAGGTGACTTGCAGCCTAAACAATTTCCAATAGTATCTTTAACATTTAATATTTCAGTGGATCCCACTTTTTAAATTAAGCTAATTGATTATCTAATTGACACATTCTTAGCATGGGTCTGCCCCCGGTGACCCCTCAGAGCCCAGGGGCTTCAACAGGCGTGTCCAGAATTCATTCTAAAGGCCCATGGTCATTAATAGAACACACAATTGAATGATGTGATCCCTTGAAATTAATTTCCTTGAGGGCAGTAACCACCTATTTCAATGTTTTGTTTTGAGACACTTACTGGGAATTTTTGTGTTTTAATCAACAAGGGATAGATAAAGAGCTAAAAAAACTTTTTCCATAGAAGGTGTTATGGACCAAACTGTGTCTACCCAAACGTACATGTCGAAGTCCTAACCCCCAACGTGACTGTATTTGGAGATATGACCTTTAAGGAGGAAAAGTCAGGTGAGCCAAGAGTGCTAGGGACTGCACAGTGGACAACATAGTAAGCTACCCATGTTAGAAACAGTACGTGGGTTTCCAGGCCAGATAGACCTGGGTGTGAATCCTGGCTATGATGTTTGCTACTAAGTGACAAGGAACTTACCCTACCTGAATCTTGATTTTCCCCATATGTAAAGTGAGAGTAATACCACCGACCACTTGGGGTTGGTGTGATAATTGAAGGTGTTTGTATATGTAGCCTGACACATAATAGATTCTCAATAAATAGTAGTGGCTACCACTATTAGCATCATTCATTCATTCATTCATTCAATGGCATTCTAACCACCTCTGATGGGGCATTGTTTTCTCTTGGACCTTACATTCTAATTCACTGGACAGACAGTGAATTACAGATAACAGAATTTTAGATAATAATTGCTGTGAAGGCACTAAAACAAAGTAATGGACCATGGAGGGAAGAGGGGACTCTTGAGATGAGAAGGCCAGCAATGGCCTTTTTTTTTTTAAATTAAAGTTTATTGGGGTGACAATTGTTAGTAAAGTTGCATAGATTTCAGGTGTACAATTCTGTAATACACTATCTCTATCTCACATTGTGTGCTCATCACCCAGAGTCAGTTCTCTTTCCATCACCATGTATGAGACCTTGTTTACCCTTTTAAAGGAGTAACACCTGAGAGGATCACGAGTGCTGCAGGGGCAGCAGCCACAAAAGTCCCAAGGAAGACTTTCTAGGCAGAGAAGCAGCAAGTGCGAAGGCCCAGGGTGGCGTCCAGTTTGTCCTACTTGCAAGGCAGACAGAAGGCAAGTCCTTATGTCTGCAGCATGAGGAGTGGCAGGGGGAGAGTGAGGAGATGAGTGCAGAGACGTAGGCAGGTGTGCGATCACACCGGGCCCTGTGGGCTCTGGGAAGCCAGTGGACTTTATACTAAGTATACTGGGAATCTACTGGAGGGTTTCAGAAAATGAATCGTATCATAACTCAGGACTTTCCAAAGTCTGACAAGACAAAGGCAAGAGGCTTTGTGATGACTGAAGAGTAAAAAGACAGAGTCACAGTGCAAAAGAGAAGGGTCAGAGCAGTGTAACCCCAAGGAGTTTATGAGAAACACACAGTTTGTCGCCTTGCCTTGTCAGGCTGTAACTCGGGAAATAGAGGTCAAGAGTCGGCGGGTGTAGATGAGCCTGTGACAGACAGCACCCCAGAACTGGAGCTCTCTCCACCGCACACTGATTTGGACCAGCACGGCCACAGTACCTGGCACATACAAGACCCGCTAGAAATGCTCACCAAGGTGGGTTACATGACACTGCCATCATTCAAACCTATGGAACTGAACTCAGGAAGGTCCCACCCAGCACACAGGCCTCGGGGGCCTCTGCACACACAGTGCAGCCGTCCCACCTGTGCTGCTCATCTCATGAAGGATGCCAGCCATCTGGGCACCGACTAGGACCTGCTGGGATCATTAGATCTCAGGACTGAACTGGACCTCATTGTATTCAGTCCTCTTCAAAGCCCTTTAGAGTCACCCAACACTGCCAATGTGTCTGTAAGTGCTTTAAGATAAGGAATTCTTGAACAAACACATGTAGCACCAACCTCCTGGATCAAGCAGGTCTCCAACATGTCACCTTTCTAACTGTGCATTGTGGAGTCTACCTGAGAGATGGGTACTCCAGCCTTTCCACTGTTCTGACAAAACAGGCCCAAGGTCAGTAAGTCCAAGACCACTTGATGTCTGGAGGACTTCCATGAATGACGTAGCCCTTTGGTGAAAAAGGCAAATGATCCCTGGCAACCATTTAGATTTCCATGTGCATTAGCTTATCACACACATTGCAACCCCACACCAGGGCTGGCCAAGTGTGATAGCTGATGAAGGCCGGGTTCCCAGGAGCTGGATTCTTCCTGCCGTGTCCATATCTGGTTGGCCTGCCCTGGCTTCCTCCTCATGAGACACAGTGCTTCCACTCAAAGGTGGCTCCTTTATTACACAATGTGAGAGAAGAGATGCTTACAGAAGAATTAGAGCCAGCTAAATTAGGAGCATTGAAAATCTCCTGCACACTAATGTTCCCGACTCTGGATCCATCGCTTTCTCATTTGATGGTGTTTGGGGGGAAATTTTTATTCATCTTAAGCAATCTCCTCCCGGTTTCTACTCTCCTGAGAATGGCAAACCGTCATCAGTAACCATACCAGTCTTGGCAATGACGCCGTCCTCTCTAACAAGCCATGTCTCAGCTGTGTAATTGCCAGTTAAAGAGCACCTCATCCTAATTAACCTCTTCAGGGAATGAAAATAAAAGCATCAAGAATTTCAGAGTTCACAGGACCTGTGAACAACCCCTTGTCATACAGATAAGAAAATTGTGTCTGAGGATAATTGGGGCCCAAGGTCCCACAGCCAATTAGCAGCGTGCCAGGACTAGAATCTGGACCTCTAGATTGATAACTAAAGCAGGTATTACTCCACGAGCCAGTAAGAGCTATTCCCTAACTGTTCATCCCTTCAAGTCTGATCAGAGACGTATTAGTTGAGCATATACTCTGTGCTCCATGCCATTCCGGGCATCAGGGTCATGGGAAGGATATAACAGCTTGTTCATTCTTTAAGCAACTACTATTGAGCACCTACTATGTGCCACACACAGTGAGACCTTCTATTGGAGAGGCAGGTGAGGCGAGACCAAGCACAGCCTCCAACTGCGGGCAGAAAAGCAGAGAAGATTCCCAGCGAACTCCATGTGATAACCATTCAAATCTCCTTGCGAATTCACTTACTGGACACACCCTAACCCCAAACCCAGCTGGCCACGTGTGACAGGATGACCTGGATGAGCAGTGCCATGGCCCTGGGCAGACGGGGCCGGAGAGGCCTTTGCAGGGAACTGGGAACGAGACCAGTGGGCTGCGGGGAACTCGTGAAGTTTGGGAATTTGCGCTGAGGTTTTGAGCTCAGGTGGAGAGAGTTGCTGGTCGACTCCCTCTACCTTGAAAGGAATCTGAGGCAGAAGTGTCCCAATCGTCCTCCTTCCCACCCAACAACGGGAAACGTGGCAGCCAGCTGCCCTGTGTAAGTCTGGGGCATCATGCTGGGTGTGGACAGAGCACAGTCCGGAGGGGACCCTGTGCTCATGCGGCTCCCTCAGAAGGGGGCTACTGTGCTACTTTTCAGTCACGGTATGCTCCCGCGGCCTCCTGTTTTGTTTCTACGCTGCTGGAAAATGAGAGGTTTCAGTGGAAGATGAAAAATTATCCTTTATTTTGATTCCATGTTTGAATACCTTCCACTTCTCTGTAAATTGAAGGGTATATTTTGGCACTCCGTCTAATGCTTGGCTAACAGAACCAGGGAATCAAAAATTAGTCAAAGTTTCAGGAACACGGATGTAGCTTGATGACTCAGAGACACATCTCTCTCACCAAAAACTGCTTCTGACTCGCCATGAAAACCAGGGTTCACCCCAAAGCCAGGTAGGGCCAGCCAGTGCCCACTCTCCCATTCTCTCAGTCATAACCTCCCCCACCCCCACCACACATGTGTGTACGCGCATGCGAGCGTTAAAGGTGTTCACTGCAATACTGACCAATGTTATAAGCATTCCAGACACATAATGCTGTTAAACAACCAGGAATCACCTAGAAAATGCAGACCAGACTGGTCCTGTGAGAACTGAAGGAAGGCAGAGCAGCAAGAGTCATTTACATTTTATTGATTTCCCCCGTATTTTTTCTCTTTATTTGGAAACATCAAGGTGCAAAATAAACACAAACATGCCCTGACCCAGCCAGGTATGTGCAGCTCTGGGCCCAGGCAAGAGGGTCCCAGTGACCGTACAATAGCCAGGGGTCAGCCACACTGCAATGCCCAGTGACCCCACGATAGCCAGGGGTCAGCCACACTGCAATGCCTCATGGGCCTTGCTCGGTCTCCCTCTGCACACTCACCTGCCAGTCTGTTGAGACACAGATCTCATGAACTCAGCTCCCCCAAATCCGTGCTGGGAGTGAGGGTGATCCCTGGCCATCAGTTTCAGTTCAAGCGCCACAACATAACCGTGGTGTCAGCCACCTCCCCTCAGGGGTGGGCTTAACAGTGATTATCGTGGACAGGTGGGAGGTGGTCTTAGGGCAGGTAAAATAGCACACGCTTCCATGCTCTTTCAGTAATAATTCCTATGACACCCCATTGTGACACCAGGAAATAAGTTATCTTTTAAAGGGGCATTTCCCACAGGAAGATGGTCTGCAAAGCCCTGCACCAGCCACCAACCACATCTGTGTCTTGGCTTCCCCTCCCCCACCCGAGACCTGGCCACATCAAGTTTCAGTTCCTTACCCAAGCTGCACTCTTGCTCCCACAGGACTTTCTCATGGGATTCCCTCTGCTCCAAACGCCTTCCTGCCCCTCCCCACTCACCCCGCCCTGCTGGGCCAAGCCCTTCTGTTCTCCAATTAGGTAGCCCATCTTGGAAAAGATGTTTTGACTGCCTTGTCCAGATAAGAAGCTGTGTATGTGTGTTCACAGTGCATGTCACACTGTACTATGACTCCAATTCATATCTGCTCCTCCCTGAGGGCAGGGATCAAGCTTGTCATATGACCACTGTGTCCCCAGCACCCAGGGCAGGGCAAGGCACACATTCCTCTATGAACCCTGGTTGAATTGATTTGGTCAGGGAACAATGTAGGGTTGGTGCTGAGATGTCAGCTGAACCCCCACCTTGCTCTCCTGCAAGCTAAGGCTACCGTGAGCCACGTAACAGCTCCCCTTGTTCATATAACTCTTTTCAACTTAGATGACATGACACTCAACAACCCATGTGAGTCAGCATGGCAGGTGTCAGCTCCCACCCTAGAAATGAACAAACTAGGATGTCTGGCAAAATCTGTTCTCCTTCTCTGGACACAGTGGGATGATATCTCTCAGCCGCTCCTGCCATTAGAGGGGGGTCACATGACTAGCCCTCTCCATGAGCAACTGTGTGGCAGTAAGAGTGCCACTTCCAGGTTTGGCACATGAGAACCTCCTACAGGCAGGCCTCCACCCTCTTTCCTAGGCTGGCTGGGATGTTGACACCCGGGCAATCATGGAAGAGGCCGTCAGCCTGTGTTTCCAAATGCCCACTTGGAGGACAGAGGCCTTGACAATCTGAACACTGGCCAGAACTGTTCCTGGAGCAGAAGTCCATCTCTGCGGTATGAAGGCCCTGAAACAGGCCCTGGAGCCTGTTTGCTATTGCAACCTAGCATGCCCTAACAAACACCCTGAGGCTCAGAAAATAGAAATGACTTGCCCAAAATATTAACAACCAATGCCAGCAGCAGACTCCACGTTTTAACGAAGAATCCACACATAGCTCTGTGCTAATCTAGCGTTCACCACAAGGCATTTCATCCAGCTGTCTCCTCCTTGGTCTTCTCCACTAGACATCACCTACCAGGAACCTACCTAGCACTATTCCTGGTACATAGTAGGCTCTCAATATTTTATTTAGCACACACTTTTATAATGCTTACTATGTGCCAAGCTCTGTTCTAAGGTTTTCATAACCCTTCATTTAATTCTCTTAACTTCATGAAGCATGAATTATCATCATTTCCATTGTACAATGAGGAAACTCCCACACCGCTGCCTCCCTGGTTACCCATCAAGCAGCTGGAAACCCCCCAACCCAGTCAAAGCATTTCCAGCCCTGACCCCACAGAGGCTCAGCAAATGGTGAACTTCCACTTTGGTAAAGACACACTTCTACAGAGTTGCTGGCTCAGATCTCTGTTGAATGGTTTTTGTATAACACTATTCATCCATAATAACATTTATCTTCTATAGAAAAGGAAAAGAAAGCAGTAAAATTCTTTTTTTATAAGAAACTGTGTATGTTTGCATTTGTGCAGCGGTCCCCAAACACTGATCCAAATCACAACAGAAAACACTGGCTCTGTGAGGCCTTGTCTCGTTTCTCTGGCAGCAAATATAACCTGGAGGGCGACACCCAATTTGCTTGTTTGGATTCTGTGGCACTTCTTCCCCTCCTCCAACTCAGCTGAAACTGCTGTATTCTGCATATTTGTTTGTTGTTTGAAGCAAATGATTTTGAGAATTCTGTGCCAGCCCTCAAGACAACTGGAGACACCCTAGGGTGCTATAAAAACCAAGGATGGGAATTACTGATCTCAGGGAAAAGAAAAGGTTCGGGAAAAGCTAACGTATCAGCATCTTCTGGAGCTGTGGCACCATTGGGACTGCGCTGCTGCCTGAGCTCAGTTACTGTCCACACTCGGCATCAAGGTTAGAGCAGGTTAAAAACACATTGCAGGACTCCCAGCTCTCACCCCTGCTCCCTGTTCACTGGCTGTTCCAGAACAGCTCACGCAGCAGTTTGCAGGGGCCTCCTGTAATCCTGAGTCACATGACGTGTATTTTTGTACTCAGCACTAGCTTAGGTATTTCAAGAGAAAAGTAGGTAAATAAGCACAAGTTAAGCAAAAACATCATCCCTGCCTTCAAGGAGATGGCAGACTAGGCCAGACACCCACATAGTATGCTCTAGGGCATCACAGAGAAGGTCCAAGCGTACACAGAAATAGGACCGTACCTTCTCCTCTTAGAAATCGCTATGTGACTGGGCTGCTATTAGGTGGACCGACAGTCAAGGACCCTGCCCTGTTCACAGTCACCACTCCCCACGAAGTCCCCAAATACACAAAACTCCTTGGCAGAGGACAGCCAGGTAAACCCTCTCTCACTGCTGGACCCAGGTCCCACACCCCGTGCACAGATATGGCAAGCTAAGCCAGGCCAGAGCTTCAGATGAAGCAGGTCCTACCTAAGTGGGGTCTGTGTGTTTCAAACACTAATACCCACAAACTGGTCGGGAATCTTGCCACACTTGGGCTGCAACAGCAAGGACACAAGAGAAGGGACTGCCCCAATGCCTGATGCATGGGCCTGGACCACAGCGGGCAGTGCCCAGGTTGTATACGGGGCAGGTTCTAACACCTGGGAGATGAGCCTGGGGACAGGGCAGGGCCCTGGGTGGCGCTGAGTCTTCTTTGCAAGGAGAGTTAATACAGAAAAGGATGGGCCCCAACCGTCCTGACTGACCCTCTCCTAGTATCACTCTGGGGACCATTGATACTACTGTCTTCATACTGTTTATTTCAATATTTCTCCATCAAAATCTTAACCTTCTCGTCAACATACACTAGTTCCTTGGTTTTCGAATGTTTCAGAACTCAAACGGTCTTCCAGAATGGATTACATTCGAAAACCGAGGTACCACTGTATTCTCTTACATGAACTGTTACAAGGTACAATGGTACCTTGGTTTTCGAACATAATCCATTTGGGAGACCGTTCAAGTTCTGAAACATTCGAAAAACCGAGGCACGGTTTCCCCATAGAAAGTAATGCAAAACAGATTAATCCATTCCAGACCTTTAAAATCAACTCCTAATACTGCAAATTTAGCATGAATTTTATTATCTAATGATACCATACATCCATAAAATTTACAGCATTCGTAAATCGAAATGTTCATCAACGGAGACATTCGAAAACCGAGGTACCACTGTACCACTACTGGAAAAAGTGCTGTCCCCTGCCTTCCTGGTGAGATTCATGAAAGGGAGAGGGGGGAGATCACTGGAGCCTCAGCCATGGTGGTCATCTTGCCAGGGAGGGACCCACATCATGAAGTTCAGGATTATTCCTAGTGGTAGTGACTCATGAGCTCCGAGTGTCCCGCCTCTGCTGTTAGAGCTCAGCTGGAAAGAGCGAAGGCCAGGCTATGTGGGGATGTCCTGGCACAGACAGAAGCTGAGCCCCTCCAGGCTGAATAGTTACCTAAAAGGACATGGTTCTGAGTAGGTCTCTCCACTCTGAGGCATGCATAGCGAGGGAGTGAGCGGCAAATCATCTTATTTGTTAAGACTGTCAGCTACAACCTACAATACATCAGTGTGGGATGAGGAAGGAGAAAGGGAAGGATGATCCTTTTCAAATTGCCAGTCAAGTTTCAGTGTACGAAATCACAGGTTAGTGATAGAGATGGAAATCATCAGACTCCTTCGTCACAGTCATGTTCTCAACTGAATGATATTTAAAAGTATTCCAGCGAGCTTATCCCTGGCACCCATCACAGCAATACATAACACTCGGCGATCTGCTTCCTTTTATCATAGGGAGGAAAACCAAGAAGACTCCAGGGCAGGGAGCTAAACAGGAAGCGGCTCCTGATCTAGCTTGGCAGTGGACGTAATACTCCTCCAAAGGCGTCCACACCCTAATTTGGGGACCTGGGAACATGCGTCCTTCCCTATAGGGCAAAGGGACTTGACTTTGCAAGTGAAACTGACTTCAAGATTCTGAGCTGGAGCGACTGTCCTGCATTATCTGGGTGGGCCCAATGGAATCACAGCGACCTTCTAAGACAGAGGCAGGACAGCCAGAGTCAGAAGGAGGTGTGACAACAGAAGCAGAGGTAAGAGCGAAGTGGGGCCACAAGCCAGGAAAGCATGTCTTCTCTAGAAGCCAGAAAATGCCAGGAAACAGATTCTCCCCTAGAGCCTCCAGAAGGAAGCCCTGCCTCCTGCTTGTTTGAGGCCACACAGACCAACCGTTGTAACGTCCGGGCATCCAGTCACCGCAAACTGCCCCTCCCGGTATCACCGCCGTGCCGCATGTTTCATCAATTCACAGCACAGAGAATTACATGCAGGATAATCTCCAGGTCTGACGTGGAGCAAACAGCCTCCGTTTGGGACGTGCAGCCCTGTGGCGCAGCCTCCGTTACACACGGCAGGGAGGCCGTTCTAGTACCCAATGTGCTGGTTAGGAACGAGCTCCCCAGGAAGAGCTGACTAGAAAGAACTGATCCCCTCATAGGCCCTCACGGACAGGACTCTGGACTGCAGAGCCAGGCCTCGTCTACCCCCATGGGCTTCTGAGTCTGCCAACAGCACAGGGCGGAAGGACACACTGCAGGCACACAGCTGGTCTTGCTATGATGACCCAGGTCAGAGCCTTCATTATAACGGCAGCAGCGGCAATGTCCCGTGCAGCCGTCCTGGCTCAGGGAGGCTGGTCACAGGCAGGCTGGCCGGCCGTCCCCCTGAACACCAAGCCTGGTTCTGCCCTTTGGTCAAAGGCCCTGGAGCTTCTGGAGAAAATGAGCCATTAAGGGGCCCAAAAACATCCAGAGCAGTCGGCCCCCACCCCAACCAGAAACAAACCCTACAGACCCCATCTCTGCTGTGAAACGTGCAGGCCATGGTCCCAGGGACTTACTTCCTGGTCAGCAACAAACACACAGCACCTTGTGGACCAAGGAGTTAATGCAGGAAAGAAAGTGAGCTTTTCACAGAGTTAGAGCTGCCACAAACACGTCCCCACCTCCCCCCAGGGTCAGGGTACAGCTCAACACCTTGTTTTTAGCCCAGTGAAATTAATTTTGGACTGCTGACTTGCAGCACTATAAGGTCACAAATGTGTTGTTCTGAGCCACCCAGTAGGTGGTCGTTCGGTACAGTGGCAATAACAAATGAACGTAAGCTCTCCAGGAACACTTACCTCCACCCTCGTCGGGCAGACCACATATCCAGCAAAGCCGACTGAAGAGCAGTTGACTTTGTCATCTCAGCTTCAGCTTAGTTAGAGATGAGTGCCCTGAGCACGCACCCAGAGCAGACTGCCTTAGACCCTCCATGAGAAGAAGGGGCCACCGATTCAGCCCCTGACAATCACCATCCTGCCTCACCGTACTCTCCTGCCTCTTGATTTTCTCTCCAGTGGCCCCCACTGCTGGGGCTCCCCCAGTCCTCTCCTCCCACTGCAGGGAAGGCTGCCTACAGTAATAGAGCTGTGTCCCCTCACCCACACTTCTCTAGTGAAACCTCAGGCCAGAGCAACCAATTTGGGAAGATAAACTGGGTGCATTTAAAAACAAAACAAAATTAAAACCTCCTATGAAATAGGAGTCTGCATGTTAAAGTTAACAAATCGTCCTAAAGTACTGGATGTAAATTATTTCCATACCATCATCTGAGTTTCAGAAAAAGTCAGTCAGTATAAGTAGGCCCGCTGCCGTTTCCCAGCCAGCAAAGGCTTGCTCAGGCTTCTGCAAGCTGGCCCTAAGTGGGACAAGGCCAGGCTGGGGGACAACTGAGCCCCTGGATAAGTTGTAAGGAAAGTTTGTCATTGTTCTCGTTTAATAAGTTCACTACAGTCACGAATTCCTTATAGGCTGATGTACTTCTTTACACAGCCCATGTTGCTTTTATGCCTAGTGATGGAGTTTCAGGTAACTCCATCCTCCGGGTACCCTTGACAACTATTCTTGTGTAACCATTAAATCCAGAACCCATAAGGTCCAGTCGTGAAAGAATAACATGGTTGAAGGAACACAACCTTGAGGTTAAAAATAATTTTAACAAATAATACCAATTCTTGACTTGTTTTCTAAAAACGTGGGACACAAATAACCTAGTTTATGGTGACATTTGTTAACATCCTTTTTTCCCTCCTGCCTCGTTTTGCTCACACCCCAGCTGCCCCAGGCATCTCTACTCACTACTGCCTTAACCTCTTCACTCCCGGCCACCCTGGCTTTTCTTCCATGTAACCTTCTCTTCATTCTTTTAATACATAGACCCACCCACCTCTTTATGAGCAAGGAAGGAGAGAAGAGAGGGTAGAAATTCGGTTGACAATTGTGGGACTTTCTTTGGCTGACTGAAGGAAAGGAAGAGGCAGATGACATTCTTGTATTAATGAGAGTGTCATAAAGTATCACACTAGTGCATATGGCACTAAATTATTACTTATACATAGACGGGACCCTTCCGCTGCAGGACCATGCCTTGCTCATCTTTCTTTTCCTAGCACCAGGCAGAGGATTTCGTACACACAATAGATGCTCAGTAAATACCCAGTGAATGATGAGGGAACACGTGAATGAAGACTGAGAACATGTTCTCACCCCCTCGCCTCTGTTCAGCAGTAGATTTTACCCCCTTACACAAGTAGTATACGTTTATTCTTGGGAAATATTAGAATAACAGATAGTCATGAAGAAAAGAAAAATTATTCAAGTGGATTTTTTATTTTATATATTTCTATATTTATCTTTTCTTGATAAATCTTTTTATGTTTGTTTTATATACTTCTATATTTATCTCTCTTTTTTTGCAAAATAGAATGCAACAGTATATACTCTCTTTATAACTTGCTTTTTTCCCTCTAAAAGTATACTGTGAACAAATTTCCATTTCAACAGACATACTTGTACAACGTCATTTTAAATAGCTTTTTAGCAAGCCATGGCATGAATGTATCATGATAATTTTAGTCAATTACTTATTATTACTTTAAAATATTTTATTATGATAACCGATGCTGTGATAAATATTTTAAATTTATCTAAAGTTATGTAAAAATAACTTCTAAATAGAAATGAAGTATTTATAAAATACAGGTAGCATATAAAGTGATACAATGATTACCCAAGTAAATTATTTAGTTTTTACTTATATGTGGAGACATCTTTTTGTAACTTGCTTCTTTTTGCTCAATATTATGTTCTTGAGATTCATCAATGTTATTACATATAGATGTAATTCATTCATTTTCATTGTGATATAGTATTTTATATCTATCGACTGTTTCCCCGAAAATAAGACCTAGCTGGACAATCAGCTCTAATGCGTCTTTTGGAGCAAAAATTAATATAATACCGGTCTTATTTTACTATAATACCTGGTCTTATATTAATTTTTGCTCCAAAAGACGCATTAGAGCTGATTGTCCAGCTAGGTCTTATTTTCGGGGAACACAGTATATCTTTCTTTTTCTCTTTCCTTCCTCCCTCCCTTCCTTCCACCCTTCCTCCCTCCCTTCATAGACCACTAAATAGATCACTATATACATTATTACTATAGGCTATATCACAATTTACTTATGCATTCTTCTGTTACTAGACCTTTAAATTATTTATAGTTTTACACTATTATAGACAAAGCTGCTAGAACTTTCTTGTTCATATCTCCCCGCACAAATATGCAAGAAATTCTCTGGGAGTATATACCTGGGAGTGGAATGCCAGGGTCCTAGGGTATGAGCGATATCAGCTGTTCTAAGACCAAATTGTTTTCCAAAGGAGTCATACAATTTATGTTCTCAACCAGCAGTGTATCAGGGCTCCCAATTTGTGATTTTTCTTCAGGATGGACATCACTATCTCCAGTCCTTTGTTTTCCATATAAATGTTAGAACCAGCCTGTCAAATACACCCGACAAAAGCTTAATACACTGCTCATTTGGGGGGAGAATAAACTGTTTTGCAATATTGAGCTTTCTTATTCATTAATTTCGGTCCTTCAATAAATTGTCATAACTTTTTTCCATGAATATCTTACATCTTTTAATTACATTAATTCTTATAAACTTTATATTTTTGATGCCAGTGGTTATGGTAGCATTTAAAATTGCATTTTCTCTTTGCTGCTGTTAAATAAGAATGCAATTGAATTTTGTATATTAATTTTGTATTTAACAACCTTGTTAAAATACAGTGGTTAATAATTTATTCACAGAGTCTTTTAGCTTCTCTGTACAACCATATCATTTGTG
Source organism: Rhinolophus hipposideros (assembly GCF_964194185.1). Lineage (NCBI taxonomy): Eukaryota > Metazoa > Chordata > Mammalia > Chiroptera > Rhinolophidae > Rhinolophus > Rhinolophus hipposideros. The sequence goes on from NC_138069.1 coordinate 10,522,592, forward strand.
AATAATCAGAACTTTGTTTCTTCCTTTCCAATTTTGGTACTCTTTATTTCTTTTTCTTGCCTGATTGCACTAGTTAAAACCTCCAATACAACATTCCATAGAAGAAACATCGCAGGAACCCTCCTCTTGCTCATGATCTTAAAGGAAATGCTTGCAATGATTTTGTATTGAGAACAGCATTTGCTGGAGGTTTATCACTTTTTATTTTGATATAATTTCAAACTTATAGAAAAATAGCAAGAACAATATAAGGAACTCTTACACTTTTTTATCAGATTCATCATTTTGTCCTATTTGTTTATCATTTCTCTCTCTCTCTCTCTCTCTCTCTCTCTCTCTCTCTATATATATATATATATATATATATATACACACACACACACACACACACACACACACACACTCACACACACAAACAGGTATAGATGTGTGTGTTAAAGTTATATATATACACACACACTTTATCTATACATACACTACACACACACACACACACACACACACACACACACACACTTTTTGGAGAACCATTTGAGAACAAGTTAAAGCCACCAGACGCCTTTAACCCTAAAGCATAATATTTCCTGAGATCAAGACATCCTCTTGTGCTACAATGGTAAAAATCAGCACTGCTAAAACACTATTATCTAATCCACAATCCACATTCAAATTTTGTCAATTGTTCCAATAGTGTTCTTTACAGCTGGTTTGCGTTCCTCGTCCAGGACCCAACTCAGTATCACAGACTGCATTTAGTCGGTATGTGTCTTTAGTCTCCTTTTATCTGGAACAGTTTTCATCCTTTCTCTGTGTTTTTTAACCTTAATATTTTTGAAGAGTACAGGCAAGTTATTTTGTAGAATACCCCTCAACCTGGATTTGTCTGATGTTTCTTCATGATAAGATTCAAGTTCTATTCAATTTTTCACAGGAATACCACAGAAATGACATTTTGTCCTCCTCAGTACATCATATCAAGAGGCACATGATGGTGACTTGTCCCAGTATTTGTGATGTTAGCTTTAAATCCCTTGATTAAGGTGGTATCCACCCAGTATCTCCAAAGTAGAGGTAGTACTTTTCTCTTTGTAATTAAAAAATAATTGGTGAAGAAATACCTTCAGAATATGTAAATATTGTGCTCCTCGTAGAATTTTGACTGTTGGTTTTCAGTATCCACTGATGATTTTTTAAAATCCATCATCCCTTGTATATATCTTATCTGACATTCCACCATAAAGAAGAGCTTTCCTTTATCCCCATGTACTGATTAATTTATATAAGAATAGATTCATGGATTCCTATTTTATTTAGAGTGTTAGAATATTATAATCCTGTTCCAGTTATCTTTTGTTGTATAACCAATCATTTGAAAATCTAGTGGCTTGTGAAATAAGTCGGATGGAAAAAGTTGAGTACCATATTATTTCACTCATATATGAGATATAAAATTGAAAACAAGTGAACAAGACAAAGGAAAACTCACAGACAACAGTTTAGTGATTACTAGAGGAGAAACTAGGGGTGGGAGAGGTAGAAAAGTGTAAAGGGGTCAAATATATGGTGATGGAAGGAGATTTGGGCAGTGACTTACAATGCAATATACAAATAATGTATTATAGAATTGTACACTGGAAACCTATATAATTTTATTGACCAATGTCATCTCAATAAATAAAATTTAAAGAGGGAAATGTGTGTGTGTGTGTGTGTGTGTGTGTGTATCTTTTAGACCTAAAAGTTACTGGATTTACTACTTAGGTGGTAGGCTGTTAGTGAAACATGGATTAACAAAAGACCTAGAAAATGAAAAAAAAAATCTAGTGGCTTGAAGCAACACTTATGTTATTATCTCTCACAGTTGCTGTGGGTTGGGAGCCTGGGCAGGACTCAGCCAGGTTATTCTGGCTCAGTCTCTCTCACATGGTTAACGTCAGACAACTGGAGGGTACGAGTGTGGGCCTCGCTGGCTGGGGGCTTGCTGAGTCTCTCTCTCCATGTGGTCTCAGAGCCTCTTCATGTGGTTTTCCCACATTGGCACTTTTGGCTTCCCTCTTGGGATGGCAACGTCGGGGTAGTCAGACCTTTCCCATGGCAGTTCACAGCTCCAGTGTGAGTGATCCAGCCAGCAAGATGGAAGATTTGTCACTTTTTAGGACCTAGCCTTAGAAGTCAGGGAGCATTACTTATACTGTAATCACAAGCCTGCCCAGATTCCCAGGAGAGGAAACGAGATCTCCTCTCTTGATGGAAGAAAGGTCAAAGTCACACTGTAGAAGGATGTGTGATGGGAGATAGTCTTGCAGCCATCTTTGGAAAATGTAATCTGCTATATTCCCCGCTCTGGTCACAGCACTTCATATCCCTCCCACATGCACACATACAATCTTCTCCAGAATATCCCCAACTGTGTTAGGGCATCAACATAAAATCCGGAATCTTGTCATCTCAATCAGGTCCACATTCAGATAAGGTTCCTTGGCTTCTGCTCCTTGACTACTATTTCTCTTAACCTGAAGACCTGTAAACTAAATAAATACATAATCCCTCCCCATGCACCAATTTATAATGGTGAGATAGGCATAGGATAACTTCTACAGATATTTTTATTTTAAAAAGGGGTACATGTAAAGCATATTTCAATTACTGAATCACAGCAGTTCTGAAATCCAGCGGGTACTTGTTTTTAGTTCTTTGATTAGCGCTCTGATCTACTCCTGGCCAGAAATAATTCTTCATGGCTTCAGGTTCCACCTTCTGAAACCTTCTTTTCCATAAATAGTAGCCTGTTTTTCTTGTTAAGTTATTTTCTCAGACTGCTCCCTGCCCATAGAAGTTAGGGCATTCAGGGGGCTCTTCAGTTTGTGTGGTCTCTGTTCCTTTCAGTCCAAACTTGTATATTCTAATTTTTTTAAAAAAAACCTTGTGGATTTTTAATAAATCAGTATATAATGTGCTATGTGATGCTTAATTTTATATATCAACTTATCTGGGCCACAGTGCCTAGATTTTGGTTGAACATTCTTCTGGATGTCTCTGTGAAGGTGTTTTTTTGTTTCTTTTTTCCCTTTATAAAATTAACATTTAAATTGGTGGACTTTGAATAAAGCAGATTACTCTTCAATGTGGGTGGGCCGCATCCAATCAGTTGAAGGCCTGAATGGAACAAAAACTGACCTCCTCTGAGCAAAAAGGATTTCTGCCAGTGGACTTCCCATGGGCTTCAACTGAGACTCTTCCCTGAGTCTCCAGCCTGCTGGCCTAGCCAATCAGATTTGGAACTTGCCAAGCCTCCACAATCTTTCAATTCCTTAAAAGAAATCTCATTCTATAGAAACACATCCTGTTGGTTCTGTTTCTGTGGAGAAACCTGACTGATACATACTTTTTCAGACAAAAGCCAAACCCACAAAATCTCTTGAGAATAAACCCTCCTACATCTTGGGCTTCCTGCAAGGCTGCTACGGGGCAACGCTCTTAAGATATTAGAAACCCTATTATTCAACAAAAAGGCAAATCCTTAAAGTACTTTTTCTTTCTTTTTTCTGGTTGTTAGGCTCTATGATACCTTAAATTTTTCTGAAGTTTTAAAAAAAGAAGCTTACAGGCTCTCCATGGATTTGATCTTTGCCCTGAAATCTTTCCTTAATTTATTTAACCACATTTTGCCATCTTTGAGAGGCAGCGAATGAGGAAAGTTTGATTTTCAAGCCCAGTGAGCCCTGGCTCCCTTGTATTTAATAGCCTGCTCCTTAGCTCACCTCTTCCTCTTGTGTTATCACAGGCAAGAAGCGGCGAGGGGGCACTTCCAATATTCTGTCTGATAATCTCTTCTGTGGGATCATTGAGTTTATTTGGTGTATTTCCTATTATTTTACTACCACCAGTGACAATATTACCAAACTCTCTATCCACTTCCCCATATCCAGCATCCTCTTTCATGCAACTTTGAATAATATTTTCCTCTCTTTCCTGTAAGCTCTCACTGAGAGCCTCCTCAAAACACTCCAGGTTTCTGCTAACACTCTCACACAGGCCCTTTCAGTTTTCACCGGCAATCTCTTCGGGCCTTTCCTGCTTCTTCCTGCCACCTAGTCCCAAAACCAATGTCACATGCTCTGAGTTTCTGGTATGGCACCAAAACCTATTAGGATTATCTACTGCCTTGCAAGCAGTCACCACAAAACTTAGTGACTTACACCAACAACAGGCATTTAATTGCTTCTCAGTATTTCTGTCGGTCAGAAATTGGGAAGGGTACAGCTGTGGTTTGGACTCGAGGGCGCTAGTGCCATTGTAGTCAGATAGAGGCTGACGCTGCAGCAGTGGGGAGGCCCAGCAGCTGGGGGCGGACGTCGCGTTCTTCTTTCTTCCTCTATCTCAGTGTCTCTCCGTGTGGTCCCCGCAGATTGGACTCGTTTGGGCTTCCTTACAGCACAGTGACCTCAGGGCAACCGGACAGTTTGTGTGGTAGCTCAGGGCTCCAGCACGAGCTCCAGCTAGCAAGGGAGAAGCTGCCCTGCCTTTTATGATCTAGTTTCGGAAGTCACATACCACCATGTCTGCCATCATCACAAGTCTGCCTGGATTCTAGGGGAGGGAGTGCAGACTACACCGTTTGACAGGAGGGGTACTGAATGCACACTGTAAGAACATGGAAAATGGGAGATAATGTTGTGGCCTTCTTTGGAAAATACCATCTTCCACAAATCCATTACCACCTTTCTTTTTTCTGTTTTAAGCCCAAATTGTCTAGATGTGGCCGTGTGAGGCCCTTTCCTCCTGGCTACTGGATCCTTCTGACAGGTCCCCACGATTCTTTCAGCAATGCCTTACATGGCGGAACTAAATGATGTTTGAAATTCACTGTGGACTTTTTCTGCTCCAGTGCTGGAATCAGCCATTTCTCCAAGTCTGGATTCCCTTTAGTGGAGAATGTTGGGGTGACACTGCTTCTGGGCCATATCAGTAGACAAAGCTAGGAAATGTTAGACATACAGACACATACTTTGAGTCCTTGCTGACACTCCAACTCCAATCCAACAACAAAGGGTACATTCCAGACTTCTCTCTTTCCATAATGGTAACTCCCTATCCCAACAGTTCTCATTATAGTCAATAGATTTATTCTTTTGTCTACTATTGTGTTTTTTAAATTATGCTTTATTACGTTAAAATAAGTTCTCTTTGATTCTCATCCTCCTTTTCTAAGAATTTTTTTTCCATAATAGTCCATGGATATTAGATTTTTCAAATGCTTTCCCTACCTCTGTTTAAAAATCATTGCTGTGGTGAAATACATCAGGACACTTCTAGTGGCAACCAAACATATTTGGGGGATAAACCCAAATTATTATGGATTATTATTATCTTTTATTAATACACTGCTAAATTTAGTTTGCTAATTTTTGCTTAGGACTGTGAGATCATAGAAAATATATACTGTTTTCTGTTCTCGCTTCCTGGCACAAAGCTCCTAAAGCCCTTGCCATTTGCTAAGACATCAGAGCACTAAAAGTATCTTTTGTCCAAACATTTGTCTTTGCCCATGATTCCTGACACAGGGCTCTTGAAACCCTTGCAACTTTCTGGGTGAAAGAGTATCTCTTGTTTTAAGTTAGGTGAATCTGGGTGGGATCTTGGATGGCTCCTGGATGAGGGCCGATCCCAGAAAGAACAAACCATGATTAGAAGCTTGGAATTTTCAGCACCACTTCCTCTCCCAAGAAGGCAGGAGAGCTGAAAAATGAGTTAATAATTGATCGTGACTACATGAGGAATCCTTCACAAAATCCCAATATGGGATTCGGGGCACTTCCAGGTGGGTGCACACCTGGAGGTTTGGGGAGAGTAGCACGGCAGGAGAGGGCATGGAAGCTCCACGCCCCTTTCCATACCTTGCCCTATGCATTTCTGACATCGAGCTATTCATCTGTAACCTTTATCTCATCCTTTAATAAACTGGCAAATGTAAGTAAGTGTTACTCTGAGTTCTGTGAGCCACTCGCTCTAGCAAATTAATCAAACCCAAGGAGGGGATTGTTGAAACCTCTGATCTACAGCTGATTGGTCAGAAGCACAAGTGATAACCTGGGTTTGTGACTGGCGACTGAAGTGTGTGTGTTTAGGGGGGTGGGAGTGGGAGCAGTGTCCTGGGACCGAGCCCTTAACCTGTGGAATCTGACACTGTCTCAGAGTTGAGTTAAACTGTAGGACACAGCTGGTGTTGCAGAGAATTGCTTGCTGTGGGAAAAAACTCCTCCACACATTTGGTGACCAGAAGTGTCAGAAGCCAGTCTGTGCAAAAGTAAAGGAAATACACAGGAAAGAAAGAGGCAGGCTGAACTGAGTTTTTTCTAAATAGGACTTTGACAGCTCTATTTAAAACTTGCCTTTCTTTTTTTTTTCCATATCATTCATGCCAGGTTTGGGTATTGACTTTATTCTAGCCTCATAAGTATACCCACTTTTTCTGCATTCTGGAATAGCTCATGTGAGATTAAAATTGTTATTCCTTGAAATTTGTTAGTATCCACTGGTATTTGGATTTGATATCAGCTTTGTGGGGAGATTTCTAGTTGGAAATCTCATTCTGTTTTCTTAATGATTGGGTTTTTAATTTCTACTTGAGTAATTTTTGGCAAATTTCTTTTTACTTTTTTAGGAATCTGACCATTAGAGCTTTGAAATACTATACTGACAAAATAATATTCTGTTCTTGGTTTAATTTCTGCAACTTCAATAATTACATCTCCTTTTTGCTCTCATATTACATATTTATTCTCTCTCCCTCCCTGTTTCCTTTATTCTCGTGCAGAGTTTTGTCAATTTTATTGGTTCTTTCTCTTTGTCCTTTGTTTATCCTTTCTGTTATATTTGTTGTTTCAGTTTCACCAATTCCTTTTTTATATTGTTCTGAATTATTTACTTTCTTCTACCTTATTTGGGTTTACTCTGCTTTTCTTTGTAGTTGGATGTTTAATTCATTAACATTGGGCCTTTCTTCCTTTCTAATGAAATTTCCCTCTGATTCCCACTTTAGCTGCATTTCACAAAATTCAATACGTATTTGTTATTGTTTAGATTTTTTTCATTTTTTTCTTTGACTCATGTATTATTTAGGAAAATATTCAACCTTCAAAAATATGGAAATATTTCTAGTCATCTTTTAAAATTTTCTGAGTTAATGGCATCAAGGGCAGAAATTTTATAAGAATTGCTTTACGGTTTAGCTTGTGACAATATTCTTGAACTTTCTTTGATGGACAATGTGTTCACCGCTTGTTGTGTTAATTCTGGGCTATGTCTTCAGATCTGTCTTCCAGTTTTCTTTAATTATGTCTTAACCCAATTATGTGTAATTTGCTCTTACATCCATCCATTGGTTTTTAGATTTTTGATTATATTTTTCATTTCCAGAAATTATACTTGGTTATTTTTCAAATAATCAAGATCATTTCTTGTAACCTTACTCTTTGCTCACATTTCAGCTCCTTTTTAAAATTTCTCATAACATATTATACACAGTTATTGTTTTATTTTACATCTGTTTATTCCAATGTCTGAAGTTCTACTTCTGCTGGCTCTCCTTTTGGTATCTTTCTATTACTTCATTTTTTAATATGTTTTGATTTTTGTCTGTGAGCTCATATTCCTTGGATGGCAACCTGTCAAAATTATTTGCGGCCTATGCTGAAGAAGGGTTCTTCGGACAGGGCCACTGCTCCCACTATTGCATGCCTGGAGCACTCCTGCTTTTAACTCAGTTCTTGGCTTGAGGTTTTCTCAGACCAGACTGTTCTATGAATTCAGGTGGAAACACAGCTGTGGTTCTAAGTCTCAGAGGAGATATTCTGACCCTCTCCCAGACAGACAATGTTCTTCACCACTCCCTGAGAGGAGACAGGGCATGTTAGTTTCTCTTCACCCTTACACTAACATGCAGCCTATTGGGGGTCTCAGCTTTAGGTGGATGGGGTTTCCTAACAAACTGATATGTCCTAGGCCTGGACATATGTCCTCTCTCCTGTATCTCTTGAGGTCATAAAAAAAGATAGCTCAAGGTCACCTGCATTGGGCAAATCCCTCAAAGTGAAAGGTAGCTCCAGAGCCCTGATTTTCAATTTTCATTGAGTTTTTGGCCTCTTAGGAAATCTTCATTTTCCTGCCTTCTCACCAAGCATTAAAGGATTATTTAAATGTTTTATCCATCATTTTCAATTGCTTTAAGTGGGAGAGTCAGCTAAGGTATCTAGCTAGACAGCCAGAGACAAAAGCCTGCACAGACAGTTCTAAAGTTTTCACCTTATCATTGCCTACTGTTCCAGAAATAGTGGGTAAATGTAATTACTTAGTTTTGATGAAAGAAAATAACTTTGTCCACTAAATCCAGGGTTTCTAACCTAATTTGTTTTGGCAAGCATTCACTGAAGCTATCCCAGTTCCCAGTACTCTAGGCACACTTTTAATTATAAGACACCACCCGTTCCAACCCCAGCCCTCGTGTGGGTGGATGACAGCCAACAATGATGGCTAATATGACTCAGAATGTGGGCCAGTGCTATGCGAAGCTTTTCTCTATATATTTAACCCGTACAATTGTTGCATGAAATAAACAGAAGTATTAAAACCATTTTAGAGGTGAGAAAACCAAGGCGCAGAAGATTAAGTAATCTGCCCAAAGTAATCTGCCTAGTAAGTTAGATCACACTCAGAATGTCTGCCTACATAAGTTTGAGAAACCACACAGGAAAATTAGAGAAAACGATAGTAGGCGACGTAAGAGTCTTTAAGGAACAAGAACAGGAGAAAAGTCCCTAGGTAATGGTGGCTGGAAATGCAGAGGTGCCAACTTGCAGGCAGAATGGAATTTGGGGGTCTTTGCACTGTGTGATGATCATTTGCTTGCCCTTGTCTGTCATGTGCCAGCTGATGTGGTCACCGCACACGTACGATGCCTAACTCACCCTGGGTGGGGCCATCTTGCTCCTCTCTGCCTACATGGAAGGAGCTGGCAGACCCTGTTCTTCCTGCCTTCTCACTGTTACATAGGATGTTTTTCTAGGAAACCTCCCTGGCTTCATACAAGTCCTCGCACAGCACAGCAACCCACAAATTGGGAATCTTTGTTCCGAAAGACAAGGTGCGAGCCGTGAGGAGCTGCCGGTAGCTCCAGCTCTGCAGAGGCGAGTGCTATCTGCCTGCCTCCTGCCTCTGCTAATGACATGTGGGGGGAAAAAAGTGTGGGGGAAAAGATAAATCACAAGGCAGTTTTTACAAAATGACTAATAAAAAAATAATGAGAACCCAATAACTATCAATTACAGAGGCAAGAGAAACAATAAAAATAATAAAGCAGAAAATGTACAAAGCAAACAATTAAGACTATTTTATGAAAACAATACTTGCTACTCACCAAGCATTAATTCTTACCACACAAGGGCGGTAGCAGTTTATTACCTGAATTTTACACATTAAGAAAATGACACAGACGGAGTTAATAGGCTCCTCCAAGCTCTAGGACACTTCGAAGCTCAGATTAAAAGTTAATCTACCTAGTAAGGTAGATCATACTCAGAATGTCTGGCTACATAAGTTTGAGAAACCACACAGGAAAATTAGAGAAAACTATAATAGGCGACGTAAGAGTCTATAAGGAATAACAACAGGAGAAAAGTTAAAAATTAAGCCACGCTCATTCTCAGGCTGGGATGTCATCTCTCATTAAATTCTAAATCAACCCAGAGAACACACCATGTTTATTACTTTTCTAACACCACGTGACTGATTCTACAGGAGGCAAGAGACTCTTTGGATAAATACACTAATTAAAAAGATAATTTTTAAATGTCTCTCTCTTTTTTTTTTTAACCCAGTGGACCAAAATACATAAATCAGAGCCATTCTGGTCTACTGAGTATTGTAAATGTATATTTAAATTTAACAAAACATCAGTGGGAAATATCTTTGGAAAGTAATTACTTTACAATACATGTGGAATGTCTTTTAAATGCTTAAAGCAACTGATCCATTTTAAAGACATAACTTAATATAAAGCGGCACAAATATTAACTACCAAGCTGGAAACTTACTTGCCAACTTATAGCTGGAGTGAATGTTTATAGATCAAGAAATAAATATTAGAAAATAAGATAGTTTAATGGAAAACTTAACTGCCTAAACCAAGGACCCACTTAGAGACACCAGCTTCACCAGAGATTCTCAAGGGGGGCTAAGCAGGTACCGTTTCCCCAAAAATAAGACCTAGCCAGACAATCTGCTCTAATGCATCTTTTGTAGCAAAACTTAATATAAGACCCGGTATTATATTATATTATAATATTATATTATATAATATTACATTACATTACATTACATTACATTACATTACATTAGACCCGGTCTTATATTATAGTAAAATAAGACCGGGTCTTATATGAATTTTTTGCTCCAAAAGATGCATTAGAGCTGATTGTCCGGTTAGGTCTTATTTTCAGGGAAACACGGTAAGAATTACTTTAGCCTTTACACTACATTCCTCTCTGCTTTCTGCTCCTCCCGCCTCACTCCTGCCCTGCCTTTTACCGACACCTGGCTCTGCTGTGCTGTGATTAACAAGTTCTATATTTAAGTACAAAATAGGGACTGAAAACTCAAATGCCTACAGAAGTCACTCAGGTAACTGAATGAGCGTGATTCTTCTGGGATTTCAACTTGCTCACATTTACTTTTCAAAACTGCGTCTGACACTTGGTCTCAGTATCAGGGAGTCACGAGGGAGCAGTGGAGACTGTGGGAACCAGGCGAGCATGTGCAGCTCGAAGGACAGGGCTGCTCACTCAGCCTGTGGTTGTCAGAAAGTCATAGGGGCCCAGGAGTAACAAATCACTTCCCACGCCAAGGTAACTGTCCTATTTGGATCTGTATGTAAAATTTCCTTTTTTTTAAATGTTGGCAACTTATTAAAATTAAAATAAAAATTGAAAAGCCATCTGTAGGTCAATACTACGTACATCAAATAAAACATGACCACATGCTGACTCTGGCCCGTGGGCCAGCAGTTTGAGACCTGTCATACAAGTCAAATATGGAACAGACATCACGCTCAGGATTCTTAGGAAACGCCTGTGTTGGGTTTTCTCACAAAGAGGCAGCAGGCTTGGTGTGTGCCACAGGTACGGTATGGTTCAGTGGAACCATACGCAACTCCTTCAGGACCCAAAATGACTTTGGGGGTGTTGATGAGTAAAAAAGAGATGAAGCTATAATGGTGGGGGGGGGGGGTGGGGGAAGGGTAGGCATCAGCCAGCAGGCAGGAGAGGCATGTGTGAGCAAAAGTCCTGTCTGGCCCCTTGAACATGGGAGCAGAGCCACAGAATTCCCAGGACACCCAAGGTGCAGGGCGCGGCAGCCTCGGGGCAGTTTCCTGCCTCCTACCTTTCCCTGGGCTCCAACCTTAGTGTGGATCTTAGTCTCTGCCACTGGAGCTCCTGGCCTACAAAAGAAAACTCTTCCTCTGAGCTCCAGGGAGCGTGGGAGAGGGAGAGTCTGGTGGTGCCTGTAGCTTGCTGTATCAAGGGGGCGGAAGCCCAGGTTTGTGCAAGACCAACAGCCGGGACCAGCATCCTCACCTCTGCTCCGAGCATGCAGCAGTGCCTGGCCTCCCCCGGCCCTTTCCCTGTTTCCTTTGATCCTCCACACTGCTCCTAGGCCCACCAGGCACAGCCATAGAGGAGCCTGCTCTTCTCAAGCTTTCCAGGAGCTGACCTTGGAAATGGCCTTGCAGATTCGCCTTAGAGCTGAGAGTCCTCAGGACAAGAGTCCAAGGGAGACCACAATAGTGAGCCCGACGGACACCCTGTCCCACAGGACTCTGAATACTCCGTTACAGAGAGAGTCAATGTACAGGCTACCAGCGAACGGAAGCAACCAGCCAGCTAGCCAGCCTGCTAATCCTCCCAAAGCCGGTTTCCCTCACCTGTAACACGGAAGATCACGCTCGCTGGCCCGCTGGACTGCTGAGAGTGTTGATACAAGTCAACTCGGCAGAGCTTACGGTGGGGGCTTTGATAACGACAGTTGTCACCATGTGCCCCCACCGACATGGTCCCCTCCCCCACAAAAGGAAAACAAAATATTTAGAAACATTTTAAATGAAAGTCAAAGCAGAGAATTTAACTAGAGAACTCAGCCAGAATGCACGTGATTAGAAAATGGTGGCTGAGTATCAAGGGTGTGTTGGATACTGTGCCACCCTGGAGAGAAGGGAGAACCTGGCCCCCAGGGTGGAAAGAAGGGGCAAGAAAGGAAGAAAAACAACCAGAGAGAGCCCTGAGGTCTACAGACACTAGCGCAGGTCCTCACATCCCAGACTATCACTTCCCGTGTCCTCTGAAGTCATTTCCCAGTCACTTCAAGCCTGTGCCTGTGAAAATAAGGGTGACCCTGCAGGGATTTCCAGATCCAGAGTTGGACCACTGGGCTGATTTCAAAAATGGCAGCGCCAAGAAGCAAGCAGACCTCCCAAGGAGGGCATGGCCACTGCCACGCAGACCATTAGGGCTGGGAAGCAGCCACAAAGACTGGCCATGGGACTGGCCATGGCAACCAGAGAGTGAAGAGAGGCATGAAGAGGGGCAGGGCACCTGGACCTGAGTGCCGGGCACAACCCACGTGCTCTCGGCATGTCTCTTACTGTTCCCAGGGCCTCTGATCCATGACACCAGTGTCCTAAAGGACCCCGCTGTCGGCAATGGATAAACATCGAGTTAACAGACGTCGGTCAAACAGCATCCGTATTTGTGAGATGGCTTCATTTGCTCCCTCTCCCAGGACTCTCCAAACTCAAATGTGAAATGTGAACAGACGGGTCAGCTCCTCTTCCAGCAATCTCATGGGAAAGGAACAATTACGTAATTACTTCCTAAACAGACAGATGACGTTGAGAGTATTAAACCACCACCACCACCACCACAAGAAGCTGCTTCACAATTTTCTCATCTTGGAAAGGCATGCAGTTCCCTAAGAAACACATGGAAATATGTGTCACCCTTTGTAGTTTCAGTAGCTTTCATTGATTCGTTAAAAGCACACTTCACAATGAATTAGCTGGTTCATTAGAAACGCTGCAGAAGGCCAGCGACAGGTGAGGGCGTGGGGGAGCGTGGGGAGGCCAGCGTTGGGAATGGAATGCGAGAAGCACACCACACCACTAGGTTGGACCCATGCCCCCCTCTGGATGCTGACAACAGACCACAGCAAAGTTCTTGGTTGGGGTTTCATTTCTGGGGACATCAGTAGCTATCAGACCAAGCTGCAGACTCCTCTGTCTGGGGAGCTATATGTAGGGGTCATTTTAATACAGCACCCAGCACACGGTCACGAATGGATGTCCTGGCGCTCTCAGACTCTATTTTAAACTGTCATCATTTTACACCATGAAATATGTCCAGTGATAATTAAACCTCACCACTGACAGGTACTATGAAAATGATTAACTTTTACCATTTCCCTCATGAACATTTCAACTATACCAAATCCACAAGGTAGGGGATCATCCCATTGATAGACGTGAAAAGTTGTCTTTAAAATAATTTAGTTTAAAAAGAACCTAAAAACTCTGTACTTCCCACAGGGTTTTAACTTGAAAACGTGCACCGTGAACTCCTGGTGGCAGGAGCCCAGCCCTGCCTCAGTTAGCTGTGTGACCTGGGACAAGTCCCTTGCCACCTCTGAGCACCCATTGCCTCACCTGGCAGATACTAACAATGATATCTTCACTCTCCCTAACTCAGAGATTTTCTTGAATGTGGATTAAATGAGATGACACTTGAGTAAATTCTTTGAGAGCAAAAACCAGCCTGGGAACACTACCCAAGTTTAAGACGCTATTATCTTCGATTCTGTATAAAAGGGAAACATGATATGCTAGCACAGCTTTACAGATCGGCTGTCTTTAAAAAGGAAAAAAGAAATTTAAAAATTCAACTCATTTTATTTTCAGCTGAAGTTTCTAAGCATGAGATTAGATCTGATCTATCAAATAAGCGTCTCCTCTTAGCCACAGAACCCCCGTTTGGTGCTCAAACGTGCAGTGATTCCACACAAATGATAAAAATTCAAGTACTGCAGCCCAGCAGCTGGATGGGAATGCTGCTTACAGAAAGAAAAAAATTAGAGAGAGCAAGTCACTGCTAAAATTAGTAAAGCAAACAGACTGACATGTATGTTTTACTCCCACAACTCATTTTCCAGACCCGTGTTTAGTTTTTTCCCGAAGGCCCATTTCCTCTGAGCATGGAGATCCCTGTTTTTCTCAGGCCGTGGCAGACCCACAGGTCCCATGGCCCAAACCTGCGGACACTTTAGCCACAGAATGATGGCTCCACATTTGTAAATATGAACGTTTCGATCAGAATTGTACAAACATTGCGAAATTCTCATCGAGAAGGTGCTTTCCTGAATGTCCTCAGTTAAGCCCATATTAATTCTCTGATCAATTCCCTACAGCATTCAAACAGTCCCCCCTTTGTTTCTATTTACAAAACAAGACTGCAGTGCTGATGTCAGAGGGTATTATGAGGACCAAGTAAGAGACTGAATGTGAAACTGTTTCCATTCAGAACTGTCCCCATCTATGGAGTGTATATTAAAGCAGTGAGTAAGCCTTCGCCCCTAAATAATGTACAAATGGGAAACTGCTTATTAAACCAGAGCTCTGGCTATACGGAAGGCCCAGGTCCCTGCCCTCATCTATGTCCCCACCTGCCACATAATGCCCATGTGAGAGCAGCAGCACAAGGAGCCCCCACCACCCCCTTCCTAAGGAAGAGGATCTCTTATGGAAAATGGAAAATAAAGCTTCTGAGAAGCCTGTGGACCTACGTACTGAAGTCACTGCCAGGAGGAATTTGCACAGTCACTTCCGATACTTATGCCCTTTGGCTGAAGGCTAAAGAAAGGAGGATATGTTGGGGTCCAAACGAACAATAACATCTCCCACCATTTGGGCCAGTAGATGCTCCATGCGTCTTACCAGGTCACTGCGTCCATCATAGTGGAATGGGTGAGAGCGCAGCAGTGATTAAAAAACAAACAACAAAAACGCCCTGCATTTGTCATCGGGGATCTGGGTTACAATTCCTACTCCCTTATAAGCTACGGTGACCTCAGGTCAACAATGTCACCTCTTAGCCTCAGTTTCCTTCTCAGAACATGGAAGACAGGCTTTCCCCACTGAGATGCTGGGTGAATACTTGCTAAGCTTAGCTTGGCATTGAGGCAGGACCCCTTGGGGATGACATATGTGACAGTCACCCAGATGTGAAGTAATTAAGTAAAAGGCATAGTGGACCTTTTCTAACCTTGCTGCATCAATGTACCTTAGTTGGACAGAGCCCTAGTTGTCAGCTGGGGACCCACTTTCCTCCCAGTCTCAGCTCCTGACATTCTGATGGCAGGGGCATGGCCTGTGACTCTTATTAAGCCCAGCAGCATGTGGCATGCCCCTGGAGGGGGCACATGACCCGAGCCCATCCAACCCAAGTGGACCTTAGCACTTTTGTGGGAAATATCAGACAAGAGCCTTTCTCTTTCACGGGACTAGCAGTTGTGAAAGGGGTTCTGGGGAGAGGGTGATACCCACCATGAAGGGACTCCACTGCCAGGGGTGAAAAGAAGAGAGAAACCAGGTCTTTGTGCTCTACATCAAGTGTGCCTGGAACCGTCACCTTTCACCCTTCCACGCCCTGCCCGACTGTCCAGGTACATAAGCCGTTAAGCTCCTCTGTTTGTTTGGTCTCAGTGGGTTGAGTTTGGGCTATTTGCCCCTCTGTGCGGTGCTTGGACGTGGTATAGGCACACCCAGTGCCCTTTCTGTCTACAGGACACTCATACATGTCCTCAGCTGACATACTCATTGACGCGTGTGCTCTGTAAGGGCAGGGACTACGTCTGTCATCACTGCACACCAGGCAAACTCCAATTCGCCCAAGGAAACTTCCATTAGCACCCAATAAAGCTCCAAGAAACCCTAAGGATGGCCCTTGCCTTTCTATAGGAGCTAGTTGTCCTTCAGAGGTAGGTTGCTTTTGAAGCACTGTGTGGGTCGGAGGGCAGCTGAGGGGCCGAGAACTCCCCTTAGCGGCCTCCTGATCCTTTCTGTGTTGCATGTCCCCCAACTTCCTGGAGAGCACAAGACAAATTTATCTGACTCATGCAAAATTCAACATTTTGCGGAAAGTTTTCTACAACGCAGACCCTGAAGCATTTCTTGGAAGCCAATGGCAGACCTGGCCAAGAAGAACCACAGCGGTAAGAGGAGTGTGCAGAGAGCCCCTGGCTGGGTCAGGAAGCTCAGGGGCTCCCCAACAGGCTGCCTGATCTGCAGCGGCCTCCAGAGGCACCATTGCTCGTTCACCAAGCCCAGCGTGTGCCCCAGAGGACAGGCCGTGACCCCTCGCCATGGGTAGGGAGAGGCCAATGGCTGAGCCCCCCCCCCCCCCGAAGTGAGCAGGGCCAATCAGAGAGAGCGCTGACAGGCCTCGCTCTGTGAGACGAGACGGCTACCCTTAGATCATTTCCACTTAGGGCTCTGCTCCCACTGAAGCTGAGAGATGAAAGATTTGTTGAGACCACATAATCTGAAAATAAGAAGGCTTTTTTTCCTTAAAGAGTTGTTAAAAGATAAACTAATTCTGATGACAAGAAAAGAATTAGAACGTAACGGTCAGTTGGATTCAGTACCTTGTTTCCTAATAAAGAAAGATTGCTGAGCAGCAATGAGACAACAGAGACAGAAACAAATGACTTTTAAGTCACAGATAATTAACCCCAGAGGACTGCCGATGGCATGTTAATTTTGCTGGGGCAAGTGGCTTAACACGATAGAAAGAAACACTTAACTACACTGTTGATATGGAGAAGATAATTTAAAGGGCTCCCAAAAAGCCAAGAAACTCCTTCTGGCTTGGGGTCCAGGCAAGGAATAAAGATGGCAATCGTCAACCTTCGGTGCTGAGAACTCAGAGGAGAGGCGAGCCTCCTGGCAAGGATGGGGCCTCAGCAAGGATGGTGGGGTGACGTCAGCTCCCTCTGAGGGCCTGACAGGCACACTGGGTGTTCAGGGCAGTACGTCCTTACGAAGCTGGAGTAGCTCATAGCCTTTGGGGGTTATGTCCTCTCAGGGAACATGACTCCTCCCCCACAAACTCCAGAGAGCGACCTACTCCCACATTTTTCAATGGCACCCGCCAAGGAGACTCCTGGACAAGTACAATTCGCTGCACATCGTTCGTCACCCTGCTCAGACCTACCAGGCCCTACAGCTTGTCCGTCCCAATGGCAGAGACTTAGCTCATCTGCACAAGCACCTCTGAAGCCCTTTTTTGCAGAGGGACCCACGAGCTGTCAAAAAGAGAATATTCATTAAAGAGAGGGAGTCGCCCCAGGGCACTGGTTGGAAGAGTCAACACAGGGGGTAGGTAGGACGGGGGCACCGTGGAGCTCGGGGCCCCACTGCCAAAGCACCAGGCAGCCCTCATCCCTGGGATTTTCCCTTATGGGAAATGCAGATGTGACCCAGAGCCGTGTCAGCCCTGGGATGTAGCAGGCATCTAGTGCTTTCTCAGTGCTCACTGTGTGTAAGGGGCAAGCGCCCAGGAGGAAGAGCCTTGGTCCCTGCTCTCCCGGGAATGACCCTACACAGCAGCAGGAAAGGCAACTGTCCCTAGAGCCCATGCCACAGCCACCAGGGAGCAGTCACACACCTGCAGCTCAAACAGGAGCATGGGTACCAGCCATCATCGGCCCTGAGCTGCACACGGCCAGGTCCTGCTTCTTCCAGATCACTGGAGAGCTGAAAGCAGCCAGGGGATAGGCTGCAACAGCCACGTACCCAGGGGCTGGCAGAGCACATGCAGGGTCAGGAGTGAAAACTCAGGCTCACTCAAGCAGTCTGAGTCCATCCACAGTTGGTCTTTCCAGGCCCAAGTGCTTAGAATCATCTTGGGGAAGCTTGGGGTCATCCACAGCCCGAGAATCCTCTGGCTAATGCTGTGCTTGGTCCTTTGGAAAGGCCCTTGTCTGAGCTTCATTATGACACAGTAAACGAAAGGCAATAGGAGGGGTCGGTAACTGGTGCTTAAGGACAACTTCTGACCCCCATGCCCAGAAAGCCCCTAAAGTTTTACGTGTGCTTGTCCTTAAGCTCTTAAAGACACCATCAAGAAGGGAGTGTTTCCCTCTTCTGATTGTGGAATGAGAGAATGTGAGCAGAAGGTAAAAGAAAGATGCTGACAGAGGGGAGGGATGGGATGGGCTGGTTCAGGAAATTCTTCATCGGAAGGTCCACAGGCTATCCCAGGCACGGTCACATTCAGTCTGCTTGGAGACATGGACTTGCTGACCTGAGACGTTCCTCACTCTATGTCTAAGGCCAGACTACAAATGCATGAGAAGAATTGCCGTGGTGGAGATTACCGACCTCACTGGCACTGACGCCACCACCCACACTGCGCCAAGGGCTGTCCACACCGAGCCCCGCCCCACATCTCCATGAAGCCAGGAGGGGCACTGCCAGCACCCCTCCTCTGGAGCCAGCCTGTCCCCATCGCCCAACATTGGAGTGAGGGTGATTTCGCACACCTCACAGGGAGAACATGTGATCTCACCTGGCCACTCCCAATATTCCATCCCATCCCTGCCCCAGTGATTGGTTTAGGGCTGGAGTCATGATACAAGCCCAGCAAATCACAATCCTCACCGGGACTTTTCTCGTGTCATTCTGGGGGAAAGCAGTTTCACCCTCCGGAATGGCTGGTGAGCGGCCAGGACTCTGAGCAGCAGCTGCCTGTTGCCATCCTGCAAGGGCTGCATGAAAGAGGCCAACAAGCCAAGAGAAGGAAGGAAAGGAAGAGTATGAGAGCCCTTGTATCAGCCGCTCCTGAAGCCATGTCCACCCTGGGATTCTGCTGTTTCACGAGCCTTTCAGGCTTCAGCCTGTGCAAGTTGGGTGTCTGCCACCCAGAGTTGGGGCTGATGGTTGGTACTACTTCTAACCCCATTTTTTTCTTCCAGATAAGATTCAGTAACTAGCACCAAGTGACACTGTAAGTGGAGAGGTGGGAACCAAATAATTCATTGTATTCAACCAGACCCCCCCAGCCAGCTGCACCATCCACTTCCCATTCAACCTGGGGCAAGTAGGTACAATATCTTCCAGCTGCTGAAAAGGAACAGCACTGCCCAAAAAGAGCCAGTTTCTGTGAAGTTAGAAATAGAAGGAGAGCGATGTCACTCCCAACTTTTTGGAGCCCAGTGACTGACAGTAGGAGAGAACAAGCAAACTCCACGGTATGTGAGCGAGGGTAGGATGGGGAAGGTAACTCCCTCTCTTTCCCCAGATGGCAGTCTTGATTTGAAAAGGACCCACTGCCCCAGGCACTGTCAAATCCGGATGGTTCCCTTTTCAATTCTCTACATCTGCAGCCATTAAAGAAGTTACCTCAAAAGAAGCTAGGAGTTTATTAATCTGTTTCATGGAAGAGAGGCAGCCACTTCACATTATACCAAGACAGATTATGCAGGCAATAGAGAGATCCAGAAAACAGCTGCTAAACAAAATCAAAATTAACGGTAAACAGAATGCAATTCTTGATAGCTGAAGTTCTCCCAGATGCAGAGAACGATAAAGGGGCCACGACAGGCAGCTGCCAATTAGGGACATGTTCCAAGGGTTTTCAGAACGTCAGGCTCTCGTTGCACACTCAGGACTGGCAGGTCATGTTTATTTAGGACGTGTGCATTGCTAAGGAGCTGGAGCCACTCTGGCCCTGTGTGTGACTGTCGCTCTCTTTTCTTTTTCCACAAAGACAGAGACATTCCCCCTTTCAGGGCTCCCTCACAGCGCTGCTGGAAGCCAGACCAGGCTGCTATGGACTGTTACATGTGAGTGAGTTATTGTGGGGTAATGCAATGTGACACTGGTGCCCACCCCAAAACTCACAGGCTCTAATCACAGCACAATCACAGACATCTTGAAAAGCTCACAGATCCCGCCATGCTCCTAAGAGATGGCTGACAAGGGCTGAATTATCCCGGCCACTTGCTCAGCTCACTCAAGCGTTCTCTCATGGCTGTAATTTAAAGTGATGGGATCATTTCAAGGAAAGTAGTGGTTTGAGCAGATGAATTCTGGCAGTTGTAATCAGCACCAGCCCTCCGAGTGGACACAGGAGTGTCTTGGAAAGGTGAGGTTGGCACCTTTTGCTGAAGCTTCAGAAAAAGTTGAAATTAAATTGTAGGTGTCTGGAGGGAGGTGTAAAAACACCTGCACAGGAAAGCAGATGAAGCAGCAGTCAGCTCTTCTCCCCCATGTCGCTAGCACAGGTGGGTCCCAGGGCATGAGGATAACACAGGACCGCCCTGAGGGCGAAACGGTTTCGTCCAGCTGGAAAGGTGTGCGTCCTTCCCAAATGACACCTCACAGTCTTGCAGCCCGGCCGCTGTCTCTGTCACTATATCTCCCTCCAGATTCCCCGGAGAATCCTTACCACAAATCTAACATGGAAACAAAGCTCCCCTAGGAAGCTTTCTTCCAAGAATGCCTCTCAGCTCTCCGGGCTTGGCAATGGACATGTACGTAGAGAATCCCTTGCATGTGATGAAGCAAGACCAACTCACGTAAGCCACTGCCCCCCTGAGAGAGACAGTCAGTGCATCAGAGGGACACTGGTCTAGAGGAAGTCCTGCTTCCTAATAAACTTAGCATGGCCAGAAAGGAAGGAGACTCCAGGGTAAGGTGTCACCTGCTCTGCTCATGTCATGGGTTGCTGAGGGTCACAGGAGGTAAAGAAAGTGAAAGGTCTCTGAAAACTTCAGAACAACTAAAAGTGATTGTCATATTGCCACCTCACCGCCTGTCCAGGCACTGCCCTTGGAAGTCACTGGTGTCAGTGACTGGACACCCAGGAAGCACTTCCTCAGTTCTTATAGCAGGGCTTGCAAAGGGCACTGCATGGAATGCCAACCCCAAATATGATAAAAAAAAACAACAAAACTAAGATGCCATAAGAAACTAAATTTGGGAAATGCTACATATTTCACCCCACGCTTAGAAGTCATATTTAGCATCATAAAGACCTGAGAGGTTCTGCAATAAAAACTTCAACAACAAACCAAAACTAGCTCAATATGGAGTCCAGTATTTGCCTAAGCATTAGTTTCCGAGGGCTGTTATAACAGAGTTCCACAAACTGGTGGTTTTAAACAAGAGAAATTCATTTTCTCACAGTCCTGGAGGCTGGAAGGCAGAAATCAAGGTGTTGGCAGAGCCATGCTCCCTCTAAAGGCTCCAGGGAAGGATTCTTCCTGGCTTCTGGTGGTTGCCAGCAATCCTTCACATTCCTTGGTTTATAGACTCATCGCTCCAAGCTCTGCCTTCCTCATCACATGGCATTCTCCCTGTGTGTCTGTGTCTAAATGTCCCTCTTCTGGGTTAGGGCCCCTCTTAAGCCAGTACAATCTCATCTAAACGTGTCGCACATCTGCCAAAACCATATTTCGAAATAAGGTCACCTCCACAGGTTCTGGGTTAAGACTTCAACATATCTCTTGCAGGGAACATAATTCAGCACATAAAACCAAGCTTATCTGAACACGGAGTACTTTCATTGACGCATCAGCTAGGAGAATCCAATGGGTATCCCCAGAACACCCTTTAAAAAGCGCCTCACGTATATATCACGAGGGCAGGATCAGAGTGAAAAGACAACATATGCAAAGCAATTTGTAGCTTGCACTTAATTCAAGAAATGATTATTGAGGAACATTCGAGATCTTGGTCCCCGGCATATGTCATCAGCTTGGCTCAAATATACTTACAAAATTTCTCAAAAACAAAGAAAAGGAAAGAAAGAAACGATTATTGAGCAACTACAGCCTTGGGGCTTTTGGGGGTGAGTGAGGGGAGGGTCACTGCCCTTACCTCTCAGATAAAGTAGGGTTAGCTAAACGCTTCGGAAAAAAAAGAGTTGGAAGGCAGAAGGGAGAGGTGACAAAGATGAGGGACAAAGAGCATGCAGGCTGTAGGAACAGTGTGAGCGAGGCCAGAGGTAAGAAAGCTGGGCTACAGTCTGGGAACCATAACACCACTGGATCCAAAGCTGGGGCTCCAAGGAGCACAGGGGGACATAAGGCAGGGATCTAAAGTACACAGTGCATTCATGTCACCCCACTATGATTTAGCCTGGACTCCACCTCCACTGCTGATATTAGCCCCTCTAACTTCTCGCTTCACAGACATTGTGAAGAGTTTCCAAAAGTCATTTAGTATGAAGTTGCATTGGGTCATCTAATTGTAGCACTGAACCATGGGTCAAGCTGATTCTCCTGAGGCAGGTGTAATATTAAAAGAAAATAAAACAAAACCAGGAAAATATCTTAGAGGCTGCCTCTACAGAATCTCCTGGGCCTGGTAAACTGGGCAGAAAAATTATTTGCTCCTTTTTCAGTTCCAGGTTAAGTCAGAGCTAAGGAACCAACCTTAAGCATTGGTGGCTAGACAGCAATGTCTTATTTGTATTTGTAGAAATAACAACTTATGAAAACAGTCACAGTGCCTGCTATTTTTTACCCATACCCTGTTCTGGAGAAGAATAGCGCTACCCCCCAAGCCAGTGAATTCTCAGACACAAAAATACTTGTAACCAACCTGTAAGGCCCCACTCTTCCTACCTGCCAGCTTCTAATCATTGACATTAAGGCACTGTGCTATTTCAGGAACTCTCAGAAACTCAACTTTGACAGAAACAAGCAAGAAAGACATCAGTTCACAATAGGAAGAAAAAGGTTACGTGATCTCAAGACAAATTTGCCAGTACAAACCCAAAGCATATTGTTCTGGTCAGCCAGTTGTGAAAGCTGCTGCTTCAAGAGAGGAGGGGGTTATGAATGAGTAAAGAACAGCCTGATCACACCTCTGCTCATCCTCGGACACCCTCAGTATTCTAGGGATTTGGAGCCTTTTTATGCCTTTGAGTAAAAATACATATGGTCCTCTCATACCCCCGTCTTACTATTTAGAATCATTTCTAACACAAGGACAGTAAGATTCCAAAACAGTTGAGTGCATATGTGATTCCATAAGGCAAATTAATTCCAAACAGTAACACTCAGGGGTACTGACGTGAATAGAATAGTATTCAAAAACAAAGTTCATGCCAACTTCTCTCCTTATGGCTATTTCTCTCCAATTTGTATGGTCATCGTGCCCATTGTGGACACAATTTTCAATGAGCAACATAACTTCCCTGCCCTACTCACCTTTATCCAATTCCATTTAGTTTTGATATCCACACAATTCAGTTTACCCTATGGATACAATTCATAGGACACTGAGTCCAATACCAGAGACAATGGCAAATAGGAATGGAAGCCAGAAGTTCCTCCTACAGCCAGATTGGCCACATTCTTTGAATCCAAGGTTCCAGCACCATGGACAGCAGCAAATGACCAGTACTACCAATAAACCATGTTTCCCAGAAAATAAGACCGGGTCTTATATTAATTTTTGCTCCAAAAGACACACTAGGGCTTATGTTCAGGGGACGTCACTCTGCAAAAATCATGCTAGGGCTTATTTTCTAGTTAGATCTTATTTTCGGGGAAACACGGTAGGTAGTATGGAAAGTTTAGGTTTCCAAGCTCTAGAAACACACTTTGATGATATGGCCATTGTACATCCTTCATTGTTAAGAATTAATCAGGAGGCAAGAATATGTTAGATTTAGGAGTCAATATGGAATTTCCTCATTTTTTAAAGATTGCCACTCTTTTTGAGACATTGCCACGGCGAAGGCAGTGGTTAAGACTAAAACCAAAGGCCAGATAGTAGACCAAGAACTCACTTTGGTTTTTGACTTCATCCTCCCATCCCTGCAATACAAGGATTATTGGTGATAATTCCATAAATCACACAAAAGATAGCCTCTTATGAGAGACTAGGCATTGCTGAAAATGAATAAGGGAAACTTCAATTTCCACTAAAAGATTTTAGAAATTACCACCTGTATATACTTACCTCAAAAACCAAAAAACAAATGTGCTACTCTGCCAAGGAAAATAGAACATCA
Organism: Rhinolophus hipposideros; assembly: GCF_964194185.1. Classification (NCBI taxonomy): domain Eukaryota; kingdom Metazoa; phylum Chordata; class Mammalia; order Chiroptera; family Rhinolophidae; genus Rhinolophus; species Rhinolophus hipposideros. Next base: position 10,546,720 of record NC_138069.1, read on the forward strand.
TGAAATTGTTTTCAAAAGGGAAATTAATTGGTTATTTCTACTTCAGCCTAGCTAAAGCTGTAAAAATCTAATCAGAAATATTTGTCACAGTGGCATCTTTTCCCAGATGTTGAAATACCTCAAACCATAAGCCATTATTTTACTGTTGGTGCTATTTTTGCCAAGTGAAACTAAATAATTACATCACATTTCATTAAAAATGAGGCTTATTGCAAGAGACTGTAAACATGATCGAGAAGGAGCCAGTTCTCTAGCCCGCACCTCTGATACATGATGGTAGAAGACAAAGCTCTCACAAGTAAACCAGGCCTTCGCTTCTTGCAGTTCTTAGAAGCCACGTGCCAAACAGTCAGCATCCAGAAAAGGCCACATGGAATTTCAAAGAAAAGCTGTCCACAGTCTAAAGTTCATCTTAGTTTCAACAAACTACTTCCGAGATCTCAATACTGAGAATGAAATCGGGATGAATGCATTTTCCCTACCTTCTCTTCTTGTGACTTCAAAGCTTCTGGATTTCTGCAAGAAAATAAAGACTGTTGTTGAAGAATAATTTACGTGTACAGATACAAACATCTCACCTCTTGTTAGCCATTTATTCACATACCATGTCACAAGAACATGACATTCAGTAATGCTAGGTCTACTAAACTCTCAACACACACACACACACGTGTAAATGTAAACAACTTGTTGCTTTGGGGTTTAGGCAAAAAATACATAGGCTGTTAATCATGCATTTTTTAAATGAGCAGAGCGAGCTCTCATGGTGCTCCTTATGTGGAATCTGGATGGTATCAAGTGTTAAGGAAGAGCTTGTTCCAGGCTGATGCCCTACCCTCCACCTAGACTGCAGGTGCTTGTAGGGCCGGGGGAAACATAAGTAGACAAGAGCCAGAATTACCTCGCTAGCAGAAGGTTCTCGTTAGTGGTGCCACAATGAAGGCCATCGTTGCTCCTGTGTGGGTCACTGGCATGATCTGGATTATGCTCACTTCAGTAATTTCCAAAGGGTAGGAGCTAATAGACAATATGGATAGCCAGTCCAAGCCACTGACTAAATCACGCCCTTGGTTTTTCTTAATTTAATGTCATCTTCCTGCTACGTGCAGGACAAGAAGCAAAGTATTTGAGAAGCTACACAGGCAACAGGTTCGTGCATTGAAGATATTCACAGCTAGACAGGAGGCTACAGAGCAAACACAAATTACTGAGAAATAAAGGGGTGGTTCTGCCTTGATAAACACCAGTATATTCACATTCAGCTGGAAACATAAAGAAAAGGGTTTTTTAAATAGCCTTTCAAAATAGCACTCAAGAATGGGCAGTCTTTTAGATGCGAATAAAGAAGGGAAAGGTGTGCCAGGAAGAGGGAATGGCTTAAGAAAGGTAGGGTGGGAGAAGGCTATCAGGCCATGCTCAGGAAGGAAGAAAAGGCTCAGTAAGAATAGGGGGGAAGGGCTGAAAACAGATACTGTAGTTTCATAACTAATAAAAAGTGTCTATAATTCATCATAAATGACCAGTCAAGGATAAAAGTCTAATATTGCAAGTAAAGTGAAAGTCCATACGAGCAACTGAAGAAAAGATGAAACAGCAAACTTGGGCCAACTCCTCACCATCACAACTAAGAAGACCGTTCAGAGCCAGTACTTTTTAAACAAATGGCATTGCCTTTCATACCTTAGCATTCTTGTCTATCATCTTTTTGGGGCCAAGAGGGGAAGGCAATATTAGAGGGGAAACTGGGGAGGCACTGAAAAGTGTGTCCTCCCCAAATTACACTCTCTGAGGGCCACCTCTGTAAGGAGTCAAAAGCCCAAGAGGAGGCCGATGGAAGGTACACGTTACAGGCCAGCAGCCCATCAGCACAGCACAATTAACCAAATGAGCTTCTGGGCTGCTGCTTCCTGAAGGGTCATTCACCAGCTCAGGGTTCAGAAGAGGGAGCTTGGAGAGTGGTAAGTGCAATGAAAGTTATGAAAGCCATGAGGCATATCGTGTGTGAAGCAAACCCAATCCCTCCCACGCAGTTCCTCCGCTACTTGCTCCAAGAAATAACTAGTGTTTGTGGAACAGGGAAAAGTCATAATCAGCTTTTACAGCTCTAGAAAATACTGTATGGAAGCTTGATTGCAACTGCATAAAATTGATAAATTAACTTAGAGAAAGCTAACATCTGTATAAGGTTGTATTTTCTTTAACAATGTGGTATTTCAAGTAATTTGTTCGAGTCTACCTTTATTTCTTTCAAAAGTATTTTATAATTTTCCTGTATGTATTTTGCACATTTCTTTCTTGTATATCTTTTGTTATCATAAATGAATTTCTCTTTCGTTATATCTTCTAACTGATTTTTGTTTGTGTATATGATGGCAATTGATTTTTATATATTGCTTTTATAACCAGCCACTTGACTAAATATCTTATTGTTTGTAATACTTTTCCCATTAATTATTTTGGGATTTCCATTTGTATATTTATATAACCTGTAAATGATGATTTCATCTCTTCCTTTTCATTTCTTATGTTTCTAGATGCGTTCTCTGTCTTATTTCATTAGTTAACTAATTCCTCAATTTAATGTTAAATGTTGTGGACACTGTAGGCTTCCTGATCTTTCTGACTTTAAGAAGAAAACCGTCGGTGTTTCCCTGTTAGGTAAAAATATTGGCTTTTGGCCCAAGGTATGTTTATTATATTAATGAAATCCAGGCATATTTTTAAATAAATGTATTTTAAATAAATGCTCCAGTTGTCCCCTTATTTGTTCATTTATTGGCTCTTTCCCTCCACTGGTATGTGAATTGAGATGGTGGCAGTATCTTTTTCACTCTTGCATGCTCGATGCTATAATAGAGCAGATGCTCAATACATATTTGTTGATTAAAAAAGATAAATGTGTGTTGAATTTTATTGAATACTTTTTCTGCATTTACGAAGATGCTCATATGATTTTTTTTCTCCTTAGCTCTATTATTTGATGACTTATCTAGGAGATTTGGTATTATTCAATTATCCTTGTATTTCTGGAATAAGCTCTTCTTTTCTTTCTTTTTAGAAAATTCTGTCTTTTCTTTATATTTTTTACTGAGGTAACATTGGTTAATAACGCTGTAATTTGATAACTGTATAGTCTTTCATGTACTCACCACAAGTCTAGTTTTCACCCGTTACCATATATTTGACCCCCTTTACCCATTCACCTTCCCTCATCCCTCTTCTCCTCTGATGACCACCAACCATTGTCCATATCTATGAGTTTGGTTTGCTTGTTTGTTATTTTTTTGTTTTATATTCTCTACATGAGTAAAATCATGTGGTTGTCCTTTTCTGTCTGACTTATTTCACTTAGCATAATATCTTCAATATTCCTCCAGGTTGTGGCAAATGACAATATTTTATCTTTTTATGGCTGAGTAGTAGTCGCACATGTAGTAGTCGCACCATATATATATTTAAATATATTGCTGGATTCTGTTTTCCACGATTTTTAAATATGTTCTTGCATTAATATTCATGAATGAGAGTGGTCTATAATTTCTAGGTGCTATTCTTCTCAGTTTTAGGAATCAAAATTATACCAGTTTCATATAATGAATTTGGAAGTTTTCCTTTTATTATGCTCTGAAATAGTTTAAATTAAAACGAGGGTATCTGATCTTGAAAGGCTTCTTCAACTACATTTCTCAGTGGCCAGCTGGGATTTAAATCCAAAGTCTGTTTCCAAAGCTTAGGCATGTCACAACATTTCATCTTTACTTAACTCCTAACGATAGTGAAAATTAGATGAGATAGACTTCTGCATTGAAAAACTATGGAAGAATAGCTTGTATTAAGCCAATCCTTTTGTTAAGAAAAACTATAAAAGTTGTTTAAGGGGTTTCTTAAATTCTCAACAAACAAACAAAAACAAAGTTTTCTGAAGGCATACGTGAGAACAAAAGCAGCCAGATAGTAAAGAGCCAATACCTGGACATAAGAAAAGTCCATTGAGGTGAGCCCTATATTTGCTGCCACATTTTTCCTTTGGGGGTATTTATAGTTTTATATAGAAGCCAATGCCAATCAGAAAGTGATGTTCTAGAGCTTAAAGAAGTCTTACTGAGTTTGGGGTACCTGAAATGGGGCTACAAAAGCAGCTAGAACTTGAGGGTTTAAAATCCTGGAAAAGGGAACCAGAAATAAGTGAGCCCAGTATTCTGCAAACAGCTTCCTCTTAAGTGATATGGTTATGCCTGAGCTGCATATATAAAGGGCAAGAGGTTGAGGGGAAAAAAGCAAAAAATTAGCTAAAAACAAACTAAGCATAGATTTTGACAATATCGTGATGCTAAGGAGACAAAAATTAGGCTTTCCAAAAAAGAGTGGCCCTGATAAATGTAGCTGACTTTCAGTTAAGATCACATACTCTCAAAGGACTTCTATTCATGAACAGATCAAGATGATCTGCCAGTATTCTATGTCTAACAAAGAAAAGTAAATCCTCTCTGAAAGACAGTAAGTTATCCACAGACTTTACAATTTTTCATATGTAATGGCCAGTATCCAATCCAAAATCACAAGGCATGGCAGAACATGGGGTCAAATGACTAAAATCCAATAAACTAGACAGCAGAAACAGACCTACAGGTTATCCAGATTTTAGAATTATCAAACACAAGCTCTACAATAATTACGACTGATAAATTCAGGAAAATAGGAGAAAATATGCTGGATTTTACCATAAGATTTGAATCTATTAAATTAAGAATCAAATGGAAATTCTAGAACTGAAAATTAAATAACCAAAAGAATTTAACAGATGAATTTAACAGCAGGTTAAACACAACTAAAGAGAAGAATAATAAGATGGAAGGTAAGTCAGTAGAAAATAACCAGACTAACGATCTGAAAGGGAAAAATAAAGAATGAAAAAATACAGAAGACTATGAGAGACATTAAGGGACATGGTAAAAAGGTCTAACAAGCTTGTAATTGAAGTTTCAGAGTGAAAGGAGAGGGGAAATTAAGTAGACTTGATATTTGAAGAGACAGTGGTTGAGAATTTTCCAATATTGATGTAAGGCAGCAAGCCAGAGATTTAGGAAGCTCTCTAAGCCCCAAGCAAGATAAATACACAGAACACCATCAACAGGTACTCAAAGAAAAATAGTTGAATATTCAAAGACAAAATTTTAAAAACAGCCAGAGGGAGGGCAGTAGGGGTGGAAAGGATATATTACAAAGGAGCAACAATAAGACTGATAGCTGATTTTTCAGGAGAAAATAATGGAACCAGAAGACAATGGAATGACATTTTTTAAATTCTGAAAACACTTTGAATTCTATAACCAGTGAAAATATGGGTGTTCAAAAGGTAAAATAAAAATATACCTAGACAAACAAAAACTGAGAGAATATTTTGCCAGCAGATTAACAGTAAGAGCAGTAGAAGGGAACACTTTGGACAAAACAAATTTTTTTCTTTTTCAGATGAATACATACTTATGCAAAAAGGAATAAAGAGCACCAGAAAGGATTGAAAAATGGATAATTCTAATTTGGCTGCTTAACACAACAATAATGCCTTTTAAGGTTATAATATTTGTAAAACTAAAATAGATAACAATATGATTACAAACAGTCAAGAGTTCAAATGGAATTGAAATATTATAATGCTGTATTACTGTCCAAAAAATGATAAAATTAGTGCTATGAGGCCAAAGGAGTGAGATAAAGGAAAAAATGACTAATGCCAAAAAAGACCAAGGGTGGGGGAAAAAAGGAATAAAAAACAGGGAATAATGTGTTAGATTTAAGCACATTAAATACAACTAAATAATCCAACTAAAATACAAAAATGGACATAATAAAACAAAATTCAACTATATGATGCTTACAAGAGACACACCAAAAATAAAAGAATACAAAAATGCTGAATGTAAAAAGATAGAAAAGATAAACCACATTAACTCCAACCAAGAGAAAGTCAGTGTAAAGAATTATTATTATTATTATTATTGACAAAGAATTCATAAAGATCACAGGACATTTTAATATAGCAATTATAAATTTGTACACACATAATAGCATAGACTAAACACATATAAAGTCAAATACAAAAGAACTAAAAAAAGAAATCCACATTGACAAATCCACAATAAAGGTAGGAGAATTTAAGAAACTTCTGTCACTAACTCAGAATAAATAGAGAAAACTATCAGTAAGAATATAGAAGAGTTGAATCTCATGATGAATAAACTTGACCTAGTTGATATACACCAAACACTGTGCCCAGAAACTGCATACAGCACATTCATTTCAAATATCCAAACATTTATAAAAATTGACCATATGCTGAGCCATCAGGAAGTTCCAACAAGTGTCAAATTATTAAAATCACACAGAGAACACATGTAGTTTGCTGACTGTAGTGAAGTTAAATTAGAAATCAATAACAAAAGAAACTAGAGGAAAATATCCAAACATTTGACCCATGAATTTAAAAGTACCGTATTTTGCTGTGTATAATGTGCACTTTTTTGCCCAAATTTGTGAGGGAAAACAAGGATACACATTATAGGTACATGAGTAGTACTAATTCCGTATCTATATAAACGTTTTTAATCCTTTTATTTATGCTTATGAGTTACAAGTATAACTCTAGAAATCAATAATGATATCCGTATGCAAAATAATATCCTGGAATACGATAATTGATTTTGTTGAACTTATGATGAACTTGCAATGACGACAAAGAGTTCTTGGCCTTCTATGATGCATAAATATTGTAAATTTGTTACGGGTACATAAAATTTCCTGTACCTTGTATCTGTTCTTGTGTTTTGTAATTATTTGTAACATAAAATTTCTTGTACCATAATATGTTAAAAAATAAATGCTAAAGTTTATTTATAATACAAAAAAAACAAGTATATAAACAAATAAAATTTTGAATTAAAAAATTAAAATGAAAGATTGTTTTCCCTGAAAGTTTGGGCAAAAAACATGGGAGTGCATTATACATAGGAGCACATTATACACAGCAAAATATAGCTTATTGCATCACTCCCAAAAGAAAATCACAAAGGAAATAGAAGATATTTTGAACTGAATGACAACTGAATGATAGCATTTAAGAAATTGTGGGATGTGGCTAAAGCAGTGCTTAGAGGAAAATTATAGCCTTAAATGTATATGTTAGAAAAAATATATAGGCTAGAGCTAAGCATCTATCTAAAAGCTAGAAAAAGAACAATTGAAGCCCATAAAAAGTAGAAGGAAAGACATATAAGAGCATACATCAGTGAAATAAGGGTGAAATTATACCACAAAAATTTAAAGCCAAAAGTTAGTTCTCGAAAAGAATAAACTTGATAAATCCCTAAGAAAGCTGATCCAAATTTTTAAAAAAATGTATACAGAATTCACAATTGAGCAAGAAACTACACATACCCGGTGTCTGAGTATATGACATAAGTGTCAATGCAATGCGATGGGAAAAGGACGGCCTTCTCAGGAGACGGTGCTGGACCAACTGGCTCCCCACGTGGGAGACCGTGGACCACAACCTCCTACCCTAAAACCCATCCAAACATCATTTCTAGATGGACCACAGATCTAGATGTAAAAGGTAAAACAATAATGTTTCTGGAACATACTGTAAGAGAATATCTCCATGACCTTTAAGTAGGTGAAAATTTCTTAAATGGGATGTGAAACATACACCAAAAAGAAAAAGAATGATATCCTGGACTTTGTTAAAATGAAGACTTCTGGTCATTAAAAGATACAATTAAGACAGTGAAACGTAGAGTCATTAAGGGAATATATGTGTGTGTATGTGTATATATATACATATGTGTCACATATATGTCATATATATGTCATATATATGTCATATATATGACAAAGCAAAGCATATATATGACAAAGCACTCATTTGGAATAGAGAATATACTTTTGCAAATAAATAAGACAAATACAAACAACCTAATTGAGAAATGAGCAGAAGGCTCTAATAGGAACTTCACAAGTTAAAACCAAAATGGAATACTATTATACACCATAGAGAAAATCACATTAAAAAACCAAACTGATGACACCAATATTTACAAGGAGATGAAACAACTGTCAATGTTTGTACTGTCAGAGGAAGCAGCACCAGCAGGACTCCCCTCAGTGGTCGCAGCCTCACATGTATGGAGACAAGAGCCGCTTCCTGCAGTGATTGCTCTTAGTTATCTCAGTGGGTCCTTTTTGGCTTTTTAACCCTTTAATATCTGTTTAGCCAATTCCCTATCTTAAATGCTATTTAAAATAACTGGTGTCTTCCTGACCCGATAATTCCTCTGTGAGGTAAATGTCCAACACGGGTACATTCACATGAGCACCAAAACGCATGTCCAAGAATGCTGACTGCAGCATGATGGGTAATAACCAAGAACAGGGAACGACCCAAATGTCCACCAACAGTAGAATGGGTAAATACAATGGACAAGTTCACAGCCATGAGGAACAGACTCTGCAATGTGTGATAACTCGGATGAATCTAATGTTGAGAGAAAGAAAACAGGCACAAAAGAGTATAATTTTTAGGGTTTTGTTTTCATAAATTTCAGAAACAAGCAAAGGCTCTCTCTAGTGACAGATTAGTAATCACCTTTGGATCATGACCAAGGGGACACAAAGTGCTGGGAATGTTCTAAATTATGAGCTTGGTAATGATGACATGGTTATGTTCACCGTGCAAAAATTGAGCACCACACTTGAAATGTGTGCACTTTCCTATATATTTCATATGCTTCCATCAAAAATTAAAAAATAAAATAGGACAAGGTACCCAACAGTACACATCAGAAGTTTGTTGAAGAGGGAGAATAAATCACCCTCCCTAACTTATAGATGAGGAAGGTTCTACTGAGGGAAAGGTTGCAGCTTGCTGAAAATCACACGAGTAATAAGTGGCCAAGTCAGGGCTAGACTCAAGTCTCCGAAATCCCACCACTACACTCCGCTGCCTCAAAGCAAATACTCGATGAATATTCATGAGACACATGACAGGGACTAAAACTTGGGACTCGAGTTGGATGGACCTGGGCCAGATCCTGGTTTATTCCTGCCAGTTGTACCTCTGCCACCCCCAGTGAATTATTTCACCTTCCTAAACCTCAGTTTGTTCATGTGTAAAATAAGACCCTCCTCACAGAGTAGTTGTGATGATTCAGGGAAATAATAATAAGCCTGTACCATGTTGAGCACGGTGGTTGGCTGTCCTCAAATGATGGCTGTCATCGTCCCTACTGTCATTAATGAAGATAGCTAAGGGAGAGATGTAAGATCATTTGGGGGTTGCGGGGGGCAAATGAGTTCAATGGCTGCCTCAATTATTGAGGCTAAATAAAAATCTGTCTTTCAGTACTTAAAATTCAGCCCCCCAGAACCTGTAGCAGAGCTGTACAGAAGAAAATTCACTGACATAATTGACACCAAAGCTCAGATGCATTGCCTGAGGAAAAAATTATTTGCTGCAGAAGCTTCAAACCAGATGGTTATAAATGAGAGTCAGCGCATGGGCATTGCTTAATGACTAAATTTCTTTAACTAAAAATGTAATTTTATTATGGTATAAATCACACTTTCTTGAAGTAGGGAATTAATTTTAGATTTTTCATTCACTGTTCATAACCTTTCCACGAATTTGACAGCCAAATCATTTTAAATGTCATTTAACCAATACAATACAACAGCTTTATTCCTCATTGTACCCTTCCTGAATCCATTATCTTCCACTATAATGTAGAAGAACTTAAGTAAAAAAATTACCATTCCATAAAGCTGTATTTTACTGTGCAGTTGAATTGCATAATCTTTATTTTTGAATCAATATAATGTGAGCACTGAGTAATATTTTTCATAATCCAAAAATCGATTACAGATTTTCAGCTACCAAAAAATTATTTGACAGCAGCAGAAAGAGTATGAATGAGGATCCTGAGATCCCATCGCTGGATCCTTCTCACTTCCATTTTAGGCTGTGCGCCGTATCTTAGGCTGTGCATGAGGCTCAGGAAAAGGGTGGCCGAGCCCAGCCACAGGACAGAAGTCACACCTCCTCATCCATGGATCCAGCCATCCTCAGTTCGAGGGTCAGTCTTCGTCTGTCACTTGAAGTATTATGGGATTCAGTGACTCCTGAGAAAATGTTGGCTCTGTGGGCTGGGAAAGTGGGGATTAAAAGCACCCACTCCTAAGAAGAGAATGCCAGAAAAACAGCTTGCAAGGATCTCGACATGAGCAGTTCTCGGCAGACGAAGCCAAGTGAGCCCGGCACAGGTGGGGCACGACCCGCTGAGGTGGGCAGTTGCTCGCCCCAGGTCCTGCCAGCGTCCGGATGGGAACCAGGAGCAGCACAGCCTCACTCCAGCCTCAGAAGAGCTGAGGAAGCCCCCTGCTTCAGAGCTCCCCAAGCCCCAGCCGCCTGAAGAAGTTACAAAAGGAAGCCCATGTATTCGATTTATAAAACCATTTGGTACAGTGGAGCTGGAAGCTGTGCTGGAAGCATTAATCAATATTGAAATTCTGACATCCAAATTCTAAGTTTTTCATATCTGAGATGCTCTTAAAACTAATGCTTCTTTAACAACCTTTCTTACAATTTTTCATTCATTCATTGGAATTTTAAAAACTTGACTCTAACCACTTTCATTTTGCTAGCAAGACACCATTCTGCAATTAAAACCTCCACTTGGACTGACAGGATCCAGCTAAATAAAGTGATGCCTTTTGTAGCACGTATTCCATTACTGGCTCCCATTTACTGAGCACACACCAAGCATTTGGTACATTATTTCATTTGTATCGTTCCGTCAAAGGCAGAAGGAAAACCTTCCTGTTGTTAGATTTCCAGCACATTATTTCTGGGCCTTCAAAGCCAGATGAAGAAAGGGTTAGGGGATTAACCCTACACTCAAGGGCTAGTTTGAGAGCCAAGGGAATAATCCAGCTAAAACAGGTCTTTCTGGGCTGGTCGGGCGGGGAAGCCTGCACTTCCGCCTTCTCCTGGGACCACGTGGAGCCTGCAGCCAAGTATTCAAGGAAAATACCAACAAGGAGGTGCTGGCTCTGGAGAAATGAAACCTACTGAGGGGGTCCAAGTTCGTCTCCTGCCTCACAGAGAACAACAAAATATCAGAAATCTCTTTACAAACGAAGTGCCACTCATATGCTTGGGAAAAAAAAAATCACCGTTCCGAACCTACCGATAGCCTCCCTGCAGTACACTTATGGGGACATCAGTTTTGTTACGTCCCGGAGGGATACTGTGAAATAAGACCCTCACAGCTTCCAGGAAGGCTGAAAACCCTGATTTTAGTAGTAACTGCTCCACCAGTTGCAGCCCTGAGGGAACCAGCCACATACCTCCCACTCTAGTTTACCCACCTGCAAAATGGGCAGACCAGACAGCCCCGCCAGGACGAATCAGAAACATGAGTGGATTCCCACAGGCAATTCTGCCTCGTGCTTTCTACTGGGGAGCAGAGGCTGGCCAGTGTAGGAGAAAGTGGTGACTCTCTAAAGAGGAAAGGTGTTGGTGAGGACGCTGTGAGGATATTGGCCTCCGGGAATCACGATACCGTGGATGTCCATTCTCTTGTTTTTAAAAGAACAAACAATATTATATGAGGATCTATGGATTTCAAATCCTAGGTATTACTTAAAGCTACATGTTAAAGGTTATTCATTTACAATTAAAAAAAGAAAAGTTGGCTCTGAATTTAAGGTAGTCTTCTGTGGCAAATCTACCAAAGCAACAACACAAGTAAACGTTACAATTACCTTTGAGGGAATAAATGTCAATGACTAATTGATCGTTGCACCTGGTTAAACGTAACCACCTGCGCACAGCCAGATTAAGAGACCAAGAAGGAGAAAAGGGGCACTTTCCAGTTTTCTCTCTCTGACAACCCAACAAATTAAAAACTAATTAAGTCTTTGATTTGGAAAATAATCCACATCTTTGCCTGAGAACAAGCCATCACGGGGTACGGGACCATCCTGACAGCAGCATGGGGCTCTAACTCGCCACCCTAGGGACCACTTCAAAACTAGTCACCTCCAGCGACACGAGCAGGGCTCAACACTGCCCAGCACGTCACATGTAGAGCTACTTAACCAAACAAGTGAGGGTCACACTGATGGTCATTACTAGAGCAGCACCTGTCTTCCCCACGATGGTCCACCTCCCATTCCCCTACCGCCCCAGCCCAGGGCCTGGCCCATTATAGGTCCTAAACAAATTTATTGCAAGGATGAAATCAGATTATTTCATGATCTCCTGGCAAGAGCACGAGGCAAGTGAGTTTTTCCTCGAGGCTCGTTGAACACACCAACTATCTCGGAAGCCTGACTTCCTACGCTTTTCCTTTTTTACGTAAGTTTTCACAGAAACAGGAAAACCGTATGATGACTTCTTCATTCTGGGAAGTTTTGTGTCCACTGGTTGTCCAGCCCAATAGACCTCGCCCCTGTGCTGGCTTTGTTCCGGCAGACCACAGGCCCCAAGAAAATCAAGACCATCTTGTGGGTGTTGGGGGGAGAACAGATGGCCCCTGGGAGGAAAGGGGACAGGTTTACATTTTAATTATTCATCATACCCTCGAGGTACCATCCAACAGACTAGGTAACATTGCGTCAACCTGCTTAACACAATAGTCAAACCTGCCACTTTCTTTTCTTCCTGCCAGCTGTAAGCCAAGGTAAGGTTTAGAAAAACCTGTGTCTAGAAAATTAAAAGACAAAAAAAGAGGCTGCCCTCCAGCACAGTCCTCATGTCTAACTTTTCAGTCTCGTTTTTGTACATGGAATGTGGCGGGGCGGAAGGCAGCCACAGATACAAATGATCTGACATAAAGATGCAAAAAGTTCCAGAGTCCTGGTGGGGTAGGGATGGGTGAGAAAGAGGCTAGCTGAGAAATGGACTGCAGCCAAGGCTAGGCGGGAGGTGTCTGATAGGAATAAGGCGGAAACACCTCAAGTGGCTGATGCCTAAGGATGGCCTCTTCCCCCAAAGGGACACATGGAGACCCCTTAACCCAAGCTTCCCAACCAGAATCTCTCATCTTGCCCAGAAACAGGGCCCCTCCCCTCGGTTCTCCTTGGCCAGTGGTTCCTCTGTCCTCCCGGGAGCCTTGGCCTCCTGGACATGTCCTTGGCCTTCTCTTCCTCTTTCATTACTTCCGGCCTCTGTGGGCTCCTCTCTGCGACTGTGTTTTTGTCAGGCCCTATTCTGTTATGCTACCACCTTGACTTTCCCCAAGACACTCAGGTCCTCACCCAGGCCTCTCAGCAGAGCTCCTGACTTGTCTCCTGACCAATTCATTTGTTCACCCTTTCATTTGTTCAAGCATTCATTCATTCAATAAATATTTACTGCCCTGGGAACACAGCAGTGTCAAGATAACCACAGCCCCTGTCCCCATGAAGCTTATGATCTCACATGGAGAGACAGACAACAAGCAAATTCAATTTATAGACCGTGCATAGTAAGACGGGGTCAACATTAAAACTAGGAAGGGGGACAGAATGACAGGGGAAGTGTTTCCTACTTTAGATGAGGTGCTCAGGGAGGGCCCCTCCAGGATGCTGTTACTTGAGTAGAGACCTGTCCCCTTGGAGCATGACTTTGACCTTTCTGCCCAATAAGCTTCCCGCTTCATCATTATCGCCCTCCTCCATAGTTGTGGCACTAGCAGTGAGAACTGGCAGTGGAAGCAGGTGTGGCCCCAGAAATGGCAGTGGGCATCACAAAGGCAGCTTCCGTTTGCTGAACCCTTTCCACACCCGCCTTGTTCAATCTCACAGCCCCCTGGAGGAACCTCTGACAGCTCTCACTCCCATGAGCCCTCACAACCATGCTTTCCACCCAGTACTTGGTGATTTCTGATTGTTTTCTGAATAAACAACTGGTCTGGACTCCCACGGGCATCAGCTTTTGTACAGGGAGTAAATCCCCAAACACACTTTAATTAGAAGGCATTTTCATTGTACCACCATAAAACTTATATTAAAAATGGAACTTTAAGTAGTTTAAATTAAGTGAGTTATATATAATTAAAAAGCCTTTAAGGCACAATAAGGCTCTTTTTCCATTTTCTTTTATAACAGAGTCAAAGAGGAAGAAAGGTACCCAACAGTCAGCATAGCTGAATTGCTATTCACTTAGTAGCTAGCCCATCTAAGAGTCCCTGCCCTGCCCCTGCTCGTTAGTGGGGGAAGCCCCACAAACTTCCATTTGCTCAGCTGTAAGCTAGGATTCAGGGCAGTGCCTCTGAGATTGTTGTGAGAGTGGAGTGAAGGGTTTGCAAAGAACACTCAATGTCACTCTTCAGCTGTGTGCTCTGCCACTCCCCACAGGGAAGGCCAAAGCTGCCCTGAGAGGTGGGGAGACCTTATCTAATGCCATTGGGTCTGCTTTAGTCTTCAAAGCTCAATGTCATCAAATATCCTTTTCTTAGTGTCAAAAACATGAGGGAGGACAGTTAAAAAGGGCAGTGTGGTGTTAGGAGCACAAGCAGGAAGGTCCGAATGCCGGGTGCAAGCCCCAGCTCCACCTAATATATGGGAGACCTCAAACAGCTCACCTACCATCTTGAAGCCTCAGTTCCCACAGATGTAAAATCAACAAGTTAATAGTACCTCGTAGAATCAGTTTAAGAAATCAAAGAAGGAATCCACTTAAAGCTTTGACAAAATGGTAGCTGCTTATTAATGTTACATCATTGATAGCTATGGAATTCATTCCATATCAATAATCAGAACTCCTATCGGGAATCTTCTCCTTGTTCCTGTCGGGGAAGGGTGAGAAGAGTCATTCACACTCACAGCCCTGAGCTCCAGGGGCCACCCTCCCCTGATACCCCACCCTCCAGGTATCCTGGGTTCTCTAACACTCCCTAACTCTTGGTTACACACAAATAGACATAGGAGCAAAAACCAAGTTCCTAATGCAACAAGACTTTGCACCTGGCTGGGAGCAGCACTCAGCCCCAGAACGGGGGGAACATCCGTCAGGTCTTGTCTTCCATGATGACCGGCCTAATTATCCCACAACAGCTCAAGCGTGATGTTGCGCACTGCATTCCACTGGGTGGCAGACCCTCTAAGAAGAGACAGCTGGTAAAGTCATGACTTACCTCCCATGCAGCCCTTTCTTCCTTCCCAAGAACAATTCCAGCTAAAGCTCAAAGCAGCTGCACTAAGGAGCTCCCTGCAGCCACAAGATACATGACGCTGGAGTCACAGGGCCACGTCCAAGCACCAAAGCCTGCTCCCCTTTGTTTGGTGGGCAGGGTGTGGACACAAGCCCTGGGTGTCGGGAACACTGGCACCAGGAGGGAGGGAGGGTCATGCTGGTGGCCTGTGAGATGTGAGTCAGGCCCTAGAGGTCAGCAGCACTTTACAGCCTGAATTCTGGGAAAACCCAAGGAGGGATAAGCTGGGCTTCCAAGCCTCCCAGCTGCAGAAGGACCAGGTTGGGGTGGGGAGGACATCAGTAAGACAGGGAGAGGAAGGTGGGCAGGCAAAGAGTTAAGACCACATAGGCAGGCCCTCCTACCCCGATTCCAGCTCTAAAGATCAGAAAGCTTAACTCCATAAAATGCTCACACTTCTGAAAAAACTCTGCTCACATTGCTCGGTCTGCTTTCTCAGAGGGTGGAGGCTGGCTCCTAGGTCTCTGTAGCCCCCTACGCACACGAGCCTGCTCTCCCACTCCTTCACTAGCGCCGCCCGGCCTGCACCCACACCCTTTGCTCAGAGCTGAATGTTGCCTCACATATGGGGACCTGTCACCTGTGTATGGACCAGGGCAGACACTTCTCCAATCAAGCTCTCAGATTGCAGATCTCGTCTGAGCAGTCCAGGGCCCCGGAGCTGTAGGTTCGTGTGATGGCAGGGCCACAGGGCTGACGTTACACGGGGACGACCACGAGATGGGATTTCTCGTTTTGTGGAAGGGCCAGTCTCCAAGGGAGAGAGAAATGGAGGTGGGAGACGGTGCGGGTGGGAAGAAGGGAGAGGAAGGGCAGGCTGCCTGATGACCCAATGCCCTGAGCCCACCAGGCAGCTTGCAGTGGGCTCCACAAGATACCCTGGCCACCAAAGGGTCCCACCTAACTTACTTGCCAGGGGGCCTGGAAAGCCACCCCACCAGTCTCTTCTCTTCTGCCTTCCCATCAGATATGCTCCTATTCCAGCCCACACCTATCTTTGGGGGATTTTTCCTTAAATTCTTAAGTACTGTGGCCACCCAGATCTCAGCCATCTTCCCCAAGGCCCTGCACCTTCCAGAAGCCCTCCCCAATCCCACCTCCCACCCAGCGCCTCTCCGTTCTAAGCTCTCTCACCACCCTCGGCTTGGCCCACACCGCTCCCTGGATGGGTCTTGTGCTGTACTCATTGCTCACCATGTGTGAGGGTATCGGTGATTCTTAAAGCTTCGTTTGTGACTATTCTTTCTCCTTCTTCATGATCCCATGGGGAGACATCAGCCCACGAGCAGGAACTTCCTGCACAAGGCACCGATTGACCATCTTTTCTTGTATCACAACCACAGTTGTTTCAAAGGATTCTAGGTTTAAATTTTATGATACATTTTCATCTAGAATGTATCATGAATCACAGATAATTTTGTTCTAGTCAGCATGGCCATAGAAGTGTTTTCTTTCCGAAAAATTACCAAACCCATTGGACGAGGGTGGACACCTAACTCAAGATGGGGCTCTAAAGCAAGAGCTAAGACGTCCAGTATGACAGAGTGGGGCCTGGGGTGGTAATGTCACATGCTGCAGCGCCCTAAGCAAGATGAGACAGAACAATAATGAGCAGCCATCCCCTCCCCACCACCAACCCGAGGCCTCTCCGAGTAGGACATAGTAGGCACTGAGCCAATAAGGCGAGGGCCATATCAGGCAGGACCACCATAGGAGAGGGCCTAGAAGGGCACAGGCCCTGCTCTGATGGACAAGTTCTGGAAGGGAGGCAGGTGCTCTGGTTGAAATCGAGCCCTGGGCACCATGGGGCAGCAGCAGTCAGAACTCTGTCCAGCCTATGCTGGTGACACTGACACTCCAGCTTCTTCCAGCCCCCAACCCACCCTCTGAGGGCTCCAGAGCCGCTGAGTCATGAGCCAGAACAAACTTGTGACACCGGGTCTGCCACCAGCCACATCCCCTCTGGGAAGGAGAATGTCTGGACTGTCAGGACAAACATCCCGCTTGGGGACCAGGAGGAGAAGAATGGGACCAGAGAAGGTAGAGGCTGCTTCCTCCTTTATTACTCAATAAATATACCACATTTCCTTTAGGCTAAAGTTGAGGACTTAATCACTGTAACAGGTTAGAAAAGATTACCAGTTGACAGCGGTGCTGAATTCCTTCTGTGGACTCAAACTCCGTTCAGCGACAGCCAGTTGCCTCACGCCCCCCCCCCCATGCCACCCCCGCGTCACACTGGACTTCAAGCCTCAAGAATGGAATCATAACTCCTATTTCTCTTCAACCATTTGGCCCTGGGACAGGGCCAAGCACACAGCTGGGTGCTCCGTAGATACCTGTTGATAACTAAGATTTAAGACCGCCAGGTGTCCCTATTGGCCCAGAGACCCACACGAGGCAGGTACACGGCATCCTGAGACCGCCAAGGAAGAAGTTCTGCTTTGGCACACAAAGACATACTCCTCAGCTATACTGCCAGGGATGAACCCCCAAGCATGAGGCAGAGAATCCCATTCTTCACAGCCAAATGCTAAAGTGAAAACAACGGCATATGGAACAACCAAACAGAAGAGAACGGAGGAGGAAGAGCAGGAACAGTGGGGCATTTTTTAGAAGCACTCCAATTAGAGCATCGCCTGGCAGGCCTCTCCCTTTGACATCTCCCAATGTGCCCACAGGAAAGTCTATTTTCCTGCGGCATCAGCAAAACCACAGAAACCTGAGGTCTTTACCACACAGGAAGTTTTGTGAGCATGTTTTAAATGCAAAGCTAGAAGGAGAAATAAATGAGAAAAGAGTTCTGTTCCTTTATTTAGAGAGCAAGCTTCAAATGACAGAACAGCTTAAACAAGCTTTTAATCCAATTGTCCTAAGATGAGTGTCAAGAAGAGTCATCAGGAGTCTTACACCTATTTAATAACATCTCCCAAGATAACGTCTATTCCCATCGCCCTCAATCCCTTCCTCCCTTTGCAGGGACAGTTGGCAGCCACTCTCCCTGGAGCCACCGACTATTTCTGCTGACTCTTGAAACACTCTAGGAAATACTTCTCTGAGCACAGTTCCCAGCACACAGCAGATACGCTGTCCTCGTTAGAAAGTGAAGAGAATCTAGTTCCTTTCCAGGTTGTATGCCCAGGACTTCCACCTCCTCTCTCAGACACCAGCAGGCTGCTGGAGTTTGTGGCATCATTACGTACAGCAGGAGAACCTTTCCGAATCCAGGTCTATGCTGAGGGACGGGAGAGGATTTCTGGTCAAACAGACCCACGTGGTTCCAGCCCCAAGTTAAGTGATGAAGAATTCCTCAACTGCCACCCCTTCCCAAAGGAGAACATGCAACGTGACTTTAGACAAAGGTAAGCCAAGCCTTCAGACTGCGCACCTGTTGCTTGGCCACACGGGAAAAAGGAAGACAGGTAAAACTGTACTTGAAATAACACTTTGGGCATGCTTCACACGTTTTAAAGGGGCCCAGTCAGCAGTGATAGAGTTGAGATGTGAGACAACCTGAAGGGAACCTGAGTCAGCACTTTGACTACCCTCTCACTTTCCACATGAGGAAACTGAGGCCCAGAGAAGAGAAGGGAATGACTGGCTCAAACCCATAGACCTCGTTTGGGCCAGCCTCAGCCGGCAGTGCGGAGTCTAAATGAGAATCCTGTGGTCTCAGCCTGAAATAAGCTGCTATGGCAGACCTCACTTAGAGTTAGAAGGTTCCTACAGAGCTTACGGGTCTCTGCTTGGTTCTCCCCCACTGGGTCACCTTTCAAGTCTCGGGAGTGGATAACTAAGAGGCGTTACTCTGGACTGCAGAGAAAAGGCCAACCCACAAAACACAGGTGGATCACTAAGCATTTGACAAATGCCCTATGTCACCCCCAGCTCAACTGCCAGAGCCAGGCAGTTCTAGTCACTCACTGACCCAACAACCACACTCAAAGCTCTCTTCCTCCACCTTCCCACTCCTCCCCTTGCTCCCCCCCACAACACACACATACACCCCCTCAGCTTTCCATTCCTGTCTGACCTCAGAACACCCAGCCTTCCCTCAGGGACTACTTCTTCCAAAATGCGATTGTATGACACCGTCCCTTGGAGAAGAGGAAGAAACACCAGGTAAGCCACTATTGCCCCTCCCTCCAATCCCGCCAAAGTTCTCTTCTGCTCCCCACCCTGCAGGGGTCCTTTTGCGGCTGAATTCTGTGTCCCTGCATCCCTACTAAGCCCAGAAGTGCTGTCAGAGACACAGATTTTTTTAAATTACACTGAAATAAAGTTAATTTTATTTTCTGAACCTCACTGTAGTCCTAGAAATATCTGAGCACATCATGGGGCTAGGAACTGTCGGCGTCTAGGGTCAGTCGGCCCCACAAAGATGAAGTGTTAATTGAGAAGACTCAGGTTTTACTTTTTCAAAACCCTCTTGGAACCTGGATCTCGTGAAGAAAGACACTGTGTTTCTCTTGGACCGTGCCTTCCTGACTCCAGGGACCACATAAGGCCAAAATGGAAATGTGTGTGTGGCTGCCGGTAGAGAGGGAGGTCCGGCTGAAGGACAGACAGCTTCTCAACCACTGGGTATATGTCCTGCACCCAATACCAGCAGGCCTGAGTCCCACTGCGATTTACTCAGGCGCTGCCTGCTCAGAGTATAGGGCCCACCTCAGACGCCCTTCATTTTTAGAACCAGTGCCCTCTACCTCCCAGGTGGCTGGAGACAAGACATGGCCAAGCGCCTGACAGCAGAAAGCACAGCAGTGGAGGCAGAAGGACAATGGCCCTGGCTCGGCAGGACAGAAAAGTGGCGCCCACTGAGGAGGCCTGTTAGAGTCTGTCAGACACCAGCACACACTTACCTCTCTCTAGATGGGAAGCAAGAGAGGTAATCCACAAGCCATGGAGAATAAATCAGGCAGATGATTGGAGCCTGGCAGATCTAACGCAGCCAACTCCCCGAAAAATGGAAAATCAGAGCCCCATTTACAACGCATGGCCTGATGTCCCGATTACAAGGGTGGACGGTTTCCTAGAGAAGCATAGATTATTTAGCAGCAGAGGCATAAATAAAGTGGTTAGATGAGTTAATGCTAAATTAAGAGGAAAAAAAATAATGGTTTTCTGTGAACTCATAAACACTCATTTTCCTGGGTCACAGAACTTCTCAGAGACGATTAAAACTCGGTCAACTATGATCTCAAAATACGAAAGGTGCATGTGGTGTGCTGACTAGTACAGACCACCGGGCTTGCTGGGAGCAGCAAGATAGGAGAAACATCCAACACGAAGAAAAAAGACAGCAACTTCCTTTGTCCAGGGATGAAAATCAGCACAAGAGCCCCAAACAGAACACCAGCCTGGCAGCTGTGGTTCCCGACACAGCCTGGCTGGGCCGTGGGGGCAGAGCCTGGGGCATGTTGCCAGCATGGGTGGCATGGAGGTGGTGATGCGTGAGAACAGAGGGTGTGGCTGACCTTCAGGATTTAAACCACCTGCAGACAAGCCAGGGAGGAAGCTTGGGTTCAGAGACCTAAGTTTATCTGGCCACCTGCGTGCTTGACTATAGATGAAAAGGACTCTAAGCCCAGGCTGATTAAATTCACCTTTTAATTAGGTGTCTGCAATGCGAAGCCGCCTCACAAGGACCTCAGGCCTCCGTCCGTGTTTGGGGCCAGCACTTGCAGAAAGAGCAAAGGCCAGTCAGCAGAGGAGGATCACGCTTTCTTCAGCTGACCCCTGGGGTTAGGGAGCAGGGAAGTCGTCCTTATTACAGATACCACCTAACGTATCTTTTCCTTGAAGACTTTCCTAAGACAACATATGGTGTCTGACCTCAAAGCACAGCTCTGGGCTGTGAGCCGAGGCATATGAAGCCAACTTTCAAGGACTCAATATTACCGTGTGCAATTATTTAGAGCATGACTAGAAACTAAGGGCAGGAGCAATTCAGAAAAAGTTCAGTAAGATCCCCGAAGCCTGCATAAGGCTGTGAAATGGCCACCATCGAATCCTAGAGCCCAGTGAGTGGCAGGAACACAGCATTCAGGGCCCAAAGGCAGGGGGGTACCTCCTACAAAAGCCTGCCCCTCAAAAGGGGGCAGGTCTCTGGGGGGGCTACTACATCACTTCTCACTTTCCTGGTCCCCCCAAATATAAAATTCTACCAATACTGATTTTATTACTGTATCTATATTAGCCAGAACATAAGGGGAAGGGGGCAAATACAATTATTGCAGAATTTCGATAAATTGTATCTCTCAGAATTGTTTCCTCCGAATTCAGAATTGCATTAGTATTCTATTCCATGTTCTACCACTCAGCTCTTATTAAAGAGGCACTCCACCCAGCTACATTTCTTTTTATCTGTGTTTGTAAAATGGCAAGCTCCTTGAAGCCATTTCAACTGCAGTCTTTGTTCATAAAACAATAATTTAACAAAATTCACATTTGCTGTAATTGCTTTAAAAATGTACGGACACACATGCATTGGTCATTTAATCCTTATTTACCCTTCGGTCATTCAAGTAACTGGTATAATAACTTTAAAGGCAAATCAAATCTTATGAACGCTTTCCAAGCATTTTAAAAATCTTAAGTGAATGAATGTTTTGTAAAGTACTACTATCAGAAAGAAAACACACAGAGAAATGTTTTGCTGTTTAGTTCCTGAAAAGTGTTTCTGATGTATTTATTGAGTCTCAGGAAAGTCTGTTGGTTTTGATTCTTCCAGAAAATAAGACTGTCCGAGGAAACTGCTAGAGGAGTTTCATATGGTTTGGGCAGTGAATTATAGATATATTAACAGCTACAATTCAAAGAAGAAACTACCAAGAACCTATGACACCAAAGGGCTATCTTGGATGTGGATAAGATACAAGCCTGGCTGCATCTTATCCTACTGCTTCTCTAGGTTGTCCACTCATGTCTCTACTGGAAATGAACCCTGTGGGCAGCGAGATGTGTCACACACTTAAATACGTGGTGGTCCAGTCTGAATTTGGCAAGCAGCAGTGACTTCACAACGACAACCAAATATTGAAAAAATATCAATCGGCTCAAAAACACAGAGCTTCTATTTTGCTGTTAAAAGTATTTGACGCTGTGAGGAAAAGAAAGACGAATAAGGTCAGCATCATCCATGTGCTAAAATAAAAATGTAAGAGTAAGAAAAATAAAAAAAGGTAGGAAAGACTAGGAGTCTAGAAAGGGATCAAATGTGACCAAGAGTAGTCAAAGATGGTTCTAGATAAAAGGTAAGAACCAGAGCTGAGCCTCAGAGGAAGGGATGATTCAGGCACGTGGAAAGAGGACCCTAGTGACTAAGGGCATAGGGGTCATGCATGAAGTGTGATCAAGGTCAGCAAACCAATCAGTTACACATAAATGTTCTGTCTCTCTAGCGAAATGTTTGCCGAGGCCATCCTGGGCCCTTCCCATTATCACCATCGCATTTAATCATTCCTATCATTCAATGAGTAGAAGGTATAACACTTTGCAAACACTCGACCTATAGCAAAAAAAACAAACAAACAAAAAAATGTATCAATCAGGCCGTAGTTCCTACATCTGGGAGTCTGCAGACGCATCACTTCCTTTTCTGGAATGCCTGGACCTGGGAGCCGTGGCCTCTCCTGGGCTCTCCTATGCTAATGAGGGTGAGGAGGAAGGAAGCCACAGCCCCCAACAAAAAGCCTCCCTTCCTCAGAACGAACAGCATCTGCTCTTTCTTGTTGGTACACAAAATGTTAGGGTGCTAACAGCTAAGATAAAGAGATCCTGGGTTGATATTAATATACTTTCAATTTACCTCCGACTAAATCCCACGTTAACTGGCTGGACTCCTAACTGAAGGACGTGATTTGAAACAGTGGGCCAATGAGCCTCAATGGTAAAAGTCTAAGTAAGCATACCTGTGTGTGTGTCTGTTTGCTCTGCTATTAAATATTTCACGATATATTTGTAGGATTTAGGCGATCATTTTCTCTCTCTATGGATGTGAGAATGAGTAAGCCGTTCCCATAGGGAACATGCCGTGCTTGCTGGCAAATCAGCCTCCAGACTTTCTCAAAAGAGCATTAAGTTGCGTCCTTCATGGATTTAGATGGGAGAGATAGTGTTTCTATTTAATCATCCGCTCACCACAAAAGGAAGCCACGCTAACTTCAGCGGGAAAGGTGTGTGGTAAATTACTTCAGAAGCTCCCCGAAGATTAAGGCTCATAGGTTTGGGATTGCATTACAATTAAGTAATAATGAAAGAGAAATCGTGTCTTTTGATCAAATAATGCATTAATCCTGCCATACACTATGTACCGTCGTTCACTCTCTGGTAATGTTGACTTTCTGAGGTAATTTTTCTCTCTCATTCCACAGGACAGGAAACACGCACAGAGGGGGAAAAAAGAACAAGGGTATGTAACGAGAAAGATAATGGAAGTTAAAACACCCTGAGAAGCTCTTAGATATGACACAGTACTCACTGCATCATAAAGAAAATTCCAGGTAGTTTTAATGCAAGTGTGTAGTCATTTCTTAAGGCTCAGCACATACAAAAGCTTTTCTGCAGGAAAACTGTCCCCGGTGAGCCCTAAATTCATGAGGCCTACTACCTGAGCAGGGCGAGGCCCAGCTTAGGGAGCCACTTCAGTCCTTAAGACCAAGTTCACTAAGCAATTAGCAGTATACCGAGACTCTCCAGGGAGGTATTTGAGAACAAGTTTTCCAAGCATTTTAGAAGCATTTATATATACCTAACATGCCATTAATCATTCTTATCTGTTCATTAAGGCAGTCTCCCTTAGGACCTCTACTTGCCAGCTCTTTCTCAGCCTGCTTCTTCTTATCTAGAGACCCAAAAAGGAGTTCATTGCTTTTAAAACATATTCTGTAATTAAAAGAGTTCATTAATTCACAGGGGTGTGCTCCACCAATGAGTCTGCGTTTTCCAAGTTTCATTAAATATACAGAAAGGCCGTTCTCTTGAGGGTCTTTGCGGAAGATAAACCCTGCAACTACAGCTGGGTTTTGGAATGCGTTTCCAGCCTTGGAGAGATTTAGACCATTACTTACCGCAATGATATAAATCTCCCGTCCACATCAACACATGTTGCTTCCTTCTGTCCCCTACCAACAAGGGGGAACAATTTAAATTCACACTGCAATCTCATTGATATAAAGTAAAGGTGGAGGGGAAATCAGATACTGGAACATTGAAAAGCAATCAGTTTAAAATGTCATGTCAGCTGTTCCGTGACTATACCTCTGCCCGCGACTCCGCCACAGCCCCGTTCAGGCCTCTGCTTGTTCCTGGGTCCGTCCACCCCAGCACAGCTGGCAGGGAGGCCCCGAGCAGTGCAAGATGCAGCCAAACGTGTCCTGGTTTCATTTTGTTGCGTCTGTTGAGAAAATGACAAGGGCTCAGAATTAAGCATTGCAACGTGTAAGCAAGCCACGGGGTAGTTAGTTATTACTACCTGTATTCAAGAATCAGGTAAACCTGAATTTAAATCCTGGCACCAAGCCTTCTGTTCTACTGTGGAGAAGATACTTCTGAGCCTAGTTTACTCACCTCTAAAATGGGGTCAATAATACATATCTCATGGGCTTGCTGTGGTGATGGAAGGACTCAGTGTCAGGCACTGAGTAAGAGCTCTAAACACGTTGGCTGCTCTGTAGAAATTCACGTGAAACACCATCCACCTACCACGACGTCTCCAAGAGCAAACCAGGGTGAGAAAGTTGGGTCCCTTCTGTTAGGTCACCATAGATCCCGCCTTGAGTTTCCCCAGAAAGCTGATGAGGAATCATGTTAAGCCCGTGGCATCCCATTTGTAGCCGATGACTCAGTTTACAAGAGAGTGAGCTTTAAAATGGCATTAGAAGGCCCAATTCAAGACCAGTCATTTTTGCAGAATTCAAGCATTCCATGGATAACGAGATTTCAGTAACTTTTAAGGTGTTTCCTGAGGCTCATGCGATAAACTGCCCAAAGTCCCAGAAGACAAGAAATGGACAATTCAAATTAATCATAGAATTACCTGGATAAAACTAAGGATCAGCACCAATAAATATTCAACTCCCTATTGTGTTCTGGGCATTGTGCCAAGGGGACACAGGCTAGTCCACTTGCCCGATTAACTGTACTTTTTTTTTTAAGGTTTCTACTGTGAGCATATTCCAACCTTAATCTCAGTATCTCTACCTAAGAAACACGGCCAGATAGAACTCATGGTACAGTATTTACAACGCTTACTCAAGGAAACTTTAGGGGTTATTAATTTCTGTGAGCACCACACAATTTAGCACTTAATTGCTTGCGGTCCACACTGCATCCTGATCATGGCTGGGGAGATGAAAACACAGAGCTCCTTGGAGGCCGGCAGCCGTTGTGACCTGGCTTAGGCATCCCAGTCAAAAAGGATTAGCTGCTTGGGGGACATTATAGCCTGTTTGAGGAGTCCACCCTGCTCACTCCAAAGCCAACAGCTTTGCAGGATTCTAAACAAGAGGGGTTAGAGGTATCACACGATCACTAGTGCTGAGGCCAGGGCCACCAATTACACTCCTACCACATTCCAGGTTTCCTTTGGCTGCTTTCCACACCCAAATAGAGCTGTCTCTTCAAATTTGCTTTATGTCCCCATCTTGAGACAGAAATTCCCCCAGGAAGGAGAAGTCAGACTAAAAATTGTGGTCATATAACACCAGCCTATGAAAGGCAACGCTGTCAGTTATGACTGTCTCGTAAGAAAAGGTGTCTCCTTGTTTTAAAGAGTCCATCGGCTCCCACTCCTACATCTGTTTCTTCAGCCGTTCATCTCTGACATCTGTTGGCAAAGCTGGAGCTACTGGGGAAATAGTCCAGGTGGCCAGTAAATATAATGTGAAGGTCACAGTCTCGCCCCCATCAGCACCTGCTCCACACTTGAAGAAACCAGAACAGTGTTGTTTCGGCTGCTACTGGGAGATGACAGGAGCGTTCCGAGCAGCCACCAAACTCTGCGCTCCAGATCCAGGGCTCTAGCTGGAGTGTGTGGGTTCTTACAGCTCTGGGGAGGAGTGAAACATCACATTCGAGATGAAAAGAGAATAATGTCTTTCCCTAACTGCAACCAGTTTTTCTAAAAATACAGGGCAACTCCCTACTCTCCATAAATTATTCTCTTCTGAATGCAAAGCCATGTTCCAGAGACTGCAAAACGCAGATACGAGATGTTTGGAATTTGTTTAAAAACCGGCAATAGTAACTCAAGCTAAAACTAGAAAGACATTGCTTCCCACTCCACTTTTATTAATTCTTCCCTACTTAACCGCTCTCAAACAATGCTCCTGGGCTGAGCACACATAGAGGAGGTCTTCTTTTCTCCCCGTTCATGCCTTTGAGCCCAAATAAACTCTAAATAGCAAGATAATCAAAACTTACTCAAGTTAACAGCCAGATGTCAATTACTGGAGTTACGAAATATTCAACCCATGAAATCTAGTATCTAGCTTTCAAATTGCCTAGGAATCCAAGACCAATCATGTTTGATGTTTTAGTATTAGTAGATAGCATCAAAATAAAATCCATGCATTTCAACTGTTATTTTGGCACTCTGCGAATCACTCCTCGTAGGAGGGCGTATCCTGACCTCTGGCCTTAAACCAGCTGTTTAGTGTTTCAGGAAGCTGGAACTCAGCCCTGCTGCACCTGCCATTGTCTCTGGTTTGTGCTGAGGTCTTGGAGGATCTTATTTGAAGACAAGGAGACACATTAAGCAGGCCAACTACTTGAAATATTCCTCGGCAGTTTCTTTGTAAAATTTAACTCAGCCTGGCCACCAGTAGATCAGACTTCATTTGCACAATAGATGCAGCTTAGATGTCATCCTGTATTCATGGTGACAATTCATGACACCTACAGCAGCAATCACCTAAAAATTCACAACTCACATTTTATGACCGTTTGGTACATTAAAAAAAAAAAAAGAACTACTATTGGGTCTAAATCAATTTTGATGATCTGTCTAATAACCACATAGAGAATATTTTGGTTAACACTTACATAGCAGTTACTGTGCATCAGGCACTACTCTAGATGCTTTACAGGTATTAACTCATAAGCCTCATTTCTGCTCGATAAGGAGAGCAAAGATGACACACCCCCCAGTCAGAGGAGACAGTTCACAGAGAGGTAAGTACCCTACCGAGGTCATGTGGCATTAAGTGGCAGAGCTGGGACTTCAAGCCAGGCAGGTAGACTCAGCATCTGTGCTCTTAGCCCCGTTCTCTACTGCCTTCCAATACTTATTTCAGTGAACAGCTGTTTCTAGCATGATGGGGAAAATCTATGGAGAGCAAAATAGGAGGCCCTGAGCCCCGTATCCCTTTCCTCTGAAAGCTTCCAAGCGTAGCACTCCTCCAGCTTTCATGGGTCCGGCCAAGGATGGAGGAGCGGAGTAAGGAGGAAAGCCAAGCTGCTCCCCGTCCTGCACCCCACTTGGCATGCTCTCCTCAGCCTCCACTGCTGCTATCTTTATTGGCCAAGAAGAAATATGGTTGAAGAAAAAAACCACCAGGAGATGCCCAGAATACCAGGTAGCCAGGATGACCCTCGGCCCATGGGGAGCACTGATGGCAAAGACAGTTGCTCTGGGGGAACTGGATCTGTTGACAAATTACTCCTCAAATGCAAATAGCCCTACTGGGCTGCAGACAGAAGGAAATCCAAGGATCTCCAGGTATAGACATGGGAAGAGAATAATGTCTTTCCCTAACTGCAACCAGACATTAGTTGCACCACTAATGTCTTTGTGCAACCTAGAGTTCCTTCTGAGATCAATTTAGGTGTGTAAACTTCATTCCATCCATACTAGAGCCTAAGCTTGATTATAAATCAACCCGAGATTGTCGTCATAGAAGAGCTACCTTTTCTTTCAAATAACTCAAAGCCCAAACAGTGGATTTGTAAGACATCTCATTTCCAAGAGAAGTAGTTCACTGCTTCCTTGCTTTCCCCATGCTCAGGGGAACCAGGTGCTACCCCTGGCAGGTTGAGGAATTCACCCAATGTGTGAAGCAAAATCAATGGGCAGACCTAAACTAAAACCCAGGTCCCTAGGCAACTAACTGTTTCATTTTTTACCTTTTTACAAACTTATGTATGGAATATGTTTGCATTCTCTGTTTAAATAGACTGATACTGCATTTTTTTAGTGCTGGATGGACCCCACTAGAATCTACCCCATCCTTGTGAAAACCACAGGATTTTCTGGTTTTATAATATAAGCTGATACCTGTGCTATAATTTATTCATATTTAAAATTACAGAGGTACTACAAATTTGTATGGCATAACATTCTAAATTCTGACTTCCGTTTTGAAGAAAGTTGAAAAAAATACAACATAAGAATGCAAATGGTTAGGGAGAAGTCGACATGATATGTAAATTCCAAATCTGTCCCACCAGAAGACACAGGCTGGCATGTAAGCTGACTTTATTGAACAGGGTCAGAGGCCAGAGAGAAGCACCGACATTTAAGTGGCAGTGGGTTTCATACAAACTTCTCTTTCTTCCTCCGGGAACCAGCCCTCTTTGGGAAGAGTGGGAATTCTGACCTTGAGAGCTTTGGAGGAGATTGTTGACAGGTTCTCCCTCTCAGCCTCTCTCCCAGAATATGCAAACATTACCAAATCAGACATTATGGATTAGCCACACGGGAATGGCTTCTCTTTGTAACTGACAGGATCAGAAATTATGAACATGATTTAGCAGAACAGAGCAACACTACCCAGCCTTTAAGACAACAGGTAAGGTTTGTGACCCTGAGGCACCTGCATTCCCAACCTTTCTTACTGGAAAAGTATATTACTTGAGGGGCAGTGCATTTTACACATGAGATGTTAGTAGCCAACAAATAGAAACAAACTGGAGACTGCCAAAATCCTGCAATCCTCTTCTATATGATGGCCCAGTGTTAAAAGGAAAAGAAAAACCACATAAACCCTAATCCAAAACCAGGAAGCTACATATTAATTTCTTCTGGAAGGTTAGGACCCTCGTTTGATTTGTAAGTGTTTTAGAAAAAAAGAAAGGGATTCAAACTTTTGAAGACAGCCTCTAAAATACCAACCCAGGGAAATCAGTCATGGAAATATATCAGGGTAACCCTACAACAAGCCATAATGAAGTTATATTACATTTCCTATTAATTCTGTATATCTTTGGTTAACTGTTCCAACGTTTGATAAATTAGATGCCTATGTGCAATGTGTAAATCTATGACATTCCTGTTTATTGTGAAGTTTCACACACACACACACACACACACACACAACTTCCTTTCAAGCTTCAGATTATACCTCTTAAGTACCATGTTCCCTCAACTGTAGTTCTATTTTTACTTGAAGTTCCATGTCTTATGTTGTGCATTGAGGTAGAAAATGTAAGGAAAGATGTGCTTGTCAGATAACTACCTAATTGCATTAAATTAGTAAGCACACATTGACCACACATAAGCAACACAAGAACGTGGAGTTTGCAGAGAAATACCGAAAAACGCAAAGTAGGAATTCAGGTAGATGTTTTAGGAAATCTTGAGTATTCAATGTCAGTTTCTGGAATACAGTGTTAAGTCCAAAGAAAGATCACAACACGAAGATCACTTTTTAAAAATTCCTGTGGCCCTTAGAAGAACAGAAGAATCCTGAGTGAGTGACTAGTCAAGGTAGAAAAATCCAACCTAACCCTCCCTCACCCACCTCTAGGGCACAATCAAAGGCACAGAAGTTCTCTCAATGCCCAGTACAGGCTGGCCCCTCTCCAGAGCAAAGAGAACCTTCTTGGAATAAACAAAAACTGAGGGTCATCCTAAAATTCAAAGCGAGCAGAAGCCATTGGAACTTTAATGAGCAATTTTAATACATTACATCAAAGACTACTCTCTTGCATGACCTTTGGCTCAGGCTGAAGTCTTCCAGGAGGGGGCTGTCTTTTCCCCTAATGGGAGGAAATGAGCATTCAGCTGAGTGTGTCTAAACCGAAATGGTCTAGTGATGCTGTAGTGTCTTCTCACGAAACTAAGGTGGAAAGCAGACATCATGGGCCCTCTGAGGCATTATGTAGCTTCCGTCTTCCTTCCGAGCTACAGAATGAGGGTTGCTGCGGCTCTAGTGACATAGAAGCCACATCGCTCACTCCCCTGACCACTTGCTTCCCAGGTGCCCTCCACCTGTCCACTACCCAGACTCAGAGCCTGTCTCTGGCCACTCCAGGATCAAGAGGACACTGTTAAAAGACATCTCTGGCTTTCTCTTAAGCCTGATGATAGGAAAATAACTTGGGACTTTTCAGAAAAGTCCAAATTTGTTCCCTATCTTTTTTTCTCCCCTCAGGGTGAACATTTTGATGAGCAGTTACTGTGTCACCACCTATTAAAGTTCTATTTCTCTTTGGCCCAGAAAATGTAGGTGATGTTTGTACCTCGGGGATCCATCTAGTACAGTTCCTAACGCACAAGATTGCAACAAATTTAGGAAGGGAACAGACCAAAGCCACTGTCGCTGTTTTCCACTCTCGGGAAACCTCGGCGGAAGCGACACCTAGAGGGGAGCGGAGGGGACGCTGCGGACGCGCAATTCATCAATGTCGGAGACAGTTATCAGGAGCGAGGTGGGCTGGACAGCTCCTGGAGGACCACGTCTCTGGGCGATGGCACAGACCTAGCAGGTCTCCAGTCCGCGGTCCCCAGGCCCTTCCGGCAGCTGGACGCGCTGCACGGAGGCTCCCCACGTTCCGGGCACTGTGAGAAACCCTAGTGCTTGCAGTGGGTGTCGGCCCCGGCAAGGGTGGGGGCGCCGAAGTCCTCAGGTGTTAGGCCTCGGGCGACCGCGCCGGGCGCCTCTGTGTCAGGTGAAGAGCCCCCAAGGTTTGCACCGCTCTCGTCCCAAACTCGAGGCGACACGCGCCCAAAGCGGAGCGCTCTGCCTGCGTCGCCTAGGTCCCCCCGAAACTTGGAACAGGTTTCCTTTGCTGGCGCAAAGAGAGACGGAGATCACCCACAGTACAAGCTCTCTTAGGACCAAGCCCCCTGCAAACAAACTGCTCCCTAATGACCCCCCCAGCAGGGAACACCGGCGCTGTCTCGGGAACAGCGACAGGCCGGGCAGAACGAGAGCTGCGGCCGCCCGGTGCCGGCTTCTGTCCCGGGTCCTTCCTTCCTAGCCCCACGCTCAGCCCCAGACGCGGGGGAAGCGCGCAGTGGGGGCCAGGCGAGATGCAGCGAGCCCTCCGGGCTGCAGCAAGGAGACGCGAGTTCCCCGCAAAGCTGGAGGGAGGGGGCAGTGAGCACGCCCGCCCCGCACGCCAGCGCCAAGGGCACGCGTCCCGGCGGAGGGGCCCCCGCCGCGAGGGGTCCGGCCCCAGGGCAGCGCCTCCGGGGTTTCGGAGCCCGACGCGGGCGTGCCAGCCAGGTCACCCCGGTGCCTCCTGCAGCCCGGGGCCCCACGCCTCGGCTCCCAGTCTCTACCCCGAGTCCTGGCCCCGGCGGGGGTAGCCTGTGGTCCTTGCCCGCCGCCCACCAGGCGGGCAAACTTGACTCTCGCGGCGCGGGCTGAGAAAACAAGCAAGCGCCGGCGCGGGGCCCTGCGGGGACGCGGGGACGCCGGCGTCGGGACCCCAGCGGGGCGCCGCCGGACCCGTGGGTGGCGGCGGCTTGGCACCCTTCCCGCACCCGCGTACCTGAGGCGGCCGGGGCCGAGAAGACCAGGTGGCCGGACTCGGGCAGGCGGGAGCGCCCCGTGGCGGCGGCGGTGGCGCGACCTGGCCCCGCGTCCTCCGGTCGGTCTCCCGGACTGTCGGCGGGTGCCGGGCGCCTGGAGGCGGTCGCGGGTCCAGCTCTGAGCCGCCGCTGCCCGCTGCTGTGCGACGGACGCCGCGGCTGCCCTATTTCTGCCGCCGGGACCCGCGCCCGTGACGTCACCCTCCGGGCCCCGCCCGCCCAATCGCCGCCACCTGTGCGCGCGGTCCGCCCGCCCGCGGCTCAGCCCCGCGCGGGGCGGGCGGCAGGTGCGCGGAGCCCCGGGGCGCGCACACGGGGCGCGAGGACTCGGACGCTCCAGGGCAATCGCGCGCTCCACGGGGGGCGGAGGGGTACGTTCCCGCCCCCGGCTCACCGGGAGCCCAGCAGGCTACCACCGTCTCCCACCGCCCAACACACCCTTCCTCACCTCTCTCTTCTCGCGGCTCCTTCCCTGGCCGGTTGTCCAAGGCTGTGCGCTCAAGGAGCACAGCTGGTCTTCTTCAGCGGCCAGAGCTTGTGGAGCCGTGCACCGCACGGAGAGTCGTCCCTGGAGGCAAAGTCAAGTGATACTCCCCCCCGCTGAGAACCCACAACCTGCGGAAAAGCCGAGTTTGCATTTCTCTCTTCTGAATCTGCCCTCTCCCAGTTGCAGAATCTTACAAAATCCTGGGCATACAGGGGCTGTCCCAGGTGGCCTTTGCCTAGCCTGGCCAACCTGTGACCAGGGTCCCTTCTTCTTTCTCAAAACCAGGCATTTTCACAGCAGGACCTCATCCCCCAGCCTGCGACTCCCATACCTCTCTGGGACCCTCTTCCACAACCACAACCTCGAGAGACACCAACCAAGCATTCATCTGGCTTGTATTAATTACCCTGGAGATCAGCCCTGGAGCCTGAATAAACTGGGAACATCTTTGTAAGGACTTGGGCCCCCCACGTGGTCATACGGTAGCCCTAATCTGGACTCAAATCTATGACAGGAGGGAGACCCTAGCCAAGCCAGGCAGGTGGTGACCAATGGGCAGGACTTTCGTGGGGACTGCCTCCTGCTCTGGCTGTGTGGGCACCGCGTGACTTCCTGGCTTGGGGGAACAGTGTCTTGTTCATGCCCCTGTGATAACTCCTGGCCTGGAGGAGGGGCAGAGGGGCTTTTCTGAGGATAAAGTTAGTTAAACCTCAGGAGAAGGGGAAGACTACCAGGGTGACATGGAGAGGAGATATTACATGTGCTCTTTCCTTTAACAGACACTTACTGAGCCCTCCTATGCACCGGGCACTGTACCAGGTGCTCGAGAGACAGCGGTGGCTGGGCCAGCATGGTCCCTGCCTTCACACAGGTTTTGGTCTGGGATCCAGTCCTTTCTCTATCACTGCTCAGCTGGTAACCCAGAACAAGTCATATCTCTGCTAGAGAGATCAGTCTTCGCATCTGCAAAATGAAGACCTGGGTGACTTCCAGGTCTCAATCTGCTGTGAGTTCCCACCTAGATGACTTGGGCTTAGAAAGATAAAGCCTAGAAGCCAAGATGACTTGGGCTTAGAAAGATAAAGCCTACTCCATCCTCAGAGCCCCCAGTGCCTTGGCAGACATGATACTTTCTCATATTTGACCATGAATCATTGCCAAGGCCACCCATGACTGAAACTCTGAAGCTTGAGGCCAGATTCTCTACAGCTGGATCAAGGAAGGGATGGCACTTTCCATCTTGGGAAAAAGAGAAGAAAGACTGGGCATGAAAGGAAGCAGGGAAATTTGGACACTCGCTGTGCCTCCCTCTGAAACATAATTCTAAGTCCTGGTCAAGATGGAGCCCCACAGCTCAGAGGCTGGGTTCATCTCCTCTCCCACACTGTGATGTGTTTGGAAAAGCAAATCTCTGTTCTCAGCTCTGAGCACAAAGTCCCTGATTCAGCCTCCTGGTCCTATTACATAACCCATGCAGGCCTCTAGGTATGTGGTTTTAATAACTCAGGGTCATATGTTAGTCAGATTCTGCAGACTGACCAAGATCAGAAATAGCTCTGTTTAATGCAAGAAGCAGGGACTGGACTTCTACAAACTTCTGTGCTTCCCAAAGAAGAGGGACAGTGTAGCTGCTGCAAACCAGATGTTGACATCTCCCTTAGAGCTAATGCTAACACCTGAAGGGACCTATTGTGGCTACTGTGCATAAAATAAGAGTTGAATTAAAAGTCACCTTGGAATAAAAAAGGTGAAGTGGGAGTGATGAAATTGAACAAGCCTTCAGGGAAGTGGCATCAGATGCCTGTAGAAATTGACACCTCTTTGAATTGCTCTAAATAGGCTAGATTTCACACAGAAAATTTTAGAATTTGTTTGAAACACTGCTTCAGAACTTGCAAACATACTGATATTCTCAGTAGCCAACTAGGATGCTTCACACACACAAAAAAGTTATGTTTTGATTTCATACAATTCAGTAAGTTCTGAATCAGGATGCTAAAAGGAAACGTAAGTTCAGATGACTTCCTTCAACCCCAACTCTAGGTTATTGGTAAGAGATTTGGCCAGACAGACTCAGACACACACAAAAGGAAGTTATCGATATATTTTTACAAGGTCAAAAAGTTTAAAAATCTCCAATACATGTATTTTCTACTTTGCCAATTTCTATTTCTATTCGTACCAAAAGCATAACCATATGATCAAAACTGCTGCCAAATACCATGTCTCCTACAGATCATTTCAGATTGCAGCTGCACCTCAGGGTACCCAGAGGTGACATACAAGCCCTGGGATCAGGAGAGAGCAGGGCACCTCCTCCAGATCCAACCAAAAGTTTCCTGTCATTAGCTATGGGTCAGGTCCCTCATGGGCTGGTCAGTCAGTCCCCAGAAATACCCAAGAGAAGCCAGACTGGGAGGTCTTGTGAGAAGGTGAGAAAAGATAGGAAACTGTCTTCCTTGTCTTGCATAATTTAACATTCTGCTGCCTGTCCAAAAAATGTCTTAGTAAATCTTCATACCAAACCATGAAGTTGATTGAAGAAGTAGCCTGGATTTTAGGAGAGGCCTGGACAGAGCGGCACGGGGACTGGACCCCTCTCCTGTTGGTGCCCCTCTCTAGCTGGGTGAGCCTGGATGAGTCCCACCCTTTCTGGGCCTTGTTTCCTCATCTCTCAAGTGGAAGCTGGGGGTGAAAGCAGTTGGAAGGTGGTCATACTAAATGAAATTCTAAGGCCATTTTCAATTCTACAAGTTCATGCTTTTATTTTGCTAGCACTTACAGAAGTTAGGGCTTCTCTGATCTAAAAAGAGCTATGAGGTTAAAGGTTTCCCTTAAGTCTAACATTCATGCTGATTTCTTAAATAATGACTTATTTAGTCATCTAGAAATTAATGAATATAGGTAATAAATTCCAAATCCTAGACCTGAAATCACACTCAGAAATAATTTTTTAACTTTGACTTAGGGAGAAAAGTAAAGCATGGAGGTAAGTAAGGTATTCATTCAAGAGATAACTGTGATTTAGGAAATTTTTCAAGGCAATAAGGAAATGGTGTTGAGTAGGAATTTTAATTAAGAAGTTGGGATGGATGAGACGATGCAGTGATGGAAGGGGAATTATGAATGATAAAAGTGGAAGGAGATGAACACTAAAACCCTTCACCATGGCACTGTTCCAGGGACAAAAGTCCCATCTAACTCCCAGGGGCTAGCTTGATGGCGCCAGGGGCCTCAGATAGACCCTGATCACAGGAGGAAAAGAAGCTTGGCTGTTCTCAGAATTCTATGTGCACAGGGAGAATTGGGGATGAGAAAGCTTGGCCTCCAGACCACAAAGCACCATATCCTACTGGGGCTGGGGAGAGACATGAAAGAGGGAACATAGCAGGAGGAGGGCAAAAGGAGGGCCAATCTCTTTTATTCAACAGGAAAGCATAAACCCACAAACTTTTCTCATGACCTTGTTTTCCAACTCACCGTACAGAGTGGTAAAGAACAATCTAAACAAAAAGATCATTCAAAATGATGAGCGCCTACCTGATGGAGGTTCCATTCTGGTTAATGTATGCTTCATTCAAATGAATAGGCATCTGTCCGGAGAGCCATCTTAAGTGCTACGCAAGATGAGGATAGATAAGATGGATCCGGACTAGTTTATAAACCACCCAAATCAGGGCAGCCGCAGGGATCGCTCCACCTCCATCCCACACCAGGAGTTGGGCTGCTTGTCTTGCTTCCTGGCCAGAGAGGCCTTGTCAGCTATTTCCACAGTCTTAGAGCCAGGTCCCCTCAGATCAAAAAGACTGCACGTGGCACCAACGGACAGGCAGACCCTGGCATCCATGCCTATGCCACAGGCATACTGGACCTGGAGTTCTGGCCGCCCCAGAGGCTGCCTGGAGGGGCCACTCCCTATAACCCAGAAGTGGGAGGAAGTTTCTGCCTGAGGGGTGGACTTGACCTGTATGAGATGGGGTAAAAGAGGAAGCAGCAGATAAATTCTGTCTTCCTTCCCGGGACGGTCTATCCTGAGATGCAATGCTCCCTATGTCCTGTGTGAAGACCTCTCTGGGGACCAACCACTGGGCTACGCTTCGTACAAAACTGGGCCCTGTTCACTGTTTGCTCCTTGTTTTTTATTGTCCCTGCTTCGCTGGGATTGTCCTCCTCAGTAAAGTGTCTGCGACGGCGCATAAGGCGGCTACGGCGCAGAAGCTCTTGCCTCAGGTGCTGTTTCTGGGGAACGTAGCCGGAGAGAGGGAGCAACTGGAAGGAAGAGTCATGACTGTTTTTAAGAGGACAGATGACAAAACTCTCTCTAAGGAGGTGGTTAGAGAGGAGACATGATTTAATAAGAGGACAAGGTATAAGGCGATCTGGTGGGGGCAGCAGCCAGGCAGAAGGCAAAACAGCCGTGAGAAAGGTGATATAGGAACTTGATGGGATCCCGGCCTTGGCAGCTAAGCAGAGGGGTCTGTGTGGAGAATTGCAAAGACAGAGATGGGCCAGATCACATGGGCCCTGCAGGCTGTGATAATAAGGCCTGCAGATCTGATGGTAGGGGTAATGGGAGCTCGTGGAGAGATTTGAGCAGGAAAACGATGTGGTCTACTGCGTGTTTTTAACAAATAACTCTGGATGCTGTGTGGCGAATGGACTGAGTCAAGCGAAGAATGGCTGGAGATGAGTGAAGATGAGTAAAAGCAGGGGAAACCTGCTGTTCAGCTGCCGAGAAGTACACAGTCATCAGCATCCTCACAGACATCATACCAGCGCTGAACGTTAATTGGCTGCACTCTATGCATTGGGCCCTAGACTTAGCCCTTTATATGTATCGTTTCATCTAATCCTCACAACTCTGTAAGGTCCCATCTTGTAAGGTAAGCTCAGAGAAGTTACACAACTTATCTAAGGCAGTTTGGCAAATGGCAGAGCTAGGGTTTCCTCAGAGCCTGCCCTCACAATCACTATGCGGTTCTTTATCAGCTATACATAGCGTGTATGTCAATGGCAGCTAATACTTATCTCAGAATTCATGTCCTACTAATAGGCAACTGGAGTAGCTTCTGTCCGGAACCTATTGGTATATTTGCTTAATTGTCCTCATCACGAAGCCTTGTCATATCCAAACCAAACGCACAATGTTTCTTGCTTCTTCTCTGCCTACAGAATGTCAGCTGTGTTCAGTAGCTTAAGCCCATCAGAAGTTCCTATTTTCTTTTCAGGAATTGGCTGAGCCGTGAGCAGGGGGCCTAGTTCTGACCAAGGAGAGGTGAGAGCTGCGGGGATAAAGAAATGCTAGGAAAGACATCGTGTCTCTTTTCCCTCTTGATACTTCATTAACTACAAGGGCCCCCCCCCCCAGGCCCATGGTCACCATCTAGTGACCCTCAGAGCAGCCAAGATGATCTGTGGAAGACGGCAGAAGAGAGAAAGCCAAAGAACCGAAAACCTCAATGAGCTGCCGAAATAACTACTCTGAAGCCGCCCGACCTCGAGATTTCTATTTTCCTCATGACTTACATCAAGTGAGTTGGGGTTTTCTGTGACTTGAAGTAGAAAACGTACCAAATGAGAAAGAAGCTAAAATGTAAAGAAAACCCTGATGCATTATTTGACTGGCTTCAGACACACAGCATGGGAGATAGGTACGATAGGTTGCCCTCCCACTTGATTTGTCCAAGAACCCTAAGCTAGTCAAAAGTTGGAGTCTCTTGACTCTGATCCAGGCTCAAGACATATAGTAATTTTCAGGTATGGAGACTATTTAATTAACCAGGACCCTCCATTTCCCAACTGCCCTAGATAAAAGGCAATGGACACATAATAGTACAGGGTGTTTAAAGCTGACAAATTCATACGTGCACACCCATCAGTAATGCCCTGCCATCTGTGACTTGCAAATACCTGTCACTACAACTCTCCTCAAAAAATTTACAACGGATTTTTGCCAGTTTTGTGTGGCATGGGACAAAGGAGTGGCTTGAAGTTTTAAATAAATTATTTGAGAGTATCATATTAAATACTGTATCCTGAAGTCTGTTTAAATGCAATCAATAATAATAATATTGCAGATAAATTTCCACTTTGTATCATTTAACAAATGCAACATGTTTAAGTTTTATTAAATTATATATGAGAAAGCATAATTTTCTGATAACTATATTTAAAAAATGATATGTCATATCTGGTTTAGGGACTGGACATATACAAGGTCTGACAATTAAGTTCATGAGCTCATCCTACAATATCACTACAAAGTGATATTGCTGAATATCACTATGGTCACCTTCGAAGTCCTCCCCTTGGGAAGCTGTGCACCAATGTCAGAGCCTAGTCCACCCTGCAAAGCAATTTTGGAATGGCCTTAATGTCCAGAACTCTTTCTGGAATGGCCATCAGAGCTGTCATCGTATTACCCTTAATGTCCTGAATATCATCAAAATGGCTTCCTTTCAGTATTTCCTTTATCTTCAGATAAAGAAAGAAGTCATTGGGGCCAGATCAGGTGAGTAGGGAGGGTGTTCCAATACAGTTATTTGTTTACTGCCTAAAAACTCCCTCACAGACAGTGCTGTGTGAGCTGGTGCATTGTCGTGATGCAAGAGTCATGAATTGGTGAGAAGTTCAGATCATTTGGGGTTTTTTTAAAAGATTTTATTGGGAAGGGGAACAGGACTTTATTGGGTAACAGTGTGTACTTCCAGGACTTTTTCCAGGTCAATTTGTTGTCCTTTCAATCTTAGTTGTGGAGGGCGCAGCTCAGCTCCAGGTCCAGTTGCTGTTGTTAGTTGAAGGGGGCGCAGCCCACCATCTTTTGCGGGAGTCGAACCGGCAACTTTGTGGTTGAGAGGACGCGCTCCAACCGAGACATCTGGGAGCTCAGCGGCAGCTCAGCTTAAAGTGCCGTGTTCAGTCTTAGTTGCAGGGGGCACAGCCCACCATCCCTTGCGGGAGTCAAGGAATCGAACAGGCAACCTTGTGGTTGAGAGCCCACTGGCCCATGTGGGAATCAAACCGGCAGCCTTTGGCTTTAGGAGAATGGAGCTCCAACCACCTGAGCCACCGGGCTGGCCCAGGTCATCTAAGTTTTTCATGCGACCTTTTCAGCACTTCCAAATAGTAAACTTGGTTAACTATTTGTCCAGTTGCTACAAATTCATAATGAATAATCCCTCTGATATCAAAAAAGATTAGCAATATCGTTGCTAAGTGTTCACGAACTTAATGGTCGGATCTCGTACTAAAAAGTACATTGAAGTTTGACGCCAGGATACAGCATCAAGTATAGGCAAAAACCGTTTTCCAAAAATCGATGTCTGAAATTATGGAATTTTATGCTTAAAAACACTAGTGTTTTTTTTTTTTATAACTTCTCTGTTTTGTTTATACCTGACTGGAGGGGAAAGATGTCAGATTCACAAGCGCTCTGCACATAGCACTTTGTGGGTGTGAGTAGTCTTTATTCTCAATAAATGAAAAGCCAAATTGGATATAATTGTCATTCTGTTTTCTCGTCTTAACATTGTTTTTGAAGTACCAGAGACATCTTGATGTTCTATATAAGAATCTTTTTATCAGATGTATGAAATTTACAGATTGGTGAAGGTAATTTTGAAGTAGGATTGTAGTCTTATCACTTTTTTGCTCTTAATCATCTTGTGTTTCATCATTGGGTTCCTTATGTTTCTAGTCTTTAAGCACAATCTATTATGGGCACAAATCAAAAATGTATGACTAAGAAGAAAAACAGTTTAAAATATAACATCGCAAGCACCCCAGCAGTCTCAACTCTTGATCTAAGAGATAAAGTGAGTGGTGGCATCGTGAATATTCCCCTCTGACCTCCACCTCACTTCTGTGTGTGCTCACTTGTTACACACTGACAGGTTCACCGTCTTTTATTACAAATGGGAAAAAATTGAATAATGTATCACTTACTGATCTTTTCATTTAAACCTTTCATTTTGAAATAATTAGAGATTCACATACAGGTGGAAGACATAATAGAAAGGATCATGTTACCCTTTACCCAGCTTCCTCCAATGATAACATCTTGCAAAGCTGTCGTACAATATCACAACCAGCATATTGACCTTGACACAGTCAAGATACAGAACCTTTCTGTCTCCACAAGGATCCCTCCTGTGGCCCTTTTAGAGCCACCCTTGCGTCCCTTTCCTCTGCCCCTCCCTCCTCATCCCTAACCCTTGGCAACCACTAATCTCTTCTTATTTCTACAATTTTGTCATTTCAAGAATGTTGTATAAAGAGAAGGACACAATACGTCACCTTTGGGACTGATTTTTTTCCATTCAGCATAATTACCCCAAGATTCATTCAGGTTGTTTCACATGTCGATAGTTGCTTCTTTGTATTACTGAGTAGTATTCCATGGGATGGAAGTACCACATTTGTTGAACCACCTGGGCTGTTTCCATTTTGGGCTATTACAAATAAAGTTGCTATAAACACTTGTATACCCATTTTTACATGAACATAAATTTTCATTATTCTGGGATAAATGCCCATGAGTGCTACTGTTGACTTGTATGATAGTGGCATGGTTACTATTTTAAGAAATGGCAAAACTATATTCCAGAATGGCTGTAGCATTTCACATCCCCACCAGCAATGCATGAATGATTCCTTTCTCCGTATCCTTGCCTGCATTTGCTGGTCACTTTTTTTTTTTTTTTTAGTCATTCTGATAGGTGTGTAGTGATATCTAATTGTGGTTTTGTTTTGCATTTCCCTCATGGCTAGTGATGCTGAACGTCATTTCATGTGCTTATCTGTCATCTGTATCTCTTTGGTGAAAAGTCACGTGATGTCTTTGGCCATTTTCTAATTGGATTGCTTGGGTTTTTTTTTTTTACTATTAAGTTTTCAGAGTTCTTTATGCATTCTAGATACTAATTCTTTGTGGATATGTGGCTTACAAATATTTATTTCCAGTCTACAGCATGTCTTTTCATCCTCTTAATAGGATCTTTTGCAGAGCAAAAGTTGTTAATTTACATGCAATGAGATTTATTAACTTTTCCTTTTTATATACTTTACCTTTGATATCAAGTCTAAATCCAAGATCCCAAAGATTTTCTCTGATTTTTTTAATGAAAGTTGAATAGTTTTACATTTAAGTTTGTTAATCATTTTGAATGAATTTTTATACAAGGTCTTAGATTAATGTTCTTTTTTTTTCCTCTAAGAACTTTCCTACTACCCCCCACATCATTCGTTGCATAGGTTATCTTTCTTCCATTGGATTGCTTTGTACCTTTGTCAAAAATCAGTTGAGCAGGAATTGTGAAGGGCCCTAAAGAGCCAATACAACGTTCAAAAAAAATTGAAGAAAAAAAAAGTTGGAGGATTCACACTTCTTGATTTTAAAACGTACTACAAAGCTACAGTAATCAAAAGTGTGTAGTACTGGCAAAAGGGTAGACCAATGGAATAGAACTGAGATTCCAGAAATGTACGTGTATAGCTAATTGATTTTCAACAAGGGTCCCAAGACTATTCAGTGAAGGGAAGAATAGTCTCTTTAACAGATGGCACTGGGACAACTGGATATGCACATGTAAAAATAAAAGTGAGCCCTCATAGTACACCATATATAAAAATTAATTCAAATTTGATCAGTGACCTAAATATAATTGCTAAAACCATAAGCTGTTAGGGGAAAACATAGTGGTAAATTTTCATGACTTTGGATTTGGCAATGGATTCTTAGAAAAGCTCGAGCAGCAAAAGAAAAAACAAATTGGATTTTATCAAAATTAAAAACTCTTGTGCATCAAAGAACATTATGAAGAAAGTAGAAAGACAACCTACTGAATGAGAAAAATATTTTTAAGTCATAGATGTGACAAAGGATTAATATTCAGAATACATAACTCTAACCACTCAACAACAGAAAGATAACCCAATTTTTTAAAATGGGCAAAGGACTTGAATAGACATTTCTCTAGAGAAGGTATACAAATGGTCAAAAGATTTGGCACATGAAAAGATGCTCAACATCATTAGTCACTAGGGAAATGCAAATCAAAATCACAATGAGATACCACTTCATACCCACTAGGATAGATACCGTGTTTCCCCGAAAATGAGACCTAGCCGGACCATCAGTTCTAATGCGTCTTTTGGAGCAAAAATTAATATAAGACCTGGTCTTATTTTAATATAATATAAGACCGGTATAATATAATATAATTAAAATATAATATAATATAATTATAATATAATTAAAATATGATATGATATGATATGATATGATATACCGGGTCTTATACAACATAAGACCGGGTCTTAATTTATTTTTGCTCCAAAAGACACCTTAGAGCTGATGGTCCAGCTAGATCTTCTTTTCGGGGAAACAAGTTATAACAGCATTTTTAAAAAAGTAAATAGCAAGTGTTGGCAAGAACATGGATAACTGGAAACCCTGCACATTGCTGGTGGGGATGTAAAATGCTGTGGAAAACTGTATAGCGGTTCTACAAAAAATTAAAGATAAATTGACCATATGACACAGCAGTTCTGCTCCCACATACATACACAAAGGAATTGAAAACAGGCTCTCCAAGACTTGTACACAAATATTTATAGCAACATCACTGACAATAGCCAAAAGTTAGAAACAACCCAAATGTCCATCAATGGACGAATGGATAAACAAATTATGGTAAATACATACAATGGAATATTATTCCACCGTAGAAGAAATAAAGTACTGATACATGGATGGACCTCAAAAACAATATGTTAAGGAAGCAAGACACAAGGGTCACATATCGTATGATTCCATTTATATGAAATACCCAGAATCGGTAAATCCATAGAAAGCAGATTGGTGGCTGGAGGGAGGAATGGTGAGTAACAAACTATTTAATGGGTCTGGGGTTTAATTTTGGAATGATGTAAATATTTTGGAATTAGAGGTGGTGGTTACACAACACTGTAAGTATACTAAATGTCAGTGATTTGTTTCATTTTAAAATTGTTAATTTTATGTTATATGAATTTCACCTCAATAAAAATAAAGGAAAATAATCAGTTAGGCATATTTTGTAAGTCTATTTCTGGGTCCTCTATCCTCTTCCATTGATTTATGTGTCTATTCCTCTACGAATACTGCACAGTCTTGATTACTGTAGCCGTATAATGAGACTTGAAATTGAATAGAGTGATTCCTCCCATTTTATTATTTCTTTCAAAATTGTTTTAGCTATTCTCAGTCCTGAACCTTTCCATTTACATTTTATAATGATCTTTTATATACTTACAAAATATGTGCTTGGCTTTTGGTAGGAATTGTGTTACAATTAACTGTACATCAATTTGGAGAGAATTGAAATCTTTACTATGTTGAGTATGTCTTTCCATTTATTTAGACCTGCTTTGATTTCTTTCATGGATATTTTGTAGTTTTCTCCTTATTTCTCTTTTTTAAGTCATTGTAAATGGTACTGTATTTTTCATTTTCGTGTCCATGTGCTAATTTTGCTTTTGTATGTTTATCTTATATCCTATAATTTTGCTGAACTCACTTATTATTTCTAGGAATATTTTTGGCAGATTCCTTGG
This sequence comes from Rhinolophus hipposideros, assembly GCF_964194185.1. Lineage (NCBI taxonomy): Eukaryota > Metazoa > Chordata > Mammalia > Chiroptera > Rhinolophidae > Rhinolophus > Rhinolophus hipposideros. Next base: position 10,590,812 of record NC_138069.1, read on the forward strand.
ATTTTTTAATCTAGACAATCAAATCATCTACAAATAGAGACCATTTTAATCCTTTGGATATGTTGTCTTTTATTTCCTTTCCTGCTTTATTGCACTGACTAAAACTTCCAGCACTATGTTGAATGAGAGGACTGAGAGCAGATAACCTTGTCTTGTGTCTTAGGGAGAAAGTGTTCATTCTTTCATAATTATGTATAATTATGAAATTGTGTAGATTTGTGTGTGTGTGTGAATTTTTTTGTTGATGCTCTTTATTAAGTAGAGGAAGTTCCTCTGTATTCCTATTTTTCTGAGAGTTTTTAATAAATCGAATTTTGTCAAATGCTTTTTCTGCACCAATTGATAATGATCATATGATTTTTCTTCATTAGTCTGTTAATATGGTGGATTACACTGATTTCTTAAATATTGAACTAGCTTCACTGTAATAAAACCCACTTGGTCCTGGTATGTAATTCTTTTTATATTTTACTCAATTCTCTGTTAATATCTTATTAAGGGTTTTGGGGGTCTGTATTTGTGAGAGATATGAATCTTTGGTTTTCTTTTTTGTAGTATTTTTGTCTGGCTTTCTCCACTTGATGTGTTCAGTGTCTGTAGTAATATCCCTTGTTTTATTCCTAACACGGGTTGGGGCTTTGTGTCCGCTCCCTTTTTTTCTTCGTCAGTGTTAATAGAGATTTGTCAATTTTATCGATCCATTCAAAGAATCATCTCTTTGTTTCACTGATTTTTTTCCTATTGTTTTTCTCTTTTTAACGTCATTTTCTATTGTTACCTTTATCATTTCCTTCCCAGGACTCCCTAAGGGGGTGAATGAGCTAAAGCTCAACAGGACACCTGTGGTCAGAGGGGACAAAGTGGCCTCCAAGGAGCACCAACCATATTTAGGTGCTTGATGATGATGTTCTTGATGTGAAGTAATCCAACTGCTTCAACAATGAATCTGGAAAAGACTGAAAGACACAGCTCTGTTGTTCAAATAGGGGAAGGTGTGTTGATCTGGAATATTACCAGTTCCTTAAAACTGCCTTGGCTCTGCTTTCCTGAGTTTGCAAAAGGAGCGAAAATGTCATCACTCCGTCTTCTTCCCCCAACAAAATCCAAGGGAGTCCAACTTAAGTCAAATGTTAAGAACAGAAGTCACACTGTGGGCATGAATGAGTGAGAGGAGGAGGAGTACGAGGCCATCTCACAGTGCATGGCACCATGTGGGCAGGGACTCTGTCTTGTCCAGCACTGATCCCCAGGGCCAGGCCAGCACCTGGCCCATAATGTCCCTCAATCAATAAGTGTTAATTGACTGAATAAGCAACATTGAGAGGCTGTAGGACAGACTGCCATTTCATAGAAGACATTAACTGAGTCCTTGGGATACGCAAGGCAAGACTAAGATTTCAAGACTCAGAGGTCCCCAAACAGAAGCCCAACTTCAAAGGGCTTACCGGGTAAAACATCAGGGTGACACTCAGAAGCCTGAGTGCTCCATGAGCGAGACAGGCAACAATGGCGGTAGAAGTTCAAAAGCTGTGCCTTGGGACGAAGTGGCGAGGAAAGCCAGGCTATGGGCTCCTCAAGGACACAGACAGAGAGTATTTCACCTTCTAAACCTCCAGTGTCCGGTGCAGGGCCTGGCTCACAGTGGACACGCAATAAAGCTTTACCGAACAGCAAATGAATGAAATCTGGCTCTTCCACCTGCAAGCTGTGCAACCTCAGACAAGGCGTCTGACCACTCTGTGCCTCAATAGCCTTTCCAATAAAATGGGCACAGCAATAGAACCTACCATTTAGCGTTGCTCCGAGAATTAAATGACTTCATATATGTGAAGTATTCATTTAGTACAGAGTAAGCACCATACAAATACTTCCTGCTCCTGTTATGACCAGGCAGAAATGGGCAGTCTTGAATACAACCTTGGAGAGGATTTTAATAGATGGACCAAGGGGTGGCTGGAAGCAGCACCAACAAACGTGCAAAACCAGGAATACAGTTATTGCTGTTTACTGAACACCAACTGAACACAAGCTCTTCATTCCTTTAACGACCTCATGAGGAAAACACTGCCATTATCCCTCTTATGCAGATGAGGCAACTCAGGCTCAGAGAAGTTAAGTGACTTGCTCATGCTGGCACAGCGGGTCACGAGCACAGCGGGGATCTACATTGTTTGGCTGGAATGGAAGGGTAAGAAGAGACTTAGCAAAAAGCAAAAGTGAAAAGACAAATAGCAGCTGCATTAAGGCTGGGGTGGGGGGTAGGGAGTGGGCTTTATTCTCTGGGGCTGCGGCAGTGACAAGATGAAAGCCAGGCTCTTGGAAGATGGACCCATTAGCGATACGACAGGTCAGATGGGACGCAACACCATAGTTCCTCCAGCAACAAGCTTACTTCTCGGTTCTCTGTCGTGTGCCTGCAATTCCTCTCCCGGGAGCCCGTCCCAAATAGGCTTCTGTCCTTACCATGCCACTGCAGCTGCTCTTGTAAGGTTACCACACGCTCCGAGTTACCACATCCCATGGCACACTCTCAGCCCTCCTCTTGTTTGACTTGCTTGTTAATTCAACCATTTTCTTTTGTTGAGCATCTACTATGTGCCAGCTCTTCGTTTAGGGGCTAGAGATGGAGCATAGCATAAAATAGAAAAAGGTCCCTGTGCTCATGGAAATTGCAGTCCAGTGAATGACAGAAGTGGACACAGCTATCACTCCCTTGCCTTAGCAACACTTCCTCCATTTGATTTCTGGGACGTCACGCTCTCTGGGTCTCTTTCTCCCTCCCTGACCATTCCTGCTCTGTTGGCTATGCTGGTTCCTACTTATGTCTCTGACCTCTAAAGGTTGGGGTACTCTGGGTCTCAGTTCTGGCATTTCTTCTGTCTGCACTCATTTTATCGGCAAGTTCTTCCACTTCACGGCTTTTTACACCTTGTGTAAGATGACAACCCTGAAACTTGTATCTCCAGCCGGGACCTCTCTCCCATCTCCAGACTTCCTGTATCCACCTTCCCTGAGCACCTCCTCTTGAAAAACTAACGAGTGTCTCAGACTTAATGGGCTCAAGTCTGTATTTCTGACCTTTCTCACCCAACGCCACCACACTCATTCTTCCTCAGATCAGATAATGGCACTTCAGCCTTTCAATTGCTCAGGCTGGAACCTTGGAGTCATCGTGGGCTCTTCTCTCTCTCTCTCTCTCTCCCCCCTCCCCATCCAATCTGTCAGCAAACCTTTTCATCCCCACTTTCCCAGTAGATCCAAAATCACACAGCTTGTCACTGCCTTTGCAGCCACCTACCACATGCAGGTCACCATCAACCCTCAGCTGTATCCCGAGCTGCCGCTTTTCCTCCCCTGCCCCCAGGGACTATTCTCAAAACAGAACTGTCCTCTTAAATACCAGTTGGGTCATGGCATCCCTCTTCTTTTTTTATTTTGTGGTTTTTTTTTAATTAAATTTATTGGGGTGACAATTGTTAGTAAATTTACATAGATATCAGGTGTACAATTCTGTATTACATCATCTATAAATCCCACTGTGTGTTCACCACCCAGAGTCAGTTCTCCTGCCATCACCGTGGCCAACAATCACGGTGGAAACAACCAAAATGTCCTTCGATAGCTGAATGGATAAAGAAGTTGTGGTATATATACACAATGGAATACTATTCGGCGTTAAGGAAAGATGATATAGGAGCATTTGTGACAACATGGATGGATCTTGAGAGTATAATGCTAAGTGAAATAAGTCAGACAGAAAAAGCAGAGAACCCTATGATTTCACTGATATGTGGTATATAAATCAAAAACAACAAAAGAACAAGACAAACAAATGAGAAACAAAAACTCATAGACACAGACAGTAATTTAGTGGTTACCAGAGGGTAAGGGGGTGGGGGGTGGGTGATGAGGGTAAGGGGCATCATCCCTCTTCTTGACCCGCTCCCACAATGACTTCTCATTGCACTCCAAGGAAAATCCAAGTCCTTACATGGGCCTCTGAGACCCTACACACGATCACCCATCAGCTCTCTGACTTGTGCCCCCCTTATCACCCTCTTGCTCACTCTGCTGCAGCCACACTAGCTTGGTTGCAATTCCTAAATACTCCAGCCACACTCCTACCTACCGACGCCTCCCCAGACTCCCACTGGGCTCACTCCACAGCCTCTGCTTCTCCACCAAGCCTTTCCTGACCAGCCTAAAATTTCAACTCAAACTTCAAATGCTCCCCATCCTAGCATGAGCTGTCCCCTTTCCCTGCTTTATTTTTCTTCCGTAGCGTTTATTTTCTTAAAACATATTCTGTATTTTACTTTTGTCTCTCTCTCTCTCTCCCCCCCCACTGGAATATACGCTCCATGACGGCTGGACTTTTGTATATTTGGCTCATTATGATGTCCTCAATCCCGAGACCAGTGTGGCAGTAGCTCTAGAAACTTTTGTTGATTGGATGATTTAATACATGAGTGGGGATACTGAGATTCAGAGAAGGGGAGGGTCTGTGGACCACCCAGCAGGTTTTCCCGAGCCTCATGTGAACGAGATGTGAGAAGCTCATAGGGTGGCCCTGGAGAGGGGTGGGCTTTCCCAAGCAGATTTCCAAACTGCCTCAGCCCCTCCTCTGAGAGAGACCCCCGCCCTGTGCTCAGGACTTGCCTTGCTCCCAAAGCAAACCTAGAGATGTAAGTTAAGTCAGGAGGTTCCAGGTAGGCCAAGATCCCTGGGGGAGAGTCCCCTGCCTTCGGGACATCTGAATAAGCCCCATGGTGGGCAGGGAAGGGTAGTGAGAAGGGAGGAGCCTTCTTGGAAGGATCCTCCAACCAGGTCTTTCTCAGGGGAGTAACTTCTCCCTCGACTACATTATCTCTGACTGCCAGGGACCAAGACATCCGATAATAAATAAATAAGCAAGCTTTTATCTACCATATCATGTGCTGCCAGCCCGGGGCTGAGCCTGGGTGGGAGACAACCAACCACCCATGGTGATCTTTTCCACAGACCCTTCGGTGTCTGTGGAAAAGATCCCAAGACGGACATTCCCTAGCCCCATTCTCTTTGTCCAGACTTTCTGTGAACCAGAAAAAGGAGTCAGAACTGACTTTTGGGAATGAGAAGAAAGAGTCTGCACTCTTTCTGATTAATGTTAAAATGCAGGCCCCATTTACATCTACCATAGGTATGTTAAGCAAACATAAAGCGAAAACAGGCTTGGTCCAGTGACAGAGGAGCCCACGGTTATCATAGTGACCAGGTGAGCCTTGCCCACTTGCCGTTCGTTAAGGCTTTTCAGTCTGATGATGTGTGAAATTATCCACCTGGCGGACCTGTGCCTACATTTGTGCCAACTTGAGCAACATAACATCCCCGTATAATCCCCTTGGTCACAAATATCCCTGGAGGATGTGATTAATGAGAATCTCATAAAACCTGGGGGCATGGGTAAGAGTGAAATTGCCATTTATAGTCACAGAAATCACCACGTGTCAATCTCCACTTCCTCATTGTCACACCTTGGTGAGCCACCCCATGGCCTCCAAGATGTGACACAGCTTCTAGGAGAGCAGAATCTGCGGTTCCTGGGGACACCTGGTACCTAACTTCAAAGGTCTAATTACCCCAGCGCACTCCAGGCTCTGAAACTCCTAAACAGGGCGAAGAAAGGAGCCGGGTGTTTACATCAGGGAAAATACTAAATGTGGAGTGATGGCCTGATTCATTTCACAGCTGCAGTCTTTTTTGATTTGCTCGTAATTTTCTACACTACTGCTTCCAATTTGATACTGTCTGGGTGTAGGAGAATGGGATAACAGATGACGAGCTCAAAACACTGAACATAACCATCGTCACCCTGTATGCATGTACAATCAATATGTCACTTCGATGAAGGAACCATTGGCCACTGGGCAAAGTTGGGAATGTAAAATGTCACAGAACTCAAGATGCGTTTCTTATGTACTTAGGAGCTGTCACCATAGCTGCCTTGTTGCTCTGGAGAGGAAACGGGCTTGCTGTTTCACAATCAGTTGCCTTAGACAAATGAATTAAAAGTTCACAAGGAGTACTGGAAGGATTGCCACGTGACTCCTCTTGCTTGCATGGCAGGAGTGCTATATACTGTTGCACAGATTATGCACTGCACAACTCCAGGGCACACAATTTCCGTGGACTACATTGTGAAATAGCATCTCTGGGAGTCATGAAGTTATTTCTGGCCAACCCTGTAGCTGGTTGAGCCATATTCCCAAGGGCTCACAGAGTGTCACAAAAATGAATCACAGAGACCATATATAGACTCACAAATTACTGGGACACCTAAATTTCTGGTATCAGGCTCAGTAGGGCAAGGGACCATTCCATTTATTCTAGATATTCTGGTTAATAAAGCCACTGTATAGAAACATCCATGTTAACCATTTTTCAGTTATTTGAATAGTAACTCCCTGAACTTGACAACTCCTTTAAACACGATCTACCTTGTTGAGACACACTTCAGCAAGTTTTTTAGGAAGACAATGTTATCATCAAAATATGAAATTTTAAATATCCTATGATCAGCACTTCTAAGACTCATTTCTATATGTTAAAGTATACAAACACACTGCACATTTGTCTCCATAGATGTGTGTGTGTATACATGCACATACAAAGATGTTCACTGTAATACTCTTTTAAAAGCAAAATTAAGGGAAATTATTTCAGTGTATACTAATAAGGGATTTGCTGAATTACAATATATGCATAAAACGAAACATTATGCAGCCTTTAAAACAATCCACTATAGCTATTTGTACTTGTCGAGGATTTCTTCTCCGCTCCGCCCCATATTCATTCCCAGCAGATTTTGAGCATCCTTTTAATGCTTGGGAAGTTATGATAGTTAACAGGAGAAGCCAGAAACCCCATTTCCCAGCCTTCTTTGCAGCCAGGACACAGGCATGTAACCCGGTTCCACCAATGAGACACACCACACAATACGTCAAATAGAAAGTGAGGAAACCGGCTCAGAGAGGGATGGTGTTTTGCTGTTGAGGAGAGCGGTCGAGACAGCCTTCTTTAGGATTTGCAAGGTTGTGTGCGACACAGAAGTGGTGTCGGCACTAGTGGCTGGGGTGGTGTCAGCCAAGATGAGTTCCCAGCAGAGTCAACTGCAGCAGCTAGGCCTACCTGGTGTCATTCGGTCACCAAGACAGCTCTGCAGTTTGGGTTTGGCCACTGTTCCACAAAGCAGCGTTCCAAACCTAGTTCTCTGGCCCCCAGCACCTTTGTGAGCTGCCCTATCTCCTTTAGTCAGCTCCTTTTCTTCTTCAGGCGCTGAGTTAGCTTCCATTGCCTGGAAAGATCTCCAGGATACAGGTATCCTTGACTTTTTAATGTCAACTTTTGAAAAACCCACACTTCTGTACACCACACATGGAAACCCTCTAAGCCACCACTCAAGTGGCAGCTTTAGACCCTCAGAATTCAGCAGAAGAATGCACATTTGAGTTCCGCATTGTGGTCTGACTGTCAGACCCCAATCCAGATTCAGGAGTGTACCCGGGCAGTTTGCACACTTATCCTTGAATATTTTACTGCATCATGCCTTCATCGTCTTATAAAAATGAATGATAAGAAATTACAATGTTGATACGAATATTTACAACAAGAAGACAAGAACTCAGATGCTTAATAAAATTGAAATAAAGAAATCACAAGGAGAAAGTCTTAAACTTGTGGGCTCTGTGTACAACTGCAAAGTATAAGAACAAACCGTGAGAATGTGAATGAGACGCCAGAATAATTTTAGATTTCTGAGATTGCAATCACCCTAGAAAATGTATGTCGATTATCCACTTTTCCTTACTTAACTTTTGAACATATTTTCAGAAATGTATTATTACGTGTGAAAGCAGGAGACTGCCTATGTATTTTAAAGCAAAATATGTAAGATACAGGAAAATGTGCATAAGTTTGACCCCAGCTTTAACCATTCATATATGTACATATGTGATATACTGAAAATAGAAAAATCTAGAAGCATACCCTCCTAGCTCTGAAAAGCTCTTAATTCTGTGGGTTGAGATGGCAAGGGAATTTCACTGGCTATTTCACAGAGCCTCGAATCCTTTCAAATTTTACAACAAGCAAGTTTTCCTTATTATTATCATCATCAAAAACCTTAAAGCTATTTCCATTGTGAAGAAAAAATGTAATAGCTCTTCAGAACTTTGCAAGACCTAGGGCCACTGGTAGTGATGAGCCCCAGAGCCTGGGTCTCAGGGGAGCTCTGACTCTTCCTCCCCCAGCCCTCCTTCAGACTTATGTGTGGTCTCGCACCTGCCCTGCCACCCCTCCAGGCTTATGTCTTGACCCCTAAAATTAGGGGTGTAGCACGCACTATCACGGCAGCCCTCTGGAGTTCTTCACAATCCAGGGCAGAGCACGTTGCCCACTGGACAGGTACCCCTCCCACAGAGCTGTCAACAGACACAGGAACTAAGCCCATCGTTAAGAGAAACAGCCTAACGATGCAGAGCAGTGTGACCAAGACTGATTGTCCTGTTTAACAGAGGTCCTGCCCCAAAGGCAGACAGGGACATGGAGCTCACAGGATCAGAGAGAAAACAGCAAAGTTGGCATGACCCCATGCTTACAAGGAGGGAGGTAAGAGCCTGGCGGACACCCAGGAAGGAACGAAACAGCGTGCAAAGAAGTCCCTAGGACAGAATGAAGCCATTCTGATTTTAATACTGTATGGGGAGGCAACTGATCCTCTCTAATATTTCTAATACTCATTTTATTCTTTTAGTAAATAAAAAGTTTTCCTAAATTCAAGTGGTTATCAAAATAAAGTGATGGTCGGGAGAGGGTAAAGAGGTTGTACTTTGGAAAGCGTGTCCTTCTCAGGGCCACAGGGACGTGCTTGGCCAGAAGGAAAAAGTGTTCAGCCCCTCGGATGCCTAGGGGTCTGGGGCAAACGTGTAACATGTGCTTATAGCTGGAGCAGCCCTCTGGGCACTTGAGTTCAAGCTTGCAGCTATGCTGAGAAAGACCACTCCAGTTCTCACCCAAATGCAAGGAAAATTTTAAAGTTCTTTTTTTTTTTCTTTCTTTCTTTCTAATGTCGGGGCAGGGCAGAGACTGAGCTGTGAAACCCGCAGTGGAATTAAAGTTCTTGCTGAGATCCACTCCCTGGCCCCTGGTGATGTCTCGAAGGGCTTTAGCAGTGCTTTCCACGTCTTTCCCTCCGCCATTGGGTCTGCACTTCATCCTCTGAAACCTTTCCAAACACGGCTCAGTGGCTGGGCTCTCCCCATCCCAAACCCTCGGAATGACAACAGTATTGCAACGTTAGACCACGGAACAAGGAAACACTGATACATCTGCCATCTTGCTCACATAGAGGGGTAATAATGGTGAATGACGATGATGGAGAGGCCAACCCTAAGTTTCTTACTCCTGGTTCATTGATTTAAACAACTGATAGCCCCTTCTGCTTCCTGGCTCTCTGACCCTTCAAAGTCATCGCTGGTGATTTTCCAGTTGCCTCTCCCCTAGACCTAACTCTCTGCCCCAGGGGACTGACTGCTATGGAATATGGGCAGCACCTAGAAGCCCCTTTTCCTCTGCCTCTGGTTGGCTTTTGCCCATTGGAAGCGCCAGTTGATCGGAGGATGGAGAGACAGGTTGGTTATTTCCTTCTGGACCCCCTCCCCGCTGACACCCTCTCTCTCTGTGACAACGGCCTTCCTCCATAGCTTAGCTCTCAGGGGGCTCTGTTAGCATTATTTCCTCTCTCTGTCCCTTTGGTGCTACGGGTGGTAATAACTTCCCACAGGGGACCTCACCGTCGCTTGTTTGTTCCCTTCACCCTTCCCACACCACTGTAAGTCGTCTCCTCATTAAAACCTCTTCATTTCACTCCTCTGATGAATCCTGTTTTCTTTCAAAATCCTAACTGATACATCTGCCACCCTTTTGCTTTAGGGGTTTTTCGTTTTGCTCCCCAGTGGGTGATCCAGGGATCTCTGAACAAAGAGAAGCCTCCAGAGACATCATGGTGCAAGGACGATGGGGGAAGCACACACCTCAGGCGTGTAGGCAAGGGCTAGGGCAGTATACCCAACACCCGCTTGGAAAAGACACCTGACTAAAGCGTGCTTAGTCTTTCACTTGAAGGCCATACCCATTTCCAACATTCTTGATGGTCTGATTTCCCAATTCAAAAAAATTAGTAGCAGTGGTTATGAAAGGGAGATAATTCTAGAACCTGGTACATGCCAAGGAGTGGCAGCTAAAAGCATGAGAGGAAAAAAAAAGGAGTTGATAAATACAAATTTAAAAGCAGAAATAAAAACCAGAAAAGTTTGGGGCCAATGAGTGCCAGGGCAAACGTTCTGATTCAATTCCATAGCCCTAGAGGGCAGCACTGAATTGCTGCATGGTTTAGCAATTGGTGGTCCCCAGGGCAGCTCCTAAGCAAAGAGGGGTATTCTCTCACTAAAGGTGTCAGGATCAACTCTTTCCAGGGTAAACTGTCTCTTTCTGAGCCTAACCCCAGGAAGAGGAGTCATATATCCACTCAATAAAGTAGTCACGTATCAACCACCTGTAGTGGACTCAGCACAATTGTAAGCCTGGAAGAAGCTAAGACCTCCTGAGATGCAGGTCACTCACCAGCCTCAGTCCCCCTGGCTTCAAAGGGTCTCCTGGGAACTGATTGCTGCAGGCCAGAGAAAGGGACTCAGTGCTGACTTTTGAAAATTAGAAGCAAGGATTCCCACTTGTTCTGGTTAACAGTAATATCCAGACAGTCTTCCAATAGATTATTAAATAAACACAAGTGTGACAAAGATGTGACTAATCAGAAGTGCCCACAGTTCTCGTGGTGACAACATCCCATCCTTTGGGGGTTTCATTTTGATTATAAAATTATCCTGAGTCTGAGGTCCTATGTCCTTGCCAAGAATGGGTTCATACATCCAGAAATTACCTTCTATAGATGTGCTCCCTCCCTGTGAGCGTCAGGTCATGCCACCTTCGGCATTAGACGAAACAAGACACACACCCCCACGTACACACGTTCATACCCCAGAGCACATGTGTGCTGAGTCAAGTTGTAGGTTGTCAGTACAAGAGGGACCGTTGGGAGTGACGGAGCTCAGCCTCCTCCTCCTGTAGGCGGGAAACCCACAGAAGGTGAAGGGAAGAGAAGGAATTCTAAAATTCCCTCCAGTCAGACATGTTACCATCCTGACTGACAGACTCACGCAGTTCACACAGCGTTTCATCCCTGAGGCCTGGTCTCCTCGGTCAATGAACTTTCTGAGGTGAAGCTCACACCCCAAGGCCCTTTAGCCACGTTGGAGGCCTCCACAGAACCCCAAACTCTTTGGGTCACGAGGAGACACCCCTGTTTGAACACTGGCTCTGGAACCCTCTTCCTCAGGAAGTATCCCCCCATGCAGCATCTTTTCTCTCCTGCTGAGGATTAACTGTTTTGCATCTTGCGCAGGAAATGAGTTCTTCGCTGTTTATTGTGGTCAAATCCTAAATGAAGTCAATATAGCAGTAAAGGCTGGATAAGCTGTGTCTCTTCATTAATTCACGAGGCACTTTGCAGTCCAGCGCTGTCCATGCTGAGATTGACGGGAGCCGAAAAAGAAGTGCAAGTTAAATTATGTCTTTGATAACTTCTATTTAACTGGCCTGTCAGAGACCAAGAAGATTAAACATCTGATTTATTCCTATGTTAATCTCAGCGCGCACATGCGGGCACACACACACACACACACACACATACACACACACTATTGAGAGGCTGCATCAGACTGCATTTCAGTTGCAATTCTAACAATTTGCAGCGTGAAATCAAAGAAAGGTCAGCGCTGATGGGCCATCAACGAAGGCTCATTATTCCTTTGTTTACTCCTTCGTTCCTTCATTCATTTGTTCACCCAACCTTTCCTCATTAGCCTCTGTACTTACTAAAGAGGGTCTTCTGCTGGGCAGGAAGATTCCAAGGGGCCTAAATTTGCTCGTTTCTAGGCAAACAGGCTGGCAATATTTAATCTGAGTGTGTATGTGAAGCAATTTCTGACATCTCCAGCCCTGCCTCTCACAGGCCAAGTGGCCATATACAAACCTGCTCCCTTTTTCTCGTCTAATCTCTCCATGAGCAAATGGCGAAACTGGAGTACTTGGTAATGCTAATCAATAGTGGCATTGACGGGGACGTATTATGTCCTGCGCACTTATACTGGGTCCTTTACATGCATTATCTTATTTGATCCTCACCACAAGCCTCTGAAGTAGGTACAATGCATTTGCTCTGTTTACATACCGGAAATCTGAGGCTCAGAGCAATTCCACACCCTGCCCAAAGCTACCAAGCTACACAATAGGGAGCCTAAGCCCAGGTGGTTGGACTTCAGAGCCGTGTTCTTACCCACACTTCACACCCTGGGGACAGCCCTCGGGCACTGGCATCCCAGCCAGTCTGTGACTGCACCTGCCTCTGGACGGCTCTGGGTCACAAAGCCTGCGCAGCACCCCCCTCCCGGTTTACAAGGTCAGTTCATGGGTGCCTCCGGATGAAGTCCCCTTGCTGTCTTTTCTTCTGGACTTTGGCTGACGGTGCTAGCATGTGGAAGGGATTCTCCTAACCTGGCCATCAGTCTTCCCAGCGCTGAGCATAGAGCCATGGGGATACCAGGCGAGAGGGCGGAAAGGGAGCAAGGTGCAAACATGCCGGCACAGGCACCAGAAATTCCCTGGGACGCAGGAGTCAGGCTCTTCCCACAGGGACACAGGCCTCAAGGTCGCCCGGGCCCCATCTAGATGTGTGGAGGGCCCTCTGGTACTGCCTGGGATTCCCTTTAGACAAAAGCTGGTGATCACATTCCCTTCCTTAGCTTCAGCCTTCTCCGGTGCACCACATATCTGTTAGGTTGGTGCAAAAGTAATTGTGGTTTAAAAGGTTAAAAATACTTGCAAAAAACGCAATTATTTTTACAACAATCTAATACAGCTTTATGTCTCCAGGCCTCGCCTCATTCCTAAGTTGCAGACAAGTATATCTAATTGGGTACCAACATCTGCTCTCACCAGGTGAGCCACAGACCTTCAAACTAGATTCAGCACCTTTTCCCCACACCTACTGCCTCCTGTGTTTCTTCTCACTCTCCATGTAGTCTGGACCCAGGCTCCAGACCTTGGCTTCTCCCACCTCCCTCACCTGTCAGGCCCTCCTCTTCTTCCTCTCAGTTGCTACCTGTGTTCAGAATCTCTGCACTTCTCATCTCTTCACCTCTCCTCTGCCTTAGGCTAAGGCAGAGCCTCCAACAGGACTCCTGTTCCAGCCTCGAGCCACCCCAGTCCCTCCATGATCCTGCCAAAGGGAGCTTCTTGGAATCCACACTCCCCTGCTCCAAACTGAATCCACACTCCCCTGCTCCAAACCCAGCAACCCTCTGCCCCCTCCACCCAACACACACCACACGTCAGCAGCAATTTTCCAACGGTGCCATCTTATTGGCCAGTGAGAGGGACACAGTGGCCGGGGAATTGGTTCTTCCAGAGCCTTTTAAGAAAGGTGTTGACTAAGAATCATCTACTGAACAAACCCCTTGAGTATCTGCTGTGAACCAGGCCCTGTGCTGGGAGGGCTCGGGTCCATGGACCCCGGGTCCTACTGAGAGGGAGGCAGAAAGCAAAGAATAAACAAACAATGGAATATAGCATCAGCTAATGAATGATACGTTGCCATGAGGATTAAATGTGTTAATAAATGTGGTACAGTTAGAAGGCAGCCAGGCATGCAGCAAACATTCAGGAAGTATGATTTTTGTAACATGCATCTAAACTTGCTTTTGGCTTCATTACTATGATTACTTCTCATTTTACAGACGAGAAAATAGGGCACTAGAGCCTAAGTTCACAGAGCGAGTGAGCACTGGGGCCAGGCTTCCCCCACCCCTGGCAGTTTGACCACAGAATCCACCCTCCAAACCGCTGTGTGCTGTTCCTTCTCCAGGAGGGGATGTGTAAGTTGAAACCTGTTGGAGTTGGCGGTGTCTTAGTTTGGTTTCTCTCAGGAGCAGAACTGACGTTAAGATTCATGGGCAGGAAGACTATTTAAGAGGCGATCCTAGGAAGCCCGAGGAGGAGAGTGGGAACGTGACACAGAAGGGAAGGCAGCCCCCAAAGGGCATGTCAGAAAGCCCCCTACCACTGTGGACAGATGGAGCAAATCCTGCTGCAATCCAGCATAAAACACATGCCTCTAGGCCTCCTTCCCACCCAAAGGGCCAAGGGAGCTGGGGTATTTATACACCGACTCCCCTCTTATTGGTGATGGCATGAATTCTCTGGCCCTTCTGACTTGCCACTCACATAGGCAGAGAAGGCTGTCACCAGAGAACTTACCTGGCAACGTGAGGCAGCTGCTGGCAGGTGGAAGTCGGGTTGTGTGCACAGAAAGATGGAGGCCCAAGGAGATGGGGTCCAGGCGCCACCAGCAGCTGCTAAAGCATTGCAGGCAGAGGGGACACCACGTGAAAAGGCCCTCAGATGAGAGCAGCCTTGCTGTGCTCAAGCAGCAAAGAGAAGACTGGGCCAGTATGATCAAGCTAGTATGGTGGGAATTGCAGCCAGAGGCGGAGCTAAGACTAGACCACATAGGGACTTGTGGGTGATGCTTGGTAGTTGGTGCTCTAAGTACGATGGGGATGACCTGGAAAGTTTTAGAGCAGGAGAATGACTTTATTTGATTTATGTCTTGAAAAGCTCATTGTGGTTGCTGGGTGGAGAACAGACTCTAGGGAACAAGAAGAGAAGAAAGAAGACCGGGTAGGAAGCTATGGCAATAGGTCAGGGGGTAGATATGTTGGCTTTAACTGGAGTGGCATTTTAATTGTGGTTGGATTCAGGCTATAGTTTAAATTTCCAGTTGATAAGGAGGAATGATGGAATGGTCATGAATGAAAAAGTCATTTAGTAAGATGGAGAAATTAGGGGAAGCACAAGTTCAGCGTGGGAAAATCCTGAAGTCAGGTTAGGCCCTTTAATAAGTTTCGGTTGTCTATTAGTAGACTGTTGGGTACACGAGCCTGGAGCTTTAAGGAGAGTTCCCTTAAGCTTACTGTTCTGCACTGTGACACCCCCACTTCTCTTGCCTCTCCATTGCTCTAAGCCTTTGGGGAGCCCCTCCCGGATGCCTTGGGAGTGTCCAGCATGGGATGTAGAGTGCTGGCAAGGCTTGGAAGAGGGACGGTGGACTCAGAAACACAGGGGAGAGCTGGAATGTGGCAAAATTGGTAAATCTGAGCCTGAGATGGTCAAGAAACAAATTAACCCCAAGGGACACTGGGGTGCACCCAGGCTACCTCATTCCATGGGTAGACAGGAGGTTTTTTCTCTTTGGGTCCATAAGTGCACAGAGTTGAGGGAATTATAACTGCTCAATTAAATACTCAGTCTTCACTGGTCCATGCAGGGCTCTTCCCCTAGTACCCGGTTTCCATACCTATTCTTACTTGCCCAGAGGCATCCTCGTTAACATATTTGTCAATGCCACTATGTAGCTTAGGATCCATGAGAAATATGTAGTGTTTTATAAATGTTCCTTTTTATAATTCAAAATGTCACACATTTCATTCATTTTTACTCAATTCTCTGTTCAGATCTATTTGCATTACTATATGTAAATTTAGTTTATTTTACCAATCACATGTAGTGTTTTTTTAAGAAAAGAACAGATGTATAACTACATTTTCTTTTTTTAATTAACAAAAAGACTACAGTTTCTTATCCAGTCTCCTAAAGAGGGATACTTGGGCTGTTTCGAACTCCTCTTTTGTAAATGATGCTGTAAAATATAGGATTTTAAAAATTGTTTTTAGTAGCTAGCCTTTGTTAACATTGGAAATTTCCCTTGTATTCGGGTTTTCTCAGTGTATTTTTTTAAATGCTGAATAGAAGTTGAACTTTATCACATGCTTCATTTGGCATATACTGAAGTGATCATGAGATTTTTCTCCTTTATTCCATTAATATATTGAATCACCTTGATAGATTTTTAATGTTTAGACTTTCTTCAGTTCCTTGGATAAAGTCAATTTGACTGTGTTTTTAAAATAAACCAGTAGATTTGATTAGCTAACATATTTAGGATTTTCATATCTGTGTTCATAGTGAAACTGGGTTATCATTTTCTTCTACTGAATTGTTACCATCTAGTTTTGGAATCAAGGTTACACTAATCTGATAAAATCATGTGAAGAGTTTTCCCTCTGTTTCTGTAGCAATCTTTTAAGATTGGGATTATCTCCTCCTTGAAATTATTATTGAACATAGCTGTAAAACCAACTGGAAGTGGGCTTTTGTTGAAAGAGTGATGATACTTCCATTTCAGTTTCTTTAAGGGTTGTAGTTCTAAGATTTGGGGGCACTTTTATTTAGTACTTTTACATTTTTCCAGAACTTTATCTAGTTCATCTAAGTATCCAATTTATTAGGGTATAACTATACATATATTCTCTCACTCATGTTTTGTTTATTCATATTTTCTCCCTCTTTTTCCTCTCCTATTAGTTTTGCCATAGGTGTATCTATTATGTTAGTCTTTCTAAAAAACACTCAGTTTAATTGATTTCCTATTTGTTTTTGTTTTTCAGATTTATTTATTTCAGTCTATATTCTTATTTGTTTATTTTTTATATTTCTATATTCTTATTTCTTGTTTATTTTGATTTACTCTGTTTCTCTTTTGAACTTTGTAAATTGGAAGCTTAGCTCTCTTGTTCGTATTCTTTCTCAATTTCTACTATATTTAAGGCTATAAATCCACCTCTGAATACTACTTTGAATATGATGCACGAAATTTGACATGGGGTGCTTTCATGCCATTCGCCTGTAGATATTTAATAGTTTCTCCTTGACTTCATTATAGTCCAATGATATTTGACAGTATTTTTTAAATTTCTAGACATATAAGAATCTAAATTAAGTTTAATTGCATCGTTGTCAGAACATTGTGTTGTATATATGACGTCGATCCTTTTAAATTTACTAAAGCTTCTTTTAAATTTGCTAAAGCTTCTTTTCTGGCCTAGCACATAATTTTTGTGTGTTGGTCCATGTGTATGTGAAAAGAAAGTATTTTCTTTGTTGAAGATAAAGACAGATAAATTATATTACTATAACCCTCTATATCTTTGCTTGTTTTTTTTATTCTTTAATTACTAGTTTTTGAGAAGGTTATTAAAATCCTCAACTATGATTTTTGATTTATTATTTGTCATCCTAGATCTGTCAGTTGTTGCTTTTTGTACAATTTTGATGTTATATTATCATCAATGTTCACGATCATTACATTTTTTTGATATATTATTTGTTTTACCACTATGTCTTCACTTTCCCCTTTTATTACTTTATGCCTTAAATTACTGTTTCTTTCATATTAAAATTTTTATCTTTGTTTATTTTGGTAAGTCTATTTACATTTATATAATTCTTATATTAATATTTATTTCTGCCTTTTTTGTTTCCAATTTTCTATGTTTCTCCTTTTGTCCCCTTACTTTCCTCGGTTCTATTGGGTAGATGGAATTTTCTTCTGCTGATTTGAAAGTTATACATTTTTTAATACATTCTAGTAGTTGTGCCTATGTTATTAAGAATAATACCTTTCCCCTCTCAATTTCTTAAGCTCTCAATCTGTGTTTGTTCCTCCAGAAAAAAAGAATTTCAGAGACATAGACAAAATCACACTAAAGTGACAGAGAAAGGATAAAAGGAAGGAAATAAGTGAGAGAGCAAGAGGTCAGCAAGGAACAGAAAAAAAGAGAAATTCTGATAAGTCAACAAAAAGAAAGAGTTAAGGCATGAAGGAATAAAACCAGCACACCGGACTTGCTTGAATTCAGACAGTGAGAAAAAGTGTAGGCTCCATTAGCTCCTTTCATGTAATGTACCCAAGTCATTTCCATCTTTCCTTGTCTGGGAAAACAGTATAAATTATTTTGTGATGATTTATTAAAGCAGCCCCTGTGTTCTAGGCCCTCTTTTGGGCCTGGGGACAAAGCTGGGACCAAGTAGACCCTCTCCTTGCCCTACTAGATCTCACAGTCAAGACAAATAGTTTCAAAAGCAATTACAATAAAATAGAGGAAGTATAAAGCACTTGGGAGCACCCAGCAAGGGAAACACAGCTTGGCCTGTGGGTATCAGGGAAATCCTCCCATACAAAGTGATAATTAAGCTGAGATTGGAAGGACATAACTCCCTCACCAGTGGGTACCAAGGGCAGAGGCTGGCCTTAACTGCTCCTGCCCTGCTGCTGGCCACGGGTCCTCTGTATTCTCTGGGGCTGTGGGCAGAACATACCCAGGTGTACTCAAGGTCAGCATGCTTGCGCTCGGCCCAGAGCCATGTGTCTATACACAGCGCAGGTTCTCTCAGTACACGTGCCCAGAATTCACAAGGTCCCCACCCTGTGCCATCTCCCAGACCATGTTGGTGGGTAACTGCAAACTGATGTCAAGGTGACCTCTTGGTTCCTGCGGCCTACCTCTTCTCTACTTCACCTGCCTACGTATTTGTTCCGTGGCTTACTTTTCTTTTATGCACAATCACACACACACTAATTTAGATGGATCAATGAAGGAGTCTAAGTTAGGAAATCTTGAAAGAAGAAAAGCAGTTATTATTGCTTCCAAAGAGTGTAGTAAATCCAGTGAAGCCCACTCCAAATGCCATCCACACTGGCTTTAATGACTAGATAGAAAGAAAACAGTATGGAAGCAGCTGAGGAGATTATGAGCTCCTGCTTTGCAGATAACCACCTGTGTTCAAACCCCAGTTTTTCCGCTTCGTGTCACTGTGACCTTGGGAAAACCACCAATGTGCTCTGAGCCTCAGGTTCATCATTTGTAAAGACACTGGTTATAGCTTCACACGGGGGTGGTGAAGATTAAACAGCACCATGCTTGCAATGCTTAGCACAGAGCCTGGTACTTAACAAGGGCTCAAAAAGGTAGTTGCTTAGTATTAATGAGTGTTGGTGTAAGTAATAGCATAGCGTTAGCAGCAGTAGTACTGCATTACAGCCTATCCTGGGAGGACTAATGAAGGAGATAGCATCACTATTTTCTCTGGTGAGAAAATATGGAAAGTGTTTTCCAATAGATGCATAATACCTAATCTACAATATTTACTAGTCATTTCTTGGAATTGGTTAAACAAAACACAAAGCTTTGGTTCATAAAGATAACTTTGTAATTAAGTTAGAACAACAATTCTTTATGGACTTCTGTGTTGTCCTGAAGTTTGCATCATTTGCTTCATTTAAGACTCTAAGACATCCTGGTCTCCTCCTTATTAACTTGTCCTTGTTCATTCATTCATTCATTCATTCATTCATCATTTATTCAACAAATATTTGTCGGATGCCTATCAGAGAGCTATTTGCACAAAGTAGGCATTCAATAAATATTTGTTGAATTTTAAAAAATAGTTATATTGCCAGAACCCAACCATATATACATATTTGATTATATTTATAAAATGTCTTGAGTTTCACTTTGCTTAACCCCTGAAACAAATGAGCTGATCTCCAGCCAATAGATTAGTACTTTTTGAGGACTGCTTAGAAATTTTCATTCCATTAAATTTCCTAGATTTCTCCAAAGCTGAAAAAACCCCCAACTTCCCTGTATAATACATTGCTGTAAATAGATAAGCTCACTAGGTAATTATTTACACTCCTAAAACATGAGCAGCTCTCTTTCCCAGCTAATCCTCAATTTACATACTTTACTTTTTCATTTCCAGTGGAAATGCTCAGCAGCAATATTAATATTTGCCACATCACTGTGGATATTTTCATTCTGTGGCTAATCACTTCTGATTTAGCAAAGTCAGATTAAAATTTGAATTTATACAACTTTTCTCTAGATGAGACAATCACAGAACACATACCCCCTTTGAAGGTGCACCTATGGGGGGATTTAGAAATACGACAGTCTCTACTAAAATGCTTCCCTGGGGGGAAAAAAAACAAAACCTATAGGTTGACAAGTTTAATTACTCTTGATTTTCATGCCTGCCTTTTGAAAACGTTGAAATCTTCAGGCTATGAAAAATGTGTTTGAAAGCATAGAGGTAGTTAGAAGAGGAAGACAAAAACTCAAATGCATCCCGTTCACAGTCCTAGAGCCTAAGGGCTCCTCAAGGAGAGTCCCCGTGGAGTCACCCAGCTCATGCCACCCCTGCGCCACTAACTGGCCATAGGGGCATGATTTACTCTTCTATCTTTAGGTCAGTGTCTTGTTTATTTGATTGTATACTTTGTAGAGGTCTTGTTACGTTGTCCAAGATAAAAATATAAAACCATCCAATAATTTAGGATCATGAGTACACGCAAGCTGTAGATACCCAGAGGGATTACACTGAATGGAAAAAAAGCCAACCTCAGAGGCTCACGTACTGTACCATTCCATCGACACAGCGTCCTCCAAGTGACAAAAGGACAGTGACGGAGAACAGATCAGTGGTTGCCAGAGGTTAGGGTTGGAGAAAGAATGTAATTATTAGGGGATAATGTGAGAGACTTTCTTTGTGGTGACAGCACAGTTCTGTAGCCTCATTGTGGGGATGGTTACTCAATTTACACCTAACAGAATATCACAGTACTACACACACACACACACACACACACACGAATGCATGTAAAAACTGGTAACATCCAAACAAGGTTTGTAACTGAGTTCCAAGTATTGTACCAGTTTCCCGGTTTGGACAATGTTCTATGGAAGTGCAATCATCACTGGGGAAGAAACCGCATGAAGGGGATACGGGAACTCTGTGCACGATTTTTGCAACTTCTTGTGAGACAAACTACTTTAAAATGTTTTTCAAGATATCAATGAGCCATTCTTCACTAATACCTTTTCATGGGGCCAAGAGAATAATATCTTATTTCATTTGAGAATAGAGGGGTTAACACATGTTTCATCTACGTTACTCACTGCATGAGGAAAGTGGTGTTGAGCTGTTACACACGTGTTTTTTTGTGTGTGGTTTTTTTTAATCATAGTTGAACGATGTAGGCATCAGGTCAGAAAGGGGATTTTTCCAGGCAGGGACTTCACTGTAGGACAAAGAGGTCTGAGCCATTAGACTTTTGAGGCCAGGGTGCTCTACCCTTGCCTTGGGCGAGAACCATGCCTTGAAGCAGAAGGGCAGCCATGCAAAGAGCAGGGCTCTATAAGGGCCTTTGACAATTGAAATAAGCCAGGTAGCCATGCAGGATGGGGGGATCTGGGAGCCAGGGTGTGCTTCTGAAGATAGCTGGGATCCTCAGCCTGGAGAGAAGGTGTGTGGAGTCAGCCTGTGTGGGGAGATGTTGCCTGGTGGCTGTGAGCAAATATCTGTAGGGCTGTTGTGTAGGAGATAGATTAGATCTGTGCTCTATTAATCCTGAGGGCAGGTCTTACACCTGTAGGTAGAAGCTCGATGAAAGCAGATTTCAATTCAAGTAAAGAATTGTCCAAGAGATCTTCTCTGACAGGTAATAAGTTCCCAAACACTGGAAATATCCAGACATAGATCAAATGGCCTCCTGTCGAGGATGCTAGTAGGGGTCCCAGTCCAGGGCCTCCACTCCCCTCATAGAAGACGACACAGCGATGAGGACACTGGAGGCTGGGGGACCCTCTTCTGAAGATATGACCCAGGGCAGCCCCTCCTTTTTCTGACGCCATTAGTTTGCATCTGCTTTCCTAAGCCCATTAACTCTTTATTGGCTCATGTCCCACAGTTAATCTCATCTCCCCAGCAGATCTTCAGGCCCCACTGCTCCTTCTGACCCCCAAAGCCTGGCACGAGGTGGGTGCAGCACGGAAGTTCGGTAGACATTTGAAGCTGGGATGCCTGAGGCAAGAAGCCAGCCTGGCTGCCCACTCATGGTCCTCTTACAGCGAGTCCCTATATTTTATGACCTCAGAGTGCTTCCTGGCACAGACTCCCCCCGTTGGTGATTCATTTTTCCTTTGCCGCTTTGTCAGTGTTTGGGTTTCCTACTTAGTTCTCAATGAACTAGCTATCATAGTTATAGCTCCCTAGGAAACACCATACAGTAACTCTGTCAGGAGTTTTATTTGCTTGGGCGGACCGTTTTATTTCAGCAAGGTGTTTTATTAGCTTCGAGAGTCATGAATCACTTCAAAGGTAGATGAAAGATGACCCAACACATAATTTTATACGGGATGTTGTTCTTTCTACTGATGACCATTCTCCTTGATTAAGATTGAGATTGATTTAATTTCATGCTAATTATGAAAATTGCACCACATCCGCATACCCAGGCACCCACCTGGCCAGACCTAAGAGTTCATTCCAACACCCATGGAGTTGCCACCACTCAGGAAATGTATCATCAGCACACAGGGTTGTAATAGCCCCAAACAAAGCGGTATAAAGCTCCTTCTCTGAAGCGTATGCCCTCTGGGTCCCAAACCACACCTCTAAGACCCCATGAAGTAGGAGAGTTCTTTGAGAAAGGAATTGTATCCGTTAGGATAGTCTCTGCTATGCTGCGGTCATGTCTAAACCCTTAACTCTCAGTGGCTTAACCCAACAAAAGTTTTTTCTCATTCTCATCAGGTTTCAAGGAGATTTGGTCAGGCCACATTTCATGGTGACTCAGGAATCAACCCTGTCCTCTTCCATCTCTCTTCTACAGCTAGAAGAGAGAGAATAAGGAACTCTACCTGCTTTTCTTCTCTTCCTTCCTTCCATCCTCCTTTCCTTTTTATTAAGAATTTTTTTTTTCAGAACAGTAGGTTTAAAGCAAAATAGAGGGGAAGGTACAGAGATTTCCCATAACCCTTCCCCCCCACACACACACACACACACAGCCTCAGCCATTTTCAACGTGCCCCCACAGTGTGGTACATGTGTTACAACTGACGGCCTCACACCGACACACCATTATCATCCACAGCCCATAGTTCACAGTAGGGTTCACTCTTGATATTATACATTCTATGGATTTGGACAAATGCATGATGACACGTATCCATCATTATAGCATCATACAGAGTATTTTCACTGCCTTAAAAACTCCTGTGCTCCACCTTT
Organism: Rhinolophus hipposideros; assembly: GCF_964194185.1. NCBI lineage: Eukaryota > Metazoa > Chordata > Mammalia > Chiroptera > Rhinolophidae > Rhinolophus > Rhinolophus hipposideros. Next base: position 10,613,936 of record NC_138069.1, read on the forward strand.
TCGTCTTTCCTCCCTAACGCCTGGCAACCACTGATCTTTTTATTGTCTCCATGGTTATGCTGTGTTTCCAATGTGATATAGTTGGGATCATATAGTATGTAGCCTTTTCAGATTTCAGTAATACACACCGGGGTGCGAAAAATGTACACACATGACTTGTATTCATCTTTTGTTATCGGTATACATTATTACAATTTTCATATAGTGTTTTCCTTTCTTAAAATGTGTATTCATTTGTTGGGCACTCTCTGTAGTTAAGGTTTCTCCATGTCATTATAGCTCATATCGTTTTACCACTGAATAATAGTCCACTGTCTGGATGTACCACAGTTTATTTATCTATTCACCTACTGAAGGACGTCTTGGTTGCTTCAAAGTTTTGGCAACTATGAACAAAGCTGCTATAGACATCTGTGTGCAGGTTTTTGGTGGACATAAGTTTTTACCTCCTACGGGTAAATACCAAGGAGCATGGTTGCTGGATTGTGTGGTTAAAGCATGTTTAGTTTTTTAAGAAACTCAAACTTTTGTCTTCCACTGTGGCTGCCCCATTTTGCATCCGCACCAGCAAGGAATGAAAGTTCCTGTTGCTTCACACCCTTGTCAGCATTGGTGTGGTCAGGGTTCTGGATTTTAGCCCTTCTAATGAGTGTGTGGTGGTGGTATGCCATTGTTATTTTAATTTTCCCAATGACGTTCACCTACTTTTAAATGTCTGGGGCTGGGAGTGACACTCACTGCTTTTACTCACAACCCATTGGCCAGAACTTGGCGTAGGCCTGACTGCAAGTTGTGAGAAATATAAGGGAGTCCGTATGCACTAGATGCCTCTGCCACAGCGCTCACCCCATGAGATGGCTTTCTCAGTGCCTACATGCCACCTTGATCAGTCACCCTGTTGAGCTAGTGGCCACCGGGATGGAGGTTTGTTCTGGTGTACAAGCTGGACTGAGAAAGCAGCCTCACGTTTGTGACGGAAGAAGAACTGGGCTCTACAGGTCAGAAAGCCTCTTCAAGAAGCCAAGTCAAGGGTTAGATGTGTTGGACCTGGGGACATCTGGCTGACCTGGGACACATAACGGAGGGGGCCGCAAAGGTCTCTTCCTCCTTCTCTACATTCAAAATCTGAAAACACCGTCCAGCTAGGGAATGCAGCGCCAGCAAGCACAGCCAGGCCGCTACACAATCCTTGGCTCAAGAGATGTCAGCAGAGCGGGATGCTGTGGAAATCGAGAGCACCGTACACCTGGGCCCCTCAGGACTGTGGCAGCTCAGGGGTGGTGCTTTCTGAAGGCCCCGAGCTCCTGGCTCCATCCTGGCCAAAGGCCCCCACAGGAAAGTCAGGCGTGGGAATATCCTGCGTATCATATCTCTCCTCAGTTTAAAAAAAAATAAAAAGATAATCACTAAAGGAATAGTTTATAAGATACAGCAGTGTCTCATCTTCAAGTGAGCCAGCCAAAGTGCTCACATATTTTATTATACTATTATGGAATTCATGTTATACCACCTTCAATGTAAAGAATCATTTCAGTGAACAAAGTACTTTTTTTTCCCTAAATCCTGTTTTAATTAGAAAATTGATGGAAAATCTAGAACTACCTCCCCAGAGCTACTTCTAAAAAATTTGTTTGGAAGCCTTAAAAGCATTGGCAAATTATAAAAGAAATTGAACTCTGAGGCTTTTCTCCTGCTTTATTGTTCCCTCTTCTCTGAAAAGCCTTCAATATTGTCTTTCTATAGTTCAGAATAAAGATGTATTTTCCCCCTTAGTACCTGTAGATATTTGAATCATATGTAAATCAGTTCACAGAAATAAATATCCATGGCTAAAAGATATTTAAAATGTTAAAAGCTTTTTCTCCACTGTTCACTGTTAAAAAAAAAAAAAAAAAGTCTATTTCCAGAACCCTGGTAGCTCTAACACCACGTTTTCCCCTCTCGCGACTGCACAGAAGAACCTTCTCATGCAGTGTAATTTTCCTGGACTGTTCTCTCTGAAGCACCTCAAGGGCGGATCACAGTTTGAATCTGATTTTGAAGCAATTCTATGTTAATCTCCCTTTCTTCACAGTGAAGACTTTTTTTCCTTTTTTTTTTTTCAGAATCAAAACACACATTTGGACAAAGAAACTGAATAGAAATAAAAGAAGTTATTCCCATGTTGAAAAGGGTTTCTCCAGTATTGTCCTTTGCTTGCTGAAAACATTGCTACTGATGTATTTTTAAAGCATCATTATTTTTCTGATATCTGAGTTCTACTCTATCCTAATCCTCAGGCCGCGAACACCATCAAAATGCTGATGGTTCCCAAATTTCTCTCCCTACCGCTGAGTTCCAGGCTCACATAGCCAACTGCCTGCCTAATATCTATATTTGGTCGTCTCATAGGCACTGCCAACTGAGCGTGTCCAAAACCGAAGTGCTGATCTTCTGCAAACCATGTCCTCCCGCACTTTCTCCTTCTCGACAAAGGCCGACTCTGCTTCCGGTTTCTTAGGGCAAAAGCCTTGCTGTTATCTTTGCTTCTGCTCTTTCTTTCACATTCCACTTTCAATCCATGAGCTAAGTTCTACTGGCCGCACCTTCACATATGTCCAGAATATGACCATTTGTTACCACCACCACCCCCAATATTACCCTGGCCCAAGCCACCCTCATTGTCTGCCTAGATTTTTGCTATGGTCTTCTCCCGGATTCTGACTTTGTCCTCCTACAGTCTAATTTTAATACCACACTAGAATGCTCCTTTTAAAACAAAGAGCGTCATGTCACTTCAATATTCTAAACCCTCCATGGCCTCCCTTATCACTCAGCATTAAAGCAAAGTCCTTAAATTGGGCTATAAAACTCTCTTTGAGCTCATCCCCTGCAACTGGCCCCTGCTCATTCAGCTCGAGCACCAGGCCTCTTTCCACCTCAGGACCTTTGCACTGGCTGCGCCTTTGCCTGGAATGCTCTTCCTCAGGTATCTGCAAGGTGCTCTCACCTCCTCAATTCTGTGCTCCGACATCATCCTAACTACTTGTAATTCAATGTCCTCACTCCTAACCTGACCTCCCTTCCCTGCTGCATTTTCCTTCACATTACCTATCATCATACACGCTTTATATGTGTTTGTTTATTGTCTTTTTTTTCTACTAGAATATAAACTCCACAATCTTTTATCTGTTTTGTTGACTGCTATGTCCACTTACTTAGAACGGTGCCTGGCACACAGTAAGTAATCAATAAACATTTGTGGAATGAATGCACGAAATTCTATTCAGAAATGAATCAATGCATTTGGATAAATTAGGGGCTCATCCTCACCTTTTGTGCCATGACACTTCTCCCTCATATATTTGTGGTGAGAAAACCAATGATTGGCCAAAGGGCTCTTTGTGACAGGACTGAATTTGTGACCTAACTCTAAGGATGACTCCACATGTGAATGTGCTTGTCTGCTATGTGTTCCACACCAGGATTTGCTCCTGAGCGGGGCTCACTGCTGGGGTCACTGCAGGCACCTTTGGGGACTGGGGTGAGTGTCAGCACAAGTCTGCCACATCGGGGACTGAGGTACCTCCCAGAAGACCTCTCATCCTTCTGGAAGATATCGTTGCAAGGGTCAGAGAGTACACATGACTCTGACTAGAGCCCATAGATGTGAGTAAATCAGACCTTCTAACACCTTTGTCTGGTCAGGGGAAGGGTTGTAAGTGAAAATGTGGATTTGTTTCACTAAATGCTGTCATCCTTGCAGGCAGGTGTATGACTTGGAGAGAAGCCTGCCACGGACACTACTCAGTCTCGTCACCTCTAGGCTCAGCCAGCTGCAGGGGCAAACTGGCCTGTGAGCCCGCGAGATATTCAGGAAGGGGCGAGGGTCCAGGTGGCCTAGGTTATGCCGCTAACGTGACCTCGTCGGTAGCCAAAGACTAGCTGGGCCCAGGGACACATGGGCCCTCATGGGAACAGCTGCAGCTCTAGCTGAGTCCTGCATTATCTGCCCGTGGTGTCCTCAAGCTGCACGTGAGGCTGCCGAAAGAGGCCTGATTCTTGGGGGCAGGGGCAGCTGTCACTGAACCAAATGAGCAGGGCCATCCTGCACGCATTTTTAACAAGTCCTGAAGAATCCCCAGATGTGATGAAATCTAACTAAATATGTCACAAACAGAAAGGGCAAGAAAGGTTTCCAAGTTTCATTCGCTTTCATGCAGTGACATCTAAAAAGAAAATGAATCAGATCAAAAGGAAAAGGCAAATTATGATATTAAAAATTCATTTCCACCTAGCAAATTTGCTATTAGCATCACAATTCAGGATGTTTTAACAATTAGAGCCACATATAGGTGGCATGATTGGATGCCTCAGTGACAGGATTTAAGGAGCACCAGAAAAATCCCTTTTCCAAAACCACATCTTTAACAACAGCCTGAAGTCACCCACTGGACACAGTTGACATCCGACCCCCCAACCCCCGGCTCCACCAAAATTCACATTCAGTGACAGGGGGTGGGGGTGGGGTGGGGTGGGGTCAGTGCTCACTGCTTGGGCCCAGCTCTTCCTGGTGAGTGGGTGGGGCAGATGAGGGCCCCACTGAGCGTGTGAAGTGAGGCCCCAGGTGGCCACCCTGTACCCCAGCAGGCTCATCCTCCATGAATGCTTTTTCACAGCCTGACCTGTATCTGCTGAAGACGGAAGTGCTCCGAGCGGCAATGCTTTCTGTGAATCCACAGAAAGATGGCAGGAACATGGCAGGAGCAGTGCCAGTCTTTAGTCGAGGGGCCAGTCCCGCCAGGGTCTGGGGCCAGAAAGAGTGGGAGTGTGCCCTGCCCTCTGAGCAGCTCCGCCTGTCAGCACCAGTCAGGGCAGCTGAGGGCCCGCGAGGTCCCCTGCCTCCCTTCAGCCATGTTGCTACACAGCCTCTGGAACAAGTAAAGGACCCTGTAATGAGGTTATTTCAGATACCCACCCTCACATTTTAACCGAGAACAAGGAATGTCCAAAGGAGGGAAGGCCCAGATCAAGCAATAATTCTGAGGGTCCCAGTGCCCCTGGCCTACTTTATGCCCCATGTGCATCTCCCCATTGCAACCAGAGGGACTTCTGAAGTGCTAGGCTCAGCTTCTCTGTCCTCTCACCTTAACCGTCATCAATAACTTCCCCTCATCAATTGGCTTCAAGATAAAGGCCTGCAGCCTGACCTGGTATACCTAGTTACACGAGACCTGGGTCCTGCCCATTCTTGGGCATTGTCCCCACCACATTCCCATGAGGACCCTGTGTTCCAGCTCCACACATAGCTCCCAAGATGCCCACACGGTTAGGGGCCTGTGTGCTCTCCTCAGCCAACCACACCCTTCTCCATCTTGGGGCTCCCATTCGTTGGAGCTGCAGCTTAAGTCCTGCTCCAGAAGGAAGGGACAGGAATAGGAGAAAGAAATGGGCCTAGAGTAAGTTAAGTGCAGCAAAGCTTGGTTTTTACCAAGATTCAGCTGTTTTTCTTTAAGCAACATTCCTTATAGACTCGCAGGCCTTTGGATAGTTTTCAGTTGAAAATAAAACGGGGTCTTATGTTAAGTTTTGCTCCAAAAGACGTATTAGGGCTTATATGCAGGGGATGCCATCGTGAAAAATCATGCTCGGGCTTATTTTCCAGTTAGGTCTTATTTTCGGGGAAACACAGTAGTATTCTCATTGCTTCTATGGAGAAGTAGATTTACAGAGGTCCTTACTCTGCCAATACAGAGGTGCTCTTGCCAGCGAATGGATTTTTGACAGAGGTACACAGGCAATTCACTGGGTAAAGTGTAGTCTTTTCATCAAATTGGCAGAAATAATTCATATCCGGAAGGAAGGAAGGAAGGAAGGAAGGAAGGAAGGAAGGAAGGAAGGAAGGAAGGGGAGGAGGGAGAGAGGGAAGAAGGAACTTTGGCCCATACTTTGCACTATACAAAAAAATTCAAGCCAAATAGATCATAGACCTAAATGTAAAACCTAAAGCTACAAAATTTCTAGAAGAAAACAGCAGGAAATCTCCATGACCTTAGGCAGGCAAAGGTCTTAGATATAATGATGATCTTTCAAAGAACAAATTGATAAACAGGACTTTCTCAAAATTAAGAACTTTTGCTCTTCTAAAATCACTGTTTAAAGAATAAAAAGACAAACCACAGATTGGGAAAAAATATTTGGAAATCATATATCTGATAAAGGATTTGTATCAATGATATATAAAGAACTCTCAATATAAACTTTCAAACAAACGATTCAAAATGGGCAAAAAAAAATTGACCAGATATTTCATGAAAAAAAAGATCCATGGATGGCAATTAAGCACTTGAAAATATAGTCAACATTTTTAGTCATCAATGAAATGCAAATCAATGTATGATTCCATTTACATAAAATTCTAGGCAATGCAACTGCATTCCATTTGTTTATACAAACCTATCTATAGTGGCAGATAGCAGAAAGTGTTTGCATAGGACAGGGACAGTGCTTAGCATGGATGGAAGAGAAAACAAAGTTTCAAAAATGTTTTTGGATATCACCTTGATGGTCATTTTCTTGATTGTGGTGATGGTGTCACAGGTATATACCTATGTCAAAACTTTAGATTTTAAATAGCTACACTTTTTCACACGTTAATTATTCCCCAACAAAGCTGTTAAAAACAATGGAGCCTGGGGCCATGGCTCAAATCAGTGTATAGCTGCAAGATCATTTGCTAAGACATCTAAAAGAATAAATGCACTGCCCAGCAGAACTTCCCAGATGAACAAATGGGCTTTGGGAAACTTAAGGGCAAGATCCCACCGGAGCCCAATTTCAGCATCACAGTAAGTCTAGAGAGAGAGATGCACATTGAAATAATTGTGAGTGTTAACATGAAATGGGTTATTATGAAATATATAGAAATCCCACAATGTTTTTAATGTGAGTTGTACTTGTAAAAAGTGCTGGGCCAGCAGGAAGCAAGAGTGTTCCAATTGCAAAAGGGCCTCTGGGTCCCTGATGTTCTATGGCCCGGAAACAGACTGAGAAATCTACTGAGCCACCAACCTAGAGCATTTCTATAGAAGTAGCCCTGGAATGTGACGGAAAAGGAAGCATGTCTCAGAGGGAAGAGCCAACAGCCCAGATGGTGGAGACAACAGCTGTAGAAAACAAGGAACTAGAGAATCATTTCCAGGGAGCAGGACTGTGGTCTAAGCAAGGAAGCTTCCCACCCGCGATGGCAAGCTTGGCAACATTTCCACCCCGCAGGAATTCAGGATTATTATGGATTAGTGGCTAGTCTGCTTCAAATTGGAGTATTTATTGCTATTCTGTTATCCTATTATGCTATCCCTGTGTCACCATTGTATGGTGGGTGTGTGGGAGACAGAGATTTTGGGTTTGTTTTCTGTTTTTGTTTGTTTGTTTTTGGTTCATTAGATCTGCAGATCAAAAAGTGCTACATTTGGATTTTATGTAGTTTACAAGATCCTGGACTTTGAACGTGATGCCATGATTAAATAAGACATCTGGGGGTCTTCAGAGGGGATGCGTCTCTTTTGCACGTAGAAGAAAAGTGGATCATTTTGACCAGAGGGTAGACTGTGGTAGACTGTATGCACACAGGACCCCAACTCTGTATCCCCAGCCTCTTTAGTGTGGCTTTGCAGCTCCACCTGCAAAGATGTGGAATCTAGCTTCAGACCCTTTGACACGGGGCTGACTTTGTGAATTTTCTTTGGCTGATAGGATACAGAAGAAGTGACAGTGTGCCAAATCCAAGCCAACGCTTCAAGGTTTCTTGTATTCTTTTGCTCTCTTCCTGGGTTGTCTGCCTGCATCATGAAAAGAAACCTGGGCTAGCCTGCCCAAGGATGAAGGACCTTTGGAAGGTGAGCTGAGGTGCCTCAGCTGACAGCCAGACAACCTCCAGGAGCAGCATCAGCTGGATGACCTACAGACCAGAAAAAAATGTCCAGATGAGCCGCACCTCAACTGTCAAACTGCAAACTCTGAGCTAAATAAATGCTTGTGGTTTAAGCCACTAATGCTTATTACGCAGCACTAGGTAACTGATACACATGCGTCGTCTCTTTTAATCTTCACAATAACCAAAGAGATGGGTGCTGTTATTATCCCTATTGTACAGGTAAAACTAAGGCTTAGAGTAAGTTTCGTGACTCTCTAAGGGCACATGGCCAGCCAATGGCTTTTTAGTCATCAGAGCTGTGTGCCAATATTCTGGCTCTCCTTCCAGGCACCTGGTGAGACTGAAGTTGAGCAGAGTTTCGGGACTTATTCTGGACAATAAACCTCCAGTGGAAGGACTGTGTGTCACTTCCAGGAGAGAGACTCGAAAAGAAACGCAAGATTGCCACAGTATCCGGTGACTCACTAGACAGTGACTGTTCCTCAGCCCAGCTCTCTGAATGTGACTCAAAGGACAGTTCCCAGCTGACCCACAATGGACATGACACATGATAATGAAACAAGCCTTTCTGGGTTGAAGCCACTGAGATTTGGGGTTGTCACTGCAGCATAGCCTCGCCCATCCTGATACACTGGCTGAGCAGGACCGAACCCCCTATCTAAATGATCCATAGCTGACACTCTTATCCACGAGTGATGGGCAGACAAGCCCAACAGTACTCATTGAAAGAGAAAAGGGAGAGGAAAAGGTTAAAGACAACAAATCGATGCCATTCAGAGAGCAGAAGTCAGAGAACACATTTTCTGCCCACAGATCAGAGGACCCAGGTGGCTGTATCATCTGAGGGGACGCCTGTTTCCCTCTGTGAGTGAAGGGCTCGTGCACTGATGTCCGGGGACGGCCGCTTCTATCCTAACTTCTATCATACACAATTGTCTCGATGCTCGGGGCTATGCTGTCTTTCCTGTAAGTAACATGCATCAGCTGTGGGACAACAATTTGCCTCTCCAAGAGCTATTTTCCACTACCTACTTCAAAGCTTTCAGCTCTCTTCTTCACAGTGGAGGTCACATCTAGGGGAATATTGGGGACATGAGGTCCCTCTTGCCACAGCCCTCCAGAGCTGTGATGCAGAGCTGAGGAGACAGCTGGCTTCTGCCTCCCATATGAAGGTACCTGGAGAAATGGACACAAAGCAGGCAAATGGGGACGGCTGTGAGCATAGGTGGGGAATCTCCAGCCCTTCTCTCTGTGAGTGAGGAGCCTCGGCAGTCACCCAGGCATAAAAGCAGCCTCTGGGGTCCTTCCCGGGTAGGGGTGTCTCCTCCTGACTCAGCCTGCCTGGCTGCTGCTCACTGCGAGGTCTTCCTCCCCTAAAATAAGATGGGACAGGATGGCTTCTCAGCACTCCTGTCACTCAAACCTCCTCAGCTCGAAAGGAACCAAGATCACGCAATTAATCAACTCAAGGTCCTTCACTTGACATCGCTTAATGCCCACCAGCAACTGTGAATTCCAATTCGACGCATTTGCTTCCACTTTGAATTCTCCAATTTAAGTGAATTTTCCAGTACCAAACTTTAATTCTAGGCAAATCAACAAATGCTTATCGAGGGACTATTATGTGCACAGAGCTATGACCAGGAAATAAATAAAACATCCTCTCTGCCTCCAGGGACTCACAATCTAGTGAGGGAGAAACATACAAGGAAAGGGGGCCCTAATCCAAGGCCACGTTTGACACGGGCTGGAATAGAGGGGCAAAGGCAACAAGAAAGCAGGCCGGGCAAGATTCAAACTCTCCAAGTTCCTCTCAGGGCCAGACTCATTTGTCTGTCTGTTTTTACTGTACTTTTCCTATTATGCAATTCTTACTGGTTTTGCCTCAATAACAAGTAGTCTTGGAAGCCGCATTCAGCTTCCGTGCTGAGCTGCTAAGCACCGCAGCAATGACTGCAGTGAAAGGCAAAGATGCGGCAATAACAAAGGAAGGGTGGTGGCCTGCACCCAGGGCCCAGCTGCCTGTATCACCTGAGGGAACGCCTGTTTCCCTCTGTGAGTGAAGGGCTCATGCACTGATGTCCGGGGACGGCCGCTTCTACCCTAACTTCTACCATACACAATTGTCTCGATACTCGGGGCTATGCTGTCATTCCTGTAAGTAACATGCATCCGCTGCAGGACAACAATCTGCCTCTCCACGAGCTATTTCCCCCTACCTACTTCCAAGCTTTCAGCTCTCTTCTTCACAGTGGAGGTCACTGCAATTCCAGCCCTGAGATACATGGGGGTTTTTAGTGTTATCATTTCTAATACTGCTGGGAACCAAAAGGATCCACCCTTCGCACAAAGTAATCAAGGGAGGAAAAGGTTCTCTATATACTACAATAAAGAAAGAAAGCAAAATTTTATTAATTCAGATCCCATGAAGACAAAAGAAATCTTGACAAATCACATAAAGAATGAAGCAGGAAAGACCACAGTCTTCCATGGGGTGGGGGGAGGGTGTGTGTGTGTGTGTATGTGTGTGTTAATAAAAACTGTATGTATATCAAACAGCAGCAACGTTTCTTGTTCTGCTGCCTAGAGATCACAGATGGTGGACGTCAGAATGCCATGCCTGGCACACAGTAGGTGCTCAATAAAGGCAAGTTGAATACAATTAGAGCAATCACATGAGCTGTGTGTATCAAGGAAAGGAAACCCACTCATAGGCATCAGGGTAGAAAATGGAATAGTCTATTCCACATAAGCAGATTTCCTTTTATAATCACATATTCATTCATTTAGCCAAGAAATCTACTCAATACACATTTACTGAGGGTATGCTTCAGGCACTCGTCTAGGCAGTGGGCTGGCTGCAGTGAATCAGCCTTCCTAGAGACTGCATTCTAGGGGTGACACAGATGACAAAGCCGCAAACTTAAAAATCAGGTGTGATTGGTTCTATGAAGAAAATAAAACAGTGATGTGATGGTGCCTGGGGGAGTGGGGGGGAAGGGGGGGCAAGAAGGCCTCTCAGAAGACTGACATTTAAGTGGAGAACTGAATGCTAAGTAGGTTCTTTCTATGAGTTCCAAAGAAAAAGCATCAGGGCAGAAGGAACAGCTTCTGCAAAGGATCTAATAAGAGAAAAAGCTTGGCATGAAAATAGGACTGTGGAATAATTTAAAATGTGGGAAATAGGTTTTGAAATTGACACCTTAAAAAACAGTAATATTTGTCACCAAGGTCTTCCAATCTCAATGTAAAAGTGCAATCAGAAGTCACTGATTCCAAAACCACCCACTCACTGCAACCCAGACAGCAATGGCAGGTGTGGCTCATGCTAGTCTGGGCCTCTGGTTCACTGTGGACCTCAGGCAAGCCGCTCGCCTCTCAGCCTCCACTGCCCATCTAAAGAAGGCTAATGCCACTGTCATGCAGGGTGTCACGCAGAGTACCTCGTCTCGCTTCCCACATAAGAACGCAGGACATGGAGAGGCCAAAAAGGAACACCCACGGAGCCATAGATAGAGGAGTCATAACTCTATAGTCTCGCTGGCGACTGGGCAGGAGACACAGGAAGCAAGAGCCACACTGTCCTTAACCCGCCGTCCATTTGTCTCTGCCAGCCAACCTCACTTGCTAGCTGCAATCCACCGTGCTAACTGCAATCCGCTCTTGCTAGCTCAGCTACCATCTTCTTGCTAGCCCCCCATTTCCTGCCAGCATAGCCATGGCAGTTATATTAGTGGCCAATGGCTCACTGGTAACAGCTGATGGCCATCCAACCACAGTTGATGGCCATCTACTACCTGAGTGAGCACCTTCCCACGTGAGCGCAAGAGCCTGGAAACTGCACTCTTGGCTCTGTCCCCACAGCCACTGACCCACAGGAGTGTTTCTGTGGATTGGATGAGATGATTTGCTGTGTCAGCATTAGAGCTGGTTCTGAAAAAGCCTAGCACTGTGCAGAGACGGCTGGCAGGAAAGAGAGCACCTGGGTACCATGTTGGACTGGGCCAAGCGAGAGCCCTTTGCCAGGCCTCGCCTCAGGACCCGAGATTTAACCCTTAACCGCTGGCTTGCAAAATAATCCATCACCACCACCCTAAATTGGCTGGGATTTGGAGAACTTGAAAATAAAGAATACACAAAAATTGGGGAGGTCAATGAGAAAAGCCTCTTTATCTCACCTGGGCAGATATCAATGAACCTGTCAAGGGATAACAGAGGAGCAGGGAGGAGACGCCCCTCACTACTGACAGCCTTGGCAGTGGGGAACCCTAGGGTGTGGCCCTGAGGTCGGCAGGACTGCAGAGTCAGCTAGGGAGAGTCTGACGGGCCCTGGGTCCAGCAAGGATGCTTGTAGGCTCAGCCCTTGGTGACTTCCCCATCCAGACACATCCCCTCCCGACCCCACACTCCATGACAGGGCCAGGGACCCTCAAATGTATGAAAGTTAAATTTCTACTGGACTAGATGATATGATGCATTTTAGAGACCAAAGCAAAATATAGCAGAGGATGAGGGGATGGATATCTGCTCATCACATTTGTTCACCAAGAAATATCTTATCCTAAGGATTTTTTTTTTTTTAATCCTAACACTGAAATTAGTATGGAAACATGAGGTTTACACTTTTTTACTGTTTTGTAACGCCATGGACTAACACTATCTCTGGGATTTTTCTGGTTACTTTTCAATCACTTTCAGACAGCTGGAAAAACCTTATAACAATCCCTTTTGTTAAGAACACTTTAAATTCCATGTATTCTTAGCTCTCTGAAAATAATCCCACTTTTACAAAGAATTTTTATTAATTAGTTTCTTCTTTCAAGATTCTAATTCTTCAAAAATGCTTTGAAATATAACTGTTCTCCCTGCATTTTTCCTTTTTCTTAGAAAAGACTTCTCTTCTGCCTTAGAAAGAGTTGGATAATAACCAATTTGGAGCTTAACAGCAAAAAAATTAGTATTAATATTGCCAATTTCCTACTACATAAAGATGCAAGAAAACCATGACTAAATCTACAGGATCCAATGTTTAAAAAATAGATTGTTCTTTTGGGTTTCTTAGGATAAAATTGAGTCAAGTTTGTGTCAGCCTGAAAATTAAATTGTGAATATTAAAATGGAAATTCTTCCATTTGCAAGCCAGCCCCTTCTCAGAAAATGGAAGGGGGAAAACTATGTGTATCCCTTTACTTCTCTTTAATTCTGTATTCTGTTTAGTCTCTCGATGTTAATAGTATAAATTACTCTGAGTACTTTTCCACCATGAGAGCTTTAATCCTGCTTTCAAACATCCATAGATATAATGATGTGCTTCCCCAAACGCCGTGAGAAGTTTTATGAACTCTTTTAGAACCCTTCCCCGGAGAAGGTACATTTAATAGAGGAAAATGTCATGTTTCATTAGAACATTCATGCTCACACAAATTTAGTCTTCGGAAAAGATAATGCTTGTAAAACTGAAACCAAAATTGACAAATTGCGCCTCTGTTTAAAAGCCGAAATCCTCAAACAGAATCACTCTCACATACGTCAGACTTTAGCCATAAAATATTTACTCTCCCCTCGAATAAAAATTCTTCTGCTAAGACTCTTTTCCAGGGAGGCAAATCTAAGAGACCTAGTTTCTGAGTCCTAGAGATCATTTAGCTGAAATTCTTGGGATCTAGGCAGCTTGTCCACGATGTGGCCCCTGCCTGGATGTGGTATGGAATCAGGAATGCCTTTACCCCCTCTGCCCACGTGACAGCACACTGATGACATCTGAGGTCTCTAGCACATTCTGCCTTAGAGAGGGAGGACCTGCTTAGTAGACCAGAAAAGCCTAGTGTGGAAACACCAGTAAGTGCAGGAGCGAAGTGGATCCCATCCACTGGGGACACCGACCAAAGACTTGGGAAATGCCTCCAGCGATGAATAGAGGTTCAGAAATGGAGATTTACCTCCTTAATTTTCTACCCCAGGAACATATTCACTTCAGGCCTGAGCGGACCCGGCAGTGGGCACAAATACGGGAGTCTGGCAGAGCATTAAGAGCTATAACTTTGGACTCAAGAGAGAATTCAAATCCTGAATCAGCCACTTGATAGCTCAGTGACTTCAGTCAAGTAACTTAATTGCTCTGAGTGTTAACATCCTCAAACCAAGGGTTATTGTGAAGATTAAATAAGATGTGTTTATTCATTTATTTCTTCCACAAATAATTACCGAAAACCTACAGTGTGCCAGGGACTGTTCTAGCTGCTGAGAAGACAGCAATAAAGAAACCAATAGAATCCCAATTCCCATGGAGCTTACATTTTAATGCAAGGAGACAGATAATAAACAAATGATTTTAGATTACGTTGGGTGGTGATAACTACCATGCAGAAACCTTTTAAAAGGATCACCCTGGCTACTGTGTTGAGAACAAACTATAGGGAGGCAGAGATGGGCGACCAGTTAAAGGGCTGTTGTAATAAATGACTCAAACAAAAGATAACAACGGCTTGGGGAGGTGGTGGCAGCAGAACACTAGGAACTAGTCAGATTCGGGATTTATTTTGAAGATGAAAATGAGAGCATTTGCTGAGGGCTTGGAGGTGGAGTATAAGAAAAAGAAAACAAGAGAGGATAATCCCAAAATTATAGATCAGAGCAGCAACTGTATGAGTGTGGGTAGCAGGGTCGGATGCGGGGAAGCCTGGGGGCGGGGGCGGGTCCGCGTCTGAGCACAGGGCAGGTGAGTGTGTGTGTCTGTCCGGAGGAGGAGATCAAGAGTTCAGTCCAGACAGGTTCATTTCGATACACAAGGGGAGCTATTGGGCAGACGGTTGGATATGAGAGTTCGGATTTCAGGGGGAGAAGTCAAAGCTGGAGATCGAAATTTGGAGATCATCACTGTATATAAGGTATTTAAAGCCCCGAGGCTAGATGAGATCACCTGGAGAGGGAGTGTAGCTATAAAAGAAAACAGAACCAAGGATTAAGGACTGGATGTCAGTCATCAGAGGCTGGTGAGAAGAGAAGGGGCCCGCAAAGTAGACTGAGCAGGAGTGGCAGGGTAGGTTAGGGTGGTGGGCTATGACAACATCCAGACAGGTCCAGAATGCTGGATTCTTCAGGCACCAGGCCCACCCTGCTGGGGGTCATGGGTCATTAGTGAAACAGATGCTTTTCCGACACAAAAGGTCCCCACAGCTGAAATCTCCCCTGGCCTTGATCCTCTCCCAGGGAGGCTCCAGATTGCTTTTTCTGATTAGCAGCGTTTCTAAAATCACATTTTGTAACAATCAGCCCCAGGAACACTTAAGTCAAGTACAGCACATTATCAATGACAATTGTCATGTCAAGTTTTCTTTTTTCTTTTCCCTCAGTAACAGAATGATCAGTGTCCCTTTGATTTTCAAAGAGTAGATCACACTTACATTTGGCTCTAGAATGTATTAACATATCCAGGAATGGATCAGAGTCTCAGTGGGGCTGCAGTCCCATCCTTCTGGTGGTTCCAGGTGGCAAGCATCTGACTCAGGGCTGTTGGAGTCAGGAAGGGCTGTGACGATCACCTGTTACTCCTCTGAGAGGACAGAACATATGCCTGCGTGGTGGGGGGGTTGTCCTGCTTCACTCATTACTCCTGTCTGGCTTCACATCATTTAGGGGCAGCTTGGGCAAGCAGGGGTCGCGGTGACCACTTGCCATGGCCTGCCTGGGGCTTCTCTTCCATGTACAGTTGGGCATCTGGAGACAAAACCAGAAGGAGCCCAAGGTTAGGGCTGGTGCCAGCCTGCCCACCAGCCGCCTCTCCCTCCTGCACTTGCCCCTGTCCAGGTGATGGAGCTGACCACTGAGTGCAAATCTTCAGAGCATGAGAATGACCTTAGGGAGATAGTTCGTCGCACCCACTGGCGGGGGGTGGAGGGGATGCTGTGTGGAGTTCACCTCTGCCTGCCCTGGGTGCCCCTGCATTGTCCAGACATCCAGGCCTCAGTAGAGAGGCCACAGCCCCCAAAGGGCCAGGGCTCTGGCTCTAGAGTCCCACAGATCTGGGTTCAGTTCTGACTCTGCCCGTGACTAGCTACATTGCCAGGAGGAAGTCATTCCCCTTGCTGAGCTTCACTTCCCTCACCAGTAATATAGGTGATGGACAGTGTCTCTTGTGAGGATAACAGGAGGTACTGCACACAGTGCTATTAGCATAGCGTCTGGAATGCTGTGAGTCCTTTCAGATGGTAGCTGTGGTGATGTCACTATTTATTTGGCTATAGCCAGATTACTGCATGGACATTGCGTCTACCTGTCCTCTCAACCAGAAGTTGGGACAAGGTGACTGTAAGGAGGGGCCATATCCTATGGGGCAGACAGGGGTTTTTATTTTGATGAGCATGTGTTGAGGACTCACTGGGACTCAAGGTCTCTTGTAATCATCAGCTATTCCTTGCCCTCAGTGAGATCCTGGAGGAGAAGAGGATATCGTAGATTGGATAATTTTCTAAGAAGTTGGGATCATATGCTATGGGAACCCTTGGCAGCAGTGCTCGCTGCTCACTTTAGGTTGCAATGCGCCCACAGAAGATTGTCTGATCATTCTGTTACTGAGGAAAAAGAAAAAAAACTTGACATGACAATTGTCATTGATAATGTGCTGTACTTGACTAGAGTATTCCTGGAGCTGATTGTTACAAAATGTGATTTTAGAAACGCTGCTAATCAGAAGGAACAATCTGGAGCCTCCCTTGGAGAGGAAGGAGCAAGGTCAGGGGAGATTCCGCTTCTGGGAGCCCCTGTGTTGGAAAAGCAGCTGTTTCACTAATGACCCATGACCCCCAGCAGGATGGGCCTGGTGTCTGAAGGATCCAGCATTCCAGATTCAGCCTTGGGTCCCTCTTGTATAGAAGAGACCACTAGAAGCCACCCCTTGGCTGCAGCAGAGGCCAAAGCCAGGACTGCCATTGGAGCTGAACTTGAATTAGCCCTAGAGGATGAGATCAGCAAGCAACGCTAAGGAAAAGAGTTCCCAGCATGGAGAAAGTCACTTCTTGCTAATGGGTCTTTGGTGGCATGGGTCCATAGGAGAGAGGCTTCAGCCCTGCTTGCAGAAGGGACAGTGGGTCAGTGACCCTCAGTACTTGTGGTACAGAGAAAGTAACCCCTTGCATGGCCACAGTTCCTCCTGGCCCAACTGTCATCTTCTGCACAATGATGGCACCACCCACAGCAGTGTCTGGAAGGGTGTGTGTGTGATGATTCAGCTCCTCATAGACATGACAACCATCAGATGGCACTACGGACCTCTTGATGCAGTGAAACCCTTCAGGGCACAAGTGTGAGCTCAGCCACCCAACCAGCTGGCGGTCTCCCAAGTAGCAGCAGGGGTCATCTCCACTCTTGCTCCCAACTCCCCTGGTCTGGCCCCTATCACATTGCATTGCCATTGCCTGTTTTGCTACTGAGAGCAGGGACTGCCCCCAATTAACGGCTAAAACTAACAAAAACCCCACAGGTAACCCAATAGATGTGCAAACTACTTACTTACTAAACACCCATGCTGCCAATATGTGCAGCCATCTACCAAAAGAAAGCTTTTACAGTAGACACACTGTCCTGTTCTAGGCAACTGGGTGATGACAAACAGCATCTGGCTGCCCTGGGGACCGAGCTTCTGAGAACAACCCAACTGAGGCACAGTGTGACTGGAGCCCTGAGAAGCACTGTGCTCTGATTGGCCTCGACTGCCCTGCAGCCTGTAATACTCATCACATAGAGCCCGCCCCAGGGGGGCCTCCTACAGGGGGAGAGTGGGAGTTGCAAAGTTCTCAGTTTAACCAGATGTCCTGGTGCTCAGGTGGAGAGACTGGATAGCCTCCCTTCCTTACAATCCATGTATTGTTAAGGTCTGCGTGGGGGCAGTGGCCCCAGAGGAAAGCCACCAGCTCCTCTACCAAGTGGCTAATGTCCAGATATCCTTTGAAGAAATGTTTGCTTAGCCTTTGGGATATGGGTGAAGACTTTGCACATCACCGAGAAGCAGAAAAAAGAGATTGGACATGGTCCATATTTTCCAAAGTACTTTCTAGGCGTGTCTGCTGAGGGTGTTGGAGGCACAAGGTACAGAAAGAGAGCCAAGGCTTATGTATCTTGAGACCAGACACGGGAAAACTCTAATGAGCAAAGATGAATGTTATGTTTGTTATGCAGGCAGGCACCAGCGGACAGTTACATCTGCCATCCCCTAAATTAGACCTATTTGTTCTCATAGAATTAATTGCAGAAATAAATAAAATTTATCTTCAATATTTGGCGTGTGATCTTAAAAATTAGAATTCATGAGCTCACATTTTTGATAATTCACTGATAAATGTAGACAAACGGATGTTTTAATGCAAATGTAATATACAGTAGTTAAATTAATGATTTTTCTCAGTTCGTTTTTAATTGGGAAAAAATACCTCACAGGCACACCCTATAAATCAAGCTTGCCCAGCATGTTTGCATGATAGAGAAGTCGGCACGTTCGTGGGCCGTGTATCAAGATCCGATTTGCTTAAAACAAATGGTTCCTGCTTCCTGCATCATGGTAATGCATATTCATAACTGAGCATGGCTTTCGTTTTTTGCTCTTTTGTGTCTTCTATTTTCTGGATTGAACACATAACCAAGGATGTGTGTTCCCAGGGGCCATATGGGTCAGGAATGCTGTGTTCAATTGCTTTACAGACCTGGTGAAGCATCTTTCACTGACCCAAACACAGGAAAGGAAAAGCACCCACTTCAGAACTGGGCTTGGGCTACGGGATTCCACGGTGGGAGGCCTCCCCGTTGGGGCCGAGGCAGTGGGTGCGGGCGCAAGGAGATGGTGAAGGACGGGACCCAGGACGGAGGCTCCTAATTGCTCCTACGCAGAGCTCATCTCACCTCTTCCACGGTGATTGCCTCTTGATTTCATGCTGGATGGCTATACTGCTACTAGGAGCCTCTTGGTGAGTTTGTGGACCATACCAAAAAGGCATTTTTATCACCGGTTTAATGCCCCATGGCTGACAGGGAACAGGCGAGAGAGAAGTGGTGCTACGGCTCGGGCATTAAAGGGAACATTAAGCTACACGTTAGGGGAAGGTCTTGTTTTCACTTCCATGCCAAGTGTGGGGCTGAAAGTGACGGGTAAGCAAAAGGCAGTAGCGGGATGTTCACCTTGCGTGTGCAGTGCTGCCTGCACCCCCATTTCCCCTCCCCTCTCCTCTCGTCCTCCCTCCTGGGCCACCCGGAGTGGTTGCAAAGGGGAGAGCATCCACCAGGTGCCAGGGTTTGCACCCCGACCCCACTTCTCGCTTGTATGTTTCTCGGAGGCGATTCAACCCACTACCCTTCCCTCACCTGCTGCTTCTCAACCACACTGAGCTCCCCAAGCACAGAGAGGCAATCGCAGGCCCGGACTTTCTCCTTGACCCAGTCACCGCTGCAGCCGAGACATAAACGTTCTCTCCTCCAAGTACCCATTGAGGGGATGTTTTCTGTCTTTGATGCTCAGAGAGGCACACGCTCTTTCTGTCAAGCCTGACACCTCATCTCTCTTTCTGCCTCTAAGTGTCTAGGGACCCGTCACTAAGATACTGAGTTTGTGGAATATAAACCTTCAACCAGGGTACTTGAGCATTTCAAGAAATGGGGAACTGCCCTCATGATACAATTATGGCTATCACCCACGGTGATGGCAGTCTGCAGAGGTGGCACCATGGAAGGAGGAAATCGTGTAAATGATTTGGGCTGCATAATTCAGATCACCTGGGGCAGCAGTAAATAATGAACATCCCCAAATTATTATTCATTGTTTTATTAGGCTTCCTCTCAAAGAGAAGCTCCAGGGATTGAGACATATTTGTGACAAGACTTAAATGGCAGCCACGTTGCTTTAGTCTACACTCGGAGGACCTGTTCCAAAGAGCCTATAAATTCTTCTCTAAGAAACAGTTAGTTGGCAGCATTGAACGCCTGACCAAGTATACAGGGCCTATCCAGCACTAGCAAGGTCAGCCAAGCGGTGGTGACAGAAACACACAGTTCTAACGTTCAAAGAGCAAGGGCAGCAGGTCCGCTGGTGTCAGGGGCCTGCCCCGGGGGACTCAGCCACTCTCCAGGGATGGGCCGGTCCACTCTTCTGAATGGTCGTGTTGTTTCTTCAGCTAGCAGTCTGACTTTGAGATGACAAACACTATCCCCTCCCATTCAATTCAAAGTTCGTGGACTTTCAATATGGTACCTCAGAAGGAGCACAGCAGCTTACACTGGGGTAACGTGCTTGGTTGGCTGAATTGGGAAGGGAAAGCTAACATGGTCTAAGGAATAAAACTTCTGTCCAACGGCAGTGGCCACCAAGGGCCCGGCCTATGCTGTGTCTATACAAAGAGCAAACCCCAGAAATGCAGAATGGGGCAGATAAAACAAGAGATGTGCTGTGTGCTTGGAAACAGTGAAATGCTGGGCTGACGTGAGAGATGATTACTCCTTGTTGCTGCTGCCACATGGCAGAGCCAGAAGGCTCATGCTCTCTTCTGGTGCTGCAGCAAGCCCTTCCCAGGATGGAACGGCCTCAGCCCTCTTCTTTGTTCACCCACAGATCACTCAGTGGAATTATCTGAGCCTTATTAGGCATCCACTCTATGCTAGTCATTATAGTAATGGAAGTCTGGAACAACCAGCCAGGTATGAGCCGGAGGATATGGGCTCGCAACCAGCACTGGCAAAAGCCAGGCCAGCCACAGTTTCCCGGTGATGGATGCCTGTGAAACTGGTCCCGATTGCTCTGCCAGCAACTGCTCTTAAAAAACCTGTACTCGCTGGGTTCCAGCCATGTCCCTGGGGCTTATCAGCCCTGACATACTCCCGACTCATTTATTTTTCTTATTCTCCCCACAATCACTTCGAGAGGGGCATAATTTTCCTGGCAAATGGTGCAGTTGTCAGATTACCTGATTAAGAGGTCTGCATTACTGTGAAATCACCAGGCACTGCATCTATAGGGAACCCACTGGGCAGTACATGGGCCTCTGTTTGGGGTTTCTATTTCCTCCTATAATGCCAAATGAAAATCACAATTAAAACCATCCCACACATTGCCATGACAAGCTACCACTTGCTAGCTTTGGAAACATAGCAGGTGCAAAAGGTTAAGAGCCTGGACTGCCTGTTCCCAGACTTCCATTCTAGCCCTGCCCTCACGCAATGGTTTCAACCTCTCTTCAGTTCCCCCATCTGCAAAATGAGGATAAGAGAAGTACCCAACTCACATAGCGGCAGATGGGATTCAATATCATAAAGTGTTTGACCAGTGTCTGGCACACAGTAAGTGCTTTATAAGTATTTGCACAAGTATATAAAGCCCATCCTCTGAGCAATTCAGTTGGTCCATTGTCAGAATTGATGGTATTTATTGGATGTGGCTCAGAAGCCATCCCAGGATCACAGCCTGGAACACTGATGTGTATATCCACACCACGCAGAAGGTGACACTTATCCATGCACATTCCCTCACTACTTACAAAGGCCAGATGAGACGGGCAGAAGGACTATCATTATCCTCATTTCACACACAAAGGGACTGTGGCCAGGAGGATATGAACAATGACTTACTCGAGGTTACAGCACAGCATCAAACCAGAGCCACTCGATTCATTTGTTGCATTCGTTGATTTCTACTCTGATCTGGGGGCTGGGAATTACGGTGAAGGTAACCTGTGAAGCAGCCGTGGTACCAGAGGGCCCAGCACTAGAGAAGTCACTTCAGTGGAAGGAAATTTTGCAGTGGAAGTCTGCTTGTGTTACGGGGCCACAAAGCAGGGAGGGCCTGCTCTGTAGGGCAGTGGTGGATGGGAAGAGGCCAGCAAGTCTTAGAGGATGAGAAGTTCACCAGGTGAAGAAGGTGGGAATGGCATTGCAAGTAGAAGCACCGGCATGGACGTAGGAAAGGGCACCGTGGCCTGGGAGCTGCAAGTTGTTGCAGGGACTGAGCCTGTGGCCTAGGGGCACATGCAGGAGGAAGTGGGACCCCCTGGGTCACAACTCAAGGAGTGTAGACTCTATCCTATGGGGAGCCAATGACAGGCTGGGGCAAGGGACTGGGGTGGGTGGTAGGTTCTACATGATAACAAGATTAAGAAGAATGATTGTGTGGGCTAGACTAGGGGAAGAGAGCAAGGAGCCCCAAGGCCAGGAGACAGTTTGTCAGCTCTGTGGATACTAAGTCCGTTTATTGAGCACCTATTATCTGCAAGGTACTCTTCGTAGTGTGGGGATGAGCAGTGAACAAAAAGCCCCTGCCTTCAATCGAGGAAGCGATGGTAAACTCCTCAGCCAGGAGACTGGTAACCAGAGACAGAGAGGAGAGAGATGGGAAAGCATCCAGGGGGGCTTCCCAGGGCGGTGAGTTTTCAAAACTGGCAGGTCTGTGGAAAGCCTTTCATTCCTCCCTCTCATGAAGGCAAAGCCAAACAGTGTTCAGTTGGCAGAACCTTAACGTGGTTGGTTTATGCATGTGTCTTCCTTCTCCTGCAACTGTACACATTCCACTTTCCAATGAAAGAATTATAAACAAGGGTTTACATGTCGCTGTTGTGAATTGGGAGCCGAAGCAAACAGTAGCTTAAACAAGGGAGACATTACTTCTCTCTTGAACAACACCGTGGGCATAATCTGTCCAGGCTGGCGTGGTGGCTTCACGGCGCCAGGGGCCTGGACTCCTTCTATCTAATTGGTCCACCCATCGCGAGGGGGCTGCCATCCAGGGTCATGCCACCATGTCTGCATTCCAGACAAAATGCAAAGGGAAAAAAGGGGGGCTGCTATGGCACACGGTTTAAGGGCACATCCTGAAAGTCAAATCACATCACTGTGTTCACTGCCTGTGGACCAGCACTTGGTAAATGGCCACAGCCAGCTGTCTGGAAGGCTGGGAAATGGAGCCCAGCTGAAAACAGATGGCTCTACAGAAGAGAAGAATGGATATTGGGGGAAACTGGCTCTTTCTGGCAAAAAAGGTTTTTGTGCTGTGTCACGGATTTGAAAACGCTTTATGACTTAGCCTCAAAACAGTCCTTCTCCACTCACCGCACCCCAATGATTCCGAGGACAGAGCAAAGATTCTGTAGACAGAGCTCACACAGAAGCCAGACAACTAGATATAACCTTCAAGGGCGATAAATAGTTCTGACTTGAAACTCGTTTTTTCTAAATTCAATTACTCTGACTTCCTCAGTAAACACGGGACTTTGATGCGAAATATTACAGGGCCCACAGCTCTGATGGTCCTCAGGGTAGAAACCTGTCCTTAGCGGCTGACGTCCGTTGACTTTCTGTTCTGTCCCCCATAAGGCCTCTGAAGCCCTCAGCGCTAGCTCAAGCCAGGCCCCCGCTGAGGTCTGTGAGGTGGGCAAGGGGGAATCAAATTTCAGGACCTAGAAAACAGAACCCAGTATGCCCCTCACACTGCTCAATGCTTGATCTCCTGGCGTGGGTGGCAGCCACCCACTTAGGGTGATAAGAGCCCCAACTGGAGGCAGATGCCTTTCAGAAGGAGAAGGGGTACTGACTGATGTACTTGCTCGGCTCCCGGAGCAGAACATTGCAGCCAATGTCCCTCCTGTGGCCCTTCGAATCTTCCCTGCTCTATACACCCCCCCCCTTTCTGGCCCCTCAGAGCCCATTCCTATCATATGCCCTGGCAAGATCATGGTTAGAACAAGAGAGAACCAAGGGTGAAGTATACCATGCTTATTGATGTTGTCTTTCAAGCAAGATGCCACTTTTCTTAAGTGAAGCATCATGACATATGTCTCTTGTACCTTGCATATGCCTAGCATAAGAGATAAGTACCTGATGGTTGATTACAGTTATTGAGGACCTGGCGGTTGATTATAGTTATTAGAGAAAGAATAAATCATGCTCAATTCCTGCTGTGTGCACACAGCTGGCCCCACGTAGGGAATATCAAGCATGTGGGTGGGTGATAAATTCATGATGACCCAGATGTTCCCAAACATAAAGATGCAGAGCAAACACCGGTGGGACAAACTGAATTTGTGACTTTTCACATGAATGTCTGGGGCTGTGCACGGACAGCTGAAAATCCTTTTTGCAAACCTTTGCCCATAGAGATGGTAATTGGCACATCCTCCTCTCCAGCAATTTCCAAAGTCTAAACTTCATCTGCTTTTTCTAATAATTTTGCTCTGAACACCTGCCTGCGGCTCCCTTAGCATGAGATGCCTCAGAAAGAACGTGTCTCCTCCACCCTGGCCGGGGTGGACTTATGCCTTCTCCCAGAGAGCTCCGTCAAAGATGAGCTGACCAGCGAGGAGCACACTGGAAATCAGAGAGGCTCTGAGTCCAAGGTACCCTGAGCTTGCCAACCATATCCATGTCATACGTCGGGTCGGAGGACTGAGGTAGACCTTTCTTCCACTTCACCACATTGCTTTTCACAATTTCTCTGAAAAATCAATTTGGAAAGGCATTTTTGAGGAAAAGCAAATAAAATTTTGTTGCTGAATTTTATTTAGAGAAAAATGTAGTACTTTCCATAAAAATGCAATTTGATTATATTACGATTTCATTCCTAATCTGTATTTTCTATGCCAAAGCATTCTTTAATGGATCCGAAATACATAATTGCCAGCCATATACGACTCTGTTGCAGCCTCCGGAAGCAATGTGTCTCTCATGCCTCCTCCCAGGGGTCTCCACTGCTGGCAGCACTCAGGCCACACTCCCGCCAGATGGATGGCCCGCCCAGCTGCCGTTGTCCTGTCCACGAGTTGGCTGCGACTATGGACATGGCTCTGACTCACAGCCGAGTTCTGAACTTCTCCGAGCTGAGAACCCAGGGAATGGACTCCTCACACTGTCTTCCTCTTCATTTCTGAACTCCCCAAAGCTCCAAGTCTGCCACTGACACCTGCTCACACGCAGCCCTGTGAGGCTGAATTCTCAAGGCTGGGGTCAAGTCTCAAGGAGCGCTATCTGTCCCCAAGACCGACTCACTCAACCTGCAGAGAACTGGCACACAAGAGACGCTCTGCAATGGACGCCAACAGGAAGCCAGAGTCTGTGTAGGGACAGCCAACCCGAGATGTCACTGCCAGTGCAATGCAGACACGGAAGATACATGACACTGTGCATAAGATAGACGAGTGCTTGGCCTCATGGAATCTACGGCCAGAAGGCGAAACAAGCATCTGTAGCAAAGCGTAGTGGAGAACTACATCAAGGACCCAGGGGGCCCCTAGAGGAGATGCCTTTTAAGTTGGGCATTGAAGAAATGTAATGGGAAGAAATTTTCCAGATGGATGAAGGGATAGGGTCGGATTAGAGTAAGGAGAGTGTTCCAGGGGGAGTAAACGGCATGTGTGAAGACCCTGAGGAGAGGGAAAGCTGGGCACATCCACCAGCCCAACCAAGTTCAGTGCTTGGAGTGTGTACGGCAGAGACCCTGGGACTCTCCGAGTTCCCAGGCTGGCAGGGCCTGAGCGTGGATTTCATCCGTGCGGGGGTGGAAACCACTGAAGGGTTTGAGCAGGGGCGTAATGTGATCAGCTTTGCCCCCCGGGAAAATCCCTCTGGCTGAAGGATGGTGAGGGGGCTGCTGTAAGTCCAGGTGGGCTATGGGGAGAGATGGCAGTGGCCTGCACTGTGCCACCGAGCCGGACTCCGTCCTCAGACCCATGGCTTCATGCAAAGTAGAGAAGCAGAACAGAAAGAAACCCTTTTGGAGGATGTTGACGGGAGAGGCTGATGGGGGCTCTGACCTCTCCAGCAGGGACATGAGGGTCATGCACTCCAAGATGAGGTCTCTGCTGCTCTGGTCTCAGGAGGAAGCAGAGGAAGACCACATGTCTTCCCAAATGTGAGAAGACAACAGGTCAGACCCCCTCCCACCTCATGCTGCTGCCTTAGCTCAGAAGGCTTCGCCCCGCCCCCCCTTATCCACTTAACTCCTACTCATCCTTCACAGACCACCTCCAATGTCACGGCCTCCGGGGTCTCTGACCTCCCTGCTTAGGTCAGGGCCACTGTCACCAGCTTTCACTGCACCAGGTACCTCACAGGCACAGCTCACGCATGTCACAGCTATAATGTCACATTCCACCTGGCACACAGGTCCTCGGTAAATATTTGTTTAATGAATGTGGATAAAAGGCAGCCATATGCTTTTTTCAGGTGACAACATTTCGGGCAGACATAGAAAGATTTGCATTTGTGAGAAAGTTCTCTCGCTCTTGGCCCACCCACCCGGGTGACGGGCAGGGGCTGGACGGGGCCACCGCCTCTGCTCTCTGAGAAGGTCCAGACCCACTGAAAAACGCAGAGCTAGCAGAAGCCAAACTCGATACTAACTCTCATAAAAAATTTAAAAATAAAAGCAACTTTTAAAGATGGACCATTCTAGAGCACAGAAAACATCCTATCATAATTAGAAGATTAGGGAGCCTTTTATGAGAACATAACTATCATCATCACATTTTATTACAAGGAATTATATGCGAATTATACAATTATAAAATATTTGTTGCATCCTCTCAAATTATAATACCCTGCTCATCTCCTGAGGAAAACTGCATCTCTGTTTCCACCCAGAGGGAAGAGGGGATTGTGATTTGACAGTTTGAGGGGGGAGGTCAGCGTGGGTTAATGTCAGCCACTGTGTTTTATTGATAAATTGACTGACTTGGCTGTGCCGGCTCTGTCCTCCCAAGGGTTCTGACGGCTAGCCACCTTGCTGTGGATCAGCACTTCCTATGCCGGGTTTGGGAGCCCCGCCACAGTTCTGTGTGGAGGCCTCGAAACTTCAAACCCCAGACGAGTGCTCCCTCTGCCCCCCTGCAAAGCCATGAAAAGCATTAACTGCTTCATTGCACGCCCAGGATGGGAGAGCACCTGGAAAAGGAGACCGAAGGCCTGTCCTCCAAATGGTGTCACACTGGCATCACACTGTCCCCGGGCCCAGGGCAGGCCTCATCTGAGTGCTACAAAGTCCCAGATACCCCTTAAAGCCTAAGGCTGCCTTTGCCTCGCTTGTTGGCAACATTTTGTGCACCTCCACCCCCAGCCCACAGAGATTCCCTGGTCTCCTCCTCTCACCCATCTGTTCATTCACAGGTATTAACTGAGCATGTATTATGTGCCAGGCACTTTGCTAGGGGCGAGGAACACAGTGGGGAGTAAAACTGAACCTGACTCCCACCCTCTTGAGCGCACAGTTCAGCAGGGGTGACAGGCATGTGTCACTACTCTCCACGTACACACAGAATCAGGAGGGCTACCGGGGGGGGGGGGGGGGCCCAGGGCCCTCCCAGTGCTCCTTGCCCCATGCTCCTTGCCCCTACTTCTCTTCCAGCATCTGTTGTGGCTCATCTTGTTTTGAGCCATGTGTGTTGTGGCACCAGACGATTGCTCGGACCCCCGGCTCCCTCCTGTCAGCAGTGGGGAGGGAACACAGCAGCCTGCCAGGCTTGCCGTTATGTTACAGGTGAATAAATGTTACGTTAGAGATGAATACAGCTCTTTATTCAGCCTTTTCTTCCCCCGAGGATGACCATGGACTGCTCCATAGCCAGCCGCTTCTGAGCACCCAGCAGCAATGTCACTTTGCTGGCACATTCTCATCTTCCCTTCGTGTTCCAAACTATATCACTGTGGCCCCTACCAGGGCCTGAGGGCCCATATCTGTAGTCTGTCGCCCCAGCGGCCAGCACAAGAGCCAGGACCCCCACCCCACACTGCAAGTTCAAAGGATGGGAAGGCACTGCCCCTGCTGTCGCATGTCAGAGGGAAAGGCAGGCTTCCCAAACACCAAAGCAGGCAGGACTTTTATTTTCCTTAAGTCATCACTGTTTTCAAGAGATTTGAAACACAGCTCCCACCCAAGCAGTCCTTTCCTCTAAGACGAAAGAGATCAAGGCTAGAAGGTCAACAACCCAGGCTTTATAGGGCAGTGTCCACGGTCGGGAAGGTGCTGGGTGCCTCCGAACCCAACACAAAAGTCCAGCCTCCGCCTCATCCGCGGCCTCTCAGCCAGTCATCGGTAGGAGCCGAGGCACAGCTCAGAGCCGGGCACCGGTCCCATCCTCAGAGGCCCCAGACAGAGCCAGGACAGCCGAAGGCCACAGACACCTCCTCCCTGCAAACCAGAACTGAGCAAAGAATGTGGGAAGTGGGGGGCGGGGTGGGGATATGGAAGTGAAGACAGTGAGCAGCTTGCCTGAAGGTCAGCTTTGGGAAGGTTTACCCGTCTTACAAGATAAAGCCCAGAGGCTAATGCTTGTTTCAGACGGCTCTACTCATGACACATGCTCCCGTCTGTTCTCCTCAGAGATTCAGCCACACCTTAACCAACATTCCATCTCCAGTGAAATGTGGTGACAGAGCCTGTGCCCTGAGCCTTATAGGTTATCTAATTCAATCTTCATGCACACCAACACTGTGACGACACCTCGTTATGAGGACACAGAGGTTTAGAGAAGTTTTGGGCGGGCCCCTGGTCACACAGCAAGTAGGTAGGTAGTAGTGCTCAGGTCTGTCTGCCCCCAGGGGCCCCTGACCTCTACACTGTCCCTCCTCCCCTTCCCACAGGCTTTGAGGGCTGAGGGGGAGGGACGTCTTTGGTCTTTGGCAATCTTGACTCTGTCTGGGGCCTCTGAGGACAGGACTGGTGCCCGGCCCTGAGCTGTGCCTTAAGAACCTGCTGATGTCTTGGTGACTGTCCTTCTGGGGTCCTGCTCCACCCACTGGCCTCTTCGCAGGCTCCCTGGACCCTTCACAGGTTCCTGAATGGGCCCAGACTCTGGACGCCATGCCTCTGCTCACGCTGATCCCTCTCCTAGAATTCCTTGACCCACCTCAGCTCCCCTGAAGTGTTTGGACACCCTGGCCTCCCTCTCCTCCAGGCCCCAAAGTCCTTTGTCTGCCCTCTCCTTTTAGACTGCTACGCTCCCAGTGTGAATTCTGATCATTTTTGTGTTGTACACTTCCCTAACACGTGGCTGGTCTCCAAAGGTATCTGTTGATACACATGGAAGGGCAAACAGATGGACAGATTCCTCACGTGGCTCTAATTCACTTGGGTTAGACCAGAAGGGCCGTAGGAGGTAAGAGAAGGAGGAGACCCTAACGGGGCAGCCCCCTTGGGGACAGGTATCTCCCCAATTATCTCTGTATTAGGCGCGTGAATGTGTGTGAATGTGCATGAGTGTGCATGTGTGGTAGTTGCTTGTAAGGTTGACAGGTAGCCCTTTCTGAGCCATGGCCTGGGGCCCCTGAAGCCTAATTTGACTGTGAGCCGATCTCAGAGGAGCCTCTGTGGGAGAGACACTCCAACAGGTTAGTATGAGGTTCTGGGCCAGAGGACACGTCACCTCAGCTGCAATGCCCAAAGCACAGGCCGATTAGGAGGAATTAGTGGAGGGCAGTGAGGGGGGCTTGGAAACTGCCATGGCAACTGTGGGCACATCTTTTGTGCGGTTCTCTGCTTTGTCCCTGCCAGTGAAGAGCACAGGCATCACGTAAAAGCAAATGTGCTGCTCTCTGTCAGAACTGAGGCCGTGTCAATGGCAGGCCAAGGTCAACCAGGCAACTCCAGGTGGAACCCCGCCCCCCCAGTTCAGCCCCCAGACCCCCGAGCAGCTGCTCCACCAACCAGTTGGGCAGTCGGAGTAGTGTTAGTGGTACCTCGCCCCCCACCCCAGACCATGCTGACATCACTCCCCCAAAATACACACATTCACTCTCCATGTTCAGAAACGATGGCAAAGACAGTCTCCCCTCCCCCCCCATTCACATGAATTTACCAAGAAAACCCAAGGCGCTTCAACAGCTAATGAGTGAACGCAGAAGCCCCATGTGTCAGAGTCTCTTTCTGTTTAAGAGGCTGAATTTATAAACACGCTGTGAAATGGCATCACACAGTCATCCTGCCCACAGTCATCCTGCCCACAGCACTGGCAGATGCGGGGGAGAGTGAAGGCCAGTTGCCCATGGCCCCAGGGACAGTCCCCACCTTCCAGACCATGCTGTGAGACCACCCACCAGCACAGCCTTGCAAAGTCACCACGGCGCCAGGATAAGCTGAGATTCGCAATAGCTCCTTCCATGCTTGAAAACACCTGCCTCATTGTGCCCTCCCAGCATCTGTCCTTGTCACCAGGGAAGAAAAGGTTTCAGGAAAGAACAGCTCAAAGAGTTGAGGATCTCCAAGCCTTTACCCTCCGCATAACAGCTTTTTTTCCAATGGGGGTCTAGCACTTTCTTGAGGACAGTCTCTTTTCTTTCCTTCTGACTTAACTCAGTGGGGATTTATCAAGTACCCACTGTGTGAACATTTCCATGGAAGAAACCAAACAGCAGGGGAACAGTCTCTGGCCACAGACTGCCAAATTCAAAGCCACAGAGAGAAAACAACCACTTCATACCCTGCCCACTTCCAGAAAGCATTCAGGCAGCATCCAGGAGACACCCAAGGAAAATGGCAGGGGCACTGTTCCAGAAGCCAGAAACTTCCAGAAATAGCAGAGAGCATCCATATTGAAGGGCTGGACCTCATTTAACAGATGCTGGGGAAAGAAAGAGGGGCAGATACAGACAGACAGGAGAGTCGTTGCGGCAACAAGAGCATAACATGAAGTCTCAGACCTTGTTCCAAATCCCAGCTCTGCCCTTTATCAGCCAGATGGCCTGGACAAGGCACTTTTCCTCTCTGAGCTATTTCCTCTTCCACAAAACAGTAATAAAAATAGTGCGACATGATGGAGTAGTTGTGGCTGTCCCATGTGAGCATGCGTGGAGCATGTGTGACACAGCACCTGCAGAGACAGCACTCAGTACGTGGGAGATGGTTTCACTCTGAGAAGTGAGAAGGTCCCAGGTCTGTCCTAAAAAGCTGCTTGAGAATCCTAAGCTCGAAATCTGCTCACAGGGACAGCCAAAACTCCCTCCCGGGCTGGAGGAACCAATGACGACGAGGTACATTAAGGCCTAGGGAGCCGGGCAACGTGCAAGACCTGGTGGGTCTTCCTCAGAGGAGACAAACCCACAGCACCCAAGCCTTCTCAGAGCGAGAGCTTTGTTCCTGAGGCCAAGGCATCTACTGCTCTCACCTCTCCCTACAGGATAATGGTAACAAGGCCAGCGCCCTGAGGGGCAGAATCTCAAAGCAGCCAGGGGTGTCCTGGAGGTCTGGGACCTACTGCGACCCAGGCTCCTGGACTCTAGCCCTCTGACCAGCCATCTCCTCTCTGAAGGGAAGGGCAGGACATTTAGAACAGCTAAGAGGAATGAAAATGCACTCACCGCGAGCCTTTCTGTGACGTCACTCAGGCTAACCAGAGTCCCTGCCAGGGCCTGAGGAATCCATGCTAGGTTCCACTTGCTTCAGCAAGCTGGGCTCATTGGGGGCTGGGTGGCTGAAGGGGGAAAAAACATGCTGGAATCAGCGTCTACCCAAAAGTCAGGGATTACCCCTCTGCCACCAACTGCATTAGCATCAAAAAACATCCCGAGGAAAACTTTGCCTACTCAGAAACCAAACTCTGAATACTTATTCTATGCCAGGAACTGTGCTTATCTTATTTATTTCTCACAACAACTCGACAAGGACATTCCATGCTGAATACAAAAACCAGGTGAGAACCTAGTATTAGGGTTTCTGTTTTAGTCATAAAGAAATGGGCACTCCAAAGTGTTAGTTACTTCCCCAAGGGCGTGCTTGGTGCCAGTCAGTTTCTGCTGCATAACAAATACCTTCAAAAATCTCCGTGCCTTATCTAATAAATATGTATTTTCCCAGGTCTGCAGGTCAGCTACAATTTGGCTACTCTAGTCTGGGCTCAGATGTGTAGTCTGGCCTCCCGACATCTCATCAGATTCACATCTGTCTTTGGGTCTTCATTCTGGGGTCCTTGCTGAAGGATGGGCAATCCACCCCTGACCTCCACCCCCACCCCACCCCCCAGAGAGTTTTCCAAATGACAGCTCAAGCAGCACAGGAGAGAACCAAACCGAAGAAGCACATTGAAAGCCTCTGCTAAAGTCACGTCCACTAACATTTCAGTGGCGAAGCCAAGTACCCACGATGTGTGCGGGATGTATGTACCCCACTCACGCCAAGGATGTGGATGTGTGATTGTATTCCAGGATGGGGTACAGACCGAAGACAATACCCAAATCTACCATGGCCACACAGCTCCCAAGTGGCAGAGCCAGGAGGTGAACCCAGGGGGCCCATTCTCCTCACCAGCCTGCTATCCCAGCTACCGTGCGACCTTTCTCACATCACTTCACCTCTCAGAGCCTCCGTTTGCTCATCCACACACAGGATACAACACAACCTACATTGCAGGGCTCTGGAAGGACCAGATGAGGTGCTACGTAAAACTCTTTGAAGAGATCCTGTGGTCATCAGGAAGAAATCATTCCCAGCCCCCATTTAAAAAGTCTACAGGCTTCTGACTCTTTTCGACATAGACAGTGTCAGAAGGATGAAAAGGCAGAGCCGTTCCACAACCTTGAGAGTGAGGGGACTCCCTTCACCAGTTCAGACACATATTAATTCTTAGGCACATCTCCTGTGAATGACAACTGTCAGTGTCTCAACCATGACTGTGACAACTGCGAAAGCTCCGCCAGGTTGACTGCCTTAGGGAGGACATTCGGTGCTGAATGTGAGCCCCTGGTCAGAGGAGCACACACAGTTAGAGGGCCGCCTCAGGTCCCCAAGGGCATGCTGGCATCGCTGGGAGCATGCTCCCCCATGGCTGGAGGACACGGCTCGGTCCTGCATAGTAACCTGTTCCTCTTCAATGCTGATCACTGGTTTCCCTGCACACATCCTCAACTGCTACACCTTGACATGTAATTTTCAGATCCAAAAAAAAAAAAAAAAAGCAGGGTTCACACTTATAAACAAAAAGTTGGCAGAAACACAATAGCACAGCATGGGTCACAAAGTGCACACAGGAGAACATGTTTGCATGCTTTCCCAGCAGAATGCTGGAGCTCACCCCACTCAGTACCCAGGGAATGGCCAGGAGCCCAGGTTCTGGGGCACTGCTGCCTGGGTTCGAGGGCTGCCTCCATCTCTTACTCACTTCACCACTCCAAGCCTCGGTTTCCTTATCGGTAAGAAGGGACCAATAATAGTACCTGTATCACAGATGTTGTAAGGACTCAACAAGGAAATCCAGATAAATCACTTAGCATGCAGCCGGGCACCCAGGAAGTGCTCAGTAAACTCTACCACTGTCCTCACTACCCCTTGGCTCCACGACGGGCATCCACAAAACCATCCCCCACCCAGAAACTTCTCTCCAGGTCTTGCAGAGATTCTGGGAAGCAGATATCCACATGTCCCTGAGGAACTTATTTTAGTACTGAGTACACATCACAGCAATCTGATTTGAGGCATCGCTGTGTAAACATATGACCCTTTAATTCTATTTCAATTCAATTATGCAAATTGAATCACACATTCCACATCAAACTATTTTTCTTTCTTCTCAAATTCTGTCCACCAATGGCCAACTGAGCCTACTGCTACTAAGCTGGGGTTCAGAGTGAGCAGAGGCCTAGCATCTTAAGTCTGAGAGCTGGAAAATGAAATCACACCTCAACCTGAGCACAGAGCCAGGCCAGTGGCAGGTGCTGAACAAATGCGCTGACACCACCAGAGCCTCAGAGAATCAGAGCCAAGCGTAGGACCAAGAACATCACACCAGGCACCTTCCTCCTCGGCTCCATGGGGTCCCGAGAGGCCAGGAGGTGCCCCTGGGGCCACTCTGTGTGGGGAAGCAAGAGGGGTCAGTGGAAATAGGCAGGAAACCAGGACCCCATTCTCCACTCATCCCCAAATGCAGCTCACCTGTTCTAGATAATGGAAAAAACGGTGCTATTGCTTTTATATTTTTAAAAAAGGAAAAAAACAAAAACGTGGTTCATTTACCTTGTCCTAGAATCCTTGTTCTAGAAATGGGGAAACTGAGTTCCACTGGGGAAAGAAGTTAGACAGAGTCAGAGAGGCTGGGAGCCAGAGCCAGGAGTAGAATCAGAGCAGGGCTCTTTCCACTGGCACATGGACCCCCAGGTCCCACTTAAGGAGAATGGGGTTACCAGAGCTTCATCTGAAGTCCATGAGCAGAGACACAGCTTGCCGTGACTCCATCATCTCTCTACTTGGGGACAGGAACAGAAGGGACTGCAGACAGGGTCCCTGACACAGAGCCAAGCTGCAATCCCATTATGCCCTGTCTGCGCTCACAGCAGTGGGACCCTGTGGGCAGGACAGCCGGGCTGACAGTGAGCACAGGACGCCTGCAAAGTCTTAATGTGACCTGTCTTAGCTTATTAACAGGAGATGGATAATATCTGACAAATGACAGGAGATAAATTGTTAAGCAACATGCAAATATGCCGGCAGCAGAAATGGAAAATTACTATACAGTAAAAGCTTTTATGGCTGCAAGAAAATTCAGAGGTAATTTGTCTCTGCGTCTCCTCAAATTCCAATCTTGCTGTTAGCTACGGCAGAAGGCTATATCTGTTACCATTCCAATTAGATCATTAGAAAGGGGCTCCCGCACAGACATCAGTGTTGAGGGGCTGGGGAGGAAAAAGCATTTACAGAGCCAGGGTCAGGCTCAGCCCCAACCTCCCAGGGCTCTGTCCCTCTGTCCATCGACTGTCACTTAGACAAAAGCCAAAATGATACCTTGGGACCTGCTGTGCCAATCGCATACTTGTCCATTTGTGATCGTCGCAGGCCCAGCTGACCATTCTTCAGCAAACACTTCTGTAGAACACTAAACAAGGAATGCCAATGACCACAGTCTGCCCTGGCCAGGGAGAGCGGCCAACAGGACAGAAAAGGACTTTGTCTCTGGGGAAACTTCCAGAGAGGAGATGGAGCCATCTGTGAAAGAAGACCTCACAGAACCCCACCAGACTCAGCCTGACACAGAAACAGAAAATGAGACGGGGCTTCTGCAGCATCCCTCGCAGGAAGAGCAGGCCAGGAACTCGTTGAGGGCACAAGTGTGGTAGACTCGTGCAGCAAGCCTGGTAGACTTCCAGAGAGGAAGGTCCCGGAAGGAGGGGATGCAGGGCAGGGCAAGGGAAGCTGCCAGGGGCCCAACAGGGCCCCTGCTTCTCCAGGACACACAGTCAGCACGGTGGCACTGTATTCTCTCCTTTGGGGGTGACAGCGCCAAGATGGTGAGAGAGAGCATTCCTGACTTCACTCCCCCTCACAAGAACAACTAACAGCAATTCAACAATAAACCACCACTGAGAATCCTAGGAGACGGGGGTGAGGTGAAGCCCCCCCACCATGTACCACAGAGACCAAGACAGACCGCATTAGAAGGTAAGAGAAGCTGCTGCATACTGACCACGTTGCCCCTCCCCCAGGCCAGCAGAGCACCATGCAGAAAGGTCCCTCCAAGCTTCCAGTTCCTCCAGTGGGTAAAGAGAACCAGCCTCACCAGCATTGTGGGTCACTTTGCAGGAGCGCCTACTCTGATCTCACCCAACAGGGATTGCAAGGGAATCATGGGGTTCAACTACTGGGAATCTGTGACAGAGAAGGCAGAGGGGCTTGCAAAAACCATTACATGCGTCTTGGCAGGCTGAGTTCATACCTGCAGGGCCCAAGTAGCAATCCAAAGCAGAGGCTTTGCTCATCTGCAGGACCAAGACAGGGGTACATTCTGACCAGGGGACTCGGCAAGGCACAAATTTCCCTGTTTCAGATCTCCAAATGGGAAGTTTTGCCAGCCCCAGAGCCCAGTTTGCCCACACCCAGGCAAGAGCTGAAATGCAGCCCCACCCACTGTGGAGTATCTCCCAGCCCCATATGACCAGAAGTGCTAGAGACAACTCTGGGAAGCTGTGCAGCCCAGTGGCATTCAAGCCAAGAAGTGGGCAAAGCCAATGATTTGCAGAGCAAAGCCAGTGGACCTGTTCAGTCAGGGAATTTGGGGCATGCGCTGGCTTCTGTTAAGACAACAAACAAAAAGCTGTACAGGCTTTAGAGCTGCTTCTCCTGCTGTGCTTGGGCAAGGAATCTAATTTGTAGCCTTCTCATCACTATATACAGCCTCCAGCCTGCTGGACCAGGACCTAACCAGAGCACATGGGAACCTGTGTAGCCCATCCAACAGCCCTGCATACAGTGGCACCTGAACAGAGAGCACAGCCAGTGGCTTTCCATATCCACAGAACAAAACGGTGGCCTCTCGTGATCAGGGAATTCAGTGCACATTCTTGCCCGATCTGGTCCCCAAAACAATAAGTTATACAAGTCCTGAGTCCTATCCTGCTGCTCTGCTAGGGCAGGGAAGCTAATTCATAGACCCATCTATTATTGAATATAGTTCCCAGTACCAATCATCTAGTAAGCCTGACCAGAGAATTCAGGTAACCACGGAACTCATCCTACCACCTCACATGGGCAGAGAACAAAGCCAGCAGTCCTATCCAATTGTTCTCAGCCAGTGTCACACACCCCCACCCCCAACTTCAGAGCTCACACAGTTGCCTGGCCTAAAAATGACCATAATAGCAGTCCCCGCCCTCCCCCCCCACCCCGCACCATGGACATTACCAGCAGACACATCAGAAACTTAAACTGAGCTGACTGATGAAAAACTGCTTCTTTCAAAGCAAACCTATAAAGTCTGGAAGAGAAGCCCAATTGTTCTAATGCATAGATAACATAAGGAATCAAGGATAAAAAAAAAAATAGGTAAATATGACACCACCAAAGAAAACTTCAACAACTGACCCTAAAGAAATGAAGATCTATCAACTGTCAGACAAAGAATTCAGAATAATTCTCTTAAGGAAGCTTAGTGAACTACAAGAAAACACAGACCGAAAACTAAATGAAATTAGGAACACAATGTATGAAAAAAACAAAATAAGAAGTTTGACAGGGAAATAATAACAACAAAAAAAGAAAAGAAAAGAAATCCTAGAGTTGAAAAATAACTGAACTGAAGAATTCAATGGAGAGTTTCAAAAGTACACTTGACCATCCAGAAGAAAGAATCAATGACCTGGAGATTAGAATTGATCTAGTCAGAGGAACCAAAAAAGAATGTAATAAAAGTAAAGAAAGCTTAGAGACTTATGGGACACAATGAAAAGAAACAATATTCACATTATGGGAATTCCAAAAGAAGAGGAAAAGGATAGAAAGTATATTTAAAGTAATAATGACTGAAAACGTCCCAAACCTGGAAGAAGAAAAGGACATCCAAATCCCTGAGGCAAAAAAAAAAAAAAAAAAAAAAAAAAAGTAGGTTGAACCCGAATAGGACTATAGCAGGACACATTATAGTTAAACTGTCAAAGGTTAAAGACAAAGAAGGAATTTTAAAAGAGAAAAGAGAGAGGTTACACACAAGGGAACCGTCACAAGACTATCAGTAGATTTCTCAACAGAAACTTTTCAGTCCAGAAGAGAATGGGATGACGCATTCAAAATACTGAAAGAAAATAGAAGTCAACCAAGAATTTTATGCCTGGAGAAGCTGTCCTTCAGAAATTAAGAGATAACGACTTTCCTGAATAAACAAAAGCTGAGTTTATTATCAACATATCTGCCCTATAAAAAATGCTAGAAGGACTTTTTGAGTGGAAGTAAAAGAATGCTAATTAACATCATAAAAATATAAAAAGGTAGTGTAAATCTCACTGGTAATGGTAAATATACAGTCATAGTTAATTCTGCAATACAATAGAGCTACACAATTCCCTTAAAATTCTAGTGTAAAAGTTTTAAAAAAGAATGTAGTAAAAATAACCACAACTACA
The DNA here is from genome assembly GCF_964194185.1 of Rhinolophus hipposideros. Classification (NCBI taxonomy): domain Eukaryota; kingdom Metazoa; phylum Chordata; class Mammalia; order Chiroptera; family Rhinolophidae; genus Rhinolophus; species Rhinolophus hipposideros. Next base: position 10,651,677 of record NC_138069.1, read on the forward strand.
ATAATTGTTATTAGTTACATAATGTAAAAAAAACATATAAATTCTAACAGCAATACCTAAAATGTGAGAAAGGAGATAAGTAAAATGTAAAGTTTACAAATTATATTGAATTTAAGTTGTTATCAGTTTAAAATAGGGTGTTATAAGTTTAAGATATTTTATATAAGACTTGTGGTAATCACAAGGGAGAATCCTGTAGTAATCACACAAAAGAACACAATAAAGAAGTCAAAGCATTCTGATACTGAAAGACCTCAAACACGAAAAAGACAGCAGGATAAGAAACAAGGAACAATGGATCTACAAAACAACCATAAAACAGTTAACAAAATGGCAATAGTTAAGTCCTTATCCATCAATAATTACTTTAAACATAAACAGATTACATCCTCCAATTAAAAGATATAGAATGGCTCAATAGATTGTTTTTAAAAATCCAACAATATGCTGCCTACAAGAGATTCACTTTAGCATTAAAGGAACACATAGACCGAGAGCAAAGGGATATAAAAAGTCATTTCAAGCAAATTATAACAAAAAAAAGCAGGAGAGTAACTATGTTTGTATCAGACAAAAAAGACTTTAAACTAAAAATGGTTAAAAAAAAAAGAAGAAGAAAGAGAGAGAAAGACGGTCATTATATAATGATAAAGGGTCGATACATCAAGAAGATACAAGAGTTGTAAATATTTATGTGCCCAACATTGGAGCACCTAAGTATATAAAGCAAAACCTAACAGAGCTAAAAGGAGAAATAATACAATAATAGTTGGAGACTTTAGTACCCCGCTCTCAACAATGCATAGGTCATCCAAAGAGAGAATCAATCAGGAAACAGAGTCTTTAAACAACACTATAGATCAAATAAACCTAGAAGATTTATACAGAACATTCTATCCAGTCACAACAGTATACACATTCTTCTCAAGCACACATGGAACATTTTCTAGGATAGACCATAAGTTAGGCCACAAAACAAGTTTTAGCAAATTGAAAAAGACTAAAATCATACCAAGTATCTTCTCTGACCACAATGGCATAAAATTAGAACTCAATAACGAGAGGAAAACTGAAAAATTTACAAATACATGAAAATTAAACAACACTCTTTTGAACAACTAATAGATTAAAGAAGAAATTAAAGGGGAAATAAAAAAATTTCTTGAGACAAATGTAAATGGAAACACAACATACCAGGACTTGCAGGATACCACAAAAGCAGTTCTAAGAGAGAAGTTTATAGCAACAATGCCTCCATTAAGAAGCAAGAAAGAACGTAACTCTATGCCTTAGTGAACTAGAAGAAGAGCAAACTGAGCCCAAAGTAGGCAGAAGAAAGGAAATGAAAGAGAGAGAGAGAAGAAATAAATGAAACAGAAAACAGAAAAACAATAGAAAAGATTAACCAAAGTAAGAGTTGGTTCTTTGAAACAATAACAAAATTGACAAACAGTTAGACTAACCAAGGAAAAAAGAGAAAGGACCCAAATCACTAAAATTATAAATTAAAAGGAGACATTACCGCTGATAGCACAGAAATACAAAGCATCAAAAGAGCTACTATGAAGTACACACTTACAAACTGGACAACCTTAAAAAAAAACATTCTTAGAAACATACAACTCATCAAGACTGATCAGAAATATGAGTAGGAAATCTGGATAGATCAATTACTAGTAAAGAGATTGAATCAGTCATCAAAAATCTCCCAAATAAAAAAGGCCCAAGACCAGATGGCTTCGCTGGTGAATTTTACCAAACATTTAAAGAACTAATACCAATCTTTCTCAAACTCTTTTTAAAAATTAAAGAGAAGGGAACACTCCCGAACTTATTTTATGAGACCAGCATTATCCTAATACCAAAACCAGAAAAAGACACTACTAGAAAAGAAAACTACAAGTGAATATCTCTGATAAACATAGATACAAAAATTTACAATAAAATACTAGCAAACCAAATTCAGCAGCACATTGAAAAGATCATTCACCACAATCAAGTGGAATTTATCCCTGGGAGGCAAGGATGGTTCAAGATTCACAAATCAGTATGATACAACACATTAATATACTGAAAGAAAAGAACCATGTGATCATCTCAATAGACATAGAATATCAGTTGACAAAATACATTCGTGAAAAAAACTCTTAACAAATTAGGTACAGGAGGAACATATCTCTGCATAATAAAGGCCATGTATGACAAGGCCACAGCTAACATCATACTCAATGGTGAAAAGTTGGAAGCTTTTTCTCTATGATCAGGAACAAGACAAGGTGTCCATTCTCACCCCTCCTATTCAACACAGTACTAGAAGTGCTAGATAGAGCAATCACACAAGAAATAAAAAGAATCAGAACTGGAAGCAAAGAAGTAAAATTATCTCTATATGCAGATGACATGATTTTATGTGTAAAAAATCTGAAAGACTCAACCAAAAAAACCGTTAGAGCTCATCAAAGAATGCAATAAAGTTGCAGGATACAAAATTAACATACAAAAATCAGTAGCACTTCAATACACTGACAAATTTTCTGAAAAAGAAATTGATCCCATTTACAATAACATCAAAAACAAGAAAATGCTTAGGAATAAATTTAACTAAGGAGATAAAGGATCTCTACTCTGAAAACTATAAGACATTGATGAAAGAAATCGAAAAAGATACAAATAAACAGAAAGATATTCTGTGTTCATGGATTGGAAGAATTAATATTAAAATGTCAGCACTACCAAAAGTCATCTATGGATCAATGCAGTCCCTATTAAGATTCCAATGGCATTTTTACAAAAGTAGAAAAAACAATCCTAAAATTTATACAGAACCACAAAAGACTCCAAAGAGCCAAAGAAATCTTGAGAAAAAAAGAAAGCAAGTGGCATCACACTTCCTGATTTCAATCCATTCTATAAAGCGATAGTCATCAAAACAGTATGATACTGGCATAAAAACAGACACATAGAAAATGTAACAGAATAGAGAGCCCAGAAATCAACCCATGCATATATGGTCAACTAATATTTAACAAGGGAGCCTAGAATACTCAGTGGAGAGAAGGTCTTCTCTTCAATAAATGGTGCTGGGATAATAGGATATTCACAAGGAAAAAGATAAAACTGGAATCACAAAAAGTTACACCAGTTACAAAAAATAAACCCAAATGGATGAAAGACTTAAATTTAAGAACTGAAACCATGAAATTCCTAGAAGAAAACTCCTTGACATGGTTCTTGGTAATGATTTTTAGATAATGACACCTTACACATAAGAAACAAAATCAAAGTGGGACTCATCAAACCAAAAAGCTTCTGCACAGCAAAGGAAACCATCAGCAAAGTGAAAAGATAACCTATGGAATGACAGAAGATATTTGCAATTATAAATCCAATAAGGGGTTAATATCCAAAATATATAAATAACTCATACAAGTCAATAGCAAAAAAATAAATAACCCAATTAGAAAATGGGCAATGGACCAGATATTTCTCCAAAGACATACCAAAGGCCAACATGAAAAGATGTTAATATCAATACTCATTACGGAAATGCAAATTAAAACCACAATGAAGTATCACTCCACACCTGTTAGAATGGCCATAATAAATGCAGGTGTGGATATGGAGAAAAGGGAATCCTTGTGCATTCTTGGTGGGAATGTAAATTGGTACAGAAATTACCGTGTTTCCCCGAAAATAAGAACCTAGCTGGACAATCAATTCTAATGCATCTTTTGGAGTAAAAATTAATATAAAACCCGGTCTTATTTTACTATACTATAAGACCGGGGCATATAATATAATATAATATCGTATAGTATAGTATAGTATAGTATAGTATAGTATAGTATAGTATAGTAATGTAATGTAATAAATATAATACAATATAATATAATACTGGATCTATATTAATTTGTGCTCCAAAAGACGCATTAGAGCTGATTGTCCGGCTAGGTCTTATTTTTGGGGAAATAGGGTATGAAAAACAGTATGAAGGATCCTCAAAAACCCAAAAATAGAACTACTGTATGATCCAGCAATTCCATTTCTGGAAATATACCCAAAGGAAATAAAAACACTAACTTGAAACGATATCTGTATCACCATGTTCACAGCAACATTACTTACCATAGACAAGACATGAAAACAACCTAAGTGTCCACTGATGGATAAAGAAGTTGTGGTATACATAAAACACAAGGAAATCCTGCCAGGCGCAACAACATGGATGGACCTTGAAGGCATTATGCTAAGTGAAATAAGTGAGAGAACGATAAATATTGTATGATTTCACTTACATATGGAATCTAAAAAGAGAGATATCAGTCTCGTGGTTACTGGAGGTGGAGGTTGGGCGAGGGGGAATTGGAGGAAGGTGGTCCAAAAGTACAAACTTCCAGTCATAAGTAAGTACTGGGGGTGTAATGTACAGCATGGTGACGGGAGTGAACACTGCTGTATGCTACACAGAAAAGAGTAGATTCTAAGAGTTCTCGTCACAAGAAAATTGTTTTTCTTTTTGTCCTTTCTTTGTATTGTATCTATATGATAAGAGGGACTTTAGCTGAACCTACTGTGGTAATCATTTCACCATGTGTAAATCAAACCAATACAGTCTGCCTTAAATTTCTGCAGTGATGTATGTCAATTATTTGTCAATAAAACTGGGGGAAAATAGTGTTTTCTTTATTCAATTCATGCTCCTGTTTTTCCATTGAAAGACAGTATAGGAAAAAATTGCCAAGGAACATCGCTGTGTTAGAAACACATTTGTAGACAGCTACTACCTACAACACGGCTGTGAGTCTGGACTGTCCCAGGTGTGGAGGATTGTGGGGGTGGAGGGACAGGGGAGACCCTCTACCATCACCAGAGAAGAGCCCTCGGTGAGCAGAGGAAGGGGCCTCTCTGCCTCTCCAGGGTGCTCTTGGGCTACGCTATTCTGGGATTGGGGGCAGGCCATGGGAAGGAACTGCAGGTCCATCCCTGTTCAGTCAGATGGAAAACCAAGCCTGAGCAGTGCCCAGGCTGAGCTGGGTCACAGCACCTGAGCACGCGGCAAAGCCAGGCAAAGGACACAGGTGAGGCTTGCGAATGAAAGCAGAGGTGGGCTCAGGAAACAGCTCTGTCTCATGAGGAAGGGGAAAACCAGGAAATTCAGTTCCTTAACTAACTTGGTTGAAGGCTTTTTCGTTTTTTCATTTGATTTTTGGAGTCATCGTGCCACAAAATTGGTTTAACTGACAGCTTCATGGAACCCACTGGCAATTCTGGGGTCCGATGGGCTCAGCCCTAGTAAAGGCCGTACAGCAGGTAAGTGGGGAACCGGGAGGCCAACCTCATGACTCCTGCCTCTCCCCGCCAGTCAAGACCAGGTCACAGTGTGTGAGGTCTCAGGCCCCCAGGCAGGAGGCAGACCCACAGCATTCAGCTCAGTCTGATCAGGGCGGGAGTGCAGAGCCCCAGTCCAACGTCCTGGATCCCCATCCAAGGGGCCACAGACACAATCTTGCCCGTGTTCTTAGACAGCAAGAAGCACCCGGGTAATCCCCAGAGAAGGGCAGGGGTACCTCTTGATTCAAACACACAGAAGCTCAGGGATGCCCTTCCTCATGGAGCTCTCCAGCCTGGCGTGGTCACGCACTGTCACCAGTGCCAGCATCACCCTGTGCCAGGCACAGTCTCAGGCAGGTGGCATGCTGGATCCTAGTGGCACACTCACTGCTGTCCTGACACGGAAGGTGAACAGGACCAGCATTTGTCTGTGATCTGGAAATAAGAACAGCATTTGCCCACTCCCTGGGAGTTCTAACGTCAGGGGACCATGCGTTCTTTCCGTGGGGCTGAATTGCACAGGCATCCAGACACTAGCTAAAGCTCCAGAGGCCTGTTGGTAGGACATGAAGTGTCTTTTACAGATTAACTCCAGCGGTGGTTACAGAAATGACACAGAAGCTGCCTACAGTCTCCATATACCTCCTTCCGGAACAGGGGCCCTGTCTCTCCCCTGCCCTGGTGACCACCAGGCTCTTTGCAGGTCTGTCTGCTCCCCTCCTGCCTCTGGGGATGTGTCCGTGGGACAAGCTCTTCTCCCAGGATCCCTGTCAACCACTGCAGGATCCAGGCTCAACTGTGCGTTTCTCTGATCCTTCAGGGACCCAGATGGGGGTTCATTGGGTGCAACCGGAGACGGGGGGCAGGGGTGTTGCTGCCACGGCATCCAATACCTGTCTGAGCAACCTCTTCAATCTTCTCTCCCTCCCTATTATGTGTCCTCTGGACCCCAGCCAGGGCCGTCACCCATCCCTTCATCTGCTTTGCATCATTCAAGGTCCAAATCAAGTTGCCCCTCTTTCATAAACCTCCCTGATCCTCTCTCTCCCTCCCCCATGCCCCCCATTTCTGTCTCATTCACACACACACTGTGTGGCTATCATTTCTCGGCTATCTGAATGGTTCACATGGCAAGACCCTTAAGCACACTGCTTGTTTCCTTCCTTCTCTATGTGCTGCCATGTCCCCAACTGACTTGAAAGCAGGACCTGAGCCCCCTACAATCACTCTACAAAGTTTGCCAACAGGGTAGGTGTCCAATAACACTGCAATAGGAAGAGGCACTCTGGTTCAGAACACAGTATTTGGAGTCAGGCATCTCTCTGTCCCTTTCTGTGTAGTCTTGGATGTGTCTCTCCAAACACCATCTGTTAAATGCTTACTTAATAGGGTCGTTGGAATGATTAAAGAAAATATATACAAAGTATTTAGCACACAGGGTCTGGTTTACAGTTCGCATTCAAGAAATTATATTTACCAGCTATGAAATTGTTATTCTGTGGAGTATTTGAGATCTTGCTCCCCTGGCATATGTCATCAGTTTGGCTCAAACAAACTCTTATAGAAATTCTCAAATAACAAAAAAAGAAATTATATTTGTCATGGTGCTTATAATTACTTGTATATCATCGATCATTATAATAAATAATGGAAAATTGATAATACCGAGCACGGTTAGGAAAAGAATGTTCTGGTTAACGATCTTGCTCAAAAGAAAGTTACCAGAGTTGCTGTACTAGGATAACCAATTTTTCAAGGAATAAAATATCATATTCTACAATTTAATAATTGATGACTCCGAAAACATTTAAGATTCTCCTAAGGCTTTCCATCATCGTTGAAAAACTTGACCATTGTTTGTGCTGGGAAATGTTATAAATGTCACTTCCCAGAGCTTTCTGATTGCTAGTAGGAGATTCCACCAAACCTCTACTTGTACATACATAAATACTCACGAGCGTATACCTCCAGCCACCCCCCCATCCACTTGGCTCTTCCACCTCCAACCAACACAACACATACAGGAAGGTTAAGTCCCATCCCTCCCTGTTGGTGTGCCAGAGCTCTCAAGTTTGGAAACCATGGGTATGTTCCTCAGGGGGAGGATGATGAGGAGTAACCTTTAAGTAATGCAGAGGCCCCACCCAAACAGCAATTTCCATGATCCTCCGGCAGCCATCACATCAGCCATGTGAAGGCGCAGGGAGGCCTGGGAGTGGCTGAGCAGGAAAAGGCACTGTCTCACACTGCATCATCATTAGCTTATAAGCACACTGTCATTGCTTTGAGAAGGAACTAAGCATCCAGGACCATTTTAAAACTTAGATGAGCTTCCCTCTTCTTCAACGAGGAGGGTGTCTGGGGACTAATTAGCGCCCACTCAGTAGCAGAGCTGAGTGATTTGCTGGCCGACACCTCTGTCCTGCAGCCATTCCCCCATTCCCTAACCCAATCCTGGTTTGTTTAAGTGATGGATGATTTTTGTGCCCCAATTCCTCCAGGATCCTGAGCCGTTGCCAAGCTCCCCAGCCCTCTGGAAGCTCCCCTCTCGCTACTGTCTTGCCAATTACAGGAGGGGTTTGCTCACATGGCCCAGAAGGGGAGGGGCGATGAAGCCCACACAATCCCCTGGAGCGGGGAGTGGCTGCTGACATTTCAAAAGGTCAATCAATCTCGCTATTTCATGGAACGTAATCATCTCCCAGGACCTTATTGCAACAATAAAACCAAACAGTTGGGGAAAATGAATGATGCACACACGGGAAAAAGGCTATAGTTGCCTTGGAAAACCTCTCTGCAGCCAGGTCTAAAGGCGCTGGAGCCCAGAGTTCTGGGTGTGAATCCCACCTCTGCCCTTAGCCTTGAGTAAGCCCCTCCCCACTCTGGGCTTCAAGCATACAGTGAGCTGGCTTTGGGATACAATACTATGAGGACTGACCAGAAGTTTCTCTAGAGGAGGAAGCGTAAGAGGCTAGAAGGAATTCCACAGCAGTCATACCCAGCCACCGAGACAGACGTCCAAGGACAACTCTCAGCAAGTGACAGCTCACTGTGGAGTGGGCAACTGGTCATACCAAGAGAGGAGCCACTGAGCATTGTTTTCCATGAGGCTCAGAGCCAGGGAGCTGTGTCTCCCCAGAATAAGGGAAGAGGAAAGGCAACACTTGCTTTGTGGAATATGACCACCATACCCCCTGCCAAGTCCCCCTTTCTTCCAGACTTTGGAGATGTGCCTTACCCTACACGTCTCACACAGCAGTCATCCCGTCCTGGGAACTTGTACCAGGTCGGAGTGGGGACTACGGCAAGGGGCTGCCTTCCAGATGTGCCTACACCAGCCTGAGCCATCCAACTGCTCTTCAGGGTCTGGCACTCCTCTTCCTTACCTCCCACTGGGACCTCTAGGACTCTTCCTTTTAACCCCTTACCCCATCCACTGCCCCCTTACCTGGCTGTTCACAGACTCTTTGTCATGCAGGGACTCGCTCCGCTCCCCCGCACAAGAACCCAGGATATGTGAGGCCAAAAAGGGACAGCCACGGAGCCATGGATAGGGGGTTCATACCACTATTTCTCGCTGGCGTCTGGGTTGGAGATACAGTTAGCAGGCTCCACACGATGTGCAATCCGCCGTCCGCTTCTCTGCCAACCAACCAACCTCCTTGCCAGTGTAGCCACCGCAGTTAAATTAGTGACAAATGGCTAACCTGTAACAGCTGATGGCCACCCAGCCACAGCAAATGGCCATCTGATTACAACTGATGGCCATCTACTACCCAAGCCAGCACCTTTCTATGTGAGGCCGAGAGCCTGGAAACTGCTCTCTGGGACTCTGTCCCCACGCTCCTCCTGGACAAAGAGCTGTCTCCCCCAGACCCCTTGTCTCTTCCCCACACTCACGTCAAGCTGCCTCCTTCTCAGACCAATGGCTCGCAACTGGGCAGCTCATTAAAATCACCTGAGGAGCTTTTAAAACTCCCAGTACTAAGGCCACATCCCAGAACAATTACAGCAACATGGGAGGTTGGGGGGAGGGGGACAGGTGGGCAGGCATCAGTGTTTGTAATGCTCCACAGGTGGGGATAGGAGGGGATGTGGGGGGGCAGGCCCAGCAACTCTGACCACAGGGTCAGCCATCAGTTGGGTTACAAAATGGGCCGTCTCACTTCCTCTTGCGAGCCTGACTGCACAGCCCTTCCCTGGACCCCAGCCCACAGGGGAGGCATCCTGCTCACAGCCCTGCATTTGGGGTCTTTCCCTGTCTGGGCTCAGATTGGCAGGTCTAAAACTAGTCTGTGGGTTTCTTGAAAGCTGGGAGTGTGTCTCCCCAGTGCCTATAACAGGGCCTCATGTATGATATTGTCAGTAAATAGCTGCAGAGTAGAAGGAAAAGAGGGAAGAAAAGGGGGAAGGAAGAGGGAGAAAAGGATAAAGGAAGAAACTCAGTTCATTACAGACGTGAGGGTGATGTCTTGGTTGCCTCCCTCCTCTCTAAAATGAGGTGGTTTGCATTTATTTAGACCCTGGCCATGGACGTTGCAAGGAAGGTTTCCTGGCAATGCCCCCTTTCGTCTACTAGGTGCCCTGCTCTGACCCTCCTCCACCTGGGGGAGAGTCTCTGCTCTAGTATGAAATGGGCGGGGCTAGAGAGAGCCATGTCCTCTGCCCTTGGACATGTGCCCTGATTAACTACCAACCACCTCACTACTGGACCTGAGCTACTGAACCAGACCCATGGGCCTGACCACTGCCCTTTGCCAGGCCAGGGCACTGCCCTGCACCACTGCAGTGATGTACCTTGCTACCCAGGCTGGTCACAGTTACCAGCTCACTGCACATGGCACGTGGGAGAGACCCCATGACCACAGAAAAGGGACCAGTGTTTCCCAAGCACACAGTCCAAGGAGCTGCAACTCTGTATCTTAACATTACCATCACTTCCGGTTAGTCTCTCCTTTTAAAATTTGGGAGCTGACTAGCCTATCTGGCCCAAATGTGGGGGAGAAGGGCCATCTTGGTCTGGTTCTCCCTGAGATGGGATTGGGGGAGAACCAAAGCTGGCCTTAATTTTCAGGTGAAGGAAAGCTGGCACAAGTTCTCTCCTTCACTAGAAATCCAGTTCCATGAGGACGAGGACCTTGATGGTGATATTCACCATTGTATTCAAGCCCTGGCAATCTCTGGCACACAGTAGTCACTCAATAAATATTACCTATCATTGTTGCTTATAATCTCAATCCATAACAAACTTCCCCCAGAGCATTAAAAAGGGATACGGCTTACAAATCATTCGATACACAAAATTTTAGACACATGGCCAATATCAGAGTGAAGCACAGCTGTCACAAACAGGCGGGGAGGAAATCTTTCCAGATTACAGGCCATCCATGTCAAACCCAATCTGATCACTTTAGGAGGAGCTGAGAAGACAGAGGAGGAAATGAGGGATTTTATCGTGATTAGACCAAATGTTCACCCCAATAAGAACCCATTTATTCACCAGAACCAGCTCCAATCTTGAGAGGCCAGCTGGCAGTTTGGTCAGATAAACTGCATTCTCTCCCTTATGTACAAATGCCACATGTGGCTTCTCTTTGAAATATGAGCTCTCCGAGGACTGGCTGCGCTTATTCTAAAAACACTGGCTCCTTCATTATATTTTCTTCAGTATATTTTTCTTGCCTCGGCAGCAAAAAGGGCACTTTCCAAGATGTTTATTTTCCCCAATGAAATAGAGCAATGCAGCCATCAGCCACAGTCGGCATTGCTGAGCGATGGCTTGGGCCACTCAGGAGGGTTTCAGAGCGGGCGGGAGCTCCTGTGTCCACCTTCCTAGTGACTTGCCCTGATCATGCTGTCCCTTCATTCTGCTCCTCCCTCATTGCCCAGAGGCCCCGGCTTAAGCCACCTGAAGGGCCAGAGACCCCACTGTGAATAGGTTCCAGCCTCATCCCTAACGCTCATGCCCCCAGCCAGCTCAGAGGGAGCCACCTGAGAGATGCCTATCTAGTCACTTTGACGTGGGCTATCAGGTGTGTTTATTGGCTTAGCGTTAAAGCGGCTGTGACACATCTCGGTAAATTGTGGACCTGATGCCCTCTCCATGGGGCACACCCTGCAGGAGGACCAGGGAGACACTAAATTTAGGGAACAAGCCTGCAGAGCCTGGAGACACCTCATTCCCTTCTCTGCATCCAGGGTCCAAGTCGGAACTGAGGCTGACATGGAGGGGCCCGCAGAGGAGGGGTCAACACTCCAGCCTGACGCTCAGGAAGGCGGTCCCCATGTCCTCCTCAGACAGCAGCCATCAGCCCTCCTAGATGCCTGATCCTTGGGGAAAAAGAAAAATTGACCCTCTAAAATGCTATCCTTTAGGACACTTGGTTGCAACCACGCCTTCCTGGGGATGTGTGATTGATCTGAACACCAAACACTGCCTCCATTGGGCTCAGCCACAGGCTCCCCTCTTCCTGAAGCCTTCCCTCACTTCTCAGCCTGACTGACAGGGAGGCCAGGTGTCCCTGTTTGCCCGAGCTGGTTCTGGCTTACACCTCCTGTCCCGTGTTTTTATTAACAGTGCCCCCTGTCATTCGAGTGTCCCAGCGTGGATGATAAGTTATATAGACTCCCTTTCTCTCATTCTCCTTACCCAGGACCCTTGGAGGCCCCCATCAGACTTATGAACTTGAGCACTGCTCGGAGGCACAATCCACTCTCCTGGGATAGTGGCTACAGCTTCTCCCTTCCCATCCGCTGTCTCTCCAGCCTTTGGCCTCAGCCTGGCCATGCAGAGGTGTCCAGAGTGCGCATTGTAAAGCATGACCTGACACTTGCTTTTGGTGGGAATGCAGACTGGTGCAGCCGCTATGGAAGACAGTGTGGACGTTCCTCAAAAAATTAAGAATAGAATTACCATATGACCCAAAAATCCCTCTCCTGGGTATCTACCAAAAAAATCTGAAAACATTTATCCATAAAGACACATGTCCTCCAATGTTCATTGCAGCTTTATTTATGGTGGCCAAGACACGGAAACAACCAAAATGTCCTACGATAGATGAATGGATAAAGAAGTTGTGGTACATATACACAATGGAATACTATTCTGCCATAAGAAAAGATGAAATGGTGCCATTTGGAACAACATGGATGGATCTTAAGATTATTATGCTAAGCGAAATAAGTCAGACAGAAAAAGCAGAACCATATGATTTCACTGATATGTGGTATATAAACCAAAAACAACAAAAGAACAAGACAAACAAATGAGAAACAAAAACTCATAGACACAGACAATAGTTTAGTGGTTACCAGAGGGTAAGGGGGTGGGGGGTGGGTGATGAGGGTAAGGAGGATCAAATATATGGTGACGGAAGGAGAACTGACTCTGGGTGGTGAACACACAATGTGAGATATACATGATGCGTTACAGAATTGTGCAACTCAAATCTATGTAACTTTACTAACAATTGTCACCCTGATAAATTTTTTAAAAAATTAAAAAATAAAACTTAGCAGCTAAATTTAAAAAATAAATAAAAAGAAAAGCATGACCGGGACCTGGGCACCTGGCTTGTACAAAAAAATGGTAAAACACAAACAACTAGGCAAAGAACTCAGCTTTAAGGAGTTTTAGCTTCTGTGGGTGGAAAGACAGTTGAGTGGCTCAGGGCACCGTGGGAAGGTGAGTACAGAGGAAGTGCTGAGGTTTCATCGTATCAGCATACTACTAGCTCACTTTTGTCCCCAAACTTAAAATAAGTACGATTAGAAGCAATATAAACATGCAGAATAAAGGAACAAATAAATATGGGTACATAAAAAACAAGTGAACAGAAGAAACCTTTGTCTCTAAGACCCAATCTCTCTTCTGAGCATTGCAGCCTCTCCAGATCTGAGCTGTATGTACACCTGGCAGTTCTCACAGCCAGAGAACTAGGTACCAAAGAGCAGTGCAGCCTCTCTTGGGTTTCCTGTACTAAGAGGAGATATGGTGGAAGGAAAGAGAGTTCTGACGTTTGCTGAACTTGGGGCTTTAACTCTTCTCCCAACAGCACACCAAGGTGTTCCCTTCATTTCACAGGTGGGAAAATGAGGACAGCTCAGAGAGGTGATGTAACTTACCTGAGGTCACACAGCTACAAAATATCCAGCCCAGTGCCTTGGATTTTTCTCCCCAAACCCCGGCCTCCCCAAGAAAACTAACAACTAAGATACTAGGGGGTAAGTGACAACTAGAGAGGGTGAACATCCCAATTCAGAGCCAGCAGGAAAACTACCTGGAGGGCAGCTTGGAGTGGTAACTCCCCACCACCACTCATGATTTATGCAGACCTTTCCCATTTGCTCTAATGGATGTGGGGAGCATAAATCTTAGGGCACAGCTCCAGACAGGCCACTACAATCAACGACATCGTCCCAGTATTGATATGGCAATCGTGGAGCTTCATCAGTAGGCCTGGTGGGGTTGGAAAGAGCAGCAGAGTGGTCCCTGCATGCTACCGCCTGTCTGTGATGCCCCTGAGGGGAGAATGGAGCCCCTGAGAGGCAGTCCAGCACAGCGGGACAATAGCTCGGACTCCACAGCTAGACTATGGGGTTCACGTCCTGTCCCCACCCCCACGCCGGTCTCACCAGCTGTGTGACCTGGCAAGCTACTGAAGTGCCCTGATGGTCAGTCTCAACATCTGTAAAATGGGGGTTTTAAGTGAGTTATCAAGTCCTGAGAATAGTACCTGACTGTGAAGTAAAGCTTCCCTTGGAGAAACATAAAAGGCCTGTGGAGACCATGTAGGAGGGAACCACTCTGTCTGGTTACAAACACAAGCTGAGCCTAGAAGTCATTAGGTTTGTCTTAAATTTGTCCTGGAGACCTACCAGATTGCAACAAGGAAGCCCAGCCCGCATGAGGGCCAGGAGTCCCAAGAGGGCCACTCTGAAAGTCACACAGTCCATGGAGCTGTGCAGTTGTCTGGAAAGCTGGGTGGGAAGCGGGATCCCACCAGTGGTGTGTAGCCAGGCTTGCAGCCCAGGACAGGACAGCTGCCCACAAGCACAATGCAGGCTCCTGAGGACACGCGACAGGAAGCCCTACAGGCTATGCATGGTTCTCACAGCTGCACCATCTCTTTCTCTCCCCCGACTCAAGACATGTGAGCGTACAAGAACCCGGTGTCTGAGACTTGCTGGAAGGCTAACATTATGTGCTACTCTTAACATTTCAATCAAAAGAAATCCATGAGGGGGTCCTGGCTCTTCAAGGATGACGGGAAGCAGAGGCAAAAGCCTCTGTGAACGCACTCAAAACAGGGACAAATAGAGTGAAAAGCCTTTTATTGAGTCTTTATCTTGAAAATTCAAAGTAAAACTTATAAAGACATATTTGCTTTTAGCTTATCTATTTAAATGTATGTGATAATTGCAACTCTCCTAATTATTAGATGAATAAAGAAAAAATCATGGGTTGGCATAATCGTTGCAACACCTGCTTTGGCCAAACCCCTGGGAAAAGCAAAGCAAAGTGTGTGATCTGATGGGAGTGACCGGCCTCTGTCGCCGGGCCTCAGCTGTCCTACGCCTCTCACACCAGCTACCCCTCCCTGCAGGTCCAGAGCCTACCAAGGCTCCCGCTGCCCTGTAAAAAGCAAGCACAGAAACGGGGACACAGAGAACCTAGGATTAAAAGGGACAACCAGAGCCCACAGAATTCCCAAGAAAGCAGGCTAGATGCAACTGAATCAAGGAACCATGAGCTCGAGCTAATTACCAACCAGCTTTGGGGGGATCCTTCCATCTACCCAGGATGCCCCCTGTTTGAGCCAGTCCAGCTGCAGACCAGGCAGCTTTCATCTGGCTTTTCATCTGGGGCCCAGCTGGGGAAAAGAGACTGAGGGGGCAGGGAGGAGAGTCCTTGATCTCCATGCCTGAGCAAGATCTGAGGGCTTCAGAGAAGAGGAACAACCGACCTAAGAGCGGTGGGAGAGCTTGTTTTCTTCCAACACTGACATCAGGCAAGTAGCCAGGGTGAAGCCATTTCAGCTGTTCCTACTGGACTTTGGTAGGTAGTGCAAGCCCACAGGCCTCTGTTACCCTGCAAACCAGCCTGCAGAGGGCCCCTGGACACTGACCCAGCTAGCCAGCTAGACCCCTGGAGACCCAGAGACAGTTTCTGCCAGAGTTTTCCCAGGATAACAAGGCACTCACCAGGGTGGCCCTGCTTACCCATGGAAGAGGTGAGAAGCTGGAGACAGCACCAGGGGCCCGGCTGGGCTGTGGGTTTGAATCACACAATAATGATATGGTTCGAGGCAGGTCCACAAGGACCTCCCTCCAGCTCAGCCCTGGCCTGGACACAGAGGAGATACAAAAATAGCAAGCACAACTCTTGTGCAAACATGTCCCCTCCTCTCTGGGAGCATAAAATAACCAGGACTTATCAAGCCCCTTCCACGTCTCATTTAATCCTCCCAACAACGCTGTAACTCAGTTACTCATTTTACAAATGGGAGAGCCAAGACGCACGCCTGAAAAGGGGTGCAAACCAGATTCTCACTCATGCTGCCTCACCCCAAAGGCCGTGCTCTTAATGGCCAGGCTGGGCTGCCCTCCAGCCATTTTACCGGAAGCTGAGAGTTCTGCACAGCTGGTGCCTGGAACGGTGTCAAAATATATCTGATGCCACTAGTTAGGTTGTGTCTACACTTCACAGCAACCTGGAGAAGTGGAGAAACTTGGCAGATCATTTAAGCTTCATAAAACTTCTGCTGTGATTACATGAGTAAATCTTGACTGTGAGCTCCTGAAGGCAGGAATTTAGTCAGATCCTCGCTTGGCTCTCCCAGAGCAATTTTCATTTGTTGTTATATGATTCATTAAGTAACATCTGTCTCCCCCCCCTTAGGGAATATGTCACCCCAGCATCACCTCCATGATGGGCACACAGTGGATATTCTCTGAATGAAGAGATAAATGACCAGCAAGGAGGTTGGCAGGGCTGGACTGTGGCCATGGGAGGACCCCCAGAAATGAGGCTTCCACACTGACTGGGAACCCCAGGCACCACCAAGGCTTCCCTCAAGTTTCCTGCCTCCTTCAGGATCTTCGCGGGAGGCCAGGGCAGGCATGGCCCCCTGCTTTGGTGTCCTCAGCATAGACTATCCTCAATCAGGTCCTCAAAATGTCCTTCAGTCATTTTAAATATGGAAATTTCATCCTGAATAGAAGGAAATGCTCTGAAAAATTGTTTTGCTTTTCAAATGAGCAAAGATTCTCTGAATTATGAAAGTAAACAAATTAGGGTAGACGATCTCCAAATAATCGCATAAACTCCAATTTCCTATGTTTTAACATAAACATCAAAATAATAAACTCAGGCATATATGAGGGGGGAGAAATCCAGCTGATGCTGTAGCATTCTCTAGAAGCTGAAACCTAAATGACTAAATTGGCAGTTTATTAACAGGAAAATTATGCTAAGTAGCTTCATGTTGATGTCAAGAATTTTATGCAGCGAGTGATGGCGTGGTACCCTGAGTGCCTCATTTGCATTTTCTCATTTAGAGAGAACAATGGCTCCAAATGAGTGCAACATGTTCACATTACACACCCAAGAACAGTTGCACAGACGGAAAGGCATATCTTGATACCGGAGTGATTAAGCCTTTAGTTCATTATACTCCAGCCTAGACTAAGCGGGAAGGGGGCAGATTTGCATCACTTAGGCTGCCAATGAAGGGACCTGGGGCCAGAGCTCTTCAGCTCCTCAGAGAACAAGCAGCCACAGCCCATAGGACTCTATTTTTCAGGGCTCACCTGGTTTGGTATTTCTCAGTGGGAACGGGGAGGTGCACCACAGATAAATAAATGCCCGTCCCACATCGTACTGTGGACAGCCTTGTGAAATCGGCCCTAACCGTTGGGGAAGCACGACAATGAGACTTTGTGCAGCCCACACATGCTACACCTGGGCTGCTCTGCTTCCCTGGCTCAGCTCCACAGAGTGGACGCTTCCCATTGGTTTGGTCAACCCATGTCTGTCGAAAATATGAATTAATGGAGAGCCCACCTTGTGCTTAGTCCTCTGCTATCTGAGAGAGCAGAAGGAAGAGCTGTGCCAACTCTCTAGGAGCTTATGGCTCATTGAAGAAATAATCTGTAGATATGTGGAGTCATAGAAGCCACATGACTCTACATGAACAAATACTGGATCAGGTGCAGTTAAGTATGCAAATGCATGTGTAGTTCACCATGGCCGTGGCCAAGGAATGAGTCATTGGAAGAGCTACCTCTTAACTGAGTGTCTAAGAATGGATCAGAATTTTAGCTCGTCCAACAGGAAAATGGAGGGCCTTCTGGATGTAAGGAATTGAACAAGCTAAAGTACAGAAGCACAAGCAAGCATGGCATCTGATAGAGACCATCGGAAAGACTTGTGTTCACTTCCCACAAGGCTCACTTTTCCATCAGCCTCCAACTGTAAGCTTCAACTATTCTACACATAATGTGGCAGAAACAATGCTGTGCGTTCACCAAATCTCATTTCATATCCCCCATTTTCTGGGGATGTGGAAAATTATCTACCCCTCCGCCCCCCTGCAGTCAGGCCAGACCATGTATCTAGTTCTGTGCAAAAGGTGAACTTTTGTCATTTGGTCACACCAAGCTTTAGGGGGTGTTTGTTACTGTAGCATAACCTATTTCATCTTGACTAATACATTGGATAAACTTATTCATTACTCAAATCCTGATCTCATATATTCATACAATCACTCGAAAATTATTTATGAAGAACCCACGATATACCATGCAGTCCATCAAGCACTAGGAACACAGTAGGAAACAAGAACAAGAGTCTCTTCCCTCAGGGGGGTTATAGGCAAGTGAAAACCAATCCCAAGTATCAACTTCGATGGGTCACAACATCTGGTTCCATTTTTAGGAAAGGGAAACCAGACAGAATTTCTTACATTGCTGAACTGGAATAAGATCTTCCAAATCAGTATTTCATTCAGTTTAAGAATCTGTCCCTTGGGCAGTTGGCTTTTTGGCACATTCCCTACCTGGTCCCTGAAAGTTAGAGTCTGTCCTCAGAGTGACCCTACAGACAGCCGCTGTCCGGCCAGTAAGTGGTTTTCTCTGACTCCCATCTAGAGAGCAAGCCCTGGAGGTTCGTCATCCCTCCTGACAGGGCACTGACTTCAGAAGCTCCAAAGACGCCTGTGGCGACAAGCACCTTGCTTTCTCTGGGACACTGCCATTGTTTCATTAGGATGGCAGAAAGAGGCTGATGTTTTTTAATGTGCTTTGTACTATGTTTTCCTTTACCTTTACTGAGCTACAACTTACATACAATAAATGCACCCATTTTAAACATACATTTTGATGAGTTTTGACCAATTTGTACACTCACGTGACCACCAACTATAATCAGAATATAGAAAGTCTCCATCAGAGTGAAAAGTTCCCTTCTGCCCCATCAGTCAATCCCACCAGTCCCTCGCAAACACTGATCTGCTTTCTAGAACCAAGATTCAACTTGTCTTTTCTAGAGTTTCCAGTAAATAAAACCATATACCATGTATTCTTTAGTGCCTTGGCTTTTTTCACTCAATGCAACATCTCTTTTTATTGCTGAGTAGTATTCCATTGCATGGATGTACCACAATTTGTTTATCCATTCATCCATTGATGGACATTTGGATTGTTTCCAGCATTTAACAAGGATGAGTAAAGCACCATGAACTTCCATGTACACGTTTTTGGAGAAGCATGGTTTCATTTCACATGGGCAAATACTTGGGAGTGGAGTTGATGGGTCTTACTGTAAGTGTACGTGATAGGAAACTGTCAAACTGTTTTTATGAGGTGACTGTACCGTTGTACATTCTCACCAAGGTATCAGGGCTCTGTCTGCTCTATACCCTCCCCAATAGTGTACTCTTTTAATTGTAGCCCTTCTGATGTGAGTGCAGTGATATCTCCTGGTGGTTTTAATTTGCATTTCTCTAGTGACCAACAATGTGAAACATCATTTCATGTGTTTATTGGCCACTCATATATTTTTGTGTGTGGAAAATATCTGTTCAAGTCTTTTGCCCTTTTAAAAATGAGGTTATCTGTATTACTGATTTGTAAGAGTTCTTCAAACATTCTGGATAAAAGATCTTCATCAGAAATACATATTGCAAATATGTTCTCTCAATCTGTGGCTTGACTTTTAATTTCATTAACAGTGTCTTTAGAAGAGCAGAAATCAAATTTAGCAATTTTACCTTTTCTAGTTTGTGCTTTTTGTATCTTGTGAAGTTTTGCCTATCCCAAGGTCATGAAGATTTTTCTCCTTTTTTTTCTGGATGTTTTATAGTTTTAGCATTTACATTTAGGTTTATGACCCGTTTTGAGTTAATTTTTGTGTACAACATGAGGTAAATGTGAAGGGTCATTTTTTTCCATATGAGTATCCAGCTGTTCCAGCACCATTTGTTGAAAACACTACCATTTCTCCATCAAATTACCTTGGCATCTTTGTTGAAAATCAATTGACTACATACGTAAGGGCCTATTTCTGGGCTCTATTCTGTTTGCTTTTTCTCTATATGTCTATATTTATGCCAGCAGCACACTGTCTTGATTACTGTAGCTTTATAGTAAGTTTTACGATCAGGTGGTATAAGTCATCTAACATTGTTCACCTCTTTTTAAATTGTTTTAGCTATTCTAGGTCTTTTCGATTTTCATATAAAATTTAGAACACCATCTTTAGAGGGTATTTCGCAGTGCAGTAAGTTTCACGGTGTTGACTTTGCCTGAAAAAAAAGCTCAAACTAGATGCAGAGATGAAAACTTAAATGCAAGTTAGAAGTTGGTTAGTTCTGTGCAGTCCTGGGGGAAACAGCCTGTTGCCAAGATGCGGTGTTAGTCTGTCAGTAAATGACTGCTTTTACCAAGAGATGTGTTCTCCATGAGCTCTCCACTCCTCAGATCTGTGGTTTGTTTTGTTTAGGAGAGGAATATCTTTTAGATAGACATGCCATGATTTTAAGTTGTTAATTATAGAGACAACCTTTAAAGTCCTGCCTATGCCTCACTCCTGCCTTTTACTAAATCCTGCCTAACAGCTTGGGGTTACCAGCTGGAGTCTTCTCAGCTCTGGGGAAGTTGGCCTGGACCACACACTGGCACTCACAGGAGAGTGAAAAGTGATAATAAAACACTAGGATAGATGCGGAGATTGAGAAAGGATGAAGCTCTACATCAATGCAAAGGGTTGTTATGAATAACACCCTTTCTAATATCTGAGAGGGTATCGGGGCGTGTGGCTCTGAAGCTGTCTTCATGACTCCAAAATTGTAGTCAATCATGTGAAAAACGACAGTTTACATTGTGTTGGGCATCAGATGGACCCCCATTTGTTGACACTGGAGAGACCCAGTTTGGAAAAAACAAGAGGATAGGGTCTAGATTTGAAATCTTGTCCACACCTGTGTCAGTCTTGGGATAAAACTTGAAAGGATAATGACCCCCATGATTTCTCTCCCTTGGTCTTTGTTCTGAAGCCTAGAGTTCAGATTAAGCCAGCTCACTACGGTGTTCTCATCAGACCATCATTATTGCTTTTGCCTTATCCAGAATTCTGAGTGATTCTGAGTGCTCACTAATAGCAGAGAAAATTCCAGGGAGTGGCTAATGTCATCTTCCCCATGTGGGATGGACACTGATAGGAGACAGTCAGTATCCCTGTGCCAGAGTCCACACGTCCAAGAGGGAAGCCAGGCTAAAAAGTGACTGCATAACCCAACTCAGCTGTGCCACTTTTCTCAACCTTACTGCGATCCCTGGGGACACTTGGTGTCAAGAGATGGCGTTCACCCCAGAGCACAACACAGCCGACAAAGGTGGTCCTGAAGCTGGTGGGGTGATCCACAGGCAAGGGCACTTCTCATCCACGTCCTTTATGGGGAGCTTCATGTCACCATGGCCCAGCAATCTTCACTCTCCCCCAGGAAATGTTGCTGCTATGGAAATTATCCCAATTTCCTTTATCCCTGTGAATGAGCCAAAAGAAGAAGCAGAAGGTTTTTTATAGCTCTAGGGGTATTTCTCTCAGCTGTAGGTTTAACATATTTTAGTATTGTGTGTGTTGAAAATAATGAAGGGAAAGATTCAAGAGAGGCAGGGCAGTTGGCTCCAAATACAGCACCTTGTGCAGAAAGAGGATCCCAGCTGAATAATACACCGTTAGCTTCAAAAGTATGAAGGGATTCAATTTGTAAAACCAATCAGACTTCAAATATTGAAAATAAAGCCAGTTTGAACAATTCTTTCATTTACTTCCATCCTTTGCTGAATGAAATCGAGGAAGGCATATCATTACTTCACATGCAAGATAAAACACTGTTTCATATATATAAGCAGTTTCGGTTTTTTTAAGTCTGGAGCCTCCTATGTTAATGTTTGAATTATTACCGAGCTGCAAATTGAAGCCAGTGGCATGTTGGTGTGTTAACTATATATTCCAAAGGCAGGTGACAGGTAGGGGAACCATCACTGTATCCTCAATCACGTCTTCACATTATACAAACCACATCCCACATCCAGAGTTATGTCCCAGACAAAAAGAAGATGCGAAGACCCAGAGAGCCATCAACTTTCAGAAGTAGCAAGACAGAAAATGAAACAAAAAAGCTCCAACAGGCAGCAAACTTGGCAACAACAAAAGGCATTTTAAAGACTACAAGGAGGTTTACCTTGACCCTTGTGGAAGCTGAAATAAGGATGGCTACTTACTGGGGGTTAAGAACCTGTAGCAAACAGATCAGAACATTAATTTAAACTTGAAAACCACATATACCACACATCAGTGAAATCATAAGGTTCTCTGCTTTTTCTGACTTATTTCACTTAGAATTATACTCTCAAGATCCATCCATGTTGTCACAAATGTTCCTATATCATCTTTTCTTACTGCCAAATAGTATTCCATTGTGTATATATACCACAACTTCTTTATCCATTCATCTATCGAAGGACATTTTGGTTGTTTCCATGTATTGGCCACTGTAAACAAAGCTGCAATGAATATTGGAGCACACGTGTCTTTATGTAGAAATGTTTTCAGATTTTTGGGTAGATACCCAGGAGAGGGATTTTTGGGTCATATGGTAATTCTATTCTTAATTTTTTGAGGACCCTCCACACTGCCTTCCACAACGGCTGCACCAGTCTGCATTCCCACCAACAGTGTATGAGGGTTCCTTTTTCTCCACAGCCTCTCCAACACTTGTTGCTATTTGTCTTGTTGATGATGGCCATTCTGACTGGGGTGAGGTGATATCTCATTGTGGTTTTTATGTGCATTTCTCTCATGATTAGTGATGTTGAGCATTTTTTCATTAGTCTATTTGCCATTTGTATGTCCTCTTTGGAGAAATGTCTCTTCAGGTCCTCTGCCCATTTTTCAACTGGGTTGTTTGTTTTTTTGTTGTTGAGCTTCATGAGTTCCTTGTATATTTTGGATATTAGCCCCTTATCAGAGGCACTGTCTGCGAAAATCTTCTCCCATTTAGTTGGTTGCCTCTTTATTTTGTCGATGGTTTCTTTTGCTGTGCAGAAACTTTTAAGTTTCATATAGTCCCATTTGTTTATTTTAGCTTTTACTTCCATTGCCTTCGGAGTCAAATTCATAAAATGCTCTTTCAACCCAAGGTCCATAAGTTTAGTACCTATGTTTTCTTCTATGCAGTTTATTGTGTCAGGTCTTATGCTTAAGTCTTTGATCCATTTTGAATTAATTTTGATACATGGTGACAGATAGCAGTCCAGTTTCATTCTTTTGCACGTGGCTATCCAATTCTCCCAGCACCATTTATTGAAGAGGCTGTCTTTTTTCCATTGTATGTTTTTAGCTTCTTTGTCAAAAATTATCTGTCCATATTATGTGGTTTTATTTCTGGGTTCTCAATTCTATTCCATTGCTCTATGTGTCTGTTTTTCTGCCACTACCATGCTGTTTTGATTATTGTAGCCCTGTAGTACAAGCTTAAGTCAGGGAGTGTGATACCTCCAGTTTTGTTCTTTTTTCTTAAGATTGCTTTGGCTATTCGGGGTCTTTTGTGGTTCCAAACAAATCTGGTGATTTTTTGTTCTATTTCTTTAAAAAATGCCATTGGAATTTTGATGGGGATTGCATTAAATCTGTATATTGAAAAGAAGTCTTTCTTAGGACTTGATTCTTCTTATCCAAACAGATTAATGTCCTGGGACATGATACTACAGACCGGGTATTGAAGTGGTATGGGAGGATATAACCTTATCCATTTCTTATGTTTAAGGCAGTGGTTGGAGAGTTCCAAAGTGGAGAGAGTCAGAGTTCAAAGCTCTCAACCCTTGCTCCCTCACCAAGAGTCTCGATAATCCCCTTAAAGCAGATCATCCATTTATTCTTCCAGCAAGATCTTATTAAGCCCTTTCTCTGTGACAGCCTCCATGATGTCAAAGAACGTGAGCTTAACCAGGAGTCAGGAGACCTGGCTTTTATTCCCAGCAGTGATCCCTCCGAGGCCACAGGTCCCGCAGCCACACAGTGCAAGCAGGACAGGGTGATCGGGCGCGTCTTACTCAGCCTGAATCACCCCCAATTTTACACAAGCTGAGACAACTCATTCCCGCTGATCATTTCTGGCCCACAGTGTCCTTTGCCAAGTCCAGCAAAGCTGTTAGACCCCTTCTGGAGGGAAGGATGGCCAGGCCCAGATGGCTTATTAAAAACAGGAAGCTCTTATGATGGCAAACGAGCCTTCAAGAAGAGGCGTGCAAGTTAACTGAAACATCTGAGCTTCCCATTTACTTTGAGATTTTTAAATTTTATTTTGGCTAAAGAAACCAGCCCATCTGTCTGGCTTCTGGAGCAATTAGAGAACACAGCAGAACTTGAAAGGCAGAAAATGAAACCAACCAAAAAAAAAAAGAGTGAGAAATATGACCAAGAAAGAGATACTTAATGCCTTGGGTGTGTCCTAGAGAGAAAAAGAGATGCAACCTTGGGAACGGGCATGCCAGTTCTGGCCCCAACTAGGACACTTTATACCCACAGGGCTGTTCTGACCCTGACCTGCTGGCAGGCAGTCTGGGGAGGAGTGGGGAGTGGCAGGCAGGCCAGAGAGCTGACACCCGATTTCCCTGTACAGAAGCAGCAGAGGGAAGGGCTGAAGAAACAGCAGGCACATTTTAGGGTGTGCATACTTTTCTTGCCTGGTTCAGGGGCCCACACTGGAAAGCTCTCTGCAGCAGGATAAGATCAAGTCATCTGTGTCTTTGGACCGCTAACAAAGACATTTTGGTCTGGGCTGGACTGGATGAGCTCTGGCACAAAACAAGTCACCCACACTCTGGAAAAAAAGATTCAAAACACGTTTTTGATCAGCACTGCTGCACACAGCACAGGAGAGAGAGCAGGCTGAAGATGAGGACATCTCCTGTGATGTCCTCACAGGAGACCAGAGCGGTCAAGAGACATCTTTAGGCCACGCATCGAGCTAGAACATACGCACTCCGACTCCTGGTCCTATCTCTTTTCACACAACATCTAGAAAGTGGGAGGTTTTTCAGAGAGCTGATAGGCTGGGAGCTTACACATGTGCAGAGAAAAGAACCCCCCCCCTACACACACAGACTAGAGATTTAGAGTTTAGCTAGGGTGGAGGGCCGAGAAAGTTGTGGGGTCGTATTTATTTTTATATTGCCTTTCAAGAGCAGAAATAAAGAAAAAAGAGAGATAAAGCAGGACAAAAGGAAGGCGAGTGCGCCATGGGAGGCCCACAGAATCCAGGGCATCATCCCAAGGTGCAGGAAGAAGCTCGCCCAGAGAGAAAGCAGGTGTCTGTGCTTTCCTTCCAATCTGGTCAGAGACTTACTCTCAGAAAAATAAGAGCACTTTCTAATTGTCTCTACAATTGGTGACCCCTCTTCTCCCTCATTGTATAATTCCAGCTTCTCTAAAGCTTCCCCCAGCCTCTTTTGCCAGAAGGCAGGAGAGACTCCAGCTCAGACATTATCTGATAAGCACCCCACACTCCCTGCTGAGGATGGTTGGTACCCAGTGATTCGTGCACAGCCAGCCCATGTGTTCCCACCGGGTCAGACCCAGTGTTGAACCCCCTCAGATCAATCCAGAACTAGTTACCAGAGAAGCAGGAACCCTGCAAGGCAGTTTGGGAATCCCCCTTCCCCGGGGCCCCCCTGGACTCTTGTGATAGAGGCTACAACCTGGGTCTGTACACTGACCACTGCTGGGCCTGCACAGAGGGCCCTGAGGAAGATGGCCCTGCAAGGGCGTTAACTCCACAGGCACCAGGTCCTAGAGCTCCCCACACAAGACACACCAGGCAGAGTGCTTTTAGGGTGCCATCTCTATTGCTCTCTGCACATCTCTGGGGGCATGTCTGCTCCATAGCCTCTTAAATGTTCCTTCACATCCCTAGTCCAGCCCCAGAAACAGGGCTAGAAACTTCTAGAAAGCCCAGCCATCAGCAGGCTCTGTCCCCCCACCCGTACCTCCAGCAGAACTACCCTCTCACCAGCACTGCTCACTTCCCTTTGCACAGCCTGCCTCCTGGGTCCCCCATATTTCCCACTTCAGATCGCCTTTGCTGCCTGCCAAGCTCTGGGGCCTTTCCCACAGTGATGCTCTTTCCTGTTGCACATGAGATGCAGCCCAGGCCTACACTGCCCACCACCCAGGGCTTCCCCAGCTGTCCACCCCCACTTGCAATCAAATACCCCTGACGGGGGAGGCCATCTGAGTGGGCTTGGCACAACAGCTCGCTCTAGATTATTCACAACCAGATTGATGATGTTTACTTCTCACTGTGTGTCACTGGTCCAGGCTACCAAATGGCCCTTCATTCCAACATGGCTTCTCCGTGCTCAAATCCTTCATTTCATTCCTTCCTGGACAGTTCAAGGTCTAGCCCCTCCTTAGGCACGTGGGAAGTTCTCAAATAATTGTTGAATTAACAACACCAATAAAGATCTACCTCCTCAAGGTATTCTTCCCCAAGAAGTACATATAGTTGGTATATATTTCTGAGCTTTTGCATGTGAGAGTCAGTCATTCTATTGTCTTTACTCACTAAAACCAGCTGGGTTGGTCATAAAATTCTTAGATTCCAATGGTGTCCCATGGTGGGTAGCCTCGTTTTTCTAACTACATGCTTACACTGAGGACTTTTCCCTTTTGTCCTTGAAGTTCAAAAATGTTACCAGACCCCTTGAACTTCCCGACCAGTCTTAATATGACTAAGCGCCATACACCCAGACATTGGGTACTTCCGGACGCTCAGCATGTCATGCACAAAGAATCACCTGTGGAGTATTCTTGCCAAAAATACTGAACCAAAATCAAGGTTCTAGAACTAACTTTCATTTGCAGGAAACACACAAGACAGAGGAACACAATAAATGACACTACAGGGACGTTAACAGACAAATCCCGATGGTAGGACATTCTGTAAAACAACTGACTCAGTTTCTACAGCGTGAAAAATAAAAATAAAAGGGGAGATGTGCTCTAGATTACAACAGACTCTTAAAAATAACAACTTTTAGTTATTTAACACTGTATAACACATTACCCCAAAACTTAGTGGCTTGAAACAACAATAAACATTTATTATCTCACAATTCCTGTGGAGCAGGAATTTGGAAGTGGATGAGCTGGATGGTAGGGTACAGGGCCTCTCGGGAGGGTGCAGTCAGGACATGAGCTGGGCTGAGGACACATCAGAAGTTCTGGCTGGAAGTGAGACTGCACGTCCAAGTTCGCTCACTCACGTGGCTGATAAGCTGATACTCATTGTTGGCGGGAAGCCTCAGTGCCTCCCTCCCCATGCCAACCTTCCACGGGCTGTTGAGTGTCCCCATGATAGAGCACCTGGCTTCACTTGGAGTGACCCCTCCAAGACAGCATAAGGTGGAAGATCCACTGTCTTTTATGACCCAGCCTTGGAAGTCATGTACTGTTACTGCTGCTACAGTCTTTGTTAAAGAAAATACAAAATGAAAAGCTAGCCGCTAATTCCAGCCCACATTCAAGGAAAGGGGTCTTCGACTCCATCTTTTGAAGGGAAGAGTGTCAAAAAAATTGAGGACATATCTTAAAAATGTGATAGCAAATAAATGTGACATGTGGAATTTGCCTGGATTGTGATTAAGACAAACCAATTGTAAAGATATTTTATAAACAGTTAGGGAAATTTTATGATACGTAGGTATTAGACAATACCAAAGATGATTGTTCATTTTAGTAGGTATGATAATTACATTGTAGGTACGCAAGAAAATACTCACATTTTTAGAGATTTATACTAAACATACAGAGAGGATGAGATGAAGTCTGAGATTTTCTTGACAATACTTCAGTGATGTATTGCATACTTGAAAGTTGCTAAGAATGTAAATCTTAAAATTTCTCATCATAAGGAAAAAAATGTGCAATTATGTATGGTGACAGATGTTAACTAGACTTACTGTGGTTATAATTTCACAATATATACAAATATTGAATCATTGCGTGGTACATATGAAATGAAACTAATACAATGTTATACATCAATTATACCTCAGTTTAAAAAATTAAATACTTCAGCAAAAATTAAAAGAAAGGGAACAAAAGGAAAGAAGACAAAGAAAGAATAAGAGAAGCAAAGAGCATAGATGAAGCAAATGTGACAACATTTTCATGACTTAAAATCTGGGTGGTACGTTCACGGGGGGATTTGCTGTACTAACTTCTCCTGTGTATGCTTGAAATGTTTCTTCGTAAAACTTCGTTTGAAAATGCTAGCCAGCTCTAGCTAGATACAGACCTCATTTCACTTATCTTGCGTGGAGCATGGGAGCCTTTTCAGCTTGTCAGTACATATCTTGTCTCAGCTCATGTTTTCTTCTAGAATATCTTTATTCCTTCTATTTCATCTGCTCTGCTCTCTTCTCCAAGCCCCATAATCCATGTGTCAGACCTCCACCCTCTGTCCTCCATGTCTGTCCTTTTCCTCTTTGGACTCCTTTGCCTCCAAGGAACGCGTCTTGTGTGCATGCTGACGAGCATCCTGGTAAACCAGAGAGTATGAGAGTGAGCATGGGGCTGTGTAGTGCAGGGGTCCCTGAGGGGCTAGCCAAGGGGCTCCTTACCAAGATCTCCCTCTCCTCCTTGAAGGAAGGACCTCCTCACCACCCTCCATGAGAAGAGAGTCCCCTGGAAAGGCCCCAGAAGCACCCCATCCCTGCAATCAGCACAGTTTAGAAAGGAAAGGCCACAACACCTTCCTTCCTCCCCTCCTCCCTTCCTCCCTTTCCTTCTTTTCTTCTTCTCCTTCTCTGTCTTTCCCTTCCATCCTTCCTTTCCTTTTGTCTTTTCCTCCCTTTCTTCCTTCTTCCCTTCCTTCCTTCCTTCTTTCCTTTTTTCTCTCTCCTTTCTTCCTTCCTTCCTTCTCTCCTTTTCTCTCTCTCTCGTTCTTTCTTTTTCTTCACTAAAATACATGTCCATCCCCCAACAACCTCTGCCCTTTTTAATCCCTGCTGCTCCTTTCCTGCCTCTGACTCATAGTCTAGTAACAAGGGACTGAAGATTTATTTGCCACCATATGTAACAGAAAAACAACCTGTGTCTGTAGGTCTATTTTGTCACAAGCGAACTAGGATCTCTACAAGCTGAAGAGGTACCCCACATCTCCATTACGGTGCACTTTACTTTTACTACCCCTCTGTCTGGAAGGTGCTAAGCATCAGGGCAGTGTTTCCTAAAGAGCTACATAGTGCTCCAACTCCCCTGAAAGAAGGAGAAAGAAAACAAAGCTAAATCATGACAAAATCCACTAAGCTAGCATTCACTTCTCCACCACCAGTTTTCTGACTCTGTAAGATAGGTCTTCAGTCTTTGCGAATGCAACTGTGAGAAAGCAGCCAGTGTGTAAAACTGTTACCCACACTCCATCATCTCTGGCCCTCACACTATCTGGTGACAAGCAGACAGCACTGGACTTTGCCCAGAGGTTGGAGGACAGGAACCCACAGTGCAGGGCCTTGTTGGCCATGCCAAAGAGGCTTCCAGGAAGAGTGAGCTTTGCCGTTTGGGAAAAGGAAACCAAAAAGGATATGTTCCATTTTATTCTAGAAAATTCCTTCTGTCCTCAGTGTGGGAGATAAATTGGAGGAGGTAAGACTAAAGGTACAACCCTCTTAGGGGGTTGTTTAAAAGTCCAGAACACAAATTATTACTTTAATTCCAGCAGTGCTCATGTGCCTGACCCACATCTGTGGGCATTTCCTGACCACAGGCTTTGACCTAGGTAAGAGAGGCCACGGGTCACATGCAATTCTCCAAACTCTTTCTGTAATGGCACCTCTCATCATCCATCCAAACAACAGCAGAAGGAAAGTAAGATTTAAAGCAACAACATTGTATCTGCTAGTATAGAAAAACAGTAAATTATATGAAACATTGATGCTTTAGTTATTTGTCTATCAGACATTACATGTAACCCTTCTCCTCTCTCACGTGGAGCCAATCACAGCCTCACAGTCCAGACAAGAGATGCCAGTGGTGTATGAGCCAGGTGAATGCTGGGGAAGAGGGAAGGGAGGAAACAGATACGGGACAAGCTAAGGAAGTAGAGCCAAAGCCGTTGATCCTCCTGGCTTCGCTGACCAGCCCTTCAGCTGCATCTGCAACTTGCTGGTGTCCAACCTGAGGCTTGGTTCCCAGGGACCAGCAGGAGACGGATTTCAGATGGATTCCAGCCTCCTCAGTGTTTATCATGGATCCAACAAGGTGAGAGGCTGATTCTGGACAAATTCAGTGTCCCAACCCTGGAGATATGTCTACAGCATACATCGGAGTGTTACTGTGCGCAGAAAGGAGCTGAGGACACCTTGGGGGACTCCATTGGCAGTGTCTACATTTCTCGGGGCTTGGAGACACCAGCCAGCTCTCAGGATGTTCTCAACCTGTCCCTGGGTCACTGAGTAGAAGCAGCCAGCCAGCATCCTGGCCAGGTTGCCCTCACCCAGAGCTTCTGCCACACCAGATGGAGAGTCACTGAGCTTCTGCCTCCCAGTTTCTCTCTCTCTCTCTCTCTCTCTCTCTCTCTCTCTCTCTCACACACACACACACACACACATACACCACAGTCCCAGAACACAGAGACTTATTGGATTACAGGCTTCCTAATTAGATTTCCTTGGGAGCTTTTTCTCTGAAAAAGTTTACTACTCTGAACTGTGAACTTACTGGAGTTTGCTTATTTGTGTGTTTTCGTATAAGACAAAGAACATGGCATATTGCAGATCCTGGTCTCCACCAGTGAAAGGTATGAGATGAGGATGTGGTTTGAGCCTCTCCTCTCTCTGCCTGTGACCTGGACAGGTCTGGCCAAGGCCACGGTTGTGACCTTAGCACCTAAGAATGGACCACATGAATGAGTCTTTGGGACTTGAACAGTCTCCCAGTTCCCTCGTCTGCCTGCCCCATGCCACTCTTCTTGGCCGTGGTGGTAGAGATGAAAGTAGCTGTTCTTCTGATCCAAAGAATTTATTTGCTTCTCGACGTAGCAAGTTGGGCCCTGATGCCGTCTTAGCGCTGCCCCTTACCTGCCACCTCCTTCCTTCTGAGAGAGGTAATGCACTTGTCCAAGCAAGAAGAAAGTTCTTAGATGGGAGATTTTTTTAAAAAAAGAAAGATTTTTGGTGGTAGGTGCAACATGGACAGCCAAATGTATAACTATATCCCAGCGTTACAAGCATGGTATA
The DNA here is from genome assembly GCF_964194185.1 of Rhinolophus hipposideros. Lineage (NCBI taxonomy): Eukaryota > Metazoa > Chordata > Mammalia > Chiroptera > Rhinolophidae > Rhinolophus > Rhinolophus hipposideros. The sequence continues at coordinate 10,682,811 of NC_138069.1, forward strand.
CAGGAGTCACGGTTGCCACCAGGCCCAGGGCTACTGAAAACGGAGCTTTTACTTTTGAGGTGATAGAGTGATACCCACCCTTCCTCCTCACTTCTGCCCAGCTCTTGCCCAGAACTTTCTGAGGTCCCTCCATTGGCAGCTGCAGCAGCCCCAGTGCAAAGAGAATGTTCTGCCAAGGGTCTCACTGGGAATTCGCTGATTAATTGCCATTAGCCAGCATGACCCCACCATGGAGGAACCTTTGCCTCTCAGAATCCCTGGATGCCAGGCAATAGGATGGCCACGCTGCTGCCAACAAAGCCCCCGCAATTCCTTTTACATATCCACCACCAGTAGACACTCCAGGTTCCACCGGACTGGATCTCTGGGGAGAGTTCTCATGTTTATCTTGTCCACTCAGAAGAGCCAAGTCCAAAGACAAATTAATAAATAAATAAAAGCATATAAGTTAAATAAATAAGCAGATAGATAGGTAGGTAGATAGACAGATATAAATTAAGTAAATAGATGAAAAGAGAACTTCTGAGAAGAACAGAAATCATGCATTTCGGTCTTACTCCATCATTGAACCAGCCTTTCCACAATCCTATCCAGAAACACTTCTAAATTCCCAAGTGCCCAGAAGAAAGGTTAATGGCCTTCAGGAGGAAGCACTCACATTTATTGAGCACCAACCATGGGCCAGGCACATGCTGAACACTTTGTATACAAGATCTCCTTTGATCCTTCCAATAGCTCTGTGAGGAAGGTACAATGATCAGCCCCATTTTACAAATGAGGAAACTGAGGGTTGGAGCGGTTAAGTAGTCTGCCAAAGGTCACTCAACTGGTAAGGAGTAGAGCTGAGATTTGGACTCGAACTTAAGCTCCTAAGTGGTATGCGATCCACCTTCAAACATTGGAAGAGAGTTGTTTCCATCTGCTTATACTAGGGATTTATGTGTCTCCAAATTCAAGGGTAGGGAAGTGTTCTGTCCTGTAATCTCATGATTAAAGTCCTGCGCCTGACCTGCATTAATCCATAAAGCAACCCAGGTCCATTTTGCTGAAGCCTCAACCTTGATATTGAAATACTTGTGACATTCAAACCCACATCCCCAGCCTGGCCCAGACAGCGTGTCAACCCACCCCCACTGCCCCAACCCAATCCCACCACAGGCCATGCAATGTTCACCCGCTGATTGAAATAATGTAATTAGGGGATATAGAAAATCTATTCTACACGGTGCCATCTGCATTCTCTTCTGACAGCTAATTTGATTGGCGCTCTGTAATCAATAAAGCACTCATGCAGCAGCCGGAAAATTCACCTCAATTTTTCCTACACCATTTATAAATGAAAAACACTCCCTCTCCTGCTCCTGCCAGTGACCCAGGGCCAGGTGGTGAGCCCGTAGGAAAACAAGCTCATGAAATGGCAGAGGATGAACTAACGGAGAGTTGCACTGCATCCACAAAGCCAGATCCCTTAGCCAGAAGCAATGGCCCTCATCCTTCTGTTTCCCCGCCCTATCCATTCTCGAGTGGAACAGAAAGGAAGCTCAGTCTCAGAGAGATAGTTGGTCCCAAGTGGTTTCCATGTGGTCAGAACCTGAATCCTGTTATTTCCACCACACCGGAAGGTTTGAAGGCCAGTCTCTGGGTGATGGGTGGTCAGAAGGGTGGAGAGGGGGGTGAACGGATTGGTAGGCAAGTGTATGTGCAGATATGTGAAATAGCACAGGAGGGGGAAGGAGAGAAAGGGTTGGGGAAACGCAAAGGAGAAGGGACTGGCATTACTAGAATGGATGGAGAACACCATCCTATTAATCCTATGCTGATGACAAAATCCTGGTCCATAGTGACTGTGTACCTTAGGTCAGTTTCCCTAAAAACAGGAAAAACCAGGGGTTTGGGTTCATGTGATCTATTCAGCAAATATTCTCCTGAATATTGATGGGACTCAACAAATACTATTGGGAGAAGTGAGGGAGCAGGGCAAGGTAGAGGAAGGAGCCAGTGAAGACGTGGCTGCAGCTGGAGACTGGCTTCAGTCTGCTACGGCCCTGATCCGGAGGCAGGTTCTGAAGCCCAAACTGCCCCCAAGAGGTTGGTTTCAAATTGAGGCAAGGGGGCTGGCCGTTTGTACACTCTGGTCTGTCAGTCACTGGCCCCACGGGATGGGGAGGGGGCAAAACTTCCTGCACAACGTAGCCCCCATTCGGCAGAGTGATTTCCTAGAGAACTCACAGAATACAGCAGCCTGGAAATGGGAACACCGGCAAGAAAGGGAGTCAGGACAGGGCACCAATAGCATCTACCACACTGTGTAATAAACTGCAAGAGCCAGAAAGCCGGAAGAGACCAGAGAGCCCTACCTCTCCAGGAGGGAAGGCTGAGGCTTGGGCTGTCATAGGGAAACTCCAGCCACCTGCTCTGTGGTGGCCTCAGGCACTGCCTTTGTTCACAGGTCATTCTTTGTAAAGCTAACCCAGACTTGTACTAGGAGTCAGCGTGACCTCTCTCCCAGCCCTTGTGACTGGGGGCAGATGTAATTCGTGGTTTACAAGGTAGTTATGGCTTTAAGAAGATATTCAGCACCACTCTTCCTGACTCAGAGTTGGCTTCTGACACCTTTGGAAGGACCTCATCACTGTCCGTCCCCTAGAGCCATCACTTCTCTAGGACAAAGAGCCCCACATCATGACAGGCCACATTTCATGAATCTCTGTTTCTGAACCCTGCAGAAGTGAAGTGTGAACATGGCATTCTGGCCACAAGACCTTCTTGTACGGGGGTCACTTCATCAGAACCATGGACACCTGAACCCTTTGACCTCCAGTGAACCCACAGAGTGAAAAAGCAGCTCATTCATTTGAACACAAATACAGTCAATCGTCCTGGTGCTTGGCCCACAAGACGCCAAGGAGCCCGCAGGGCTGCCCTGTGGGGAGTACGGAGCAGACTGACAATGGGCCAGGCACACCCAGTCACCACCATCAAAGCGCCATCTCACGCCCCCAAACCCCAGCTCGCCAAAGCCTGACAGCTCACAGACACTGGCTGAGCACAACCATCAACCACCACAACGGAAGAAAAATCAATGCCCTCAAAAGAAAAGAGACATGATATACGAAGAAACAAAAGCTATTTTTGAGGTTGGTGACAGAGATACCTACACTAACAGCGGGTAAGTGAAATCTCAGAGGTAGCTGCTGTCAGGCAGACTTTAGCAGTAATACAAAGTGGGCACATGCAGAGCAAGAGACCCACCTCCGTGGGCATTGCTTATGCTTGGATTATGAGAGCCCCTTAGCCCTCAGAAAAGTGGCTCTAAGGAGACAAATGTGGAAAGGACATCATGATGGCAAAACCAGATGAAAGGCTCACTGAGTTACTGAAAATTAAACTGTTCCCTCCTCTGGGTGCAGAGGGAGTGAGACAGGGGGTTGGCTCTTCCACTCTGACCCTGTGAACTGGAGGCCCATCCAGGCTGCAGTGTATCCCAGGGAAGTGGGGGACGGGGGTGTCCAGGTGGAGTGCCTGCCTAAATAATGGCAGGAGTGTGCACAGTGGAGGTCAGAGTTCACAGGCTGAAAGGTGGTGCGTCTTTGGTAGATTTGCCATCATCCCACCGAAATTCATCCCTGGATGTGATCTGTTTGCTGCTTTTAGATTCTCTGTGATTAGCAAAGAAAATATTTGAATATTCCTTTTTTTAGGCGAAAAACAAGAGCCAATTAAAGAAATTCTTTCTTCCAAGAAATATACCGAGGAAAAAAATCCCTCCTGCCTCAGACTCAGGCAGGAGCTCAGACTCAGGCCTCAGGCAGCCCTGGGCTGTCTGAGTTGTAAATGACGAGAGAAACCACAGAGTCCAAGCCCTCATTTTCACAAGTGAGGTGGCTGAGGCTCAGGGAAAGCAGAAATCCAAGGTCTTAGGGTAGCTTAGTACAAAGGACTGGCCTGCAACACAGGAATCTGAAGAACACTTCTCTGGAAAGGCCAGAGGTTGCAGAGAAAGACTCAAACCCTTTGTTGGTAGGAAATCCTTACCGTGCAATATTCAGAAAACACTACTTCTGGCATCCTGCCTTTAAATGCATGGACTCTGGAGTCACAGACCTGAGTTCAAATGCTGTGTCTACGACTTACTGCCTTTGTGACCTTGGGCAAGTCACTTCACTTCCCTGTGCCTTGGTTTCTCCACCTGTACAAAGATACATAATGACACTTGATCACAATCGCAGGGGTTGTGTAAGAATTAAATAATGCAATTCAGGTGAAGTGCTTAACATATTGAAGTCTCTTAGATCTAATGGTAAATTCCCACATCAATGTCGCTGCCGACATTTATGAATCTAAGTTGTTATAATTATCTGTAAACAGATGCTAGCAGGCAAAGATATGGGTAAACTCAAGTCATGTAAAACTTTGTAAAACTGTAGTAAATATCTGTTGTTTGCCTTCCTGAATCTATGCCCCCTCCACAGCTCCTCATTTCCATTTGGTTCCCCCCAAAGCTGACTGTGCGTTCCTTGGGTCCACCAGTGATTAGTTCGGGAGTGGTCACGTGAGCCACGCCAGTCCCATGAGGGTGGAAATCAAGGGCTGCGGGAAAGTTGGGGCAAAGATGTCTCTACTTCCTGCTAGACATGGATGAGGTATGCGGCAGCCCTAGGAACGGCCGAAAGGCAGTGCAGAACAATGGAAAGAAACTGTGTCCTTGGTGACATCCCTGAGTCCCTGGGTCAATCCTCACCTAAACGCACATCTGGACTTTTCTGTTAACTGAACCAGCAGATTTCTTTCATGGTTTAAGCCAGTTTGATTTTCTGTTCTTTGCTTTCTTCCTTTTTTTTTTTTTTTTCTGTTACTTGAAGCACACTGATTTATAATCATTACAACGATCTTAAATGTCAAAGCCCCATCTTCCTCTTTTCTAAGTTGGAACTTTCCTAAGCACAGTTGAACTACTGTCTCCTTAAGATCAAACAGCATGGGGTCTCATGGTTCCTCTAAGACCCCCATTGGGACCATGATTCTGTGGATTCTAGCCCTGTGTCAGAAAGGAGCCCTGCTCCTGCTGTGTGATGAGTGCCTCACGTAATGGAGGCTTTGCTCTTCTGAAGCCCATGGCCCCCGCTGTGCTGCAGGGTGCCAGAGAGGAGGCTGTCACAGGCACCAAAACATCCCTTTGTAGGTCTTGCCCTGTGCAGAGCCGGGGTGTGATTGACACTATTGAGCAGAGGCCGTTGTAACTGAACTCAGCTCTTCGCTCCCACAGAAATCAAAGCTCTGGCTCCTCACTCCTCTTCCCTGGGAACCTAACATTACACCGCCAGACACAAAAAGCCACATTATCAGCTTTACAAATTGTCCTCCATCTGTCTCCCCTTTCTGTTGTTTGGGCTGAATGCAAGCATCTACCCAAGCAGGCGAAGGTTGGACCAGAATGGATCCTTTTTGCTCATTGAAGTGTCCCTGGATGTGGGAATGCTGAACAATTCCCCCAGTGGATTTTATAGATTCCACTTGGGTTTCCATGGCAATTTTACAGAGCTGGCACTCAATAAGGATTTATGAACTTATTGAAGATAAAAGTGAACTGAATATTCCCATACCTGAACTGCATCACCATAGATAAGTCCCTGGCCAGGAAAAGGGACAAGCTGGGAGTTGGAGGCAGAGAAAGTTGACTAGCAATGGGATCAATGTTTGTTCTCGGGAATAACGACTCAGCCCTGGCCTTTGTCCCCCATCTCTCTGTCCAGGAAAGATGGCGTTCTGAAAGACACCAGGGTGACTACAGTAAGAAATAAAAACTCAATTTTAAAAAGAGACACTCATTTCTGGCCCATCCTGTCAGGACCAGCAAGTTTTCCAGACTGATTTGCCTCTCAGTGCAAGCAAAGCCTCAGTGCAAATACCCTGAGGGCCCTCTATGGATCTAGCTTCCCTTTCAACTGGATGATCCTCAAGCTTTGGCTTTATTGGAAAATGTTTTAGACCCGGATTAGAATTTAACAGGCAAAATTGCTGAATAAGAGCAAAAAGTGAAAAGTCACCAGCCCCAACAGGGAATCAATAGCACATGAGTCAATAAGCATGTAAGAAGACAAGCCATGGAGGCACTTCGGGGATTGGGAGGAGTGGCTAAAATTTTTAAATCTATGTATAATTCATACATAGACTAATGTTTCTTTAGCCAGAGACCTGAACAAACATAAATACCACCTTCCCCAAGCAGGCTGAGCCCGTGGCAGTTGGGCTACGTTGCAAATAAGCCATATCCTTGGCGGAACCATGGAATTAAGCATGGATTCCAAGGTGTCCTGCCCTTTGATGCCTCAGGCTCATCAGACCTGTCCACAAAAACGTTGCTCAGAGCCAAAGCTGCCTGGCAGATTCAGCCACAAACCAACTCCCATTCCATTTGCTAAAACTGCCACTCGTCAGCTTTGTTAAAACTACCAACTGTCATTTTATCAATAGGTACAACCCATTTCTGAGGTCAGATCGATTCCAAAATAAAGTTTTGAGTGACAACATTACCCCTGGAGGGGTTCCAGGCACTTTTCCTTTTGCAACCCCCTCACGTTAATGACAAACGAGTTCCCCATGATGGATATACCCGCAATTAATATTGAAAGGACAGTTAATGATTTCAAGGTACTGCAATACGGGCCTCATATTTCAAATTTAAAACTCTCCTTTCAAAGTAGGATTAGTTTTCAAAGCCTAGAAATGAATGCTAATATATTAGGCAAAGCAGATTTTTTAACACCTCAAAAAATAAAGCAAAGAAAATTAACATTAAGGACTACACTCAGCTGAGGTAACCCCATTATCCTTGAAATATTCACAACAGGTCTTTGTACTAGAGGCCCAGCCATTGTCACTCCTCATTTCAAAGGATGAGGTCTACAAATCACAGACTCAAAAGTGTGCAATATTTATCATTCTGAAAAGTACAATAGCTAGCAAGGATGCCTTCAGCATGTATGTGGTTTGTGTCCTCTCTCTTTTTTAGTGTACAGTAGATTGTTAATTGAAAGTTCATGAACCTACATGGCTCTGTCCTTCTTTCAGACAGGCGTGTGCAGACAGCTATTCATGTATTTGCTCTAAAAGAAAATTAGAAACTTAAAGGAAAAAAAAATGCATTCAATATCTGAATCATAAAATCAGTTTTGGCTCCTAAATCGAGGGAATTTCTTTCCAAATATAGTGACATTTTCCCCAGGCAGGAAAAAAAAAAATAATTGCTGGCCCAAACAGCCCAACAAACTGCTAGCAGTGACCAAATGAAACACCAATTCTAAGCTAAATGAACTAGAACGAGCGTAGAAAGAAAACTGGTATTGCAAAAAGGCACTGATTGTATGCAAAGAGCCGTGTTCCATTTTCACCCAGGATAAAAAGAGAAACCGAATGGACATTTAGGTACTAAAATGACAAAACTAGCTATTGAAAACAACAATGGCAGAGCACTGCCAACTGCTAAACTACCTCCTGTAGCTGTGAGGATATGGAGCAAATGGAAAAGCTCCTGCTCCAGGCTTCCTGGGGGGCCTGGAGGAAATGCTCCAATAACGCCTCCTAGCCACCAGGGGCGCTGTGAGGCGAGATGAGGAGCGTCTCGTGGACCTTACAGCCCCCAGCTGAGAGGTCATGGCTGCACCCTGTCATGCTCTGGCTTCCTGTTGTCTATAGTGCCTAATGTGGAACTTCTCCCACAGGTCTCCTATGGGGACTGGGGCCTCCTGCCACCTGCAGCAGTGGAAGCAGAGCAAACAGAGCCTAGAATTCTGGGGCATAGGGGTCGGCCAATGCACTAAATTTGCCACCCACATTATTCTATAAATCCACCATGTTTCCCCTTCCCAACTAGCTGTGGCAGGCCCATGGAAGCTAAAGGACTACCCCAGAGAAACCAAAGTCAATGGTTCTATCAGAGATGTGGCACCTGGTAATTTAGTGACCCTTTATTGTAATGTTGAGCATTTCTGGTTGCAAATCGCACAACACAGAGCAACCACTGTTGGTACCCACCTCTCCTTTGTGCTGAGACATTTGGTTCTCCCAGAATTAGGCTTACGATAAATTGCCACAACCTGCCCAGCCGAGCCAGATGGAGGAGTCCAACACGAGACTCTCAAGCTCCATTAATACCAATTGAAAAACCAGGTTAAGAGAATGTAAACCACGATAGATTATATAATCAGGCTCTAATAAGATTTACTGATTAGAAAATGTATCTGGGTTAATTTTCTTTTTGTTTTTATTATCACCTAAAGCGCCGCTGGGAATCTTCCGCGTGCCCTTGACTATCTCCTCCCCCTTCCTCCTGGCCTCAGACCTTGCCTGGGTCCTGGGGGAAGCCAGCAGTGGGGCTGCTGTTGGACTGAAGCTGGAGAATGGCTTTAGGTAGGCTGAATTGGTGGGTACTGGTGGGGAGTCCCAAGAGCAGTCAAATGGCTGAGGTACTCAGTTTTGTACCCCTAAACACTGCCTCCAATCAATTGTTCCCAGCTTCTATGGAATCTCTGGGAGAGATTTATGCATAGAAGGCAAAAGGAAGTTTCTAAATTGCTAACTGAGGATTTGTATACCCTCCTATGAGCTGCTTAGGCTACTGAGCAGACTGGCTGGGTGGAGAGAGACTTTGTTCTGGGCTGAAGGCAGCAAGTCAGCCAGAATTCCTCCTTGAATACAGACAAACCCAACATCAGGCCCTAGTCAGGCCTTCTGAAGGTGGGGTAGTAGCCCCAGGCCCTGCCTATTCAGCCATGTGAGGAAAGGCAGAAGGAGGCAGGGAGAGAGAGTTCAGAGGATGGGTGAAAGATTTTTCAGAGCTGGATATGCAAACCTGGGGGCCACAGTCGATAGCAGATGCAGGAGAGGAACAGACCCATCCTCTCTAGGATAGCAGGTTTGGTGCCAGGGCCAGGCCTCAGGGCAGAAAGAGATGGAAGTCAGAGGTGAGCGAATCCTTCCGGAAGTAGGTTGGTTGTGGGTAAATAATGGTTCAGAATTGCTGACTTGACCAGTCAGCACTCCCTGGCAGAGGCCATCAGCTGAACTCCAGGCCCCTAAAGAAGTACAATGATGCGTGAACTTCAGAGGAGTTGCACTGGGAACCAGGAACGGGCTGTGTTTGCAAACAAGAAGCCAGAGTGCATAGAGGTAAGGCATGGGTGCTCTTTCCTGGAGGCATCCACAAGGTGTGGACTTCTGAGTGACCAAGGCCTGCTCTGAGAACAGCCTGAGGATTCCTAGCCAGTGCCACCACCAGCCTAGTCTTTTGTATGAATCAGGGAATGGGCCACCACAGTGCCAGGGACACACAGATTGGTGTTGCAGGGCAGACTGCAACCCCCATTTTGATTTCAGCCCCTATTTGCTCTCTCAGCTGACACCTGTGAGCATTGTACAACCTGCTCAAGTATCCAGCTGTTCAGTGAAATAACAGCCATGGGCTGAGAGCAAAGGGCCGAGACCTACCCACGTGACAGACATTGATACCTAACAATGTGCTCACATTTTGCCCTTCCCGAAGCCTTCCCCTATCTCCTGTGGAGGGGATAAAGCAGGGATTACTGTCGTATTTAACTGGTGAGAGAGAGAGCTGGGAACCAGCCTTGCAGGGTGTATGTAACAGGCTCGCCCTTCCCTCCCACAATCCCGCCACCCTTTTCAGCCCATTGCTAGGTGGGCCGAAAGGAAAAGCATCACAGCGTCATTAAATCATCCTGAGCCTGATAAATGACTTGAGTAGTGTTTAGGGCAGAAATACTTAAGCTCGGTATTATAACAGCTCAAGAGACATGATGAAAATGTCTTCACGAAGTTTATTTAATTCACCTCCTTCTTAAGTTAAATGTGTTCTGCAGAGGGAAACGGGTCACAGAATCCTTTTCTCCCCAGGGTTCCCAATCCAGACCCAGAGGGATTCACTGTAGCATGGGGTGAACTGACTAAAGGTTATTGGGGCTGGGGAGGAGAGAACGTATCGAATCATATTTTGAACCAAGAAACAAATTGAAGCCTAGTGAGTTTTTCACAAAGCAGTGCCGGGAGGGAACAACACTGGGAAGGCACAGGACCCAGAGGGACCCCAAGAAATCCTCTTTTCTGGTAGGTACCTGACCTACTAATTACCTTTAAAAATCCAGGGCAGATGCTTGTTCCACCAATTAATTATTCGGAAAAGCCCAAAGCAGTAGGAAATTAAAGCAAATGGTGGAAGATGCTTTTTTGTAGAATCATAGCACACTTTCTGTGCCCATTTCTCATGGCTCCAGTCTCTGAGGACGTCTGCCTTTTCGTGAGGTAAAAAGGAGATTTTCTGACTCCAGCTTTCCTTCTATCCCATCACAGCCCCACCTCCAATGGGCAGGGACAAGAGGGCTTGGGCAGGAGCAGGAACATCATGGACAAGGGAGGCTGAGCTTCTCTGGATCACAGGCTCTGGGCCATGGCCCATGAGGTGAGAGAATGAGTGTCTAGAATGGGAGCAAGAACCCCACCTTTAGAGGGCTCTGAGGAGCTTGACTGCCTCCTTGTCCCAAGCTGCTGTCATGCCAATCGGCCTCCGTGATTCTTCTACAAAAATATCCCGAAGGAGTTGGGTCCAGGGCCCAGTATGCAGCGAGCCTCTATAACCGGAGTCTTACTGTCAGCCCTTGTCTCTGGGTCCTCTCCTTCCACAGCCACAAGGCTAAGGCCAGAGGCCTATCTTCCCTTTTACACATGACCATGAACTAATCTACCTCGGCCAAGGTCAAAAGACCACAGCCCTGAGAACTTATCCACAGCCTCCCCCCTGCCCACAGAACAGCCCATTCCACCCAGGTCCACAACCGACCAGTCCACTTTCTCTGTAAACAACAGTTTGGATGTCTTCGCCCTCCCTATCCCTCTAACTCCCCCCTTACCAAGGCCCTTCCCGTCCTTCACTTCCCTATGTACACCCCACGTCTACTCGAACCTTCTTCTGACCCAACTCCCCCAGCCCTCAGGGAGCTCCCTCCCTGGGAGCTCCTACCTGACACTCAGGCCTTTCCCAGAGACCCCCACCCACAAGCTGTCTCCTAGGACTCTAAGCATTTCCCAGGAAGCAGGACTCAGGCCCTGTCTTCTCCCTAAGAGTTCTGCAGGCCCTTCAGGCTAAGAACAAGACACTCTGGAAGAATCCCATCCCACAGAAGGCAGTGCACGTTCATCAAAGTCAATACCTAGTGTATTTCAGAACCATTTGTCATTCTAGTGGCCTAGTTATCAACATCTCATCTTGTAAATATATTCCTCTGGGAGTAAGAACTGTGTTTTTTGGGGTTTTTTTTTTTGGGTTTTTTTTTTTTGTTATCTAAGGAAATTGTGAAATACTAGTGTTCAATGAAACAGTTGTCAAATCTGGCTTTGGAGTGCCCCATATCGTACAAATTAAATGTTTTCTTCATCTAGCCATATTGGAACAGCCAAGATTGCCACGGCCAGTCATTAGAGAGACAGATGTCCCCACATTCCACGGGGCGGGTGCAGCACGAGACGCAAACTCTGCTGGCAGATGGAGGGGGAGGGGGCGAAGATAACCATAAACAAACTGAAATTACTGACTGTCTGAGCGGTGTCAGGCCAAATAGACTGGGCCTAGAATACATAGTCCTTTTACAAAACACTTCTGGGATACGCAACAGCCATTTCTTCCTTCTCACCCCAAAGCTATCTGCGAGAGGAACACAGACCAACTGTTTCTGTGAAAGCATGAAGGCACGGGTGGGTTTTAGAATCTTTATCGCATGGAGGCTGGTAAGTCAGTGGCTAATGGAGTCAAACAAAGGAAGACTCACTGGCAGGTCAGCGGTGTCGGACTTTCTCTACGTCTCTGCTGCTAATGGAGACTGGGGCCTCCGCAGAGGCGGTGGGTGGCTGTGCAAGCCCTGCCCTTCCAGGCACACTCCTGAAACGGGGGGCCACTAAGACGCTCAGCAAGGAAAAGTCCACAGTGTCCCCAGAGAGGATGACAAAGAAGGCAGACTGGCAAATAGGCCCTATTTGGCTTACCTTGGCCCGACCTGCTAAAATACTCCCTGGGCACAGGGTCCTAGGCTGTGGGGCCTCATTTTGTGTGGGATGTTAAAAACAGAAGAATCTCTAGCTCCATAGAACAAAGTCATCACCTTATGATTAACCCAGCATCAAGGTGGGCCCCCAGCCAGACTAGTGGGAGCAGAGGGAGCACAGCAAAGACAAGACCCTCCAGCTGACCCTCCAAGTTTTCCCAGTAATCTTCTAGCCTCACTCCCCCCTCCTAACAAACTTCCTTTCCTAGCATTAATGGAAACTGCCTGAGATGCGAAGTTTTGAAAGTCCTCTTCCCTTGCATATGTAATGGTGACCATATGTCACTGCCCAGGAGTAGTGGGGGACAGTGGGATTTGAGGGTCAGGGCTGCCAGCACAGATGCACCAGAATTCCACATGGAAAAAAGCCACCCCAGCCTGTTACCAGCCAGTCAGCTTTTTCTCCACCTAATTAGGTCAAGTGGGTAGTTACTTTCCTCATGCTCTGAGCCCCATATCTCCTTTCTTTGTGCGAATGTGGGCTTTCAAGAAAGAAAGGAAAAAACAAGAGCTCTTTCTCATTCTCATACTATTATGACTCTATCTCAATGGTTGTTATGAAATAACCCCTTTAAAGGAAACTGTACCACAATGAGCCTGCATTCCTTATATAATCAGAAAAAGTATTATAAATATGTTATAACGACACAAAGTAAAAGCCTTCTTTTCAGTCATTTCAGGGCCTGAAGTACCTCAGTGCGTTATTCACAGTGGAGGTCAAAAAGGTAATTGATGTGTGTTCCAGGCCCACAAATGGCAGAGGCAGACTTTCCTCTGCTCCCTGCTCAGTGTCCCACAGAGAAGAGACAGAGTTCTGGAGGTCCCACTCAGCTCCTTCTTCTAATGGGAAAAGTAGACCCTGCCAAGAGACTCTAGTACCCAGGATGGGCACGTGGTAATTAGCAGACATGGTCACTTCTAACCAGTAATGTAACATTCCTATCACTGGGGCATTTTCTCCCAACTTCCCTAAAACAAAGGAAATTCAAGAGTCTCCAGTCTCAGGAGACTCACACTGCCTGGCTTCCCCATCACGGTGGCCATTCATTGACCCAGAGAAGAATCAAGGCACTTGTTCAGGCAGCTGGGCTAACCCAAGTGGCAATCACCACCAGAGGTTGACACAGAGGGGCTAGAAACCTGGGTTCTAGCCAACTGGGCCACCCAATGGCTACTTGACCCTGAGCTATTCTTTCTCTCCCCTGAGCCTTTGTTTCCACGTGTGTGTGTGTGTGTGTGTGTGTGTGTGTGTGTGTGTGTGTGTGTGTGAGACAATAGGGAGAGTCTGGACAAGACATTCTATGACATAACAAACACTGTCCCCCAAATAACATCCAGCAGCGGGTGAGTATCTGCTGAGCACACAAGTACAGTGAAATATGTACAGTGTAACCCAGCAGTTTAAACTGTGGACTTTGGATTTAGACAAACCCAGTTATGCCCATTAACTTCTCTAAGCTGCAGTTTCCATCCCTGTAAAATGGGCTAAGGAAGGAGAATGCAATGAGGTAATGCCTGTAAAGGGTTAGCACAGTGACATACATAGTGAGCACTCCATGCTCGGGGCTACCATGGAGCTGAGGCAGAAAGGCCTATTTCTTCCATTGTCCCTGAGGAAATCCTGACCTCACCGTGTACTGCCAACACAGGAGGTGGTTTATGCACAGCACACAGAGTAATCAGAAACAGACAGAAGAATTAGACTTACAATTCAATCACCCAGTCCTGGACAAGAGAGCAAACCGGAACCATCTCATAGATAATTTTGTAATAAATTAGTGAAAAAATAAATATAAACTATCGATCTTTGATCCCGATCATAATGAATTTTATTAGCTCTCAAAATAGAACTGATAATGAGAGAATTTCACACTGTGCAATTTGTTAGAGATTTTATATACATAATTGTCTTGATAAAATTCAGATCTGCAAATATTTGTCCAGGAAAATTGGATTTGATAGAAACAATGGCCACAAAAGAAAATTCACAACGACAGACATTATAATGGATACAATTTGGTAGATGTATTAAATTCTTCCTGTACAATTTATACAGAACAGAATTAAATTTTTGAAAATAACTTTAGTAACCTTAAAATATAAGTCAAAAGTATTAGAATAAGCTTATTTATTTCTAATAAGACAGAAGAGTAAACTGATCAAGGCATTAAACTGGGTTAATGGACTCACTCCAGAAAATTGATTACATCTGCATTCATAAACAAGGAGGGGGTCCTTGCACCATGGTCAAAACACCCATGTGAACAGGCAGGTCACACTCTGAGGACAAAATACCCGATGCCCACTAAAGGGAAGTTCCCTGAACCCAGTGGAACTCAGGCACATGCGTGGATGCCGTCTGGTCAATGCTGCTCTAACTCTAGACAGAGCCACCATTTAAGACGGCCATGCCCAGGTACCATCCACTTTTCCATCCATTCCTCCCACCTTCCCCTCACCCTCCAATCAAACTAGGTGATTTCTCCAGACTGGGTTCCTTCATTTATATCATCCCCCTTCCTGGAAGGCTTTCCCATGCACGGCTTGCTCCCTTTCCTTCAAGACTCAAGTCAGGCTCCTTCTCATTGCCTCCCATATGGTCCTCAAGCCCCTGAAACCCATACCTCATCCCTCCCTATACTCCTCTTGCCAAAGTCACCCATGACCTCTACATTGCCAAATCCAGTGGGAACTCTCAAATTGCCTTCTCTGCCCATCACACCTTCCTTCTGGTAACCACTTCTTCCCAAGTTCCCGTGGCTCCTTAGATAATGAAGCTCCTTTGGCCAGGGGCAGTTCCCTGAAAGGGATTCAGCTGTGACCATTATCAACCTATGTCTAGACCAGCGGGGTGGGGCACAAGGGCCTCCTTCCTGACACAGGGACCTGGGCTGTGTCTACCACAGGCCTCGAACTCAGCAGGCCCAAAACCACACTGATTCTACTTCCAAAATCACACTGCCCTAGCGGAAGTTCTCATCACCTCCTGACCAGATGAATGTGCCAGCCTCCTCCTTCATCTGCTTGGCCTACTCCAGTTCACAGTCACCAGTTAGCTAGCTTTTCAAACACAGATCAGATTATGTCATGCCATGCTGGAAGGCAGGAAGGAAGAAAGGAAGGGAGGAAGAAAAAAAGGATGGAGGGAAGGAAGAAAGGAGGCCCCATATTGTCTTGGATGGGGTTCTAATTCCTTAGCATATCTGGTGGTGATCAAGTGAAACACCCTCAGGCCACCAACTCTTGAGTCATAGCCCCAACTAGTCCTCCTTTCGTTATCCATACTCCCCACAGAGACGATCTGGTGCATTCAACATTACCTCCAGGTGTGTGTCTAATTGACAAGCAGGAAAGTTAGTAAAATTCATAAACTAATAAGGTTTTAAGTACATGCCACCCCTGAGAAGTAAAAATAGGGCCAATCGTCCATCATGAACAGAGGAGAGCTGATGACCGCCATTCCTTGAGAGATTACATTATCAAGTAGGTCACTACAAGATAGAGATGAGAGCCATACAGCACACCTGTGAGGTGTGACATGTGAGAAAGCCCCTTACCCTACACATATCCCAAAATATGCCATCAAATTGTCACAGCATCTCAAATTTCAGAAATTATTTTGTAATCTTCAAGGTTTTGAGTCTGTTAAAACATACTGAAATATAAATGCTTAAAAAACTGCCACAAACTCAGTGGTTTAAGTAACATAAATTTATTCTCTTAACAGTTCTGTAAGTCAGAGGGTCTGAAGAAATGCATCTTACAGTGCTAAAATCAAGGTGTCAGCAGGACCGGTTCCTTCTGGTGGCTCTAGAGAGAATCAATTTCCTGGAGAACTTCGAGAGTCAGCCTGCACTCCTTGGCTAGTTGGCCCCTTCCTCCATCTTCAAAGCCAGTGGCATGGGCACTTCCCTCTATGCTTCCATATCATGTGGCCTTGTCTCCAACTCTTCCTGCCTCCCTCTTATAAAGGTCCTTGTGATTATATCAGGCATATACAGGTGATCCAGGGGAATATCTCTCCATCCCAAGATCCTTAACTTAATCTCATGTGCGAAGTCCCCCTCACCACGTAATGTAGCATATTCACAAATTCCAGGGATTAGGACAAGGACGACTTTGGGAGGCCATTATTCAGCTCACCACAGTCTCTGAGAAAGACATTTGCTAATTCCTGAGGCCAAACTCCTACTCTCTAACCTTTGTGATGTTTTTCTTGAGTTTCAGCCTATAATTTGGCTATTCATTCCCTCCCCCTCCACTGTGGGCAGAGTATACTTCCCTGCCTTATTGGTGCTGGGCTTTTAGTCATGTGACTTGCTTTGCCCAATGGAAGATTAGCAGAAGTGACATGAGCAGAGGCCTTAAATATGCATATGTGGTATAACTTGGCTCATGTGTCTTATAATCCACAAGTAGGCTGCTGCCCCTTGAGCCTGGGCCCCAAGAGGATCACACAAAAAACAGACCTGAATCCAACCTGTAGTCTAGAGTGCCTCACCCCCACCCAGCCATGTGCAACCTATATGAACCGAACCACATTCAACCTGAAGATGCCTGAGCCTGAGAGTGTTTGTTATTGCCAAGCACTGAGTTTGGGGAAGGTTTGTTATGAAGCTTTATTGTGGTATTAGCTGACTGATACACAACCTCAGTGTCTCCCACCATCCCTTATCCACACTGAGGTGTCATTGGTAATCAGCATCTACATAGGGAATGAATATGCTAATAAAGATTTTAGGTGTCTCCCACGAATGAGAATTGAAACACAAAAAAGCTTATCGCCTTCAGCATGGGACAGTAAGAGGTGAGGGCTACCACACCTTGGGAATAGAAAGTCAGACTCTCACTGGTACACCATCAAGCCCACAACACATCCACCAAGGGAATGCAAACATCCCACCACTTCCTACAAGTGGGACCTCCATTCAGCGCTGAACTGTGATTACAGGTCTTTATTCCTGGAGATGGATTGCTGTCACTGGTCCTGGGACCACAGCAGCAGAAATGAACTTGCCCTATCCCCCAGCTAAACCCTGATACCTGTTATCTGCCCCACCAGCTCTTTGGGCTCAGAAATGGTCCTGAACCCAAAGCAGCAAAACACAAACACCACTTTCATCAGACCCTCATGCCTTCCCTTCCCTTTGCCCACCTGTGTCTCACACAAACTCTAGACCCCACCCCATATCTCACCACACTTCAAATCTAGGCACACATCCCTGTCAAAAATGTTTGCTGAGCTAACTGAGCCCGGGGCCCTGCCCTCGGGGAGCACTCAGAATGTTGGGGAAGACAGTTGAAAGTGCCCTGAGCCTTCCCTGAGTCAAAGGAACTAGCAAATATAGAGCTTGGCATGTGAGGCAGCACAGACCTCAGCCAGAGACACACAAGGCTCTAATTGATTCAGGGCAATGTCATTTCCATGCTTTTCACATAAATCTGATTGTTGGAGTCAAGAGGTGGCAACTCCACATGTATACAGTATAAAATAAAGCTAACTAGTTTTTACAGCTTACAAGGGATTTCAAATCCAAGGTCTTGACACATCAGAAAGACAGTCAAATCTTTCTGCTCTGTAATGAGGGCAGCCTGAAGCTCAGCCAGAATGGGTAAAACAATTGTATATTGTATGCATATCCTCTTAACACACAGTTTGGTTACTCTGAGTCAAGGATGTCAATATAGGTAAGGTTTGGTTTTATTTCCTCCTTTGATTATTAGTAAAAACAACAACAGCAAATATTTGACATGTTTGCCGTGTATCAGACATTCACTGAACCCCTTACTTAGATTATCTGATTTCATCCCAGTAACCCACCCCACAAGGCATGTACTATTATTACCCCCATTTTATAGACAGGGTAGCTAAGATTCAAATAATTTAACCTATTTAAGTTGAGAATCCATGTATCACTGAGTTCATCAAGTTTTAGTTATTATTAAAGTAGTCTTATCATCAACGATTGATTGGAAAGTATAAAACAAAAATAGATCTCATTCACAATATCAATGAAAAGTATAAAATACCCCCAAAACAAACATAAGAAAGGGGGGGCAAGATCCAAACAAATAAAACAACCAAATTTACCACAGAGTGTAAAAGAAGACTAAAACCCACATTCCTGGACAAGAAGAAGCAATGCTCTTCTTCCCAAATAAAAGCAAAGATGTTACTTCTCCCCCAAATAATTATAAATTCAATGCCGATTCAATGAAAATCTCAAGGGATAGTTGCAACACATAATATACAAATAATTGATATTCTTACTATATAAAAAGCCTTACAGATCAGTAAGACAAATACTCTGTATTAGTTACCTATTGCTGCATAACAAACTACCCCCACACTCAGCAGCTTGACATGAGAATAAACATTTATTATCTCACACAGTTCTAAGAATCAAATACATGGGAGCAGCTTAGTTGGGTTGTTCTGGCTCAGGTATCCTACGAGGTTATAGTTAAGTGTCAACCAGTGTTGTGATCACTCAAAGGCTTGGCTGGGGCTGGAGGATCCACCTCCAAGGTGGCTCACTCATGCAGCTGACAAGTTGGTGCCATCTGATGATAGGAGCCCTCAGCTCCTCTCCATGTGGCTCTGAGTTCTCCCCCATGGGGCTGCTTGAGTGTCCCCACAATGTGGCGGCTGACTTTCCCTAGAATGAATGACTCCAGAGAATGAAAGCTGCAATGTCTTTTCTGGTCCAGCCTTGGCAGTCACACAACACCATTTCTGCCATATTCTGTTCTTTCGAAGTGAATCACTAAGTCCTGCCCATATGTGAGGGATGGGACTTAGGCCCCGCCTTTTGAACAAAGAATGGCGAAGAAAGTACCGGACTAATTTAAAATCATCACAAACTCCAATAGGAAAATGAACAAAAGACATACACAGGAAATTCAGAAAAGACTAATACATGTGTGAAAAAAAGTTCAAGCTTGCTAATAACCAAAAAAACACAAAGTAAGCAAGCAGATGCCATCAGACTGGCAAAGATTAAAACGAAAATGACAATACTTAGTGTCGGTGATGGCATGGAAAGTAGTTCCTCCTGTACATACATAGTGTGAGTACAGATTGGCACAACCTTTTCAGAGAAATGTGGCTATTCATATAAACAGCCCTTAACATGGGACTACCCTTGACCTAGCCATTCCACTCTAGAAATGCATCCTAACAAAAAAAAATTGGCTCAATGATTAACTGCAAAGCTATTTATTGTAATCATGTTTATAATATTCTAAAGAAGACTTGTAATGGCCTTAAAGTCCAACAACAGGGCCTAGTAATATGTGGTATATACAAATATAGCAACATGCAATTATTCCAAAAGTTTTAAACAATATACAAAGCTCATAAATGATATAATTCTATTTCTATGATTCTCAAACTGTGCACAAAGGCACCCCAGAGTGCTGCAGCAAAATCACAGGATGCCAGACAATATTTTCAATGTTTGAGGGAAACACAGTTGTACTCCACAGCACCAGATGCCACATGAAGTACTAGCTCAAGTTACTTCACAGTTTCCACACTGGATGATCCTACAATCTTCTGTGGGTGAGATGAGGGTGGATTTCATGTTTCCCATGATGCTTCTCTGTTTAACAAGCATGGCAGAAAAAAATAACATTAAATGCCAAGATGTGTTTTGTATTTGGCTGCTGTGGAAGAACCACACAGACTGAGCACTCTCTCTCCAACGCCCCCCTTCATCCCCAGGAAGAGAGAGGCTGTTCCTAGAGACTGCAGTGGGCGGGCAGAGGCAGGCTGTCCTGAGCGTAGCAGCCCTGCCATGGCAACGCCCCGAGGAGGCAGCAGGGATGCTGGACCAAGGACACCAGGATGGCCGGCCTTGACCAAGAGTCTCCTCACTGGTGAATGGAAGCCACAGAATCACTATATGTCAAGGGGCGACAGGGTCATTCGGGAGCTCCTGGCCCTCCAGTCTCGCCTGAACCATGTGGTTCTGGAAAGGGGCAGAGTCTCCACTTTGCAGGTATTGCTGACTAGCCACTGACTTCCTCATCACCTCCACTGTCTGGTGAATTGTGGTTCTCTGCTGGTTCCACACCATCACGCAGGGACATGGGCCCCTCAGACTGCAGGAAATGCATCAAGTCTGTGACTTGCCACTGCCCTCAGGTACCAACACAGGGTAATCTCCATTTAAAAGTGATAAATGGAAGCTCTCTGCCTCTTGCTTCCCCCGCGCCCTCTGACTTTTTCCAAAACTCCAATCCTACACCACAGGCTTGGGCTTTCAGAACATAAGAGTCAACAAGTCATCCAGGCAACTTCTGCTTGCAGCCTGGTCATGCAGCTCTACTGAGATAAGGAAACCCCAAGCCTGCTCCCTGCTTGAATAGGAAGGGGGGGTGGAGTCAAGAAAAACAAATATCTCAAAATATGATTCAGCTTCCAGACAATATTTGTTCAGCCATGACGGATTGAAGTGTTAGCAAACCAGAGCCCAGCAAGTGGTGTTTCATCCACCTCCAGATTCAAGTCACTCCGTAAAACAGCGGATAACATGGCCGGCGCCAGGCAGAGGGGAGTGGAGTGACCTTCAGGCTCGGCCTGGTGGAAGCTCCTTGCACACCAGCCTCAGCCTGTTAGAGCGGAGCCATAATTGATCACTGCAGCAAATCAATGTGAGTGAGGCCCCTTCCAAACTTCTGTACAAACTGACTTCATAATGAAATATGAGCTTGTGAAGTTTCCCATTTTGTACTACTCTGACATTTCTCGCAATGTGATTAAAATATAATAAGATCAAATAGAAAATACTATTTGCTCAATCACCTCCAAACCTAACATAGTCAATAGTCCAATTCCATCCAGGAAGAAAAGTCATTTCCAAGACTCCATAAAGAAGCCTACATTTAAATTTCATGTTCTCTGCTGTTACTATGAAAAATTACATGTTTTAAATATAGGACAAATACGGGGCAGGCCAATTCTTGTTATAATAAATTTTATTCCAACATTCTCGGTAAATAAAATCTCCAAGACCAAGCCAATGAATGGCTGCTTCAAGGTTTATTCAATAATACATAATCCCCATCCAAATAATAATTTGCTCAATTTCTTTGAAGTCTAATTCAAGCCCCATTTCCCCTGAGAAAGCCCAGATCCCAAAAATCATTTCCTTCTTACTGACTTCTGAGAACATACACAGCCGTAAAGTGCACCCTGGAAGTAAGCTATGTGGGCCTTCTCTTCACAGCTTGACAGGACAGCTCCTCAAGGTCAAGGAATGTTCTCCTACTTTAACATCATCCTGCATGCCTGGATTCCAGGGTACCCAGCCCCCCGTTAGGCAGCCTGCAGGCACTTGACAGCTATTTCCTGATTGAAGGAGCCTATAATAATGGCATTTAACCCATGGCAGGCTTTCTAGCCATTCATCTCCAGCGCTACCTTTTCGCATCATACCTACTAGTGAAGACGTTATGTTATCCTCTGAGACCTTGACACACACCATCATTTTACACATTGTCAGCTGCATCTATTAATTTTCTTACTGTCAGAGACAGTTAAGGGCGCCTTTGTGGAAACGTCTGAGGATTTGTAAAATGGAAGCTTGTTTGTTTGGCTTCCCCTGACACTCTGGCTTAGGAACTGTGCAATTTTAAGTACCAGAGTGAGCTCTAAGATTTATAGATAATTGACTTCAGGAGCTAAGAACACAACTTAGAAGAGATCATTTCCTCAATTCATTCGTCGTTTCCGAGCCACAAACCATTTGAAGAACAACCCTAAATTCTCAGGTTGGATTCTTCTAGATCTAGACCATCTCCAATCCCCAACAAACCACAGGCTAGACCAGCCTCTAGACCTAAGTGCCCCCAAAATTCAAAGAGGGCTTCTCTATGCTTCTAAAGGGATCTGTGGTGACTAGATTGAAGAGATGCCTGGTAAAAGTCAGCTTCTAGCATTCCAACCTCTGACACAAAGCGTGAATGTTCAAGTAGAACATTAGCCCCAAATTTCCATTTCCACTTGCTTTTGGCTCCAGTCCCAGGACATAAAACTATAAAGGTGAATTATTGACTTCTAGGATTGAGAGGATTCTGAGAAAATAATATGCCCTGTGTATCAGTTAGAAAGTATTCCATGTAAGAATCAGAAAAGCCAACTCAAATTGATTTGAACAATAGAGGGAATTTATTGACTCATATCTCAAGAAAGTCCAGCTCCATTTGTTTGTGATCCTATCTGCTCTGCTGCCTTCCACAGATTACTTTTGTCTTCAGATCAGTTTTCCTCATGGTCACAAAATGGCTGCCAATAGAAACCAGGACATCATGCTTCACTTTTCACATCCAGAGGGAAAGAGAGCGCCATTTCTCAGACCACTGAACTAAGGCCCTAATCTTTGTTCTGATTGGACCATTTCTTGATTTGTCCCTCCAGCAAGGGGAGAGTGCCATTTCCCTGACTGACTTGGACCAATCAGGGCCACTCAAACCATGAGGCTGCTCAACCTGGGAGAGTGTGGAATGAATAGTGGCAAGACAACCATAATGTCCATTTCCTCCTGCTCTGAGCAGGATGGCACTAAACCTCCCAGAGGTTTAGTGTCATCCCATTCCTGACAGATCTGCTCTCTCCCTCGAAAATGTCAGCGGCATCTATGCAAAATGTCAGGGTTCAGGAGCATGATTTGCAGGCCCATTCAGGAGTCCTAGAATACTGAGAATTGCTCATCTCCCATCGAGGATTCTCAGTCAGGAACTCCCTGGCTACTATGGACAATGATGCCTCTATTAACTGCAACATGTCCAGAAGTCAGGGATGGGTCATGGCCACGTTTGCCTGCTCTGCTGTCGAGAGTGGGCTAAACCAGTTTGTCTCAATTCAGCATCTTGGAATTAATTAAGTGACTCTACTAACAGACTCTTATTCTCTAAAGAGGGCTAGATCATTGGCTTAGGGCAGAGATGGAGCTCTAGCTCCCCCTTCCTCAACTATCTTGACCAAGGACTCCTCACACGTTTACCTGAATAACTGATGAGTCTCTTATGGCAGGACAATAGCTCTGAGCCTCCTGCGTGCATTTGCAGGTACCCGCCAGCTTGGACGTCCCTGTATCCCCCAGGCAGCCCTTGCTCAGCGGGAGCATCTGCTTGGCCAGCTGACCACGGGGTCTGACCACACCCACCCACACCCCAGACAGGAGGACACTGTCAGCACATTTTACAGTTGATAAAACCCAGTCACAATCCTCACCACTGGCCCCAGCTAACACTGGGAAGAATAAAATCAGGCACTGCTAACCGTTCTACAGAAAGAGAAAGAGACTGAAATGCAGAGGCGGATGTAGTAGGTGATTCGAGGTGTGCCAGGAGCCAGAGTCAGGCCCCGAAACCAGGCCCTTTGACCTCAGTCCACTGCCTCTTCCACTTTAGAGGACTGCCTTTTTCAGTGTCCAAGGCAGCGCCTGGCACCATGTACTTTTAGAATGGAAGAATGTGGTAAGGGCCTAGTCCATGCTCTGCTCGTCAGCCAGAGCCCAAGGCAGCCTGAGGCAGCTGCCTCCTGCTACAGTCGCCTCAGAAGTGCTTTGCCCGCTGGCATTCGGAGCTGGCCAGAGCCCAAACCCTCCCAAGGCTCAGAGGTAACAGCTGAGAGAGAGAGAAAGAGAGAGAGAGAGAGAGAGAGAGAGAGAGAGAAACTCAGAAAATCTAATTTGTCTTTTCTCTTACAGTCTTTGCTCTGGTTATTACTTTGAGATTTCTTTTGCAGCGACCTGGGTCTTTAATTCACACTCTGGGTGTTTGGTGAATACAGCCTTTTCCTTCCTCCTCTATGCCCAGCTCCCTGCCCAGCCTTCCTGGAAAACCAAAGTAGTCTCTTCCCTTTGGGAGGATGCAGAGCAGAGGGCTCTGGGATCAGAGCAGCCCAGGTTCAGGTCCTGGGTCTGTCATTTCATTCATTCCCTTACTGAATCATTCAACCCACAAATCACACTGAGCGACAACTATGCATCAGACTGTGCTCCAGGAGCTGGGACCCAGCAGAGAACAAGCTAAAGGAGCCACCTTCGTGGGCCATCTTATCTCCTGAGACCAGGCCACAGGTGAGCCTTTTTGGGGTCCCAAATCGTTCATGGATCCAAAATCCTAAACACTCTCCCCAAAAGAATGCACATAAGCAAAGACACGTAAAACCAGATGCCTTCTCAGAGGGCTGGTGGACCCCTCAATCCCACAGGTGGACCCTTTGGGGTCTGAGAACACCAGGTCAGGGACCTCTGAGCAAGGAGGAAGCTGGTACCAGGCCCTGCTCCGTGGTAGAGCTTGCTGCGGGCTTTGTTCAAATACCAGGGTGATCTATTGAAGTCCTTCAGTGAATCATAACCGCATTCGACCCGAATCCTCAGATCTTGACTTTCTTCCATTCTAAAGACACATGCTTACAGGTGAACTTCTTAAGATAAAAGACTAGGAGAAATCTGCATTCTGGAATGTGAACTAACTGCCCTGTGGGATTTGGGGTAAAACATCAGCATCAGACTTCCTCACATACGGGTAACAATTTGGTCCAGGTGAACGTGAATATGCTGCCCTTTATGCACTCCCAAAGTTAAACCGCAATCAAAACTTTGCAAATCAAACCACTTAAAATGCACTAAGGGAGCTCACTACTTCGTAAAAGCTGGCAATGAATTCTTCTGCAAACCAAGGGAAACTTCAGAATCTGCAAGTTATTCCTCCTCCTAGTCAGAGTGGATTTCTATAAAATGGGTAGCTATAAGTGAAGAATTGCCAGTGCAGGGGGTGGTTCAAGGCATAAGGTGTCTATTTATCATGCATCTGTACCTCTAAGGAGGGCTTTCCATGTGTTTTTTATTATCTATTGCAAAGACCAAATTAACCCATGCATCACTAAATCCTTTGAGGTGAAGATGACGAGGACGCCAAGGGGCCTAATTCATCATGAAGGCATGAACCATGGTGGGAGGCAGGGCTCTGACACTCAGAAACTCTGAGTCCAAAACAGTGCTGGACACGATGAAAATGAAAACACTAATTCAAAAAGACATATGAACCCCTATGTTCACTGCAGCATTCTTTACAATCGCCAAGATATGGAAGTAACCTAGGTGTCCATCAATTGATGATGGGATAAAGAAATCACTCACACACACACACACACTGCAGCATTCTTTACAATCGCCAAGATATGGAAGTAACCTAGGTGTCCATCAATTGATGATGGGATAAAGAAATCACTCACACACACACACACACACACACACACACAACAATATTACTCAGCCATGAAAAAGAATGAAATGTTGCCATCTGCGACTACACAGATGGACCTACAAGGTATTATGCCATGTGAAATAAGTTAGACAGAGAGACAGAAATGCCATATAATCTCACTTATATGTGGAATCTAAAAAACAAAATAAATGAACCAAACAAAAAGAGACTCACAGAAACAGAGACAAAACGGATGGTTGCCAGAGGGGAGCAGGGTGGAGAGACAGTTGAAAAGGGTACAAGGGAATATAGTCAATAACATTGTGATAACTTTCATGGTGGTAGATGATTACTAGACTTAGAGCAGTGACCACAATGTAAGGTGTATAAATGTTGAGTCACTATATTATCATTGGAAACTAACATAATACTGTAAGCCAGCTATAGTTAAATAAAACATTAATTAATTAATTAACTGATTAAGTAATTTAAAGAAAAAAACCACCTCTGGGTTGCAGCCTGCAAGCAGATACCTCATTGGCTACTGACTGGCTGTGACCTCAGGTTGACATGGGGGCTTGTGCCGCGCAGAGCCCTGGGGGCCAGCAATGGAAGAGATTGACTATACATGTGAGAGACAGACAGAGAGGCCATCAGTGGCTCTTAGGTAGGCCCCTGACAGGCAGAAAGGGGTGTGAACTGGATGAAGCCAGAGGCGGAGCACAGTGAGGAGGGATGGAGGCAGTGATAACCAGAGAAGCATAGGAAGCCAACGTTATGGGAAGAGGTAAAAGACTGAGGCTTGTTAGGAGGCTAATACGGAGTCAGCTTCCAAAGTAAACAAAAAGTCAGATTATGCCATGACACAGAAAATGCACTCAGGAGGGGCAGCAATTTAGGAGGAAGGAGACAGCTGACTTCTAGCTGAAATTAAAGTTGCAATCAGGTTGAGACAGCCACGTTGTTAGAGAGCAGCCATGAAGAGAAGGAACAAGAGTAGTGCAGGAAAGGACAACCCTCCCTGGGTCCCCAGCACAGGACCACGGTCAGCAATGTAGTCAACTCATTTCAACTTCTCAGGAACATTCCACACCCTGCCAAGTATGTACCTAGCCTGAGAGTGGACCCGCCAGAAAGCATAACTTTGAGAAGAGGTGCCAGGCACACAGTAGGTGTTCAATAAATACTAGTTGGTTGAATCATTGAACTAATGCAGGGGTCAGCCCACAGCCTGTTTTTGCACTGCCTGAGAACTAAGCATGGTTTTTAAATCTTTAACGGGTTATAAAACAGGAGGGGGAGGAAGAGAAGAATATGTGACCGAGACCATATGAGTCCCACAAAGCCTACACTGTTTACTACCTGACCCTTTACGGAAAAAGTGTGCTGACCCCTTTATTAATGGGTTAACTGTAAACATTTTGAATATAAGACTCACCCTTGTATTTTTCTATCCCCTTAGGCACTATGCCTAACACATGGGTCACTGTCTGAGTATATTGGTTGCCTGATGAATTTTAAAAGCCCTTCTTGGTCTCTGGTTTGGAGGACAGTTCAGAAGAGGAGATTCAGCTTGCCTCCAAAGAGAGAATGCAGGGCACTCTGCCACTGAGTCTCAGAATGGGGCTTTAGTAAAGTGAGTCTCAGTATAATGTTGATTTGGGAGAGATGAGGGAGTTTAATTCAAGAAGCATTTGTTGAAGGTCCAAGTGCCAAGCTCCGGGTTAGGTGCTGCAGGGGATGAAACATTTTTTTTAAATACCTCATTTCTACAGATAAGACAGAAAGTGGGGTGGGAGTGCTCGCTTCCCAGAAGAGGCCACCTTTCAGGCGATCTTAAAGATGGCGGGATTCCAGAATGCAGAGATGGGAATACATCCTGGGTAGAGGACCTGGCTTAGGGAAAGGTACAAAGACAGATGGAACCAGGAGATGGTCAGGGAAAGGTACTGGCCCTGGTGGGAGGAGTGGGGTAGGAAAAGGCCAGCTGGTGACTTAATTTGGGTTCCTCCATAAGTATAAATAAAGACTTGAGTGTAAGTGGTATATTTGGGAAGTGGTCTCAAGAAACACTGGCTCTGAGGGCTTCTGGAATCCAGGACCATGGCAACTCTGGGAGCCAATGCAGAAGCATGTAGCTCAGAGTACCCCACCCAAGGCACAAGGAGTATTTACATCATCAGTCATTCGTTTATTGAGGATTACTCTAGGAGGTAAGGAGGATGATAGGCCCTCCTAACCTATCCCAGGCCCTGCAAAATAGGCTTTGCTATCAGAGCCCAGTATTCACACATCTATGCAGTCGGTCCTAAGACACAGAGATGCAGATACTGGCAGGTGCAGGGTGGGCCTGTGGGTGCGGATATGGTTAGACCTAAAGGATGTGAGGAGGGCATCACAGCATCTGCTGCAGGTGGGTCCTTACAGTGGAGAGCCTTCATGTGTCTATG
Organism: Rhinolophus hipposideros; assembly: GCF_964194185.1. NCBI lineage: Eukaryota > Metazoa > Chordata > Mammalia > Chiroptera > Rhinolophidae > Rhinolophus > Rhinolophus hipposideros. The sequence continues at coordinate 10,710,589 of NC_138069.1, forward strand.
TTTGGACACATGAGCAAAGAAGTCTTCTAAGCCTGGAGATAGCATGGCTACAATTTAGAATATGATTCAAGAGACAAGTAAGCTAAGAGGTGCATGGAAGAATTTCATAACCTTCCAGAAGGATAATAATGGGGCCAGAAGCAGGCCATGATATTGGGGGTGGAGAGAAGGAAACACACACACACACACACACACACACACACACACACACACTGTTGCTCTGGTGTCCATCAATGGTTTTTGTAGACAGCTGGGAGAAGCTGCTGAGAGAGACAGTAGAGTAGGTGGGTACAGGAGGGTGGGGGCTCTGGAAGGGTGCTGGTTTAAGAGGCATCTTTGTGGCAACTGGAAATGAACCTAGAGCTCAAGAGAGAATGCAGGACTGAAAACTGGGAAATCACTGACAAAAAGGTCAAGGGATGGTCAAAATTGTTCAGGGAGGAGATTTAGAGAGAAGAGACAAAGGGTAAATCAGCCTTGAAAAATACGTGTACTGACGGAAGAGAAGGAGATTTGAGCCAGTGAAGCAGGAGTAAAAAGTTGGGAACCCAAGTCAGAAACACCAGGTAGAACACTTTGAACAGCTAACTCTTCCCAACAGCAGGAAATCCTCCATGTGGGGTCCGCATCCGGGCCCAGCACCCATCTCTCCACAGGCAGCGGGCAGGGGTCTGACATGCACTAACCACGACTAAGAATGCTATCAACCTCAGCATCCTGAACCTCAAGGGTACGGATTTCTGAATGGTCTGTGAACACAAACCCAACCGCCAAAGTGTTCCAGAACACAGTGTGCCTGTGCAGTGGGCATTTTGTGAAGATGATCCAGCATTTGCAATGATTCCCAAAGGGCCCAGTGCACCCAAAGGACAAGAAACAGAAGCTCTGGGTAGCCAGGGAGGCGGCAGCAGCTGCTCAGAATTCGTATTCAGCCTGAGCCTGAGGTGGGACAAGAGGGAGACAGAGACCTCCTTAAATGAGTGGGAATGGCATTTTCCCTACAATTTGCAGAAGAACACCCTCAGAACCAAAACACTTGACCTGCCACTGCTGCAGGCCTATCAGCAGAGAGTCAGAATTTTGTCTTGTTCAAAGTTTGCTCTGTGCCTGCTCCAAAACTATTGCCACCTGGTTTATCTGTTCTGCAGGGTTGCAGACAGAGCCACCAGCCAGCAAAAAGATTACCCCAGTCTTCCCTCAGAGAACAGAGAGCCTTCTGGTGGTTTTTTTTTTTTTTTAAGGGGTGGGGAGAATAAGGCTCCAATATAAAAGACTTTGAAAAGCATTTCAATACAAGGAAGTTAGCACCTCTGCCAGGGCACCATGATGCTCAAGACACACAGTCTCTCTCACCTGCATTTTACATCAGGTGTTCCAGGATCTCAGGTCTGTCCTGTGAATCACAAAGATTGTTCTGTGGGAAGCCACACTGCTTCTCCAAATAGGACCCAGGGCCTGTGCATCTCAGCTTCTGCTTGCCGACCTCACCAGCAGCTCCTGACTTCACAGAAGGTTCTTCGGCTGTTCTTTCTAAATCCACAAGAGAACCACACACACCTAAACCTACCTGATAGGCCCCAGGAACACATCAGAGGTCAGGATTGGAAATCCTTCCCGGACTCCAGAGATAAATGCCCCTCTTTGCCATGCACCCAGCCTCAGCAGGCCACTTGGCATGGCATGACTCCATCGTGCCGGCCAGGAAATTAGGATCCATGATCTTTAGGGGCCCTGGGAAATGTGCTCAACAGCAAACATTGTCCGGAATCATTTATAAGGAGAGAAAAAACAGGACTTGCTCTCATCATGGCTCCGACACTGGTAAATCTCTTGGATTGTTTCCTCCTCAGTAAAGATGCCTGGACCATATAACCCCCGTATCTCTTCCAGCACTGACATGCCGGACCCTTGGCCTCCTGGGAGCCAATTCTCCACTCTGCGGGGCTTGGTCATTCCTGCCCTGCCCCCTGCATAGCTATTTTGGCCCATAGCATCAACAACAGCAAAACCAGAGTGGGACCAAAGGTGCCTCTTGCTCTGCCTGACATAAATAGCCACCTAGAAACCTTCTGGGGGTTAGAGATGGTAGCAAGGATTCATGTCCATCTGCAAAGATATCCATTTCCATTTTTAAAAAAATAATTACATAAAATAATTCTTTAAAAATTAAAGAACTCTTTAGTGTGCATTTAGAGAACAAGAATGGCGTTAGTGAAAATCAGATCAATTTGTCAACAAATCAGTTTCTCAATCTATTGGTAACTTAGCTGACCAAGTGCTAACTCCCATCCATAGTGGGTTTGTTCACTATACTCCTTTAAATATCCTATTCTTAGCCATCCATTATTTAATTTATACCCATAATGGGCCATTGGTTAAAGTCAGGAAGCATAATAAACACAGATGTTAAAATGCAACAAATTAGTGAAGACAATAAAAAATGGTAGTAATCCTGTAAAATCACCCTGGTATGATTTCTGCCAGTTAAGTAAGTTGCAGCCATCTGATCAGAAATCACATATAACACATCTAAATAGCTTTAGCACTTCGAAATTTGAATGTTCAAAAAGAAAATACAGTAATGATTATATCCAATGTGGCTTTTCATTTGTTGAGAATAAAAACTGCCCGTAGGGGCAGATGGGTGGCTCAGTTGGTTAGAGCGTGAACTCTGGGCTACGGGGCTGCTGGTTCGCCCTCCGCAACTAGAATGAAGTCAGTGAGCTGCCACTCAGCTTCCAGGTGGCCAGATGGCTCAGTTGATTGGAGGACAGGCTCTCAACCACAAGGTTGCCTGTTCGACTCCCGCAAGGGATGGTGGGCTGTGCCCCCTGTAACTAACAAAGGCAACTGGATCTGGAGCTGAAAGGCACCCTCCACAACTAAGACTGAAAAGGACAACAACTTGACTTGGAAAAAGTCCCAGAAGTACACAGTTCCCCAATAAAAAGTCCTGTTCCCCTTCTCCAATAAAATCTTTAAAAAAAAAAAACAAATGACTGCCCATACACGCAGTATGTTATTTCCGGCAAAGAGATTACAAATAAATTAAATTAGCCAATGCCTGCAAAACACTATGGTACCAAATATATAGAAAGCACAAAATAAACATCAGCCATTATTTTTATTATTATTAAATTATTATCAGTTGTTAAATGCAAAAGAGTTTAATCTGTTCTAATATGCATTTCATATACTCAATGCTATCTGTGAAATAAACTTCATATGAACTTTAACAATATTGATCTCGATTTTTAAATTAAAATTATAAATTAATTTTAATTATAAATTTAATTTTTAACTAAAATTATAAAATAAATAATAATATATCATTATTATACTACTACTCAAAATGATTAGGTGATTTTTAAATTTGGGGGGAGCTGAGAAATTAAATTATTACAAAAGAAGTTCATATATATATACATATGTGTGTGTATATATGTATATGTATGTGTGCATATATATGTGTATGTGTGTGTGTGTATATATAGGGGTGTATATATATGTATGTATGTATGTATATGTGTATATATATGCATATATGTGTATATATGTATATGTATTTATATATATATATATATATATATATATATATACACACATATATATCACTACTCAACTACTGTCCTGGTTTGTCTTCCATATTCCACCCCATTCTTGCTGACCTGCGTAGATTGCATAAGTGGGTTTCCTTCCTCCTTGTTTCCAGTTTAGCCACTAAGAGTCACCCAGAAATGGGAGGGTAGGAAGGGAGAGAAGTTAGAGTATTTCTGTCCCCATCTTCTCTCCTTCCAGGCAGCATTAGTAGTCACCACATTTCTGCCTAAGGCTACGAAAACTTCAGAGACCCCTCTCCCTTGTCTACAGGTTTCACTGGGTTCCAGGAACAGCTCTTTCCCTTTCCTCTTCCAGTCCAGGAGAGGTGAAGGCTCACTGCTCTTAGGAGTTACTGGGTGCTTCACCATCCTTTTGTTGGTTCCCTTCATCCTGCTCACACCTTTATAAATAGTCTTTACATTAACCTTTCTTTAGTTAGTCTTTTGAATGTGCCATTTTTCTCTTGACTTTTACAGTAATTGGTACTGGAAGTGGCCCCAGAAATAGGCACAAAAATAGGATTTGGGGATTGGGTTACTCACTTATTTGATGAGAGCATGGATAAGCTTCTTTCTAAGAGTAGATGGGATAATGATCATCTGTAGTAAGCAGTGGTACAATTATTCAAGTCACAGGTGATGGCATATGACAGAGTACAGATAGAAGACAAAGTGTTGGTCGCTGAAGTAGCTCTGACACTCTGTCACTATAGTGACAATGGTGATTACAAAGACCCTGGGATGTGCCAACTGCTTCTGACCGCAGGTTTTCATTTTGTCCTTTCCTGCATATTCTGCTGTATTCTGCAGGAAAGGGCAAAATGATAACCTTGAAATCCTGAGTAAAAGAACAGGTAGAAAATCAGGAAGACTTCATGGCAGTTTTTGAAAGAGTTTCTCATCATCTATAGTTTCAAGGCAGCTATGGCTTAGGATCAAATACGAAGCCTAAGTATAAGCATAACAGAGTTCAAGTACCAATGAATACAAATCTTTGCCAGGTCTCAAATGGGAGCAAGCTGTCTTCCAGGAAATGTGTGGCAATGTCTGGAGACATTTTGGATTGCCACAACTGGGGGGCAAAGGGGCTACTACTGGTATTTAACAGATAGAAGCCACAGATTTTGTAAACATCCCACAATGCACAGGATAGACAGAGAGAGAGAGAGAGAGAGAGAGAGAGAGAGAGAACAACTACTGAGCACAAAAGTTCAGTAGAGCTGAGATTGATCTGCTAAGGTAAGGGCACTAGTGGAGAAGAAGTAAGATCCTGATACATGGAATAGAGACATTTGGGTAGATGAGGACTTTGAACCCCTAAATCCTCTTGAAATTTCCTTGCTGGTTGAAGCAGATCCTCATCCTCACACAAGGAAACCAGATTTCCTTAGCACAAAAATATGGTATGCAGTTATTGATCTAATAAATCCTAATCAATGAAAATAATTAGAAGCCATTTGCTTTTACATGGCAGGGATAGCAGAATAACTTCGTTGTCTTATCCCAAAGTTATGTCAATGCTCCAATTCTGTCACAACACAGTCTGCTCTCTGTCACAATATAGTCTTAAATACGTTATCCCATAGAAAATCACAGTAATCTATTACATTAATATAATTATGCAAATTAGACCTGTTGAGAAGGAATGAGTAAGCATCACATGTATTTTAGGAAAACAAATGCATGCCAGAAATGGGTGAAAAATTCAAGGACCTGATACATAAGTAAAGTTTGTAAGAGTACAGCAATCTAGAACAGATAGGAATATTCTCTCTGAAGTGACAAAAAATGTTGCTTTCCTTCTACCATTCACCCAAAGAAAAGCATGACATTTGATTGCGCCTCTTTGGATTGTGGATAAAACATATACCACCTTTGGGCACCAAGTTCTGACTTTTTGCTAGATAACAAGTCTTCCAATTTCAGAGAGGACCGCATCAAGAAAAGTTTCTACAGAAGGTCCTGGCTATATGTTGGTCTGTTGCTCTGTTATTTGGTGAACCAGCACATCCAATGGTACTGGAAATATCTGTGGCAAATAGAGACATTATAGAGAGCCTCTAGCAAGCCTTAGAAGGAAAGTTGCAGCACAGATCCCCTTTGAGAGTAAGAATTCTGCTAATAATCGTACTCCATTTACAAAGCAGCTTCTGGCTTTCTCCGAAGCCATGGAAAAGACTGAACACCAGACCATGGGACCCTAAGTGATGATGTGACACAAACCGCCCATCATGAACTGAATGCTATATGATCTGCTGAATCATAAAATTGGAAGTAGACAGCAGAATTCCATTTGTTGAATGGAAATGGTATATATAAGATCAAACCTGCACAGGTTGGAAGGTAAGAGTAGATTATACAGCAAATGGCTCGAACCCCCATGATACTTACTCCTACTGCTGCACCACATCAGCCTCGACCCACACCTACGCCACAGAGGGAGCTCCCCATAATCAATGAAGAGAGGAGGGGGAAGCATGGCCTGCACAGCACGCTGAAACAAGTCAGATGGGAAGGGACAATATATTGCAATCCCACTCACCCTGAAAGACAGTGGTGAGGGGAAATCCTCCTGCTGGGCAGAAACTCAGGAAATACCTGTAGTTGTCTGTATCATATGGAAGGAGAAAGATCCTGATAAATACACACTGATTTATAGTCAGTCGCTAACAATAACAATAAGTCACTAACAATAAGATTGAAATATTGGTGACAAAGACAACATCTGGAAGAGCCACTCAGAGTGAGTTCAGAGTATGTGTGCACATACACATGTCCCACAGATATCCTCACCAGAGAGCATTCCCGGCACAAGAGGCTCGCAATAATCATGTAAATGAAATGACTGTCTTTGTGTATTCCAGTCACCTATTTCCCCAGTCACTTGATCTACAGGCCCATGTAGAAAGTAGCCACCACAACAAGAATAAAAGCTATTCATATACTCAACAATAGCTTGATCTTGTATGAACAAAGGTTTAGGTCACACCACCATGTTAAAATAAGCCAACCAGCAAAGGTGCTAGCAGAGGACCAGAGGTATATCGAATGGTTGGTGAAAAAACCAAAGCTATGATCACCAATGTATGCCTCATGACCAGCTGCAGAGCAGACAGCAGAGCATGTGTTTGTGTTAATTTTTTATTTTTTCCCACTACCTTGTATGAAGGACCCACGTAGAGGCTAACATTTTAAATTAGATTCCTTGTGGGAGTATAACTGAATTGTCATCATCACACTAAGGTCCAATGGCTGACGGGACGTTGTGCTTCCATTCTGTGGGGCCATAGTTTTTCCCTTACAAAGACAAAGAACCCTGCTCTGTGCCCTGGGTAGCTGGCCCGAGCAGACCCAATACCCAAGCTCCCTTGTCACCTCGGGCTTTCTATAGGGTTTGACAATGGACAGCACCAGCAGGAGACTGGGAAATGAGAAGACAGAGGGGTGGTGGTGCTTACTCCCCCACCTCCCTCTGTGCCAAATCTCAGTTTAGAACACAGTTTAAGGGCCCAGGTTCTGCTCAGTAGTCTCTCTCCCATGATTTCAGCTCTCCCTCAGTTCCTCACAGCTCCTTCTCTCTCCCCTTCAAGCCAGGGGTCTGATGGTTGCCCAGTGTTGTTAGCCCCAGGTGCCTCAGCAACCCTTGCTACTTCCCTTAATCCTGCCCACATCATTGTAAATAGTCCCGTCTGTAGCCTTAAATCGCCCTTCGGGGATTTCCGTCCCTTCCCTGCTCCAGGCAGCTTCATTTCTCAGAGCAGAAAGCTGAGACCTAGAAGCAGGATGAGCACAGCTGCTTCTCCACCGCCCACAAGAGCCTCTTTGGGGGACTAAACCACAAGGCCCCACCTGGACCTGATCACCCAGAGAACATGCCTCCAGAAACCTCCTTTTCTGAATTCAGATCACAAAATGGCTTGTGGGCTGGTGACAAAGTTTTTCGAGAAAGGGGAACAGAGTTAGTGACGAGTTAGGTCTCCAACCCAGGATTCTAGCGTTCCAGCAGGGAACAGTCCCAGGCCATCTGCTGTCAATTATTTCACAGAAGAGACTGGTGTATCCAAAAGGTGCCACTCACCTGGCCTACCAGCTTCTGGTTTCAATATGTGGCCCCGCCTCTTCTGCATAAATTCCCCTGGGAGAGCCCTGGCCAGGCCACCTCTTAGGCAGTGCCGCAGCTTCCCATCCCTCTCATTCACACACAAGCACGTACACACATGTGCCCACACATGCCTGCACATACTGCTCACACTCCATGTACTGGAACTGCCCCAGGCATGGGAATAGTAACAATTTTAGTCATCTCTCAGACTGGTGGAAGATTTCCTAGGCAAACAGAGATCACTTTTAAAATGGGAAGAAAAAATGGGAACTGGTTAATACACACAATAGAAAATTATACAGCTATTAAATATATTTATAGAGAGCTTGAAACAGCACAGAAAGTACGTAGGACAAAATGTTAGGAAGAAAAAGCAGGGTACAGATTATACCTATACAGTTATACCTATACAGTTAAGCACAGTATGCTTAACACTATGTGGAAATGCATGAAGGAAAATGCACTGGAGGGAAATGCACCAAAATGCTACTAGTGGGATATAGGGTGACGTTTTTCTGTATTTAACAAATCTCTTATAATAGGCGTCAATTACTTCATGTCCTATTATAACCTTCTTAATTATATAAGTAGTTTTGAAAATTAGTCTCATTTTTAAAAGTCAAACTGTAGATAGGAAGCCTTGAGGTTGCCACCCCCAATTCCAGTCCCCTCCCAAGTTAATCACTGTTTTCAGTTTGCTTTGCCTGGTTTCTGATGTATGTAAACAAATAAAGTAATCACTTCTGGGAGGGTTTTAACATAAATGGTATGTTATACAAATTAGTCTGCAACTTACTTTGCCACTTAGTAATAACACTGGGGGGGTCTTTCCACAACACTGTACACATATCATCTACCTTCAGGAATTTTAACCCTTAATAGTAGGTCCTAATATGGCTGTTCCACAGTTTATTAATATGCAGGACATTTAAAGTTGTTTCCATTTTGTCACTATTAAAACTAATTGCAATGAGCAGTTGCATAAATGTCTCTTTGTACACATTAGGACTATGTTTCTAAAATGGACACAAAGAAGTGGAAATTCAGGTTGAAGGTTTGGATATTGTAAGGTTAAAATTTCCTGTAGACAGATCAGATTCCCCCACCCCCACCCCCAGACACCACTGGCTGCTTCTGTGGAAACTGGGGGTCTCAGCTGGTCAGTGGGTCCTACGGCTCTAAAGGTGGAGTTTTCTGGCCTCTCAGGGGTCCTTGGGGTCACTGAGGGGCTGCCCAGCACCCAAGAACAGAGACCCTCCACATCTGCCTACCAGATGTGCCCTGGGGATTGAGCCCTAGGCTATCGCCACCTGCAGCACCCACTGCAGGATCCAGGTCATGAAAAGATGTGCAGCCGGGAAAATGTTTCTCAAAGAAAGCCCACTCCCACGGAAGCTCATCATAGACCTTTCCATCTCACGCAGAAAGGAGCTTATGTCTCCTAAAAACTGTCCCCTGGGGGCCAGAAAGTCAGAGCCAAGCATTTTTACATTCCAGGTACTTAATTTCTAGAAGAAATAGAAGGACTGCCTTGCTTTCTGAGGAAATGTTGTCTTAACTTAAGGAAGCAAAATGGATTCCAGCTCTACCCAACCACAGCCAAAGTGAGCTCTGTCTGGCCCTTGTCCCCGAAGGAGGGTCCCCAGGAGAGCCCACGGGAACTCTGAGCCTGTGGGGTGCTGGGCTGCATGTGCACTGGTCCACTGCACCCATCTCACGAGGCTGGGTCTCAGCAGGTACCTCTAAAGCAGAGAAAGTCCTTGGCTTTTCATAACCCAGGCAAAGCCCTCCACAAAACTTCCTTTTAAAGGGGCCCTGAATGGGCCTCAGAAGGATTGTAAAGCTCCCACCTCTGAGTCCCTTCCTTCCAAGGCAAGGAGCCAGGCCCAGGGAGGGGACCAGGCCAGGTGAGCAAGTGCAATCTAGCAAAGTCCCACAGAGGGTGGCTGTGACGCCGTGCCAGGGGAGCCCTGGAAACAGTGTAGGACACTCCCTACCAGGGGCCAAGGGGCTGGCGGACACACCCCTGCACCCATCAGTCATTGGCTAAGGGCGGCCCCCCAAGGGAGATGGAAACTCCCTCTACCTCCTGCACTCAGTGTGGAGGAAAAGCAGTTCCAGCAGCCTGAGGTCAGTTTGCCAACAAAGAGCCACAGGCACGGGCAGTGGAGAGGGAAGGCACAGACGTGTATACAGCATGAGAAGGGACACAAGGGGACTCGGGCAGAGCAGTCACTGCATCAACGAAGGGTTCTCTATGCCTGCTCCTTCCTCTGCCTCTTCCCCTAACCTACTCCTCCTTTCATTAAGGTGTCCACTCAGCCGCCACTGGCTCTGTCTACCTAAAATCACCTTCCTTCCCACCTCGTCACTCGTGTCCCTGTTACCCTGCTTCAGTTTTCTTCGTGGCACAAACACAGGCTTCATTTATCCTGTTCACTGGCTGGTCTCCTTGCGTCTGCCACCAGACTGGAGGGAGAGGGCCCTGGTCTGGCTCACGCACATCTTGTGTCCTCAACACTGGGCACAGCAGGTGTGTTAAGCACGTGGTTAGTGCTGCCTGGTCACCTGTCAGGCAACTTACGTGACATTTTCTTTCTTCATTTATATGTAACAAGCACTCGTGTAGCGTTGACTGCTCTAAGTTCCTTACCACTCATTCAATCTTCTGAGTAATCCAGTGACGTAGGTGCCATTGCCATCTTCATTGCACACATTAGGAAGCTGAGATTCAGAGGTTAAATAACTTCGTCGCAGCTGCACAGCTGGGGCGGCCGAGGTGTTGGTAGGAAGCCAGACTGGCTGAGGGTCTCCAGAGGCGGTGCCCTAAAGAAGCCTGTGCTGCCTCTCCAAGCGCCCGCTGGAAGCCAGGTGTCATTAGCTTCTATTTACAGATGAGGGGATTGAGGCTCCAAGAGGTACTGTGACATTCCCAAAGCCCCAGAACGGGTGGGCAGCGGGGCTGGGATTCTGACCCCCAAGCCATTTCCCCCACTAAGGTGTCACCATGAGCGGATGCCCACAGCAGCGTGGCTGGTTCTCCTTGACCCCCCTCCTGTGGCTCCCCACTGCACATTCTTAGCCTTCTCCACTGCTCCCTGGTGACCATTTCTACTCCACTTCCCAGGAAAGAGGGAGACGATGTCCCATGGCTGAGGAAATAACTCAGCATGACGCCCACCCAGACATCAGGCCCCAGGACTATAGCCCCCTGCCTTCCCCCACAAACTGTACACGCTGTTGGGTGGCCCGACTGGGATGTGATCCAGGCACTTTGCAGCCAGTAACTCTCACTGCAGGATGATTAGCTGCCCCCACTAGAGGTAAGACAAAACTCTCAAAAAGAAACATTCCAAACAAACAAAGCCAGTAATGGTTAAGCAGTGAGTGAGTGTAGTGTGTGTGTGTGTGTGTGTGTGTGTGTGTGTGTGTGTTGGAAGGGGTAGGAGGGCTGAAGGGACATAGACACAGGCATCTGATTGAGGGTCCCACCTCTCAGGCTGGAAACCTGCCACCGTTCAGAGCGAGATCTCCTTAATCCAAATGCCACATGACTAGAGATGGGGTGGGGGGACGCACAGGCCCTCCATTGCACACAGCAGGCAAGACAGCTCTCCTGAGCGAAACCCTCCGAACCAGCAGCGTGATTCCTGCCACGCTGTGTTGACCTTGCCCCTCAGCTCGGCTTTGACACGGACACATGTGCACCCGCCCCAGCCAGCATGCCCACTTCCCAGCTCAGCGTGCCAACAATTATGGCAATTCCCAAAGTGTTACAGACAACTCGTCCGGGGTTACTCAGAACCTTCTAATTAGTGTTACACACTGATTATCTGAGGCTATTGATACTGGCTTTAATCAGTAATTATAATGCTCACACAACACATTTAATAACCATTCATAATACAAGAAATTTGATTAAAGAGAGAGCTTTTTTCTTGGATTTCCACATTGGTCTCCCGAAGGCTCAGCTGTGTTTCTTCTGAGCAGGAACAAACACAGTCGACACAATTACCCACCAAACACCGTGGAAAATAGCAACCTCAGATTCACCACTCCTCTGAAACACTCAGCAACAGATACAAAACACGGGCGAAGGCCACAGGCAGGTGAGTCACAAAGAAGGAATACAAATGGCCAACAAACATGGGGGGAATGCTTAGCCTCACTACTAATCAAGAAATACACAGTTAAATCAAATACTGTCTGTTCAATCGAATTAGCAAAGACTTACTGTGATTCTGCTGCTATTGGTACAAATGCTGTTGGTGGGGGGGGGGGAGCCACTGCAGCTTCTCTGCCCCATTCTTCCCCACTTCTGGAAAAATGCACCCCTCCTGACAGGAGCCACTTCTTCCCCTGCTGCAGTCATATGGCAGGATGGGAACTTCCATGTTCTGCCCTTCTGTCACCTCTAGCTACTGCAAATGGCCAGAATGAGAGCTCTGAACTGGGCTGGGCCTCTCATGGTCCCCCAGGGCTTGTCAGGGACAGGCCCTGTGAGCTTTCCATTTGGGACAGAAAGGATAGTTTCAGTCCCTCTTCAGTGGAAAGCCAGCAGTTACCTTATTCTGTCAACTAGCTGTGACACACATGGGTTTGCACAACCCAAGACCTACGGTAAAAGAAGGTAAAGCGGGTTAGCGTGGGAGACACAATGGCAAATAGGTCTCCAGGCCCCAGCGCTCCAGCTCTGCCGGGAGCCCCCAGAAACAATGGCAATGTGCTGAGTTCTCATTGCAGGTTCCGTGCTGAGGACCACCAAGGAGCCCTTAGAATCAGGCCTCACACTGTCTTTGGGGGTGCGGGGAGCCCTCTAAGTACCCCCACTACCAGGGAGCTGGGGGGGGGGCTCAGGGCTGCCAGGGAACTCTCGCCCATGAGAATCCCAGTTATTGCTTTGCACCCTCAGTGGTCAGGACCATCCTCACCCCCATACACAGAGACTACTAAGTTTAGAGCTGGAGAAGTCATCCCCAAACCCTTAGAAACTCCCTTTAGGTGGAAAAAGCCAAGGACAGAAACCCAAATGCTCACGCTTTGCAGCCCCCCAGCCTTCTAAGGAGTTCGTGGCTTTCCCTTTCCAAGATTCCTTCTCTGCCTTTTAATGGTCAAGCTCGATGCAGGTGAGTAAACTGGTATATGACTCGTACATAAGGACACAACTCAAACCAGACAAGACATTGTTCATCAGAGGCCCGAAGGGTGGCTTTAATAAACAGGAATAATCCACAGTGGTACCCAAGGACAGTCCCAGATGAATGCCTATCATCCCAATGCAATTATTAACAACACCTTTCACTCTCAGAGGCATCCTGGTTTGGGCAATAAATGAGCCTTATGTGTGTATAAATCTATGTACAATCCAGCCCCAGCCCCATGGACACACACCCTCCTGTGTCCTCTGCCTTCCTTCATCACGGTGGAATCTCTTGCCTAGTCTGAGCTCCAGGCAATATCTTTTCAACTTACCTTCCACTGTGTGTGAAAGTTTTTTGCCTAAAGATCAACATCCAACTCTTTTTCAGCTGTCAGCACACAGGATGGCTGAGCCAGCCCTCTGCCCTTTTCCTCCTTTATGTAATGGGCTACCTTGTCCTTTTTAGCATGCAAGCATCTTTAAGTGATTTGAGGAAGTATTTCTCTCTGCAGAGCCGTCTTCAATCCAAGGAAAGATACAGCCGCTTGACTGACGTTGGAATCCAAGAGAAAATGAAATCACCTTCATGGAGCCTCTTCTTCCAGGTTTGTAGGAAACAGTAGAAATTTCTTCTCACACCCACTGCCACAGTACCCCCCCATTCTAGAAAGGTGGGCTCACAGGCAGGACTTAGAAAAGCTCCTCCTGGGGAGGCCTGCCTGTTATTTCTCTGCCCTCAAGTTACCTGCCTGGGTTCAAATCCTGCCTCTATCACTCCCCAGTTCTATGGCCTTGGGCATGTCGCGTCATATCTCCATACCTAAGCGGCATTATCTACTGAGTTATGATGTTAAAGAGGAGCATGCATACGGAGCATTTAGCCCAGGCTTTGTACCACAAGAAGCTTTAGAAAAATGTCAGCCAGTGTCATTCATAACAGTATATAGTAATGATTCAATCATGCAAGTTTAAAGTACATGGGTAGGGTACACCCTAGTGAGAAATGGCTTCAGCATTTGCAAAGTTGACGTGCTGAGATTTATGGAGAATTTGACCATATACTAAGCGTTTTTCATGGATGCGTAAACTGAGGCCAGGGAGGCCAAGTGCCTGCCCCCACACTCCAACCTCTAAAAGCCTGAGCAAAGCTAACGGTCCCACACCCGTCTGTCTATCCTGGGGAGAACACACCATTCCTTGAAGAACACGCATCAGAGAATTTACTTTATATGCGTAATGTGATTGACATCGTCACTACCCATTCTGCAATTCAGAAGACTGAGAGCTAGAGAGGTTAAGTGACTTACTCAAGGTCACACAGCTTGTAAGTGGCAGAGCAGGGATATGATCTTACACCTGTCAGAATCCTGAGCCTGTGACATTAATGAGGAGGCCATGTCACCGCTTCCTCCACTCCAAGGAAAAGCTTTTAATCTTGCACGGCAGCAAGGCAGAAATCAGCATGGTGACATTGGGAGCAAGGAGTGGCCCAGGGGAATGGGCCACGGGATGACAAGAATCCACCCCAGAGGAGGGCTGGGAATGTCTGCCATGACACCTGTAGCTGGTCACTAACCCTCACCACCCCCAACAGGCTCGCCTGAAGCCCCAGGTGCCCAGCCCAACGCCACAGGGGTGAGAGGAGGAGGAAGAAGGTGCCTGCCCTGTATAATCACAGCACATCATCCAAGTAGGGCTGAGACACACTCATGTAAGCTCCCTGTGTCTCGGGGTAAGGTCTGGGTTCTTTCAGAGGCAGAAATCATGGCCAGGTCTGGGACCAGCCACAGTCGTTGGAGTTTCATGGAGGAAGGCAAGTGGACCGTTGGCAGGGTCACAATCACCTGCCCCTTTTCCCCTCAGCATCCAGGCGGGTAACTTTGGTAGAGGCCAGCCCACTGAGGGCCAGGTGTGTGCTGCTGTGTGGCAGAGGTAGGCCAAGCACGACACCTTTGTGGGGGAGGGCGGTGAGGACGCAGGACTCACGACATCTAATGACTTCCCTTTGATGTCCTGGTGTGTACTTTCTGCCCTGGGTTCAGAACCAGGAGAGCCCTCAGCTGGCTCCAGTGCTCCCAGGGCCCCCAGGACTCTTCTCCACCCCAACGAGCCCAGTCCCAGTTTCCACACTTCCCAGGTGGCCTTCTACTCCTCAGATGCCCACAAGCAAAGGAGGTCACAACCTCCCTGGGGCAAGGAGGACCACCCCACTTCTCTGAAGTAGGGAACAAAGGATGTTTTCTACTTTAATAGCCACAGTTAAATGTTTCATGAGCTAAAACTGAGGCCAGATCACTTTATAATCATTCTTCTGGCTCCTGCATAATTGATGTCCCTTATGCACTTTTCATGATCTAATTTATCTACCTCCTAAAATATTTTGTAAAAGCTGAGTCCCATCTGTAATGATCTATGTCCCATTACAAAGTCTGCCAAAGGATTTGCTACCCCAGCGACGTCTGTTTCTAGCAGGGATGGAGGCCTGATGGGTCTAAACAACCTAGTGTGTGTCACTTGGAAAGCAACACTCAGGGGACAGGAGAAGCCAGGGGGACTCCCAGGAGAGACCAGCCTAGAGGAAGAGAGGCAGAAGGTGAAGGAGCAGAGAGGTCTTCCTGGGGCATCTCCAGAGAGGTTGTGTGGCCCCATCAGGTGACAATGACAACAGCAACAATAATAGTAACAACAGTAATGGAGGCTACTACTCTACTGAGACTCATAAGTGCCAGTGTGCTCAGACTTTCAGGCATTATCTCACTTATTCCTCACACAGGAGGTAGGACTATCACCATTCCCACTTCCCAGATAAGAACACTGACGCTTGGAGAGGTAAGTAACTTGCTCAAGGCCCCATAGATAGCAAATGAGAAAGATGGGATTCAAACCTGAGCAGTCTGATCCAGAGCCGAGGCTCCTAGTCTCTACTTCTACGTGACTAATCCCCAAATCTTTCCTGTCCTGTGAACCTAGAAATCTTTGCGTTTCAATAACCCATCAGTGAGCCTTTTAGGGGAAGATTGCCAGATTCAGTGTTAAGAAAAAAATGAAAACCTAATTAAACTTGAATTTCAGACAAACAACAAGTAATTCTTTAGTCTAATGATGTTCCAAGCAATATTTGGGACATGCATTTACTAAAATATTACTTATTTCTTATTTGAAATTCAAATCGAACTGGGTATCCTCTATTTTACCTGGCAACACTCACCATGTGTCCAGGCCCGCCGGGTCTCTGGGACTACTACAGACTGCCCTGGGGCTCCAGGGCTGCCTGGGGAAACAAGAGGGACACAGGACAAGTAACAGATATGGAAGGGGTCACAGTCTGATTCGGATATGCCTGGTAGAGAGCTGAGGGTTGTTGGGATCAGATGCTTGGAATTCAACAGTTTCCTGGAAGAACAGGGACCCAGCTGACGCCAGAGATGGGAGGAAGAACAGAAGGCACAGGAAGAAAGGGCAGCTGCCCTCCCAGCACACCCCAGCCCCACTCCCAGCTCTAGGGGTCTGCATTTCAGCTCCTGGGTGCAGCCAAAAGACGCCAACGTCCAGAGCAACAGCTCCAGAAGACCAAGCTCGGCCCATCCCACAGCTGACACTGCCAGAACATCTGTGGAATGTCACACACCTGTGACAGTAGCCCACCTGCTTGGTTTGCTGACCCAAATCTACAAAACTGCCACACTCACAGCCCTGGGCCTTTGCACACTCGACCCCTCCCACCTGGAAACTGCCTGTTCTCCCCAAACCCCGCCTTCCTTGAGAATCCAACTCAGCCTTTCCTTCTGGGGGAATCCTCCACCGACTCCGCCCACGTGCCAATCTCACCCCTGCTGGGCCACCCTTAGAAGTTATTACTTACACTAACATTTGCACACTTTACTATTTATTGAGCACCTAGCAAAGAACCTGGAACATAGCTGGTGCTCGATAAATGCTTGGTGAATGACTGAATGAATGACAGTTACTGGGGCTTTGTCCAGCACGCTGACTTCCCTGTGTACAGTTCCCCGCAGAGGAACAGAGGGCCTCCCACTGGGGGAAAGTAAAAACACTTGCACACTCATATGTCTTCCCTCCACACTCCATACCTGTCTGATGAAGAGGTGGAGTTAAGATGGGGAGGAAGGAAATGCTGAGGCAGGGAGGGTACAGGCCTGGGAACCATTGGCTCTCCCCCAGCTACAATGACAGCTCGCTCTGGGATTTGGGAAACCAGTCTTTGCTTCGGTTTCCTTAGCTGGAAAACAGGACATAGGCACTCTGCTCGACTCCCCCATGGCTCGTGCTGGGATCATGCACTCACAGCGATGTTTGTACCTTCCCACAACAAGAGGTACGTGGTGGACTCAAGGCCCTAGTCCCTGGCAAGTTCAAGTTCCACTCCCAGTGGCAGCCTCCCGAGATAGATTTGCCCCTGACAGTGATAAACTCCCTCTCGTGAGCCTAACCATGAAGCCCTGCTCACATCTACGCTTCTCCAAGTCCGGCTTCCCTGAGCAGAGGCCAAATAAAGATGGATATTCTCTCTCTCACAGCAAACACAACGCCTCAGTCAATCTCCTGGCACCCAAACCACGCTCATTGTTCTTGTGTGGAATTCCACAGATGCTTATAAACACTTCCATTACTTCTGAAGTTTTGTTTATGGTTTTTGTTAAGCCTTTACTCTGAAATTTGCCATTTTAAACACTCCCTGACTGAGTAAGATTTATATGGGTTGTTCCCACAGAAGCTACCTGTAATGGACAGAGCCAGAATCAATTTATAGAGCCTCAAGAGCCGCTGACCACTCGTTTTTACTGAGAAAGGGTTTTCTCAGGGAAAAAAATAGCGAGAAAGCATTAAGATTCCAGAAACATCACTTCGCGAGGACCTGGCAGCACAGGGCGCACGTCTCTGTGCCTCCTTAACAACGAGCTCAATCCCACATCTCCAGCACTTGTGTCTCCTCAGACCAGGGGTGGGAAGCAGGATGTCAGCGTACTGGGGGGGGGGGGGGTCCCTGTCCCTCATAGGACTCGGATGCTCAGAGAGGCCCGTGCTGCCACTGAACCCAGCAAGTCAAAGGAAGCCAAGAGCAGGGCAGGGGTAGGGCTGGAGGGAGAGGGCGACCGTGATGCCAATTTATCCAGTGTTCTAAAATTCCCCTCTAGAAAAAGGTGAAATTTCCCGGTTACGGGACTATAAGGTACCATCACATTAGGCATTGGGGTGACTTGATAACTGAAATTGGGCAAGGGATTGCAGTCTCACGATGATCCATCCATATGCAGTCAAAATGCCGAATCCAGAAGTCCAGTTCATTGTAAAGGGAAACTGGAAACGCTCCAGGAGTTCTAGAAAGGCCAAGTCTGTTTACCTCATGGCGGGATCTCCCTGATGGTTCTCTTCTCCCACTTGTAGTAAAAACTGGCAAAGCTTTCCTGATTCCTAAGATGCTTCCCTCTACCAGTATTTCTAAACATACATTGCACTTTCTTCACAGGCATGTTGTTTTGACTGTTTGTTTCCATCTTCTGGAAAGGGAATGGAGGCAAAAGCGGGGCTTCTAGGGCTCGGCCACCCTCTGCTCTGGGTGTGGAATGCTGCTGGACCTGCCTCCTCTCCTGGCTCAGGAAGTAGCTTCTGGCCCACAATTCTGTGGGGAAAGGTGTTCAATCCCCTCACGCTCCCACATTTCCATTCAGGCCTTGTGCCCAGAGATCTGGGCTGTTCTCTCTGTACTGGGAACTGTTACACCATTGAAGACCAACATGGCTCCACTGGACACAAGACACAGAACGATTCTTTAGAAAAGAAAATGAATTTCATCTTTGGACTTTTCCAATACTGTTGGAGTGATTTTTTTTCTTTCTAAACAGTGAAAATAATGTTATAAAAGCATCTTTTTGTTGTTATTGTCATTACTTACATCCCTCCCCCACATTCTGGTGTTTTAAAATGAAAAATAAAATTACACCACTTTTTGTACAAAAACACTTAAAAGATTTTTAAAAAAAAAACAAAAATAAAATTCCCATCTGAAAGGAACCTCTCCGGCATTTTTCCAGGCTTTGTCAAATAAATTAGGAAATCTCTTCCTTTGAAGATCAGTGGTATAGAAATGACTTTGAACTCCTAATATCAGGCATTAGCAAGATAATGTTAGGTTTTATTAAGAATGAAAAGAATTTACCAATTTTCTTCCAGCAATGCTCTCTGGATTCTACAAGAAAGCTAATCACTAGATAATTGTTCAGTGACTCTTTTGGTTCATTCAAATATGTTGAATCGTATAGAGGGGGGAGGGCAGAAGTCCCTTAAGAAACCTGCTACCAAACTGCTTTGCCCAGTAGCCTGGCAAAAAGACACAGTTCTGGGAAAAGCCAGAATACCAAAGAGTCTGGGGGTAGTAGTCTGCTAGGGCTGCCAGAACAAAACACTATAGACTGGATGGCTTAAGGAACAGACATTTATTTTCTCACAGTCCTAGAGGTTGGGAGTCCAAGATCAAGGTTGTGGCTGAATTGGTTTCTGGTGGTTGCTCCTCCTGGCTTGCAGGCAGCCTCCTTCTCAGTGCCCTTGCGTGGCCGTTCCTGGCTGAGTATACACAGAGAGACAGAGCTCTCTGGTATCACTTCTTATAAGGACACTAACCCTGTTGGATGAGGGACCCACCCTTGTTACCCCATTTAACTTTAATTACTTCCTTAGAGGTCCCATTTCCAAATACAGCCACACTGGGCATTAGGCCTTCAACATACGAATTTTGAGGAGACACAAACGTTAAGTTCATAACACTGCATTTGCCACACCTTGGTTCTCTCCTTTTCAGGAACTTGCCTCTCCAGGCCGTTTCCAACCCCCACTGGGGAGTCCAAATCTTCTTTATACTCCCTGCCTCTGGTCTCTACCTCACCCCTCCCCAGTACACTCTTCAGGAGTCCCCAGGTTCCAGACGAGGACAGCCAGCTGCCCTTTCTATCTCCACACAGATGTCAACAAGCATCGCATGTCTAAAACAGCTCCTGATCCCACCCCAGCCTGCTCCACCCACAGCCTTCTCAGTCCCAACTGCTGAGGCTGAAACTGTGGCGCCATCTTTAATTCCCCCAACTCTCACACCCACATGCAGACTGTTAAGAAGCCTTCCAAGTCTAGAACAGAACCGCTTCTCATCACCTCCACAATACCACTGCAGCCCAGGCCACCATCCCCTCTCACCCAGAGGCTGCAACAGGCTCCCAGCTGGTCTCCTTTCCACCCTGGACCCAAAAGGCTCAAGTTTTCACGCAACACAGAATGGTATTATACTTTTAAAACAGAAGTCACATCATAACTCTCTTCTACTCAAAGTCCCCCAGAAGCCCCCTTGTCATTGAGGGTGAAGTCCAAAGCCCTACTGGCTTACAAGGCCCACACTGGCTCGCTGACCTCCTCTCCTACCACTGACCCCTCACTGACCCCCCACCCTCATAGCCACACCGACCTCCTGCTCTTCCTTGATCACGCTAGGTCCACTCCTGCATTGCGTTCTTATGCACTTGCCATTTCTCGGCCTGGAATGTTCTTCCCCCCAATATCCACCTGGCTGACTCCTTACATCCCTCTCAAATGGCTCAAATGTCACCTTCTCAGAGGCCTACTCTGCTACCCTGGTCAAAACTGCAACATGCCCCCAAACACGCATACATACGCCCCGGATGTTCCCATCCCTACCCGATTCTACTCATTCTTTTCCCCTGCGCTTCCCTCTTCTTAACATACTGCATGCACTACTCATGCATTATATTTATTTGTTTACTGTCTGGCTTGCCCTGCTAGAATGTAAACTCACAAAAAAGTGGTATTTCTCTCTTCTGTTCACAGCCGCATATCCAGCCCCTAGCAGAGTGTTCAGCGAGTAGTAGTCACTCAGTAAATATTTGTCAGATAAATAAAGGCACAGCCATTAACTCACACATTTATTCAGTACCCACTGAGCATCTTCAAAGCCCATGAGGGCCTCATTCACGCTTTCCAGCCACTTTCCCAGGACTTCCCTCCACAGAACCTCTTACCAAATGGCCCTCGTCTCTCCTTCTACACTTACGTTTTGGATGGCCTTTCCCTGAAGCCACCCCATCTCCACCAGTGGAAATCCTATTCATCCTCCAAGGGCCAGGCTGCCTCCCCCTCCTCCTTGAAGTCTTTGCGTCCATTGTGCGTGCTCGCCCTTGACTTTCTCTGTGCCTTTCCTCTGCCCTTTTCCTGGCCTGCTGGGCATCTTTGTGCGTTGTGGTCTGTCTCACATTCCCTGCGAACCAGTAACAGCCTCAGTGTCAGGACCACGTTTGCTCTTTTGTGTTGCCTGCTGTGTCAGGCACACTTCAGCTGTTCCAGAAAGATTTAGGAGTGAACCAGCATGCATCTGTATCAGTCTGTAAATTACAAAGTCAAAAGTAAACCCTAGTTTGGGAGAGTCAGCTAAGGTGGCCCCTTGAGACAAGAGTGACAAGTAATGATATAATTACCTTCCTTCTGCCTGGCTCACAGCTCCAGAAGGAATACACTGCCCTTCCTCAAGATGCATCTCCCTAATGCAGCCCCCAGGCAGCCTCTCACCCTCCCCCCAGCACTCCCAAGACAGCTCCTCCAAGCCCGTTAAAAAGAATCCCACTGAGGACCCGGTGCATTTAGGAAAAGAGAAATGACACATCTGGTATGAACAAGGGGGAATACATGGCATCACACACCAGTTAGTCTGCGTTTTATCCTTGAAGTAATAAGTTATGTTGTTCAATTTCCTGCTCCAAAGGAGGAATGGGCATCCTCATGCATATCAAAAACATACCCACCAGCTCTGCCCTGAGACCTCGTCCTGCAGGAAACCAGCTGACACACCGTCCATGCCACCCGGGAGCTCATGCGACCTCAAGGTTGTTCATCCATGCGTGCACACATAGGAATTAACATAAAAACAACATATATTGCGACACACCACCTGACTCTTGTGCCACTCCTAGCGGGGGACCAGTGGTGCCGAGGTGAGGAGGGGAAGATGCAGCCTATGCTGTAATCACATTCCCACTCCTTTCGCCCATTTTCCCGGAGGAGAAGGATGCAGTGGATGTCATGGGAAGTCACGAGAGCGAGATTTTGTTAAATTAGATGTTCCCACCCCACGCCCCAGATCAGCAGTGATCCCATGGCCCAAAGCGCATCCCAGGTTTTATTTGCTCGTACACATTAATGGGACCATACCTCCGGGAGAAGGACAGGAAAAGCCCAAATGCTAGAGAACAAACAGGCTCCTTAAAATATGGGTGGGGGCGACGGGGGATCAAGGCTCTGGGAAAGGGGGCTCTGAATTCCTCCTCCACAGTCTCTGCCAGCTTAGGAGGATGGATCTGGAGATTTTCTAGTTCCTTGGAATTCTACAAACGCCTTTCTTAAGGAGGGAGGTAAAAAAGTTAAAATTTCAGGTGTGTTGTTAATAGACTGACCTCTGCCGAAGAGCAGTGAGGACAGAAACCCACCGCCCAAACCCCACCTCTGCCCCAAGCAGGCTCATCTTCATCGCAAACTGTCCTGAGACCTAGGGAAGTCCCCAAGCTCCAAGCAGGGGCAGGACATCCCCCTGGAGAACTGAGAGACCCCGATCCCAGCCCCACCTTACCATTTATAACCCAGGTGATTTTAGGAAAATTCATACATCTCTCTCAGCCTCCGTTTGCCACCTCTGCCATGGGGCACACCCCCTCTGCCTGCTGCAGAGGTTTGGGGCTGTGATTAATGGGGCTTGCTCTGAGCTGGCCCCTACTGAGTTCTTTCTATGCACTAATTCATTTGCATTGTTATCAACAATCCTACACACAGGTGCTATGACCCCCATTTTACAGACTGAGAATCTGAGGCTCTGAGACCCTAAATTCCTGGTCAATGACCCACAGATGGAACATGGCAGAGTCGGGACTAGACCCCAGGTCTACTTCGGGAGTCTGCTTTTGAAGCCATAGCTATGGGACCTGAATCCACACAGGTTGGGCCAGGCCTAGCACCCAGTAAGTAGCTGCTTAAGCAAAGCCTGTTCACTTTATTCACAGCTCACTTCCTCGGCTGTGCGTCTCTGGCAGCCCCTCATAGGCCTGTGCGCCAGGCAGTTAGAAGCAGCCTCAGGTATGCTCTCCTCCCTCCAGCTGGAAGCGGAACCACGGCAGAGAGGGGGCTGTTTCTGACCCCTCTGGCTCTGTATCCAGGTTTTAACTGAGAGGCAAGGAAAGAGAACTTATTATCTTTCCCAGTTTCTTCTCTCATTTGAATATTGGATTTGTAGAAGCTTAGTTCCCTAGAGGAATTCCCTGAGAAGCCATCTGCTTGTGCGCTTCTGAGCTGCCTTGGCAAAAGATGCTAATCAATCATCTGAGTGGGAGGTGTTCGCTCCTTCCCTGGGAGATGCGTGTGCTCAGGCCCGTGAGCATGGGGCTACATCACCAGACAGCACGAATCCAGGCTCTGCAGATGCTCTGGCCATTCCGGAGTCAGCTCTGACTTGGGTCAACTCTGGTCTGTCCAAGCCCGGGGCCAGAGCAGCACAGGACCGAGGGCTGGAGAGGCTGATACTTCGTATCAGAAATGCCAAGGGGCGGCTTCTGTGTCTGTGCTCAGAGAAGACCCTTGCTCAGACACAGACAGGGACGCAGACATAACCCTGTGAGGACACCCAGCAGGAGTCAAGTCATGGGGTATGCCCAGGAGGTCAGCTCGGACGTGTGGCTGGCCAATGCCATGCTAGCCCTTGGATGCAGCTGCCCCAGCTCCCACAATGTCTCCGTGAGCAGGAAAGCCTGGGTCTGTCCAAGCCACAGCCGCCCACACTTAGTGGGCCCCCTAAGTGCAGCTTCCCTTCCAGGAAGGCCCCAGGGCTCAGCCTATTTCACTAGGAATTGAGGCAGCATCGGTAACAAATATGTGAACGACCAAACAGCTTCCTGGTAGAATCCTATTGCTCCATGGCATCTGGTCACCCATCTAGTTTTATCAGTAGAGAAGCCCAAGCCCTGAGAGGGTCATGTACTTGCCCAAGGACACACTACAGGCCTCCCAGCACTCTCCAGAACCATGTCCTCCCAGGCTCCGGGTCAGCAGTGTCCACTTACACAATCAGCAGGGCAAAGATGGGAGAAAATGGCCACCCTGAGCCATCCCTGGTCCTTCTCAAAAAACCTTCAACATCTAGAGTGGTTCCTCCTCTCTCTTTGTCCTGCTCTTCTCTCAAGAACAGGGGCTTCTGCCACATGTTCAGGCTGCCCCGAGTGCCTCGACAAAGAGGTTTTCAAAACTGGAATAATGTCCTTTAATATTTTATCACCATATACAAAACAAGGCCCTCAGAACAGCCCAGGGCCAGCCCTGCTGCAGGGGAGAGGGGATGCGACAGATGGAGTGTCTCTGCTCACATCCCGTCCACCACACAGCTTCCTGGGCCCGGGTGAGCTTCACTTGGCCATGAAAATGAACACATACAGATTGGTCATCATGCCAGAGTCTCCTGCTGCACCAGGAAGCAATTGGTGGGCACACTCAGGCTGGAGGACTGGACGCGCTGAGTGGTGTGGGGTGAACGGAAGTGTGCGTGCTGTGGCCCTAGCAGGCCTGCTCCAAGCTCAGCGGAGGCCACAGCAGGCCAGATGACAAACTCCCTGCCTAATCTTAAATGCAGAGCTTGTGAGTCCACAAGGTAGCAAGCATGAGAATACAGAGTAATCAGAGTGCCCACGGTGTGTGTGTGGGGGGGGAGGGGTGAAGCGGGGTAAGGGGGGTGACAGGAGAGTTGCATAGGACTTCCCTAGGCTTGCTTTCTGTAACAAAACGTATCTGTGGTCAAAGGAGTTGAGGAAACACAGGACTCCTTTGTTGAAAGAAAGTTCAACAGATGTCTTTTGCAAAAGAATAGTTTGGAGCCTTTGAAATGCTAGTGTTCTTTGGGAATCTCCAAGAAGGAAGCTCAGAATGTGTTTTCCCTGATATTCAGTGGGCCATGAGCAGTTCTAACAGACCATCTCACAGGACTCATACCCAACAGGACTTCTGAAATGAAGAGAAATGTTGTCTAGAGAAAGTTCTGGAGAGAGACACACAAATGTTCACAGGAGTCACGTGTCTGGGAGGTCTTGGGGAACACCGTCTCCTGTTCTGAGGCATAAATTCCCCACCTGGGAACCGCTAAAGAGTAAAGAAACTCCATGCCCGCAGCCTGGTGCTCATGTGAACACGTGGTGTGTGAATGCAGGCAAGCACAGAGGGACAGGTCACCTGGGCCCTTCTGTGGACTCAGGAGGCCCCCCCAAGCACTAAAGACCCTGACTGTCCCCTGAGTCTCTTCCCCAACCACCCCTCCCCTCTTCTCTCCCTAGTCCCCATCCTTCTATCCTGCTTACCAGACCTCTTCTTCCCTCCCCCAGCCATTTCCAGTATGTCCCTTGCACAGCTGTCTCTCAAATAAGCACACAAGTCTCTTTTGTAACCACAGAGAAACAAGCCCATGCTACCAGATTAACAAACCGAGCCACAAAACACTGAGAAACCTTAGAAATTGACAGTGCCCATCCCTGGCTCCAGTGAAGACCGGAGTACATTGAGCCCAGGACTCGTCTGTCCCCTTCACGACCATCCCTTTCAGTCCTTCGTAGGGAGTCAGTCTCAACCCTGTCTGTCCTCAGGTCTGGTCACTGCTACCCGCACTGCGTCCCCCTATCTCAGCCCTCCCACCTTCACTCTGGTGCATCTGGTCCCTCGGGCAGTGCTTTGCTCCCCAGATGTGCCTGAGGACAATCAGTCTCCCCACAAAGACCCAGCAAACTGGAAACAGCCTCCTGAACCCCGTACCCAGCCACAGACACCCACACTTCTCCCCGCCCCTGCTCATCGTCCAAGGACAGCACTGACCCTCGAGCACTTCCTTCACGTGGGGACCTAACAACACCTGCAGCTGAACCAGAACAAGTGGCATCCCAACAGCGCCAGGCTCAGGCTAGTCCTACCTGCCTTCTGCTCACCCGTAGGTGCCAGCCTGGCTCCCACGCTGTCGCTCGTCGTGTTTTCTCCGCCTTGGAGGGATTGAGGGGAAGGTGCTTCTGGAGAAGTGCTCCTCATCAGGCTGAAAACAAGTAACAGTATTGTAATGCGTGCATGTTGCCATGCCAAAAGCTATGTCTAGAGGTTCAGAATGTTATACTCTTTGAAATTTTGCTAACCCAGCAGCCCCATTTCCCAGTGGAGCCGAGGGGGTGAGGAGGGCTGCAGTTCTGAGCGACCTGCAGAACGATGTTCTTAAAAACACCATATTTGATTATTGTCAACACGTGACCCCTTCTCATGTATGTGGTTCCTGGACATGGCTTTCTCTCAGCTCAGCGCTGAGGTGAGGTTCAGAGAGAAAACCTCCCAAACAATCATACAAACCTGCATTCACACAGAGAAAGCAGAGCAGAAACTACATACGCCAGGTGCAGGTGTCGGGTCTCCCCTCTTTTCCCAGTCAGGCCGTGTTCACTGGGCCCTGTCCGACCTGCCACACTCACTAAAGCCCACGGTGGCTGTACCCAGTCACATCAGGGAAGGTCAAAGGATGATGGAGATCCCAGGAAGCCTCTGTGGCCCCCAGATCAATGGGCTCCTACAGCCCCATGTTCTCCAAACACAGCATGCTTCGCTCTGACCCTGTATCTCTTTGGCTCCTGTCGGCCTCCCCATAACCCAAGGGCACAGATGGTAGCCACTGTGTCCCTAACCCCTTCCATGAGGCCTAGAGTGAGAATTGATGGGTGGACTGACTGGCAGGAGGGAGGTAGGCAGAGAAGGAGAGAGGGAATGCAGGCAGCCGTGGCCACACCTGGCCCATTTGCCTCTCTTCCCCTCAGAAGGTGAGCTGAGACTAAGTGATCTCATCATGGGCACAGGGCTCTGAGACACGGGGGTGCAGACACTCCGTGTCATGGCTGGAGGCCCCCATCCTGCCCTGCCCCCTGCTGGAGGTGGCTGTGTGCTAGACGTAAACACTTCTTGGTCTCCTCTCAACCCCAGGAGGTTCTCCTGGGCAGTCCTCCCCTGGCCAGCTTGTCCAGCTATCCTCACCTTGACAACCACAGGAAAACACAGACACCACATGCTCATGTACACACATGCTATTCATTCATCCTGTCTGCGTTTGCTGGGGCAGCCCCACGCGGGAGGTAACAAGCCCCAGGACACAGACGTGATAGGTACCAAGTATGCGCTCCCCACAGTATGCTAGCCGCTCAGCAAAGAGGAAAGGAGCCTTTGATGTTCTGCAGAGATCAGCAGAACCTTTCAGTGCCCTTTCCCCTCAGCATATATTACAGCAGGGAGGAAACCAGAGACTGGCACGGAACAGCAGCATGAGGGTCCCTTGCCACAAGCACGCAAGGGTCCTGCAGGCGTCAACGGGCCACTGTATGTCGGTGAGGGCTACTAGACCTGGTAGATTTAGGGGAAGAGTCCACAAAACAGGTTAACTTTGAAAAGAACGGTGCTAAGAAGTGGTCATTCCAAAGGCAGGGCGGGGGGCAGTGAAAGCAAGGTGACGAGGTGCAGCCGGAGCAGGGCATGCACTGGGAGTACAGAAAGCTGGAGTTACTGCCGGGGCCAGGCAGGTAGGCACAGCTCAGCCCTGCTCTCAGGTGTAGGTGAACAGGGGGCTCCTGCTTCCTCCTCCCACTGCCCACACAGCCCCATAGCTGGCATTTTCTCCTTCCCCCACAAAAAGTATTTCCCTTTCTCAAAACAACAACTTTGCACCACTTTTTTCAGGGTCTTTTAATGGCTTTTGAAATATAAGCCTGGAGCTTCAAATGCCGCCCCACCAATTTACTGGAACGCTTCACCTCCCCAGAAATTTCTTCTAAAATGATTTTCCTTCTTCCACCACAAACAGAGCCTTTGGAGCAATGGGCCTTTTAATCAACAATTATAAGAAGTTTTAAAAGTCACTTTTAAAAGGCTGTCACGGCGAGCTGCTCAGCTATTTGCTCTATTCCTGAGGGACTTCCTGGTGGTGGCAGGAAGCAGACGCTGGAGGGAGGTGGGTGGGTGCGAGCAGCCTTCATCCATCACCCAGCGACAGGCCCCTGGTGCCTGGGGGGTCCTCAGAGCTCACATCTGCGGCCCAGCAGTACTGGCATGATTTATCACGGGCAGCTTGTCACCTCCCCCATCAGGTTTATCTGTTTTCTGGGTGCTTCTCCTCCCACTGACCTCCACATGCTGCGGTGCTCGGTCTCCACACACCGCACATACAGACCCCAAGTGCCACGACTTCACTTATCGCCTCTGTGCCAACTGCTCCCACACTCCTATGTCCAGCCCAGACCCAACTATTCAACTGCCTCCTCGGCATCTCCTCAAACTCAAAATTTCTATGTGTGTGTGACCATGTGTGGCTGTGTTTATTTCCTCCAAGTTGTCTTCCTCCTAGCTTTCTGCACCTCAGCAAACGGCACCCCCATCCCCGCAGGCTGCAGCCTTGCAATCCCTCTTATTTGTTTCTCCTCACTACCATCCCCACCACGTAACTCTGCCCGTGAGTCTGGATGGCTTTACCTTCAAAGCACCTACTGAATCTGGCACTTTGTGCCACCTACCCTACCAACAGCCTCTTCGAAGCATCCACCATCTCTCCCCACCCCCAACAGCCCTTTCTCAGCCAGGGAGGCTGTCCTGCATTAACATAAATACAGCAGTTCCCCCACCCACCACCAGACTAGACCTGGAGTTGTGCAGGTTCAAGTGCAGTTAGGGGACATGCTTCTTCCCACCAGGTAATCTGGGGGTGGAGGCACTTAGAGGTGGCATGGGGGGTCCCGACAGTGGCCATTTCTCTCGTCCTTGTAGCTGAAGGCTCTGATGGGATGGCACCAAGTTCTTACTCCCAGGAGAGCTACTTTAGACCCTAACCCCCAGCATGGCCTCCAGGCCTTCAAACATTGCCCCTTCCAGCCTACTCACCCAGCCCCCTCCAGGCAGCAGCCCACTTTCCCCTCCAGCGCGAGCCCTGGCATCCAATCACACTTGCCTGTCCCACACCCTTCTGCCTCATCGAAGTCCAGAATCCAGCCATCCTTGGCTCCCAGGGTAACATCCCCTTGTCCAGGAAGCCTTCCTGCCCATGCGCCAGGTCAGTCCTGAATTGTCTGGACCCCCGGTGCTTCTCCCTTGGAGCCCAAGTCCCATTGCCACTGAGTAATGTATTCACCAGCTAGGATAATACCTCCTGGATTTTAAGTTCTGTGAGGGCCTGGACTGGGTTTGTTTTGTTTGAGGCTGATCCGCAGAACCTTTCACACAGTAGGCTTTCGGTAAACTGACTGAATATATGCATAATTCTGCAATTCCTAAGTAGGAAGTTGCCAGGAGCCAAAGAATCTAGAAGGGAAAACGAAAGAGGAAGCACATTTGGATCCCTTCTGTATGTTCCACCATAAAACCCATGCTGCTGTAAAATCTAGTTAGCCTCAGACACTGTATCCATGGAAAGACCAAACATGGCATTTAAAATAAGCTCATGCCAAATGCAGCATACTCAAGGGGAGCGGGGACCTTTGTGATTCTCCAGGGAGCCGTCCAGCTGCTTTCAGCTGGAGAAGAACCCAGCTCGATGCCCATATGAGCTAATGCAAAGCGCTCTCACATGGCTCTTCTCTGCCTGAGTCACCATCGCCTCAGCCCAGGCCTCTGCCTGTTCTCTTTAGTTCTGGAAATAGGTGGCTAGAACCGCATCTTTTATTCCTTTGGGGAACCATCCCTCCTGCCTTCCCTGCGATCCTGTGGAGCTATCCAGCCCAGTGCCCCTCCCCCAGCCCAGCCTCTGACCACAGACGTGGGCAAGTGTGCCAAGCTGAAACAATTATGGCACCACATGTCCTCAAACACAGTACGGTGTCCATAGTGGGGACACTTGACCCAGCAAGGCCAGTCATTTCAGGTTCTTCTACTCGTGTTTGGAGAGGAAGACTGCTGGCCACTGACTGCCTAAGGTGGGGTTTTGGCAGCCTGGAGCTGCTAGTGGCCATCTTCCCTCATCTTGTAAAGGAAGCCCACCACGAGAAGAGAATGAGATGTACACCTGAATAAAGATCAGAGAGAGCAGAGCCAAGAAAAGGAGAAAGTGAGAGAAAGAGCATTGTGTCGCTGGACCCAGCATTGTCTGAAGGCAAACACCCCTGAATTTCTCAGCTACGCAAGTCGGTAAACATCCTTTTTGGAGTAGGTTTGCCTGTGGTTTACAGTCGGAGACCAGATGAATACAGTTCTCATCCTCAGGCGCTCCCAAGATTGACCCCTGTGCCTGTGAACAAACTCTCCTAGCCCCAGGCCTGGTGTCTAAGACTGTAACCTCAGTGTAAGATGTGGCCACGCCGCAGTGAGGCAGGAGAGAAATGCCCGTGGAGCCGAGTTTCTAGGCCTCAAGCCAGATCTCAGAGATGCCCCTCCCCTACAGGCCCTGCGTTTCCCGCCCTGGACTCAGGAAGCTCTGAACTCAGGAGCCATGATGTCCCTCCCCAGGCCCAGAAGCCTTCTTGGAGCCTCGGCCCCTCTCTCCTTCTAAATGTGAATAGATTCTCTGGGAGCCCCCCACGCACCCAACCAATGGACACCTGGTCTCTCTGAGTGGAATAGAGACGCCCTGAGTGGTGCTCCCACCATTCTTCATTGTTTTCAGTAAACGTGTATTGACCACCCCCACCCTGCGCCAGGGTCTGCCAAGACCCTTGTGCCAAGACCCTTGTGCCAACTTATCCATTCGCTACTGGGTATCGCAGTGGCCCCTTCTGTGCTCTCTCCTGCATCACAGGAGAATCCCAGAGTCCCTTGTCAGCAGGGTTGCCGTTCGATCCTGCCGGTGAGAGATACTTGTGTGGGATCTGAAGGCCAAGGAGAGGTCGAAGCTGCTATTTTGGTGGAAGCGGTGAGGAGGCCTTGTGAGATCTGCCAAGGGCTCCAGGTTCCCTTGAGCCTCTCCTACTTCAGTGCTGTTGAGATCAGCAGGCACAGCTCCCTGTGAGAGTCCTACATTTCCAATTTCCTGAATGTGGCCATTGTGGCCTTTGCTTCCCCCATCCACCTCCCACAGTTGTGCAAGCCTCTGAATCCACGCAGCCCATCCCTTTCTGCTTAAAGTGCCCAGCGTGGTTCTCGGTTTCCTCTCCTCTAAAGGACCCAGCCTTTTTCCTGCATGACGGCAGCAAGGCCAAGGCCCCTCCAACAGACACCCACATGGAGACTTGGGGCTGTCCTGGAACAGCTGGCAAAAGCCCTGGTCCCTAAAGCCTTGTCTGGTTACACTGACCTCAGCGCCTGCCAGACATTGGACCATGGCTCGAGGATAGCATACACTAGACCGTGGCAAATCAGCACCGGGGGCTGTGCAGCCGTCGGAAACATGGCTCGCACCAGGCAGAGGGGTGAACTTGGACTAGTGGGTATACTCTGGTTAAACGTGCATGCACGCGCACACACACACACACACACACACACACACACACACTGTAAAACTGTATCGCTGAGTCCTAAACACTGAAAGGGCAAGAGAACAATGCATAATAGGAATAAAACAGACTGACCTTGAGTGAACTGCTCATCTATCTGTGATAGCTAGAGGGGGGCATAGGGAGTGATTTATGCCAGTACCCATCACACAGTGTCATCTGTGCAGATGCTATTGTTCTAATGGGTCCATTACAGGTGTTGTTGGCTGGGGCTTCTCCACTCTCTCCTGGACTCTCAGAACTGCTCCTGTGCGGACCCTCTTCACATTATTCAGAGGGCCTTCCTCCTAATCCTGCCTTTCTCTTAGCCCCAACCCCAGGGCTTTCTTGGTTTTCTAAGTCCCTCTGCTCACCCCTCCTAGAATCCCTCGATCTTCAGACTCAATACTCCTTCATCCAGCTTTTCCATTCCCCCATTTCCCAACCCATTTGCCATCAAGCTGGAGAATGCCTCTGAGTCAGGCTCTGGGGAGAAAGTGAAGGACAGCTTGGGCTTCCCATCAAACACCCACCAGACACTGGGGCCCCTACTCTGCCGAGGAGTCCACCTGGGCATGACCCCGCATGCTATTATACACAAAAAGCCTCTCCACTCTCCCCTTCAGCTACCCCAACTCAGTATACATCCCACAATGAAGGCGTACACCGTGCTCCAGTCAGAGGGAAACAGAAGAGCGAACAGGGAAACCAACCAACCACACGCGCGTATGGAAAAACACATTCAAAACGCTCACTGCTGCTTTACTAGAGTGGTGAAATTACGGAGTTATTTTCTAAGATTCTCTGTTGTTACAAGATTTTTTCAACAAAATGAAAATAAACAAATATGACGAGATCACGAGATCTCTTAGGTCTTCCTTAAAAGGGTACTGAAATGAGCTCATGCAGCGCTGTGGGAGAAGCGTCTCCTCTGAAGGGCTGTCCCACCTCCAGGATATCCTGCACCCCACTTTCTGCTCAGTTCTCCCAACAGGCCTGAGACTTCCATGGTGCTGTCATTTGAGCACTGTTTTGAATTCTGTAAGAAACACGAACCATGTGGAGACTATGGACATAGCCCATCTCCAGGCCTTGGTTCCCTACCAGACCTCTTAACTGAAAGTCAAGGTCACTTTCTCTGGATGTCAACATTATCATCTCCATGAGGCATCAAGTGCAAACCCAGTTAACACGATTAATGCCGCAGTCTGATCTGGAGCCCAGGCTCTCACATCCCACCGTCAGAACGTCCTTTCCAGTTCACTAAGTTGCCTACATCCCCATGTATGGTAAACACCTTAATGAAATTGGCTGGAATTCCCCCAGCCAATACTGCTAACTTTTCTCTTATCTTCTGTTCTAAAAACCTGTCAAACTGATCATATCTGCCCCACAGAACAAATTTACTTTTTGAGTCATGTAGGAAAAAATTGAAGTTGAAATGCTGTAAGGGTAGAGGCTTTTGTATTGGTGTCAGGCATCTGAGAAATCTAATGGAGCCACTTTTTGACAACAATATCTGTGTTTGGCTAATTTGGTGGAGCATACAACATCCTCTATTGAACAGGAAGAATAGAACGCACCGTCCTAGGAAAGCAGAGAGTTAGCCCATAGCGGATAATTTACTTTCGCTATTCATCCCACAGATAGGCACTCAATTACAGGACGTTCTTAGGTAAATTTCCATTCATTCTTTTATCGCCTCGCAAATGAAATAGTCATTTTTAAAATAGCTTGAAGCAGAGATGCGTGTCAGTAAACAAAAGGGCAGGCTTCCTTATCACAGTATGTTTTATCCTGATTATTTATTCTTCTCCCCCACAGAAAGCTCTGTGACTAATTCACTCGTTTGGTCCCCTCTTGCCAACATTTTTCCTATTAATGCAGCTCTGAATGGCTCTCTGATGAGCAGCAGCAAGAGTAAACCTTTGTTCAGGGGCCTGGTCCCAGGGCTGAAGTTAACCGGAGGGGACAGGAAGCACCCCACCCCCTGAGCAACACGACCAGAGGCAGAGGCAGGCTGCCCAAGCAATGAGACCACAAAACCTACAGGTGGTGAGCCAAGGGGGGCCGTGCAGGGCAGGACCGGTGCTGCTGGCAGCAGCAGGCATGGCTCACTGCCCAGGGGCATGGGCGTCTGAATGTCCCATGACCACTGAGAGAACTTCCCACAAAGCCACTCCCCAGAAGTCAGTGCATCACGTTTATTAAGCTCTTCCTGTGCACAAGGTCTGAAGCTGCATACTGAAGATACAAGGGTGAGTCTGCTGAGATCCCAGCCTCCAAGAAGCAGTCATACAGGAAGAAAACAAGGTGAGGGGGCGTCACCTCTGCCACCAACTCAGGTTAAAATTGGACTCACACCCTGGAAGGTTTTTCTTCCAGTATGAAGCACAACTTGAAAGATTCGTGCTGAGAGCCTGGTTCCAGTAAACGCTGGCAATCAGTTATGAGCCACACAGAGTCACACAGCCAAGTCAGAACAAGCCTCCGGCATCAAACGTCAGGGAAGCCAAGTCGGATGGTTAACTTTATATGTCAACTCGGCTAGACCATGGTACCCAGATATTTGGTCAAGCACTATTCTAGTTGTTTCTGTGAAGGTATTTTTCGATGAGATTAACATTTAAACCATCGAACTTAAATTCTGTTTCTTACAGAATTTAAACTTCTTCTTTGAGTAAAGAAGATTACCCTCCACAGTGTGGGTGGGCCTCATCTCATCAGTGGAAGGACTGAAAGAGTGAGTTCCCCTAAAAGGAGGCAATTCTGCTAGCAGACAGCCTTTGGACTCGAACTACAGCATCAGCTCTCCCCTGGGTCTCCAGCCTGTCAGCCTACCCTGCAGACTTTGGACTTTCCAGGCTCTGCAATCATGTGAGCTAATTCCTTAAAGTAAATACCTATAAATGGATGGATGGATGGATGGATGGATGGATGAACAGATATCTCTTGTTTCTTTTTCTTGGAGAACCCTGACTAATACACCAAGTGGCAGAATTCCATGCATTCTGTGGCATGTGTGAAAACTATCTATCTATCCCTTTTCGGGGCATGGAGGAGATCCAGACGCCACTCAGAAAGTGCTGAAGTTTCAAACCTGGGTGAGCAGGGGAGTAGAAGCTGCAAGTGAACTTACAGACTTGGAGAGAAGGACAGAGGAGTTCCACGTTTTCAGAGGCCTCAACAACATCCACACCCACCTGTCACCCTCACCTAGGGATTAGGGGCAGGGTCTGGACCACTGAGTAGCTTCCAGATTCTGCTGTCATTCTCAGGCCCCAGAGCTGCTTGGAGAGAAAGCAAACGGCATTATCTTGAGTCTACAGTGTGGGTTCCAGGAAGGTATATAGCTTGTCTTGAATCCCAGAATAAATCAAATACCTGGGGAGGAGATCTGGAGTGCACAAGCCTTCTCACCTTCTCCCCATTTCTGACCCAGGGAAATAATTGGCTCCTGGGTGCTGCTGAGTTGGTCACACTTAGAAGTATTAGCTCCTGTTGCCAATTATGCTGCCCCATAGCTGAAGAGTCACTGGGAGTGGGGGGGACGTTTCTTTTTCCCAAAGCAGGACTTGGAGCAACCTGGATGAGGGCACGCGCTGTGCATAATGAAACAAGAAGGACCCTGGGTGATTCTTCAGCAGATGTTACCTGAAGGAGCCTGGTCCTTGCAGAGCCCACCCAAGTGCGGGGCTGAGAGGCCTTTGGAGGGAGCTCCAGAACACGTTCGTCAATCACACTCCTGCTCCTCCATAAATATGCAGAAGGGTCTTGGATATTCATGAACACCCCATCAACCTCGCAACAATAACAGGATTCTTTTTGTTGTTAATCTCAACTTCAAGGGGTCTGCTAGGTCAGGATAGGAGGCTGGGAAGGAAGCACGTATCTCCTTCTCTCTGTTCCTCGGTCTCCTGACAGCCAGACCAGGCTAATATTTACTTATTGTAGCTAAATGCTTGGCACCTTTTGGGGGAAGCTGCCGTGTTCCAAATGCAAGCATGACCCCATGTGTGCCGCTCACCTTCCCCCCTGGCTGGATCGATGCAGACGGTGTACAACTTGCATTCCCGTAAATAGAAGTCTACTTCAGAGAGTTTTCTTAAAGCATTTTTTTATGACCGATTGTATAGGGTCAAGAAGTCCTCTCGCTTTAAATGGAGGACAAATGGAATGATCAAAGAGGATGTCGTACAAACAGACGCTTAACCGAACAGGAAGACGCTCAGATTTTACGGAAGCAGGCCCTGGGAACCCTGTTCGCTCTCTTTCCTCCAGCGGACTGTTGCCTCTGAAAGTCAGTGAGAGCATTCTGTAACCGGACAAGAGCTGTAGACGCATGGGCACTTGAAGCAATACCATGGAAGCCAGAGGCCTTTGGTAGACAGGAGAAGGAGAACCCCAGGGCTGACTCTTGAAGCTTCCATGGACAGAGGGTCGTGTCCTCTCACTGCGTAATCCACAAGAAATGAAGGGAGAGGCTGCCACTCATTTACACAGCCTCTGTCATAGCGTATGAGCCCATTTTGTCCTCTGATCACAGAGAGAGTGTCTTCATGTCATGCTCACAATGGCACCTTCTGGGAAAACCTTCTCAACTTCCCCGGAAATCTGCCCCACCCCCAGACTTCCTGCACTCGGCTTCTGCATCTGCCACCTTCTCACCTGGCTCTGTCTCTCCATGCACCGGAAACTATGAACTCCTTGGAAAAAAGGGGTTTCCCCACCACACAGTCTCAAGTAAATCTCTGCTGGTTACCCAATGTACTTCATTTTTAAGGCAAAAATATAAAATCCTCAAGTGAGGTTTTATGTTTCAATACAGTCAAATCTTTAACTTTTCCCCCAGAATTTAAACTTCTATAAATGTTGTCCCTCCACACTAGAACGCAAGACTGTGCCACCTTCAAGGCAGTCCGTTTCCAATCGGACACATGTGAGACTTCCCTCCACAGCCCAGGAGCTGCGTGCACGTTGGGGTGTCCAGGGCTAGACTCGGGGAGGAGGGATGAAAGCAGGGCTAGGGCGGCTCACATGGTACCAAATCATGTCAGTCAATGTGGGGCACATCTGGCAAATCTCAGTCTCTAGCCCTGATGGTCCAAGCCAATTAACTGCTACCAGACATGATTCTCGTCATCTTGCCCTCAAACCCATCCAGGCTTACAGGCCAGTGTGGGGCTGGGAACCGAGGAGTACACCTGCAGCTGGAAGACCAGATGCTCAGAGACTTCAGTGTGAACTTTGCAATATTAAAAAAAAAAAATCAAAAAACTGAAAAGTAAAGTTAAGTATGCTCTCTTGGCTTATAGCCTTCAGGATGACTTTGGAAGCCTGTTGGTGAAATCGAAGCTACTGGAATGTTGTTTTTCCCTTATATCTCCCCCAAAGTCATTGAAAGAGGTCATCAAGGAACAAGCCGGCTGGAATCTCACCCAGCTGCCCCATTTGTGCTTCTGCACTGGGGGAGAAGATGGAGACCCCAGGGCCTGGTGACAACCCAAACGCCACGAGAGGTAAGCACACCCTTCACCCTTCTATCCCCAATGTCCATGAAACCTGGCAGAACCTGAAAAATCTCAATTTGGATTAGCCAAATGTCAAGTGCTCAGTAGCTACGCATGGCGGGTGGCCACTGGATTGGACAGTGCAGGTTTCTTCACCTGTGATAGGTTTGAGAAAATCATTATGTTAAATCTGACATAAATCTGTGCATGTTGTTCTCGTATGTTTAACCTTTTTACACAACGCAGGTTTTCCTGCATTAAGATTAAAACAGAGTCTGCATTGATTTTTCTTCCTTTCCCTTAAATTCCTGCAACAGAATGCATTGCCGAGCCTTGAATTCACTGCAGGTGTAAAGGGTAGGGGCCAGCCCTCCCCTGCAACACAAGCAGCGCCCCCCCCACCCCCGCCCCGTTCTCCCCACCAGCATTGCTATTTTCAGGCTCCTGTATTTCCTGATCCAGGTCCACCAAGAGACTACCACAGTTGATTAACTGACTTTAATAGGGATCTGTTTCTAATAGTAGAATTAATGAATCCTATAAGCCAGTTGCACTGGGGGAGAGCAATTCCACTCCAAAGAGACAAGAGGCTTGTTTGGAAATCCAAGAATGTGCAGGAATCACACACCTTCATATTGACAAATCCCATCCCTGGCTGGGCAAACTCTCCTACAACAAGTTGATTGTCCTGGGAAAAACACCACACAGCAGGGACGGTGAAACCAGGGAGTGTCACCAACAGGACAGCGCCAGCCTGCTGAAGTGAGAACACACGACCTGACACTAATATTGCTCATGCCGGCCTCTTAGAGTGAATGCAGGGAGGGAAGAGAAAGAATTTCAACGGAATTTAACAGAGTGAGTGTTTCCTGAGGCTGGCAGGGTCTTCGCACAAGGCTGGGGGCTGGGGGAGGAGGGACCGGGGAGCAAATGGAGGAACAGACGAGATGTGCCTCCTTCCCTCGGACATTGCAAGGAGGCGATACTTCATTTAAAAAGGCAAAGTCTTCCAGCTTTCAGCATAAAGAACATGTTCCTCTTCTGGAAGCCAAACTGGGCAGGAATTATGGTTGGGGGATTAATGGATAATCTTTATTCCATGCCAGTGCCTCCTTGCACACCATGGAAGACCATGCCAGGAATAGCAGCCAGCCCAGGAGATAGGTCAGCTTGGAAAGAGGAGGACGAAGAAAATCATAGGGATGGGTGTCGACTTCCTTCTCCCTCTCTTTTCAGTGTGATGCTCTGGGGAGAGAAGATTCAGTAACTTAGAGGAGCAGAAAGTTACGCCTCTCATTGTAAAAAAATAATAACAAGGGCCAGAAAGGGCTCAGACAGTGTAAAACAGAGTGAAGGGAAAGCAGTAAACAAAGCAACTACGTCAATAGCAGAAGTTAGCTGCAGTCCGCAACTGGGGGTCTGGGGGGGGTGGGGTACATCCACCTGGCTGTCATTTTGAAACATAAAGTGCTACATGAGAAAGATAGCTTCAAATTATAGAGAAACGTAACTATAAGAAACTTCGATAATGAGGAATAACTCAAGTTTAGTAAGGAAAGTTCTAAACTGTGCCTAAGTGTTTACATTTTCTTTACTGTTGCTCGAATTTTCCTCCCACTGTTCTGCATACATGCATGTGAGAACGAACATGGCTTGTTTCCTGTTCATCAGGATCAAGGCCAGGGTCTCGCCCAGACCAGCTGAATCTGAACCTCAGTGTGAGGGGCCAATGTACAGCCAGGGTTGGAAACCACTGCCCTAGGGGCCTAGTGAGATCAGTGGTGGGAAGGGACAGAGAGGAGGGTATCACCACCAGGGACAGAGAAGGTCTAACAAGCCCGGCCACTCACGGGGTCCTGGGCTCCTCGGCTGGGATTGTTCTAGCACTGACTGAATCGTGCAGAGGAGATTCTTGAATTACTCTTTGCTGAATCTTAGATTCCAAGAGAATTAAAAATCAAGTGCCTCATCATGAAATTGTTTTATGGGAAGGTGCCCGTTTCCCATTTCCTAACTCAGGACTTGAGGTCTGGAGAGCTGCCTTATTCATGTCTGAGAAGTGACCTGAGATATTCACCTTGAGTAACAAAACCGGGGCATTTCTGGACTATTTCAGGGGTTTGTGGGAGCAATGGAACAGAATACTTGCTATAAGACTGCCCCAAAAACATAGGACATGGCTTAGTCGTAAGGGTGATTGGCCTGATTGAACACCAGGGTTTGCAAACTCTGCTGGACATCACAATTATCTGGGGATCTGATTTCAAAACATACATTGCCAGGCCCTGCCTCCAGATTTCCTACAATAGAATATTTGGGGGTAAGGTCTAGGAATTGTATTTTTAAATATTTTCCCAGGTATTTCTATTACAACGCCAGATTGGGAAACCTTGGTCTGTGCTGTGCCCCTCCACAGGTGGGGGAAACCTAGCTGACTGCCCACACAGTAATACCCTGAAAACTCTGTCTTCCTGGTAAGAGCACCCAGAATTGCACACAAGGCCGCGAAGCGAAGGCTTCCCTATAGGGCTAGTCATGAAATCCCAAACATTACAGGAGCGCACAAAGAGACTCCAGCCTGACAGTTGCAAAGACCTGGAGACTCATTTCAGGTAAAACCTAATGAACTGTTTGCTATACAAGAGGAAGACAGGGAGGAGGGAGGTCAGCAGGCCTCTGAACTCCCAGGGGAAGTTCCCTAGAGCTTTAAAAAACAAACATGATTTGCCTTTGCAGAGAGAGGGCATCACCAGCATGGTGGGTGGCGTGGCCAAAGTGGGTCAGAAATGCACACACTGGGAGCTGACCTGTCTGAATGAGAGGGTGCGCTCAAGACAGGTGAACTCCCGACGGGGAGGACAGATGGCAGGAGGATAACCCTACACTCTAGGACTCTGGAGCTCCCCAGGACCACCCTGGAAAAGGCAGGGCCCAGCAGAGTGAAGGCAAGTGGACAAGTCCACACTGTCCAGATTACCTGCTTAGGTGGCAAGTTGTCTCAGTCCTGCTGATTCAGATTCCTCCCAGGTTTGCCAAGTCCTGCTCATCATAACCCCTCTCCTGGAGATAAACAGCCCCCAGGAAGCCACTTACAATGGGGCTGCTGAGCCAGCAGCTCCACAGGGGCCTGAGGGATGGCCCATCAATTGGCTTCCACACAAGCCCCAGGGTGTGGCCAGCTCCTCTCTGGAGGGTCTGAGAGAACAAGTGCTGGAAAGTTTGGCCATCGCTGTAGATAAAGTATTCCAGCTCTCCAAACCCCATGAGGATCATTGTGAGCTGAAAATAACATTCTAGGCTGGTGTTAGGTCATTGGCTAATTAGGTAAAATGAATGACTAAGTAGATTTTAAAGGCCACAGTACCAGTGATGCCTCAGACTGAGGCCCTGACCCATCCTCACTCATCTGAGTCTTAGAGATGGAGAAAAGGCCATAGCACTTGTGAGGTCGTCCACCCAGGGTAGCCCCACGGAGCACCTGGCCCTTGGTGCTTCGCTGACGCTCTGAGCGAAGCTGGGAGGGGACATTCAGACAGCTTCATCCAGTGCCTGTCCACAGGGTCCCTACAGCTCCAGCTGCCCACGACTACCCAGGCCCAGGCCCACGACTTCACGTGTCCTTCCCAGTGGCGTCCTCAGCACTCCCCAGGCCAACCTGAGAAAGCAACAACCACCTCTAGAACCATAACCTCACGTTGTGTGGCTGTCCACAAGCACCTCTCTTATTAAATCCTCCCGGAGAAGTTGGGTCTATTATCATCCCCACTTTACAGATGCCACGTGGCGGCTCAGGCCACACAGCAAGGAAGGGATGGAGCCACGTTGTTCAAGCCTCGCCTTGTCTGATTCCAAGGCCTGCTCCTGTTACGATGAATGGGAATTCCACTGTATCAATCAGAGTCCAGTCAGGGACACAGAAACCACGCTAGGTCCTTCACACAGAGGAGGGTCAACACAGCGAATCATTTCCCAGGTGCTGGGCCTCCCTGGTCTTCCTGCCTTCTGGGCCTCCTGCAGGCAGGACCCACTAGGAAGCCGCCTAGCAAGGAAGCCTGGGAAATGCAGTCTGTGGACTCTCTGGCACAGAAATACATATGGATGGGTGGGTAGAAGCTGAGACAAAAAGTGAAGGACCAGTAAGATGTCTTGGTGTCTGGCTCAGCACGAGTGCTTTCTATACCTTATGAGCCTTCCCAACACCCTGTGGTACTGGCATGATGACTGTCCCTATTTCAGAGACAAGAAAGGTGAAGCTCAAGAGGCTCTGCAGCCTGCTGAAGGCCATCCAGTAGAACTGGGATTCAAACCTACATCTGCCTGGCTCGGGTCCCCAGGTACACAGGGAGTGGGGCAATGGGGAAGACATGGCAACCTGGTCCTGCGGCCCTGTCATCCAAGGACCTCACGGCATGTGGCCCACTTGAGTAAGTCACTCAGCCCGGTCACTTCTGACCAGGGAACAGAAGCATGGGCTGACTTGCATCTCACCACCTTCTAACAGCAGCAGCGAGAGCCAACCATGGGGGAGGAATTAACAGCCCTGACTCTGCCAGGAACCCCCAGGGAGGCCGTGCAGGACTGTGGCCCAGGGAGACAGCCTTGTGGCAGAGCCCAGCCCTAGGCCAGGGTCAGCACACCTGCGGCCTGCCCTTTGGGTCCCTCCCAATTTCATCCACTCTCCAGACTCCACTAGCTCTGCCTCCTTACCAGATCCAGCTACTAGAGAGGGGAGCCAGCTGTGCTACTGGGAAACAGAACAAGGCTAATTCCTCTGATACGTCCATTAACTTTACCACTTCTCTCTAAGTGCCTCATTGTAAATAATGATTCCGTACCACAGAAGCACACTGCCGGAATCTCCTGGCAGACGTAAAATTAAATTTGGCTCCCACGGCCCACTCATGAAGCATATTGTGAGAGCTGCATCATCTTCCAAGCCACAGAGAGCTGCAAACAATATCCACCGATTCCAGAGGAAATTCGAGCATCGTCTGCTTTAAAGAACAGGTCTGTGTA
Organism: Rhinolophus hipposideros; assembly: GCF_964194185.1. Taxonomy (NCBI): domain Eukaryota; kingdom Metazoa; phylum Chordata; class Mammalia; order Chiroptera; family Rhinolophidae; genus Rhinolophus; species Rhinolophus hipposideros. Next base: position 10,752,462 of record NC_138069.1, read on the forward strand.
CCGATACACCTTCTCCTGCCCCACACCCAACCCCTCTCTCCTGACTCCTTTTCTATAAAGAGAAACTGGACCTCCTTGGTGAGCACAAAAAGAACCCCACTCCTCTCAGAAGGGAACTCGGCTTAAAGCCCCCCACCCAGCCCTGTCTTCCAACAAATTTCAAGCAAAGACGTTTTTTTATGACAAAACACACAATTTCCAGGAAGATCAACAAACCGAGCAGGTTTGCACCACCCTCCACCCACATAGCCACCCTACGCACATAGCTTCCCCATCCTTTCTCAACTCTTCAATCCCTACTTACTGTTTCCATCTCAGGTACTCACTCTCTTCAGCCCGAAGAAGAATAAACCCATAGGGTTCAGCTAAAGTAAGAACCACCTAGAACAAGAGAGTGAGGTCAACTTCACATTGAAAATAAACAGGCACACACTCTGTCTCCCTCCAGCTGGGTGGAGACAGGAATAACTTGCGGGTGCAGGGCCATTAGGAGGACAACTTTCTTCCCGACAGTTATTCGGCAACAGGTTCCAGTGATGCTCAAAGCCTGAGGCCCCCATCCTCTGCTCAAACCTGAGCACGGGAGGTGTCACTGCTCCTGGAAGGTGTCTAGCCCTCTCTGCAGAACAAAGCTCAGCCTCAGGGGCCCCTGGATCCGCAGGCTCTAATTCACATATTTCTCTGTGTCTGTGTGCTCTTTTACTTGCTACCATAGCGGGCAGTGTTGGAGTTGCAGGTAGATTTAGGTGACCAGAGAAATTCTCAATACATCCAAAGATCAAGGTGAATCTGGGCTGCCTACACACATTGTTCAAAATGAGACCTCTGTTTTCCAACTTCAAATTTCCAACTCTGATTTAAACAAAGAAAATAAAAAGTCGATAAGCCGACATAAAGCCTTGAACGGGAAGAATATTCAGGCTGGGGGAATCTAATATACACTTCCCCTAGCCAGCACCTACTTGGTAATCAACTGAGAGTATGACCGCCACCCTGCCTGCCCTGGGAGATGTGACTGCATTAATCCTCACAGCAGCCTGAGCGGGCATTGCCTTCAGCTCTTTTCAGAGGAGAAAATGTCAATGCATGGGCATGTGACTTACTCAAGGTCACACACTGTAGTAAATGGCATAGGTAAGACTTGAAGTTGAACCTGCTCGTGCCGAGTCCTCTTCTCAGCTCAACCTCAGCTCCAGTTCTGCAGCGGCCTGATGTCAGCAGGCCTGAAGGGGTCACTGCTGCTGAGGCCTTGTCTCCTCCAGAGTCCCTTCCCACCAGCATCTCCTCCCCAGCGTCCTTCCCCATAAAGCAGCACAGCTGCCCCCGGCAGGCTGGGCGAGTTCAGCTGTCACACCGCATTTCTCTCCACTCATTTCTGCTTCCCTCATGACCTCGGTTTCACCAAGTTGTTCCTGTAAATTAGATCCCAGAAGGAACTTCAAGGCAAATTCCTCCACTTGTGATGTTTATGAAACTTGTCATTGTTTATGCTGTGATAGGGCCATCAGATGCAAGGGACCGCTCCTCCTGGTTACAACATTGGTTTTCTTCCCTTCAGGCAGGAAGCACACTGAAAACCAAAGGCTTGTCTGGCACCCCGTTATCTCCTTACCCCTCACCAACTTGATGTACATTTTTTCTATGGAATAATTAAAAAGTCTTTCAGTTTCAACCATTCCACGTGTCCATGATTCATAAGTTACATCATCTGTTAGTCTCTGCGAAGGAAGCTGTTTTGTGAAAAACTGTTTAAATGCTTCTCTTTAAAAGTTGAATATAAACTGCATTATAGGTTGTTTAAAATTTTAAAGAATTTGCAAAGAAAATAGAAAAGAAAGAAAATGTTAAATTGTAAAAACAGTGATTTAAGGGAGAAGGCCTTCTCTTCAGAGTGAAAAACCTTGTTCAGATTAGTAACAATTTCTGAGGGACCTACGATGACATCATGCCTTTCACAGAGAGGTTCTAATCTCTTTTTCATCTGGTTCTTGCCAAGCCTGAGCTAAAAACAGACGTTCCCTAGGACACAGGGACATGAAGCGAAGAATCAGATGGTGAGCAAGATGAGTAACAACTACCATGTTTCCCCAAAAATAAGACCTAGCTGGAAAATCAGCTCTAATGAATCTTTTGGAGCAAAACTTAATATAAGACCAGGTATTATATTATATTATATTATATTATATTATATTATACCTGGTATTATATTATACCTGGTATTATATTACATTATATTATAATATAGTAAAATATTACACCTTATGTTATATTATATTACATTATATTATACTATATTATAGTAAAATAAGACTGGGTCTTATGTTAATTTTTGCTTCAAAAGACATTAGAACTGATTGTCCGACTAGGTCTCATTTTCAGGGAAACACGGTAGCAGAATAAGAAGTCGACACTCAGAGGCTGTAACAAAAGCAAAATGTGCAGAGATATTAGCTCCCCAAAGTTTCCACGTGTGATCGCATCAGTAAAGCCAGGCGCTGGACAAATAAAGAGCCGTGCAGAACTGTCCATGGAAATGTATGCTCCCTCTTCTACTGTGAGAATCATCCCTGGGAAGTAACCACCCAGCAAGGGAATGCATTCCCCAGCCCTTAGTGCGTCTAGGACTGGCCACATGACTACTTCTCACAAATCGAATAAGAAATTATAGGTGTTGTTTCCTGACAGGTAAGAAGCAGGTGTGCACTCTGTACCCTCCATGCTCCTTCCAGCTAGACACCGAAACCTACATGGTCCTCGGGAGCAGAGGGGTCAAAATGAACAGAGCCTGAGGCCCTGATTCACTGGGTGAGCGAAAGCTAACCACAAATATCAACAGTAACAACAAAGCTTCTATTGCATTAAGCCACTAATATTCTAGGGGTTTCTTTTTCACAGCAGCTAGTGTTGCCACAACAAATACAGGACCAAGGTGAGCTGTTGTACTCAAACTCTGTGTGACCAAACAGAGATTTATAACAACTGAAGATATGCAATAAGGCACTGAAGCATTTCTATTTCTTCAAAACTTTCCCCAGGTGGCATATCCTACTTTTAAATATAAAGCAGCCAGCACTTGCTATGATTTTTATTAACAAACAAAAAATATATTTTTAATATTTAATGAGAATTATTATTTGTAAGCAAATCACTGCAGTGGATTTAAACAGAAAAGAAATGTGTTAGAGAACATTGCACAGACAATGATGGATGGATGTTAAAATAGATGAAAAATTAAAGGGGAACTAGATACTCACCGAGTTCCAAATTAGCATAGATTGCTTGCTGTTGTAAGGGGTAAAGCCCGATTTTGTACTGAAGGATTCGGGCTGCCACCAGCTAAACCCACTGGTCAAATGGGTAGCTCCATAGGTGGGGACACACACATTACAAGCCCCCAGAGGCAATGCAGGGGGAAGTATAGCATCACTGCCAAATAGTCTTGCCAAAACAATTAAACCTGAACCTAATCAAGTCTCTAGACCAATTTCTTGTTTGCAGAAAATGCCAGGGACACAGGAACAAGTGAAACACCACCACCAGGAAATAATCAGAGGAATACAAAATATGAGAACTTCTATGGAAAAAGAGACTTCTGAGGCAGGAAAGCTCTATGCAAAGTGTGGACCTTGTGTGGATACTGACATAAACGCAACTAGAAAAAGGCATTTTGACACAGTCAGGGAAATGCAGACTGGATATTAGATGATATTAAAGAATCACTGTTAATATTGCTGGGTAAGATGGAAAGTGTAAGGTTATGTAGGAAAATGTCCTTATTTTTTAGAAATTTATACTGAAGTATTAAGAGTGAAGTGTTCTTTAAATTCTTTAGATAGATAGAGAAATGGAAGGGTGTGGGGGACAAGAGAAAAAAAAAGTGGGAAAAAATCTTATAATTGTCGAATCTGCGTGGGGAGCATGCAGGTTCATTGTGTGATTTCTTTTCTTTCTCCTTTTGTTTATGGTTAACATGTTTTATAATAAAGGATGCTAACTAGTTCACAGAATCAGTGGGAGAGCAAGAGAACCAGGCTTGGAGGCATACTACCAGGAACAGATTTCTAGTCTGTTCTAGATTTGGTCCCCAGACGCCTCAGTGCCAGTTGTAGACACCTCGGCTGGAGCTGCCACCAACACCTGATACAAGGCACGGCCATTAGGACCACTACCTGCTGTCATGGCTCCCACCCTCTCCAGACTGGAGTCTAGATGGCTCCATCCTGCATCCTGGTTGCAAGAAAAGCCAGAAAGTACCTGGCATTTTCAATTGTATATGTGAAGAGACAGGCTCTACCTCAAAAGGTGGAAATTATCTAAGACTTAAAGGGTTCAGACATTGGAAAAGCCAAAAAGAATGGCAAATGATCATGACACATAGCTGTATGAAAACATGTAACTGAGTGATATCCTTGGTTCTCCTGCTGCAGAATCCATGTTCGTAATCCAGGTACATGCACTCACCTGCTGGGAGGTCCTCAGATGGTAAGCACAGACTTGTGGAGAATGAAGGGCCTCTGGTATCTAGTCTTATAATCAAGACGCAGAAACTAAAATTCACCAAGAGAGGCTTCCTGGAAGTGAGCCATCAAGGAGAGGGAAGACATGAGCTGGAGTTAGCAGGAGGGTGAAAATGGAGATGAAAAGTAAAAGAGAACAAGGGTAGAACATAGCTCAGGTGACCGCATGTCCTGGTTTCCTGGGACCGTCCAACGGACACCCATTGTCCCAGCATAATTATTAACAGTGTCCGCCTTTCATGATCAAAACAACCTTGGTTTGGACAATAAATAATATGGGCTACAGTAGAAATAGTGGAAGTAAAAGTTTAGAGACTGGAATTAGCAGATGGGGAGAGGACATCGGGGGAGGAGGGACAGGGGTGCCATGAGGAGCCAGCCCAAGAGAACTGAGCACATTTGGGGAAAGGGAAGAGGGTGCTGTGGAGGAAGTGCCGGTTGAGTCAAACAGGGCCTAGAAGCCAGGGAAGAGCTCCTCATTTATCCTGGGGGCGGTGGGGAGTCACTGAGGATTTTTGAGCATGATAATTACAGGCCATCTGCTCAGAAAGGATGGGAAGTGAGATACTGGAAGCAAGGAGACCAGCCAGAAATCCAGGTGCTGGGAAGATGATGGTGCAGGAAGGAGGGTGACAAAAGGCAGGGGTATCAGATGCCAAGTGCCTTATAGAAATCTGAAGGGATAGACTGAGAAGAGAAGAGTGAAGACAAGTGGCCATGGGGTCATACTCAAGCACGTTACTGAATCAAACCTGCTGCCCTCCCTGAGGGACAGAGAAGACTTCTCCTCCAAGGCCTTGTGTTGCATGAAGAAAGAGAAAAGCTGATGGGACAAAATGCTAAGAATTATGTCTTTGATGTGTGAACACTCCTCGCCCCTCTGGACCCTTACAAACAAGCGTTCATTCCAGATTCCCCTGACGTGCCCCACGTGCCCATCTTCCAAAACAAGAGGTCTCTGAAGGTGGTCACAACTGAGGGACTAGCTCCATTTTGAGGGGCTAAGAGATGCTTCCGATTAATTGTTAATTTAGCCTTTGGAGACCTCAATTTATATGCAGCATTGACCAGGGCCTGCCAACAGTCTGAGCAGAGGAAGGAAAAGGTCCTTAGGAAATTAATGTGATAGCTTCAGCTCATTACTAGAAGAGCTTGTTCTTAGAGCCCAGGAAGTTGGTTCATTCATTCAAAACCGCTCTAAAATCCAATTAAAATCGGAGGTCACACACAGCAGCATTGTTTATTTCCTCATTACTGAGAGGTGAGAGCTGACTTCAATACTGGAGAAACCTAAGTAGGTGAGAGTGGAACCATCTGAAGGAACACAGGGTTCAATGAGAAGCTGGAAAGCTGGGGATGGCAACACTCCAGGGACCATCATGGAAACGCAGGCACACCGTCTGAGGAAGGCATTATCTCAAAAGAATATGCATCCCGTCTTTAAGAAAGAGTTTTATATTCCTTCAGCACACATTAAACACCCTTTTGGGGATCCCCAAACTTTAACTCCACCCAAAAATAAAAAATAAAATAAAACAAAGAAAGCACAAAATTAACTTCCCAGAGAAAGGCCTGACATCTGCACATGTGTGGAAAGGAAACCTTAGTCATTCGTTCATTCATCCTTTTAACAATACCTACTGAGATCTTACCTGGGCTACAGCAGTGAAGAAAACAGACAGTATCTCGGCCCTGGGGGAGCTTATATTTGCAGTTCAGGGAATGGAAATAGACAAGAGACATAATATATAGGGAAAGTGTGTTAGAAGGGCATTAAGTGTCATATCATTCGGGAGACAACTGGGAGGTAAATCTTCAACCAAGAAACCAAGACTTTCTACAGGGTCAATGAGGGTGAATGAGGACAGAAAGCAGAACCCAGCGCTGGTCATCACCAGGCACTCCTGAGCCACCCATATGTCCCCATCGGTTCCTTCCAAAACCAGCTTCAGCCTCTCAGGAAGAGAGTTGAAAGGAAAACATCAGAAGAGAGTGTCCCAAGGAGTCCTGTTGGGCCACGGAGCTACAGTCACGTTCCACGGGACATGCCTCCTCTCTTCCGCCTCTCCCCGGCCCTCCCTCCTCTCTCTTCTCTTCTCCAGGGACTGGGCCAGGCCTCCCCAGACAGGAGTGGTCTTTGCCTAACATTAAGTTTTAAGGAACGAGTCACACAGTGGGGAGATCTTATTAAACGCCAGGTCCTCACCCATCAGAGACCCCACTCCCAGCAGGGCTGCAGATAGCTCCCAGAGAGGCAGTATGATATCACGGCCCCTCTTTTTTCCCTCCCCATTCCACCAAGATAGAAGCCAAGAGAGTCCTGCTTGGCCATGAGCCCACTCTCCTCTCTGAGTCTCCTCTGCTGTAAAATGAGGGGGTTGATCCTATCACTGGGTAGTTTTCTGAACATGGTCAGCGTACCCCAGGATTGGGGTGGGGGAAGAACTCCTGGTCCCCAGAGACACTCGGGTCACACGGGGTTTGAGGAGCAGTCAATCTAGGCCTCAGGTCTCTGACTTCCCAGCTCCTGTGCCACTTTGGAGGACACACACCCCAGAAGCCACCAGCTCACTGTCTTTTCAGGGCTACATACTGAAGAAATAAGCCCAGACCATCCTTTGTTCAAAACATTCCAAGGCTGAGACGAAGGTCTTCCAGGTGGCACCACACTTTGGTCTTCAATCATGAATTCGTTTCAAAGCACATCTCAAGATGGCTCTTGCATAAATTCTAATTTGGTACAAACTGATCTCATTGCCATTCTGCTGCTTCAGCGGCCACGTATCACTGCATTGACCTTTGCTTCTAGGTTAATTACGAGTATAAATAGTTTTGTCTATTGGAGAAACCGAACTGAATTAGCTTAGTTTTAATCTCTCACCGAGAGTTCAAATGACCATTTCCCATAAAGGGAAACTGAAACTGTCCAGGATGGGTAGAGCAGACCCGCAGCCCTGGAGAGGCTTCCTCGGGCGAGCCAAGGGGCACGGCCTCTGCAAGAAGGCCCAGGGCCTCCCTTGGCAGCCCCATGCTTGATTTCCTTCCGTCTCGGCTGGATCAGTGCCAGGGAGCACAGAGGATGTCCCAGGCTGGTCCGGCCCTGTCTGACAGCCCATTAGCCCCAGCTGTCGGAGACATCTGCCTGTTCTGGTTACCATCAGAGAGGAGAGAAGCGTGGCCCTAGCGTCCCGCTGTCTACCCCTGCACTGAACTGTCATCAAGTGATTGTGCTTCCACTTTGAGGCACTCTGAACCCATCCCTCACTGCTATTTATAACCATCCCGTGAGGTCACCTGCTGGTGAGGCTGGAGAGGGAATGGGCCACTTCAAAAGGCCCCAAACAGCATCAACTTCCTGCCACTGCCTCCAGGCAGGAAATAGGCAACCTTCAAGCTGAGCAAAATCCATTCATAAAAGACATATGCAACATCAGGTCAGCCTTCACTCTGTTCTGGGGCTGGGGCCTCCAGGGTACACAAGAAGAACACAGAGATTATGGCAGCTTTCGATGTCATGAGAGGCCTAGAGAGATTGATTCAGAAGGCGCCACAAGGCTCCACAACCAGGCTACACCCCGACAGGGCTGGGTTTTGATGTCCAAAAAGATGCTGCTAAGACTACAAAGGGACTGAAAATCCCCAGCTTCCAACCCTGTGCCAGTTTCCTGAGCTGCCATAACCAATTACCGCCAGCTGAGTGGCTTTGAACAATGTAAATGTATTCCCTCATAGTTTTGGAACACAGAAATCCAAATCCAGCAGGGCCCTACCGCCCCTTTGGGGCCCTAGGGGAGAACCTAGTCTTTGCCCCTTCCAGCTTCTGGCGGCACAGCGTTCTTTGACTCGGGGCCACATCACTCCAGTCTCTGGCTCTGTGGTCACACTGCGTCCTCTCCCCACCTGTGTCTTCTCCGCTCCGTCTCTCATCTCCCTCTGCCTTTCTCTTATAAGGGTGCTTGCCATTGGAGTTACACGGGATGATCACCCCATCTCAAGATCCTTAATTTAATCACATCTGCAAAAAATGTTGTTTTCCAAATAAAGTCACATGTACAGGTTCCAGGAACATGGAAATATCTTAGCGGGGGCCACCCATGCAACCCATTATATCCCTATGGAAAAAAAAAGAGTAAAAGGGTAGCTTTGAAGTCAAGGAAGCTCTGGGTTTGCGTCTCACCTCTGCCACTTACTTAATAACTACACAGCAGCCCTTTTCCAGGGTATCACCAACACCCAGCTTGATTCCAGTAAAGGGTTCAGCAGGACAGTGACCTGAGAACGGGCCTTGCCCTCCTGCTCTCTCAGCACAGAAGGCCCACCTGCACGCTCAGGGACAGTCCCCCCACCAGGCCCAGATGAAGTGAGAACTTTCAGGATACTGCAAGATGGCCTGCAATGGAGCCATTTGCTTCCCCACTCCCGGAACTCAGCGTTCTGTCACCTCCTCTGATCCTTTGTCCTCCTGGGCTCTGGAACCTGGCTGCTTTCCCACTTGTTTCTGCTTCAGTGCCCCCAGCAGCACCCACAGGTCTCCATGCGGGCTTTCTTTGCTTTTAATTACTAAGCCAACTAAAAGAGCCCCCGGCACGATTGGCCACGTGTAGGCACACCTGGCTGCCTCCAAAAGGCAACGAACTGCTCAGCCATGCTCAAGGGCAGGCCTTCTGGATGGCAGCAGGGGCCAATCGACTGAACAAAGTCAGAGTGAGCTCAGAGATCAAAGAATATTGAATAAGGAGTGTGGTGCCCTCACCGACAGTGCCCTGCCCCCCTCACGCTGCCCTGAGCCCAGCTGATATTGATGCAGGCACAGTCTCAAACTGTGTGTTTCTGACAAGGAGCATTGATTTCTCTGGGAAAATGGAAAGTGGACACTGAACAAATACTCTCCAAGACAGAGATCCTTTAACATCACTTGTGAGTGACTAAGAGAAGAAAAGACAAGTTTTTCTCAAGGCCAGCGAGAAGACATCAGTTTGAGGACGCCCCAGTATTGTTTTCGTCCACCAGCTGAAAAGGCCTGCAAAGCCACGGATTTCTTCCACACCACCCCGCCCCAAATTCTGCACCCCATATGCAAGACCGGTCACACACCTCCCTCCGTGCAGCCGTCCTCAAGCAGGAGAAGGTCATCTTCAATGACCCAGAGAGTAGCAAAGGGCAGAGCAGGTTGTGTGGGCACAAGTAAGGACCATACAGGGTTCAAGGATCAGGATTCACCTCAAAGCCTGCGAGGTCTGCCACACAGGGACACATCAATGTCCATCCCCGCTCCTGGGCAGGAAGAGAGCCACCAGCAGGCTCAGAACAGCTTGGTGTCTCACAGGAGACAGACCACTGAGGGAAGCCAGGGGGTGGCCATTGCCCCATAGGGATCTCCCACAAGAAGGCACAGAGCTTTGGGTGTTGGTGACAGTGGTCAGTTTCTGTCACGCTGCTGTGTGATAACTGGGACAGATTCCCTAGGGGACAGTGATGTCGATCAGCTTCCCGGGCAACCAAGGGTATCATGGCCGTGAGGGGGAAAAGCAAACACACTTTTGGTCCCTTTCTTGCAAAAAGTATAAGTACCTCTGTGGAGGTACAGAGACACACGCGTGCACACACACCAGGAAGAGTCTCTAGATGGTTGCACACAAAGCGGTATCAGTGTTTCAACCTCAGTGGTGGGATTTAGATTGTTTTTCATTGTGCTTTGTTGCTATTTTCCACATTTTCTACAGTGTACGCCATATTACTTTCATGATGTAGAAAAATGCTATTTTTTAAAAAACTATACAAAACTTGTCAATCTCAGTAATTCTCACCTCCATGCACCCACTGTGTAAGAACTAACTGTGATAGACTGGGCCTAGTTAGATGGTAGAGAACACCCCACCTGGATGTCCTCAGCCGATCATGTTTGGGTCACCAAGGACACTGTGACCCTCCTAGACCAAAGGGGACACTGGACCCTCGGTTCTCCTCCCTTCCTAACCCTGAAGCCCCAGAACCTCTGTCTATCCCATTTACAAAAAACAAAAAGAACCAAATCGATTTCATAAATCACTTAGTCTTTATAGCTTTCTCCTCGAGGACATGCATACAGGCTTCTCACAAAGATGGCACAAAATAACAAGACGGATGTAGTAACTAATCCAAAGTGCTTGGTTCACTAAACAAAGAGCTTTTGATGCTGTAACTCAATTTGCGTCGGCGTAATAGGATGTGAGCGGGCTAAGAGGAGCTGTATACAACACAGGCCGTCCTGAAGGCACAGGGGAGAGTGCAGCGTGGTAGGGCTTCCGGCCTCCCACTCCGCCCACAGAACACTCACCTGGGAATTTGGAAAGGCGCTGTCCCCTCAGGTGAGACTCAGAGGGATTGTTCACTTTCCTCCAATAAAAGGCTTAGCAGCATTTCTTGGTTGTTTCTGGGACCAAAGACCAAAGCCAACAAATCTGTCTTCCGTGTGCCCTCCTCACTCATTCATTTATTCATCACCTACTGTGTGCTAAACGCCTACTGTGTCTGCCAAGGTGAGTATGGAGAGGACTCTGACACGGTCACCAATGCTGGGATTTACAAGCTGGTGGATACTTTCCTGGTATTATCAAAGGACAAGAAAAAAGGGTCAGTGGTTCTGCTGTCCCTGCTGACCCCTGAGTGATAGAAAAGAGCCAAAATTGCTGGGTCTGAAAGGTCCCTGCCTGGCGAATGATGGAAGAACTCACACCCATCCTTCATACAAAGTCTAGTGTCCTCAAAGAGGCCGTTTCCAGATCTTCCCCACCAGCCTCAGGAAGAAGGCCTCCCCACCCTGGAGTGTGCTCGGGCAGCCCATCCCCGTTCCTCCACCTTCACAGCCCCGATACCTATCCACTCAGCATCACCCATGATGAGAATACCCTCTGGGTCTGGGGATCCATGACTGCCCTGGTTCAAGGCTGCCCCTAAGGCCTCTGCACTCTCTCTGAGGGTCACGGTGCCCCCTGGTGATGACCAGGGTTGGCCTGGATGGACACTAGGGGCCAGCGCTGAGTGACGTAAGTATCATGGCAGAGTCAAAAGACCCTTTGTTCCTCCCCTTAAAGTCACAACAGGTCAGACAACCACAATTCAACAGAGGATTCCCTGCTCAACACACAAAAGAGGTCTGAGAGATCTACATATTGAGACATCCAAAGGAGGGCGTGTGAGAATGAGCAGGGGAGGCAGAGTGGGAAGGACATAGATGGGGCTGCAGACTCAGGCCTACACCCGCCCACCACGCAGCTGACGAGACAGCAGTGGAGGTGTCAGGTGGCAGCCCACGCTCCACAGCCTGGAGGGCTCCAGGGGCAGAGACAAGGGGTCAGCCCAGCTCCACCCTCGGAGTCCCTATAAGGAACGTTCTGACGTGACCCCCCCCCAAAAGTGGGCTCCAGTGACAAGATCAATAAGCGTGTACCCACTTCTCCAAGACAAACGGGCTAACGAGATTGTCAGAGCCCTATTCCAGCAGCCAATAGTCTTCATTGTGTGCCCAAGCCAACGTCAAACCTCGGGGTGGGAGATCCGGAGCGGCGTGTGATGAGCTAATCCCTGACTGAGCAGGCGTGGTGGCCATACACCAGGAGGAAGTGTCCGAGTCCGTGTGAGACAAGCCGGCCACATGGCACTCTGCTCCCCAGAGGCCCACCTAAGCTGGCTGGAAGCAGCTCCCAGAGGCAGGCCAGAGACCTACGTAGGCTGGGAGCACCACGCCAGGGAGGAAGCGGGGGCCACCCCCGCCAACCAAATGGACAGGGTCTTGGGAAGGGGACCCCACCCACTGCGCTCACACCCTCCCTCCATCCCCACCCAGCCTCCCCTGGACCAGGGAGGGGAGCACAGACGCCTGAGCACTTTCTTAGCACATCTGCCATGTGTTCTCACAAACACAGAGGCTGCACCAATTTCAGATGAGGAAACTGAGGCTCAGCATGGCCACGCTGGAAAGGGACAGAACCTGCACCTATGCCAGCCTCCTGCCTCCAGTCCCAGAGCTCCATTGTCCATGCTGCTCTGGCACCTCTACAAGAGGCTTCCTCAGGTAGGGGAACTTGTGGGGCTCCGTGGCGTAGCCTGAACCACCCTGCCCCACAGCGGAGCTCCCTCAGCCACTCTTCTCTCCCCTGCCATCCATCTAATCAAAAGCCCAACCTGGGAACTGGGAGAGATAAGCTCTGTTGCCTGCTCTGCCACTCACCACCTGGGAAAAAGGAATCACATCTCTGAGCCTCAGGGTCCCCATCTGTAAAGTGACCAGCTGCACGAAGTGGCCTCTGAGGCCAGACAACTCTGCCCCTACAACTGCAGGGCCATCAGAGTGCTAATAGACACAGGACTGGGGGACCCTCAGAAGGTGGCGATTCATGCCTATTTCTTTCCCAGTGCTGTAAGAGACCCTGAAATGGGAAACATGGTCCTATCTCAAGGACCCCACCCTCCTGTTGGAAGAGGTGACAGCCCATGAGCCAGTGCCATTCCCATAGAGAGTGGAATAATTTTAAGCCCCCAGTAAGTGATCTGAGTGCTTCCTGGAGGAGGAAGCAAGAGCACCAGGCCCCATGGAACTGTATGTCTGGATGGGCTGTGGGTGGGCATCTCAGGTAGGGGAAGGACATCAGCAGAGGCCTGGAGACAGCAAAGAGCTCAGTGGGTCCGGGGCCACCGGGATCTGTGTACAGAAATCTGTCCTGAGCTACTAACTCAAGAAAGGACAAGGACCCTCCATTTTGAGGTTACCAAATTCCTTTTAATGATTCTTAAGTGCTTTCTTACAACTTTCTATAAATCCACTAGCTCATCCCCGACCCAGAACTCCACATGCAACCTCATTAAGACGCAATAAGTGGTGGGAAATATTGATACTTCTGGCTAATCGCATTATTAATACCATTACCATTCACACCACCTCGTAAACAACTCTTATAGGACATTTAACATGGCTAAGTCTAAATGAAGATAATACTTTTGCTAATTATATCACTATAAACTTATTTTATGGCAGGGAACAAGGGCTCTTATATCCTGATTACTCAGTTGCCAGAACCATAAGGAAGTAGGCAAGACTTCATGAAGACATGCCCTCTGGGGATGATTCGTTACAAATAATTGTGGATTGCAAAAGCACAAGAGCTTTCAGGAGATTTTTTTAAAAGAAAGAGACTGTAATTTGTAGCAGAGAGGGCAGGGAGGCAGCCAGAATAAGGGAGGCTGACTTAGTGGCCTCGTTGCTCTGGAATCACTGGGCAGGATGCCCAAGCTCGCTCTCTTGGACCCACGTGCCCAAGGAGAAGAGTGGCCTTGGTAGGCCATGTCCAAGCTGCTCCTTTGTGGTGTAAATACATCAATGTCAGCCACTGAAGAGATCCAGAGAGGAAAGCTAAGCACATGGCTACATCTCAAGGGGGGTCTAAATCCCACAGCCCTGAGATCACTTTTTGAAATTACTCACATTTCTTATTTATCTAATGGTTTACTTAGCATTTATGGATTTAACAGGAGCTTGTCGGAGGCTGGGGCAGGGGCTTATACTGTCTCAGGAAGCAGTGCCAGCCTCATGAGTTCCCCTCCTGCATTGTTTGGGTAACATCACGCTCAGACAAGGGTTAAAAACACTTACTCTAAAGGAGATTGTGAATAAGAAAATAAACGCTTTTCTTTTTCTCTTTGTGGCTGAGCTCAGACAATTTACAGTATTAAAAGTCCCCTTGTACTCTGGAGAACTAGAATTGATTTTTTTCTTAAAATTGCTCATTGGGTTGCTTATAAATTTCTCCAGCTGTTGTTACCAAGTTGTAACTTGCAGTTATGAGAATAATCACAGATCGATTGCAGTCTTTCTGAGGGAGGGCCAGGTCTACGTGGACATAGGCAATTCAGGCCTTTGGCAGGTATTTATAGTAAATTATCTTTAGCGTAGATTCAATTAATTAAGAACTGGTGAGATCTCAGCCAGATACTAGGGAAAAGTTTGCCTTCCCTCTGTCTATGGGGTCGTCATTAAATTTACCCTCCAAATATTTCCAGTTCTCCTCCTTACATGCATTTTTTCCACTTCTTCTGAAGTTAGGCAAGGCCAAGAGACTTGTTTTGGCCAATGAAATGGGGGCATGAGTATCATGTATTAATTCCAGGTAATTCCAGGTAATTCCACTCCTCTTTAAAACAGGAATGGGCAAACTTTCATAAAAAGCCAGAGAGTACATATTTTAGGCTTTGTGGGTCATTGTCACAACTACTCAGCTCTGCCATTGTAACATGAAAGCAGCCATGGACAATATGTAGTCAAATGGGTGTGGTTGTGTTCCAATAAAACTTTATTTATGGACACTATAATTTGAATTGCGTATAATTTTTGTGTTTCACATGATATTATTGTATCACAAAATATTCTTCTTCTTTTTTATTTTTTTAACCATTTGAAAATGTAAAAAAAATTCCTACATTGCAAAATGTACTAAAACAGGTGACAAGGTCAGATTTGGCCCAAAGGCCATAGGTTGCCAACCCCTGCCTTAAAAGAATCAACGGCTAAAATCTATGTAACTTTACTAACAATTGTCACCCCAATAAACATTAATTTAAAGAAAAAAAAGAATGCTCAATGATCTCATAAAAATGGAGATGGAAAACATAAAAATCATAAAAACAAACTAGTCAGAAATAAAGGATACAATAATGGAAACGAAGAATATATTACAGGGAATCAACAGTAGATTAGATGAAGCAGAAGACCCAACCAGCGAGATAGAAGATAAGGTAGCAGAAAACACCCAACCAGAAGAGCAAAAAAAAGAAAACAGAATCCAAAAAATTGAGGAGAGTTTAAGGGGCCTCTGGGACAATATCAAGCATACCGACATTCACATTATAGGGGTACCAGAAGGAGAAGAGAGAGAGCAAGGAATTGAAAACCTATTTGAAGAGATAATGACAGAAAACTTCCCTAACCTGGTGAAGGAAATGGACATACAAGCCCAGAAAGCACAGAGAGTCCGAACAAGATAGATAAACCCAAAAAGACACATCACAATTAAAATGCCAAAGGTTAAATACAAGGAGAGAATCTTAAAAGCAGCAAGAGAAAACCAGTTAGTTACCTACAAGAAAGCCCCCATAAGACTGTCGGCTGATTTCTCAACAGAAACTTTGTAGGCAAGAAGGGAGTGGCAGGAAATATTCCAAGTGATGAAAACCAACAACGTACAACCAAGATTGCTCTACCCAGCAAGGCTGTCATTTAGAATTGAAGGACAGATAAGGAGCTTCCCAGATAAGCAAAAGCTGAACGAGTTCATCACCACCAAACCAGTATTACAAGGAATCTTAGGGGGACTTCTTTAAGATGGGAGGGGGATTAAGGACAGATGAAAGGGGAAGAGATTAAAGAAGAACAAATTGGGTGTTATACAGTAGTCATGGGGAAGTAGGGTTAGCCTAAGGAATATAGTCAATCATATTGTAATAACTAGGTCTGGTGCCAGATGGGTACTAGACCTATCGGGGTGATAGGTGGGAATGGGGTTGGGGACAGGGTCAAAAAGGTGAAAGTATTAAGAAATACAAACTGATAGTTAATACAGTACGGGGAATACAATCAACAATGTTGTAAAGATCATGTAAGGTGCCAGATGGGCACTGGGCTTATCCGGGGGATCACGTCATAGACTGTGTAGAGGCCTGACCAATGTGCTATACACCTGAAGCTGAAGTAGAATGATATTGAATGTCAGCTGTAACTAAATATATAGGTATATACAGTCACGGGATGTGACATAGGAAAGCTAGTCGATGGTATTGTAACAGCTATATAAGATGTCAGAGGGGTAGTAGCTTGGGGGGTGGGTTATCACTTTATGAAGTTGCTTTGTACACCTGAAACTAATAAAAAAAAATGTAATTAACTCAGGAAAAAAAAGAATCAGCAGGTGGGTATATTACAGAATTGCACTCTTGAAACCTATATAATCGTATTAATCTATGTCACCCCACTAAATTTAATAAAATTATTTTTTTAAAAAAAGAATCAGAAGGGTAGTATATTGGGGGTGGTTATCACTTTGTGAGGGGTGTAAATGTCTAATTATTATGCTATTTTATACACCTGAAACTAATAAAAAAATAACAATAAAAAATAAATAAAAAAGAATCAGTAGGTGATTTGCTAGACCCCATTCCCCTGCCGAGATGACCACAGAAACACGTGTGGAGACAGATCCTCCATCACTCTGGGTCCACGAGTACCTCTAAATGAGCAGGGGCCCCAATCAGTTCCTACTGGACATGGAGAGTGAACAAGAAATACACCCTTATTGTTTACCTCACTGAGATTTGGGGGGTTATTTGTTACTGTGGCAAACTTCGCCTATCCTGTCTGAAACAATCTATGCAGGGCTTCTCCAAGTGAATTAATGGCATAGAATATAAAAGTTTTATTAAGAAATGTTTTTTCAAACATACTTTGAACATCTTTTGCAGTACCCATTTTCATTAAAATCATAAATTATGCATAAATGATTTTAACCTGTTCATGAAGCAAATCCTGAATATGCTGATACTCACTAAAATCTCCTAAGTCTATTTAGAATCACAAGATTTTTTAGAGTCATTTCCTTTTCAAAGATATTCACACTCAGACTAGGCTTTCTCCTAGGCTGTCCCGTTCAGTGAGGTTGGCAATTTGGGAATCTCAGCCTCATATCCAATATTTCTGTCTTTAGTGCAAGAGATGGGTAGGGAATAATAGATGTTTCCAGCCAGAATGAATTGTTCCAAACATCACAGTTTAATAATACATGTTGGAGAAAGAAAGAGGCAGATAGAAAGATACAGAGAGATATGCCATGTGACTTTTGGCATGCCCCTTGTCCTCTCTGGGTCTCAGTTTTTCCATCTGTAAAAAAGAGAGATGGAATAAATGTCGTTTATGAACTCTTGCAGTTCAGATATTCTAAGACTTCCTTTTCAGTTGTCAAACAGACAATTTAAAATGAATCCCTTTAGATCTGACAAACAAGAAAAATAGAAGGGGATTTTGGATACAATTCAATCTAGAGTTTGGGGTAAGAGCCATCACCTAAAGAAGTCAAATGTCCCAATTTTGAGCCCAAAGAATCAATCTAGAATGACCAGCAAGTTAACCAAAAAAAAAGGAAAGAAAGAAATACAAATGAATAACGAAACGATTAGAAAATGTTCCAACCGAGAGAGCAAAGTAATGCAGTTTAAGACAAAGATAACATTTTTGATCTACTGGCTTTGCAAAGATTCCTAAGGAGGATTCTGTCCCATGTCAGTAATGGGGAGTAAAGATGCCCCGAGCTGATAGGAATGTAAGTTAGCATTGCCTTCTCGGAGTTGCCTTCTTTTCTGGCAATATGCATTGAAAGCCGTAACCATGGACATAGCTTTGACCAACAAATTAAACTTCAAGAATGTTTTCTAGAAAAAAACTGGATAAATGCCACAAAACACAGATTACCCGACCAATGAATGCAGCATTATTTCCAATAGCAAAAAAAAATTAGAAACAAGTAAATGACCAAAGGTAAGCAACTGCATAAATAAAACATGGCACATTGAGAGTGTGCAATACAATCCAGTCATTAAAAGTAACGCTGCCATGCATAATAGGAGCCTAAGTTTGTTTTGGAGGGGGAAAAAGTAAAAATTATATACATACATGGAAAAAAAGACTGAAAAATTTTCACCAGAAATAGAAGTAATAATCTCTAGAAATGTTAATTTTTTAAATTTTCCTGTTTTGTGTTTTCCATATTATTATATAATTCAAAAAAAAATAAATGGCACTAAAAATAAAGAGTATAAATATATATTTATTGACTTTAAAAGGTGTCTTGATACAATTGACTAGTTTTTTAAAGTAAGCCATCAAATAATATGTAGTGAGAACCTGTTTTGGAAA
The DNA here is from genome assembly GCF_964194185.1 of Rhinolophus hipposideros. Classification (NCBI taxonomy): domain Eukaryota; kingdom Metazoa; phylum Chordata; class Mammalia; order Chiroptera; family Rhinolophidae; genus Rhinolophus; species Rhinolophus hipposideros. The sequence continues at coordinate 10,770,912 of NC_138069.1, forward strand.
ATAAGAAAAAGACTAGAAGGAAATGCAATAAAAATAATATCTAGGGGTAGGATTGACTAATTATTTTCCTTCTTGCCTTTTCTGATTATTCTACATTAAATATAAATTATTTGTGTAAAAATATAAAAAGAAAGCAACTTTTATAAAAATGAATTGAGAAGGATCCAGATGATTCAGACATGTTTGCTCTCAGTACTAAACATAAGTCACCTAAATTAGCCCTCCCCTTCCAAAAAATATAACCACGTCAATGGTCCGTGTCATCACTGCCTGCAGAACAGGCTGCCTGGAAGAAGCAGGCCGGAACATCTGGAACCCAGGACTCCATGAGACCAGGGACGCACCTTTGGCTTACATGGGTCCCGATTCTGATGCTTCTGTCTCTATTTTTGGGCATCTCACATCCAATATTCATCAGCCCATATCAGCTCTGTGTCTGGGTCTCGACTACGCTAACTCTTACATAAAATACTAAGCAATAAGGAGAATCTGGGTCTGGAAGTGCACCAAAATAGATGTTTGACATCCTTCAAAGTGCTGACATGGTCCTGAAATTTGTTCAGGTAGTTACACATCGGAAAGCAGGGTGCTCACTCTGTAACACTTAGATTTAGTAGCAATGTACGTGATGTATCACATGAACCAGGAATTTCCCTTTTAGTGGGTAACCTGTCCACTTACACGTAATACAGAAATCTCTATGAGCACATAAGACCACAAATAAAGCCCTTACAGAAAGCCTAACCCACTGTGCTTTTCTTTTTTTCCATTAATATTTGTTTTGATTCTTTTTCTGTCATCTGCTAGTGGTTGCTATCAGATAAGAGGTATCAGGTCCCAGCGATTTAACAAGAACAACAACAAAAAAATGTATATGAAAGGGAAACTTAAAATTGAAAAACGTCTTTGCATTAACTTGGAGATAAAAAAAATCTCCCACTATGATTGTAAATTCATCTATTTCTTCTTTTAGGCCAAAACAACTTTTTATACGTGAAGCTATGTCATTAAGTGCACATAAATTTGGATATATTATAGCCTCCTGGTACATTGACCCTTATCATGAAATGATTATCTTTATCTCTGATAATGATTATTGTCTTTAACTCTACATTGCTACTATTAGTATAGCTGTACTGTCTCTTTTTTGATTAATGTTTGCATGGTATATCGTTTTCTTTCCTTTTACTTTCAATCTAAATTCTTGCATTTAAAATATGTCTCTGGGGGCTGGCCCCGTGGCTCAGGAGGTTAGAGCTAGAGGCTCCTAACTCCAAAGGCTGCGAGTTCGATTCCCACATGGGCCAGTGGGCTCTCAACCACAACTTGCCTAGTTGAATTCCTCGAGTCCCACAAGGGATGGTGGACAGCACCCCCTGCAACTAAGATTGAACACGGCACCTTGAGCTGAGCTGCCGCTGAGCTCCCAGATAGCTCAGTTGGCGAAAGCGCGTCCTCTCAACCACAAGGTTGCCGGTTCGACTCCCACAAGGGATGGGCTGCGCCTCCTGTAACTAGCAAGGGCAACTGGACCTGGAGCTGAGCTGCGCCCTCCACAACTAAGATTGAAAGGACAACAACTTGACTTGGAAAAAAAGTCCTGGAAGTACACACTGTTCCCCAATAAAGTCCTGTCCCCCTTCCCCAATAAAATCTTTAAAAAAAAACCTGATAGCCAATCTTATTAAAAAAAAAAAAGTATGTCTCTGAACAGCACAGAATTGAGTTTTGTTTTTATCCAGTCTAACAATAGTCATCTTTTAGAGTATTTAGTCTGTTTACATTGTATGCAATTACTGATATATTGGAGTTTAAATCTACAATCTTTCTATATCATTTCTACTTGTCTTGCCTTTTTTTCTTCCTTTTTCTTTTCTTTTTTATCTTATTCTGGATTAATCAAGTGTGTTTATTATTTTATTTTTCTCCTCTCATAGCTTGTTAGTTATACATTACTTTATAACTCTTATAACATGCACCCTAAACTGAGTGCATTGACTTGTTAAAGCCTAAAATAAATATTTTATTTTACTTCCTAGACAATGCAAAAAATTTAGAACACTAATTTCATTTAACCTTATTCCCAGTGCCTTTGTGATTTTTTTTGTTGTGTATTTCAATTCTATATTTTTTAACCCCAAGAGACATAGATTTTTTTTTTTTACCCATATATATGCCCTTTTTATTGCTCTTCATTCATTTCTCCATTTCATGCTTCTGTCTGGGATCAATAGCCTTCTGTCTTAAGACGTCCCTTTGTTATTTAATTTAGGGTGGATGTGCTGATAATTATTTCTCACAATTTTTTTTCTGAAGATGTGTTTCTGAAGTTTACTTTTACTGGATATAGAATTATAGGTTGGAGGTTGTTATGGACTAAATAATTGTGTCCCCCCCAAAAAATTCATATATTGAATCTCCACCTCCCAATGTGATGGTATTTGAGGTTGGGGCCCTTGAGAAATAATTAGGTTTAGATAAGGTCATGAGGGTGGGGTTCCCCCATGATGTCATTAGTGTCCTTTCTTTCCCATCATGTGAGGATACATTGAGAAGGCAGATATCTACAAGCCAGGGAGAGAGTCCTCACAAGGAACCGATTCTGCTAGAATCTTAATCTTGGACTTCCCATGCTCCATAATTGTGAGAAATAAATGTCTGTTATTGAAGCCAGCCAGTCTATGGTATTTCATTACAGCAGTCCAAGCCAACACAGGAGTTATTTGCTTTCACCATAAGTAATATCATTCCACTGTCTTTAAGTTTCCATTGTTTCCTTAGAAATCAGTGCCATGCTCACTGTTGCTCTTAAAAGATAATTTGTCGTTTTTTTCCTCTGAGTCCTTTAAGATTTCCTGTTTTATTTTCAGTAGTTTTACTATGATGTACCTATGTATGTTGTGCCTATGTATGTTAATTTTAATTTACTCTACCTAGGGTTTACAGTGATTATTAAATTCTACCTAGGGTTTACAGTGACTATTAAATCAGTAGCTTGATGTTTAAATTGACATCAAATTATTGGCCATTCTCTTCAAATATTGCTTCTACCCTTCCCTCTCCTCTTTCTGGGATTCCAGTTATACACGTTCGACCATTTCATCATGTCCCATATGTCTCTTATGCTCTTTTCTGTATTTCCTATCATTTTGTCCTCTTCAAACTGAAAATTTTCTACTCACCTTTCTTCCAGTTCACCTACCTGCTGTTCCACTGTGTCTAAAATGCTGTTAAATCCCTTCATTGAAGTCTCAGTTACTGATTTCTCAATTCAACTTCCATTTGATTATTTTATAGTTTCCAATTCTCCACAGAAATTCTCTATTTTATCATCCAAGTTATTAAGCATATTAATCACAGTGGGTTTAAAGTTCATGCCTGATCACTCCAGATGCCAGACTTCCTTTAAGTCTATTCCACGACACATATTGGTTTTCAGTCAATTCATCCCTTTGTGTACACCTACTTATTTTTTAAAGAATTCCAGAAGGTGTAACAATAACATGAGTTTCTGAATAATGTTGCCTTGCTCAAGAGAGGATTCATTTCTGTTTCTGGTGGCAGAGGGAGTAGGGACAGATGATTTTATCCCCGTCAGTGGTTGAGCTTATTTAAAAGCAGGCTTCAGCTTTTGTGAGGGCTGGCCTATATCAAGTACAACTTTACTCTTAGTCAAGAGTTTCCACTGAAAGTCTAGGATATTTACCAGGGCCCTTCCTCCTTGGAAGGAAGGACTTGAACCCCAGTTGTACCCCATAACCCCATGGAAATGTCAAAAGCTATGCTCAACTTCTCAGCCATTTAGCAGCCACTTTCTATTCAGCCTCTCGGACTCTTTGCTGTTGTGTTTGAATCCACAATTAACTTGAGGATCAAAGTGGCACCCAATGGCTGGCTCTTCCCTTGGGGTTTCCCTTCTAGCAAGAATCTTGGGCCCTTGAGTCAAGCCTTTGTGGCTTTGATGTCTTTCCAAGGCCTGCAACATGTGTGTTTTTTAATTTTGTGGAGCTGTGTTCCAGTTACGGCTATACGACAAATTACCCCAAAACACAATGACTTCAAACATCAATCACTTATTATCTTTTATAGAAACTATGGTCGGGAATTCAGGAGCAACTCAGCTGGGTGATTCTGGCTTGGGGTCTCTCAGATGGTGGCTTTGGCTGAGGTCATCTCTAAGGCTTTTTCATTCATGTCAGGTACCTGGTCTGGGAAGACTCAAATAGCTGAGAATTGGGCTCCTCAGGCATCTCCCATTATCTCTGCGTAAACTCTGCATGTGACAGCTACAATGTGAAGGCTTCAGGTTAGCTGGACTTCTTACAAGTTGGCTCAGGGCTCCCAAGGTACGTATCCCAGGAGAGAAAAGGAGAGCCAGGTGGAAAGTGATGACATAGTCTCAGAAGTCATGCAGCTTCGTTTCTGCAGCATTCTGTTGGTCAGGACTATTACAAAAGTCTGTCTATGTTCAAGAAGAAGGAACATAAAACCCACCTCTCAATGCAAGAGTGTCAATGTCATGTTATAAGAAGACTGACATGCATGGGCATTTGGTAAGAAATGCATAGTGCTGCAGCCATCTAGAAAATACTATCTGCCACAACTTCTCTAGTGGTTCTTTATAGCAGGTTGGTCTAAAATAAGTTAGAATACCATTTCCAAGAATAGCAATTCCCCTCTCAACCTGAGGTTTTCTTTAATTGAGATAAGACCGCCATGATTGTGTTTTGGTGAGAAACATCTCTTTTGGGGAGCTTTTGCTTTAGCTCAGCTGAACCCACCTTCCAGGTAGAAAACACTGATCACATCAATATTGGTCAAATCTTCTCAAAGTCTCAGTAAGTGGCCTCAGGCACTATTTTGGCAGTGCTTTGGCCACTCTGACTAACATAGTCTGATTCTCTGCTACCCACTCAGACTTGCTCCTAAGGCTAGTTTCTCGAAACCCAACACAGCAAAGAAAATCCAGAGCACTTCTCATGGTCTAGTCTCCCTTTGTTTTATTCCCTCAGACTCGAACTTTCCAAAGAGTGTTCTGTAAAAATGCTAGTCTTAAAAGATGTGAAATCTCTTTTTAAAATATTTACAGAATTTTACATATTATTTCCTCCTCTTCCAGATTCATAATGTATATTAACATATAGCCTCTGAAATTTCAGCAGCAAAGAAATCTGTTTAACTTTGTTTCACCCCCATGTTTTATAAATTTATTTAATCATGGAAAGTGGATTTGAGTAAAGTTACCTTTTGATTAAGAGGATCCAAGTTAATGCCCCTCAAACACTCTCTTAAACATACCAACTATGTATAGAACATCCTAGACTTTTGATTCTATTGCAGCTCATTGTTCATAATAAAATACTTTATTTCAAATTGCCTAGTGGGAGCGAGGTCACGGCTGATCACTCTTTTGCTCAGTGGGATGCATTTCTGGGTGTTCCAAAGCAAAGATGGGTCATGTACCATTTTCCAAATTAGGCTGATGAATGCATCAACCTTTTCCACCTGCCAATAACACAACAAGAAGTTTTTAAAAGGCTTGTGTTTACTGTCTACCAATACACATGGGGCCATTAGCCAGTTGGCAGGCTTTGTGCAAGATCATTTCTGCCAGCTTGCAGTGAGATGCCCACTCCCTAGCTGAGAGCTATGATCAATGCCCCTTCAATGCTAAAGGACTATAGGGGTGAAGTGGGCGGGGAGCAAGTAGGTTTGATGAGGGAGTGAGAAATAAGGAGAAAGGGACAAAGCCTTCTTTCTAACCTCTGCATTAGAGAGTCCTGCCACTCGAAGTCTCACTTGAGGCATCGCTGCCTGTCTATGCTACCAATCTCTTGATAATTTAGATGTGCTTCCAATTGAGAGCTGTGTTGTTTAATAAAGCAAAGACAATCGACTCTTTGTCAGTGGTATAATAGCCTCTCTGTGTGTTTACTTGAGAACAAATACTGTTATAATTTCTTTGGGGAATCAATATCTCCTAATGCATATGCACTGTCCTATTGGAGGTTCAGATCGTGTACGGAGAGAAGGGAAAATTTATTGCCTTGTAAATGATGGCAGAAGGTAGTAGGTTTTGTGAGAGCTGTAATTAAAGTTTTGCTGATAATAAAAAACGGAGGCAATAAACAATCACACAGATTTTCCAGTCTGCAACCCTAGAATGGCCAAACCATCCCAGGGTCTTACACACTTGCTGGTCTCCACACAATTAGCCTCTGAAAATGCAGGTCCTGTGGCCCCAAAGGCTGCCAGGTCCTGTGGCCCCAAAGGCTGCCAGCTCCTGGAACTTTGAGATATCCTCCACATGCTCACAGGCCCAGCTAGCTAGAATGACTCACTTTTCAATCTGCTCTCTTCAATTTCAGGGACAAGAGGACCAACATTTGTTTATCTACTACTTCCAAGGCTGGTTGTTCCAGCCAGAACACTGCCAGGCCAGCGGTCTACACAGGATTTGAGATTGAGGAGCACAATCTAGAGCAAGGACACTCATTCCAAAAAGGACTGAAGTGTGTGGGCAAGTGAACCACTTCCTGTCAGCCTTCCTGGTGGGGACCCCTCCCCAGGAATCCGGTCCAATTCTGCAGAACAGCACATGAAGTTTTCCCCAGCATGGCTGCTTGTCTCTCATCTCTCAACCGATCATGTACTGTTATAGGCTTGACAGAGAAAGGGGAGCTGCATGGTTGGGGGCCGGGGAATGGATGCTACCAGGGCCGACAGGAAGCTAAGAAATGCTGGCTGGGTCCACAGGTATCACCAACTTCCTGCCGCTGGGCGAAGGAGGTCTGTTCTCTTGTCCAACTGGGATGAAATCACAGCCACCTTCTCTCCCTGGGATCCTTTATCAAAAGAATGTCAGGTTACAGAGGAAGGAGGTAATTTCTCTGGCCCCATAGTGATGAGAGCATCTTGAAGGCTTCTTTGGCACCAGACACCTCAGCTGGCCTGAGGAAAACCAGAAAATATCTCCACTCACCAGCACCACCCCCAGGCTAAGTTCCCCAAGAGAAGGAAGCTCTTCTGTAATCTCTATAGTCATCCACTCAATAAACATTCACCAAGCACTGCTATTTGCCACACACAGTGTCACCGACACCCAGCATCAAACACTTGCCGAAAGGACAAACAAGTGAGCAAAGTAATCTCAACGTCAGCCAGGTGGTTCCTCTGAAAATATAAGAGTCTGAGTCCTTCTAGAAATGATAACATGCCCTATACTGAGCGCCTACTGTGTGCCGGACAGTCTACAAGTTCTTTACAGACTCTCATTCTCTCTTTTGGTCCTTACTCCCATCCCCCTGTGAGATAGAAGGGGTGGTCGTCTTTGGCGGCCGAAGGCACTAAGGTCGGAATAAGCAACACTCCCAGGATTATTGTCACCCAACCAGCACAGTACAGGTCAGGCAGTCATGCAAAGCCTGTGTTCTTTCTCTGCTGCCCTACTTCCTGTCCTCTCTGCCACATGAGCCACTCACCTGCTCTTACACATCTTCTATCCCCTGGGGTCTGCTAGCGGGGAAGGAGGTAGAAGGTGCAAAGGAAGGGTTAGATGAGGACCCTTGAGAAGGCCTGGAGGGAGGAAGGGCTGATCTTCAGAGGAGAAGCATGGAAAAGCCATGAAGGGAGCTGCACTTGGGCTAAGGAAAAGCAGATTTGAGGGGCTTACATGTCCATGGGAATCAGGCCTGACACTTCTGAATTCTGTGCCTTTCTCTCCTATCACATATTCTATGCTCTAACCCTCCTCTAAAACGTTCAAAGGACTAATTGCCATGGAGGTCTTCAGTGCAGTCCCATTGGCAGAACGCGCACTCTACCAAAGCAGCTACAGACCCAAGCTCCTTCCCCCCAGTGGTCTTTGGCTAGGGGGCTCTCCAGCCAGCACCCAGCTAGGCTAGCCTCTCCAAGACTGGATGGACCACTGCAGCCGACTCAGCTAGGCACTAGACAGGACAGAGCCCAGGCGAGGTGCAGAGGCTGGCCGTGCCCAGAACACAAGACCCTCCAGTGTGTGGCCCTGTGCTGGGAGCTCCCCTCAGAGTCAGCGGTGGGCCTATACCAGTTCTGATCCCCTCTCTGAGATCCCTCTTTTCTGACTCCCTGGAACTTGCTTTGACCTCACGTTGCTCATCTCCAAATGGCTAAGGGACTCGCCCTGTCTGATATCAGCTGCCCAGCATCTGCCCACAGGTAGCAGCAGAAGGGACGTCCCAGGAAAGCGCCCTCATCTGCAACTTCCCAGCCCTGCAGCTTCTCCCAAGGATTCAGTGGCCCTGGATGAGGGTTTCAGAGCTCAGGCTTCAGTGGGGACGCTGGGGCTGCTGATTATCCAATAACATTACCAGCAGGCATTAAATCTATCCTCAGTTAACCCAGTGTCTTTAATAATAAAAAAAAGATTTTGCACTGGGGATAAATACCATGTCTCATTTTCTCACTCTCACTGGTCTCCCGTCACTGTGCACTTATTAATTCGATCACTAATATACGGCTCCCAATCAGCCACTAAAATGCTGCTGTTATTCCTACTAATTTGACAATAAAATGTGGCTGGGCCAGGTCATAAAAAGTGGGTCATGGTGTGAATGGGGGCTCTGTGGGAGATGAGCCATGAGGCCCAGGGGTCTAGAATTGGCTACTGGGAACTGAGCCACCGTGGCCACAATGCAAGCCACAGCCAACCTCCAGCCCCTGCAGGCCCTGACTGCCCAGGGCCCAATGCCTCCCAAAAGTCAGACATACATGTTCCCCGCTATATTCGTTTCCTATTGCCACGTAACAAATTACCACAACCCTAGCAGCTTAAAACAGCACCCATTAACTATCTCCCAGTCTGGAGATCAGAAGTCCAGGCACGGCTTGGCTAAATCCTCTGCTCAGGGTCTCACTAGACAGAAATCAAGGGGTCGGGTGGACTGTGTCCTAGCTGGAGGCTTGTCTGGGGAAGAATCCCTCTCCAAGCTCATTCAGGTTGTTGGCGGAATTTAGTTCCTAGCAGTTGTAGGACTGAGGTCCCCGTTTTCTTGCTGACCTAGAGACTGCGCTCGGATCCCAGCTACCCGGCCCTCTCCACAATAGGGCAGCTTACTCCTTCAAAGGCAGCAGAATCTCTCTCCAATCAGCTACATCCGAGTTTTATACAATGTAAGTTGAGTCCTCCTTGCTGGGGGGTAGAATCTACTCTGTGTGCCCACATAGTTGCCCCCTAGTTAGTCCAGAGGTCTGAGGGTAAGGACCACACTCCTACCCTTCCCTCCCCAGTCTGAGACAACCACATCACTCCAGGGAGATTCTGGTGCCAGCTGTCACCTCACTGTCACCTCCACAGTGTGTCTGGGTACATCCCCATCTCACAGTGTTCCTCTCAGGGTGCCAGCTCTGCACATGACAGACCCAGTGCATCATGCTTCTCTGCTGGAGAGAAGCATGGCCACCAGCAAGGTGATCTCTACTCGTCCTTCAGAGCTCAGTGTAGACCTCACCTCCTCCAGGAAGCCTTCCCCAACTGGGTCAGGCGCCTCTCCTCAAGTTCCACTAGCCCCCCATACTTCCCCCTTCCCAGGATTAACCACCCCACCAAGCTGGGAGATGACTAGGGATCTTTGTCTGGCCTGTGGCTGGCACAAAACTGGTGCTCCATAACTTGTGGCTCATAGAACAAGCATGACTCTTAACAAATCCAGCCAATCACAAGGCCCAGGACACTTACACCCACAAATACTCATAAATTCAGGAAACACACCCTCCTGAGTTATTACTGCAAAGGTCCTGCTGAGAGAGTCTTTGAAGTTCAGAGAAAGGCTGGGCTCTGTTCCTCAGGCCCTGATGGGGCCAGTAGGGACAGAGACAGGCCCTGCTGGTGTCATCCATCTCCTTACCCTCCCCGGGCCCGCCCCAAGAAATCCACACAGCAGCTTTATGAGGAAAAGAAGCCCACAAAGACAGCAGCCACCTCCCTTGACAGCCAGACCCCTGGAGAGTTTAATGGAATTAAAAGAGTATCACTTTGTTGTCCCCAACCACAGACAGACATAATCAGGAGAGAGCTAACTGCCTCCTTGAAGAGGCAAAGACTCTTGTAGCCGAAAGCTATTTGTCCTCTGTAAATGGGATTTCAGAAACAGAGCTGAAAGGGGAGGCGAAAGCCTCCAGAGCCTAAGCTTGTATTATACATTAGACAGATATTTAAAAATAAATAGTGATTCAAGGAAAAGCCATAAATGACAGCAGAGAGCTCCAGACCCTCCAAGGCCTTCATGCAAATGTGTCACTGCTCTCCGCGTCAGAAATCTGGGCCAGACTGTAATTATTTCTCTGATTTTTAAAAAATGTCACCCGGCTGCTTTGAGGGGCTCTGCTGGGTTCCAGGCGGAGTGACAGAATCTACGGAGAGGAGATTCGGGGACACAAGTGCACCCCTGTCATCCTCCGAGCCAGCGCTGCACCGGTGCTCCAGGGGCCCCATGTATCCATCCCATCATCCAGCTAGTTCACTGTCCCCATTTCACAATGCTCATCGTACTCTGTGCCATTGCCTGTTTCCTGGTCAGTCTCCCCACCAGGCTGTGACCTCCAGGGCTCTGCCCCATGCTGGGTGAGCGGCCAATAAGATTTTATGGATGGGCAGCCTGTCAGACAAACACACTCTAAGAGGTACGCCCAGAAGGAGCTCAAAGCCTAGACCAACAGACACCGGCTTCAGTCAGCCTCAGTTTGGCTTGTTCCATATTGGTGGGGTTTGAATTAGCATCAGCGTCAGCATCAGTGATGGTTAGAATTCCAGCCTTTAGCGGAAGGCTAATCACTGGGAATACCATCCTGGAACAATCATATGCTCTACTGTTCTCAGGCACTTCCTGTTCAAAGAAAATGAACTCAGTGCCTTTGGTTTTTTTAACTGAAGTCTATACTTTATTAGTATTTGATTAGTTATCACCTGCTGTCCTTTTCCTGTTCCGGGATCCCATCCAGGATATCACATTACATACATTTAGTCGTCTCCTTAGTCTCCACTTGTCTGTGAGAGTTTCGCTGACTTTCCTGGGTTTTAATGACCTTGACAGTTTTGAGGGGTCCTGGTCAGGTATTCTGAAGGATGTCACTCTACTAAAATTTATCTGCTGTTTTCCTCATGATTAGACTGGAGTCATGGGTTTGGGGGAGGAAGACCACAGAGATAAAGGGCCATCTTCATCACTTCATATGTAGAGTACACACCACCAACATGATTTGTCACTGTTGATGTTGACTTTGGTCACTTAGCAAGGTAGTGTTTGTCAGGTTTCTCTATATCTTTTCATTGAAATCTCCCCCTCCCTAAAAAGTCAGGTCAAAATCACCTCCTCCCAGAAGCCTCCCAGATTACACACACATACACTATAGATTCTTCTCAGGACTTCTCCAAGTATTTTAAGTGTCCGTGAACTTGCCTTCTTATTTTGAGGTCAGGCTCTGTGAGGGCAGTGACCTAATATTCAGCAGCATCTAGCCTATAATAAAAAGTGACCACTTATTTCGTGCTTGAGTGCCAGCTCCATGCTAAGCACCTCACAGGCACTATCTGGCTATAATCCAGTGAGAGGGGATCTCTTGTTATTGCATTTTGCAGATGAAAGAGCTCAGGAACTAGCACAGGGAGTGACCAGCAGAGCTGGAGTCCTGGCAGTTTAGCTCTGCAGTCCGTTCCTTTATCCCTCCACTCTCCCCCTTTCCACATGGGTATTTAAGGGCTTTCAGTGTACCCTCAACAACGGGTCAAGGACAAGCTGCTATGATGAACACAGAAATGTTAGGTGGGCTGTAAAGAGGTCTGGGGTCTTCGACACAGCTCCAAACACGAGACCCAGGCCTGGCCTTACCTCAGCCCAGCTCTGTCCACCCCCAGCCCTAGCAAGTGTGGACCATGTCACCAGCCCACGCCCATCACTGTGGGTTCTCAACAACCAGCAAGTCTTCCATTTTTGACATCCAGAAACAGGGAGGCAAGGCTGTGCGCCCAACACGCTGCATCAGCAAGAAGCCAAATGATGTATGTGGAGCTGCAACATCTCCCATAAATTTTGTTTTATTAAATTTTAAACTTTAATAAAACAATGACACATTTCAAGTGCCAGCCCTGCTCTCCGCCATCCCCACCACCCCATCCTCCTTGGGCTCACCAAGAACCCTCTCACTGGCAGAGTCTTTAGAGCATCAAAGGCTTTCTTGGGGTGTTGGCATCTGATACTTGGGGATCTGGGCAGAGGCAGCAAAAGATAGGAGACAAGTGGGGGTGTGGGCAGCTTCAGCAGGTCCAGGCCCAGGCCTAGGCAGGTATGCAGGCCAGGCACAACCCAGGCAACCAATACAAGAGGTTTGTGGTCCTCAAGACAGAAGAGAGAGCGCGGGCATTGTCAGCTCTTGTTGGGGATGTGGCTCCATCCCTCAGGGCCCAGATTTAAACAAGGGAGTTAAGAGCTGGGACCAATTTCCCAGTCAAGGCCCTCAGGGCACAGGGACATATGTGGCTGATTCCCCATTTGGCCATGGCGTCCACAGTGATGCTTGGGGCACTCAGCAGGATAAGCCCACTGCCCCTTCCCCAAGCAGTTTCCAAAGCAAACCTGTCCACCTCCTCCTCTCTCATGCCCTGCAAGCCACAGACCCCACAGCCAGTCTACCAAGTTAGCTTTCTCGAAACTAGCTCTACTCAAGTTCCCAGACTCACAAACCTCCCAAGGGCCCCCTCCTCCTGTCCCATGACCCAGCTCCTAGCATGGCACTCAAGGCTCCCACCGCTAGCCTCCATTTTACCCCTCCTGCCCCATGTCCTCCCCACCCTCACTCCCCCTTGCTCCAGCACTGAACCTCTCCCCTTTCCCACCCTGCCCTTACCCACCTCCGGCCTTCTCTCTGGCTGGCCCCCCAGCCTGGAACATTCTTTCAAAAATCCCCCTGTCAAACCCTTCAGATTCCAGAAGAAATGTTTCTTCCCCCTAAAGCCTTCCCTAACTCCGAATTCACACTGCCACCTGAATGCCACAGAAAGTCCCTCTCCTGAGCCCCTCTTCACTCTCCGCTGAGAACACGATCAGTTATGAACATGTGGCATCTTCTTTGCTAACCAGCAAGCCCCAGACCACTTGGGACAGGTTCTTCAACACTTTTCAACAACCCTGAAAATCTCACAGTGCCCAGGGACAATTGTGGGGTGGGGGTGGGAGGATAGCTCACAGGAAGCCAAGGTCAGATTCATGAGAAGGGCCAGAGAGCTTCCTCCTGGTGTCAGACAGACTCCCTTCTCTCTATCAGCTACCCCAGAACAGCAGACCCTTCCTCCTGTGTCTCTTCTCCCCGTCTTCCCTCACGTCCAAATAAAAGGCAGGGAACAAAGTAATCAGGGACCCAGAACCCACTTGGTCAAGACACTTCTCCTAGCCTCACCTCTCCTAACTTTGCCGCCTCTACTTGGACTCTGGTCTGGGGAGATGACAGACTATCGTGCTTGTCCCCACCACAGCCTTTTTCAGCAGAAGGAAAGAGCAAGGAGGGCTCCTGTTCAGGGAGGGGCCTCCCAGTTCCCCTGTCAGTTCCCAGTTCCCAGCTACCGCCTCGAGGACTCCACTTCTTAATCCCCGAGCTCACTTCTCACTGCTCACTGAATTGCATGGCTTCTAAAAGCGGACTTCTGCAGGACTGCTTTAGGGAGAACGTTACAAATCAAACTGGTGGCTGAGTGTGCAGAGCTGAGATTCGTGTGTAAGAAGCTGGCCCGGTCTTCAAACACCCACACGTGCAGGCACATACTTTTTATGAACCCCCCCGCAAGGCTCAGCAGAAGGTCGAACTCCATAGCTCAGCTCCTTTCAAGGATGAGCCTGGCCATAACCATTTTTTTCCAATCCAGAAATCTTACTGGGAAGATAAGAGGGAAGAGAGAGAGAGAAAGATCTGCTTCTCTTGGAGCTAATCCCTTGCCCCTCCAGCCCTTCATCAACCTTATAGAGCTTTCCCTGTGAAGCAGCCTTCAGGTCCCAGGCAAACAAACCAGCCCACAGAGAGTCTAGGAATCCTAGGAGCCAGTACTAGGGACCCCTCCCCATTGGTGACATATTTCAAGGGACCCCAGGATTGCTGGCTGTCTGTGCAGCGGCCACTTCCTCCCTCCCTTCCAAACCAATTCTCAATGCCCTTCAAGGGTAAATATGTTTCCTTAAAATGAAGAAATGTTTTCTCTGCTGTTTCTGCACCAACGGGTGAGATCGTTTTACACTAGGGAGCCGAGTAGGGGAAGTGGTTCAATTAGTTCCAAGACGTAAGCCCACCAAACCCTTTCTTTTGTAATTGAAAGTAATGAACTTTAATAAAAAACCAGCACAGCCCCTTCAGCATCAGATTAGATGTCAATGAAACTCATTTGAGCGCTGTCTTTCAAGGTTCTCTCCGCAGGGCATTGCGATGAGCGAAAGCTGAGGAAAAGGAGGAGAGGTTCATGGCCCTGACTCCCTCCTAATCAGCCTCATCTGAAGAGGATCCTGAGCCTGGATGGACACCTTCGTGCCTGCCAAGGCCCTCCCCAGGATCTGCTGAGCCCGCAGCCTCCCAGTGGTGAGGCGATCACCGCACACGCACGCACACGCACACACACACACACACACCTGGGGAAGTCAGCTCACTGGCCAGAGAGCCCCTCCCTGCCAGCACCCTCTCTGAACTAGCGAGCATCCTTCACTCGAAGGACAGGAGTTCCATGGTCCTCTCCCAGCCTCAGAACCGTCAGTGCAGCCCATGACCTCACAGGCATTTTGAGACGAAAGACTCACAGATTCCCCCCTTGAATTCTGACCTGCTTCTCCTTCTAAGCGTCCACGGGGTTGTCCCCTCAGCACAGCCAAACAGCACCTTCCAACATCTTCCACCCAAAAGAACTGCTCCCCCTCACTTCCCCAGTCTTCTTTTCAATGTATTTTTTATTATAAAAGTAACGGATGTTCATTATAGAAAATTCAGAAAGTATAGATAAGCAATAAGAAGATAATGAAAACATCTCATCACATCACCACTCGGAAATCACATTAGCATTTTGGTTTATAGCCTTCCACACATTTTTCTGTGCATATAAAGACAGGTTTTTGTTTTTGTGTGGGTTTTTTCCTGCAGCAAAAATGGGATCAGATGTGTTCCTATCACAGAGCATTCTCGCTCACACAGACTCTGAATCTGACTCCTCTCTCCCCCAAAACACACTCCAGGTACTTACTGAACTTATGGTACCTCCTTCATCTGTCCCTTTCTCTGTATTTCCAGGGTCCTGTTCAGGCCTCCACCCTTAAAGCTGGACGCTCTTGAGTCTCACTGGTCCTGCTCTCCAAGCCTAGAGGGAGAGAGAAAGGATCATTGGTTTAGCATCTGTTTACACTTGGAATTTCTCTGAGCAGAATTCACAGCCAACATCCGTGGTTGCACCAGTCCCAGAGAATGGTCCAATTATGGAACATTCCAACTGTGGAGTACTATACAGCCATGAATAAGTGGTGCTGTGGGAGAGTGTTTAAGACACAGGGAAAGGTTTAAAAAGCAGAATACAAAACAATATTTACAGTAAAATCTCAACTTTATTAAACATTATGTACATTTATAAATACACATGTACCTAGACCCCTGAAATGACATAACACCCGTAAGTTAATACTAATCTCTAGGTAATTTACATTTTCCTTCTATTCCTTTCCTCAATTTTCCAACACTTTTATATATCAAAACTTTCACTTTGAGAAATTTTTATTTTAAGAAATGTGAAAGCTTTGAGAGGACATTTTTTAAAGGCATAGAGCAGCGGTTCTCAGACTTTCTCATGCATCAGAATTACCTGGAAGGTTTGTTAGCACACAGGGTGCTGAGCCCCACTCAGTTTCTGATTCCATAGGTCTATCCCAGAAGGAGTGAGAATTTGGATTTCTAACAGGTCCCAGGTAACGCTGCTGTGGGTCCAGGGACCATACTTTGAGAAGGCTGGCCTAGTGGTTTCCTACAGATGGCATTCAGGAAGAAGGCCACCAAGATTTCAGTGTGCTGATGCAAGGACGGGGAAGTCTGCTCACAACTGAAGGGAGACACTGACCGAGGCACCCCTGAGCTGTGTCCGGCTCCCACTTGTCCCCTACAAGGAAGGGGGAAGGAGGCACCTTACACACAATGGACACAGCTCTATTGACGTGGCTCCTACTCAGAACGGCCCACTGCCCCACACCTTGGATGCTGCCCCTTCCTCCCACAGAGATGGTGGCAGAGAGACAAAGGGTGGAGGGCGCTGCCAAGCTGGCAAGCCTCTGAGGCCCCGGAAAACCCCACACAGAGACCACCTGACAGAAAGCAGACATCCGTGCACAGCTTTCCCTTCACAGAAGGACAGTGCACCCTGTGGCCCCATGTTGCCAGGACACCCTTCTTTCTTTGAACCCCTCCTTTCATTCCTTACTTCATTCATTCAAACAAGGCATCTGCCCTATGCTTGGCTCACCATCCCATCTAGCAGGACAGACAGACAATAAATCAAACCCAGCCGTGCAGAGTGGGCCATGCTAGGTCTGAGGCATACATAAGGGCCATGGACACACTAAGGAGGGACATCAGAATAAGGAAGGTGTGAGGGTGGCAGAAGTGCTTGAATAACATGGGCGTCATAAGAGCAAGGTGGCACAATGGTTAAGGATGTGGGCTCTGAGCTCGCATGGAGCTGGATTTAAACCCTAGCTCTCTCTTTTACTAGCTGAACCTCTCTGGACTTCACTTATCCTACCTGTAAAGTGGGTGTGGTAGGCGGTTTCTAAGATGGGGCCCAATGATCTCTACGTCCTGTACTCACACCACTTTATAATCCCCTCCCCTTGACTATGGCTGGATGTAGTCATTGGCTTCTTATGCAGCGGGTATGGTGGACGTGATAGGATGTCACTTCTGAAATGGTGATCAAAGGACTGTCTTCCATTTTGGGTTCTCTCTCTCTCTCCCTCCCTTTCATCCCTCACTCCCAGGAAAACAAGCTGCCATGTTGTGAACAGCCCCATGGAGAAGGAACTGAAGTCTCCAGCTAACAGCCAGAGAGTCTAGGGGCTACCAACCCAAGGTGTGAGTGGCCTGGGAAGGGGACCAGCCTCCAGAATGGCCCCCGGTTAAGCCTGGAGAGAACCAACATCTTGACAGCAGTCTCATGAGAGACCCTGAGCCAGAACCCAGCTAAGCTTCCCCCAGTTTCCTGACCCTCAGAAGCTGCCAGCTAAATGTTTGTCGTTTTAAGCTGTAATTTGTTACACAGCAGTAGATAACTAATATGGTGTGGATAGTCATGGTACCTGACTATGGATGGAGTTGTCGTGGGGACTAAACAGGCGCGCACAGGGAAAGCTCTTAGCAGAGTATGGCACATAGTAAGTGCTCCCAAATGTAACTGGTGATAGTTGTAATAAGGAATAGCTGCTTTGCAGAGGGGCGCACAAAGGAGTAGGTCTACTGGTGTCATTTCAGGCACACAGCAAGTGGCAGGGACAGTCGAGGGGACATGCATTCATTTCTTCTTGCTGCTGTAACAAATTACTGCAAACTTAGTGGCTTAAAACAACACACATGTTATTTCCCTACAGTTCTGGAAGTCAGAAGTCCAAAATGGATGATACAAGGCTAAAATCAAGGTGTCCGCAGAGCTGTGCTCCTTCTGAAGGTTCCAGAGGAGAGTCCTGGCCTGTTCCAGCCCCTGGTGGCTGCCTGCACTGCTGCTTCTGTCATCACAGTTCCTCCGTCTCTGCCTCGGACACTCCTGCCTGTCTCTTAGAAGGAAGCCTGTGATTTCATTGGACCCACCTGGATAACCCAGGTTACCCTCTCCATCTCTAGCTCCTTAATCACATCTGCAAAGTCCCTTTTCCATGTAAGGAAACGTACTCACAGGTTCCAGGAATTAGGATAAGGACATCTGGGTGTGGGCATGATGTGGCCTCCCACAGTGGGGGTTCCCCCTTATTCGTTGAGGCTCCTCTTCCCAGGCAAAGCATGCCCAGTCCCATCGGCTGTTCCTCCCACCACGGCCTTCACACCCCCTCTCAACACCTTCCATGTCCCTGTCACGTGATTCTTTAAAATTCAGGTCAAGATGGAAAACCTTGACACTGTATTCCTACAGGACTGAATTTAATAAGTGAAGACTTTGGTTCTCACACATTTCGCAACACTTCAGGAAAACAAACATCTCGTCCCCTCCCCTGCTAACACCATTACCAGCATGGAAATCCCTGCGTCCTGTTCCAGCTGCTCAAAGACGCTCACATGACAAAAGGTGAATTATTCGGCGTTGAATTGGCATTTAATATTTGATCAATTAGAATTCTTCGATCCAGGTCCTAACAGAAGGGTGTCCCCGGTTTGCTGTTTCGTGTGTGTGTGTGTGTGTGTGTGTGTGTGTGTGTGTGTGTACACACAAGGGGGAGAAGGGTCTCATACACATGACCTGCATCAGAAACATATTATCGAAAGCACAGGCGGCTGGTGCTGCAGAGAGAAGGGGAGGTCGGAGCAGGGGTTCGCAAGTCGGCAGAGTGGACACGCCCTGGGAATTCCGTGCCCCAGCCTAGCACAGTGCCCAGGGGCTGCCCGTGTCCCTGGTCGTCTTTCATCCCTGCCACCCCCACCATGGCTTTGGGCAGCACCACGCCCGACACACAGCCCATGTGGTCAAAGAAACAAACGAGCCAAACTTGGGGGCTTCAGTGGAACCTCCACTTCCAGATGCCCTGAGGAGTGGGCTCAGGAGCAGGCCTTGCCCTCCACTACAGCCAAGCCGGGACGGGGGAGGAGCTTAAGATGGTGAGTGAAATGCTCCTTGGCCTGAAAGGGAAGTTCATGAAGCATCCTCACATGGATTGTCTTCTGCTTTGCCAACCTGCCACTTGCAGGAACTGGACTCCTGGAGTTTTGGTTTCTGAAATGGGAATACTGCAATGAAGAGAAAAGCTACCTCCTGGCTCATTAAGGAGAAGCCTGGGCACAACACAGACACTCAGATAGACTGGTACACACACACACACACACACACACACACGTATATACATATGTGCACAGACATACACACAGGAATACACACTTGCACATACATGTATATATACATACATACACATGTGCACATATATGTGTGCGCGTGCCCACGTGTGTATATGTGCTTATATACATATGCACATATGAGTATACACCTGCATATATATGTGCACATGCACATAATGGAATCTCTCCAGCCACGCATAGCCCATCTTGGGAGCTAAAAGCCAGTAATGAACCTAAAAGCGGCTCCTCTCACAGGCACCCCAGCTTCAGTTCAAGGCTCCTGGATGGGAGGGGGGCTTCTGACAAGGTATGGCCCAGGAGAGACCACATTTCAGCCTCCTCCTACCACCGCCCCAAATTTTCTGAACAATATCACCAACCAAATGTGCTGCTTAACAAAACCAAAGTGGTACTTTGATATCAGAATAAGACTTGAAGTTTTCTGCACCTCTCCCACTGGGAAGGAATTTTTGTGTACGCATTTACTTGTCCCAAACTGTGACAGAACCAAGGCTTCTGTTGGTCGGGTATTATTAAACGCAATCATCAGCTACCTCCCACATCTGTCATTGATTGAAATAAATGACACTATTTTTTTTCTTAAAAATAAAAATCTACTCTAACGAAGTCTCTTTCATGTCACAATTTCAGCAGTAGAGATAAATGAGAAACAATTTCTCGGTATCCATTATTTTAAATTACAGATATCAACCCTGATGCTGCTTTCAAGGTTGATTGAATTTTCATAGAGTATCATCAGCTTCCACCATCTACACATGTAATAGAAACCTGAACTCAGAGGTTTTATGGCCTCCTTTTAAAGCCTCAGTGAGAATGGGCCCCATTTCCCAGCCTCCCCAAGAAACCTTCCAGAAAGTTCCAGGCCCTTTTAGCCAGACCAGGAGAGAGAAGGGGAGGGAAAAGAGAAGTCAGCAGAAGGAACAGAAGAGGAGGAGGGGCTCTGAGGCACATGTCTGTTTTCTTCAGCTGACCTGGGAGCCCCCTTCCGTGGCACAGAAGCCTATTCCTTTCCTCTATGGTCTCCTCGTAGCTGAGTGGGTCCAAACCTGACCCTGCATCATTTTTTGGGGCCTGGCTGCCCAGCTGACTTCTCCTGGGCCCCCACCTCCCCCTTTGGACAATAAATCCCATAGACAACCAGGGCTTGACTGCAGCCCTGAGTAAACCCATAGTGAGAAGGCAATTTGACACCATGACCCCTCACAAGAA
The DNA here is from genome assembly GCF_964194185.1 of Rhinolophus hipposideros. NCBI lineage: Eukaryota > Metazoa > Chordata > Mammalia > Chiroptera > Rhinolophidae > Rhinolophus > Rhinolophus hipposideros. The sequence continues at coordinate 10,791,216 of NC_138069.1, forward strand.
TCCTCCCATGCCCCCATTCCCAGGCAAGTCCCTCCAGGCTCAAGTGACCTTCCTGCTGCTGCCACAGCTGACCTGGCACATCCCAGGCCTTCTGCACTTTGACCCCCACCCCAGGGGTCACTGGCAGACAGGAGAAATTGGTACAGAAGCTCATGGATCACCAAGACGGTGGTCACAGAGAAGTTATTGCTATCCCTGTGCATGGAAACTGAGGCCCAGAGAGGTTAAGCTGACCCAGTGAGGCCACACAGCACGAACACTGGCAGCTTCCAAAAACTGCATCTCAAATAAATGAAAGGGAGTTGAGAAGGTTCAGGCCCTCTTGCTCTGCAGAAAGCACTGTTCTCAACTGTGTCCAAACTTTTTTCAACGTTTTTCACCAAGGGCCATATGCAGTAAAATACACAAACAGCCAGGCCACTCACTCGAGGTGAAATACGTATTGCCTCACCTGGTTTATTTAAGTAAACTAAATATATTTTAGGAATTTGCTGCGACCCAATTAACAATGGACTGTGAACCGCAGTTGGCCCGCGGCCGCAGTTTTGACAGCCCTGGTCTAAAGGTTCCAAGCTTCCAAAGCATGCAGAAGCTTTTAAGGCGTGGGGGTGTGGGTGTCTGTGTGTATGCATAGGTACATGTGTGTATTTAAGCGTGGGTGTGCTCTTTTATTTAATGGGCATTTATAGAGCACCCAGTATGTGCCAGATCGTAAAGTAAGCCCTAGGGATTCAGCAATAAACCAGACAGCACGAGTCCCCACAAAGCTTTTAGTCTGATAGGGAGATGGAGAATAAACAAGGAAATTAACAAGAAAATGGGTGGGAGAGCTACCAGGAGACTAGGCACAGTCAAACTTGCTGTTTGAGGAAGGTCTAGTTATGAGGGTGTAGACGCTGTGTAAGGAGGGCGCAGTAACCACCTCTAGGCCTGAAGGGTCAAAGAGAGAGCAGTTACTGGAACACTGAGGTGGTAGCTATATGGGAAGGACCACCTGACAAGAGCTGAGGCCCTCAGCAAAGGGACACAGCCAACCCATGTAGACCCATCAGGGGAGGGAGCCGGGGGAATACAAATGGCAATCTCACGGTCCTCCCACTGTCTACTCTCCTGCCTGGGCCCAGTGAATGAACCCAAGCCAGAGGCAGGGAGTCCATTGATGTGGCCCATACAGGTCACCTTCCCCACAGGGAGAGGTGGAGGGGGGTGGGGAGTACCTCTGAGGGACAAGAGGACAATGGTAGCACTTGTTATGTAAAGACAAATTATTATTCATGCTGAGAGGGAAGCTTGAGGTACAAGAAAAGGATGAATGGTGAGAGGGTTGGGAAGGTCTTTCTGAAGAGTAACAATTTTAAGGAGAGGGGATAAGAAAGCGTGAGCGCCAGACCTCCGTGGGCTTGCACGTGGTGTGAGAAAGCTCAGGGCAGGAGATGAGGCTGGGAGGCTGGCCAAGGCCGGCTCCCGCACCCAGGAGAACGTGGTCAGAGTTTGGGCATCGTTCTAAATGTGATCAGAGTCCACTGACAGACTTTAATAGAGTGTCAATAAAGGGATAACACCCACAAAGGTGTGCATAGAATAGGAGACAAATAGCATCAACATCTGGGAAGCTGAAAAGCAGATGGATGAAGGGTAACTGGCACGGCAGACCAGAGAAAGCCAGTCTAAGCCAGCAGTGGGGAAAGCCTGAAAGCAGTTGATTTGCACCCCCTCAACCCTCAGAGCCCTCAGACCCAGCTAATGAATAGAATAGAATAGAATAGAATAGAATAGAATAGAATAGAATAGAATAGAATAGAATAGAATAGAATAGAATAGAATAGAATAGAATAGAATAGAATAGAATAGAATATGCACCCTCAAGGAGCCCAGTGTCTCCACTGGGAAAAGGTGAGCAGCAGCAAGTACTTAGCTATGAGGATACACCGTGCTCCAGAGAACTAGCACTTACCCACAGAGTATCACATCTTGTGCCAGGACCCCCACCCAGCCCCATTTCCTGCACAGCACCCCCACTGACACGGTCACCCCAAAACTGTTCTAATGCATCCTCTCCTACTACATCCATTCATACCCCACATATCCTCTCAGGCCCCAGACGAGAGCCTAGAGCTAGAGACAAAAAAAATGAGAGTCCCCACTCTCAAGGGGTCAGCCATCATGAACGGGAGAGAGGTTCAGATAGCCTGGTGCGTGTGTGGGTGACGGGGACAGCTCTGGGTCCAGAAGGGACTGCCGGGGCCCCTCTGCTCTGGAGGGAGAGACAGAGAAGACTTCCTGGTGCAGTGCTTGATGACAGGCAAGAATGTTTGAGGCAGAGGAAAGGCCCGGGGTCTAGGAGAGCCAGGAAGGCCACCTGCGGCTGAGGGACCAGAGAAGAGTGGGCAGGGCCTCAAGTGCCCCCGTGGGGATGTTGGATTCTGTCACTCAGGTAAAAACTGTTGTCCTCGCTCCCCAAGCCAGTCACTAATTATTTCTTTTCCTATCCTAGGCACTTCTCCGACTTCAGCTCTAAGAACAAAATTACCTATACCACCACCGTTAAGGGGACACAGGGCACTCGGGCTCACATCTGTAAGCAGAAAACAGAGCCTGATCACTGCATTCCCCATGCTGGGGAAGACAGCATCACTGCCACACCACAGACTCTGCCAGCTTCCCTGACTTCCCCAAGGAAAAGAGAATGCCTGGGACATATCAGGCTGCAGCCCTACCCCAACCCCGGCCCTTTGGCCAACTTGGGCTCTGGCAATGGCGCGCCCAGGGCCTGTATTTTCAAAGAACCTCTTTCAACTTTGCAAAGAATGACGTCTGTAACATAAAAATAGAGAGCCCATTGGCTGCAATCTGCTATTATTTTTACTGGGACCCTCCACTGAGCGAGAGTGTAATCTGTAAGATAATATAAGTGCTAATAATATTTTCCAGGGGAGCATTTCTCACTGTTACAAACACAGACTACTATTAGGGAGCATATTTGTTAGCATTGATGAGACATAGATTACCCGGCTTCTGCAACAAGATGGGAACAAGCTGATTTTTCCCAAGTTGTTCAGCCTCTGAAAAAATTAGCATAATGTGCTGAACGTTCTACCCAATTCTAAGTTAGTCTTTAAAACTCCTTTGTGAGTCTCTCCCATTAAAGACTTTAAATATCCTTATTCTCTTTTAATAGAGCAATTCTTCAATGTATTCCTCTAAAAGGTAAGTAACATAGATAGATTAGACAGGGGGCCATGTTACAGAAAGAGGAGTATTCCATCAGAAATAATGTGTAAACACCATCCCTGGCACTTAGTAGGTACTTAATAAATGGATATTATGTTAGTTGATTGAGTGCAAGTCCCTAACATTTATAAAATAGAGCTTTTCAACAGCATTTCAAGATTTAAAAAGTAAGAAATGCATAATCATCGCTTTCTGTTTAATTTTAAAGTTGGGTGGATTTTGAAGCTCTCCTGCCCGGCTTTCCGTCCCTACATTGATCACAGACTTTGACAGAGTGCCACCTACTGCCCAAGCCTCGCCACCTCCTCTCATCGGCTCCCAGACCTAGGAGAGCCGACAGAAATCCCAGGAAATGTTGCGTTTTATCCGCGAGTATTCACTGAGGGTCTTCACTGAGCCCCTACTATGTGTGTCGCAAGCCTCGGGATACAGACAAGTTAAACTATATCCTTGCTCTGAAGTGTTCAATCTACAGAAGTGACCAGAGAGGTAAGGCGAAACAGGGTGACACTCACCCCAGGAAGGGGCACCACAGAGAAGCCCAGGAGCAGGCACCCTCACACACACACCAGCCCTTCTCATGTGGTGACTCTCGCTCACCCACTCAGTCACCTCACACACACCCAACACAGCCGCCATATCCCTTGTGGTCCTGACCTCTGCCAGGGCAGTGACGACGGCCGGTCACTCTGGACGGGGGCAGCACTGTAGGAAAACTCCCAAGGAGCAAACAAAGGCTGCAGCAGGCTCTTGACTCAGAGCTGCGCTCTACATGGCAAACAGGTTGTGTCCCCATCCGTGTTGGCGGAGATGCAATTAAGCTATTGATCCTCGTGCAAAATGGGCCTTGATAAATCAATACTAAGCTGATGCCATAGGTAAACAGTGCACGTCATGGGGTGGCACAGCGTGTATAAATTATTCGACGCAGATTGGTATCAAGGGAAATTCTGCTTCAATATGGCCAAGAAAGCCAAACACTGTTAGGATACGTAGCAGCAGCAGCTGAGTGTGTGTGTGTGTGTGTGTGTGTGTGCACACGTGTGTGTGTGTGTGTGTGTGTGTGTGTGTGTGTGTGTTGCTGTTCTCTCATTCATTTAACAAGCATAGATTGAGCACCTTTTTTGAGGCTCTCTCTGGCCACGTGCTGGGGCAGCAAACACGGGACGATTGAGCCCCCTCTCCCAGCACACCCCAGGAGATCATGACCCAGGGCCTCCTCTGCCTTCTCAGAGACAGATCTGAGTCAAAGCAGACCTCTGCTGAGTACTCCCTGTGGGACAGGCCCTAGGCTGGGCATGTGACACACATTCCTTTCAACCTCCCGGCTGATGAGGTAGGACTTCCTGGCCCTATTTTACAACTGAGAAAACTGAGGCTCAGAGAGGCTAAGTGGTCCCATAACTAGTCCATAGCAGCGTGGGCATTTGAACCCAGAGCTTCCCAGTTCTAAAGTCTAGACTCTTCTCTGGCCTGGCTTATGCAACCAACATCTTGAATCTGATCAGAGATCAGGCTGTTTCCACAACCACAGACCATATTCCCATCCCAGGCAGACAAGCAGCATTGACCACATGAGAATGGGGTCCTAACAGCAGCCTGGCCTGTCCTTGGAGGCACAGGTCTGAGGCCAAACCCTCTAGCAGGTAGGTGAACCAGGAATAGGGTCCCAGAGACTAACAGGTGCCTACCCAACAGCATTCACCCCATCTCCCTTGCTAACAAAACCCCGGTGCTGTCTAGGAATCCACACTGTGGGAAGACTGGCCCCTACCCAAGCCCCACCACAGAATGTTAATCTGCATTAACCTTAAACGAAGTAGAGTCACTGCATTCCTTTTGCCAATGACTGGCTTAGAAAAAGGCAAATTATCAACTTCTGAACAAGGAGACATTACTCAGGAGAGTATGTCTGCTGGAAAAGCTCCTGGGGATGGCTTCTTAGCTCTTAAATAGAGATACAAGGGCCATTTTCACCTATCAGATTGGCAAGAATCCAAAAGGTTGAGAACATACTCTGGGGGTGTGGGGAAACAGGCCCTTTGCACATTGCTGATGGGAGAACAAACCCCAGGAAGGGCAATTTGCAACATCTGCCAAGGTTACAAATACATATCCTTTTGCCCCAGCAAAGCAGACCTCTGCTGCTCAACAAATTCTAATTCTGGGAATTTATCCTATATGAAAACGAACAGATTTGCAGAATTTATCATAATAGCAAATATGGGAAACACCTAAATGCCTATCAAAAGATGACTGGTTAAACAAATTAGGTTACAGGCATATAATGCAATATGATATAGCTATAAAACATTATTAAAGATGCATTTTATGTACCAAAATATTTTGCTTGGTAGCAAAAAAAGCAGTGTCAAAAAATTCTAGAGTATGCTATCATTTGGGGACAACAGGGGACCCAGGAATTGAGAGCGGAAGAGATAAAATTATACATTCATATTTGCTTGTAATATGCCTTATTACATAAAGAGATTCTGGAAGAATAAATAAGAAAGTCCTATTAGTAAGAAGACAGGATAAGAATAATATGGAGACTTTTTATTGCATATCATTTGTTTTAGATTTGCATATCTGTGGATGGCATATCTATTCAAACAATTTGCTACGGTCTGAATGTTTGTGTCCCCCCCAAAATTCATGAGTTGAAATTCTAAGCCCTAAGGAGATAGAATAGGAGATGGGGTTTGGGGGAGGTGATTAGGTTATGAGGGCAGAACCCTCATGCATGGGATTAGTGTCCTTATAAAAAGAGATCCCTCACCCCTTTACTCAGGTGAGGAAACATCAAAAAGACAGCTGTCTATGAACCAGAAAGCCCTCACCAAACACGGAATCTTCTAGCAGCATGATTCTGGACCCTCTAGCCTTCAGAACTGTGAGAAATAAATATTTGCAGTTTCTATGCCATCCAGCCTATGGTATTTTGTTATAGCAGCCTGAATGGACTAGGACACAATTATACAGTTTGAAAGAGAGAACAACAACAAAGGGATGCTATCTTTTATGCCTTGGGGCATTTATGCATAATACAGAGACATGAAGGCTGGGTGGAACCACAGCAGTCATTTTGTGACCATGAAGAGCACCACAGCAGAGTGAGGAAATGGAAAACACTTGTACCCTCAACGACATTGGTGAGCTGTTGAATTAACGAAAGCTGAAGCTGCCCTAACTCAGAACTTCTTGTTAGATGAAATAAACCCCTTGACTCTTTAAGTCATTTGAGTTGGGTTTCCTATTGCTCACATGCAACAGGATTTCAGCAAGGAAACAGGCCCTGATAAGAGCCATCCTTGTGAGGACACATAACAGAGAAGTTGTGCCTCTGCTTATGTTCCTACTGTAAAGAAGAAATATAGGAGATCAGGGTAAACTTAGAAAACTAAACATACATATATACCGGTGGTGCCAAAAAAATGTATACACATGACTTGTTATCAGTATATATCGACTATTACAATTTTAACAGGTTTTTTTTTCCTTTCTTAAAATGTGTATACATTTTTGGTACCCCCCCACCAAAAAAAAAAGGAAAAACTCCTCTAAAGTAGCAGTGCAGATTTAGAAGTGACAGAAACCCACAAGGACAAAGAAAAGAGAAGATGACAGAAGACACATTATGTCAATAATAATTTATAAGCTGAAAAGTAGATGGGCAAGGGCCAACTGGCTTAGCAGAGCAGAGAAAGCTGAAACTTAAGCCTGCATTTTGATGAGCAAGCCCGTTCAGAATCCTGAAAGACCCAGGAATTGAGGAAGCAACAAATACCTCAGAGGCATAGGTGGGGTTAAAAACAGGAGTATTTGTGGAAAGTCCATGTGACAACTAAGAACCCTACTCTATCTCCTAACAAGATGGCCACCCTACCCTCACCATGGAAAAAAATGGGAGGCAACTCTTTGCAGAGTTTGGGTCAAAGAGGTTCTGGACTCAAAGACAACAGAAAACTGAGCATGGGGTGGAGAGCCATATGAAACACAGGAGGGATAAGGGGAAGTCTATAAGCTGAATGGTGAAGACTCATGCCACTTTGTCCCACTGAGCTTCTAGAAAGTTCTAAGCCACACCTATACCTGTTCTCCAGGCAGATGATTTCTCTCTGGAGAAACTGACCACTCCAAGAGGAAAGACCTAAAGATACTAACACTATGGAATCCCATACAGAAATAACAAACTCACCCCACCCCAATCACCTTGCACTGAAGCCCACTGGTCATCAAGCCTCACTCAAGCACAGCGGGTATCTAGTCCCACCCTCTTAGATGTACATGAAAGTCAAAGAGCATCAGACATTGGAGAAAAGTCTCTAAATGACTGTCTATAATTAAAGACAAATCAGAGCAAACCAGAAATAAAAGAATTCCAAAGGAAATAAAGAGATTGAAGAAAACAGAAAAAATATATACATAATGTATGTTTTTTAATAACCTCTGAAAATTTAGAAAATTTAGAAGACACTACATTTCATGAAATAAGAACGAGGGAGCTATAAAAATGAATGTTCAGGAAACCCAAAAAATACTCCTGGAAATTAAAAGTATGGTAGCAGAATTTTTTTTTTTAAATCAACAGACTATTTGAAAAATAAAGTAGAAGAAACCTCCATTAAAAATGGAAAATAGGAAAATTCAAGGATTAATCTGAGATCCATCATTCAACTAATAGGAGTTACAGAGAAATAAAAAAAAACAGAAAGGATGCAGTTATCAAAAAGTAACACAAGATACTGCTCCAGAACTCAGGGGAATGCAATACAACATGTAACAGATCTTCCAAGTATATTACGAGTTCAAGTTTTAAAAACAATAATAAAATATTTTTTGTAATAAATTAAACCATTCCAAGGAACATCATTATGAAATGTAGAACAAAGAAATGGAAAGAAATCCTAAAAACTTCCAAAGTAAATAAGCAGGTCACATACAAACCTCAGAAGCTGAAAGGTATGTCTTGTCTCAACAATGGAAGCTAGAAGACAATAGGAAAACGCCTTTAAAACTCTGAGAGAAAACGACTGCCAGTCTAGAGTAGCCACACTATCAATCAAATGTGAGCCTAGAATAGACATTTTCAGGTAAACAAGTTTTCAAAAAACTTACCTCCCCGTGACCACTTCTCAGTCTGTGGTCCCATAAGATTATAATGGAGCTGGAAAGTTCCTATTGCCTAGTGACGTCCTAGCGGTCATGAACGTCGTAATGCAATGCATTCTCACGTGTTTGTGGCGATGCTGGTATAAACACACCTACTATGCTGCCTATCGTAAAGAAGTACAGCACATACAGTTACAGCAGTATGCTAGACCACCTAAGCGTGTGTACGTGCACTCTAGGATCTCGCCTAACGACGCACTTCTCAGAACACATCCCCATCATTAAGTGTCTCGTGACTCTATTCAGAGACTTTCAGTTCTGTCGAGGAGTTTGGGGAATACTTTGTAATTGGTACGTATAAAACAAAACAAAGGGAAAGAAAGGGGCAGCTGTTAGCTCCTGAGAAAAATGTTGTACAAGAAACTATAAACATAGTACAATTGTCCCCCCGTCCCCCCAATTTCGGTTGCCTGTGGTCAAAGGCAATCTGAAAATATTAAATGGGAAATTCCAAAAATAAATACTTCGTAAGTTTTAAAATCACGCACCATCCGGAGTAACATGATGAAATCTCGAGTGGCAGGGTCCGTCCCACCCAGGATATGAGTCATCTCTTTGTTCAGTGTATCCAGTGTACACACTACCTGACCATTAGTCACTTAGTAGCCATCTCTGTTATCAGATAGGTTATCAGAGAGAGAGAGACCACATTAACATAACATTTATTACAGCATATTGTTGTACCTGTTCTATTTTATTATTAGTTGTTGCTGTTAGTCTCTTACAGTGCCTCATTTACAGTGCCTCATTTATAAATTAGACTTTATCATAGGTATGTGTATACAGGAAAAAAACATAGAATATATAGTATTCAGTTCTATCCATGGTTTCAAGCATCCACTGGGGGTCTTGGAATGTATTCCAAGGGGTAAGTACTGAACTATATGTGGTTCTCTTAATAGCTACATAGTCATAACAGTGTAAACACTGAATATTGATTTAACCCAAAATGAAGATTTAACATTCTCAGAAGGACAGTGAAGGGGAAGCTGGTGGAAGGGAGCAGAGGAGGGAATGGCTTGCAGCTAATAAAAATTAAAAATCCTTCCCTTTCACGAAAGAAAGTCATATCTAAAATGAAAAAAAATGAAGAAATAGCAGTTAAATCTAGTAATACAGAAATATGGAGAAAATATAAGAAGCACAAGAAAAATCAGTTTAAACATTGAAAGCAGTTGATTCCTGGGAGCTTGGAGCGTGAATAAGGGGGCAGATCCCTGCCATCTTTCCTTATAGGACCACTAGTTCTATTTGGGTTCTAAACCTACATACACAGAACCTGGATAAAAAAAAAAATGCTTAAAAAGCAAGAAAACAGAAAGTTGTCTGCTGATCTCATGGGCAGGTCTGTGCCCACTTCTGGCAGACTGGGAGCCAGCACCTGCCTCAGGAGCTTATGACCCAGCAGAGACACAAACCCAAGAAAGACAACAGGTTGTTTTCAATGTGGTGCTGTCACAGCGGCGCTAAGTGAACATACCTCCTTGCTCACCTAGGCATATATTTCTCTGGGCTAGATTTCTAGAAGCTGGGTGGCCAGGACAAAGTTGTGCCAGTTTAAATTTAATAGATACTGCCAACACGCACTCCCGCTGGCAGAGAGCGAGCAGTCTCCCTCATCTTTGCTGACGTGGGAGGACGGCAATCTTTTTAATGTTCGCCAAACTGTCAGGCGAAACAGCTACAGCTCCTTTTTTTAAATGTACGTCTTCAGCGATTACTAGTTGTCTTAAGTCTGTTCTGGCTGCTATAACAGAATTACCATAGAATGTGTGGCTTATAAACAACAGACATTGATTTCTCACAGTTCTAGAGGCCGCAAGTCCGAGTCAAGGTGTGGAAGATTTGATGTCTGATGAGGGCCTGCTTCCTGGTTTCTAAATGGCTTGCTGTGTCCTCACATGGCAGAAGGGAGCTCGCTGGGGTCCCTTTTATAAGGGCACTAATCCCTTCATGGGGGCCCCACCCTCACGGCCTAATCACCTCCCGAAGGCCCCACCTCCTAACACCATCACCCTGGGGTTTAGGTTTCAACACATGAATTTGGGGCAGGGGACAAACATTCCATCTATGGCTTCAGAACATATTTGATAATGAATAAGCTAGGGACTAAACCGTAACATTTAAAAAGAGTAAGGCGTTTGTCCTTATTCTCCCTGAGTGCTGGGGGTGGTCAGGATGTTGAATTTGTGTATTTTTTTAAAAATCCAACAGCCAGTTGATGTTTTCTACAGTATAAAACTTAGGTTATGTTCATTCTAAGAGTTTGGTCCAAAAGTTGGTATGGTGAAGACCCCAAAATGCATCTAAACTAGTTCTCTTATTTGCTAAATGACAACTTTGCCAGTGGAAATTATTGACTTTTGACTATTTGCCCTCAATGCTTTGTTCTGTTGTCATTTGTGAATGTAAGACTTTGAATAGCCATATTTGTTGACTTTTCTCCTTTGTTGAAGATGAGGGGAAACTGACCAATCTCACCATATACCATCAATGTCAATTCAAAGCATTTCAAACCTTCAATATGAACAAAATGTATAAAAAAAAATTTTTATTGTATTAGTTTCAGGTGCACAAGAGAAGGTACTACTTAGACGTTCATCATTTATATCCCTCACACTGTGATCCCCCCTCCCCCATTCCCCTTCCACTATCCCTCCGACATAGCACCGAGCCATCACATTATATATATAAAATTATAGTTGGCATTCACCATTGTTCAGTTTCAGGTGTACAGTACATTGATCAAGCACCTACATCTTCCCTGAGGTTGTCTCCCAAATGGGACACGTGTCCATCAGATACCCTACAAAATCTTAATAAATGATAAAATTTTAATAAAAGGAGTAATGTGTTCGCATGTGTTGGTATGAAAATATCTCCAAACTCAGCATTGTTCAGTGAAGGAAACAATTTGCAAACAATAAATACGAAATGATACGATTTATGTTTGAAAACACATACACAAAAACTCTGCGTGTGTGGAAATTCGAGAAAGGTCTGAAAGGTGGCACACCAGTCACTGTGGTCCTTATTTTAGAAGGGGGTGGGAGTAGGATTGTGGTGAAGGGGGCTATTCTCAAAGGGACTTTCACTTTCTCCATAAGAATCAGATACACAGGCTTTGGTTCTACGTCCAGTCAAGTAGCCTCTGGCAAGGGCCAGTTTTCTGTTCTATAAGAGATAATAATACTTACCTCATAGGGTTATATGAGGATTAAATGTATTATATACATACTATATATACAGACACACAGGTCTAAGATCAGTGCCGTGTTAGCTATTATCGTCCATAATGTTTGATTTCTTAATAAGAATAGTTTCAAGTATTAATTGTGTAATTTTTTTAAGAAGGAAAATGAGAAAGAAAAAGAAAAAACTGAAACCAAGGTGGGACTGTTTTGTGCCTGGCCAAGTCAAGAGCTGGTACATAAGATAGCAACCCAAGAAATTGCAAACCAAGCAAGGCCATCCCCACCAGATGCCAGAGGGGCCCAAGAAGACAGGCACGGTACCCTGGAGTGGGTGGCGGTCCAGAGCCTGGCCCATCCCTTCCCTCGCTGAGCCTCAGTTTCCTCACCTGTACAATGTGGGGATGGGGAAACAGAGGGGAGTGTGCGGTAACCAGACCAGAAGAGCTGCTGCCCACTGTGCCAGCACTAACTCCTCTCAGGCTGTGTTTCCAGCTCCACACCCACTGGGTTCGTCCATCTGTCACCTCAGCAAAGGGGCCCCAGACTGCCAAGTCCAAAGTCTCCTGCCCCCCAGGTCCTGCCATCCCCGGGACCACTGTCCCCTCCTACTGCCATCTGGAGGCCCGAGGTCTCACACCTGCAGGCTCAGACAATGCACCCCTTTCTCTCCCCAGATCCAGGCTGTCCTTCTCAAATGGGGAGGATGCAATACGTCTGTTTCCAGAGGGCCCACATTCAGAACAACACTCCATCTTGGGTCTGGGTCAACCAACAAGACACCTACCACCCTCTGCCCAAATATCCCCACTGCCACCACCTGCCTAGCTGAGAACCAGGCTCCCTGTCCTAGTTGCAGCAGGGGCTACATTTCAGAGACCATAGGTGCCCACTCACAGGCTCCCTCTTTTTAAAACACTCCACACAAAGGCGCTTTTAATCTGGTTCGAAAACATGCCTGAAAAGCTTGAAAAGTCTTTGCAATGGTTTCCCATGTTCTGGTCTCTTTCAGATGATAATAGTTTTAATTATAACAATCATTATAGCATAATACCTTCAATTTAGGCAATCAGCTCCATTCAGAATATTCAAATGGGGGGAAGGTGACTGGGCACTGCCACAGCTTTCTCTGCACTGGTTTTAGAAGGAAGCTCCCTGGGCCCAGCTAGTGCCGGCTGCAGCCTAGTGGCGAGAGGCCGCTCCTGGGAGGGCTGTGGGAGGAGGTCTTGAGCAGAAGTGCCCGGGCCTCCCAAGAGCAGACCTTGAGGGAGCCTGCATTCTAGCACAGGAATCCCCAGGTCTCCCAGGAGAAACCCTGCAGCCCTCGGACACCTTCCATGGCTCCCTACCCCCGAGAGAATGGCTCCACTTTCTCAGGCCTCTCCTCCCCAACTTCAAGTTTGTCTTGCACAAAGTCCCCGCACACACTACCTGCACCGTGGCCCGGCCTATGCACTCTCCGCATGCAGGAGACACAACTGCCACCACCTATCAGGCACCGGCAGATGCCAGGAACCATGCCAGCAAGGTGACCCGTTTTAGTTCTAACAGTCCTGCATCCTGGGATACCTGTCAGTCCCAGGCAAACCAGGATGGCTGAGCACCCAATATGCCGGGCCCTCCTGGGCTTATAGCGGTGACCCAAACTTGCTCCCTGACCTGACGGAGACTTGGTCTAGAGAGAAGAGAACATTCCAAATATTGACCGTATGGGTTGTATTAGTGTCGTAGGGCTGGTGTAATGAATTACCACAAACTGGGGAACTTGAAACAACAGAAATTTGTTCTCTCTCAGTTCAAGAGGCTAGACATCCAAAATCACAGTGTTAGGAGGGTTGGCTCCTTCGGGAGGTTCTAAGGGGAAGCTGCCGCATGCCTCTCTCATACCTTCTGGTGGTCCGGCAATCCTCAGCATTCCTTGATTTTTAGACACCACCAGTCTCAGCTTCCATCTCCTTATCACCTTCTCTGTGTGTCTCTATGTCTTCTCCTCTTCAGATAAGACCCTTTGGATTCAGGGTCTATCCAGGATAATTTCATCTCAGGATCCTTGACTAATTATGCCTACAAAGACCCTATTTCCAAATAAGGTCATATTCTGAGGTTCTGGGTGGGCATGAATTTCATTGGGGACATTATTCCACTCACTAAAGAAAGGAACTCAATAAATGCCAACTGGGGCTCATAAAAATCCACGGGACTCCCGAGGCTGGAGGGATAAGAAAGCCTCACTCATCCATTGCACAAATACTCACTAAGAACCTGCTCCATCACAGGCCCTGCTCTACAGGCTAGGGAAGCCCCAGGGGAAAAACCAGGAACCCCTGTGCTTGTGCAACCCATGGTGAGTGGAAGAGGGAGCACTGGTGGAGAGTCCTGAAGGGTAGCTGGTATTTGGACGGACACAGAAGAACGAGACGTGGTTCTAGGTCAAGAACAGCCCTTGATAGATTGAAAATGTGCGAGACTATGTCCTTGGAAATAGGAACAAAACAGAAGAGGGGGCTAGTGTTGATGAGCAGCCTTCAGCTAAGCAACGGCCTCAGACCAGATCCTGAGAACAGGGGCAGAGCTAAGGGGTGGCTGGGGGTGTCTTTGGGACCCCCTAAGCTCTATCACTGCCCCCACTCTTAATGAGACAGTTGACCATGTTTCCCTGTGCATGTGAAGTGCCATACAAACACGGCTAGTCCTCTAGCCTCACGCTTCCGTAGACCCCTGCCCCCAAGCCTCTCCATCTAGGTAGGAACTCAAGCTGCCCCAAGGCTTGGCAGACAGAATGAGAAGTCTGGACTTGGTCCCTGGGGCTGTCGTCTGAACCTCAGCTCATAGAACTTCGTGAGGCTCTAACACAAAGGGAACCTTTGCCAAGGCCAGGCACCTGCTGAGGCTTTAAGGATCACCATCCTGAGAGTCATAGAGTCCAGCTCAAGGCCTGCCTCCTCCAGGAAGCACTCCCAGACTTCCACCTTCTTACAACTAATGAGTTCACTTTCCCTCACCTCTTCAATTAGACCATTGATATATTTCTATTTTCTATGAAAAGTGTGTTATACAGTCTCAGGTCTCTACCTACTCCAGTCACTATCTCAGACCCTGGGCTTGATAAAATAATGCACCCACCAATATCTCCCCACCAAAGAGCCCACCCTACGGCAGAACTGGTTGCTTCCTCAATCCCCATCTCCTCCTGCTATAAGTGCATGGCAGCCACCAAGTTATGCATTGTAGCCTTTTCCTTTGTAATACAAAGAAAGGGGCCCATCCTTCTATGCTACAAATAGAGTCATTCCTCTCTAAGGGACAGGGGTCCTGGGACTCATAAACCACAGGTCAATGCTAATCAATGTGTTTCTTTCCTCGGGGCTGTAATCTTTCAAATAAGCCACAGCCGGGCTGCAGTTCCTTCCGAGATAAACGTGCACGCCCATGCCTAATGCATTCACCAGCTCTCCTGCTGCAGACTCATCTCACACACACACACTGCTCCCAGTGCTAGCTGGCCTCCATCTGCCACACTGGGGACTGTACCACCTTGAGTGTGACGCGTCCTGGATCTCCCCCTCCCTCTTCAAAATCTGAAAATGGAGTCTGCCAAGCCACCAGAGGCCGATTTTACCTCGAGTCTTCCCTGGACCTAGATACTCTACCTAGATACCAAACTCCAGCTAACCAAACTGACCTGCCGTAGAGCAGAGGGACTTTATCCCCTCTTTGAGGAATTATTTATGGAAAGAAAGATTGGTTCTTGTCACTCCCTGTTTAAAACCCTGGCGTGGCTTCGAGGCTTGTAGGATAAGGACTCACAGATCTCCAGCCCCAGAGGTTCCGTGTGACCAAACTGCACCCGATGGCCAGCTCTCCCCGCCTCAGCCCACGATTCTCGTAGCTCCACAAAGGCACCGCGCCCTTTCCTTTTCCAGGGCTTTCCCACCTGGCCAGCTCACTTCTCAAGTTCAGTTTAAAGAAGGCTTCCTCTGAGAAGTCTTTCCGCGCTCCCGTGTGACTCGCATGTCCTTTCTGTTTTAGTAGGCAGGAAAGCATCATGGTTAGCAGCAGAGAACTTCCTGGGCCAGATCCCACGTCTGCTGCTTACTTGTTGTGACTGTGAGCAAGTCACCTAACCTCTCTGTGCCTCCATTTCTTCGTCTATAAAATGGAGCTAATTCATAGAAATGTTAGGATAAGAGGATATAATCCACTCTACGTGTTGAACCCTGTGTAACATGTAGTCAACAATTAGTGTCAGCCATTATTATTATCACCGTCATTGCACAGTCTCCTGTCACGCCCTGCTTTGCCCTCACAGCCCTTCTCCCAGTTGGTAACTACCTATCCACCTGGTGGTCATTTGCTGACTGCTGAGATGTCAGCTTCATGAGTGAGAGTGGCCTCAATGCCAGGCATGGGACGTGGCACAGGTAAGCACTCAATAATTCACATTTGTTGATTCAGGTGGGAGGGGGCTGCGAGGAGGGTGCTGGTCAGGAGAGATGTGCAGTGACTAGCTGAGGTCCCCACCAGGACACAGGTAGACAGGGCAGCCCAAGTGACGAGCCGGAAATCCAAGTCCAGCTGCCCCAGCTTGAGGCTCTGCTGTGCCTCTGACCCGATGTGTGGCCTTGGATATGCTTCTAAACTTGCTAGGTCTCTGTTTCTTCATCTGAAAAACTTCGGTGGGAAACTTTCAGGAGCCAGGTAAGGCGATATCCCCAGCGGGACGGGCAAAGCAAGCCCTGCTCCCCTGTCCTGCTGGCCCTCGGCATAGCTCTCGACTATACCCCACATCTGCACGGCCATCTGTAGTTCACCTAAATCCACACAGTTCATATTCTCCATAATCTTACCACAACCCTTTTTCTTCACGAATGTTCGGTTTCAGGGACCGCGGCATGTTCCAGAGGCACATTTACATTTCATTATCTCTAGAAGCTTAACTACCGTAACTAATGCTAGATTAATAAGTAGCCCCATCGAACAACTACTTTAAACAATACCACTTACACAATCTCACTGGTGGTAGAACAGAGCACTTTGAAACAGTGGCTATGGCTGAGAAGAGGGCAGTCGAGTGAAGCAGGTTTGATTTCTATATCTCCCACGAGAGACTCTGCATATTGTTCTTTCAGAGCAATTAAATCTCAGCCAATGCTCGCAATTTCCTAAAAAGGAAAGCTGGGACTGGAAGAAGTGCTGGGTTAAATCCGTGTGGACCACCTGGGGTATTCCCAATCCCCACACCGAACACCCCCTGACTGGGCTCCAAGCAGTATCCCTAACTACAGGCTGTGAGGACTAAGTGACAGGTAATACTCATTTGCTGCTAGAAGCCTCATTTACAACCTTGAAGAAAAAGAAAACAAGCAGCTAAATTTAGAGACATCAAAGCCAGACTCTGGCTGTTAGCCCTGGGGCCACCTCCCAAAAGACAGTGCTTACGGCAGTGCTCGTGCCAACGAGGCAGCCACAGGTACCAGGCTCTCTCTGGGCCTTAACCAGCAACCAGAGGCCCCTGGAAGTGTGTGTTTGGTAAATCCCAGTTGTTGCTCTTTGGGGAGGTGTTTATTACTATTACTGTATCTTTGCAACACAAGTGAGAAAGCAATTTCCCAGTGAATTATCAATGCGGGTAGACGGCAGTTTCTAGAAATCACCTCTTCTAAACTTTCATCCCACCTGACTCCTTCCTCAGCGCCCCCTCCCAACATTTCAGTTCATGCAGTTGACTGAGATTTGGTCATTGTGATGTCTCTTCAATACATTGTTCAATGTCCATGGTAGGCCCTTCCCCCACAAGGGGTCTGCTCTGTTCTGAGAACTTGGTCACCGCGTGTCGCACGGGCTTTCACCCAACCTGCCAGGCTGCCCCTGACGCTACCCTCAATCCACTCTCTGCACCACCTGCTCTGGGCTGCTCATGGTCTTCAGCACAGCAGACCCAGGCCCAGCTTTCGAGGAGTAGGCCAGCCCTCAGCTTCAGGCCTGGGAGCTTGGGAGGAGCCCTGCTCGAGGAAGCCCACCTTCTCCTCCCTCTCCAAGAAACCACGGTCCAAGGCTCCCAAAGTTCCGGCCCTCTGGTTGTTATCCCCCTCTGACCATGTAGACGCCCAGAAGCTAAGCCACACACTATTCACCAGTCTCTTTCCCAGGAGGGCCTGCGCTCTCCCTGAGTTCTGGAGAACAGCGCTGGCGCCCATCCCGGGCACAGGATGCCAGTTGCCCAGAGGCGCCTAGAATCTGTAGGCTCTGGGAACATGTTCCATCTCCCTGGCAAGTGAATGTAAGCAAGGCGGACGGGAGCATCTGAGAGATCCATGGGGTGGCAGCTCCACCTCTGCATCAGGAATTGTCCTGTGTCCCCTGTGGCTTAGAAATCAACCTCAAATCCTCTGGGAAGATGATACACTGAATCACTAATATCCATCCTTTTTCCAGGTGTCCCACCAAAATCCTCCATTTCCCAGGAAGGGGCTAAAAGTCCTGGACACATCACAGGGAGTGAGAATTCCCCCTCACGCAAGGTGACTGACAAGCAGAGCCTGCTGCAGGTCACTTGGATGGGGGGATGCAGCCAGAGAAAATGGGGGTCTCATCCCTTCCCCGCACGGTCACCCTGGAAGAGCTCATGAGGGCAGGGGCCAGCCCTGCTGGCTACATTCCCCCTGCAGCTCCTCAGCTAGAAACAGGGAGGTTAATAAAACACAGGACAAGGGTCCCCCAGGGGACAGCTCTTGGCTGCCTCTGAAGTTTACAAAAGCAGCGCTTCTGATGCCTCAAAGGCTGCCTGCCACGGCTCCCTGTGAATTATTACACTGCAGGTTTTCAGGACATTCTGTCTGCAATGCCTTGGGAATTAGAGTAATTGTATTTTATCTGTTTGCCAAGAGTTTTCAGTAAACTCCTGTAATGTACTTTCAAACTCACAGCCCCATATAGCAATGCCTGCCTTCTAGCTTATGCACCAAGCACTGAATAAGCACAGCGTGATATATGGGACTGAAAGGACACTGTTCATGTATTTACACCCTTTACCAAAACACACATTCATCTTCATGACGTTGCTCACCACGTAGCCCAACCAAAGGAGCCCCGTAAAGGTCACAGTCACACGCCTCCTCTGAGATGCTCCCCTCAGCTTGTAAAGGCCCCTGAGGTACTCCCTTGGGGAGTCGAGGGTTCCCCAACATAGGCAGCCAGGTCCTCCACCCCACCCCCAGGAGCCAGAAAGCTGGGGCGAGAAGACCATCAGGAATCTCCTCTGTCCCCCACAACAGGGCCCAGGCAGCCTGTGGGCACTGACTGCCGCCCACACACAGACTCCAGCAACAAGCTACCCCCACATCACCTTCAATGCCTCCTTCAGCCAGGACAGGGGGAAGGAGAAACAAGGGAGGGAAAAGGAGGAGGAGGAAGATGGGTCAGAGGAGCCTGACAGAAGAGGAAGGGGAAGGTGGGTGGGGTTGACGGAGGAGGAGGGAGAACTGAAGGAGGAGGTGCTGGAGTGGGGCTGGGGCACAGAGGACAAAGCAGCACCCTGGATCTTCAAACCACAGCTCCACCCTTCAAAGGACGGGTCCACTCCAGACAGGGCTCCCAGGGGAATGGCATTGGGCGGTGCTGGTCCAGGCCACCAGCTCCTGGGGAGTCTTGACAAGGGTTTCCACTCATGCCCCTCAGTGTCCCCACCTGGAACAGAGGAAACTGGACTTGAGGCAACCTTCTCACCACCACAGTGGCTCCAGACACCTCCATCTCCCACCTGAACTACGGCATCTGTCGCCCACCGCCCCTGCTTCTGTCCTTGCCCTCCTGCAGCTTATTCAACATGGGAGCCAAAGCTGTCCTACTAAATGCAAATCGAGACACATCATCCCTCTGCTCTGACCTTTCAGTGGCTTCCCTCTCCATCCGCGTAAAAGCCAGTATCTCAAATAGCACCTGCAAGGCCCTACCTGACCTGTCCCAGGTCACCCACGGTCACTCAGCCCCACCACTCCCGCCATCACCGTCATGTTTGATGCCTTCCTTTCTCTTCCACATCACATCCAGTCTGTCAGCCGATCCTGTCAGTTCTATCTTCAAAACACCTGCAGAATCTGATTGTTTTGCTCCACCACCATCCTGTAACTCTGGGCCAAGCCACCACCCTCTCTTGTTGGATTACTGCACCCGCCTCTTCCTGATCTCGCAGCTTCCACCTTTTGACCCCCACCCACCGCCATCTAGTCTATTTCTGTGGCAGGCAAACCGGTGCCGCCACCCCCACCCCCTAAAGATGCCCATGTGCTAATCCCTGGAAACTGGGGATATGTTGCCTTATGTGGCAAAAGGGATTTGGCAAATGGGATTCAGGTTAAGAATGGGGAGAGTGCCCTGGAGGAGGAGGGTGGCCTGGTGAAGGAGACGTGACAATGGAAGAAGGTCAATGGGAAGGCAGCATGAGAAGGATTCAGCACCCATTGCAGGCTGTAAGAGGTAGCAGGCTCCAAGGATGGGAGAGTGCCCTGGAGGGGCTAAGGGAAGCCCAACTGAGAGTCAGCAAGAAAAGGGGTCCTCAGTCCTACAGCCAACCGCCTGGAACCTGAATGAGCAAGGTAACAGAGCCTGCCCAGGGCCTCCAGACGGCACCCACCCCAGCCCACGACTTGATTTTAGCCTGGTGACACCATGTCCTACTCTGACCTACAGAACTGGAAGATAATAAATTTGTGTTGTTTAAGCCACCAGATTTCTGGTAATTTGTTGCAGCAGCAACAAGAAACTAGTCCAATTCCCCATCCAACAGCCTTGTAAAATCTAAGTCAGATCACGTCACACCTCTGCTCCAGACCCTGCCGCGGCCTTCAATCTGACCCGGGATAAATACTGATGTCCTTAGGCCTCCAAGGCATCATAGCAAACAAGAGGGCTGGGTCGTCCTCGGGAGCCAGGGAGCAGTGGCATGTGGCTGCTGACAGAGCTTGGGTCCCCTGTGGCCTGGGCTTCAGACACTGGCCAGCAGCGTCAGCCATTCCTGCCCCATGTGGGGCTCCCGTTGCCAGGCATGGCCCTCAGGCCCATCTCAAACACCGCTGTTCCCTGGGGTGGGTCTCCTGTGAAATGTGCCCGAGCTCGAAGGAGGGGTGGCTGAGATGGGAAGCCTGCCCTTCAGACTAGACTCTCTGTCCAAGAAGGATTCATGGAGACTGGGACCTAACATGGGCGTCCCACAAGGATGGTTTCTGATTTCTGTGTCCCCAGCGTTCAGCAGACGCCAGGGGTGTGGTCGTTTCAGGAGGTGGCCTGAGGTATGTGCCGGAACATCTGAATATGTGACATTCTGTTTTAAAAATAAGATGAGACCTGCGTTTGGGGCACTAACGACTCTCAGATCCTATCACCCTTAAAAATAACCCAAACACGGCTGTTGTCACCGCATTTTTAGCGCAATCCATCTATTTCCAAGGCTGCAAACCTTCCGGGGGCCCTGCTGAGGTGGAGATAGCAGATGTGAGTCTGTGGAGGGAGCAGAAGAGGTGGGACTGGTCCCCTCTCGTGGGGTCAGGCTCGGGGGCTGCATTTCAGCTGCTGCTGGGGAGAGACGAGGAGCTAGGTGGGGATGCCAGGCTCAGAGACCTCTTGGGTGACCTTCCCTGAGGAGCTCAGGGACCAGCCACCAGCCTCCCCAAATCTATGTCTCACCTCCTCCACATTCACACACAGCTTACAGGTCTCTTCTGGACACACTGAGACAGTGTGCACCTGGGCGTTCCACATTCACCCAGGATGACCACTGTGATGAGAGAAGCCAAAAAAAACCCCAAAGTCCACATCTACTATGGTCTGTTCCTCGGGAGACTCAGAGGTGGCCAACTGGAATAATGAAGACGCACAATCTGACACAGCATCCCAGGATTAAGTCCCAGGAATTCTTTTTCATTCCCTATGAGGTTTTAAACTTTCCACAGTTTTCCCAAAGTTTCAGAGCTGTCACAGGCAGCTTCTCTCCAAGTGTGAATTATCTGAGAGAACATTTAACTTACATTCTGGTTTCTGTGTCCCTCTGGCCCTGCTCAGTGCCCAGTGATTCAGAGAAGGGACGCTTACATGGGTGTTTGTCAGCTAGAAAAACCAATAGTGGAGACTGGGTGTCTGAGCGGGCGGGGGGGGATGTCAGTCAGTTTCAGATAATCTCTGACGAGAGTCCCAGGCCTAGTGCAGTGGGCTGAGCCGGGGGAGGAGGCTGGCAGAGGCGCCAAGGAAGCCACACACCCACCCCTGCCCTCTGGGTGTGTGTCCCAGAGAAGGACACTCAGCGACCAAGCCAGAGGCAAGCTGAACCCCCTCTGGCCTTTGGGACACCTCTCTGGTCTCTGAGGATGGCAGGGACTGCGATTAGAGTGCCGCTGGAACATGGGAGGCTTGTGGGGAGCAGCCCTGAGTGTCACTGAGCCAGCGCTCACTTCTGGCCTACTGGCCTTAGACTCAGCAGGCCGGTGGCCTCCAGAGCTGGCGGAGCCTAAGGAACATCCTCTTCCTTCTGAGGAGGTCTGGCTGGTATAGAGAAGGGACTCAAAGAATATAAGGTCCAGAAAGGATCTAGGACTTAGCCTCCCTTCTAACCGTGCCTGCCTCACTTGTGGAGTGGAAGACAGTGGAAACTTAAAAGCACAGATTCTGGAGTCAGAGACCCCTGGGTTCAAACCCCACCTCTGCCACTGTCTGGCGTTAAGATTTGGGACTGGAATCAGTGAGTCTTCACTGAGGTGCTACACGGAAAGCGTTTGCTTTTCCAGAGTCCACCCTGAGGGGCACGCCCAGGGCTGGGATGGAGATACTGTCTGTCCCCTGCTCCAGGGTTAGACAGTCGGCAGCGTGCCCTGGGCAAGACTGCCCTCATCAGGTGGAGGCTGCTGCTTTGCCCATGTTTCTGGCACTGCAGGGTCCATTCACCACTGCTTCTTCTAGAATATACCCAGAGCACCCTCTGCAGTGAGCTGGCCAGGTCAGCAGCCTAAGACCGAGCCAGAGGAGCCACTCTGAGTCCTAAGTCTCAGAATCAGAGCACAGAGCCACCAGACTGGTGATTTATTTCTGAGTTGCTCACCGCTTTCCCATGCTGCTTGGTTTGTGGGCTTTTAGGAGTACCCCCTCATGGCCAATCAAGACTGGGATAAATAAATTTGCCAAGTTCGAAATCCCAGTCTAGAGAAGGTCAGGGAAGAACTTGGACCCATGGCTTCTATTACTAGAGCATATTTTAGCACAGGCCTCTTAAATTGTGAAGGCTCTGGGGTGGGAGCTGTAGGAGTGATAGATGTGCTCACTCTAACAGCTGGACGGGCACTGGAAATCAAAGTGAGGAGTGAACGTGCAGTGTTTGGTGCTTAGAAGCGGGCTGCAGGGGCCGGGCCAGGAGACTGACTGCTGTCTTTCAGGCTTGGCTGTCCATCTGGGGGGAGAGAGTTGGGTGTCCAGTGAGAGTGGGGCTGATACCCACCCAGAGGGCCAAGGGAGACATGGCTGTGCACCAGGCCACCTGCCACCGGCTCACTGTGGGCCGTCAGGCAGGCGACTGCCACACTGGGTCAGTCTCTTCATGTGTCCTGTGAGCCAGCTGAACAGTATGGTCCCTAAGGGTGCTGAGGTTTAGAGCCTCCCTCGTGTTAAAGGCCGCAGCTCCATAAAGTCAGGGGCGTGAGGGCAGGCAGATCATGACCCCTGCCTGCAAAGATGGAACGCAGGTGCCTTGCGCCAGCGGGGCCCTATTTTCCAGGGAATTCCTAGTCATGATGAGAGCAGAGGGTTTGAAATCCCGCTCACTCTGGAGTTGGGAACAAAGAACAATCTAGCTGCTTTCAGCCTCCCCAAGGGCAGAGACAATGGATCAGACAGGAAGGGTCCTGAGGCTTGAGAAGGCTAGGAAGAAACGGGAGATCAGCAACAGCACTAATCCCCCCTCGGCCAAATTATTTCTGATCCATACAACAGACACACCACTTGGTAAGCCTCTGGTTGCAAGACAGCACTTCTCTAAATATCCTGACAGACCCAAGCCCTGCTTTTTCTCTTCCCCTGTCTGGCCTCTCTTCCTTTCTCCTGCTCTGTGTTTTTTCCTCCTGCTTTTCTCCACTGTGCACTCCCTCTTCACTGGCAGTGACAGAGGACTGTATGTCTGTACCAGTTCTAACATGAAATGCAGATGAGCTGAGCTCCCTGCTAAGAGAAGAGCCACCACTGGCTGAATTTCCTTGGACTCTGAGGTCTGGGAGGGCATAGCCAGGAACACAGGGTCTTCTCCGTGTCCCCCGTGCCAATCCTGTGCCTGCACATAACACCTGCATGATAATTAACCCTTGAAAATATTCATGCATGAATTCGAAAACAAAATAAACATGTAGTTCTGCCTATAGAAACCCTAATGAAAACCTTAACAAACCCTAACCCTAAGTAGTAAAAGCTAAATTGTTGCCCTTATAGCTATTGTCCATGCAATAAAACAAAAACAAAATGTAAGCAAGAGTTACATTATAACAGATAAAGTAGACTTGGTAGCAAAGAGTATTATGAAATACACAAAATAAGCATAGAGTTGATATATTTTTTTAAATGAACCAACAATGGCAGCCCAACAAATACGTGTCTCAAACACCGCAGCCACAGAATAGATGTACAAAAGATGGACAGAAATGCCCCCTGACTGTACATTCTACTCTGTGGATGACAAATCAAAAAGACTAATCGAGAAACTATAGACCAGAGGAATGTGACAAATGTGGTCCACCAGCTGACATATGGAGGGAAATTGTATCAGCTTCCTAGGGCTACTGTAACAAAATAGCACAAACTGAGTGGCTTAAAACAACAGAAATTCACTCTCTCACAGTTCTGGAGACCAGAAGTCTAAAGCAAGGTGTCAGCAGGGCCATGCTCCCACTGGGCCTCTGGGTAGACTCCTTCCGTACCATTTCCTCGCTTCTGATGGTGGCCGTCCCTCTTTGGAGTTCCTTAGCCTGCAGCTACATCTCCCCCTGTCATCTTCTCTGCCCCTATCATCATACAGTATTCTCCCTGTGTGTCTGTGTTCAAATTTCCCCTCTTCTTTTAAGGCCATCAATCATATTGAATTCGGGCCACTCTAAGGACTTCATCTTAACTTGATTATATCTGCAAAGGGCCCATCTCCAAATAAGGTCACGTTCACAGGGACCAGGGGTTAGAACTTCAACATGTCTTTCTGAGGGACACAATTCAACCTGTAACAAAACGCAGAGGCAAAGCAAGATACAATGTCTTTGCAAGCGTGCTAGTGGCATGAGGTGCCACACCTGGGAGCTTCTGCAGCTACATGTCCATACCTGCGACTTTATTCTCATGAATAAATCAATACTCTCCCCAAATCTTACACATTTCTTTTACATTATTTGTTGCATTTCATGTTTCATTTTTGGTGTTGTTTATTTATTTATCTATTGGTTCTTTCTTTGATCAGTTTGACTAACAGCTTTGTGGATTTTTTTCAAAGACCTAATTTGTTGGTTTTCTCCATCAATACGCATTGTTGCTGTCTTATTTATTCAGTTTTATTATTGCTTTCCTAATTTTCTTGACCTCTTTCTTACATCTCTAAGTGTGGGTTTTTCTTTTTTATCTTTCCTAGTGACATAGGGATTTCAAAAAATACAGTTTTCCTAAACGTACTATTTTGGCAACATCCTATAAATTTTGATATTTTTGTACTCTTTAAAATTATTCTTTTTTTTTTTTTTTTTTTTTTGAGAGCCCACTGGCCCATGTGGGAATCGAACCGGCAGCCTTCGGAGTTAGGAGCATGGAGCTCTAACCGCCTGAGCCACCGGGCCAGCCCATAAAATTATTCTGACTCTTTGCTCTGGATTTTCTTCTTGACTCAGGCATCTTTTAAGGCAATTTTAAAAAAATATTCATATAGTGGTGCACCCTAAAATTACTTTTCATTTCGTTCTGACCTTCTTCAGCTATGGTTGGGAAACTGGTAAATGGAATTTCACCCACAGTCCAGCATGCTCTAGGGGGAAAGGAAATGGCACTGTTTGGGGTATCCAGATGTGATCATTAGCTCAACCTGTGTGTGACCAGAGACGTGCTCAACCCCCTGGGCGGGGTGCCCCAGCACGTAAGCCATGCAGATTTGGTCTGTCTCCCAGGCCAGTCTGGGTATAACTTTGCTTTCAAAAATGTACCAGGCCAAAAAATAAATATAATTGCAAAGCAAGAGAAACCGTTACCTCCAAAGAAAGAATCCTTCATAAAGCATAGCAAAAATTCTTAAAATCGTCTTTCTCCACCTTTCACTCTCCTAGCATCCTGCCCACCCTTAAAATCTCTCCCAGCCAAGCCCTGTAGGCTCCCTGATCTCTTCTGCCTCTCCTCCTTCCTTCACTCATTCTGCTTCCAACTTGTGGTTCTCTGGCCTTCCCAGTGGAAACTTGACTGTTGAGCTGACCAACTTGACTGTTGAGCTGACTGTTGTGGATGGAGTGGGGAGAACGTGGAGAAGTGGAATTGAATGTTTTCATCCCTGTCACATCGGTGACAGAGGTGCTTGCTCTCCCTGTCTGAAGCCAGTGGCTGGGTGCAATAACAGAAGTCTAGGGACCTCCCTCTAAGTGCCAGACAGATGAAGATGGGGCCTGGTCTTGGCTTTCTATCCATCTCCCGTGACGCCCAGAAGGCCAAGCCACCCGTTTCAGAGCACCCACTCTAGCTCTCTGAAATGGCGCCCTCTACGGTCTGACCAGCCCTTCCTCTCCTGAGATGGACCCGCTGTACCCCAACCAGCTACCATGCCATCTCTGTATTCACTCCACCTGGCTCTGGGCCTGTCCCACCGCCCACGTCATCACCACCCCTCACTCCACTCCCAGAGGCAGGAGACAGCATGGAGACGCCCACCAGAGAGCACTGTCATGCCTTCTTCTCCTGCCTCTGGCTTCCTTGGCTGGTGCCCATTCCACTACTGGGAACTCTCTGCCTTTGGCTATTTCTGACCCTTCAGGTCTCAACTTAATAGTTAGAGATTTGAGCACAACAAGTTCCAGGCACTATGCTATGTGCCTTCCCTTATTATTTTATTAACTCTCACAATAACCAGATGAGATAGATAGCATTATCTCCATTTCTGAGAGGAGGAGACTGACGCTCAGAGAGGTTAGTTCACTGGTCCATTGTCCCTCTGCTTGCCTACCTGGGGCTTAAATCTAGAGCCACCTAACCCCAAAGCCCCTTTTCTCAAAACCCATTTTTCTGGCCTAGACATCACTGGTTCCGGAAGGTTTCTCTGACCCTTCCCCCCTGCTCCCTTCCACCCTGCCTGGCTCTGTGCCCCCTCTGGCTCCCAGTCCCCTGACCAGCCTGCGTGGTCATCGCTTGCTTGCCTTTCTGCCTTTGTCACTAGACAGGGAGCTTACTGAGAGCAGGAAATGGATTTGGATCCTTACCTGCTCTGTTCCCCCGCGCCTAGCAAAGGGCTTAAAAGCCATTAAGTGCTCAGTAAATATTGATTGGCTTAAGGGGCAAATGGATGGATGAACAAATAGTTGGATAGATGCTAAGTACTGAATCATGGAGATTAATAAGACACTACAGCTGCCCTCAGGAAACGCTCAGTATATAAGAGGAAAAAGAAGCCAAGAATAAGGATGCAGGTGACTGAATGCGTAAAGCATGTGACACTAGTCTACCAGAGGCTGGTGCCTGGGACACGTGCGCAGTGGGCACTCCTCAGACACAGGCTGTCATAGGTAACACCTACAATCTGCCAAAGGTTATGAGAACAACGCTGTAGTGAATGTCCTTCCTCCGTATCTTATAGGCTAGAACAGTCTCTAAGCTGGAATGCACGTTTTAGAGCCTGCTGTAAACCTGAGAAAGAAAAGTAACTATTGCGACTATCTTCTGCCAGGTTCATTGTCTAAACCATAAAGTGGGATTACATTTGGTTAAGGGGAAGAGCACCCTAAAGAACTTGGAAACAAGATGCCGTAAGTACGGTGCAAGCACTCCCACTGTGGCCACAGCACGGAGGGGTGAAGGCATGTGTGCCCAGGGAGCCAGGGGGACCTGCTTTGGCTGGGCAGAGACAAGTGGAGATTAGAGGGATATAGGTAAAGCTAGTTGGAGTCCTGGGGATGATTCCCAGAAAAAGGAACTCAGGCTTTGTTCTGTAAACTACGGGTGACACTGGTGCCGTGGGAGCGAGGGGGGGAGCTGTTTATAGCTGTGACTTAGGATGGCACCTCGGATTGTGATGTGGGCAGGAGAATGCCCAAGTGGGAAGGTGGAGCCTGTCAGAAGGTGGGCATCTCAGGGGCTCTGGCTGGTGACAGAGAAGCTATGCTTCCGGCCTGGAGAGACACGAGCCCGCAGCACGGTACAGGAACTGAATTCCCACAGACCTGCTGCCATTCCGGGATAAGTATGTAGGAGCCCGGAGATACTTCTGGGAACCGGAGTGGGGGAGAGGGGGACGGTGGAATGGAATGAAAATTACAAGCTGTCAGAAAAGTTTTCTGCCTAGTTACACTTTAGCAATTTGGATCTCTAACACTAATTTGAATATTAATTACTTTGAAAAACATACACATGCAAATATTTTTTCTTTTTAAACTCCTGTCACCAACATCCTGATAAATGGTTTGCTCAGCAGCCCCGCTTACATGGAACATCACAGCCCAGCCACCCCCTTTTCTGCCCAGCCTCACGGACCCCTCCTGCATATAGTGCCCAGACGGCTCCTCCCTGGGCATGTCTGGTCTCCGCACTCTGCCCTGGAGCTCCCTGAGAGAGAGAACCTTCCTCCCCAGAACATCCTCCACTGGCCCCAGCTTGGCCAGCACTGGGTGCTTCCGTGGACAACCTCTGAACTAAATTAGCCAAGTGTCTTTAAGGATACAGTCTCCCTACCTCCCCTAATACACCCCTGGGGTCACCTAACCTGGACTCAAGGGTCTGACCCAGAGAAACAGGCTAAGGCAAAGGTTGGAGCCAACGAGGAGGTTCTGGACTCCCAAGCACTGAGCAGAGCTAAATGCTTACCGCAGACTCAGAAGGGGCTGTGACAGGGGCAGGCAGCATGCATGTCCCCAGCCGTGCACCTCATGCAGGCCTGGCCAGGCCTGCAGGGAAAGCTCTGCAGTTTGGGGAGCAGAGAAGTGCTTGGACACCAGTGGTGATCAAAGTACTGGGCACGATGATGAGGGTGGTGCTAGTAGTTGATCACACACGCTCCGTATGCCAGGCTCTGAGCTAACTGCTCCCAAGGCATTAGCTCATGGAAGCCACCCCACATGCCCAGAGATGAGTGCAATTATCGTCTCCACTTTAGAGACAAGAAAACGGTCACAGCTCTTGCCCAGGGGTGGCACCACGACTAAGCCTAGGTCTGTGTCATTAAGCCCCCAAGCCAAGCTGCCCGTGGCCATTTCCCGTGCCCTCGCGCTCCCTGGCACTCAGTGTGCTCCCGCAGCCCTGGCCTCTGCTCCTCTCTCCTGCCTTCTGGCTGCGTTCCCTATACCTCCTTCCTCCCCTCCCTGAGGGAGCCCCAGGCCACCTTACCTCAGCCAGGGGCCCTGGTCACTCCAGCCTCTGACATCACTCCCATCCCACAGGCCCAGCCCGGCGGCTCCCCACCCTCCCTGTAAGCTGATCTCCAGCTGGGACCCATGTGGGGCAGCATCCAGATTACCCAAGCAGAACTGAAGGACTTGGTCATCCTTTCAACAGGCACTTGGTGAGCATATGCTGCTGCCAGGACTGTGCGAGACACGAGCAGAAGCACTGCCAGGCCACGCCTTCCCTTCCCCTGCTCTCTGGCCCTCAGGCTGCTCCCTGCTGGGGCCCAGGGGTCCCCTTACTCCTCTTTCTTCACCAACAGAGCTTCTTAGATGGTTGTACCAAAGCCAGCACCACCCCCAGGGCCAGAAACTTGGCTGCCACTGGTCTAGGTGACCGTTTGTCCTAGCCAGGGTTGTTCCTGGGAGTGGCATACGGGGGTGCAAGGACAGAGGTCAGAGACAGGCCAGTGAATACTCCATAAATGGGGAACTGAGTAGGTTCTCAAATACAGAAAGAATGTCAGGAAGGAGCTGGAATTGCCTTTTCTCAGATATTTACCAAGAAGGGACGCAGAGAACTTTGTCCTGAAGGAGGCAGATACAGTCTCTTTTATGGCCCTGCAGCATGCTGTAGTTTGCAAAGTTTTTGCACACCCATTACTTTATTTTTATCTCTCACAGTGGGGTGAGGCAACCTAGGAATATTGGGCCCAATTTACAGATGCAGAAACTAAGACTGAGAGAAGGACAGCAAATTCCCTAATATAATACCGTTAGTAAGGGATGGAGCCAAGGCACTCCCCCCACCAAAATAAAAATCAGGTGAATTTCTATCAGTGCCCAGCCTTCCAGAAGGGAGTGTATGGGTGTGGGAAGTAGTCCTTCTGTGTCTGACTGCCATGTGGCAGAGCTGGCTGCTTCACACGCAAACAAACGACACTGGTGTGTGTTTCTGGGCCAGAATGGTCATGGCTGCACCACCCAGGGCGTGTTGAGCAGCCACGCACATCTCCAATCCAGATGAGGGGCTAAGGGCTGGGACCGATTGTCACTGGACACTGACACACTCTCAGCAGCAACCAAGCTCCTCCGTGACAAATTACGGTGCCTGTTATCCCGTCGACCCCCAGGCAGATCTCTCCTCTCGAAGCCAAGAGTGCTTTGAGTGCTCTGCCGGCCTGGGCTCGACCCCCACTGCGTGGCCAGCACCTCCTCTCCATGCCCCATGGGATGGAGAAGCTAATTGATTCAGATGCGTGACAGCTAACAGGCTTATCTAACGACAGTAAAATAATTTTCTGAATTATTCATGTGATATTTAAAATCATGATTGTAGGAACAAATTAGCTACCAAAAAACTGGAAATGAAGGCTGCCCCGTTAATAACACATCCGGCAGGGTGGGCTGGGTAGCAGGAGCTCAAGGACTCTGGACACATCGTTGGGAGGGTCCCACGCCCCAGGGTCCTTCCGGGATGGACAGCACACATGAGCCCTTGAGGAGTGCCAGGGTCTGCACCAAGACACACCTACGTTTCCTCCTGGAGGATGGGTCTGCTTGGGCCTCCCAGGGTCCTTGCTTCTCCCTTCAGGTGTCCCACTCCGTCAGCCCCTCTGATCCCTCAGCTCTACCCCAGTCATGAACCAGTAGACTTCACAGAGGCCAGGCTTCTGGTCCTCAGAGCTAGAGTGTGTCTGGTTGGGAGGCCATCGATTCATGTCTGTGTAGCTCAATCCTTCTCTACTCTGCGGAAATCTACTTGCAGTCTATCGAACCCCAAAACCCCAAAGTCACCCCTGCCTCTCCGGGGAGGTCTTGAAGTGGTTCTGATGGAGCTGTGTAGCACCACCTGGGTCCTGCTTCTCTGTGAGACTTTGACAATGGGAGATAAGATGGGAGGGGAGAAAGTGCCTCCCCGTCGGTGTGATAGATCTGGTTTCTCCAGCCGAGCAGCCGAGAACGTGGGCAGGTGCACGCAATGTGTTAGGGCTTCACAGCTCTGCCATGAACTGAAGAGAAAATTGGGCAAGTCAAGCCGCCTCTCTGGCCTCGGTTTCCTCTTTTGGCAAATGGGATTAGCAATACCTGAATGTCATAGTTTTAGAGGGAAATAAATGAGAGGCCAATTGAGGAAGCTGTTTGATAGTATCATTGTACCACAGTAAAATCAGCATTGTCCAATTCATTCATTTACCTAATTACATTCTAATACCATGTTTCCCTGAAAATAAGACTTAGCCAGACCATCAGCTCTAATGGGTCTTTTGGAGCAAAAATTAATATGAAACCCAGTCTTATTTTACTATAATATAAGACAGAGTCTGATATAAGACAAGGTTTTACATTAATTTTTGCTCCAAACGACGTATTAGAGCTGATGGTTCAGCTAGGTCTTATTTTCGGGGAAACAGGGTAGTCCCACCAAGGGTGACAGTCACATTAGCCATGGCCTCTTTAGCCATATCCCTAATGCCAAGTGTTGGCCCTTAGAGATCTGCAGCCCTCCCCACCCGGTTCCTGTCCTCGGTCTTCCAAGGGGTGCTGGACTGGCAGAAGCTGTGAGGGCTTCTCCCCCAGGAAGGCTGCCTCCCCAAGGCCAGGTTGAAAGGTTGGGTGTTTCTACAAACAGGCTGAGTGCAGCCTTGGAAATCATGACAGAGGTGATGTGTCCAGTTCCAGCATGAACAGGCTGTAGGACCCTATTTCCCACCGCACAAGCGAGGCGCCTTCCAGGCTAAGGCAGGGCTGACAGGAGCGCTGTGTCAAGTGTGGAAAGAGAGGAGGCACGATCGCTGACTGAGGCATTTATGGCCGGAGCAGGATCTCGTGTCCTCCAGGTTTGACAGCTGGCCTTCCAGAGAGACAACTTCCCCTGTCACTGCCAGCCACCCACAACGTACAGGACCATTGCCCTAGCGTTCTTCCTGATAGCCGCGCCCACGAGCTCACTGGCCTCTGGAGCCTTGTCAGGCCAGACCCAGCCCTGGTGAGCTTGCTGGACACCCACAGACTGACTACAGAGCCCTCTGACCCTACGCTGATACAGAAGTTGAAATCAACAAGGAGGCAGCAGGCTGAAAGGAGTAATCTAAGTTCTGAGGTCCAACTTCCAAATACATCAAAGCTGATGGCACCTCCCCTCCCAAAGCTAGCAAGCCATCTCCTCACTTTGTTTTTGCAGGAAAATAAATGTCTTCTTTAAAACATGAGCATTGGGAGTAGACAGGCACACCTCATTTTATTGCACTTCACAGATACAGTGGTACCTCGGTTTTCGAACATCTTTGTTGACGAACACTTTGGTTTATGAATGCCGTAAACCGGAAGTAAATGCTTGTGTTTTCGAACACGACTCAGAAGTCGAATATGTCACACGGCTTCCCCTAAGTGCAAGATCCTGAGGCCTAGCTGTTGGCTGTTTTCGAATGTTTCAGAGCTCGTGGATTACGTTCGAAAACCGAGGTACCACTGTATTACGTTTTCATCAACATCAAGTCCAGACCCTCCACCAGCAAAGATTATGACTCACTCAAGGCTCAGATGATGGTTCGCATTTTTAGCAACAAGACATGTTTTAATTAAGCCATGTACTTTTTTCTGTAGACATAATGCTACTACACTCAATAGACTACAGAATATGCACTGGGAAACCAAAAATGTCATGTGACTCACTTTATTGTGATATTTGCCTTATTACGGTGGTCTAGGGCTGAACCCTCGATACTTCAGAGGGCTGCCTGTATTTAAAATTCATGGGAGGGGCAGAGGTAGGTATGGGCATGTGCCCCCACTTCTGGCAACCTCGTCCAGACAGGGGATTCTAAGCTGCATCACAACCTCGAAGACGCCACCGTAAGTCCTCAATGTCATGGGTAGTTTCTGCGGCTAAGCGAAACAACATATCACAAAACCAGTTTTGCCACAGGCTAATTGATATAAACAAGAGTTATTAAGTTCCTACGGCATCTCATCAGTTTTACAAGGAAAAGACATTCAACAAAATGATGTTATTCGAGGACCTGCTATACATAAACCTTGAGGGCTTAAGACAGTTAACAGAAAAATGAAGAATTATGTTTGAATTCAACCCAGCAAGGGCTTGCGGCGCCCTCATTGTGTGCCCCAGGCTGCTGGAAGCAGGGGTATGAGAGGAGGAGGGTCCAATGGAGACACGGCCCTGGGCACAGGCCCTCACACATTCAGGCAGGAGCCCGGTGCAGCTGATTTTAGGTGGCCCCAGGGAAGGTGGCCTCAGCTGACCACCATGCTCTGCTCTATATCCTGATTCTCCACTCTCCTCCACCTGCTGTACTCCTTCTCATCTCCAATCTCAGCATCCTCATCACCTCTTCCAGGAAGCCATCCCTGATTTCAATGAGGTCAAATCCCCATGCTGTAAGCCCTACCAGTACCAAATCATGTATGTGTCTCCCTTTCTTGGTATATAACACTGTTGTGTGTGTGTATGCATGTGTCTAGGGGTAGGTATGTAGGTAGATACAGATATAGGTATACTTGTATGTCTATAAATAGATGGAAAAAAGGAAGAAAGATGGAAGGAAGGAAGGAAGGAAGGAAGGAAGGAAGGAAGGAAGGAAGGAAGGAAGGAAGGAAGGAAAGAAGGAAGGAAGGAAAGAAGGAAGGAAGGAAAGAAGGAAGATAGAAGGAAGGAAGATAGAAAGGAATGGAAAGGAAAAGAAAGGGAAAGAAAAAAGACTTGAATGAATGAGTGAAAATGAGTGGATGTTTGTTTCTGTGTCCTTGGGCTCTGTGCCCAGGGGAGGTTCTGAGGCAGGAGGTTTCAGAGCTGACTGGAGATGCAGGAGTAATGAGAACAAAGACAACAGAGCCCCATCCTGCTGGGAACTCGACACCAGGCACAGGGAAGGGAGCAGTTCCAACATTTGGGAAAGCCTCGTTCCTCACTCCAGGGGACAAACACCCTGATGGTGGAGATGGGAAGAAACCCAAGAAGTCTCACGGTCAGGTGCCCAGAGAACCGGTGCTCCAGGGTGCCTTGCTGCGTGGACCCAGATCCGAGCATGCTGCGGCATTAGTCCAAGAAAAACACATTGACGAGGGGCTTCTGGCCTTAAGAAGAGCATCAGCCAGAGACTACGGGCTGTCAGAAATTTAACTACGGAACAAGGGCCTGGACCTTGCTCCCACCGATTTAGTGTCAGCCCATGAGGTATAAAGTAGGTCGCTGGCTCCCAGGTGCCGAGGGGCTGTGTATTTTTGTAACTAGGTTTGAACATCATCAGGTGATAAGCTTATGACATTGCTGTCCCCTAGGGCATGGCCTCAATTTATGAGCCTTATTTGTAACAGGAGGGAAACAGTCCTGGACCAAACACCACTGAGATGTTAAGATCCCCTGGGAGGATCTGTGAAAGGTGCAGAGTGATCAGATAAAGGGTCAAGGTACAGCCTGGCTGTTGGAATGAATCGTGCATACAGCCTTTCTCTGGGGCGTGCCCAGCTGGGACTGCCTCCTTCTTCTCCTCTTCTGCCTCCCTTCAGCATGTCACCTTCTCTGGGTGACCCTACTTGCTCTTCTGGCGACTCAGAGAGGCAGGCTGGGCTCGTCAGGTACTGGCGCCACAAGAGGTGTGAGACCACACCTGTGGTCACCTGCACAGCAGTCAGGGCAGGAGCCCAGCCTTCTCTACTCAGGGTCCCTGATCTTACAGACGCACCAGGCTTTCAGCAAGCGGCTCACCTGGCCTGAGAGACACCCCAGAAACACACTCCAGCATTCTGACGCTACAGTTGGCCCCGACCTGGCCAAGCCAGGCCTGATGGCAGAGCACTGAGCACTCCCCAGAACTTGTCTCCCTCTCCTTCTGGACCTTCGGCTGGCCTTGCAGCCAGGCAGAGGGCTAGAGACACTGCTCTCAGGTGTGGCCATACACCTGAGTCTTGACCAACAGAATGTGGCACGAGGATGTGTGTGTCCCTTGCAAGCCTGGCCTATATAAAGACCTCATGGGAGATGCACCCTGCTACTTTTTGTTCTGGCTGAAGTGGAGATGGCCACGTAGTGACCATGGGTTATTGAAGTCAGCTGAGTCATGACATGGAAGAGACCTAGGTCCCTGAATCACTGAATCAGCACCTGACCAGGGCCATGCCTACTGGAATACCTACCGTGTTTCCCCGAAAATAAGACCAGGTCTTACATTAATTCTTGCTCCAAAAGACGCATTAGGGCTTATGTTCAGGGAATGTCATCCTGAAAAATCATGCTAGGGCTTATTTTCCAGTTAGGTCTTATTTTCGGGGAAACATGGTAGGTGTGAGTGAGAACTAAACTTTACAGCATTATTGGTCTACGCCACTGAAATGTCACGGATTTTCTGTCTCAGCAGTGCAGAGTGACAGTTCAAGGATCAGGCACCCAGCGAGGGGCAGACATCAGCCACACAGGAAAGGAATGGAGGCCCTAGGGGCTCAGTCCTGGCCAGAACTCTCCAGGAACAGACACACCTGGGCTCACGCACATCTGACCACAACAGGAGGCAGGAAAGCCTGGTGGGAGAAGTCCCTGCCCTCGGGAACCTGGCTCCCGCCAGGGCCTCTGCCTGCCCCCTGGGTCTCAGACCCCTCACCTGTAAAAAGAGAAGCTCCCACAGCTGCCAGTGGTATTCCAAGGGGAACTGAATGATCAACGAGACGGGAAACTGTCACTGCAAAGTGGAGTTCATTATGGTACTTTGACTTCTATGAGGGAAACTCTGACCTGAAAACTTGCATCTCATCATGGTCCCTGCCTTGGCTGCTACAGACCCACTGCGAGCAGCGAGCAGCCTGGAAGTGAAATGTCCCCAGCAGTCCCCACATCGCTCAGAGCAGCTTGTGACTCTTCTGGGCAGGAGAGAGAAGGAGAAGCCCCAGGGCACAGCCAGAGCCACAGGCCTCAGGCCTGGCCTCTCCGGCCCGAGCTGCAATGGGGAAAAGAGGACAGCAGAGCGGTAAGGAAGGCACTTTGCACACCGTAAGCCTGGCTACATGTTGGCTGATAGTCCCAGACAGAAAACAGTGGGGAACACGAAGGTGCTGAGGCTCTGGCTGAGCCACGGAAGTCCCTGAGCCTCTGCGTTCTTCCACCGGCCAAGCCCCAGGGGCGGACTGCCTAGGCTCAGAAACTAAACTCAATGGAGAGAACAGCCACGCAGCCTTGAGTGCCCAGCTCTGAGCAGCCATGCTGGCGTGGGGGAGTGTGCTCACCTCAGGTGGTCTGCTCAGGCTCTGTGACTCCATGCCTCCAAGGATGGGCCAGCCAAGTGCAGCCAGGCAGATGGGCTAGAGACGCTGCTCTCAGGTTGCAAGGGGGCCACAAGGTGAAGTGCAATTGTGGAAGCTTCACAGGTGGGAGCTTCGAGGATGGGGAGGTGGGGCCTGAGCTTGGAGCAGGCGCAGGACATGCACACACAGGGCTGGGAGGACGTCTGCCTGCTCCCAAAGCCTCACATACTCTCCAGACTGGCCACCACCAGCAGTATGCTAACCAGATGGAGGCCAAGCCAGTGGGAGAGGCACCTTCAGAATACGGCATGGGAGCTCCCCTGAAGGGACCACCTTCTCCCTTAACCACGGTCTCATTAAGCCCTAGCATAGGATCACCTGGGGCCCAGAATCATTCCCCCCCCCCCCAGAACCACTGCTGGCGCTTCTCCTTTGTCCCCGGGCTCTCCTACGTCTGGAGAACACCTCCATTCTGTGCACAGAGCCTGCTCCCCCTGCTCTCTGCCCAGCCCCTCCCTCTCCTGAGCCTTCCATTCCTCACACTCTCTTCTCCTAACTTAGTTCAATGCAGGAAATATTTAATGCTGCCCATGTTCAGGGACCTGGTAAATATCTCTCCCCTTCTCTGCCTGAACTCGGAACCAATTGACGAGTAAGATACTAAGGCAGTGGGGTGGGGGAGAGCCCAAAATGTTACCTCTATTTCTGAGTAGGCTGAATAGGGGACTTGTATCAGGACAAGAGGCTCTCTCGTCTTCTACCTTAAAATTGGGAAGGTTTTCCCACCGGGGCAGGTGGGACACATCACGGGAGGAGAGCAGTTAGGAGCACGTGCTGTCTGAGGGCAATGTGGCTCCGAGGACCAAGAGAACACAAAGGGGCAGGGCATGTACCTCCATTTCCTCTCCTAAACCTATCAACCACGTACAGCAAGGGGTCAGGGAGGTCAGGGAAAACCAGAGGCTTGGGGAAGTGGGGTTTCCCCAGACATCATGGTGAATGAAAACGTAAACAAGCTAGGGGAGGATGTGGGTAGAGCAACAGTTTCTGAACCGCACAGGTGTTTGGAGTTAGACCTGGGTCTGACTTTTGTCTCCACCACTTACTAGCTGTGTGATCTTCAGTAAGATTCTTGGCCTCTCTGAACCTAAGTTTTCCTCCTGTGTAAAAAGGATGCTCCATGGGGAGATTAAGAAATCAAATGAGATCATCCACACCAAGCTCAATCCAGCGTCTGGCCCCTGATGGTGGTGGCCACTGTCCTGGCATTTCCCTGGAGGACTCACAGGCCAGCAGGCCGCTGGTCACAGACAGAACATCAGGCCACAGGACAGAGCTGGGCTGCTATGACAGTGGGTTTGATCCGGGGGAAGCAGTGTACAGGTGGGCATCTGGGAGGAAGTGACATTTTAACTGGGCCTTGACAGATGGATAGGAGCTGGGGGAGTTGGTTTAGGGGCAGTGGTGCCACCCCTAAATGTTTCCAGGCAGGGGAACAGCATGTGTGAGGTGGGAGAGATTAAAAGGACCAGGAAGCTGTTGGTGACAAATGGCAGGTCCATATTGGGTGGGATGCAGGAAGCTGTAGGAGGAAAGACCAAAAGGCAGTTTGGGCCAGCTTGAGAGGCGAGGATTCCGGCTAACGATGGATTTTAGGCAGCAAGTAGAGACAGTCAGTGAGTACGTGCTAGGCACTCACTGACTTAAGCACAGGGACACAATGAGCACACAGATAAAAACCTCTGCTTCATGGCACCTACACTGTCGTGGGACAGACGACAATAAGGAAGATGTGTTAGCTATGCATGAGAACCGGAAATCAAGCAGGGAGCTGGAATAGGGAGTGTGGAGGGAGCTGCCGTGTTACATAGAGTGTGCAGGGAAGGGCTCGCTGAAATGGGGACATTGGAGTAAGGACATGACCGAATTTGCATGGTCAGGAGTGGGGTTCGGGTGGTAAATGGAGAATGGACGGGAGGGGAGACAGACTGGAGTCCTGGAGCCACGGGGGGCTGTGGCCATGGTCAAGGTCGGAGCCCCCAGGCTCACACAGGGCAGGTGGGTTCTATGCCCTCTTCACTCTTGGTCACACAGACTTCCGGAACTGAGGTGGGAGGGTTCGTTCCAGCATGCCTGGAGTTGGCCTGAGTTAAGTAAGAGATACATCTGCCCAGCACTGCCCCTGTGACCAACACAGGAAAACTCACTGATTAATAGTGTTGCTTTGCAACCGTGGGTCCAGGAGTTTCCTGGCACTTTGTACCAACTTGACAGCAATGTTGATTGAGAACGGTGAGATCGAGGATTGCATCTGGTCTAAATAGAGATCCCCAAAAGGCTGTACCACTGGCCAACGACCCCGGTGAGAAATAAGCCTGTGTGACCAGCAGAGTATAAGAAGGCAAGACTCCGTTCTGGGCTCCTCGTTCCAAGGTGTTCCGTGTACATGTTGGAGGTTGCTGGTCCAAGAGGAAAAGTGCATCCGGGCCTCTCACAGTTGGAGCTGGAGCCTGGTCTCGCCAGACGGGGAGCTGGAGCCTGGTCTCGCCAGATGGGGAGCTGGAGCCTGGTCTCGCCAGACGGTGCCATGAGACAGCCTTGGCAGTGCTGCGTTTTCCTTTTTGTAGGGCTGTTGCTATATCGTATCCTTGTCCTGCAATAAACCCTAGATTCTCTGGCATCACGATATGGGGGTCCTGTGAGTCTTCGTTAGTGACCGAACCTATCTGACTGCCACGTTAGCACACAACCTGGCACTCCTCCTGTTTCAGAATAGTGGGCAGGGTTTCATTCTAAATTAGATCTTCCCACTAGGCCACCATTGCAGCCACTTTTAAATGTCTTTCCCGCGGTGTTCCAGAACCAGCCACTGCTAGTGGGATGGGACTCAAAATTTGCAAGTGTTTCCACCTTCTTAAAAAAAAAGTTTTTCTAGTAAATGCTGTTCACAAACAAATGAGAAAGAAAATCTCATAGACACAGACAATAATTTAGTGGTTACCAGAGGGTAAGGGGGTGGGAGGTAGGTGATGAGGGTAAGGGGGATCAAATATATGGTGATGGAAGGAGAACTGACTCTGGGTGGTGAACACACAATGGGATTTATAGATAATGTAATACAGAATTGTACACTTGAAATCTATGTAAATTTACTAACAATTGTCACCCCAATAAATTTAATAAAAAAAAAAAGTAAATTCTGTTCAAAACCAAAAAAAAAAAAAAAAAAAGTTTTTCTGAATTAAAACTTGCGGTCATGGAAACTTGAATTTAAAATCAGATTCCCTAACTGAATTGAAAGCTATGCAATTAAGTAAATGAATGACTAATGAAATGATTATAAAGCACTTTGCAGAAATGTTATGTAAATGCAGGCAGAGGAAAACAAAATGTGATGACAGTCACGCTGCTTCTGATTTGGGTGACGTGGTTCTGAGTCCCCCTCGGGGACACCGGGGCACTGGTATTCCACACCCCATCATTGTCTTGACAGCTCTGGAGCCAAGCCCTTTGAGAGAAGCTGGGTATCCTTGCCACAGGGTTTGGGATTTGCTGGTAAGCTTAGGTGCCCATTGCATCCCTCTTGGTGGGGGATTGAGGGGTTTCAGAGGGGACAGCTGGGAGAAGTTCTGCACTGTATCAGGAAACAGTCCCTCGCAGACTCCATTCTCCAGCTAAGCGACCTGTTAGCCACATAGATTTATAATCTCTTCTGAGGCTCAAGACAATCTGCACACACACCCCAGCCAGGCAGGAGCAAGGACTCCACCACCCCATGTCCTAGGTGGGTCCACATTCATTAGTGGCTGAGCCCTGCGGGGTCACAGGACACACAGCCTTCGGGAACTGTCACTTCCTCAGAGCAGCTGGACAGAGTACTCCACCAGGCACAGTCGTTCCCTATTGCTTTGCCCACAGAAGGCTTCTCAGGGGACAAAGGTGGAGGGCTCAAGAAGGGACCGTTTGAGCCAGAGCCAGCTGAGCACCTTGGAAAGGTGGGAGTGAGAACAGAAGCCTCATGAGAAAAGTCAAGCAGCAATCGCCTTGCCCATACTGCTTGCTTCCGAGTTCAAGGCCCCATAACTGCAGTTAGTATTCCCTGTGCAGTTGGGATGTCTGACGGCCTCATTCTCTGCAGTTCCAGACTGGGAATCCACCTCCACCCTGTAAAATGATCCCTGCCTCTCCAGTAAAAGTGTCCACATACTCTGCCGAAGTAGAATCTACAGAAGCAACTTCGGGGCTTCCCCAGCTTATTTCCTTCTGCTCCAGAATTGTTAGGTTGGTGCAAAAGTAATTGCAGTTTTTACAAGTATTTTTAACCTTTTAAACAGCGATTACTTTTACACCAACCTAATATTTGTGCTTGAGGGTAGTTTGGAGGCAGCAGTCCTTCATAGAGCAGCAATGACTAGTCAAGCATCATGGAACTGCTCTTCCATGATTAAAGCTTCTAGACTGTAGTCACAATTTGACTACGAATAAAATGGAATTTTAATTCAGGTTGCTCTTGGATTCCAGGTGCATTTATCCCCAAGAGGGGATCTGAACAGCATGGGTGGAATCAAAGGCTACTTCATAAATGCTCTTGGGACAATGTGGCGCCCGCTTTCGTAGGAAAATTGTCCCGAGTGTTCCCTTAGCCTCGCTGTCGGAGCCTTTGTAGACCCTCAATGGGCGTGAAAATGGAGGTCTTTGGCAAGGCTGAGGAAGGGACACGGAGAGTAACAGATGTTGCAGAGGCCAAGCTGGCTGCAGGCTGCAAAGATCTTCATCCCAATTGGA
Organism: Rhinolophus hipposideros; assembly: GCF_964194185.1. Lineage (NCBI taxonomy): Eukaryota > Metazoa > Chordata > Mammalia > Chiroptera > Rhinolophidae > Rhinolophus > Rhinolophus hipposideros. The sequence goes on from NC_138069.1 coordinate 10,832,416, forward strand.
ACAATAATTGGTTTATTGGGATATTGCTTTAAACAATGACGTGGCAGGGCTTGAAGCAAAGGCAACTCGCTGCGAACTGCAAGCTGAGGCAGCCAGCACGGCTCTCAGGGAGGGGCCTGTGCAGCTGGGAGCAGCTAGAGCCAGGGGACCACTTGCCCCAACAGGAGGGCACTCCACTCCCAACCTGGAATATGGGGCGGGGACTGTCACGACGGGCCTGGACCTGTTGGGGAATACCAGGACACTGCAGCAGTTACCCAGAGCCCCTGAGCCCACCCCTGAACGAAGCACCTTCTCCATTGAATCCCATTCGGTCCTCACCACGCTGGGAGGTGGACATCATTGTCTTCATTGGACAGACAAGGAAACCAAGGCCAAAGGGAGATTAAGGAACACGGCCAAGCCTCAGGCCTGAGCTAGTCCTTGATGAATCTTGGACAAGACCTGAGCTTGGAATTTTTCTGGTGTTTTGTGACGGACAATGCATCTGTCAGCCCAGATACCCTCCCAAGCTCTAAGCACCACTATCCTGTTCTGACATCCTATCCTACATCTACTAGGAACCCAAGCTTGTGGTCTTCGTACCCTGGGGACTTCTTCCAGGTTTTAGTACCGTCTGGGTGACCTACAGGAAACCTTGGACCTAAGCTAAATCCTGTGCAGTTTTATTCGTGTGGTTGTCTGTCTGTCTGGGCAACAGATAATAATATAATGATAACGAGACAGCTAACAAGCATTTATTATTTGTTGTGTGCCAACTAAGTTAAGCATCATCTTACATAATCCTCATATCACCCTTTTAGATAAATACTGTTATAATCCCATTTTATAGATGAAGAAACTGAGGCCTGTGCAGGCAAGCCACCTGTGGTGAGGCAGAGTCTGGAATCCAGGGGTCCACACTCCCATGCTTTTACAGTCATTTTCAGAAAACCCAATTCATAGACACCTGGCACTTAAGGGACAAATTATTTACATAACAGAGAGATCTTTCACTGCGGGGAAAGGACTCACCTGGAGTTTGAGCAAACTTCTTTAATGAATTTAAAATGTGATCTGATTTATGACACTTGGTGTCCTGCCTGTGACCTGATGGGAACCTCTGTTTGTCCCTGAGTGCCCTTGGCTGCTGTCCTGCCAGGCTTTTCTCCAGGGAAGGAGGCTAAATCCATCCTGGGCCTGGAAATGCTGGCCCAGGGTGGGCTGGTGCCCAGCCCCTCTCTGAATGGCCTTTGGCTTCTATGCTTGGAGAGGAGTCCAGTTCTGCTCTTGGTACAGAGGCCCATACTCAGGCCCCGACCTACTTGCTGACTTTGAGTGGACAGCTCAGCTTGTCATGCTCTGCCGGAGGTAAGCCTGGCCGAGCTGACTTGTCCTTGCTGGGGTTCCCGGGAGTATCTAATTAACGATGTAAAGCACTTAGAAACATAAGTGCTCGATGAGTGGGGCCCATAAATTACCAGGGATGGACGCCTGAGTGTTATGATGTTTCACTTGTGCTTGTTCTCGGTAATGAATAATTATCTTCTCAGACCCACAGCCAAATTCCATGTGCAGACATCTTCCCCCTCAAGCCTGGCAGAGTCATTGACCTTGGCTGCTGGGCTTCTCAAAAGGTCATGGGCAACAACAAGGTGCAATGCTTGCTCTTTGATTGGATACTAGTCTCATGCTGGTACGGTGTGTACAGGCACCCAACAAGTAGAACTAAATATGTGTAAAGACTCAAAATACTCAATGTATTTCTTGCTTACATTACAGCTTAAAGTAAGGGCCCCAGGCGGGTGGATAGCTTTTCTCCACGCAGTGATTAGGGACCCAGGATCTTTATATCTGTGGCTCCACCATCTCCTATGGCTTGTGGTCATCTTCATGCAGCTGATGAAAAGAGAAAGAATCTGGGCCTGGAAGCAACATGCATCCCTTCCATTCACATTCTATTGCCAAAAACTGGCCTCAAAAAAGAAACTGGGCACATAGGCGGGCTTAGAGGCATGGAATGGAGGTGGGGATATAGGGGTATGGCTGGAAAATGTCTCTGGATGGGCTTTCCACCTACTGCTTTTTGCTCTGGCCAGGGGAGGTGGATTTGGGTGGGCAGCCAGCTATCTCTACCACCTGTGGCCTAAGCTTAGTTGTGGATGGGCTAATGACAGGGAGTCACTGTAGCATAGAGCAGGTAATGAGTGTCCTGGGGGAGGCAGAACAAGTCGAGTAGGAGTCCCAGCTCTGAGTCTGGCTCAGGTATGCTTCGAGGGACCAGGAAGGAGGCAGTGAGGCCCCAGCCTCTAGGAACCCGAAGCCCTGCTGGGACTCTAATGCATAAAATCAGCAGGCACCAGCCCAAAGCAGGGGATAATCAAATGCAGAATGGTGCCTGGCACAAAGAAGAGGGTGTACAGTTTTTGAGTAAAGGAACTGTGTCTGTATGATGAAAGCTGAATCCTCCATACACAGCAGAGGGACTGGCATAACGCCAAAACCTCACAAGATCTCCACCAGTTCTGCCTAACTCTCTGGGGAAACAGGATAGAGAAGGGGGGAGGGGTAGCCCTCAGTGTTCTGTGATCTTCCTTCGAAGGATTATTGGGAGGTAGGGTTACTTCAATAAAGACCTGGGGCCAAACCACATCCATCAAGCGCTAGGAAAAGGAGTGGCCTTTCTGGCCAGAGCGAGTGCCTTACAGGACTGGGGAGGTGCTGGGGTAATATGCTTCCATGACTCTTGTCATTGGTAGTTATATATTTACTTCCGTGCTCACCTCTTCAGAATCTACTCCTGCATTAGACTCCTGAGGGCAGGAGTCTGGCATCACTGTGTCTGCAGGGCCCTGGGAGGGCCCTGGCCCATGCTACCGTGTTTTTCCAAAAATAAGACCTAGCCGGACAATCAGCTCTAATGCATCTTTTGGAGGAAAAATTAATATAAGACCCAGTCTTATTTTACTATAAGACTGGGTCTTTAATATAATAAATATAATATAATATAATAAATATAATATAATATAATATAATATAATATAATATAATATAATATAATATAATATAACATAACATAATATAATATAATACCGGGTTTTATATTAATTTTTGCTCCAAAAGACGCATTAGAGCTGATGGTCCGGCTCAGTCTTATTTTCAGGGAAACACAGTCGGTACTCAGAGCATGAAAGCGTAAGTGAGTAACTGTCAGGCTAGCTGGTGGCACAGTGAGGGGCTATCTCTACCCTGAGGCAGCCCAGGGGAGGGAAGCCTGTCCCTATATGTGTGTCTACTCTGCCTGGAGCTAGGTTTCCAGCCTGAACTTCCTTTGTTTGCTCCTCAATTCAGTATTTTCTGTGTTCTACCAAGGAGCCTCAAGAGGCCAGTAAGTTTTCCTTCTCCTAAAAAAGCAAACTCTTACTTTTCTTAAGTGATCTCGTTTACCTCGCACTGGGCCCCACCCTGTGCTCATACTCACCCCCAGCTCTGTGACCCCTGGAAGCAGTGGCCTGCTACGGTGCCCCTCCATGTCTCCAAAGAAAATCCCCTAGCATTGCCTGGGGACTAGGGTGAGCAGCAGGAGATGGGGTTTCTCCAGAGGCCCCCACTACGGCAAGGTCTTCTTCAGGGGATGTTAGACTCAGCTATGAGCTACTCATGTGCTTTCTCATCCCCGAGAAAGCAAATGTTAGAACACTGATGTGTTTGGGAATCATTTTTTACTTTAATTAGAAAACATATTCAAACAGTATAAAACATTAATGAGACTTGCAGGGGGGTAGCTTATAAACAAACTTCTTTAATTAAAATGTGGTTGAGCCCTCCTCCAGTTGCCTGGCTGAGTTGTCCCCAACGTCCCTCTTTGCTGATCGGTGACTAGAAAACCCTGTTGATGGCTTTCCTGCTGGGCCAGGGACGTACAAGCCTCTTTCCACCCTGACAATGGAGTTTTTCTGCTGTCCATTAATCCTCATATTGATTTTGCTATAAACCCACACGGCACTCCCCTCCCAGGCCAGAGGAAGAAACCTCTATTGATTATATTGGAATAAGGTTTGTTGTAAAAAAGTGAAATGCCTAAAACATTGAAATGAAGTAAGCTTTTCGAGGGTCCATAAATCACCAGGGATAATGCCGCAAATGAACAGGGCTTCTTAAACAGCCAGAAAATACGACACCATAAAGCAGTTCTGACAAGAAATCACAGCCCCTCTCTCTCTGTAGCTGCCATTTGAAAAGCACTATCAATAATGGTTATTGCTGTTTGGTAAGCAAAAGAGGGAAGTTGTGTCAGTCTCCTTTAGAAAGTTCCCTCAAAGTCACTTTGCTCAAACGGCAGTGTGGCGTTTTTTTCACGTAGTAAATACATCCCAATTATGAGCATGTCAAGTTAGCTTTTACAGTTCACTAATCACAAACTTTTTTGTATGTCATTGCCAACCAGCATCTTTCCCTAATCGGAATTTATGGGTCTGTTTGGTTGTTAGTGCAGATGGGGATAGGGGGGTCATACCAGTGTCACTTTTTCAGAGCTGGAGGGCTAGCCTTGGGCCCAAGGTGATTTCCTCCTGCCCTCCTCTAGTGTGAAGACCGAGGACGTGCATGTCCCAGGAATGGGGTCAGAACCTTCTACAGACAACTCTCCTCTGGGGACCCCTCATTCCCGTGGTCCTGGACTCGAGACCCGACCAACCTAAGTACCTGGCCTGGTTAATCTCTGAGGACCCACTTTCTCAAAAGTCCCAAACCACTCAGCAAAGCCTGAAGTCAGACACAGCTCAACAAGCGATTCGCTTTGGCTCTTCTGGGAGAAACACTGAGCCCATAAGATACCTTCCCTGGGTCAGACCAGGCAGCTACCGAGGTGAATTTGCCACAAGCCTGCCTTCTCAACACTTCAGGGCGTGGCGCCCTCCAGCAGACACCCCTCACCAAATCAGATTGGTGCTCGGGGCCACCAAGCCTCACAGCACCATGATTTTCTCTCAGACGCCTTCTGGCCTCTCCAGACCCCACCTGGCTATGCAGTTTGACCCACAAGCCTACACTAGGGGGCTGCTCCCCGAGCCGCGTGGTTTGGAATTACTGGGGGAATGTGCCACTGTAATCACTGTGGCTCCCAACCTCACATCAGTGTCACCTTAGTGTTGTCCCCCAGGTCCCAATCCTGTTCTGTTGCCTCTCCCCTTAGATGACCCTGGGTACACGGGGAATGGGGGAAGCAGGCAGGAACCAGGTGCCCTGCTGCACTGGGGAGGGCTGTTGGGCTGCAGTGGCAGCCCCCTTCGGGAGGCAGCCCTGCAGACGCCTGGGCACAGAGCCCTGAGCAGGCCACCCCACATCTGGGGGGTCACATCAGCCATTCTGTAGACCATGACAAACAGCACAAAGCCAAAGCCACAGCCACAGCCGTCAGGAACACACAGCAGAGCTGGGTCAAGACCTTAGAGGGTCCAAGCAGTGATTCCAGATAAAAACAGTAGCAAACTATACTGGAAGTGTAAGGTGCTCTAGCGCCATTCTGATTTCCCCCATGATAACTGCTTTGATGCTTTTTCAGGCAAATTTTTTTCTTGGTGCCAATATGACTTTCCTAGGCCTGCCTTCATGAAGTATCACAAACTGGGTGGCCTAAAAGAACAGAAATATATTCTCTCACAGTTCTGGAGATGAGAAGTCCAAAGTCAAGGTGTCAGCAGGGCCGCACTCCCTCTGAAGGCTCTGCGGGAGGATTCTCCCTGCAGCTTTTGCTGGCTCCCGGTGGTCCTTGGCTCGTGGCAGATAACACTCATTTCCGCCTCCATCTTCACATGGCCTCTCCTCTGTGTCTGTGTCTTTCTGCTCTGTCTCTTATAAGGATACCTGTCATTGGATTTAGGACCTGGGCAGTCTACCATGCTCTCATCACAAGGTCTCTAACGTAATTCCATCTGCAAAGACCCATTTTTCCAAATAAGGTCACATTCATAGGTCTGGAATATGGACAGATCTTTTGGGGAGCACTGGTCAGCCCATTCAGTGCTTCCGCTTCGTGGGTACCTTAGTCCATGCTTAGCATGCCAGTTGGTGATTTATTACTGCCTAAAGGTCACCTCCACTTGTCACAACCATCATCCCCACAGACCACCTTCAAATAGTGACCCATGTGTCACAGAAGATCTGTCCAACAGGCTCATTCTACAAGAAATAGGTGTATTCTCTATACTTAGCCTGTAGGGAGACCAAAGGGAAAAAACTAGGGCTTCTGGGCAAAACAGCTAATTCCAGTTCTAGAGCAGGGAAAGTACAAAGTGAACCTTGGACCAGAAAGCAAGGGACTGATCAAAGACTTAATGGGGTCATGTTTAAAAGACGCAAGAACCAACCTACGAAGGATCCCACGGGCCAAATTTGGGACACCGGAAGTGTCTTCTAATATATAATGGAAAAGAATCCATGAGTTCATAGTGATGCTCCAAAAAAGAGGGCCAGGGAAGTAAGAAAGGAGAAAAAAAACAATCTCTTCTTCGCCAGAGAACGCCAACTAATAAACGTAGAAGAAATGATACAATTAGAAAACTGAAAGCAGCTGAAACTCCAGGGAGAAAGGTTATTGGGGAACAGGGTATTCACACAATCTCAATGAATCCTTCACATTGATGAAGAGGAAAAGGGACATCACAGTGGGGACATGAGGCAGTCACCAGCCTACCCAAAAGGTCACACTTCACCAATAGAGGCCCCACCTGGCAATGTGCCTCCTGGATGGTGTGGTGGAAGTCCCCAACATGTCCAGTGTTCTTGCCGGAAACGTCTGCCTTGAATCTAACCATGAGGAAACGCCCGGGCAAATTCAGATTGTGAGATCCGGTGCAGACCACCAATCGAAACACTTCAAAGAGCCAACCTTTTGAAGAACGAGGTAGCAGGGGTATGACCCTAGATGGAGGGACACCACAGAAACCTCACTGCCAAATGCACAGTGCGACTCTTCATGAAATCCATGTTCTTGAGAAACACATGCTGAAGTGCTCAGGAGTCAAATATCACAATGTCCCAGCCCATTTTTGGATGATTTGATAAAAGAAAACTCTGTGTGTGTGTGTGTGTGTGTGTGTGTGTGTGTGTGTGTGTGTGTGTGTAGAGAGGGAAATGGAGTAGGGAGGGCAAGATATTAACAGGAATATACAGGTACTCACTGCATAGTTCTGCCAAATTTACTGTCAGTTTAAAACTGTCACCAAAAAAAAGGAAAGAAGAAAGTTTTTCAAAGAAAAGAGCTAGAGCACGTGGTTCAAACGCCAGATTTGTGATTTCCGTGCTGTGTGACTTTGAACAACTTCATCTGTATCAATGAGTCTGCTTTCCCCTTTGTACAAGTCCTGGGCTCATTGGGAGGATTAGACGGCTAAGGTACATGAAGAATTCAGCACAGTGGCTGGTGCCTCTTAAGTCCTAATTAATAACAACTAATGCTACTAACATGCCCAAGAGAACCACATAGAACTGGAAAGTCAGGGAGGACCAGCCCTCAGGTTGCCCTTGGCAGAAGAGCTCGTTGAGGGCTGAGCTGACTGGAGAAGGATTTCTGGAGCAAGAGGGACTGGAGTCACCAGCAAAAGCTAAGAAGCACGGGAAGAATTGCAGCGGTGGGGAGAGGGCTCCTGAGGGAGGCGTTTCCTGCAGGCCCCGCCCCTGTCTGATGGATTTGTGAGCTTGGTGTGAGTGACAGTGGAGATCCCTGTGTTCCACCACGGTCAACGCTACAGTGGGGAGGAGGGAGTGGAACAATGGACTCTATCTGGGACCAGTAACTGGAGGAGGAGTAAGGGGCCAGGGTGAGGGCTTAGTCAGCGGTTGGGTCCAGAGAGGTCTGTGAGCGGGCTTGGGGCTCATTCTGGGGTCAGGGTGGAGGGAGAGGTTTCAGTCCGTCATTAGAGTTGGGACCCATGTATGTTCGGAGCAGAGCCAGGATCACAGACCCAGCTGGGAATGGCATTCACAGCCTTCCCCTCCCAGCACCTTGCTGGGCCACAGGGGGACTCCTGACTCGTGTCCTGGCTCCAGGGCTTCTCACGGGGCCCCAGCTTCTTCACATCTAGCTGTAGAGGCAGCTCACACTGGGGCTAGGAGTTTCAGCCATCGCTGATCTCCAGGGCACAGCAATGACTCTTTGCATTGAAATTTTTCTTAAAAAGGCACAGAGCGAGTGTCCTGTCCTGGGCCAGGAGGCATGGGGCTGGAAAACAGGCAGCAGCTCATCCCTCAGCCACCCTCCTTTCCTCCCAAAGCCACCTCCTGCCTCCTCCCTGGCTCTGCTCCAGGGAAGACCTTACCTACACTCCTCCTCTATCTTTCCGGGCACAGGCTCTCCCCCACCCACTGGGCATGGAGGCAGCCATCCCTTTAGCCTCTGAGAGGCTCGGGTGCAGGCAGGGTGGGGTCTGTGACAGGAGTGACACCAGGTGCAGAAGCGGGTTGTGGCTCTCTTCACGTGCTGGTTCTTCCGCCTCTTTTTTTAATAGTATCTCAGGACCAGGTTCTGTCTGGTTCAGCCCTCAGGGCATGCAGAGTTCTTGATTTTGGTAATTACCCCAATCCTCCTAGCCTCAAACTAAAGGAGCCATTGCTATGTGAAATGGGGGATGGTGACCATTTGTGACTTGTATTAACATTTATAACAATAACATTTTTCATGGATAGGGTTTGTTTTTCTTTGTGTTTTTTTGTCACTGCAGGAAATGAAATGCAAATTAACAACTGGAAAAGATTATAACATAATGAAATAGGACAAAAATGATGAAGAACTAATGAATTAAGAGGCTCCAAGGCTTGGAGGGAAAATGTCCTTCAGAAGCAAACATGTAAATAGAGCAAGAGATTAATAATATGGGGGCCTCAGGAGCCAGGCCTGCATTTGCCCTTCCCAGGACTGGTCTCTCTCAACCCTGTCTCTGCTCAGTGGCTCCCCGCAACCCACCCAGTTTCCTTAGCAAAACTAAAAACAACAACGACAACAAAAACAACAGGAGTCCTCCTTGACACCTTTCTCCCCTAACCCCTCAGGTCAAAATGGCACAACTCTTAAAAAGATGTCCACTTCTCTTGGAGCTTTTCCTCCTACTCTCCCCGCGACCCCTCCCTCCGCCCCTCCAGTTCACCTCTATCACAGCCCTTGAGGTGGAAAGTACAGGTACTGTCCTGTCATCTCCCCTCTTTAAAAATAAATACATAAATCACAAACATTTTAAAATTAATACACATTTAAAATAAAAATAAATTTTTAAAATAATTTTAAAAAGAAAATAATAAACCACCAAACAAACAAAAAATCCTCTCCTTTAATTCTCCATCATTTTCTCCTCAATCCTCCTTGGCTCAGCCTCAGATAAAGGTGACTATTGTAAGACGTCCCTATGGAAAGAGGAGTCAGTGCCACATGAAACTTGGGAGGGGGGAAGCCTCAACACGGCAGTGGGGGAATGTTCTTCACGCAAATGGTATCAGAGTAAGGGTGTATTACGGCTTTGGTCAGAACTCTTTTGGTTGCAAAAGACAGAAATCCAGTTCAAACTGACTTAAGCAAAACTAGGAAACTGAAAGTCTAGGGGTTTCAGGCATGGTTGGATCCTGGGCAGAAATGCTGTCATCAGGGTTCTGTCTCCCTGTCTCCGGGTGTTAATGCTGTGCTGGCTGTTCACTCCACGGGGTAAAACGGCTGCAGACAGCCCCAGGCTCAAGCCCCAGCCACACACCATGAGGCAGAAGAGAGATTGCTTCTCATTCTGTATGATTCTGATAAGAGCCCCGAATGTACTCCAATTAGACCACCTTGGGTCATGTGCCTGAACCAAGCACGGTGGCCAGAGGAATGAAAAACTCAGAAGGCCTCCTCCAGGAAACTCTTGTCTTAACTTCCAGCAAGCATGCCCTCCTGGTCTTCCACCCACCTCCTTGGTGGCTTCTGTTCAGAATTTTTGTCGATTCCTTCAGAGCTCTCCCTTGTGTAGTGTTGGCTAGCTAACAGGACACAAGCTTCAGGCCTCTTTTCTTTTCTACCAACAAGCATCCACTTGTGATATCATTCAGTCTCGTGACTTTAAGTGCCCCCCATCTGCTGACCTTCCCGACTTTCTATCTCCAGCCCAGACTCACCCCTGAGCTACTCACTTGGCAGCCTCACGTGGACTTCTAATGGCCATCACAGACCTTACGTGTCCAAGATGGAAATCCTGTCTTTCTGCTGCAAGCCTGTTCTCCCGCATGTGTCCACCTCTCAGTTAGTGCAAATCCATCCTTCCAATTGTTTCTGCCAAGAACACCCGCACTTCCTCTCTCTCTAATTTATATCCAAATGGCCAGCAAATATTTCACAATCTGACTCCTTCCACTACTGCTCCCCTGGTCCAGGCTCCCCACCACCATCTCTCTCCTGGATTATACTGCACCAGACTCCTAACAGGCCTCCCTGCTCCCGCCTTTGCCCCCCACAATCCATTCTCAACACAGACTGCTCCTGCCAAACCTGAGCGAGGAGCCACCACTTCTGTACTCAGAACGCTCCAGTGGCTTCCCACCTCTGAGTAAAAGCAAAGTCCTACCTGCACCCCACCTCCGAATCCTTCCTCCCTTTCCTCCAATCACAGCAGGCTCCTGGCCAGTCCTTAAGCCCTGAGGTCTGCTCCTACCTTAGGGACCTTGCGTTCTCTGTGCCCTCTGCCGGGTAGCTCTCCACCACACTTCCTCTGGGCTTTTCTCTCACCTCCTTCGAGTCTTTACGCAAATGTTTCCTTCTCAGCCTGTCACCCATTTCAATTCCCACTCCATATACTCCCTATCCCCTGCTCACCTTTATTTTTTCCCAACAATTCCTAACTTCCTAAGACAGTCGATGTTTTATTTTTTTATTGTCTTTCTTCCTCCACTGGAAGGTAAACTCCCCAGGGACAGGGATATTTGCCTGTTTCATTCACTGCTATATACCCAGCACCTAAACAGCACCTGCCACATAGTAGGTGCTCAAGAGGCGTCTGCTGACTTGGCCAGGCATGGCCTAATACACTCCTGGAGGTGGGGGTGGTTTGGGGGAGGCCTTTCTGAACCACACAGACTGAGAATACGGAGGGGAGATTCCCCAAGGCAGGGCCTCCCCCAACCACAGGGCAGAGTGGGCCCCCATCATCAGGGTGGGTCATCCCCACCCCCACCCTCAGGGTGCCCCTCCCAGCCTGGCCTTCCTGGGAATGCTCTGTCTCTTGTAATCCCCTGGCCCTCAGCTCACTGGTGCAAGGCAAGGAGTTTGGGATTTGGAACTGCAAAAACAGGACTGTGTGACCTAGAGCAGATAAACCTGCTTTATTTGCAAACTGCAGTTTCTGTTGTGTTAGCTTTGGGCTGTTATGGCAGAATACTGTAGAGTGGGTAGCTTAAGCAACAGACTTTTCTCACAGTTCTGGAGGCTGGAGATATGAGATCAGGGTGCCAGCATGGTTGGGTTCTAACGAGGGCTCTCTTCTTGGTTTGCAAATGGCCTCCTCTGCTTATATGGGCACTAAGCTCATCATGGGGGTCCTACCCTGACCTCTTCTAAAGCTAATCACCTCCCAAAGGTCTCACCTCCAAATAACCATCACACTGAAGGTAGGGCTTCAACATAAAAGTTTTGGGGAGAAACATTCAGTCCGTAACACCCAGCCTGAAAACACCAAGTGGAGGCGACGTTTTCCCTGCTCACACAGACAGATGGCAAAGGGAACGTGCTCACTGTTTATCTGCATCAGGCCCATCCTGTGCTGGCATTCAGCCAGGCCCTGACACCTCTCTTGTTATGCTTTTCAGCAGCTCATCTCTAACACCGTTGGCCTGTTTACAGTCATCTGGCCCCAGGACTCCCCACTGGCCCTTCCCCGCCCAGCTGGTTGTCCCATCCTCCAGCCGAGCACTCCACACATAGCCTGCAGCCCAAGAGGCCAAGGCCAGGTCTGGATATATGCTTGGAGATGGAGTGACGTCGTTTCAGGGCTGAAACGACATGGCCCAAGGAGGCCCATTCCGGCCATAAATCTGGCTGGATGGCATCTCGCTCTCTAACAGGCCAGAGAAGTCTCACATGAGGGGCCATGGGAGCCGCGTGGGGGGGTGTTGGGCTGGGCAGATTGCCCCCCAGTGCCTCCTCAGCAGGCCGCCTGAGCCCCTGAGCTTCTATAAACATGGATTCCATTTTCATACAAATGTCTATGGTTGTGACAAATACACGACAGGGAGACAGAAACATAACATAAAAGCCAAGTCAATTCTGCAGAAGATGCTTCCTGGTGTTCAGGGGGCTTCGGAGAGCCGTGTTAGCCACCTGTCAGCAATGGTGCGGGAAGCAGATGGAGCTCTTTGGAGAAGCATCAAATAAGTTTGAGAGGAATCCGCGTGGAGAAAGGCCCTGGGAGCTGCAGGTTGGGGTGGGCAGTGCTTGCCAGGAGAAGCAAATGACTAACAACCTAACTGCTCCCCTAGACTCTAGGAAGGAGGGTGGCTGCCACCTCAGGAGTCAGCTCTTTCCCTGTCCTGCCCCTGCTGCCAGCTAACCCCAGGCGCGCCTCCTCCTAGGGAGCCCAGCCACCCTTCGCCAGCAGAGCACAAAGTACTAGAGCCCAGGAGGATTTGTTGCCAACCATGAGGTTTCTGCCCTGAGCCCTCATCCCTTCCGTGCTACCATCTGCACATGGCGAATGAGCACTCTTCTTGTACAGAAGAAACCAAAGAATTGACGGCAAACAAGTTGTCTACTGTGGGATGTTTATTTATTACTAGAAATGAAGGGAAGGCAGAGGGAGAGAGGGAGGCTTCTTCAGTCCAAAATCACAGGGAAACACAGCCCTCAAGGAAGTTAAATGGGCCCCCTTCCTGTGAGAATCCTCACAGGTTCTGACAGGTGTGTGTGACACATTTCCTTACATCCTCTATGAGAGAAATCAGAGTTTACAGACTTTGCACAAAGCTTCTTAAGGGCCTAAAGTTCTTAGAACATATTTTGGAAAACACTGAAGGAGCCCACTGTCTTCTTTTTCAACATCAAAATTAATAAGTACTCTTTTCACACTCGTCACAGATTCAGGATACAAGTCCTGGACTCCAGGCAGGAGAGCAGATCGCTGCCCCCGTCCTGCCCCAACCCTGTGTCATCACAGACGTCACGTCACCCCACACTGCCTCAGTTTTCCTACTAGTCACATGGTGATCATAACGGCTGCCCTACCCACCTTAGGACTATGAAGGTACTTTGAAGAAGGTGAAGGCACTGTAAGTATACAGTATTGATTATTCTTTTCTTTCAACGATAAAAGTTTGTGCTCTCCCTGTCCTTTCCACATGGGATTTGAGCTAACGGTCCCCATGCGTCTCTGTAAAGCAACAATCTTTTTTCTAAGTTATTGGTTCGATAAATATTTTCTGAGCACCCACTACGTGCCAGGCACGTTCTAGGCACTGGGGACACAGCAGTGAATAAAAAGAACAAACCCCTGCCCTCCTGGAGCTGACAGTTCAGAGTGGGCAGACATCATCAACAACCACACAAGTAAATAAGTGGTGTCAACACCAGTGAGGTCTGAACTCTAAAGGGGATTGAAGGGTTTTCAAATATGACAAAGAACAAAAGAAAAACAGGGGAAGATAACTTTTACTCTGAACATCATTCGGGTGTGGTTCACACCCCCCCATCACCAAAATATGCTTTAACACTCACTCTGGTCTAAGGTGGCTGAGGCCTCAATAACGGCGACTGAGCCCCCATGGACCCAGCCCAGGTTTCTTCCTCATCGGTGCAAACGGCCAGGGCCTCCCTCCCCTAGCCAGCACTCCTGGTCTCCAAGTTCCCTTTGAGAGTGAGAGAGAAAGGAAAGAATGTGAGAACCAGGTGGTGTCCCCATTCTGTTGTGACCCTATGTGAAACTGTTTTTACTTTCTGGTTAAAAAAGAAAAAGAACGGGGAGGAAGGTGTTGTAGAAAGTGATAGAGTCCCTTATATTAATAAATAGATTTAAAGTCCTAGTCAGAAACTTTTTGAGGTGATTTAAGGAAAGTTGCTTTAGGACATACGAAGTCCGATCTCAGTACTGATCCCATAACTACAAAAATGTCTCTGCCAGACCAGTCCTCGGACATAAGATATGTGCCACCAGGCCCACACAGGTCGGAGAATCTGAAGAGATGGGGAGACTCCAGGGAGACAACTTCAGACTGCCAAGAGGGCAAGTTCAGGGGTGATGCTTTGGGTATGTTTTCTTCTGCTTGGACTTTCAGGTAGAAAACCCAGCTCTAAAAACACTTTCTTCCTCTCTTGTGGACACCTTCCCCACTTCCAGGATTGGGAGTGCCTCAGGCAGGCCAAGCAACCCAGTTTACCCCCTACATTAGTGTCCGAGGGCTGCCATAACAAATTACCAAACATAGGCAGCTTAAAACAACAGAAATTGATCCGCTCAGTGTCTGGAGACTCGATGTCCAAAATCAAAGTGCAGGCTCCCTCTGAGGGCTCTAGAAGAGAATCCTTCCTGCCTCTTCCAGCTGCTGGTGGTTGCCGGCAGTTCTTGGTGTTCCTGGGTTTGAAACTACCTCACTCCAATCTCTGTCTCCATTGGCACATGGACATCTTCCCTGTGTGTCCTCACATGGCCTAATTATAAGGCCACTGGTCTTTGAATTTAGGTCCCACCCTAATCCAGCATTACCTTATCTTAACTAACTACCGTGTTTCCCCGAAAATAAGACCTGGCCAGACCATCAGCTCTAATGTGTTTTTTGGAGCAAAAATTAATATAAGACCCAGTCTTATTTTAATATAGTATAATATAATATTATATTATTTATAGACCAATATTATGCTATATTATATTAAGAGTGTATTATATGACGAGTATAAGAGACCAATATTATATTATATTAAGACCAGGTCTTATATAATATAGTATAGTATAGTATAATATAAGACCGGGTATAGTATAGTGTAATATAATATAATATAATATAATATAATAATATATCGGGTCTTATATTAATTTTTGCTCCAAAAGACACATTAGAGCTGATTGTCCAACTAGGTCTTATTTTCGGGGAAATACAGTATATCTGCAAATTATTTCCAAATAACATCACGTTCTGAAGTACCGGGGGTTAGGATTTTAACATATCTTTTTGGGGGGCACGACTCAACCCACAACAGCCCCCATGAACACATTCTCCAGCATCATGGTCTGACTCTGCTTTTTCTTCATCAGCACCTCAAGCTTTGTCAGGAAGAATGTTCCAGAAGAACAAAGCCCAGCTATGCAGGATCCTGGGACTGGGGAGAGCCCTGGGTGTGTGGTGGAAACTGGGAACTTACAATTGCCGCCCGCAGTCTGGATCTCTCTCCTCAGAGCATGTGTGGAGAAGGCTGTGGAGGCGTGGTCCCCTGCGAGACCATGGTGGCTTCTAGAGCCCCACGGGGTATCCTCTCTTCTGGGGGTAGTTCAGGCAGGGCTTTGGGTTTACAAAGCTCTACTGGCCACAGTGACCCCCCTGCCAAGAGGAGTGTTTCCAGTGGCTCAGAGCCCAATAATGAGTCACAGCATGACGTTCCTGCTCCAGTGGCATTTTCATGGTTCCTTCTCACAGCTTCAGATGTGGTAGGTGGAGGTGGACCGCAGCTTTGAGCTAAACAAATGCTGAGGAAGTGTCAGGCTCAACTGTCCTGAATTGAGAGTGTTCCGAACACCCACAAAAAGATGGGTGTGTGAAATGCAGGCGGCGGGGAAAGTGAAGGACAGCGGTGCCGGGGTGGGCGCGGGAGCCTGCCTGCTAGAGACCATCTGATTTGCATTCAAGTCAGAGTCCCCTCTCTGCTCTGTGTGGGTCGTGGGTCGGTCGTTTGCTTTGTTTATCTTTATGTTCCAGCAATGCCACTTATGAGCTCTGTGCTCTTGGGCAATTTATTGGCCTCTGTGCTTCAGTTCCCCCATCTGTCAATGGCGGGCAGAAATAGTACCCACCTTAAAAAGTCATGGGGAAGAGTTGGACGAGGTGACGTAGGTAAAGAGAAGTGTAGCTCTAACCAGCACACACTCTAACCACCCTCACTAAATGGAAGAGAGCTCTGAAAACGGGCGTTTGCCTCTGGCTTTGGACCTCTGGGTCAGGAGACCCATTTACTGCCAAGCAGGGCCTTTGCATGGTGACACTTGACAAATCACTGTATCAGAGACATACATAAAGATTGATGTGCAAGGATATTTACTGCAGCGTTACTAATAATAGCCACAAACTGGAAACAATCCAAACAACCCAAAATAGGGGACATGGTTATATCATTGCAGACCCTCCAAGCGGAATACTGGGCCACTGTTAAAAGCAGTAAGCAAAATGCCCTACGGTGGAATCCCCATCCTGTAAACTGGACATACCCATATCTAAATACGCATGAAGTATGATTAGAGGGAAAGATACCCAGGGGGCAGGAGTGCTTACCTCAGGGTGGTGGGGCTCTGGGTGAAGTCGCTCATCTTTGTAGTTTTCCATATTTTCCAAATTTTCTAAGAAAACTTACTTAGGAAGAAATGAGCACGCAGTGTTTCACGAGCACGCCACTCACCAAGGTTGATGAGGAATCCAACATCAGTCAGATTTTAGGGAGGCCTCTTTCCTTCCCTAGAGTCCCTCCATATTCTTGGGGGTCCTGTAGAGGGTAAAACATTCAGGAAGGATCCTAGTATTTTCAGTCTTCCCTATCACCCCTGATGGATCAAGGGTGGATCTCTGACCGGCCCTCGGTGCCTCCATTCTCCCTGAGGACCCAGAGTCTCAGGGCGGCGGGAAGAGGAGGGATGGCGACGAGGAGGCATGGGGACAGCCGAGGACACTCTGGAGGTCTTCCTCCCTCCCCGGAGCCTGAGCCTGCACCTACCAGGGTCAGTCCACCCTCCTGGGAGCTGTGCTCCTAGCCTTAGGACCCCTGCCCCAAAGATACCCTAGCATATATGCTTTGACATCAGGTCAGAAAAAATGGGCCTGTCCTCTACTGGGAGCAAGTTTTGATTTAAACACCGCAGGGGCAGTTTTGATTTAAACACCTACGGAAAATGCCAGCCAGAGGAGAACTGTCATTTGTCTTCCTGGGTGACCTCCCAAAGCCCTGGCAGCCGCCCACGAGCCCCTCGAACATGGAGCTGTCTGCTCAGTCTCGGCCTGTGCTTTACCCTGCACGTGAGGCAGGACTTCTAAGTCCATTACCTCTCCGGTGGTACGAGGCCTAAAGCTGTCACCTAATATTATGTGCTGCCCGATATCTGGTGAAACCAGGCGGGCCTCGACTGGCCCAAGTGCAAGTTCCCCTCCCACTCTGCTCCCACAGATAAGATCCCCGGGCCTAATAACCCTCCTTATCTAGGGGTCCAGGTGCAGCTCCTGCTTGTCTCTGAGTAGTAGGTTTTAGCTTTCTGCCAGCCCATGGAGTTATTTAAACAAGTCAATCGCATCCTTCCACAGGAACCTGGGGCCACCTCACCCTTTTGATACTATAAAGCCTGCTCCCGCAGCCCCCACTTGCTCACTCTGTTCCCACATGCAACCCCGTGTGGCCCCACGTGGAGTCTGTGCCTCCTCCCCCAGGCTGTGCGTGGACATGACTAGTAAAGTGTTGTCACTCCCACCTGTCCAGTGTCTGGTGTTGCGTGTTCAGCCACCCCTCCCTATCACCCGCGGGTAGGACTCCCGCGCTCCCCAATGCAGTGAATAAGAGGCAATACAAACATCCTCAGGTTCTCTCAGCAGGGGAGGCCTCGTGGCCCCGTGCAGAGCTGTACAGAGCCAGCAGTGTGAGACACCAGCGAATGTGTACAGGTCAGGACCGGGCCCAGGGCTTCCGCAGCCCGGGGCTCTGTCCCTGAGAAAGGCTCTTCCAGCTGGGCTGCCCACAGACAAGAGGTCTGGACCACGTCCACTTTTCTAGGCCTCTAATAGATTAAAAAGCAGAGACATGCCAAGATAGAGCTGTAAAACCTGTGGCATGTTTCAAATGCCTACGTTTAACAAATTACTGCTTTTAACATTAAAACCTCACTTGGAATAATTCCTAAAGTCTAAATGTCAGGAGGTGATTGTGAATGTGAGGTTCAGGCCGGAAGGCTTCCTGTCCCTGGCACGAGGCTCAGCCCTGCCTCTCCAGGGGGAGCTTTGGGGCCAGGTGTGTGCCTGACCAGGACCTGTCCCAGTGGTCATGAGGACAGGTGGGTCTCTACCAGGCCCACTACATGCCTTGTCCCCCCACTTCCTTTCTCCTCTCCTCCTCCTCCTTCCCATGCTTCTCCTCCTCTGCTCCCCCCCACCCCTATCCTCCTCCTCTCAGACACCTGAGCTCTGTAAGCTGTGGAGACTTGTGGCCCCGGGTGGGTCACCTGTTCCCTCTGGCTAACCTTCTTCCTTACCCCCGGGACTTACTGGGTTGTCACTGCCCAGAGGTGCCAGACTTCGCGCTCTCCAGCAGAGGATCTAAATCACTGAGTCATCAGCTGCCGGTATAGTCAGCAGAGCCTGGACTCATCAGAAGTTCCGTACGTGAGAACTGAAGCCAATCCTTGTGTCTTCCCTGCAACCTCAACTCTGTGTCTCCTGCCATACCCCAGAGTCGTGCACCTCCCCTCCTGAAGCCTGCACAGCCTGCAGTACACAGGTACCCCTCCCAGGAGGCCTCACCTCTCCACAGCCTGCCTGGTAGGCAGTCTCGCAAAGGTGGCAGACATTCAGCCAACAGCTTCCCCAATGAGGGCTTCACTACAGAAATCTGAGGTACCTGGGGAAACACAATGCCTCACAAGTGTACCAGGGGTCCCACTCTCAGCGGGAGCAGGTGTGCGGTGGTCAGAGAAAGCCCGTGAGCAGAATTCAGGTTTGGACGTGAAGGGTGTGTCGAAGGGGCCAGTTAGAGGAGCAGAAGAGGAGGGTGCTCTGGGCACAGAGAGGGGCGCTTCGCGGAGTCTGGGCTTGGTGCTTGTGAGATGCCCAGAGAATGTGCCGCTGGCCACAGTGTGGAAAGCACAGTGTGGGGTGGGGGCGCTGAAAGCAGGCTGGAGTCAGACCCTCCAGACCTGGGGTGCAGTCCAGTTCCTGGGGCTGAACTGCTCAGGTAGAATCCTCCAAGCAGGCCCCCAGGCCTGACCCTGGCAGCTGACTCCTCCCCAACCTGTCCTGGCCACGACCTCTCCTATCTCACGGTCTCTGAGAAAAGCTAGTCAAGACAGAGGACCCAGAGGTGTCTCCCGGATCAGAAGAGGGATGCGGGATGGAATAGGGCCACAAGAGGGGGCCGAGGCGCTTCTCTATGTGTCGCCAAAGGCGGCTGCTCCCAAGGGGCTCCGACTCTGTTCCTCCAGGCCGGTCCTGGGGGGAAGGCTCAGGGCCTGGAGGCCTGGGGGCTCGTGGAGCCAGGGCTGCCCAGACGCACTTCAGATGCCCTGCTCTTCCCTGCACCACAAGCTGTAACAGTCGCACCCCAGATGGTACTCACTTACGGCTCTGCCACTCGGTAATTAAGCTCCCAGGGTGCTATATTTAAGGTTTGTCAACACAGTTATTTATAAGATGCTGCTTCTCAGGTGTGGACTGGAAGGTCAAGGGGAGTTTGGGGGTGGCATGGTGCTCCTCCAGCCATCTTGGGCAAATCCCTTAATTTGGGGGGTTACATCTTGCTATAAGGATGAGCTCACCTTCAAATATTAAAAAGTCCTGTCTAGTTCAGTTTAAATCAAAACTTTATACAACAACATGAATATACTTAACACTACTGAACTGTACACTTAAAAATGATCAGATGGTGAATTTTATGTTGTGTGTGTTTTATCACAATTAAAATTTTTTTTTCATTTTTTAAACCTTTACTCTTACAACCAATTTTAGCCTTTTTGTATCCCCCAGCTCAGGCCTGTGACTCAGCTCAGGGACCAGCAGTCAGGGCATGTCATGGAACTAACAACACGAGTAGAAAGGGGTCGTATTAGTTCCCACAGAACCAACATTCAGAGAGAGAGAGAGAGAGAGACAGAGAGAGAGACAGAGAGACAGAGAGACAGAGAGACAGAGAGACAGAGAGAAGGAGAAGGAGGGAAAGGGAGGGAGAAAGAGAGATATTATAAGAAATTGGCTCACGTGATTTTGGAGGCAAGTCCAAAATCTGTAGAGCTGATGTCCCAATTCAAATGTCATCAGGCAAGGGAATTCTCTTGCTCAGGGTAGAGTCAGACTTTTGTTCTACTCAGGCCTGCAATGGATTGGATGAGGCCCATTAGGAAGGGCAATCTGTTTTATTCAGTCTAGTTATTCAAATGTTAATCTTATCCAAAACAATCTTCACAGAAACACCCAGAATAATATTTGACCCAATATCGAGGCACCAGTGGCCCAGTCAAGTCAACACATAAAACACATAAAAACATAGTTTTACATAAAACTAACCATGCCAGCCTTTAGAAAGCAAACACTGTGGAAGCAGGTCAGGAGGCGCAGGCTCCTGGCTAACCTCTCAGGGCCTCACTTTCCACATCTCACCAGGTAAGATAAGGCCTGTGAATTCTTCTGTCAGCTGTGAAGGGCCCCATAGATGTGAGCTGCGGTGGTGGTGGTGCTGGTGGTGGTGATGGTGGTAATGGTGGTGATGGTGGTGATGGTGGTGATGGTGGTGGTGGTGATCATGATTATTTTAGCTGTTCTGGGTACATGACTGGAAGGTTGCCAAGAGCCTTGGCAGGGTTCCTACATGCAGCTGGGGTGGGAGTGGGGGTGAAATCATTGACAAATACCTTCCTGGCATATTGATTTCCAAGGAGATTTATGGGTAGTCATTACTTTAGGATGACATCAAAAAAAGTGCCCACAGCCTCATCCAAAGCACTTGTTCCACAGGAAAGTTGTTTGCAAAACACAATGGACATCAATAACAATGGTCATGGAGGCGTAAATCTTCTCAACCTGCCTTCCCTTTTAGGAACTAAGGCACTTGATTGGGTTCTCCAGGGGTTCAGAAGTTTCCAAACAGATAACAGAATCCCAAAGTCCACTAAGCAAGGTAATTGACAATCGTGGCAGGCCAAATTCAGGGAACTACATTAGAGCATTTTCCCTTTTGGCTTGTGGAAGAGACATTATTCTAAGCATACATAATGAACCCTGTAGGTGACAATGAGGACATCGGCTAGCTCTCTTGATGAGTTTATTCATCCCCCTCACCATGCAGTGCATTAATTCTGAGTGAAAGTTGTACCACCAGATAAGATTCTCAAGACCTCAACAAAGATGCCCAGGACCTCATTTTAGACCCATTAAATAGGCATCACTGAGCATTGTGACAAGAAGAAAGGGAGGGAGGGGAGGCAATTTCTTTTAGAGCTCTGACTTAGCCCAGTGAGGTTAGAAGCAAGGCAGTCACTTTACAAAATTTCTAACTTAAAATGTGAATTAATTTGTAGTGTTTGAATTGCTAAAACATGTGCATGAGGAATTAATTCAAACAGTATACAATGGTAAGTGGTGAAAACTAAGTCTCCATCCCACTTCCGTCCCCTGTTCCTCTCTCCTGATATAATCATTGTTCTTGTGTGTCCTTCCAGAGACAATTCATGCATATAAATCATACAGGCAAGTGTAACACATTGTTGAAATGGGGCTCTCTACCTAAGTTTCATCTGAGGTCCCCAGAGCTGCAAGTCTAGCAAGAGGAGCTTCAGGACAATGGCATGGACGTGGCCTCTGGAATTGGGAGGCTGGTGTCTGATACCAGGTTTCCCCAAAAATAAGACCTAGCCGGACAATCAGTTCTAATGCATCTTTTGGAGCAAAAATTAATGTAAGACTTGGTCTTATTTTACTATAAGACGTGGTCTTATTTTACTATAAGACCGGGTCTAATATAATATAATATAATATAATATAATATAATACTGAATCTTATATTAATTTTTGCTCCAAAAGACACATTAGAGTTGACTGTCTGGCTAGGTCTTATTTTCAGGGAAACACGATATATACCTGAAGAGTCTACCTGAAGAGATGGGGAGAGAAGAGAAGACAATTGGAGAGGAGAGGACAGGAAAAGAGAGAGAGATTGAGAGAGACAGTTGGACAGACAGACAGTCATTTGGAGCCAACTGTGCTTTGGCCAAAAGAAAGGCCACTATTACATAAATGTTCTTATAGACCAGGTATGGGACCAGGAGGCTGGTCTAAAAAGAGCCCGGAAGACAGAGGCCAACCTAAATGAGACAGACCCCCAGATTCCCAGAGAGTGAGGGAGACTAGTGAACCAGACTAGACAGTGTTGATTAGTTGTGAGCAGACTCTACACTTTCTGGCCTCAGTTTCCCCGTCTGCTAGACATCTGCTCTGCCATCCTCTGGAATTCCGAGGAATCAATCCATCTGTCAGATCAAAGTGTGGTAGAACCGTGTAGCTTCTCAAGCCTGAAGGACAAAGCCATTCCTCCATGGTCCTAAGACTGTGCTGTGGTTCCCAAGCCCCGTGTCCCTCCAAATCAGGGGGATGCCAGTAGCTGCGGCTGGCAGGGGTCAGAAACTCTCTCCTGCTCCTCAGTCAGCCTCCTCTGCGCCCCTTCCCCAAGTTTCTGGCTCAGCAACTTCCTCCCTGAAAGACCTTTAATTTAACCTTGCCACACCTCAGGCTCCACCTGATATAATGGTGGCGCTATACCGGGGGTGCCAAAAAAATGTCTACACGTGGACATTTTGGTCAACGTTGCTCAAGCAGTTGTTCGCTGTAGTCAGAAGTGTCTGGATGCTGATGGCAACCACTTTAAGCACCTCTTGTCATTGCAGAAGTCAAACGCGACCTGTATTCATCTTTTATTATTGGTATATATTGGGTATTACAATTTTAATAGTTTTCCTTTCTTAAAATGTGTATTCATTTTTGACACCGTCTGTATAAAGCACATAAAATATATATAAACATATATTTGTGTTATGTTATATAGAGCAGTCACATTATAGGGTGCTTGTGAAAATTAAATTGGGTAATCCACTTGAAGAAACTCGCTAGTGTTAAAGTACTCAAAACTGCCAGTTAGTAGTACTAGTAATGGTAATATCAGTAGTACTAGTAATAACAGTAGCAATACTAGCAATAGTAGTAGTCATAGTATTTTAAAGCAGACTACACAAATGACCCCAACTGATCTACCAGATCAGGAATCAGGGAATATGGCCTCCCCGGCTGTAGCTCAAAATGAATTTGGGGTGAGCACATACACAGCTTCCTTGAACTTGAGAGGTTTGTCCAGTGATGGGCAATTCGGGGTGAGGCGTGGTGGAGGGTAACAAGAGGCCTTGCATGTGGTCATTGTCTGGACACACAGACATTTCACAGCGCGGGCGCTTTCTGACTGATCTCTTCCCGCTGGCTACCCGGAGGTGGATGGTTGGGGCGGCTGTGGGGAGGTCATGAGGAGCTAGTGATAGATTAGCATTTTCTCTTCACAGGGGCCTAGCGAATAGGGAAGGACTTTGGAGAAGCTACAGAGACAACTCAGACCTGCTTTGAACATTCTGCACCAAAAGCACTTCTGAAGTTGAGAGTTTGGCCAGCACCATCGATCTTTCAGTTCATCAGAGCTGGAGACTCACATGTGGGCTGCACGGAGGGACCCAGGACCTGAACTCCTCACGGACGTTAGTCAGAAAGACCCCTCAGCCTGTCCTCGCTGGGGTCCTCATACCCAAACTCCCTCCTGAAGTAAAAACTCAGCAGACCTGGTTTGGGAACTGCTCGTGTACTTCTAAGGAAGCCAGGAGCCAAGTATCTGCCATGGAATCAGCATTGTCAACGGAGGCCAAAGCCATTTCCCCAAGTCGTGCCTGCCCTTTGCCCTCCGGGGAGCGGTGATACCGTGTTTCCCCGAAAGTAAGACCTAGCCGGACCATCAGCTCTAATGCATCTTTTGGAGGAAAAATTAATATAAGACCCGGTCTTATTTTATTATATGACCGGATCTTATGTAATATAATACTGGGTCTTATATAAGACCTGGGTCTTATATTAATTTTTGCTCCAAAAGATGCATTAGAGCTGATGGTCCGGCTAGGTCTTACTTTCGGGGCAACGCGGGGAAGTTGTGCACCCTTTTGCCCTCACTGTCTGTCAGAGCTTTGGATCCACTGTCCACACCAGAAGCATTCTTTCAGGATCCAGGGACACTCCGCAGCCTCCCTTTTCCTGAGACGTGGAGAGGAGGGTCCCCTATGGTGTGGTCACACTGCCCCCTGCTGGACAGAAGGTAGCATGACAACGAGACCACCGTGCTCTGCCTTGGAGGCTATTTGCCAAGGGCCTGCTGTGGGCAAGGCACCAGGTGTACAGTAACCACTCAATACGTGTTAGTTATTGTCACTGTCTAGGTGCTGTCATGGTCATGGTTGCCAGTGTTGCCATACAGTGAACACCACAGAAGGTCAGTGTGGCCTGAGAGGGGTCAGGGAAGAAGGGGTCTGAAAGCATAGAGGGACAATGAGCCAGAGCAGAGCTGGGACGTACCGGGGAGAGGCAGAGGCATGCACTCCACTTCCTGACTCTGCCTGGGGCCTTCTCTCTCCCAGGAAAGACAGCTTCTCAAAGTGTGAGCTCTAGAGCCTTCCTCCAAGTTAGAGGGGAAGCAGCAGCACACAGCCCACCTTCCCCTTCCACAGAGGCCTGGCCCCAAGTGCCCCACTCCAAGCACCTGTGGGTGCTGCGTCCTCTCAGCCCTGGTTCCATTAACAGACCTTCTGCAAACCCACCCGTTCCCCACTGCAAACTTTGCTGAGCTGATCCAGCTTAATTTAAACTGTGGTGAACCAAAATCTCCAGTGAGCCAACGTGACCTTGCTGTTTTCATTTTCATCAAGATAAGAAAATGCCAAGATAAGTAATTGTCAGAGTTAAGAATTTAACAATGCAATAGGCCTGTAATTAAAAATAAGCTGAAGGAGGCCACAAAGTGATTGTAATAATGTTTCAAGGGCCAATTATACAGAAGCTTCCTCTCACTGTGCCAGGAGAGCGAGAAGAGAGGAATCAGACTCATTAGGGCGTCAAGCAGTTCATGCATCGTGAAAACCTTTCTTCGAAGTCTCGTCTATCGGGAAGCTTTGCATACGTTTGGCCAACACTGACTCGTGTTTTCATATATTTTTCCTATTCATTTATCTGTTTGGGGTTGTTTGTTTGTTTGTTTGTTTTGCTTGAGTCAAAAGTAATTGTAAACTCCCCTTTCTCCCCCTGCCTCTGCACCTCTTCTGGTACATTCCTGGAGAATCTAAAGCACCATTTTTAAGCCTTTGTCCCATTACTCCCTCGTGATCCTTGGTGAGAATTACCAAATGGTTTACTTGCTTTGTACCATAGAGCAAATTGATAGAACAGTTTCCCCTTTCTTGACGAGCACACAAGTCCTGAGAGGAGAAAGAGAGCGAGCCAAAGTTGTCACCACCACCCGGGAATGTCGCAGCTCTGACTTCTGAGGACCTCTAGTGGTTGTGGCAGCTCAGTGCAGGCTCCAGCCTCCTGATGTAACAATCCCATTCCATACCCCGAAGTCCACGTATTTCCACTGAGAGACGGTCTTCTAAGGTATCTTTTGCAGACCTAATAGTTTTCTTTTATTTTTACATCAATAAATGTCCATCATAATTCATTCTGACCGTCATATCAGACTTTTCCTCCCTCAAGGAAAAAAAAAATCTGTGTCTCCTCAAAACCTAAGGCTGTCCCTGGAAGGGCACTGTCATCATCATCACCCCACTGACTATGGATAGAGAGGGCTGTGCCACCTGGTGCAAGGAGCAGAGAGAGGATGGGGACAGCAGGACAAGGAATGGTCAAGGGTGTTGTCTAGACACATGACAGACCCCAAACGGGAGTTTTTATCCACCAATGTGACCACAAGGACCCGAAAACCACACCCAGCAGGCAAGACAGCCCTGCCTGCCTCCCTTATTCTATGACTCCAGGTCCCTAAGCCAGAGGGCTCACAGATATGACCGAGAAAAGAAGTCAAAGGTATTTGGAAAGCTAACCAAAAGGAAGCCAGAAATCTCTAAAAACCTAGAATGTCTCTGAAGTCTTAGGACCATTAGGCCCTACAAAGACCTTCCTTCAACAGAAACTGAATTTTCAGAGAATACACCAAGAACTTGTTTGAGGGTTGTGGTTTCACTTATACAAAGAACACACAGACCCACAAATGTTCACCCAGCCAACAGTCTCCCTGTTCCAGAGTGAGGCCATGGCACCCAAAATAGAAATTCCCCTTTTCTATCTACTCGAGTGGGCCAGGGGGACAAGAGAAGAGGGTCCAGTCCCAGGAGTAACCCAGGGATGGAGTCTAAAGGTCCACAGTTAATCCTGCATTGTGGGGTGGGCCACCTCAAACTCAGACTTTCTTGGAGAAAAGAGGGGAGGAGGAACAAGATAAGCAGGAGTCCTCTGCCCTTCAGAGAGCCCAGAGCCCATTCTTATTCTCAGCTGTGGAAACACAACTAGGCTTTCAGAGGCCTATTCCAAGACTGTGTGTGTGGGTTAGACAAGGTCCGAGGTCCTCCTTGAAACAGTGTCCCAGCCTCCGAAATGAAATCTCTGGGTCCATTTCCAGAAAATAAATTCAGTTTGTAGGTTCTTTTATCCTAACAGAAATATGGAAAGATGAAATCATGGCAATTTTTTCCTCAATTTGCTTTGGAACCAAGATTTGACCCCAGGAGCCAACTCAAGCATCATGTTCCTGATTAATCTTCCCCTTGCTTTACATTCCCAGAACCCAACACAGGCAATCATCAAATGTCTACTGAATAAATGAGTTGCCTGTGGGCCCCTGGAACAGGGTGAGATGCCAAGCTTCATATTCCTTTATAGGCGTAGCACATCCCAGAGTAACTTCTCTGTTTCGGTGTTTGGCTTGGCGTGCCTCCTTCCTAATGGAGTGAAAGACTTCCCTTGTGTGTCCTCCTCTCCTGGAACACAGTTTACTACATGGCTTTCTGCCTGCAGGCCCAAGGCCAGCAGTCTGGTCCATGTGCTAATGACTTAGAGCAGCAAAGAAGCCAGATAGACCTTTGAAAGTGTTATGTTCCCATCCACCATCAGCCTTTTTAACTTCCTTGATGCAAAAACGCACGCTAATACAGACACAAATGAGTTTTTCATGGGGAAGGAACATAGTATTTATTAGTAACAATAAGGTGTATGGCTTCCAGGATCCAAGAGACTCTTGCCATCAGTGCTCATGCAGTAGAAGTCCCTTCATCTGAAGTATAGTAAAGGACAAGGGGATGCAAGATATCGCACCTATGTACTTGCAGAGCCTAACAAATGATCGCTCTACTCCTCACAGGGACCTGACAAAGCAGGGGCTCAGAGAGAGTAGTAGCTGGTTCTGCCTGACGTCTGTTTCGGCATCTTTGCCAACACATAACCCACTTCATCAAGATAGAAGGAGGGAAACTTCTGCCTCCAATTATGATGGAGTAGCTGGTCCCAGTCTAGCCCTCCCACCACAAACAACTATACGCACGCACATGTGCACACATACATATACGTGACTGGTACATTTATATGTGACAACTCTTCAGGCAGGGACAGTAGGCAGTATAAGACCATGATCCCTGAGAGAAAGGGAAACGCATGAGGTAAGCTACACAATTGATCCACCACCCAGCTCTCTGATTGAGGGCAATTTCCCAATCATCTTTCAAAGAGCTAAACATGTTTCAAATAGAGCATGGCAGTATCGCTGAGCTGAGAAGCAGAGACCACAGTTTAGAGTAGCTAAAGCAACTATACACACTTGATCCTAGCCAAAAGACCGAGGAGCGATAAAAGCAACTATAATCTGAAGGATAAGGCATTGGAGAGAAGAGAGCTGTGCAGCTAGGGGGCCCAATAGGTCAGCATAGGAGTTCCTTGTAAATCTGTGGTTGATGGCTCTGTTACACATCTGTGGGAAGAGACCACCTAAGGCCTGCCAGATAGATGCTGCTACTGGGTTGAGAGCAAAAGTGCTGAGGGGAATTGATGGGATGGCCCTGCCAGAGAGAAGAAATCTCATTAGCACATGTTAACACCCTATTACTACTCCTGGCCCTCAGCGGAGACATTTAGAAATTCTACAGCTAAAAAGCACAATAACTGAAATTCACTAGAGGGATTCAATATCAGTTTGGGCAGGCAGAAATAAAATTAGCAAACCTGAATATAGGACTACTGAAATTATCAAGCCTAGAGAGTAGAAGGGGGGGAAGGAGGGGAATAAAATTAACAGAATCTAAGGGGCCTGTGGGACACCATCAAGCAGACCAACATATGCATTGTGAAAATTCCAGAAGGAGAACAGTGAGAGAAAGAGCAGAAGGAATATTTGAAGAAATAATAACCAAAAATTTCCCAAATTTGATGAAAAACATGAATCTACAAATCTGAAAATCCAAAAAGCTCAGCAAATTCCAAATAGAATAAACTCAGAGATTCACCATGAGACACATTACAATCAAACCGTAGAAAAGCAAAGAAAGAATCTTGAAAGTAGCAAGAGAGAATTCATCACATCCAAGGGATCCTCACTAAGATTAACAGCCAGTTTCTCATGAGAGACCAAGGAAGCCAGAAGACAGTGGCATTACATATTTAAAGTGCTAAAAGAAAAAACTGTCAACCAACAATTCTAAATCCAGAAAAATTGTCCTTCAAAACTGAGAGAGAGGGGGGCAGCCAGATGGCTCAGTTGGTTAGAGCAGGAGCTCTGAACAACAAGGTTGCTAGTTCAATTCCCACATGGGATGGTAGGCTGCGCCCCCTGCAACTAGATTGAAAACGATGACTGGACTTGGGGTTGAGCTGTACCCCCCACAACTTCATTAAAGGAAAATGTCTTGGAGCTGATGGGCCCTGGAGAAACACACTGTTCCCCAATATTCCCCAATAAAATTTATATTAAAAAAACAGTGGGGGAGGGAGATGAGGGTAAGGGGGATCAAATATATGGTGATGGAAGGAGAACTGACTCTGGGTGGTGAGCACACAATTGTACACCTGAAATTTATGTAATTTTACTAACAATTGTCACCCCAGTAAATTTTTAAAAATAAAAGTAAAGTAAAAAGAAATAAAGAGTGGAATCAAGGTGGTTCACTACAAAAAATCAACTAAACACAGAAGATGGCAGTAATGGAGGAATGAGGGACAAAAAAAGTATTAGATATACTCGTACAGAAAACAAATAGCAAAATGGCAGAAGTCCATCCTTATCAGTAATTATTTTAAATGTAAATGGATTAAACTCTCCAGGTGAAAAGGCAGAGATTGGCAGAATGGATTTTTAAAAGCATGATCTAACTACACTTGACCCTGGAACAACACAGGTTTGAACTGCACAGGTCCACTTATACATGGATTCTTTCAATAAATACTATAAATGCATTTTTCTCTTCCTTACGATTTTCTTAATAACATTTTCTTTTCTAGCTTACTTTATTGTAAGAATACAGTATGTAATACACATAACATATAAGTAAAGAGACTGAATCAGACATCAAAACCTCTCAAAAAAAAAAGTTCAGGACCAGGTGGTTTTACTCGTGAATCCTACCAAACATTTAAAGAATAATTGACATCATTTCTTCTCAAATTTCTCCAAAAAATAGAAGAAGTGATTGTGAAGCACAAGGAAAAGCATTCAACATTCTTAATCGTTAGGGAAATTCACGTGGAAAACACAGTAAGATACCACTTGATACCCGTTAGGATATGAATGAATGAATGAAAACAAGTGTTAGCACACATGTGAAGCTAAAATCTTCTTACATTGCTGGTGGGAATGTAAAAATAATGCAGCTACTGTGGTAGTTTGACAATTCCTCAAAAAGCTAAACACAGCATTGCCACAAGACACAGCAATTTCACTCCTAGGTATATACCAAGAAAAATCGAAAATAAGGACTCAAACGGATATTTGTATGCCAATATTAATTACAGCAATATTTATAATAGCCAAAAGGGAAACAACCTAAGTGTCCATCAATAAATGAATGGATAAACAAAATGTGGTATATACATACAATGGAATATTACTCATCCATAAAAGGAATGATACATGTTACAATATGAAAACATTATGCTAAGTGAAATAAGTCAGACACAAAAGAACAAATATTGTCTGATTCCATTTATGTGAAATACCCAGAGTAGCTAAAGTCATGGAGACCGAAAGTAGATTAC
Organism: Rhinolophus hipposideros; assembly: GCF_964194185.1. Classification (NCBI taxonomy): domain Eukaryota; kingdom Metazoa; phylum Chordata; class Mammalia; order Chiroptera; family Rhinolophidae; genus Rhinolophus; species Rhinolophus hipposideros. Next base: position 10,862,650 of record NC_138069.1, read on the forward strand.
AGATTATGGGGCGGGGGGGGGGGGGGGGGTATTGCTTAATGATTGCAGAGTTTCTGTTTCTATAAAGTTTTGTAAACAGTGGTGATGGTTGCAAAACAGTGTGAATGTAATTAATGCCACTGAATTGTACACTTAAAATGGTTAAAATGATAAATTTCATGTTATTGTTTACCACAATAAAAAAGTTTTCTTAAAAACAACAGCAAAAAAGCAAACAATCCAATTACAATATGGGCAAAAGACATGATTTCACCAAAGAGGATATACAGATGACAAGCACATGAAAAGATGTTGGACATCATTATCTACTAGGGAAATACAAATTAAAACCATAATAAGACATCACTACATACCTATCAGAATGGGTAAAGTAAAAAAATAAAAAATGACAACACCAAATGTTGGCGAGGATGCGGAGAAACTGGATCACCCATATGTTGTTGGTAGGAACGTAAAATGGGAGTCACTCTGGAAAACACTTTAGCACTTTCTTAAAAAACTAAATATGCAACTATCACATAACACAGCAACTGCAGTCCGGGGAATTTATCCCAGAAAAATAAAAACTTATGTACATACAAAAATCTGTACACAAATGTTTATAGAAGATTTATTCATAATAGCCAAAATCTGGAAGCAACCAGAGGTCCTTGAACAGGTGAAGGGTTAAAGAATATGTGGTAGGTCCTTATCATGGGATATTACTCAGCAGTAAATAGGAAGGAACTACTGATACTTGTAACAACCTGCTGAATCTCCAGAGGATAATGCTGAATGTAAAAAACAATCCCAAAATGTTATATACTATATGATTCCATTTACATAACATTCTTGAAATGACAAAATGATAGAAATGAAGAACAGATTAGTGGTTGCCAAGGATTAAGGAGGGATTGAGAGTGGGAGGAAAGTGGGAATAGCGTAAGAGGGCAACAAGTGGAATCCTTGTAAGAGTGGAAACTCGGTATCTTCACTGTATCCAGGTAATATCCTGGTTGTTATAGTGTACTATACAGTTTTGCAAAATATTATCAAGGGAAATTGGGTAAAGGATACACAGGATCTGTATATTATTTCCCACAGTTGTGAATTAATAATTATCTCAAAATTCAAAGTTTAATCTTGTATATATTTGTAATATATATTTACTGTATTAATTATAAAACATTGAATTGTTAAAATATATAATTAATGTATTTGATATATGTATAATATGTATTAAACCCAGATATAGATATAGATGTATATATCTACAAACAATACAAATGTCCACTAATAGGAGAATGAATAAACAAATTGTGGTCTATTCGTTCAACGAATACTACTTAGTAATATAAAGTTTCCTTATCTGTGAAATGGGGTGATACAGAAGCTAAGGAGTTTCTGTAACTTACGATGGGGTTATGTCCCGCTAAACCCATAAGCTGAAAATATCATAAGTGGAAAAGACATTGAATACAGCTAACCTACTGACCATCATAGGTTAGCCTGGCTCCCGTAAAGGTGCTCAGACACCTACAGGAGCCTACAGTGGGCAGAAACATCTCACACGTGGCTACACGATAGAGTATGGGTTATTGTCATGCAGGGTGGCACGCGGGGTCTCTGGTCCCGCTCCTCACGTAAGAACGCAGGACATGGTGAGGCCAAAAAGGAACACCCACGGAGCCATAGGTAGGGGAGTCATACCACTATATTCTCGCTGGCCGCTGGGTTGGAGACACAGGAAGCAGGAGCCCCACTGTCCTCAACCTGCCGTCCGTTTCTCTGCCAACCAACCTCACTTGCTAGCTGCAATCCGCTCTTGCTAGCTCAGCCACCATCTTCTTGCTAGGCCCCATTTTCTGCTAGCGTAGCCACAGCAGTTATATTAGTGGCCAATGGCTAACCGGTAACAGCCGATGGCCAACTAGTCACGGCTGATGGCCATCTACTACCTGAGCCAGCATCTTTCTATGTGAGGCCGAGAGCCTGGAAACTGCTCTCTGGGGCTCTGTCCCCATAGTTGTTTACCCTTGTGATCGCGTACCTGACTGGGAGCTGTAGCTCGCTGCCACTAACCCAAGAAAAGATCAGTTTTCAAAACTCGAAGGGCAGTGACTACCCAGTTTGTATCACTTTCATGCCATCATAAAGTCAAAAAACACAAGTCAAAACATCTTAAGTTAGGGGCTGTCTATATTGGGCTGATGGGCACACAGAGAACAGTGAGTGAGTCCCTGGTCCATCATATGTCCTAAGTGTTAGCTGCTATTGTAATGAGTCTAAATTACCTTTACCACGAAGCAACAAAAGTGAAAGCCAGTTTTGGGCGTATAACATTCATCACACCTCACTGTGGTCACTCAATTCTCCTTCTCTGCCTGACAGTGGGCACCGTGGGGACAGAGCCAGTGTCTGTCCTGACCTACTGTGCGGCACAAGGCCAGAGTGAAAGGAGCCCAGGTGTCTTGCTTTTAATGGCTGTTGCAGTAACGGCAGAATGTGGACACCTGGGAGTGAGCCGCCGAGCCCAAGCCCCGCCTCCATTTTTGCTCCCCCGGTGTAGCAAGGTCCCTTAGCTCAGGTATGCTAAATAGCCTAAAAGTAGCTCCATCTGGGGTCCTGGGTCCCACTGCTTCTAGGCAAAGGTTCTTGGGAACGGCCCAGGGCATGATAGGAAGGACCCTTTGGCCTTGAGGATGGGAACAGGGAATGGGGTTGAGAGGCTCCAAGGAAACCCCATCTGTCACCTAGCAGGTCATACATGCCTGGATGATTCAGGACGAACCCAGCTGTGACAAGCTGCCGGCCTCAAGCGAGCCCTGGAGGAGCCCAGAAGGCAGTCCCAGGACTGGGGGTTGGGGGAGGAGCTCCTTCAGGCTCTCACTTCTTGGCGAGCCCAAGGCTCAAGAGGGCTCTTCTGTGGTCAGTGACACATTGAAAATTCTTTTCCGTGCACAAAGTCCTTTCACAGACATAAATCCATTTTCACTTGCTGACAAAACTGTGAGCTCATCAACTGCCCATTTTACAAGGAGGCTGGTACAAACACAAAGCTCAGACCCACGTCATTCGGCCTTGACCTCACCCCACACTCCTCCTTCCCCTCCATTTCTCCCCAGGTCTGTCTTCCTAGAATAACAGCTAGGTACAACATGGGCCAAGTAGTCCTCAGCCCCAGCAAAGCCCAGCACATTCCACTTAGCCTTCGAGAACCCAGACCCTTCCTCACTCCCGAGGGAATCAGGAAATGTATTGGCCTCTCCCTGGAGGCTGCAAACCAGCGTGGGGAGGACTCTGAGCCCAGAGGTCAAGCCCAGAGTGGGAATCCACCCCAGACCTGTCTGACTCCGGGGCTCCCCATTGTTCTAATGCACTGCCAGGTTCCTGCCTCCTTTGGAAGGGTCTCGGATGGGAATCTGTCCACTCCACATACCAAGGGGTGGCCTGGGAGAGAAGCACAAGGGCCCTATGACTAGGGCGTGCAGGAAGTAAAGGGCTCCAGAACTTGGCATCTCTGGGTTTCCCAGCTGAGGAATGAGGCAGTTTCGGGGTTGTGAGAAAAAGCAGCATAGGGTTTCAGGGCAGACACAGCAGGGTGTTAGGCGGAGAAAGGCTCCCTAAGGAGCAGAGGCTTTTAAACCTGCAGCCTCATCCTAGTGGCAAGAGTCTGGGACTCCTTAGGAGGGAGCTGGAAGATGGGTGGGCTTCGGGCTTATGAGGCAGAAGTTGCTACTTACTGGTCCAAAATCAGGCCCCAGGAGTCACTTGGTAGCCTAGACAACAGGTCACCACCACACAGGACCACTGAGATGGGAGTCAGAAATGGCCCCAGCTCCATTTCCAGAATGTGCCCCAGCATTTCCCCTCCTTGTGTCAAGGTCAGTAAAAACACAGGTGAATACAATCCCACTACAGACTGGACTCAAACCATGGGACAGCCTCCTTTTCCATTCCCTTGGAAGACGTCCGGCCCTCAGAAGAATACTTTTATTAACCTCCTGAACTTCTGCTGGGAAGAATGGAACTTCTTACTGCAGAATCTAGAAGAAGGGCACCACCAGACCAGGCTGAGAGAAGGTCAAAGGCAGTCAGCCAGAGAGAGGCAGAGGGAGAACTGAAACATTTGGCAGCTTGTGCCTGCAGTAACCTTCTCCACCCACTCTGCCTCCTAGGCAGCAGCTGCTCTGATGAGAACCTGGGATCTGGGGGAAGGGTGAGATCTCACACAATTAACGTGGGCTTTAGCTTCACGTGGACGTTCAGGTAAAGCTGACACACCACACCTTGGTTCTCCCCGAATGGACGCAGTTCTAGGCCCCGGGTGTTAGTAGAATTAGACTGTGTGCCAACCACGAGTCCACGCAGAGCCTGATCTGCCTTGGTTTTCTCCCCATCAAATTTTGCAAATATGCCACTGAACCATGTCAAGGGGCCTAGTTGGTGCCAGGCAGTGCGGAATAAGGGGCTAGAGACGAGTTAGACCAGTGTTCTCCAGCTCACACTCTACGGGCATTATAGAGAGGGCCACCTCCTGCACGCACACATTCCACAAAAGAGCTTGTACTCACCCTCGTGAGTGCACATCTAAAGTCAAAACCCCAATCAAAACATGCGTGCCTACACAAATTCTAAATACGTTTCTGTCTGCCTCACAAGTTTCCACACATTCCATTTCAGTAAGAACAGAAACAGGAGCTAAAGGGTAACCTATTATGCCACCAGGACCAACATTTGGTGCAGAGCTCCTGGTCTATCCAGAAAGTGGCACGAGGAGAAGGACGCAGACTCCACACGTGAGAATACATCACTGCTTTAAGACTCAAATGTGGGTCTTACTTGTGCCATCTGGCCCCATTTACGCCTCCTTTGCCTCACGGGATCCAACAAACTAATTCCAGCACGGAAACAATCGTCACAATATTATTTCTGAACCAAAAATTGCAAACCATCTAAACATACAACAGGAAAATATCTAAATAAATCAGGTAGATATTAAATGTTTCAAAGAATGATACGAAATGGGAAATGCTCCTGATTTGTTAGGTAAAAAGCAAGATACAAATTCTACACGAGATCAAATTCATTTAAAAATTATAACATACACATACATGTCCAAATTGCATATTTATAGGCCAACAGCTGGGGTGCTCTGTGAATCTGGGCGATTTTCAATCGAACTGCGATCTGATCTCTAAAAGTCCGAGGCTCCGACTTCAGCACGGGGACGTGAGAAGCACAGACCGTGCCATCGGATGTCCCCAGGAACCCTGGATCCACTCAGGGGGCAATCCTCCAGGATGGGGGGTGCCGTTGACAGGGAGACAAATCCTAGAAAGCACACACTGATTTAGCTGCTTTACTGCTCTTTGCAATCCTTCTTTGCTACACTTGACAACTTCAGTACTTAGCTGTAAATTGGACAGAAAGTGGGGTTTGGAACTAAGGTGGAATTCAGAGGAATAGAGTTCTACTGTTAACAGGAACAAAAGCAAGCTAGTCAGTTTAGCTTCCTCCAGACGTAGCACGAACGCTCTGTCACCACCCAAATGAAGGACCCCATGCCATCATTAAACTGAAACACACTAATAAAATCATGGGTTGATATCTTTGCCATTTATTTTTTTAAATCTTATTCAAAATATTAAATAATACAATATCAGATATGAAAAAAATTACTGGAATAAAACAGCTCAGGTGTATTTTCACTGTGCTTCCCTTCCGTATTAGGACACTAAATTGTCCACCCGAGAGAAATGATGGACTGCCCTGCTTTTTCCATCTCTACCCAAAGCACATGCCCACTTGCTCACCTGGGCTTTGTTTAACATATATTAGGGGTTATGTTTTTCAAAAAATTGAAGTAACACTTGTAAGTCAACCATGGTTCAAATCACATATTTACACATTGATCAATTCTTTGTGATAGACAGGCTAAAATGAAATACAGCAAATAATTTCCGGTTGCTGTTTAAAAAAGGACGAAAACAAATACAGGGAGAGAAAAAGTCAGCGTATACATATATTCTTTATGTATACAACTCCATTCAGGTATAATTTTAATTTGAAAGACCTGGATATAATAATACTTAAGTGATAACGGCCCCTAAAATTTATTCAAACTTACTATAAAATAATTAACAAAGTGAAAAAAATCTGATGTAATTTTAAACTCCGCCCCTAGCTTGAAAGCTTGGAGGAACCCGTGCTATAATCAATTGCTAATGAAAAGCAATTGTACATGTATTTAATATTTTACCACAACTTCTACCTCTAAATTTAACTCAGTAATTCAAACCAAAAAGTGATATCTTTTCAACATTTTGTCTATGTCCACTGCAAACTGCAGTCTCTATTGCCAGAATTTCTAGAAACATTTATTAATTGACCTAAAATTGTGTTCAGATTGAGTAATATCTTTATCTTAAATTATGTTTAAATTATCCAAAACTATCCAAAGCAATTTTCCTGGAGAAAAAAATGTTCCTTATATGCAAAGTATTATTACATACATCCTTAGAGATTACAGTTTGGGAGCACAAAGAAATGTGCCCTTAAAAAAAAGTATTTGGATGGCAGAAAGAGAATCTGAGTCAGCAGTACCAGACACATTAGAATTTAGTTACAAGTTTGGGAACTTTTTGAAGTAGCATTACTAATACTGACAGAAATACAATAAAGAAATCTAAAACAATAAAAATTAACAGATAATGCTTAGCTCCACATTTTGGACACCTGATTGAATTCACCTCTAAAAATGTAGATAAAAAATTATATACTCATTGTTTGTGACATTTGCTTTCCAAAGCACCAAGGCAAATAAAGAGAGACCCACCTCTCATTTAATACCAAATGCCTATGGCAAACATCTGCACAGTATCGTATAAAAAGTCAAGCAAATCAAATTACATAATAAGCAAACTCAAATCACAGTGCTTTAAAAAATATAATCATTGGTAATCTTCAGTGAAGGCATTGCCTCATTAACATTCTGGTCTAGGCGATGATATTCCACTGTTTTGGAACAAAGACCATCACGCCATTTCCTGCTTTGAACCAGAAGGGAAATCTGGAATAAAACAAAACAAATTTTATATATATATATATACAAAAGAGAAAATGGAGATGTTAAAAGGTTTTATAACAAGTGAAATACCTCTCTCCTAGATTCCCAAATACAAAAAGTAAAATATCAACAAGAGTTATTTTGTGTTCCGTCACACAAACAAGGCTAGACAGTGATTTTCGAATTTTAATGTACATAGAGTGTCCATTCAAGACTGACTCCTGGGTTCTGTCTTCGGAGATGAGTTAGTAGATTGCAGTGGAGTCCAGGATCCTACCTGTTTTCACGAGTCGCTTAGGTGTTTATAATAGAGATGGCCCACCACTGAGCACTGAGATAGCATATCCCTGGCACTCAAAATTTCGAACACCTACAAATATTTACACAAATTGTGATAGACCACTAAACTGCAAGCAGCCAAAAGGATTTGTTTGTTTGCTTGTTTTCTAACTCAAAACCACAAATAAGGCATTTTGAAATTATCTGGTCCAGTTTTGTCATTTCTCAGGTGAGAAAATCAAGACCCGAACGGGAACATGGCTGGCCAAGAATCACAAAGCGAATTACCATAAAGTCAAGAACCGAGATTTTTCTGACCAGTAAGTATTAAAAAGGTCATTGTGTACTCGATCTCCCTTTAATATCTGAAAAGCTTACCTATGCCGCTCTGGGACTAAGAGTGCCAAGATGTACCCTCACACTCAATTACCCTTCAGTCCTATTTACACCTCCTTTGCCTCATGGAATCCAACAAACCGATTCCAGTACCGAAACGTTCATCACATTATTTCTGAACCCAAAATTGGAAGCCATCTAAATGCTCAACTGGAAAATAGCTAAATAAATTATGTATTAATAGCTGTTAAATCACATTTTTAAAGAATATTAATGATAGTGAAAAATGCTGATTCATCAGGTAAAAAGATACAAAACTCCACACGAGATCAAATTCACTTGAAAATTATAACGTACACATATCTGTCCGAATGATATACATATTTATAGATCAGAAACACACCAAAATGTTAACAATGCTCAGTTTGGGGTGATAGCTTGTATTTTCTTTTCTATGCTTTTTTGTGTTTTCTGAAATCCCTAAAATAAATACGTAATACTTTTACAACCAGGAAAAACATTAAAATATCACTGCTTAATTAATTAAAAGTACTAAATTCACAATCCTTCTCCACAAGTATTCCCACTGAAGTAGCAATGCTAAACTAAGATATAAAACCTTTTTTTAAGAAAAAAATCTCTGGGTTTTGGTTTGCTCATTAAAAAGTAATTTGATTCCTTTTCTTAAAAGTACATGCAGTAAAGCATTCTGTCTGTAATTTGTTAAAATACACCAGATTTATAAACAGATCAGACATCTCAATATTTTACCACCCACTGAAACTTGCCGAAAGAAAACAACCGACTCATCAAAAGCACTGATAAGAAATACGACTGAGACATTAAAGGGCAACTAGAGGGGCTGAAAAATCCCAAACCTACCTTCCTTTTGTTGTGATACGTAATGTAGACAACAGCAATGCAAAAAGCAAAAATAAGAAGATGAAAAAAGAAATGGCTGTCTTCCTCTTCTACACTTGAGGATGGGGTCTTAAAAGATCTCACTGACTGTTCAATTTCCATGTAGCCCCTTTTCTCTTCCAAGGCCTCGCTGGACTCGTCGTCCCTGGGATTGATGGTCCAGTCGTAGTCCGACTCTCCGTAATCGCCATTGTCCAGAGTGTCTTTGGCGGTGGACGGAGAACTGTTCAGGGTGAGAAGGTCCTCCTCCTCCATGCTGGGGTCTTCATTGTTGTCAGCTTCCTCTTGAGACTGGGCGGTTGTAGGTGAGGGGTGAGGGGCCACAGAGGCTCCTCCACTTTTCTCTGTACTTTTCTCTGTGGGAGGGAGAGTGGTGCTGGTTTGGGAAATGGACGGTTTGGTTTGGTTTTCGGGTTTTAAAACAGCACTCATATTTGAAGTAGAAACATCTGGCTGGAACACAGTTTGGCTCTGTGAGTCAGGCGGCGACTGAGCTAAAATAAGTGAATAAAGAACATGAAAGTGAAATCGACTTTATCTCCACCAAGCTAGAAGCATATGTACCTAAATGTTTCACTGAGCATTTCTCTTTGCTAAATTCCTATATCCTGCTCTTGAGGATTATTTGATGTGCCTCTATTAATAGCCAGCAACCAGTTACCTTTCTTCTTAGTCAATTATTCATCAGATAACAACTGCCTTGCCAGACAGTAACAACTTAACGCAGCAAACACCTACCACGATACGTAGCTGGCGACCGAGAGAAAAAAAGGAGAAACAGAGAGGGGTTGACTTCCAGTCACAAAGGCAAAGTCCACACAGAGCTCTCACCCACGCCTTCTGTTTTCGATTCGCAAAGAGGTTGGACTTCAGTAAGCTTTGCCCAGCCAGACTCCACCCCGTGCCCAGACAGAAAGAGAGGTGGCTGATCCTAGCTCAAGTAGGTCACAAACTGGGTATGAAATTTGAACTTAAATATTGCCAACACACTACAACAAATTCTAGAGAAGCTAATGCAGACAGCATTTCTAAGTGACACTAGAACTGGAAAACCTCCTCTCCCAAATTTAAAAAAAAGAAAAGTATTCTTAGGGAGAAGAAAGGCAAAACTTCTAAAGGAAAAGAATTGGAAACGGGAACTTAAAAAAACTAAGTATGAACTAGACTATTTTAAAGATTGGGGATGGCGATCTAGGGACGGAGATGACACAGAAACGTAAAGCTCTTATTTCCCTACATTCCTACGCACTCAGCACGGTTTACCAAAGTAAAAGTTAAATGACTTACAGAAGTCATTCTACATACCAAAAGTTCAGGGTAATATTTGTTGAAATGTAACAGTGTGTCTAATTTATAACTTAATGTAGTATTGAACAACTTCAAGAATATACATATTTTTTGAAAAACTGTCACGTGAGATCTAAAACTACTCATAATATTTTTAAGTCTGTCAAAGTAAAGTAAAATATTTTATAGGGGTAAGATTAAACCAAATCATTCCTGCGCTTTCCAACATGTGTGCACGCACACAAACGAACGAGCTAACAGACAACTCTTTGTTTATGTGAAGACACTCTGGTGTGTGTATCAGAGTTGACATGTATTTTGTGTAGAAAAAAATTTAAAAGTCTCCGTTGGACTGAATAGAATCTCTCAGAAAAAAATAATTTAGTAATAATTTAGCAAAAAATGCATTAAATTTAAAATAAAAATTAAAAAAATTAAAAATGGATTAAATTAGTAAAACTCTCATAAAACACTTTCCACAGGTGGTTCCTTGAAATTTTTCACTGGAAGAAACAGGGACTACACTGAGTACGTTCTTAAACGGATTTTTACATTTATCACCTCAACTTAGTTATGATTCAGGCATTTACAAATTGCTATTTCTCTGATATACTTAATTTTTCCTGCCCAGGTATGGGGAAACATGTTTTAAAATAAAAATTTTAAACTGGGAGCCAACAAACCAACCTTGAATTTTTTAAACCGTGTTTTTCTATGCTTGACTTCCAGCATAACCACGTATGCTATAGGACACGGTCTGACGGGTGGGAATGATCATAGTTTGTCGCCATCTCCCACCCTCTCCGTGTCCAGAAACGCTTCACTGCGCACTCTGGTCAGTCAGTCACAGCAAATCCTTCTCCCCAGACGTCCTTCACTGTCTCACTGTAACTGAAACTTGAATCTCCCTTAAGGACACACTTTCCCTGCAGCTCTTTTCATTAACAGTTCTTTTTCCTCCCACATCTTTGTACCACTGAGTCTGGAGGAGAGGGAACTATCCTCCTGGAAAGGAGGTGAAGCCCCTGTCAGACCATTCTCCCATTCCCCTCCCTACGTGCCCCCAGCCTTGCTTCTCCTGTCGTCAGCTATCACACACTCACTTTTGTCCACCAACTCCTGGTCAAAGTCTCTAACTCTCAATGATTTGGGCTCCTGGATCCAGTTCACTCTACCCAAGGACTCCCATCTTGATTTCAAAATCTTCGACCTCCCTCTTCTGGTGAGCCAGCCCTCCCCTTTACCCTAAACTCTCACTCCCATGGTCATTATCTATCATCACAATTCTTCCAGAATCTCAATTTTGACATGACCTGCTAGCCTTCTAATTCATTCCCCGGTATTCTAAATCCATTAGTACCTAATTCTCTGATCCTACCACCTTTTCAGTCCTCCATGAACACGACCCACCTCGCCCAATGCACTCTCTTCCTGCTTCACCCAGATTCAATTGTGTGACCAGCTATTATTCCGCTCTTACATACACCTTCAGTCCCCTTCCCCCTTGTTCCCTTTGTCCCACTTACTTGGCAAGGCAACGTCCCGAGTTAAATCAAACCCTCTGGCTACTCCCCATCTGCACCAAGCAGCTGAGCATGGCCAGAAATCAATACACAACCATGCCACTGTTTTTATTTCATTCTAAATTCAATGCCAAAAATTCAGGTATACATGCAACACTGTTGGCAATTATATTGTATTTCCCTAACCCGTTCACCCTCCTGCTCCCCTAGGGGACCATTCATACTTTCCTCTGACCTCAAACTTCCAACAGCTTCTCTGTTGTCCTCATTTTCAACTAATGACATCACTTACGAAACTTCTCTGGGGAAAATGAAGTCATCAGAAAAGACTTTCACGAACTACCAGAACTCTAGACTCATAAATCCAAATGCCTACTTGAAATCTCCTCTTAGATGTCTGACACTCAAATTAATATGTTCAAAATGAATTCTGACTGGCTTCCAGGAAGATGGAGCAGACATACTATTCTCTACTCCTCCCACTAAACACAACTAAAGCCCAGCAAAAAATGTAAATGTCTAAATGATAGTTTCTTCTTAGAGAATTAAATGACCAAAACAATCACGCTTCTTAAGCACTTTAAGAACAGGCACTACCTGCATCAGCTAGGGAAATCCTCATTATAGTCTACTAACGATGAAAGCGCCTCGGGTACATTGACCACAATTCTTCCCCACAGACATGAATACACTTCTGGGAGGATGGTCCGGTGGCCCTGCCCTCAGTGCTGCTGGGAAAACCTAAGTAACCACAGCACTTTAGCAGAGGGACGGATGGCTAGACAGCCCCTATTGACAAATAAGACAACACTATTCCTCTCAGGCTATTTTTCACCTCAAAACTCAAAAAAGATTTAGAGAGAAAAGCAGGATTGAGTTTTGGCCTGAGAGAAAAAAAGGACTACTCAACAAAATACTGCTTAATCATCATAAGTTCCTAGTAGTGGATTTGTTCCCCCTAAGTCTCAGGTCCTGGTTCACAGATTTCCTCATTTCTCAATGAAGCCTTCAATCTCTTGATTCACAATGTAACATTTCTAAGAAAAGAAATACTTAATCATGCAACGTTGCTTGCAACAGTCAAGATATAGAAACAATGTAGCCTAGGGCCACACCACCCTGAACGACCCGACCCGATCCCGTCTGATCCCGGAGGCTAAGCGGGTCGGGCCTGGTTAGTGCTTGGATGGGGGACACAATTCAGTGCCCATCGGTGGATGAATAAGGGACACGTGAGATACAAGTACATACATGGAACATTGCTCGGCCATAAAGAAGAAGGGAATCTTGCCATTTGCGTCAACACAAGTGGGCCCTGAGGGCATCATGCTATAAGTCAGACAAAAACAAATACCATATAATTTCACTTATATGTGGAATCTTTTTTAAAAATATCAAAACAACGGCCGGCCTGGTGGCTCAGGCGGTTAGAGCTCCATGCTCCTAACTCCGAAGGCTGCCGGCTGGATTCCCACGTGGGCCAGCGGGCTCTCAACCACAAGGTTGCTGGTTCAACTCCTGGAGTCCTGCAAGGGATGGTGGGCAGCGCCACCTGCAACTAAGATTGAACACCGCACCTTGAGTTGAGCTGCCGCTGAGCTCCCAGATGGCTCAGTTTGTTGCAGCGCGTCCTCTCAACCACAAGGTTGCCGGTTCAACTCCCGCAAGGAATGGTGGGCAGCGCCCTCTGCAAGTAGAAAAACGGCAACTGGACCTCGAGCTGAGCTGCGCCCTCCACAACTAAGACTGAAAGGACAACAACCTGACTTGGAAAAGTCTTGGAAGTACACACTGTTCCCCGATAAAGTCCTGTTCCCCTTCCCCAATAAATAAAAAAAATAAAATAAAATAAAACATCAAAACAAAACAAACGCAAAAGGCCAAGCTCTAGACACAGAAAACAAGACTGGTGGTCGGTGAAGGGGGCGGGTCCTAAATGGAGTCAAAGGTACGTACTTCCGGTTATAAAACAAACAAGTTACGGGGATGGAACGGGGATGGAACGTGCAGCACGATGACCATCGCTAATGATACTGTATCGCGTATTTGAAAGTTGTTAAGAGAAGAGTAAATCCTACAAGTGCTCACTACAAGAAAGAAAACGTTTGCAGCGACGCCTGAGGCCCTGCGGTAACTGGGCTCATAACGTGACCAGTTTGGCAGTTATACCGGCATCACATCGTTCTGTCACACCTGAAATTCATACAATGCTGCACGTGGGTTATAGCGCGGTAAAAAATAATAACAAAAGCTTAAATTTGAGAATGCTATGGGCCCACGCGAATGAAGCAGGGCTGTCCCGTTAACCGGGGCCAAGCTCACAAAGGCTCTTCCTCGTCGCGGAGCCCCCCGCCCGTGGCCGGGCCTGACCGAGCACCGGAACCTCCCGGCCGAGCCGGCGCCCGACCCGGACCCCCGGACCGCGGCTCAGAGGGGTCACCGCGCCTGCGCACCGCGCTCTTCCCCTCTGACCCCCACGCCCGCGGCCCCGCAGGCCCCGGGCGCCCTCCCAGGCTGAGCCCGCCGACACCGCACCTCCTGACCCGCCGCCGCCCGGCGCCTGTCCCCGCCCCTCACACACGCCTCCGCCGAGTTGTGCGGGGTCCGAGAGCTGGCCTCCGCAGGCCCTCCCGCCATTCCCGGCGGCGGCCCCCCGGGACCGCACACACCCCCACTCGCCCTCCGCCCGTGTGCACGCGCTCCCGCTCCCGCTCCCCGCTCCGCCTCACTGCTCGGGCCGCTGAGACACCCCGCTTCCTTAGACTGCGAGCCTCAGACGCCGACGCGCCCTCCTCGGGCCCGCAGGGACCCCCGCGCCCTCGAGACGTCGCCTCCTGCTCCGGACACAAGGAAGCGCCCTGGCGCTGGCCCTGCCTGCCTCCCGGCCGCGCACCGGCCGCCCCCGACTGCCCGCGCCCCCTTTACCGCTGGACACGGTGGCGGACACCAGCAGGAGCGCCAGGGCCAGCGGCCGCGCCAAACCCCCGGGGGCCTGGACGCCCGGCCTGGGCGCTGGCACGACCCCACTCATCCTCCTCAGGGCGACAGCGGCCATAACGGACTCGGCCGGGCGTCTGCGCTGTTGCCGGGCTCTGCGTCATGACGTCACACACCGCGTAAGGCACCACGGCCGTAGATCCGTACGTCCCAGCGTGATGACGTCGCAGCCTGACCCGGGGCTCCGGCGAAGGAAGGGAATAAGGGAGCGGAGTGGGAGACGCGGCGGAGGGGGGCCCCGGCTCGGCCGCGGGTGCAGGATGTACTGTGGGGGGCGGGCGGCGGCAGGGGCGACATGGGGCACCGTGCGGCGACGGAAAGTGCTTAAAACAGTTTTAAAAGGAAGAAGCAAGGGGGTAACAGACTGCTGCCCAAAGGCAAAGGAAACACAAATGTCAACGGCGGTCATACCCGCGTGGTGGAATTATAGGTAAACGCTCTGTTTGTCCTTCCCCGTCGTCATTTGTTCAACAAATACCTAGGACCTCCCGCATTGCCGCGCGGAGCCGTGAACGGCAGGCCCCCCCCGTGGGACTTCACCCCCTCGGGAGGGAGGCCGCGGTGTAAGCTACTGTGTAAAATGGGGGGGTGTTGTAGGCTAGGACACGGGCTCGAGCCGCTCCCGCACCTCCCACGACGAACTTCTTGTGCTGCTTAAACCTCGTAACTTAAAATCCCCGCTCTGTGAAAACGCACGTTGAGAGCCTTGGGGGGCGCCTCGAAGGCCTGCACGGGGCCTCGGTCTGCGCGTGCTGTGACTGTTTCCTGCACAAGCATCGACAGCCTTCAAATAACGCGAGTCCCCCTTGGTCAGACTGCAGGCGAATCGGCGTGTCCCGAAGCGAGGCGTGTCCCGAGCCCCGGCCTCGCCCCCCGGGGCCCCTCCCCGCACACAGCGGAGCCGCCTGGAGACAGAAGGGCCTGTGTCCTCCTGCATCGATTTCCCTGGCGACGGAAACACACACACTCTACCTCGCTACGGAGACTAAGCGGGCATTCATCTGTGCATGGCCCTCGTCCACCACCAGCCCCGAGCTGAAGGGTGCGCTTGCCGCAAACCTTCCAGGTCGCCAGGGGACCGCAGGCTTCCGGAGCTGCTCTCCCTCCTGGGTACAGAAACCATCACTCCGTCCAAGGGGTAGCCTCTCGACTCCAGCTGCCGCCTGCTGGGGGATGCAGACTTCAACAGACCTCCATCTGTCATAAACACGCTTTCCATCCTCACTTGTCTCCTTTGTCCCTCGGTCCTCCTACCAGATTGTTTCAGTTCTCTTACTGGGGAGATACGAAGGCATTCTGCACAATCTTCCAACATGCCGCACACAGCAGGCAAGACACCTCATACTCAGAGGGCCCTTTACGTTTCAAAATACCAGTACTGTACCTGGCATCTGACCGGATGTACCCAGTATCTAATTATGTACAAAAATCTCTGCACAAATTCAATCAAGTTCACTTTGAAATAGTTGCATGTCTTTATGCACCTGGTGAAGACCACTATGAGAAATAATGAGGCCAGCAGGTTGGAGTGATCAGTTACACAAAATGCTAGCAGTGACTCTGATACCTGTGTGGAATTAATCACTTCCAAACATCCATAAAAAGGAATTCTACCTAAAAACATATGTCATTAAAGAGTTCACACTTGTTAAAGCTGGATGTGTATGTAGTTTGTTACTATTCTATTTTGTGTTTGAAATTTCCACAATAATTTTTTAAAATATAAATATATGGCAGAATCCTAAAACCACCCCGTGACCCATGCCTTTGTATGAACCCGTGCTCTTGAGTATGGGAGGGGCCCGTGAATATGATGGGAGATCACTCCTGTGAGAAGGTTGTTATATGGCACAGTTGACTTTAAGAATCAGAAATTATCCTCAGTGGGCCTGACCTAACCAGGTGAGCCCTTGAAAGGGATGTAATATACAGCATGGTGACTATAATTAATGGTACTGTGTTGCATACTTCAAAGTTACTAAGAGAATAGATTTTCAAAGTTATCACAAGAAAGAATTGTAACTGTATCGTGACAGATGTTAACTAGATTTATTGTGGTCAGTTCACAGTGTACACAAATATCGAATTACTACGTTGTACATCTGAAACCAGTATGTAATATTTCAGCTATTTCCCAATTTAAAAAGTAAAATAAAATAAAAATTGTAAAGTGTTTAGAGCTCTTCCTGGAGTTCTGAGGTGTGAGAGGGATTGGACGGTGAGATTGTTTCTGTCCAGCTTTGAAGACGGAGAGCACCACGTGGCAAGGAACACAGCAGGCTCCCTTTGCTCACAGTGGCCTCTAGCAGATGGTCAGCAAGGAAACAGGGACCACTATCCTTCAACCAAAAGGAACTAAATTCTGCCACAACCATGTGAGCCTGGACGAGGACCCTAAGCTCCGTATGAGAACTCAGTGTGGCTGACATTGTAATTTCAGCATTGTGAGAACCTTAACGGAGAGCCCAGCCACACTGGACTTGGCCTTCTGACCTACAGACCTGTGAAAGAAAGAAATGAGTGTTGTTTTAAGCCACTCAATTTGTGGTCCTTTGCTATGCAGCAATAGAAAACTAAAAATATCACACACACACACACACACACACACACTCCAAGCAAGGGACCAAATGCCCTGTTTATTTACACTTTTATTAATAAAGACAACAGAGGAAGATGAGGTTTCAATATTTTATTCAAGTTTTATTTTAAGTGATGTTAATTACAGCATTTGAAAGGGAGGATCTAATTCCACACAAAATGGGAGACTCTAAAATGTAGCCATTAAACTGCTAAAAAATAAACTGAGTGGCGAGAATACAACAGAAGTCTAATTTAGGTTCCGAGTGTTGTCACCATGTGATTACAGTCACAGAGACTCTTCCCAGCTTACAGCTGGACCTCTTAGAACCTATTTCATACTCTGGTGCAAGGGCAAAAAACCACAATGTGAGAGGGAATTAAATCCTGAATAATTGGCTTTGTCACATCTACCTTCTCCACCCCAAAATGGCACAAAAGAAACTAGTACACCCTGCAGACTACTTTTGGTGTAAAAGAGGTGATGGACCCGGGTGGAAGCAGGTCATGAAGATCTATCTAAAAAAGTCTCTTCGATGAGTTTGTACACAACATCAACCAGTGAGACTCAGATAGGGTAGGTAACCAAGGTTCAATTCTCAGGAAGTCACAATTTCATTCATTTATGCAATACAAATTTACAAAGTGCTTACAAATCATCAGCTTCCTCTTGCAGCCATTTCTAGATAAAAAAGAAACCTGACATCTCTAGAGGGGCCGCCAAGCTCCCCCCAAGTCTACAGCTGAAAGGACCTTTTTGGGAATTGGGTTTCTTCTGTACCTCTGAAAAGGTAACACTTTAAAGCTGAATCATCTTTAACCTGGAGGTCTAACATAATATTTAGCAACATTTGCATCCCAGACATACAACATTAAAAGGTACACTAAATTCTGAAGGTAGCTATGCTGCAAAATAGTTTAAAATTAAACGATTGTACAGTATTCATCTATGCTTGAAATTCCAGTCCTAGACCAAGCTTGTGGCCACCAGCATTGACATTCTTGCCATCCAGCAGAGCTGACAGCGTCAGTTTGATACCTGCAGGGGGAAAATCAGGAGGAGGAAAGGGGGAGGGATAGAGGAAAGAAAAGAGAGGAAACGTTAACACATAGAGGGCAAAGAGAGATTGACATGGAGAAGAAAGACTGACACACGGAAGAATGCTGGAGCACACTAGCAAAACCACACCCAGTTCAGAACCTGTTCTAGCTGTGTGCGATCAGCAGGGGCAAAAAAAATCACACAGCCCTTTTATTCCTGCTACTTAACACCATCTGATTAATTAATAGGTAGCCTAGAATGAGCTTATAAAACAATCAGTATTATTCCACAGCCTAGGGACTCCCCTTTCCTTTTTCTTCTCATTGTCCCCTGCTACAATTCATCTCTCTACCATTGGCACCAAGCAGTAAGCTCCTTCAGCAATAGCCCCTTGAAATGAAACCCCAATCAGGAACGAAACGCCAAGGTCTTACCTCCACATTCACAGCATGCATACATGCACATATGCATACACGCATGTACACACGTACACACATACACACACACACAACTGATATCTTCCCTAGAACAGCTTGATTATGACATGTAATCTTAGATTTCCAGGGTTCAAAGGCCCATCTTGTCCAAAATAACCCCAAGCTGGTATTATCTCCTATGGCTCTAAATACCAGGGACTAACCAACTGTGCAGAGGAAACCTGAAAACCAGTTTTACTGTGGGGATGACTTACAACCTAGTTTTAAGAACCTGCTGGAAATTAGTTTCAAACATTATGTAAACTAGTGGGAAAAAAGGATGGAAGCAAATAACCAAAAATGTAACATGTTTGTTAGCCTTGGTCTTTTTCTCTCCTATCTGCTACTTCTCCTGTTCTCCAAACGTTGTATAATGCCTCTGCACTCCTTTATAAACACATCATTATAAAACTTTATAGACACTCATTTACAATGTACTATACAGGCATTTTATAAGCAATGACATAAAGCAGCAAACCAGCACCACAATTTTTTTTAAGACGAAGAACTAATTTCACACACAACCAACACATACCTGGCTTTAGGGTCTGAGTGTATCCTAAACCTATCAGGCTGGAATTGTTCACTTTAGCCTAGTCAAGGAAAAGAGAAGACAGAATGAAAATGTTTAGTACTTCACGCTTCCATGTCCAAAATGAATAAGGGCTTTTTAATCAACCAACTCTGGACTTCAAAATCAAATTCTCTCTTTTTTCACGACCACTTTGTTTATGGGATTCATTAAATTCAATGTGAAATATACCAAATTTGGGAGCTTGGTCTCAGAAGGGAAAACTCAAAGAGTCAACATAATTTTCAGTTAAAAGGAAATTATTTACATTTGATTCCTAAAGGTATGAATGCCCATTTTCTTTTCTTCCCCCAATTTCATGTATACTGAGTAGGTCTGTATTTAATTTATAACATATGAGGACACTTTCATGTATGGCCAGAGAGATAAAAGGCTTTCTAATAGAGAGGATTTCTTAAAGATCTATTGCTTGGATGAGGGGAAACAGAGCAAATATCAGACAGGGTTTTGAGGCTTTGTTTCTTTTAAGGCAGAACACTGTTAGAATTTCTTCATCATGAAAAAGAGAAGCGAAAATCCCACTGACATGAAGAAAGTTCAGCACTGACAAACGAATTTAAAATGTCTACTGGAGCAAGAGAATGACTCAGCCAATCACTTAAATTTCAGTACTTAGTCAACGTGGATTAATCATCAAGTTCAATAAAGCAGCTTGAGTCCATAATCATTCTGCCCTCATTCTTCTGCCGGAGTCGTCGGGAAACCTGGGCCTCTCCCTGACCCCTTTCTGGTGACATAATAAGGGGTGAGCAGCAGAGAAAGCTCAAGCCACAAGAACATCAAATCCTGGTAAGAGCTGGGCTGCCGAGCTGTTTATTTTTCTGCTCGAAGGCTGTTTTCAGACCTGACATCTCCCATCAGAAGAGCAGAGCAGGGGTTAAGGAGAGCCTCCTGGCAGGCAGCGACCCGTCTAACCCTTCCTTTTTGCACATACCATCCAAGTAACTTGGCCCCTTTTCCTTCATTTTTACATGTTTAACATTCAAGGAGCCAAATTCAGTTCCTATTTAAGGAGACTTAAAATGGGCTGTCTGTAAATTACACAAACCAGCCCAGAAACCATCCTGCCACATGAGATTTCCTCATTCCACCCCAAAAGGGGTACAGCTGGCAGTGCCTTGTGACATCAGAGACTGAGCTTGACAGGACTTAATACAAAAACTGAGCAGCAACCCAAGGATGGGTCCATGAGCAATGCTACAGGGTCCATGAGCAGCCCACAAGGATGGGTCCATGAGCAATGCTACCGGATCTGCAAGATAAGACTCCAACTGCCCAATGCCTGTTTTCTTAATCTGTGATATAGGAGCTGGGCAAGAGAGTGACAAATGCGGGGGAAATTAACATTAAAACCTTAGGGCTCCAGGGAACCCCCTTTACAGTCTGCAGCATGGCACAGAGACTGGTTAGAGAAGGAGGTGCCATAGCAAGCCAGTCTGGGCCAAATCCAGGCCCCAGCACTTACCAAATGTCTGCCTTTGGGCAAGTGACTCAACTTCTCTAAGCTTCCAGTTCCTAATTTGTGATAACAGAGATGCAATGGTTTTTTTGTTTGTTTGTTTGTTTTGTGGGTTTTTTTTTTAACGAGGGCACAGCTCACAGTGGCCCATGTGAGGATCAAACCAAACCGGCAACCCTGGTGCTATCAGCACTACACTCCAACCAACTGAGCTAACCGGCCACCCCAATGAATGATTTTTTTAAAAGAAAGGTGGGAAAGGCACCTATTTCCAATGGTTTATGTAAGAATTAACTACAGTAATCCACATGTAATGGGCCTGGCACCCACAGGAAGTACTATTACTAGTATTATGTTACTCATTTTGATCTCTTTTCACAGTGAGAAAATCTCTAGCCAAAGCATGGAACTCCAGCAATCCAGAAGGATTCCAAGCTTGGGCTCAGCTGGGGCCTGGGCGATGCACGATTCCAGAGGTACCTACCGAGAAACAGGCGTCGGGGTCAATCTGATACTTGGCTGCTATTCCGAAGCGAGTGTTACTGTTTCCTGCTGTCCAGGCGAGATTAACAGCAGTCTCCAACTTTTTGTTCACCTTCTGATAAATGGAGCCACCAAACTCTGTCCCATCATTTCTGCAAACAAGCATAGCACAGATGCCAAGCGGCCCAGGAAGACAGGCTGGAGCAGGACAGGGCTGCCCACGTCTGACAGGACAGGGCTGCTGTAAATGGACTGAACTGATCCAAAGAAGGCACCAAAGTACAGGAAACCTGACAGGAGTGGGGCAGACACCCAAGGTGGGAAGGCTCAGGGGAGGAAGGAAGGCTATTTCAGCCATCCCTGGGAACAACCAAAGGCGGCTCAGTCAACTACTCAGGCTGCATGGAAGGTGAAATTGGCTTCCAAAATATTCTTTAAAAAAGATGCAATAACTAGGGCATTCAGACTCGGGATTCTGAATGGTTTCTTTCTTCTGCTGCTAATGTCACTATGTTCAAAATAAATGCTTGTATCATAGAAATGGTAAGGGAGGGGAAGCAAATGAGAAGAGAACACAGCCAGAAATGGCAAGAAAGGTTGTGCCACATGTGCAGAAAGCAGGTTATGGCCCTTAGCTCCACCAGCTATACAGCTGGGGAGACACAGCCAGAACTGACCCAGCCCCTTGGAGGAGACGCGATTACAAAGGAGAGTAACCTACAACTCAGACTCGTCCACCTGTGCGTTCTGTTGGTCCACGCAGCAACTTCTATGGTCCTGGTGGGGCATGAGAAAGAGCTACCTGCTACATTACAAAATGTTTTCATCAAAAGGGCTGAAACCCAGCTGGCCAAACTCCTTCCTCTCTTCCAAACACATCATCCAGCCTCTGGGAATACGACCCTCCCCTCCCTGACATTTTCAACATAAAAAAACCATGTCAAGTTCTGCCTCATCATTTTGGGTGTTTCCAGTGCAAATGGCACTAGAAACGGTTAAGGCAGAGCCCATGTGCTTTGCAATCCATCAAAAGAGCTTAGAACTCACTAAACCAAGAACAAATTGTTACTGTTTCATTGCAAACTATGCTTCTCACCAATACACTCTCCCTAAAGTAGATGCTCATTAAAATATATTCTAAACTCTCAAGTTCTCCCCTGGCAGACACTGTGCTTCCAGAAAGTACAGGAAGAGCCCAGGCACCACCTGACTCACAGGGAATCCCAACTTTTTCAGGAAGTCCCAAGCAGCAGCTCGTCAAAGAAATAGATGTTTGAGTGGCTTTGGGATAACTCAAATAGGGAAATTGTGTTGGGCTTCAAAGTGCTTTTGGGGGGAAAAATTTCTTTTTTGTAAGGAGGGCACAGCTCACAGTGGCCCATGCGGAGATCGAACCGGCAACCTTGGTGTTATTAGCACCACGCTCTAACCAACTGAGCTAACCAGCCACCCCACACATTTTTGTAATATATCCTAAAACCAGCAACACAGCCTGCCTGTGCTGAGCTCTCAAAACCATAACAAGGGAGAACTCACTGAAATTCATCTACATAAAGTACAAAAAGCGTCTGTTACACATCGGGGCCTCTGCAAGCACCAGGGCCACCCAGATTAGTTGTGCCAGCTGTTTCCACGCCAGTTCCCTAAACAAACCATGTCCACTTCTTCAAAACCCTGAAGCGGCCACCACTGTCCGTGCCCTCCTCACCAACAGCATGCTCCGGTTCCAGCTTGGATTTACTCCTGACAACCTGCTGGGAATGTACCTGGCTCAGAATGATGACATACCAGACCTGGCTAACAAACCTGAGGAAATTACAAAGGATTTGGATGCCAAGAAGACACCCCATGGTCACGAGGCCACCTCCAGGATAGGCCGAGTCTGCTCTTCTCGCAGGCCTCCTTTACCATGGGAACCAAAGCTTTCATCTTCCTGTCTAATCTCAGCCACTTTCTTCTTTGCTAGACCCTGCGTTGCCTTAGAGCACGAATGGGGCCACAAGTGAAGAACTATCCTTGTGTTTCTAACATCCTCACCTCTTCCCTTCCTCCTTCCAGCCGCTTGGGAGGTGCTAAGACTGGAATGATGATGTTCGATTAGTAAACATGATCTTTAATTAATATAAAAAAAAATCTTGAAGCTCAGGTATGGGGGAGGGACTTGAGGGGGGGGCAGTTAACAACCTAAATGTTCTTCCTGTTCTTCCTAAATGGGTGCCAATTCCCAATTCCAAAGCAAGAAAGCACTTTCCATTTCAGTCAAAACTCTACATTAAAAATGTATGCTTCTATGCTTGTGACGTTTTTCCTATGACTTTTTGTATGTTACTTGCTCTGAATTTACATGACCTTTGTACCCCTTTTCAGGTGTACATTTCTGTGGGTTTTATCAAAGTAGAGATTTGTGTGCCCACCACCACAATCAGGACCCAGAACAGTTCCACCATCACCAACTCTCCGGGGCCACCCCTCTGTAGTCACACCCTCCCCCGCCCCCTCTTCGGGAACCACTGGACTGTCCATTTCTAAGTTTCCTGTGACATTTTAGTTTGAAAAGACTCTAAATTTATTAATGATACCCATTTATTATATTAACTTATTAATCATAGAAATTTCCTCAAAAAACTCTGTTAACAGAAATGCGCTTCGTTTAGACACTAACACCATTTACTTGTCTTTCAGTTTAAGAAGTCATTTCTTTAGTGACCTCTAGTGGAGAGAAGGAAATTTGGTAAAGTTGTCCTCATTTGTGCCACAGGTTAGTTCCTCGTGTCCACCGGGACTTTACCGATGAAATTTTTGTTTCCCTTCACCTAAATCAGCACTCTACTTCAACTCAAGTTGGATTACAAAGGGCTCCCTCTAACCTAAGCTGTAATTTTCTCCCTTCACTATACTGTCCAGGAGTTAATCAACTTTTAAATGCTCCGTCATGCAGAGAAGACGCTCTGTACTTAACCGAGCTAAGTTAAGTACAGACCTGACTTAACCAGTCAGGAGAACTGACTGGTCTCCCATGTCTACATTTACTAAGCTGATCCCCACAGACAACGAGAGAGAGAGAGAGAGCGAGAGAGAGAGAGAGAGAGAGAGAGAGAGAGAACTGTACCTGTCCCCCGTTTTGTTAACTAAAACCGAAAGGCCCTCTAATATCCACTAAGCTGCAGGGAGGGGAACCTCTCTGGACTCACATCACGCCCTTGCTGTCACTGATCCTTCTCTGTGTCCCAGTGACATCGCTGACTGTTCCCAGAAGAGAAAGAACCTAAGTCACATCAGGAAATGAGTAGGTGGGAAACAGAAAAATACCAGCAGGCCATTTTGTTCGTCGGAGTCCAACAAACACACTTGACAGTGATGAAAAATTGAGCTGAGGAAACAATCGTGAAGCAGAATCCCCCCCCCCCCCCCCCGCTCTGCACACCTTCGCATGCCCACACTCCCGTACTTACACATTAGTGTGAAGCTGGAATTCATCAGTCTTGTAGCCAACCGCAAAGTTGCTCTGGGTCACGCGAGACTTTGCGGTCTCAAAATTCATCTGGTAGCCCGCGAGCCATCCCTCGTAGCCCAGCACCAGAGCGCCGCGGATGGAAGGCCCGGCGATGTCAAAATCCACGTCGCAGCCCAGGTTGATGTGCTCCCGCTTGTACCCTGTCTTGATTTTAGCATTTTTTTTCCTTAAGGAAAAGAAATTGTATTAGAATCAGAAGGTAACTCACATGGAGAGCACCAGGCCAAGAAATGCACATTCTAAATAAAGAATCCCCGCTTAAATCAGGAGGTAGGGGGCCCAAGTCAGGGTCCCAGACCTCCCTTAGGCAGCTGCTGTGCCACAAGGGGCAGATACATCCAGTCTGCAGAAACCACGCAATGACAAAGTGAGAACACAAGCCTGACACAAACGCGCGCTCAGTCATTTTCTCTCACGATCCTGTCTCTGTATTTAATGCAGGGGCCAACGCAGGCATTGGTTAGGTGGAGCGCCACCGTGTAATTATCAGTGTCATGAAGACAATATCTACGCAGCAGCTCTTAAGGAGATGGACGTCTTCTTACTTTGTGACTCACGTAAGTAAAAAAAGAAATAAAAACTAGAGCCCGTCTAAGTAAATACAACAAAGTTAGACAGCTTTTAACTCAGTATTCATGAGACTCCAGTGAGTATCTATTTCAGAGAACTGGGTACTGATGTGGAACTTGGGGCCCTACCATCATGGGGGCCAGGAAGACCCCAGGTCTAGTCTGCTGACCCCAGATTTGTACGTATGACCAGGTCAGTGCCTCCCTTGCCAATTATTCAAGACCCAGCCTTCCTCAGGAAAAGTAGGTGAGTCGTGTCACCTGCAAATAATAGTATCACCATGCCTTTTACCAAAAGTCAGTCCTGGAAACAAGATCACATCTACCAGATAAAATTGAGACTATTTGCACCTGAGTGTTTCTGTCACTCAGCTACAAAGGGGACATCTCCCACCTAGAGCCAGCTGCCGCCTCAGCAGAGTGCCCAGGGGAGGCCAGATCTGCTCAGAGGCCCAGGACTACACAGCCATGTCCACCCCAGCTCCATTCACAGAGGTGAAAGCTTCATCCCCGGCACCCAGACTGCCGGCCCTGAGCACCATTCCCTCCTAAAAGGAACCAGTGCTCCGTGGAAAACTACTAGGCTGCAGGTCGGGGCAGGAAACGGGCAAGGTGAGCTTGAAGCATCTGTCAAAGACTGGTACTGAGGCGGGGGCAGAAGGACTTGGAGCCAACCCAAAGAGGCGCCCAAGGGTTTCAAACATGCTACGACGGGAGTGACCTGAAGAAAATGTCGGCCCTGGAGTGAAACATATCAAATGTCTAAATCTGTGAACTTGTAACGACAAAATACACACAAATCAGCCCCCGTTAGAGACAATAGTACCCATTGGTAATTTTGAAAACAGTAAATAAAAAAGGAATCAAACATTTATCCCACCTTTCCTGTACTAGGTTGCAAGGTGGCCAAATAGTTGCTGAGAAGTTTCCTTTTATTGAAACACTCAGGCTAATAAATGAAGAAGGATCCTGAATGGCACTAACATACAGAGAAAAGCAGGCCTTCTACGTGCAACGCAGTGTGCACAGACAGTACCACTTACGAGCACACGAGTATGTCAGCACAGCCCTCCTCTAAATGGAATCGAAATGCGACGAAGCCCCTACACTCACCAATTCACAGGAAATGCAGGGGACAGGGAAATGGGTGAGATGACACCACAAAGAGGCAAACAGCAAAATGTACATGTAATTCTACAGGACAAATGATCTCGTTCCAACAAACAAATGGCAAGGGGAGAACACGGAGAGAAGGAGAATCTAAAAATTAAGAGATTTAGGAGACGTAGGAACCAATTTTTTGCAATTCTGCATGAACAATTTTTGATTCTGTAAAAAAAAAAATTCATGAAATCATGTAAATCTGAACAGACTATAGATCTGGAAATATTAAGAAATTATGATTATTTTTACAATGTAATGATATTGTGGTTATACTTTTTAATTAAGAATTACTATCTAAAAACACATATTAAAATATTTACAGATGTAATTATGTGATATCTGTTATTTACCTCAAAATAATCTGAGGGTGGGAGACATTAATTATGAATGTATAAATAAAACATGACTGGCCGTGGTCATGTTTATTAAAGCTGGGTGATGGGAACATGATGAGGGTTCAATATACTTTTCTGCATTCTCTTGTGCATTTGAAATTTTCCATAATAAAAAATTTCATTAAGGTGAAACACCCCAAGTCCTCAATGAGACAAGAATTTCAGAGGTCATAGTTGAAAATAAAGCCAACATTGTGCCCAAGTGACAATGAAACTTGCAACTTTTGTTCAAGTTGCTTCTGTACATTTTCACAAGCTTTAAAGGAAAGGAGTAAGCACCAAATTCTCTCTCAAGAAGAAAGACTCAAAATAAATCTCTTTTGGTCTGCCTGCTCTCTGGGGGAAGAAGCCTGGATTTTGGCCAAGTATCCAATTGGCACCAAGGTGGGTGGGGTGATTGATGAAGACAGCTGCTCAGAGGCTGACATTTAGAAAGAGAGGGAGACCAAGAAATGTAAAAACTGAGCACCTTACAACTACTAGGTAAAAAGCTGTTGCTGAGCACGAAGTGTGATGCCTGTGGCAGGGCTTCCGACGAGTGGGGTACACCAGCCACACTGGACAGTTTACACAGCACCTCCACACAGTGTCTCACTGGGTTCTGGCCAGGGACACAAAGTCCCCAGAGAATGGGCAGTGCTGGAACAGTGGCTCAGGTTTCTCTCCAGGTTTCTGATCTAATTCAGCATTCCATGGCTCTGGAGCTATTGGTCTTTCAGATATTTGTAAGATTTTCTTCTTTAAACAGTGGTGCTAATTTGACAAGCACCTGAGAGAGGCACGACTCTGATTTGTGGTTAACAAGCTGGCTTTATCTGTAGTAGGTACTCAGGATGGGTGCTGGTCCCTAAATGAGGTCTGCAGCCTCATCCAGATGTGGTTATACTCAGGTCCTTATGGAAACCGGGACACTTTCCCAGCCTATACCCCTCAGCTGCTTTGGAAAGCCAGCTCTCATTTCCAATCTCCATCAAGTCATCCAAACTGTCCTCAAATACCCAGTAGCAATGTTATACATTGAACCCCGAGTCTTGGTTTCAAAACACCATTCTTCAATAAAAGGAATCAAGGCTCCTTGGAGAAATGGCTGATAGCAGGACTAAGGAAAAATAAGTAGAAGATGAACATGGTACATCTTCTAAAGAAGCGCTCAAAAAAAAGAAAAAAAAATGATAGGGACTTGTCAAAAACACACAGGATGTTTTCAGAAAAGAAAAAACTAAAGGAGTTCATCACCACCAAATCAGTATTACGACAAATGTTAAAGGGACTTGGAAAAGGAGGAGGAAGGAAGAAGAGGAGAGAAAGAAAGATCAAAAGTATAAATAATAAAATGTAAATGGATTAAAATGTAAATGTAAATGCTCCAATAAAAAGACAGGATGGCTGAATGGATAAGAAAGCAAGACCCTTACATACACTGCCTTCCAAACACCCAGTTCAGATCGAAAGACACACACAGACTGAAAGTACAGGGATGGAAAAAGATATTTAACGCAAATGGAAATGAAAAAAAGCTGGGGTGGCAATACTTAGACAAAACAAACTTTAAAACAAAGGCTATAATAAGAGACAAAAAAGGACCCAGCAATTCCACTTCTGGTTATTAAAAGAAACCCAAAACACTAATTCAAGAAGGTATATTCTTTGCAGTATCTTGCCATTTGCAACAACATGAATGAACCTAGATGATATTATGCTAAGTGAAAAAAGTCAGACAGAGAAAGACAGATAACATATGATTTCACTGATATATGGAATCTAAAGAACAAAATAAAAAACAAACAGAAACAAACTCATAAATATAGAGAACACTTTGATGATTGCCAGATGGGAGGGGGGTTGAGGGGGTGAAAAAGAGGGGAAGGGATTAAGATGTGCAAATTGCCACTTATAAAAATAGTCACGGGATGTAAAGTACAGCATAAAGAATATAATCAAAAATATTGTGATAACTCTTGACTGGCATGGCAGTCAGCACGGAGCAGTGCCCTGCCCGTGTCCCCGGGCGGGTGGACGTGGCCAGAAGCGACAGGAGCCCCCGAGGCCCTCAGTGCCATCTGTGGGAGCCCGTTCACTCAGGCGCCCTGTGTAGTTTGGGAAAGCGGAAGAATACACCAGGGAAAGGCCCTGGTTCAGGCATCTGGCCTTCCTGGAGACGCAGGGTCCACGCCTGAGCTCTCTCTCTATCCTCATGTCACTCGTCAGCACAAATAAACTGCCTTTGGTTCCAAACAAAAAAAAAAAATATTGTGATAACTATACATGGTGTCAGATGGATACTAGACTTACTGGGGTGATCATTTTATAAGCTATATAAATGCCTAATCACTATGTTGTATACCTGAAACTAGTGTGATATTGTATGTCAATTGTAATTGAAAAATAAAAAAATTTTAAAGACACACACAGAGGATGTCAACTTGAAGGTACTCCCAATGGTCACACCTGGGACAATAGGAGTGACGAACTAAATTACAGTCATGGGTTATAACCCATATAATAAATGTGCATGAATCCATACTGATATAAACGATTAGACAAATGGAGGAGAAAGACGATCTTCCTTACAGTAGAATCCCAGTTAATAAATGTAAAAGGAATGATGGAAACAGAAAAATCACCATTTGCCAAACATAATTGTTACAGGCAAGCATCACCAATGGACACTAATATTTGCCAGCCGAAGTATAAGAAGTAGAATATTTGCATAGTCTCAAAGTATCTCCCCACAAGATATTGTTTACAAACAGAAGAACAGTAGCTTTACAGAGAAACCTGGCAAACACTTTAATCCAGTGAAGCAAGGGAGCGTGGCAGGTAATGAGGCATATTGACATGGACCTCCTGCTGGCGAGCAGAAGAATGGATACAACTTCTTCAGCTTCACCTCTGTCGTTGTCAAAACTGCCCAACCTGAGTGTAACTGAGGGAACATCAGACAAATCCAAATTGAAGACTTCTACATAATAACTGGCCAGTCCTCTCTGAAAGCGTCAAGGTCATGAAAGACAAAGGACTATGCTCCAGAACAGAGGACACAAAGGAGACTCAACAATTAAACGCCAGTTAGAGTCCTGAACTGGACCACGGACCAGAAATCAGACATCAGGGGGACAACAGATTAATTAACAGTAGGATAGCAACATACTTTCCTGATTCTGACAGTTATATTATGGTTATGTAAGATGTTAATGTGAGGAGACGCTGCGTGAAGAATAAATGAGAACTCCACACACTATTTGTACAACATTTTTGTCTATGTGAAGTCTGAAATATTTCAAAATAAAAGGTTAAAATTTTTTAAAAACATTTCCCCTTATGGATATTACTGCAGGATCTGGAGACTTCTCTGCAAACCTCCCAAAGGTAGCAGGAAATCCCTTACAAATTGCAAAATGTGCCATCTAGGGCAGCAAAGTCCTAAGCAGCAAATTCATCCACATGGGGACATCCTCCAGTGCCTCGTCCTACCAGAGGCTCTCTCTGGATAACTTGTTCCATCGAGGCCGGGTGTAGGGGGGAGCTGGGAGAGAGAGGGGTTGACAAGCCAGGAGACAATCCTCCCGCGGAAGAAACTACAGCAAAGATGAGAACAAGAGTAAATTCAGCTCCTGGCCAATGGACCTCAGATCATCCATAACCAAGTTATAAAAAGACTACAACCTCCAGAGACAGGAGCCTGTCTGCCCAGCCCCTTGTGGTCACCCGGAACCCAGTACAGGGTCAGAACCCAGGAGACCCTCACTCTAATAAACACTTGTCAGAAGGGAAGAAAGGAAGGAGAGGGAGAGAGAAAAATAATATGGAATGGCTACATGCCCTGGAGCCAGTCATCTGAGTCTCCGAGTTTAGGAGACTCCCTGCGGTGGGCAGAAAGAAACATGAGTGTGTTCTAGAAAAGAACGATTCCTTCTGGCCACTTTGAAAAGCACCCAGGAGCTGAGGCTGACCAACACGCCATCTTGCCTCCTGATGTTTCCAGTAACCATCCATCCAGCCTCATCTGGCTGTGGCTGGAGAGCCTGGGGCAAAAAGTGCAGCCTCTGGAGCCACGGAGAAATCAGGGACGCGCTCAGTGTCCCTAAGCAGGAAGCTGGGGAAGGGCCCTGGCCCCGGTGACCGGTCAGCCCTGCTTCCAAAGGCCGCCTCGGCCACTTACGTAAGCGGCCGCCTCACTCACGTGGAACGGAGCGTAACTGGACCAGAAATCCTGCAGCCTCCACAGCCAAGACAGGAGAACAATTAACAGTGCAGAATCTTACTGCTACATGTCCTTGCGGAGAACACATGAGATTCTTACCCAGTGTTGGGGGAGAAGGATGAATCGAAGGTCAGCTTCAGTCCACGTGCAAGCTGAACATAAAAGAAATGTGCCAGTAGGTTTAGTGACGAACAGGCCAGCAGATGTCAAGTACTAAAACGCTGTCTTTTCGCAGGCGACCATTACCTGATCTTCCACAGTAATCTCCGTGCCCAGTGTGTTGTCAGTGTTCCATTTCTCCGTGAACGTCAGCCCATATTCAGTCCATCTGTACTTGGTTTCCAGACTGCCGTTCACTTTGGTGGTCTCAGTGTTGGCTGAACCTGAGCTTGTAAATTCCTTTCAAGGAGAGAGGGAGTCACAGCCTGCCCACCAGCGCTTCACCAGATACCACCCCTAAACAATTAGGGTGAGACCCTGAATGTGTGGGGGCAAAGCTACTTCTATAATTCAACGAGATATTTAAAGTACAGAGCAGGGTAAAGGAGTCTGCTGCTAAAGAAATCTCATGGGGAATTCTTTATCAGGAGACAGCTTCCTTCTTCCCCCGTAACTCTTTATTCTGGACAAGAAGGGACTCTTCCTTCCATCCTGCCTCCAGCCTAGTACAGAGAAAAAGCACTGAGCTGAAGCTGACATTGCAGTAATTCAACCCCAAAACTTCTTCCTTCCAACAATTACCACATGCACAGTCTAAAAGGGGCTACTGAGATTTTTTTTTGTAATAATTATGCAGCATTGAACACAGGTCAGTTTTGAAATAAGATACACAAGGAAAACTAAAACTGATGCCTGCCTCCTATACCTGTGACTATTAACAGTGACTGAACTGGGGAACCTATTGGCACGGTTCCCCTGGACCACCCATCCCACACAGGAAGCAATGAATGTGACAACCACAAACGGCCACAATCAAACAAGTCCCTTCATTTGACTCTGCCACCCAAGACATGGCAGTTATTTACCCATCTACAACAGCCACGCTCTCCATGGCTCAGACAACTTACCAGTCCATTCTCAGATTTTGTTTTCAAATCGAGTTTTATTAAGCCAAATCCTAAAGAAAGAAGATAGTAACTGTTAAAAGGTTAAATAAGTAACCCGAGAGCAGCATCTCTGCCTCCCTTACGCTGTTTCAAAATGCCACGCGTACAGAGGGCGCCTGTCTCTGCCATGCCGCCTGTATATGGAATCAGTTGCCATGGCAGAGCGGCAGGCAACACAGGTACAGGCCCCACCTGGAGGCCACCTGCGCTGCCAGCGGAGTCTGAGAAAAAGGTGCACGATGGCGTGGGCATGTGCCTAAGGACGGGCTAAATTTAGAACTCACACTTCACGCCAGCGACATCCAGAGCTGCCCCACGCCTGGGAGAGGGCACAAAATGCCCACTGGTCTGCAGCACCCTACTGGGGGCACAACCCACACTGCTTTCCTCGCTATAAAAAGCTCGTCCTCTTCCCCTGATGTGGAAGTTCTGAGAGCTGACTGACCCAGGCTCTCAAACTGTGATGAGCAAACATGCCACTCCAGTCTGTGAGCTGAAAGGCCACTCCATGCGACACTCACCATAGCCCTTGGTGAAGACGTCCCTGGCAGATTTGCCAAGGTCAATGTATGTGGGAGGCACAGCCATCTTCTGCTACAATGAAAGAACCACCAGGTTAAATACATTGGTAATTATGGAAATGAGTTTTCCATCAATAACAATTATTAGGTATAATGAACAACCAATAAACATCGGCAGCGTTGAGGTGTAGGTACCTTATTGCTCCCAGGTGTGGACAAAGAAGCCTGCGCTGTCTCGCGCTTCTTTTTGTGGCCAGAGCTTGAGACACCCAATACGTTGCTGTGGACAGCAGATCACCCTGACTTTAGACCTCTTCTCACCAGCAACCCCAGGGCTGAGCACGGGCCCAGCAGATAGCAGGAGACAGTAAATATTTGCTGAATGAATTAATTGTCCAAGACACATTCCCATGAGCCAGCTACTTGACTGAACTGCAGGACTCTTGCCAATAAAACGAATCTGCTCACAAGAATGCTGACTGCTAAGGCATTAAACGCACTGAAGAAAAATCAGAACTTTTCATGGCAAGCTATTTTCCGTACGGTCCTGATTTCATTCATTCAACAAATATTCACGGAGTACCTACTACGTGCCAGAATGGACCCAACTTTTCACAGAACTTTTGCATTTTAGGGGAACTCACTTTTAGAGCACCATATTCCTCTCCGGGAATACAGTAAAATTTAACCAACTGGGTAACGCTTCACATGAAAGGCAATGCAAGCACATCCCCCAGCAAAATTTAATTCAAACAAACCTTGACTGAGCTCTAGTGGGACTCTTTTTAAAACCAACTATCAAAGTACTGCTTGGGATTGTTGAGAGTCACTAAGTCAATCAGCAAGCACGTATCAAGCTCCTCGGTATTCAAAGATGAATTAATTCAAACGGTCCTTGCCTCAAAGACCACACTGCGTCCCTGGGAGGCTTTGCTTGGGCACGTTATGTACACAGAATTAAAATCCCAATCCTGGACGGTGCACGCTGGGTGCTCCATCCAGGAGCAGAGGAGCCACGAGAAAGCACCATCTTCTGCGTCTTCTCCATTTCCAAAATCATTAGCCTCAATTAGCCAGAAATTCAATTAACTCGAGGATGGTTCTGTTAATTTGTAAGATACAGCATCCCTAAACCACCAAACCACACCTGCAGTCACCATCTGCAGTCACACATATATGTACTCACACAAATACACTCCTGTATGGCATGTTCCTGGTAAGGGGCCCCAGGGGAACAACATCACAACGGGAAGTCCCTTTCCTGACCGAAGCCTTACCTTCAAAGACACTGCAGGGAGCCCACAGAACCCATGAACACATTGCATGTAAAAGAAACAACTATAAACTTGCGTGACTTTACATTATAAGAATTATGGTCCAGGTCCTAGTTTACTTTTTTCAGAGGTTTTTTGCTCATTCTGCCCCAACTCACTTTTGTGTCTGAGCAGAGAAGCAGCCCAGTGAGCTGTATACGGTATTTTTGTGTAAGATTATTCCTTACACACGATCAGACTGGAACCATGGGCGGCTCAGTCCACGTAAGGTCAGGGCACAAAGAACATGGGGGAAAGATCCATTTTAGGCTGCCCCCGCGGGTTCTTTCAAGCCTGGGCTCTCCCCTTCCACCCGAAACAAACCCCACAGGAACACCCGCCATCGGGACAGACCAGGAAACCATCCACCAGGCCCTCCAGAAATACCCCTTGCCTAAGACATATATATGCCCCAGTGTGGCCCCCACTGGAGAAGCAATGAAACAACGCTGGTGGGAAGGCTGAGGTAAGGCAGCCCCAAGCAGACTTGCAGAGCAGTTCAGCAAAGAGCCCAGAACATTCTCCCCCACACCAGCACTAATGCGTATCACTGGACCAAGCACCCCTCTTCGGGGCGGCCTGCTCCCCAGCTGGGTCACAAACTCAGCCCCGGGGCAAGGGGGAGAGCAGTCCAGCGGCATTATCTGCGGGTCAGCTAAGACCTCCCTGCCCCTTGAGGGCCAGGGCCTTCCCAAGTACCCTCCCCCGGCTCCAGGACCAGCTTCACCAGACGCAAGCAGCTCTCACATCTGGACAGGTCCGTCCCTCAGGGAAAAGGCAGAATACTCATCATGTAACGCTCCCCAAATGCCCTCTCATTACTAATCCCCAAAACCAAATGGACAAAGCCACCTGTCAAAAACCACTCCTCGCACAGCAAACATCACACTAAGCACGTGGCCACTAAAGAGATTACCCTCCAAGAGCAAGGGACTTGGGACAGCACAGGGACCTCAGGTAAGGCCAGGCTCCTTGCGCCTCCAGCTCAGCACCAGGCTGAGGAGCCAAAGCCCCCCTGGACCTGAGGTAACACCCACCAAGGGGGCAGGAGGATGACTCCCCTTCATTAAGGCCCCCAACTGCCGTGGGTTGTAGTATATTAATAGCTTCCCCTTCTGCTTTTTGTGCACCTTCCCCGTTCCCCACCCCTCTCGTCTCTGGGTCTCCTGCTGCATTTATCTGAAAGGACAGGGGCAGGGCCTCAGGTCACTGCTTCTTTGAGCTCAGCTCTCAACTGCAAACATCACCCAGAGAATGCCCATTTTACACAGTTCTCAGTACCTGCTTCAAAAACAATTTTTTTGGTAGAAATAAGGATTCCATTCCTGTTTTTCAGGCCAGCACTGGAAGGAAGAGAATTCACATTCTGCTCTCATTCCCTTTGCTGCCCGCCCTGACTCGGAGGCTGAACCCCAGCCCCCTCCTCCACCCGGATCCGCTCCCCATCTGTCTCCACAGCGTGCAGCCCTGGAGCCTTCAGAAGGGCCTCCAGGGGCTGAGCATGACGCAGGGCACGCTGACACGGGCAAAGCAGCCAGACCCGAAGCCCACCGGGAGAAGGCAGGAGCGCAGGTTGTGCCCGGGGGATGTCTTCAAGGCAGAGCCTGATAGCCTGGTTCCCCAGGCTAAGTGGGAAACGACAGACAGGCAGGGCCGGCTGCCGTCACTGGTGACTTCGAGAAGGACCAATAAATCACACCAGGAGGCAGGAGTCCTGGTTCCCCTCCACGGCGTGCCAGCGTACCTATCCAGCCATGCCCTGGCTGACCTTGAACAGCTTATGCAAGCTCCACTCCAGCTCGGGAACAAAAATCCAGCCCATACTGGAAGCTAAGCGGGGAGGGACAGTATATCGCCCGGCGTGGTTGGCATAACGCTTACATAACCTCAGTCTTGGGGCGAGGTATCCTCCTTGACTCATGGGCTGCATGGCAGTGACAGCTGCTCTGCTCCCAGCACCCCCGGCACCCCCACTACCCCCACAAGTACACACCTACCCCCAAATCACACCCTTGAACTCCAAGTACCCCAGAGCCTGTCATGCATAAATTTATCCAAAACATGGAAAATACTATGCGTACAAAGATGGCAAGGCCTGGCACATAGTAGGTATTCAATGTAAATGTCTGTTTAAAGAGGGTATGCGCAATGAGCACCAAAATGTATTTATAATAGGAAAAAAATTAGAAACTAAGTATCTGAAAATAGAGACTAAGTAGATGACAATGTAACCAGGAAGCAGGAGCTCCCTGCAGGGCCACTGCAGGGCCACCAGGGAAGGGGAATGGGGAATGGAGAGACCCCCTGCTAGTGCCCTCACCCCCACCTTGGCCTAAGGAGAGCTGAACTCAGGCTGAGGAGGCCAAGTGCCTTCAGAAATGAGCACTGCCGCCTGCGAACTCAGAACCAAGTGTGGACTTTATTCTAAGGGCTTTGGGGATCCCTGAGGGTGAGTGACACGCCTGTTTGGAAAGCTCACTCAACCAACAGATTGCCAAAAATGTGAATGACAATATCTACTGTTGGTGTAGAAAAAGGGCACTCCCATTCACGCCAAGTGGGCGTGTTAGGTACAGTACAGCCCTTTCGGAAGCAACTGCTGGCAGTCCTATGTGGACATACACAAACCAACCTTAGGGGCAATTCTACTGCTAGGGACCCACCCACCTTAGTCCCCAAGGCTCCCAAAGGTGGGTACACAAAGACACTCACTGCAGCGTTATTTGTAACACAAAACCCAGAAGCAACCTAACTGTCCATCAATAGGGAAATAAATGAATAAAATTTAAGGTACTTGCAAACTAAGGAATACCATGTGATAAGCAAAAAGAATGAGGTGGAACCACCATGGTGTACCCCTGAAACTGATAGTATGTTGTACGTTAGCTATATTTTTTTAATAAAAATCTTTTAAAAAGAATGAGCTGGATTTATACATGTATGGTGGCATAGAAAGCTGTCTATACTATAGTTAAATGAAAAAAGCAATTCCGGAGTTAAAGGAAACCCTTTTTACATACACATCTTCCTATGTTCACATGCGTGAATGAATGGAGAAGGCTGTGGAAGGATCTGAGCCAAGCTGTAAATGTGGTTGCCTCGGCACTGCTTCTGGAAAGCAAAGGGGAGTCTAGGGAGTGGAGTTAAAAGAGGATTTTCATTTTTTATTCTTCTTCATGTGTAAGCTGTTTGTGTACGTTGTTTTTGTTTTTGTTTTAAGGACAGAAAATTTAAAAATCCTAGCAATGTGTCTGAAATGAAGCCATGTTGCCTTTGCAATGCCACAAGTCACATTCTAAAAGGCTGTTGCAGGGGCCAGGAGGAAAAGCTATACTGGTTCCAAGAACAGAGTCAAACCACACATAGGGGGCACATTCTACTCGCAGGTGACCCCTTATGGCTTTGGCCCCCCAGCCCAGAAGGCAGGAGGAGGGCAGAGCTCCCCAACTTCAGTGTGCATGAGAATCGCCTGAAGCACCTGTTCAAAAGCTTCCTTCCCTCCCTCTCGGCCTTTCCCTGCCTAACAAACGCTCCCCGCACTAAGGACCACCCCAGAACCCCCACTTTGAAGTATGTTCTTTTCTCTACCAAGCCTCCCTCAGAAGGATCCAGGCTGGGGAGCCTTGGTGCCCTCAGAGAGCCCACAGCCATTGCCATCGTTGACACAGGGAGCAGGGTGGCCCTCGGTCCCCAAACCTCAGCTGGGAGGAAAAGTCTTCTGAACACAGGTAACAGCCAAGGGGTTGAGCGACATCTCCAAGAGCAAGGGTATCACAGGGCTAGGACCACCCTGCCGCGGCATTTCCCAGCCCAACGGGTGCCCAGGCTGCAGGACACAGTGACTGCTGGAAGGGGCTACACACCTGCAGAGGCTCTAGCGGGCGCCAGCCTTTCCTAGCTGTGTCACTGTGGACAAGCCACGTGTAACTTTTACTCCCAGTCTTGTTTTGTTCATCTATAAAATGCGGCTAACAACTGTGCCTTTCCACCGGACTGGCTGCAGGGATGAAGTACGTTAAGAGGTGGAGCACAGCGGAGTGTCTGGTACACGGTGAGCGCTCAGTTAAGTGGGAGTGGGAACCACAACCCACTGTGTGGGATAGACTTCGCACCTCCACTTTCCTCCTCCATCCTGCTCTGTGCCCCAAGGCCTGATCATGTAGACTGTTATCCGGGGACTATGGCTGGCTTTGGCCAAGAGGACGCATCA
The DNA here is from genome assembly GCF_964194185.1 of Rhinolophus hipposideros. Taxonomy (NCBI): domain Eukaryota; kingdom Metazoa; phylum Chordata; class Mammalia; order Chiroptera; family Rhinolophidae; genus Rhinolophus; species Rhinolophus hipposideros. Next base: position 10,900,666 of record NC_138069.1, read on the forward strand.
GCAGAATATGGGGGTGAGGATGGGGCGCTCATCCCCCACCCAAGCTTGCTCCCTGCTGGACCTTGGGTGGCCAGCTACTTTCCACTACCCAAGCCCACAGCTCCTGCAAAGGGCCTATTCCCACTTCCAAAGGACCCAGACACCCCTTGTCTGGAGCTCCACACTCTACCCACAACTTTGCAAATGATCCCTCATTGTGCTTTCTTTGATTACCCCACACGAGTGTGGATCTGGTTCCTGCAAGGACGGCAACCCACACAGCAGTCATCACGAGTACCGTCACCACCCTGGGTTCCCCTTGGAAGGGAGACTTACAGGACAGCCTCTGGCTCTGTTTCTCTACCACCACTGTAGGTGGCTCGTCAGGGCAGAACAGGGCCAGCCTATAGGAGGAGCATCAGACAAACCAGGGATTAGAGCAAATGCCCCTTCCCCTAACTCCAAGGACCAGGGAAAGCAACTTCCCCAGCAGGAGGCCAGGCCAGCTCTGCCAGCCATTATGTGGGGCCACCACCATCAGGAGCCACCCCACACTTTCTCACCCGGAAGAGGCAGCCCAGGAGAACAGGCCCTGGTTGGGTGTCCAGGATGCTGGCAAAGCCGATGCCCCTTGCTCTGGTGGCAGGTCTGTGTTCCCAGTACAGCTGTCTTCCCCTCCCCCTCAACGACAGTCTCACACAGGGCAGCCCCGCTTTCCAGGCGTTGCTTCTATTTTAAAACATCCTGGGAGCCGGGCCACCAGCAGCACAGCCTTCCACAAGCCTCAAAAGAATGCAGCTGACTTGGGGGCCGCCTACCCACCCACCCATCAAGGGCAGCGTGCCAAGGTCTGGGTCCCAGGTGCACCCAAGGCTCCTGCCTGAGCCAGTGCGGTTAACACAGACAGTGCTAGGAGTCAAGCAGTCCTGGGTTCCAATCCCACTCTACCACCCTCTAGACATGTGACCGTGGGCAAGTCCCAACCTATCTGCACCTCATTTTTCCTCAGCTCTACCACGGAGAAAGAGTATGTGACTCAGCATCATTGTGAGGACTAAATTAGACTAATATAAAGCACTAGGTACAGTGGCTAGGACCTGGGAAGCATGCAACAAACATAGGTAGCATTTTGTTACAGGTTTTCACTTTATATATTTCTTATCATTATGGCTGCTGTGCAGGTGGCCGAAAGGTCACCCTGAGCCACAGGGTCCAGAGTCCTCCCTGACCATAATGAACTATTGTTTAGTTGAATATTGTCCAGCCAGGTCCTAGAAGAATACTTCCCACCTTATCCCGGGAAAACTGGCCCTTCTGATAGAAACCCAGTGCCACTGTCCTTGCAACAAATTGGGGTGACTCCCCTGACCGCTATCCCCTGACAGCTGGCCTACACCCTGCTATGGACCTGGCTAACTCTCATCAGTGTGAATGAATAGCGCTTCCCCTCTGAACAGCAAATTCTACTTTTCAAAAAGCACTCCCATCTACTAGCTCCTCGCAATGGCCCCCTGGAGTGACAACTGCACTTTGAAAGCACCGGCACTGGAACTAGCCAGACCAGACCCTGACCCCCAGCTCCACTGCTGCTGAGCTGTGTGACCTCGGAAGCTTACCTCACCTCTCTGTGCTCAAGCCTTCTGACCCATGAAATGGAAACAACAGACACTCTCTCCCAGGGCTCGTACGATGATGGATTCAATGTCACAGAACATATGTCAAGCCCCCAGGAGGGTGCTGAGCGTGCAATCAATAAACAACGAATGTGATGATGATGACACTTTCATACTGGAGAAACTGAGGCACAGGAAAGTGACTAGGTCTGTACTGGACCCGACGGCTGTGTTGCAAGTTCAATCTGCTCTCCAGGACTCTTTCCAGTACAGTCTGGGTGAAGCGCTTAGATTCCCACTCACCCTCACCCTCCTGAGAGCAAGCAGGAAATGGGAGCATTGTGCCCAGACCCAGCTGAGGACCCCACTGCTCACCTTTCTTCAGGGGCTACCAGCTGCGAGTCTGTGGGGAGCCTAAAGCCCCAGGCCCTGTGAGCTCTGAGGGGCTGCCTGCAGGCGTGGCTGGCCCTCAGCCACACGCATACCTCGCTCAGTCTCTACCATCAACAGTCTCTCAGTCTCTACTGTGAGCAACACCATCCAACGTGGCCTTCAGCACCTAGGGGGCATCGGACCAGGAAAGGTGGGGTGACTGTGCCTTGTCAACAACTAAGCAGTGGTTGTCCATATCCGCCCAGAGTCCCGCCAGACCAGAAGACCAGAAGCCCGCGGGCGAATCCTCACTAGAGGGCCCCGTGAGCCCATGTCTGTGTCTATCAAGAGCCCCTGCCTATCGCTTTAGAAGAGCAGAAATACAACTAATCAACTGAGAGCAGCCCCCGTCCCCAGGGTCAAGCACTTCATTCAGGTCAACTCCAGCAGAAGCCCTCACCGTATGAGGAACGAGGTGACAGCCCAAGGCCTTTAGGAGCATCCCAGCCACCCGTGTCACCCGCCCTGCAAACCCAGAAACACTAGTTCAACAAGTTTCCCACAGGACTTGGAAAGTCACAGAATGAAGGTAACGCCTTTGCAGGAGTTATTTCACATGAGGGACGTTTTGTCTCTCACTGCTCTGGGGCTGTACAAACCCTGACAACCTGACGATGTGTGGCTCTCTGCTAGGCAAGGCTACTTCCTGGAAGTGAGTGAGATGCGTGTGTCCCTCACAAAGGATGTCCAGGACCAAGGCGCCATGGTCTGGGCCTGCGGTCCACACACCCATTCAATGACTCCACAAATCCTTCATGAGCACGTACTACACGCCACATGTTGGAACAGCAAAAACTATCTTGTCCATAAGCGTGAGTCAACTCCTAGATAAAAAGCGAAGTGCATTTACCGCACGACCCTTCTTAAGTACCTACTGTGTGCCAGGTGGCACCACAGGCACTGAAAACAAAGCTGCACAGGGCTCATGCCTGAAAGTGTAGGAACTCAGTCTACAGCTGAGGTGGACAGAAAGAAGGCAGGCCCCGGGCAGTCTGCCCTGGCCTTGCCAACAGCGTATTAGGCAAAGGAGCCCATTTCCCTGTCTGCTCTGGAGAGGGTGGTCAAGAGGATAGGGGCCTCCGGGGAAACAGGCCTACCTCTGCACCCACATTCAACTTCCTGTTCCACCTGGATCCTGTCTGTAAACTTGAGGGATTTTTCATGAATTATCATGAAAGTTACTCAATGCCTAGCACACAAATGCTTAATATTACCTAATATGTAAAATATCAGGGGCTGTGTTTATTGACTCTTCTCCAGAACACCACGTGGAGCAAACCAGTCTGCAGGGCATGGGCCAGATCCTCCCCAAAAAGCCTTGTCAAGGCTTCTACCGAGGCTTTCTCCTTGCCAGGCACCATTCGGAAGGCTTCTCGTCCATCAACTCATTTTATTCCCAAAAACCCAACGAAGGAGAGGTATAATTGCTCCCAACCTATAGATGGGAAAACTGAGGCGTGGTATCCTCCCAGCTGGGTGACCTTGGACGACTCACTTGGGCTGCGGGCCTCAAATCGAAAGCTCTGAACCAGTTTCGAGAATGCACCGCCTCATTTGGGTAATGAATGAGCGCCAGCACCAGGGATCCCTGCTCAGGCCGAGAGACCAGCCGCATCGCTCCGCGGGGCCTGCTTTTCCTCGGCCTAACCTTCTGCCCAGGGCGCAGCCCCGGACCCCGCGGCCTAAGCCAGTTCTCCGCCTCCCGTTCCGCCCCGAAGGCGCTGGCACGCGCGGGCAGTGCCCGGCGCCAGCTTCCCCGGGCGTAGGCCGGACAGGGCGTGAGGGCCTGGGGGCGCCGGGGCATGGTCGCCACGGCCGCCCCGCGGGGACAGCGCGACCTGCATACGTCCGTGGGCCCGGCCCCACGAGCGTGGGTCACAAACAGGTCCCTGCCCGACCCGCGCTGGCGGCATCGAGGGCCAGAGGGCGCCGCCGGGAAAGGTCACCTAGACCTGCCGCCCGCCGGGCCTCCACGCGGCGGCCGTGTCCCTCCGCCCTAAGCCCCCGCGGGCTCTGGCCCCACGCCGCAGGCGCCTCCGGATGTCCGGCCTCTCGCTCCCCCACCCCGGCCCGCTCGCCAGCCGCCCGCGCGGCCTGCTCTGCAGCCACTGACCCGCCAGGCCCGCGCGGGCCGCTCCGCTCCCGCCCCGGCCCTGGCGGCTCCGGCCCCGTCTCCTCCCCACCTCCCCGGGGACCAGGCGCGCAGCCCGGGGCGCAGGCAGAGCCGGGGCCCCTCCGCGGCGCCTACCTCGGAGGCGGCGGCGACGGGCTCCGCGGCGGCGACGGCGGGGGCTGCAGCGCAAGGAACTGAGAGCGCAGCGGGCGGGGGCGGGGCGGCGCGGACGGCGGCGGCGCGGACCCGCCCCGGACCCCCCCCAGGCCCGCCCGGCAGCTCCGCCCAGACCCGCCCCGGACCCCCCCCAGGCCCGCCCGGCAGCTCCGCCCAGGCCCCCCCCGGACCCCCCCCAGGCCCGCCCGGCAGCTCCGCCCAGACCCGCCCCGACCCCGCGCGCCCCGCCCGGCAGCTCCGCCCAGGCCCCCCCCGGACCCCCCCCAGGCCCGCCCGGCAGCTCCGCCCGGACCCGCCCCGACCCCGCGCGCCCCGCCCGGCAGCTCCGCCCAGGCCCCCCCCGACCCCCCCCAGGCCCACGCCGGGGTCCCGGTCCCCGCCCGGAGCCGCGCTCTCACCGTCCTGCGCCCCTCCGTGCCCGCTGCGGACGCGAGAGCCCACGGGCGTGCGCGGGCTTGCGGGAGGGCCCGCGTGGGCCCGGGGCGGCGGGGCTGACGTGCGCACCGTGTGTGCGTGCGCAGGAACACGCGTGCCGGCCGCCGGCGCCCGCCAGTCTCTGCTGGAAACCCCGCCGGGTTGAGGCCTCGGGACGGGGGGCGGGGGCTGTCCCGGGTAACTGAGCGTCGGCCGGGGTCCTCCGAGCTAATCAGACCCGCGGGGTCCTGGACCTCGGGCTCGGCCCCGCGTTTGGGAGACAACCCCTCTCCCCCAGGGGCTCATGTGGCTGCCGGGGGGCGCCGGACCCGACCTAGCCTGGCGGACGAGGTGACCCGGGTACCCCAGAGCAGAGCCAGCGCGGGGCTTTAAGTCGGGCGCCCGGGCCGCGCTGATGCAAAGTGGCGGCCGCGACTGTTACTTCTTCGCTCCCGACACATTGTTTCCGGCGCCGCGGACTCTTCTTCAGGCCGGGCGGGGCTCGTACAACCCTGCGGTGCCGGGGGGGGGGGGGGGGGGGGGCGGCACCCAGAAAACCCCTGCGCGCCCAGTCTGCAGTCCAGAAATTAGCAGAAATTTCCCCGGTAGCGAAGCTGCTAGCAGTCATTTTCGGAGCTTTTGAGGAGTGAAAAAAGCAAATTGCGTTTTGCAAGGACATCCGCTGGGCCTCAGGGTGCTCGGGAGGTATCACAGGTTACAGCCAGCCCGTAGCCTCTTGGGGACACCGGGTGGTCTCCATCACCACTGAGTGTCAACGGCATCCCACGCGAGGGCCATCCCAAGCCGCCTTCAAGAATTAACGAATTCGTGGCGTGAAGATTCTGCACATCCTTCGCCTTCAGCCAATTTTCTTCAAGGCTTGAGGCGTCTAGGGCCCCGTAGAGGAGGCCCCGGACTAGAGACAGACACTCGCTCACAACCAGCTGTGGCACAAGTTAAACGAGTAGGCACGCTTCTGGCGCGTTCCAAGAAGCAATCAGGCCGGCTGCTGGAAAGAGTCGGCAAACTTAAATGGGCAAGTGGCAACTGGTGTTCCAGTGGAGGCAGCTGTTGAAGAAGGGAGCTTATGAGGGGGAGGGGTGCTGACAGGGGGCCCTGGGCTCTGTAGGGGGCTCAGGTCTGATTGAACATATGAGGAGTTGCCCCTGAACCCCTCGAGGTCCTGGAGAGTAGAGGACCTATGCTAGAACTCTCCCCAGGACCCTAAGGTGCTCTACGGCTGACTGGGTACTCAGGGCTTCCCGACCTGGCTGTCCCCACCCCACACACAGGGCCCAGCCCACTTTTGGACAGGGTCAGGCAGAGAAAGTCAGAGTCACCCACAAGTGCAATGAGGCAGTTTGGGAGGACGGGACCTCAGGAAGTAGGGCAGGACCAGGTGGTCTGTCGGAAGAGGGGATTCTGGAAATCTCACATGATCTAGGAGCAGGTGCCACACCTTGGGTCAGTGAAGCCCAAATGTGCTGCTTAGACCAATCGTCCAAGCTGCTCCCTCACCTCTACCAGCACCTCCCTGCCAACCCCCTTCCAGGAACTGCAACCTTAGGAGAGTTCCCCATGCCCCACTTGCTCTGAGTCCCTTCTGGGACTCCCCTACATGCCGCTTTCAGATTAATCACCTGAGCACCCTTTGGGTCACTTACCGGCTGTGTGACTCTGCACTGTGGGCCTAACATCTCAGCTTCAACTTCAGGGGGTTGTTGTGAGTTTAAAATGGATTATGTAACAAGTAAGCACTCAGAAAACGGTGAAGACATCAACTGGGACATAGAAGCCCTCAGACCCTAGTGTTGACCTCTCACCACTGTAGTCCTGAGGGAAGAGCTGAGCCAAGGCAATTTGTCATACCAGCCTTACCGACCCCAGCCCCACCTCCACTCTGGCTGCCATTGCTGATTGGGCCAGGGATGGACACCTGACCTGAAACCAGCCAATCAGGTCCTCTCTTGTAAATTTGAAGTAAGAAACCCAGGTAAGGTCTAACAGTTTTTCTTTGGAGGAATGACCTTTCTCCTCTCAGTACACAATCCTCAAGCAGCTGACTCCAGGGCCATTCTTGAGGTGGCCCTGTGACTCACCCTGACCAATCAATGCACTGTACTCCCCTGGCCACAGGGATGGACCACTGAGACCCAGTCAGACTTGCTGGGGCTATTGAGGTAAATACTTTAAAAATGAACTCAGCCCACAAAAGAGAGACCCCAGGTCCTGAGGACAACATGTCCTGGATCTAGCCAGGCCTCACACCACCCTCTGTGCTATCTGGGCTGACAAATTCCTTTTTACTTAGTCCCGTTTCGATTAGGTTTTTTCCAGGTCCTACCTAATTCAGTTCCACTCCTCCCTTCAACATCCAGAGAAGATGAGTTTTGTTTTTTTTTAATACTGGAATGGTTGACTGGTGTAAGAATATTTCATTCTAGGGAAATTCTTATGTTTAGCTCACAGGCATAGCGTGTCTACTATATAGGTATATAGATATTTACCAAGAACCTATGTTGAAACACTTTCCACACTTCTTTTCAGGGCCAGATGTACCTCAATATGATTTCTTAATACCATCTTTGCCAAGTAATCAGAACAGAAAGATAAGGTCTATGAAAGTAGAAATGGAAGATGTAATATACATAATTTTTAAAGAGAAAAATATTCTGCTTGTAACCAGCACGAATGAATTAGGATATAAAACTGAATTGTCATAAAACCTAACCTTTCTAACCATATTCCAGACTATAGTCTAGGTAGGAGCTAGGATTGAGGATGTGTGGCCAAGAATCTCAGGCTTAACTCTCCACATTGTGCCCTGACACTCATCTTCCAGGGAAGGACCTAGCCTGGCCTCCAGGTTCTGACTGACATGGAGAGCAGTAGTCAGCTGGGAAAACAGGATGAAAACCATCCCAAAATGAGCATAATAAAAATATTTCTCTTGCGTACCCCAAAATATGAGGTGTCCTAGACCTAAAATAGTTCTAAGAAGTTCCAATATCATATTCATGTTTTTACACACAAACTCAGAGAGGCAGAGAGAGAGAGAGAGAGAGAGAGAGAGAGAGAGAGAGAGAGAGAGAATTGGAAAGAAATGCATTAAGTGTTAGAGAAAATCGTGTTTCAATTTAGGAGACTATGATTTTTTTCCTTTGGCCCTTTCTACATTTCCCAAACATTCTATTAATGATACAATACCTTTACTATAAAAAGAGAGAACTTTTTAAGAAAGCCAAATGGGGTTGATCAGGAGAGGCTGTGTAAACTGGCACAATCCTGGAAAGCACTTAGGCGATATGTAATAAGAATCAAAACCTAAAACCTACTCCCTCTGACTGTTTCTGGGAACCTATGCTATGGCAATACTCCCAGCCTAGCTTCAGGCCGATGTGTAGCAGCCCCGAATGGAACATAGCCTGGTTTCCAGCTTCAGCAAATTGAAGCACATCCCCTCTATAGATTCAGAGCCTTGAGGAAAGAAGGTTACAAAGACTTCCTGTGGGGAAATAATTCTGTTACAATGCTAACTTAGGGCAATCATATATTTAGTATTAATGCAACCACAACATTAAAAATGAGAGAGACAAACCATGGTAGACAAAATAATGGCTTCCCATAGATACCCATATCCTAATCACCCAAATTTATAAATATGTTACCTTGCATGTCAAAAGGAACTTAACAAATGTGATTATGTGAAGGATTTTTTTTTTTAAGATTTTATTGGGGAAGGGAAACAGGACTTTATTGGGAAACAGTGTGTACTTCCAGGACTTTTTTCCAAGTCAAGTTGTCCTTTCAATCTTAGTTGCAGGGGGCTCAGCCCACCATCCCTTGCGGGAGTCAAGGAGTCGAACTGGCAACCTTGTGGTTGAGAGCCCACTGGCCCATGTGGGAATCGAACCAGCAGCTTTCCGTGTAGGAGCACAGAGCTCCAACCGCCGGAGCCACCGGGCCAGCCCCCTGTATAAAGGATCTTCAAATGGAGAAATTAACCTGGATGGTCCAGGTAGGCCCAGTGTAATCACAAGGGTCCTTCCTATAAGAAGAAGACCGGGGGGTGAAAGTGAGAGGCCATACAACAAGCAGAAATTGGAGAAAGAGGGAGAGATCGGAAGATAATAAGCTGCTCGCTTTGACGATGGACGAAGAGGCCATGAGTCACATGATACGGACAGCCTATGGAAGCTGGAAAAGGATTCTCCCCCAGAACCTCTAGAAGGTAGCAGCCATGCTAACACCTTAATTTGAGCCCAGTGAGACTGATTTTGGACTTCTGATCTCCAGAACTGTAAAATAATAAGTTTATGTTGTTTCAAGTCACTGAGGTTGTGGTAGTTTGTTATAGCACCAATAGGAAACGAGTGCGCAAATCTCTGGAGGACAACACTACAAACGATTTGTTCGCCTGGTGTCTTAGCTCCGGCTGCTATAACAGAACTCCATGGATTGAGTGGTTTCAACAACAGATACGTATTCCTCACGGTTCTGGAGGCTGCAAGTCTGAGATCAGGGTCAGGTTCTGGGGGGAGACCCCTCTTCCTGGTGATGTCCTCACGTGATCTTTCTTGGCACGTGCACACAGGGAGAGCACAGCCCTGCTGTGGGCTGGGCATTGGTTAATCCGCTGCGGTAGTAAAACACTGAACTGCACCCCAAGCGAGGTCTGGCCTTTAATGTCAGCTTCTGGGAAGTAATCTCTGACCCTTGCCAGATAAGAGTATCTTTATTTAGGGTGAGGGCTGACGACACAGGATAAACTAACAATGTGATGGAGGGTGGGGACTGACCACTGGATAAGCTAACAGTGTGAGTTAGGGTGGAGGTTTTGAGTCACACAGTAGTAGCCGGACCTCTAGAGGGACTGGAAGCTGAGGTCAGCTACGTGGACAATTGACGACAGAGCCCGACAATTCTCTGGACACTAGGCTCTGGTGAACCTCCCTGGTTGGCAATACCCCATGTGAAGTGTCACGCTGCCTGCGACTCCACTGGGAGAGGACAACAGGAAGCTCCGTGTTTGGAAGCCTCCTGGACTTTGCCCCATGCAGCTCATCTCTTGGCTGATTTTAATCTGTCCCCTTTCCCCGTAATAACCCATAACTGTGAGTATCACAGTGAGTTCTGTGAGTCCTGCCAGTGAGTTATCAAATTAAGGGTGGTCATGGAGATACCCAAACTTGCCTTTGGTGTCAGCGGTGTCCTGTTGCCTGCACTCCCTCTAGTGTTGCAGTACCACACACACACACACACACACACACACACACACACACACTCCCGTACCAGGACGACTCTCCCCTGATTTCTCCCAGCTGACCAAGGTCTGCGGTCAGACTCGGCACCGGCCCTGGCTGAACCCACACTGCCCACTAGTTTTTAGTCCCCGAAGGCCCCTTCCAGGAGTTGCTCCCTCAGTGGCCCTATGACAAGTGCCTCCTCCTCTGTCCTGGCAGATGGGAAGGACTTTCTTTCCAATGTGGGCCGTAACAGGTAGACAGAATGAATCAGTAGCCAAGTTGGCTACTGAGTCCAAGTGTCCACGTCGCCGTCCCTACCCCAGCCTCTCACCTCTACCCCTGCCCCCCCTCCCGTCCATGACCGACTCTGGTCTTTGATGGAGGAGCGATTGGGGAATGGGGAGCTGACCACTAGGGTTTTCTTTGGAAATGCTCTCCTGAAACTTGTTAGGTGCCCCCTTCCTCTACCGCCCAGCATCTCCCCCAGCTGCCCAGGAGACTGTGGAGCTGCAGACAGAGCCCTTCCTGCCCCTGTCAGCATAGCCCAAGGCGGCAGCCGCCTCAGATGCCTCTCGAAGTTCAGAAGTTTCAGGTTAAAATCTAAACTTAGCAGCCCTGCTGCCCTGGGATTACAAAACAAGTTCTTCCATGACTCTTACGTAAGAAGATTAGGCCCTTCATCCCTCCCTTACCTCTCCCCAGCTCCTCTTCACCCCGGGGGAAATGCTCTCTTCCCCTTAACTGTGTAAAGGCTCCCTTATATATCAGGGACCCCACTTCTTCTCTCTTTGAGCCCCAAACACAAACCTCATAATTCCACACAATAAATCTGAAGAAGGAGAGACCCCAGTTGGCTTCCTGCCAGCCTGGTGGTTAAACATCATCCTGTCTAACCACAGGGGACTGGACCATATGACCTTTCCATGATCCTAAGCATGAGGTTTCCCAAAAGGTAAGGAAACACATCTTATTTTCCGGGGATTAGAGAGCAGTCTGCTTGTTTACAAAGCCTTCTGAGGGAAATGAATAAATAAAGCTAAGACCATGGTCTTAGGAATCACAAGGTGGTCGGAAGGAAAGAGCAACCCAAGAAAATCCAAACTGAGAACCCAGAGACAGAAAGGCCATATTTCTCAAAATGTGGTGCACATGAGAAGGACCCGGAGGACCGGTGGGCCATGCAGGTGGTGGGGCCTCGCCCCTCAGGGTTCCCCATTTGTATGTCTGGGGTGGGTCCAGGACCTGCATTTTTCACAAGCAGCAGGCTCGGAGAAAGGCTGTGTGACCTTACATAGCCTCACAGAAAGAAATTCAGGATGTGGCTGCTCTAAACACCAGCTCCCTTAAGGGTTAGAAAAAAATCAATTGAGAACATTTTTATTTGCACCCCTCTTCTCCAAGATCCAGCGTCTTCTATGGGTTGTGAAGAGGGCTAAGTCAATGGGAGGACGCCTCACTTTCAGCCCTCCATCCTGTCTTTCCCACTCAGACTTCATTCGTTCAGCCAATAGTCACTGCAGGTTGCTATTTTCCAGACACTGAACTGTGAACTGGGGATGTAATATAATGGTGGGTGGAAACAGACACCGTCCCTTCTCTTTGTGGAGCAGACAGACTTTGTTCAAATCATCGTACAAATAAGCATGTAATGATGAACTTTGATAAGTGCTATGGAAGAAAGTTTCTTAGAAACACTGATTCATTCATCAGTTGAACTTTGATAAGTGCTATGAAAGAAAGTCTTAGAAACACTGAGTCATTCAACAAATAGGCACTGAGCTCCCACCGAGGGCCAGGCATTTTCCTAGGTGTTGGGAACTCAGCAGTGAGCTAAACGTAGTCCCTCCCCTCTTGGCGCTCACTATCTCAGGAACAAGACTGACAGCAAATAAATATGTATGGACTGTGAAGTCAAGTGTTGCTAAGTGTCCTGCAGAAAATTGAGTCAGGGTGGGGGACAGTCAGGGATACCTCTCCAAGGAGGTGACTTGTGAGCAGAAATGAATGAAGTGAGTGAGTGGATATTTAATGGAGGGTCTGACCTGATCTGAGGGTGGTTGTCTGCAAAGATGGCGATCGATTCTGCTCACCCACTCCTCTCATCAACACGTCTACGTCCCTTCCTGTTACAACTGGGTTTGCTCTGACAAACAGAATGTGGTAGAAGGGACACTGTGCCAATTGTGGGCCTAGACCTTAGAGGCCAGTCAGCTTCCATTCTGTTCTCTGTCTTCTGTAGCCCTACTGCCCCCAAATAAGAAGTTCAACTACCCTGCTGGAGAAAGAGGCCCACCTGCCTCCTCACCCTCACTCCTACCCCGAGCCAGCTAGGTACTGGGTATGTGAGTATAGTCATCCAGAACATTCCAGCCCTGGCCAAACTCCCAGCTAAATGCAACCACAACTGTGACCCCAGGCAATACCACGAGGAACAACTGAGCCATTGCACTGGCCCAGGCTTGAGAGGAGGGTGGCTCAGACAGTGGTGAGAGCAGCAGTGGGGGTGGGGAGAGTGGATGAAGCAGACTGAGGGAGGAAGTAGAACCTGCAGGATAGAGGTGATGCTTCTGGCTGCATAACTAGGGGCTGTCGCTGTCCCTACTGAGCTGGGAGCACTGAGGAGGGAAAGGGGCAGGAAAGATGCTGAGTTTGGGTTTGGCCTTTAGAGGTGTTGACCTCTGCCTTTTCCCCCAAGCCAGCCTCAGGGAGAGGGTTGCCTCCCGCCTAGCCATGGGGAGTAGTTGAGCAGCGAGAAGCTGGGCATCACTCCAACTCACAGGGTCCCTGTCCTGACACAAACTCTTGAGGGTGAAGCCCCAAATCAGGCAGAGTCTGAGGAAGAGGGACTAGAGTGTCTGTAGGAAAAAGGGAAAGGGAAATAAATTAAGTCGGCCTGATTTTTTTTCAACAAGTACATCATTAAACATTTGACCAAAATGACAGGAAAATGTCGCCTTCCCACTGACTCTCCTGATTGCTGCACACCCTGGCTGGTCCTGTTTGGAGCTTCCCTGGCCCATTCTTGGGGAGAGGCCCTTTCCGCCAGCCCAACTGCAGCCGACCTGCCAGGCAAGTTGCTTCACTGGGAACCTGGGCGGATGCGGCCATGGGTGCACTCCCACCTTTTCCCAGCAGGTGGCAGCACACTCCGTGACTGTCACCCAGCGGCTCTGCATAATACATTCTCAAGGGCTTTCCCAGTGTGTGGGACAGGCATCCTTCTCCCACATTTACATCTTCATGCAAAGATTTCAGGCCCAATAAGGTTCTGGGCTGGTTTTCTGATCCAGCCCCAAGGGCAATCCCCCAGGTTGCATTTGGCAACATATGGAGCTATTTTTAGTTGTCAGGATGGATGGGTGCTGGCAGTTGCTAGGTAGAGGGCAGGGATTTTACACAGGACAGCCCCCACAATAGAGAATTATCCAGCCCCAAAGATCAACAGTGCTGAGGCTGAGAAACACTGATTTAATCAGATTCTCAAGAGTCAATGGCCCAGGAGTCCTACATATAATGGTGGGGCCAGGGGCCACTGGACGAGGCTGACCCCCAGCTTCCCCTATCTTCTCCCCCACGAGCAGTGAGAGGCCTCCCACTGTCTCCTTCCCCTGCAGCACCCCCCTCCTTCTTCCCTCAGATCTCACCTCATTCATGACACATTTAATAGTTCCTGAACAGCAAACGCATCCAAGGCATTATGCTGACCCTGGAGAGACCACGAGTTAAAAAACAGACACAGTCCCTGCCTTTCTTCACGGAGCTCATAGGCGCAAGGGAGAGACAACAATGTATTTGCAAATGTGACAAGTGCTATGTGGGGACAAACAAGACGCTAAGATACCACATAATGCTGAGGGGACCAACCTTAACCAAGAAGGATGGAAAGCCCTCTGAAGAGATAAGAGTTGAGCTAAGGTACAAAGAAGGAATGGCCCTCTTTTACTGAGAAGACCATGTAACCGACAGTAACATGCATTTCTTTAAATTACTCAGAGTCCTCTCCCCACCCACTTACCACAACTGCAACTTTGCTCTTTTGTACAATAAATTCATCTCCAGGCCTTGTCCCTGTATTGCTACAGCATTTCAACCATCTCTTAAGTACAGAGGGGGCCAAAACAACGTAAACACATTTTAAGAAAGGAAAAAACAGTATCAAAATTGTCATGCTCAATATATACCGATAACAAAAGATGAATACAAGTCACAGGTATACATTTTTTTGGCACCCCTGGTATATGTACGTAAGTTTTTTTTTCCCATGTTGCTATGATGATCATTTGTAACAGCATTCAATGTTTCAGTGTGGCGAGGGTTATCTAAATGGTTCCCCAATTGTTGTTCATTTCTACATGACAAGGGACATCTGTGTAATCTAACAGAGCTCCAGGAATCACACGCAGCTCACCAGTTTCTATGGCCTGGAGTTGCCCTCCCCACTTCCCTCCTGTGCGTGCTTACTGAGGATGGCTAGCTGGCAACTCGGTGGTGGGCAAAGCTGACTGCACATAAGGGGTCATCAGGGAACCTTAATAAAGTACAAATTCTGGGGCCCTGCCGCATTGGCCCAGTCAAGATCTCAGGCATAGGCCAGTGTGCAGGGTTTAAAATATGTCCACTTCTTCTTTCACAATTTTTCAAAAGGTAGATCCCAGTTCCCGTCTCCTTGACTGTGGACCAGAGGATTTAGTGACTTGCTCCTCATGAAAAAATGCAGAAGTGATGCCAGCGACTTCCAAGGCTTCTGCCCTGCTCTCTCTCATATCACCCACGCTGGGGCAAGCCAGTGGCCGCATCACAAAGACACTCTGGAAGAGGCTCGTGTTGGAAGGATCTGAATCCTCCTGCCAATGACTGTTCTGTTTGTCTAGGACGGCCCCAGATTTTATACTGGAAGTCCACCTTCCAGGAAACCTCTCAGTCCTGGGCAAATGGACACACATGGCCACCCTCACAGGCATACCAACTTTCCAGTCACATAAATGAGTCACTCGCAAGCCAATCCCCAGCCCCAGACAAGCTTTCAGATGACCGCAGCCCTGCCCAATATTTCACGGCAAGTGCATAAGAAGCTCTGAGCCCTAATCACACAGCTGAGTCAGTCTTGACCTCCTGGCCTACAAAAAGAACTTTTCTCAACAATGGAGCGGTCGTGTATCTGTGCGACCCAATATGATAGTCACTCACTAGCCAAGTGTGGCTACTGAGCGTTAGAAATGTGGCTGGTATGACCGAGGGACTAAGTTGTTTTATTTAATTTTAATGAATTAAACTTGAAATTTAAATAAGGCACGTGTATGATTCCATTTATATAACATTCTCAGAATGACAAAATTAAGGAGAAGGAAATCAGATTAGTGGTTACCAGCAGTTAGGGATGGAAAGGGTGGTAGGTGGCACCACAAAAGGGTAGCATGTGAGATCTTTGTGGTGATGGAATAGTTCTGTATCTTGATTATGGTGGCGGTTACATAAATCTACATGAGTGAGAACATGACACAGCATTATACACACATTGTAACAACATCAATTTCCTGGTTTTGATATTTTGCTACAATAATGTCAAATGTCATCACTGGGGGAAACTGGATGAAGGGTACTTCCTGTAACTGTATCATCATTTCATATTAAAAGTTTTTCAGAAGTTTTCAAAATATGAAATAAGCCTAAAGCATCAAGTAGCAGATGTGGCTAGTGCCAACCATGTTGGATAATGAGGCCCTAAACAATACACACATCCCCCTGCAATAAATTCTGGTTATTTAGCATCTGTTCCGAACTTCTAGTGACGGGGAACTCACTACCTCACAAAGTTCTGTTTGACAGCTCTAATAATAAGGAAGCCCAGACAAACAGCTTTCAGGGTAGAAAAATTTTCCCCTCAGCTCTCCATTTGTGCTAAACGCATGAAAGGGACCCAACAGGAAAAGTGCTCCAGCCACCGCTTCCATTACCACCACTTGTCACTCATGAGACAGACTACAAAGACCCTGCTCTTTGCGCCAAGGAAGCCCTGGATAACCACCTCGTGGGGGGATCAAGTCAGCTTTAGAAGCAGACTTTTGTTGACCGGTCCAGATGAGCAAGAGAGAACTAAACCCAGGCATTTGAGACAGGGAGGAATCTTAAAGACCTTCTGGTCTTATCCCTGTCTTTTCTAGATGGGAAAATAAAGACTTGGAGTAAATCTGTAGGGATTAAGTTAGTTTTAAATAGCACAGATTGCCTGTGGTACACTGAATTATGTCCTTCCCCGGTCCACCAAGATATCCGGGTCCTAATCCCTGGAATCTGTGACTGTGACCTTCCACAGCAAAAGGGACTTAGCAGATGTGATTAAATTAAGGATCTTGAGATGGGGAGATTAACCTGGATTATCCGGATGGATCCTAAATGCAATCGCAAGCGTTCTTATAAAGAGAGACAGAGGGTGATTCTATACAGAAGAAGGCAATGTGACAAAGCAGGAAGATGCTATACCACTGGCTATGAAGATGAAGGAAGAGGCCATGCGCCAAAGAACGCAGATCTAGAAGCTGGAAAAAGGCAAGGAAAGCTTGGCGGGGGGCATGGCCCTCACAAGACTTTGGTTTGGGCCCAGTGAAACCATTTCAGACTTCTGGCTTCCAGAACTGTAAGACAATAAACTTGAGCTGTTTTAAGCCCCTCAATTTGTGGACATTTGTTACCACACCCTTAGGAAATTAATATATTACCTGACAAAACTACCTCTGCACTTACCTTTTGACCCAGCAACCCACTTCTAGATATACCTCCAACAATACAAAATATGCATGCGCAAGGTTATTCATAGCAGAATTCTTTGTGATTGCAAAATTTAGCGAACCACCCAAGTGTGCATGTATAGTGGTTGAATAAATGTGGTATGACCACATAATGGAGTAGAACGCAGCTGTCAATAAAACAGAGGAAGCTGATAAAAACTGATTTCCAAGAGATATTAAGTGCAATAGGAAAAATGCAAAAGAGTATCTAGGTATGCTACTTTTCATGTAACAAAGAAGGGAATTTAAGAAAACATACATGTGTCTGCTCATTGTGCAAAAAGAAACTGAGAAAGGGGAAACTATTAATTAATGAGATGGATTACCGACAGGGGAAGGTGGGCACGAGGTGGTGAGAAGAGGGAAGGAGACTGGGTAGATGTAACCATGGGGGACTGCCACTTCTCTGAGTGTATCTTTTCATACACTTCTTTTTGTAAAACCATGGTAATATTTCACCTACATACCAATAAATAAATTCATTAAAACCAAACAAGATGTGGAGGAGCTCTAAACGGAATAAAAATAGTAATAAATGAATCTAACTATATTAGAAATAAATAACAGGTCCAGCCACACCAAAGAAGTGGGGGGGAAAAAGAGGTTGTCTAAGTAACTTTGGAAAACATTATTTTGATATACGTGGTAAGACTAAAGACAAAAAAAGAACTATACACATATATTTTAATTAGTAGATTTGTTCTTCATAAGAGTATCAGTTAGCAATTCGAATACTACTTTATGTGTGCACTGGATTGAATAGTGTCCCCCCAAAATGGTATGTCCAAGTCCTAACCCTACAAATGTGACTTTATTTGGAAATAGGATCTCTGCAGATGTAATTAAGTTAAAGATATCACGATGAGAATGGGCCCTAAATCCAATGACTGGTGTCCTTATAAGAGAAAGGAGAGGGAGATTTGACACACAGAGATACACAGGAAAGCAGGTCATGTGGAAACAAACCATGGAACACCAAGAGTTGCCGGCAGCCACCAGAAACCAGGAGAGAGACATAAAACGGATTCTCCCTCAGAGCCTCCAGGTGGAACCAACCCTGCTGACACCTCGATCTGGAATACCTGTCTCCAGAACTGTGGGAAAATAAAACTCCATTGTTTTAAACCACCCAGATTGTGGTCATTTGTTGCCGTAACCTTAGGAAACTAATATATCAGGATTGAGCAAATAAGTAAATATTTGTGGATAAAGAGGGCCAGGTTTCTTACTTTTGAACAAAGGAGTTAAAAATGAGTAAAGGGGGAAAATAAACCCTGTAGTATTGAATTGGGATCAGAGGTGTCAGTTTAAATTCATGATTATTTTTTTGAAAGAGAAATAAACCGTGATGTGTCCATACCTATATGTATTTCCTGGCTCTGTCCACTAGAGGGCGTAGAAGCAGCGATGCTGCAGTAATGATGAGCCCATCTGGTACCCAGATCTTGGTTTCTAAGCATCATGCTCCAATTGAAGGAACCAGGGCTCCTTGGAGAAATGGCGGGCCCCAGGACTGAAGAAGAGAAAATACAAGATGAGCGTGGTATACCTGGTGTTTCCAGAAGTTACAGATTTGCTGGGGGTGGGGAGAGGATAGGTGCCCATAGGAGCCAACCTAAAAGAGCTCTCGATTGCCAAACATAGGACAATTTGAACAACAAAATAAATCATGATATGAATAGAGTATAACTCACAGAATAAAATAAATGCCTATGAATCCATACTGATATAATACATAATCTATTAAATAAATAAATGGGGAAGAAGGGACAACTCTTCCTTATATTACAATTCCAATTACTACCTGTAGAAGAACTTGATGGAAATAGAAAAGCACCACTTGCCAAACACCATAGTAATCCTTGCAGGGCACGAATTGTCAATGGATGCTAAAATTAGGAAGCCAAACTATGACAAGAAATAGAATATCTACATAGTCTCGATGTATTTCCTCATGAGATATATTTTAATTACAGAGTAAAAAACCATAGCTTTACAGTACAGAAACCAGCAGACAGCATCGTAACTAAGTGATCAGAGCTAACGTCCCCAGTAACGAGACTTATGGACACATGTGCCTCTTGTGCTCCTTCTCTGAGAAGAGACGTCATTACATCTGTGGTACCCCTGCCCAAAAGCAGTCTAATTGTGGAAACCATCAAACAAACACAAATTGGGGAACATTCACAAAATAACTGGCCAATACTCCTTCAAAGTGTCAAGATCATGAAGGACTGGGGAACTGTCCCAGACTGGAAGAAACTAAACAGACATGACAACTAAACGCAAGCTGGAATTTCTGGATTGCAACTTCAATCAGAAAAACAAAAAGGACATTATGGGGTCAAAGCTCTGTAGATGAATGAATTGTATTGGATCAATGTTAATTCCTTTTTGGATCGTTGTACCAATGCCAGAGAGGGGTGAATCCCCCTCAGAGTGGGGACTCAAACCCTGGGCTAAGAAAGTTCTTGGCTTCACACATGAAAGAATTTAAATGTAAGCCGATATAGGGTTTAAAGTGAAAGTAAATTTATTTAGCGGAGAGTAAGTAAGGAAAAAAAGGAAAGGAAAGGCCACCCCACAAACAGAGGTGGTAGTCTCTAACCACTAGTGGAAGACAGATTCCACCTTCTTCTGTTGGGCTGGGGTTTATATGTGTTTGTTTCCATGGAAAACTTCTTGATTTGGAGAACTTCTGCAAGGTACACGAAGAATGAGGGCAAGTTTACGTTTAACTTTTGTAAGGTACAGCCTGTGGCTAATTCGTAATAGGTTTAATTATGGGAATGGCCATTACAATGGAAACTCTTTGCTCAATAGACTTCGGATGGTCTGTTTTGTGTGATTGATTAACATCCGCCGGGATTCTGGGTCTGGCAGCAGGCTTTGAATCCAACCTCCTAGCTCCTTCTTCTGTAAAAATAGTCCTCTTGCCTCTTCCCTATATCAGTACTACGGTTATAGTGACATTGACAGAGTAAGCTGAACTCTCGGGAGTATTTTTACACTTAAACATTTTTTTAAATAAAAGACTTGATTTTTTGTTTGTTTTTTGTTTGTTTTTGTTTGTTTTAAAGAGTATTTCCTAAGTCACACCTATATACCAGAGGGACTGTGCCAGAGACTGAGAGCCTTGAAGTCAATGCCAGATATGGCCTCCACCTTCAAGGAGTTACAATGGATAAGGTTCACAAACAAGAAAATACTTAAAGGATACATTACAAATAGTAAAAAGTGTGATGGGGAACACAGAACAAGGGAAAGAATTAGACAACGGTCCTAATTTAGTTAGGCTGGTCATTAGAGCTGAGGCCTAAAAGAACTTAAAGAGCAAACCATGTAAATATCTGGGGAAAGAGTGGTCCAGGCAGAGCAAACAGTGAGTGCAAAGGCCCTGAGGTAGGAACAAGCTTGATATGTCGGAGACGCAGAAAAAGTCAAGTGTGGCTGGAGTGGGGAGAGAGGAGATTGGAAGGAGGGCAGGAGCAGGGCCTACAGGGTTTTGCCTGCCATGCTCAGGAATGGAGACTTTGTTTCTTGTCCAAATGCCAATTGCTCCTCCTTCCCCTCCCTACCTCCACCAAATAAATATCACTCACAATGTGAATATGTGTGAAACAGCAGATGCTTAGGAGTTCAAAATAGCTAGTGTTGTTTTGCAAACATGAAAAGATTTTTGAAAAGATGACTCAATTCTCCCAAGCCCTTTCTTAATTCAAACTGCTATAAAAATCCTCATTTGTAAAATGTTCTGGAATGTTCTCTGAGCTTTTGCCTGGTTCAGACACATCCTTCACCAATTAAGCCTTTTCACCCTTTGCTAATTAGCCCCTGACAATTACAGTAGTTCTGCTTGGCATCAATAAGTTGCAAAGCTACCTTGGACACCAAAACCTTGGGAGAGAGTCAGTTAACAGCCCTCCAGGTAGGCAACGCGTGTCTATGTTAACTTTTGAATAGTATCAGTGAGATAAGACACGAAATGAGCAAATGCCCATAGAAAGCATGTGGACCCCAATGAAATGAGCACAGACACTAATGTAAAGGCCCAATCACAGACCAGTTCTTTATTTACAACTTTCTCCTCTGTCATGGGCACGACTCCCTGCTCCGTGTACCTTTGAATTTTCAGACACTAGAGCTGGCCCCCACAAGGGAAATGAAACATGTTCTTCAGGAAGCGCCCGGAATTTCTCCTCTCCACCCCGCCCACCCTTCCTGGCTTGTTGGCAGAGGACCAGGGCACCAACCTACGGGTGTCACAGGGATTCCAACCCTTCCTTCACGCCGGCATCATCTAGGAGACTCTAAAAAACACTGGTACCGGGCCGCACCCCAGAGATGATGATTTATTTGGTCAGGGATGGCCTCCCCGACATCAGTGTTTTGAAAAGCTCCCTCTGGTGAAGGTGCTACCGTGCAGCCAGGACTGAGAACCTTCTGGGCCTCATGGAGGCCTGGTTGCTCTTAGAGAATTAGCCACCAGGTGGCGCAACAAACTGACCGAGGAAGAACCATGGGCTGCTGCGGGTCTCTCAAACTCCAGTCTCTGGAAGAAAGCGGAGTCCTTGGAATTCGGGATGCAGGCACCAGCCTCCAGCCAGTAGGGACTTTTCTCACCCAAAGAATGTGTGATGTTGGCCCAGAGGAGTTTCCCCCAAATTTCCAGGCTGCTTCTGGTTGGAGTGGCGGTGGGCATTAGACTGCAGGGGCCCTGTCCCAGAAGCAGAGCCTCCACCCCCACACACAGAGCAAACTTCCATGCTTCTATGATCTGGTCAACGAAGGGAACAAAAGGGGTGCCAGCCCACCCCTTTCAGGTGCCAGAGTTCCAGGAATACAAAAAGAGGCCCCTCCCAGGACCCAGGGGTAAGGGGCCTCCGTTCCCTGGGTCCACAAAGAAAGTTACCTGCCCTTTTGGCAACCAAGAGACAGACCTCTAAGCAGGCAGCACTCACTCCTTAAAAGAAGCCACTGGTTCCAACTCTCTCCAAAATGCCCTTGTAAGAAAAACCCAGTTACCCAACAGTGCCTAATCCCCAAAGAGAAAGAGTGGCACTCTAGGAAGTCATTTCTCCCTGAATTAGCTTGACTTCTGAAGAGTTCAACATAGAGGGCTATGGACCCCTTTAATCTAGTGCAAAATTCTGTGTGCATTCTCCCCTACCCCACACCCTACCAAGGAGAGTCTATAGCTTTCATTAGAAAGATTAAAATGAAGAACTGTCAGAACAGATGGAGTTGAATAAAGAAATTCAAAATATCTGGGATCCAGTTACTGCTCACCCCATTGCCAGCCCCTTTCCTTTGTGGTTCAAGGACTTGGCCAGCCCAGGGCCTCCTTCTAAACACCCCTGGTCACCCGCAGGTTGCTTGATAAAGCTCACCTTGCTCAGGTGACTTCTTTCCTTGGAAGGTGATAGAAAAGAGCACTCTCTGCCTGCGGGCTGAAAATTCCTTGAACTAATCATTCCTGCTTTGAAGCACACTACTGGAGGGGTCACAGGCCCAGTGGGGGCACATCGTAAATCATGGACCCCAGGCAGTGTGGGGCCACTGCCTGACCAGAGGAAAGATGGAGGAGGAAAGCTGGGGCTGGGGGAGACCCAGCCTCATGGCCAAGGTCCCAGCAGGATGTAAAGGGCTTTTCCAATGGACCCACAACTGGCTGCTCAGGGTGGGCCTGGAAGTCAGTGCCATGAGTGGCATTGGATTCGGTGATGCCTCCCCCACCCTCTGTCAGCGGGACAGGGAGAAACAGGGTGAAATAGAGCCCAGTGCCTCATTTTACCAGGGAGGAAACTGAAGCTCAGAGAGGGGTAGGCCTTGCCTAATGTCACAAAGCAAGGGGCCTCAGAGCCGTGCCTCTGACCCAGGCCTCCTGACTTCCACTCAGGGCTTCCCCTGGCCCTGTGAGAAGTCCCCAGCTCCAAGCATCCTGTTGGCAATAGGGGAACTCCATGGGTGCAAGGCCCACCCAGGGTGGGTAGGCCAGCCTGTCCTCCGAGGGAGGGAGACGCCATCCCTGCCATCACCCACCCCTCCCTAGACACCCTCACGTTCCCTGACTGGCCTGGCCACCCTCAAAGCTCCTGAGGTGACCCGTTTCCCTTACTTTCCTCTCAGCTTCAAAACAAACCAAAATGCGACCAACATCCTTTGTTTGTTTTGGGGAATAAGAAAGGGGAAAGCAGCTTTGTGGGTTTGCACTTAAAAACAAAACTGCTCTGAGCTGCCCGAGCAGAAACCAAACCAAAGGTGAATTCAGAGGCCAGAAACCCTCGTGGCAAAGCTATCTCAGAATGAGTCAAGGAGGGTGTGGTGCGCTCAGAAACAGGGCCGCCCACTGACCCGGCTCTTGCCGGCCTGGGGCAGACAGCCGCTGCAGTGGGCTCAGGCCACGGTCACCCCACAATCGCCCTTGGTGGGGGACCAGGCTCTGATAGGGGCCCGGACCTCTTCCCTCAGCATGGAGGGGTGGGGATGTGCGGCACAGCAATAGGAATGAAACCCAGTGCCTCTGGACCTGACAGCCCCAGCTTCCTCTCCGTCTTAGCACCTCTTTACCCCCAGGCCCATGCCGAGCCCAGGACAAGGCGCAGCAGACCTGGGCCCTGTCCCATGGGAGCTCCTGGCCAGCAAGTGAGACAGTAGGGTCTCACCTAGCACTGGGTGCTGTCATGGGGGTTGCCCAGGCTCTGTCTCACCTGCCTGTTAGATTTATGCTTCCTGATGAAGCCGGGCTCCCCAAGGCCTCCATCTCTGGGAGGGAGCGCACAGTAAGGCAGAAGCCAGGACACTCCAGGCATCTGGGGGTTCTCCTCTTGGCACCCAGGGTATGTGGGCTGTAAGAGATATGCCGGGAGGGGGCCCTACCCGGGCCTTTTTCTGAGTTTGGATGAGGGCATAGGGACATCTGAAGGCTGACCACAGAGGCCCTGCTGGTGCTGTTGAATCCTGTCAACAGCCTCCGTAAACACCTATGAACCAGGGTAAGAGGTGGCAAGAGAACCGTGGTCGGGGGCTCAAGGAGGAATGGTGGGTCAGCTGGCCTGCAGTGACATCATCAATAGGGAATGGCCAGAGATGGCCAGAGATGTGTCCAGCTAAGTGAGGGTTACTCACTTTTCCTAATAGTTTTAGATGCACAGTCTCATGTGAGCTTCACAGCTCTCCAAGCTGGAGGGAATGAGGCAGCTGGGGTTCAGAGAAGCAAACCAATTTTCTCAAGGTCACACAGCAAGCCAGCAGCAGGTCAGCATGGGGCCATACCCCTCCTAGGAATCATCCCACCTAGCGCTGTTCCATGTCAGTCACTGAGCAATGCAGGGAACACAGAAAAGGATTCCTGACTGTGGAGCTGACCGATGGGAGGTGGCTGAGAGGACTCCTCACCTCCTTCCTGGTTACTCTGGCCCAGGATAGGTTAGACAGACTTTGGACTCCGTGCTTTTATTTTCCTAAGCTACCATTTTTTGGATTTTTGGCAATGAGCTGAATGCTTGACTCTCACCTAATCCTGTCTCCAGCCCTGGTAAGTAGGTGCCTTCATTAGCGCATATCAGAAAGGAAGCTGACACTAATGAACCAGCCCACGGTGACACAGCTCATAAGTGGCAGACTGGGCCTTTCCAACTCCAGAGCAGGGGCCCTTCTTACTCAGTATCCTGCATCCCACCCCTCTCGCCTTACCAGTGGCATTGGTAGCTTGCGTGTCCTTGTTTCTACGTCAGCCCCAGAATTGGGCCTCCCCAGGATCCAGGGTGGGTTGTGATTCAGGGCCTAAACTTCAGAGGCTCACCTCCCCTTGCCGGGGGCAGACTCAGACATCTGTGCCAGCTCCACTCCAGTCACATGCAGGTGTAGATGCCCACCAACGGCAGCCAGCATCTGGCTCCCCACCTCCTATCAGTGGGAGATCTGCTCCATCTTTCCTCCTCGGTGCTGGGCCCCACAGGAAAGCCCCCGCTGCCCATGGAGTCATAAAACTTTCCAAGGCCCTGCGGTGCTAGCTGACATTTCAGCTCCCTCGATGGGACAGAAGTGTCCTCTTTTCCTTCAGAATACGGGCTGCACAGCCCGTGTGTGTGCACAGCTCTGTGTATCTGTGTGGACATGCCTATGCGGGTGTGTGTTTGTGTGTGTGCACTTGCATGCAGCTGCCCGTCTAGGTGTGTGTCTAGGCACAGAAATCGCCGTGTGATGTGCCGAGCTGTGTGTGTCTGTGTCATTGAATCGTTCACTCAACACACATTTCTTAAGCGCCTGCTCCACGTACGTCCCTGGGCCAGGGCTGGGAACACAAAAGAGGACGGGGCCACATGGAGTTCAGAGCCCTCACGAGCCCCTCGCCGCCGTGTGAGGCATTCCCCGGCCATTCTGGGGAAGGGAGGCCTGTGCAGGGAGCTGGAGTTCTGCCCGGGAGCCACAGGGCAGTTTGGGCCTTTTGGAGAGCTGGTCCCAAGACAAGGCCCAGCCCCGGGGCCCAGCAATCCCCACTAGGCCGCCCAGCAAAGCTCCACTATTTCCGTCCCCCACAACCGCACTCATCACAGACCAAACCCCCAGGGCCACAGAAGACAAAGCTACAGCTCCTTCCGTGGAGGAGAAAGAACAGCCCAGGGATCAAGATTCCCAGAGAAAGTCCACAAAATCAGTCAAACCAGCTCCAGGCTCCACTAGCCTAGAACCACAATACCTGTTGAGAAAGCACAGCATGCAGAGCCCATCTGGGCAGCCACCCACTTGTTTACAAGAGGGGACAGCTGAAGCCCAGTATAGTCATTTCCTGTTGCTGCTATAACAAATTACCACAAACTTAGTGACAGAACAAGACTAATTCATTACCTTACAGTTCTGGAGGTCACAAGTCCTAAAAGCAAAGTGTCAGCAAGACTTTATTCCTTCTGGAGGGCCTAAGAGGAACCATTTCCTTGTCTTTTCTTGCTTCTCGAAGCTTCCTGCATTCCTTGGCTCGTGACCTCATCCTCCCTCTTCAACACCAGCAGCACGGCATCTTCATCTTCGAATCTCCCTCAGACCTATGCTTCTATTGTCATAACTCCTCTGACTGACTCTCCTGCCTCCCCCTTAAAGGCCCCTGGTGATTACTCTGGCCCCACCTGGATAACCCAGGAAATGCGCCCTCTCTCAAGATTCTTTAATAATCACATCTGTGAGGTCTCTTTTGCCATGTAAGGGAACATATTCACAGGTTCTGGGGATTAGAACAAGGACATTTCAGGAAGGTGGGCAACATTATTCTGCCTACCACACCCAGAAATAGAAGGACTTACCCAAGGTCTAAAGGGGTTAAGCGAAGGCCAGAACTCAGGCTGCATGCGTCCTAGTTCTGGGTCCCTTTGGATAACACCCCAAGATATAATAGAAGGAGGTCTTCCCCCAAAACTGCAGCGTAAGTTTTGGGGGGAAGTGCACTATCTAAATGCACTATCAAATGCACTATCAACAGTGTGGTCAACAGCATCTGGTTTGCTTTTCATCCCAGCTCTACCACCTACTAGTGGACAGACCTTGGGCATGTGGTTTAATGACCGTGGGCCTTGGTCTTCTCATCTGTGAAGTGGGGGTAATGATGAAGACACCACGTAGCCTGATTTGAGGATGAAAAGGGCCTGTGTTGTGGCTGCACTATTAGAGCTGCGGCAATGATCTTAGCCACCCCAACACATCCCACACCTTTAGAAATCAGAAGTGAGGGCCTGGAGTCAGAAGGGGTGAATGCACGGACCCAGCAATGTTGGTAACCAAGATACTGCCCTTGAGCCCTGCAGCCCTTCTCCTGCCCCTTCCCAGAGCAGTGGGGTGGCTGCTTTTCTGAAAACTCCCCAGGGAATGATGGCTTGAATACCTAAGTGGGTCTCAAGAAGGAAATAAAGGCATACTTTTTACCTGAAAAGCCACCTGCTGGTACAGGGGAGAAACCTGGTTAATAAAGGGTTGGGTGTTGTGTGACTACAGACACACAGGTAGGAGGTCCATGGGGTACCCACAGAGAAGCAAGAGATTCAGTAAGTGTCCCCACGGCTTGGAAGGAGGGGCGACATCAGAGGTGCTGCCAAAGCCTCTCCAAACAGGAGGTCGGGGTGGGGGGAGGAGAGGTTCCCTGGTACTGGGAAGGCATCCAGGGTGGGAGGCATGAGCCAGCCCCCGAGGACCACTCCTGTAGGAGAGAAAAAAGATGCTCTCCTGTCCATCTGCAGGTCCCAGGGACTCCATTCAGCCCCCAGGAGGAAACTCCAGGGTCTCCCCCAACCCCAACCACTGAGGCTGTCTCCTCACTGTCATATCGCCAAGAAGTATTTCATGGCTCAGGGTGCTGCCGACCCAACCATCAGCTGCAACCCTTTGGGTCTGGGTCGGGTCTTTCCTTTTTTGCTTTTATGTTCTCTATTTTGATTCTGTGCACCTTTTTCTGCAACAACACCTTTTTTTGCAATGTGGATATGCAAGTCAAATCAACACATGACCCCACGTTGTTCCCTGTGACGGTGAGGCTGGCTCGATAGAGGAGGGACCCTGTGCTGGGGTCTCAGAGACGTGTTTGACCTCAGTGCCCTGCTTTTCTTTTCTCCCCCCTTCTTCTGCCTCCCCCCCACTCCGGTTCAAGCCGTTGTTTCTCAGTCTAGTTGTATAGGACACAGCTCCCTGGCCCATGCTGGTATTAGGAGCCTTGCACTTGGCTCACAGCAGCTCAGGGCAGCTCTCGGCTCACGCAGACCTCCTGTGGCAGCCCAGCCCCAGGGAGAGCTGTTGTTCACAATCTTAGCTGTAGAGGGTGCAGCTCGCTGGCCCATGTGGGAATCGAACTGGCGCACTCGGCCTTAAGAGTGCAGTGTTCTAACCTGAGCCACCGGGCTGGCCTGCTTTTCACAGCACCCATATCACAGCCTGATACTGGATCATAAAAGGCTAATCAATACACACTGTCATTGTGTATTTCTCTGACTTTACAGCTATAGAAACCTCATTACTACTCATATAAGAAATTCATACTCATTAAAGAAAATTGGGACATAAGGACAGACCACCCAGTGGCCTCACCATGCAAAGACAGCCACAGCTCATATCTTGGTCTATTTTCTTCTAGTCTTTTTACCCCGGGGCAGCTTTTTATTTTTAACATATCTGTGTCCATGCTGCAAGCCTACCTTCTGTTTTTGTCATTGAGCATTAATTAACTTATTTACTGCTCTAGCTCTGGTACTTAGAGCAGTAGTTGGCACAAACAGGACCTCAATAAATATTTGCTGAATTAATGAAAGAATGACTGTAGATATTTTCCTATGTTATGTATAAGTACTAATCATAATAAGTGACAATTGAGGGCTTACTTTGTGCCGAGTACTTTACATATATTGTCTCATGTGATATTCACAATAACCCTAGGAGGTCTGTACCATTCTCATCCCCATTTTACAGATGTATAAATTAAGGTTTAGAGAGAGATTAAGTCCCAAGGTTATACAGGTGACACTGGGTGTCTAACCCAGGTCTGACTGACCACAAGCCTAACACACAGCTAAAGCTATGTATGACTGCCTCTCAGTGAATATTTCTAGAAACAACATTTAAAATGATTTCAGAATATTCTTTTAAATGGACTTAGCCATTTCTGCAACACTACAAATTTAGGTTATTTCTGGGGGTTTTTTCACTGTCATAAATAATTCTGCAATAAACAACTTCATGCATAACCTAAGTCCGTATTTCGAGGCTATGCACCCGCACTGAATTCCCAGAAACTGAATTACTGGTTCAAAGAGTGAAAGCATTTCTAAAGCTTTTGACACATTGTTTTTCACTCAATTATGTTTTGTTTTGTTTTACATTTGGAAATTTGGATATATTATACTCGCCATCTTCTCTTTCATGGTGTTGTCCACTGTTTCCAGCTTTGAAAACATTCCCTTTCCAGAGAAGTTAATGATTCTGCTTTCTAGTAGTTGTACAGTTTGCTTTTAAATTATTCAACCCTTTAGTTCTTCAGCACATCCTTTGGGGATGTGCTGAAGAGAGGCCCCCCATTTACACTTCCAAGCCCCCCACCCCCGGAAATGTCCCCTCCCTCTCTCCCTTGGGCAGGGGTAGAGATGAAAGAGAATGTGAAATAAGGAGAGTGTGAAATACGAGGCTGGTGTTCTCCTAATTACAGGGGAGTGATTGCCCTTTCTTCTACTCATGAATGACTTTCTCTTAAGATCTTCTATTTCTTCCTGGAAGCTTCTAAAATGCACTGGTAGACCTGGAGTAAAGACAGAACTGTCCTAATGATCACTGGCTTAAGAGACTCCTTGAAAAACTCAAAGGATGCAAAAATTCTTTAAATGGAATATTAGACACATGTCAAATTGGAAGTGAGGGTGTTGCTGAGCATATTGTTTTTTGGTGAATTGGCTTTGGGCAAGTGGGTGGTGGAGTCAGGGGAGGGATGGGGCTGTGACCTAGATGGATAAAGATCTATCCATTCCCCAGCAAAAGAGCCATGGTTGTGTGTGGGGGGTTGGGGTGCATTGTCTAGAGGATCAGGGAAGGTCTCTGGTGGAAGAGGCCTCTGGGTGGTTCTTGAAAGCATATGTGATCCTTGCTGCAGGAAGAGTGGGCAGTGTAGTGTGCCACATATCGTGTGTGGGTTGTGCCCTGCACGAGGGCATGTGGTCCAATATAATAATGAGGCCAAAATCCAGCCTCACCCTCTAGCTAGCAGGATGGAGCACCTTCTTCCAGTTCTCTCCGAGGCCAGTGGCTGCCTGGACTGTGAAAGTGAATTGGAGAAGGAGCATTGGACAAGGAGCCAGGCGGTGGACCTTGACTCCAACTCTTTCATGGCTCTCTGGAGGGGAACCTGTCTGGCCTCAGTTTCCCCATCTATATGATGAGGGATTGGGTAGCCAATTCCAATGTCCCATCCAGCTCTGAGGCAGAGTCTATTCTGAGAATCTATAAGCATCTCTTTCAGGGCCAAGAAGGCCCCCTACTCTATTCACATACTTATATGCAGCACCCACCATGTATTCAGCTGGGGCTAGAGAGAAGACGCCCTGCCCTAGGGTGCTTCCACTGGTTAGGGTGACTGGAATAACCAACACTGATCCAATAGGAAGACTGCTTCCGAGTAACTTGCTTTTCAGGTCAGAGTCAGAGCTCCTCACTTTGCCTTGCTCTTCCAGCTCTTTGTTCTCCCAGCTCTTTTTTGTGGGCTTGCCTATTTGTAAGAGTCATGTTGGGTGAGTCAGCCGAGCCCCCTTGCTTGCCATCTGGATATGACACCATCTGTTCTATCTCTCTTTCCCCTTCCTGTAAACCCAGCTGAAAATGTATTAATAATCAACATTGATCCATGTATTGAGCTCCGCCGGTGTGCCTTTCCTGGGCTTCGGCCGTTTTGCAAGAATCAGAGGTCCCAAATCCCACAATACTTAACCAAACAGTATTTGAACTTAGATCATTCTGACTCCAAACCCAGGCCCTCATAACATTTCCACTTCTTCTGTAGGTGAAGCATAGAGTGGTCAGGCCACTTGCCCAGCAAGTCAGCAAGAAGATGATTTTCAGTTCCTTTCAAAAAGGCCCTTACTCTAGTCACAAGCCTCCTCCATAACCTAACTCATAACCCCGCCACCAAAGCCTGAGAAATTCTGTATTCCGTCAATTTCCTGTTGAAATTGGACCTATTGTCAATTTGTCAATGAACTCATTGCTTGTCCCTCCATCAATCTCTAGGTTCCTCCTATGAGCCATGCCAGGGCCAGGTACATCAGGGAGAAGGCCTGGCACCCATCCTGTGGGAAGAAGTGCTCAGGGTGGCCTGCGTGGAGTCAGTCCCAGGGAGCTGGGCTGGGAGGAAGCCTGTCAGGGTGCAGGGTGGGGAACAGAGCAGGTTGTGGGCACTCCTTCCTGCCTGCCTCAGGCCACATTCTCAAGGCAAGATCATGCCCCGATCCCATGGGCAGGGCTTTCTCTCCAACCTCCACTTTGCTGGGCAATTTGAGCAAGTCACTCAGTATCTCTGTGCTACCCCAGGCCACAGCCCACCCACTGTGGCAGATATTCAACCAACAAGGCTGCCACCTCACTTGGGAAAGATGCCTGAGTCTTTTTCTAAACCACAAGTCAACCAGTCAGAAACAGTGCTTCTGCCCATTCTTTGTCTTTATGGCGGATTCCTCCTAGAGCAGGCATTTACTTATAGGCACTAAAAATGCAAAGAACGAAGTACAACAGAGAAGTTATGACTTCCTGTGGGTTGTGAAGCCGGGAGGAAGGAACAATTAGGTCCTTTGTTGCAAGGGTTACTGTTTGTCACTGACAATAGCATTCTTAAGGAATTATGATATTAAAGATTTAATCACCATTTGATATATACAGTAAAACATTTCATTTACAGCGTTTCTGGAAAGTGCTGTCTTCATCTGTTACAGGAATTTACTGAGTGTCTTTTAATTAAGTCGGTTCTAAATGAGACACCTCCTCCCTAGTGCGGTAATTTTCTGAATGAAGCTACCCTGAAGTACTAATTAGTTTGTTTTTAATGCTTAATTTACTCTGCCAACATGGTGGTTAGGGTGGGGCTGACCTGCTGGAACTGGATGAGGTCTCACAGGCAGGTACCACAGGCAGCAGGTTCGGGCTTCCCTGGCTGCAGAAGTGGAGCCATTCCATTTTCACCCTGTCAAGCTTCTCTCCTGCCTGCTGAGAACTGACCACAGCCTTGAAATTGACCTGGGAAGTGCCTCCGCCACTATCCCTCCTCTGATTAACCCACGGAAGCCACTTCCTCCCCACAGGAAGGGGACTGAGCTGCCTTGGATGGCAGAGACTGCCTATCCCTAGAGGAGTCCAACAGAGGGCACTGGGCATTGGGTAGGGAAATGGGCCCGGTGATCTCAGAGGTCCCTTCCTGCCCAGCTTTCCTGAATGATGGTTCCTTTAGTAGTCATTCTTCTGTCACTCACCAAACATTTACTGAGGCCCCTCTCTGTGCACATGAAGAGTATAGAGGGGCAGGATCCCCCCACCCCCACCCCCACTCCCACCCCCACCCCCACCCCCCCACACCCCCTGCAAGGTGTAGCTGTGTGGGGTGGGGAGGTGGGGCAACAAGTGTGAAGTGTCCACAAAGAGGACAGGCAGGCAGGGGGCTCTGGGAGCACAAATGGGAGCAGGGAGGCCCCTAAGGAAGTCAGGAGAAAGGATGGAGGGCAGAAGTGGGAAGCTGTTGGGGAATGGGAGTTAGACCCACCTCCGGCTGGTTCCCACGGGGTGATTTGACCTGAGGGTGGATGGACCACAGGAAGTTGTCAGCCCTGGGGGAGGCGGGATAAATCCACTTCTCCCGTCTCACCCTTGTGCCCACATATACACACCATGCATTTGGGTCCTCATCATGGGTAAGGACAATTACTAATTTTGGTTTTAATTGTTTTTTTTTCCTTTTATTTAAAAGTAAATGCACACTTGTAAAAGTGTCATACAATATAGGAATGTATAGATTAAAAAGTGAAAGTCTCCCATTATCTCAATTATCAGCCCCCTCCCAGAGTAAACCATCATTAACATCCTTCCAGACCTTTTCCTATGCGTACGCGCGCACACACACACACACACACACACACACACACAGCAGCTTTGCCTGTCTGACAGGGTCACGGTAAACACATGGTCCTGTGACTGGTTTTCACTCCACGATATGGGATGAGCTCTCTTTCATATCCGTCGGTACATGCAGACCTACCTCACTGTTTTTGGCAGCTGAGTGCATTCATTTGCACAGAATCAGGTTTATTTATACATCACCCTACGGGTGAACATGACGGCTATTGCCATCTTTGTTTTTTACAGTAGCAAACGAAGCTGCAGTGAACACTCTTGTGAACTAACCTTTTGTCTTACATACACCTGTAGAAATACTTGGACTTGCAAAATGTTTTTGTATCAGGGTGTACGTTTCTCTATATAAAAATTGTGTATGTTTTTCTCAGAGGTGTACTGTTGGGTCAAAAGTCTATGTCTTTTAAATGTCAGCAAATGCTGTCACATGGCCCTTCAGAAATAGGCTGGGCCGCCTTGCCCCCTGCCGTTTTCCTATGACAGTACTGGCTTCCCTACATTCTCTTCAACACGGGGTATTATTAGTCTTTTAAATTTTTTGCCATTCTGATAAGCAGAAGGGAAAAAAAAAAGGTGCTCCTTCCTGCTTTCCCTTTTGTCCTTGTTTGCAAGGGATAGCAGCCTGGCTGTCCCTATCAGACTTGGGATCCTGACTCTTAAGAACTCCTGAGAGATCCTGAGCAGACCATCCACTGCACCAGCCTTGGTTATGTTCTAGTCAGGGCCAATGGGGAGCAGAGTCCCAGGGAATTCAGGAACCCGAGCAGGCAGGGACTTCCTGAGGCAGAGGCCCCTGACGCAGCAACACTGGCCTGGGCTCCAAAGGGCTCTCAAACAGCCTCTCTCCAGCCGGCCCCAGCAGACAGGCTCTACCCACTCCTTGCCCTTTTCCAGGAGCTGAGGCCAGCTCTGCCCAGCAGTCAAGGGTGGGTTTTACCACTGCCCCCCATGCCTAGGAGGGGCTGGGCCTCTGGCATTCCTTGGCAGAACAGGCAAGCCCGAGTGACTCAGCACTGCCCATGGTCGGTGACAAGCCATGAGTCACAAATTATAGGCCTTCCATCCGAGCAGGCTTTGCCAGCCTGTGAGGCAGCAATGCTGGCAGGGAGCTACAGAGCTCTAGGCTTGGGGCGATGGGGAAAGAAAGGCCGAGACTGGAGCAGCAGCCTGGGCGCTCTTACAGATTCCCTCCCTGCCAGCCAGCGGGAGGCTCATAGGCTCCCAAGCCACAGAGCCAAGGCCCAGTTTCAGGGGTGCGAACCCAAGAGGAAGGCCTGGACATGCTCTGATGCAGGTCTCCCCCGGCTCCAGACCAAGAGGAAACTTGCTGGCACCAGAGCCTCGTGGAGTTTCAAAGCCTGTATCTTCCAACCGAAACTACAGGAGAATCCAGTGCCAAGGAGACTGCCGCGTACAGTGGGTGCTGAACCCTGGGAGACACACCCCTGTATTCCAAGATGTGCCCCCACCCAGGGCCTCGAGTTGCCTTGCTCACCGTGCCTGGGGGCCAATGTCAAAAGCTCCCCACTAATGGAAGCTGACACCTCGGGCCTTTTGAGCATGGACATGTCCCCAAGTCGTTTTAGCATGGTTAGCCAAGGCAGCAAGGGCTTCCAGAGTTTTCAGAGAACTAGGTAGATTCTTTTGTGCTATTAGGTTGGTGCAAAAATAATTGCGATTTAAAAGGTTAAAAACAATTGCCAAAACCCCAATTACTTTTGCACCAACCTAATACAATCATGAAGCCAGACAACCCCTGCACCCCCTACCCCACTCCATCTTCCCGAACTCTTCTTAGTTCAAAGTTTGCCTGTAGGTTTCTTGGACGTTTTTAGGTAGATGATCATGTCATCTGCACCTAAAATTGCATGTTTTTCTTCCAGTGTACTTTTCGTTCTTTTTATTTCTTTTTCTTGTCTTACTCTGCTAGCTAAAACATATAGTACAAAGTTGTGTGGTTTCAGCAACAGCAGGTAGGTTTCTCTCATACTTGATTTTAAAGGAAATGACCCAAATATTTCGCCATCGGGGATGGTGACATTTTTCATCAGGTTCCGGAAGTTTTCTTCCATTCTGAGTTGGTCAAGAGTTTTTATAATGAGTGATATTACTTTTTTTAAAATTAAAGTTTATTGAGGTGACAGTTGTTAGTAAAGTTACATAGATTTCAGGTGTACAATTCTGTATTACATCATCTATAAATCCCATTGTGTGTTCACCACCTAGAGTCAGTTCTCCTTCCATCACCATATATTTGATCCTCTTTACCTTCATGTCCCACCTCCCTCCCCCCTTACCCTCTGGTAACCACTAAACTATTGTCTGTGTCTATGAGTTTTCGTTTCTTCATTTGTTTGTCTTGTTCTTTTGTTGTTTTCAGTGTTATATACCATATATCAGTGAAATCATATGGTTCTCGACTTTTTCTGCCTGACTTATTTCACACAGTATAATAATCTCGAGATCTATCCATGTTGTCTCAAATGGTACTATTTCATCTTTCCTTACTGCCAAATAGTATTTCATTGTGTATATATACCACAACTTCTTTATCCTTTCATCTATCGAAGGACGCTTTGTTTGTTTTCTTGTTTTGACCACCGTAAATAAAGCTGCAATGAACATTGGAGCACATACATCTTTACGGATAAGTGTTTTCAGATTTTTTGGGTAGATACCCAGGAGAGGGATTGCTGTGTCGTGATGTTACATTTTTATCAAATGCTTTTTCTGTTTGCATCTGTTGAGATGATTATGTGGGTTTTCTTTCCTTGCTCTGTTAATTAGGTAAATTATTTTGTTTTTTCTAATTTTAAACTGTCCTTGCTGGGTCAATTATATATGTATAGTCATACACTCAGTTTGCTAATATTTCATTTAGGATTTTTGCCTTTCTTTTCATAAGTGAGATTGGCCTATACTTTTCTCATATTGTGCTTGGCCAGCTTGCATATCAAGATTATATTAACCTCATAAAGTTAATTAGGAGACATTCCTTCTTTTTCAATTTTCTGGAACAGTTTAAATAAAAAAAGGATATCTATCTGTTCCTGGAATAATTTGGCAAAAATCACCCATAATACTATCTGGGCCAATTGTTTTTCAGCACATTGGAGGGTTGTTGCTTTTTTAAAAATAAACTTTCAATTTTGGAATAATTTTGATTTACAGAAGTTTTGCAAAGATAGCAAAAAGGATTCCCCTGTACCTCTCACCTAATTTCCCCTAATATAAGACTTACATAACCATGGTACATTTGTCAAAACAAGACACTAACATCGGCACATTACTAGTAACTAAACTCCGGACTTTATATAGATTTCACCAGTCATTCCACAATGTCCTTTTTCAGCACCCAATGTGGAATACCACATTATATCTAAGGAGGGTTGATTTTATGTCAACAGTTTGGGTTGCTTGTTATAGTAACGGGCCCCCAGTGAACACCTCTCCCTATATTCTTACCCTGTACAATCCCTCCCACATTGATGCAGTGACTTGCTTGGGCCACGTCTGTTATTGTTTGGCCAATAAGACATTGGAAAACATGACACAAGCAGAGGCTTGAAAATACTTGTGCACTGGGGCTTGCCCCATTCTGCTGCTTACTGGGAATCCTTCTGATAACATGAGAAGCCCAGAATAACCTGACAGAGATATATGACTCAGTTGACAACCTGCATCAACTGCCAGACATGTGAGGGAAGCCATCCTGGATCATACAGACCCAGAAGAGTTGCCAGGTGGCTGCCACGACCTGAGTGATCCCATGTAAGACCAATAGGAGATCTGCTCTCACGATAATGCCCGGCTAAATAGATAATGCCCGCAGAATCATCAGCTAATAAAACGGTTGTTTAAGACACTGTTTTATGGTGATTTTTGTTACTCAGCAATAGATATCTGATACCAAAGATATAGAACTATTCTGTTTTTCTATAACTTCTCAAATCAGTTTTGGACATTTACATGCTTCTAGAAAATTATCCATTTCTTTTGAAATTTCAAATTATTAGCATAAAGCTGCTGATAGTATTCTCTCATAATTCAAAAATATCTCGTCAGTATCTTTTATTACCTTCACTTGTTTTAAATTAATTCATGTAGTAAATTAATCTCATTATTTCATTTCTCTCTCTCTCTCTCTCTCTCTCTCTCTCTCTTGTTTTTTTTGTGTGTGTGTGTTTTTTGTTGTTGTTGTTGTTGTTGGTCCATCTTACCAGAGGTTTGTCTTGGTCTTTTCAAAGAACTAACTTTAGCTACTGTTTGTCTTTGTATTGCTTCTTTGTTTTTCTTTTTGTCCACTTCAATTCTTATTTCCTTTTCACTACTGTCTTCAGGTTATTCTTTTTCTTACTTTTTGAGTTGGATAGTCAGCTTATGAGCTTTTAGTCTTTTTCTTTTTATAATATATTTTTAAAATATATAAATTTCTCTCTAACCATTGCTCTAGCTGATTCCCACACATTTTTTTTTAATATGATGTTTCAATGTCCTCCACTTCCAAATATTTTGTAATTTCCTTTATGATTTCCTCTTTTCTCTATGAATTCTTTAGACACACTTTCAAAGGGAATGAGGTTATTTTGGCTATCTCTTTGCTTTTGACATCTCACTTTATTTAATTAAGATTAGAGAATATGGTCAGTATGGTAGCTATTTCTTCATATTTGTTAAAATTTGCTTTACGACCTAGTTCAGCGATCATCAGACTTTTTTTGTAAAGGGCCGAGTAGTAATTATCTTTTACTTTTAAGGCCATACAGTCTCTGTTGTAACTATTCAACCCTGGCGGTATACTGCGAATGCAGCTTATAGACAATACGTAACAAATGAGTGTGGCTGTTTTTATTCTGGTTTTGATTTTCTTTTATTGTAACCTGAAATCATTATCTTTTAACTAGCGAGTCTAATCTATTTACTTTTACTGTCATTTCGAACATATTTATATCTATGCATACTAAATAAGTTAATATATTGGTTCAGCTGTTTTTGCAAAGATATCAGATTAAAAACAGCTTAAAGAAGATGGAAATTTTTATCTTTCACGTGAAAGTCCTAGATGGTATGAGGCTCTCCACAAAGTTATCAAGGGCCAACCTCCTTCTTTTCAATGGCTCTGTCATCCTCACTACGCATCCTAATATCTTATGATACAAGATAGGTGATGTAGCTCGTGTTATTATCTCTGAATTCCAGAGATACTGCAAGAAAAAAGGAAAAAGAGAAGGGACTTTCCCTTCTTTTTAATGGCAACCCAGAACTTGCAACACCACTTCTAGTCACATACTATTGGTCACATCTAACTGTAAGGAAGGATGACATGTACATTTTAA
The DNA here is from genome assembly GCF_964194185.1 of Rhinolophus hipposideros. NCBI lineage: Eukaryota > Metazoa > Chordata > Mammalia > Chiroptera > Rhinolophidae > Rhinolophus > Rhinolophus hipposideros. Next base: position 10,938,394 of record NC_138069.1, read on the forward strand.
ATCTGGCTAAAATTTCTATTACCATGTGGGGAATATAGAACAATACCAAGGGTCAGGCGATAATTTTGGCTGCATTTACCATTCTAGTTTGCGTTTTCTATTTATAATGTCTTTTTTTTTTTTTTTTTGCTTCTTTTTTCCTGTCCTTTCCTGCTTTTGGATTGGTCTGATCAAATTGTCTTACCTTTATTTTGCCTATCAGGTTAGAAGTTATGCATTTTGTTTCTTATACTTTTAATAGTTGTCTTTACATTTTTTACATATATAATTGTTTTAATAAAATCTAAATATAAAAGATTAACCCTATTCCAGAAGCAGATCCAGGTTTTATTGGACAGGAAGCTTATTCAGTTTGGGAGTCTTTTTTAAGGAAAAAGAGTACAAAAATTAGTCCTGTAACTTATGCTTCCTTATCTTCCTGATAAATTTGCTTTTTGCTCTACTCTCTTCCAAACAAAAGAATCTTAGAATGTTTTACTCCAATGATCCTGTTCCATCTTACCTATTACGGTTGCTTAGTACTTTTTCTTGTTTTTAAACTCTCCACAGTTAGTAGCCATTATTATTGTTGTTATTTTTTATATACAAGGCTTATTTAGACTTCCCCACACATACACCTATTTCACCCTTAGTATTGCTTCTTTCATTCCACTCCTTTCTTCAGGGTTGAATTCCTTCTTTCTGAGGAACACCTTTAGCAGTTCTTTCAATGAGGGTATGTAAATGAAAACCTTTCTCAATCGTTTTTTTCTGAAATATCTATATTTTGCCCTCATTCTTGAACAACATGTAATTTAGTGTAGAATTGAAGGATGAAACATTTTTCCCCTCAGTGCTTTGAAGACAGTATTCTCACCTCCGTTGCTGATGAGAAGGCTGTTTAATGATCATTTCTTTGTACGTAATTTTTCTTTTTTCTGTGGTTTCTTTTAGGATTTTCTCATTGCCTTTGGTTTCATGAAGTTTCACGACAATGCAGTGAGGGAGACAATGACTTTTATTTTCTCTGCTCAGAAAAATCACTGTACCACTTCAATCTGTGGATCCATGTATCCACCAGTTCAGGAAAATGCGTAGCTGCCTGTAATTTGAGTTTCACTTCTTTCCCATTATCTCCATTGACTTCTTCTGAAATTGATACTAGAGGTGTCTGACCTGCTTATTCTCTCCCGTCTTGGTCTCTTTTTCTCATTTACTTTCAATCTATTAAAATCTCTGTGTTGGGGCCGGCCCGGTGGCTCAGGCGGTTAGAGCTCCATGCTCCTAACTCCGAAGGCTGCTGGTTCGATTCCCACATGGGCCAGTGGGCTCTCAACCACAAGGTTGCCAGTTAAATTCCTCGAATCCCTGCAACTAAGATTGAACGCGGCACCTTGAGCTGAGCTGCCTCCCGATGGCTCAGTTGGTTGGAGCGCATCCTCTCAACCACAAGGTTGCCAGTTCGATTCCTCGACTCCCCGACTCCCACAAGGGATAGTGGGCTCCTCCCCCTGCAACCAGCAACTGGACCTGGAGCTGAGCTGCGCCCTCCACAACTAAGACTGAAAGGACAACAACTTGACTTGGAAAAAGGCCTGGAAGTACACACTGTTTCCCAATAAAGTTCTGTTCCCCTTCCCCAATAAAATCTTAAAAAAAAAAATAAATAAAAAAAAAATAAAAAAAAAATAAAAAAAAAAAAATCTCTGTGTTGAATCGGTACATTCATCTAAATGAATTTAGAATAGAATTCTCTGGGAGGTGATTTTTATGAGTTTTAGTAAAAGCAAATTTTACTTAGTAGCAGTACCCTGTGGAGGCCCCAGCAAAACTCCCGCCCACACAGCTTCCCCCCTCCCAGGTTTTACTGTGCTTTCAGAAGAAAGCAAAGATGAATGTTAAAGGAATCAGAAGAGAATGACTTAGAGTAATAAACTTCCAAGTTAGAAGAACATCAAAAGATCACCAAAGCTAACTAGAGAAAAGGGAAATTTTTTTAGTGTTCTCTAAACCTTATGGTGAAGACCCAGGGGCCCATTTCAATGACTGTAGCCATTTCAATTGGGCTCAACCCCTCTGAATACATTCCAAGACAACAGACCTCTCCCCTCAACACTTCTCCCCAACCACCCATGCCGTAATAATTCAGGACTGTTCTTAACCACAACAGGGGCCAGCCTTGAATGGATTGGTGGGGGGTCAAAGGGGTATGATGACCATACAGAGGTGGAGAGATCCTGCGACAGCTAGGTAATCACCACTTTTTAGGAAGAAAGCTAAATGTTTGACGAGGCCAAGACCTGTAGAAGCTCCCTCCACCACTCCAGTTCTCCTGAGTAGCATCAGAGAAAAGAGAAGGGTGAAAGACCAGTCTGGGGTCATGTTCCTCACTTGTAACATTTCTAGCACTTCTCATTGCTCCATCATTGAGGGTTTGGCTTGCCATGGGAGTGGCGTGCATACTGAGTGTAGCAGGGAAGCCGAGAATGCCTGGCTTCTGGCTGCGTCCTGAAGGGGATATGTGACCTGCAGTGGGCAGAGCCCAAGGGAACCTGCTCAGGAGGGTCCAGCTCTTCACAAACCCCTACTCCATTTTCCACTCCCTAACTCCATCCATGCTCTGCAAACTGGAAGGAGCTCTGGCTATGGAAGGACAAGTATCTGGCCCTGCTCTGCCTCATACCTACAAGCCATTCACCACCTCCCAAGGCATCAGCCTTCTCTTGTGAAATGGAAATAACAATCATTGCCCACCCACCTCACAGGCTGGAGGCCCGTTTTGAAAACAAAAGAGAAAAATATGTTAAAGCAGCAAGGTAAGGTGGCGGTCAAATTCAGAAATTATTGAGAAACCTGGTAAAATGTTGTTTTACAGTCTTAGAACTAAAGTTTCATTTTAACAAATTTAAAATACATGATTATGGTACATAGCATTAAAATTTTTTTAGAAAAGCCTGATGCTCTCAGCAACTAGAGAAAACCACTACTAATAATTTGGTATGCTATACTTTCCAGTCTTTTTTTCCATACACTTACATATAGTTATCGCTTTAATTTAATACCAAGAGCATTTTGGGTAGAAAACAGTCTTCTATATATCATAGCTAACACTCTGATGTCATGGATTTTTCCAACGACTATGGTAAACTCCTTAATTAATTAACATAATCTCTACTACTGTATATTTGCAGTTTCCTAGTTCTCAACAGTTCCAATGTGTTATATGTACAGACAGCTTTGCAAATATCTATTATTCTCCTCGCAGCACTGGAGTTGCTGGATCAAAGGTCTGCACGGGTTTTAAATACTGGTACAAACACGTTGCCAAAATGGTCCGTAGAATTTTCGTTGAAAGCTGGTCCCCGCATCCCCCACCCCAGGCCGCCCAGGCCACCTCCTCCAGAGGAACAAGTGGGGTCTCTGACTGTCCCGCCCTAAGGCCAGAGGTTTGGGGGGCCTAACCCCAAGCTCCTCGAATTCCCCGGGAGCGGCCCCTGGGTCGGGCCTTCCCGGGGATGAATTTCCAGAGTGCCCGGCGGGTGCCACGGGGCCCATTCCCATGCAAAGCGCTGGGCCACTGCCATGGTGCGGGCACAGCGGGGGCGGCGCCGCGCTGGGGGGGGGGGCTGGGAGCGCGGCCACTTCAAAGGCTCCGCTTGGGGTCGACAGTGGAAAGAGCGAGGCTCGGGGGCCCACAAAGGGAAGCCTTTTAAGGGCGGCGCCCCTTCCCCACCGGTCCCGGAAGGGGCTCGCGTGGCCGGGTCTGCGCCGGGCAGGTGGGGACACCCTCGTTGCCCAGCCTCGGTGGGGGGGGGGGGGAGCCTCACTCCGCGGCCCCCGGCTCAGCCGCACCCTGGGATCCGCAGACCCTCGGCGCCCCCAGTCTCAGGCACTTTGGGTTCGAGATGCGAGTGGAGAACGCCCGAAGACCATCCCCACCCCGACCAAAAGTCACACCCTGAGGTTTTCCACCGAGCAGAATTCCCCCAGCCTCGGCTTTCGCTTTTGGGGTTAGGGACGAGTGTCTTGAAAGAAATGAGAAGTTGAGTTTTGAGTCTTCAAGGGTTAAAATTGTCCCACCCCTTCCCCGCAGTTCCACTATTACTGCAGCGTTCGTGGGTGAAGGCGGGTGGAGGGGTGGATTTTGGGATCCTGGACACAGCATGGCCTTGGGCTGAGCGCGGGCCGCCACACCTGGGGTCAGGCTCGGAGACCCACCCACCCCTTTCACCGTGGGAAGGGGAAGCTAGTTCCTGCTCTCCACACTCCCCTGCCCTGGCAGCCCCTGCATAGGAGGCAGTTTTCCCCAGGGCGTCTTTCACTTCTGAGGTTGTTCCTGGCGGTGGGATCCAGCACCCCACGGCTGCGGGGGGGGGCGGGGGGGGGTGCAGAAAGGGCATCAAATAGCTGAGTAGCTGGCCCTGGGGCCTAGCCTCTGGTCCCACAGGGAGTGAGCAGTCTGAGCCAATCTTGAAGACACGTTCCAAGATATTTATTTACTCATTTTTCATTTATTCAACATGGGTCTGTTACTGTGTGCTAGGTGCTGGGATTACAATCATGAACAAATCAGATAAAACATTCAAGACGTGAGACATAACTACCTCCACCCCACCAAAAAAACAAAAGAAAGAAAGAAAGGCACAGCACCCTGCCTCAAACAATATTCCTGCACTAGATTAGAGCTGCATCCAAACTTTGTACCCCCCTAAGGAGAAGGACCTGGAGCAGCTCTCCCAAGATCCAAAGGTGCTCCCCTGCCACCCACCAAATTGTGGCATGGCGGCTATGGCTTCTTTGATCCTCCCTTCTGATACCTGCGACAAAGAAGCCAGAAGTCCAGAGGAAGCTTTTGACGACCCAGGTTGCTGAAGTTCACAGGACCATGGTGTACTGTAGGGGTTCTAAGTTCAGCTCTGGGTGAAAGCACTGATCAAATGCCCATTGAGGTCTGAACCTCAGCCTGCAACTTGACCAGCCTCGGGTACAGAAATGTCCCTCTCAAAGCCACCAGGAAGGCCTGGGATGGGGGGGATGTTTTTTAGTCCCAAGGGTCCAGGCTCCAGGTTCCCTCCCTCCCACCCCAATGATGCTGTTCCCCAACCACAGTGTGACCACCTGCAGTCCAGCTGGGAACAAAGAGTGCCTTCCGAGAATTGACTCTGGGTGGTGAACACACAATGGGATTTATAGACGATGTAATACAGAATTGTACACCTGAAATCTATGTAAATTTACTAACAATTGTCACCCCAATAAAATTAATCAAAAAAAAAAAAAAAAGAGTGCCTTCCAGGTCGGGTCCTGAAACCTCAAGACCTTTAGAAGAGCCTCTCTGGGAATGCGGTCTCCTTCCTGTTGTTTCTTTTATGAAAACCCAGAGCACATCCCAATCAGGCTGTATAAACAGGTCACCAAAGCCTCAGAGCCCTTCCTTAAACTCCACAGGGAAGAACGGGCTGAGGTGCCGGGGTTGGAGGTTGGTGCCCAGAAACCGCGGGTCCTGCAGGGTATGTCTACAGCTCACGACCCCCAGCTTCCTGCGCCAACTGGAACATCTGACCAGACAGTCTTTTTGTTTTGTCTTGTTTTGTTTTGTTTTTGTTTGTTTTTTAATTAAAGTTTACTGGGGTGACAATGGTTCGTAAAGTTACAGAGGTTTCAAATGTACAATTCTGTAATACATCATCCATATATCACACTGTGTCTTCATCACCCACAGTCAGTTCTTCCATCACCATATATTTGATCCTCTTGACCCTCATCTCCCACCTCCCTCCCCCCTTACCCTCTGGGAACCACTAAACTATTGTCTATGTCTATCAGTTTTTGTTTCTTTGTTTGTTTGTCTTGTTCCTTGGTTGCTTTCAGTTTTATATCCCACATATCAGTGAAATCATATGGTTCTCGACTTTTTCTGTCTGACTTAGTTCGCTTCAGACAGTCTTGCTAGCCCAAATTCTGGACCCACTACCAGTGGCCTAAAGGGCCCTGCCTCCCAGCAGGATGCCCATTAGAACACCCACTTCTCAGCAGAGGGAGGAGCCCAGGGTGAATTCTCCCTGAATGTTGCCTCCCAAAGGTGAGATGACCCTTCAGGTGAATGGAGGCTGAACAGCCAACACCCTGAGGCAATGATTCTCAAAGGTCCCTGAGAATCAGCAGCCTCACCCGGAAACCTGTTAGAAAAGCAAATTCTCAAATCTCCTGAATCAGAAACTCCAGGGCTCTGGCCCAGCAACCTGTATCCTTAAAAGCTTACCAGGTGATTCTGCACAATACAGTTTCAGCATCAGTGTTCTGAGGCGAGGAAGACATATTGTTTCACCTTTTACTGGAATGCCTCCTCTGATGGCCGTCTCCTCACTTCCAAACTATCCTTGAGTTGAGATAGGCTGAGAGTCACACACAAGGACTTGCTTGTGATGGTGACAATCCGGAAACAACGTGAATAAATGTTCACCAGTGAGAGGATGGGTAAATAACCTACGGGAATACACACTTGGGAATACTAGGCAGTCATCAAAAAAGAATGAGGTGGGTGTGCAAAGATCTCCAAAATGTACCATTAAGTAAAAAAGGAAGTTGCTAAAGAATACATAGAATTCATATTCATGTAAAAAAATGTACACCAAACAATCTATTCTTGTATGTATATACATCTACATGAAAATGCATTGGGAAAAAACTGGAAGAAGAGCCACCCAACTGATACCCCCAGGTAGGGGACTCAGATGAGAGAACGGTAGCTTTAACCATGCTGTTTATTTTTCAATATCTGCATTGTTCACCTCATTAAAAGTCAATTTTAAAGAATGAATAAAACATATGAAATGAAATCTAATTTGAAAAAGGACGTTAAACCAAAAAGCAAGCATGCTGGGTGGGGGTGTCCTGCAACCTGATGTGTCAGGCGCCAGAATTCTGCTCACGGCTCACGAACTCCAGGTCACCCCAAGGAGAGGGAAGAAGCACTGTAGACAGTGGAAGGCAGGAGGTTTTGCAGCCTGAGGGGCTGCTGGTCAGGCAGGTCAGCCTAACTTACAGGGTATCTGCTGCTGCCTTACCCCTTCAGGGCTGCTTCCCTTCCTAATACCCCCAAACCCATCCCAATTACTCGGCAGTGGGAGGACTCTTGGCTCCCCTTTCCCAATAGCACTTGGACTTTTAAAAAGGAACCTGAAGAAGAGCAATGCTTACCCCACCCTGCAAGGGATCAAAACTCTAAATCCTTCCAACAACCCTTATTGAGCATCCCCCGTGTGCCAGAGGCAGCTTCTACCCTCACAGAGCTGATCCCTCATGAGAGCGGGAGCTGTGGCTCAGCCCCAGGTAGGGCCTGACCTCCCCACCCTGTGGCCTGGACACTTCCCACTGTGCTGGGATGGCCCCGGACCTTCTGCGTCATCATCACCATGATGAAGACCAACGCACAGAGTACTTACTTTGCGTCCAACTTTAAGAACTTCATGCACGTTCACTCATTTAATGCTTATAATAACTTCATGAAACGGGTATTCCCCATTGCACATGTGAGGAAACTGAGGCACAGAGAAGGCATAGGCCTCCCTTTTGCCTTCCCAGTGTCCATCCAACCATGGGGAGGGGGAACATTTCTCCAGGAGTCCAGGAATACTTTCTTCAGAGCTTGGCAAAAGTGGAAGCTGAGCGTTCCAGCCTTGGGTACAGTCAGAGCTCCAGCTACAGGCAAAGGACATAAAAGGCATCCAGTGTCCACAGAAACTCCCCTGGGAAGCGACCCTTCCCCTTTGGCCCTGCCCCCTAATTATCAACTCCATAGAATGTGTGCCTTATAAAGCAAACTGTGTCGGGGAGCCTGGAGACCGGGGAGATATGGGAGTTGCTGTCACATGCCAGCTGCTTCCAGACAACAGGCACAGAGGGACGCTGTCCAGCACACACCTGCCAAGCCTCTGTCCGTGCTGGACCCTCCTTGACTGGACAGGGCTGACTGGCCTGTAGACACAGAACTACATCAGACCTCTGCCCTCAGAGGCTGGAGACATACATGAGCGACACATGTAAAACTGAGCAGCACACACATGCAGACAGGAAGTCAACCCTGGCTATTTCTCAGGGAAGACAAAGGGGAATGTGTGCATTGGGGCGAGGGGGGAGATGGGTAGCTCAGCTGAAGGGTGAGTGTTGTTGACCTGGGCAGTCCAAGGTCTGGCAAGGGCCTATTCAGAGCACCATGCAAAGCCCGGAAGACCAGGAAGATGTGGCTTGCTTAGGGAACCCCAAGTGGCTGGGTATCCTCAGCACATGAAGGACACTCTGGGAGCAGGGATGGGCTGTGAGAGATGGGAGGTCACCCTGGGCCTTATAGGCCTCAGTAGGGACTTTAGATTCGCCACTCAGGGTGTGTAAGGATAGTAAGCAGAGAAGGGCCATTTGTGATGTGGTCCCCAAAGCATCTAGGAAGGATGGCTCTGGCCACCATGTGGTCTGTGGGGAGAATGGGGCCAGGTAAGACAAAGGAGAGAGTGACAGCATCATGTGAAGAGAGACAGGGGTCTGGACTATCCGAGAGTGTGGGGAGGAAGGGATGGATCTGCGAAACACTGAGGAAGGACAGGTGGAGTCAGTGTCCACTTAGGGTGGGGAATGAGGGAGTAGAAACACCAGACAGGAGCCTGCAGCATGTCTGGCCCAGGGAAGAAGACAGAGGTGATATTTGCTGAGCCTGGAACCTAAAGGAGGTATTCAAGTAAAAGGTGTTGCATTTGTCTGGGGACATATTACATTTCAACCTAGATCAGTTGAGCCAACATGTATGAAAGGCCCACTAGGTGCTTGGCCAGAAGCTCCCTTTGTTTACAGAGTCATAGATGAGCCAGGTCATTCTCACGGCTGCACAGTGTTCTCTGTTGGGCCTTCCTAGGTGAGGACGCTCTGGCTGAGGCGTCTGCTGCCGGTGGGGCCCCAAAGGCCAGTGACGTACCAGACTTTCACCCCAAGAAACCCACTCCACAAGAGAGCCCAGAGGCCAGAATAGAAAGAGACAAATAAAGTCTGTTGTTGACATAAGAGGAAAAACCAGGCTTCCTGTTTGAACTCAGGCAGGTACTGGAAGCTGTGAGTAATGTAGAATCTTGGCCTGCCCTGAAGGCGGCCTGCGGTGGGGGCTTCTCACACTTGCTGTGAAGCCCGGCTTTGAATCACTCATTTGCAGGGGCCCGCGGGCTCTGTAGAAAGACCGCTGCATCCACCCAGGCAGGCCACAGGGTGGGAGGCAATAACTCACGCTGCTCACTGTGCTCAATCACCCTCGATAAGCACCCAACCTCAGATACTGAGGTTGTTTATTCTCAAGTTACAGTGCCCACTAGCCGTAGCTCCCAAATGCCAGAGCATACCCAGGTCCTTGGAGCCTGGGATTGTCCCCTTTGGTCCCTCTTGGGGTCAGGCCAGTGCGAGATGCCATGGGGCTGGGGACCCACTCTGGACTGGGAATGCTGGCCTGCACTACACCAACTCCTTGTGGGACCTGAAGCAGGGTCCTTGACCTCTCCTAGCCCCAGGCCCCTAGCTGAAAAGGGACTCATATTAGAAAAAAATCTGCCAGCCATCTACATAGGTAAAAATATAAGACACTGGACTAACACCTTATCTCATTTAAGCCTTGCAACAATATTCCCAGGTCACAGTCAAGGAAACCATCCCATCCTAAAATGTATATAGTTTTCAACTTTATTGAGCTTTAATTGAACTATACTATATGACACATATTTAAAGTGTACAGTTAATAATTGTGGCATGTTTACAGCCGCGCAATCCTTACCGCAATCAACATAGCAAACACGCCTATTGCCCCCCCCCCCAATTTCCTCATGCCTCTTTGTAATTCATGGTCCCTCCTTCCACTCCAGGCCCAGGCACCTGCTTGCTGTCCATATAGATTCCTTTACATTTTCTAGAGTTTCGTATACATCAAATCATACAGTGTGGGCTCTCTTTTGTCTGGATTTCCTCATTCATCGTGATTATTGCGAGATTTAACCTTATCGTTGCACATAGCAGTGGTTCATTCCTTTTGATTGCTGAGTACTATTCCACTGCATGGAATGCAGGGTACCACAATTTGTTTATCCATTCGCTTATTGGTAGACATTTGGATTGTTTCCAGAATGGGGCTATTACAAAACAAGTTGCTGTAAATATTTGCATACAAATTATTGTGTGCATGTGTTTTCAGTTCTCTCCGGTAGGTATTAAGGAGTAGATGTTTAGGTCATTCTAAATAGATATTTGTTTAAACTTTGTAAGAAACTGCCAAATTATTACACAAAGTGGTTTTATAGTCCCATCAGCAGTACAGCGACTTCACATGCTCAGCGACAGCCGGTACGGTCAGTTTGAGGGTGATATTTTTTTTAAGCCATTCTGATGAACATGGTAGTGGTATCTCATCTCATTGTGGCTTTAATTTTCATCTCCCTGATGACTGATAACAGTCAGCTTCTTTCCAAGTGCTTATCGGCCATTCGTATATTTCTTTTTGTGAAGTGTCTATTCAACTCTTAACATCTCTGAAACTGAGATACCACTTCCAATTGGTGGCTTCGTGTAGTTTAACTGGAACGGAGCATTTTTGCTGTCTTGGTGGGCCCTTATAAAGGACAGAGTCTTCGCTTCATGAAAGCCACTTACTCTGGGTCACACCGTGGATGGGGGACAGAGCGTCCAAACTTGACCTTGCGCTTTTAAACAGCACTTCATGCGACATGGTTAGAGGGGTCAGGACCAAGTTTGTGGTCAGGACCAAGTTTGAGAAAAATAAACTGGGTCATCCCACGGCACTGCTGTGGTCTAAGAGCTAGGCCAGAGAGTCCTGGAACGGTCAGCAGCCGGCCTGTGGCACCACCTGGAAGGAAAAGCAGCCCCCAGGCGTGTAGGCCCCATTTGGCCTTGGCCCTCCTCGGTAGCAGGTATCTTCCTTCTCTGAGCCTTTGATTAGCAAGGGCTTTACCAAGACAAACTATGTGCCAGCAGGTGTGTGTGGGGGGGTGGCAATGAAAAGGATGCAGCTTCTGACCTGTAGGACTCAGAGCCCAGAGAGGGAGACAAGAGAGACCCATGGAACACATACTCAGAAGAGGCTGGGAGCCCTCAGACAAGGAAAGGGTGGTCCCCAAGTGCTTTGTGAGTGGGATAAAGAAATCAGTGTCGGACCGGCCCGATGGCTCAGGTGGTTAGAGCTCCATGTTCCTAACACCGAAGGCTGCCGGTTCGATTCCCACATGGGCCAGTGGGCTCTCAACCACAAGGTTGACGGTTCAATTCCTCGACTCCTGCAAGGGATGATGGGCTGTGCCCCCTGCAACTAGCAACTGCAACTGGACCTGGAGCTGAGCTGCGCCCTCCACAACTAAGACTGAAAGGACAACAACTTGACTTGGAAAAGTCCTGGAAGTACGCACTGTTCCCCAATAAAGTCCTGTTCCCCGTCCCCAATAAAAAAAAAAAAAAATCTTAAAAAAAAAAAAAAAAAACCTGTTGGTAAAGTCCTAATGGAGGCTAACGTTAGTAATGCAAGTCAAAAAAAAAAGTTGTTTAAAAAAATAGAAAAAAAAAAAAAGAAATCAGTGTCAAGTGATGCACACAGTCCTTTTTAGGTCATAAGGTTTAAATCCTGGCTCCAGTCCTTCCAGCTTAGTGACCTCAGGCATGTGGCTTAACCCTCTGAGCCTCAGTTTCTCCATCTGCTAAATGGGAGATAAATGGTGTTACAAAGGGTATTGCTATTTCCATTGTATAGATGAAGAAACAGAGAGGATTAAATAAGAAAATGTCTGTACAGCACTTGGCTCAAGGGAGGGTTCTTTAGTCTGGGCTTTAAGGATATCTAGGAATTCAGTTGGCAGGAGGAATGGGGGATCCCAAGAGGAGAACTTGTGTGATCCAAGGCAGGGTGTGCAGACTCATAGGAAAGGGGCTGCGGGGGAAAGAGCCTGCCGGAGCAGTGATTCCCTGCCTCCACCTCGGAAAGCGCATCTCCAGGGATGCTGCCAGGAGTTCTGTGTGGGGCTCAGGGCCCAGCAACTGGACCTGCACATGCTAAGGAGGTCCAGAAGGCTAGGCACTCAAGCCAGATCCTGAAGCTCTGGCCCACATCCCAGTTCCCTCCAGGATGGCACAGGTGGGATCCCTCACTGAAGGGGTGCCTACAAAATGGTCCAGAAATCCCCACAGGTCTGCTCAGGTCCTGGCCAGGGTTCCTATGTCAGGCCACTTCATCTTTCTGTACCTCAATTTCTCCATCTCTCAAGCGGGGATATGAAAACATGGCATGCCTCCCTGCCCACCTCACAGAGCTGTGGCCGAGATCAAATGAACTACTAAAAGGTATGTGAAAGTACTTCGAAACCTGTAAGATGCTATGCTTATGCAAATCCAAGGTAATTCATAGAATCACAAAAATCACGGACTGTAATGCATGGCAGGTATCCTAAAGAGCTATTACTATGATACGTGCATTTTTCTGATGATGAAACTGAGGCCCAGAGAGGCAAAGTTACTCACCTAAAGTCACATAGCTGGTAAGCCAGATTCAAGTCTTAGTTTTTCTGATTCAAGCCAATTCTAATTCCTCTGCCTCACAAGCTGGGGATTTCTGGGGTCCTTGGGCACAAGGCAAAGCTAAGAAGAAGTCAAGAGCCAAGATGGAATCTCCTAAGAGACTTGGGAAGCCACTGATTTCAGTCCAAAGCTTAGAGGTCTTTGAAAATGCCTGGTCTCAATTATGGGACCACCACCGCAAACCCCTCCCTTGGTCTTGGGCTATTTTCTGCCATTGTTGCTGTAGTCACTCTTTCCTTATCTGTAAAATGGGTATCATTCACTACAGGGCTTTGTGCTGGACACCATATTGATGCCAACCTTCTCCTGAGGATGGGAGATGAGATAACAGACATAAGGTGTGTTGAAAAAACAACAACCAACGCTTATGCAACGCAAAGGTCTGTTCCTATGGTGCTGTAATGACTCCAAGTGTGGGCAGCCCTTGGTAGATTCCAGACATTGATGAGCAAACAGAAGAGCTTCAGCTCAACCGCAGGAGATGCAGTGGCTCATGAGTCCAGGACCTCCAGACCTCCCCAGGAGAGCGTCAACAAACCCAGGCTCTCTGGGCCACTCGACATCAGCCGCATAGAGTCTTTTCAATTAAGGAAAACTGGCGGGCAGGAATGCACGGATTCTCAGCAACTTTCACCACGGGGGAAAAGTGCTGTTTCTAGGACATTGCTCACCATTCTCTCCTCTCACAAAACCCCCTTCTGATCAGTGCCTGGTTTTTTCTCTCACTCTCTTTTTTTTTTCCCCTTTTTTTCAAAATCTCTAATACAGGCAGCAGAGAGGAAAATTTCACAGACTCAGCACATTCCTATTTCACTTCTCATAAGTTCTAGCGCCCGATTTTCCCTTGTGACGTGCAGCCTAGTGGTAAGCACGAGGTACAGTGAGTGGTTTTGAAGGCAGTTCCTTATCGTGGAGCGTTATCTGGGCCATCAAAGTACACTTTAAGAAAAAAGCAGTTTCAACATCAAACTTGAAGGTTTGACTGTTAAAAGTAAGAGCCGGGACAAAGCGACCACAGCTTTTATCGCACATTCACGAGGGCGGCATGCGGTGGGAATACTATATATTTTGGGCCTGCTGCTGAGAATGCCTCCATAGCCTTTGAACAAAAAACAAACCATGCTATGGAAATTGCCGGTAATTGTCTTTACCTACAGTTTCATAGGGCGCACACCGGGCTTGCGGTTGTGGGTGCCGTTTCATGCTGGGGTTTGCATCTACTCAGGGTGGCACAAAGAATGGAACAGATCAGGGCCTCAGATCTGCGTGCACCTGTGGTCTCTGCAAGGAGGTAAAGCGGATTGCCACGAGATAAGGCAACAATGGAAAGTTTCTCACCTGAAAGGTCCTTGGAGGAGCCAGGAGGCCTGGGCGCCCTGGGGAGACTCACCTGGCCCCAGACACGGGAAGAGTGGAGGGAGCCAGTTCATCCCACCTAGGAACGCCCACACCCCTCTTTGTTTTCTCCACCGTTTCTTCAATATCAACATTGAGGGATCCCTCTTACCCGTGAACAGCAATACCTGCCTTCATCTAGCATTACTCCTTGAAGAAAATAAAAAGAGCAAACAGAACTTTGAAGATCAGAGATTTTTCTCTTTTTTCAAAAAACATGCATGTTCTAAAGATAGGCCCTCGGTTCACGGTGAAGGGACTCCAGGGCATCCCTCAGAGGGCTGTATTGCCAGGGCAGGCCTCCTGCCAGAGGCCACCCAATGGCCATCCACCAAGGTCCGCTGGCCCATTTACTCAGCCTGCGGGCTCTTCCTACAGGAACTCAGGAGAGGAAGTCCAAGCAGCAATGACAGTTCCCGACCTGACAAGGAACAAGGCGGAATCTCTCTGAACCAGGGAACTCATTCATCACTGGGGCCCAGTACGAGGCTAGGCCCAGGGGGCCCAGGGGCCACTGAGAAGGGGACACCACAGGCACCTGAGCTTCCAGGCTTTCTGGGGGTCAGGAACACCCCTAGCCTGTGACTCCATCAGGACCAAGGAAGACCTGGGCCTGAGCCATATTAAGTGGAATAACTGGGAGGGGCCTGACCAAGGACATAGGGGAAGGGAAGGAGAGAGCATTCCAGGGACCTGCGCGTGATAGTGAGATGGACAGAAGAGGCAAACTGGGGAGGCCAGTGAGTGCCATGCCCAGTCGTTCAATACCCTTCTGGTTTTGTTTTCTTAACCTTTTCTAGGATGAGAACTAACACATTCAGAAAAGTACATAAAACATAAATGTACAGCTCAATGAATTATTCGCATGAACACTCCTGCAGCCTCCTCCAGGATCAAGAAGTAGAACAGAGCCTACCTCCTAGAAACTCCCCACGCCCCACCTTTCCTCCTCCCTTCTCACTAAAGGTACGCCAACTTTTAGAGTAACCACTTCCATCGTTAGTTTTATCCCCTAAGCTTACCTGCCCTAACACCACAGAACTGTTTTGCCTGGTTTTGAACGATATACAAATGGAATCAAGCATATGTATTCTTTCAGCTTCTTTCACTCAACACCACATGTTTAACATCCAGCCATGTTGCTGCGTGTACCTTTGTTTCATTCATCTTCACTGCAGCCTGCCTCCTGGCCTTTGGGGCACAGCCTCTGGGTTTGCAAGAATCAGTGCCCGAGGGAGCTCAGAGCCCTCACTTCCCTGAACCAGCCTGGGGCACCAGGCCTCCTACAATGTTTGGGGCCTTGCCCAGACTCAGTTGTCTCCAGCTGGCTTTGCTCTGTGGGGACAGGCAAGGACAAAGAGCAGTATTCTCCCAATTGCTTCCACAGAGCTTCCCATGGGGGCACACTGGGGGCTGGGTGGACTCACAACGGAGGCTCACCCCAGCCTCAGCACAGACGCCTGGCAAGGGCAGTGATCCATGGCTGCCCTGCCATCTCTGAAAACCAGCTGGGCACTGGAAACAAACAATAAACCCAGGCACATCCCAAATGAGAAGCAGGTGGCTTCCTGAGACCAGATTTCTTAACATTCCGTCCTCTCAGTTTACCCCTTCTCCAATGTGGTTCCCATTTGGAGGAGTCTGAGCATTTGGAGACTATAACCCATATGAAAAATGATATAAATTATAGCTCACCATCATAGCCTGACTGTTTGGGATCTTGGCATAAACATTAAGGAAGGGCCACCCTGATTATAAGGTACAGACACTGGGGAGAGATGGGGAGGGCTGAGCAGCCCCCCAACATGCCTCTCACTGCTCCCATCTGGGTCCGGGAGTTCACCTCTCCAAGGCACCTTTGAAAACGAGGCCCAACAGAAGTTAGCGAGGCAGGCTCCGAAGTACCGGGAGCATGAACGGGTCATCGCCTGTCTCATCAAGCTCCCCTCCCCTCCCCGCCACATGTCTCCCATCGTGCCCCATGTTCAGGCCCAGCTAGCTCCGAGCTTTTGCCCATGCTGCTAGGCCATCTTCTCACCTACTCAAGTTTTACCCTTCCCAGACCCCAGGCACTATTCTAATTCTCCATGGACCATTCCTGGGCGGCTGGTTCAGAGACCCACTGATGTCCTGCCCCCAAACGCCTGGCATTCCTCCTCCTCCTCCGAACCACACCAATTAGCCCTGATTACAGAATGCATGCATTGTTCTCTAACAGTTTCATGTGTGCAAGTCCCAAATCCCCAGATGGGGAATGGAAGTGGGGTGGGTGTGGGGTGCTGACTGGCCAAACCTCTGCTCCTCTCTAGGCCTCAGTATTCCCATCTCTGAAAGAAGATGGAGCCAGGCAGGCCAGGCATCCCCTCCCCTTGGTCCTGAAGTGTATGGCCTGGGGGCTCTGACCTTCAGGAAAGAGAAGTGATATGGCCTCTTCTCCCACACTCAGCCTCCTCCCTCAGGCCCTCTGCTGCTGAGAACCCACTCCCACCGACCCTCAGCTGGAGGTCACAGTCCTTGACCTCCACCAGCCCACCCCCTGCCACTGAAAGGCAGCATTGGGGCAAACACCCTAAACCACTGAGTGCTTCTAAAAATACGGTGTTTTTGTCAGAGAGCAACCTTCCACTTCCTTCAGACTTTGATCTCCACGAAACCCACGGAGGAGAAGACACACTGACAATAACAGTTGAAAGCCCTCATCTTCCTTTGGGGGCTACCTCTCAAGGACTTTGAATCCCCAACTGTGTGGTGGTACCCCGTAGAGCTACTGAGCATGCTCAGATCCATCTGTCGTTGGCTCAGGGATGGGAGACTGATATAGTTGCCCCTGGGTGTGTCTGTGGTCAAGGAGAAAAGTCCAGGACAGAGAGGCTGCCAGGGCACAAATTGGCCATGGGACCCTCTGCAGATTTATAAGGCTATTTACTGTCTAAACTCGAGAGAAAATTAATGCTACAGGATAGGGCAGAATAAATAACTGTTCAAGTACAGAAATGGGCTGGGAAAAAAGAACGGAGAGGTTAATACCAGCATGGAGCTCGGACAGAGTAGGCACTCAATAAATATTGGTTGAACTTTCAATGAATGTTTCTGTTTGGTGAGATCAGGAAAGTTAATCCCACAGCCTTGCGAGCTGGGCCTTGGAAGGATGCTGATGGATGGGAATGGAGAAGTAAGGGGTTTCTAGCAAAGGAACAGCGTGGGTAAAGGTTCAGCCACATACTGAATAAGAAACACACACATTCACACCATATTTGGCAGAAACAGAGGTATGGAAACTCTCCCACTAGCTCTGCAGACAGATGAGCTGTTGCTACCCTGCCGGAAACACAGGCACAGGCAGAAAGAACAGGGACAGTGATAAAATGATCATCTCTGAGCACCAACTGTATTCCAGGCACCATTCTAAGCACTAGACATGCAGGTCCTTGCCACAGACCTGAGCTGTCTCATCTGCCTTTATTTTTCCTTCAAGAAAACAGCCTCAGAGAGGGGAAGTCCTTTAGCCCCAGATAAGTGACAGAGCTGGGTTTGAGCCCAGGAAGCCCAGCTCCTGGTCGATCAGGTTGAGGCCCCTGTGCAGGCTCATGCAGTGCTTGGCGAGGAAGACCCAGGCCTTCCTACTTGCCAGGTATCCAGCGAATAACCCCAGTGCCCACTGACTCAGGCCTCCTAGGGGCCAAGCACTCTGTGCTTGTTTCCCCATTTAGTGTCCCCGCAAGCCTTGATCGAGGTGCTGGCGTTAGTTACCAAAACCAGATGAAGAAACTGAGGCTCAGAGCAGCTACCTCACATAGTTAGTAAGTGGCAGAATGGGGATTTAAATTCAGCTCCATTTGATCCCCAATCCTGTGCCCTAACTTCTCAGCAGCTTCTCTGGGTTTCACCCCCCACCTGGGAATTCCAGACTGTGAGTAATTCAAACATGTCTGAAAAAGTCAGAATCACTATAATTTCCTAAAGACCTTAATAGAGGCAGATCTTACTTCAAAACAAACAAAAAAATCTATCAGCAAAATTGCCAAGGGGGCTCTGAGTCACCGTGTTGGGTTTCTCTCTGTTTGGGAGAGGGAGCTGGGTGTGAGAGGGCTCCCGGACAGCGGGCAGGCTTAGGAGACCAAGCTTGGGGTCCTGGCTTTGCGCCTCACGTGCTGTTCCATCCTGGGATAATGTCTTGACCTTTCTGGGTCTGTTTCCTCATCTAGAAGATGTGCAGGTTTCTCTGGGTGATCTCCAACACTGAATCTAGATCCTTCCATTCAGGCCAGTTCCCTCCACCGACCCCCACGGGCCCCCCACCTGGAAGGGACAGAGGTACTGTATTTATTCCATGGATACACAGTTCCGTTAATTCACTCCCGGGGCTTAGGTTACCACAGATTTTCATTCAAGCCTTCTTTCTTGGTTACGGCCTTTGCCTCTGCTTGGGAACCAGTAGAACTGCTGGAATTTCCTTGTTTGACGGTTCACAGCTTCGATCAGCGTGTTCCAAAGACACCCGCAGCACAGGCCTCGTTTGAGCTAATGCACAGTCATCCTTCCAAGGGATAAAGGTGATTTATGGATTCCTGACCCTGCGTCATACATCTACTAGCAATCTGCCGTAGTGGGGAACGACCGCTGCCCTGGCCCTTGGCAAGCCTGAATGGAGGTGTGTCACTGGAGCACAGGTGCAGCTCACTTGATAGAGCTGGATACGATCCTGAAAAGTTAGATGTAAATGGAACCTGTTTCGAATGCCCTGGGGGAAGCCATTAGCTTCTGTGGTGGGTAAGATCACTGCCTACTTTTAATCACATTGGCTTTTCATGTATTGGGAAGTACTGAGGCATGGTGAGGAGGGTGTGTGGGTGTGCGTGGTGACAACACTGACATGTTTGTGTGTGTGTGTCCCCAATGTGACCACATGCGTCCCATGTAAGTGGTGCACTCAGAGTTGTGCCATAGTTGCCGTACATGTGTGTACCGTGTGTCCACAAGGACATAGGCCAGGCCGTGGGACTCCAGGCTGGGGCAGGCTGCCCCTACACTGGGCAGAGCTGAGAATCCCATCTCAGCCCAAGCCCTACAGTCCTGTCATTTCCCAGGTGGCTGGCGAGGCTTTTTCATGGGGCCGGCGCAGACCTCCCAGATGTGACTTCAGACTCCTCAGAGTGGGCAGAAGGAAGCATTTCAGATTTCCCATCAATGCTCCTCATATCAGATTCAAGCAGTGGGCTTGGAAGGAGAGCACAAGCCTCCATGCAGGGCAGAGACCTGCACCCACAGAGATGTGGGAGGAGTAGGGGCGAAGGTCCTGCTTCCTACTGCCCAGGGATGACTGAGCCTTCCCCCAAGGGAGAGACAGCGGCTGGGCCACAACCTTACAGAGACGGACAGAAAGTGACCACGGCAGCCCCTCTCCTTTTGGTGATTCCCTATTCTGGGAAGCCTCTGAAAGTCCCCCAGGTGGAATCCCCTGCCTGCCTCACCTGAGGATAACTGATCCTTTCCCACAATCGACAGCCCTAACTCCATCATGGTGCCCCGCAGACCAGGGCTGTGTGATTGCGGACTGTCTGGGCTGCAGCCA
This sequence comes from Rhinolophus hipposideros, assembly GCF_964194185.1. Taxonomy (NCBI): domain Eukaryota; kingdom Metazoa; phylum Chordata; class Mammalia; order Chiroptera; family Rhinolophidae; genus Rhinolophus; species Rhinolophus hipposideros. The sequence goes on from NC_138069.1 coordinate 10,957,943, forward strand.
CCCCACCACTTGACCCAAAGCAGAGGTGTACGGGGCTGAGCCCCACCTCATCACATCAATCATGAAGCGTGTCCAGTTGGAGCTCTTGGATTCTTCCTGCTTGGCTGCAAGTCCAGCCAGCTCTAGGCCCCAACCTGGCTACATGGGCAGATGGAGGGAGCACGTGACAGAGACCTGCCCCACATCTCCTCTCTTCTCACCAGAGTCCAGCTCAGAGACCAGAACAAGGACAGAGAGCTTCACCCAGTCCAAACTCTGTAGTCAGTCAATACCAAAGAAAATGGAAAAGACATGAAATGGGGCAGCTGCCTCTGCGCTCCCCACCAGGAGGCCTATGTCTCCACGCCTCATCGCTAATGGGCCAAGCGGGGAGGAGCTGCCCCAGCCCCACAGCTGTCATGTCCGGGGCAGAGCATACAGTGATGGGGCCTCCCAAGACCACCGCTGGTTCCTGCCTAGGCTGGGAAGGGCTGGGGCAACACAAGCCCACACAGAGCATAGCCCGGGCTCTAGTGGAAATGGGTCTGGGTGACCTTTTGTAAGTAGTGCACTCGTGTGAGTGTGACTCAGTCCCCACAGCACATCACCTGTGCGTGAATGACCACATCGATCCCCAGACCCTTACAGCTTCAGAATGAGATCCTCGTGAGCTTCACACACTCTTCCAGGCCCTCCAGCCAGCGACTGCTGAAGAGGGGTGCTTGCAATGGGGCTCAAAAAGAGGTACAGTAGAGTAGATATGGAGACAAGGGGAAACGTTCACTGTGCAAGTTACAAAACAGCATACTGTGGGGCCTCGATTCCATGAAAAAGCAAAAATGCATAAATATGCGTGGAAAAGAAGGTCTGGAAAGAAATACACCAAAAGCTGGATACAGGAATTATAGATTATTTTTATCTTATTGTCTACAATGAATATGTATTATGTTTTAACTCAGCTGTTCTCAACTGGGAGTAATTCTGTTCACAGGGGGCCATTTGGCAACACCTGGAGACACTTTTGGTTACAACAGCAGGGAGAGGGTGCATGTGATGCTGGTATCTATTGCTAGAGGTCAGTGATGTTGCTAAATGTCCTACAATGCACAGGAAAGCCCTCACAACAAAGGATTATCCAGCTGAAAACACCAATGGTACCAAGATGGAGAAACCCTGAGAAAAACACCAGAATTTAGTCTAACAGAGAGCCAGTGCTGGAGAGGCATGAGGCACTGCCAGCAGATTTAGCCTGTCCCTCAGCTTACGTGGCAATCCCTTCTCACCCACCTCACCATGTTTGGATAGATAGTTACGGGCTCACCAGCAGGTGGAGGGAAGCCTGGCCAAAGGGCTTGCAGCGCCCTCCCAGGAAGCTGTGAATTTCCTGGGACCCAGCCCCTAACTGGACTTTCCTGGCCCCCAGCTCATATCCCACCAGCATCTCCAGTTTCACCTCTTCCAAAACACAACCCTATCTAATAAAAGGATATCAATACAGATGAGAGCTGACGGTCAGGACCCTAACGTGGCTGTAATCAATGAGACCCCCATGTTCTCAAACATCCTGTTCCCAACATTTTGACAATGTCATCTGTTTTCTTTTGAAAGGAAACGCAGGTTGGATTGATTAAGAAATACAATCATTATTTAACCTCAGAACTTGGTTTCGAAATTAATTTACAATAAAAGAACAAGTCCATCCTAAATAACCTAATTATATGTTAAGGGCTCAGAATGGAAAACATTCAGGAACACAAAAGGGCCAACCAAGCTCATTAGCTCTGTTTTGCTTCTAAAGCATCCCTATGGCAACTCACTAAGGGTCCAAGGGGGAAAGGCTTTTAAAATCAAATCATTAAGAACTTTACCCAGAACAGCCACAACACAAAACTCTTTTAAATAAATCTTCAGATGATGAAATGGTGAGCTTGTGTTTCCAGTCGCAGCTGGGCTCAGGCATAGGGAAGCTACCACTCACTGGAAGCCCACAGCCTACCTATTTGGTCATTCCACAGGCTGGAGGGTGCTTGCTCCCTGCCAATCTACACACCCACATCCATGGTGGGGGCGCTGATGGTGACTGGGCCTGGTGGTGCTTCTCTGGGCTGGTGGGGGACACAGGAACAGAGTATGTCCTTGTGCAGAACGGGGCCAGCAGTCACTGAAAGAGGCCGTTGTCCCATTTTTCTGGCAACGGTGGTTCCAGTTCCTGGGGGCTTTCCCATGGGGACCTCTCCAGGACAGGTCTTGCCAACAGAAGGATTTCTGTCTCTTGGACCAATCCTCTGCCAGCCTCTAACGCTGCTCCTGTCTCACCTCCCACCCCGTGCGCCTGGAAAGGTGGTGGTGCCCTGTGTGGCCCTGACCACCAGCCCCATCTTCATCGCTTGAAGATCCTTGTCCCCAGGGTTCTGAAGTTTCCCACGTGAGCTTGTCCTGATCGTGTCCTTGAAGCTATCTGCAGCCTGCACAAGTAAGGAGTCAAGGTTATGTTGAGCAGAGCCAGCCCACCCTCACTCCTGGGGGCTTGCCCAGAGAGACTGAAGCAAAGGGGAGGGAAAGTCCAAAGGGGCCAAGTTTTAGTCCATCAGGGACAGGAAAACGACCCAGCCAGGCTGCACTGGACTCAAAGTTATATCTGAAGGCCTGTGATTCTGGACTCTATGTCCACTCAGGGGCAGTGGTGGGAGAGCCAGGACAGACTCCAGGCTCAGATCCTGCAGGGTGACGGCCAGGAGGTTGGGCACTGCTGGGGCAGTCCCGGTGGGGGCTGTCGGGGCTGGGGAAACTTTGCCCTTACCCCTTTAGTTCTTCTAAATGGTCGAGTAATTCAAATGACATATAGCAGATTAACAGGAGAAAATCAAATTCTAATAAGTGACGCGCAGAGAATTCACATAAGCATGAAAATTCCAAAGATAAGCAAAATTGAATATGTATGTCATTTTGGACAATGGAGAAAAATTGGGAACGGGATCTTAGATTTCACAAGTGAAAATCTAAGCAGAGAGAGTGGCACACAAATCCCCCAGTAGGCAACTCAGAAACAATGGGATGTGGGGAAATCTAGCTGACAGGCCCGTTTGGGGTCTTCCTGTGTAATGCTAAGGTGAAAATGGATTATGCTAAGGTGCCCTTCCTGCCCCAGGTCTTTCTATCTGAATCTCTTTAAGAAGAAAACGGGAGGTAAAAAAAACCCAACAAACTCTTGCTGAGTTTGTTGAGTTTTAATCCACTTCGGTTCTAAATAATCTGCATGACAAAATGTCACATTCTGGGGATGCCCACGCCTGACCCCCACAGGGGGCAAACTCAGCTGCAGGGGAGAAACAGAGCTTCAGGAAGAGAAGCAAGAGGGTGGGAGAAGAATGGAGGGGAGGAGGAGGGAAAGTAGACAGGTAGGCAAGAAAGACAGAACTCCATCAGCCCAGGGCCTGGTGTGCCTCAGGTAAGCCCAGACTCTTACATGGAGAATTTTTGGGGGACTGTAATTTAAGCCACCGGAAAAAGCCAGCCTCTGGGTGGGCCTGGCGGGGGACGGTTCTGGCCGACCTCTGGTAGCCATAGAATGGCCCCTGGGTGGAACCGGCCCTTTAATGTCACAAAAGTTAAGCCCTCCTGCTTCTCAGGGATATGGTGAGGAAGTTGGGGCCCGTGGGGTCCCTGTCACTCCCTTTCTTTTCATTTCCCCATTGGCTTGTCTTCTCATCTGAGCAGCCTGGCACAGCCTGGGTGGAACAGGGCATCATACCTAGGGTGTCTCCAGGGGCTCTGCCAGGAGTCAGCCATTCCCACTCACCTTTCTGGCTTCACCAGAATCTGTGGTGCAGGCCCAGGAGAGGTTGAGGCCAAGTGAGAAGGGAGCTGTCTCACATCTCCCAGGCCGAGCTGGTACATGCAGCCTGGCCCCTGGGCTGACCCTGGGCCCATCCAACAGGCCCTGCATGCCCAGTCCTGTGCAGACGCCACAGGTGGGGAAAACAGAAGCAACAGGATGCTTTTATTTGTTAATGTAGATTTGCAGCCCTACCCACTTGTCACAAGAATTTGAGGCCCCTCAGGGAGTAGGGGAGAACTAAGGGCCAATGGGTACAGACCCCAGCAGTGTCCAGGCAGGTTTCCAGGAGGAGGAGAGGGTGGCAATGGATCTGTGGGAAGCCACAGATCTCCCTGGGGATGAGCTGGGTTGAGCATTTTCTGGAAGGCACAGACCAGCCAGAGCCAAGTCCCCTTCCCATCTTACCCAGCCACTCGGCTTCCAGGGCACCCCCTTATTTGCATGTTGTTTGCATTCTATTTGGTATGATGCAAAGGATGGAAAATCACCTCCAACACTGGGCCCCAAAATTACAGTCCCTAATGCTTTGCTCCCATGGCTGCAGCACCCATAGCAGAAAGTAGGTCCTGTGCATGGTCTGGGCCTCCTGCTTAGAAATGGCAGCTGCCGTGAAGGTGGTGGCAGCAGCAAACATAGGCCTCACAAAACAAGAGACTTTCACATGTGACTCACACACCAAGGGACAGAAGTAAAATTACAGTGTGAAAGCCAGAGCCCGCTGAGTCTTCTCGGGGGAACCCCCTTCAGCTCCCTCTCCATTTCAGTCCTTTCAAAAGTCCTGGCATGGCCCAGCACTCTGGAACTTTCCAAGCAAGTGCCATGCTTTCCCAGCCATGGTGGGCAGGGGCCATGCCACCCAGGCTGGGTCCCTTGACATTGTCTCCTGGGGCTCTAGCTTTGGGAAAGTACATCTAAGCAGAGAAATAGGCAGAAGAGGACTGATCCCAGGGGGAGCCCAGCTGGGATGGCTGAGTAGTTGCTGCCTTCCAGGCCCCACGGCTGTTTCATGCCCATCTTTTCCCAGCCTGGCTCCCTCCTTCCAATCCATCCTGGGAGCTATCCCATATTCTTCCAATAAACTCTTATTCTGCCCAAGACCACCAAAGCTGACTTTTGTTGCTTACAAGCAGTAATCCCAAATGGCACATGCCCCGCAATGGCAGGCTGCCCTGAAGTCCTTAGCAAAGGCCACCCCAGGGTTTTCTGCCACCCCCAGCAGACCAGCCTGGCTCCAAATGCACTCCTGTCAGCCACCAGTGCCCTGACCTCAGGGAGGCCAGTCCTCTCTGAGTCCATAGTTTCCCCACCTGTAAAATGAAGTTGTCAGTTAAGAAACATAGGATTGAGATAAAGATTAAATGAGACAAGCGAGAGCTGACATATCAGTGGGGACACAGCAAACCTTCATTTCCTTGAACTGTCATATTTCTTTGCAATTATGCTGACTTTCGATTGATTCTTCTGATTGCTTTATCTCACTATTATTTTGATTGTTATTGTTAGAAGCAAATATAACATAGCACACTCGTGCATTATCCTGTGAAGCAGCAAAGCAGTCGTTATTAGTCCTCAGTTTACTGAGAGAGAAACTGAGGCCCAGCAAGAGTGATTTAGAGGGTGGGCTCCCAAGTCAGATGCCCTGGGTTCAAATCCCTTCCCCAGCACTAACAAGCTGTGTGACCTTGGGCCTAGTTCCTTGTCTTCTCAGAGTCTCTGGTCTGTAAAATGGTGAGCTCCTATTTCATGGGCTGGGTGTTAAAGAACACCAAGGAATGGTTACTCACTTTTCTTTTGTATGTGATGATGGCTTTGTGGATATGTGAGAAAATGTCCTTATTTCTAGAAACACACACTAAAGCATGCAAGGGTGAAATGACATGAGGTCTGGGATTCTTTTTAAAATACTTCATTGAAAAGAGAGAGAATGTCAACTGTCATTGCAAAATAGAGAAAGAAAGGAATTAAGGAAAAAGGAAAGAAAAAATTAGAAAGAAAGAGAGAAAGAAAGAAAAAAAGAATGGAAGGAAAAAGAAAAAGGAAGGAAGGGAGGGAAGGACCAAGGGCAGGAGAAGTGAAACAATCATGGCAAAATCCTGATCATTGTGAAAGTGGGATGATGGGATATATGTGGGTTTATCATACTATTTTCTCCGTCTTTGTTTGCAATTTTTCATTTGAAAAATTTTAAAAAGACCCCCTGCCTCATAGCACTATTGTGAGGCTCCGTCTACAGGAGGCACTCAGCAAACACGGGCCAGCATGGTCTCTGCCATTACCATCTTTTTTATGCTGTCAGCCTGAGCAGCTGAGCCAGAGTAGAGCTGGAACTCCAGTCACTCACTCTCAGGGACACCTTTGCACTGCCTCTCACTGTGGGGCCTCATCAGCTGTGTGTCACAGCTCTGTCACCGACACTGACGGTGGGGCTCGAGCATGAAGCTCAGCAATGACTGGAGGCTGCCAGGCTCTCATGCAGCCTGTCATCCCCTTTAGAACTCTCGCAAGAGACTATTCTACAAGACCCTCGTCGGAAGCTCCGTTGAACCCGCACATCTGGCCCTCAGGCCTGCTTCAGAGCCCAGGTGAGAACCCTGTCACAGCTCCCTGATAACAGAGGGAGATGAATCTTGCCAGTGAGATCCTCTAGTATGCAGTGGTAGCAGCTGTAGGGGAGGCAGGGACCCAGTGCCCGAGTATTGCCCTCCTTTCTTCCCATCCGTGAAATTCAGGCACAGCCTCTTCCAGAGCCAGCCACCAGGGGGTGCCTGTGCGCAGCCCCGGCGGAATCAGGTCCTCCCCAGTACTGAGCCACCGGGTCACCCTGGGCCGGGGCAGTGAGTGAGTGAACTGCTTGTAATGGAGAAATATCCCAAGCCTCACCTGGACCCAAAGTTTTTATTTCCACCTGCATTTTTTAAAATAACATTACATGGTTTATCTATTTATTTTTATTGCAAAAGCAATACACTAAATGGGTGCTTTGGATTTTTGTCTTTGTTTTGCTGCATGTTTCAAGATTTCCTGAACTTAGGGCACATGGCTCCTAAATTCTTTAGGCTATGGAGTAGAGGACGGAGCTCAACTGGCCTGTGATACCCAGGCAGGTCCCTGCCCCTGCAGCCTCAGTTTCCCTGTCTGCAAGTTTGGGGGTCCTGGCAATATCCTGAGCTCTAGCAGTCAGGCTTTCCGGGGTACTCAGGGCTGGTCAGAGGGGAATCACCCCCAACCTTTCTCCACAAGGCTCCCCAACTCCCTGTCTCCCGTTGCACTTGCTCTTCAGTGTGCAACTTGGGCCTCTCTTCTGGGGACTCTTCTTCACCACTGTGGTCCTTACTGCTCTCCTCTGATGAGGAGAAAATTCTGAGATGTCCTCAAGTAAATTACAGCGGGCCAAACGGTGGAAGGAAGACACAAGAAGGGGTTAACCAGTTAACAACTGCAGGGCCAAACCAACAAAAGACTGCTTACATTCCTGAGTGTACTTGGAACTTTGAATTAACTTCCAGGTGGCTATTTCCTCGGTTATCTAAAAGAGAATAGCCAGGCAGCCACTGAACCCCAGGAGCCACTGCATCCTGGATATGCATGAATTTTCAGGACTGTTGCCCACAATTAATCCTAAAGAGCAAACACTTACGGACACTGCACCTTACAGAACCAGCCCCTTTATCTATAGCCAATGTCAATTATTTCAAAACAACTCTTAAAACAAAAAAATGTTTAACTTCCAGGACTGCAAGTCTTTTTAAAAGAAAGGGTTTATTAGGCTATTGCGAGCAAAAAAAAAAAGAAGATGGTCTTGGGGCCTGGAGTCTAAACCACCAGCAGCAGAATGACTAGGTAGGAAAGACAACATGTCATCTCGGAGTTTTGCAAGCGTTTTTATAATCAAGTAGGGGGAGAAAGATGTAGGGCATTCTGAAAGGATTTACAGAAGCTAGAGATACAGGGGAAGGGAGAAGGAGAAGCGGGAAGTGCCTGGTTAGGCACAGAAGTGTCGCCCTGTGGATTAGCTGTGGACTGCTGACTGGGAAGTTCATGTGCAAACCAGAAGCGGAGGCTCCTGGGGTTCGACGGCGCCTGGCTGTTCTCTCTTTTGGATAATCGCAGAAACAGCCCCCTGGAAATTAATCCTAACTTCTAACAGGTATACAGGAGTGTGAGCAGTGTTTTGTCACCAGCTGGTCCACAGCTATTTGTCCGTCTCTTTCTCTCATTCTCCAGCCAGTGTAATTTTAATTTAGAATATCTCAGAAATTTTTCTTGTCACAACTTACATCTTTCTCCCCCCACTCCCCACTTGACATATACAGAAGCCTGTCAGTTTAAGGACAGTGGATATGTTTGTCTTTTCCAACTAGCCCCGCTGCTGCTGGTTTAGACCTCTTGCCCAGGACCTAGTCCTTTTTCTTGCTAGTATATGGGCCAATAAACCCTTTCTTTTAAAAAGGCTTTCAGCCATGGAAGTTAAGTTTTTTGTTGGACGCCTCCCTCTGAGGGCCCATACAACGCAGACTCTGCCATCCTGGGCATTTAATTACTCCAGGCCCTTGTCCATACAGCGCAATTCTCTAACTTGCCATGACACTCACCCCATCTCTGGGGCTCTGGCGCCAGCTGTGGCCCAGCCAGCCCAGCCCTCCCTGTGCCAGCATCACAGCTCAGCTCCAGACGAGCCTTCAAGCTAGTACCCGGGGCACCTTTGGGACTTTCTGTGGGTACAAAGGAAAGGCCAAGATAGCATTTCCCACGCTGGGGTGCAGGTGCATTGTGGGTCTGTCTCATGTACAAGTCCCAGAAACCAAAGGGGTTTTAAGTGCTTTTCCCCTACAGGTCTGAATCTCATATTCTAGCACAAAACGTTAGAGCTCAGCCACACAAACACGAGTAGTTTAGGGACTAGCCAGGTCTCACCCCTACTATGTTGTAGGAGGAGGGCCTTGGGACGTCTGACCTTCCCCAGTTTGAGGTCCTGGGTGCAGGGCTCAGCTGGAGTCAGGGAGAATCTCTCTGGCTCCAAGGAGGAGGCAGGAATTCAAGTTAACCTCAGAGAGCCTGATGGTTCTCAGCTCTGCAGACCTGCCCTCCCAGAAACCAATCAGAAGCACTGGCTCCACTGTCAGGATGGAAGGGCTGTCCCAGCCCCAGGGCTGTGGCCAGGAATCCATTATAAGGAGCCAGCCTGCTGCAACTGAAGAAATCCCCCCACCCAAACCAGAGGGGCTGTAAATTTCAGAAGGGGAGCTTGGGGCCACAGACCTAGTCCCAAAATGAATCAGGATAAGCAAAAGGGTCAGCATCTGCCATGTTTCCCAGGGTACTACAGGCCCCAAGAAGTGAGGTGATTTATTTGGCAAAAGGGCGCTTGGATGTGCAGGGCTAGAGGCGCCAAAGCTCCCACTTAGGAAAGGAGAAAGCATCTCCAGTTCAGAGGGGCAAGACCTGTCTCCCCAGATGCTACCCTCAGAGCTGGGCCCACGCTGGGGGCCCCTTAGGCCTGCTGGGGGCAGGGCCAGGGAGACCAGGGATGTAAGGGAAGTTGCTTTTAAACCAGCTTCCAGCTCCTGTTTTAGCATCTTCCAAAACCATGGGCTGAGAGACAAAGAGAAAAGGAGAGGAAAGAAGTTCTAAAATTACAAACAAAAGGCAAAGCTTGACCAGAAGGGGAAACCCTTCAAGATGTCAGTAATAATAGAGCTGTGAACAAAAAGTAAAAACAGCAAAGCTGACAAAGAAAACCACAGTCGTCAGCAGAGGCCCACCAGAGACCCAAAGGTACAGAGAAGCACTTTCACCTCTGCAGAATGGAGGCCAGCTCAACAGATTCTAGGACAGTTCCAGAGGCTGGAGAGTATGAAGGGGCCATCCCCAGCAGCTCTCTTGTGCTTTGTATCCAGGAAACAGAATGCTACTCTCTGCAATAAGGCAGAGCTCTGCTGCCCCACCTTTGGGACAGTAACTTGGACCCACCTCTCTGACAGAGAGCTCCTAAGGGCATGGACCTGTCTATCCTGGCTCCTAGGAGAGACTGGGGGAGACCCTGCTTCCTGAATAAATGACCTCAGCATCCCTACGCACTTCTCCCCCATCAGAAGCCCTGGAGGCGATGACGCTGTCCCCCGGTAGACCAAAAATACCACCTCCCCTGACCGTTTCTGAGGAGCACTTCTTTGCTGAAGGAGGCCATGGGAGGTCTCCACCATCCTGAGGTTCCTTCTGTCCCTTCACTGAAGGGGAGACATCTCTGTGGACTGCAGAGCTGGAGTTCATTTGGAGCCCCAAGACCAGAGTTTGAGCTATGTGACCTTGGGCAAGTCACTTCCTCTCTCTGAGCCGCAGTTTCCTCGTCTGTAAGATGGGGTTAAAAGACCTACCTCTCCAGGTTGTCGGGAGGATCAGATGAGATAACAGATGGAAAGTTTTGTGAATAGTGAAGTGCAGTGCAAGTGTCTGAAGACTTCCTTGGGTCCACACATATTTATTAAACATCCACTTTCTGCCAGGCCCTGGTTCAGCTCAGGGAACACAGTCGGGAGCAAGATGGAGGGGTCCTGCTCTGAGAGAAGAGGAGACGGGAGTGAGCTGGACACTCTAGGCCCACAGCCCATCCACACCCAGAGAGACTGTGTGGGGAACCCAGGTCTCCCAGCTCCTTTCCCTTGTCTCTGGAGGCTGTCTGGGGGTGGCCAGCTCCTTCAGCAGTGTCACCGCCAAGGCAAACACAGCCAGCCCAGAACTCTGGCTGCTTCCTGGACCCTACATGGAGATTACTCAGCTGGAGAACGCAGGGCTGCAATTTGTAATCCGAGTCACCCAGCAACATTTCCACAAATTAGTCAGAGAAATCTCTCCCAGGCAGCCAAAGAGAGGGGGCTTCCAGCCTGAGCAAGTGGGGGTGGGGCTTCTCTGACCCCCTCCTACCTGCTGATCTGTCCTCACCCTGCTTTTATGGGCACTTGACCTTCCTAGAGGGGCTGCAAACCCCTGGGACTACAGAGTTGAGTGGTTGAGAGCTCAGGTCCAGGAGGCAGACCATCCTGAGTCTTTCACCAGCTGTGTGACCTTGGGCAAGGAACTTGACCTTCTGAGATTCACTTCCCTAATAATAGTATTTTCAACCTCATTACGCTTTTGTGAAAACTGAAGGTGATGATGTAAAGTCCCATGTATATTACTAAGCTAGGCATAGGTAAGTTGCTCAATTAATTTTTGTCTATTTAACAAATACTTGCATGGTACTTACTATGGACCACAAACTTTTCCAAATATTTTACAAACAATAACTCACTTAATCGTTACAAGAGCCCAATGAGATAGGTATTATTGTCGTTCCATGTTACAGATGAGAAAACTAAAGCCCAGAGAAGTTAAGTGACTTGCCCAAAGTCACAGAGCTACCTAGTGGCAGAGCCAAAATTGAAACCCACGCTCTCTCCCTGATTCTTCCCATGTTTCTCCTTCTAGGCCCTGGTTTTAGAAGCTGAAGCAAGTGAGGGGAGTCTAATTTGAGAAGAAGCCCTCTCCCACCTCCAGTCTCTGTCCTCCCTGACCCCAGCAGGCCTGAGCGGGTGCCCGGCCCCGAACCGGCTCAGGCTCCATGCTACTAGCCTTTGCATTAAGCTCCTTCCCCCAAAAGGTGATGTTATTAGCCTCCCTTAAGGTCAGCCTCTTGCAGCAATCCTTCCTCAAGCCTCCAGCCCCAGTTTGGAACCAGAGATGTCCAAGCCTGTGCCCTCACACTCACCTACAGCGGCTCAACTGGGCCAAGTGAGGGGCAGAGCTGCACAGGAAGCCCAAGAGACTGCCCACAGCCTTGGAAGAGCCTAGAGGGTAGTAACCCCCTCACCGGCTTCCCTGCCTTGGGAGCCTCCCGCCTCTGCTCACACACCTCTGGTAACAGGGAGCTCACTGCCTCTGTCAGCACGCTGGGCGGGCCACGGTTGGCCAGCTCTGACTGGTAGACAGGCTTCCTCAAGCCAAGATGAAATCTCTCCGTGTAATTTCCTCCCATTAGTTCTGTCTCTGCCCTCAGGCCCCAAAGTCCAGCCGGCTCCCTCCGGCCTACAGACATCTGGAGATGGCCATCTCTTGGCAGAAGGACTCTCCACTTGGGCTGAACGTTTGGTGGCCTCAGCCTAGTCTCAAAAGGCAGGTTCCTGGTGCGTTTCCCATCCTGGTCTCTGCTCTCCACCCACGACTAACAAGACTGCAGGATGGTAAAGACAGGCTCTGCTAAGCACTTCTAAGGGCCTGCTCCCAAGCACATCCTTGCTGGCCGGTAACAATAATAACTGACACTGGTTGCCACTTAGCAAGTACCTGCTCTGTACTAAACACTGCGCTAAGTACTGTACGAGCAGGAACTCATCCCATCTCCCAGCTCTTTGAGCAAAGTATTATTTTTGCTCCCACTTAGCAGATGAGGAACCAAAGGCTCTAGGAGGGAGGTAGCTGGCCCAAGTTCCCATCCACAGTGAGGAAGTGGAGAAGCCCCAGTTCACACACACGCTGTGATTTTCAAGTTCAGCTCTTGACCATCCGTTGACAAAGACAGCAGTCAAGGGACAGGAGACTCACTCACAGGAAGCAGAGACCAAACAGCTCAGGATGTTGAGTGGCTCCAATTCTAAAGGGGATGGGAGTCTGGAAGGGAGAGAGATCCCTGTGGATAAGGCTTCCTGGAGGAGGGGGAGCTCAGACATGAGCCTTGACAAAACGAGGCGTCTCAGACACTGCAGAATTCCCAAGTAACAGACCAATGGGAATAGCCCTCTGTAGCTTGAGGAACTGGGTTGAGCTGGACCTTTACACAAGCACTTCATCCCATGGGCAGCAGGCATCTACGCAGCACTACATTGTGCGCAGTCCCTGTGAGCACTCGGCAAGGGCACAGGTGGAGTTTCCATCGTCCCAAGAAGCTGAGCACCCAGCAGGTGGCATTTCCAGAAAATGGCTCCAGCAGGGCCGGGCTGAAACCTGGCTAGAGCTGTAACAGTCAGTTTGGGTTTCAACTATTGGTGACTTCCTCCATATCAGGGACACAAATTGGAATATGTGTTGGATAAGGACTGTCCCTCCCTGCCTCCTGAAACTGGGGATACCAGCATCCTCCCAGAAGATGTTCAGAGGAACCACGTTCTTTGGAAAACCATATATGGAAACGTAGTTTTATGGTCAAATAAGTTTGGGAGACACTGGGCTGAAGGAAGCTAGATGGGATTTCTCGGGTGCAGGACTTCTTAGAGTCTTTCCTGGCTGTGTACATTGGGATCTGGCACAGGTCCTCTTAAGTCCTCCCTGCCCCCCATGCCTAGTTGCTTCTTTCCCCCACTGACCCAGCTGCTAGAAACAAGAGGGGGCATTCTCCACGGGGCACTTAGCAGGAAAGCCTTGAAGCCCAGTGCAAGATGGTGAGTTATGCACCCAGGAGGTAGTCTGTTCTAGGAGAAGGGCAAATAGGGAAAGCCAGTGTCTGGGAATGGGGTACTTAGAAGGAATTCTCTCAGGTGGCAGGTGGTGGGGGGACTGTAGGAACTGGGACACGATAATGTGCCATTCTAGGCAAGGCTCATAGATGGTCAAACTCTCCCCCAGGATCCCGATTCATCCAGGACCCAGAGACCGTATGAGGTCAAAGTCTACCATAACCCAGAGTGTGGCTACTCTCCCACCTAATGAAGGCCCTATCCTCTTAAATTTTACTTGCCTCCTGGGCTGAACTTCTTCCTCCAGGAAGCCCTCCTCGACTGCCACGTTGCATGCCATGACCTGTGTACAATAGCCATGTTTCTGAACCCCTGGCTCCTGGAACGTTTATCTGGCCTGATGTCCCCCACAAGATGACAAGTTCCTTGAAAGCAGGTACTAAGCCTGCTGCCTCCTCCCTGGATCCTAAGCGATCACTTCTGTGAATAGTTCACCCATCCATCCATCTATCCATCCAGTCAACTGTCCAAAAATTTCTGAGCATTGCAGTTTTCCAGCTCTATGCCAGGCCCTAGGGATAAGCAGCAAAGCTTTACAGCCCTGTCTCAAGAAAAGATCTCTCGTGGTCCTTTCCTATGTAAATGTGTCTGGGGCTGTCCCCACATCCCAAACAGGAGCGCATGTGACCACATTCCTCTGCTAAACTGCAGGAAACTTCCACATGGACACTGGGACTCAGTGTCCCCCACTTCCTATTGCAGTTGTCTCTTGTCTCTCACCTCTGATCTCATGGCTGGGCCCCTCACTGCCTCCCTGGAACTAGATAAGGGGCACTGGGCCCAGAGAAGGCAGAGGACTTACTTGCATTCAAGCAGCAGGCCAGGAGTGGAGTGTGGAGCAGGACACAGGCCTCCCACTACCAAACTCTGGGGAGATCATGTGCCTTGGTAACGAGGTGCTTCGCACACAGCAGCCACTCCTGGCTTGCCTTTGCTGCTGACACCTTGGTCCCTTTTATTCCAGATCATTTCCTGTGGAAACCCACGGTTATTTATTCCTCCTGCTGAGTAAATCCCAGCCCCATTCATTGGGAACAGTGGCTGGCACAATCTGGGAAATTAACTCATGGGAAATTGTCATAGCAAGCCCCCTGAAGCTGTGGGGCAGCTCTCTTTGTAACCCCAACTACCCCTTAAGTCAATTTGGCCAAACTTCCTGGGGGTTTCATCAGGAATAGCTAGCATCTAGCTTTATTACTAAATTTTTATTGTGAGAGCAATCCTTGGTTATTGCACGAGATCGGGGAGGGGGAGGGGAGAGAACCCACAGAAGATAACAAAGAAGAAAGAAATGATCCCAAATCGTTCTTGCTTCATTTTAAGGCAGCTTGCCTCGTCCATGACCCCGAGCAGTCACATCACAGCACTTGTGTGTCTTTGCCATTCTCAGGCCAGAACCACCCACAGGCACACACATGGACACACACACACGAACATGCAGCAAAACTACTGTCTCCAGAGAGTAAACTGTGTTTCTAGTAACAAACCACAGTCTGCCTCTAGGACGTGTGACCAGGCTTTGCCCTGAGACACAAGGCTCCATGGGAAGTGTTCCTGCTCCAGCCGGCAGCCCAGCCTCCAGGCAGCGTTTGGCAAGCCCCAACAGGATTCCAGGCAGGCTGGCAGGCAGGAAGAGACGCCACTCGGAACCTCTCCCCGTTGTAATTTACCAAATCCATCTGGGGCTCCTTTGAGCCGTTTTCTGGAAATGCCACCTTTCAAGGGTCTCCCTGTTAGGGAAGGTCAGAGTTCACATGGGCCTTTCATATTAAAGGAACTTGAAAGAAAATGTATATTTTCAGCCTTAGCTGTGATTAAGTGAGCTCAAGCCATGAGAACACTTAGATGATTTACATGACGTTACATGAAGAGCCAATTAGCCTAACAACTTCCGAAAAATTTCTAGCTCAAGAGCACCCATTTATTAGAGCGCTTGGAATGTGCCAGGCATTGCACTAAGCTCTTTCCTAGGATACGTGGTTCATCTCAACCTTGCTCCTACGAGGCAGTTTCAGTGATACTCATTTTACCTACAAGGAAGTAGAGCCTCAAAGAGGGTCAGTGATTTGTCTGGGGTCCTCCAGCCAGTAAGTGGTAGGGCAGGGACGAAATCTCAGGTCTGCCTAAATCCAAAGCTGGGGCTGTCTTGATCCAACCCTCAACCCTCAGGAGCTCTTTGAGCTGCATCCAGCATCTGAGGACAGCACATTTGCATGAAGATGAAGCCTTGTTAAATCTCCAGCTCTGACCTGGGCTGCATAAGTTCAGAAGACTCTGGGGCCTCCCTGCAGCTGGCCCTGGTCCCAAAACTCCATGGTCACCTCCAAGGGGGTAGCCACAGCAGATCTTACTCACCATTCCAGGGCCTATTGTCTCGGTATGAGATCTGAGTCAGTACCCAGAGCAGGCAGTCTAGGGTGGGCCCAGGGGAGAGATGGTACAGACTGAGCTTGGTCTGACTCAGGGGAGATGCTCTGAGCGCTCTCACCCAGCAAAGGGCTTGAGCCACCCTACACAGACCAGCCAGTGAGATGCTCCAATCCTCCTGGTGGCTCCTCCATGCGGCATGAGCCACCCAGAAAGTCAGAACTCTATTAGTGAGATACTCATCAGCATTTGTCTGCAAAGTCCACAAAGTGGATAAGGACCCCCTCTGAAATTGTAGAGGACACAGTGGAATTCTAGAGTCTAATAGTTTAGGTATGGGCTCAGGAGTCAGATTGCCTGGGTTTGGAATTCAGATACCCTCGTTTCCAAGCTGTGGGACTTTGGGTGATGTATTCAATCTCTTCGAGCTTTAGTTCTCATTCATAAACGGGGACAATAATCCCTACGTCATAGGATTGGTATGGTGATTAAATGAGATAATGTGTGTGAAGCTATGAAGTCATTGTGAGGATGATGGTGATAGAATCAGTGCTAACTAGACAAGGGGCTGCTGCAGGGCCGCACCTGCCTTTTGGGGACAAGCATTATCTCCTCTTCCTCTCTATCTCTCCAAGCTCTACAGAGCCTTCCAGGCTCAAAGTCCGCCTCCTCCAGGAAGCCAGCCTGACGACTCCAGCCCCATTGATCTCGCCATTATCTGACCTCCTTCTGCTCATGGTCTGTATAGACTAATCTAGCAACAAACTTGACTCTAATGATTTCTCAGCTTTTCAAGCAGCCAAAGCTCCTGGAGTGGCTTCCTCTGCCCCTCCCCTCTCCATAGCCTGAGGTGTAGGTACAGGGTACATGCTCCCTCAGCAGGCTTTCAGGCTGATTTTAGTGTGGCTGTGGATGTCTGAGACTCAGCCTGTCTCTCTCTCCCTGACTCCTCCTCACTCTCCTATTCTCCTGACTCACGTGTCCCCCCCCATCTGTGATTCCACCCAGCAGAGCAAGAGGTGGGAGCCATGACTCCACAGGGCAGTGGTTCCCAGACTTTGGAATTTCAGTCCTATAAAATGTCCAAAGAAATTTGGGGGTTGGAGAATGAACAGAGAGTGGCCAAGTTTTTCTTTAGCCAAATAAGAATGTAAAAAAAAAAAATCAATTCTCACCATCATTGCAGTAAAGAAAAGCTGTTTTCACACCAATAAAACAGAAAGTTCATCATGTCTGATTAAAGGTTAATGCTTTATCCTGAGAAACTTTAGCCTTCTTGAGAAAAACAAACCTCACTGTCACCCTGACTTCTTTCCTTTCTCCATGGGCTGGAGAAAACTTCAGCCCACACTGGTCTGTGTCCACTGGAATGTCATGAATCTGGGGACCTTTGTCCTGGAGGAGGCTCCTGCTAAGCTGGGGTCACCCTCAAATGCAGGAGGACCCTCAAAACCTTTGGGTTAGGCAGATCCGCATTCCCACTCAGCTTTCCCAGAGGAGGCTCATCTGGAAGCCAGAACTTAAAACCTCAGGGGTTGAGGTGGGGAAAGGTCGTGGGTCCCTCCTCCTGTACCCTCTTCCCTCCCGACTCTGCCAAGTCTAGCAGGAGTCCTCCCCTCCTCCCCAAGGGCTGAGGTAAGACTGAGCAGCAAGCTCACAGCAGGGAAAGAGGGGGGGAGGGGAGGGACCTAATAAGCAGGGTCTTCCCCACGTCTCCATCGCCATATTGAGCATTAGTGCTCACCACCCCCCTCTGCTCCCGGAAGGGAGGAAAAGAGGGCACTCCAGCCCTGAGGTGGGGGGCCGAGGCGCCCCACTGGGCTGGCGCAGATAGGATCTGTGCGCGGAGAAGGACGGCCTTGGCTCTTTGATCCGCAGCCAGCCAGGCTGGACCTGGACCCAGAGGGGCGGCGTGGCCCTCTTCCGTTTGGCTTTGCGCCGCAGCCAGGGGTCCTTGTGATACTCTGAGCCGTTGGAGTATCCGAGACACTGTCCCTTACCGAATACCTTCTGCCCCAATTGCTCTCGGGAGAGAAGGGAATGTCTACACAGAATCCAGCACAGAAACCTGCTGGGGGCTGCGGTTTGCTGCACTGCGATCCAGAGGGGCGGGTGTCTCTCCTGGATGCTGAGGCGAGGCCAAGCATGCCGTGGAGGCCCGCGTGGACTTGACCCCAGGGGCCTTAGAGATGCAGTGGAAGCTGGCCCAGGTTTCCGCGCTCCGCCGGCTGTGCACCCTGCATCCCGGACCTTGCGAGCCCTCCCCCCCCCCCCCCGCCCCGTGCCCCACCCCCGCACCAGGCTTGGAGTCAATGGGCTCTTCGGGAGTGCGACTTCCCGCGTTGTTGCTTCGCACCACCTACCCCTCTTCCGAAACCCGCAGCCCACCTGTCTGCCCGAAGCCTGGCATCCCCGGGCCACAGGTTCTAGGCGTGGAATTGAGTTGGGAGAGTCGTGGGACCGGGAGGGCGTGACCCCATGGGGGGGTTGGCGTCCTTCCTCCTCGTCCACTTGGATGTTCGCGCCTCGGAGCCGTCACATGGCTGAGAGGCCCTCATGGATGCGTGCTGTATGAGCCCGGCATGCAACAGGCGCTCAATAAATGTGTGACGAGTACACGCTTGTGTTCGCGCTGTGAGTGGGCAGCCTGGAAAGAGGTCTTAGATTGGTTTAAGGCTGGAGAATACGGCTTTGAGGGGCCTAACCTGCCAATCTGTGGTTTGGACACAGCCTCCGAGCAGCCCCAAGCTCTAGGCGGCTCCCAGCTCCCAGCCCAGGGCGTACTGGGCCCGGAGATAGACACAGTTCACACCTTGTCTCCTGTTCCAAATCACCTCAAGAGCCTAGGAGACCTGCACTCTCCGCAGAAGGGGTTGAAACCTAAACCTGGGCGCGGGGCGCGAATCACTAGGTGAGGAAGGGGAGTCGCTATCTCCTTTAAAGTCCCAGCATTTCAGGAGAAAGGTGATGCTTTTGGGGCTGGTCCAACGCATCACTGGGGTAACGCAAGGGAGAGCGAGCCCTTTAAGACGATGCCCACTGGGCGCGTCGTGGCTTCTCCCCAGAGAGGAGGGGCGGGGCGACTCGGCCCCGCCCCCCGCCCGGGCCCGCCCCCGGCGTCCCGGCCCCGCCCCCCGCACTCAGCCGGCGGCGCCTTTGATGTTTCGGCCCGCCAGCTCTGGGAGCCGCTGAGCCTGGCGCCCGCAGCCCGCCCAGGCGGAGTCAGCCCGCGCTCCGGGCTCGGAGGTCCGGACTCCGGGCTCGCCGCCTCCTGGGCCGGCTTCGCGCCCCTCACTCCCGTGCCCCGCGCCTCCGCGGGCGGAGCGCACCATGCCGCAGCTGGATTCGGGCGGGGGCGGCGGCGACGACCTCGGCGCGCCGGACGAGCTGCTGGCCTTCCAGGACGAGGGCGAGGAGCAGGACGGCAAGAGCCGCGACAACGCCGCGGGCCCCGAGCGCGACCTGGCCGAGCTCAAGTCGTCGCTGGTCAATGAGTCCGAGGACGCGGCTGGCGGCGCCGGGGTCCCGGGGTCCCGCGCAGGGGCCCGCGGCGAGGCCGAGGTCGGGACGGAGGTGAGCGCCGCCCGCGCACCGCTCCTCCCCGCCGCCGCCGCCCGGGCCTCGGCTCGCGCGGACCCGCCCTCCCGCCCGCGGCTCTCGGATGTCCATCCCTCGGAACCCTGCTGTCCCCGGCCCCCAGCTCTCCCCGCGCCCCTCACGGCCCCTGTATGTCCCCGCAGGCACTCGGGCGGGAGCACACTTCGCAGAGACTTTTCCCCGACAAACTCCCAGAACCGCTGGAGGACGGTGAGTTTCGGCACCGCCGGGCTCCGGGGGAGCGAGGGGGCCGAGGTGCTGCCTCCCCAACAACCACAGCTCCGGGAGGCGGTAAAACCGAGGGGGTGGGCGTGTGGGGGGCGGGTTTCCCGGGCGCCGCCGGCCCGAGTCACTTCCGGTGCCCTGACCTTTATAGGAGTAAACAGACCCCCGCCATCTCCGCCTCCCCTCCTGCCCAGGTGACTGACTAATCCGCTGTCTTGAGCAGAAAGCGTTGGCGGAGCTCCCTGGGCCGCCTGGCGGGGTGGGAGTCAAGTAGGGGCCGCTGGGGGGAGGCCTGGACTCGGGGTTCTTGGGCAAAACCCGGCACTGCTTGCACCCCCAGCCCGTACCTTCGCAAGCCACGAACTTGAAGGCAATTCTTATTTTTTCCTCTCGAGAGCAGACAGCCTTTAGCCCGCGTCCCCGGGCTGGCGTGTCTGACCCAGCTGTGGTTTTTCCAGGCCTGAAGGCCCCTGAGTGTGCCAGCGGCATGTACAAAGACACCGTCTACTCTGCCTTCAATCTGCTCATGCACTACCCACCCCCCTCCGGAGCAGGGCAGCACCCCCAGCCGCAACCCCCACTGGTAAGTGGCCCCCGCAGCCCAGCCCGCCTTGACCTGCTACCCCCTTGACCAGGTACGTGAGGCGTGGGCACGAAGTGACTTTTGCCGACGACAAAATAGATGCGTGAGAACTCCGCTCTGGTCTCTCTTCCCATTGGTGCGCAAGGGGAGCTGAACCAGCGTACTTGCTGAAGGCAGGAGGGACCGGACGGCCCAGGGCACCCGCTAGCTGTAGGCTCTTGTCTCCCCGGCTTGCTCACAAGCAGGTGCAGGCCCTGTCCTGGTGCTAGGTGATGCTGGGGTGGGGTCTTCTCCGTGAACTTTTGAGCTGAAACCACACCACCCCCATGCACCCGAGGGTGGTCGTGGGTTGTGTGGTCCCAGCTGTGAGTTTTGTAGTTAGCCTTCTCCCAAAAGGCCAATGCCCCAAGCATTGGTGCTTGGAGGAACCGCCAGAAAAGCTGATGGGCTTCAGCTCTCCTGGGAGTGGGTGAGAAACATGCTGTACTTGTTCTGTCTTTATTGGCATGACTGCACCCTTCCTTGTCAGAGAAAGACGCTCAACATGTATGGAAAGGGGGTTTTTATGAAGCTGGCTTGGTCTCAAACGCACCAAGAAGGGTTTGCAGAGGTGTTTCAAACCAGTAGCGTTAAGAAGCCTGTTTAATGAATTTGCAAATTAAGTATGTTTAAGTACCCAGTGCTTTGTAAAGATGTCATGATCGTTACAAACCATGCTTTTCTGCCCATTGGTGCAAGTGTGCCTCAAGTGTGAAGGGCCTATTCTGAGTGCTTTGGAGCAGTAAACCTGCACTGAAACAAAATTCAGATTAGTGTTTCAGATTGTCCTTAGGTGGCCCAAGTTGGGGGTGAGGTGAGAGCTCCTAGAGTACATAAAAGGTTTGGGGGACTCTGGTGGGTGGTGTTGCATGCAAATGTAGGCCCAGTGCAGGTAGGAGACTCACATGGCTAGTGGTGGGGTCACCCAGAGGGAGGAGGGTGACTGCCAGACTGTTAACAATCCGGAGTGAGGAGGGCTGGTTCTAAGAGCTGTTTCATGCAGAATTTAGTGGGACGTGAGAAGACATTGAGGATTCTCTCCAGAAACCCAGGATGGAAAGCCTGGTAGACTGCTGACTCAGGAAATGAGGGCCTTGCCCTTTGGACCCTCATTTTCTCATTTGCAGAAGGAGCATGTTGAATGAGTGTTCTGTCTGACTTTCTGCTTTTGGTTGGCTCCATCTATGAGGTGTTTGCTTCCTTCCAAGTCTGTTGGGAGAGCGTTTGTGCACTGACCTTTCCACCTAATGGAGTAGCTCTCCCCAGAGACCTCCACTCCAGATGCTTACCAAAGACGCTTCTTGGGCCCCCTACAAAGAGGGGCCAAGTTGACAGGACCCACCACTGCCAAACTACTGGCAGGTGAGTTGCTTGCTGGTCAGGGGCTGAGAGCGCTGTGATAGCCATGACTAGATCAAAGGCCTGGGCCCAAGAACAGGCTGAGCAGGGCGGGCTCCCTTCCAGCTTCTTGTGACTTCACAATGGTGCAGGAAAAGCAGTGTTTCTGAGTTCCTTTCATGGCGTGGGCAAGTGGTGGGAGAGAGCCCAGAAAGGGACAGCCTCATTCTCTAGGGATGTGGTGATGGGACCATTTGGTGTCTTCAGTCACACTGGTCAAAGAGGAGGCGGATGGAGGACCAACTCCAGCAGTCAGGAAAGGGGAGGGGGTCAGCGACACGGCCACAGCACCATTCCCCTGGCCTGGATCATTTATTTTTTCCTGGCTTTGGGGTCTTGCTCACACTACAATGGGTGCATTTCTACGTGTCGCACTGTCTCCCCCGATCCTCCTCCCCAGCCAGCTGCAGCCTCCCACTGCCTGGTTTCTGGGAACACAGGATAGGCTCTGGCGCTGACTTTCTGTGCCCTGGTGCCAGCTGCTCCAGTGGGTGGTGACAAGGACAGAGGCAAGGGCCTAAGCTGGGGTGACACTGGGTGCGGAAGATACGCATGAATGTAGTAGAGCCTCTTTTAAGCAAACTCGATAGTTATAAGCAAATAGCAAGTAAGAACGGTTGCTTGTGTTATCCAAAGAGTTTGTAACAACATTTAAAATACGGTTGGGTTTTAAAAAGCAAAATTGATTGATCCCATGCTTTGGGAGCACATTTATCATGGGATTCAAGGTTCATGTGTCTGAAATCAAAAAAGATACTCTTAACGTGGGTCAGAAGCCCCTTGCAGCGGCCCTGAGGAGGTTTTCTCCAAAAGCTGGGCTTTCCTGAGCCCATCTTCAGGGCACAGATGATTCGCTGCCCAGCCCCTGGCCATGGGCCTTAGAACTGGTCCTCTGAGAAAATCCAAATGGTCAGCAGTTGTGCTGAGGAACTCAAGGCCAATCACTTCCCTAGACAGTGGGGGAAACCCATGGAGCGGACTGGCTCTGTCCACGTATGGGTGGAATGCCCCCATGTGGCGGCCACATTGGGCCCCTCAGAATGGCCATACTCAAACCTAGCCAGGAGCAACGGGCCAAGTGACAGCCTCACAACCGCCACTAGGCAGAGGCAGATTTTCTTTTCCAAAAAGTTTGTTTCTTTTTGTACTTGGCTTCTTGTAAAGTCTCTTTGGGGAAGGGGAATTAGGTCAAAGTTTATTTCACGGCTGATGTTTGTCAGGCATCTAATGTGGGCTTGCAGACAATTACTGGTCTAGAGCAGAGTAGCCCCTCCTGATTTTGGTTTTGTTTTGTGTGCTCTGAAACCTGGGTGGGGATGGGGTGGGAAGGTGGGCAGTGGGCTGGTTCTGGGCAAGACTTGGAGGGGCTTTAGGGATGAGTAAGATATCACGCCTTAGGGAAACCCAGGCTCTTGGATATGCAGGACTGATGGTCTGCAAATCCTCATCTGAAAAAGAACATGAGGCCACGTCGCTCTTTTGGTCCCTCTTTTGGGCTCCACTTGGAACCTGTGGCCTGGAAGGCTGCTGAGCCTTTTGCAATTTAGATGAAATGTCCGGCATCAGCAAATCCATAGCGACAGATCACAGATGAATGGATGCCAGGGGCTGAGAGCAGAGGGCACCGGGGACTGACTGCTACTGTCTATAGGGTTTCTTTTTGGGGTGACGAGTAGGTTCTGGAGGACAGTGGGGACAGTTGTACAACCTTGTAAATATACTGAAAGCCACTGTATTGTACACTTTATAATGGAGAATTTTACGGTATGTGAATTACCTCTCAGTATTTAAAAAAACAAAAGGCTGAGCTTTTGACTCTTGTAGGTACTTGGGCCTGTTTCCCTTTGTCTGACAGCCTTCCTGCTGCCGGGGTGTGCCCCAAACGAGGGGTGAGGCATCAGCCTCAGGGGAGGGGAGACCAGTTGAATGGTTGGACTCATGCTGGGGCTCCTGGCAATGGGCTTAATGTCGCCTGACTCCAAGGTGTGAGGTCCAGGTGAGGGCTACTCCACCAAGCCCTGGAGGACAGGAGGTGAGGGTCTGAGCAAGACTCCGAGGAAGGAAGTGCTGCTGATGCATGGCCAGCCTATCCAGGGAGCTCTGCAGAGAAGCACCACCCAGCCCCCACCGTCCTCCACCTCAGAGAGCGCCGCGCGGCCTTGCTGACGAGGGCTAGTGACGGCTGCTCCCCAGCCCTGGTCGGAGTGAAGCTTGTTAGAAGGGAGACTGGCACAGGCTGGGCACCCAGCTGGACGAGGACCAGCCTCTGCCTCAGTTTCCTTCCTGGCCAGAGGAGTGGAGTTGCAGAATGTCTAGCTGGGGTGTCCTGGCAGAGCTGCCCTGGGCGTGGGCTGTGGAAGCGGGTCTGCAGAGCAGCTCCTTGAAGGTGCAGTCGTCCGACACGTGCAGACGGGCCTGGCAGGCACCGGGCTCCCCTCCAAGCATCCCAAGTCGTCCACCTCTCCACTGCAGTCGCCCCCGCCAAACCCAAGCATTGCCATCCCTCACCCAGATGGCAGTGACAGCCTCCTCTAGGCTCCCTCTGCCCCCACCCTGGTCTGCAATCTAACCCCTACCCTAACCCCCAATCCAGGCTCCACGGAGCCGCCAAATGGGTCCTGTAAAAGCATAAATCAGATCCCATCTCTCTGCTGATTAACTCCTGCAGTGGCTTCCCATTGCTCCTGGAGTGAAGTCCAAACCACTCAGCACAGCCGGGTGCCTGGTGGCCAGCCCTCCCTGTCGGCACCATACTCTTCCTCTCTCCCTCAGTAGCAGCCACCAGTGTCATGATGTGCTTTACAGCCAACAGCACCTTTGCGCTCGTCTCCTCAGCTGGGAATTCTCTTCCCCAGCTCTTTACATGGCCGCCACCTTCTCATTCCTTATTCAGGGCTTAATTCACATGTCACTTCCTCAGAGAGACCTCTGACCATCCGAGTGGTACCCTCTGCGTGCCCCTGGGCCTTGGCTGCCTCGGCCGCCCTGGCAGCTCTTCAGGCCAAGCAGTTGGCACTGCTTTATGATGCACTTGCCATGCATAGACCAAAGGTAGCCCATCTGTCAGAAGTTACCTGTGAGCTGTAGTGTCCTCATCTGCACAGGGGGAGTGGTGAGCCCTCCTTCCAGAGTCTGAGTGAGGACAGGAGGTGCCCAGGAAGGTGCTGGCGTGGCCTGGACTCGGGGTGGGGCTTTGGCCATGGCTGAGCCTTTCTCCCTTGCTGTCCTGGCTCCTCTGGGGCCATTGGTAGGCCCGCGTGGACTCCCATGCTGGGGACTTAAGCTGTTTTGTAAGAAAAAAAAGGGAAGAGACCCATGTGGTCATTGGCCTCTGAGCCATCCTAAGACCTTTGCTCATGCAGCCTGTACGCAGCCCTCGTGTCTTGCCCCGTGCTTCCTTGGGTGTGAGGGTGCGCGTTTGCAGCGCCCCCCCGACTGCCCATGGACAGCGTCTGGGTTTATCCCTCTTGTTGACTGTGTCCCTCATGTGGCTTCAAGTTTGCTCACAGGTTGCCTTCTGTACCCGTGGGAATGATGCTCGGGACACATCACTCCTCAGCTGCCATTTTACTTCTTTTCCTGGAGCACAGTGTTCAAGGAGAAGTACGGGGTCAGGAGGGAGGAAGAATTCCAGCATTTGCTTCCCTGAGGGCCCAGTTTACTGCGGGGTCTGTGCAAGCCTGAGCCTGGCCAACGTGCACTTTCCTCTCTTGTTGTTCACTTAGTAAGTTTGTGGTGGCAATGGGACTTAGAAGTTCCTTTGACTTGGGAGGCTGCGTGATGCTGGCTGTGGTATTTGGGAAGTCTGCAGCCCGCCTCAGCGGCACCCAAGGTCGGACGTGAGTGCCCCCTCGGTGCCTTACAGGGCCAGGAAAGCACCAGGAGGAGGCTCATCCTGAGGCCTCTGCCCCACCCTGTCCCCAGGGGCTGCAGTCTTCGGGCCACTTGCCTGCCTACTCCTCTAACTCAGCAGGGTACAGGGCTGAAAGCCCTGGGTTGGTCACTAGGACCCAGGTATTCTTCCCCTGGCCCTACCAGGGTTTCACCAAGCCAGCTTCCACAGCTGTCAAATGGGGGCATTTATACCATCTCTGCCCACCTTCCCAGGTGCCCCAAGCAGCAGGTGTGAAGTTGGGGAGGGCTTGGTGGCCCGTCCCCAAGGCTGCCAGCAGCCCATGCGCTCCTGGGTCTCCTAAGACCCCACCCCACCCCTGCAAGAAACGAGGTTTAGCTGAGCTTTAAGAATGGACTACAGAGGCGCTGGCTTCATGTTGAATAACCGATGAGGTGAAGCTCGACCAGGGTGGGCACAGAGCCCCGTGGAGGGGCAGGGGAGCCCGTCTGCTGAGCCCCCCCCCGACACTGCAGCCCCGAAGCCATGCAGTCACACTGCCTCGTACCTTGTGACTGGCTGCTTCCTGCCACTGTGTACAAACAAGACTCCGTTGGAGGAAACAGGTGTTTTATCAGGTCACAGGGCCCTCCTCCCCCAACGGCAGCCCTCCTTCTGCAGGTGGGGACAGTAAGACTAGTTCAGGAAAGGGACTTGTCCACGGCCCCTTAGAGGGGTAGAAGGTCCACCCTCAAACACCGTATCTGCCAGTCCTTGGCTGAGTGGCCCTGGGTAAGTTTCTTAAGCCCCGTGGGCCTTAGTTTCCTTATCCATCTAAAAGTGAGGCTAATGAGGGTTCTCTCCTCCTTGGGTACTGTGGACCGGACTGAGACAATGTGTGTGAAGTCCCTGGCACACAGTAGGTGCTTCCTGAGTGGAAGCCCCTGTGTAAGTGGCCCTTGTGAAGGACGCCGAGCCGAGTGGGCAGAGGGAGCCCGTCATGCGCCGCCTCCCTCAGCGTCCTTTGCCTGCTGAACCCAGAATCCTGGGTCCACATCCTGCTGGCATTTACTGAGCTCCCCACACGCACTTGGACGCTCGGCCTTGGCTCAGCACAGAGAGGGCGACTGCCTCTGCCCTCCCAGGGCCGTCCTGGCAGGCGAGGCAGAGACTCGTGGAGGCTCAGAGTTGACTTTGAGGTTCTGCCCAAGTTTGATAAAGGCGCTGAGGAGGGAGAGAGGCCAGTGGGGAGGGGGCAGCCAGGAAGGCTTCCTGAAAGGGGAGGTCTGTGCAGGTGCGAGTGGTAGAATGCTCTAGGTGTGCGGGAACAGCTTGAGCAGAGGCATGAGGCAGATATCAATCAGTATGTTCTCGGTCACTGGAAGGGCGGCCTGAAGCGCAGGTCTGTGTGGGGCACGAGGTGAGGCTGGAGAGGGGGGCCAACACCGGGGCCCAGCATGTGAGCTTCGTGCACAAGCCTTCTGGTTCCGGAGCCTGGGAGGGGCTGGTGGGCACATGCGGGGTGTGGGCAGCACGATGGGCAGGGGGCGTCCACCCGCAGATGGTTTGAGTTGGACATGGAGGGCCAGGCAGGCAGAGCTTGCGGCTGGAACAGGGTGGACGCTAGGAGGTGCAGGGGTGATTGGAGCAGTACAAGGGGGTGGGCTTCGGGGAGACCTGAGCGCACTGGCGTGTGCAAGGCAGGAGTGCTTCAGAAATGGAAGTTTCCATTGCATATAATTTCATTCGACTCGCAGTCTCTCTCTCTCTCTCCAGGGTCCTAAGTCCAGGGTTTTGGCCCCCTGTTTACTGAGGAGAACTGAACCCCAGCAGTCAGCCAGGGTGCAGAGAGCACCTCTCATGAGCGTGTCTCTTGCAGGACTCCCAGGTCCCAGGAGTCTGGGGAGGGGCATCTCTGAGAACCCAGGACCTTGTTAGCTTCTTCCTTCAGGCCATTTGCTGCCTCTGCTCGCTGACCTATGGTGCTTGGGTTTCGGACCTGGGTGCCGCCTCCCTCCCTTAAAAAGGTGTGGCCCACATCAGCCTTGGCTTGCAGGAAGTCTCTGAGCTGCAGCTGGGTGGGTTTGTTCTGATCAGAGGGTTTGGCCCTTTCTGGTCCTGTGGAACATGGGGCTCCCCTAGTCTCAGTCCCCCGGTGGGTAGAGAGACTGTCCCTTGCTGGATAGGGGCCCTGACCTGGTGTGGGGCTGAGAAGGGCGTGAGTCCGGCCCTCTCCTCTGGGGAAGTGGCCCGGGTAGCCTGTCCCACCCATGGAGACTGTCTGCCTGGGCTGTGTCAGCAGACATGGCTTTAAAGCCCAGAGGGAGGCTGGTGACACACAGCCTTCATGCCATGGCCAACTCCACAGCCAGAGCTCCCCCATGATCCGAGGAAGCCAAATAAGCTCCCCCCGATCCCCCTCTCCCTCCCATTAAAGCAACCAACTCTTTTTCTCCAAGGACAAGAGAGCTGTCTGGGCCCCACACTATTTGCTTCCAAAGCACGGGTGTGCGGCAGTGGCTGCAGGCATGGCTGGGCAGGCTGTGGCCCCAGGCAGCAGTGGGCAGTGGGGTTTGCATACGTAGGGCTGCACGTCTGCTAGGCCAGGCCTAGCCAGGGGTGGCAAGTTGCCTCTTCCTTGAAAACCCTGTTTGCCTCTGAGGCCAGGGTCACGACGGAGAAGGAAGCCAGGGCACCAGGGCCACCTCTCTGGCTGTATGACCTTGAGCAAATCTGTTAACCTCTCTAGGTCCCAGTTTCCTCCTCTAACGTGGGGGTGGGGCCCCCGGGCCCTGGAGGGTCTCAGGTTCAGTTAGTATTGGCTGGAGGGGCAGTCAGGCCCAACAGCTTGGCTTGGCTGGGCCTCAGGTGGGCTTGCTGGGCATTGCAAGGACTGCTTCAGGGCCATCCTCCTCCTCAGGCAAGAAGGGAGGGTGGGGAGGAGGGACAGGTGACGGGAGTCCCGGCTCAGGGTATTCTGACTAACTGAGCCCTGGCTCTGGTGGCAGCAGGCCCAGCCTCTCTGTCTGCCGCGCCGCCGCCATCTGAAACGCGTTATAGATGCTTTGTGAACTCCCCAGCGCTCGGCCACATGAAAGCCGGGATCTAAAAATAGCCACTCCCAGAAGACGCCCCGCATTGGTGAGGCTCAACTGACCTCTGCACGCACACCCACCACCAGGCCACCCCCTGCCAGGGAGCCCTAACTGGCAGCACCACACCCACCCACCCGCCCAGCCTGGGCAGCCACTGCCTGGGGCCACTTTATCTGAGCACAGATCTCATCTCGCTGGTCAGAGCTTCAGGCCCCAAGGCCTTACCCAGGGCAGCCTGTCTGGAGGAGCCAGGAGGAGGCAGCCAAGGGTGATTGGTGGCCCCAAGGACTGTCTCCCCAGTGCTGTCCAAGCCTGGAATGCCCAGGGAACAGAAGCTCATGGGAAGCCACTGGAGCCACCTTACCATGAGGACACGGGACCCTGTGGAGGGGGAGCAGGAAAAGCCGCCTTGGCTCCAGTCAGATGCTGGACAGCAGGGCCACTGGCTGATGTGCTGGTGTGAGAAGGGCAGGGGCTTGCCCAGGACCCGGTGGTGGCGGTGGGGCGCCCGCCCAGCAGGAAGGGAGGGCGGCTGTGGGCGGCCAGGCTGCTAGGCTCGACTCTTTGCCCTGCTTTCTGTGGGTTCCTTCTCCCTATGGTCTCCATGACCAACTGCAAACCACTCTTTTCCCTAAAAATAAACATGCTTATGGGATTGGGGGAAGCTTTGTAGCTATCAAAGGAAATAATAGGGTGTTTAAGAAAATTACATTGCGTTTTAAATAACCAGCATGAAAGTCATTAAGTTTGAAGTTTCATTCAAATCAGATGGCTCTGTGGCTGGCCCGGTGGCCAGGCAGGCAGAGGGTGGGTGGGCCCTCGGGGACACTGAGAGAGGCAGCCCGGGGAGAGCTTCGCAGCAGCACTGAGGTCTCTGGTGGGGACAGCCGGGGGTCCAGGCGGCGTGGCCACTGAGTGTGTGCCAGGCTGCGGCAGCCACCCCAGAGCTTGCTGGCAGGCGTTGAATCAGTGTGCAGCCCAGGAGCCACCCAGCTGTGGTGGGCAACCCCATGGGTGGGGCTGGGGGGTGACCACAGTCCACAGGGATGGCTTAGGCCGCAGGGTTGATGGCCATGTTGAGGTGTGGTTTCAAGGATGCTGTTTCAGATCAAAAGGGCTGGCAAGGATGTGCAGGGCCTGGGCCACACGTGTCCCCACATGTGTCCTCTTCAGTGCTGGAATCGCAGTGCCCAGCGCAGGGCACGGCCCATGGTGGGTGCTCAGTAAACAGCTGTTGAAAGGCGCAGCCACAGCAGTAGTGCATGTGTCTAGAACTTCGAGTGTCAGGCCGCCTGTGCCAGGGGCTTTTAATTCCAATATCAAGATCCTTACAAGAAGCCAAGGAAGTAGATACTTGTAGTGCTCTCATTTTGCAGACGGGGAAACTGAGGCTTGGAGCAGTTAATCTAGAATGTGCGAGTACCTGGCAGAGTCAGGTCTTGGACCCAGGTCTGTGTGATCTCAAAGCCCATGCTCCTCATTGCTCTGGCCCTTTGCTCTTGAATGTGTGGAGACGGCACTGCAGGCGGAGAAGCTGAGCTACCCCACTCCTGTTGGATTTATGAGCTGCATCCAGCTGGAATCCTCTGGCTCCAAGAAAAGACACCGCCCTCACTGCCCCCGCTGGGTGTGGCCTCAGAGCTCTGGGCCTGGCTCAGGACTGGACCCTTTCCTCACTGGACACCTGGCCCTGGTGAGAGCCATCCCCGCGCCAGAAAGTTTGTGTTTCTTGGTTAGAGGCAGGAACCAGGGCTTCCAGAATAAACGTTACCTGGAAAAGTGTTTATAAATGACATTGAAGATTGAATCAGGTTTGCTACATGACAAGGACAGTGCCCGGTCCTTGCTTAGCCCAGAGCTCACTGTTGGACCTCTCTGGGGAAGGTGCCCTCCTCGGTGTGGTCTGGGGTAGGGTTAGAGGGTTTTCTAGGCCCTGAGTCACTGAGAACGGCGGGACTGGGGAAGCCCAGGGCTCCCCCGAGTGTGCCCCCTGCCACGCTCCCACCAACGGGAAAGCTGTTTGGGAATCAGAGCTGCCTGCCAGCCCCCTGGGCATTTCGAGAGCAGTTTCTCTTTGTATCACTGCCCTCCTCTGCCTCCTGCCCCCTGCCTCTGGTCATCGAGGGCCAGTCAGGAGCTCAGCAGTCAGGCCCAACAGCAATCGGGCAGCAGTCCAGAGGAAACCGGGGGCCGGCGGCCCCAGCTTGACAGAAAGGCTGGCTTTCCCGAAAAGCCTTGGTCTAGGGACATGCTTGCCTTTGTCATTATGAACGCACTTAATCCTGACATCAGTGCCATGACATGTGGACATTGTGCAGATGGGGCCCCTGAGGCACGGAGAAACTGGCACCTTCTAAGTGCGGGCAGAGGGACTTAAACGCAGGCCTTTACCTCTGTTCCCTGCCTTTACCACCAGGCTCCCTTGCTGCTTAGGCAACACGTGTCCACTCATTTTTGGTAAAAGGGGTTTTAGAGCTACAGCTGGGTCCCTTTGGCTTCCCCACCCCATCCCTCCCCACACCTCACCCCTAGGAACTTGGCATTTTGCCCTCTCCCTTGTATTTTTATACTGTTACACCCAGGTGTATATCTGTAAGAGCTGTTTGGTGTGGTTTGGGGACCCCTTAATTCAGCCTCGTTAGGAGGCTCTACTCTAGCAGGGGCCCCTGTGGCAGTTGGAGCAGCCCTGCCCTCCCTGCTTACACTGGGCTGAGGGGCTTGGCTGGGAGCTCGCTGGGGCCTGACGCCTCCAGCAGCTCCTTTCCACTCCTTGCCTTCATTCCCTTCAGCTACACCATTGGACTGAATCCAGGCTGAGCCCCAAGGGCCTTAACTGGCAGTAGCTGCACGGGTTAGATCCATATGAGCGTCCCATGACCCCAAGCCAGAAGTGTCCTCCTGGGGCTAGTACAGGCAGCTGGACAGACCAGGTGACTCAGGGACTCCGTCTTGTCTTTGCTCCTCTGAAGCCGGCAGGAATGCAGTGCCCAGACGGGGGATGAGATCTCCAGGTCGCTCCCTCCCACCCTCGCACCATTGCTGACCATCAGCCTCCACCCCTCTGGGCCCCGGCAGGGCGGTCCCAGCTCTCATTCCTAGGTGGCACTCTTACCCTTGTAGACAAGCCCTGGGGAGAGTCACCCCCACTGCCAGTGGCTGTCTCGTCCCTGCTTCTCACACGTGGAAGGGGAGAGCATGGGCCCGACCCTGCAGGAAGATGACCTCTCAGGTTTCCTGTAGTCATTTAGGACTGAGAACCCAGATCCCCTCCTACAGGGGGAGATGAAGGACAGGGTGAAGGCAGCCTTCACGGAGGGTAGGTGGAGGTCAGAGCCACATTCTTGGCAGGGCGTTGTTGGCAAAATTGGTGATCCCAACTCCCCAGTAGCCTGGAGAGCCAGGGAAGAGCGGAATCGGGAGACCACGTGGCTTGTGGGCCTCACCTGTGTCCATGTTGGCGCCCTGCCAGCTGGCCGGGGAGGTCTGTGGCCGAGTGGTCAGCATCTCTGCCCAGGAACCCGAAGGGCTGGGTGCAAACCCGGATCTGGCACGACTTGCTGGGAGACCTTGAACAAGTCCTTTAACCTCTCCGAGCTTCCGTGTCTTCACCTGCAACGTCTGCACACACACGGCAAAGAGTGGTGGGGAGGGCTGGTGGATTCCTGTGGGGTAGGGACTCTGCCTCGTGCTAGGCATGCAGCAGGCGGGGATTGGCGGGGGCTGCCGTCTCCGAGTCTGCACCTCTGCCATTTCCTTCTTGCCTTTTCTGCGAAGCCACATGGCTCTGCTCCCAGGGGAATAACACCCCTAAGCCCCTCCAGTGCTGCTTTCCCCAGAGCCTGGCTCGCCCTACTGCTCTGACGTGTCCTGGACGGCCTCGGCCCACGGCGGGCTCCTGGCTGGCCGGGCGCTGCTGGCGCGCTGGGTGAGTGACTGTCTCAGCGGGGGGCTCCCCCAGGCTGCTGCAGAGTCCCCAGACAGTGTGTTGTGGCATCAGCTCGCAGCTCGGCTGCAACAGCTCCCGGAAGCTTATATTTTCCTCTAAAAACATCCTGTCCTGAGGGGCGTTCACCTCAAAGAGGAGGAAGGAAAACACAAACGAATGCATAGAAACCACGGGAGGCCGTGGGCCAGGCCACTCAGCTCAGGGAGGCTCAGCCAGCTCCGAGGGTGCCTCGGGGCTGGGTGGGTCCACAGCAGGCCTGTGGTTTGCCAAGGCTGCATGCAGGGACTCCGGTCCTCACCTCTGCTGTGGCAGGGCCCTGTTATCTGATGGACTGGCCACACGCACCTGGCAGGGCTCTGTGCAACCATGGCAACAGCCCTGCTGGCTGGCGGGACCAAAGCCTCCTGGTCTGTGAGGGTGTGGTCCAGCCATCCCCCAGCCCTCCAGCTCGCCTGGCCATCCGGCCACAGCTCTGTGCTCTGTGGTGGGCGTCGGGCACAAGGTGTCCAGCTCGCTGTGGGCGGGGACCTGGCTGGCCGTCCTCAGAAGAGCACCATGTCCTGGGCAGCAGGGCCCAGAGTGGGGGTTGGGGGTAAAAGGGCATGCGCCTTGCTGGGGTAGATCTGCAGGAGCCCATAAATCGAGGCCTGCCTGACAGACAGGTGAGTCCCTTTTGAAAGGTCTGGGGGCCTGCCTGCCTCTGGGAAGTTCCTCCTCATGGTCTCAGGCCTTGGGGAAGCTTCACACTCAGCAATGGGACAGATTCCTTAGCACTTAAGCAAGTGGTGCTTAATGGTGATGGACGGTAGACGTCAGCTCCAGACGCAGAGGTCCGAGGGAGCTGTGGGGCTGCCTGATCGGTCCTGTTTCAGGGAGGAGCCTGGAGGAATTCACCGAGGGCAGAGTGGATGGCCAGGGCTGGGCTCTGGATGGAGCTTGGCAATGTGGGGACCTTTTGAGCAGGGCCACTAAGTGGCAGTAGAGGGCCCCTGGGCCAAGGAGATGACGCCCAGCCTGCATTATGCTCCTCCCTCATCCATGTGTGCTGGCATGGGCCTGGGTGTCTGTCTAGAAGAAGGGGTATTTTTTCTCATTAGCACAAGGGCATATGAACTAGTGGTGGCCCTGGCTTTGACTGTGCCTGGTTTCTTTTTTTTTTTTTTAATTTTTATTTTAAGTGTGTTTTTCCAGGACCCATCAGCTACAAGTCAAGTAGGTGTCTTCAATCTAGTTGTAGAGGGCGCAGCTCTCAGCGGCCCATGCGGGGATCGAACCAGCCACCCTGGTGTTACGAGCACCGCGCTCTAACCAACGGAGCTAACCGGCTACCCCTGCCTGGTTATGCTGACTCCCAAACTTTGCAGGCAGGAGAAGATGGGGTAGGAGGAGATCTAGGGTGTCAGGTGCCAGGCAGGATGTCCCTGACTCCAAGCAGCGGCCCCGCCTATGTGCTGCTGTGACCCTGCCCAGCCCCTGCCCCAGCCTGGGTGCTGTCCAGTGCTGCCACATTTTCCCTAAACGCTGGCTCACACTGGGAGGGCCCTGGCACCTGTACTACACACTGAACTTTGAGAGCCTGGCTTTAATTTATGTAACAAACAGTTCAGGGTACAATCGCAGACACCTCAGGGAGGGCATGAAGACAGGTGAACAGCACAGCAAAGCCAGGTCAGTGTTAGAGCTGGTGGGCCTTAGCAGGGGACCCCTGCTTGAACAGGGAGGG
Source organism: Rhinolophus hipposideros (assembly GCF_964194185.1). Classification (NCBI taxonomy): domain Eukaryota; kingdom Metazoa; phylum Chordata; class Mammalia; order Chiroptera; family Rhinolophidae; genus Rhinolophus; species Rhinolophus hipposideros. The sequence continues at coordinate 10,992,050 of NC_138069.1, forward strand.
CAGGAAAGGCTTCCAGAAGGAAGTCTCATTTAGGATGATGCCTGGAAGATGGATGGGAATTGGCTAAGTCGAGCGGGGGAGAGCTCTCCAGGCAGAGGGAACGTGGCCCTCAGGGCCAGCAGCCCTCAGTGGCTGAAGCACAGAGTGAGAGGAGGAGAAGGATGAGATTGGTTCCCTGGCATCGCTGAAGACCCCGAGAACCCATAAAGGGGCCCCCAGCACTGACTTGTTGGAGGGCTGTGTGACTATAGGCAACTTTCTCAACCTCACTTCCATCATGGTACAATGGAAAGGGTAATGCCTGCCTTGAATTGGTTGTCACACGTGGCACTTACAGGATTCAGTTTGTCACCTCCGCACGTGGCAGAACAGTAACTGTCAATACCTTCCTGTCTAGTCCCCAGAAGGAACGTGCGGCTTGAGGTGTGGGTCTGCCACACCTTCTGTGGGCTTGTCTCCAAGAGCCTCGCCCCAGCTCCAGAGCAGGCATCGGAAACCCCCAGGAGCCAGTAGCTGAGACACTGAAGTCAGCTCCGTGGCAGATGAGTGGGGGAGGCATGCAGGAGTTCTAGGGGCCTTTCTTCCACGAGCCGTAGTGAACGTGCTGAGGACAGAATCTGGACAAGCCGAGTCTGCTTTCCAGGACCCCCAGACTGACCTCTGCGCCAAGGGGGCATCTCTGCCTGCTGGGCTTGTGGAACCCCACTGAGGTCACAGTCCATCCTAAGGAAGTAACTGTTAGACTGAGGTCAGAATGAGAAGCCAGTCTGCAGAGAGCAGGAGGAAGTATGGAAAGTTGTGAGGAGAGGGAGAAAGGGCTGGGTAGAGGTGCTAAGAAACAAGAGCTGGGCACCTGGGCAGGAGAAGAGCAGGCCTGAGGCTGGGCATGGCAGGGGTGTAGCTGTGCGATGGTGAGCAGGGGAGATGTGGCCTAAGGCCCTGGGGGCCGCGTCCAGTGGTTGCCATCAGGCAGGCTCCTGGTGCCAGCAGCCCTGGCAGGCAGGGGATATGGCCAGAAGCCCCATCCCAGGGGTCCCAGAACCTGCTGGAGCATTTTTAGGGTCAGAGAAGCACTGGTTCTGGTTACTGACCAGCCAGGCTGAAGAAGGGAAGAGACTGGGTTGAGGACTGGGACTCCCTCCCCTGCACCCCCTTTTTCAGTTCATGAGGACCACAGGACCTTTGCAGTAGAGTGGGTGGAATCCCAGCTCTGCCACTTACTAGCTGTGTGACAGTAGGCAAGCTACATAACCGCTCTGTGCCTCACTTTCCTCATCTGTCGAATGGGGGTAGTAATTGTACCTAGGCTCAGTTTCGGGGTATGTGAGGTAAACTCTGTAAGGTGCTCAGAACCACGCTTAGCACGCGGCAAGCACGCGGCTGTCGTTAGCAGGTGCTGCTCTCAGCCTGACGCATAGTAAGAGCTCAGTGCGTCCCGATGGAACGTGTCTGCCACCAGCGATCAGGGAGAATCCTGGTGCGGGTGTGGCCGGTGGGAGCGGATGGGTGGGTTTCTCCTGGCACAGCCCCCTCCCACCTTCTCGGGGAGGCCTTCTCGGGAGAGCCTGCTCAGACCTGACATGCTCCCCCAACGTCAGGCTTCAGGCCAGAGGAAGCAGCAACTTTCTTCGCTGGGAAAGTGTCGTGGGGCTCAAGCGCTTGGGGGTTTTCAGAGTCAACCGTCGGAGGCGAGGGAGTTTCTCTGTTGGTGGCGGCAAGGGCTCTCGGTGCACACAGCCTGCAAGCAGACCGCCGCTGCGGTCTGCAGGGAAAATGCAGACTGTGTTTATTTTTCACCTGAGCCTGCAGGAAGTGTGTGGGGGGGAGGCGGGGGCAGCCCAGCCAGGCCCAGGCTCAAGTTCAGAGCAGAGGACACCTACCTCAGGAGTCCCTCGTCTCCACCTCCGCTGGCCCAGTCCTGCCCTTGGGCCCCTTCCTGGCTCCAGCCTGCTCAGCAAGAGGGCATGCTGGGGCACCAGAGTGAGGGGGTTCCGGGCATGGGCTAACGAACATACCCCAGGAGGAGGAGGCCCACCTCTGGGACAGTAGCTTTTGGGTCGGCTTGGGGAAGAGCAGTAAGGGCAGCATGGTAGCAGGAAGGGCCGCCTCTGCTGAGACTGTAGCCCACATGGCCCCAGGGTCTCGGAGTCCGGGACCCATCCTGGAGTCCGGGGGGACGAGGACGGGGCCCTGGGGTGTCTGATCAAGGAGTATGGACAGCTGTTGCGTCGTTCTTGCATTTATACATTCCCTCCACCATGCTGTGGGCACTGAGTGTCCAGCTCTGCTCAGCACTTGGCGCTCAGAGGGAAGGAAGATGACGTGGAGCCATCGAGATGCTCAGGGTCCTTTCCTTGGAGGCCGGGCACAGTCACCAGTGGGAAGGAGCGGAAGGGAGCTCTGTCACTGGGCTCCCACACATGACCAAGCCTTAGGCAACTCCTCTTTGTTGTCTGGGCAACCTGGCCCTGGACAGCCTTGTGCTTAGGCCGTAGAGGGGGACATTCCACTGGCCGAATAGACCGTTCCCCTGGCTGCCATCCCCAGGCACGGAGGCAGCGGGGAAGGAAGCCGAAGGGCAGCCTGCATGAACGTGAGAAGGACTGACTGGTCAGGCCCTCGGCGCCCTGGCCTGGAGGCCTAGCCACCTCGGGGCCTCCAGCTGCCGGCAGGCTCTCTGCCCAACCCCTGCCCACCTGGCACCTCTCCTGTGGTTTGGCTGCAGACTCCTGTTTAATGAGGCTTTTCCCCAGTTCCCAGGCAAGGCTGGTGGACAGGATGAGCCCTTTGTCCACCAGGCAGTGTCCCCACTGCCTCTGTCATTCCCATACATACTAGGCCAGAGTCTAGTCTGAGCTGGATGCTGCGGTTTCCTAGGCCTAGCTTGAGCTGTGCTGCAACCTGGGGCTAACTATTACGGCCAGGAGGGTCAGCTCTAGCCCTCTCTCAGGGCTTCCTGGCCAAAGCTAGCCCTCCTCAGGGAGGGTGGTTTGCTGAGAAACCTCGCTGTGGGCAGAGTGGGACTCCAGACTGCCTTCCTAGAGCTGGCACGGTGGACCCCAGGCTCTGTTCCTAAGACTTCCCAGGGACAGAGCTGCAGCCAGGCTTACAGCCCTGAGGTCCAGTGAGCCAGGGCTAGATGGCAGGGCCTTCTCTGAAGCAGATTAGACTCGAAAGTCCCCTGGTCTGGAGGGACCTGTGGAGGGTGTTCATTCCACCTATTGGGCCGGGGCTCCAGGTGTTTGTGCCCTCAGGTGGGGAATGGTGGGGGGGTCGCAGGTTTCTGAGGGAGTCCGTCTCTGGCTGCCATGAAGCCTGGGCAGGGCTGCCACTGTGCTGGGAACCGATCAGGGTGAAAAGGCCCCCGAGGTTTCCAGAAAGCTTCCCACCTTCATAGCCCCTCGGCTCCTGCTCCCCAAAATTCTAGGATTACAGCAGGAGTTTTGCCTCTGTGATCAGTGAGGTAGGCATGGCTGATATTCTCATCCTCAGTTTACAAGGGGCAGACTGGCCCAGGAGCCTGTAGTGACAAGGTCAATGCAAAGGTCAGCAAGCCTAGAGCTGGGCTTCCCAACCCACTTCACATCATGGCACACTTAAAAATGATTCCTGGAGTGACTGGAGAAGGAGGCTGGAGGCTGAAGCACCCATGGGAAGTGCTGGGCATAGCGAGCAAGGAGCAGAGGGCAGGTAACGGGGTTCGAAGTGGAGTGGGGGCCTGAGCATGGAGAGCTTTGGAGGCGCAGGTAAGGCTGCTGGTGCCTCCAGGCCGAGATCTGATTGATGAGGCTGGCGGGTGGAAGCCTGATGGGGGCAGGCCTGCCTTGGCCTGGTGGGGGGACCGGGAGGGAGGAGGAAGGGGGTGGATTCTAGATAGATTTTGAAAGTGGAGCTAGTAAGATTTGCTGATAAATTGAATGGGTGTGAGAGAAAAAGAAAAGTCGAGGATGAGTCCAAAACCTTTGAGCAACTGGAAGGATGGAGTTGCCATTAACTGAGGAAGATGGAGAGGAGCGTTTGAGGCAGGAAGTCGAAGGTTCTGCTTTGTTGAGTTCGGGTAGCATTTTAGACCTTTCAGGCGAGTTTCTACGTGGGCATTTGGAGAGGAGTTCTGGAGAAGTGGGGGCTGGAATACAAATGTGGAGTCTTCCGATGAAGACACTTAAAGATGTGAGCTTGGATGGGAGTAAGGGTAGATAGAGAGCCGAGAGCCAATTTCAGGTCAAGTCAGCGAGAGGATGAGGAGAGAAGAGGCTGAGAGAAGTAGCCTGTGAGGTTGGAGGAAAATCAGGAGAGGGTAGCATTCTGGAAGCTAAAGGAAGAAACTTTTTCAAGGAGAAGGGAGAAATCCATTGTGTCCAACGCTGCCGAGATGTCAGGTAAAATGAAGACAGAATTGTCCCCGTTGTTCCGCAATGTACTAATCCCTGGGCTCCTTGACAAGTCAGCCGGCGAAATGAAAGGGCAGAGACTGGCTGGGTTGGTGGGAGGACGAGAGCCGACCACTGCAGGCAGTGAGTGCGGGCAGCTCTGCTGAGGTTTGTAGTCAAGGGGGTGAGACATGAGGTGGGAGCTCGGGGGGCCTTTACAGGGGAGACAAATGGCAGCCTGTTGGGACCCTGGTGGGAATGAGCCTGGGCCTACAGTGCGGGGCGCTGTGCCTGGCATGTGGCAGGCCCTCGGTACATGAAGGATGCACGAGCCCGCTCCGCCTGCCAGCCACCTGCAAGTCTGAGGCTCCCACGCACTCAACCTGTCACCTTTGCCTCTGGCGTCAGCGCTGGGGATAAAGGCAAAGCCTGCGAGTGGCACGAGCTTCCCCAGCTTGCTCAGGCAACAGGGAAGCCACAGCACCCAAGGCCTGGGGACTCCGTGGTCCTGCCCTCCTCCTCCCCCGGTGATGCTGCCAGGAGAGCCGGCCGCCTCCCGGCAGCACCCATGGCATACTTGGGTGCGGCCAGCACCGGAGGGCGTGGAGCACGGCGGCGCTTCCCCCGCCCCTGTGCGTGAGGGGCTGCTTACGTGCTCCCTTTTCGTCCCCTGACCTCGGAGTAACTGAGCTCTTTGGCACTTGCCCGCTTTATCCTCACAGCCATCCTGTGACTGACCGGGAAATGGATGCTCACGCATTGGAAGTCCTGCGAGCTGGGGGCTGCACGTGTCGGCCCGCGCTGCTCCTGCTCGCGGTGGAGAGCCCTGCCCTGCGCCAGGAGGCCAGGCGGTGGCTGTAGTCAGCAGGGAGGCCTCAGGCTCAGGAAGGGGCCGTGCTCCCCGCTGGGGGAGACCAGCTGCAGAGCAGCCACCGCTATTGGGACCTCAGGCCGTCTACCCGAGGCCCAGGGAAGGCTGACTGGCCCTGGTATTACTGTAAGGCCGCTCCTGCTGGGCAGACGGATGCGCAGAGGACGCAGTGTCAGCACGCTCCCCAGGCCCTGAGGGGAAGGGCACAGTTTGTAGCCTAGCCTCAGCTCCCCTGGAGGCAGGAGTGCGGGAAAGATGGCAGCCAGGGCTGTTGCTGGGAGCCTCCTACCCAGCCTTCCCCCTAGCCTCACTCGGACCCCGACAGCCAGTGCCAAGGGACCTGTGCCAGGTCTGCCACCATGAGCTGCCCCTAACCTTCCCTACACCTGGTGATAAGGGGTCATGAACCCCAGCCGTTACCCAGGAGAGGAAACTGAAGCCCAGAGATAGATGTTCAAGAGTATGGATGAAGTCACCCAGTGGGCAACTTCACCCACTGCAAAGGATGGGAAGGCGCCCAGGCAACAGCCAGCCATTACTGTCTTGCCCCAAAGATGCCCCGTTTCTTCTGTGCCGTGGTTCGGAAGTCACTGGGCTTGCTCCCAGCCAGCAGCATCCCCACAGAAGATAGACTTTTCTGAGTAGCAGCTGAGCCTCATTGGTAGCTGACGTCTCCAGGTGTGCGCTGAGGACAGGCAGAGCTGGGCTTTGGCTCTGAGCAGCAGCTCCCCGTAGCTGGGTCGTGGGGAGCCCCCTTCTCAGCCTGAGTCATCTCATGACAGATCCATGTGACTGGTGTGAAAAGTAAGAGTCCTGCGGTGCTAAGGAAACAGGAAGTGCGGGGGCTGGGTGGGTTGGCCCTGGGGGGAGCCTGGCCCCACCTTCCCTGAGGGGGCTCTTCCTCGTGTCAACAAATCCTATTAAGCCTGAGTGGGGGGACAAGACCTCCAGCCTGGGGGCTGGAATAGGAAAGCTCTCCAGGCTGTTCTGGGGTAAGGACGTGTCCTCAGATGCCTGGGGCTAGAGGTAGTGAGCAAGCCACAGGGTCTCCGAAATCGGAGAAATCGGGGATCTGACACTGGGAGGCAGGAAGACTTGACTGGCTGGGGAGATGTGCCCCCTGCACCTGAGCACACAGAAAACCTGAGAGGCTGGCTGTGAGGTGGGGCTGCTTGGGGGAGGGGGCGGGAGGGCACGGGACCGCTGGACACAGGCTGCCTTGAGTGTGCCCCTCCCGTGAGTCTGTGGTTGTGACTGCCCCCATTTTCCTTTGACAGTGGGCTGCCCACACAGTTCGTCGAGCTCTGCCTGTGTGCATAGCCCCAGCCCTGCCTTCCGCAGGTCTCCCCACATGCACCCACCCTTCTTGTTTTTCAGCACAATAAGGCCAGTCAGCCTGCCCATGGCGTCCCCCAACTTTCTCCTCTCTATGAACATTTCAGCAGTCCACACCCCACGTCTGCACCCGCTGACATCAACCAGAAGCAAGGTACCTACCTGGGATGGGGAAGCGCCCAAGGAGACCGAGCGCCCAGGTGCCAAGTCGCTGGCTTCTGGTGCCACGGGGCGGGGCCCTGTTTTACAAATTGAGAACCTGGAACTGTACAGAATCAGGCCCCCCAACATGCCCGAGAGAGGGAGTGTGGGGCCTGAGCGGACCAGAGGGCTGGGGAAGTTGGTGCCAGGCCAGTCTGAAGGCTTCCTCTGGAGGTAGGAAGCTCATTCTGAGTGACCTCCCGGGGCCAGTCGGGAGCAGGCATCTGTGTAGAGCTGGGAGCTATAAAACTTAGAGCCTTTCCCTCCCCCCAGTGAGAAAATGGAAAGTGGTGGTTGTGATGGCTGATTCACCTCAGCCTCAGGCAGTCATTCTGAAATCAGCCAATGTCGACTGTGGGAAACCTGCTGACTCAAAAGTGGGGGGAGGGGGCAGAACCGTCTCCACAGGCCAGGTTCCCCCCGACTTGGGGGCCTGCCTCCTGCCCAGAAAGCCAGGCCAAAGCCCCCAGCAGAGAGGCCCCAGTTGCAGACTAGCCAAGGACGCGGTGAGGCCTTGTCCCATTCCGGAATGACTCCCACTCCGCCGCTGGCCAGCCAGTGTCCTCAGGAGGCCCCCAAGCCCTCTGCCCTGGTTCCCTAGCCTGTAAAGGGGGCACTGTTACACAGCAGGATAGTCCTGCACAAAGCAGCATGTCTGGTCCTCTAGCGCAGCGCGGGGAGGCTCTGGGTGCAGTCGCCAGCGGTTGTGGCCTCTGGGTCAGGCTAGTTCACTTACCCGGCCCCTCCTGCAGTGCACAGGACTCTGCAGACTCCGGACCTCTCCGGCTTCTACTCTCTGACCTCAGGCAGCATGGGACAGCTCCCCCACACTGTGAGCTGGTGAGTGTGGGCCCAGTGGGAAGGGGCACCTTGCACTGGTTGAGCCCATATACCTGCCCTTCGTGTTCCTCCTGGCACAATAAGGCCAGTCAGCCTGCCCGTGGCGTCCCCCAAGTCTCTCCTCTGTCCTATGCCAAGCACCCTGCTGCCAGCCTCTAGCCACTCCCCAGGAAGCCTGACACATTCTTTGGGCTCCTGGTCCCGGCCCTGCCGCACCTGAACTCTTTCTCAGTGTCTAAGAGACTTGAATGGGAGAACCTGGGGCTGCTCAGGGCCATCTGAGTACGTAAGGTAGAACAGGTAGGCTTGAGCAGGGAGGTGACAGCATGAACGGCCAGGAGAGGCTGTTGCTTCTCAGCCACCTGACGGGTAGAGGGATACGTCCCACTAGCCCCAGTGCCTACTGCTGGCTGGTCCCTTCCTTGGCTGAGCTGCTTGAGGGGCAGCGTCCCTCCTGCCCCTGTGGTGCCTGCTTGGACCTCGAGTCAGTAGGCCTGTCTTCAGCTGGAGTTGGGGCTCATCAGGGCACGCTCCTTGGCCTTTTGCTCAACTGCAGTGTGACCTGGGAAGGTCTCTATCCTCTCTGGCCTGGGGCAGTCACTCAACAGCAGAAAAGCTTGGTTCTCCAGGAAGGCAGGACAGGCCAGAGGCCCAACTTCAGGCCCACTTGCCCTGTATGTTCAGCGCGTCCCACCGTTTCTGGATTCTCTTTGGACAAACCTCCACTCTGAATACAAATCAGAACCGCCCCCACAAGTACCCCGGGACTGACGTGTGCCAGGTGGGGGTCGGAGCAGAGAAGCATTGCTGACGCGGAGCTCAGTCTGCCTCGTGCACAACCCAGGCAAGAGGAGAGCCGATTACAGGGCACCGTTACCAGTGCTCTGACTGGGGCTGTGGGAGCCCCGAGGGGTACCACATGCAGCTTGGGATCTCAAGGGCTCTCAGGAGAAAGGGTCTAGCCAAGCAAGCCCTGAAGGATGACTGGAGCTGCAGAAGAACAATCCCGACAGTGTCAGCAGTGGGTGCAAAGGCCCTAGGGCAGGTGTCAAGCCTGTACTTCGAGGACATTTCAGGAGGCAGGCTGGAGGGGCCCTGAGGCCTGCTAAGCTGGGTCCCCAGAGAATGCCGCCATTTCTACCCCTTGAGCACCAGTACAAGCCTGTAGAGGGAAGTAATGTAGCACAGGTTGCCCTCTGGCGGCAGATGCTTAGAACACACACAGCGGTGGTCCAAGCAGAGGCCGATTTGTCTCTTCTCTGTGCTTCAGGCCTAAGCATTCTGGGGAAGTCCTTCCCCACATCTGGCTAGTAGCCAGACTGCTAACAGCTGTCTCTCCCAATCACAGGCCCAGCCCTCCTCTCTACCCCCTGTCCCCTTCCTGCGGATATAGACAGCACTTCCCTGCCCCCACTGCAGCCCCTGGCGCCCCCTACCCCAGGTGAGTCCCCTGCCCTGCAGCCAGGCTCCTGCTTCCTGTTGCCCAGGCTTTAGTGCCCACACAGGGCCATGCCCAGGCCAGTGCTTGCCCTGTGCTAGTCGTTTGTCCATCCGTCCGTCTGTCATTCTGCAGCCCCGTGCTGCCCTGTGCCTGACAACGAAGCCAGTGGGAGTGCAAGAGGCCCAAGCCCAGGCCACACTGTGCAGCACAGAGCAACCAGGGGCAGTGCACGCACACATGTGCTTGAGCTCCTGTCTGTGTCCACGTGTCAGTCTGTGTGCAGGTGTGTATGCACTCACCTGTTCTGCGTCCCTGCGGAGGGCAGGGCCAGTCAGGCCTCTACTGGGCACCCCGAGCTCCGTGCAAGCTGAGGCAGCGTCTCTTACAGGGGTCTCCAACGTCTGGCCCTTAGGGGCTGGCGCCACACCTGTGTAAGCAGCCTGGGGCAGAGTGGTATCCAAAGAACAGCCAGAAAGTGAAGTGGGAGGTGTGTGTATGCGTGTCCCTTCGCTTAGCTCGCTCCCGTGCTCAGTCTGGAAGGAGGGATTCAGCAGCCATTGCCTGCTCAGGGCACGCGGTACCCACACAGCACCGGCAGCTGAATGGGCCATGTGGGTGATGAAGCCGCCAGGAGGCCCCAGCCAGACCTGATGGGTCGGGGAAAGCAGAGGGGACAGCAGTAGTTGGGGATGGCTGTGGGTGGGAAGTGATGGGAAAGGGGGAAAGGTGGGGCTAGAAACGGCAGCAGGGATGGTCGTGCAGGGCTGGGGGCTGGGGGGGAGTTTCACCCAGCACCACTCAGGGGTTTCTAAAAGGTCACTGGCTGCCGTGTGGACAGTCCTGGAGGAGGCAAGCAGAAGAGTGAGGAAGCCCAAGGGGCAGTCACAAGCTCATGAGGCTGAGCTGCTGAGGGCAGGTGACAAGGGGACAGATTCGAAAGCTATTTAGGACTTAGTAACCACCGGAATGACACGTGGGTTTTTGCAATGTGTTTGTGCCATGTGTTGGGAGCAGGTATTTGTATGCGTCTCTGTACTTGTACGCAGGCCAGTGGGGGGTGGGGACCTGCTGACCTGTCCTTGTGTGCTGCGCAGGGCCTGCGTGTGTCCCCCGGTCTGGCCTGGACACACCTGCCTCATGTTAACTCCTGCCCCTAGGTTCAGCCACCCATCCCTGATGCTAGGTTCTGGCGTACCTGGTCACCCTGCGGCCATCCCCCACCCGGCCATCGTGCCTCCCTCAGGGAAGCAGGAGCTACAGCCCTATGATCGCAGCCTGTGAGTAAAAAGGCCGTGGGTGGCAGGGGGACAGGTGAGCAGACTTCAGGCTTCCGTCTGTTTGTCAGCCAGGATACACATCCCTTCCACCGGCCCAAGGCTGCTGCCTGGAAGCTCCAAGAATTGCCAGAGGCCTCTGGTCAAACTGTCTTGTGGCTCTTGCCACTGACCACTGTTTTTTGATCCTCAGAAGCAGGAGGAAGAGGGTGGAGTAGGGAACAAGGATTTAGTTTAAGCCAGGACAGGAGGGGCTGAGAAGTTCGTACACAGGCTTTTCTTACTCAGCTGCAATATCCCTGTAAGGAACAGTTCCTTAACTCTTCTCATCCATTTTGGGGCTGCTAAGAAAGATTCCGTGTACAAAACCAAAGCATCCATGCACTTCCACACACTAGAGGAGGGTGGTAGCATTAGCTAGGCACTGTGGCCGCTCCCAACTGGTCTGGACATGTGCCCCTCAGGAAGACACAGGCAGAATCCAAGGCAGAGAAGGAGGCCAAGAAGCCAACCATCAAGAAGCCGCTCAACGCCTTCATGCTGTACATGAAGGAGATGAGAGCCAAGGTCATCGCGGAGTGCACACTCAAGGAGAGCGCCGCCATCAACCAGATCCTGGGCCGCAGGGTGAGGCCGCGGGCCGGCGGGCTGGCAGGGGTGGCCTGGGCTCCCTCACCCCACTGCAGCCTGCCGACACCGATGGCCCCGTCTGCCCCTCCTTCCCTCTGCAGTGGCACGCACTGTCACGGGAAGAGCAGGCCAAGTATTACGAGCTGGCCCGCAAGGAGAGGCAGCTGCACATGCAGCTCTACCCAGGCTGGTCGGCGCGGGACAACTATGTGAGTGGGCAGCACCGCAGGGACGGGCGGGTGGGCACCTTCAAGAGGCCATGCCCCAGTCCAGTGTCAGCAGGGCAGGCCGGCAGGACTCCTCTCCCGAGGGCACAGCTGAGGGGCAGTGATGCAGTGCTCAGCAGAGGGCCGGCAAGCAGAGCTGCCCCTGAAGGCAGCCGGCCCAGGTCCCGTTTTCCACCCAGGATACACTCCCACGCAGGGCTGTTGCCCAGTATTTGATTGGGCCACACGGGCAGAAGGGGAGGAAGGAGCCTGGAATTTACCTCTTCCGTTCAAAACAGAGACCAGCATAGGAAAGGGAGGGGGAGCCCCTAACTGTGATGGTTACCTAGCAAAAATTATAATCAAGAAACACCAGCGCCAATGTTGTGTGTCAATTGTAATTGAAATAAAATTTAAACAAAAAATAAAAGAATACACCGGGGCCCCCAGGTAAGAAGGGACCATGAGCCTGGAAAGCCCGGCAGCAGCCAGGCTAGGCAGCAGGCTTAGGGTGTCCCAGCTCCTAGCTCACGGGGGTTACAGCATCTGCTCCCAGACCTGAGCACCCCTTGTTCCCTGCAGGGGAAGAAGAAGAGGCGGTCTAGAGAAAAGCACCAAGAATCCAACACAGGTGAGACTTGCCCTTAGTGCGCAGTAGTGGAGGCTGCTCTCCAGGCCATTTCTCGGGCAGCACCTCTCTGGCTCAAAGGGCGGCGGGGCAGCTACTCAGCCATAAAACTTCAGGCGTGCATCTCCTCAAATACCCACAGGAGGAACAGCTACCCTGAGTCCCTGGGAAGGCTCAATCACAGCAGTGGTGTACGGGCCTCCGCGCCCGCCCCACCTTAGCTAGCTCGGCTCAGAGCCAGCCGCTCAGAGCCACGCAGTGAGGGCCTGACTGACCCAGGGCTAAGCCAGCCACTGCACCGGCTTAGTTCCGCGGTGGCCGGCAGGCTGTCTGCGCCGAGGCCCATCAGTCACACAGCCTCTCAGCCCCACACCCGCCTTTCATGGCGGTGCCAAGTCCTCTGTAGAAGACCCAGGGAGCCCACACCCTACTGCAAGTCTTCCTGTGGGTGAATTTCTGCCTCCACTCTGATCCACATTCCTGAAGGACTCTCAGTTGTGCTGCCCCCACACATGGAAGCTGGAGGCTAGGACTGGGGCAGGGCAGAGTCTTCAGCCCTTTTTCTGAGGTTGAGGAATGGACCTTACTTTCCATCTGGAAGTGTGTGCGACAGGCTTAAGCTACAGCATGAGGGGATATGGGTAAGACAGATTGGGAGTTGGCAAAAATGCAAAAAAAAACAGAACACCTGGATAAAATGGCAGGGAGTTGGTAGGCAGCCCTAAGGCAGAAGAGGCTGGATCCCACAGGCCTCCCTGGGCCCTTCTGCCTGGGCGGCAAGGGGCCCCACAAGCCAGAGAGGAGCCACCCTGACGGTCCCCTCCCTCCCATCTCCGCCATTCTTCCCACTGCCTCTACTGCCCAGCTGGGTGTCCACCTTTCCTGATACCTTGGCTCTGGGCCCTAGGGCTCCCCCTGGGGCTGGCTGTGCCATGGAGAGGCTCTCTGCCTGTGGGGGCTGTGGAGTATCTGTGACTGGCTAACACTGATGTTACCTCTTCTTTCTGGGCCCTGCTCTGCCCTGCTGCCTGCCTGCTCGCCCTCTGCCCTGCTCTGCCCCTCTGGCATGGCCATGAGCAGAACCTGGCTCGCCTAAGAAATGCCGTGCTCGCTTTGGTCTCAACCAGCAGACGGATTGGTGTGGTCCGTGCAGGTGGGTTTGTCCCCACCACTATCCTCCCTTTGCTTTAAGCTGCTTCCCTGACTCTGCACATGTTCTGCTGGGCCTGCAGCCCTCCTTTGCCCCCCACCCCCACCCCCAGCACACCTGCAGATTGGGGGTCAATGTCTCCTAAGGGGAATGAATACTGAACACAGCTTGTGGGGAAGATCTCGAGTCTAGGTGGAAGGAGGTGGGGAGAGAATGTTCTAGAGGGGAGAGGCAGACTCAGGAATATATATAGTTCTGTGCCTAGGCTCCTCTGGTATTAACCAGGCCTAGCTGGTCCTCAGCAGACAAATCTCACACACCATTCAGGTGGCCCAAGCCTCTGCTCCCAGGTCTCAACGTCATCATGGCCCAGCTCCATCATTTCAAGTTGGGAGCCCTGCTTGAGCCCTTAAATCTATAAGTAAAACAAGGTGACGAGTATAGAGATACCCTGAATAACCTCAACGTCAAGTGACCACAGGACTCATGACCATGAGACCAGACGGCTGGAGAGGAAGGGAGAGGAGCAGGGCTGGCCTGGCAAAGGGCCCTCAGGCACTGGGAGCTTTAAACCTGTATGTTTCACCATACAGCGGGAAAATGCTGGTGTATGCGAAAAGAAGGCTTATCTACCAAATGGCTAAAAGCTGCCTGTTTTAGGTTCAGGCCAAGGCTTGGTAGGGCCAAGGCTGAGGCTGCTCCAGGCAGTTAGTCCACTGACTCCAAGGAATACTTACTTGTCCAGCCCCTCAGAGTACCCTTCATGCTCCCCGTCCAAAGGCAAAGAGGAATTTGGGGGGACGGGGGAGCAAACGTGTGCATACATGATGGGAGGCAACACTGTTCTCAGAGGAGGCTCTAATTCCACCCATGCCATGCTATTCAAACTGTCTAGAAAACTCTAGATGGTAAGAATGGACAAGAAGCAGCACCGTCCATTTCTTCCCCTTTTCTGCCCCTAACCTACCTTTGCGCATTGGGATTGCTCAGTTCAGTAAGCCACAAGCCTTGCAGACCCTTGCATTAATGCAGATCTGAGCCCCACAATCACAGGTGGAACAAAGATTCAAAGGCCCACATTGGGAGATGGCTTCCCTGGAAAACAGGAGGCAACCCCAGGTCTAGCTCCAAAAGGGCCCTATGCCACCGTGTGGCTGTGCTGGGAGCTGCACCTGTCCCACATCCGGGCCAGGCCAAGCCGAGCTGCAGTGCCGATTCAGGCCTGAAGGCACAAGCACATCACTAAGTCCTGGGGAGGGGACAAGACATTAGCTAGGCCAGTGCAAGGACAGCATTTTTTGGTTGTGGTGTATGACTATGAATTCACCCTCTATTTACAGATAACTCTCTTCACTATTCCTAGGAGGAAAAAGAAATGCATTCGGTACTTACCCGGAGAAGGCCGCTGCCCCAGCCCCGTTCCTTCCGATGACAGTGCTCTAGGCTGCCCTGGGTCCCCAGCCCCCCAGGACTTGCCCTCATACCTCCTGCTGCCCCACTTCCCCACAGCACTACTTGCTAGCCCTGCAGAGCCAGGGCCTACGTCACCAGGTCTCTCGGCCGCTCTCAGCCTCGCAGCCCCCTGGGCCCCCACAGGCCCCCCGCAATGCCCTGCAGAATACACAGATACAGCAACAGCAGTCTTGGAGCCAGGGAGCCTAGCGTGCACAGGACACCTGGCCTCCAGGAGCCCGCCCACTGAGAAGAAGCGACAGAGCCCCAAAGCACCTGGAAACCGGCCAGGGGGCCTGTTGACTCCCTCTCAGGGTCCAGGCCCTGGAGATTGTAGAGGCTGCACAACGTCTGCCTGAACCTGGAGCCATCGATTCAAACCGCTCCAAGTGGTGCATCGGGTCTGTGTTACCTGATTCAGGGCGTCTGTCCCTGTGCCCATGGCAGCCTGCATCTGTTCTGAGCATGTCTCTTGCTAGGCAGGTGCGCCTGCCTCTGCTGTTCTGCTGTAGGGCACAGATGGGCTGGACCGAGCCCAGCTGTTTTCCCTCCCCTGCCTCCCCACCCTCACCGCTACCACACCCTCCCCATAGCAGATACTTCAGGGACCAAGAATGAGCTGGGTTATCAGACGGGAGCATGGCCACAGCCACGAAGCTCAGGACAATGCTGCTACTCTTAGGGGCCTAGAGAAGCTGTTCTGCCGAAAACCAGCTGCATTGGCAGCTGACCAAGGGACTCCTGCCACGTTCTCAGGACCTTGTAAGAGGAGGGGATGGAATAGATTAAGTTTAGGCCTATCACCCTAGGCAACAGAACAACCTGACACTACCTTAGCAGGCAGGTGGGGGTGGTGGGGGTATGTGGCTCTCGTTCATCGTAGACTCCACCTAAGAAGCCCGGATACCAAAGCCCCAGGCCTGTCCCCCGTGGCTGTAATCAACAGTTCAAAGAAGGCGTGGCCCCACATCCAGTGTGCCTCTCCCCCGTTCTGAGAACCCTTTCCACAGCTCCATTTCCAGCTTACCCACCTCAGTGCAGCCAGCTCTTGGGCAGCTGCAAGAGGGCAAACCAAACCTCACAGAGCCAGTGTCTGATTTCCCGCATGAAACCAGGCCAGCGTTAGTTTCCCTATGGGGCTGCAGGAAGGAAGACCATTACAACCAAAGCAAGGAGCCCAGAAAACCTCTAGTGGTAGCCCGTGGGTTTTCACCACAGCCTACTTCAACCCATTTCTGAGCCAAGCTTCAACCCTGAGCCTTAAAATCTTTTTTAATTTAACTTGTTTTTTTCCTCCTCACTGTACATAGCGTGAATCCAAGGAAGAAGGGCTGTCCCTACACCCACACCCATTGACAAAAGCCTGTTTAGTTCTTTACCCACTGGCTTCTCAGAATCCAAAGATATATTCTAAGGTAGTGTTGCAGGAAGTCTTGAGAAAAAGACCACTGTAGTGTTCAAATATTTTTGTATTGTTAATGCGTCATCATAGAAAAACTTTAATATGAGAATAAACATACTTTTTACTGGGTTTCATTTTCAAAGCTTGACCCTGGGCAGCAACCTGTTCAACAACAGCACGACACTACCCTCTGCAACCACAAAACTTGGGGTTTATTCTCTATTATGATACATGTTCTCAAGACTTTCAACCTGCAAGTCGGTTACTACTATCCCTGCCCCAACCGCTGAGCCAGGCTCCTGCAGGGGATAAACTCCCATCCCAAGCCTTGCCCTTACCCTCACCGGCCAATCCTGACCTCACAACTGGTGCAGGCACAGGCCCAGTCTACCCTCCCCCACACTGCTCATGACAATGGGGTTGGAAACTGCCACCCACAGACCCTAAGACAATCCAGGGCCTGCCCTGGTGGCTCAGGTGGTTGGAGCTCCGTGCTCCTAACTCCGAAGGCTGCAGGTTCAATTCCCACATGGGCCAGTGTGCTCTCAACCACAAGGTTGCCAGTTCAACTCCTTGAGTCCCTCAAGGGATGGTGGGCAGAGCCTCCTGCAACTAAAAATGAACACAGCACCTTCAGCTGAGCTGCCGCTGAGCTCCCGGATGGCTCAGTTGGTTGTAGCACGTCCTCTCAACCACAAGGTTGCCAGTTCGACTCCTGCAAAGAGGTGGTGGGCTGCGCACCCTGGAACTAGCAACGGCAACTGGACCTGGAGCTGAGCTGCGCCCTCCACAACTAAGATTGAAAGGACAACTTGACTTGGAAAAAAAAGGCCTGGAAGTACACACCGTTCCCCAATAAAGTCCTGTTCCCCCTCCTCTTTAAAAAAAAAAAAAGACAATCCAACCAGACAAGTGCACATGGCCACTAGGCTCCATTTTCTCTGCGAGCTGAGAAAAAAGAAAACACTCCGTAAGTATACTATTATGATGAAAATGAGCAAACAAGTCTTACAACCTGGTATAAAACCCAAAAGGTGTTTTAAAGTACCCTTCCCTCCCAAAGGTATCTATTGGGAGGTATCTAAAGGTATTAATGCTTGAAGTATCTTCATATTTTTATACAAAGCCTGTGAAGTTTGATAGATCTACAACCCACTTTTCACACAGCAGCTTGTTAAAATATACTGTTAATTTCTTGAGACCCATCATGAATGTAAAAGGTGTCATAAAGTCACCTCAATAGGTCAGTCAACCATTAGATACAAATGCTGGGCAAGAATTGTATACAACAAGCAGCCACTGGGCCACCATCATGCATTGTAATTTTCACAGATATTTTTTGGATTTTGTTTTCAAATATTTATAAAGTCATCTTCCAGAGCAGTGTCTATTTAAAGTAGGGCACTGGAAGTTGTAATCTCAGACTTGCTTTTTTCTGGAAGAGTGCTAGAGGAGACAAGCCATTCTCTTGACATCTGTCCCATTTAAAGAATTCCGCTCTGGCCTAGTTGTTTCAAAAAACTACATTCTAACCAAGGCTTATGCAAGACTAGCCTGCTGCATCTGATTTGGTGTCTTATTTAGAGTACACTGGGTACAGGAACAATGCAGCCTTTGTGTATGTGAGTAGAGAAGGGGGGCTTTGGCATCATTGTTAAAATCAAACCAGCCTTTAAAAAAATCACTGACTTCAAAGAGGAAATTGAAACTCTCCCAGATCACAGCAGCACATTCCTGTGAGGTCGCAGGTGACTTGAGAGGGCAGCCCCCAATTCAGCTTCAAATACCACCTCAGTCCCAACCTCCCTTACAAATTCCCAGACAACTGCAAGATTCGCTTGAAATACAGATCTTGACCCCCTGCTGCAGCTGCTCCCGCTGCCATCCTGTGCTCAGAGGACTTGTGACGGCTCAGCCCAGCAAGTTAGCAGGCCTTCCCAAGTCTGCCAACGTGTTGCCCCCTTTCACAGGAAGCCCCATGGCTAGGCTGTCTTCTGAGCTATAACCATCTTCTGAAGAGCCCAGAAGCACAGCCTTTCAATGTACAATAAGCCTGGACCGGAAGGCCACAAGTGGAGGCAAAGAGAATGGTCCTTTGCATTGTTCCAAAGGACTGGGTTCCTGCATGCCTTTCTAGAAAAACAGCACAGAAGGGACATGGGTAAAAAGGACTTGCCAGGCCTGTGCATCAAAGTAGATGAGACCAAAAACTGATTCATAATATAAAACAACTGAATTGGCTTCTTGGATTGACAAGGCTGCTTTAGCATTGACTGTTTCTCAGGTCTCCTGAGAACTTTGTTCACCCTGGGTCCTTGAACAGTACCGGCCGTGCAAGCAGACCCTAGTTCCTAGGTTGTGTCAACTCCCCCAATTCCAACGATTCCAATTTATCTCGGATCTCCAATAACTGCAGGACTCTACCTCAGGCTCCTAGGCTCCCCACTGGTCCGGAGCAGCTAACAGATCTTCACTGGTCTATTGTCCACAATGGGCAAGGTGGTCTGAGAGGAGCCCTAACTGCATGTACTCAAACAGGGACTTTAGGACAGAACACAGATGGGGATATTGCCATAGTCAGTTCCCTAGAATAAAAGCCCAACTCAGGTCAGGAAAGATTATGAGGTTAAGGACGGGATTGGGCAAAGAGAGAACTAAAAAGGGCCCATTCTGTCCCGGGCTGGAACTATCCTGTCCCTGTCCCTAGTAGTCCTCATGAATGAGGTCACTAGCAATACAAGGTAAGCGATATTTCAGCAGCTAGGAATTATATGGGAGACAGTTAACTAGTTCAGGGTGATACTTCAAGTTCACCAGAGGTTCTGGACCATGGACCCGGGCTTACATTTTCATCCAGGTGTTCTCTCATTCCTTTATCTGAAGTCCTGTTCTTTCAGGCATGTGCAATCAATGTCAGGGGTAGGGGAAGAAATACGGAGGAGTAGGAATCAGGTTCCATTCCCCAGAAAGAAAAAAAAATGCCACTCTGGACACTCCTCTTGGATCCTGATTTCTGAGAGTGTTGCTCTCTGTATTTCCCACCCATCCTGTAAGCCTGTTGGGACACAACTATCTGCAAACCATTTGAAGCAGGTAAGAGTCACAGGTTGCTGCTGTGAAATGGTATACTCCGCACAGAAAAAACAAATATTTTTGGGTTTTTTGCATCATACAGGTGGGAAGTATTGCAAGTGAGAGCACCTTTATGGAACAGGCTGATGATCCTCTGAGTGAAAGAGGTTGGCATATAGCAGGTTAGAAGCTCAGTGAATACTTCGTGAAAATGTCAAGTTGAGTGGTATCAGAAGATCATGAGAACTAGAGAAGTGGAAGCAGGCATTACTGTGAGCAACTATATTTCTCCAACAAAATGCCTGTCAGTATTGGTGCACAGACCAGATGCAGCCATCAGTGCAAAATACTGCAAAACAGCAGTCATCCACGAGTTAAACTATCCTCTAAGTCCCACAATGGAAACCTGTCAAACAAGAACACCTTCAAGGGGTGGCCCATTAGCTCAGGTGGTTAGAGCGTGGTGCTGGTAGCACCAGGGTTGCCAGTTCAATCCCCACATGAGCCACTCTGAGCTGCGCCCTCCTTAAAAAAGAAAAAAAACCCAAACACCTTCAACACCTTCTGTCACCAAAAATGCTCATAACCACTGATCGCTCTACAGGAAGGACTGAGTGCCCAAATCCTGTTTAGTTATCCAAATGGCTCAATCTTGGGCCAACGGACATGTTCTAAATTACTTATATCATTCTTTTTCTTGATATTTACATCCAGTTCTCTCATTCTCTCTACCCTTCGGAGATAGTGATTTTTAACAACCGTAAACAAGAAAAAAAAGACATCAGGACTCTAGTTGTAAAATATTGTATTCTCCAATATTCAGAATACTTCAGTCCAGTACTTTAAAAAAGAAAAAACGTTTCAGTTCAAACACTCAAAAATTGCAATGCTTGACGTGGGTCTAGTCTAATGAATACTCTTCCTAGAGCATCACCAAAATTCTATCACCAGTCTGGCCTAATGTCTCTTTCCAGCCTGTATTTGTCGGCAGACCTACCAACACCTAACCTTCTGCTGCCAATTCCAAGCTGAGCACTGCTTCCCTGCCTCACTTGGCATCCCTTCACCCCCCAACCAAATCCAATTTGACTTTTGAAACCAAATTAGTTTCTCCTAGACTGTTCCAGCCCTGTAGTCCCCATGTGCTCATTAATCTTGTTTGGTCCAGGAACATTTTTACTAAGAGTTACTCATCCCATCCCAGCAGTATTTGTGCTTTGCCTGCTTAACCATGTCTTCTATTTCCTACCAAGGAGAAGCCAGGAGCTACACTTTAGGTATTCAACCATTTCATGTGTTTGCCCTGTACTTGCATTTCTTCTCCCTTACTCTCTTCTTTCCTGCCTAAAAATCAGTTTTAATACAAATCCACATGATTGAAGACTATCATCTTTTTAAAGCTCATGTAACTTTGTAGGGAAAACATTTGTTTCATTTCTTCCCATCGGAATGTATATGAGCTTCAGAAGGAGAAAAATAACAAAGATCTTCCAATGGCAGTGGTGGTAAGCAAAAGTTAAGCCTCAAAAGACGTCAGATTCTGATGGCAGTGGATACATAAAGGGCAAGCGGTCTGCTGCTCTTAGCTCTCTCCTTCCTGGCGAAAGCCACCTTATGCCTGTTCAAACTACCCCATGAAGAGTCTAGACAACCTATAATTTTTTCTTAATTTACTTGAATCAGAAAAGACTACAGAATTGGTCAATTTTTAAGTAAATGAAGAGACCATGCCTGCCCTGAGTCACATGACAGCCATAGTGACTCACTGTTGTCCCCCTCCTCCAGCTAGCTCCCAGCTAAGCTCAGTGTTACCATGACATCATGTTAAGGGGCTATAGTCCTGGCAATCCACCAAGTTACAATATAGAGCTTGCTTAATTCCAGCAGGAGGCGTGTTCAAACAATTGTAGAATAAACCGATCACAGCTTTAATGTCACTCAGGCATCTGTAACTTAAAGGGATGCCTTTGTGACTCTTTGGAAAAATATAAAAATTGTAAATCAATGCCTACTTTGTGTGTTAAAGGTAGATTTATGAAGGCAAGCTAATGAAATACAAGCATACCTTGGAGATGCTGCAGATTTGGTTCCAGAGTACCACAACAGATCAAGTAATGCAATAAAGCAAGCTGTAGTCTCTCTGTTGGTAGAAGGACCTTGCCTTCATTTTGAAAACACACAACATTTGTGAAGTGCAATAAAGCGAAGCGCAAGCAAACAAGGTATGCTGTATAACCACTTCAAAAGAAGTAACTCGCTTCAACAATTTAAGACTGATTAGAATCTATTTGAGGGGGCACATCGCTAGTCCATGACAGTGTAAGGGAGGAAGTTACGGGGTTTTGTTTACTTTTCGATTACAAGTGACATAATCAATGAAAAGCTGAGAAGCCAAAGGGCTGTCACAGAGGAGTCTTGATCACCAGCAGCCCCACACTATAGACAGCTACTATTTCCAACTTGTCCAGTCCGTGTAGGCACTGAGAGGCAGCGGCAGGACTCCAGCCTCACAGCATGACTTCATGCCACAGTATGAGTTTAGAATAGTTGGGAAGTGAGAGGGTGGATACCTTTGAAGACAGGTTTGGCTACTCACTTTTCCTGGGTGAGAGCATGAAAACTCTTGGTAGACATTAAAGAAACAGTGAACATACAGCCAGGAAGAGGGAAGAGGGTACGGCAGCCAGCTTGAAGGGCCTCCTAACACCAGGCCTATGATTTATTTGGGTACACCGTATCCATAAATAGCCTATTTACTCTTGGATGAGCTGTCAGATCTTTGTTAAACATGAGAGAATTTAACATTATCAGGACTTTTGTTTAGATTATCAGGTTGTTTGTTTAAAGGCTGGGGCCACATATTGCAGCACTATTCACAATAGCCAAGATATGGAAACCGAAATGCTCATCAGTAGACGATTGGACAAAGAAATTGTGGTACATTTATACAATGGCGTATTACTCGGCCATAAAAAAGAATGAAATCTTATCATTTGCAAAACATGGATGGACCTAGAGAATATTATGCTAATTGAAATAAGTCAGACTGAGACAGACAAATACCACATGATCTCTTATATGTGGAATCTAAACAACAGAATAAAAAGCAAACAAAACAGAAACAGACTCAGAGATATAGAGAAAAAAATGATGGTTACTAGATGTAAAGGGTGGGGATGGGGGAGAAGGTGAAGGGATTAGAAAGTACAAATTGGTAGTTACAATATAGTCACGGAGATATGAAATACAGTATGGGGAATATAATCAATAATGTTATAAAGATTATGTAGTGTGCCCGATGGGTAGTGCCCAATGGGCACTGGACTTAATCCGGGGGATCACTTCATAGACGGTGTAGATGCCTGACCACTGCGCTGTACACCTGAAGCTGAAGTACAATAATATGGAATGTCAACTTTAATTGTGTGTGTGTGTATATCATCACGGGATGTAAAGTAAAGCACAGAGAATGGAATTGTAACAGCTATATACGATGTCAGAGGGGTAGCAGATGGGGGAGCTACCACGTTGTGAGAGGTATAAATGTCTAACTATTATGTTGCTGAAATTAAAATAAACAAATAAAATAAAGACTAGGGCCATAGTCTATAAAGCCAGGAAGGGAACAAAACTTTGAACTACTATGTCCACTCAATCTTACCTAAAGATTCCAGTAGCCTTTAAATATGGGTAGTGAGGTTTAGTCTTGTAATTAATTCTAACAATTCTTAGGGATTATACAGACCAAGAGCTACTAGTAGTGTGGAGGATTCTCACAAAATTACGAATAGAATTACCATGTGACCCAGCAATCTCTCTCCTGGGCATCTACCCCAAAACTCTGAAAAATTTATCTGTAAAGATGTATGTGCTCCAATGTTCATTGCAGTTTTGTTTCTGGTGGCCAAGACATGGAAACAACCAAAATGTCCTTCGATAGACAAATGGATAAAGAAGTTGTGGTATATATACACAATGGAATACTATTCGGCGGTAAGGAAAGATGATATAGGAACATTTGTGACAACATGGATGGATCTTGAGAGTATAATGCTAAGCGAAATAAGTCAGACAGAAAAAGCAGAGAACCCTATGATTTCACTGATATGTGGTATATGAACCAAAAACAACAAAAGAACAAGACAAACAAATGAAGAAACAAAAACTCATAGACAGTGGTTTAGTGGTTACCAGAAGGGAAGGGGGTTGGGGGTGGTAGATGAGGGTAAGGGGGATCAAATATATGGTGATAGAAGAACTGACTCCCTGTGGTAAACACACAATGTGAGATACAGATGATGTATCACAGAATTGTACACCTGAAATCTATGTAACTTTACTAACAATTGTCACCCAAGTAACCTTTAATTAAAAAAAAAAAAGAGCTAATAGTAATACGCTCGTTTCCTAGAAGCTGATGCCTTCTTTCCAAACTAAACATAGCATATGCTAATAATCTTGGACTTTCAGTCAAGAGCTGTGATTGTCATGGTATTGCTAGGGATACAATTGAGGTGGTTAAGCTTTTTGTAAGAGCTGACCATTATAACAGAAATTAGCTCATGAGACACTCCAGCTAGGACTGAACTCTTGCTACCTTCCCCACTAAAACCAGGACAAATGGAAAACAAGCTTACTTCCTGAGCATAAAGGGAATCTTGGATCCACAAGTAGTCACCGGGGTTGGCAAACTTTTTGTGTGAAAGGCCAGAGTAAACATTTTAGGCTTTTGGTCAAATACAGTCTCTGTGTGTATATTTTTAAACAATCCTTTTAAAATGTAAAAACCATTTTAGACTGCAAAAAAACAGGCTGCGGGCTAGATTTCACCCATACACAGGCTGTACGTAGTTTGCCATCTCTGATGTAGACAACAAATGGGAATTCCTGTGAGACAGCATATGGGACTTTATTAAATAAGGTAGATTTGGGGCAAATAAGGAGTGAAGTAAAGGCAAACTACTGTCAAGTAATAACCTGAGCCACAACAACTCAACAGTAAACGAAGAGAACACAATAAGGCTACATGTGAATACAAATGAGGCTGAGAAAGGAAGAAAAAGGGAAGCACAAGGAGGAAAAAACAAAAGTAAAAAATTTGTGAGCTACCATGTTTCCCCGAAAATAAGAGCAGGTCTTGTAATTTTTGCTCTAAAAGAGGCATTAGGGCTTATTTTCCAGTTAGGTCTTATTTTTAGGGAAAAAGTATCTCAAGCCATCAAGAAAACTCCATTGTACTGCAGGGGAGAGGCTGGAAACAATGGCAGTGCAGTTTCGGTCGCCTAAGTACACCAGTTAAGCACTGAAGCAACCGCTCCAGTGAACCTCTCAATGACAATGAGAAGAGACAAAAGTCTGTCAGAACCCTATTGTTGTCCAGTGAGATAGGACAGGAACTGCCGAAAAGTCTTTTGCAGTTGAAGAACCATACATAAATTTAACTCATTTAATAGTAAGTGAAGAGACACATTTAATACACAAAAGCAAACCATTTACTACCTACTATGTAACTTACTTTTTATTGAAAGTATCTTGCATTCATGATGGATGCTTTCTGGGTTTTGCAACACGTTAATGTTAAAAGTTAAATTTTCTTTACATGCAAGTAGTGTAAATAGTTTTCCCCACATGGGATCACTGATTATAAAAAGATGACATACCACAAGGGTTGTCTTTTTTTAATTGAAAAGCTAACTGTCTAGTTATATTTCCCCCTAAACCACAAACTGAGTAGTAACTAAGTCTCTAGCCAATATATTCAAAGCTGAATTAAAAATGCAAAAACAAGTCCTCAGATCCAATTAAGGGAGTCCTACTACATATGGGCTAACCAATACCAGTGGTGCTCCCTGACTCCAGGAAGTCGGATGACATCCTAATAACCCCCAGTCAGAACATTTACCTCAAGAAGGCTTTTTCCAGCTTCCAAACTCATGAATAAAGATAATACGTTGTTAATTCTATTTCAGAAAACTTTTGCAAGTTGTTTTATTTACAATGCCAACTTTTAAAAGGTCACTAAACTAAAGTTAACTGGACAACAAACTAGGCAGAAATCGTTTTACAGAAAGAGGGAAAGCCCAAAATGCCACTTTCTATAGCGAACCCACAGTTCAGTTTTATTCAGAGCAAAGGAAAAAGAAACTTTTGATCATACTGGAAGAAACTCAGCCATAGGTTTGGAATCTGTACCCACACTACACATGCAATGAGGACAACATTCTGCTAATACAGTTGATTTGCTGCTGCATTTGTCTACTGTTTATCTAATATTAACAATTATAAACAGAGCAGTGCAACTAGTATTTGGAACAATCCTTACAGTGTTACAGTGTCAGGCACAACTTTTCACTTCTCTTCACACCACTGGTTCTCTTTGCGTACCTAGAAGAGATGGACATAAGGAAGTACCTTAAGGAGTCTTTCCCAAGACTGCTACCTAATAATTCAATAACCTATGAGGTGGGTCAGATGGAGAACTGGAAAAAACGCAAAGCAAGTGGGGCAATTACAGCTTCAGTCACCAGAGCCAACAGAGCCAATTGAAATAGTTCATTTACATTATTTCAGCTGTAGCTGTGTCAACCAAATCATTCTGACCTAGTCATTCCTTTCTTCCCCATTCACTAAATTGCTCTGAAGTACCCTAGCATACAACCACCATAGGGCCTGCTTTTCTGAAGTTACTTATGGCTTACATGTAAGGTACCAGGTGACAAAGCTAGTAACTGCTAAGAAGTATCAAAGAGCACCTTTGGTTGAAAACTAATTGTTCTTAAGCTTATAAAAAAGCAGTATCATTTAAGTGTTTAGACTCACAGAGACAGACCCATCTCTAAATAAAAGAATATTTTCGGGATACAAAAGGTACCTATTATACCTCAAGTAAAGTCAAGACTCCTTGATACAGGCACTTCTTTTCCTGTCATGTTAAGGTTTTATTCTCTTTTAAACACGTGATCAAGAACAAGCTGTGGGCAGCTACTACCTACCTGGGCTTCCTCTTCTTCAGTAAAGTCATTTTTGATATTGAAGGTCTTGCGAATCTCCTCAGGAGTTTTCCCCTTGATCATATTGGCAACAGTCTTGCATGTAACATCAAGCAAACCTTTGATGTCTAAGTAGTTTGCAGCCTGTAAAGTGATTGTTTTCATTAAAGTATACTTGATGTTTTAAACTAAATTCAAAGTTAGTGACTGACAATCCATATCTAATTAAACTTAAAATGCTAGTTAATTTTAAGAAATACATGGAGAAGAATTAACCGTACAAGTTGTTCTCTGAAAGATATCTGTACGTCCTTTGTTATAGCTCTATAATACGGAAACCTTGTGCTGCCTTAAGCAAACTATAGACACTACCTCAAATGTTAAAGAATGGCCACTACTGCTCTGTGTGTGTGTGTGTGTGTGTGTGTGTGTGTGTGTACACAAGCACATGCCAAATCCTGACAAAAATATTTAAAGAATTCAAACATAAGCAGTTATAGCATTACCTTTTATTGATCTTCTGAAAAATTCAGCGTTTGGTTTCTTTGATTTTTCTGTTTTCATGTTTTCTATTGATTTCTGCTCTTTACCATTCGCTTCACGTTTAATTTCATCTTCTGATAGTTTCTTAAGGTAAAAGCTTAGATGACTGATTTGAGACTTTTCTTCTTTTCCAATGTGTTTAGTTATCAATTCCTTTCTAATACTACTATAGCTACATCTCACAGATTTTCATGTGTTGCGTTTAATTCCACTCAGTTCAAAATACTAATTTTAATTTCTTCTTTGACTCGACGGTTACTGAGAAGGTGTTAAGTTTTTAAATATCTGCAGATTTTCCAGATAGCTTTCTGTTACTGATTGCTAAAGTAGCAATTTATGATCAGAAAACACATACAGTGGTACCTCGGTTTTCAAACATAATCAGGTCTTCTATATCCTTACTGATTTCTCTGTCCACTTGTTTTATCAATTATTTAGAGACAGGTGTTGAAATTTATAACTATCATTGTGGATTTGCTTATCTATTATCCTTTGAGTTCTATTGTTTTTTCTGTTTAACTTTTTGGAAGTTCTGCTTTTAGGCAGATAAACTTAATAATGAACTGATACCTTTATCATTATGCAATGCCCCTCTTTAATCCTGGTGATATTCTTTCCTCTGAAATCTACTTTATAATATAGTCACTCCAGTTTTCTTCTAATTAATGTTAGCATAATATATATTTTTCCACCCTTTAAACCTAATTCTGTCATTATATTTAAAGTGAACTTTTTGTAGACAGTATAGTGGTCTTGCTTTATTTATCCAATGTGACAATCTCTACCTTTTAATTGTGGTATTTAGACCATTTACATTTAATGTGATTATTGATACGTAGATTTAAATACAGCACTGCAATTTGAGTTCATAGAGTGTTAAAGTTCAATATTAATGAATTTAATAAATTTAACTCTATAAGCAGTGCTAAAGGCTCTGAACTAGAGAAATCTTATAGTATGCATTAAAAACATACCAGAATAAGCTCAAAAAGTGTTCCTTGGTCAACTTTCAGGAATTCTTGGTCCCAAACAGGGATATCATCCGTTCGCTTTTCTTTGTTCTCATCATCTTCAGGAGGTGGAGGGTCATCCTTGTGGTGGGTGCACCACTGAATGACCTACAATAACAATAAAAATTCATTCCTCTGTGGCATTTTATTCACACGGTACTCATTCCAGGGCTGGGACCAGGTTATTCCTACACCGAGCTAAGAAGTAGCTAGAAGTTGACCTGAATAATCAAGTTAGTAGCCAAGCTTGAAAAGCAAAAATGAAGCTTGAATCTTCACAACTCTAGACAGTGGAAGATCTTAGATAACAGTGAACCCTGTAGACAGATTACTATATTTGACCACATTAAAAAGCTCCTGTGCAAAAAGATACATCAAGTCAGACAGGACAAGGACTGGAAAATACCTACAACATGTACAACCAGCAATGGATTACCCTATAGAATTAAAAATCACTACAAAGAAATAAACTAAAGCTATAAACAGGCAATTTACATAAGAAATCCAAATAGTCAAATTGGAAGAAATGCTCAGCATCATTAGATGCAAAACTAACACTATGGTCAGATGCAACTACTTTAGACTACCAAATAATTAATTAATCTTAAAAACCAACAAATTATTGGCAATAGTGTGAGGGTAACAAACTCTTCCACTGGTGAGTGTAAATCAGAGTAACTCCTGTGAAAAGTAATCTAGTACTATCTAGTGAAGCTGAGGATGTACATACATTATGACCAAACAATTCTAAATACCCAGACACATGCACAAGACTATTCAATGTAATACCAAGGCAGAAAAAGCTCAAATATTCTCTTACTAGGGGACTGAATACATTATAGTTAAAGTGTCAGGAAGCTGATCAGCTGGTCTATGTGTCCCATCACAAAGACCAAAATCAACAACAAAAGTGTTAAGTTGTACAATGTAGGTAGTAGGTAAAACGTTGTTTGCTATATAATTCAACTCTTCTGCATGATAAAAATTTTTTCATAGTATAACGTTGGGGGTTACTAACAATGCTGAGAGACAATGGCAGAGCCAAGGAATTATACCTCCAGGATGCAAAAAAAGGGGAAAGAACTATTTCTAGAAGGAAAAGCCAAGCATAAAGGGGCTTTAATGAAATAAACAAGAGCCTGTTAAGAAGTATTCCAGTTGTGTAATAAAGAAACAGCAATTAATATTTGTTTATGTAGGCATGAAAAAACTCACAAGGATATGTCAGAAATTAATGCTGATTATTATTTATGGAGGTTTCTGGTCAGATGAGAGATGAAATTTCATATCTTTTTAGTTTTGGGATCATGTGATTATTCAATACACTTCCTTTAAATATTCGTAATAGTGCAAAATAGGTTAAAAAGAATAATTCTCAGAAGTGGCCCTATATCACCCAGACCATCAGCTCTGACCTTCTTTACTATCTCTGCTTGTTCACTATGCTCTAGCCGCCTCAAAAGGTAGGGCATGAGCTTGTCTTAAGAGTCAATACACTTGCTCCTACAGCCAGAATTCTCTTCCCCCACACAGTCTTTGTTCAAAGATCATCCTCTCAGTAAGGCATTTCCTGACCATCTTTCTCTTTAAAATAATTAACTCTCCACCTACCAACCCACTTTTACGTCACAGCTCTTCCATCTCACATATTCTTTAAGTTGTACGTTTCCCCCACATCTTTAGAATGTAAACTCTTTAAGGGCAGAGATTTTGTCTCTTTGGTTCATTGCTGTACCTCCCTCACCTAAAAATTGCCTGAGGAGGAGGCGGAAGAAAGGGGGAGGAGGGAATTGCCTGGTACTTGAATGGTTGCAAGCCATAGTCCTTTGAGAAGCATTTTACATTAGTACTATAAAATAGAATGTTAATTGCAAGACAACACCCAGCAGCCAGAAAGCAGCACTAACTAGATAAAACATAACGTTTTGAAGCCATAAAATACTATGAATTGACACGAGACAAAGAAACTGGTAGAAGCTCTTATATATAAAACTCCTATAAAAAGTTCATCTTAGGGGCCAGCCGGGTGGCTCAGGCGGTTGAAGCTCCGTGTTCCTGACTCTGAGGGCTGCCGGTTCGATTCCCACATGGGCCAGTGGACTCTCAACCACAAGGTTGCCGGTCCGACTCCTGCAGGGAATGGTGGGCTGCGCCCCCTGCAACTAACAACGGCAACTGGACCTCGAGCTGAGCTGCGCCCTCCACAACTAAGACTGAAAGGACAACTTGACTTGGAAAAGAGTCCTGGAAGTACACACTTTCCCCAATGAAGTCCTGTTCCCCTTTCAAGACAGACAAAAAAGGACAAATATTGTATGATCCCATTTACATGAGGTACTCAGAATAGTCAAATTCAGAGACAGAAAACAGAATAGTGGTTACAAGGGACTGGAGGGCGGGGGTAGTGGGGAGTTTATTATTTAATGGGCACATAGTTTTAGCATGAGATGATGAAAAGATCTCCAGAATACCTTCAGTTCTGGAGATGGTTAATGGTGGTGATTGCACAACATTAAGTAAATGTACTTCATTTAGGACACTGAATTGTACACTTCAAATGGTACATTTTATGTTGTGTATATCTTACCACAATTAAAAAAAAAGCACATTAGAAATATGGGCAAAGGAAAACTGACAATGCAGAAAATATAAATGGCAAATAACACATATAAAAAATGTTTAGGCTTAGAGGAAGAATCGCGTAAGTCTAGGGCAATTAAACAGACTGGTAAAATGCCAATCGTGGCAAGAGTATAGAAACATGTAATGCAGTTGCATCTCATACCAGGGTCAAAAGAAAGCATAAGATGAAACTGTACGTGGTCAATGACCTCTGAAAAACCCTTTAGGAAAGGGCCAACTGGAGTCAACCATTCCATCTCTAGCCAGTTTTCTCCCCAATGTGGAAACTGGTTGCTGTTTTTTCAGATGAGAATCCAACTGAAATAGCTGGCTCTGGTAAGGAGCCAGGTGCCCTGAACTACTAAAATCCTATTCAATGTGGAGAGCTGCGTATGCTTAGACACAAAGTAAGGTGATCAACTGAAAAAATAAAAACAGAAGTACATCTCTTGTTCTCAAGCTCCTTTTGAGCCACACCCATTCAGTGGACAAACAATACAAAAAC
The DNA here is from genome assembly GCF_964194185.1 of Rhinolophus hipposideros. NCBI lineage: Eukaryota > Metazoa > Chordata > Mammalia > Chiroptera > Rhinolophidae > Rhinolophus > Rhinolophus hipposideros. The sequence goes on from NC_138069.1 coordinate 11,022,591, forward strand.
ATGTCCTTTTTGCTAAGCACATACTATTATATTTCAGTAATTTAAATGTGTTAATGAAAAAGACTAGACAATTCAAATATTCACAGAGCCTGGTTAAATAAACTACAACAAACATTTAGAGTCCTAATTATACTACGTAGAGTTTTGTTTCTTTCTTTAAAAAGGAAGCTATCTCTATATCAATACAGAAAGATCACCAGGATGTTGTTATGTGAAAAAAATACATGTTAAGTATACAGCTTGCTACCTTACCTTTTTTAATATCGCTGCATTAACATTCGGTAGAGGAACTGGGTCATCATCGCCTTCATCATCCATTCCCAAATCTAGGAAAACCAGAAGAGAGCTGCCATTATTTCCTAACTCCATTATTAACAATTTATACCAACCAGGCTATTTCTCAAACAAGTAACTTGCAAGACATGTTGTCTGAAGGACTACATAAAAAGTACTTTATTGAGTTTAGTTCTTTTAATAGCATTTAAAAATTGGTGGTTCCTAACAAGTCCATGAATCATCCAAAATTAGATAAAGTTTTGAGTAGACAAATGTAGGAATATAGTATCAAAGAGTTGGTAATTGTGAGAAAAATGATTTAATAAGTGTAATTAAGATGACTGGGCAGCCATTTGGAAAAAAATAAAGCCGGACCTTTATCCTTATTCTTTATACTAAACTCTCTAGATGGATTGCATTTAGAACAATAAGACAATGACAAAGTACATTACAAGTAACAGAACCTCACACAACAGATCATGCAGCCACTGACGAAAACAAAGCAGGCAGTTCCACACATACTTGTATAATTTCAAGATTAAAGTTTTTTAAAGCCAGGTATAAAAAAAATGTTATCTGAACAAAAATGGGATATACTTATATATTTCTATTTACAAACGCTCCAGAAAGATACATAAGGAACTGTTAACAATATTATGTCTAGGGGAGTTAAAGAATGTGGGTTGAGACTTAGTATCCGGGCATATACCCTTTCCTGTTACTCATCACATACATATCACCTAGAATTTTGAATCTACAGGTTTTTCTGGTAAAAAGGCCTAACTTCCAGATTCTCATAGTAGTTGATGAACTCCAAACATAAAACTTAAGATAAAAATCCATTGTTAAAGATTCTAAATAATATTTTTTCAAACCAAATGGGCCTGTCCTTCAGTTTCTACAAGGCTACAAAGAGCTGCCAAAGAAAGTTACGTAATAGTTAAGTCAACATGTACCAAGAGTGGAGATCAAAAGTTACTACAGTGCTCCACTGACTGTAGCAGACTATCAGTTATACTGACATGGTCAGTGTTGAGTCAAACATTTGAGTCCTTGATATATCCAGGTACTATCCTAGGCCGTGGAGAGTCAGGAAGGAATACAGAAGGATGGGGAGAACTGTGGCAATTTTAGATAGAGTTGATCAGGGTGCCTCAATGCGAAGGTAGCATTTTAGTGAAATATTCAAAGAGGAGAGAATACATAAGCAGAGGAAATGGCAAATGCAAATGCCTTCTAACAGGAGTGTCTGGCATATTCTAAAAACACTAAGGAACCTAGTGTTGCTAGAGTAGGATTAGCAAGGGTGAACAGACAGATAAGATCAATAATGGGGCCAATAGTAATAGGTCCTTCTGCATTTTGGCTACTGTATTAGGAAGAGATGGTAGAGAGCAGGGGATAAAGAGGGAAACCAATTATGGGGCTAGCAATAATCCAGGTACGAGATGGTGGCCTAGACAAGGTTTATAGCTATGGAAGAGGAAAGAAACAGCCCAATTCTATATGCACTTTGAAGACAGAGGCAATATGGCCTGCCAACAGATGGGAAGTAGAATGTGAAAAGAGTCAGGGAAGACTAAGGTTTATGACATGAGGAACAAGATGGATGGAGCTGCCACTAATCGAAACAGGGGAAGGCTGTCAGAGAACTGTGATTTTGGAGGGCAGGGAATCAAGAACTCTAGTTTCCTAAGTTTGATATATCAATTAGATATTGAAAGATAAACCAAGCGGTTAAACATGCAAATCTAAAAATCAAAAGAAGAGATCAGAACTGTAGGTAAGTTTGGGAATTGGTGTATAGGTGATTTGTAACACTATGAGTCTAGATGAGATGACCAAGGAAATGACCGAGGAGATGAACAGTGAAGAGGTCTAATGATTAAGCAAGCCCTGGGGAACTGCAGGCTTTAAAGACAGGGAGACAGAAGGCTGTGAGGTAACTAATAAGTATCCTGGAAGCCAAAAGTAGAAGAGAATGATCAACTCTCAAAAGATGTCAACAGGTCTAGATAAAAAATGGAACAGATGATACACCTGACAACATGGAGGTCAATGAACTTAACATGCAGCTTCAATGGAGTATAGATTCAAAAAGTATCTTATTTTCCAGTATGGATGGAGTCACCTGTCTCCCTCCTTCCCACCAAGGCCTTACCCTGATCCCACCTCTTGCCTAGAGTAAAACTATAAAATGGTAATATCTCAACTTCGATCAACCCACTTACTTATGTTTTCCTGTACTAGTAATGAGATATTTTTAATCACAGGGGAGAGAAAAAAGTTACACTATGCAAAATACTTGGGTTTGGGGAAGATTTAGAGGAAACATAATACAAAAGACCAGTTTATTTAGATCCAAATGTTATTTGGAAGAAGGCTTAAGTCACATTAAACATAAGTGCCTTATGGTTGTAAAGGATTACTCCTCTAGCATTTAAACTAAGGATTTTCTTTTTCTTTTTCTTTTTTCTTTTAGGCTGAATGTACAACAGTTGTTCCTTTAAGCTATTTAGTTTCAAGGACTTCGGAAAGACACCTGTATCCTGATACCACACCCTGGACCTGAACAAATCAGTCAAGCCACGTGTACACAAGCCAAGATTTCCACTTCTGATTGTCCTATTAGGGTTTTATTTGTGTTTTCTAAGTCACACACAGTCACACACACACACACACACACACACACGCACCATAACTAGAGATACTGCAGATGCAAAACAAAGAAAGCAGTAAGTTGCCAAATTCAATAGACTCCAGTTCTCAAGAGGCTAAAATTCTGTATAAACCATTGGTACTTAAGATAAGACCCAAATGCTGTGGAGGAAATGAATCATTTAACTGTTGCTGTCTATCAGTCCACTTGATTAAGTGATCAAAGTTGGTGTGGAAAACCTTCAAAAAGCCCTATGTTCTTACATTGGCAAATGCTTCTTTGAAGCAGCACAGGACAGATTAGTGTGCCAGGCACCTACTAAGAAATAAAGAACACTTTCATTGCCAAAGCAAGTATTCAGGCAGCAATTGTGCTATCAGTTTCTAAATCTTCTAGATAAAGCCTTACTCACCTGCCTTTAGGGACACTTGGATTGCTTTCACACTCTTTTATAAGTGACCATACCATAGTTCTTCATTCAACAGGTACTTGATGAACGAACAGTGACTGTGGGATGTACCAAGTGGTTTACAACTTAATAGAAATGACCTACGTAAGTTACCAGGATACAGGACTGCAAGTGCCACATGATTGGTATTAATTACCAAAAAGAATTATATGTTTAGCCTCTGTCAGCAAACTACGAAAACAGGAGACACACTCTCTGCAATTCAGCTTCTGCTTCTACCACACCTAATATCTGCTGCTTGAAGTCCCCTAAATTATTAACTGTGAAATCCTAAGTGACCAGTCTGCAGCATATAAATGTGATAATCACTTTGGTCACCTCAAAATGCCTCCCTCTTCCCTTGGCTTCCACCAATCCTACTCCACTGACTCTCCACTTCTGACTTCTACACTCCTGCCCCAATAGGGCCACCTGCCAACCTCATTTACTTCCATAGATGTATATTCTCAGAACCCACCATACAAAGTTAAGTCTATTTATCTTCAGGAGTCTACAACTCAGGGACCAAGACCCACATAGTCAACTGCCTATAGACTGTTACAAAGAGCTTTTGAAGGGATCTCAAACACAAACCACATGTTTAAGCTGAAAGCCATTCTCTTTCCATTCTTCTCAAACCCATTCTTTACCCATTCTCTACCAACTACAGCATCACAATCTCATTCCACCCAAAAACCCCAACTAACAACTTCAATCTTACTTTTCTCTAGTCCTCTCTACCTCAGGATGATCTCCCAAAACATCCTAATTCCACTAGATTTGAAATATCCCCTCATTAGGACTACGCACTGCAATCTCTCAACAAGCCTGAAGAGTAACATCTGCCAAGATGCTCCCACAGCGCCACTTGGCACACACCTTTATTAACGCGGTAATTATACCACGTGACAGCTTGCCTTCCTTGCTGTCTGTATTTCTAGTTTGTAAATCCTTCAAGGGCAAAGATCACTTCTCACTTAACTTTTCACCGGCATATATACGAGGTATGATTAAAAAATACAGTGAATGTTTAAACCTAAAAAAAATTTATTACAGTGAAAAACACATTGCCATTAATTCCTCTCAAAATACGCCCCCTTGCTTCAAACACTTATGCCATCGTTCTTGCCACTTTCTGAAGCAGAGCTGGAAGTCCTCTTTCGGGAGTGTCTGGAGTTGCGCTGCCTCGATGTCCAGAATCATTTTGACTTTGGGGAAGAGCCAGAAGTTACACGGTGCCTGATGCGGTGAATAGGGTGGACGAGAACACACCGTAATGTTTTGATTTGACAGAAACTGCTGTATTGTAAGTGGTGTGTGACACGGAGCATTGTCATGATGGAGGATGAAGTAAAGACACTCACGAAAGAGGACTTCCAGAACGGCTTCAGAAAGTGGCAAGAATGATGAGGTAAATGTTCAAAGCAAGGGGGAGTATTTTGAGGAGGATTAAAAACAATGTGCCTTTTACTGTAATAACTTTTTTCATTTAAGCATTTACTGCATTTTTCTATCACACCTCCGTAGCTAGTGCTTGGCACATAACTCTTAAGTATCACTAAAATATCTATAAGCTATAGATCTTCCCTACATAAAAACATTTGATATTTGAGGACTGAAGAACATTCTTACAAAGTTTTTTGTTTTAGGGCCTTTTTTTTTTTTTACCAATTCTAGAAACTGATTTGTATGTCTCCATACACTATTTATGTCCACCAGCCCACTGATAATAATAAAAGATCAATGGTAACTAGTAAAAGGTGCAAATTGTTTAAGAGCCTGTTTTTGTACCTTACTTCTTTGTTGTGCTGCACGTACACTTTGCAGCAGTTTCAGAGGAATGACAAAATAGACAAAAGGGAAAACTTGGTTAAAAAAAACAGATATCTACTCAGTTTACAATCTACTCAGTTTACTCCCTCTGTTAAAACAAGGTGCTCTATTTAGCTACATATAGAAGCGATCTCCTTTCCAAAGGCTTAATTTTTGTCATTAGAAATGGTGAATCTAATTCTACTTGAAACAGAAATTGGCCATTGTCTGAAGCTTGGAAATCATTTTAATATTAGCTTATGGTCTTATTTATTTAATAAGGAAAAAAACTTCATTAATTCAGACAATGAAAAAAGGATGGCCTGTATAAAAAAATGCAATTAATATTTCAAATGAAAAAAAGGTAAATTTCACCCCTTCATACTCTTGAGCGCTTTACTTGTATAAAGTTGATGTTCACAGGTTATCTCAAACTGCTTATTTCTTCCCCTTTACCCTGACCCATGTTTTTAAATAAACTTACCTTCCAACATGGTCTTGATAGTCACAGATTGTTTGGCAATTTCAACATCAACTTCAAATATCTCTCCATCAGAACTCTGCAACTTAATCGAAGGCATCTAAAAAAAAGGAATTATATTGAATTTGAAATTTAAGAGATTAGTTCTATATGGCATTTCTATAACAGTCTGTTAGAAGCCCTCTATAAGTTATAGTTAATAAACTATAAAATCCTAAGGACCTGTAGCATATAGCCTGTAAAACATTGTAAATGGTTATTCACAGGCTAACTAGCAAAGAAGTATTCTTATAACATTTTTTCAAAGTATAATTCCTAGAAACAGAAGCTTTTAAGGTCTGCCCTACTGAACTCATTACTGGTATATATTTAAGAGTTACATTCCATACTTTTGGTGCAAAATATATGTAAAAGGGACTTATTTACTCTTTTTGCCTGCCTTTCTGCTCTCACTGAATACTGACTACTCCCATTTGAACAGTTAACTGCCACAATTTGCCACCTGCAAACCCAAGGGAGATCAGTCCCAAAAAAACAAAGCTATCAAATAAGATAATAATTTTCTCCTACTAAGACCTACCAGTGAAAATTGAGTTCCGATCCAAAGAGAAGATCAGGATGTACTTATTTATGGTTGGATCAATGCAAGACCACATACCAGAAAATAAAAGATTTAAGAAGCAGCAGATGCCAATCTAATTCCCTAAACCAAATAAGGAACTGAAATTTCAGAGTCCTTTTTATCTTTCATTACTGACTGTCCAGGTGTCCAAGTTTATGATCTTCTGCCAAAATTCTCATAGTAATAACCTATTACTTGCTCCAAAAATGTATTTATTAACTCAGATCAATTATGAATCATTGGCAAAAAGACACCTCTTATATAAAAGTTAATTAAGCAATTAACTTCAAAGGACCTGAGTTCTGGAAAAAACAAAAACACCTCTTTAAACTTAACAGTTCTAAACCAGCAACTTCTTAACCATCTTCAGATTCTTGGGGAGGTTGAGGGGGGCGGGTAGGGCAGCAATACGGGACTAAAAAGGTTAATTCAAAACCTTTTCAAATTTCAAGTATAGATTTTAAAGGCCCGTGCTCCTGAGTTATTCATAATCCTGTGATGCCACTATTAACTTCAAAGTGGAGCATTTGGCATTTAAAATATCCATGGCACCTATTTTAGACTTAAAACTCATTAAATCAGTTAAAATATTCATTCAGCTTTTCCCAGACAATGATCTCCATTCCCCAACAGACAAGCTGTTAGGGAAAGGAAGCAAAAAGGTAAAGCTGTGTTTTAAAACTTGGGGTTGAAATATCCTGCTTTCATTCATCTACGGTTGGAAAGAATCGAATTTCACTTTTCAGTTCAGAAATATGCCTGCCTCTCCATGTTGTCCAGTGCTTGCCAATAACGCAGAGGGCCCAGAGCAGAGGACCTTCCCCATGACAAGGCAGTAGCAAAAGATATTCGCAAAACAAATATTTTAATGTGAGCCCAACTTTGAATCACAAAATATTCTGTTCTTTTGATGCTCCACAGTACTGGAATGAACATTCCAGAGTCACAAGTCCGGCAATGCAGGTGATAAAATTACCTTTAAGCAAGACGACCATTTCATATTTCTTTCAAACTCAATAAATAGCAAGATCTGCTTAGTCATAGTTAAATTTGTGTATTAGGTTACTCTTCAGGGAGTTGAGATCTTATTAACTAGCAGGGAGGCAATCGGCTCATCTGTAATTTGATGCACTTTGTAACCCTAAACTTAATATTCCAAAAGAACCTTTTTTAGGGTTGTACAGCTGGAATTCCGCGCAAAATTTTTAGGGAGCAATGGACGAAAATTGTGACTGACATGCTTCCAAGACCATTCCTTCGATTCTTTATAGACTCCTGGACTTGGAAATTAAATCACCCTCCGTGGCTGGCATGAAGGGGATTCTATCAACACCATAAAGAAAAAAACAACCTGTGTTGCAAGTGCCCCGAAGTTCTGACACCTTTTAGCAGGCAGTGGAGAAGCCTGCGCTGCTCTATGACACAGATACATTCTATGGTGACGCTCTGATAAAAAATTCATGACCCCAAAACCCCAACCTTAAGTGTCCAGAAAAGAGAACCCAAGCAGGACACCTGGAGTTCCGTTTTCCCGAGTTAGGGCCCCGGAACGTCACACCACACTACACGATGGCATCTGCCATTACCACCGTTGTTTCGGCACAGCCAGCCTGGGGCAAAATGACAGAAATACTCAGAAGGAGCGGGCGGCTACCTGCAGAGCTTCGGCCCCAGCTCAGTGACCGAGAACCGAGGACTGACGAGTGGCGCCGGAGACGAGGGAAAGGCGATGGGAGCCAGATTCAAAATCCCCGGCACTACCGCCGCCACGCTGCCTCCGACACCAAGACAAACACAGACGCACCCGTGCTCACGACAGCCAGGGGACCTCCCGCTAAAACCCCGGCGCCACCCCCACTCTGGGTCCCCGGGGCCCACGGGCTCCACGCCAGGGGAGGCCCCGCGCCGCCGACGCTGGCGCTGCGCTGAGAAGGCCCACGCCCGCCCGCCCGGGCGCCCGAAGGGAGTCGTGACGACGCGCGGCCACAAGAGGCCTCGCCGAGTCGACGGGAGGGGTGAGAGAACGGGGCCCGCCGGCAGCTCCCAGAGAACCGGGTCAGAAACGGGTTCCCCCGGGCCTGAGGCCCAGGCCCAGGAGCCTCCCGCCTCGGGCAGGTCAGAGCCGCAGCGGTGCGGCCACTCAGCGGGCGATTCGCGGCGCCACCACCCATTCAACCTCGGCGAGCGGCTACTCACGATGCTCGGTCTCAACGAGACAGCGGGCCGGAGGCTGACGAGAGCGGGGCGGCGTCGGCAGACACAGGAAGGGGAAAAGGTAGAGAACAAGGCCACTCCGGCGGCGCGGCGCGGCGGCGGCCTTTATAGGAGCGGCGCAGGCGCCGAGGACCCCGGGGCCCGTGACGTCACAGAGCCGGCGAGGCTGGCCGCGGAGTTCGCCTGACGGCGGGCGGAGGAAAAGGCGGGGAGGCGGGCCCAGCGCGCCGGCGGGGCGGGGCCGGGCGGAGGGGCGGCGGGCACGCGGGGCGGGGGAGGGACTTCATTTTTACCGCCACCCTCGAAAGAGCGGCTTGCGGTTCTCCTAGGGAGCGGGGTATCGGATGGGTGGGGTACTCCGCGGCCTGCCAGGGTCCTTCAGGCAGGGGCCGTCCTCAGCCACATTAAAGACCCCAGTCCTGAGAAGCCTGGAAACTGCTGGTGCGTGCGCGCAGCTCGGGGGTGGTCCTGGGAGGGGCTGCGGCTCCCGTTACGGGCCGGTGTATTGGGGCTCAAAAAAGAAGGTAGGTGGGTTTTGCAGTCACTGCTCCCAGAGTCTCCTCAGGGCCCCATCGTCCTCCACTGAACCCAACATGAGTTAGCTCACCGTCCGCCATAACCCATGACATTACCCCTCCTCCTCTCGATGTGAAGGAACAGGTTCCCGACGGTTCAGTGGCAGAGAGGGCCAGGGTGGGATCCTTACTCCCATCTTTCTTACCACCGATTTCCGAAGACGCTGCCAGGCCTGAAATAACTATTGTGGCAGGGGAACCCCAAGTCGTTCGGCAGGCGTGTGTTGAGCCCCGTGCGCGCGAGGCGCGGGCCCGGGGACTCGCAGGGAGCCGGCCAGCCGGGGGCAGGCGGGACAGAGCTCGTGTGTGGGGCGCCCCCGGAACGCTGTCACGGGGCCCGTCGGCGGAGGCCACCTCTAAGGGAAGGCGGTTGGTCCGAAAATCGCCCCCGCACCCGGTCAGGGCCTTTACCCGCCTGTACCCTGTTCTGCTCAGGGGACATTGCCACCCCTCCCTAGGAGACCAAGGCGCCCGGCTCACCTAACCCACAGGCACGTGATGGGATTCCTGACGCCAGCGACACAAAAGACGCTTCCACACAGGGCCCCTTACAGAAATCAGAGGCCTACAGCTTTTCTGGGATGGGACTGGGCAGGGAGGCCAGGCAGCTTCTTGGGTTACCAGGTCTTTGTCTGCAAGCTGTGGTATCCGGTGTCTGCCAGGTGCCACAGCTGATGACAGGAAGATGAAAGGGCCTGCAGCTCTCCTCCTTTTTTCCGTAACACGGCCCTGCCCTCAGCAGCTCGAGCTTCAGGTCTAGGCAAGGCCGGCTGGAGCGCTGGGGCCCCCTCTGCGCGTGGCGCACACAGTGGCACCTGGTAAACTCCGGTTGCGCATCTTAAGCAGGCCTGGGCTGTGCCGGGTCACACATCTAGCCCAAAGACCCAGCACGGGGCCTGACCTACAGTAGCTGTATGTTTTTCCAAATTTGTCTGGGGACCTCCAGTAGTAGAATCACCCAAGAGATGCTTGTTTTTAACGTGCAGATCTTATTTACTCATACATAGTAGTATACGCATAGATTGTCTCAAGACTGATACACACATTGTTTGCCTCAGGGGAGGGGAACTAGGTGAGTGTGGGGTCGGGCTGGGGTGATTTTTCACTTTATATCCTTTCCTGCCTTTTGGATTTCAATCCCTATTAATGTACTACCTATGTCAAAAATGTTTCTACTTCAAAAACTAAATCGGTGTCAGAATAATAAGAATAATAAGAAAAATGCAGATTCTTTAGTCAACTCTTGATCTAATGAATCAGACTCCCCAGGGTAAGGGGGCAGGTTTTTCGGCCTTTTTAAACAAGTCTCCAAGGGATTCTTAAGCCCAGGGGAAGCTGAAAAACCTCTGTAGTAGGGACTCAGTGATGAATCACTGCTAAGAAAGGGCCTGCAGTGTCTGTTACAGGTGACTTGTTTAGTTCCTCTCTTTCTGAATCAACCCTACCTCCTTCAGACACTCCACCCAGGAAGGACAAGGCAGTTGCAGGACCATCGGGTGTAGGCTAGGGACCACACACCCCCCTTCATTAACCATAATCACCAGCCCATGTCAGAAAGGACTGGCCCCCACACAGTCCCTTTGGTGTGAGGGGTAGGGGGGAAAGGCGTTCCTCTGGTTCCAGAGCTGGGTCTGAAAAGGCTGCGGTGTCTTCCTTACTTCAATCACCCCACACACCACATAATAAAAACTCCTTGTTCTACAGAGGAAGGAAATAAAACCAAAGAGAAGGGACTTTTCCAGTGTCACAGCCCTTGCAGAGCAGGGCTGAGGTTCCAACCCCAGCTATTCTTCTGCCACCACAGCCCAGATATTGAATTTTAGCCCCATTCTTCCAATGCCAGGAATATTTTCTGATTTACACCTGTTCTGGGCCTACTACCTCCAGGAAACCTAAAGGCCTTGGGTTCAAGCAATCCAGGTGGGAAAATCGGTTTTTATGGTGAATTCATTTCAGAGATGATCTTCCTTTGTAAACAGTTTCTTTCGCAGTGAAAGGTTCACAGGAGGATTCCTATGAGGACCAGCCCTCTCAGTGCATCTAAAATGGGACTTTGCTCCCCAGGATTCAGTTCACACTCCCTTTTTCAGGCACCTACTACCGATGGGACAGACTTTGGAGTCTGGACTCGATGTGTGTTCCAGCCATAGGACAGCATGTAAGCTAAGAAGTAATACCGTCACAGATCTCTTGGCTGCACTCTGCTGCTGTGTCAACTTTCTCAGTCTTGCTCTCCTGATAGATACAGTGGTAAGCACAGTGACTCTGTCATGTGATCTTGGGCAAGTTATTTCTCTCTGAGCCTCACCTTCCTCCTTTTTGCCAAACGCTAAGCCTTTCACCTAAAACCAGACCACCTTATTACTCCAGAGGAGAGAGGGCTGAATGCAAAGAAAATGAGTCAAATTCTTGGATCCTGATTTGCAAAATGGACTCTTGAAACCCAAAGTTTTTAAGAGCAAGAAAAGTTTTTTGGAGCACTGAAAGCCCAAGAGGCTGAAAGACTCCGATCTTAAATTTTATACCAGCAACGGCGGAGTTAGGAAGAAGGTATGATGATGCCAGAGCCAGATTTCCAAAGGATTGAGGGTGGGGGGAAAATGAGGCAGAGAAGAAAGCACTGCAGTTAACTACGGGGCTGGGTCTCTGAGAAGGGTCTCTCTCTCCCAGGGATATGGAGAGATTAGGACTCCTAAAAAGGTTTAGGGGCTTTTCTGGGAGAATTTGTTCTTTGGTCTGTGAGTAAGGTGAAAGTCTAAAGTCTCACGATGAGAAGGTATGACAGCTTTCAAGTAGAAATGACAGCTGGATGTGCCTGGGCAGGTGGACCTGGGAGCATCTCAGGCTCATGCCTAATGTGTGAGGATCCCAAAGAGCATCAAAATATGTCCTGAGGCCCTAACATATCATAGAACTTGCTCAAAGGGGGTGCTTGGCCAGAAAGGGGCTTCTGGGACGTAATAAAGAGAGCACTAGAGCAGATGAACCAAGGCAGTCCAACTCAGAGACCATGGCACAAACGCAGACACTGCACAGTAAAAACCAAGGATGACAACTCACAACCTGGTAGCAGGGAGGCCTGCCTGCCTCCCTGAGCAGTAGAGGAAGATGGACGACGACCAAGGACCAGACAACCTCCAGCCCCCTCAACCTCCCACTCCATGCCATGACCACCTAAGCTCTGTAGAATGTAGCTGTGACCCCTGGCTAGCAGAAGAGGGACAGAACCCTCAACTTGACTGAACATACCCCTGAAATGACTGAGTGGTCACACACTCACCTGACTGAATTCACCAGGAAGTGACCAGATTATATTTTTGCTATCAAATGGAAATAGGTACTATAGAAAGTAGGAAAATAAGAAAGCTATCGTTTTGGCAGACCTGAGTTTTCTGACTTTAACATTTCATACGGCGATGGGAGCACAAGAATCATGCAGACCTGCTGCTGCCACTTGCTGCTCACCTGGGTGGGAGGTGTGGCTTCCCCTCTCCAGCCTCAGTCTCTTTGTCTATGGAATGGGGCACATAGCAGACCAACCTCACCGGATTTGGGTGAAAACTCATATTTTCGTCACCAGAGTGGTTAAAATAAGACAGGGACAATACCAAGTGTCGAGAAGGATGTGGAACAATTGGGACCCTCACACTTTGCTGGTGGAAATGCACATTGACACACTTCAAAAAATTGCCAGTGTTGGGGTGGCCAGTTAGCTCAGTTGGTTAGAGCGTGGTGTTGGTAGCACCAAGGTTGCCAGCTCGATCCCCACATGGGTCACTGTGAGCTGTGCCCTCCTTAAAATAAAGAAATAAAATAAAATGGACAAGAATGCCACACAAAAAAAGAAAGTTAAAAAAAATAATTGCCAGTGTCTACCACAGCTAAATATACGTATAACAATGTCTCAGGAATTCCAATTCCAGGCAAATACCCAACAGGAATAAATCCTATGTCCACCAAAAGATATGTTTAAGAATGTTCACTGCAACTTTATTCATAAGAGAAAAGAACCTAGAAATAATAAATCCATTAACTGTAAAATGAAAAAGTAAACTGTTGTATAGTCACACAATGAAACAGTAAATAGCAATGAAAAAGAAAGAACACCGTGAATGAATCTCACAGACATAATGTTAAGCAAAAGAAGTTAGACACAAGAGTACTTATTGTATGAGTCCACTGAAATGAAGACCAAAAACAGGCCAAAACTAATCTGGGTTGGAGAAGATAGAATAATAGGTACCTTTGGCAGGGAGGCAGGTATTCATGAGGGAAGCTTCTGGATGCTAGAAATTTTCTATCGTGATCCAGGTTGTAGTTTCATAGGTGTATGAGTATGCATATATACAAAATGACTGAGCTATAATCACATTTCTGTACTGAATGTATAACTCAATTTTTAAAAAGGGTGGCTGAAAATGTGAAAATGTATGTTGCCATTCTTAGCATGGTGCCAGTATCAGTTCCTGAAGGAACTTTGATCCCGGTAGCCTTCCCTTCACATGGTTGCTCAACCCTCATAGCCAAGGCTGGAGAAGTAATGGTAGATGTTGGGAGAGAAAGTGAGGGTTGTAGCAAGTCTCCTGTGCCTGGGGAGGACTTATCTGTCCAGGGCCCAGGAGTCCATCTGAGGCCTTGGACAAAGCTGCAGAAAGGACCACTCAGCTTCCTTGCTTCTACCTCAACTAGACAGTACAGCGCCTTCCTGGGTGGGCTACGGACCCACCCATGGGAAGCTCTAGGCAGAAGTGGAACCACAGCTAAATGGTAGAAGAGGAAACTTCTTGACCTATATCTGTACCCACCACTATCAGACAACTATGGGAGCAGGCTGGGCTGGAGGGCTGCCCACGAGGCTGAGATGGGTTATGTGACCTGCCCCAGCCCATACAGCAGGGGAATGGGGAGGTGGGATTTGAACCTAGGTCTGCCTGACTCACCATAGATGAGGCCAAGATTCCCAGAAGAGCATGGCTACCCTTTGTTCCACCTCCTCTCCCAAAGGGAAAGTATATGGGGGTACTGTAGTCTCAGAGTGGCCACGCTGGCCCAGCAAAGACAGGGGGGCGGGGGGACAGGGATGGGGTTGCCCTGCAGTCTGGTCCTGGTCAATTCCCCAGAACTTCCAGCACTGATTGGCTCCGGCCAGCAGATGGCGCCAGAGGGCCAGATGGCCATCCAAAGAGCCTGCCCGCTCCCTGAGATGCTTCCAGAAGCTGCCCTCTCTTCTCTCCAGGTCCTAGACGCTGGTCCAGAGCCCTAGTCAGGCCATGGGAGGCTGAATGCCAGTGCAGCTTGATCACACACCCACAATTTGACCCTGGACGTAGCCTCCGCCCCCGTGGGCCAGTCTCCCTCTGTGAAATCAAGTTCACACACAGCAATCAAGTCCTGGCAGCAGGGGCCAAGTAGGCTTCTTGTCAGGAGCAGGACAGTGCAGAGTGCATCAACGGCTCTTTTGCAGATGACAAAACCATGACAGGCATAACCTACCATCTCTTGCTATGTCCTCTCACCTGTCTGCTCCTAGGGGTTCCCAGAGGACCCCAGCACCAACATGGCATCTGGAACCAGCACACTGGGACAAAGACCAAGAGAGAGGGGCGATCTGCCTGAAAGATCCGTGGCCCAACCTGCCAGCTGCCCGCCCATGGAGCTCCAGGCCAGGCCCTGAGATGCTGAACATTCCAGGAGCCGGACTTGAGGAGACATCAGTGAGGTGCAGGTAAGTGTGATTTGGGTGAGTATATCTTATAAACCAAGTGAATGTTGAATGCCCAGTCAGGAAGGCTTCTCCACCAAGGGGTTGCTGGGTAGCAAGGATTTCTGTCATGCGGGGGACCCTGCTCGCTGCGCCATTTGTCGTGCAGGGTCTCAGCTCCCACTCCCCGCCCAAGAACGCAGGACACGGTGAGGCCAAACAGGAACACACACGGAGCCATAAGTAGGGGAGTCAAACCAACATATTCTCGCTGGCGGCTGGGCTGGAGACACAGGAAGCAGGATCTACATAATCTGCCTAACAGCAGTCCGCGCTTGCCAGCCACCATCTTCTTGTTAGCCCCCATTCCTTTCTGCTAACGTAGCCACAGCAGTTATATTAGTGGCCAGTGGCTCACGGGTTACAGCTGACGGCCAACTAGCCACAGCTGCTGGCATCTGATCACAGTTGATGGCCATTTACTACCCGAGCCAGCACCTTTCTATTGTGAGGCCGAGAGCCTGGAAACTGTTTTTTGGGGGGCTTTGTCCCCACAATTTCCCAAGGAGAATCTGAGTCCAGACCCAGCCATTGGCCATGTTAGTGAACTGGCTCAGAACGCTGCCAGTGTGGACTGTGCCAATCCGTCAGTCAATAAACAGTTAGTATCCTCTCTGCCCGTGTCGTAGGCAGTGGTAAACAAGACAGAAAAAGGACTTGTGCCCTCAGGGAGTTTGTCTTCTAGTGGGTTGGATGTGATAAATACAAATAAGAGAATGTTAGGCAGATGAGTACTGTGAATAAAATAAAAAAAAGAGTTGCTCTAGAAAGTGAAGGCGGGAGGGCAGGGACAAAGTACATGTAAGCAGAAACCTGCTGCAGGTGGCACCAGCCATGGAAAGAGGTGGGAGAAGCATTCAAGCAGAGCGTGTGCAAAGGCTCTAAGGTAAGAATGAGCTTGGTATGTTCCAGAAACAGCAAGGTCAGCATCGTTAGAACTGAATGAGTGGGGGAGAGTAAAGAGATGAAGGCAGAGAAGCAGGTACAGACCAAATCATGACGAGCTTTGAAGAGAGGCCATCATAAGAAAGCTGGATTTTATTCTATTTGTATTTTGCAACCTCAGGAGATGGAGGGTAAGCCCCAAGTGGCGTGATCTGACCTACAGTTTAGAAAGATCCCTTGTAACTGTGGAGAATGGACTGTAATGGGGAAGTAGTAAGATCTTTCAGGAGGCTTGAACTAGAGCAGGGGCAGTGGAGAAGAGATGTATCTCGAGGTGTAGCCAATGAACTACATGTGGAGATAACTGCATGAATGGTGGTACCAATTACTGAGAAGGGGAACACGTGGAGTCGGGTGGGAGATCAGGAATTCGAGATGCATGTTAGACACTTGAGTCCTATCAAGGTGGCAGTTGGATATGTACCTTTGGTGTTTGGGAGAAGTTAGGCCAAGGATACTAATTTGGGACTCTTCAGCACAAAGAGGGGACTAGATGGTATCACCCAGGTAGAGGAGAGACAGAGAACTAACCATTGGGTCACCCTAACATTTAAAGGACAGGAAGAATTAGCAAAGGAACTTGGGAAGCAGCAAAAAGATAAAAGGAAGACAAGCAAATCTAGTGTAGTGGTAGACAAGGAAAGAAATTATTTCCAGGAAATTGTTTTGGTCAACTGCTTCAAGTGCTTAAAAACTAGAACTTTAAAGTCAGAAAAATATCTACTGTAATTGGCAATGTGAAAATAACCTTGATAAAGCCAATTATTTCAGTGGAGTGGTTCAGTGAGAATGTAATACTAGAAGATGGACAGAGAACAACTGTTCTTTCAGAGAGTTTTACTAAGAGCATAGAAAAGGGGCAGACACTTAAGGGGGCTGAGGTCAAAGGAGTTTGTTTTTAGGATTAAAGATACTGGAGCTATATTTGCATGCTATTGGGAATAATCCAGATGAGGAGGTCGACGTTACAGGTACAGCTGCAGGAAGGTTGGTTGAAGTGTAGCAGGAAGAAGAATTAGATCTTTTCTGATTGTACTCTGAAGTATTAATAGGCAAGGTCATCAGAGTTCTAGAGTCCTTGAGGAGAGTTGCTGGCAATTCGAGACCAGGTGAATCTGTCCTTTTGAAGCCTGAGAAGGAATCTCAGGAAGTGGGGGAACTATATGGCAGTTAAGTATGGTCACTTTGACATTTGTATGTCAATAGCCAGGACACTTGTGTCAATGTCTGTAGTGATGCCCTGTTGTTCAGGGGCAGGCATCAGGTTCTGGCCAGAAAATCCCAGCCAGGACCACAGATTCCCATCCAGCAGCTGCCCTCCTGCTGTCCCGGACCTCCTGAACCCAGCAGCTGAACGAAATCTCTGGGGATGTTGTCGAGTCACGGGAAGTGCTGCTCTACAAACTGTACTTCAGTTTCCCCTTTTAAAATGTCATCTTGTTATAGTGTCTAATACAGACAAGTGAAAAGGTCTTAGCTCAATGTCACCTTTGCTTTTAAATGCAAAGGCTGGGTCCTGCTGAACCGACACCAGGCCAAGCAACAGATGGACGCAGGACTTGGGTCTGTCAATTCACCCACCTACCACTTGCCCCACTCCCTCACCAGGAACCAAGATGAGAGCCAAAGCAGAGCCTGGATTCTGCCAGATTGGTGAGGGTGGGAAAGGCTTTCTGTACAAGATGTAGGCACAGAACCCGATATTGGTAAAGGTCTTCAGAAATGTGGGGGAGATGGTCAGGTGAAGGGCTAGCATGAGATTCCATTTACTATCCTTGTTAAAGCCTGAACAGCCAACTAGTTTCTAATAGTTTTGTACAGAATACCAGTTTACTAAAGAGGCTAAAAAAACCAAAGTTATTCTTCAGCTACAAGAATACTCCAAAACCAACTGGGCTTTCAGGGAGAAAAGAAGTTATTTCACTTAGCTAGAACAGAGGGAGGTAGGGGTATGGTAAAATAGCACAGAGGATGTTTAGAGCAGTGACAACTCTGTATAATGGTGGACACATGTGATTACACGTGTTCAAACCCTAAAATGCTCACCAAGTTAACCCCAATGCAAACTGTGGACTCTGGGTGATCATATCCATGTAGGTTCATCAGTTTTAACAAATGTACCATTCTGGTAGGGGATTGGCTGTGCATATGTGGGGCCAGGGGCCATATGGGAAATCTCTACCTTCTCAATTTTGCTGTGAAACCAAAACTCTAAAAATAAGTTGGGATGATGCGGTGTTCCACTCCATATATACCTCCTTAAAAGAAATCTAATACATCTGTCAATCCAAGTCCACTGTGAAAGTTCCTTTATCCTCAGAAACACTACGTAGTTAGACTGTGGTGGCAGGCGCTGAGTTGAAAATCATTCTCTTTATCAGCTTCCGCCTCTTTCGTAACTGGCTCATATAAATAAATCTGGACATGCAGTGACCAGGACACTTGACTTGATCCAACTCAAGAGAACCAGTGTGCAAACCTTCCTCACCATACACACTTGACTTCCTGAAGCAAGCAGCGGGCGAGCGCGCGTGCACATTGGCTTCTCTAGCCCCAAAAGCCGTGTAGGTTCCTGCCCACCCTTTGAAGGCCACTAAATACAAATTTCAGCAAACAAGAGAACTCTACTGCTTTCCACAAGTTAGGGACTCTGGGGTCAGATAGGCTGAACAGCATTAACTTCCTTCCCCTTCTAAACTGTTGAGACAACTCAATAAAATCATCCATGTAAAATGCTTGGCACATTGGACATGCTCGATGTTAGACATTATTCACTATTAGCTATTTCTGCCATTTTCAAGTACTAACATCCAATACGTATTACTCTCCCAGTCACTCTGAATTGTTAAACCCTTTACTGTAATGGTTATTTCAGCATTGCCCCTCATTCACAAATGCCGAGTGCACCAGAACCCTAAACTAGCTCAGTGTCAGCTGCTGCTTTCAGGACCGCAACGTCGAAATTATGTATTTCAGAAGCATCAAATCACTTCCTCTGCACTTTAAGCTACCTCATCACGTAGCCATCTGCCCTGTAGGTTGATAGCAGACAGGTCCAAGTAATTCTAAGAAGTGGTTTAACAAATAATCTTGTGAAAATCCAAGTCATCTATCTACGTTCCCAGCCCTACTTTAAAAATCTTGGCTTCTGATTTTCTAGAGTAGGGTTATTTTGCCTAGGATCTAAGGTCAAGTAGGAAAAACCCCAGGGCCTCCGCAATCATTAAAATTCTGTTTTAAGGAAGTCCAGAACCAAAGACAAAATACTGGCACTAAGCAGAGGCCATAACCAGGTCTCTCAGCACTGACCATTTCAGAGGTCACGAGAGCTATTGCACTGCCACCTTAAAAATCTTGCTTCATATTTGAATGTCTATCTCCTCAACTCTTTACAACCAGCTCCAGTGTGGCTATGGGGAAGTAGTCAGCTGGGGCTTATGTTTCTTTGGGGTATACTTTTAGTCACAGATCACTGAAAGGATTGAAGTAAAAATGGTAGTTTTATTTGAACCAAGGTAGAAATTAATCACACTTCTTTTGCACGTCGTGTTGGGGAAACAAAGAGTTCTCAAGACCACATACATTCCCCTCCCACTCCTCTACCTGCTGGGGGCTGCAGCCTAACACTGCACTGTCATCTCTTTGATCACAGCCCATACTGTCCGTTAAACACTAAATAGACTTTCCCAATGACAATACTCTGGATGGCTGAGGCTATCTCAAGAGACATTCCAAGAGGTCCAAGTAGCAAAATGAGCTACATGAAGTGGTTTGTTGCATTAGCAGCATTTTTTAGGCAGAGAAACCCTAAGAGCCAGATACTTATCCTAAAACTGTTGAAAATACAACTATGTACAATTAAACTTCAGCCATGAGAATCTGTGGTTTGCCCTAAAACAAACAAACAGATAGTCTTTCTTTAGCATTCCATCACTAGCTATAATTATCTCCTCTTTTAGCTCCTGGAAGAGGAATTCTGGTCCAGGTATGACAAGAGATACAAATCTGGGGTTTGCTGCCCAGTCTACTTACTCTTAGTTATCATTGATCTTTGTATATTCTACTTGCAAGAAAACTGTACATTATAAATATCCATAATCCACCTTTTCCTTCCCTCGAATTTACACACCAGCTGATAAATGAACATTGTAACCCATTTGCAGGATTGCACTGAGACTGCAAGCCACAGTGCCACTTCAGCAACATATCACTTTTGTGGCAGTACCCATGCAATTAATTAAATATATACAATAAAAGCAGAAATAAAATGTACTTATAGTCCTAAGACAGAAGGCTTAAAAACAATAATTGAAACAAAGACAGAGATCATCAGTCACGTCCAAATAAAACATCTACAACCTACACAAGGTTATTCAATAGAATAAATGTATTACTGTGAAGGGAAAAAAACCAAGTTTAAAAAGCTAGAAATATGTCAAAGAATGTATAAGAAAAGATTAAGGCTCTAATGAAAAAAAATTTAGCTCACAGGAACAGAATCCACCTCTAAATAAACAAGCCTATTACTAAACTTTAAGGCCCATTTCTAGGAACACATTATGGTTGAAATTAAGGGACTGCTTATACAGGACAGGTAAAAGTCACTATTGAAACAAAGAGTCACACGGTGTATCTTAATTATTTACTGAAACCCCAACTGTCATTATCACCACAAAACCCAATTTTCTTAAATCTGTAGTTGGAAAACTGAGCAGTTCTTAAATCAAGAATTAAAATCGCTTGGGAAATCTGAAAATACCTATGCCTGGGCCCTCCTCCAAACAATTTAAATCAAAACCTCTGTGGGCATCAAGGCTGAGAACCACAGATATAACCCTTCGTTTCTTACTAAGCTAAAGCTAAGTCTTTCTGAAAAATAATCTAACAGTGACAGGTAACACTTCCATTTAAAACACACCTACTGCAACCGAGAAAAAAAGTCATTGATGTTTGCTGAGGATATTCAACTTAAGAAATGAGCACATCACTTTACCAATTCATTTTACCCGTAAGTTCCAAAGCAAACTTCTGCAAATCCCCAGTATACTCAAAATACGCATTTTTAGTGAAGTCTTTATCTTTTCCTTGAATAATATTTTAAAAAGTTTATTATGAATATCCTGTTTTAATGTTACTAACTGAAGAATCAACGACAGCAATTATATATTTTTAAAGGAAATTACTACACTTACTAACACATTTTCTTTACCCATTTCATAATCAGGTAGGTTACTAACACTTTCTAATTTTGATGGCTGAAGACCAGACATTCTCGACAATTAGACAATTAGTTTAAACTCCGATAATCATTCTAAATCCAAGCCATGCTGGCCACAACCCTGCTTATGACACAAGATTTACTTTATAAAGAACATGTACCTGGATGACACTACATGTCAATAACAAAATGTGCATTTTCCTTAGTCAATTCTGGTATCACAGGACCTGAAAAAAACAGCTGCTTGATATCTAGATCACTTGGACAGAGTGAAAACTACAGTACATTGATAAAATATTTGTTCAGAGAGGACATAAAGTGACAATGTAAAAGAGAGCTAGAGAGATGTATTTCTTGTGAAAGTATGAAACCACAAAGTGAAATGGAGATATGTAGAAAAACCGAGGGCTTTTTGCTTTGGACAACCAACTCTACAAGCCATCAAAAATCCTGTCAATTAGATCAGAGAAGAGGTAAAAAGCAGGCCATTAAAAAAATATATATATATAGTGAGTGTGTATCTCCCAGCAGGAACTTAGAAAAGAGAAATGCAAACGCTCCCTTGTGAGTCCCCAATTCAACACAGTACAAAGCGAAGAAAGTTTTATTACTACACTCACATAAGTAAGGATTAAATGTCCTATGGTTTGTCCAGATAGCTTAAGATGATCAAATATTACTTTCCACATGAGAATTGTTTTAACTTCCAAATCCTATTCAAAGGATAAAAGGGGGGAAACTCATTAAGTTCTTAGCACTGCCCTTCACTTCAAATTCCATTTTTGTCCTTCGGTGAATGAATGTACATGAGCACTTAGCCATGATCCGGCAATAGTTTCCTATTTTGGTTTAACTAGTATCACTTAAAGAGCTTAATACAGGACAATGCTTTAACAGCTTTTGTATCTGAGACAAATTCAACCCTAGATCACATGACAAGTATTGTACATAGATTTGTTAAGAATTCACCAATCTGTCAATCATTTTAGGGTCCATATAACATTCATAACAATATTTATAACCAGAAGCTGAACTGACTGATAAATACATTAGTTTGTTAAGCTCTACCTGAAAACATGCTGTTTTATTAAATCAAAAACCAAAAAACTGAAATTTCAAGTTACATGGTTTTACAGTCACGTCTCATGGAAGTAGCACAGACTTCCTTTCTTGCAGACAAGTTAATATGCAGAGCCACTAGCAATCGGAGAAATTGTACTATTGGGACTACAAATAAATCAGGAAATTCACCTGAAGAATGCCAAGGAGTTACCAGAGATTATGTAGTGACCTTGATTTTTATTTTTATTTACCTAGAGTTCTACAAATTCTAAGATTTATGAACTGATGTATCTTTTAAACAAACAGCACCAGTTGCCCACGGATACAATTAAAATCTGACTTTCTCAGTTCTTAGTTCGCAAGTTTATTATGAAAAACACTGCAGTGCTCTTGTGCAGTAACATCATCTTACAGGAGGGGGAGAAAAACAGTTCTGTTCAAAACAACTCACCAGGTTCTGACAATAACAAAGAACAACATGAGGCTGAGATTTGAGAAGGGAAATAAACTGAGTGCAGACAAATCATACAATTAAATTAAACGGTATCCCTGAAAATAAACAGAAGGGTTGATTTCCAAACTCACAAGTAGAGGGGAGGCCTTGGTACTTAGTTTTAAAAATGTTCATTAAGCTCCAATGATTGTTTGCTGCTATCCTTATCTACAGTCATGCTGAGTAAAGCTATAGCTAAATGGAAGTTAAATTGTATTCACGAGGTGTTAATGTTTACATCTTATTATCTGCAGTCTCTCAGAGAAAGCAAAAGTAACTATAAATAGCGCTATGCCAGAAACTGGTTTCTTGACCAACAATGTCGCTTCAGCATGCAATGAACTGGTTCATTCTAAAGTGGTCACGGCTGTTGATGACAAGAGGCTTTGTATTTTTATATGGCACATCTTTTGGTCCGTGTGAAAACAAAGTTTTGAATGTTAACTATTCTCTGACACTCTGGAGTTACTGTTGCTCTTCCCATTTCCATTAGGATCAATATATGGTTCATGGCAATACTGTACAAGTTTAAAATTTCATTACAGGAAGTAGTCTGGGGTACGACGAGTAACATGTGGCTCGCCTCTGCGAGGTGCTGGGTCAAACTGCAAGCTGAAAAACAAGACAATTTTGTTGTTTATACTTTAAGACACCAATGCACTGATAATCAAAATCAAGAACATTAAGTCTTTCAAACTTTACACATTTTTTTCTGATCCAATTTCTGCTCGCTTCAATCTAACAGAACCTAATTATAACCTAACCATGCATTCATTTAACTGTAAGAGTCTTCTAGCTGCACTGCATGCCTCCTCAAAGAGCCAAGGCAATTTCAGCCAGAGAGGATACGCATTTACATAATGGGCTTCCTTCTAAGATCATTTAAAAGATGGGCTCTACTAAATAAATAAAACATGGGTTTAAAAGTTAAATAATTCATAGTAAGGCCTATGTATTACAAGTTTCTATTGATGCATTTCAAAAATACCACAGGTCTGTTGCAAAAGAAACTTAAAAAGCAAACTGGAATAGATTTAGCATGAGTTCTTAAACCTCCCATGAAAAATATATATTCAAGTAATGGCAACCAACTACTCAGGTATATATACTTACAAAGAGTATTTTAGAGTATCATCAAGTTCCATGATTGCAGCTTGGTTACCACAACGGTAACAATAGTTTGGAGCACTGAAAATTGTTACTACATTCCGGTCATGGCACCAGTTATATCCCTAGAAGGAAAAGGAGATAAAAATACATTTTTCTCCGATATTTGTTATTTACGTAAGTAAATGCACTCCATTCAAGAAAGGGAAAAAAGAAATCCCCTCTCTCCCTTCCAAAAGGCTTAAAAAGTATCAATGCTGGTTCTGGATGATTTAACCATTTTCTGTGTTCTGCACAACTTTAAAAATATACATGTATTTATTTTTCCCAAAATTATAAAACTTATGAAAAGAAAAGCCCTAAAAAAAAAAGCACCACTCACCAAAAAATTAACTGCTTCTTAAATATGTGGCCTTCTGTAAAGAGCAGTGTCTCATCAGCCTTTCTTACTGCACTGACCCTAAACATGACCCAAGAATGAGCGAGTGTATGGCCATTCCTAGTAGAGGCAGATAAATATGTCTACGAGTATTTATGAGCCCCAACAGCAACCTTATTAATTCTTTCCTCATCATAAGTGAAGGTCTCCAAGTTGGTCACTACCCAAGTACAGAGATGCCTCTAGGATTTCCAGAGTCATTTGCTCAGTCTATCTGAATGCATGCGTTACTTTTCATGTATTGCTCACAAGTCTTTTTCCTTACCTTTAGCAAAGTCAGACTTTAGGACCCTAATTTTATAAGTATGCTAAATGCGTGTTCTAAGAATTGAGCCATTTCCCCTTTTAAGTTTGTTCTTTCTAATCACCAGTAATCCCACCATCCAAAGGACCACTTAAAGTATTTTGGTTTATTTCTTCCCAATCTCTCCTCCACACACAACATGTTAAATATGAAATAACAAAACTGAGATCATAAAATCTTACATTCCCCCTCTCCTGCTCCCTGAATCTTACTTTCCCACTCTTAAATCCCAAGCAGTGTCTAGTCAGTATGAATCTCTGTCAGATTTATGGTGACAGAAGGAGACTAGACTTTAGGGGTGGTGAGCACACAATGCAATATACAGATGATGTATTTTAGAACTGTACACTTGAAACTTATATAATGTTAGTAACTAATGTCACCCCAACAAAAAGAATCTCTGAAAACATGTGAACTATGTATTTCATTGTGATCAAAAGCCTGAGATTTTCATTCCAGTGTGCACCGAGTGAAAAGGCTCAGGCTATCATGGCAAATACTGGAAGGAATACTTGGAATGTTCTCATTAGTTTAAAACTCCCTAATATCTTCCTTCACTAAGTTTACTTACAAAGCAAATCAGTTTTCAGAGAGAACGTACCTCCATCACCAGCTGGTGAGCTCTAGACACCAACGTGAGGCCATTGGCATGATTAAATGTCTCAGAAATATCTTGCCCAAAGGTGTAACCAGCTCCTCGAGGAGATATACCCCAACCACCACGGTCATCTGGATCTGACCACAGCAAGTCACACATTGGACCCTAAAAAGCAAGTTGAGTTTTTAACTGCCTCTTGCAAAAATGGTTAATACGTGATTTGTGTAATTCATCAAAAGTAGCACCCTACTAAGTCATACTTTTTAAGTGGTATTTGCTGAAAACGATAAAAGGTTTTGCAGTTAAAGTCAAATTATCTGTGTCAAATAAACTATTTCTAGTCATCTTTAAGAGGAAAAGCCTCCATCAATAAGCCCCCAAAGCCACAAACCCAAACTAATTAATCAGCCTACTGTATGCGAATGTCAGTGTTAAGCAGTCGTCTAGTCATTAAGGCAGAGGCTCTGAAGACAACAACATCCTATGTCCTAAGCCCAGTTCCACAACTGCTGTGATCGTGGCAGCTTCCCTCATGTTAGCTTCTTCTGAAGAATGGGGTCGACAAGAGTGCTCAGACCACAGGGGTCATTTTGAGAATTACAGAGAATATATATATAATGAACTAAGTTACAATTAAATTTTTCTCTAAGTTTTCTGACATTTTGTTTATTACCAAGTAAAAGTCAATACCTCATGGGGAACTTCTTGTAGGCGATCAAGTGCTCTGATGTGATCCAGTGTATCTATGGATGGTGAGAGGCCACCATGTAGACAGAAGATCTGAAAAGAGTGGTTTATAATGTTAACCTCACCTGAAAGAAACTTTAAAACATTCTGGACTAAGCTATAGGCAGCAGCACAAATTACTTGGCCCCACTCGTGTTTCTGAGTTCTATCATCACCAGGCTTGTCTCTGCAGGGTCTTTCTTCCAGCCCACTCTGAACTACTGAATATACACCCTTTCTTCCTGATAATCCATCACTATTACATGCAGACTTCACTTCAATCAGCTCCCCAAGAAAATGTTTCTCTGACCTCTCCCTCACCATAGACTATTACCTTCCTTCTCATAGGATTCTCTTGCAATTCCTTCTATGTACTCGTCTACCTGGACCGTAATTACATCCCCAGATGTATCTAGAAGCAGTATGAGAGGATGGATGGGTTACATCTTCCATCCCCGTGGTCCAAACAGAGTTCAGAGCCTGATACTTCAAAAAGGCCCAAAAGGGATGTGAGTGTGGAAAAATAAGTTACTGGTACTTAAATGTTAAGAAAGCAGAATATTAAAAATAATCAGCAATGTAAGTTTTAAAAGGACCTACATACCTGCCCATCCACCAAAGCAGTGAGAGGAAGATAATCAAAAAGATCTGTAAAATATTTCCAAACATTTGCATTTCCATATTTCCTTAAACACTCATCATAGAAACCATATACTTGTGTGATCTGTCTGCTCTCATGATTTCCTCGAAGAATGGTGATACGTTCACGGTAACGAACCTGAAAAGAGCAAAATAAAAAACATGAAATGATGGCTCCTTTAAAAACCAAATGACAATTCAACAGACTCTCTACAGGGAAATTCAGAGTTCTAATTTTGTTGAAAAAAAAAAATACCATACTCCCACATCACATCGAACTGAAACCACACATCTATGGACATTTGTCCATGGGGTATCAGTCAACTCCATCTCGACTAAAATCAAACTCCTGCTACAACCAACTTTATATCAAGCATAATTATCAGCTATAAAACTCCACTCATGAATTTCTTTTCAGTTCAGTGATTTTTGGTAAATTTAGTTGTACAACAATCATCGCCATCCAGTTTTAGAACCTTTCCATTACCCCCAAAGATCCTTCATGCTTACCTGCACCTCCCACTGCCAGCAACCACTGATTTACTTTCTATTAAGATTTGCTTTTTCTAGAAATGTCATATAAATGGGATCATACAACATGTAGTCTTTTGTGCCTGGCTTCTTTCAATTCGCAGAATATTGTCGAGGCTCATCTGTATATGAACGAGTGGTTGTGTCCTTTTAATCACTGCAGTGTTCCTTTGTCTGGCTATACCACCTTTTGTTTCTTTACTCACTCACCAGTGGGATGAACATTTGGATTGCTTGCAGCCTGGGGCTGTTATACATAATATTACTATATCATCTGCATGTAAGTTTTTGTATGAACATATGCTTTTATTTCTCTTGGGTAGATTCCTATTTGAGTTTAACTGCTGGATCATATGGTAGGAACATGTCTAACTTTTTGAGAAACTGTTTTTCAAAGTGGCTGGACCATTTTACATACCCATCAACAATGTATGAAGGTTCTAATCTCTCCACAAATTCACTAACACTGGTATTATCAGCCTTATTGATGACAGCCATTCTAATGGGTGTGATTGTTACTTTAATTTGCATTTCCCTGATGATTAGTGATTTTGAGCAACTTTTCATTTCGTGTGCTTACTGATCATCTCTTTTTGGGTGAAATATCCAAATGTGTTGTCTATTTAAAAATTATCTGTCATCTTAAGAATTATAAAAAAATTTTTAAAGAAATATATAATACAGTGCTTGGTTTGGGAGCACACACACTACCAGTGGAACAATACAAAGATTAGCATGGCCCCTGCGCAAGGATGACACGCAAATTCATGAAGTGTTCTGTGTTTTTTAAACTTAATATTAATTATATAAACGTCTAACCATTATGCTGTACACCTGAAACTAAAATATTGAATGTCAACTGTAATTGAAAAATAAAAATATATGCATATACTTTTTTCTTAGTAAGTTTTGAAGAAAAAAAAATCTTAATTCTGATGAAGTCCAATTTACTAACCTAATCCAAGGTTGCAAAGATATTCTCCTATGTTTTATTCTAGAATTTCATAGCTTTAGCTCTCATAGTTAGGCCTATGATTGATTTTATTCCATTTGTATGGTACGAGGTATCTAAGCTCATTTTTTGCAAATGGACATCCTACTCTTTCAGCACTATTTGCTGCACTCCGCCCCCCATATCACAGACTGGTGGCTTAAACAACAGAAATACATTTCCTCACATATCTAGAGGCCAGAAGTCCAAAATCAAGATGTTGGCAGGGCTGGTTTCTTCTGAAGGCCTCTCTCCTTGGCTAGTAAATGTCCATCTTCTCCACAAGTCTCCTCCTCATCTTCCCTCGGTATCTGTGTCCTAATCTCTTCTTATAAGGACAGCATTCATATTGGATTAGGGCTCCCCCTTAAGACCTCACGTTACCTTCAATTACCTCTTTAAAGGCCCTATCTCCAAATACATTTACATTCTGAGGTACTGGGAGTTAGGACTTCAATCTATGAAATCTGGGTGTATGTGTCTTGGGTGGGTGAGGGGCACAATTCAGCCCATCACCCCTCCAAACATGAATTCTTAAAAGTAACAGTCATTCCTCCTCTGAGCACCGGGATCCATCCCAGGCTGTAAGGCCAGGTCAGCTTACAAGGATGTTTTCATAATGTCTAGACTCACCGCAGAAGTTTTCCACCATTTAATCTAATTCCTTCATTTTACAGATGCAGAACAGTGACGTCCAAAAATGTTTTGTAGCACTTCACGATTCAGACTAGCAGCTTCATGAAGGCATACATTACATTAATTGCCTCAAATTCAGCTCTTGCCAAAACCACATCTCACTGTTTTCCAAATTAGAAGTCTCTGGCAGCCATTTTATCATTCTGCGTATTATTTAATAAAATTTTCTCCCCCCAAAGATAGTCAAACAATTTCTTTTAAGGGAAAGGCTGAAGCCTATCATCCTTAAAGTTATTTACTACTTTGTGTTTCACTTTCAGATCTTTGTACATTTTCCAAAGCTCCAACTGCTGTAAAGCAACTTGCTTTCTTTAATGATCATTTTTATTGTTCTAGATTATCATGTCATGTTAATCATGTCATGTTAATGGCTGCAGACTAGCCCAGAGATAAATTCTAATTTAGATATTCAGTTACTATTGAATATTTAGGTCAATTCCTTTTCTGAAATTAAAAATAACGCTATTTATGTTTTCATATAAGTAAAGCTCTTTTCCTCTTGAACTTCTTCCTCAGATTTTTAATTATAGGGTTACTATGTCAAAGGACAAAACATTCTGTCTGACATTTGGTATGTGCTGTTGCTTTAAACATTTCAAAAGTATCTAGAAATTATATTACCTCTCCACACCACAACTTATTGAATTAAAATTTTCTATTTGACCAGCCCTCTAACATTTTTTCAAATCTCAGTTTTTCAAAAGAGAACACTGAAGTGTTCTCTTCCTTAGAGAATAACCTTTTATTTTTATTCTGTACCATTCCCTTACTCAGAATGAAAACAGACCCATGATTTAGATGTCCCAAACCCAAATATGTATATTCCTAAATGTGCAGTTTTATTCTAAAACCTAACATTCAGATGGAAAAACATCACCAATTACTGTTAGAAAGAACATCCAAGAGGACTGTTTTACCCAGTTTAAAATGCCCAAAAATAAAATTGAAATTACCTTAAGAGCTACAAGCAGTGTAACTGTTTCAACTGAATAATATCCTCTGTCAACATAATCTCCCATAAACAAGTAGTTTGTGTCTGGTGATTTACCACCAATTCTAAACAGTTCCATGAGATCATGAAATTGCCCATGCACATCTCCACACACGGTGACTGGACATCGAACCTCTTGCACATTGGATTCTTTTGTCAGGATTTCTTTAGCCTACAGATGGAGAAAAAAATAAACCAATACATCTGCATTAAACAACATTAACAAAGATATGTTTATTTACACTTCATGCAGCTTGAAGGGCAGTCTCAGTATAAGATGATGCCATTAAAAGGGCAAGATACGGCAGGATTCTATTCCACTGCCTAATCTGATACCTAGGGAAAAAAACGTGTTATCAAGATGCGTAGCCCTGCTCCTCTCATCAGTATGAGGAGTTTTTAGGCCCATCATTTGCCATCGAAGTAAATGCTTAAGAGATTATTATTAGCAGCTATATAAGATCAACGAGAATGGAGCAAGACATCCGAGTACCTAGTTCTTAGCTTTAGAGTTCTAACTATAACGCTGGCACTCCAGAATTCCAGGCTACGAGGAGGTTTCTTAGTCCTGCTGGACTAAAATTAATTTTGGAGAACCTTAACATTTTATTTGTTAATATACTTTTTACAACTTTATACCTAAAGACAAACTTGTTTTACAATTGTGACTATTTAATATACATGGTTTTTATGCTAGTTTTAGAAAATTGTTTGGCAGCATATACAATCCCCCATATAATCACAAATTCAAACATTACTTTTAAGGGTAACCTTTCACTTAGTACTCTTTCATTCATTCAACACACATTTATTGATCATGTACCACATGCCAGAAACTGTAAAGAGCATTGGGAGGTTAATCATTCATTTGCTGAATACCTGAGTGATATTATGTGCCAGGCTCAGTGCTAGCCACTGGAGGTATAGTGAACAAGAAAGTTCATTCTGGACATGGTGGGGTGGTGGTGGGGGGGCCCACAAACAAGTAACCAAGTACAGGCTGAGTAACTGGCAGAGGCCACTTTAAATAAGATATCACAACAAACAAGACAGCCCATAAGCACACAGTAGAGGGGAGAGGCAGACAATAAAAACGATCATTAGAACAGAAAGGGCCAAGTGCTGAGACATGTTAGAGTAAGCAGCAGTGTTCCAGGATCACAATCCCTGGGACAGCTAGGGAAACTGTCCGAGGTCCAAAGAATGGGTGAGTTAGTCTCAGAAAGGGGATGGGAGTAGGAAATGGAAGGAGGTCCAGTAGAGGCAGATGCAATTATGTGTATAAGTCCCAGGAGTTAAGAGGAAAAGGTTAACATAGCTGAAGTATAACGTGCCAGAGCAGAGGGTGGACTGGGGTAGGAGTAGAGTGCCCAACTACCCTGGTTTTAGCACTGAAAAGTCTGCTTCCCAGGAGATGCCTCAGTTGTACCCAGGCAAACCACGACATTTGGTCACCCACGTATGAATGTAGGGGGAGAACTGGAGCATGGAAATAGACTGAAGAACAAGTCTAATGGAAGTGCTATTAGAACACGAATCCACAGGCAAAACATTTGACGAGTGAATCCAGAATTTCGGCGGCAGGGCTAGGGATGTGGACATCTGAGAGATGGAGTGGAGCTTAAGGCCACTAGTATTCAGAGGCCAATCCACAGACAAGTCTCACCCAGGTGCCTTCCAACACATCCCTCTGCTTCCATCTTTTTGGCCACCACCCTGGTCCCAGTCATGATCCTGTCACCTAGGTGACCGTGCTGGCCTCCACACGTGCTCCTGTTCCATTTTCCTGCCTGTTTTCCATGCCACAAAGTTACAACTTAGAAAAGGCTCACCAGATTCACTGTATTCGCCACTGCATACACAGCACCTTGCTGTGAACACTACCTAGGTGTAGGAGGCACTTAATATATAAACAGGTAACAGCAGTACGGGAAGATGCCTGGGTATTTAGGCAGAGGACAGAAGCCTGAAAACCGGAATTTTATCCTTGAGCAGAGGGAGGCAGCGTCCTTCCATAGGGGAGGGCTATTAGAGAAGGTACATAATTTCCTCAGGGAGAGCCTGATGTCAGTTAAGCCGTGAAGGTCAAATAAATTTGTTCTGAGAATGGGTTAGAGGTATTTACTTCATATATTCAACATTGACTGAGTACCCCTTCTATGTGCGACAGTCATTCCTTCTCTGAGCACCGGGATCCATTATGGAATAGTGTTTCAGAATGTACAGTGGGAGACTAGGTCAGAGGAAGGCAAACTACAATATGGGGGTAAAAGGAACAGAACCGTTGCTAACGAGCTTTTTGCTCATTGTATTTTGAGTGACAACCAAGTATGGCAAGGTTTAAGGCAGTGGTATGCAACCTTAGCCACACATTAAAATTCACTTGGGAAACTCTTTTTAAAAATCCAGAAGCCCAAATATATGGTGATGGAAGAACTCTGGGTGGTGAACACACAATGGTATTTATAGATGATGTAATACAGAATCGTACACCTGAAATCTATGTAATTTTACTAACAACTGTCACCCCAGTTAAAAAGAAAAATCCAGAAGCCCTGGCTAACTCCTCTCCCAATTAAGTAAGAATCTCCAGTGGCAGATTCCAAACATCAATAATTTTAAGTCTCCCCTCGCCATCTCACACTGGTGCTTTCAGCAGCGGCCAATTTTAAGAACCCTATTTCAAGTCTCCAAACATTTGAGGAATCTATTTCAGTACTCAGCAAACACTGACATCCAAAATTAATTAGTTTGATCTAACATTTTTAAATGTAGAAAAAAATCCACTGTCTTAAAGAGGTGTTTAAGAAATACATATAACTCATGTCTCTAGTTTAATTCTAGCTTCCTCTGATTTATTACTAATAAAAAGCAGATGTTCGCTAGGCATATTCTATTACTAACCCTGTTTGGCACTGAACACCATATCGAGTGTTTTTAGCATCTACTACATACATACTAACGAAATAGCTGTGAATGTAATAAGCCCTACTTCAAAGAAATTTGCAAGTTATTCAGTAGTTTTAAAAGGACAATGACATTAAGAAAACAGATAATCACATACCATGTAAATCTTGCCATGATATCACATTTAATTCTATCAGAAGTTAAAATTCAAGGTACACTGCCATTTGCCTACCACCAGGCTCTACATGAATGATAAAAAGATGCCATTCACAACTGCCTGTAGTTCCTTTTACAATCTACTCAAAATTTCTATTCAAATTATGTACGGGGAAATTAAGCTTAAATGCTACTTGCCTCTTTTATTTCAATTTAGACAAATCACAGTAGTAAATACTGTATCTTTAATTTAATTAGCATTTATTTGATGTTGAATTTACTCCGGGCCATAAGTTTTTGTTTCTTCAGTTTCTTCTGGGAGATCTTTTTCTTCTCTGAGCAACCTCCCCTCCTGGCTTAGGAACAATTTGTTCTTTTTCAAGGAGGATCATCAGTGTGGCAGGGGGAGCTGTGTGTGGGTTAACCCGCCCGCCCGTGAGCTGTGTAAGTTCTGCACTGCATCTTGGGAGCTTTGTTCATCTGGCTGTGCTCAGTGACCAGAGAGTCTACATCTAAACCCTTAGGTTGAGCATTACTCTCTGCATTTATAAGTATGTGCATGAAAAATTCTGCACTCTTTTTGGGCCACCGACCCTGCGTCCAACCCCCCTGTTTGGCCTGTGCACACCTCCCAACTCCACCCTTGTAACAACGGAATGGCACACATTGCTTCTGTAACGTGACATCCCTTAAATACCTGGTGGCTTCTCAGATATGCATCTCCTTGATGGCCTGGGCAGTTTCATGAGTGTTCTTAATTAAAATGAACCCGTAGATGTGAACCTTTCAATTTACATGATTTTGGTGCGGTTCTCTGGGTCAAGCGAATAGCGAACCATTTTCAGAGGTCACCTCAGGCCGCTTTAGGGAAGAGCTAAATTTTATTTTAAAAACTATACATGTCATAGAGACACATTCTTGTAAAGAATTTTTAGTAGCAGATAAAACTAAAGGTATCCTTGGCCACTCTCCACAATCCCACTCCCCCACTTGGGCAAAGTAACCACCAATCGCATTCTGATGTATATACCCTTTCAAAACCGTTTATCCCTCTTTTAGCACTTTCAGATGTGAGGGGGAGAACAGCCTCAGGACTTTCCTCTGGAAAAGAGGTTGACCTCACCTCCCTCACAAGTGGGAAGGGAAATACAGAGCGCAACACCGGACACCTTTCATGAGCGCTGTGTGCCAAACCCAGTGATGAGGGCTTTAAAAAAAAAAAAAAAAACCTTGTTTATACATTTTAACATATTATATGTCTACAGACACTAAGTTTTCCTTTGCATATTTAAACTAGAAACAATATTGTTCAGCAGCCTGCTCTTCCTCCTAACAATATATATCTTGGAGTTCATAATGCATACTTCTAGACCTGCTTAATTTCTCCTACTGGATGTAGAGTATTCCCTAAAAGATTATAATGCTTAGGGGAGGGGTGGGGGGGAGACTGCAATGTATATCCTAGTATTTACTCCTTTGTGTACATATGCTGGCATGTCTTCTGAAAGAAGGTACTATGAAGTGAACACGTTAGTGTATCTAGTAGTTTGCACTTTATGATGACACTACCAAATCGTCCTCC
Organism: Rhinolophus hipposideros; assembly: GCF_964194185.1. NCBI lineage: Eukaryota > Metazoa > Chordata > Mammalia > Chiroptera > Rhinolophidae > Rhinolophus > Rhinolophus hipposideros. The sequence goes on from NC_138069.1 coordinate 11,056,824, forward strand.
AAAAGGGAAAGGTCACTGTATTTATAAAGTAAACATTTTAAACTTCTAAACCAGGAAAGCCAAAGCTCACTCTTCATTTCCTACCAAATTTCAGACCAGACTAATTATAATTAAATCCTGGGGAAAACAATAGCACTATCGGATGCAATGAAACATATTTTAACAACAAAAAATTCAAGCTTACAAAGAATGAGTTTAAAATATACTTTTTAGGATTTTTTTTTGGTCTCAATTTACCAGCTCTGAGATAATCACTATACCAAAACATACCATCACCGAACCCCTGAACAATAAAGGCTGCAGATGTCCTTACTAAAGATTATTTTACAATCAGAAAAACTAATCATAGAAAAAGAGGTCTGAGAAAAGCAGTGCTATCACAAAAGTCAGGCCTTGTTAAGTCCCAGAAGCACCCAAAAGAACCCTGAAATGGGTCACCTAATGGGACCAACAATGAGTCACCTTTAGAGCCTCCAGGCTTTCATCAATCATCCGTTTCAAAGGTAGCTAGCTATACAACTTCAACTCTCTGGTTTAACACTTAAAGTGAATGGTTGAACCAGACTTTCAAGGAAACTTAAGATTAGAGATTTTTTTTTTTAATAACTACCTTTTCACTCTCTGGTATTCTGACTGCTGTAATTTAAAGCCGCATGTCACCAGAATCATGCACAGAAGCAAAAGCAGAGCACACACACCCCAAACTTTTTTTGCTTCCCCTAAAACATTTTCCAAGCCTTCAAATGTCTCAGCTAATATAATTAACATTTGAAAAAAAATTAAGATCAAGTTTTTAAAAACATCAATTTATTAAATTTATTGGAACCCTACTGAAATTCACTCCAATGGTAAAGACTAAATGAATGAATTAAAGGAAAAAACACGTGATATAAAACTTCCTAGAACAAGGTTAACACAAATAGCCTATTCCCTTAATAAAAGCTTATTGCAAGTAACTAACCATGGGAAGTTAAAAGTTTACATCATCCTAAAACCCAAACCATTTGGAGAATTACTTGAAGGAAAGCAACCTTTAGGGACACTAACTTATTATCAAGTCCTCTCAGCAGTCTATGTTCGAATGCAGTAATCTCACTTTACTTTCCAACCTACTATAAAATAATCAGGTACAAGGTGAACAATTTATATAAACCTACTTAACATCCTTAGACATACACCGTCCATAACCACCATAAACGTGAAATTACAAACGGAGCAGACTTAAGTTAAACCTCATAGATCATCCAAGCCAAGAGTTTTCAAGAAGAAAAACATGAACCGACGACAGAATCACCAACCACTTATAATTTCCTTAAGAGTACGAAATAGCAGTATGATTTCTATTTAACCTGTATCATAGAAAAAAGACATGCAACACATTTCCGCATTTTTATTACCATGTTTCCCCAAAAATAAGACCTAGACAGACAATCAGCTCTAATGTGTCTTTTGGAGCAAAAATTAATATAGGACCTAGTCTTATTTTACTATAACATAAGACCTGGTCTTATTTTACTACAAGACCGGGTCTTGTATTAATTTTTGCTCCAAAAGACACATTAGAGCTGTTTGTCTGGCTAGGTCTTATTTTCAGGGAAACATGATAAATCAAGCAAATATTTTAAAATACAATTCTTTTTATAAAAAGAAAAACATTAAAATGTTGTTTATTTCAATAGTGAAACTGTAAAAATATGGCTGTCTTAATCCTACCGCACACACAAAAAATGGACAAAAAATACTCTCATTTATTCATTTTTATCCACACAGACCTCATGCTTACAATTGGTCAACATCTCATTTTGTGCCCTAACATTTCATTCACTAACCCAATTTCCTATAGCATTATAGTGATCGTTGTAAACTACTGTATAATAATACCCTCTGAAAAGATCTATGATGTATTGTTCAATTAAATGATTTCCTTTCAGAAAATTTTCAACTGTAGGATTGATTACACTATGAACATTTTTTAGTTTCATATGTACTATAAAACTGGGTTATACTTTTACAGTTACTGCTGGAATGTGAAAGAGCTGATGCATCCTAAGCAGTAAACCAGCGTCCGTTTGTTTGCTTTGCCCTTAGTTCCACCGCTCCAAACCTACCCCAAGGACCCTGAATCTGTCCACCCTGGGCAAAGCGAGACCTTCCAGCTGGGTACCTCCTGCCCCATTTGGGCCACTTTGCACCTCCTAACAACCTTAGCATGAGGTCTTCTTTTAAGCAACTGCCTTATGCAGCCAACGGGCTGAGTCTGACCATTTCTGGCGTGGACTTGCTGCACCCTCGGTGGGCGACCTTGGATATGGTTTAAGAATCGAAGAGCTGGGGTGGCCGGATGGCTCAGTTGGTTAGAGCGCGATCTGTCAAGAACAGGGCTGCCGGTTCAATTCCCGCATGGGATGGTGGGCTGTGCCCCCTGCAACTAAGATTGAAAATGGCAACTGGACTTGGAGCTGATGGGCCCTGGAGAACACACTGTCCCCCGATATCTCCCCCCAAAAAAGAGAAAAGAATCGAAGAGCTAAGTGCCAACAGCAGCAGCAAAAAAATGGAGGTCAAAATAAAGTGGGATCTGCCAAAAAGACATCTCCAGCTCAGGAAGTGAGTTCAGAGAGTGGAACAAGCGAGCACTCCCCCCAGCACCTCAGTCCCAGCTATTTCCAGCAGCAGCACTCCTGTGTCTGTCTGGATGGAGTCCAGCTTCCATCTCCCCACTATCATCCCTGGTCTACCTCCTCTTCCTACATACAGAGGTCCTATGCCATGACCTATACTCAGGCTTCAGGTTATAGTCAAGGATCTGCTGGCTCAGCTTCCTACTTTAGGGGCATGGACTGTAAATCTTATTTGACCTCTATGTATCAGCTTCCTGAACCCCGGAGCTAGTCCCCAGCTACTCTTTCCACCTAGGAATATAGAGCCTCAGTTTTAAACAGGCATTGGTTAAAAAAGTTAGATGGGACGATGCTGACTCGTCTTCTGATCAATGTTCCAGGAAGTATAGAAGGGAAAATGAAGGTCGTATTTAGAGGCGCCCACCAACCTGAAATGGACAAACCCATCTACTTGCGATCCTGTTACAGTTTTAGATCATTGGTTTTCCTGATTCCCAAAGTGATCAACAGCATTCTAGCCACGTGCAACCAGAACACCACCAAAAATAAGTAAAAACTAAATTGTGAGGGAAAGTAGGGAATGGCAAGCAGAGGTGTTCCAATGTTTTAGCCAATCCTTGGTTGAATCTTAGGAATGGACAGTGTCTAAAGCTCACTCACATTCCAGGACCAACTGCTGGTTGGCACCGAACAACTCTTCAGGGCTGTGTGAACTGTGCGACTGATTGTCCTAGACGCACCACTTTATTTAAAAAATGTTCATAAGGAGTCAGTATGTAGTGTAAGAGACAATCAGTGTGTCTTACATAAAAATGGTACATCTGTGGTTTTTAATCTGTACTACACTTCAAAACTCTGATCTCCTGTTATTGTATGCAACTTTGAACACCTCTGCAGGGGTTCTTCTGTGATTAAGTAGGTTGTAATCATAAGCAAATTCAGAGCTACTGAGTACTTATACAAAAAGATTACCTTTGGCTGGAGGTGAGCTTCACCCAAACTATAATAAAAATGTCTGTTGGACAAGGAGAGTGAGAGAAAAGACACAAAAGGACACTAACTCATTTGTAATTTACTGCCAGTATACCTAGCAGTAAAGAGACATTGGTCAATTGCTCTGACCCTGATGAATTTATAAACTGGGATCATTTTTGTTTATGCTTACAGATGTCAACCGGAAAAGTTATACATGCACAAACCTTTTCTTCCAGGATTTGGCAGGTATGTATAATTATATTAAAATAGTTCTAAAACACACGCGCGTGCGCACACACACGGTCATTCACAACTTGTTATGCAGTAATAAATGGAAGAACGTACCCATTCTCAGCTGTTTGAAATATAAAAAATTAACTTCTAATTTAATGGGCACTTTTCATCTTGGAGTTTAAACTTGTTATTTCATGTTTATTTACTACCACTTCTTTCCCCTTTTATATAAATTGTCCACACATGGTCTTTGAGTATTTACAGAGTTGAATAATGTTCTTATGTATTTTTCTATTAAAAATCTGCTGATTAATTCTAGTATTCATTGGAATGCTAGTTCAAGTAAATTTAACATTTCATATTCCAGTCATAGTTGAGCACATCTACCAATATAGCCATACAGACATAAAAGCTGAAAAAAATGCAATTTTTGAATTTTACTTTTCAATTTAAACAGAATCGAAGACTTAAAAACTTAAAAAGCAAAATAAGAACGTTTTTTCAATATCCTAAGAGAATTTTGTTTGTTTCATAATGCTTTTAGAGAGATAACAGGTTTGATTTTCATAACTGCAAAAAAATATTAAAATTCATGATAAATTTGTGTACATAGCTAGATTTTTATTTTGGTATGAGACATAAAGCAGGACATATTACTGGCCCTGGAAGTAAGTGAATCTTGAATTAATTACCTTCAAAATCAAACCTTTCTTCATATTACTTGTCTTTCATTAATTATATACTGAATATACTCTATATATTCTAATAGCTTATAAAACAACTCGGTCTTTTTAAAATTAAAATCTGTATAATTATACTTCAAATAATCATCTTCACTTCTGACCAAAATGAAAATAACCATTTTCTTTAAAGTCCTATGTCTCACCTGCAACACACTGGCCTCAATCTTTACTAACCAATCATGTGCACGAATTAAACATTCTCAATCATTCCTGCATAGGGGGAAAAAAGTTAATCTACTAAACTGAGAAATGTTGCTACTTACATACCATTTCTCCGAAAATAAGACCTAGCCGGATGTGCCTACTGGGGCAAAAATTAATGTAAGACCCGGTCTTATATTGTATTATATTATATAATACCTGGTCTTACAGTAAAATAAGACTGGGTCTTACATTAATTTTTGCTCCAAAAGACAGACGCATTAGAGCTGATGGTCCAGCTAGGTCTTATTTTCAGGAAAACACTGTAGTTTAAAAATTTTCACAACAATTAATCATGAACTACATTCACCCACTATGGGTCTGTTTCCTCCCATATCTGTAATAGGTGACTTGGCTTAGGTCTTTAAGGTTCCTTCCGACATGAAAATTTTACTCTATCCTAAAGCATTTAAGCCTTTTTATTAAAAGTCAGAGCCACCCAACAAAACAGATGGTGGGCATTACTGCTAATGTCTACAGATGATGGGTGGCAGGGAAATACAATGCTACCGATCACCACAAGCGTTCTAAAACCTTTCCTATCTGGTGTTCAGAAGTTCAACCTCCTGACTAACGAATCCCTGCTATTAAAGTAAAAAATAAACTAGCAAATCCCGATGGTAATGCTATTTAAATAAAGCTAAATACTGAAAAAAACTAATAATGCATCTAATGGGGGCTTAATAAATTTTGGTTGAATGAATTCCAAAAACAAATGCAGTGTCACATAGTTAACAGCATTAATGACACTCCATAACCTTTGTCAACTACACTTTCGTATATGGCTGTGGCTGGATAAACTGTTTCCCAGAGGCACTCTAGAACAAAGGTTCTCAGCCTTCCTTCAGCCACCTCAACAACAGAAGGGTACAAATTCCAATCTTTAGTAGCAACTAAATGACTAAGGCAGAGGTGGGGACAACGAGTGCCACAGTCACTGGCCAGCTGGTCACATAGTTTAGATACACAAAACTGTCACTGCCTTGTTCATCCATTCTAAACCACAATACTATTATATAAGTAGGCAATAGTAACTTTGTATTGTGAAGAAATTAAGCAATTAACTTCAGATTGTTTATTTCCAGTTCTTTCAGATACCAGCCATTTACTGGCAGTCAGAACCCTCTCTACTTCAGCCCCTTCTACCACATCTGCTCCAGAAGCTGAAGGAAAAGCTGTTTAAAACAAAAAACAAAAACAAAGAAAATCTTTCCCCTTCCTAATTCTAGTCAAATTCAGACTTGCATTAAGAGAGTACAGGTGGAGACTTTTTTTGAACAAGGATGGTAATGAGAAATGAATAAAGAAAAAAAGTGAAAATAAGAGAAACAAAGTAGGAAAAAAAGTGGGGATGCCGCCACACAGAACTTTTCCTGCCTCCCCTGAGCACCCGTAAAAAGAATCCTGCCCACCATTACTTCAACGCAAGCCCAACATCCCCTGGGTTTCCCAGTGTACCTCCTCTAAACTAAACAAAGAATAATACTCCACAGGTAACTGACAAACATGACTTACAATGAAATAGGAAATAGGTGCTACCACAAAGAGGAACACTAGATCAGTGATGCAAACATTATCCCACAGGCTCCATTCCTTCTACAGCATTTCACCTTAGCCCTATTGCTAATATTTGCAGACACAGAACTCCTGACTCTGATAAGACAAAGGAAGAGTTAGGGGATCTGTGTACCTGAATAGGACTGTTCACCTTTTCAGTGTTTCCTCATAAGTCAACTCAAAACTCACTGTATTATTGCTTCATGCCTGGGAGATCACACAGGCACATAACTGTGGAAGCTATGAGTATAAAAAGAAAGGTATTTTACAAGCTGTAACAAACAATATAAATGTCAGTTATGCTTTATTAGAATATTTTAGAGCTCAGTCTTTGAATCGTGATTTCTGCTATCTGAGAATACGTACATAGAAAACAAACTGGGGTTTTCACCGCATTAATCTTATTTGAGGGGCAAATGTAGTTGGCCACATCCAAAATTGAAAAATAATTGTTTCCTCCTCCAGACAAAGTGAAATAACAGTATGTGACAGGAATAGGGAGCTTTCAAGTAATCAAAATAAAATGCTTTATTTTACAGAGCTGTTAATTCTACAAATCAGTTTGGTCTCAATTCACCTGCACGTTTCATTATTAACACTACCTCATAAAAGAGAAGTGGGTCTGAAGCAAGACTGGAACACTGGCCTTAGGATCCATAAGCCTAGGCAATCTCACTTTGGCCCCTGCAGTCAGTAACTTTACTTTTCTGAGCCTCTGGTTTCTATCTATAACTGAGGACATAACTGTCTCATAAACTAAGAGAACTATGCATGTGAAAGTATGATGAAAACAATATTCAGTATCATGCTTCCCTGCCAACTGGTCTCAATATTAAAATTACTTTTATGGAAATAAGCCAAACAACGGTTTAAATGAACACATATACAGACTCACAAAGATATATTACCCATTTCATATAGAAATTTATCCTTGGTCAAATATTTTGCTGCTCATCCAATTAGAGGGGTTTCTTTTTCCTTTTTCCATACTCATGTAACAAATGTTAAAACCAAGTGAAGACTTAATGGCTGCATTTTATTTATAGCGCTCGTAGAGCAATGGAAAACAGCATACCTAGTTAAAGAACTCCTTTGAAAAAAATCTGGCTATCAAACAACATTCTTCACAAGTTTGGTAAGACCTGAAAGCACAAAGCCAAAACGCATTATCTAAATTAAACTACTACTGAAGTCATATAATAAAAGACTGTTTACTGTAGTTAATAAGAAAGCAAGTTGTGGTCAGCCTGTTAGCTCAGTTGATTAGAGCGCAGTGCTCTTAACAAGGTTGCCGGTTCGATCCCCACATGGGCCACTGTCAGCTGCATCCTCCACAACTAGATTGAAACAACTCCTTGACTTGGAGCTGTTGGGTCCTGGAAAAACACACTTAAATAAATAAAAGTTAAAAAAAGAAAGTTGGCACTAATTTTTTCTTCCTATCTGTAGATGGAAACATACCGGTCCAGTTACAGAGTGTGGAACTGTGCCTGAGACAAAACTGCTTTCACTTAACCACGATTTTTAAACAATCAACAAATTATGATCCTCAAAACGACACAGTATACTGCTCACACACACAACAACCTTGCCTTTGACAGAAACCTTAAGCACATCTGGGGGAGGGGAGGCTTGACTAGTTGATAACATAAAAACCATGTTCACCCTTATCTGTAAGTACATACTTGGATTCTCTGCATTTTGAACATGTACCTGTTAATTGTTGATGAACCACCATAGTAGTGGCCTCTGCATTTTTTAATCACAATGACCTCTTCTGCTTCAATCATTACTGTTTAAACATTTCATTCAGATCAGGCATTTTCAGGTATACAGAAGGAAGGCTTTAACATCGTCATTCTTTCTCATAATCAAAGAAATTATCAATTATTATCAAATAGCTATTTCCAACCAGTATCTTCTTTTAAAAAAGAAAGAACTATTGTACTAATGAAAAATAATTTTCCATCGAGATTTTCAAAATATGTAGCTTTCACCAGATGTGTTACTGAACATACAAATATTAACACAGTGAAAAGCGAACTTTTGTTTTACTAGAAAGACTTGTAGAAAAGATAATTTCAAGTTACGTATGCTAACTCATCCTGCATACCTAAAAAACTGCCTTCAAATTAATTTAGTTCGGAAGGTTAATAGCAAAAGTTGAAATATTCATATGGGTTAAAACCAGTATGAAGGCTGTGTGATATCCCCCCCAAAAGGATCCATTTCTTGGAAACCTAACTTCCAATCTCACTTCCACCTTTTTGGCTCTAAGAACTGAAATCCGGACACGCTAGCTTAACAACGGAGATCCAAGCATAAATTGATTAATCTCACTACATCTTAATTTTTCAAAGACGTGGAAAACAACGAACATTTTTACCAGATGCACCAAGCTTCAGCCAATCCAACTTAACATCCAGTATTATCTTCTGTAGTTTCCAACACAAACCCTCTATACTACTGTGGTCCATCTACTGCTCTCCAACTAGATTCAGACTCCTTGAGAAGATTATTCTGCGTTGCTTTCCATTCCCCTCATAAAAGTAAGCAATCTTGGATCTTCAGTATGTGCTCAATATTTAAACACAAAGTACAAATTTAAAATGGAATTGCATAATTTCAGATTAGAAGAGACCCTGGAACATCTGTTTTAACTCTATTATTATAGGCAAGAAAATGTGGACCAAGTGAAGTGGTTGCTCCAAGGTCAATTACCCTGTGGCAGAATCCTAGTGTACAGGTCGAACTGGCAGTCAGTCTTCCGATTACATCACTACAGCTCTTCCAATATTTTCTACACAAATGACTAGTCACCTGCCCAATGACCGACTCAAAGTCTTCACATAATGCACCTAAGACCTAATAACATACATTAAATAATTTTTTACAGCCTATTTCTGAACCTTTAAAATAAATACTATCCTCATTTGACACAAGAGAATGAAGGGTCAAGAAGCACAAGACTCAACATACTGCTACCATTAAAACGAAGCTTTAATAGGTCATGGGCCACCTCATCAACTAGGAGAGTTTTGTTCAGGCTTGGGATAAATAAATCCGAGTGTGCCTCACATTGCAATCCACAGTATAGTTTCCGAAAAAGCCTGTTTCAGGAGCATATACACCAAACTCGTGAACCTAATTTTCACGTCTAACCACAAACGACTCAGCATAGTTGCTAATAACTCTCTTTAGTAATACAAAACGCTAAGACGACATTCCACAATCCTGTACTAAAAAAATCAAATGCTTCCAGGTTAGTTTTGAAAAGGGAAATGAAAATGGACTTATTAAGTGGACTACAAGATTCCATTTTCAACACGTGAGATAAACTATTTAAACACTAAGCGCCAAGTCTGGGATACAGGAAAGGCTCAACCGACAGCTAGTATTAATGCTATCATTACTTAAAGCCACAAAAATACAAACGAGTAACTTTTCCAAGGAAGAGCCAGGACGCAAAATGTGCTGGTTTTGTTGCCTTTACAAAATAAATGGCAAAACGCCACGCTTAGAGAAGGGTTTCACACGACCCAACTGGAGTCAGCATACAAATCAGACTCAACCGACACTTGATTTCCAGTCCCCAGACTCCTTCTGTAGTAATGACTCACCAAATTCTCCATTTCTTCCAACTATGAAAAATAAGTTATCCTCCTCCCTGTATTTTACCATGACCTTCGTGTAGACATTAGATTAGGGGTTTATTTTTAAATCCTTAAGAAACACGCTTTTAAAACACAAGTCTCTGGAAAAGGCCGCTCGGTGCGTCTAGCCCACCCCCCAGGACAGCACTAACGCCGTGCGACCTTCGCACAGGCCCCGGGACCTGGCCTACAAGCCTGCGCTTGGGGGGGGGGGGTCCTCCAGATAGTTTCGGAGCTGAGAATCCGTCCTGAACACAAGTACGAGGCCTCAGCCACCGCACCGGAGAGTCCCCAACCGCATCCCCAGGCCGTGGAAGCCAGGTCCCCTTGCTCGGCGCTCAAAGCCGTCCCCAACCCCGGCACACAGGGTCCCAGTCCCCGCAGCCCCCCGCCCGACACCAGGCCCGGAGGCGCCGAAGCCCCGGAGTTGGGTGAACGGCGCCATTTTAGGCGGCAGTGGCGGCGACGACCAATCCCTGCGCGGGAGGCAGGGGGCGCCGGGTCGCCCGGGGAGCGCCGCGGGGCCGCACCAAGGCGGACGCGGGTCGGGGAGGCTCCGGGGCCCGCGCCGCGGCCTCCGCCATGTTGCGCCCTCCCCACGGCCGCCTCTTCCCCGGCGGGCTCAACCGCGGCAGCTCCCGCAGCCCAAGTGCAGCTCACCTTCTCGCAGAGGCTCTTGACCTGGGACTCGGAGAGCTGCTTGCACTCGTTCAGCTGCTCGATCCACTGGTCCAGCTCCTTGGTGAACACCTTCTCGTCCATGATGCCACCCGCCCGAACCGCCTGCCGCTCCGCGCTGCTCCCGCGCCGCCGCCCGCACACGGGCCACACGCACACGCCGCCGCCGGTTCCCGGGGTACTGGTGTGGCTCCTGGAGGTTGCTCGGCGTTAGCGCTCGCTTGTTTGCTCCCCCGCAGTGCTCGGCCACCGGCCGCTCCCCTCCTCCGCTCGCTCTAGCTCCGGAGCCCAGCTCTCTGTAATGGCGGCCGCCGGCGTGGTGACGTCACGCCCGGCGTCAGGAGGCGGCGGGGTGCGGAGGGGCAGCCGAGCGGCCGAACGAGCTGCGCAACTGCAGAGCCAACGCTAGTCGGCCGCCAGGCCGGAGTCGGGGCGGAACCCGGGGCCGGGACGCAGGCGCAATGGAGCCGGCTAGTAACAGGCACCTTGGGTGTTAGGGCGTGGTCCTCCTGCAGGGTGAGGGCCGGCGGGCAGGGCAGACCGAGTCCCCGCGAGCGCGGGGCTCGCAGCCCGGAACTGGGCTAATCCCAGAGCGCGGGGTCCTACGCGGTGTGGGCGCGAGCCTGGCGCCGGCGCAGTCCGGCCGGGAGCAGCGCTGCCAGCTGCCAGACCTTTCCCCAAAGGTGCTGCCCCTCGGCTCTTCCCCCGGCGGCTGCGGCCAGATCACGGAAACGAGAATTGCGACCCCACCATTCCTCCGTGGTGCAACAGCGCTGAACTTGCATAGGATTCTCGCATCTGTGACGGCAGGACAGGGCGCCGAGTGGTAGCCCAGTTGGATGCCACCTCCGTCTCTGGGTGGCACCTTGTAATTAGGTCACTAGTAGGCGGAGGAGCGTGTACCTGCGGGGGGAGTGCCGCACGTGCATCTGACTCCCGCGGCACACACCTGTCTCGGGCCTAGGTGTCCCGTCCGGCGCGACGGCAGGGCCCAGGCTGGGGCTTCTCTCTCGACCTTGGACCTCACCTAGCTTCCACACGCCTTTTGCAGCCTCGCCCGTTGTCGTCGTCCGCCACAGGTGTGCGCCCTCTTCCGAGTCCGGTTTCTCCTGGGAATGAGAGACACTCTCCCCGTCCCTAGACACACACACACACACACACACACACACACACACACACGCACACACGGCCCGCCCTAGTCTGCTTTCTAGCGGAAGGCCATAAGGAGATGGACGCGTGGGTCCTGACGGCGAGCGGGTGGTGTTAGAAACAGCTACGATCTGTGCTTTAACGTATACTTGGATACCTTGAGATCCGACTTTGATGTGACTATGAATCTCCTTGAGGTTTGCCATCTGTTTTCACATTCCATTGTTCCTGCACTCACAGAAATACCAGGGGTGCTTAAAAAGTGTATTCATGACTTGTCTTCATCTTTTGTTATTGGTATATATTGAATATTATAATTTTAATAGTTTTTTTTCTTTCTTAAAATGTGCATACATTTTTTTTTTGGCACCCTCTGTATTTGGCTCCGCAAAGGGCTAGCTATGTGCTAATCCCACGCCTAAGAGAGGAGTCCCTGCCCTGGTGGAACTTGTATTCTCCCAACAGTACTCTTAAAATGGTCTGCAGATAGAAGAGAGATTATGATGTCCACAGGATCTGAGAGAAGCTTTGCAAAGGACATTTAACCTAAAGCCCAAGGCAAGCGTTGACCCTGGTGTCCTGTCTTCCAGACTTCCTATCCCCAATAGCAGTGGACCATGTTCCACCTGGAGGACGGGGCTCACTGCAGCTCTTAAGGAGAAGGTCCTGGAGGCCCAGACCAACCAATGGAGGGACTGAAAATTTTCCGTCATCAAAGACGACCTGTCTGGCCAGGCTGACTGGCTTAGCCTTCCCAGGCTGCAAATTGCAATTCTGCTTTCCCTTCGTACCTCCCAGGAGTATGTATGCCCAAGAAAGTACCTTAGATCTACTCTCTAAAGGCTTATAATATACTTAATTTACTAGACTGGGAAGTGTTCTGTTAGCTGAAAATCTGGCCATGTTTTGTAGTTAGTGTCCCTAAATAATAGAGGAGTAAGAGTTAAGACCATATAGAATGAATGAGGAAAAAAGTCATCACTTGGTGCCCATGATTATAAAGCTACGTCCAGTGTGCTATCTTATTCTTCAGGTTGTCCTGTACCTTTGTGAGAACTGGTTCTGTCTCATAGGGCAAGAAGCAGACAGGCACTCAGAAAAGAGAAAGGACTTGCCCAAAGTAGTCATCAGGATTTAAAACTTGATATTCTCAAGTGCAAGATCTCAGCCTTGCTCACACAAGGATTGAAATATGGAATAGGGTCAATATGATTTCCTTTACCTGAGTTCTTTTATCTACAAAGGTGGAGGTGATGTGACTTTGGTATATTAAAAACTATTGAGCACCCTCTATGTGCTAAGATTATAATGAGTGGGTTTTTCCAAGGTGCTGTGAGCTCCTTGTTGCTAGCATTAATGTAGGTATTATTTATTTCCTCTTGATGCAGATTGCTTGGTTTACTACCATCACAAAATGGAGAGAAGACATAATTATATATACTTAAAACATCCTGCCAAATAATTAGATGCCATGACTTCTTAAGCAATGAATTCTAGGAAGCTCTTACTAGCATTCAAGCAGTGAAGTAATGCATACATGATTATAAACAATATAGAACTAAATCAGAATGTCTTTTCCTTTAGAAGAAATCTAGAATGTTTTCTGATTCTGTAGAACTCAAAACAGCTAATGGATCTGAAAATTCAGTGTGATTAGTCTGGTCTTGACTAATTGGACCTGACCGTCTCAATTCTAGAGCTGAGGAATACTTGGAACAAAAAGTTAAACAAAAAAAAATTTCCTTTTAATTTCTTGGCAAAAACCAGAGAGTGAATAAAGCAAATATGCTTTGAGAAAGAGTCTTTGCTCAGATGGCAAATTCAGTATACAGCAAGTCGACTATTGCCTATAACGTTCAAACATAGCTCTAAATAAAAATCATCTGATGGGGTGGGGTGGGAAGAAGATAACCTTGAGCAAATAACTTTATAATAGGAGCTCTAAGCCAACAGATTAAAATTAACATTAAATATAAAGAAGGAATGCGATGTATCTTATCAGCCATTCTCTTGGTCTTCTGTTAGGTTTATTTTGTTCCTTCCAGTTCCCTGAATTCTAAACTTACTGAGACAGAAGGGAGAGCTGTGTAGGTAAGAAGACGCTCTGGATTCAGATAGACCTGGTTTCAATTCTGGTTCTGCAACTGCCTCAGTGTGTGAAGTTTGGCAAGTTACCTAACTTTTCTGAGTCTCAGTTTTCTCATCTATACAGTGGGGATAATTGTAACAGCCAAATAATAGGATTCTTCTGAGAATTCAATGAAGTTATAAATGTAAAACACCATATGGTATGTAATAAATACCAGTAGGTATTAGGTATTATCATTATTATTATTATTATTATTATTATTATTATTATTTCTAAGTGGTCTCTGATTCTAAATATCCTCTAATGCCAGTTAGAGCCCCTTGATGCCTGCCATGAAATATGTAGTGGTTTTTGGAAACAGAAAGTAACGGTATCAAAAACATCATATAGACACAAAGCCATTGGGTGAAGTAGAAATGAGGGAGGAAATTCAAGCAAAGAGAAGTAGAGATAGATAAAAAAGAAAACCCCTCTCTTCCCTTGCCATCAAGCAAACATTTAGAAGGCTTATTGTGTAGAGAGAAAATCACTGAGGAATAAATGCAAGAATTAATACAGCTCGTCGATTTCATGCTCCTGTCAATTCAGAATCTATATCTGAAAGGGTGTCATATCTGATAACATGCTCTTCGCATCAAGGCTTTCTATGCCTCAGACGTCCCAAAATAAAGACCTGAGCAGTCAACATTTTAGTGGCTCTGCCCATGAGAAATCTGCCCTAATCTGGCCGACTAGACCTGCTTAACTACCAGAAGATTTCTGCACTCAGGATACACAATGGTGCTTGCAACTCATTGATATCTATCCCTGTTGCTCTCCGTTGGGATTTTCAGAAAAATTCAACTTTATTGCCATTTCACCTGGAATTAGAACTTTATAAATGTGGCCAAAATTTTGTGGCCAGGATCTTTGCCATAGACATACTACAGCCCTTTCCCTTAGGGACTGCAGTTTAAAGAAAAAGAGAAATGACCATGTCCCCTGCTAATGTCCTTGACGTCCAAATACCATTCTCAGTTACAGAGGAAATATTTTTCTCTACTACAGGAAAAAAAAAAACAACTCTCTGGAATGGAAGGCAAAGTTCATCATTCCAGAAGGCTAGGTAAACCTTAAAAATACTGTCACCAACTTTGCACCTATCCAAAATCTTATCATAGAAGTATATTTAGTGACAATATTATTCACAGTAATAATTAAGTGAAAAAAGTCCCTTGTCAAACAGCATGTGTACTATAATCCTAATTTTATCAAATATGTATTATAAATATATGTTTATGAGAGGTATCTACGTAAGTTGCTTCTGGCGAGTGGGATTGATTTTTTATTTTCTTTTTAGTTACTTGATTCATCTGTAATGAAAACATACTGCTTTTATAATCGTGAAAAGAAAATCTTCAGAATATCTGAGTAAACGTACCAAGTACCTCTTAGGGGAGTCACAGGCCCAAAGCACATGCAGCTAACAGTTCTGTTCAGTGTTCCACTACACTCTGGAATATTACGCAAGGGCCCCACTTTCTTGTGAAAAGAAGTTTCACCTCTCCTGCGGCCTCCTCACAAAGCATGTCAATAGGGCCTATTCTTCTGCCTTCCCTCTCACTGAAAGCTCTTACCCTCAGCTCAGCTGCCTGCCCCCACGTTCTCCCAGACCCATGCTACACTCGTCCATTCCATTCTTACTTTCACTTCTTTTCTCAGCATGTCCCTGCTCTCCAGAGAGTCCCTTGTATCTATATGAACCCTACTCGTCACTCAAGATCAGTTCAAGCCTCACACATTTTGAGGTCTTCTTTGATGACTCCAGGTCTGTCTGGATTGGGAGTGCCTAGAAGACTAGCAGGAAACCCCCAGGGTTTGGAGAAACAGCACAGAGACCTGGTACCTGTCAGAGCAGAGAGGTGTGAGTGGAGGACTTGGTGAGCCCATGAGGCGTTCCCAAAAGACCCCCAGAAACATTGTGGAGGAGGGGTTTTTTACAGGGAGCCAGAGGGAAAATCTGTTTACATTTTGTTCTTTGTTTTCTAAATTATCCAGTTCACCAGTGCTCTAGCTTGACTCCAGGCAAGATTTAGAAATCAGATTCCCCAAAGCAGGTGAATTTGCAAGCATGGAGGCATCTAAGTGCGTTGAAATTCATTTGCAAAGATAGAAAGATAGGGCTGTACTGCTTTTCTGACGGTGGGCGGGGAACAAACTCTCCCCTCTCAGGAGTGTTTGTTTCCTAAGCTGTTACAGGGAACACCAGACAGGGAAATCCCCTTGATTCTCAGGTACTTGTGTGCTCATCTTTAAATTCTGATTGTGGTGGATGGTGAGGGAGTTCGGTCCAAAAACAAAGAAGGAACAGACAGTGTATGCAGAAAAGAGAAAATTGATGGGCAGTTTAGTGCTTACAGGTTGATGATTGGTTCTTAGAGGAAGGATGCTAATCAGTTGTCTCCATCTTTGGAGGAATAAGAAAGAGGAAATGAGCCTTTGTCAGGTAGTAACTATTATAAGGTCAGCATTTATTAAGCACTTATTGTATGTCAGATACTCTTCTAAGTGCTTTACATGTATTATACCATTCATTCCTCCCGACTTATGAGACAGGTACTATCATTCTCCTCATTTTACAGATGACGAAACTGAGGCATAAAGGGACTAAGGAACTTGCACTAGGTAAAAAATAACAAGTAAGTAGAGTTGCTGGGGTTCAAACTTAGACAGTCTAGCTTCAGTGCCCAAATTCTTTAACTACTGGACAGCCTTTAGCAGCAGAACGCAAGTGATTTTCATGAAAGGACCATCTTAATCATTGGACCATCTGGCACTTTCAATGCTTAGCAATTTCCAAGGACAGAGCAGGTTGCAGCTTAGTGAGTGGCCTTTGGTCCAACCCACCCCATCAATCCTACTCCATCCCATCCCCTCCTCCACTGTCTTCTCCTTGTACCATGCCCTTCTGTTCCCTTTTCTCCTGATACACCCTCTTTCTTGTCTTTCTTTCTCTCCTACTCCCTCCTCCATTTGTCCAGCCTGCTGGGATAACCAATAGGCACAATTTGGCTCCTCTTTTGGCCTCAGAATAAAAAGGCTGCTGCTGGTCCATGAGCTACACCTTCCCCAACCACCTTCTTTAGGAATGAGATCCTTCCCAATTCATAGGCTGAGCACAGGCAGGCCAGGAAGCAGTGAGAAGAAACAAAGACCAAACAGTTCTGAAAACGAATTGCCCTACTCTCTCCCCACATTAGAGAATATCAGTTACCCTGATTGGTTTGTCTTGCCTGTAAGTCAAGTAAACACCACAATGTGAATAGCACTCTCTTCACTCCCAGGAACCAGATGTAGTGTAAGGAAAAGACAGTTGGGCTCCTCCCCACTTCTGCCACCGACAATCTGTGTGACTTTGAACACATCCTTTCCCATTAGTCTCCCCTCCAACAATGTAAAGAATGGACACCATCTGGGAATTCTCAAATTAGGATTCATGGATAGATTCAGGGGATCCATCAAGTTCCAAAGGATAACGTATAGGAATTTTCTTTTTTTAATTGACATTTTCATTGAGATAAATTTTAAATTCACATGCAGTGTAAGAAATAATACAGAGATGTCAGATTCCCAATGGTAATATCTTGCAACACTGCCAACACAATATCAAAACAGGGATATTGATAGTGATATAATCCACCTTTCTTATTCAGATTTCCCCAGTTTTAAATGCACTTATCTGTGTGTGTGCTGGTGTGTGTGTGTTTACTGCTATACAATATGGAATTATTTTTATTCATGTGCATTTTTTTTTCTGGGGAAAGGCTCTTAGCTTTCATCAGATTCTCTCCAGTATCAGAGATGCAAAAAGGGGTTGAATTCCCAGCTCGGGAATTCTAGAACATCACACTCCAAACCTCTGTAGCTTTCTGTTCCAACAACCACATTTAATTAGCACTGACCACATGGCAGGCATAGGGATACGTGAGGGGGGAGAGGTGATGAGAAAGCAGGGAAAACCCAAAGGTGCATAAACACAGTCCACTGAATTTATGCTCCAGCAGAGGAATGCAGACAATCTGACAGGTAAACAAATCATTTATTAAACATGTACAGAAGAGGAAATGCCTTGTTGCTTGGGGCAGCCTGGGAAGTATTTCCACAGAAGCTGATCCTTGCGCTACATCTTGAAAGATAATCCAGAATTCTTCAGCTGAGAAGAGAAGAACTAACTGTTAAAATCATTCCCTCTTAAATTATATCTATTCTAGATGTTTTGAAGGAGACATAGGAAACCATGCCTACATTTGTTTATTCTACAATGTTAAGGTGTCAAATTCTTCAACTCCCGTGTGTTGGTGTTGAGGCCAAGGGATTTTTTCCCCCTGAGTCTATTTTCCACTGTCTTGTCCAAATTGGATACCAGATCCTGCCTGCTTCGCTTGAGAAAGGCATTTTATCTCAGGCGCCTTGATCACATCAGAGCTTATATTTAAAGCATGAGTGATGAGAAGAGACCGCAGCTAAGTTCCTGGCTCTGTCCCAACCCTAGATGCACCCAGAGCGCCCCCCTCCTCTCCAAGGGAGGCTCTGGACACCAATGCTATAGTGGTTGGTGGGAGTCAGAACTGGCCAGAGCCATGAGCAAAACATGTCTGCTCTCCAATCAATTCTCCTATCATTGGGGTCTCCTTTCCCACAAGGGCTCGTCAGAAACCCTCAGGGGCTAGGCTCAGACACCCCTCAGGGGCCTCTTTCTCTGTAGATTGCAGGTTCCACATCAGGTTATTTAGTTCCCAGTACTATTCTCAGGGAGATCATTCTCTTTGATGGAGCCATCCCACATCAGGGAGTCCAAGATCCTACTATCGGGGCCACCCTTTGAAGAACCCCCTAGAAGCCCGATTCAAGGCACCACTTCTTATGACCTCTGTGTCCTCGTGCAAGTTATTTAGCCCCCTAAGCCCCAGTACCTTCATCTGTAAGGTGGGGATTATAATAGTATAATCTGCACAGGGCTATAAGCTTTAAATAAATTAATCCGTGTAAAACTCTTAGTACATAACAAGTACTCCATTTACTAATTATTAACATCTATTTTTATAATAAAATTATTTCTGAGTGTAAAAGAATTAATGATCACTGTAGAATATTTGTGAGCCACTGACAAGTTTAAGGAAGAAACAATCACAACATCCAGGGAGGAGTACTACAATCATTTTGATGTATAGTTTTCCCAATTTTGTGTGTGTGTGTGTGTGTGTGTGTGCATACGAGACTCATGGGAAATTAAAGACTGGGTTCATATTGTGTATGTCTGTTCTGTAACCTGTTTTATTCAACTGATATGAGTATTTTCCCACATAAAAACTTTTAGAAAAAAGTGCTTTTAGAAGACTACAGAGCTTTCAAGCATATTGATGAAACCCAATGTATGTAACCGCTCCCTTAGCTTGGTACTTAAGATTGTTTCCTCTTTTTATATTTTTGTGATGATAAATGTCCTTGTTCGTAGATTTGTGTGGGCCTCCCTGTTTATTCCTTAAGCTAAATGCTTAGAAGTGGAATGATGGTGCCAAAGGCGTTTTGTTGTTTTGTTTTGTTTTTTAACTGTCAGGTACACAGACTTGGATTAACCATAATCCTTGGTTCATGACACATAATTGGTATTTGATGACCTGATGTTGTTAATTTGGGTGGTAAATTCATTACTTTTGATAATGTAATCAGGACCTGTGAATTCACAACTCAAAACAAAGGCTAGGACCTCAACAATAACCGATATTTAACCATAAGGTCTTCCACCCCATCTCCCCGTGCTCCCCACCCAAGGGAACCATCCTGAATCATATGTTCATTTCCTTGCTTTTCTTTTTATGTAAATTATTACTCTATCTGTAGATATCTCTAAAGAGTAATTTTTTTAAATTGTCCTTAGCTTTATAAAAAAAGATATCTTGTAATATTTCAGGACCTTTTTTCACTTACTGTTACTTTGCTATAAAATTCAGCCATATCATTGCTTTTCACTGTAGTTCATTCTGACTGACGTAAAACACCCTACCGCAGAAACGTACCATGGTTTATCATCCATGCTCCCCCTGATGGGCAAATGCATTGTTCCTAAGCTTTAGCATTTGTTCACACTGCTGCTATGGACATTCCTGTAAATGTCCCCGGCTGTACAAGAGTTTGTCTAGGGAACCAGTCTGTAGTCCCAGTAGCCTTAGAGGAGAGACCCACATCTGGTATACCATGGATCCAGGACATCGGGTTGTTCCAGGCGGCTGCATCAGTCTACCCTCCTTCAGGAACACGTGAGAATGCCGATTTCCCCAAAGCCTTTCCAACTCTGAGGATCACTGAAAATGTTTGACCATTTGATAGCAAAACATAATATCCCCCTGCTGTTTAACTTGGTGGGAAGATACTGACTCCTCTAAAAGCTGAGAGAGAAGAGACTTGGCTTAGAGAATTGTTCCCAGTCTGATAACTTCGGTGCAATTTCCCCAGTGGCTCAGTTGCGTTCCCATGTCCTAAAAGAGGTGACACAGTTGGAAGGAGGGAGTGAGGGGGGCCAGGATGGGAAACAAGCCCAACTCAGCACAGTGGGAGCTTGTCTCCTGCTCCCAGCTCCGGCCAGTGTCAGATCACTCCTTGATGAAGCAGGCATTCTCTCTCCCCAAACCCCCGCCCGAGAATAGCCGGGATAATGCTACCCTTTGTTATTTGAATTGATAAATTTAAACCTCTTTCCTGGCTCTGCAGTAAAAGAACTTTCTATTTTGGGCTTAGTGACGTAGCCAAAACCAAGCAGAGAGCAGCAGTCTGCAGCACGAGTTAACAGTTTTTCTTCAAGGGAGAGAATCCACAGGCAAACAGAAGGACCTTCCAAAAGACGTTGTCTGCCTAGCAACAAGCAGCCTATTCACCTGTCTTTCTGCTGACAGATACATTGCAAGGTTCAGAACTGAACACCACCTAACCTTCAGAGTAAGCTGATGAATTAATCTGAACAACCAGGCTTCTTAACTTGAATCAATTCTCCAGGACTTCATGGATGCCACTCAGTATACCTTAGTGCCAGATGAGGGATTGTGAGGGGAGTGTGTCTTCAAGGGGAATTCTAGCCACCAAATATTAAACTGATTTGAGGAGTGCCTAAAACACTTGCCCAAGAATATACTTTCCTCTGCTAGTTCATTTCTCTGCCAGAAACCCCCAGAATAACATAGGGACCTGGGTCTCAAGAAGCCTCCAGAAGTACAATAGCAGCCATGTTTAGAAGAGGAGCAATATATTTAAACTATTGGCACTTGTAAACACATAAGCATGGCCTAGAAGACTGGGACAGAGGACAAGTAAGTTCCCCCACTCTCTCTTGTGTCAAACTTTTTCTGATGGGGAGTTTCAAACATGCACAAAAGTAGAGACATGATATAATAAACCTCCACGTACTGGTCATCTGGCTTTAACAATTCTCAACATGTGGCCATCTTGTTTTACTGGTACCCCACCCCTCCTGCATCTCCATAGTAAAACCAGTTTAAAGGAAATCGCAGATATTTCCATATTTAAATACTTCTGTATGTGTTTGTAAGAAATAAGGACTCTTTTTCCAATAACCACTGTATCACGTCTTAAAAATGAACAATAATTCCTTAATATCTAGTATCCAGTCAGAAGTTAAATTGAGCTGATTTTCCTGTCTCTCTGTAATGGTTTATTCTAATCAGAAGCCAAACAATGTCATTTGTATTTTTTGATTTCTCTCTTCTGTCTCTTTTAGTTTATAATTTAAAAAATTTTTAATTTATAACAGTTTCCCCTCTTTTTTTTATTGCTCTATATTTTGATGTTAAAGATCATGAATCTTCTAGTGACTAGTGCTGTGTAACAAACCACCCCAAACTTAGTAGCACACAACAACCACAGTTTGCAGTGCACATGTAGTCTGTGTGTCAGGAATTCAGAAAGGGCACAGTGAAGAGACGGCTTCTCTTTGCTCCAAGTCGTCTGGGGCCTCAGCTGGGCAGAGTCAGAGTCTGGTGATGACTTCACACCTGAAAGCCAGAAGCATGGAGGGCTTGTTGACTCACATGTCTGGTGTCTGAGTCTGGGGTACTCTGAAACGAGGACTGCTGACCAGGGCACCTACCCATGGCCTCTCCGTGTGGGACATGGCTTCCTCACAGCATGGCAGTCTCAGGACAGTCAGGTTTCTGACATGGCAGCTGAAGGATCCAAGGGTGAGCGTTCCAGCCAGCAAGGTAAATGCCGTATCATTTTTTCTGATCTAACCTCAGAAATCACAGTGTCCTTTTGGACGTGTTCTGTGGGTTGCAAGTGAGTCACAAGCTCACCTAGACTCAAGGAGAATTGAATCAGACTCCACCTTTACAGGGGCAGGGGCAAGGTTCCAGAAGAGCATGTGGGATGGGAGGTAGTGTTGCTCCACTTGGTGATTGGAGAATCAAGCTTGCCTTTCCTACACCAACGAGGAAAGAGATTGCAAATAATGGAAACCTAACAGAAGAGAGAAAGGGGGAAGTTCATTTGTCTGCAGGGCCATATCCTACAGTTGTGTAGTTGTGCCCTGAACAACCCAGAGGTAAGGAGGGCTGAAACCCAGCTCTA
Organism: Rhinolophus hipposideros; assembly: GCF_964194185.1. Taxonomy (NCBI): domain Eukaryota; kingdom Metazoa; phylum Chordata; class Mammalia; order Chiroptera; family Rhinolophidae; genus Rhinolophus; species Rhinolophus hipposideros. The sequence continues at coordinate 11,079,340 of NC_138069.1, forward strand.
CCTGCCACACCTGTGCCTGGCTGCACTGCCAGGAAGAGGTACCTTCCCTAATACACATAAGACACCATATGGGGAAGAGGTGTTCTGACTGGATGGTAAAAGGTCATTCAATCTGACTTACACTTATTGGGTTCCTATTGAGGCTACTTTGGAGAATATTCGGTCTTCTTTGGTTTAAGCTGCACACAGACTGTTGGCCAAGAAATGTCTCAAACATGGTGCTGGGTTTACTCAAATATGTTTTTTAAATGGTGCAAGCTTTTAGCATCAGGTACTTTTTGATTGTATTGGTCTAGAATGTCCTAGACCTATCTTTGAAGAAGCCAAGACACTGTGTCCCAGTGACCGAGGGCCCAGTCTGACCCACCTACTGCCAGCCTTGGCTGGACACAGGAGTTATATGAAACCAGTCCAAACAGAATTAAGAGTTTTCTTTTCTTCTTTGCAGTCCCTATTCTTCATGATCATAACTTGTAGAATTTGAATAAATCCCTATGGAAATAAATGCTTTCATTTCTTTATGTTTATGGCTATCAGGAAAATAAAGTTATATAGATAAGGCAAGGTAATTTCCAAGGATTTGGAAGGACCAGGACAGCGTCAGACATCCCTGAGTTTGATACGAGCAGGCATGTTATAAGGCAGCTCATACAAGTCCAGATACAAATCTCAGTAAATGAAATTAAAAAGCTGTACTCATGCTGATCGAGCCATACTGGTGGTCAACAGTTGGGTTGAGGAAAGCCTCAAATGGCAAGGCCCAGGGCACTTGATTTTTGTTTTAACTTAGTGTTATTCACACTTTTCAGTTCATGGCACATTATACTATAACTTGTCCATGCAAGACAGTTCTTTAGTTTTAAGTATGTATGCATGTATTTCCTCCTATTCTCACTCCTGTCCTTCCCCCCATCCCTGCAGAAACAACCTTTCTCTTTAATTATACTTTTGGGTTTGTATGTGTTCATGTGGAATGTGTGCTGTTGTCTCATTTCCATGCATTTTCATTTACATCAACAGCACTGTGTTATAAATCTCATTCTGTGTCACTCTTTCCACTCCACCCTATTTTTATAAAAAATTTTTTATTAGGAAATATTGGGGAACAGTGTGTTTCTCCAGGGCCCATAGCTCCAAGTCATTGTCCTTCAATCTAGTTGTGGAGGGCGCAGCTCAGCTCCAAGTCCAGCCGCCAATTTTCAATCTTTATTTGCAGGGGGGGCAGCCCACCATCCCATGCAGGAATTGAACCGGCAACCTTATTAAGAGCTGAGCTATCTGGCCGCATCTCTGGAAGCTCAGCAGCAGCTCGTTGTCTTCAATCTAGTTGTGGAGGGTGCAGCTCACTGGATCATGTGGGAACCAAGCCCGCAACCCTGTTGTTCAGCACTCACTTTCTAACCAACTGAGCTGTATGGCTGCCTCCACTCCACACTTTTTAAAGACCTATCCACCTTACTATATGCACATCTGATCCCCAATCCTTGACCGCTGCAGAGGCCCCACCCTAGGACTCACCACATTTGGCCTTGCCACTCCCAGGAATGGGCACTCAGTGCCCCCAGCTTCCCACCACCCAAAACAGTGCTTCCATGAGCAGCCTCATGTGCACCCCATTTGGGACCCATGTGGCAGTCTCTTTAGACAACTCCTCGTCTATATGGTGTCTTTATGTAACTTAGAAAAGGCACCTCATTCCTCCTGGAGGATACAGCCCCACAGTAAAGCATAAGGCTTGACAAGGGGGATCTCAGGCTGGGTTCCAGCCCCTACTCACCCTCTCAGTTGGAGCCTTGCTCAGGGAACAACCTGCAACTGTAAGAAGTGGCCCAGCCAGCAAACCTTCCCCCATTCTCACTTTCACTGGGTTTCCACTATCTGCAACATCACTCCTGCTTGGTACAGGGAAGGGTATCCATTGACCACAGAAATCTCATCATAGGATATGTGTATACTTGTGACCACGCAGTGCCCCATTGCTCGAGCACTTTATACTTGGGCTGATACAGTCTGTGTGAGCACCACTGCTTGGTTATGAGGTCCACGGGAAGTGGGGAGTCAGGCATGGCTACAACACATGGGTGGTAGGCAGAGCAGACGTGCCTGCCTGAGGCCAAGGCCAAGGGCCTAAGCACTTCACTCGCTCACTTTGTCTTGGAGGAGGCAGAGAAACACCTTTTCCCTTAATGCCGCTGTCACAAGACACAGGTGAAATGGCTGGCCTCCTGTCCACAGGGCAGCATTTCTGAGGGGCTTAGCCACAAATGATGGACATGTGTCCCTGAGCCATGCTGCCTTTGTACCTTGGTGAGCACCCCTGTGACAGACCCAAATAAGAAGAGACAGTTCTCATTCAAGGTCAGCTGTCCTTAGATTCATTCATCCAGGAGAGCTCCTTTAAACAGGTCAGGTTTCAAGTCCATCAGAAATGCTTAGTGGCCACTCAGATACATCTAAACCCTCTTAAGATAACTGTGTGCAGAGGTAAATCAAACACCTGAGGTATAAAGAAAGCTGTTATTCTCATGCTGATGTTTTCTCAGTTGTCAAACGAGGATAATCAAAAGAACTTCTAAAAGGAGACAGAAGGCTTAACTTATGATTTTTCAGGAAAGAATCAATGGAATTTTCAGATTTCTGGGAGGAAGGCGGATCCTAGCAATCAAACAATTACTGTATTTCTGGATTGTGCTTGTGAATTTCGAATTACACTTCAGTACTTATTATAAGCCTGGCTGACAGTCAATCATGCGACGATGTGATCCATACTGAATAGCACTGTCACTACCGGTATTGTGTGCAATTGAAAATAAGCGAGGAATGGGGCTTTGACACAATGCAGGGGAACAAAAGTACAAGTCGGTTGTGTGCATTAACAAACATCAGGGTCTGGAAAACTGACCACAAAGTGAGCCTGTGACACAAAAACCGTAACTTAAGCTTGGCATTCAGAAAGAGGAGCAAAAGTTAAAACCTGGAGATGACTGCCACATGACAGGAAGGATCCAGAGGTTCACAAATGGCCTGGCTTCTTCACCCAGGACAAGGCATCCATCGTCCAGTGGGGCCTGACTTATCCTTCTCAAATGGCTCCAGCATGGCTTCATGCCCTTCCATCCTTGTACCAGAAATACGTCACCCCCTCTGCGTCCTGGAGACGCAGTGTCTCTTGGTTAGACCCCTGTCCCTTTATCCTAGGAGTCGCTAACTCACATCAGTGGCTTGTCGATGGTCCCTTTAAAGATGTCTGGGGTGGCTTCTACTCCATGCAAATCCAGAGTCAGCATCTCTTCCTGCTGTGTCAGCCCAGGCCCCTGGTCTTTTATCGTTAAGCATAATGGAGACCAAGAGTAGATTTTAAGTGCTCTCACCACAAAAAAGAAATGATAATTATGTGACGTGATGCAGAAGGTAATTATTTTGCAACATATAAGTGTATCAAATGAACACATCATACTCCTTAAACTTACACAATGCTATATGTCAACTGTATCTCAATAAAGCTGGGGTGGGGGGGGCGCAGAAACAGAACCACATAGACCAGAATTGGCTCCTATAGGTCACTGCGAGGTTTCAGGTGGGATTTGGATTCTCAGGCTGCCCTTCCAAGTCTCCCTCCTATTTGATTCCAAGTTTGTTTATTTGTGTATTTTTTAAGTTGGATTTGAAAGTATCTTTCTTCTAAGAGGCTCAAGGCTCATAAAAAAATTTAGAGGAGCAGTACTTAATAATGATCAAGAAGTTATTGTGTCACCAGATGACTAATCAAGAAGAAATGGGCCCAAATTAAGACAAGGGAGATTTGAGTTGGCTCCTGATGAAATCTTTGACAAAAGAGAAAACACAGCCTGGACTAGGCCATGGCAAGAGGATGAGAACTTCATCTCCTTCCAGAGACCTCTGAGGAACAGAGCAGAAGACGTTGAATAGTCTAGCCTCAAGCCATGCCTGCTTACAAAGAGGAAAAGGCCAAGGTTCCTTTTAGATCTGGTAACACTTCAGGAGAGTAGCCAGATGCCCTAGGAAGCTGAATTTTTTATTCTTAATAACTGAACAAAACCTATTCCTAGAGGAAAAAGGAGAGCTTAGAGCCTGTCTAGGATTCCAAGAGCTCAGATTACCTACTCTATATCTACCCTCCCTGGAGCGTGGCCCTGGTTCACTTTCATTTTTTTTTTTTTTTACCACTTTTAGGGGGCCAAGGGAAGGAGAATCTTAAACATTAAAGTCCATTTACTGGAAGAAACTTTCAAACAATCAAATAAATCTTGCCTGTTGTATCAAAGCCATATTTGTCAATTATCCATGCAGAACTACTGTAAAAGGTTTCTCCTAAAGAAAACTTCCCAAAGGAATTGAACAATGCCAGACAGAGAAGAGAGAGACCACTGCAGTTCCAATGAGCTCCTTAGAGCTCTGAGCACAACCAGCAGCTCCCCAGCTCTTGTCAGCTGAGGCCCAGCACATGCATGAGAAAGTTTCCCTCTGTTGCCTCAGCCAACAGCGAGGGAATCCTAGCTTCACATACCAGGCTCCTTAAGCAATAATGAATCGGCTTACTTCCTCCTTGATTTCCTAACCAAGAGTGTAGTTCCAGTTTCAGTGTGGAGGCCAGAAAGGGCTGATGACGTCACTACTTCCCCAGAGCGGTTCACTCAATTATCTTAGCAGGTTGCTTAAGGGGTAAGCCACCTCCCTAAACTTTGTTTTGAAAGCCCAACTAGAAATTATTGCTCTTAGACGGGGCATTCAACCTATCCTTTAATTCTGATCAGACTAAAATTTTCAAAACAAATTCCAGGGTACCTCTATATAGGACGTGGGGAGTTGGCCAGCAGTCCTAAGACCAGGTTTCCTGTATGAGCCCTGCTGTTAGTCCCTGCACATTCAGGGCCTTTGAATAACCTTTAGAGTGACGCTATGACCTTCCCCAGAAATAGCATTTTCTAGAACTCTATGCTAAAAGAGAAGGGGCTGCAGCTACTGCAGAATTCTGGCATCAATTTCACCTACTCAGAAGAAATGCCGTAGTGCTGCAGCCACACCAATAAGACACAGACCCACTTGGGACTGGCCCACAGTCCCCATTACTTAGGAATGAATTTTGGAACAACCACTGGGTCCCTGGAGAACATGGCTGCCATCCTCATCCCCATTTCCCTCATTTTCCCCTCCCCTCTACCCTGAAACTAGATTATTTCTGTTTTACAGGGAGACACAGTATGATGTATTCATTCCCTCCAGCTTGAGAGAGAATTACTGTTGGTGATTGAATTGAACTCAGATGTTTCTGACACATAAAATATTTAGATAATCGCCATCCCTTTCCAAGCCTTGTGAAAAACATTGGCTTACACTGTTTGATCTCTTATCGTTAACATTTTATTTTATCAGTCTTGAGAAATCACAGTACACAGGCCGTGGAGTGAGGGGCTGTTACATGAAAAGTCCTGCTATGGTGAGGTTATTTATCGAATGGGAGAGACAGGCCGGAAGTGAAAAAACTCTAGGAATACAGATAAAAGGCACCGGCAAACGCATAGGAAATGAATCACAGGTTATGTAGGCTAGGAGACAGGCGATAAATTGAATAGTGTGCTACGCAATAAGAAGCGATATTACTAAAGGGAAAGGGATTAAGAAGGACAAATTGCCAGTTATAAACATAGTCACAGTTATGTAAAGTACAGCGCAGGGTATATAGTCAATAATTTGTAATAACTATGGTGCCAGATGGGGACTAGACTTATCGGGGGGATCACTTTGTAAGGTATATAAATGTCTCACCACTACGTTGTACACCTGAAACAAATATATTGTATGTCAACTGTCATTGACAAATTTTTAAAAAATTTTAAATAAGAGAAATTACTGGGCATGTGTCACATGCGGTGTCATGTGGGGTCTCAGCTCCCGCTCCCCACACAAGAACACAGGATATGGTGAGGCCAAAAAGGAACACCCACGGAGCCATAGGTAGGGAAGTCATACCACTATGGTCTCACTGGAGGCTGGAGTCACACGACGTGCGACCTGTTGTCCGCTTTGCTGCCAACTGACTGACTCTCTGACTTCCTTCGACTCTCCTCGACTCGACTCCCCAATGTAGCCGCGGCAGTTATATTAGTGGCCAATGGCTCAATGGTTACAGCTGACGGCCAACTAGCCATAGCTGACGGCCATCTACTACCCGAGCCAGCACCCCTCCACGTGAGGCCAAGAGCCTGGAAACTGCTCTCTGGGGCTCTGTCCCCACAGCATGCACATTTTTCTTAGAAACAATTCATCATCAGCATTTCTCCTTTTTTCACTATAATACTGCTTAGTCTGGCCCTCTACCTAGACTGATCATTTAAAAATGATGTATAATTTCAAATATATACAAAAGTCGGCCTCTGTAAAGCTAATAATTATTCACTAATTTATATAGTGAAGAGTATAATGACCCCTACACATCCATTATCCAGCTTCAACAATCATCACCTCATGGCGATTATTATTTTATCTGCACCCCCACCAACTTCCCCATTCTATGCTATTTCGAAGCAAATCCTGGGCATCATATAATTTCATCTATAAATATATAATATGTATCTCTAAAAGATAAAAACTCCTATTTAACATAATCACTCTCACACTTGAAATTAATAATTTCATAATTTCCAGGTGATCATGTTTTAGGCAGCGAATGACAAATACTGACCAGTGGGGAGATGTGAAATACTGCCATTCCCACAGGTTCTGCGGTTAAACAGACACGTCTCTAGCTTTGCTGACAAGATGCCAGAAAGTGGGTGATGAGCTCTCACAGTGAGCCTAGTTTTTATTATTTGTTTAGTCTGCACTTCTGGATAGGGAGTCATGGGATGAAATCCTCCTAAGAGGAAGCTTAGAGAGCCTGCCTCCTCATGAGGGATTCCCTTTGGACAAGTAGAGACTCCGTGTAATTAGTCAGTGTCATGGCGTCCTGTCACACGTTGCCTGAGAGCTACCCACACAGCTCGGGAATGTGAACGAGCAGCACGGGCGGGGGAATTACCTGTAGATCCAGAATGAGCAGAAGTGATAGCCTGGGAGAGTTGTCCAGTGCCTAATTCTGTCGGTTTCTGTTTCTTTGGCAATAGTTCAGGAATTTATTGGATATGTAATAACAGTGGCATTGAAAAGGGTTAGAGGAGAAAGAAGACTCAAGTAAAAAAAGGGGGGAAGGGTTGTTTAAGGGATATATACCAGCTGTCCCCCCAAAAAAGTACACATTTTAAGAGATGTTACCTATGTATTGCTTTTCAAAGTTGAATTGAATTACAGTAGCAATGTGTAGTATGACGTTCACTCAAAAGATGGCGTTGATCAAATGAATGCTAGCGTCACCGTGCGACAGGCAGGACAGTCGAAGAAAACGGCGGAACACAGTTGTTGTTCGAGGAGCGCAAGACCATTTTGGGGTGGTATTTGAAACTCAAGCACATTGTGGAAGTACATTGACAATGGAGGCGTGAGTATGCGACAGAACCTCCAACACGCCTAACAATTGCACGCATTCGTGATAAGTTTGAGACACATGGTGCTGTGTGTGATGTGTATGAGGGAAGATCCAGAGACCTTGCACAGCAACAAGTCCTGCTGCTTCTGCTGTGGTGTTGGAACAGTTTACACGCTTGCCACCAAACAGTGTTCACCACAATCAGAATTATCTGGACCCTGATGGTAACCACCTTGAGCACCTCTTGTAATTGCAGAAGTCAAATGTGACTTGTATTCATCTTTTGTTATCAGTATATATTGAATATTACAATTTTAATGGTTTTTCCTTTCTTAAAACGTATATACTTTTATACATTTATACATGTGCGCGCATACGCGCGCGCGCGCACACACACACACACACACTTTATATTCCTTTGTAATGATTGACAAATGTTCCTGTAAGAGTGTTACATAAACATAAGGTGGTTTATGCAGTTCCCCAAAATTTAGGTGCAAATAATTCTCTAAACCTAATCCTATTTTTAACGCTTTCAAATAGAGCACATTTTGTAAAGCTAATAATTACTCCCTAATTTATGAGCTTTGTGAGTCTCGATTTTTGAACATGTTTTTGTTCCTGTTTTTCTTAAAATGAAACAATCCCAACTAGGCTTACAGGAGGAAGTCACATTTTCTTGTGTCTTTTCACTCCTGTACCACTGCTGCAGTCACCCTCTAACTGGTTTTGATGCCTCTCATCCTTCCCCTTCCCACTGAGCTGTCTTCCTAAAGCACACATCTAGACCTGATAGGCATTTCGTGCTTCCATCACCTTTCAAAACCCCCCCAATGCCTTAGTATAGCATCCCAAGTTCTCTGAAATCCGCCCCTGACTTATTGGAACCACCTTATTCCCCACTGCTCTTCACTCTCCACATACTCCATTCTCCAGCCATCAACCATTAAATGTTTTTAGAACATGGTCCATGTTTTCCCAAACACTAAACCACTGACATACTTCCTAGAATAAGGGACAATATAGCATGTCACACGGGATCGCATCTTGGCTCTGTCAACTACCAGCAGTGTGACTTTGATAAAATCACTTAATCAGCCTGAGCCACAAGTTTTTCGGCTCTAAAATGGGGATGATGATAGTACCTTTCTCATGTGGGTAACTATGGGTAACTCATGCAGTTGCTAAGAGGATTCAGGTGGATTAAGCAGGTCAAATGTTTAGCACAGTGCCAGGCATATAATACACATCCAGTATGTGATGGCTCTTATTTCAACCCATTAAGGTCCTTCTATCAGTCAAGGGACAACACCCCTTGATGCCTTTCCAATTCCTCCAACTGAAAGACATTTTTCCCTCCTCGGGGATCCCAGAGATCTTCATACCTCTTTCTCAGCACTAACTACTTTCTGACATGTATTACTATTATTTAGATACACCTTTTCTTTGTTCCACTTTACTGAATCCCACCATGTACTAAAATGCCATGGGGAATAAAAGATGAATAAAACTTGGTTCTCTGCCATACAAGTGCTCACAAGCTAGTTAGCAAACAGACACTGGCAGCTCAAAAACAATTCAGCAATGTTCGTTAATAAAACTGTGGCTCATTATCATTATTATGATGTTTTGCTTCCCTGAGATTCTCTTTTACAGAAGAATCTCAAAGTATGAGCTAGATTTTAATCCAGGGACCATTTCCCCTAGTAAACAGAATTTACCTCTTGAGAGCAAATACAGTGAAATACAATTGAACGTGGCTGAGTTTAGGGGACTATCAAAGAAAAAGTAGTATCGGTGATGTTTGTCAGATTCAAATGATATGATCAAACTATGACTTCCTCTGCTCCCAAAGCTTTTGCCAAAATAAATACACACTGTTGGACCTAAAACATGGCACAAGGCTACAGCACATTAGTCTCCTTTTCCTGATGATGATACAGTTGTGGTGTACATTCTTGCTGTGTTTGTAATTCAAGGGCAGAACGAAGGGTGAAGGCTGCATCCATGCTGCCTCTTCTAATCCTGCCTATAGAGGTCAAGACCACAAGATCAGTGACTGCCATTGGGTTTCAGCTGCAGAAAGCTGGCAGTCCTAACTGCTGAAGTCCTAACTCTCTCTTGTACTAAATGATGCTTTCAGTCAGTGCCAGGTTCTCAACACCAACAAGACTTCAAGTGAGACTGCTCAGGATCCTGCCTCACCCAAATACCAGAAGATAACACGTACAACACCTACTAGGGCAGGAACAATGCAGCTGGACAGCATATTTGGACCATGACCATGGGTACATGTCATCAAGATGCTTCCTTATGAAATAATCGTGCAGGGCTGCCAATGGAAGAGGAGTGGCTTGTTCTCCTGGGCAGAGCTCACCGGCCCCTTTCTCTTCCTGCCCTTTACGCCTGCCTGGCTGAGCACTGGGACCTGTGGCAGGACTCGGATGGTTTCCTCACTCTGTCCCCAGAGTTCTAGCCCTGTGGGTAACTGTGGGAGAGGAAGCTTTATTCAATTATGGGTGATTTTGTGTTTCTGAAACATATTCAAAAGTCAAATGTGTGGTCAAACAAGGGGCTTCAATGTTTTAAGGACAGTTCACCCCCAGAAAGCTAAAAACATTAGAAAATCCATAATTACAGCTCACATTTTAATCACGGAATCAGACAATATATTTCTGGCATTGGTAGATATTCTTTTCTTTTTCCTTCACCGCTGAATCTGTCAGCTGGCATGTGAGGAAGAGTCCAGAGGAGGCTAAAGACTCACTGCTCTTAGTACCCCTAAGGAGCTCGTTGTCTTAACAGTCTCACGTTCATGAGACCCATGCTTCTACTCAGCATCAGCAGCCTTATTTTCCCACTTCAAGTACTTCTTATTTTTACAAAAAAAAAAACACACAAAGAGACTCAAATAATCAAATTGTCACATAAGCACTGTGTGCCAACAATAAGAACCCTTTCAAGACCGCACCACGGACCTGGAGGAGGATGCCAGATTGCAGGAGCCCAAATGATGGGTGAGAGCCTGAAAGGAAGACAGGTGGACTACGGAGGAGGTGTAAGTACAGTGAGAACAAATTTAAATGCGTGAGAGATGAGGCTGCTTGTCCTATAAAAACTACCTTCGCATAGCAATTAACAGGTTACAATCTACTTCCATGTAACATTATCTCATTTGGTCATCGCCTCACTCTTCTGTCTCATCCCACACCCTTCTTCAGTTTCAAGGAAGAACAAGGATAGTGAGATGACAGAAATCACTATTTGCGTAGCATGAATTATTAGTTAATAAAGAAGTATTATGTCTTACTTGATGTAATAAATGTTTAGTAACTGCATAACCATCCAGTGGGGTGTTAAGAAGAAAGGTATGTTAGAGGAGGTCTTTACACAGGTCTATAAAAGGGACAAAACCCAACATTATTACAGGTTAAATGATTATCAGTGATGGACAAACCAGGCATTGGTGAAAATGGCTGCTGGTTTCTATAAGCCACCTGAGGAAGTCTAGATTCTCAGCCCATCAATGGAACCAGCAAGCTGTCCTTCACCCACAGTGAGATCCCCACACCTGTTCAACAGCATTTCACTCAATGCCTTGCACAGAATAGCTCATCAGCGATTAAAAAAATAAAACAGAGGCTTGATTCAAACAAAATGTCAAAATAAGAGAAATATGGAAATTTGACCACGGATTGGATATTTGATCTGATATTAAGAAACTGTTAATAGCTGTTATAAAGGGATATAGTCATGTCTTTATAAAAAGAGGCCTTAGCTTTTAGAAATACATACAGTATTGAAATATTTAAGAGAAGAATTACATGAAGCCTGGGATTTGATCCAAAATAATACAGAAGGGAAGAACAAGTGGGGGAAACAAAATTGACCATGTATTGATTATTGTGAAATTTGGGTGATGAGTACATGAGGGATCATTATGATATTCTTTCTACATTTGTATATATTTGAAATTTCCCGTAATTTTTTGGAGCATTGGGAACAAATGAAAACTGGATACAAAGAATCTTGCCATATCAACATGGACAAACATAAAAAAAAAAGGTTGCAGAAGAATATGTACTGAATGATACCATTTATATAAAATGCCAACCTGCCAAACAATACAATGCAAACAATATAATACAAACTTTTAATTTTCCCATAAAATTAGGAAGACAAACATGGGAATGACAGATATAAACTTCAGAACTGTGGTTATTAAGGATGAGGGAAGGAAAATGTAATTGGGGAGGGTTCCATAAGGAGCTTCAAATATTTTTGTAAAGTTTGACATCAGGTCATGAACACATTGGTGGTGATTAGATTAGTCTCTGTATTTGTGTATTTCTGAATTATTTCACAAAATACATAAAAATAAAAAATGAAACAGAAAATGTGGATAATCATCTGTGGAGATGTTCTAGAAAGTCCTGCTCTTTTTGGATTGACTTCTAAGAGCAATATCCATCTCCACCTCACCCTCGGCTGGTAAGAATTGTGCTTTTTGTTAAAATACTTTTTTAGTATGAAAAATATCATATTGAAAAAGTATAATTAGCTTAAAGAATAATGGTAAAACAAGCTTCCTTAAACCCAAGTGACTCAAGAAGCCTAACATTACTGGTACCACTGAAGCGCCAGGTACACTCTCTCTGATCACTTTCCAAGCAGGCAGAGCTGCTATCCTGAATTTTGTGTTTATTATTCCTGGCATTTCTTTATAATATAATCATATGTTGTGTATTTTAAGATAAAAGTTTGCATGTTTTTAATGTATACATGTGGAATCATACTGTGACTTGCTTTATTGGTGAAAGATGTGAGATTGATGTTTATGCATGTAGTTGCGGTTCATTCATTTTCACTGTGTGTGTGTGTGTGTAGGTGTGTGTGTGTGTGTGTGTGTGTGTGTGTGTGTGTGTGTGTGTGTGAAATATATCTCTATTTGTCTGGTCTGTTGTTGATGGACTTTTGGATTGTTTCCAGTTTCTGTTATAACAAACAACACTGCTCAAGACATCCATATACTTATCTCCTGAAGTCCATGTGCAAGACTTTTTCTAGGATAAACATCAAGGAGAGGAACAGCTGGGCACAAGCTGTGCCCATCTACAACTTGACTAGATAATACCCGACTTTCCGAAATGATCGACCCCATCGACACTCCCACCAGCAATGTATAAGAGATCCCTTAGCATTTACAATTAGCTTTTGCCAACTGGGTGAGAGTAGGAATTACAATCTGTGGGTTTATTTTCCATTTCCCTGCTTACTAATGAAGCTGAGTCTCTTGTCGTGTTATTGGCCATTCATCTTCCTGTTTTTGCGGAATATCTGATTCTGTCCTTTGTTCATTTTGGGGAGCTACGTTGTCTTTTTTCTTTTTCTTTTTTTAAGGAATTTACTATATATTCTAGACATAATAATGTAACTTCCCAATTGTGACTTGCCTTTTCACTTTTTTAAAGGTGTTCTTTAATGAAGAGTAGCCCTAAATTTTAATATACGTAAATTTGTTCATAGTTTTCTTTTGCTAATGATGTCTTTAAGAAATATATATCTATCCTAGTGTCTCAAAGATGTCCTAGATTTTCTTCTAAAAGTTTTATTAAAGTTTTTCCATTCACATTTAAGTCCTAAATACTTCAGAAATTATGTTTTGTGTTGGTATGAGGCAAGTATCCAATTCCTTTTTTTCTATGTGGATTACCAATTGTCCTAGTCCTATTTATTTAATAGTCTATTCTTCCCCCACTGATCATCAATGCCACTTCTATCAGTATTGTTTCTACACCTGCATGGGTTTATTTTTAGGATTTTTATCAGTATAACTGATCTATTTTATTCGCTTACACCAATTCAATTATGTCTTAATTACAAATTTATAGTGAGTCTTGGTGTCTGTTTAGGCAAGCTTTTCTACTTTATTCTTATTTTTAAATGTCTTAGCTGTTCTTAACTCTGATGTTTTTTCGAATGAAATTGTCAAGGTCTGTTAAAACACACACACACACACACACACACACACAAACAAACCCAGTTGGGATTTTACTGAAATTCATTGTGAAGAGCTGACAGGTTTATGATATTTAATGCCTGTTGAAAAGAAGCAGTTGTTATAGGATTCCTTTCTGCTGATTTTTAAAGGCATTCTTTAATATATGGTATTTGCTGTCGGTTTTTTGCAGATTCAGGGAATTCCCTTTCATTCCTAGTTAAAAAGAGGGTTTTCCCCCACCTTTTATCAAAATGGATATTCCATTATATCAAATACTTTCTTTCTGCAGAAACTGAAAAAACGTCTCTTCCCCTTTACTCTGTTAGTGGAGTAGACTAATGAGGTCTGACAATTAAGTTCACGAATTCATCCTAAAAAAGTGCTACATACCTCATTGCTGAATATCACAACAGTCACCTTTGAAGTACTCCCCTTGGGAAGCTATGCACCAGTGCCAGTGCCTAGTCCACCCTTCAAAGCAATTTTAAAACTCTTTTTCTGGAATGGCCATCAGAACTGTTGTCATATTACCCTGGATGTCCTGAATGTCATCAAAATGTCTTCCTTTCAATATTTCCTTTATCTAAAGAAAGAAGTCACTGGGGGCCAGATCAGGTGAGTAGGGAGGGTGTTCCAATACAGTTATTTTTTCCTGGCTAAAAATTCCCTCACAGACAGTGCTGTGTGAGCTGGTGCATTGTCATGATGCAAGAGCCATGAATTGTTGGCAAAAAGTTCAGGTCATTTAACTTTTACACGCAGCCTTTTCAGCACTTCCAAATAGTAAATTTGGTTAACTGTCTGCCCAGTTGGTACAAATTCATAATAAATAATCCCTCTGATATCAAAAAAGTTTAGCAACATCGTTCTGACTCTTGATTTGGACTAATGGAACTTTTTTGGTAGGGAAGACACTTTGTTTCCATTGTGCGCTTTGACACTTTGTTTCAGGGTCACATATGTACACCCATGTTTCATGACCAGTGATAACACGACCCAAAACATCGTCTTGCCTCTATAAAAGGTCTTGACAAACTTCGATTCTCCTTTGCTTTTGTTCATCAGTGAGCTCCTTCGGGACCATTCTTGCACACACCTTTCCCATGCCAAGATTTTCAGTTAAGATTTTCCTGTTTCTCTATCGATGTTTACTTGGTCTGCTTGCTATGCTTCTCACAGTCAGCCAATGATTTTAATGCATAATTTGATGAATTTTTGCAATGTTTTCGTCAGTTCTGCTCTTTACTGGTCCCCCTGACTTCTCTTCATCACTGACGCGTTCTCTCCCCTCAGAAAAACATTTAATCCAGGTGTACACTGCCGTTTTCTTCATGGCTTTATCCCTATAAACTTGGACTAACATGTCCCTGATTTCACTTCCTCTCTTGCCAAGTTTAACAAGAAATTGAAGCTTATTTGTTGCTCTAATTTAAGCTCATTCTCGGAATAGCACACAAAAACACGCAACAACAATAATGAACGCCACTCAGCAAGACACCACCACACATCAACAGGAACACAGCTGTGAGACACTGATATACCAAGGTTATGAAACCTTACCGAGCTGTTTGTACAGTGCTGCCAATGTTAAGCCCACAGTTGCAAGTTTGCAAACTTAATTGTCAGACCTGGTATATACTATAAACAATAAAAAATGGGAGTCTAGAGGAAAAATAAATCATCTTGCATGGGAAGAGTCCCAAAGGCTATATAAGTTTAAGCATGAAAAACTAATGTGGGAGAATCAAAGTATGTTAGAAAGAATGAATCAGGTAGACCTGATGCCGTGTTTCCCCAAAAACAAGACCTAGCCGACCATCAGTTCTAATGAGTCTTTTGGAGCAAAAATTAATATAAGACCCGATCTTATTTTAATATATTAACCAGGTATAATATTAGATCAGGTATAATATGATATAATATAATATAATACCAGCTCTCATATAAGACCAGGTATAATATAATACCAGGTCTTATATTAATTTTTGCTCCAAAAGATGCTTTAGAGCTGATGGTCAGGCTAGGTGTTATTTTCGGGGAAACACAGTGTCTGTCTGGCTATCGGGTACACGGAAACTGGAAAAAAAAAATCAAGCTGATGTCAAATTTGAAGCCAAAGAAAGCTATGTATCACCACTTTTAGCTACATGAAAATCTAGGACGAAAGGGATAAATGGTTTGGGGAGAAGTTAATCTGGTTTAGATATGGTAAATTTGAAGAAACAGCAAAATGACAAAGTGGAAATATTAGCAAACATGTGGAGACTGGTGCTTCTGATATATGTCATTGTCAAAACTATAGATCCTGGAGTAATACTCCCCAGGCCCCTTAGATGTAGCAGTCAAGCTATAATAGCACACTTCTCTCAAGGAAGCAGGGAAGAGTGGACGGCTTAAGAACTGCACTTCAGAGAACGCTGACAGGGAAACAGGTAGGAAGATACAATAAATGATCACTGGAGCAGAAAAGTGTTTGCAGGTGAGAAGAAAACAATGTGACAAAAAAGATGAGTGTATTTCAAGAAGGAAAAAATGATTCATGGTGTCAAATGGGAAAGAAAAGTCAGGGAAAATAAAGACTTAAAAACAGCCTTTGACTTTGACAAGTAGGAGATAACTGATGCCCATTAAAAGCAAGGTTGTGTTACTGTGGTGAAAGCAGAAGCCAGACTCAATATTTGATGGATCAAAATTTAATTTTATTTTTCAAGGTGTTACCTGCGTCAGGATGCTCCCTATCATTGTGACTATATTCTGTTCCTTGTTACAAATGGAAGGAAATGAGTGTCACACAGTAGCAACCCACTGAGCTGCCAGTTGTAATTCCTTCCACTTGTCACAACTCCGCTTGGTCAAAGGACTGGAGCCAGGACCCCCAATCATCACATGAATGTCTACCCAATCGATTTCAGAACTTGACCTGGTCGATTGCCAATTCAGCTGCCACTGTCTCTGCCATAACCCATGTCTCTGCATGACTTTTGGTGGCCACAGAGAACCAAGTCATGGCTATCCTACAGGTAGAGACACACTTGCCAAAAAGCCAGTGTAGGTCCCTCCTTTGTATAGGCTCCTTGCATGGCCATGAGAATAACCCTAGCAATTTTATAATTGCAATTTTGTATTTGCAATTTTGGATTCTTTGTCTCAAAAACGGGCCCTCAAATGTAAAACTCCAGGCTCCATAAAAGTTTCTGGATCTCCCTATGTTAATCCGTAACTCATCCTCTATAAACCCTAACACAACCTTGTTTGGAACATCACCTTACCTGCCCCACTAATGCACAAAGGCTCAGAAAATCCAAAGTAGCCTCAAAAGATAAACGTTGGGAATTGCTGGTCTAGACTTGATTTTCCCAGGATGGAACAGAATTACAATACTAGCATCTCCCCTTTGACGGGACACAACTCTAAAAGACACTACTGACTCTGCTGAGATTTTCTTCCTACAAAAGAAGACATGTTATCCACTCATTACCAGAAGAGTGGGGGATGGGAGATGGGTGAAAAAGGTGAAGGGGAATATAGTTAATAGTGAGATAAGTTTGCATGGTGAGAGACGATTACTCGAATTAGTAGGGTGATCACATTGTAAGGTGTAAAAATGTCAAATCACTATATTGTACACCTGAAGCTAATATAAATATATAAGATTGTATCCCAACTATACTTAAATAAAAAATGTAAAAAAAGAAGACATGTTATACAGTTCTCTTTTAAAACTCTAAATGGCATGATTATTCTTGTATCGAATGAAACATCTTATACATGCAGAGCAGGTATTTGATGTATTCGTCACCCATGCCAACTTCATATCTAAACAAATGGAGACCAAGACACAGATACCCTCAGAATTTCACAGGTAATATGCAACAAGAGAGAGGGCACCTCCAGACCTAATTTAATACCAAAGGGAATGAAGTCAGGATAGACTCAGAAAACAGCTCTAAAATTAAAGACCATAATTCTGCATCTTTGAAGGAGACTCCAAAGGCCTTGTGAACAACTAAATTTCATCACTACAAACCCACGATGCCCTATGAGTATTAAATCTTATCTCAGTAAGTCCTCATAATGTGTCTAAGAGATAAGCTCTTCTTGTCCCTAGTTTCCAGCTGGGAAAATGCAGCAACACAGCACTACACACGTATACCCCAGTGAAGAACTGATTAAAGGCCATGATCCTAATCCAGGCAATCTGATAGTAACTTGGACTCTAGTACCAATCTGTACTATAGGGATTTTTATAAAAACTGAAGGTGCATTCAATAAATTTTTAAAAGAGAAAGAAGCCCCAGGAGTTTATGGTATAGTCTCAATATCCTGATACTACCAGATATTCTGTTTGGAGGATAGAAATTAAAGGAACCAACTTTCCTAACTCAAATCAAACAACAATCCAAGGAGATTATGGATGGCGGAATTATTCCATAATAAATGTTGTTGTAAAGGTTTTTCATGAGGCATCAGATGCTTTAAACATTGTAATAATACGGTTCAAGGTAATAATTAACCTCCACAAAGAAATTACTCAGAGACGCCCAAGAGATGCTGCCTGAAATGTATATAAACAATCTAGGGCTTGGTTTGAAATGTCCTAAGACTTTAGAGTCATTCATCTGAGGAAACCCAATTTCTAGTATGCATTTTTATTATATCTTTCATCCAGGGGAGCAAAAAGCATTGATTTAGAGCAAAAAGCATCGCCGAATTAGTACCCCATCCTCATACAGCCGTTCAGTCCAACAGGGACTGATTGGCTTGTCCTCTTAGACCAGGGCAGAGAAAGGCTGCAGGTCCTGGAAATACTGGTCCTTGAGCTCCCTCTGGAGGAGGTTAGCACTATCTGACTTCAAAGGAAACCACAATCATTTTTACTTTTTGGCAAGAGGGGCATATAGACTATGCAATAGCCACTGGATACCTGCAATCTATATACTGCTACTGCTTAAATAAAGCTAACGGTGAAGAGCAAGAACCTTAACACAAAGTCTGTTTGAAAGTCAATCTCAGGTAAACATTTTATGTACTGCTTTGAGTTAAGCATTTCACAGGATCATTTATTCTTTCAATACCATATGTATCCATTCGATTAAGAAATCATTTCACTTATTCTAAGCCAAGGGAGCAACTGAGAGACCTGCATAACACTGAGAGAGTACTTACACAATTTATCACTCTCTTGCAAGTCCTAAGTGTTCTAATTTAGGACTTCCCTGGTCTCCTGACACACCAGTGGCTAAAAAAACCCCAGAAATGTAGTGACTTTTGGAGGAGAATCTGAAAATCTGACCGATATACTGTAACTCACTCTGCAGAGCATTTTTTTACCCTTTCATTTGCCTTATCTTTCCTTGGCTCCTTCCACTTTCTAATTTTTGAGAAACAATTTTTTTTAACTTATCTGACATTCCACAAATTCTGTTCCTAACATGCATCCTTCTGTGTTATCTCTAAACGTAATTAAATTTCAATTCCTTCATTAAAATACCAACAAACTCTAAGTTCATCTAATCTCCGTCATCTTTAAACTCCATGCTGAATCATTGCTATTCATTTCTTGTTCTGTCACTTTAACAATCAATATTAGCACGCTACAGAGGGCACATTCTACTTACCCCACCAATAAAATTATCCCATATTTTATTCTTCTTTGTCTTCTGTCAAGTAATTACTATGTAAGGTGCTTAATCAATTCATTCCATATATATATATATATATATATATATATATATATATATATATATCTTATTATATTACAAAGAACAAATTAACACCAAACTAGATAGAGGAAAGAAATAGTAAAGATAAGAGCACAAAAGCTGGTTCTTTGAAATAATTAGTAAAATTGATTAACCTCTAGCTAGACTTACCAAGAAAAAAAAAAGACAATACAAATTACCAAAGGGGGACATCCCCATAACTCTTACCAACTTTTTTTTTTTTTAAGATTTTATTGGGGAAGGGGAGTTTATTGGGGAACAGTGTGTACTTCCAGGCCTTTTTTCCAAGTCAGGTTGTTGTCCTTTCAATCTTAGTTGTGGAGGGTGTCGTTCAGTTCCAGGTCCAGTTGCCGTTTCTAGTTGCAGGAGGCACAGCCCACCATCCCTTGCGGGACTCAAGGAATCAAACTGGCAACCTTGTGGTTGAGAGCCCACTGGCCCATGTGGGAATCGAACTGGCAGCCTTCGGAGTTAGGAGCACGGAGCTCCAACCGCCTGAGCCACCGGGCCGGCCCTCTTACCAACTTTTTTTTTTTTTTTTTTTGGCATCATTGTATTATTATCTGTATTTTTTCTTTCTTTTATTTTTTATTTTTTTATTTATTTTATTTTTTTTAATTAAATTTATTGGGGTGACAATTGTTAGTAAATTTACATAGATTTCAGGTGTACAATTCTGTATTACATCGTCTATAAATCCCATTGTGTGTTCACCACCCAGAGTCAGTTCTCCTTCCATCACCATATATTTGATCCTCTTACCAACTTTTAATGATAACAAGGGAAAACGATAAACAATGTCATGCCAATAAAATCAGTAACTTTGATGGAATAAATAAATTTACCTTGAAAGAGGTAAATTACCAAAAATGACACGAGGAGAAACAGCAAATCTAGATATCTATATATTTATTAAATAAATTTAAGGAAATTAAATTTGCATATTAAAATCTTTCCACAAAGAAAACTCCAGGCTCTGTTGGCCTCACTGGTAATTTCTAACAAACATTTAAGGAGAAAATAAAATCAATCTTACAGAAATTCTTTCAGAAAACAAGGGAGGACGGAACACTTTCCAGTTCATCTTATGAAGCAACATAACACTGATTCCAAACCAGACAGAAACAATATAAGAAAAAAAAGGGACTAAAACTCCACATTAACATAGATGCCAAAATCCTTGATAAAATATTAACTCATCAAATACAATACAATACATAAAAAGGATCAACTGGGGTTTAATCCTAGGAATGTAGCGATGATTTAACATTTGAACATCAATTAATATAATTCACATTAACAGAATAAGGGAGGAAAATCATAAGAGCATCTCAGTAGATGCAGAAAAAGCATTTAACCAAATTTAACACCCATTCATGGTAAGGACACTCAGCAAACTGAAATAGAAGGAACCATCCTATGGAATAAAAGTCACCTACATAAAACTTACAATTAGCATCATACTTAACGGGGAAAGGCTGAATGTTTTCCCTCTGGTATAGGAAACCAAGACAAGGATATCCTCTCTCACTACTTCTGTTCAACATTATCACACGTTCTAGTCGGTACAATCAGACAAGAGAAAGTAACAAAAGGCATAAGCATTGGAAAGGGAGAGGAAAAACTAACTTTATCTATAGAAGTTATGATTGTCTGTATAGGAAATCCTAAGGAATATACAGGAGAAGGAAAAGGAGGAGAGGGAGAAGGTGACGAAGGAGAAGAAGAAGAAAGGAACCAATGAACATAGGAACAAAGGAAGGAAGGAAAACTACTAGAACTAATAAGTGAATTTAGGAAGGCCTCAGGACACAAGATCAATATAGAAAAACAAATCGTACCTCTGTATTGTAACAACAAACTGGAAGATGACATTAAAAAACACTACCCTTTGTAACAGCATAAAAAAACAAAACACAGAAATAAATTTAAGGAATGATGTATAAGACTCCCACAAAATAGTACCAAAAAAAATTAAAGAAGATCTAAATAAATGGAGAGTTTATACTATGCTCATAAATTGGAAGACTCAGTATTATTAAGATATCTTCTCCTCAAAATGTTAGATTGATTTAACATAGTCCTAATCAAAGTCTTGGCAGGCATTTTTGTAGAAATTAAAAACAAACTGACAATCCTTTGTATTGATGTAAGAATCAACAAATATGTAAATTCAAATTCCACAGGCAATGGACAGACATATAACTGTTAAACCTACCACAGGGTAACAACTCCATTTTCCTGGGGATTAGTTGCTAAAACTAACAGTCTGTTAGCTTTATTGTGTATTGTGTATAATAATATCAGCTATGAATTCTAATCAACATTTTGATGAGATGAAAAGATTACAATACTGTAATAAAGATGCTTTACTAAGCATTAATAAATTATCCTTTCTTTTGTTTTTCATGTCTACTTGTAGTAAATACAAAATCATGTAGAGTCCTAGTAAACCACCAGATAATTCCACTTTATTACTTTTTGAAGAACAAGACAATCAAGAATTTTGATATGTGGCTGGCCCGGTGGCCCAGGCGGTAGAGCTCCATGCTCCTAACTCCGAAGGCTGCCGGTTCGATTCCCACATGGGCCAGTGGGCTCTCAACCACAAGGTTGCCAGTTCAATTCCTCGACTCCCGCAAGGGATGGCTGCGCCCCCTGCAACTAAGATTGAACACGGCACCTTGAGATGAGCTGCCACTGAGCTCCCAGATGGCTCAGTTGGTTGGAGCGACGCGTCCTCTCAACCACAAGGTTGCAGTTCGACTCCCACAAGAAATGGTGGGCTGTGCCCGCTGCAACTAGCAACGGCAACTGGACCTGGAGCTGAGCTGCGCCCTCCACAACTAAGACGGAAAGGACAACAACCTGACTTGGGAAAAAGGCCTTGAAGTACACACTATTCCCCAATAAAGTCCTGTTCTCCTTCCCCCATAAAAAAAAAAAAATCCTTAAAAAAAAAGAATTTTGATACTACTCCTCTTTTCTGGGTTGTATATAATTAAGTTTATGAAATAGAAAACATTTGTACCACATACAAGGCACTATCAGATGCAACCAGCAAACTGGAAGAGTGCTGGTCGTTGATTAAAAAGATAAAAGAATTCGATTAACATTTGAATACCATATATTTACAGATGTTTTATAAATATTATAAATAGTTTTATAACTAACAGAATATATTTTTAATCATGTAATGATAATGAACAGCTTTTAAAACAACGGGTCAGATATTTCATTAAGAACTTACTTTGGGAAGCCTGAGCATTCTAGGAAATGATTGACATGCAAGGTTATGTGACTAGCAGAGGGCGGAGATCAGTATACAGTGTGCTTCACATGACAGGATATATTATCTACTTGGTAATCATGGCAAGCAAAGGAGCAAGCAGAGAGGAGATGACTTTAATTCCAAATCAAAGCATCACATCGACAGAATTCTTAGAGGAAGAAAACAGTGAATGGTTTGCTAACAAAACAAAGTTGGATGATGCTAATGCACACTAATGGCCATCCTACCAGCTCATGTGACATTTCTATTGCATATAAAATAAAAAAGGAAGGCTTGCCAATTTCTATTTTAAGATTTAAAAGACAATATGAGAAAAAAAAATCTGTTCCTTTTCAAATTATTCCCCTCACAAGAGCCATCTCCACCCTAAAATTAGAAACCAAGCCAGTATGAACCAGGGATAAGAACGTAAATATATGCTGCCAAAACCTTGCCTATTGATGTTAAATTATATGTAACAACATATTCTATTAAACTACTAAATGATAAAACATGTTGGTCAAGCCAGAAATTTGCTTCAATGCTTTGCTCCATTTCCACCCTTTTAAACAATCTTCATGATATATTTAAATGCTGTTCCAGAATGTTCAGTGAGGAACCAAACCTATGTTTCATGCTTATCAAGTATATTTGTTTGCTCAGAAATGTTTGGTGCTCCCAGGCATTGGGATCTTTCTTTATTACACAGTTAGAAACATTTCCTTCTATAATTATAAAGTTCTGAACCAAAGCTAAGAATGACCACTAATCAAACATGAGTGAGATAATATATCATCAAATAAAATTATATGACTTAATGGAAGTAGCAGTTTTATTAGGATGTACCAGTCAGGCAGTTTTTATAAATTAATGTTCAAATTAAGAAAACATGAATAATTTAAAGATTAATAAATTTAAAAATAAATTTAAGTGAATATGCACATAACTACAGAGAATTTAAGATATAGCTGTAGAATTCTCTAGTCAGCATTTTTGTGGATGTAATATTAATAAAAAGGAATTTTTAAAAACCATGCAGTGATTCTGGGATTCCCTGAATTTTCAGCTGCTGCATTTTCTACTCTATATCTGGTGGGTTCTTCTTCCTTTCAGTGTGTGCATTTCCTGTATTCTAAAAAGTAAATAGAAACAGGACCTTAATTGAGGAAATGGTGAGTGAGTCTTTGGCTAAGGAAATACAGCCACAGTAAAGTACTTGTACTTCGCACCTGGGGGCTGTTGTTTTATATAGTACAAGAAGACGACTTAGCAAGGATTCCTCATCATCATCATGAAACAGGACTGAAGGGGGCTTGCCTTCAGTTCTTCAGAACTGAAGACCTCTCTTGCCTAACTCACTCATTAGCAGTAATGTAGAGTTTCTCTATAGGTCGGTCATAGAGTCCGTGGATGCTATTCAGTATACAGTTAAGATGTCTAAAAGAGTTTAATGTACAACTAGAAAGTGCCTGGATCTGATTAATTCAAACTCAAGTCAGTAACAAAGCCAAGAATAGAACAAATAGCTTGCTATTGCCTATCTTATGTTTTTAAAAACATGTCATACATAGTCTCTCGTGCTCTAAAATAACAAACTACCAACTCAAAATTTAGGAAAAGTTTCTTAGTTCTGACATTAATTTATTAAAAGTCTTTGGACTAGCCTTATGAGCAATTTCAGTCACTTGCAAGAACTGTATTTAAGTGGGGAGTACAAATAAACTACAAGTATCACTGATGACTTCTGGTTATTTCTAACAACTACCACAGTTTCAAGGTCACACTTAAAAATGTAATCTTTTCAGGAGTTCTACACCAGATGAGCAAGAAGGGATTTCCCTTCCTATTTACATCTGTGTTTTAAAAATGACATACTATCTAAAGAGTTCATTTTTTCCTGCTTTGGAATGTAATAGTAGTTCTAGGGGGAGTAGGGGCCTTCACAGGACAGTGGGATAAACACATATAGCCCATTACTAGCCTGCCCAAACTCAGGAGCCCTAACTCACCCAGGCATTCAAAAAATGTGCAAATCGTGTGCTGTTCAACATGCTGTGACATCAGTAAGTCACCCAAGTTTAAAGCCACCTTGTTATTTTTTATAATGAACTAAAAGATGACCATTAATGGCTTTCTTGTTTTATCTAGAAAATACTTCTTTTCGGCAAAGTGCACTGTGGAGTTCTTTAAAAGTTCTAGGCCAAGAATAAAGCATAAATGTCACTGCAAAAATGTATCTAACAGTGTCTGATAACTCTTTTATCTGAATGTTGTGAAAACTGAATAGACAGTGAAAATACCTTCATAAGTAGTTTCAGATCAAAGTTTCCCTACATTTCTAATTTCTTCAAATTTCCTAAATAGGTATGTGCTAATTTTTGTCAGAAATAAAAATATAATCAATTTTATTTAAAAACTAAGAAACAGAGATAACGAAGTTGATGCCTTCACAGAATGGAAGGCCATCTAAATGATTTAATTCAGTGGGCCATCTAAATGATTTAATTCAGCACAGTACCCTTCCCTTAAAAGAAAAAGAATACCTGTAGAGAGTATTCATTTGGACATTGAGGGCTTCAGGACTTCCAAATAAAATTCAAGACTCTCTCAGGTGGGTAGGGGCTGGGACATTTCAACAAGATTATCTGACAGCTAACTGAGAGCAAATATTTGAGAAAACAACACAGTAGGCGAACAGCAGAGATGGGGAACAATTGGAGAAAAAACAGGAAGGAAGAGGTTAAAGACAAACACATCTATTCTTGGGGCCAGTCTAACCATACGAATTTGTTTATAACATTATTCATTTCCTCTGGCATGGTTTACTCATCCGGTATTAGGTTATACACATAACACACATACTCTTTTTCCTTGGTTACCATCTTCTAATCACGCCAGCGTTCAAATGAGTACTGGTATTCACTACTCCCCCAAAAAACTTTTTAAAAACCTTTATTTAGTAATTGGTTATTCTAGGAAAATATAGATCTGTTTCTCGAGTTCAAAGATTACAATCTTGAATTTTTATATAACTTTCCAATGATAATAACTAAATTTACACACCAAATCAAGGGTTCTAAACAGCATTCCTTAGAAAAAGCTATAAACAAAAAAAGTTTTACCTCTTGTTTTTCTTGATTTTGATCCACATTAAGTAAAGTTGGTATTTTAGATGACTCTGTTTTCTTTGATGCCCTCTTCAGCACTTTTATCTGTTTAACTTTTGCAAAAATATATACAACAATGACAACTTGTTATTCTTACGTTGAAATTTTACTTTCCTTTGTAAGAAGAGTTCCAAATGGAAATTCTGATATCCACTAAAGTCAGTTTCTCACTTTATTATAAAGGAACTGAACAGATCATGAGTTGTAATGGTAAAATGTGCCAATCATAAATGATTTGTTTTATAACTTTACAAATAATCTACCATTAAAAGAAGACATTTATTTTTAAATTCTGAGTATAACTGTTGAGTGGATCAGATAATTCCTCTTGAACTATGCAAGTACTATATTCTTGCTATTATATTAACTTTTCACAAGGTGTCACTGTTCTTCAAAGAAACATAACATTTACTCTGCCAAAAAATGAATTTAATTTTAAGAGCTCAATACATGTTATAAATCTTAATCTACTAAATCTTTGGGATGCCTGAAGCACATATATCATTCCTGCTACTGTACGGTCAAATAATCATGGAGAAACAAAAAACTGATTTGCTCCAGGTCATACACTAAACCAAAACCACCTTCCTCAAAACCGTTCTATCCTTTCAACAATATTCAGCTAATGAAATTTTTACCTTCTTAACCTATCTTTAAAATTATCTCCTTTCACCCCAATAAACTTAAAAAAAACTTATCTCATTTAAATCTCACCCCTTATTGACTATGGGGAAAAAATTCTCATCCGCTGAAAATATTTTTTGCAGTACTTTACAGTTTTCTATCTAAATCACATTATAACATCTAAGTTACATTACAAAAAACAATCTTGTTAAAGATAATATCTGGAGATTTTTAAAACTATGTGATAAATGTGTACCTTCCATTCCTTTCATCTCCTTTGACTGAATTGTAAAAGGCAGTTCTGGGAAATGGAATTCTTTCCTGCCAGATCTAGAAAAATTCATCTTCCTTTTGTTTCCACTTGCCATTTGGTGACTTTGACCTGCTTTCTCATTAAATACGCCCTTCTCCGTTTGGCTCTAAACAAACAAACAAAAGTTAATTTGAAGAAAGATGCGTCACTATTTATTAAATGACAAGTCTAGAATTATTAGCCATTAGGATGGTATAAGATAGGCATTACAACGCCTATCTTTGCAAGATTATTTTCATAATTAAGAAATAGAATAGAATACCAATAAACAGATCAAACACCAATAAAAGTTTCATAAAGCAAACTTTTCTTAGCATACTAAATATTCTGAGAATAACAGTCTTGATCATGAGTACCACAATATGAACTTTTAGTTTTTAATCCTATTCATTGTACTCTGACTTTGGACAAATGGTTCAGTTCACTTTATTAATAATTTATTTTTCTATTTACAAAATGATATGCTCTGGACACTAGGAAAACCCAAAGGAAAAAAATTACTTGTGAACGCAGCAGCATTCTGGAAAACCTTTTATGTTAGCTGTTTTTGCTCATTTGACAACAGACGTAAAAAGTTTCCTAGAACATTCTTCCACAATGCAACGTGTAGTATCCCACAGTGTGGATATACTGTAATCTACTTAACCAGTCACTTGCTTCTGGATGAATCTATGTTGTTTTCAGTTTTTTATTATTGTAAATAACACTGTGCTTCAACACTACACAAGCTACTTTCCTATGTAAAAAATGAGTAAATGAATTACACTGATTATTTTTTCTAGTGAAAAGCAAAATATGTCTATTTAGCAATTGCTTTTAATCTATAAAGTAAGATATTAAAAACATTTTTTGGAAGTGAAAAACCAAAGTCTTGCGGCTTTTAAAGGTGAAAATCTTAACTACCCCCTGCCCCAAGTCACACATTAAAAACACAAATCAACTTAAAAGAAATTAACTAAAATTGTGAAAGCACTAAGGAAATGATGGCCTATTTTCATCTCAGGGAAAAAAAGAAAGGAAAAGTGCATTTTAAAAAATGTTAGAGTAGAGCCCTGGATATAGGGGGAAAGACGGGGGAGGGGGCGGGGCACGAATAATGTTAAAAGAGTCCATATTTCAATGACCAGCTTCTTGCCTTACTTGAGTGGCACCTGTATCCTCTTGCCTACAAGTAGACATAAGTTGTCCAATAGATTGTGAAGAAGTACGTCTTTTTTTCACTCTTTCAGTTATCCTATTATTTTTAAAAAATGAGAAGTTATTAGAACTCCCCAGAAGTGCATCTGTTTTAGCTTCAATAATGAATAAGTTCCATCATGGGAGTCTGCTGGTTGAACACGAGTGCCAAAATACAATGGTCAGTCCTTAAGTGCGAAATGCTCTAAGTAGAGAAGTGAAAACAGAGCGGAGGACACCTCACTCATGGCTAACATCAGTGGTGACAGCCATGTTGTGGGGATACTCCAGCTTGCATCTCTTCTGAACCTGGATCTCTTCACTAAGTTTCTGAATTTCTGAGCTTACTGTCCAAAGCTAGTTTCCAACCATGGTTAATGCAGCCATAGATTTGGGGTCACTTCAAGAACAACTGAGCTCCTGCTGTCTGTAACCCACTGTAGATTTTGACTGACATAGACATGTCCACTTGTCCACCTCTGCAGGCCACTAAACTTCATAATTTATAGCCCAAATCAGTCTGGTAGGATCAACATGGGATACTGAATCTAGTCTCCTTCCTCATTTAGTCACATAGTAGTTGCCCTAAATTTAGAACTGGCCCCCATGCCTCAGACAGCCATCACACACTGCCTTTGATTAACAGACTCATGGACCACTCTCTAAATCTGCATCAGTAACTAAATCTAAAACTAGCCCAAGATGTTGTTTTCCTCCCCAAATATTTGACCTTGAAAGGCTATTTGACTATAAAAGATTGTTTTAGCTATTCTTTCTCCATTTAGAAAATTTGCTGTGATAGAAAAATAAAGCCTACTTAGTTATACGAAGGCACATCAATATAACCAGAACTTAGGTCATATCACCTTTTTTTCTCTTCAAATGAAAATAAATTTTTCTGAGGGTCTTTGAAAAATTTTTTAATGAGGTTTTTCCAAAAGGCATTAGTGAAAAATTAAACATCTATAATATATAATCAAGAAAAGTTAATTTCTTCTAGAGCATTCATGAGAACTCAGTAATGCCCATTGTATGATTATAATTTCAATGTATCTTTAAATTCAGTTTATGTATAGACACTATGAACTTGATTCTTTGAACTACCATTATTACATAGGAATGTTGTACGAACTAGGTCCATTTCCTTCTGTCTCTTTTCTGTTAAAACTCACCTTGAGTTGGAGAGGGAGAGATTTAAATTGTGATTAGAAGCCATCAAATTACTGCTAGTTAGATTGATGGGTGGCATTGTCATACTACCACCAGCATATGGGTCATCTTTCATGCCACTGGAACTAGTGCTGGGATTAACAGGGTATGATAGCTCATTGATGATAGGTGTTGTATCGTGAGACATGGAATGAGCGTTTTCAATTGCATCCTGTTGACAATGTCGACCTTCATACTCTGTCTTTTTTGGTTCCAAGATATCTCTTTTTCCTCTTTTGACTTTAGTAACTCTGACTTTGATTTCCTTGGGTTTTTTCTCCTTTTCCGTTTCCTGGAATAAATACATCCAAAATCTGAGTCAGGAGAACAGTAATTTTTATCATTAGAGTACTTGCTATAATACAATTATACTGACTAAAAACAAAACCAGTTTTTACCTTTCCCCAAACTGAAGTACTTAGCAGTGTATTGGTATATATGGTTTTTCTTTCCTCTTTAATAAGTTCATTCTCTTTAGAATTCTCTTTCGCCTTTATGAATGAATTGACTTTTGCTTCTCGTAGTAATTTAGCTCTTAGTTCCGGTATGAATCTGATAAAACAAGCAATTATCAACCAATAATATTTTTATTTATGTAGTTAGAGTAGTTTATCTTTAATGGACCATTTAATAAATTAATTTACATTGCAGCCACAACATAAATAAGTCATCAGTAATGGATGCCAAGAGATGGCCCAATATTTACCTAATATAAATTGCTTCCTGGTAAAGATATATCTTTTAATTTTGCCATGGGAATTTACTATACTAAATGTTTACAAAATAGACTTATATGACTTAGATTCCTTTTGTGATGCAAACTTTACTCAATAAAAGTCTTGCTTTTAATTTTGAGAAATATACTATTCAAGGAAGACTCAGTCTACTTTGTCCTTTTTGTGGTTCTCTTAAGTAACAGTACTTAAAAAATGAACAAACTAGTTTCTGAAATCTCACTCTAGAGAAATATTTTCAGTACCAAATGTAACAGAACATCAACAATGAAGGGAGGTTGTTTAGGTTTTACTTTGACTTTCTTTTTTAAAAAAGTTATTTTTACATATAAAATCCACTTGTATGGCTCAAAAGTCAAAATACTACACTGAAAAGTCTCCTTCCCACCCATGTTCCTGAGTTGCACAGTTCCTCTCCTTGAATCAGCTATTGCTATCCACTTGGGGAAGTTTTAAAGTATCAGTCCATGAATGAATTCTTCCCTAGTTCAGGTAAATCTTGTTGGGTGCTTTGTAGGGTACGTCTAGCAAAGGGTAGTGTGAGAAGATGAAGAAAATAACCAGTGTGATTCCTTTGGCTGAATGAGAAAATGCCACACTTTTGTTTAAACTCCCTTGCATTGTAGAAGGTCCACGAAAGGAAGAGGCCTCTTACCAAAGGAAAAGATCTTCCCCAAACACTTTCTGAGTGTTCGGTCATTTGGACTCAAGAACTTTCACCCGTAATAGTAAAATCCTAATATCTAAATACCTACGAGATACCAACTTAGTCTATGTAGAATTGATACAAAACAAGTGGCACCTTTTATTAATGGCACTTTCAACATATCTTCTCATTTTTTTGTTTCAGATTAAGATTCCTGAATAGCCTACTCTCAAGGATTCCCTTTTCTTTGCCTTTTTCTATTTTAGTCTCTCTTCAATGGCAGTTCCTGGACTTTTCCACGCCTGATCTTAACTCCATCTCACTTTTAATTGATGTCCATCTTTCTGACATCACATCCAAAGGCCAACTGAATGATTTTACAATTAATGAGAAACTTTTCCTGTTTCATTCAAAGCCCAAATAGAAAATGGTGGGTGTTTTCTTTTTAAAGAAATATAGTTGATTTATGAATCTACATTGTTATTATATATTATATAGACAATGTGGGACACAGAATGGCTGTAAGAGGCATGGTCCCTGACTTGAGTGAACTTCTAATTCGGTGGGGAGAAAACGACAACAGGCACTGCAACGGAGAGTAACTAAAGCAGAAAAAAAGTCATTTCGAAAATGAATCTTCATTATAATATGTAAATCAGAGATGCTATCAGAAGAGGAAAAACTGGACTAGTCTGAGTCAGAGGTCCAAATGGGAATAAAGCTAGAAAATATTAATTGTTTATTTAATGTTATCTCTGGCCAATGATGAGCACTGAAAATACATCTCACATGCATAGCACACATCCTAGGAAACAGTGATTGTGTAATGAATGTTAACTGCAAATATTTTTATTATTAGAATTTTTATCATGACACCCATAAGTCTACCATATACGTAGTCAACACAGGAACTCAGTAAGTTTTTGTTAAATTGAATTTTTCTGTTGTGTAACATTAACCTACGTAGCAATTCTCATGTTAGTCAAGTTTCCTAATACAAAACACTAAAAAATCCACACTCACTCAAAATACTTACTTTTCAATAAATCCATCTCTAGTAAAATACTCATGATGCAAGAGATCAGTAGATGACATTCTCTCAGCAGGATCAATTTGTAAACAAGCCTAGAAAATGTAAAAAAGATTCTAGGATTCAATAAGCTCTTAACAGGTCTCCAAAAGGCAAAAATTAAATTTATTTGACAAGCGTATAGGCAATTAATTACCTAGAACTAAAAGCGTTCTTGAAAAGATGGAATTAGACCTCAGGAATTTCTGACAGTGAGTTCTGACCATTTATTTCCCTAAGAAATTTATACTTGTAAAGCATTATTACTCCTATGATTCTAGGAGTCAGTCTGTTTCTGCTGGAATTAGCAGAAATTAATTAGCTCGTTTTGATCCTCTTCTCAGCCCTGAAAGTGGAAAGTTCATGGATTATCATTTCCATTTTACAGAACTAGAAGAATTATTAGTGATTTGCCAAACTAGAATTTTAACTCATATTGCCTGATTCCTAATCCAGTGTTCTTTCTATAGCATAATACAATTTCACAAATATTCAAGCCCTCAAATTTTTCAATAATCCATTATTGAACACTTTTTCTGTTTCCCTACCTGGGGAGTACTTCAATTGTGTAGAGAAACAATAAAAAACACCCACAAAACAAAACAGACAATGGAAGAGTTCTAGATACAATTAAATAACTATAATTATAAATAAAACACATTTCTTTAATCAAAATATTAAAGATAGAATTTGAATAAAAGCCATGTGCCTTATAATTTTCATTCTTCCTTTGAAAAGAGGCAAAACATAATAATGATAGGTAACTTTTATTGATACTTGCTGCATCACAAGTGCCACACAACACTTTGTCCAGCCTTTTCCTGTTACTTGATCCCAACAACAACCCTAAAGGTAGCTATTATTATTATTATTATCCTCATTGTACAGATGAGGATTCTGAGGCCCAGAGGGGTCAGGTAACTTCTCTAAGATCTCCTAAGTAAAAGAGCTAGAATTAAAATCCAGAAAATCCAAGGTAATCGCACAGATTACACTTTAGTTTATTTCAAAATGTATATGCTTAAATTGATTTACAGTAAAAGTTGTAGAGGTATACTACACAATAACATGAATATAATTAACAATACCGAGCTTTACATTTTAAAATTTGGTTAGAGGGTAGATTTCGCGTTACCACAATAAAAAAAAGTTGACTCTCAAAGTGAAATTGAGTCCATGTGGGACTACCCAGATCCTTAAAACTGCAACTAGCTAAAAATATGTGCTTATTTTGGAACATAGTAGTGATCCATCAATAAAACTTAACAAGAAAAATGCTCAAAGGTCTGTGCAAGTCATAGCCTATTAGAGATAGACAAATTAGTCCTTCTGTGAATAATATAATTCAGAAAATTTAAATACATGCCCTACTTTGGAAAATATAAAATATGATACTTTGAGAAACAGACTGGTAGTTTCTTTAAAAATTAAACACATACTTTAAACCTACCATTCCACTTTTAGATATTTACCCAAGAGAAATAAAAATATACATCTACACAAAGACTTGTATGTGACTGTTCTTAGCACTTTTATTTGTAATAGCCCAAAATGGGAAACAACCCCAAAACAGGAATAGATTAAAAAAACTATGATAGCCATACAATGGAATAATACTCAGCAAATAAAGGAACAAACTACTGATACATGCAAAAACATGAATGAATCTCTAAACCATAATGCTGTTATAAAAAACAGACATAAAAGAGTACATGCTGTGTGATTCTATTTATACACTATTCTAGAAAATGTAAACTAATCAATAGTGACAGAAAGCAAATGAGTGGTTATCTGGGGCCAGGAATGGAGGAAAAAATGGATCGCGAAAGGATGCGAGGACATTTTAGGGGCTGATGGAAATGTTAGGTATCTTGATTGTGGTGGTGGTTTCATAGGTGTACACATCTATCAAAACTATCAAATTGTACATTTTAAGTACGTGTAGTTTACTATATATAAATTACACCACAGTAAAGTTGTTTACAAAATTTAAATATAGGAAAAAATATATGTCCTACCTCAGATATTAAGATGTATTTTAAAGTTACAATAATCGATCAAAATGGTACTTAAATTAGAAGAGAGACATCAATGACACAGAAACAGACCCTAGCATGTGTAAGTATTTTGTCTATGATAAATGTGGCATTCGAAATCATTGACTTATTCAAGTTGAAAAAAAAGTATTTACAACTTATATGACAAGACTAATATGCTTATTGTTTTACAAATAAATATGAAAAAAGATATTCTAATTGACAAATAGATTGATTCTTAAAATAAGAGATACAAATGACCAATTAGTATTAATTAAATGGTCAACTTTTCCTGTAATGATGCAAGTGTAATTAAAAAAAATAAACATACAATTTCTAGCCTATTAAATTAGCAAATATTTTAAAAATTATAATATCCAATGCTAGAGTGGGAATTTACATCCAACGCTACCTGAGAGAACTTGAGTATAAATAGGTGAAATTCTTCGGGAGAAAAAAATAGCAAAATATATAAAAAATTCTAAAAAATATAAACCTGTTTGGCTACCACTCAAATTTCTAGGAATTTATCCTAAACAAATAATTAAACAAGTTCATAAAAACATATATAAAATATGTTAATTATAGCATCTTTACCAAAAGGGAGGGAAAAACTCCTGAAAACAAATGTCCAAAATTGCAAGATCAGTTAAAACAACCATAGTATAGTCA
Source organism: Rhinolophus hipposideros (assembly GCF_964194185.1). NCBI lineage: Eukaryota > Metazoa > Chordata > Mammalia > Chiroptera > Rhinolophidae > Rhinolophus > Rhinolophus hipposideros. The sequence goes on from NC_138069.1 coordinate 11,113,464, forward strand.
TACAATGAAATACTATGTAACCATGGAAAATTACCATGTAGTTCCATATTTGTTGACATGGTAATATGTTTATAATATAATAAGTGAAGATAAACAGGTTACATATCATGTGTAAAATATGATACCTTTTAAAAAGCATAAATTTCTTTAACATAAACCAGTACCGTGTTTCGTCAAAAATAAGACCTAGCTGGACAATCAGCTCTAATGCGTCTTTTGGAGCAAAAATTAATATAAGACCTGGTCTTATTTTACTATAACATAAGATCAGGTCTTCATAATATAATATAATACAATACTGGGTCTTATATTAATTTTTTCTCCAAAAGATGCATTAGAACTGATTGTCCAGCTAGGTCTTATTTTCGGGGAAACGGTAGCATAGTCGCTTATTATCATTATCAAGTATGATATACTGTACATATTGCATGTGCTATACTTTTATACAACAGCAGGTTTGTTGCACCAGCATAACCACAAACATGGGACTAATGCTTTGTGCTACGTATAACCTTACAACAGCTACAACATCACTAGGCAATAGGAATGTTTCAGCTCTACTATAATCTTGTGGGATCACTGCATATGCGGTCTGTCACTGACCAAGATATTGTGTGGTGCATATTTCTCATTGTACCACAACTCCCATTTCACAGTGGAGGACAAAAAGAGATTAATAAATTCACTCACCGCCACATGGCTAGAAAGTATTAGAGCTGAGATTTAATGCACTGGGTCTGTAACCAGAGGCAGCACTTAAAAAGTACGAATTTCTATGCATGTATTTGGAGAAAAGTCTAGAAGTATATAAACCAAAATGTTAATAGTAATTTTTTCTGGATTATGGAAGTTGGGAAAATCTTAACTTCTCCTTTTTGTTTATCATGTATTTTCTACTTTCTCTATAATCATTATATATTCTCTGTATAATTTAAAAACTGAAAAAAAGAAATTAAACTGAAAATGTATTAATAGTAAACAAATCTGATCCTTAACAAACTCTAGTTTTCTCCAGGTACCCATGAAATAACTTTTTTCCTTCAAGAATAGTCTTTAGATGTTACATATGTTTAAGTTTATCTAAATAACAACAATAATTAATATGAACAACATTTGTTGACAGCTTATTCAAGGCTCTGTGCTCAGAACTTTTCCACCATTGCCTCATTTAATCCTCCAGCTCCAAAAAATATTGTTAACATCATTTTATAGCCCAGTTAAACTGAGGCACAGAGATTAAGTGACTTGCCCAAGGTTACAGAGTTCATTAGTGACAGAATTGGGTTTTAAACGTAGTCTATGTGATTCCAGAGACCGTTCTTAAAAACACCACACTATACTTGCTTTGAACTTTAGGTAAACACATTTTTTTAAGGGCTGTATATTAGCAGTAAGATACCTGATTTGACCCTGGTGAAGGAAATTGGCTGGATAGAGAAAATAAATTAGAACAGAGTCGCTTTTCACAGCAAACTTTCTTACCTTTTGCATTTTGTACTAAGTGTACATTTATTACCTAATTTAAAATGAAATTTAAATTTTAACATAATTTAAAAGTGCTAGATAATGTTTTTGTTTTCTCCGATTCAAGGGGAATTTCCGCACTGGTGTGTCTTCAAACATTACAAGTGCAGCTGCCAATGCCTTCTAGACAGGTCAGGATACCACTGTACAAGGAACAGATCCCTAACTTGGGTGATCAACATGGTAAGTCCTCAGAATTGTTCCAGTTTATCCCTAATTACCATTAAAATTGGAGTATACTAAAGACAATAAACAGGATTATCCTAGGGAACTTTCCATTCTAAGCCTATGAATTTTAATTTCTCTGAACTAAAGACAAACACAGAGGAATATAGTAACTTTCAATAGATAACATTATGAATCCTTTTGGAATTTCATTAAAGTAATATCTTAAAACTGTATCATGATGTATGCAAATTTCCCAGAAATAAATCCTTTATCTCTTAACATACATGAATCATATCTGCCAATAATCCATTTAGCTTTGGGTATTTTTTTCTTGCATTTTCGTGGTGTTGAACCTGAGGCAGGACCACCCCAGCAAAAATGGGACTCTTGGAGAAGATATTCTGCAAATGAGGTGTCAAATTGCCTGAAAAGAGAAAAAAAATATGTATATAAGAATCATGGCAATTAGTCTACAATCAAAATAATCAAACTGCTATGTGGTTGCATTAAATTACTAGAAAGGGAGAATAACAATTATGTTCTTTTAATTTTTTAAAGTTGAACAAGGAACTATCTGAACATAGCATAAAAAACTGAAGTTTCTCCAGTAACCTGTTGATAACACATAGGCAGTAGGGAATGTAAAATAACCAGGTTCATTTTCTTTTCCCAAAATATTGTAATATATAATATATTATGCTACCAGGAAAAGCGCATACAAACTTTTATATATTTCCATATGGGTATGTTAATGGAAATAGTATATTTCAGTGCCCTGATCACAAGCAAGTGTTCATCAACAAAGCCTTACTGAAAACAGCTTAAAATATTAAAATTATTTAGAAATAGAACTATTGCAAAGAAAAACACAGCTATAAAGTAGAAGAATGGAAAGAACTATAAATAGAAGTGGAGAGCGCTAAGTTCTAGCGCCAGTTTCGCCATATCTAGTTCTGTAACCTTGGGCAAATCTCCTTTTCTGTGCTTCGGTTTCCTCATCTGCAAAATGACAAAATCGGGGCTGCTGGATGGCTCAGTTGGTTAGAGCGCAAGCTCTCAACAACAAGGTTGCTGGTTCAATTCCCACATGGGATGGTGGGCTGCAAGTAAAGATTTAAAATGGCAACGGGACTTGGAGCTGAGCTGTGCCCTCCACAACTAGATTGAAGGACAACGACTTGGAGCTAATGGGCCCTGGAGAAACACACTGTTCCCCAATATTCCCCAATTAAGAAAAAAAAACAAAGACAAAATTGATCCCATCATTTCTAAGGTTCCTTCTAACGTTAATCTCATTATCAGAATTTTAAAGTTAACACAAAAAAGTGTGATGCTTTAAGGTTCTGAACTGTATCTTTAACCAATATTTATCTAAATTTCACTTTTTATAGTTGTTTACAGTACCTTCCTCATGATCCTGTAATTACATGTTTATGTATAGCTTCCCCACCACAAAAAGGGCTCCTCCAGCTCCTCATTCAGAAATATATTAAAAAAACAAATCATTGAAACTCCATGAGTAAGGCTCTCCATCAAAATATTTGGGTAGTTAAAGCAGATAATCAAATAATTCAGCTTACATCAGATATATTTCTGTATAAGTTATTTAGCTATTTGGTTATCTACTGTGGTAAAAAAAAATAGTTTTCTCAGTAAATAATTGATTTTCTATCTCCAAGTGCTTTTAAAAAAGCATCTAAATCAATTCTATTACTTAAAAGTCCTCTTTGAGAGATTTAAATATTTGTAGAAGCCTAATTTTAAAACAACTTTCGGACAAACTGAAGTATATTCCTATTTTTCTTACTATCAACCATCAACAACACATGGCTTAGCTGTTTGCATCCTGGCCAAAAAAAATATTATTTGTAAAAACACAGGAGAATTTTCTACCTTCTTTATCAGCCCAAGGCATCCATGTGGTGCCATCTATCAAAACAATATGCTTCCCTGTTACTATAACAAAGAACTAAATTTGAAAATCAAGCAGAATTGATCTGGCAATATTTATTTTAGGCATTTAACAGTATATTTCAGTAATACTTACCTACTTTTAAAACAATTTTATGAAGTAAATCCAAATCAGAGCTGCTAGGAAGAAAGGGATTTCCAGTGGCCATTTCAATGATCATACAGCCCAAAGCCCAGATATCCACAGGTCTGAAACAGACAAGAATAAATCATTTTTTCATGGATAAATATATAAAATATCTTTTCTAAAAAACTTTTTAAATACCCAAAGGAAAAAAATGGTTAAGTGGTATCATTTATAAATGTTCACTGTAATATCATATGCCAACTTTAGGATATACATTAAATATTATCACATTTTATTAATAACATTAAATACCTTACTTGTAAGTTGCATGAGAAGTCATATATCAGTCCAGGTAAAAAGTAACTGTAATTCTAAAATTATTTCAGATGTTTATATAAGGACATTATGAAATATGGTTTATGAATTAGAATTGAACATAAAATCATCTCGTATTTAAAAAGTAAAAACTTCACATCTTAAACATGTCGCCACTTGCACTTCATGCATTTATCTTAATGCACTGTGAATCATCCATAATTCAAAGATTTTTCTATATAATCAGTTTGTTAAAAGATAGTTTATATCACTGGGGCTTTTAAATAGATAAAAAGGATGCTTGACCTCACATTCAGAAAAAATATAAATAAACACAACAATGAGACCTAGTTTTTACTGATACAACTGATAAAAATTATAACATTTGGTGAGGTTATAGAAAACAAATACTCCCACATACTGTTGTTCTGGGAATGTAAACTACTTGGAGGGAAAATTGGCAAAAGGTACCAAAATTCACAACGTACATACTTTGACCAAACAACTTTATTCTTAGAAATTTATCCCAACTCTACTCACACATGTGCACAAAGATAAATTATATAAGAACTTCATTGCAACACGGCTTGTGATAGAAAAATATTGAAAACAACCTAAACATCCATCAGTGCAGGAATGGCTATGTAAATTTTTGTACACCCACACAATGAAATGTTATTCAGCTGTTAAAGGGATGAGATGGGTCTATATACGCGAGCTGGAGCCTTCTGCTGTAATGTAGTTTTGAATAAGAGACTTGACGAGTGGGTGCCAGCAAAAGAGAACCTACGTTCTTTCACAAAAGATGCTCGTGCTTTACCTTATAAAGACCTTCCATTTGAAACTCTGGAAGTTGATGGAAAAGTGGCATTAGAAATATTTCAACACAAGTGAAAAATAGATTTCGTAGAAGAGAAGGCATCTCAGATCCCTGAGAGACTAGTCAGACTACACAGATTTGGTGACCTCATTGATGTAGCTGAGGGCCCCTTATTTCAAGAACAAGTACTTATTTCTAGTATGACGTGTCAGAGGTTCACAATCCTCAAGCCACCCTGTCAAGTGTTGTACGAAGATTCCAAGGTCTCTCTTACCTGTTCACTTAAGATAAATCTTTTCTTTTCAAGACACATTTTAGGAAATGGGAAAAACTATTTGAAACATCTCAGAAAATTCTAAGTGTTTTTGACAGCTAATGTGTACTCTTCTACAAAGATATTTTCATTGAAATTAAGCAACAACAGGAAGGAAGGAAGGAAAGAAGACAGGAAGGAAAGAGAGAGATGGAAAAAAAGTAATTCGTTGTCTCAATAGCTAAGTAGTTTTGTGGTTGTTGACCTATGAACTTTAATGATAATGAATATTGGTTTATCAATTCTGAAAAATGTACCAAACTAATGTAAGATGTTAATAAGAGGAAAACTGTACTATGTGGGAAGGATAGCGGGGGCGGAGGGTGGATATGGGAACTCTGTACTTTCTGCTCAATTTTTCTATAAGCCTAAAATCGCTCTTAAAAAGTAGTCTATTAATTTAAAAAATTAAAAGAGGAAAAAAAGCAAGATTCTGTACTATGCATTGTAGGCTACTATTTCTGTTTAAAAGGAAGGAAGGGTGTCTGTGTGTGTGTGTGCGTGTGTGTGTGTGCACACATAAATTGCTATTGCCAGATAATGATTTTAAGGAATAAATGACTTACTGTATACAATTTTTCAAGTCCACATTACAACAAAAACTGGATAATATATTAGGAACTTATTAGCTTGTTTATTTCACAAATTTAAAAAACTTCATAGCAATTTATAAGTTTCAGTGAAAAACAGTAAAATTAAGATCAATTATTAGCTTTCTAGTGACTGGGTTTCTTTTTGGGGGTGATGAAAATGTTCTAAAACTGATTATGGTGATGGTTGCACAGCTCTGTGAATTGTATGGTATGCGATTGATATCTCAAAAAAACTGTCATTAAAAAAGGCTAGATTAAACCAAGCTGATGTACTTTTGGGTAATAAAACCATAAAGAAATGCAAGGCACTGATTATAATAAAAGTCAATATCATGATTACTTTGGGCGGAAGAGAAGGTGTTGTATTGGAATACGGCAAATGAGGGTTTTCTGGGGTGGCCAACAAAATTCTATTTTTTGAGCTGGTGGTGGAACTATACATTTATTGTGTGGGCTTTTCTTGTATCTGTATTTTGTCTTACAATAAAAAGATTAAAGGAAAAAAAGATTATGAGCAAATTTATTTCAAACACAATAGAATCCAAACTTACCACGTACAAGGCACCAACTTTGGTTCTGTGGAGTACAAGATATTATACCTCTCCTCAAGGAACTTATCTTTCAGCAAGAAGTATTTATAAAAGAAAACAAGAGCTAGAGTAGAACTAGGCCATATTCAATATTAACTGGCACTAAATTTGCAGATAATGTACAAGAGGATTCCGAAGGGGATATGATTTGGGGGCAAGGGATAAGGACTAGGAATACATTAGAAGAGGAATTTAAGCTACATCGTGAAGAGACGGTAAAACTGGGACTTAGATAGATCTTATAGAGGCTACATTTACTGAGCATTTACTACATTTGAACCTTTTTCATTCATTAAATCATTTCATCCTCACAACAAACTTGGAAGTTGGCCCTATTATTATTTCCACTATACAGATAAAGAAACTGAGGCAGAGAGATGGTCGCATAGGGCATCAGTGGAAAGTATAGTTGAAAAGGTACTCTGAGTGACTTCAAGCAAATTAGTTTACCTTTCTGTGCCCTAGTGTCTTCTTATTTAAAATGAGGATGATAATAGCACCTTCATTATAGGTTTTTTGTGGAAATCAAATGATTTAAGGCATGTAAAGCATTTAGAATAGTTTCTGGAATAAAGTAAGTGCTTGTTAATGTTAGATATTATTACAAAAACCAGAATAATGGTTTCTAAGAACGGCATGTGAGAACCATCCCCCCTCCATTCCTTGTATTAAGTTGTACAACTTGGTCCCTTTACGCTCTTTTCAAGATGAATTATTTGCATATTAGGTGGCAGTTTCATATACTGTTTCTATTGTTTCACAATAAACTGAGACCATGCTACTTTGTGAGGCATCTGGGACGGTATAATTTAAAAATCATTACTTGCCAGTCTTTGCAAAGACAGGACCGTAATCCAGAAAATAGGAAACTTGGCAGTTCCTATGGTAACACTGGCAGAGTGAGGGAAACGATTTTAAAATCTTTGCAGAACAGAGAGGTTAAAGATAAGTGGAGGAGGCAACTCTGCCAAGGGTGAGGCACAACTTAAAGCCCCAGGGATATAGCCTGAGGGAGGTCTGCATAGGTCTCCTGGGCTGGGGCCACCGAGTCCAAGGGCAATGGGGCAATGTCAGTAGCCAGCAGGGCAGGGCAGGTGCCTACAGGAACTCTCTGCTCTATTTCGAGGTGTGGCTTTTTAGCCCCAAGCCAGAGACAGAAGGCAGAGGGGATATCAGTAGTGGGGTTAACAGATATACAAGGGGGGAAAAATGATTAGGAAAGGACAGGCAACATCCCCAAATATACATACTTTCCATACGAGGTATCTTTTAATACTAATTCTGGAGCTCTGTACCAGCGTGTGGCCACATAGTCTGTATAAATGTCCCCAGGAGCTGCTAGTGTTCGTGCAAAGCCGAAGTCACAGAGTTTCGTAATTCCTGATTTGGATACTAAAATGTTCTCAGGTTTTATATCTCGATGAATGATCTAAAAAAAAACAAGCAGAAGATGCAATATGATAAAATGAAGTTTCATTACTTAGAGAATCTCTCAAAACTTATACTGAGAAAATCTAACTAAGACAACGAAGCTATTTTCTTACCACATGCAAAGGGTTAACTACACAATGCAAAAGCTAAGTAGTTATATATTTTCAATTCTTGTCCCATCAATCATCTCAAAATGAAATGAAGCCAAGAAAATAGACATAATACCAAAAAGGTAAATCAGATTCCTAACAGGAAAAGTAATCAAAAGAAAATGAAAAAAGTTTAACTTTCCTTTAACTCCATGGCACAATCCAGATACTTCCCTTATTTCCTTCACAGCTAAACCTTATCTTTACCCAGTCATCACTTTCTAACCAATCATTGTCATTTTCTAACCAATCATTCACTCCTCAAGGTAATGTAATCTGTCTTCTACTCCCACATTTCATTAAACTGCCCTTCCCAAAGTCATCAACTTCATTGTCGCTACACCCATTAGACACCCCTCAATACATGTCTTACTTGATATCTCAGTGTATAAGTGTTGCCAACCATTCCTCCATTCCTGATTTCTGGGACCTAAGATTCTCCCAGTCTCCTTCTATAGCTGTGGCAGCTCTTTCTCTATCTGCCCCTTGAATGCAGGTTTTTGGTCTTAGGCTTTCTCTTCTCATACATCATGCTTCCTGGACAAACTCATCTACTTTTCTTTTTAAAAAATATTTTATTGGGGAAGGGGAACAGGACTTTATTGGGGAACAGTGTGTACTTCCAGGACTTTTTTCCAAGTCAAGTTGTTGTCCTTTCAATCGTAGTTGTGGAGGGGGCAGCTCAGCTCCAGGTCCAGTTGCCATTTTTCTAGTTGCAGGGTGCACAGCCCACCATCCCTTGCGGGAGTCAAACCAGCAACCTTGTGGTTGAGAGGATGTGCTCCAACCTACTGAGCCATCTGGGAGCTCAGTGGCAGCTCAGCTCAAGGTGCCGTGTTCAATTTTAGTTGCAGGGGGCGCTGCCCACCATGCCCACCATCCCTTGCGGGAGTCGAGGAATTGAACTGGCAACCTTGTGGTTGAGAGCCCACTGGGCCATGCAGGAATCGAACCGGCAGCCTTGGGAACTAGGAGCATGGAGCTCCAATCGCCTGAGCCACTGGGCTGTCCCTCATCTACTTTTTTTTTTTGGACCACTTTCTTCTCTTGGTTATGGGGAAACCATACTCCCTTGGGCTTCTTCTCACCTATTGGCTGCTCCATCTCAATTTCATCTACTCTTACAGATTTAGTAACTATCCATACACTGATGATTTCTACATTTCTATGTCTAACCAAGCTATCTCTCCTGGTTTCCACAAGAAGTGGAATTCTACAAGAAGTCCCACTCAGCAAATCCACAACTAACTGTATCATCTTCTCCCCCAAAACTATTTGTTCTTATCCACACAGTCCTTTAGTGACCCCAAGTCTCAAGCCAGAAACCAAACCATTTTTTCTCTCTCAGCTCCCATACCCTCTCAACCCATCTATTTCTCTCTCTAGTTCAAGTCCCCTCAGCTTTCTCACTGAAAATTACTACACCACCAACTGGTCTCCCTGAACTTACTCTGATCCCCTCCAATCCCCTGTCCGCAAAGAAGTTACAATACTATTATAAAATCATGTGTGATCATGTCACTTCTTTACTTCTCATCTTTTAAGGATTCCCCATCCTACAGGACAAAATTGAAACTCCTTAAAATGGCCATGTAGGATTTGCTCCCTGCTCAGCTTATCAACCTCCTTCTTTAATTCTTTAATCTATAGACTATTAGCTTCCCAATTTTCCAGTGTTTGTCTCATGTCTATGTATTTGCTGAGGCTGTTCCAACTGCCTGGAACACTTTCCTGGCCAATTACTTCCTCAGGTCTCAGCTTAGATGCTTGTATTAGATGTTCCCACATCATTCTGCACGTGCCCATCACAGAATTTGTCGTACTATAATATTAATTGCCTGTTTACTTGTTTGTAACTCCCACTAGACTGTAAGCTCCATGACAGCAAATAGATGAATGTCTGTCTTGTTCAAGCTATATCCCCAGGGCCCAGTACAGTGCCTAAAACAAAGAAGGCATTTAAAAATTTTGTCAAATGAATAAAGTATGTTCTCATCACCGAAAATGTTTCACAGCACAAGTGAAAATATCTCAGTGACAGAAATGTGGGATCTTTCCTTGTGTATACAGATTACTGCTATAAATCTTTGGGATTGGCTTTGTTTTGACTCAGTCTCCACCCACGAATGGCCAAAAAATTAACTTAGGGTAATAAGCAACCTTAAAGCTGCCATCTATACAACTATATTAATCTTTTTTTTTACTTTTATGGGGTGATTACTACATGCCAGCCACTATGCCAAAATCTGAGAATATAATGTGAACAAAAATAGACATGAAAAACCACATTAAGATACCACTTCACACATTCTGCTCACTACAGATCCATAACCCTCCTCCTCAGTGCTCTAACCATGGGGCAGAAAGATCAATCTGGTTGATACCCTAGTATTCTCATTCTTTTCAACAGCTAACACCGCGACTATATGAGGAATTTTGTTATTCTTGAAAAGCAAGCACTCTCTGAATCCCATCTTTTCAAATTCTATGTTTTGACAACATTCTCCGTGGTCTTCCACCATCAAATTAAGACCTCCGTAAACATAGTATTTTTATTTGTGTAGGTCTTCTTTCACTTCTCTCACCAATGTTTAGAAATCTTCAGTGATAGGTCTTGTTCATCTTCTGTCAGATCTTCCCTAAATATTTCATTTTTTGGATGCTATTGTAATGGTATTTTAAATTTCAATATCTGATTGTTTGTTGCTAACACATGGAAATACAATTAATTTTAGTATATTGATCTTGTCTCCTACAACCTTGATAAACTTAGTTCTGTTAACTTATTTGTAGATTCCACAGAATTTTCTACAGATAATTATGTCATCTGTGAATAAAGACAGTTTAACTTCTCAAAAAAAAAAAAAAAGATACCACTTCACACCCGTCAGAATGCCTATATAAAAAAGACAATAACACATATTGGGGAGGATGTAGAATGCATTGTTGGTGGGGATGTGAAATGGGGCAGCCACTTTGGAAAACAGGTTGGCAGTTTCTTTAAAAAGTGAAAACATAAACTGACCATATGGCCCGGTAGTATTCTTAGCTTGCCCTATTTCTGTTCCCCTCTCCCCAGCTCCTGGTAGCCTTGTAAACCAACAGCCTCCAAAATCAACAGGGTTATATCTCCTCCAAAGCCCCATTCCCAGGTAACTGTCATTATCTGATCTGTCCAGCAAGTCACTGAAAAATCCCACGAGAAGGCTTATCCTTATTGCATCTAACTCAGTTTGCCCAGTGTGACCAGCCTTTCCTTCTTGAGGCCTTTGTCAGAATTAGCAGTTCTGACAGTTCTATAATGTAGACCATTATAGCCACCTGAGGGAGCTGCACCAGGACAAAAAACAAGCTGACCAAACTACTTAAAGAGGAAGGCTGGAAGTCAGATGTCCATAAAGGGTCTGAAAAGCTCTAACATATTCCTGAGAATCAAGAATGCCACATGTAGAGCTGTGCACATGCCCAGGAAAGATCGGAGATGGTCCTAAGCTCTCACCTCTGGTCGACACTGAGCCATTGCACAAGCAGGAAGGGTAAGTAAGGCTAAGGTGGAGTTGTAAACTGTCTGCCTGAACGTTCAAAGCATGTCCCAACGCACAGAGAGAGGCCCCTCAGTAAATAAGGCTGAGAGATTTATTGGTTTCTGACATTTAAGGAAATCTGTGACCAATCATTAGCTAACCACTGAGCTAACTGAACAAAGATTTCAGTGGTCACACATGAGGATGAATACAGACTTCACAGAATTAGTTCAGGAAAGTAACTAAACAAAGAGCCACAACAAACCCTGAGAGATGGAAAACAAATTTCCAGAGTTGCCGCATTACATTAAATGTCCAGTTTTCAAAAAAAAAAAAATTACAAATTTCAAAAAAAAAAAAGGTATACATAGAAACAAGTATGGCCCATACACAGGAAAGAAAAGCAGTCAATAAGAAACTTTTCCTGAGGAAGCCCAGACATTAAACTTACAAGATAAAGATTATAATCAGCTATTTTAAATATGTTCAAAGCTTCAGGAAACCATATCTAAAGAAATACAGAAAAATATGAACACAATATCTCACCAAATAAAGGATATCTATAAGGAGAAAGAAATTACAAAAAAAAGAATTAAATAGAACACTACCAAGAAAGAAAGAAAAAAAAACAAACCCAGAGTGGTAGAAAACATTTGCAAATTATATCTGATTAGCATCCAGTATCCAAAATATGTAAAATACAATCTAGTATCCAAAATGTATAAAATACAAAATATATAAAATACAAAAGATAAATAACCCAATTTTAAAATGGGTAAAGGTCTTGAATAGACATTTCTTCAAAGAACATATACAAATATGAATTTGCTTGTTCCGGATATTTCATTTAAATGGAATTTTATACCATGTAGTCTTTTGCATCTGACTTTTCATTTAACATGTTTTCAAGGTTTATTCATGCTGTAACATGTATGCGTACTTCATTTCTTTTTGTGGCTGAATAAATTCCATTGTATGGATTTACCTTATTCATCAGCTGATATACATTTGAGTTGTTTCCACTTTTTCACTATTATGAAAAATGCTGCTATGAACATTCCTATGCAGGTTTTTATGTGAACATATGTTTTCAATTCTCTTGGGTAGACACCTAGGAGTAGAATTGCTAGGTAACATAGTTATTCTATGCTTAACTTTTTGAGGAACTGCCAAATTGTTTTCCATTGCAGCTACACAATTTTATGTTACCAACAGCAGTGTTTGAGGGTTCTAATTTCTCTACTTCCTCACCAACATTTGTTATTGTCTATTTTATAAATTACAGCCAGCCCAGTGGGTGTGAAGTGGTATCTCATTGTGATTTTGATTTGCATTTCCATAATGACTAATGATACTGAGCATCATTTCATGTTCTATCATACATTTGTATACCTTCTTTGGAGAAATGTCTATTCAAGTCTTTTGTCCATTTTTAAACTGGATTATTTGGGGTTTTTTTGTTGTTGAGTTGTATTTTATATATCTTGAATACTAGATGCTTATTGGATGATCTGTAAATATTTTCTCCCATTCTGTGATTTTTTATCTTCTTGATGGTGTCCTTTGATGCAAAAGTTTTAAATTTTGGTGAAGTCCAATTTGTCTATTTTTTCTTTGATTGCTTTTAGTGTCATAGCTAAAGAACTATTACCTAACTCACGCTCATATAGATGTTCGCCTATGTTTTCTCCTAAGTGTTTTATAGTTTTAGCTCTTACATTTAGGTCTTTGGTCCCTTTTGTATTTTGTATATTTTGTATACAAAATAATAATTTTGTATACAGTGTTAACAGACTTTGAACTCAAACAATAGTTTGATTCTCCTTTACCTTGCAGTGGAATGCTCTAGAACTGCATAAAACTCCATATTACAATCTGATTTATAATACCTCTGCTCTATATAGCCCTATGTGCTTGAATTTAAATACCCATCTCAGGGACCCTGGGTCTGAATCACCTGAAGCTTCTATTCAATCGACTTTTCAATCAGATGTTATACAATTAAATGTTAATGCATATATGAAAAAATAAGCCAATAGCTTCCAGAAAGAGGCTGGATAAGGATGTCTGAGGCAGACTGCAAAAGTGGGAATTCCCTATGTACCCCAAAAACCAAATGGAAAGTTCAGTCCTTAATTGGATCCCAATTTTAACAAATCAGCTGTAAAAGACATTTTAGGAACAATCGGGTAAGTTTTAATAGAAATTCGGTATTAGATGGTAGTAGGGAATTACTGTTAATTATGCGATGTAATAATGATTGTGAAGTTATATAGGAAACCATGTATTTGTTGAAGGGATACATAGTGGAGTATTTAGGGATAAAAATGTCAGGTTGCCTATAACTTACTTTAAAATACTTCAGAAAACAAAATAGATGAAGCATATAGCAAAATATTAACAATATATTAAAATATATTAAGTAATATTAAAATGTTAACAATATTGTTCAAATAATAATAATTCCTTATTTGAAAGACTTTGAGTTTAAAATCCAAAAGCAGAGTTAAGAAAATATTCAAGAAGGCACGTCAAAGATGGCAGAATAGAAAAAAGAAAATATGTAAAAGAGGCCTAAATTTAGGGAAGCGGGGCTTTGTGGAGTGGGGGTGGGGTTGGGGCTAAGGAAGATGGACAGTCTTTAGGTATTAATCAGAATTATTTATAATTCCTCAAGTTTACTAAAAACTGGATAAAATTTAATAAGCTTCATAAGGGTAGGAACCAAGTCTTTTACTCAAGGCTGCATCATCTGCACCTAGTACAATCCATGTTTGTTACCAGAAGATGCTCAATAAATATTTGTTGACTAAACAAATGAGAGAATGAATAACCATTTCTCTCCTGTAAGTGGCCAAATATTTGCATTTAAATTCTGACTGCTTCCAAAATGGTTTTGAAGAGGCTTATAATATTAACCAGATCAACACTTTCAATTATAAAAACAACCGGAATGGAAAAGATAAACTAAGATTCCTATAATTTGTTACTGCAACTGAACATTAAATTTCTATTTGAGCTGTCTAGAAACCAACATAAAAAAGAAAATGTTTTCATTATTAAATAAAAGAAGGTAAACAAATACTCCTGGAGATAAAGAGCTTTTGTTGATACTGAACTGTATTTGACTTCATGAGTTCTTATTAAGAGGAACATGGGGTATCATGATAGACAATATCTCAGACATTTCAATTATATAAAAACCCAGTCATTTTAAATTTGGAGACATTAGGAAAATAAAATTTTCCTTTCTTTTTTTATTTTAATTTTTATTGGGGAATATTGGGGAACAGTATGTTTTTCCAGGACCCATGAGCTCCAAGTCAAGTCATTGTTTTCAATCTAGTTGTGGAGGGCGCAGCTCACTGGCCCATGTGGGGATCCAACCGGTGAGCTTGGTGTTAGGAGCACTGCGCTCTAACCAACTGAGCCAACTGGCCGCCCCAACTTTTCCTTTCTTGATTTTTGTCAACATGAAAAGGACCTTGTCACTTCAGTCATTGCTGCCTTAATTCTCAAAGGTAACTAACTTTATAACATTCCGTGAGGTGAGGGACAGGGATCATTTTATTCCGGGTCCTAGATACAGAGAATAAAAGAAAGTGAGTGCCCTCGTATAGGCCTCTTTGCTGCCTCACATACCCTCATGGATATTCTTCTGCACTTGGTGCTGAGGACTACCTTTACTTTTCTCTCTCCCTTCAAGAGTAATCCATCTTTCTCTCTTCAACCATGGTCTGTAAGAGGAAGATTCCCAAATCTGCATATCCAATTCTGACAACTTCCTAAGGCCATGTTATATAATGGCTAACCACTATTTTTACTTACAAATTCTCACTGTCCTTTAAAATATATTCATGTACCTACACACAAGCAATTCCCCTTCTAAAATCAGTTACTGCCGATGTCAGCATAATTCTCCTGCTCTCAAATTAAAAATCTTGGATGCTATCTTTGATTTCTCCCTTTGTTTGCATCCCTCTTATATCTAAGAGGTTCCCAAATCCTGTCATTTTTCTCTTTTGCCGTGTTTCCATCATCTCCCCCATCACCCTTCCTCTCCTTCGCATTGCCACTATACTATTCTAAGCCCTACTACTTCACCTACTACTTCACCTGGGCTGTCACAATGGCCTCTCCCCTGATCTCCCTGTCTTTCTCCACACTTCTCCACTTTTGTCAAAATAAGCTTGGGTTTTGTTTTTATCCTATTATAGCAATGCTCAAAAACCTTCCATGGTTTCCCAGTGTCCTCAGGAAAAAGTCCAAACTCCTCAGGATGAGTATCAGTGTTCTGGGAAACCTCTCCCCAGGGCACCTGTGCATTTTTATCTCGCTTTACCTGGTCTCTGTAGGCTGACTTATCACCACTCTCTGCAGTCCCCTGCTCAGCCCTCCCTCTTCTCACAGCAGTACCCCATCTGAATGTATTTCTTCCTAGTGAAATCCTAGCTGCCGTTCAAAACTGTACTTACTTTAGTTTTACCTCCTCTTTGAAGTCTTCTACTCTCAGTCTAGCTCATACGGGTATCTCCCTTTAGTCCCAAAACATTTTTAAAATCTACTATAGATAAGAAACTGTAGGGACAACATGGCTATTCCTGATTCCCTACCAGCACTATTTATTGAGAACTTAAAACGTGCCTGATACAGTGCTAAACACTTTATACCTATTATCTAACTCGATCTTTACAAAAAATTTGTGAGGTATCATTTCACAGATGAGGAAAACGAGGCTCAGAGAAGTCCGATGATTTTCGGGGGACCACAGAGTAATGGGGCTGCTAGCTTTCATTGTGCAAGCTGTGAAGTGCACAAGTTGTGTGGTTCTCCATAGATAAGCTGGTGGGTGAAAACTCAAGATAGTCTGATTCCAAACACTGTGTGCTTTTAACTATTACATTATACTACCTCCCCATGGATCCAACTAGCAGGGAAATCACTATCTGAATTCCAGTTGCTATCACAAACATATATATTTCAAAGCTGCAAAATAGGATGCACTATTATCAAGACAGAAAATTATTAAGTAAGATGTCTGAAAAAGCCTGGGATAGATAGATGTTATGCTTGTATCACTAATAAAACTATTTTTGAGGCTTTTACTGTTATTTCCTGAAAACACATCTAACTTTCCAGAAAGTAGAGCTCATGTTAGGAACAAAGTATCTCCATAAAAACCTGCTAAACTAAACACATATTAAGCAAGGTTAAAGGCAACACTAAGAATCAGAACCGTGGACCTTCCTTCCTTTTTTGATTTTTTTATAAGTTAAACAAGGCTCTATATTTCTCAGCTGCTTTATTTCTCCCTCTTTCCCTAAAGGCATCCACATTTACTTGCTAGTCTCCTGGCCTAGTTTCCAGTGCCTACCGTCAAACCTCCCTTCTTTTGAGCTCGCCTGACTGCCAATGTTTTTTAATGTGTTTTCGTTAATAAAAGATGCCCGTTGACTCTTGATTCCTCTATACCAAATTATTAATACCTCCGTTAGTATCCCATAGTTGGTCTGCCCTATAAATATTGTGCGCTCAATCTGTTTTTTGGTTCTGCAACAAAGTTGTAAAGTAGTGATCCCACTGGCATTTTAACCACCTTCATAAAAGTAGAACAGTGTCTAAAGGGCACTTGTGATTCATATACATCTGATTGTTTGACTTACTCTAAAGCACTTACATTATTATTGTGAAGATAGTCAATTGCTCGAAGGATCTGGAAGAGGTATTTTCTAAGTCGTTTACTCTCTAGTCCATGACAATAATGTTGTAACTCATCTAATATTGTGTGGTCAATAAATTCAAACACCAAATGAATTTTCTTTTTCTGTCTAAAAACTTCAATCAGATTGACCAGGTTTTCATGACGAAATTGCTATTGACAAAAGAGACAGATTTTTAATGAATTACTTCATACACCATAATTTGTATATATAACACCCAAATCATTTTAAAAAGCGGAAATATTCTCAGCTTCTTTTCCTCCATGCATTTCAACAGGAATTTCTCAACTGATTTGCTTACATTCTTATTTTAAGAAAATGTTCATCTATTTCATGATTGATATTTATAGAACAAAGGGAAACAGATTACTTCAAGTTAGCATTTGGTTGCTTATTAAAATAATTTAGGGTTCATGTACTTTAATGCAACTTGGTAAGCTGCCAAGAGACATCTTACTATTCTTTAACTTGGTTTGTGGTTAAATTTAACATCTAAAATTTAAAAGGTCCTTATATTTTCAAATGAGCATGGATTTCAATGCCACTGAGTATGTGATCCGAATTTATAGAAATTAATTATTCTCTGAGTTTGGTCCTAAGCTCTTGAAAGTAAAACCTAAGTTCCAGGTGGACATTATAAATTCATCGCAGTGGAACAAAAGTATCAAACTATCTAGAAACTTTTCAGATATATGAAATACCAATTTATATCAAATTTACATAAATATACAATTATTTGTGGTTACACTTTTGTTCTACTCTATAGAGCATTATTCTATTCTATCCTACTAGAGTAACATTCTAGTATTCTATTAAACAAAACATCTTTTTAGGCTACTAACAATTACTGTTAAAATAATTTCAAAACGTCAAAAATAATGTGTTGTCAGCTTAGAAAACAAATGAGGTTTACTATTTCATGCTGCTTATTCTATTTTTTAACACACTTATTTAATTACAATCAATTCTCAAATATTTAATTTTTTCAAATTACCAAAAATATTTATTCATTTGGCTAAAAATTAAGGGGTATATTTTCAATGTTGGATTCATTACAAAAGTATAGTTTTATGAAAAATATTTGCCTGTATTCTAATGGCACAATATAAATTTTTCTACTTATTTGTATTAATACATAAACCAGTCTTTAAAACATGACAAATAGAAAAACATGTCAAAATATAATGCCAGATTCCTTTCCTATTTTTGCTCCCAATTTCCCCAGTTGGCAAAATGCCGAGTGCTGCAGCAACAACATGCTGGCAGAGTGAAAAGAACTGACTGCTTTTGGACACTACAATATTAATCTTTCAGTAAGGAAAAATACTGGTTTCCTGTCCAGTCTTTTAAAGGCAAAGCAGTGAAGGGTGAATGTGAATGAATAAGCACTAGGGAAGGTCCACCCAGGGTAAGGATCCAGGTACTTTCTCAGATAAACCATGAAGCCCCTAGAAATGCTCCATTACCCCTTTTCAAGTTGTTTACCTTTGTTTTCCTTCATGATTAGGAAATGTTCTCTTTTCTACAGACGTTCTCATTAATTACTCTGTGATTTATTTAATGAAATTCTAGCAGATAAAAATTCAATTTCATTCACTATGGCTATCATTTTAGACTAAGAATGTTAACTAATCCAAGAAATCTGTTTTGTGGAATTAAACTAACAGTTCTATAAGAAATAAACCAATACGAATAGTTAAGGTGTCTCAAAATAGTCTGCATAAAAATTGTAATAGTAAAGTACATTTTTAAATTCATCTCTGTGTTCTTGCCACATATTGGTTTTTACAAAATGATTAAGTAGAAAAAAATAATCATGCAGCAGACTTGAAGAAAGAGTGAACGATATTGAAAGCTATTGCCTGGGAAAAGTTCTCCTAATCAGATTTTCACAACAGTTACCTTACAGTATTAGTATGTTTTAGGTTATGAGGATAAGGACTGGTATCTTTCACAAAATTATAACATCTTAACTGACTTTAACTTTCCTTTTCATTGTCTAGAAATAGAACAGTTCCAACAATCCGCATATGCCTAATATAGTTCATCTATTTAGAAAGCAAATCGATCTATCATATCTAATACACTTACAAAGAATATTACTTTTGCATCAGATAAAAATGAACAAGAGTATCTGTTTTCTTCATCACATAAAACATCTAGGCTACATTGGCTAAGTCATAAACCTTAAAGCATCTAGATAAATTCTAATATATAAAACACATATACATTTAAACATTTTTAATTGCTAGTTTTATAACCAATCAATCACCTAGAAATATTAATGCTCCTTTCTTCACACTCCAGGTATGACAGGTGTTGACCTGTCATACCTACACAAAATTCTATTAATATCTTTCGCCCTGATTGCTCCTGATAATGTCCCCCATTTCTAAAAGCCTACTGGTCATCTTTACTTAAATGTATTCCTGTCACCTCAAATTCAACATTCCTAGAACTGAACTAGTTCCCAAACCATGTCTCTGTTGGATCTTACATGTTTCTAATGATAGCACTCACCCAACCTCAAAGATGCCTTAGACTCCTCCTCTTCTACTTCTTTTTACACTCTTTCATGTCTTCTTTTGCAATATATTAGATTCTAACTTTACTTTCCATTCAAATTGCTGCGTTCCAGCAAGGACCCCCACTACATTTACCAGTATTCCTGAATTAAACTCTTTCACAAGCATATTTTCATTCTCTCAGTCCTCTAATCTATTTTTTTAAAATAGTGCCAGATTTATATTTATGGTTTCTTTGAATTCCAGACCTTCACCTCTTACAAAAATCAACACTTAACTCCTTAGCCCCCAAGACAAGGTTTTAAAACACATCTCCAACTTACTTCTCTAATCTCACTTCTATTTCTGTGCAGGAAATGCTACAAGCACATGTTTCTGCCCTTCGTCCCTTGTCCTGCGTTGGCCTCTCTGAGCTGATGCTATTCCCCTGACCTGTAATACAACAGTTCCTCCCTCTAACGTAAATCCTTCACATCATTTAAGGCCACATTCATGTCTCAACTCCTCCAAGAAACCTTCCTCACCCAACAGGACTTTGTGTTAATCACTTGGCACTTATCATGAGCCACTTGTTATTCAGTGTGGTTTTTTTTTTTCGTATGTCCTACTGTCTGAATAATGCAAGTCCTGAAGAACAGGTACTGCCTTTTACTTCACGGGAGCTTCAGCATCTGGCACGACGCCTTGCACAAAGCAGACGCTTTCAGTAAGTGTTAGATCTAGGATGTTTCTTAATAATGATTGCACAACACTTGGCATAACTTTCGTTACATGATACAGAAGCCTATATGTCTTGTATCGTTATAAAATTACAAACCGTGGACCATGAGGGGTTTTTCTGATAAATGTCTTACTATATGTGTCAAGTGAAATCGTCCATATATGTGTGTTATTCCACAACAACTTCTCTTTTGACTTACAGAGAGCGATTAAGGCAAAAGAAGCAAACCTTGAGAAACTTGATTTCTCTCGTTGCGATTTTGTTGACAGATTTCTCTGGTTTCTCATAAAATATTTTGATGGCCACTATCTGCCCGGTGTTCTTATGTTTACACTTCATGACTGTGCCGTAACTTCCCTCTCCTACTTTTCCAAGGGTTTCATACATCTCCATTCTTAAGCCCGGCTTCTTCTTCATAGAAATAAGGAAAGGAAATGGTAAACGTTTTACTTATCCAAGCTGGAGAATTACTCTGTGATTTATTTAATGAAATTCTAGCAGATAAAAATTCAATTTCATTTGAAAAGACAGACACAGAAAAGACAGCGATCTTTCCCCGTTTGTCTTTGAAAACTGTGAGCTGGGCCCTGGAGTGTCCTTGTGGGGGTCCAGCCCTCCCCAGGACTTCGGGAGCTTCCCGCTAGCTCGGGTGTCATCAGCACTACGATTTAATCTGTCACTACTTGTCACCTATCCATCATGGGGGTCGGGGGGTGTCCTCACACCTCCAGTCCTGCCCCAGATAAACATGAGGTTCCCGTAATACTGTCTGCAGTCGCCCACAGGACAGGCCCCGGAACCCAAGAACACCTGGGTCCGGCCCGCTCCTCAAACCAGATGTCCTAGGGTTCCGGACCAGCTTCTCTCCCCTCGCCCTGCAGACGACCTCGTCCCGGCAGCCACCGCCGCCTCAGCCCATCCTCCAGTCCCGCGGGCCTGGCTCCGGGCGGGGCAACCCGACACCGACCCCACTCAGCCGGCTGGCCCCGCTGGCTCAGGCGGCCCACTACCATGGCAACGGCGCCGCGGGCCTCGCGCTCGGGGCCTAACGCGCAAGACCGGAACGTCGGCCGCAGCGGCCTGACCCGGAAGAGGAAATGAGACGACGCGGAAACCAGTTCCCGGTGGACGCGAAGTGGAAGTTCTCTCGGGGGTGGGAGTGGGGAGTACGGGTTGCGGTTGATCAAATTGGGGCCTCCATACAAAGTTGATTTTGAGCGGCGATGGGGGCGGATTAGCATGCTGACTGCAGCGTGAATGGCTGCACATCCTCTACGGAAGGGGAACCGAGGCGGATTCTGGTCCAACCTGGGTCGCACGTGTTCCCAGGCAGAACACCTGCTGCTCGCGCTTGGTCCTAAAAGGATGGCTGGTATCATGAAGTAGAGACAGCTTGTAAAGGGAGACTTCCACACAAGGCTGGTGTAATCGTAGTTTTCTAAGTTACGTAGTTATGTTCAAGCTGGATAATGCATTTACAAAATAAACCGATACTTTAAAGTACAGAAACAGAAAAAAATAGGAATCTTTTTCCCACAGACCCCGTTTGTCTTTGAAAACTGAGTTCGACCTCAGCTATCGACATTAATCCCTAAAATAGGGATAAGATGGTAACTAAATCAACATTTCTTGAATACCTGAAATGATGCGTTTAAATTTTTTCGAACTCGTAGTAATCCTTTTTTAAAAACTCACTACACGTCAAAACTCTAAAACTCCTTTGGGAAAGCAAATAATTCAGAGTTCTACCACACACGGATTGACATACAAGGGCACGGAGAAAAACCAAAAAAGGCGGTTATCTAATTGCTTAAGAACTAGACATAGGATTTTGCTGCAGTGAGCGCCTCCAATGAATAACAAGGATATCACTGCAGCGAGCGGGCTTTCATTTCTTTCTTTTTTTTTTTTTTTTGCAAAAAGAGTTAAATGTTAAAAGGCCAAATCTCACTGTGCTTCCCCTAAATGAGAAAGCATCATTATTATCCAATAAATTCTACTCCAGTTGGCTCCACCCCGCCATGCACATTAAAATCACAACTATCTACTTCCTGGTCCAGGACCCTAGGGCGTCTGGTTTGAGGAGTGGGTTGGAGCGAGGTTTTCTTGGGTCCCAGGGCCTGATCTGTGGGTGACTGCAGGCAGTATTTTATGACCCTCCTATTTGAGGGGGTCATGGCAGGCAGTGTGAGGAAAACCCCTCATGATGGATAGGTGAGTTTTTCAAAAGGCCCCACCCCCCAAAGATCCTAATTTAAATGAGATAAGGTAAAGGAATTGGTATTTTAAAAGCTTCCCAGGCGTTTCTATGATGTTAAGGTTTATACTGAGAGAGGAGTGGGAGAGGAAGGTGATCGTTGGTTTTTGCTGATCATCACCAAAAAAAATTCAGAAATGTCTTTCCGTTTAAAAAGTTGTTCAACGTTGTTATAAAATACTTTCTAAGGATAAGCATGTTAAAGTAAATCTCCTAGTGGGCCCTGACTTGCTGTAAGCATATTTATTAAATATTTGTTCTGAGCGAAGTATTTGTAAAGGACAAGGCACGAATCAGAGTCCTTGCCCTCAGTGAGCTCACAGTTTAGAGATACAGAATCACTGCAGTATAAAATTATAGCTTAAAACTATTCTTTCTACTGTTAAAAATAATCACAGGCCCAAAGTAGCATCACCAGAAAGCCCATGATACCAAACCTACATTTAATACCTTATTTAATTGCAGTTTCAACCTCTCCCAGGAACAGTCTTGACCACAAAATTCCAGACTACCTTAGTTACCTAGAATTTTCTGGTCAACACCAACGAAATAACCTATCACGTGGGCCCTTTCCACCTTACCCTCGAAAACAAAGAGGCAGTCTGCGTGATAAAAACGCTTCCCATTCTCTTTCCACCCCAAAAGATGTATCCGCTCAAAATTAATCCTTCTTTTGTTAATACTGTGTTTCCCCGAAAATAAGACCTAGCCAGACAATCAGCTCTAATGTGTCTTTTGGAGCAAAAATATAAGACCCGGTATTATACTATATTTGGTCTTACAGTAAAATAAGACCAGGTCTTATATTAATTTTTGCTCCAAAAGATGCATTAGAACTCACTGTCTGGCTAGGTCTTATTTTCGGGGAAACGGTATATTGACCCCACCCCACCCCAAGATCTGAATCATATCTTTAGGTTTCTTTGACAACCAACCTTCCATGGATGTGCTCTCTGGAGACCCTATCCCCACATTTATTGACAAATACAATGGTACCCCATCCTAGCCAAATCCATGGACTTGGACACATCCTCATATGAGCCCAGGCCCATAAAGGAAAAACAAAGTTCTTAATTCCATAGGGAGTGGGAATAAACCTTGGACAATCTACACCGTTCTGTTATCTTTGCCCAGACTTTCCAACCCTGGAAACCCCACTGCAATGTACATACATACACGCTATTGCGTGGCCCTAAGGAAGTATTTCAGGGGATTTTACTTCGTATGGGCCTCAGCATTCAATCCTGCACTTAGAAAAAAATGAAGGCCCCCATCACTCTTTCTTCATGTACCAGATTTGATAAGCCATTGAGCCAACCAGAAGGGATTTTAAATCCAAATTATTTTCGGCTCAGTTTTAAAGACTTAAGCAAAACAAGCTTTGCTTAAGCATCACGACCTCTTCGATTGCCCTCCCTGTTCATAGGACGAAACAGATGGAAAACTGATAAAGGTATATGCCCGCCCTCAGCTCAGTCAATTTAACAACCTGCTTCATTGACCTGGCTGAGACTCAGATCCAGGAGACACTCTCAAGGGATCCGTTCTAATCGCGTCATAGGGACACGTGGTTCTAGAGACTTCGCCCCCTCCCCCTCAGGGGTGGATTGTTGACAACTCCGCCAGCGGTCACGTGGTTTTACGTCATCCCTCCTCCTTTCCCTGAAATCTCCGACCTCGCTAGAGTCCCTCTCTCCCCACCCGGTCGGGCCTAAATTAGTGAAAGGGGGAGAGACAGGGTAGTGTTTCGGTTTCTGTGTCTCTTAATTCACAACTTTCAGCCTGAGCACAGAGAAGACTAATTTTTCGATTAGTTCAAGCAGCCACAATGGATGGGGTCCTGCTGAAAGGCTACCGCAGGCGCTCTCCCGCGGCCCATCTCCTCCTCCTCCACCCCTCATTCTGTGGTAGAGGCGGAGGGCGGAGGGATCTGGAGGTGGCGGAGGGAGACGTCATTGCAGGGTTGTTTGTGCAGCCTCGGCGGCGGCGGTGACCCGCAGTGATTCGGCCGCCGCGCCGGGGGGTGGGGGGGCTGCGCGGGACTCATTTCTTTCAGACTGACCGCGGGGCAGCTGGGGAGCATGTCGACCCCGGCCCGGAGGAGGCTTATGCGGGATTTCAAGCGGTAAGACCCTCCACCTTCGCCAGGATGATGGCTCCTCCCCAGCCCTACGGGCCTGCAGGGTGGGGATCGGGACACCGTCCTCTCTCGGTCCTAAGAGGGCCGACGGTAGGCCCCGCGGGACCGACGGAGGCCAGTTCTACCCCCCCCCCCCCACCGTTCGCACTTCCACATCTTCGCTTGCTCACTCCTCTGACGTAAGACATTTCGATACCCCCTCCCCCCCAAAAGTAAAAAGATGGCTGTGGGATCCCCGCTGCCCGCTCGGGCCAGCTGCCCGACGTCTCGCCCTAGAGTTCAAACCGCACCCCCCACCCCCACCCCTGCACCCGGCGGCGCCCCCTCCTTGTCTCCCCAAAGCGAGCTCTTGGGGAAGCTTTTTTCCCCTGCTTGCTGCACCAGTCAGCTTTGTTCGATGGTCCTGCGGTCTCCTCGGAGGGACAGGGTTGGGGCGAAAAGCCCCCCCCCCGTTCGTTCTGCAGTGAGGGTGGGGTCTGCAGCGCGAGATCCGGAGGTGGTTAACCCATCCTCCGAAACCCGACTCTCCGCCGCCCGCCTGAAAGGACCTTGAGAACTGGCCGAGAAACCTGGGACTGGAGCTGGCAGCACCGGCTGCCAGTGCCTGCTGGAACTCAGCTCCGTGGCCTGGGGTATAAAGCCCTATCTATAGCCTCCAAAGTCTGGAAAAATGCCTTCCCTGAGACTGGCGTTAACCTGATACTCCCTGGGCCTCCTTTTGTAAAACAGGGTTTTGTTGAGAAGAGAGGGGGTTAGTGAGAAGGAAGTGATTTTTTTTTTTTTCCCAATTTGATTGAATAATTGGAGGTACGGGGGAAAAAAATGACTGAGAAAACTTAGCACTGCGATCCTGTGCACAGTTTAAGTGTTTTTCATGGGAGACCTTCCTTGATTGAGATAAAATATCTAGTATAAAATTTTAGATGAGCCGCTCAGGAAGTAACCTCTCAACTTCACAATTATAACGTCGTAGGTGAGGCATTTGGAAGCTATTGTCTTGGGCTTTGGCCAATTTATCATTGAACATATTTGTGACTTTTCTTAACCTTTGGTGGGCATCAGCAGCCTAATTCCTCTAAGGCTTTTTCGTCGTGGCCTAATCTACTTGAGGTTCACTAAAAATAACCATTTTTATGAAGACTAATTTCAAAGTATTCTACTACATGACAATCACTGCATGTGTAATACATATAATGTAGCATTTATTTTTTACTGAGAAAACAGTCTTTAAAAGGAGATGCCCTATTTCGTGCATCTTCTGAAGCTTGAAATCAGTAGATTTCAGATTAACTCTCATGAATGAAATTCAAATAATAAAACTTCGTTTGTGTCCATTGTTACCCTGGTTTTCTTACTGTGCTTCTCTGCTTTATTCTGAGTTGAACACATGGCACTTTTGCTAGTTTTCCAAGGGTCTCCAGGTTACGCGAATTTAACTACGACAAATGTTGGATGGTAGTAGCTTTGTATTGAGTCTCCGGATCTGAGAGGTAAATATAATGTTAGTGCCGAACCTCTAACACAGGGACTGATAGGAAAACTTAAATGAAACTTTGATTACTTTAAAAGCCATTGCCAATCGAAGCAAATTGTACAAAGTAATTCTCCTGCCTAAAATTAGTTTCCTAATTAAATTGGATGTGTTTTTAATAGTTTAGTGTTTACACTAGGATTTCGCCCGTTCTCAGGAGTTTTTTTCGTTCCCAAATTCCGAGATATAAACTGTTTTCTGTTCTCACGATGAACTGTTTCCACAAAGTGATGGCGGATACTACCAACCACCTGGGTTCAAGGAGCCGATTTTCCTGATTTCCTGACCAACTTTTCTTGGGATTGGAACAGAAAAGCAAAAAGAAAAAGAGTTCCCGAGAACAGGCGGGAATTCCCGCCCGGAAACGTTAGCGATAAATAGGAAAAATGTCTTAAGATATATTGTGAATAGTACGTTTATTTCCCATTGTGGGTGTTACTGGGTTCAAGGAGCCCATCTCCCCGATTTCCTGACCAACTTTTCTTGGGATTCGGGAATGGGAAAGCGGGGAAAAAATCACGAGAACGGGACGGGAATTCCTGCCCGAAAACCCTAGTTTGCACTGAGGTTTTTGGTTTTTGGGGGGTGGGAGGAGGTTTGGTGGCCATGTTGCACAAATAGCTATGGTTAGGACTCATACAGCAGCAAAATTGATGTTCTGTGAAAATACTTCTTGCAGTTGAGGTTTTTAATTTTTTTTTTGAGGGAAGCCTGTATACATTAGTTCTTGAAGAGATACCTTAATCTTGATGGTATTTGAAGAGGGATACTCCCAAGCCCTTTGGAATTTTAGATAATTTGTAGATAAGTGTATACCTGGTCGTGTTTTCGTTTTTTTAAGATACATGGTTTATTCCAGCTCAACACAAGGACAAGAAAATGGTTTTAGTTTGTGTTTCAAAGTAAATGGTGTATAGGTGTTCTGTTTGGTCTTTTTTTCCTGGCCTTAATGTTCAACTTGTAAAATTACTACCTGGGGTTCTAGATTGCAAGAGGACCCACCTGTGGGTGTCAGTGGCGCACCATCTGAAAACAACATCATGCAGTGGAATGCAGTTATATTTGGGTGAGTTGAAGGATATAACGATTGGTAGGTGTGATGATTCTGTAAGAAAAAAAGTGTAACAACTAGGAAGAGAGGCGAAGGTGAAATGGGGATCTTACAGAAACTGCAAAGTAAATTAGAAAAATCATTTTGATAAGAGTTTTGGCAGTTTCATAAAATTTATTTGTGCTTTGGTGTTGATACATATGATTTTATGATGACTTTGGCTTTACTGATTAAAATACCATTTGATACTAAAGGAGAAAAGATAAATTATTTTGTACAAAATGTACCAAGCAAATGTTTATGCTTTCATTCCACTGGAACTATAAAAAGGCTGGGAACCAAAAATTTGAGAACTTACACTGTGGCAAGAATTTAAATGAAAAATGTTTCACAGCCCAGTGTGAAATACAGGCAATATTGCGGGTTTGGTTCCAGACCATCACAATAAAGCCAGTCGTAATTTTTTTTTTTTGCTGGTGGAGGGCCTTGATTTAATTTGTAAAAAGGCAACATCTGTGAAGCACGATAAAATGGGATATAGCTGTAGCAGAATGGAGCCTTGTGAGAAGGCAGTCTTACATTTTACATATTATAGATAGTATATTGCATATATGCATCTGTAATTTAAATTTTCCTTATGCTTTTTCTTTGGCTTTCTCAAACGTGATCGTTTTTCTTTCACTCTTGTTAAACTAGGGTTTTGCACTAAAACTTTACACGGTAATACTTTTGTAAACAGAATTCTGAGTTGCCACTGAATCAGTTATGAGTCTACCTTTAAAAACTAGTGAAAAAAATTAGCGTAGTTCACCCTTCTAAAGTAAAGTGATTATATTAAATTCAGGCTGTTAGCGTGCCTCTCTGAGATCCTGAATATGCCTTGCAAGTAATGACTAAATTTCATGCTGCTGCTTAGGAAAAACGAAATTGGGATTCGGAGGCAAGGAAAAGATTGGAGCAAAAGAAACTGGCTTTCTTGGTGATTTCAGTTAATGTCTATCCAGTTTGACTAAGAGATAATGCTCTGTTGAAAAGCAGAAAACTTTGCTTTGGTGTCATAATTATCTTAAAGGGTATTGATTTCCATTTTACTGATGTAAATTCAAAATGGGACATTCTGTTAACACATATATTTACAAAATGATTGGTTGTTATTTATGAACTGAATTTTTTTTGTGCTAAAATAATGGCTTTATTTTTTGGTTTTGGTTTTTTGATAAAACCACCTAAAAGGAAAACTTAGAAAATGAAAGTTACCCTTTATACTTCTATAAAAATCTAGGGCTAAGGTGATACTAAACTAACAACATCTTAAAGACTCCAGAAATCATCAGAAGGAGCCACTCTTTCTCTGTGTGAGTTTATCCTTTCCACTCTTGAAAATCAGGAAAAAGCAGAATGAATGAAAAACGTTTTTTTTTTTTTTTTGGGGGGGGGTTTACACTTTTTAAAAAATTTATTGGGGTGACAATTGTTAGTGAAATTACATAGATTTCAGGTGTACAATTCTGTATTACATCATCTATAAATCCCATTGTTTGTTCACCACCCAGAGTCAGTTCTCCTTCCATCACCATATAATTGATCCCCCTTTACCCTCATCTCCCACCCGCCGAAAAACTGTTTTTAACCAGAAATCTTCTTGTTTTCAGACCAGAAGGGACACCCTTTGAAGACGGTAAGTCATTCTCATTATGTTTTCTATAGTATTAGGTTTTTTTCAGTAGAAAGTTGTAACACCAATGTATCTACTTAAAATTATTTTCTGTTGTTAATAGGTAAAATTAAAACTAAATGCTACTAAGTTGTAATTTACAAAGGACTTTCTTCCTATATCAGGTTGATCATCTCTGTTGCCAGTTACTCTGTTACTTTGATTATTTAGTTGTAGAGCTGTAACCGTAGATGATAAGATCTATGTTGAGAATAGTTACAAATTTTGATGGCCTTGTAGCATGCTAGTGATGTCTCTGAGATAAACACCAGGAGAATGAGTGATCATGCTTTTTATTAACTTTTTATCTATATTGACAGGATGGTGAGCTGATATTGTTCTTAAATATAGGTAGCTAGCTACTTGTAGCATCACATACAGCTAGCATTCAACATCCATAAATAGTATTCTGCATAATCTTTTGCATCTTAAATTCAGTATGTTCACCAAGAGCCATGAAAATGGAAACCTAGTTCTAATATGTATTTATAATTGAGCTTCTCAAATTGATTTTAACCATGTATTTAGTTTTTCCCTAATTACAGCATGTTTTTTTAAAAAAAAAAATTGTTAAACCAGTTTGTTTCAAAATGTCTTCAGCATTAACCCTTCAAGGCTATTTGTACAAACATACTGATTGCAGCACTATTTTTAAGGAGATACCCTGAATGCCCAATATGGGAAATGGTTAGCAAATTATAATATAGCTGTGGAATATTGTGTACCTATTAAGGAATAAGGTAGATCTGGACATGACAACATCGCAGAATAATGTATATCGTAGTGTCACATTTTTAGTAAGTACATACATGCAAGTGTGTGTGTGTGTGTGTGAAAAGCGTTATGTAACACACTATTATCGGTGGTTACCTCTAGGTCAGGATAAAAAAGAGAAGCACTTAAATACTTGGGCTTTTTAGTCTATACCAGGGAGTTTTCAAAATTGGTCCATAAACCCCTTAAGGTCTCTGAGACCTTTTCCAGAGTTCCATGTGATTAAAACTGTCTTCATACCAGTACTACGACACTATTTGCCGTTTTCGCTGTATTGACATTTGCACTGATGGTACAAAAGCATTAGTGACCCAAACTGGACCTAAGCAGTTCAGCATCTTGGCATAAATCAAGACTGTGGCACCAAACTGTACTAATACTCATATTCTTTGCATTTTAAAAGATGCAGAGTTTCACTTAACAAATGTCTGATGAAAAAGTAGAAATTAATTATTAAATTGTGACCCTTGAGTATATACCTTTTTAATATTCTGTGTGATGAAGTGGGAGGTATGCATATGGCACTTCTCTTACGTGCCAAAGTGTGATGATTGGAGGAAAAGCACTTCTGCAGTTGTTTGAGTTGCAACTTGAACTACTGCTTTTTTTATGGAACATTTTTTACTTGAAAGAATAACTGACAGACAAACTATGATTGTTTAGATTTGGGTACTTGGCAGACATTCTCAAAAGTGAGCTGTTAGGTCAAGGAAAGCCCCTGACAGTATTTGTTGCTGCTGATAAAAATGATGGCTTCCCAAGACTTCTAAGACTTCTGATGTGATATTTTTTGATGGTATATAATGGAATATGGTGACATTTAGAAGGTTTGTATAACAGTGAACCAATATTTTCCAAATGACCGATGTATAATAGAAAATTATAGATTGATAAAAGATTTATGCAATGTGCAATAGCTTTTAATGTAACTGATGCAGAAGGTTTATATGGTTTCAGATTCTGCATTGCAGCTAACCTTTAAAAACCTATCATTTCTTTGGTATAATACCAAAAAATATCTGTAGTTATCTGAAAAGACTATGAAAATACTCCTTTTTCATTTACATGTTTGTGTGATGCTTGATTTTCTTCGTGTGCCTCCACCAAAACAGCATATTGCAACAGATGGAATGCAGAAGTAGCTAAGAGACTCCAGCTGTCTTTTGTTAAGCCAGTCATTAAAGAGAATTGCACAAATGTAGAACAGTGCTTCACTTCTCACTAACTTGGGGGAAATATAGCTATTTTTTCAATAAATTTTACTTGGATTAATGTGTAATGAATGAGTTTATAGTTATTAATGATACATATTTTAAGATATTCTGAGTATAGAAAATTTCTAATACAACATGTCAATTGTTACAGCCAGTGGTGTGCTGGAGGCAGCTTATACCAATTTGTGAGCACAGATTGTTAAAAATTTGGGGAATTTTTACAAGCTAGTTATTAGACACCCAATATTTTAAAATGAAAGTTTTTATTTTTGGTGGAGATATCATAAAATGGTATGCTGTTGCATGCATCTCTTCCCAGCTTCACGTTCAGTGATTTCACATTGGAAGCTTGGTGGTGATTGGGGGTAGGAGTGTAAAAGGGGTCTTGGGACCCCATAATATAGGAAAAAAAAAACCCAAAACTTAAAAATAGCTGTTTCGAATTTGTGTTTGCCTGTAAAAACATGGTACATTTTTGTAATTAAAAATATTAAAATATGGGCCGGCCTGGTGGCGCAGGCGGTTAGAGCTCCATGCTCCTAACTCTGAAGGCTGCCGGTTCGATTCCCACATGGGCCAGTGGGCTCTCAAAAAAAAAAAAAAAAATTAAAATATAAGCTTTAAAAATACGTAAAAATACGTATAATACGTATTTTTATTTTATAATACATAAAAATAATTACGTATGAGGCTGTGTCCACTAATTGTACATTTAATAGTACCTCTATTAATATATCAAAATATGAAATGGATACCACCTTTGATTTTGATTATATCTTTGGCTTCCCTAATCCCAAATTTCCAAATAACAAAAAAAGTAAAGAAGAGTTTTTGTATACCAAATATATGACCGGTGAAGAATATAAAATATTTTACCTCTAATCTTGGTAAACTGAAATCAGGAATTTATAATTTAGATTCACCAAGGGTTTTGTTTTTAGATTATTTTTTAAAATGTATTTTCAGTTTATAACTGCATTGGTAAAATAAGGAAAGCATCCTGTACAGATCTGGAGTGGTTTAAACTTTTACTGACTTTGTTAGAAATAAGTCTCAATTTACTGTATGTCCAAGGGGTTGTAGTTAGAGTTCTCTCCATCCTTAGGTGAGTTAACCTCAAAATTAAAGGGCTCTAAAAAGACAAACCCAAAACCAGTAATGTTATTTCTGCAGAGTGGAGTTGGAGTTGAGAGTTCGTAACTTTTTTGTTTGGTATGAACAGATTGACTTTGTTACAAATGCATATTTTTAAAATGTCTGTGTCTTTATTGACCATAAAATACTAATATAGACTGACCAAAATGTACTATGTTGGTCTATAACCAACAATAGTAGCCAGTTACACTAATGCTTGCTGATTCTTGGCCTATCTAAGTGAAGGGATGGTATGGGGACAGAATAGACCTTTCATATTAGCACCCATGCCTCTAATCCTTTGCCATGTAGTAGTCACCCTCTCTCAAAATCTTCTGGGCACCCCTTTCTAAGCTATAATAAACTATCCGTAATTCCCCAAATATGCATTTTAAGTTTTAGTAGCTAGGGCCCAAATTGCCTTTTAAAAATATGACAGTTATCATTTTCACCCATAGTACGTGAAAGTATGATTTCCCCAAGTGCTTGCCAGTGCTGCGTGTTAACAGTCTAACGTAAATTGAAGTATATTACTATGTTTAATATGCTAAGTCAAAGTTGACATTCATTTTTGTGTGATTGTACAAAAACCAATGTTGTATTGGGAATTGATTGATGAAGAGATTAAAAAGTTTTGCTTGCCTTTACTATAATTATTTTGGTTTGTTTTCTATCTAGGTACTTTTAAACTAGTAATAGAATTTTCTGAAGAATATCCAAATAAACCGCCAACTGTTAGGTTTTTATCCAAAATGTTTCATCCAAATGGTAAGTAGCAATTTATTAGACTTTGCAATGTTAGAGGGGGAAAAAAATGTCCTTCCTTTTAGATCTTGCCCCATACTTCTCACTCTTAGGACCCACTTGTAGTTGTTGTTTTTATGTCACTGTTAGCCACGTTTTTGTAGTCTGGAATCTTACCAAGGTTCCAAATTTCAGGTAACATTGTTTTGTTTTAATAACTTCTGATTTAAAAGTAATATCTATTTGTAAAAATATGAAAGATACCAAAAATAATGTTCTCGCTTACAATTTAGCTTTTAAAAAATACAAATAAATGATTGTACAAACTTGGTATCATGTTATATGTAGTTAATTTTTTTATATGCTATGAACATTTTCCCTTATTAAATACTCTTGTATCATTCTTAATGGCTGCAAAATGTTCTGTAAATATGAAATTACCATAATCTAATTAGTGTGTGTCCAGTTGGTGATGAAAAGCACTTAACATTCTTGAAAATAAATCTTTTCAAATACCTATGAATATTTCTTTAAAATAAGTTTTTAGGAGTGGGATTACTGGGTCAAATTTTTTTTTTTAAGGTTTTTGAAAGTAAGTTTTTCATTTTGTTCTCTCGTTCCTATTTTCCCTTTTAGAAGTTTTTTTTTTTTTACTATTTTTTATAAATGATTGCTGAGTGACCCTTTTGTAATTAAATTGGCTCTTCCTTGACTTTTTGCTGTTCTATAATACTTTATAATATTTTTTGCTATTCTATAATATTCTATTCTATAAATATTTATATTCCTGGATTATAAATAGCTGTGTAAAGGACTTATTTTCCAAAATATTTGAGCTGTCTTTCCTTTTTGAAACCTTTGCTCATTTAAGTGCTGTTTTCCCCATCAGTTAACCTACTTTCAGGAGTAACATTTTCAGAGATCCTCTTGAGTATATCTGACTAATACTGCAGACTGCATACGCTGGCGATAGGCAGACAGAGCTTTCTACTCAAAGGAGAGGTGTTTATGTGTCTAGAATCAGTGTGACTTCAATAATACATTTAATTGAGTTTTCCTTCCAGTTACCTTTTTTTTTAAGCCAGGACAGATTTACTTTTACTTTTTGTTTCTGTTATGGGGAAATTCCCAAGACACTTACTATTTATTCCACTGTAGCTTTATCTGGCTTAGACTTGGTATTCAGTGAACCCAAATTGTAATAATGGGGCTCTGTAAATCAAGGTGGGATTTACTGTAGATTGTGCAGGAGATATATGTGTATAGGTGTAAGATTCTCAACCTTAACTAATTTATAGGGGAACAGTGTATTAGGTTATTTTTCATCCTTTCATATTAATAACATGGTTTCCCCTTTTTCTGTTATCAGTACTTTTTTATTAGTTAACTTTCTATTTACTTTTTTGTTTAAACATCTTAATTGAAATATACTTCACATACCATGCTAGTCACCATTTAAATTATGCAGTTCAGTAGTTTTTTGTATATTCACTGAGTGGTGCAACCATGACCATAATCAATTTGGGGATATTTTTATCAGCCTCTCCCAAAAATCGCATGCCTGTTAATAATCACTCCCCATTTCTCCCAACCCTCCAGCACTAGGCAACCACTGATTTATTTTCTGCTTTTATAGATTTGCCTATTCTGGCCATTTCATATAAATGGAATCCTATAATATATGCAGTTCTGTGTGACTAACTTCTTTCTGCTAGCAAGCCCGCATCTGTACTTCCTTTTATTGCTGAATGGATATACTGTATTTTATGTTTGTCAGTTGATGGATGTTAATTTTTTGGTTTCTTCTCAAAAATCGTTACTAATTTAAAACTTTAAAATCATTTTATACTTTTATGGGTTTTACAGAGGTGATGGTTTTGCTTTGGGCTTACTAAGTTTGATGTTCCTATGGGGTAGACAATAAGTAGTTGACTATACTCCTTTTAAGATGAGACTTAGAATCTGATCCTAAAGCTAACAATTCTAAGTACTTAGCACATGGATAGAAATTGAGGCCACTGGAGTAAAAATAACATTGCCCAGAGGGTATGTAAAGGGTAAGAAGGAAGTGGACTGAGGATAGAGCCCCATGAAATGACAGTATTTAGGTATAATTTGCCTCCGCTCTCTCCAAAACTGCACTTACTTCTTTTTTTATGTAGAGTAATCTGGCTTGCTCCATGAAGCTTTCCACAATTTGGCAGTATCTATGACATTTAAATGCATTTACCCCTTGTCAACACAAGCAATTCTACTTCTGGAAATTTATTGTACTGATAGTCTTGCAGGTGGATAAAAATTTATGTTCATTGTTTGTATTTTCATATAATCAGTTCAAAAAGAAATAAGCCTCCCAAATGTTAAAGACTTCTAAAATATATTAATCACTTGAGTTTTATTTTTTAATTATAAAAGGAATGCATAGTCATTGCAAAAACATCATAAAATACATGAAAAGGTAAAGAAAATAAAGATAAGAACCTTCATACTCCTAGTACCTACAGATATCCTCTACTTACATTTTGGCATTTAGTCTTACAAGTATATTTGCAACTGCATATACTTCAAATAAAAATATTTACATATAAGTGTTTACAAAAAATGGAAATATCCATGAATATTTGTATATAAAACTTTGCATGTCCGTGATTATTCATTTTAGAATAATTTCTGGGAGTGGAATTGCTGTGTGAAAAAATAAACTTTAAAGAGCTTTATTTAAGAATATGTAGAAATACGGAATTTAAACAGATTTGTTATATGGCATGTGTTAAAAAAAAAAGTCTTCAGCCTCCTGATAAAAAGGTACAAAATAAGAGACCTTAATTTTAAGACTGGTTTTCCTGTGAGACAAGAGGGGATTTACTTATTTTCTAATGTTCAAAACTTCTGACTGGGCCAAGCATTCTGTTTGTGGTAAAGATTTCCCTTAACTGTTAGATTTGACAAAGTTAATATATATAACCAGTTTCAGTGTTGTCTTTACAGTGTATGCTGATGGTAGCATATGTTTAGATATCCTTCAGAATCGATGGAGTCCAACATATGATGTATCTTCTATCTTAACATCAATTCAGGTAAGTGTATGTTAAGATACATCATGATTTTTCAAAATCATGCTCCGTTAGCAATCTAAAGACCATGTGAGCAAACTCTAACCTACCTTCGTAGCAGCCAGGTAACTAATGGCAGAGTTCAGATAAAAACCCATGATTTTCAGACGACTGGTCTGCTTTCTCACTGGCGACCACATTAGGTCACATACACAGTCATTTTCCTGATCATGTATGGTGTTCAGTAAGGTGTTCTCCTAGGTCAAGTATTGTTCATGCCCATGAAGCATAGCCAAAGGTTGTGGAGAGGAATGAAAAATCTTGAGAACAAATAAAGATGCTTGCTTAGAAAAATCATAGGGACCTCAAGAAACTGCCAAGTGCAGAGAAGCATTGAAGATGTTGCCCCATCCAAGGAATTCCATTTCAAAAAAAGAAAGTAGTGTCACTATTTATATAGCCAAAGCACTCTGGCAGAATATTTCAGAGTTGACCTTGAGTGAGTTTTGTGAACGTGTGGAGTGAGGGACGTTTTAGTTATGTGGATTTGAGAAGAGCACATGTAACATTTTGGTTTGTGACCTTTTTAAAGCTTTTTCTATCACACTTCTGCTTTTATTGAGGTCATCTTTGTGAACATTGTTTTTAACCTTTTTATTTCATTCCTGGCTGGTAGATTAAAGGAAACAAGATCACTACCCACCTTACTGTCAGACATTTGCCAAGTAACCACAATAATAGTTTAACTTTGGAAATGTTAGTTGTTAAGCATTTATAGGTATGGTACTTTAACCAAATCAAACTGCTTATTTCCTGGTTTAATGTGTTAGTATGCTAATGAATCTTCTTTTTCAGTTTCTTTTAAATTAGAAGTCTTAAGGCAATTGAGAGCTATTTGTTTTAGAAGATTACGTTCACTAGCAGAGAAAACTTACTTGTAGTATCAAGCTATTTCTGAAAGTATTTAGACTTAAAAATATGTAAGAGATACTAATTTCTGCCATTTCTTTATTGGATAATTTCTGTTGTTTTTTTATAGCTTCTGTGCTCCTTTACAACCTATGTTAATATAAAGAATAACTCTGTTTACATCCTAGGTTTGGACTAATAGAAAAAAAAAAGAATAACTCTGCAAATCTCTTTTTTCCTTCTCTCTTCCCTTCCAGTCTCTGCTGGATGAACCGAATCCAAACAGTCCAGCCAATAGCCAGGCAGCACAACTTTATCAGGAAAACAAACGAGAATATGAGAAAAGAGTTTCGGCCATTGTTGAACAAAGCTGGAATGATTCATAATAGACAACTGGTCTGTTAATCTTTTTCATCATTGTTGTGTATAATTTACCTCTCAGTAGAAAGGCTAACAAATTTTAAGTGCCACCGGTTTTAAGGATTCTGCAGAAAAAAAAAGTCCTTCAGTTTAGAACCTACAA
Source organism: Rhinolophus hipposideros (assembly GCF_964194185.1). Taxonomy (NCBI): domain Eukaryota; kingdom Metazoa; phylum Chordata; class Mammalia; order Chiroptera; family Rhinolophidae; genus Rhinolophus; species Rhinolophus hipposideros. Next base: position 11,150,939 of record NC_138069.1, read on the forward strand.
AAGCTTGTGTATCTTGATTAATGTACTTTTTATTGCATGGTGTGAACTAAGTTATTGCTTACATAAATTTGTAATATATCCTGTTTGTATTTTTTTCCAAGTGTATAATGTTGGTGTGGAGTTTTCATGACAGAATATACACATTTTGTAAATCTGTACTTTTTTCAAATATTGAATGCCTTATTTTTGAATTCTTTAGATTTTTAAATTGGAGAAAAGCACTTAAAGTTTTTTATATATGAATATTACATGTAAAGCTGTTAAAATACATAACTTCAGTGCAAGAGACTTTGTCACTTATTTCCTTATCTATGTAGGAGGGGTTAATAAGTCTCTAGCTCTCCATCAATTGATAGTTTCATTTCCAATTTCAAAAGAACAAATTTATGTTTTATCAAGAAATTCTTCAAATTTGATTACAAACACCAATTGTAATCTCAAACTTTATTTTGAATGCACCTCTATTAGTCTCAGTTGAGCAATTAGACATAACTGGTTTGATTCTACCCAAAGCTGTACTTAGGACACTTGTTAGTTACTGTTTCTCCATGCACTACTTACTGTTAAACTGTACCTTTTGTGATTCCACAGTTTGCACCTCTACCGTGAGCAGAGAGCTGATAACAGTTTATTTTGCTGCCTGATAGCACTTTAAAAGAGTTTTGATAATGAAGAAAGACCATAAACATTTACCAAAAATCTATACCCCAGTATTAACAATGAATAAGAATTAGTGGCATTGGTTTGAGCAAGACAGATATTTGGAAGGAATCTTGGTTTAATTTAAATATTTGAAAACTGCCTTTGAATGCAATTGCATATCTGTTTATTCTGGGAAAGTGTTTTAATACCAGGGCCTGCTGAGTTGCTTTATCTTGTGGAGATTTATTTTTAATCTCCTAAATTGTATAAAAGTTATACTGCATCTAACTTAGTTGACTGGATAAATTTAAAACACAGTATTGTAGAAAGCTCATACAAAGTTATCCTATGCTTTCAAATAATATAGAAAATGGAAAATATACAAGTAAATTCTGTTAAACCACCTGTGTAGTCTTTCTAATAGTTAAAACACCGTTTCAGTAACCCTAGGAGTTTCTCGTCATAGTCATACTAGCTTAGCAAGCTAACAGGTTCTTCTCTATTGGAAGACTGTAAGGTGGTAAATCTCTACAGCTTCTATTTATTAAGCAAAGTTTAAAAACACTGGAAGGATAAGTGCTGATGGTTCCCTTTAAAAGTTATTCTTTGTCAAATATGGGGGTAAGGTCTTAGGGAACTTTTAATACAAATGAGAGTTCACTCACTAGAATTATGGCTCCCCCTAAAAAAATACAGATGATTTAAAGGTACTTTTTGGTCATATTAAAGGCGTTATGCTTTTAAATTCAGTTCTAAAACATTTTCTATAGACATTTCCTCCAGTGACTCTTCAATTAAATATGCAGTAGCAACAGGAGTCTCCCCTCTTATTACAGTGCAAAGTCCCAAAGGAATCTGTTAGGTGGGGGTTGTTTATGTGAATAGAAGAGTCAGTGGTTGGAAAGCTATTAAAGGTAAATGAAATTGTCCACAGGACGCGTCTTGTTCCGAGATGTGCCCTGTTACTTCAGTTCCCGTCTAGTTTGCAAAAACTTGAGCTGTCGTCAGATAAAAGGTTAGTTATCTTCAGTTACCCTACTATATGACATAGAGCAAAGATAGTACAAACAAAATCTTGTTGAAAGAATTGACTTTTCTCTATCCTTTGAAAAAGGAATACACAATTAAATGTGTGTCATTCTTTCAGTTATTTCTCATCATCACTACAGCTTTTGAAAACAATTTTGTCGGTAATGTCTTGAGGTTTTTAAGTTCCTTGTTCACAGCCTGGGCTCGGGCTTTCTTTTGGACCAAAACGATGAAGGCGCTGTTCCCTTTACAGACATTGTTGGGTACCTGACTCTAAGCTCAGTAACGTTAGCTCCTTGATGGTTGAAATCAAGAACCCTGAAAGGAAGGGCTTCAGGCTTCCTCTTTGATGTATGGAGGATTCAGACTTGGGTGAGAACCCTGCAACGACGGACTTTCAGGAACACTGCCATTGGCTTGGCCACGTGATATTCTTATTTATCAGTGACTTCTGGAATGTTTGGGAAGACTAGTATATGGACTCTGCTTAGAGAGAGCAAATAACCTTTTACCTGGTTAGAGGTCTTTACACGGTGATGGTCTTAGTTGTAAGTTTGATGCTTCTGTAATCTTGGGGAGGTTAGCTGATCTCAAGTCTTACTTGGGAGACGGGGGTGCTTAAAGTCCCCCTGTGTTGGGAACTTGTGTAGAGGGGACCAGAGCCTAGCTCCTCAGGCTCCATGAGCCTGAACCATTTGGTTGCCATTTTTCCTGGAGTGCAGGGGTTCTTTAGTGTCTTGGAGGCTTCCAAAATGCAAACCTAAGAGCACGTAAGGCAGACCTCTTTATACTGCTTCCTTTCTGATGCCCAAAGGCTTCAGTTGCCCTGCTACGTTCCCACTTTACAAACAAGGCCTTTTGCCAAGAATACTACAGCCCAGCAGCTGAATTAGACGAGGAGCACTCCTCAGCAGGAGGGTCACCTGCAGAGAGGTTTGCAGTCCTTTGGCCTCCGTATAAAAAATCATTTTACAAAAGTGAGTTGGGAGGTTTAATGTTTTTGTGTTGGTGCCAGTAAAAAAGACAACAAGAAACAGGAAGCTTCTTGGCCTGATAAACGTCCTGGGCAGAGAATAGGAAAGAAGCCAGAGACACCAGCTCATGTCATCAGCTTCAGCTAAAGACTTGGAATATCATCTCCAAAGAAAATCTAGCTTAGTGCTTTTGCTGTATTGTGGGCTTCGGCTATTACCCTGCACCTGTATGGACACACAAGGCTGTGGTTTCTGGTGGAGACTGGAACATCAGCTGCAAGGTTGCCTTTAGAGTGAAGACGGTCCATCCTAGAGGTGGTTACAAGAGGTCTTCTGTAAGTCAGATCAGTGGGGGCAGTACTGGGGGCTGGCGGTGGTGAGGGTGATGAGCCCATCTGTTCAGGGAGAAACTTCCCCTCCCTGGCCTTTGTTAGCCTTTCCATGTTGGTTCTTTGACGGGCTGGGTGTTCTTTTACACGGAGCAGCTTAACAACAGACCACAATCACCATGGCACCCTGTCAAGGCCAAGTCTGAGGTACCGGCTGTAAGAGCAACAACATACGTACCAAAGATTGAAACTTAGAGCCCCAAAGTGGGAACTGCTTTCCCGACCGCTTCTGGCAGTACATGCACAGGCCTGGGTGGGAGGACAGCAGGCTAGCGAGGACCTCCAGGGTCCACGCTCCAAATCCTCGAGACACTTTTTAATTAGCAGTTTTCTGGGCTTTTGCATAAAAATAGAACACAGTAAAAACTAATTTAGTAAACACAACAGTAGAAGGAAGCATGAGTCATTATATCACCACCTGAGAAGTTGAAAAACGCTGGTTTAACGGGAAGTAGGGACTGTCGGTGATGGTCCAAGCCCACCTGTCCCGTCAGCTGGAGCCCACAGTTCACCCAGAGTAGTAAGGAATGTCGTCAATCTACAGGGTGAGACTGGAGCCAGTGCTGGAGCAAAGGCTGTGTTCACAGAGAAAGGAGCATACCTCCTGCCTTTGCAAGCCCCAGGCCCCTAAACCCAGGCAGTACAGGGGTGCCAGGGCACTTGTGTTGGGGGGAGGGCTCCAGTGGACACGTTCTGGGCAAGGCTGGCCATCCATCTGCTGACCCCTTTCCCCCATCCTGGAGGTTTTGCTTCTGCCCCCTCTCCGTAACAGCGTGGCACTGGATTGGTGCTGCATTGTTCAGAGCCTACTGCCATTCACTGTCAGCACCTCTCCCGAGTACCTAATGGGGCCGCGGTAGGCTCTTCTCCTTAACTTTAACCAAAAAGGTCCGTTTTGCAGCTCAGGATGGAGCCCGGTGTGGTGGGGTGATTATGATGCTCACTTTTCTTGCATGTAATTTTAAATTAGTTGAAACATTTCATGTCTTCCAGCTTGGCCTCAAAGGGAAAGTAGGGCAGAAATGAAGCAGTGAGAGTTCACTAAGTACCAGGTACTTTCATAGAAAGTAGAAGTTTTTCCACTGAATCCTCCTATGAAGATTAAAATAGCAATCATCCCCACTTTGCAGATGCCTTCACTGAGATGAAATAATAAGGGGAATTGTCTACAAACTCACATCTATTAGGTTTAATTAAATATTCTTAGTATAAGAAAATATCAAAGGGAAAGGAAAATGCAGCCCTAATAGGATGAGATTTTGGTACTAGCATTCACAGCAAAGCAAGGGCTTTAATCACTAGTTCAAGGTTAACCTAACTGTTAATTGTCCCTTCACTATTCAGTACCCAGACCTGCTTCAGGCCCCTAACAGCATCCTTCTCCCAGGCAAATAGTTTGGAGGGTCATACTCAAGGATAGTTTGGGTTAGTCAGCCTACTTTTTCTGGGCTGGGAAAGAAAGATGGGACTTGAGCTGGGTCCCATCCAAAAAGGCACCCTTGTCTGACAGTATTTATTATAGGAGTCTCAATGTGTACTTTCTGTTTGATTTCCAAAGGCATCTGTTCCGGTGATGTTACCCCACCTCCTTGGCTGGTCCTCTTGTCTGTAGGCAAGGCCGCAGGCCCACCTCCACCTCTGACGGGAGCACATGCCAAGGACTCTGGCCTCCTGCTGGCATTGTGAGAAAAACCTTCCAAACCGAAGGTGAGAAGGGCAGCCAACCCTGCCACCCCTCACCCTGGGAGACATAACTGTGAAGGGACAGAGTCAACTTTGGGGAAGAAACAGAACCTCGCCTGGCTTGCTTTTCATTTAAATAAATTAACAGGTTTTCTTGCTTACTATTTATTCTAATGAAAAGCCAGGTGAGATTCTGTTTCTCCCCCAGAGTTGTGTGTGTGTGTGTCCATGAGGGCAGATAATTTTTTTAGCGTGCACTCAACATTTGTTGAAGGAAGCAATTTCCCTATGACCAAAATTCTGTTTAAGTTCTAAAACTCTTGCCTAAGATTTGCATTTATTCTTACTCCTACAGAGCTAAAAGATATCCCTAAATTAGTCAAGAATGAGAGCCATGACTAGATGACAGATCTCAGACCCCAGAAGTTGACAGTCTCTTTCCAGACATAAGAGTACGCAGCGCCTGACATACAGGGTAACAGAAATCTCATTCCAGATGCAACAATGTGTATTTTCATAGCCATTTACTACAGATAGCAAAGCATCAGAGGGTAGGCAGTAATTGATAGTGTGATTCCTCCCCTTGCCCGTGCAACAGGTAAGCCATAGGTCCAAATAGATCCTGGAAAAGTTCAGAGGGAATCCTTTCCTCTGCAAAGGTAGAGGATTGATCAGGTGGGCCACAGACACAAAGGGATGTTTCAAAAAGCCATTTTCTGGATAACAGAGCATCACTGTTAACTAAGCACCCTAAACTGCTGTTAGCACTTGCTTCTCACAGGTATTGAGCCATGTCTAACAGAAAAGATTCCCTCGTAGACATTACTTGAAGGGAATACTTTTACCGTGTCCCTTCCGAAGATCTCACTTGGTCCTCACCCTGTCTTGGGCAGGACTGTATATATGAAGATGCCAGTATCTTTTAGCTTACATCTAGTGTGAGCTCCTGTTTGAAAGCTAAGAGTACGCCATTTTACCTACACCCCAAGGAGTGCTGCAATCTGCAATGCAGAAAATGAGATTTCTAGCCCATTTTTTCCAGGAAAACATAAAGGGTGAAATTACAAAATTTGTAATTTGTAAAATTCTGGTTAATTTTATAGGTAAGATAGCCACAGAGGTTGTAGTGGTAAGTTGAGAAGAAAAACAGGGGCAGCTTAAACTGAGGAAATGAGAAGATGGTATACCCATTAGAAAATGGTATCAGAAAATTGGACTTTGGTTAACTAGAGAAGTCTTCAAAATTAAGCTGAAGGAGATGGGGAGGTGAGGATGCAGGTAATCAGTCCACAATTTAAGCTTGCTGTATGCAATGGATATGTTCCTGACAGGAATACTATTTTATTGGGACATTTTATCTTATAGAGAAAATAGAATTCATGATGAGAAACCTGTAGAAAACGTATTTTGAAAGTGAACAATCACACTCCTGATTTTTCACTTTATAATTTGGTTTTTGAAGCCTCATAAATCTATACAGATGATAATAGAAAAAGGCTAGGCTACTTTGAGGAAAAGAAGAGGGGAAGGCTCATTAAGCACGTGCTTGGCCCTCTAACATCTTAATCCTTACCTCTGCTTTGCGGTATTTCTGTGATCTCCATTTTCCAGGTAAGGCAGAGGGAGAGAAGTGGCTTGTCCAAGGTTATACTCAGAGACCTGAGATCCTGTTTCTTCCCATGGGCCCCCCAGTGGTCACTACAGATTACAGCTGGACGCTGCACAAAGATGTCCGTCCATCCAAGGTGTGCAGCCTGGCTTTAAGCTTGAGCCAGGGGCACGAGTCACCCCCACCTCTGCCCCCAGACACTCTGTTCCCACCACCAGCTCTCCTCTTCTTCTCCCAGTTGTTCAATGACCCGGCTTTACCAGTAGATGAAGCTAAGGCAGGGTCCACTGTCTTATTCATCACCATCCCTGGGACCAGGCACCCTGACGAGTGAACCCTGCTGTGACTGGCTATTACATTGCTGTTCCCCAAGTGAAGTCTGTCTCAGTATTTATGGCTGGAAATAAATAATAATGGGTACTAACTAAGAAAGAGGAACGGGAAGGGATAAAGAAGAGATACACTCCCTAAAAGGGGGCAGGCAGTTAATACCCGAGTTTCAGGGCAAAGCAGCATTGCACTGAAGTATTTCTGGAGGGGCTGTGCGCATGGCCATTCCTCCAGTGCAGAAGAGCAGCGCTTCAGGCCCCCGCCAGAAAAGGGGCATGTGGGCTTCCCCGGTATCTGGGAGGGCCCCGGGGGTCTGCGGATCAACTGGCTGCCGGGACCAAGCTGTGGGGTCTTGTGTGGTCAGTTTTAAAATAAAGGCAAATGCTTTTTTGTAGGCGGCCTCCTCCCCTGAGCTGATGATGAGGCTGAGGTTTGACTCTCACTCAGCTCTTAAAAATAGGACTGTGTGGCAGTGGAGTATATGGATGGCATAAACTTCAGACAGAAATAAGGAAATAGGGGATCTGGTTTGCATCAGTGGGGGAAAAAATGACCACAAAACAAAATTACACTTAAAGGTACACTGTTGAGAAATCCGAATTGTAAAATCTACTACCTGCCATTATTACATCAACATAAAAAAATACACATTTTTAACAAAAAGTCTGACTGATATTCAAAAACCAAATAAAAAAGGGCATGATTTATAAATACATAAATATCCATGCATACTTTTACAGTAACAGCTACTGGAAGAAGGAGGAGACCTTTTAAAATGCCACTTTCAGCTGCCTCTCCCCTCCATGTTGATAGTACCAGGAGTCTTAAGACACCTTCTGTGGCCAGTGTCACATTCATCCCAGCCTCCTTTGTAAGCCTGTAGCTGATGATGAAAATGTGATGACTCTTCTGCCTTAGCGTTGATGCTGAAGGGAAAAAAAAAGTTACATAGCCATGTAGTCCAGTGAATTGGATTCATAAATTAAAATACAGCAGTGATGCAATATTTATGTACTACTCAGATGGTGAGTAGACTCAGAAATTATTAATCTTCTACTACATACAGAAAATTCAGCAGAACACTGACCCATACCATCCATTTGAAAGCCAGAACCTAATTTTTTTGTCTTGTCATTTGTGATCTGTAAATGTTTGCAATTTAAAGTGGTAACAGAAATACTTCAAATACAACTTTTTTCCTGGCATGCTCTGCAATGAAGGGTTCTAAAAGCAGAACCACACAAATACTTACTCTAAATTAAAATCAGTTGAATCCAGGTAGTAATTCACAACATTCCACATTGAGTCAGGATATTTAGGAAATGTGAAGGTTATCTATTTCTGGATTTCACACTATTAGAAACTGTAAATGCTTGTCTTCAAAAAGTGGTGAATTAAAACACATTCTTTCTGTGTACTCTCTAGCACCTTTGATAAATTTAAACTTGGCTTGAGACAACTTTTAAGCAGGGTGGGAAGAAATCATTTCGACTGTCACCTTGTATTTGAATGGATTTCCTTAACATCTAGCAGTGCAAATGAATCAATCTGAGAGTCTTTTTAGTAATCAGAGTTTTTAAGGTATGACGTATTTCTTAATTAAGCCTGTAGCGCCAGTCTTTTATGAAATGAGAAAGTAAAAGTCCTCAGTGAAAGCAAAATACGAGAAGCCTTTCTCCTTTTAGGGGAATGCAGGATCACCTAAAGAAACCATCCTTAGTCCAAAGGGAAGGAGATGCCCTAAGCTGTCTCTCCAATTTCTAAGACAGACCATAACTACAGCAGCACAACAGCTGCCACTGGCTTTGGCTGTGGCAAGTATGGACTTGGATACCTGGCGTTGGCAGGTGATTCACTCACCCTGGGCACCAGACAACACACTGGCCTGTGGGGTCAAGTGTGCTTTTCTGGCTTCCAGTAGTGGATAAAGGGGAAAAGGTAGCTCCACTGTGCGTTTATCTTAGGGATACAAGACAAAACCTGATTTAACTGAATACCATAAATACCTGCCACCTTAGAATCACATCTCCTTCCACCAAGGGAGTGGCTGCTCCATCACCTTACAGCTTGCCAAGACTGGACATAATGCACAAAAATGAACTTTCTTTTTTTTTTTTAAGGAGGGCGCAGCTCACAGTGGCCCGTGTGGGGATCAAACCAGCAACCCTTGTGTTATCAGCATCGCGTTCTAACCAACTGAGCTAACTGACCACCCAAAAGAACCTCTTGAAATGCAGGCACATTTGTTTTTCTAACTTCTCTTTCACATTTCATATACACTTTCTATTCTGTCACTTTCCGTCTTGGATAAAACTGTTTTCAGGGAAAATGGACAAGTAATTAAGTTGACAAATTCTTTGAGCCAATAATGACAGCTTCCTAGTCACTCCTTCCTCTTTCTCCTTAAGACAATGCCTTGGAAATAATAATGCTGACAGTCACAGTAATGACACCCTGAGAGAGCTGCTGCTTATTTGTTAATTATTGCTCATTAGTGGGTAAAGCTGGTCAACCAGAGGGACGTGCCCAAGGGATGGCTGTTAGATAACTGAAATTGTTCGTTCAATATATTTGTGTTTGAATCCCCTTCTTTCAAAAGAAAAATCATACGTTGCAACTATTTGACAAATACCTCCAGAGACTAAAGCTCACTTTTCTCAGGGGGAAAAAAAAAAGTTGGACAGACAGGGGAGATGTACTTGCCTCAAAACTGCAGAATAGCCATAAAGTATTTTTAAAATCTTACCTTAAAGTGCTTTTGTCCCTAAGTCATCTTTACTGTCCAGTCCTGAGACACCAACAATGACAGGTGATTTCGTTTCTACTTGCTAACTAGCTTTAAAACCCAACTAAACTCTAGTTTTAGAGCTAAGGACCAATTCTAGGCAGAACTACAACAGACATTTTCAGGTGTGTGGCTCAACGTCAAGGTTTTTTATTTTTATTTTTGCCTCTGGGCTGGCCATGTTGCTTAGGTTTGCTAGCCTCTGTTATATGCAAAAACCTCCGGCCAGGGACAAAAGAACTGCTGCGAAGTCCCCACAGCTCTCTCCACTGGGCTCTCAAGGTCGCCTTCGATGGAGAGGGACAGCCTTCAGCACCACACAGGTCTGTCACGGCACACAGATCAGATGACTCGCTCTCAGGAGGGGCTTATCTAGAACAGTCTTAACAACTGGCAAAACTCTGCACCCTCTAAGTACCTCACTTTTCAGGATCAAATGAGTTTCATTTTCAGTGGCATCAAAAGTCTAAAATTAAATTTAGTTACTAAGAAAACAGAAGTTGTATTTGAAAGCAGTTGAAACACACACATGTAATCCAAAAGTGCTACAGAAGTCTAGGCTCCCTACAGGCTTCTTCCAGGTAGTTAGGTGCTAACGATCAGCCTGATGACAGTTCAAGGATACCAAGGTTCATGCCTGAGGACTACTCTGGAGGCTAACACTGCAATGATGGTCAAAATGAACTGCCACAATCTCAGGGCAGGGCGTCCTTATCCTTTTGAGGTTCAAGACTATTTTACAATGTAGAACAGAGACCCTTCCCAACACACACACATACGCTGCCTCACACAGGTCTATGGATAATGTTAGGGACATGCCTATCAATTACAAAAGCGCCTTGGCCTCCCCTGGGGGCTGCAGCCCAAATATCATGAAATGACTTGATCTTTAATAGCCCGGCATGACTGGAAAGAGTATCGCTCAAGGCAGAAGTAGACGGTAATAGCAAATTGATGTGCAAGGTCTTAGGGAGGACAGAATACCTCTTAGGGGCAAAAAAGCAAGGAAGGAATCTGCCACGAGCAGTTAGGAAGTAATGATTCACCCTATTCCCTGCCTACCCCTGCCCCGCGGGGTACACTCAGGCAGCCAGCAACCATCTAGCCAGCCCGTGCGGGGCCCAGGAACTGCACCACTCTGGGGCCCTGAAGGAATGATCGCCCAGAGATTTTTTTTTAAGTATTACATGAGAAGATCCAAACAGTCACAAATCTCCCGTTTACATGGTTCCCTGCCGAAAAACAGTAGCCTCCTGTTAACAGCAGATTTTAAAAATAAAACAGCCCCTTGAACATCAACCTGAAACTTTTGATTCCAGGTTTAGATTTTAAGATAAAGAGTACTTTTATAGGAAAACTATCTGAAATCAAGTGGGCTGTGCGCTGTTTGGGGCTGCAGAACTTTCTGGGCAGCTGAGGATTTGATTGGTTTCTGGTCACCACACAAAAGGGAACCTCTTTATATGCCCTGCCTTCCAAATAGGGTGAGGCAAGGGCTTCCCTATGATTCTGAGAGCAGAACTAATAAAGAGGCCAGCAGCCACTTACCCTATTGCGTTGGTTAATTTTGTAAGCATTTTCTGAGCACCTTTTCTGGGGTACACCTATACTAGATTTTGGAGTTAGAAAGACTAAAACTTTAGGCACCACCTCAAGAAGCTTACAATCTGCTTTAAAAGAGGCCTGGGTAAAGTGCTAAAGAAAGAAATTTTTGGAGACCCAAGCAAATGAGAAAAAGCATCTCTTGGGGAATTCTGAAGAGTAGCTAGGTTGCCCAGCCCCATCACTGGGGCTTCTTTCTGCCACACTCTCCATGGCTCTAGTCCCGGGATCCAGATACCAGGCTCTTACAGGCACGGCCTCATATCAAGCCTTGCAAAATAGGATATGTGGACATTCCTCCATCTACATTCCAATCAGCAAGTAAGTTGGAGAGGTCAAACGAGACTGGTCAGGCCCTAACCTGCCGGGTGAAGGATGAGTTAATGTTACCAGCAAGACTTTTTAATAAGTGGGAAACTAGCCAACATTTTCTTTAAAAATCAAGCAAGAAGCTCAAAACAATGTTCCTAGAGGAAATGAAGAGGTTGAGTGTATGTGTTACTCCACCAACAATGCATAATTTATCACACTGGGTTGTTATCTAAATATAAAAAGGTTTAGACCAATTACAGAAAAATAAGAATGAAAGGGTTTAGATCTTTGGGTAAACAAGCATTCAGGAAACAATATATACTCTAATAAATCATCATAAACACAGGGGCTGTGAACTTTGTACCATTTCAAAAGCACTTGGAAATCCTGTTTACCTTTTTCATTAATTCACTTCTGGTAGTAAACTGTGGCAGGTCTTCCACTTCAATCCCATCAGCCATTTCCATCACCTTATCTAAAAGGTCTTTGTTGTAACTGCATAATAAAAAGTAGTAAGGTTAAAAACCTTAGAACAATTACCTGTCAGTATGGGGCTAACAAATTGCAGGCAATGGGACTATAAACTCAATTCTTAGAGGACGGATTTGCTACCACAGGACAAACCAATGCATGTTCAGCAGCAGGTAGTTAACAGTTCTTCCTGCTTGGGGATACAGAAGGGGCTCCAGGAATGCCAACAGAGCAGGTGTTTCAAATTTACAGAACAAACAAAAAAAGATTTACAAAAATAGAGGCACCATACATCTGGCAGTGCATATTCGTGGGTGTGGTACGAGGGCCAAAAAATTATTTTGAACACATGGAGTGTAGGTCTAATGAAAATAACATTGTTTGTTCATTGATCCAATTTTCTGACATTTGCCAAATCTTGGATCCTGTTAACCAGGATTTCCTAGGGCCACCTAGAAAGCATAGAAAAGGGATGGATACGACTGGCACTGCTTCCCCAAATCTTGTCCTAATAACCCCCAACATCTGAAAGCAAAACCAAGCTGCTGAGGGCAAGAGGGGCCACGTGACCAGAGTCACAGACATAAGGAGCACCGAAGCCAGGACTAGCCCGAGTCATCTTATCCTCACACAATTTCAGGAAACGCTAAAATAAAAAGATGTGGGAACCTCCAGATTTTCCACCTTCTCCATGTTGGGATAAAGGAGGGTGCAAGGCATCTTGTGATCATTCTCCTAAGAGGAAAGGCAGTGAGGCAAAGGCTGGCTCTTGCTCAGGGTCCAGAAGCCTGGGGAGTGGGGAGGAAAAGGCCAGGACCACAGATTACATCCAGCTATCAATGGTTAAAATTAACCAATCCTGCCCGAAGCTGCAAGGTCCTAGGACTGTCCCCTCCCCCTGTCTCAGCTTCTTCATATGTAATTTGGGGCATCCCAGTTGCGGCCGGTTTCCGTCTCTGCACTTGCCAGTGAAAGGAGCTCATGGACTCAAAATGCACTCTGCCAGGGTGGTTGGAGCGAATACCGCCAATATCAATAACAAGGGTAACTTGAGCGCCCAGCAGCTACTGAGCTCTCGCTCGACGGCAGCTGTACCAGGTGCTTTTCACCCTTTAATACTGCGGTCATCACAACTCATTTTCCAAGGGGTGGGAGTCGGCCGGAGGCCTGGCCCCGGCGGCTGGAGGTCGGGGGCAGGGTCACGCCTGAGCGAGGCGACGGATCGGAAGGCAGGGGACAGGGCCAGCGCGCCGGCGGTGGTCCGCACCTGCAGCCCAGGAAGAGGTGGTTGGCCCAGACCATGGAGAGGGACAGCAGCTGGTCCAGGCGGCCGCCTCCGTCGGGCGGGTCTCGGTAGTCGGGCAGGTGGCGCAGGATGAACTCCATGCGGGCCTTCCATTGCTTCTCGCTCTCCGAGTAAGACCGGAACTGCTCGGCGAAGTCGGTGGCCTGCCGCACCCCCGACACCAGCTCCTCCACCGCGGCAGCCGCCTCGCCACCCACCATGGCGCCCTCCGCCGCCGAGGGCCGGCCGCGCCCGCCGCCTTCCCGACACGCACTGCGTCACCTCCCCGCGGCTAGAGGGGCCCCGGCGGCCGCGACTGCTCCCGAGAAGCGGCCTGGAGCGCCCTCGCCCGGCGCGGCGGCCTGACCCGCGCGACCCCTCGGAGCTCCGCGGCCAGTGGCTGATGGGCGCAGGGGCCGGTCCCGGTCGACCCCCGCGGGGAACCGGTAGGAAACCTGAGGCCCCCAAGCGCAGCAGCGGGGTGCGCTCTCCCCTTCGGCAGCTGGACGCCAACCAGAGCTGTGCTGTGTCCTTGCCCTGGGGGTTCCCTGGGTACCCGCCGGCAGTTGAATTTCCTCTGTTTTGAGGACTTACATGTGTAGCTGCTCTGGGTCTGCCTTTGATGCCCAGAGGTCTCCACACCCCACCCGGGTTGTGACCCACCTTGGTGGAGTGAGCCATCCATCGAATTAAATACCTGCCAGGCCCTTTGCCAGGTGCTGGGGTTGCCATGAGAGCAAACTCAGAGCCCTGCTCTAATGAACTTTACCATGTACTGGGGGAGGCAAACATTGGTGACATGCCTGCTGCTCAAGTGACAATTTTCAACGTTGACAAATTTTAATAAGGAAAGGACCAGAGTGCTGGAAGCATGAATCAACAAGGGACCTGGCCCAGACTCGGGAGTCAGGAGCGGAGGGATGAACAGGAGTTAACTACATAAAGAGGAGTAGGCCATGGAAAGAGAGCCTGGCCTGGTAAGAGAACTGCGACCAGCGTCCTAGAATAGGGTACAGTGGAGAAGATGAGGCTGCAAAGATCGACAAGGACAGGAGGCCATGATCGGGACTGTGGTCTAGATTCTGAGAAGAATGGGGGAGCCACTGAAGGATTTTAACCAGAGCAGTGACATGTGTTTCCAAAAGATGTTGGAAGGAGCCAGAATGGATGTGTCCAGAGGAGATGAGCAGGTGAGCTGGCAGGACTCCACTGTCTGTTCTAGGGGCAGGTCACAAACTCCTGGAGAGACAAAAGCACTGTTGTAAGTGGTGAGTTTCCCATCCCTGGAAGCATTCAAGTCCAGTAACAGGAAAATCACTGAGCCTCTATTAACCTTGAGAGCGTATTGACCTAACAGGCTTCCTCATCATTACCTATTAGATATGGGGTGGGGTACAGAGCCCGGCCTAGCATCCAGGATCTGGGGCGCCAGTGTAGGCCCTATGTTGTGAGTGGGGCCCAGAGGCAGAGCCAACTATGTGCCCTCTGCTGCTTCTGCAGCTTCTCATAGGATGTCAGGGCCCCCAGCAGGCAGAAACCCCAGAGAGAATGGAAACACCATGCAGACTTATGAGTAGACTCTGCCTGCAGACCCAGCCCTGGGCTCAGTGATGTCCCATTATGGTTAACAAAAGGGAGTCACGCAATTCTCACCCTGGTGAGCAGGGAGAAAGTGAACAGGGCTGTGAAACCACATACAGACTCAGCTTCTCTACAGCAATCAGGAATATGTGCCCAGAGCAGGGGCTCCCCAAATTAAGTACAAATCACATCTCCTGAGGGGCTTGTTAAAATAGCAGATTCCCAGGCCCATCACTGGTTGCTCAGAGTCAAGGCCTTAGGTAATTGATTCTACCTGCGGCTCACCAAACTTTGAAAAACACTGAATGTTGATAAGGGTTCTCTGAACCAAATGATTGGTCTCCTGATTATACCATGGAAATAGGAACCCTGGCTTTGTAATCAGCAGCTGCAGTTATACAGTTAACTTGGCCACAGGGGTGTGAAAAAGCTAAGGGGTCATCCCAGCACAAGTAGCTTGTTTAGAATCATCTTTGACAATGACGGGATAAGCATATATGTACCTACATACAAACATACTGAGACATGCATGCAGATTATAAGAATCCCAAAATGTACAAATAGGTATTTTTTTATTATATGAAGTTGTTAGCATTATACTTTCAAAATGTGAAATAGTCTAAAAATGTCAGTATTAACATTTTACAGGACCTTGTATCAAGTTCAATTACTGCTGTTTATTGTTTCTAACTTGTATTTGTGATTCAGATATTCTTAGAGTGGAGTGCTTACTTATATAGACAAAGATCAGTTTTCCTACTTTATTTTTTAAAGCATCTTTATTGAGATACAATTCAAATACTATAAAATTCACACATTTAAGGTATATAATTCAGTGATTTTAGTGTAGTCACAGATTTCTGTAACTATCAACACAAATATAGAACATTTTCATCACCCTAAAAAGAAAGTCCGTACCCATTAGCAATCACTCCCCTTTCCTCCCAGCCCCAGGCAACAACTATTCTATTTGTCTCTATGAATTTTCTACTATGCACATTTAACACAAGTGGAATCATATAATATGTGGTCTTTTATGACTGACTTTCACTTATATAATGTTTTCAAGGTTTATCCATGTTGTAGCGTGTGTCAGTTCTTCATTACTTTTCATGGTTGAATAATATTCCATTGCATGGATATACCACCTTTTGTGTATTGATTCGTCAGTTGCTGGACATTTGGGTTGTTTCTACATTTTGGCTATTATGAATAATGCTGCTGTGAACATTCACATACAAGTTATTCTGTAAACATGTTTTCAACTTTCTTGGATATATAGTGGATTGCTGGGTGTATGTTCAACTGTCTGAGGAACTTACAGATTGTTTTCCACAGTGTCGACGCCATTCTACATTCCCGCTAGCAATGCTTGAAGGTTCCAATCCAATTTCTCCACACCCTTGTCAACACATTATTCTCCCCTTTTTTGAGCATAGCCATCTTAGTGGCTACAAAGTGTGATCTCACTGTGTTTTTGTTTTGTAGTTTCCTAATGATGTTGAGCATCTTTCATATGCTTATTGGCCATTTGTATATCTTCTTTGCAGAAATGTCTATTCAGACCCCTTGCTCTTTTTAAAAAAAAAAAAAAGACTTTATTTCTTTAGAGCAGTTGTAGGTATGCAGCAAAATTGAGTGGAAAATACAGATAGTTTCCGTATGCCGCACCACCACCACACACACACACACACACACACACACACACACACAGCCTCCCCCACTGTCAGCTTCTCACACCAGAGTAGTACAATTGTTACACTGACACATCATCCAAAATCTATAGTTTACATTAGGGTTCGCTCTTGGTGGTGTACATTCTATGGTTGTTGTTTTTTTTTCATTCTATAGATTTTGACAAATGTATAATGACATGTATCCACCATTTTAGTAACACACAGAATAGTTTGACTGCCCTAACAATCCTAAGTGCCTTTAGAAGAACAAAAGTTTTTATTTTGATGAAATCCAATTTATTTTTTCTTTTACAAGTCATGCTTTTTGGTCCTATCTAAGAAATCTTTGTCTAACCCCATGACATAAAGATTTCTTGTTTTCTTCTGAAAGTTTTATAGTGTTAGGTTTTACATTTAGGTCTAGGCTTCATTTCAAGTAAATTTTTGTATATGATGCAAGGTATGGGTTGTCCAGAGCGATAAAGGATATAAGATTTTACCCTACTTGCAAGCTAACAAATTACCCTGCCAGTTTCAATGGATGCTGGCAGGAAACATAAGCCTCCTAAGACAGAAACAAAGAACTTTATTTACCTATAGCACAGCAACCAGCATGAGCTTCATGTTTCCATTGGTTCCCCTTGTCCCTAAGGTCCCACAGGGTGGATGAAGTACAAACAGGTACACACAGTGGGTTTGTGTCACAGCTGAAGAACCTCAAGCTTAGGGAACATCAATCTTTTATAAAGGACTGCAAGCAAACCTGCCCAATCTTTGCCCCAGAGCAATACATTTTTATTTGGACAATAAACAAACTTGCCCTTTTGCTCTAGAGGTTGCCACTATCTCCAGGCTGTTTTGTGGACACACATCCTTGAAAAGACAGTTTAGAGCAAAAGGGGAGTTAGCGTCTAACTCAGATCGTAAGATATGCAGATACGTGAGAGACCCATGGGCAATTATCTCCCAACATAAGTTCTTTATTTTGTGGGCAGATGATTGTCTAAATGGTCTAGTGCAATTTGTTGGAAAGACTATATCCTTTTTCCATTCAGTTACCTTGCTACCTTTGTCAAAAATCAATTGACCATATGTGTGTGTGTCTATTTCTGGACCCTATTCTGTTCTATTGATTTATATGTCTATTTTTTTTTAGCAGTATCATACTGTCTCGATTACTGTAGCTCAAGAGTTAGCAAACTTTTTCTGTAAAGGGTGGGCTACATATAATCTCTGTTGCATACTTTTTTTATTTCTTTTTTCAACCATTTAAAAATGTACGAAGCCATTTTTACCTTGTGGGCCTTGCAAAAACAGGCTTCAGGCTAGATTTGGCTGATGGGCCATAGTTTACCAACCCAGCTATGCAGCTTTATAGTAAGTCTTGAGGTCAAATTGTTTTGAATCCTCCAACTATGTTGTTTTACAAAATTGTTTTGGTTATTTTAGTCTATTGCTTTTCAATATAAAATTTAGCATTAGTTTGCCAATTTCTAGAAAAACAGGCTGCTGGGATTTTAATTGGGATTGTATTGAATCTATAGATCAATTTGGGGGAGAATTAACATTTAACAATATTGAATTATCCAATCCATAATCATGGTATATCTCTCCACTTATTTAGGTCTTGTTGTGGTATATTTTAAAATCCGATGAACCATTAGACTTATACACATATTTACCACTTTATTTGTTCTTCATTCCTTCTCTATCTTTTACCTTGCATCTGTTTTCATTTTCCTTCTGCCTGAAAAATTTCTTAGCATTTTCTTTAGTACAGGTCTGCCAGTGGCATGCTTACTTTTTGTCAACCTGAAAATGTCTTTATTTTGCCTTCTGTATTAGTTACATGGCTGCATAACAAATTACTCCAAAACTTTGTGACTTAAAACAATAAACACTTATTATCTCACAGTTTCTGTGAATTAGGAATGCAGGAGGGGCTTAGCTGGCTTGTTCTGGCTTAGGGTCTCTGATGGGGTTTCAGTACACTGTTGACTGATGCTTCATGTACGTGAAGGCTTGTTTAGGGCTAGAGGAGCCACCTCCAAGATGGTTCCCTCACATGACTGTTTGCCACTGGTCTTAGTTTCTTACTATATGGACCTCTCCACAGGGCTGTTTGAGTGTCCTCACCTGGCAGGGGGGGGGTCTTCCTTTACAGTAAGTGAACCAAGAAAGAGCAAGGCAGAAACCACTATGTCTTTCATGACATGGACTCATAGGTAACATACCATCACTTCTAATTTACTCTATGCATTAGAAGTCAGTCACTAAGTCCAGTACACACTCAGGGGCAAGAGATTTAGGTTCCACATTTTGAATGGAGTGTCAAATGAATATAGTTCAAAACCACCACACCTTCTTTTCTTTCTTTTACCTTCCTTTTTCCTCATCTGCTTCCATTTTCTCCTCTTTCTGCTTTTCCTCTTTCCTCCACCTCCTAAGATTATCTTCTAGAACATTCCTCATTAATTCTTTTGGGCCTGGAAACCTTAAGAGAATTTTAGAGAATACTCTAAAAAATAATCCAGAATGTTTCTCTTCAATTCTTTTACCACTAACAGTTTTCTCTACATCGTATTGGTTACTAAGTCTAACATACACATTAATGTCTCTAATATTTTCCTGTTAAGCAAACTGTTGCTTTTCTGCTGAGAAAAAAATATTTTTTTATTTTCAGGAAGTATCCATTAATTCCCATTTTATTAAATGTCTTGTTTTTTATCAAGAGTAAGTATTTAAGTGTGACGTCATAGGAATGGCGGCAGCGGGGCGCACTTTTTGAGTGCTCCTCTGGATCTTATCACACACAGGACATAACCCATCAAAGGACTCTGCTTATCACGCAGAACAGCTAAGAGACTCGTGCAAGGATTACTTGAAGGTGCGCAAATTGGGCGAGCAGGGGAAGAGGAAAGGGAGCGGAGTGGAGACGCGGCCTGCATCTGCGGCTGTGGGGATGCGGACTGCATCTGCGGCGGTGGAAACGCAGTCAGCACCTGTGGCTGTGGGGACGCAGCCCGCACCTTCGGCTGTGGAGACACTGGGGCCTACATCTGTGGCTGTGGAAACATGGTCCGCACCTGCTGCAGTGGAAACACAGCCGGCACCCGCAGCTGCAGAGACGCAGGGGATCCCAAGACTGAACAGAGAGCACAAAAGCAAGAAGATGGGCTCTTTCCCTGCGTCCCACAGCTGATCTCTCCCGCCGAGGGGGCAGCTAGGTGGGCCCTAGGACGGACAAAGAACACAAACTCCATACCTGGGCCCCTCCCCCCCACTCTTCCAATCCTACCCCTGCCCTTCCAGAGACTTAAACTGGCCCCTGAATTGAGGAGTAGTGTCAGATTACAGAGGAGCCGTAGTGCTCAGGCTCTGGGAAGACTAGCAGGCAGCTCTGACCCAGGGAAGAGGCTGGGAAGAGTGTGACTTTGGCTGGGCTAGGAGAGAAGAGACTCCTCCACTCCCAGCCACCACCTTTTCTGGCCTGCAGGAAGAGTGTGACATGGCTGGGCTGGGAGAGAGAAGACCCCTCCATCCCCAAGCCCCACCCTTTCTGGCCAGCCTAGGATGGGGCAAGTGCAACTGCGGAGGCACTCCCAGAGATCAGCAGTAAGCGGAAGATGCAGCTCCCGGCTTTCAGCAGCTCAGAAATCTCCCGCCCGCGCCACACACACACACACACACACACACACACACGGACGGAAGAAGTGCCCTAAGACTCAGAAGAACTGGACACAGGGCTGGAAGTGCTACTCTCAGTGTGCCTATGTGCAGGCAAGGGCAGAAACTGCACTGACTTTGTAAAAACTACCATCCAGACCCCTCAGACCCTCGCATCTAAATCTGCAGTCCCAAAGTCACTCTGGGTACCAGGTGACTGGTTCTGCCTGCACAATAGGCAGGGGACGCTTTGGTACAGCAGAGGACAACCTGGAGATTACTTGGTGGGCTAAAGCCAAGACTGAAGCTGCTTTTTGTTTTGCTTTGTTTTGTTTTGTTTTGTCTTTATATCTGTGATATCTTTGCCTGTGTTGAGTGGGGGTTGTTGGTTGTATTTACATGTGAATGTATTTCATTTTTTCTTTGTTGTTGTTGTTGTTGTGCTTGGTGACTTGCTTTGTTCTGAAATTGCCCTACCAGGGCCCAACTTAAGAGGCACAAGATTCAACATATCCAGAGGCCAACTCCAGACCAAACCAGAGTACTACCAGTTTTGACCTACAAGTTACACACCCAGAGGGAATTCTCTACAGGCACAAGAGCCCATAGAGGCCAAACCACGTTTAAGTGGTCAACCCTCACGCAGCAGAACACCCTGAAGTGGACAGAGCCAAGTCTCACAACTAGTCAGCCTAGGAGTTAACCCCACCTACTCACATGCGAAAAGCAATTAAAGATCTTTGTTAACAGGACAATATACACAACACAAGAGTCAACTTTGGCGCACACCCAGAGGAGAAGAACGAAGTAGTGCAAGTCAAATATAAAGGACACATACTACATAAGATAACCCAGCAAGAACTAAGAACTCTAGGGGATCTACCTAGTACATCAAAGCAAACACAGAGAGTCAGCCAGAATGGGGAAACAAAGAAACATGTCCCAAATAAAAGAACAGAAGAAACCTCCAGAAGTGGAACAAAATGAAACAGGTAACCAACTTATCAGAGACAGAGTTCAGAACACTGGTGATAAAAATGTTTAAGGAGCTTAGAGACGACATAACGAAGGATGTAGAAATCATAACAAACAACCAGTTAGAACTAAAATACACAATTACCGGAATTAAGAACTCACTTGAAGGAATTACCAGCAGGTTAGATGAAGCAGAGAATCAAATCAGCGACTTAGAAGACAAGTTAGCAGAGATCACCCAAACAGAACAACAAAAAGAAAAAGGAATAAAAAACAATGAAGATGGTTTAAGAGACCTCTGGGATAACATCAAGCGCAACAACGTGCGCATCATAGGAATACCAGAAGGTGAAGAGAGGAAGTAAGGGATTGAGAACATATTTGAAGTAATAATGTCCGAAAACTTCCCTAACCTGATGAAAGAAACCAACATACAAGCCCAGGAAGTGCAGAGACTTCCAACCAGGATAAACCCAAACAGGTCCACACCAAGACACATTATAGTTAAAATGGCAAAGCTTAAAGACAAAGAGAGAATTCTAAAAGCAGCAAGAGAAAGACAGAGGGTTGCATACAAGGGAACTCCCATAAGACTATCAAATGACTTTTCTACAGAAACATTGAAGGCCAGGAGGGAGTGGCAGGAGATACTCAAAGTGATAGAAAACAAAGGCCTACAACCTAGATTGCTTTATCCAGCAAGGCTATCATTTAAAGTTGATGGAGAGATAAAGAGCTTCCCAGAAAAGAATAAGCTAAAGGAATTTATTACCACCAAGCCAGCATTGCAAGAAATACTAAAGGACTTCTGTAAATAAAAGAAAGATGAAAACAACCTAACTACAAATTTAAAAATGGCAATAACTATGTACATATCAATAATCACTTTAAATGTAAACTGATTAAATGCTCCAATCAAGAGACATAGGGTGGCTGAGTGGATAAGAAAGCAAGACCCCAAATATATGGTGATGGAAGGAGAACTGATTCTGGGTGGTCAACACACAATGGGATTTATAGATGATGTAATACAGAATTGTACACCTGAAATCTATGTAATTTTACTAACAAATGTCACCCCAATAAATTAAAAAAAGAAAGCAAGACCTTTGTATATGCTGTATACAAGAGACTCACCTCAGATCAAAAGACACACATAGGGTGAAAGTGAAGGGTTGGAGTAAGATATTTCATGCAAATGGAAACGAGAAAAAAGCTGGAGTTGCAATACTTATATCTGACAAAATAGACTTTAAAATGAAGAACATATTAAAAGCTAAAGATGGGCACTATATAATAATAAAGGGATCAATCCGACAAGAGAACATAACCCTAGTAAACATCTATGCACCCAACATAGGAGCACCTAAATATATAAAACAGATACTGATTGACATAAAGACAGAGATCAACAGTAACACTAACATAGTAGGGGACTTCAACACACCTCTGACAACAAGGGACAGGTCTTCCAGACAGAAAATCAATATGGAAACAACAGCCTTAAATGATACATTGGACCACTTGGATTTAATCGATATTTTCAGAGAATTTCATCCCAATGCTGCAAAATACATGTTTTACTCAAGCGCACATGGAACATTTTACAAGATAGACCATATATTAGGTCACAAAACAAGTCTTGATAAATTTAAGAAAATTGAAATCATACCAATTGTCTTCTCTGACCACAGAGCTATGAAATTAGAAATGAACTACAGGAAAAAAACTGGAAGACACACCAATTCATTGAGGCTGAATAGCTTATTCCTAAATAATGAATGGGTCAAGCGAGAGATCAAGGAAGAAATCAAAAGATATCTCGAGAAACGAAAATGAAAACACGACAACCCAAAATCTATGGCATGCCGCGAAAGCAGTCCTAAGAGGGAAATTCATAGTATTGCAGGCCTACCTAAAGAAACAAGATACATCACTAATCAACAGTTTATCTTCACACTTAAGGGAGCTGGAAAAATAACAGCAAAATAAGCCCTAAAGGAGCACAAGGAAGGAGATAATAAAGATCAGAGCGGAAATAAATGAAATAGAAACCAGAAAAACAATACAAAAGATCACTGAATCCAAGAGTTGGTTCTTAGAGAAGATAAACAAAATCGACAAACCTTTAGCCAGACTCATTAAAAAAAAAGAGAAGACCCAAATTAATAAATCAGAAATGAAAGAGGGGAAGTGACAACAGACACCGCAGAAATACAAAAAATTTTAAAGAAATTACTATGAGCAACTCTATGCCAACAAATTTGACAATCTGGAAGAAATGGACAATTTTCTAGAGGCGTACAACCTTCCAAGGATAACTCAAGAAGAAACAGAAAATCTGAATAGACTGATTACCACCAGGGAAATTGAATCAGTAATCAACAATCTCCCAACAAACAAAAGCCCTGGACAGATGGCTTTACAGGTGAATTTTACAAAACGTTCAAAAAAGAATTATCACCTGATCAAATATATGGTGATGGAAGGAGAACTGACTCTGGGTGGTAAACACACAATGGGATTTATAGATGATGTAATACAGAATTGTACACCTGAAATCTATGTAAATTTACTAACAATTGTCACCCCAATAAATTTAATTAAAAAAAAAAAAAGAATTATCACCTATTCTCCTCAAGCTCTTCCAAAAAATCCAGAAGGAGGGAAGACTCCCAAACACTTTTTACGAAGCCACTATCACCCTGATCCCAAAATCAGACAAAGACACTACAAAAAAAGAAAACTACAGGCCGATATCGTTAATGAATATAGATGCAAAAATCCTCAACAAAATATTAGCAAACAGAATTCAGCAATACATTGAAAAGATCATACACCATGATCAAGTGGGATTCATCCCTGTTATGCAAGGGTAGTTCAACATCCGCAAATCAATTAATGTGATACCCACGTTAACAAAAAGAAAAAGAAAAATCACATGATCATATCAATAGATGCAGAAAAAGCATTTGATAAAATCCAGCAGCCATTTATGATAAGAACCCTTAAGAAAATGGGAATAGAGGGATCATATCTCAACATAATAAAGGCCATATATGATAAACCAGTAGCTAACTCAATGGGGAAAAGCTAAAACCATTCCCCCTAAGATCAGGAACAAGGCAAGTTTGCCCACTATCTTCACTTCTATTCAACAGAGTGCTGGAAGTTCTAGCCACAGCAATCAGACAAGAAAAAGAAATAAAAGGCATCCAAATTGGGAAGGAGGAAGTAAATTTATCATTATATGCAGATGATATGATACTATATATAGAGAACCCTAAAGACTCCACGAAAAAACTATTAGAGCTGATAGATGAATTTAGTAAAGTAGCAGGATACAAAATTAATATTCAGAAATCAGTTGCATTTGTGTATACCAATAATAAAACACCAGAAGGAGAAATTAAAAAAACAATCCCATTTACAATTGCTCCAAAAACTATAAAATACTTGGGAATAAATTTAACCAAAGAAGTAAAAGATCTGTACTCCGAAAATTATAAGACACTGAAGAAAGTAATGAAAGAAGATATAAATAGATGGAAACACATACCATGCTCATGGATAGGAAGAATTAATATAGTTAAAATGTCCATACTGCCTAAGGCATATTACATATACATATTCAACGCAATTCCTATCAAACTACCAATGACATTTTTCACAGAAATAGAACATATAATCCTGAAATTTATATGGGACCATAAAAGACCCCAGATAGCTTCAGCAATCTTGAGAAATAAGAACAAAGTGGGAGGTATAACAATACCTGACATCAAATTATACTACAAGGCTACCGTAATCAAAACAGCATGGTACTGGCATAAAAACAGATACATAGATCAATGGAACAGAATAGAGAGTCCAGAAATAAATCCATGCCTATATGGCCATTTAATCTACAACAATGGAAGCAAGAATGTAAGGTGGGGTAAAGACAGTCTATTCAATAAATGGTGCTGGGAAACCTGGGCAGACACGTGCAAAAAAATGAAGCTGGACCACCTCCTTACACCATATACAAAAATAAATTCAAAATGGCTTAAAGACTTAAATGTAAGATCTGAAACCATAAAATACCTAGAAGAAAATATAGGAAGAAACTTCACAGACATTACGCAGAGTAAGATTTTTACTGTTATATCCTCTCGCATGAGGGAAGTAAGAGAAAAAATAAACATGTGGGATTACATCAAACTAAAAAGTTTTTTCACAGCAAAGGAAACCATCAATAAAACAAAAAGGGATCCTACTGAATGGGAAAAGATATTTGCCAATGATATATCTGATAAGGGGTTAATATCTCAAATCTATAAAAAACCACTCAACTCAACTTCAAAAAAACAAACAACCCAATTAAAAAATGGGCAGAGGACATGAAGAGACATTTTTCTAAAAAGGACATACAGATGGCAAACAGACATATGAAGAAATGCTCAACCTCACGAACCATCAGAGAAATGCAAATAAAAACCACAATGCAAAATAAAAACCACCTCACCCCAGTCAAAATGTCTATCATCAATAAATCAACAAACAACAAGTGCTGGCGCGGATGTGGAGAAAAGGGAATGCTTGTGCACTCTTCGTGGGATTACAGATTGGTGCAGCCACTATGGAAAACAGTATAGAGGTATCTCAAAAATCTGAAAATGGAACTACCTTATGATCCAGTAATTCCACTCCTAGGTATCTATCCGGAGAAATCCAAAACTCCAATTCAAAAATCTTTATGCACTCCTATGTTTATTGAAGCACTTTACACAATAGCCAAGACATGGAAACAACCGAAATGCCCATCGGTAGATGACTGGATTAAGAAACTGTGGTATATTTATACAATGGAGTATTACGCAGCCATAAAGAAGAAAGAAGTTTTACCATTTGCAACAACATGGATGGATCTAGAGAACATTTTGTTAAGTGAAATAAGTCAGACAGAGAAAGACAAATACCATATGATCTCACTTACATGCGGAAGCTAAAGAAAAGAATAAATGAATGAACTAATCAGAAACAGTTTTGGAGACAAAGAGGAAAAACTGAGGGTTGCTAGATGGGCAGGGGGGTGGGGATAAGGTGAGGGGATTAGAAAACAGTCAGTAACCACAAGATGGCCACGGGGTTTTGAAAATTAATTTGGGGAACGTAATCAATAATGTTGTAAAGATTTTGTAGGGTATCCAATGGACACGTGTCCCATTTGGGAGACCACCTCAGGGATGATGTAGATGCCTGATCACTGCACTGTACACCTGAAGCTGAACAATAATGAATGCCAACTATAATTATATGTATATGTATATATATGTATGTATATACTTACAAGAAGTGGAGTACAGCATTAGGAATAGAGACAGTGGAAATGTAATGGCTCGGTGCGATGTCAGAGGGATAGTGGATGTGGGGAGGGAGGTCCACACAGTGTGAGGGATATAAATGATAAACGTCTAAGTATTACTTTGTCTTGTGCACCTGAAACTAATAAAAAAAAAGTATTTAATTTTATCAAATGCATTTTCAGTATTTATGAAGATACTCATATGATTTTCCATTTAGAATTATTAATATGATGGTTTATTTATATTAGTAGATTTTCTAATATTGGACCTTTTTTTTTATTCTTAGAATATAACTCCATGTGGTCACAATATATTCGATTTTCAGTGTGCTTTTGGATTCTGTCTACTAAAATTTTATTTAGGATTTTTGCATCGATATTTTTAAATGAGATTAGCCTATTTCTTTAATTTTGCAGTCATTATTATATTTTGATATCTATGTACTTATATTTGCTTTATGGAAAGAATTTTTTTCTTTTTCTAGGCGATGGAGCACTTAAAAAAATGACTGGAATGATTTGTTCTTTAAAGGTTAGTAGATTTGTAGAATTCCTCTATAAAATAATGGGCCTGATGTTTCTTGGCTTTTTTGGGGGGTGGGGAAAGGAGCATTTGACAAATTTTGTCAAATGATTTTGACAAAATTATTTATTAAAAGTATTATTATAATTTATACATTATGTCTATATATTTATACTTAATGCTATTTATTCAAATTATTTTGAAAAAACTTATGCAAATTGGTCTATTTTACTTTTCTATCTAGTTTTCTGATGAAATTGTACATTTCATATAGGTTTTCAAATTTATCTGCATAAAATTGTGTAAGATATTTGCTTATGGTTTTTTTGTTTTGCTCTGTTTTGTTTTTTACTTTCTAACCTTTGTGTGACTATTTCCCACTTGTAATTTCTTATTTGGGGTATTAGTACATTTCCTTTTCATTATGATTAACTTAGCTTGTAACTTACCTAATTTATTGATTTTTTTCTAAGAACAAGTTTATTTATAATTTCTACTGTATTTTCGTTAGATTAACTGATTAATTTCTGTATTTATCTTTATTAATTTTTCTTTCCTTTGGATTATTTTAAAATATTTTCTCTAGCTTTTTGAGTCAGCTGCTTTAATTCATTTATTTTTCTTTCATTCATGTTGATATAATTACTTAAGGATATGAATTTCCCTTTGAATACTACTTTATATGCATAGATCCTTCTATATGTTCATCATTATTGTTTTCTAGAAATTCTGCAGTTCGAATTTATATTTTCCTTTTGATCGTGGAGTTATTTAATATAGAACACCCCCCCCCCCGCACACACACACACACACACACATTCAAATAGAAGGGAACTTTTTGTTTGTTTTCTGAATATGTTATAAATGTCAGTATTTATTGTATTACTATAGAATGCTATCTATATTATTTTTACTGTGAGAATTTAATGAGGCTTGATTTGTGGCCTAACATATAAATCTTTTGTGTGTGTACAAATATTTCAGAACACTTGAAAAGAAAGTATATTTTCTATTTTCATGGCACAATGTGTGATGCGTATCAAAACATCTACCTTTTTTATTATTTTGTTTGAACTTCCAGATCCTCATTTAATTTTGACCACTGAACTGTTTTAGATTGAGAAAAGTGAGTCAATCTTCTATTATTAGTGTGTCTTTGTCTAAATCTCCTTGTATCTCTATAGTTTCTATTATATGAAAGTTCCTGCTGTATTACTTGGTGCACATATACTTATAACTTAAATTTTCATGGTGAATTGTAGCCTTTAGCATTGAAAAGTACTTCTCTTTACTATCTCGCGTAAAGCTTTTTGTCCTGAATTCTGTGTTGTCAGATATTAAGATATTTAATGTTTGTAATTTTCTGGTATGCCTTTCTTTGCCCATCCTTTCATTATTAACTTTTATAAATAATTTTGTCTTATACATATACGACCTATAGTTGGATTAGGCTTTGCAATCAATTCTGAAAACTATTTTTAAAAATAGGTGAGTTAAACTCATTTATATTTATTAAAATGACAGATATATTTGGTCTCAATTCTGTTACATTATTTTATGTTGTATTTTCATTATGTATTTGCCCTTTTTCTGAATGTAATTTTGATATTTAGGAAGGTTTATATTTTTGTTCTAGAAGTTACCTTTATAAAAATACTGTTAACCCGTTCTCTTTGGGGACTGTATGTTTTGATTGCCTACTATGAGCAACAGCAAAATTATCTTGTAATGTCATCCTCTACCTTCACTCCTTCTCCATTATACAGTCAGTAGAATTATCAATCTTGTTACATATGCTTAAACTATCAATATGTTATATATGCTTAAACTTCTACTTGATTTGGAAACTTTAAATACTGTCCTTTGAATCAGTTAATTTGAGGTGATCAGTGAGCTCATTCTTATTCCTGTCTTCTATCTATCCAATTTTTTATTAGTAGTGAGAAATTTCCACAATATTAAGACATGTAACATCTGCATTCTGATCTGTCACCCTAATCTCTGTATTTGCTTTACTCTTATTTCTACAGTTAAATATATTCAATGCTCAAAGAAGGACCTTTTACCTGGATTTCCTCAGGCTTGCTCAGTGGTGCTGAGACTGCTTGCTGTTCCATGGTTCTAGTAGGTTCTTCAGAAAAGGCTCATGATAATTATATTTCCTAATTTCTCACAGGTTTTTAAATTTTGCCTATAGGCTTTATACTTAAAGATCAGTTTGGCTAGATAGAATGCTTGGCCCATACTTTTCTTCCTTTGAGTGTCTTGTAGGTGTCCCACTGTTTGTGGTAGTGATTGTTGCCCTGGAGAAGTGGTGGGGGTTGGAGGAGTGCTCTCTCTCTCTCTCTCTCTCTCTCTCTCTCTCTCTCTCTCTCTCTCTCTCTCTCTCTCTCTGTTGCCACAGTGACCAACCTCAAATATGGCCTCTGTAGGAAGTCACCTCCTCTCTGGATTTCAGAGCTTGGTTGAGGAGAGCTTCTCTGTCCATTTCTCTTCCCCAGATTTCTTTATAGCCTTTGTTTGTAAGAGAATATACCCATTTTTTTTAAATTGTATCTTTCTCTAGTGCCTCCCAAGACTTTCCATTGTCCCCAGCAATCTTGCATTATTCAATTTAGGCCTTATTCTCATAGTTCCCTTTCAGAGTGGGTCTTCCTCTTCTGGAAGCTTTCTGAGCTGAGAGTCCCCTCTTCACTCAAGGGTTTTCACCCGGTCTCCTGTTCTTTCTTACCTTTGGCAGCTCTTCACAGAACTTTGGAGGTTGTATCTTTCTCCTGGTTTCACTAAATACATAGTTGGCAGATTTGTTGTTGTCCTTGTTGAGTGCGAGTCAATTCAGAGCTCAAACACTGCTGTGGTCCTTCTGAAAGGGAACATTCTATTTTTCAATTATAATAAAAAAAATTTTAATCAATGCCACTGTGACTTATCCTTTCAACTAAACTTTTATGGACATCCAGGTTTTATTTTCCTTCTGATAAACTCCTTGAAGTGGAATTCCTGTTTCAAAGAGCATGAATATTTTTAAAGCTTTTACTGTGTTTTGCCAAAGCACCCTCTAGAAAGTTTGGGCCTAAGTTTCCATATCTACCAGCCACAGGCTTCCTCTTTAAAGCCAGTGAATAGTGCAAGACTGCAGTTACTGCTTTCACATGTTTGAATTTCCAGACTTGAGAAAAACCTTCCTTCCCTTTGTGCAGACCCCCGCCTCCCCCGCTTTGTGACTGATGCTCTGTAGAAGCCCCAGGCCCAGAGGCCCTGGCACAGGGACCCGGGGCTGGAAAAACAGTTAGTCTTTACGCATCCTCCAAGCACTTGCAGCTCTTCTGCTGTGATTTTGGTCTTGAAAACGGGGGCCAATCCGGCAGGAGAAAATGCCCCTGGAAATGGCTCAAGGAGGACTCCTAGTGGGCAGTCATATGAGAGTACAGAACCATGGCCCCCAGCGTTTCCTTTTTCTTCCTGCCACTGACAAGTTCAGCAACTAACCTAAATTCAGAGTAGTCCTGGAAGTCTCAAGGAGAAAAAAATACCTATTTTCCCTCCAAATACGACAAAACTGTTCTAAAACAGCCAAATAGACTGGATAAGTGGTTTGATTCTTGCCTTGGAAAAGCTCAAAATGCAGGTGCCTAAAAATACCATGTGGAAAGAGCTCTTGGAGCTAGCTTCCCGGCATCTACACAGGAAGATTTTCCCAGCCAAAGGCTGGGAAACATTAAAAGCTTTGAAATCGTGGGATCCCTGGCTATTAAAGAAGTGTCTAAATTCTGAATATTCCTTTCTGAGGGCTTCTCCTGTATCCTGACACGCCTACAGCACAGGGCTCTCACAAGGGCAAATAATATGCAAAACTTTTTAGTCTACTTATGATAATTGCCTCAAATCAACATCACAAGGCAATGGAAATTACATTCCCGAAGGCTTCCTACTGCAGGAAGTTATCCTGCTCCTTATGGCAAAGGTAGTAATGATTAAAATCAGGTTAGCTTCTGTTTTGTGAGTTTGTCCATCTATTGTATTTATATAAGATGGTATTTCTGTGTCACAATGCATGTTTTCACCTGTTGTAAATGTAAGCTTAAGTTTTTTTAAAGTTGAATTAGACAAGTCTTCTCTGCCAGAAACCTTCAAATTCGTGTTCTTATAACAGCAGTGGAGTGGCTGCTTTTCCCTGAGTGGATGTTCAGTATTCAAGGTCACAGAAAGTTATAGTTCCTCGCTATTTTGTACGCCTCCGGCCATACCAGAAGTTCAGTCTGAGTGCCTTATTTTAAGCACAGTTTACCAGGAAGGAATGGAGGAGGGGAGCTGGAGACCAGGTAATGTGGGAGCAGAGGATACAGTTAGAGAGGCCCTATGACTGTCTTCAGATCTTTGAAGGGCTGTTGTGTAGAAGTTGGTTCCTTTCTTGCTTTTCAAAGGAGGCATAGGGCCAAAGAGTGAGAGCTATATAGAGTCAGATTTCATCTTTAAATAGAATAACTTTAAACAATTAGAGCTGTCTGAAAAATACAAAATACCCCTTGGGTTGAACTGAGCTCCCAGACATCTCACATCTACAATAATAATAATAAAAAAAAGAGTATATGTATATACCGGGGATGCCAAAAAAAAAGTATGCACATTTTAAGATGTTATCTATGCTCAAGCGAGTCGTTCGCCGTAATCAGAAGTGTCTGGATGCTGATGGTAACCACTTTGAAGACCTCTTGTAATTGCAGAAGTCAAACGTGATTTATATTCATCTTTTCTTATCGATATGTATTGAATATTACAATTAATACAGTTTTTTCCTTCCTTAAAATGTATATACATTTATTTTGGAGATATCTATATATGTATCTCCACAGTTCTTTGTTTGTTAGAAAGGCTTGAAAATGTATAAGAAAAAAAACCTTTTTCTGACCACTTGTTTTGTAGAATAGGACCCTGTAGCTAATCATCTTAATCTCAGTTGGATTTCTGAAACCTGTCACCTGCCTAACTGCTGTTGACATCTACTCACATAAGGAATAATTAATAGCAAAGCAACCAAAATGCTTTATGTTTGTGTTCGTCCTCATTTTTAAATATCCCAACTTTAGCTGTTTCTCTTTATACAATTATGTATGTGTATTTCCAAATTATATATTTATAAGTTGCAGATATGATTTTAGCTTTCAGGAGGACTCATATATCCTTAGCCTTAATTCTACTAACCCCAAAGAATAGTTTTCCCCCCACAAAAGGGAAAATTGATTACATTCCTACCCTTAGTCCACAGTAGTAGAGGACGTCCCCACTCAGTTCAGCAAACTCCTTTGAGAGAGAAACTCTTAGTAAGCACATTGTAGACAACATTAGGCACCTGTGTCAATTTGCTTAAAGAGATAGTTTTCGATAAAAAGCAAGAGGTGGGTGTGGTCCCTCTCCTGAATTTATCTAAATTGAAGTCCTTTGTCATCCTGCCCTCTCCTCTCTCAGGACAGAAAAAATGCAGCCCAGGGAAGCCTGCAAAAGCCAGACTGGGCAGGAACTGGGTGCACCAGCAGCACACATCTTGACTGGGTACCAAATCCCTGGGGAGCGTCTGCCCAGGCAATTCTGTCAGTTTCCATACACATTTCCCACCCCGTGAATTTTAATTGCAGAAGAATTATCTTTCTAGCCACGGGCCTAGCCTGTGGGGCTAGTGAAAGGAGAGCCCACATTTTAGGGTGCCAGATTTAGCAAATGAAATAGACATTTGGTTAAATTTGATGTATTTTCTCCGGCAACCCTGCCACATTTTTCAATCAATATTTAAGACTGAAAGGAAATAAATGAATGACTAAGTGAATGAACAAATGGAGAGGAAGATCAATAGGACAGAAACAAATCACAGAGCTGTAATTAATGAATATCTAACACTTAAAAATTTTGTTTTTGTCACTTTAAGATATTTTCTATTAATTTTTCTTTTAAAACTTATTTTTATTTTAATGAAAATAATGTATATAAACACAAAAGTCAAAAAGTCAAATGGTGCTAAAAGGCATATAGTGATAAACAGCAGTCCCCTGTTCCATCCAACCCCAACCCCTGTCTGACCCCCCAGAGGTTCCAGTTAAACTCTTTCTGCTGTTTTTCCTAGTTTTAAGCTCTTTCCCCACATTTCTTAATACTATGCTTATAGTGCTATTTTGTTGATTTGTCAATTTTAGACAGTACCCATTTTCTTGCAATTATGGAAGATAAGGGTTTGTTTCTTTAGCCACCACCCCCTGCATCCTCTTTCCCTTCCCCCCAGCTTCCCAAATTGTTTATTACAGTCTTTGGTTTAATCAATGATCTATATTTACATTATGGTGGCTATGTAAATTTTTTTGGTATTGCATTCATCTTCTGTTACAGTTTATGTGTTGTGGGTTTTCTGTAGGAAGTAATTGCCTCATACTTTTTATTTACTCAGTTTTTGATAAACTTATTAATTCTCACAACCTTCTAACAGCCCCTCAGCATAATTCATAATTTTCCATCTAGTCACCCCTGTCAGGTAATCCATACGGCCCATCTCTGTCCTGAACATCCTCTATTCTCTGGCTCAGAGGGGACTCTCATCCTTGGGCCTCCTGCCCTGCTGTACTCCAGGGGCTCCTTTGCCACCATCCTGGGCATCCCTTTGCCCTCTCCTGGGCGTGTTGTCCTCATACTTGGATTATTCTCTCGCTCAGGTAGAGGGTTTCCTGAGAAAGGGAGCATAAAAGGCAAATTATTTGTGATCTCCCATGTCCAAAAACATCTCTTTTTGTACCATTTCTCTTAATTAGTGGTTAGGATTTAGATATCTAAGCTATAAATAATTCTCAGAATTCTGAAGGCTTCATTCCATTGTCTTCCAGTTTCCAGCGCTGCAGCTGAGAAGTCTGGTGTCATTCTGATACCTGCTCCATTCAATTGACATGTTTTTCCATTTTGGGTCCTTTGAGGATCTTTTCTTTATCCCTGGTGTTCTGACATTTCATGATAATGGACCTCGTAATATAAATCTTATTTTCCCTCCCTGAGGATTTTACAGCATTTTAAAAGCTTTCTTCTCCTCCTTGGACTTATGCATTCTTTCTCCACCATACCTGTCTCTCATGTCTGAGGCTTGCCTTAAAAATCTGGGGATCTTAGCTCTCCAATCACATTTAATAATTGTGTGCTAAAGAGATGATTGGATGGTCAGCATGCTTGGGTGGAGCTTGTCTCATGGTGGACTTTCCTGTAGGGGTTTGGTTGGTCCTGAGCTGGCTCTTCCATTGACAGTCCCAGATGTCTGTATCAGTAGGTCTTTCCCTTGAGCCTTCTCAGTTCCTACAGAAAAAGGTTCTTTAGTCTCTAGGCTGGGGATAAGAGGTGTGCCTGACTGCCAGATTGTCCAGAAGCACAGTGAGGAAAAGGAGCTAGGAGTTTATCTCTTAGCATCTAGATTTCCATTTATATGCTATATTTTCAGTTCTGCACTCATACCCACTCTCCATGGTGCCTGACGGTGCTGATCCAAATTCCCCTGTGAGCACCTCTGGTCTCCTGCAGGACTGGGCAAGATGTGGCAACTCCATTGACCACGGGACTGTGGCCTCACACAGGCTCCACCAGTCCTCCCACTTGTAGCTCTGCCCTCCCTCTCCCTGCCGCTTGGCCTGCTTCTCACCTTCTCAAGAGAAACCCCTCTGCCTGCATCAGGCCTTCAGCCTCCCCCACGCTGCCATGACTCACCTCTCTTTCCTCTGCTTCCCACCTTCCAACAATGTGCTGACATCTTCATCTACTGCCATCTCCTATTCTCATCGACTTTGTGGATTTGTAACTCTTTTTTTTTTTTTTGGTAGCAGAGATTCATGAGAGGCTCTTCTGCCACATTTAACAAGAAGTTCTTTAGGGTCGGTCCATTTTCACTCAGAAGCACTGGCGGGGAGCAATTTCTCAACCTCATTGTGAAATAACTCATACTGTCAAGTCAACCCAGTCACATTTTATTTTATTATGGGGTAGGTGTTTCTTTATGGAAACAGAGCAAAGTCCAAACACACACATTGTTTAACCGTATTACTAAAACACCGTGACCTTTTGAATAAGATCCAAATGCATTTCTCTGCTTTTGTCTAAGAAGGAGAGACAAAAAAGCACGAGAGGCACTTTGAAGCGTGGCCCCTACCCCAGTGCTTACCAAGCCTGCTCTGTCTTCTGGGCTTGAATAAAAGCCAGGAGAATGCCGAAATACCATCTCCTTTGAATTAGTCATGAGCCCCACCTCTCTTGCTATCCTGTGTTTACACATTACTGCTATTGTGTTGTATCTGCTGGCAGCTCTCCTTTCATCTACAGGCCACACAAAACCCTCTTCACTTAAAGCTGCACACATGGCTCTTGAATCAAGAGGGGGCATTTTAGCAATAATTCCTCATTCCTCTTATTGAAGGGATAAAGGGCTAAGGGAAGAAACACTGCTGTTTCTATGTGCTCCTCTGTGCCCAGATGACATCTAAAGTCCAGACAAGCTAAGGAGAGGAAACAGGGCCAGGAGGCCATCACAGGGAAACGTGGCTCTGTGGGCTGGGCCAACGGGTTAGCAGGAGAGGGAGTGGCCCAGGATGGAGAGGGCCTTGAATGCCGCGCTAAGGACTTGGCACTTTCCTGTAGGCAATGGGGAGCCACCCAAGGATCTTGAGCAGGAGAGTGACACGAGCTAAACGAGGATTTAAAAAAATTAAGCTGATAGTTGTGGGTGGGAGGGTTTAGAGCTGGAAGAGGCTGGAATCTAGGAGGCCAGTTAGACAAAGTGGTTCTTAACCCTGGCCACCAAGATCACCAGGGAGCTTTTTAAACAATCCAGACCCTGGCTTCTACCCTGGGAGATTTTATTTCAGGTAGTCTGGGATCAAGAATCTGTGTTCTTAAAACATTCCCCAGGTGTAGCACTGAGCTGGAAGACTATGTGACAAGCCAACAAAGCAGACCAGACCTCAAAAATGGGGCCGTGACTCTGGGAGGTAGAGGTAGAGACAGATTAGAGGAGGCTGCCAGGAGGTATAGGGGAGTCCCACCTGACCTCTGCTGGTTTCAGGGCTGGGGGGGAAGGAGGCATGAGGAAGACCACTGAGCTGGGCCTGGAGAGCCAAACAAAGTCCAGTGCCCTTCCTGCAGGAGAACTAGAAGATCAGATTTGAGAGAATATGGTGACGGGACATTCAGAAGGCCAGAGGAGCCTGGGCCTTGAGGGAAGATGACTCTGAAGATCCGGCTCCTTAACAGTCATGGAGCTGGGAAAAAGAGACTCCAGTTCAGATCCCTCCAGTAGCATACACGCGTGGACACATGCATAGAAACACGTGGACCCATATACAGCTCTGTTCTGCAGGAGCATTCAGTGTGGGGGTTCAGAGACGGGCTCTGGAATCTAGCAGCCCTGGCCACGTGACACTGGGAACCACGGCCTCCTCACCTACAGAAAACTAACGGTGCTACATTAACTCAATATGGCTGTTGTGATGATTTAATGAGATGCACCCTGCAAAGGCTGGGCACAGAGCCTGGCACGCAGGGAGCACTCCGTCAACGGTAGCTATGAGTAATACTGAAAAATGCAATCTCACTTCTGGAGCCAGTGAGCCATAAAGTATTTCATTCAGTGTATCTCACTTCTGGAGCCAGAGAGCCATAAAGTATTTCATTCAGTGTTAGGAGACAATTCCACAGGAAGGCATGAAACCTTTCATTTGTTGCTAGCCGCTCCGGGTGGCTTTCTCTGGGTGTGTGTTTGGCGAGTCCTTTCCCTTTTATTTCTAGCACCGTTAGAGCAATGATAGTTTCTTGCTGCTGCATTTAATTGGAGAGGAGCTCTGAGACCTGAAATTATAATTATGACGTCTTAAATGTCGAGCTCTTCACAAGTCTGCCATTGCCCTCGCTGTCACCCTGAACGGCTCTGGGAACCCAAACCCTGCAGCCCCCCAGAGCACGCGCTGGGTCCTTGGCCTCACCTGGGAAATCTGAGTGACTGCCGTTCAGGCAGCAGGAAGACAGTAAACCGAGGAGCCTGTGATGAGCTCAGGAGGTGAGTTGATGACCTGCTATTTATAGTCCCACTAAGAGGCCCTGGCCGCCAGCTCCAGTGAGGCTGGGTGGAAATGATGTCTTCGCAGAGCTGAGAGCACAAAATGAAACTGGTGATTCATGAGCAGCAGCCACTTGAAATACAAATGCGCCCGCACCCCATCCCCACCGGCCTTTTAGACGCCCACATTGGAAGCGTGTGGAACAGAGTTGTTAGCCTGCTGCCTCCTCGTCTGCAGGCTTTTGGAGCAGGCTCTGCTCCATCAAGGGGCCGGAGAAGGGCAGCAGCACTCCTTGGAGAACCCCAGGCGCCTGAGCCCATCCCCCACCCCGAAGGCCTCAGCCAGAACCCAGGTCAGGGCTGAGTGAGAGGCAAGCTGGGTACTGGGGCCTCGGGGGCCTGCGAGTCCGGAGAAAGGGCAATTCCTCATCCTGCCCCTCTGTGTCCAGGGGCAACACTGATCCTGGAGCAGCTTCCTGAGGATGCTAGTTCTGCTGAACTTGCAGAAATGTTCAATGAGGAAATACTGGTAGCTTTTTGATCCCCACCCCCACCCCCTGCAGTTCCATAGCCCAGCACTTGTCACCTGAAATGACTGTTGTTTATTTTCCTTGTTAACTTTTTGGCTTCCAGGCCAAAGTCTACTTGGAGACCCCAACTCAACCCACGCTGTGTGGGGAGTGTGTCGGGTGGGGGAGAGGGGCGGGTCTCTTAACTCCCAGGACCGGGTTGAAAGGGCCCAAGCAGGATCATGAGGCATGAACCCACCAAGCCCTGGAGCCAGGGTGTCTGGGCTCAGATTCCAGCTCCACGCGCCAGCTGCACAGCCTCCATCAAATTCCTGTCTGAGGCTCCGTTTCCTCGCCAGTAACATGGGGATAACGACAGGATCTATCTCCCTGGATGTGGTGCAGACGAACAGAAGGAAGGGATGTAAAGCCGTCAGCATAGCGCCCGGCACCTGGAAGGGCCCACGAAGTACACGCTGCTGCCTCTGCTGCTGCTGCTGTTGCTCCGGGGCTTTGGCCCCAACGCAAGCACAGCCGATGGCCCTGAGGCTCTCACGGAGGGGGTGCCCTGGGGCCTCTATGGAGACCCTCTGCCCCTCACGAGCACACCCCACATCAGGCTGCCAAGCATAATGGACGTCCCTGCTGGGCAGCTCGGCCCTTTGCTTTACCTGCCCCTGCCCCTGCCCCTGCCTGGCAGTCAGAGGTTGGGCCTAGCCTGGGCTTGACCACCTACTCTTCCGCTCCTCTGACACCTGGGGTGACCAATGGGGCATTAACTATCACTGTCCGTGG
The DNA here is from genome assembly GCF_964194185.1 of Rhinolophus hipposideros. Lineage (NCBI taxonomy): Eukaryota > Metazoa > Chordata > Mammalia > Chiroptera > Rhinolophidae > Rhinolophus > Rhinolophus hipposideros. The sequence continues at coordinate 11,189,185 of NC_138069.1, forward strand.
AGGACTTCACCTGAGTGTCCCAAGTGGCTCTAACTTGAGATCTGTAGCCAGAAGGCTGGATGACTGGCATGGTGGGCCCACCTCACCTACAGCTGGACACGTGGCACAAAACTGCTGATTCATGGAGGCTCACAGGCTGCTGGCTGTTTGTATATTCTCTCGTCTCTAGCTGTTGGCCGAAACATAATTGTAGCTGTCACTTTGGCAGTGAGATGCTGTGATGTGTCCTCATACAACTGCTTCTGCTCCCTGGCAGTGAGCTTTTGGGAGGTGGAAGGGATCTGCAGCTGCTCCCGTGGAGAGAGCCATTCTGGAACATGTTCTATGTGCTGTTCACCCAGATGCAGCTGCGGGAATGGTGTGAGCACCAGGCTAAGGCCCTGCGTTAGAACAGGCACTGGCACGCCTGTGTCCGCAGCTATAGCAATGCAATTGTGATGGCACCAATTAGTACCAGAGAGGTGAGGCGCATGGGGAGCTGGGAGGGCTCGAGAAGCAGCCTTTCAACTTCGGCCCAAGTGGGACTCCAGAATGCAGGCGAATGAGTAGTTAGACAGCAGGGTACCTGGCATCCATAGCGAGATGGTGCCAGAGATATCGCTGGGGCCAGACTGGGAAGCAGGGCACTTGATGCCGGAGGCAATGGGGAGCTTCCCAAGCACTTAAGGGAGAGAGTGATGGTCTGACAACATTGGTGTCTGGGCTCAAACATCCCAAGAAGCGGCACTAAGGGTAAGGCCCTCCCTCCCCACAGTAGTCTGTAAGAAGTGTGCTGCCAGGAAAGGTGTTCTGGAGAACCTGGAGCCTCAGCCCCAGGATGCAGGGGCGGCGTGGCTCTGTGCTGCGTGGGTGAGTGTGGGAAGGGCCCACTGAAAGTATGCAGCGAGCACGAGGCAGCACTGCCCGCACGCTTTCCTTCTTCCTCGGTCTTCCTAGGCCAGAGTTCATTAATGAAGCACCTGCCTGCAAAAGTGCCAAGTGCAAGGGGCTGCACACACTCAAGCTAAAAGGTTGGGGGAGGCTCTTGGGGCTGAGAGATGGTCCCACTGCCTGTGGGTGTTGCCTCTCCCACCACATATACACACTATTAAACAGCAGAGGCAAATATCCAAGCTAGGTTGTTGGAGGAATTCCTAGGAGGAGGGTTCCGTCCTCATGTACTTCAAGAAATACTGGTTTACACGCTGGCTAAGGAAGACAGAAGTCTATGAAATGCTGGGAGTCGTGGCCAGTAGGGGAGCTGTCCATGAGCCGGAAGGCAGAGTACACCAGGACCATTGTGGAAGGCAAGAGGAGGACAATTCAGTGATGGAAATTTTGTGTACCCTTCTCAGGAGTGCGCTGTTGTACAAGCAGTGGTTTGGCAATGATTCTCCCCTTTCAGCTGCAAGCCAGGGAAGGCAGGATGCCTCTCAGATTGTCAGGGGAGGAGGCCAGGAAGAAGGGATTCCCAATCTGTCATGCTCTTCCATCAGTGTTCCCCGAGGTGGGCTGTGGGCGTGTGCACGCGTGCATGTGTGTGCGTGCGTGTGTGTGCGTGCGTGTGTGTGTGTGTGAGTGTGTGTGTGTGGTGATGCTGGAGGGTGGAGAGGCAGCAGGTGTTGAACAGCGAGGAAGGCCCCTCACCAGGGCAGCCCCTGACACAAGGTGGGTGTGGTCGGTCTGGAACCATTTGGCCTGTGGCTGGGTCCTGAATCTTCTCCTGTTTTCTCACGCTGCCATCATAATCTCCTGGCTGCCAGTGGCTGGCTTGGAACAATAGACCAAGATGTAGTTTTACCTATTTGGTTTGCTTTTTCTCCTATAAAATTTACAAAATTTAACGACAACATGAATCCAGTTTTTAAAACTTTTTTTTTTTTTAATCAAACTGGCAACCTTGTGGTTGAGAGCCCACTGGCCCATGTGGGAATCGAACCGGCAGCCTTTGGAGTTAGGAGCACGGAGCTCCAGCCGCCTGAGCCACCGGGCCGGCCCATTAAAACATTTTTAATGTAAAATATAACATACAGTCAGGAAAGTCCAAACAACCATATGTACAGCTTAAAGTGAATGCCATATATATGCGTGTGTGTGTACATATATATATATATATATATATATATATATATATAAATATTTTTAAAAAACACAAATGACCCTTACATCTTTGCCTGGACAACTTCCACTGAAATTCTCTCGATGTACAAAAAGATATAAAATGGAAAATAAACATGTCCTTCTTTCCTTTTTTTCCCATAAGTAACCACTAACAATTACTTGTATATCCTTCTAAAAATTTTTCTTTGCATTAGTAACGTTTCTAAAATGAGTATGTGATCATACAGGCTTTGTCTTATATTTAATGATACATTTTAAAAGAGTATGCAATCATGCCTCTGCTAAGATTTAAAATTAACGTGTCAAAGATTTAACTCATTAATTAATGAGAGAACCACTAAAATATTACAACCAATTCAAAGGAGAACTCCAATTATCACACATGATAGTCAGATAAGGAATGTTGAAATGATTTTAGAAATGATGCAGAACTGGTCAGTCTCCACAAGGCAATAGTCAGTTGTGTTCCACAATGTCCATTTCTGTGAACGAGAATTATCTGCATTACTATCAAGATTTTACAACGTAAGTTCCATCTTCAGAGTTAAGAAATGTCTAGTCAAAGACAACAAAAAGCAGAGATAACTTAGGTGGGTAAGCTATTCAGGACATCCACTAAATTTCAACGTCTTTCACAGTTTTCTCTACACCTGTAATTGGCTCCCTACCTACTACCCTCCTAGGATTTCCCTGCCACAGCCCCTGCTGCTCTGTTTGTACCAACTGATCCAATCCCTCCGCTCATAAGAACCAACCAGCCTAGGCTGAGCCAGACAGGTGTTCCCAAGGCCCTGAAACTGCTTCTATGCTGGTGGTCCCTGGATTTGTGATTTAGGCTGACTCAGGGCTGGTGGTCATGTTGGGCATTGTATAAGGTGGTCAAGGGTTCTGTGAAAAGGGGAAGAGATTAGAAGTGCAGAGATAAATGACCTGTGGCCTGGCAGGAAGGACAAAGTGGCAGTCTAAGGAGCTTCCTGTTCTTGGGATGGCTTCCTGCATTTGGATGCCGTGAGATTCCTCCTTTATGCTTGAGACAGCTTGGGTGGGTGTCTGTTCCAATAATTCCCCACCTGAAAGAATAGCTGACATGAAAGGTGTACAGTATTATCACCTAAGGGTCTGGGGTAGCATCTCAATTCTCCTGGTCTGAGGCAGCTTCCCACAGCCCAGGGTCTGTGTTGGCACCATGTCAGCCCCAGAGGGCAGGGGCAGCATGGTCCATGATACAGCGGAAAAGAACAAATACTTGACTCACTCTGTACCCTTTGACAATCAACTCATCTCCCATGAACAGGTTTTCTTGTCTTAACAATGGGGAAAGATGCTCCTTTCTGCCTTGCCTCCTAGGGCTTCTGTAAGGGAGAGGCACAGGTGTGAGTGTACTGCCATGGCCAGTCACACAGTGGGAACTGAGCGCACAGCTCTGGCGGGACAGGGCAGCTCTGCCCCTCTGTGCAAAGTGCTTGGAGACAAGAGGTTTTGTGCAAATGGCCAGTCGTGATTAATTGATGGGGAGGCTCTCAGGCAAGGGATCAGCTTTCACAGATAAATGTGTGTGTGTGTGTGTGTGTGTGTGTGTGTGTGTGTGTGTGTACACACTTTGGCTCTCCTGAGAAGGGAGTGTTCATTCAGTGTAAGACAAGTATGTCTACGTCAAGATTTTTCATACATTCAACGATACCTTCTCACCATCTTCATTCACTGAGCATATATTAAGCACCTACTGTATGCTAAGCACTGTCCCAGGCACTGAAATACTGATATGAAGAGAGCCAGCTCCTGCGTTTGTGGTGTTGGGAGGCAGACATACAAAAAGAGCTTCACGGAGAAGTGTGATAAGCACAGACAGGAAAACAGGATATTCCGGCAGCAGCAAGCAGGGGCAGCCACCCATAACCCCAACCCCAACGTGACATTAAGGATCCCAGGGCATATATAGAGGAATGTCTGGTGTTGCTTGAGTGTTCGGGAATGTGAGCGGCTAGCTGAAGGGGGCAGTGGGGCCAGTCACGTGGGGTCTTGGTGGCCTCAGAGGGAAGTCCGTTCTTAAGAAGGTGAGTGCTTTGGTCAGATTTGTACCGTAAAACAGTCCCGCTGGCTGCCTGTGGAGAGCAGGTTGGAGGGAAACAGACTAGCAGCACAGATACCCACTAGGGGGCTGTTACAGGCATCTAAGCAAGAAGTGACCATCAGAGGAGGACAGGGGCAGAGGGAACCGATTCAAGAAATGATTTGACCAGGATTTAACCTGAGAAATGAGACGATGATTCTCAGGGTTTCATTGTGGATGACCGTATGGTTAGGGTGTTACCATCACAGGAGAGAGAAAGCACAGGAGGAGAAGCAGGCTTGGGGGAGAGGGCTGGGCTAGGCAATGATGAGTTCAGGCAGAGACGTAGTGAATATGAAAGACCTGTGTGCAGCCAGGTAGAAGCATCCAGTGGGCAGGTGGATGTACAGGTCTGAGACCTGGGGAGCTTGTTGGGGTTGTGAAGCTAGAGAGAGGACACTGGAGTGAATGGGGCATGGACAAGTTTATATGAGTGTGGAGAGAGAGGAGAGAGCAGGGGGAGAATTGGAGGACATCATGCCTTTGGCCATAAAATTCTAACTTGCTGAGAATGAGGGTGGGAAAGGGCCTAAGGGCAAGGAGGGGATGTTTGGAACTTTTGTTACAGGAAATAGGAGACAATCTGACTCAGGACTAGCAATACAGAGCCCTCTTGGCTTTGATGGTCATAAATCTGCATTGGCACTAATCTAACTGCCTTGGCTTTGCCCCAGGGCACAGAAGCCAGGAAGGCAGGTTGGCCTATAGTACCTGGGCTCTAGGTACTATAGGTACTTGCTACCTTGTTTCCCCCATAAGACCTAGCTGGACAATCAGCTCTAATGCGTCTTTTGGAGCAAAATTAATATAAGACCCGGTCTTATTTTACTATAAGACCTGCCTGATCTTATAACACAATATAATATAATTATAATTATAATATAATGTAATATAATATAATTCTGGGTCTTATATTAATTCTTGCTCCAAAAGATGCATTAGAGCTGATTGTCTGACTAGGTCTTATTTTGGGGGAAACACGATAGAAAGGTGTGACGGAAGGGGAGGGTGTGTACCTGAGAGAGCTAACTGTTCACCAAAAACTATTGTCATCCCCCACCCTTCCATAGAATAGAGTTGAAGCTAGGAAGGGGCTACCCAGCAGAGACTGCTTTTCCTAGTACAGCCCTTCCCTTCATACCTATTACATCTGAGAGGAGGCAAGTGACTCGTTCTTGCCAATGGAATGTTGATTAGGGACGACTTGTGGCATTTCCAGCCCAAGATAGTTAAGAAGCCAGATGTTCATTCTGCACCCTTCCTTTCCCCTTCTGCTAGTCTGATGCCCCCTTTGGAAACCACATGTTGGAGATGGTGGAGCCACAAGGTAGAAGGATCCTGGTCCCCGAATCATCTCACGGAGGAAAGATACCACTGATCAGGAACACCCGTTTGGAATTTTTGTGAGCAAGAAATCTGTGTCATCTGAGCCAATACACATTTTGGAATTTGTTATAGCATCTAGCATTTCCTTAACTAATATAGGGTTGAAGAAAACCGATGGTTGTTCAGCTGATTCAGATGGGCCAGGCTGGGGAAACAATTAAGGCCTCTAGGGACCATCTTTAACAAAGATAGCAGTAGTGGAGAGAGGACTGGAAAAATCTAGAAAGCAGGAGATAAAGGCCTCTGGTAGGATTTAGGAGGGTACCTAAATATAATACAGATTTATTATATTGAAATTAGATTTCAGAGACAAGCTACCCCAGGATGTGGCAAGGGCCAAGCGGGCAGAGGCAGGAACATTAAGCAGGACCAGGAATTGAGTTAGCTGGTTAGTCCAGCCAGATGTCCTTGTCTGTGATAAAGCGGGACGTGGGTGGAGAGAAAGCCTCAGAGGCCTAGCCGTCGTCTTGCAATGTGGGCGAGAAGAAAGGGAGGAGCGCTTTCATATGAAAAAAACTAATAGGACTGCCATCTCTCAGTCTTGTCAGCTTCCTTGGCTAATAGAACTGAGCAGGGCATCTCATCCCGGCTAAGGATTTTCTCAGTAGGCCACATGGGAGGCACACATGGGAGGCACACCTGAAAGCTGGTCCATGAAAAAGACCCCCGTAAATGTGACGTAGCGGGTCCATCCAGAAACGGCCAGATCCACAGCAAGAGAGCTCCCTTCAGTTGGTAGAGCAGCTTGGCAAAGCACTTATTTACAAATTATTTGAGCCTCATGGACATCCCAGGGAGAGCCACATGAAAATGGTGTCTGCCACGTCAAGTCACCAAAGTGTTAAGTGAGATCCCTCAGGAAGGGGTGGAGCCAGGGTCTCCTGATCCTTGGGCGGTGGTTCTCATTATGAAATTCCTTTTATAGGTATTTTTAGACATTAACTGCCCATCACCACAGGAAGATTTAAGCCTCAACGTGCCATTGGCAGCAGGAATGACTGAGATGGCCTCCAAAGACACTTCCAGCTAGTGAGCCTTAGAAGACTTTCTGAATGAAAGGTGCCAAAACAGGGATGGGAGTAGGAGTGACAGAAAACATAAAATAATAGTTGTGAAAAATAAGAGAAGTTTATTTATCTTTAAAAAATAAAAATTCTGAGGTAGGTGTCAAGGGTTGTTGTGGCCCGCCACGATTTCAGAGAGCCAGGGCTCCTTCTATTTTGTTGTTCTCACTGTTGTGTAGCAAATTATTTCAAAATTCAGTGGCTTAAAACAACAATAAACATTTATAATCTCACACTTCCTCAGGAATTCAGAGTGACTTATACTGGGTGGCTTGAGCTCTGTCATGATGTCAGGAGGACATCATGAGTCAGGATGTCACGGGGGTCTGTAGTCATCTGAAGGCTTGATGGGGACTGCAATATTGCTGGCAAGTTGGATCTGGCTGTTGGCAGGAAGCCTCAGTTCCGCGCCACCTATAATCCTCCACAGGGTTGCTTGAGTGTGCTTACAACATGGTAGCTGGCTTCCGCTAGCCTAGGGCAAGTGATCCAAGAGAGAGTAAAGCAGAAGCTACAATATCTTTTATGATGCAGCCTCAGAAGTCACACCGCCATTTCTGCAATGTCCTATTGGTTGCACAGGTCAGCCCTATTTAATACAGGGGAGAAATAGGCAAGAATGTGAATACCAGAAGTTGAGAATCATTGGAGGTCATCTCAGAAGTTGGGTTACCACATCTGCCATCCTCAACGTGTGGCTTCATCCTCATGTGCTAAGATGGCTGCTCTAACTCCAGCTATCACATCACAGAAGGTGCTTTCTAGCTAGCATGAAGGAGGAGGAAAGGAGGAAGGGCATGCTTTTTTCATTTAAGGATACTTTCCAGAAGTTGGATATACCATCCTATTTATATCTCATTGATCACATAGCTGGAAAGGAGGCTGGGAAATTTAGTATTTATTTTGGATGGTGATGTGCTCAGCTAGACCAGATACAGGGGTACAGTTGGCAGTCTCTGCCACATCAGCAATGTTCCTGTGTATATTTCAAAAAATGAGGGTGAAGGAGGGGAGCATAGAGACCATTACTACCTTGGCTTATTGACCTGGCTAAGGAGTTATGACCCATCTTGTCTGGGAAATAATTGTGTGTGTGTGTGTGTGTGTGTGTGTGTGTGTGTGTGTGTGTGTGTGTGTTTTGCAGGGATTGGGGAGGAGTGTAGATTAGTGCTTTACCCTGTAATTAGTGAATCTAAGTGTAAAGAAAAAATAGTCCTTCGAAGTGCTCAGGAGACAAATGAGCATTACAAACAGACCTAGTCCTAGAAGCCCAATCAAGGGTGGTCTCAAGAGTTAAGATGATCCAGAAAATGAGATTTTCACAGGAGGCATTGTGAGGGCAGCTTCCTTCTGCACCCAGACCTGCAGGTTTAAATAAATTCTAGGTAGCCTGATTTCCTGATCAAATGCAGACGCACAGATGGGCAACTCTACCAGCTGTGTTTTGAAAAGATCATATGATTCCTGATCAATGAACCAAAGAGACCAAATCCGGAAGTGTTTAGCGCTGAGCTGCAGATTTGCCCAGATCTCTCAGAGACCAGAGCCAGGGCTTGAGCAGCCAGCTGGGTGCTGACTCAAGCTAGGGGTAAGGGGGTAGTGAGAGTGCTGTTGGGCTTTGGAGCCTGGTTGAGCAGATGAGCCAGAAGCCTGCCAGAGAATTCTAAAGCTTGAGAAGTCCACGGAAAAACTGCCATGGCAGGAGGGCAAGGCTCTGGCTTGGCCAAGTGGCCAGTGATAGGGGCACCGTCATCCTAGAGGAATGCAGATTCTGAGGCAAGAAGCCTGGGGCTGGACACCCAAAAGGACAGCAAGTCCTGCCAAGGCCTGTGCCAGAGGCTGGCTTGCCCTTTGCTGCCAGAGCTTGCCCGGACATGGATCCTTCTCACAATAGTGGGAGGGGGTGGGCTCCAGACTCAGAGGTACTTGCTTCATGGAGAGTGGCTGGGGGTCTCCTACCTGCCTAGCTGGTCTCCCACACCTTATCCGTGGCCCAAATTGAATGGTGTCCTAGGTCCTGAGTCCCCTGCTGGCCATCTCCAGATGGGGTTTTCAGGACACCCCGGGCAGGTGACATGCTCACTCACTCGGGCCATAGCCTCATGCTCTTTATGGCACATGGTTCGTCAGTCATCACCTCATGGCTGCTGCACAAGGGTCAGCAAAGCTCCCAGCCTTCCCCACTCTGCCATGGCCTCAGTCCCGAGTTCCTTAAGAACTTGACAGACCTCCACAGACTCCTATTTTGAGGACTTTTTCAAGAGACCTCCAGGTGTGGCTGAGATTGGTCTCCAGTCTTGGATAGAGGGTAAGGTCCCTGGGGGCTAAGGGTGAGCTGGTAGGGGGCGGGAGGAGAAGCAGAGTATCCTGAAGTAGCCTGAAATTGGCTTAGGAAATCTGGAACTCTGTTTGTTGGCTCTCTTACACCAACGCCTAGTGAACTCCTGCTCAATGGGGCAGATACAAGGCTAATGCCCTGGGGACTCCGAGCAGAGGAAGACTCACGTGACATCATCCCAGATAAACAAATACAGCAAAACAGCTGAGGGTGCAATGTGCAGTGATGGGTTAAGTACAAGGTACAAAAATAATGGAGGAGGGGATGACGCTAGTAGAGTGTGGTAAAGGAAAGCTTCACAGAAGAGGGGATACCTGCGAAAGGAATGGGAATTCCTCAGCCGCCAGTGGGGTCTGGTGAGGAAGGTCATCCAGCAGAGGGAACAGCAGGTCTCTGAGTTCTTAGCCGTGAGACCACCTGGGGTAGAGGAAGGGATTTCATGTGCCTGGTGTGTTTACTTGACTCTGAAGTTCCTGGCCTGTTCAGAGTGGAGTGTGGCCTTGATCTCTTTTCACTAAGCATCTCAGAGGAGTCAGGCAGGAAAGGAGATAGTTCGTCACTGCAGGGTTTGTTGGGTTTCCTTGTATCTTTGAGTCCTCAGTATCTGGTCATGATAGTGGAAGCACGATAATTAGGAAGGGGAGAAGGGTTCTCTGGTCTTGGACAACCAACCTGGTCTTGGAGAACTTTCTGCATGGAGGTCCCCTAGGGATGACTGCCCCTCGCAGGGCTGCGGGGTGCCCTGGGTGGGGCATTTCTGGCCTCCCTCCCTGCTGTCAGACCCAGTCTCTCCAGATCTCTGGTGCTCTCCCGAGCCCATGGGAACCCCAGTATTGCCAAAGCACCCGTCCTGCCTCTTGCAGCTGGCACTACGGGATAGAAGCATCAGCGGGCCGACACTGGCACACTGAAGTCACTCTTTGTGGTACACAAGCTTGCTTTTCCTCCAGGACCCAGGAAAAAGTGATATGCAAATGCATCAACAGGGGACCCAAAGCTAAACAGCAGCTCCGGAGTTGTTCTATGAAGACAGAAGGAACCAGAGGCCCCATGAGGTCCAGTGGTCATCTCCTCCTCTCTGGGTCAAAGTGGGCGAGTGGGACTGAACCAGAGCCACGCTGGGATGTCACCGTGTCTGCAACTCCACGTGGCCCAGGAGCCTCAGGCCCAGAGCTGCCAGGGCAGCAGCAAGGCTACTGGAGAATTTGTGGTGCAGGTGGAGGGTAGGCCTGCCTTCAGTGTCAGTGTCCTGGCCAGCCCAGCTCATTCATCCAGGAACCCCTTTCCCCGATTATTGCTCTTCTCAGCGCGATCTGCAAATAGCCTCCTGGCAACTCTGGCCTCTTACCTTTGCCAGCTCCAACCCCAAGGCTGAGCTTAGGTCACATTCCTCTGGCCCTGTAATTAATTCCCTTAATTGCAAACGCCTTGGTCTGGCATTCAAGGATCTAACCACTACGGTACTAATCCACCTCTCACCAGTCTTCCTTATACCCCTCCATCCTTTTTATCCTCTGCCTGCAAAGTTCTCCCATCCTTGAGCCCTGGATCTTGCTTTTACCTGGTGTAAATGCCCCCTTGTTGCTGCTGTGACACTGCCCTTCTGATCAGGCCCAGCTCTAGCACTGTCTTACTTATTAAGTATTCCTTGTCACCTTCTGCCCTCTGAACCCATGGCCTAAGGAGTGGAGTTTTTTACTAGATCTTTAATTACAAGAGTCATACGTGTTTATCAAACCATTCCCACGTTACAGAAGTGTACACAGTAAAATGAGTGTGTGTCATCCCCACTCTCCTTTCCCTAGACCTCAACTCCAGTTAACAATCAGGCATCCACATGGGTACCCATTTACCCAGCATGAGAGGGACCCTCGGGGACCTTCCACAACCACTTGATACGGTGGTAGCATGGTAGGGTTTGGGACAAGCAGAATTGGTAAAAGTTTCCAGAGAGTGGTGACTAGGGTTGTCTTTGAAAGAAAACTTCAGTCTGTGGGGCCCTTGATTTCTTTCAAAGAGAATCCCATGGAGACATTTCTAGTTCGTATGGGAATATTCATTCTATTCACCCAAGAGCCAGAAACTGAAGTTCAAAATGCAACTAGGCCTCTGGAAAATTCTCTTGGCCGAGCACAACCCCCACTACGAGCCCAGGTTGAGCTTATAGGAATGTGGCAGCCTTAATGACATGGTCACGCAGTTGGATGGAAAGAGGCAAGGTTTGAACCCCGGCCTTTCCTTATCCAGCCTGGGCCTTGGCCTGGCCCAGTGTTCTGGCTGAGCAGCCTGGAGCCCATCTGCCTCCTAGGTGCTTCTCCTTACAACACGGTCCAAGAGAAGAATCTACCCTAGGGACTAAGGGGGCCCCGTCCTTAGACTAGGACCTGTGCTGGCATTTTGACGGGGAAGAAGCAGGGATGCGCTGGCATGTCCTTGTCCAGGGACTACAGCCCATGTTTCTAGGCAGTCTGAGGGGCAGGAGGCAGATGTCTTCCCCAAAGAACCTGAGGAACCTCAGGTCTCCCCAATTCAAAGAGACATTTAAGTAGGGAGAAGGGACTGGGGTGCATCTAACCTGAACTGAAGGATGTCAGGGAGGCTCCAAGGTATTGGCATCTAAACTGACATTTGAAAATAAGCAGGAGGTGGCAGGTGAAGGCGGGAGCAGCGTTCCTTGCAGAGGGAACGCTGTGGGCAAAAGGCCTGAAAGCGAGAGACAACAGGACTTGGGAGAAGCTGAAATTCACTGTGGCTGAGCTTAGTATGTGAGGGGGATAGACAGGGGCCTGGCTGGAGAGGTCCACTGCCTGGGTGTGCAAGCCCCAGGGCTTTGTCCCATTGGCCAAGGGGAGCCAAAGAAGAGTTTTAAGAAAAGGAGTGACATTTTAGACAGATGAGTCTGGTTGCCACATAGACCATGAGCTAGAGGTGATAAACTTGGAGGAAGTGAATGCCTTTGGGTAAAAAATAATGGTGGCCTGGATTAGGGCAGAAACAGTGGAATATAAAAAGAAGTAGAATTCAGCATGGCATGTGGGGGTAAGGGAGAGGAAAGGGACCCTGCCTTCGGTGTTGAGGATATAGATTTCAGACCAACAGTTGCATTTAGCAAACAACTGTTAACTGGTTTGGACTCGGCATGGGCAGTTGGGGGACCCCACGTCCTTTCATAAGTAAAGAACTGAAGGCCGGTGGTAAGTAATAAGCCCCCGCTGGCCCCCTAGCCTGTTGACGTCAGTGGCAGACCTGATTGGACAGTCACATCTTGATTCGGGCATATCATGTGCACAGACGCTGCTGATACCATAATCCTGAAGCAGACATCCTAGGCACACAGCTGACCACCCACCCCCGCCAACCCAGTGCTCACCTCACCTATAAGCCTGATGTCCTTAGTCACTCAGCAACGCTCAGAAACTTGGCTTTTTACATACAGAACAAAGATAGTTCATGACCAACCCCATTTCTCCCTCTCTCCCAACCCTGAGCCTAGACTCTCTGCTGGAGTAGTTTCTCTGTGTGGCAGTAAACCTTTTCTACTCAGCTCTCAACTCTGATCTCTAATTTTAATTAGAGCCAGAGGTTCCCACTAGCCGCAGGGACCTGAAGGGGCTTCAGTAAAGTTGGATACACCCTGTATGTTCTTTGCACGGTTCTGATATCCTGAACTGTATGGTTTGTGTTTGGGCTCTCCTGGACACCTGGGGGTACAATGAATGGCTGGAGGTGCTGTCCGAGCCCATGAAGTTGGGAGTGTTGTGCTATGGGGTATGGTGGAAGAATGCAGGTAGGGATCTTAAAGCCTTAGTCTGGTCGCCAGTTCCCTGGGTGACCTTTCCTCTCTGGGCCTGTTCCCACCCTCCACACCCACCCCAGCTCCCAGGTCTTTGCACATGCTGTTCCCTCTGCTGGGAATGCTCTTCCCTTTTTCTTTGTTTGGCTTATCCTCCGTGTCTCTGCTTTGTCAGATGAACCTCACTGACTTCTTGGTCCAGGTAAGTGTCCTTAATTAAATATTCCCATAGACCTGGGTTCCATGACTTCTTCCCCTTCATTAGGGGTTGTCTTTATTTGCTTATTTGCTGCCACCGGCCTTCCCCAGCAAACTGTGCCTTCCATAAGGGAGAGGTTCTGCCTGTCTTACTCATTGTTGTATCTCCAGCCCCTGGCAGGAGACCTGTTTAGGAGGAGGCACTGGATGGATGGATGGATGGATGGATGGATGGATGGATGGATGGACAGACGAACAGATGGACAGCTGGTAAAACAAAAAGCATAATTGAATGAGTTCCTTCCCAGCATTAATATAATTTTCTAGGCCTCTATTTCATCTCTGAAATAGGAAGAATGTTATCTGCTTGCTGCTTTACTTCTGTATCTAATGTGGCTCAAGGCAGCCTGATAAAGTATAGATGGTTTAAAACCAACTGGAATTAAGGCTCCCATTTGGTTCAAAGACCTATTTTCTGATACCTGGTCACATATATGTGAACCTGGAGATAGAAATTCAGAAATCACAGGCCCCTCTTTCACAGCTGGAGTTAGGTCTCCAGCTCCCTGGGTAGGATGTTTCCAGAAGCTCCAGACATGCCTCCTAGAATTAGGGCAATAAATACTCTTCTATGTCTCCATGGCCAGTCAGGGAGGGTGGATGAGTGACACAGCTCAGAACTGGGGCTTGTGCCCCGTGAGGGGCTCTGCTCATTTATCCATCTGTCCGTCTTCAGTGATGGACTGAATGCAGGAATTTATCTGAGGCAGAGCCAGAGGTCTGGCTTAGCGCCCAGTGAGTCATCTCCAAAGAGTTTAGGCTGCACAAGAAGGCTGGCTGTACCCACGTTTGCTTTTACTGTGGCAGGTGGACCTCACCTACTGAGGTCTGGGTCTGCTTGTAAGATGCACCACAGTGAGGAGGCCATTTCTGTGGTCTGCGCAAGTGATTCTGCCCAGCCATCCTCTCCTGAGGGCCTCGAACTACCCATTCTTATTTCCCCCAGTCTTAAGGAAACGTGCTCTTCCTAGAAGGGATAGCTGGCTGGACTGGGGTGAGGAGGTGGTGGCATGTCTGGGGGTGGCAGTGAGACAGAGTGTCAGTCTCATCAAAAATAGCATGAGTGGAATACCAAGAGCCAGGAAAGGGAATACCAGGTCCTAAGAAATTAACAAGGGACATGCGAGAGCTGAAAACTGCAAATGAGGGAAAGGAGGAGGCATGTGATTCTGGAGGAGCCTTTTCAGTGGCTTAGGAATTTAATGCCCATTATACAGATGGGTAATCTTTGGCCCATAGGGACCTGCCTCTGATGGAGACCTGGGAAGAGCCAAAGCTTTCAGTATTCTAAAGAAGGGTGGCCCCTTGTCCCCACTGTTCAATGTGCCAAGTCTGTGCCTTCCCCTTCTGTTTGGACCGCAGTTCATCATTACTGCACTGCTGGTTTCTGTCGCCTTGGGAAACCTTTGCTGGCCCACCCCCTCCTTAAAGTGAGTCACAAAAGTCAATAAAATCATTGTCAAAATCCCAACAATGAAGCGTGGAAAAAAAAAAATCCCAACAATGTTTCTTCAGATAAAGAAAAATTTATCCTAAAATTCATATGGAATATCAAGGGACCTCAGACAGCCAAGGCAATCTTGAAAAAGAACAAAGTTGGGGTTTCATACCTCCTGAATTTCAAAATTTACTTCAAAGCAACAGTAATCAAAACAGTGTGGTACTGGCGTATAGACATATAAACAAATGAAATAGAGAGCCCAGAAATAAACCCTCACATATGTGTTCAAATGATTTTCAACAAGGGTGTCAAGACCGTTCAATGTGGAAAGGATAGTCAAGTCTTTTTAACAAATAGTTTGGGAAAACTGGGTATCTACATGCAAAAGAATAAAGTTGGATCCTTACCTTACGCCATATTAACTTAAATATTAATGCAAATATTAACTCAAAATGGATCAAATACCTAAACTTAAGAGCTAAACTATAAAACTCTTAGAAGAAAATATAAGGGAAAACTTCATGACATTGGCTTTGACAGTGGTTTCTTATGGGTGACACCAAGAGCACAGGCAAAGAAAGATAAATTGGGCTTCATCAAACTTAAAAAACTTTTGTACATCAAAAGACAATACCAACAGAGTGAAAAGAAAACTCATGGAATGGGAGAAAATATTTGCAAATCAAATATATGATAAGGGGTTAACATCCAGATTAATAAGTAACTCTCACAATTCAACAACAAAAAGCAAACAAGCGGATTTAGAAGTGGCCAAAGGACTTGGATAGACATTGCTCCAAAGACATACAGATGGCCAATAAACACATGAGAAGATGTTCAACATCACTAATCATTAGGAAAATAAAAATCAAAACCACAATGAGATGCCACTTCACATCCATCAGGATGACTATTATTAAGAACAACAACAAAAAACTAAACAGATTATAACATGTATTGGCAATGATATAGAGAAATTGGAATACTTGGGCATTGCCAGTGAGAATATAAAACAGTGCAGCTTCTGTGGAAAACAGTATGGCAGTTCCTCAAAACACATGGAATTACCATAGGACCCAGCAATTCCACTTCCAGGTACACACCTAAAAGGACTGAAAGCAAAGACTTGAACAGATGTTTGTGCACTCACATTCAAACCAGCATTATTCACAATGCTCAAAAGATGGTAAGAACTCAAATCTCCATCAATGTATGAATAGATAAGCAAAGTGAGGCATAGACATATGATGGAATATATTCAGACTGAAAAAGGAAAAAAATTCTGACAAGCTACAACATGGAAGAAGCTTGAGGACATTATGCTAGGTGAAATAAGCCAGTCATAGAAGAACCAATACTGTATGATTCTGCGTGCATGAGGTACCTAGAGCAGTCAAATTCATAAAGACAGAAAATAGAAGGGTAATTGTGGGCAAGGGGGAAGGAGGAATGGGGAATTATTATTGAATGGGTACAGCGTTTATTTGGGATGATGGACAAATTCTGGAGCTAGATGGTGGTGATGGTGTACAATAGGGTGGATGTACTTAACGCCACTAAATGTACACTTTACAATAGTTAAAATGGTAAATTTTATGTCACGTATATTCACCACAATGAAAAAAGAAAAAGTTGCATGGGGTGAGGCAGTTCAATCTATAAGTGTCCTCTGGGAGCTTACTCAGGGCCCTGGGAGGTAGTGGGAGAAGTGGGAGGCAGACGAAGGGGGCTGCCTGGTCCCCACCCCATCACCAACCTCCCGTTATTTCTATTTCTCTCACTCCTGCCCATCCTTCAAAGCCCAGCTCCTCTCCCACTTCCTCTGGATGGGATCTCCAGCCCTCCCTGCTGCCCGCAAGAGCACGTACTGAGTCTCCACTCCCTCCTGCTCCAGCAGTTCTGCTCTCCCTGTCCTGGGCTCTTTCCTCAGAGACTGAAGCCTCTCTGGGGCAGGGTCAGCTTCTCTCCCCCCACCGGCTGGGGGAGGCTGGTCAGTGTCCTTGTCTGAAAAATGGGGCTTTTGAGATCCACTTCTCAAGGTTGTTGTGAGTATCCAATGATATAAATATAAAGCTCTTAAGTACAGTGAATTACGTAGTAAGTGCTCAATATCTGTTATTATTATTACTGTTACGATTATTCTTCATACTAACTTGGAATACTTACGTGGTTATATCTTCCAGTTGCTCCTCGTCCCTCCACCCCTACTTTCACCACAAAGCCTTCTTGTCCACTTTAATCCCCAATGGACCCCCTATGGGGCATCTTGGAATTTAAAGAAAATCTGACCTCAGAGGATTGTCATGAAGATCAAATGACTTAATCCGTGTAAATGCGTAGAATAGCGCCAGGCACCTAAAATGTACTCAGTAAGAGTTAGCATGACGACAGTGATGGGGTGTGGCCGTTTTACATGCCTGCTCTGTGAGTGTGGTCTTGATTGTGACCGTCATTCTTAAGGAGGTAGATTTATGAATAAAGAAATATCACAGTGGCCGGCCCGGTGGCGCAGGTGGTTAGAGCTCTGTGCTCCTAACTCCGAAGGCTGCCGGTTCGATTCCCACATGGGCCAGTGGGCTCTCAACAAAAATAATAAATAAATAAATAAATAAAATAAAATAAATATCACAGTAAGAGCTAATAGGTGTTGGGGAGATGGCTTCAGGTTCAGCAGGGATTCTCAGAGCCTTGGAGAGGGTTGGCAGGTCAGAAAGTCTTCAGAGTCTTGAAAGATGAGTGCTAGTCAAGAGGCAAGGGAGATGGGAAAGTCGTAGTGAAGCGAGGGGCACAGAGACGTCACTGGGGCTGAGCTGTGGTCAAGGTAGCAGGAGCTGGGTGTGGAGCCAGACTGGACATACCTATACCCGAGGGTTTGCAGCAGGACAGAGGCCCATTTAACTTACATTTTGAGTTCCCTCTGGCTGTTGGGTGGAGAATGGACAGCAGGGGGCATGGGTAGGTGCAGGCAGACCGTGAGAAGCTGCTGCAGGCGGCCAGAAGAGAGGGGGTGGTGGTGAGTCTGCCAGGGCGGTGGCCACGGAGGGGGAGGGCTACGGACAGATTCTGGAGGTGTTTTGGAGGAAGAGATGCCAAGGCCTATGGGGATTGGCCATGGGGATGAGGGGCTAGTTGCCCAGGTGGCGTTGACGCATAGGTGGACAGTAATGCCATGTCCTGAGGTCTGACCAGTGGAAGAACAGGTTAAAGGGACAAGCTGGCACCCGGTTGCTGGGACTTGAGTGATCAGCTCTCCCTTTCCCACCGCTGCCATTTACACATCACAGTGTGCTCAGAAAGTTCTTTGTGTCTAACCCTGACCTTCCAGCTGCAATCTGAGCTCAAGCCATTCCCCACTTGCTCTTAGTGAGTGCTCGGTGACGAGAGGCCCTGGGACGGAGGCCTGACTGGGGGCCAAGGATTTGCGTGGCAGGCATGCTTCTTGCATGACCGCTATCAAGCATGCCAACCCCTGGTGCCCGTCAGACTCAGACCCAGTGAGCCCGTGCCAGGGTGCGTGGGCCGGGGGACCCAGTACAGGAGCTGCAAGCGCTTCAGGTCCACACACGCTGCTCGTGCTTCCTCTGGAGCCCTCTCTCAGATCAGAAGCATACCCCAGGGCTCTGAAGAAGAGCTCTTCTTCATGATTCCTTCAGAGGTAGGAGGTGGAGAGCAAAACCTCTGATCTTGATGCCAGACTCCAAGAAATTACTCACCAGAGGGCAAAGCTTCAGAAACCGAGGCAAGGGGCCCTGCCCCAAGTCCAATCAGAATGGCTGTTCAGCAGGGCCTGTGGCATTGGGGGGCTTTCAGGGGTGGGGCCAGGGCCCCGCCCAAGCACAGCTCTTTCCAGAGCTGGGCTGCCCTACACCTCATGTTACCAAACTGCAGGTGGAGACTGGGAAACCATGACTGAGCCCTCTTTGGCCTTGCCCCCCTAGCTGACCAACTGGGACCCTCACAGCCCCCAGATTTACCCAGGATTGACTTGCTGTGTGTTTCCGAGTTGCATCAGAGGCTTTGTCCTCCCTGATCCCTGTATTGCCCTTCTGGAAGATGTGTCAGTACCACAGTGGCCCCCATCCTGGAAGCCTCAGCACCCTCAGGAAAGTGGCCCAGCCTTGGCCTCGCCTGAGCTCCCCATCCCCAGGAGCTGGGATCAGATAACCCGCCTGCTCAGGTTTCCTTCTCCTGTCCCCCCGCCCGCCACTCAGCCTCCTGGACCTGGCTCACAGCCATGTCTGGTGCAGTCACAGGCCTGCCAGAGGGTAAAGGGACGATCATTGAGAAGGGAGTCAGGTAACCTGGGGTCCAGTTTGCTGGGATGGAGCCAGGGAGTTATCCCAGCTGAGGTGTCATTTGGGGAGGCATTCAATTTGGAGAGGCAGGGTAGATTCCGAGGGTGGTTGCTGTCTGTCTCTTCTGAGCAGACCCTTGGCTGGTGCAGCCTTGAGAGGCAGGCTGCTAGGGGAACAGCCGTGTGACAGCACCCTCTCTCCCCATGACAGCGCCCGTCCTCTGCTTTTGCAGCTTGAGTGGTGAGGACACCTTCCTTATAGGAGCGGGGTCTCCTGGGTCCTCAGCCCCAGGTCTGGTTCTGCGCTGAAGTCACACAGAACGGCCTGCCCCTGGTCCCCCGCCCCACAACCCTGTGGACTTCCCCAAACCACCGCTCCTGGCCAGGCTCTTGGATTTGCTCCAGAGGGCGAGCTGAGGTGGGAGGGGCCTCACAGAGTAACCAGGGTCCACTACAGACAGAGGCGGGGCCTGGACTTGTAAAGGGGGCTGCCGACGCTGGTCAAGGCAGGTTGTGGGGGCTGAGGCCTGCTGGGGACCAACAAGAGGGCTCATGGCCACCAGGTTAGCCCATCTTGGGGAGACTCAGCCACAGGTGCTCCCCCAACAGCCACCTCTGTCCCAGGCAACGGGTCTTCTCCAAGATGGCTCCAAGGGCTTCCCAAATCCCATAGTCACTTTCATCTCCATCCTCAGAGATTGCCAAGAGCGGTAGACTCTCAAGGGTGAGCCAGCCAGTGAGTTAGCAAAGTTGGGACTGCCCCTCCCTTGTTGCCATTCTTCTGCCCGTGTCCTGAGTACGGGACAGAAATGCCTATCCCTGCTTGTCATCCTCCTCTGTGTGGTTAATGATGCAACCCCCATGCCAGATCTCTCCTGCGCACGAGATCATGTCCTGTGGGTCCAAGGGGGTGTGGTGCCCCCCCCCCTCCCTCTACCATGTCCGGACAGAGACTTGGGCCAGGGTGAGCCCTGCGCACTCAGGGAGCCCCTCAGGACTTCCCAGGGGTCAGGTCATTTGTTTCTCTATTCCTGGTACTGCCCTGTGATAAGAAACCCAACTTCCCTGAGGTTGGAGGGTCAGGCAGTCAGGGAGAGATGGGGAAGAGCATATTAAGGAGTGGTACAAGGGTGCAGACCCTTGCTGCTTGCCCCTTGCTCACCAGCCCTCTCTGGCCAGGTGATTCTCCCACTTGGCACCACATGAGAGTTCTCTGGGAAGAAAGAGGCAGAAATCTCCATGGGCTCTGGATATTTGGGCAGATCAGACACGGGAGTATTGCTAGAAGAAACCCCCTGAGAACTGCTGTGGCCTAAGAAGGAGTCACCATGGGCCTGTCAGCCCACTCTAAAACTGGACGATGGGCAGCCTTCTTTGGGGCCAGAGGGCCGCCCACCCTTCCAGAGAAGACTGATCTTTGCTGAGTCCCACAGGGTCAGGCTAGAAAGAGCCCGGTACAGCTTCTGATGCTCCTGTTTCAAGAGCCCTCAGGGAGTCAAACAGTATCACTGTGGGTCCCTGTGTCCCTTTGGCCACCTACCAAAGCTTTGTGAGCTTTTGCTCCTCTCTGGGCCTCAGTTTCTGAACCTGTATAATGGGTATAATCATTCTAAGGACTCAAAAGAAGTCTATTTTATTCCCCAAATATCTCCCTTCTCTGCTTGTCATTTATTCCAAAAGTCCACTCGCCTTAGCAAATTTTGGTTAGGCATTGCCCTAGTCGGATACCACTGTTGAAACGTGGTTGGGGGTACAATGAGATTATCATCTTTCGGGGTGTGTGTGCATTTTTCTGATGCCATTTTGCTTTCCATTCCCTTTCCCCAGAGCTGGCCATGCCCGGGTAAATTGAGACCTCTAGGTAGCACCCTTGCCTGCTGCCTGCTGTGTTATGCCCAGATGGTCCCAATCAAATGGACTGGATCTTGGGCAAAGATGTGAACACAACATTCCTTTGCTAATAGGAGCTTAAACTGTCATTGGACTCTGACAGGTACAGCTGACAGGTACTTCAGCTGACATTTGTTGGCCGAGCCCTTTTCATGCCAGGCACCTTGATAGGCTGGAAAGCAGGAAGTAGATAGAGAGGAAAGTTAGCCATTCCATTGGCCCTGCCCTATTGGCCACCATAGACTATTCTTACAGATGTGACATTGAGGTTCCATTCTTGCAAACTCCTCAAGGAGGGGACTTGCCAGTGGGAACCAGGAAAGGAGGCCACGGAGGGTTCAGCCACGTCTCCAGGCCCCCGTACACCCTTAATGAGACGGCAGTGCCATGTGATATCTGGTCCAGCAGGCTGACCGGAGAGTGCAGCCCTCTCATGTTTAAGGGAAAATAGGATGTTGGGTTTGCTATCAGACTCAAAGCAAGGAGCTGGCAATAAATCAAGAACTGAAAAGCGATGTCACTGCTTCAAAGTAAATTTCCAAGCCCAGGAAACAATTGCGCATTAAAATCCATTGGAGGAAAAAAAAATCTATTAAAACTTCAGGAGAAATGCTTTGCTATAAATTAGATTTTTCTGCCAACCAGGATAATTCAATAATTTCCCCTTGACATTCTCGAGATTGCTCTTTGGGGGGAATTATGATGCTTTGAAGTTGGGAGCAATTTGTTTCCAAGGAAAGATGAAGAGTAGACTGGGAGTGGAGGTGAGAGGGCAAGGAGGGGGCTCTTCCAGCTAAAGGGGGAGGGGGCTCTCTTTGGGGGGCTCAGTGCCACTGGACAGAGGTTTTCCATGATGGCCACAAGGGCTACAATGCAGGGCTTTGGTCGTGACTCTGACAGGAGAATGGCAGGGGGCTTGAGGAAGGCTTTAGGGTCCTCCAGTATCACCTTCCAGTTAGGGCAGCCTCAGTCTTACGGCTTCCCTGAAGAACTGTCTAAAACCTTCCTCAACCCTTATGGAACCAGAGCTGGTCTCAGGTACCAAGGGGCCTAAAGTCACGTCGTAGTTCCGGATGCAGGGTAGGCGGGGATGGCTGCCCGCCTCCTCTCTTCCTTTGCTGTGTAAGGTTCAGTACCAGCCAAGACCGCTCCCCCATATCCTACCTATCTCCTGTACTTTTGGGCTTTGATCCTAGCCCCTGTCAGCCCTGGTCTCACTGCACAAGGTCCAACATAGCCATGATGATGCCAGATGTCTCTGGTTGGCCAAAGCTGCTCTGGCTGGACACGGCAGCTGGCAGGGGAAGGGTGCCAAGCAAGGGCGGGGATCTTGGAGGACTGGGCACAATCTGCCTGGCCACTGGGTACCAGCCTTCAAGAAAACTGTGGGAGAAGGGGCAAGGAGCCGGAGTCAGGACTTGGGCAGGGCAGGGCTCCAGAGTCAGCCTGCCTGGCTGTGAATGAGTCTTGGCTCTTCCACTGGCAAGTCACTAACCTCTCTCTAAGCCTTGATTTTGCTACCTATAAAATGGGGTATTAACAGTACTGGCCTTATACATAGAACTAAATGTGACAATGTATGTGAAGCACCTGGCACCACACCTGGCACACAGAGGTGGTACTTAGTATCTTTAGGACACAGGTGCTCTGACCACAGACCAGAGTCCTTCCCACTCCAGGAACCCCATCTCCTGTAGTCCCTACTTACCGTGTTTCCCCGAAAATAAGACCTAGCCGGACAATCAGCTCTAATGTGTCTTTTGGAGTAAAAATTAATATAAGACCCGGTATTATATTATATTATATTGACCCGGTATTATTTTACTATCATATAATATAATACTGGTCTCATATTAATTTTTGCTCCACAAGACGCATTAGATTTGATTGTCTGGCTAGGTCTTATTTTCAGGGAAACATGGTAGGCCCCTTTCTCTCTCCCTCCTCTCCCACCCAAACTTGCCTGTCCTTGGGGACTTACCTCCTCAGATAGAACCATGAAGAGTGATGTCCACCTATAGAGCTGGGCTGCCCGCTGGGCATGGTCACATGACTGTGCTTGAGAAGACCTTACCCACAGGGGTCCCTCGTTGTTGGTAGCAAGGGTGGGTCGTTGATATTAGAGTTCTCTCGTTTTGCTGAGGCTCTGGGAGTTGAAGTGATACTGGTCATGTCACATATCTGGGAGAAGAGGTTGGAGCTGGGACTGGGGCCCAGGTCAAACCAACTCAACCACAAAGGCAATCTCTCATCTCAAGGTTTCTTCCTTCCTTCCTCCTCCCTTCCTTCCTCCCTCCCTTCCCAGGAATTCAGAGCCTCCCAGAGCCCACATGGTGGCCCGGAGTGGCAAACTGAGGCAGGGACATGTGGGAGTGACCTTCTTTCTAATATTCTGAATCTCCAGGAGGAAGATACTGGGCCCAGCAAAAAGAGGTCAAAGGGGAAGGAAGTGGGAGAGTCTGGGAAAGTTTCCATTTAAGCAGCTGTCTGAATAAACCATTCACTTGGACACTGCCTGACTCATAGAATAGAGGAATTTGGGGTTTAAAGGTCATCTCATCCCACCCTCCGTTTGAATCATTTCTTCCAGATAACAGGGAGCTCAATGCCTCCGAGGGCAGCCCCAGGGTCCAAGTTGCTCTTGTTCTTCCACCCCTTCTGGGGCTCAGCCTTGGCTTTCTTTGGCACCATCCTGGCCCTGACCCCCACATGGCCACATGGGCAGGGACCAGCCAGCAGCATTTGGGTGGTGTGCACCTGCTGCTTCTCACTTAGCAAGGCCCCTGGCTTGGGGGGGCTACTCTGTGAGCACGGCAGGGGCTTTCTGGAGATTGCATATTTTTAGAGGGAAGCGCTGGGTCTTGGTGGGCAGTGTTCCCCGGGGGCCCAGCACTGTGCCCAGGAGTTTCCCTCACAGTGGAGATCAGGGGGAAACTCAGGGCTGGGGAACTTTGCCACCACCTGAAACCAGGCTGGGAGGTCAGCAGAAACACAACTAATACCTCTGGATTTGCCTCAAAATGATACATTTTTATACAGAATTAGCCCCCAGGCTGGGGGATGTCCAGGTTCCTGGTGAGAGTCACCACCGGGGGACCTGCTAACACCCGGAAGGGGAAGACATGGAAGCTGGGAAGGGGCAAGAGGGGTCTGGGGGGGTTGGAAACTGTGGCCCCTCACTCAGGAGCTGTGTGATCTTGAGCAAGTCGCTTGGCCTTTCTGAGCTTCTTTCCTTTTTCTATGAGTGGAGGTAAGAGTGGCGCCTGGTCCACAGCCTTGTCACAAAAGACACGGTGCCTGCGAAGGGCCTAGCATGGAGTGAGCGCTCGGAAAGTGCTAGCGCTTGTTACTATTTGCAGCAGACGGGGAAACCCGTGGGAAATCCGGGCGCCTCTGGGAAGTTGGGGGTGGTGGGCCGGCCTTCCCGGAGCCAGGGGGCGGGGCGGGGCGGGGCGTCCCAGGCGGGCCCCGCCTCCCCGTCTGGCTCCTGTGGGGCCCACTGAGCTTCCCTGCTGCTGGCAGTAGCTGAGTCACTGCGGCGCGGGGCCGTTGGCCTTATCTCAAAGACGTCGCTACCCCGAAAGCCCCCCCCCCCCGGCCTGCCCTTCGGGCGACATCTAATTTGCGCCAAGTCCCTCCGGCAGTTCTGGAAAAATTCCCAGGGGCCCATGGGTTTGGGGTCCTGAGGCAAGAGGGAGCAAACATCCCAGCTGTCTGGAGGTATCCAGTAAGCTCCATTTCTAGAAAAATGTCCCCGCGCCTGCCTGCACAGTGCCTATCTTTCCATCATTAGCTAAACTTTCCTTGGAAGTCAGCATTGTCTTCTGCAGATTGCTCTTTTTAAATGCGCATTCCCACCGGTGCTCGGAAGGGGAAACCTGAAGACGAAAACGGGGGTGGATGGTCTCTAGGAGCCAAGAAGGGGAGGGGGACTGAGGGGCCGGCCCGGGATTTGGCGGCCTCCTAGGCTCCCTCAGGCCCCGCCTGCCCCTCTCCCAGCCCCCCAGGACTCTAGGGGAAGTGGTGGGTGGGGGAGGGGGAACAGAGCTGACATTCTGTAAACAGAGCCGGTTTGGGCCTTGGCCAAGGACGGGGTGTCCTGGCTCAGCTTGGGTGTGAGGCCCATACTCGGCTCTCCAGGACACCCCGCCCTGCCCGGCTGCCCCGGGGGTGCCCGGCCCACAGCCAGCTCCAGCCAGGATGTGTCTTGAGTTTTGGGAAGTGGCCAATTCCCTCGTGGGGAATGTGTCCGGGACTGGGGGCCAGGGGTGTGGGGGCTTCTAAGAACCATCATTGATTGTTCATTCACCAAGTGCCAGGCTCAGGCATGGACACAGCCTCTGGTTCCTGCCCACAGGAGAAGCTGGTACTGGGTTTTTGCTCCACCCCCATCTCTTCCTCCTCTCCCTCCCTGCTCTTATGCTGCCTGAGGCAGCTCCCTGTGAGGTAGGGAAGCTTGGGAAGGGGGGTCAGATTCTGAGAACACTTCAAGGCCCAGTCCTGCCCTCTTGGCTTCTTGCCAGGTGTGGTATCCTATGCCCATGGCCTCCCAAGGGCAACTCAGCAGCAAGGAATTACCTGGAAAGAAGGATGGGGAAAAGACAGGCATCCAGGGATACTCAAAGATTGCTCAAAGATATTGGAAGCAATCGCCAACTATGGGTATGAAGTGCGGAGAAGGGTCTTTAGTTGTTTAAGGGAACAGGTGGCTCAAAGATCCTGGCATCACAACAGGTGGAGACAGCTGGGGGGTGTGCCTTGGAGGAGGAGAACACGTAAGATATGGAGAGGAGTCCTGGTGGCAGGAGAGGAGAGTGTTGGCCAGTGAGACTGGTAGGCTGGTTCCCAAGTGCCAGTCGCAGGTCTTAGACTTCATTGTTGAGCCAGTATGCTCCTGGTTGATAGTGAGTGGAGTGGACAAAAAAGGATCCCATGGACAAATATATTTGAGAAACAGTGGTCAAAAAAGCTAAACACTACTTACTGCAGACTTTATCAGAGCCTTTATTTCATATGCTAACTAATGAGAATCTTTGTTCTCCAAGAGGGAGACAGGGTATGCAGAAGGTTCCCTCCCACCTTAAGCCCAGTCTCATAGGACTTGTGCTCTTCTGAAAACATTTGGGGCCCAAGGATTAATAAATGCCTCACTTGCTGGCTCTGGTCCAGGTGGATTGGGTGGACACACAGAGGCACCAAAGAAAACATGGCTTTCCTAGAAACCCAGAGTCAACGATCATCTCCTCAAAGGGAGGCCAGCCTACAGAAGCACAGGCAAAGGGCCATGGTCATAAGAAAATACTAAATGAAGGAATTTGACAGACTTAAGGTTCTGGGTCCTAGGCTCCAAGCAATCTCCTCCCCAAATCAGGTCCCCAGCTCAGCATCAGTGAATATGGGATATCTGGTCTTGACTGGGGAATCCCATCCTATGCAGAGAACATATTTATTCAAGATTATAGATTGTGGCATGAGGCTACTTTCAGTGTGGTTCCTTCACTAGGATATATCCTGAGCGGAGCCTCCTATGGCCTCATATCTAACTGCACAGAAAGCCCAAGAACAAAGCTAGTCTTCAAAAATGAGCTTTCTCATTGCTTTAGTAATGCTGTGGCAACCAAGCTGTGCTGTTAGGGACCCTCCAACAAAATGTAACCAACACCAGGAAGACCTGCATCCTTGCTGGGAAGCAGAGGGTGACCAGAAGAGCAACAGAGGAAAGAGACTGCAGACCCTGCATGGAACCTCCAGAGGATTCCCTGGGGCTCCCAGAAATCCTTGGGGCACCAAGCAAGGGGCTGCAGAGGCCCTGTTTGACCAGGTGGGAGTTAGAGTCAGGGATATATAGGCTGGGTCCTCTTGTCCTGTGGGGAAGCAGTGTGTGCCTGTCTCTTCCTCATACTTGCAAGCTGCTCGCATAAAATGTAGGGTATATAGGATGATGACATCTTGTATGCAGTGTGAAAGCAGGCTGAGAAGGGAGAGGTCAGTGGGAGCTGTCACCTCCAGGGAAGGGCTCCAAGATGAGGCAGGGTGTGGTAAGCCCTTCCAGGTGGCTAAGTTTTAGTGGTATAGAGAAGAAAGGACTGGCTTGGCCGGTCTGGCCAGCATCAGCAGAGAATGCTGGAGAAGCCCAGAGTCAGTTTCACCAGCTTCTCTGAGGAGCTGATTCTCAGGCTGAGAAATGTAACGTGTCTTATGGGGTCCTGAAGAATACACACCCCCAAGTTTCCCTTGCATCAAGCCTCACTCCTTCATGGCCAGATGAGCCTCTCCTTGTTATTTTCCTTTCTTCCTTGCTCACATCACTCCCCTGCCTGCAACTTTCCATCACCCCTCCATGGCACTGGAGTGGCTTTGGCTGGGGACACTCAGAGTCCTCCTGAGTGTCAGATCCATTAATTTTTTAAAAATAAACAGCTTGATTGAGATATAATTCACATACTACACAATTCACCTATTGAAAGTATACAATTCAATGTTTTTTAGTGTGTTCACAGAGTTGTGTAATGATCACCACAATCAATTTTAGAACATTTTCTCTCCCTCCTCCTCAAAAAACCGTACCCATTAGGTGTCATTATCTTTTCCTGCCATGCCCCCCACCCCCCACCTCCGGTCCTAGAAACCACTAATCTTCTTTCTGTCTTTATGGATTTGCCTTTTCTGGATGTTTCATTTAAATGGAATCACACAATTTGTGGTCTTTTATTACTAGTTTCTTTCACTTACATAATGTTTTCCATGTGTGTCTATGTTGTAGCATGTATTAAACTTTCGTTCCTTTTTATGGCTAGATAATATTCCATAGTATGGATATGCTTCATTTGGTTTATCCATTTATCAGTCCATGGTCATTTGGGCTGTTTCTACTTTTTGGATATTATGAATAATGCTGCTATGGACACGCATGTACAAGGTTTTTGGGGACATATGTTTCCATTTCTCTTGGGTATATATATCTCTAGGAGTAGAATTGTTGGGTCAACTCTATGTTTAACATTTTGGGGAACTGTCAGATTGTTTTCCAAAACAACTACACTACTTTACAATTCTACCAGCAATGTATGAGGGTTCTAATTTCTCCACATCCTTGCCAACATTTGTTATTATCTGTCCTTTGCATTATAGCCATTCTAGTGGTGTGATGTAGTATCTTGTTATGGTTTGATTTGCTTTTCCATGATAGCTAATGATGTTGAGTATTTTTTCATGTGCTTATCGGTTATTTGTATGTGTCCTTTTGAGAAATGTGTATCCAGATCCCTTGCCCATTTTCTAATGGTGTATTTGTCTTTCTACTTCCCCTCCCCTCCACTGGTTGCCAAATGATTTTTCATTGAAATATTTTCCTTTGTAGTTTTTAACTAGCTGGTCATTCCCCTGCACCACTGTTGATGTCATGAGGGTGGCGGCCATCAACATTGCAGCCCACAGACTGGGCAGTCCCCAAGATCTCTTTAATGGTTCCAGAGAGTTCTCTAGCTAAAGATCAGTGCTGCATCTGTCTGGCAATGTTGACAGTCTCATCAAAAGTGATATTTTCGGGGCGGACGGGTGGCTCAGTTGGTTTGAGCCTCAGACCCTTTCAATCACCAGTTGCTTTAGCGATGTCATCACCAACCCTTTTTGGAGACCCATGGGGCTGATCTACGGGGCCAGGGCAGACGTGGCACTGACTTCCCCACAGGTGCACCTCAGGTATACGACTTTGATCTCATTGAGATCGAAGTTCAGTGGCCTGGTGGAGGTGGCTGGTGTCCCGATTCGGGACTACCAAAGAAAGTTGCACTTTGGCTTCCTCTGAGCCAAAAGTTGAAAGCATTGTTCTATTATTGAGTTGTACAATCCTCTATATATTCTAGATACAAGTCCCTTGTCAGATATATGATTTGTAAAAGTTTTCTATCATCCTCTGGGTTGTTTTTATACTTTCCTTTTTCTTTTAAACTTTTATTTATTTAAGTGTGTTTTTCCACGACCCATCAGCTCCAAGTCAAGTAGTTTCAATCTAGTTGTGGAGGGCACAGCTTGCAGTGGCCCATATGGGGATCGAACCGGCAACCTTGTTGTTAAGAACACTGCGCTCTAACCAACTGAGCTAAACTGGCTGTTCCATCTTTATACTTTCTTGATGATGCTCTCTGCAGCACACATTTTTTAATTTTGATGAAGTCCAATTAATCTGTTTCTTCTTAGGTTGCTTGTGGTTTTGGTTTCATAGCTAAGAAACCATTGCCTAATCCAAGTAACAAATATTTACATCTGTATTTTATTTTTTGGGTTTTGTCTCTTATATTTAGGTCTTTGATCTATTTTGAGTTAATTTTTGCATATGGTTTGAGGTAGGGGTCCAACTTCATTCTTTTGCGTGTGAATATTAGCTTGTCCTAGCACTATTTATTGAAGACTATTCTTTCCCCCATTGAATTGTCTTGATACCCTTGTCAAAAATCAGTTGACCTTAGATGTAAGGATTTATTTCTGAATCTTCAGTTCTAGTCTATTGATCTATATGTCTAATCCTTATATCAGTAGCACACAGTCTTAATTACTTAGCTTTGTAGTAAGTTTTGAAAGTGGAACGTGTGAGTACTCCGACCTTTTTTTTCCAGATTGTTTTAGTTCCCTTGCATTTCTACATGAATTTTAGAGTCAGCTTGTCATTTTCTCAAAAAAAAAAAAAAAAACCATTGAAATTTGTTGGGGATTTGAATCTGTAGATTACCATCTCAATAACATTGAATCTCCTTATCCATGAACATGGGATATCTTTCCATTTATTTAGGTATTCTTTAATTTCTTTCAAAAATGCTTTGCAGTTTTCAGTGTGTGTTGGTTAAATAATTCCTAAGTATTTTATTCTTTGTGAATAGTTTTCTTAATTTGTTTTTGGATTAGATTGGATTATATAGAAATACAATTGATTTTTGTATATTGATCTTGTATT
The DNA here is from genome assembly GCF_964194185.1 of Rhinolophus hipposideros. Lineage (NCBI taxonomy): Eukaryota > Metazoa > Chordata > Mammalia > Chiroptera > Rhinolophidae > Rhinolophus > Rhinolophus hipposideros. The sequence continues at coordinate 11,218,809 of NC_138069.1, forward strand.
CTGAAAACTTGCCGAACTTATTTATTAGTTGTAATAGTTGTTTAGTGGATTCCTCAGGTGACAAATGTCATTCCTCAGATGACAAAATCATGTCATCAGAAGTAAGTATAGTCTTACTTCTTTCTTTCTGATCTGCCCTTTATTTCTTTTTCTTACCTAATTGCCCTCACTAGAACTTCCATTACACTAAATAGAAGTGATGAGAGAGGACATTCTTGTTTTCTTCCTGATATTAGGAGGAAAGCATTCAGTCTTTCTTTTTTTATTACTTATTTATTTTTTATTTTTTTTAAGATTTTTATTGGGGAAGGGGAACAGGACTTTATTGGGGAACAGTGTGTACTTCCAGGACTTTTTTCCAAGTCAAGTTGTTGTCCTTTCAATCTTAGTTGTGGAGGGTGCTGTTCAGCTTCAAGTTGTTGTCCTTTCAGTCTTAGTTGTGGAGGACACAGCTCAGCTCCAGGTCCAGTTGCTGTTGCTAGTTGCAGGGGGTGCAGCCCACCATCCTTTGTGGGAGTTGAACCGGCAACCTTGTGGTTGAGAGTCCACTGGCCCATGTGGGAATCAAACCGGCAGCCTTTGGTGTTAGGAGCATGGAGCTCCAACCACTTGAGCCACCAGGCCAGCCCAGCATTCAGTCTTTCATCATTAAATAGGATGTTAAGGGTTTTTGTAGATGTCCTTTATCAGGTTAAGAAAGCTTCTTTCTATTTCTAGTTTATAGAACATTTTTTATCATGAAGAGCTGTTGAATTTTATCAAAGGCTATTCAGATGATTATGTGTTTCTTGTCCTTTATTCTACTGATGTGGTGTATTACATAAAGATGGTAAACAAACCTGCGTTCCTGGAATAAATCATATTTGGTCGTGGTATATAAACATTTTTATATGTTGTTGGATTTGGTTTTCTAGTATTTTGTTGAGGATTTTTATATCTATATTCATCAGATATATTGGTCTTTAGTTTTCTTATCTTATGATGTCTTTGTCTGTTTTTGATACTGAGGTAATACTGATCTCATAGAATGAACTGTGAAGTATTCCCTCCTGTTTATATTTTTAAATTACTTATTTTTCATAATGTAAAAACAATAAAATATAGAAAAGTATGACTCGTCAGATGGGTAGTAGACTTTTTGGTGTCATCACTTTGTGAGGTGTGTAAATGTCTGATCATTATGTTGTTTTGTACACCTGAAACTAATAATAAAAAAAAGAGAAAAGTATGACTAAAAATTACTCTTAATCCTACCAAGTAGAGGTAACCACTGTTAATATTTAGGTGAATTTCCTTTCCATTTTTTTTCTATGCTAAAATACAAAATTGGCATCATGCTCTATATGGAGTTTGGTATGTTTCACTTTTTTTATGTTAAAATTACATCTGTGAGCTACAATGGAATATTATTCAGCAATAAAAAAGGAATGAGGTACTGATACGTTCTACAACATGGATGAACCTCAAAAACATCATGCTAAGTGAAAAAGCTAAACACAAAAGTTCATATATTGTATGATTACATTTATATTAAATATAAATCCATAAAGGCAGCATAATGGTTGGTGGTTGCCAGGGGCTGGAGGGTGTGTGTGTTAGGGGGTGGGAGGAGTGTGGAATGGAGTGTAGGAATGCTTAATGGGTACAAAATTTCTTTTGGGGGTGATAATAATGTTTGGAACTAGAGAAAAGTGATGGTTGCACAACACTGTGAATATACTAAATGCCACCGAATTGCTTACTTTAAAATGGTTATATTTATCTTATGTGAATTTCACCTCAAAAAAATTACATTTGTGAGCATTACTAGATGTGATTTAAAGCTCTTTAAAAGTGTGATTCTAAAATATTTTATTACATTTTTTAAAGTTATGTATGTATTTGCTTGTGATGGAGTGAAATAATAGTTAAGGTTAAGGTTTAAGTTCAAATCTCAGAATACCATAATAACATCTCAACAGCTACAAAATATTTCATTAGAGATATGCTTTATTTTATTGTATATTTAATGCATCAAAAATTTTATTATATATTATGCTATAATGACTATCCTTAGGATTGTTTCTTAGAGATGAGTTGTTATTTCCTGAGCTTTATGAGATACTACAGAAGAGTATCTTCATGATTTCAGGATAGAGAAAAATTTAGTAAGCTAGACACACTCAAAAAACCATAAATTAATGTACAAATTGAACTAATTTAAATTAAAATGTCTGTTCATCAAAATATTATTGCAAGAGTGAAATGGCAAGATACAGAGTAAGCAAAAATAATTACAAAACATATACAGTTGATCCTTGAAAAACTTGGGTTTGAACTTCACGGGTCCACTTATTTATAATGCAACTTTTTCCAATAAATATGCATGATACTGTAAATGTATTTTCTCTTCCTTATGATTTTCTTAATAACATTTTCTCTAGCTTACTTTATTGTAATAATACAGTATATAATACATATGACATACAAAATATGTGTTAATCGACTGTTTGTGTTATTGGTAAGGCTTCTGGTCATCAATAGTCTATTAGTTGTTAAGTTTTTGGGGAGTCAAAAGTTATACATGGATGTTTGACTGTTCAGGGGTTGGTGCCCCAATGCCTGTGTTGTTCATTGGTCACCTGTAATTAGTAAATGGCTTGTATCCAGAATATACAAAGAACTTCCATAAATCCATAAGAAAAAGAACTGAATAATAGTAAAAATATTATATATAAAAATTTGTGAGTGTAGCTAAGGTAGTATTTAGAGGAAAATTTATAGTATTAAATGTATACATTTAAAAAGAAGAATTGTTGAAAATATGAGCTAAGAATGCATTGCAGGAAGTTATATTCAAAGAAAGTAGAAGAAGAAAATAAATATAAGAGAAGAAATTAATGAAATAAAAAACAAAAATACAATAGAGAGAATTTTTTTTTCAAATACCAAACTTTGTTCTTCAAAAAGAATAATGAAATTGATAAAACACTGGAGAGATTAATAATGAAAAAGAGAGAGGGGCCGGTCCGGTGTCTCAGGTAGTTAGAGCTCCATGCTCCTAACTCCAAAGGCTGCCGGTTCGATTCCCACATGAGCCAGTGGGCTCTTAACCACAAGGTTGCCAGTTCAATTCCTCGAGTCCCGCAAGGGATAGTGGGCAGCGCCCCCTGCAACTGAGATTGAACACAGCAACTTGAGCTGAGCTGCCACCCCAATGGCTCAGTTGGTTGAAGTGCAGGCTCTCAACCACAAGGTTGCGGGTTGGATTCCTCGACTCCCGCAAGGGATGGTGGGCTGCGCCCCCTGCAACTAGCAACAGCAACTGGACCTGGAGCTGAGCTGCGCCCTCCACAACGAAGACTGAAAGGACAACAACTTGAAGCTGAACAGCACCCTTCACAGCTAAGATTGAAAGAACAACTTGACTTGGAAAAAAGGCCTGGAAGTACACACTGTTCCCCAATAAAGTCCTGTTCCCTTTCCCCAATAAAATAAAATAAAAAAGAGAAAATTAATAAATAATAATAAGAATGAAGAAGGGGACGTTACTAGAGTTCCCAGAGACATCTAAAAGATACTAAGAAGATACTATGAACAACTTAATGCCAGTAAATGTAAAAGGTTTAGATAAAAAGGAAAAAATCCCAGGCGGCTGGATGGCTCAGTTGATTAGAGCGCAAGCTCTGAACAACAGTGTTGCCGGTTCAATTACTGCAACTAAAGATTGAAAACGGCGACTGGACTTGGAGCCGAGCTGCGCCCTCCACAACTAGATTGAAGGACAACGACTTGGAGCTGACGGGCCCTGGAGAAACACACTGTTCCCCAATAAGTCTTTTTTTAAAAAAGGAAAGAATCCCTAGGTATTATAATTTACCAAAGAGATTCATGAAGAAATGGGAAACCTGAATAGCCCTATAACTATTATAGAAATTGATTCAGTCATTAAAAACCTTCCCACAAAGAAAACTCCAAATCCAGATAGGTTTCCCTGTGAGTTATATTCAACATGCAAGGAAAATAAAGATACATTAAACTCTTCTGGAAGTTTAGAAGTTTCTACTCCCAAGAATAAAAATTATCCTCTTTAATTCATTTCATGGAACTAATATGACCTGACCCTGATCCCCAAGTCTGACGGAGTCAATATATGAAATTTAAAGGCCAATCTCATATATGAACATAGATGTTAAAACCCAAAGTATTATTAAACAAAATTTGCCATCATATAAAAAGGATAGTTTATATGACCAAGTTATAACTAATTTTAGGAAAGCAAGGTTTGCTTAAAATCCAGTTAATGTAATTTATCACATTAACAGATTAAAGGAGAAAAATCTTATGGTTATCTCAATGGATGTAGAAAAAGCATTTGTTAAAGTTAACATCCATTGATTTAAATGAATACATAATTTTTAAAAAATTTGCCAAACTGGGCTGGCCCGGTGGCTCAGGCGTTTGGAGCTCCATGCTCCTAACTCCGAAGGCTGCCGGTTTGATTCCCACATGGGCCAGTGGGCTCTCAACCACAAGGTTGCCTGTTCAATTCCTCAAGTCCCACAAAGGATGGTAGGCAGTGCCCTCTGCAACTAAGATTGAACATGGCACCTTGAGCTGAGCTGCCACTGAGCTCCCGGATGGCTCAGTTGGTTGGAACGCGTCCTCTCAACCACAAGGTTGTCAGTTCGACTCCCTCAAGGGACGGTGGGCTGTGCTCCCTGCAACTAGAAAACAGCAACTGGACCTGGAGCTGAGCTGCGCCTTCCACAACTAAGACTGAAAGGACAATATCTGAACGACACCCTGCACAACTGAGATTGAAAGGACAACAACCTGACTTGGAAAAAAAAAAAAAGACCTGGAAGTACACACTGTTCCCCAATAAAGTCCTGTTCCCCTTCCCCAATAAAATATTTAAAAAAAAAATTTTGACAAACTGGTACTTCCTTAATTTTGTAAATGCTATATTTTTAAAAATAGCTAACACAATCATCATACTTAGTGGTAAAACATTGAAAGTTTTCCCTTGAAGGGGCCGGCCCAATGGCTCAGGCGGTTAGAGCTCCATGCCCTCCTAACTCCGAAGGCTGCCGGTTCAATTCCCACATGGGCCAGTGGGCTCTCAACCACAAGGTTGCCAGTTCGATTCCTTGAGTCCCGCAGGGGATGGTGGGCTGTGCCCCCTGCAACTAGAGGCGGCAACTGGATCTGGAGCTGAGCTGTGCCCTCCACAGCTAAGACTGAAAGGACGACAACTTGAAGCTGGGCAGCGCCCTCCACAGCTAAGATTGAGGGCACAACAACTTGACTTGGAAAGAAGGCCTGGGGGTGCACACTGTTCCCCAATAAAGTCCTGATCCCCTTCCCCAATAAAATAAAATAAAAAGAAAGTTTTCCCTTGAAAATTGGAACAAAACAAAGATACCCATTACTACCACTTTTATTTAACATTATATAAGAGGTCCTGGTCAACACAGTGAAGGAAGAAAAGAAATAAGAATTGGAAAAGGAAGAAGCAAACTGCTGTTATTTAAAGATGATATAACAGTGAAAAGAATTACAGATAATTTTTTATTAGTTTTTTTTTATTAGGGAATATTGGGGAACAATGTGTTTCTCCAGGGCTCATCAGCTCCAAGTCGTTGTCCTTCAAGTTAGTTGTGGAGGGCGCAGCTCAGCTCCAAGTCCAGTGCCATTTTCAATCTTAGTTGCAAGGAGCACAGCCCACCATCCTATACGGGAATTCAACTGGCGAGCTTGTTGTTGAGAGTTTGCGCTCTAACCAACTGAGCCATGCGGCCACCCCTCCAGAAGCTCAGGGCAGCTCGTTGTCTTCAATCTAGTTGTGGAGGGTGCAGCTCACTGGCCCCTGTGGGAATCGAACCACCAACCCTGTTGTTCAGAGATTGCGCTCTAACTAACTGAGCCATCTGGCTGCCCAATTACAGATAATTTGAATTATTAAGAGTTCAGCAAGTCTCCTAGACTTAAAAAAACATCAATATACAAAAATCAATGTATTTAACAACAACAAAGAGAAAATTGTATATTAAAATGATAGCATTTGTAGTATCATTTAAAAATACCAAATCACTAGGAATAAATCTGATAAAAGTTGAGTAAGTCTCCAATGCAAATAAAAATGGAAAGTATTATTGACAGAAATTAAAAATCTTAACAAATAGAGAGATATGGTGTTCATGGATTTGTAGATTCAATATTACAAAGATTGTCAGTTCTTCCCGAAATGATCTATAGATTCAATTTTTTAAAAAAACTTTTATTTATTTTAAGTGTGTTTTTCCAGGACCCATCAGCTCCAAGTCAAGTAGTTGTTTCAATCTAGTTGTGGAGGGCGCAGCTCACAGTGGCCCGCCCATGCAGGGATCAAACCAGCAACCTTGTTAAGAGCATCACCTTCTAACCAACTGAGCTAACCGGCCACCCTATAGATTCAATTTTATTTCTAATAAAAATTCATCATAATTTTTTGTGGAACTTGACAAGATTATTCTTAAATTTACATGGACATGCAAAAGGCCAAGAATAAGTCACTCTAGAGGAAGAATGACATTGGAAGAATTGCTATACCAGATTACTCTAAAGCTACAGTAATTAAGAGAGTGTGGCATTTGGGGGTAAACAGTTCAATGGAATAGAGATGAGATTACAGAAACAGACCTTCACACATCTAGACACTTGATTTCTGACAGAGATGGCAGTGTATAGCAGTGGGAAAAAGACAGACTCTCAATGAACTTGGCTGGAACAATTGGGTATCCCTATGGCAAAAGAAAGAAATTGAACCCCTACCTCACACCATATACCAAATCAACTCCAGGGCCATATGGAACTATTATAAAAGGCAAAATTGTAAAGTTTTTGAATAATAATATAGAAGAGTCTTTCATAATCATGGGTAAGAAAAATTTTCTTAAAGCACAAAAAGTGTCACAAAAGAGAGATGGATAGAATGAAGAATCTATTAATCAAAAGATAACATTAAGAGAGTGAAAAGACAAGCTACAGAGTAGCAGAAGACAATTGCAATAGGTAAACCTAACAAAGGGCTTGTATCCAGACTATATACAGAATTGATAGACTTAATAATAAAAGGCAATTCAATGGAAAAATGGGCAATCCAAACTCATCAAGTTGCATATATTAAATATTACAGCTTTTTGTACGTCAATCATACCTCAATACAGTGGTTTTTAAATAAACAAATAACTAACATGGCGAAAAGGAAAAGAAAAATGGGCAAAAGATAGACTCTTTGAAAAAGAAGAAAGCCAAAGGCCAATATTATAAAAAATTGCTCAACTTCTTTGGTAGTTAGGGAAATGCAAATTAAAATTATGATGAGATACCTCCTACACACTTACTAAATTGATGAAAATTTAAAGGCCACAATACCAAATATTAGCAAAAATTGTATCCATATAAATTTACACAAACTTGTACAACCACTTTGTTCAGCATTATCCAATTAAGCTAAAAACTAACATATTCTTATGACCCCGCAATTGCATACCTAGGCAAATATTTTACCGAAAAGAGTACTTATAGGACAGGAAACATGAACAAGAATGATCATAGAAGCTTTGTTTGCAATAGCCCTATCATAGGTCAAGTTCCCAGAAAACAGATGCTGAAGTGGAGTTTGGGGTACAAGATATTTACTAGGGATATCAGGGATCAACATCTATGAAAGGAAGGGAGAGGAAGCAGTATTAAGCAGAAGTCAAACTGTGATTCAAGTTCTAGGAAATCTAACCTAACTTGGCAGGGGATTCTGGAGCAAATATTGTGTGTCTGAATTGTCCCTTATGGGATGAAAATGGTCCAGCCTCTATAGCTTTGCTTTGTCACTGGATGCAAGCTACTCTGGGAAGGGGCAAGGCAGCTCAGGAGGACCCCAAAGAAACTAACAATTTGACCACACTGCCTGGAACTGGACAGCAAATCCTTTCATGAGGTGGGATCTGGGTGGTACATCTTTGCACTTGCCACAAGCCCAAACTGGCAACAACCCAAATGTCTGTCAGCTGAAGAAAGGTTAAACTCTGCTGTGTTCATGTGACATACCCACAATTTCCCAAAGTTTCCTCATGTACTTTTGTGATCTCTCCTTCCCAGGGCAACCCCTGATCCCATTCTTGCCAATACTTGATTTGGTCAATCTTTAAATTCTAATCCTCCTAGTGAGCGTGTAGTTTTCATTTGTATTTCCCTAATAACAAACGATGTTGAGCATTTTCTCAGGTGTTTGTTATCTAAATATCTTCTTTGGCGAATTCTTCTTCTTCATTTTTTTGGCCCATTTTTAAATTGGGTTGTATATCGTCTTTGTATAATATTTGCACAGGTAATTTTGTATGTGGCTCATACGTATCGGCCTAGAAGCCACATTGAGTTAATATTTGTATATGGTACATGGTGTGAGTAACAGTCAAGTTTTATTACGTTGCATGTAGCCATCCAATAGTTCCAGCACCATTTGTTGAAAAGATTGTTTGTTCGCCATTGAATTGCCTTGGTACTATTTGTTGAAAATCAATTGATCATGTGTGTGGGGGTCTATTTCTATTTTTACACTAATATCACATTTTTCATACTAGCTTTTCAATTCACCTGAATTCATATAGTATATGGTTTAAGGTAAAGATCTGGATTAATTTTTTTCCCAAATAGTTAACCAGTTGTCCCTGGGGGCGGGAAATCATGCTTTTTATGTCTTCTGTTTTGAGGACCAAGTTTATTATAGATGGATTTATCATGCCATATATAAGCATCTATTTCTGGGCAATTCTCTTTCATTGATATGTCTGTGGTTTCAGTATCAGTTCTCTGGAGAATGTTTTGATCACCATTCCTACCTGGGGATAAAGAGGGAGCCCAGAACTCCACCTGCTGTAGGAAAACTGCCCCTCCTCAGACCTCCAGGTCACCATCAGCTGGAGTAAAAGAGGGCTCTTGTCAAATATTCTCTCTTCCCACCTGCCACCAAACCCAGCTAGCCACCTCCCTCTGCCTTGGGCCCCTCAGGACTGCTCTCATCAGGCCCTTTATCCCTGTTCATATCAGTCCCCACAAGAGGCCCAGAATTCTCTGGGCATCCCTCATCCAGGACTCTCAGCCCCCTTTGGCTCTATGTTTCCCTTTTCTGACCTCATCGCCCATCCTGCTCCATGGACTCTCTGAAACTCATAGCGTGACATCAGTAAACACCACATATCCTCAACCTCGTTTTGGAATGTCCCCTTTGCTTTCTTGCTCTAATGGAAAACTGCGTCTCCTATAAGGACTCCACGTCCCAGCAGCATCTCAAATGGTGGCTTTTTTCCCTCTTGTGGTCCTTGTGTCCTGTGTCCAGGGGTGGGAGGTGCTCATTTTGCCCCCCAGTACCACTTCTGACCGTTTGCCCTCCTTCTTACAAACACCCATGTTTGAATGCCAGGTGATCAGAGCCACCCATTTCCCCCCTTTTTGCAGTCATTTACAGACCTCTGTCACTTGCCCTCATTCCTTGAAGATTTTAGCTCCTGGCCTGCAGCAACCCTCTCCAAGGCCCCTTCTGTCTTAGTGTCTTACTTCATCATTCATGTAGATGAACAGGCCTCTCAGCCCCGTGGCTTCCTCTTCACAATCTGGCTTCCACAGTTCCTCAGCCTCTCATTCCCATAGCCAGACTTTGACCTAGTCGTCATCTGTCAGTGCAATCCCTCCATCATCTCAACGTCATGCGTCCTGCTCCCTGATAAACACTGCCTCTCTCTCAGCTCTCTCCAGTAGCAGCACTCCAATAATTCTTCCCCAAACCTGCTGATCCACGGAAAAGCTCATCATCCGCCACTCCCTCGTGCCCCACTTCCCTCTATACCCAGCTCAGAGTCCATGATCCAGTACTGCATGCTTGCCCTTGCCCCTCACTGCAGTATAGTCACCTGGCAAAACCAGAAAGCTGGTTAAACTCAACCCTCTACCCACTCTACACCTGCACCCACAGGCTGTCCGGAACTGATGACAAGCCCAACGGGCTGACCACTCTCACTTTAAATCAATGACCATCAGCCTCCCTAAGAGACCGAGAAGCTGCCCAGTAATCATACTACATCCCCAAGTCTACCCAGCCAACTGCTTCATATCTCCTCCCCCACCTCACTCTCCACGGACAGCCTCTTCTTAGTTTGCTAAGAAAAGGAGGCCCTCAGATCGATTCTACGGGCTCCGCCACGGCCTCCCCACCCACCTACACCTGTGCTCATGAACCTTCCATGTCCCTCATACGGGTGAACCATCCATGCTCCTGTTCAAGGACAACCCCCTTCTTTGTGCACCAGATGCCATCCCCACCTGTCTACTCAAGGACTTCACTCCAACATTTATCCCCTTTCTTATCCACATCATCAAAATTTCCCTCTCTCTGGGATTAATCACATCAACACACAAAAATACCGTGATTTTTCCATCTCAAAGAAAACCTCCTCTTCGTCTTACATTCTCCTCAGAGTCTCACCCAGTTTGTCTGATCCTCCCCATGGCAGAACTCTGGAAGGAATGGACTCTTCTGGCCACCTCAAATCCTCTCCTCCCTTCCTTTCTCCCATGCACTCCCATCAGACTTTGGCCCCCACCGCTTGTGCTCGTGAACTCTGCATGCTGTGAAATCTCAGGCGTCACTTTCCTTGCCTCTCCGTAGCAGGTAAAGTTCAGCTCTCCCTCCTGGGTCCCTGGATCACCACCACCCTCTCCGGGCTCCCCTCCTACCTCTCTGCTTGCTCCTTCTCTGTCTCCCTTGCTGGCACCTCCCCCAAGGCTCAGTCCGTGGACTTTTTTTTCATCTCTTGTCTATACATACTCCCTTGATACTCTCCTCCAGTGTCCTGGCTTTAAACACCATTCCGTTGCTGACGACTTCCAAATTTATATCACTGGCCTAAGCGTTTTTCTGAATTTCAACTCTCATTGTCTCTAGGCAGTCTCCTGACGCTGAATCATGGCCAGCCCCCTCCAGTCAGGCCTAAGCTCGCCAGTTCTTCCCAGTCCATAGCTGGCCTACTTCCCCATAGACATTTGAGTCCCAGTCCACGCTATGCACAGGCTGTGGAGCAAGGGTAGTTGGAGTTGGGGCCAGTGGCTCAGTGAACGTTGCAGGGTGCTGGACTCCCTCTCCACTTCGGGCTGGCTGAGCAGCTCCGTGTGAAGCACTCCTGGCTGGGTCAAGATAGTCACTGTGGCTGCGTCTCATAGACACACAGGTGCGGGTGCCCGCCCCTCGACACCTGTACCCTCTGCCTGCTCTGTGTCTCCTTCCTGCCTTTCTCCCCAGATTCTGGGCCACAGGAACCTTTCAGAAGGACAGTGCTAAAGGCCCAGTCCTGAGGACATTGCCCATCCATCTCATGGCCTCCATGCCAAGCTGGGATTGTCTCTCCTCTGGACTTCATAGCTCTCCGGGACCCCACTGGAAATAGGCCAAGTGGGAGCTCTGTAAAGCCCTTCTAAGCTCCTCTCCCACCTTTTCCGGGCTTACTCCTCTGGAACCATACCTTACCTGAGGAATCGATGTAGGCTTTCAAGGTGGGTTCTGTCTCCTGGGCCCACTGCGCACAAATGGAAAGCCAAAAGTGCTGTTTGTCGCAACAGGGCCGTCTGTCCTCCAAGAAGCCTCCTGAGTGGGCTTCTCAGCAGTGATGGGACACAGGGCAGTCTTCTACTCCCCACACCACTCAAGGCTACAATTTTGGAAACCAAGAATTAAAGGCTGAAATTCTCAGTGCCCTGCGGTCTTGCAAAGTGGGAGGATCCTAAAGGAGGGTCAGCTTCCCTTAGAAGCCAGGCACATTGGCACGAGGTACCCGGGTAAACAAGCAATCTTGGGGCAATGTTAATCTGCTTTTTCCTCTTCTTCAGAATGCTTGGTCGAGTCTAAATTGAATTATTAATCTAGTCCTGTGTGCCCGTGTCACTTTTCCAGACAACCAGTTTATTCATGACTTGCCCACTATCAATTTCAACATGTAATTTGCAATGAAATTTGACTGATCAGCAATACCATAATTAGTTGCAAATGTCTGTGCTTGTATTTGTTTGGCGTAGGGGCTTTTTCTTTAAAGTGACGGAGGCCAGTAAACGCCATGACCTTGCTCTGGGACATAGGACACTGGCAGCAGTTGTGTCTTGGGTTAGGGACAGGCTGGCTGGTGAATAGATTGTGGGGACTTCAATCTGCAGCCCCTGGAGTTGTGTTTTCACCTTAACACTTTTGCGTTCACCAAGAATAATCTGAGTTGGGTAGATGATCACACATGTAATCCATGAAGAAAAAGGAAGCTGGCATTGCCTTGCCTGGCCTCTCCCTTCAATGTCCCCAGATCTGCTTGCACACCTTCAGTAACACAGAGCTTCCTGTCTGGTGAAGCAGCTTTACTCGTGAGAAAGTTCTTCCTTGCTTGGGCTCCCACCTGCAAGTTGTAAGTCTGTCCCACCTAGTCCAGGGTTCTAGTGTGAACTCAGAAATTGTTACATTGCATGAGCTTGGGCCAGTCCCTAAGACTAAATTAATCCATCTGATAAAAAGGGAATCTGGTTGTCCCGTTGCAAGGATTATAACAGAGTTTCTAGCTGCAAACAATAGAAATGGGCTCCCAAGGAGATTGACTTAGCAGGAAAATAATAGTGACATCGAGCAGCTCAGAGAAGCTCTGGGCAGAACAGGAAAGCAGCCCCAAGAGGCCCCATAGCCACCGGCGAGGCCCCAGATCCTGCTGCAGAGCTGACTCAGTCAGGACCGAGTGGCCAGCACCGTTCCCGCCACCCCCCGCACTAGGCTCTGTGGGCTGGGCTGCAGCATCTTGTCCATGCCCTTGGGTGCCATCAGCTCTCCTGCCCTAGGAACGCTGGCCTGTGGCGCTCACAATAACCACCAAGGAGAACTTGCTGTGGTCCCAGCTTCTTTGGGCCACCAGCTCCTGGGTCACAGTCTCGAGTCGCAAGTCTGACCGTCAGCGCCGAGGTCATGGGCCCAGATACAGTGAGGCTGGGAAACTTTCAGCCGCTCTGGTGGAAGTGGCTCTACCTCAGAATAAGGGGAATTCCCCATCACAGATCCTGGGTAGCCAAAAAGAAGAACAGAGAATCAAAGAAGATAATAGATGTTAAAGAGGTTTGAAAAGGGATCAAGCTCTACATACCTGCCAAAGATTATTATTCATTCTCTGTTTCTGCAGGGCCAGAGGGGAGACACTTTGGTCCCTAGACTCAAAGACAGCACAGTGCCATCAGGGAGGAAGGAGGCATAGGCTGGTGACTCTGGTGGATTTCAGGGTGCCCCGATCACGTGCTGATTACCTGTGAAGTCCCAAGTCCCAGAGGGGTGGCCAACATCTGGGGCCTCTCAGGCAGCCCGGTGTTTTCTGGGATGAGGTGGTGTCTCGTTTTCTCACTGTACCTGGGGCTGTGTGTCAGTCCACTGAGGTCTTCTTACCCAGGTCCAGGCCCGAGAGGTCCTGGGCACATGGGCCTCTTCCCTGTGCAGAACTGTGGGAGCTCCCCTCCGTGGCCTCCACCCCTCCCTCTTCTGGTCATAGCCCCTCAATTTTCATCTGAGGAACTCCTCCTCTTGTCGTTTTCAGCTCGTGTCCTTCAGGTGGACTTAATCGCTGGCCGGAGAGTCACATGTGAATCCGAGTTGTGTAGCACACTCTGTATGCAACTCTGCACAGTGTTGGCTTGGAGATTGGCAGATGAGCCAAGCCAAGCCATCAGATCCAGTCAGAGCCAATCGTGGGTATTGAGTGACTCAGAAAAAGATGTCCTTTCCCCTGGCCTTGGAGATGTGAGCTGTTAGCCTGGAGCTGCTGGGTTCTCAGGAGTCCTAAAACTTGGGCCAGCCCAGTGGCTCAGGCGGTTAGAGCTCCGTGCTCCTAACTCTGAGGGCTGCCGGTTCGATTCCCACATGGGCCAGTGGGCTCTCAACCACAAGGTTGCTGGTTCAATTCCTCGAGTCCCACAAGGGATAGTGGGCAGCGCCCCCTGCAACTGAGATTGAACACAGCACCTTGAGCTGAGCTGCCTCCCAAATGGCTCAGTTGGTTGGAGCGTGTCCTCTCAACCACAAGGTTGCTGGTTCAACTCCTGGGCTGCGCCCCCTGAAACTAGCAATAGCAACTGGACCTGGAGCTGAGTTGCACCCTCCATGACTGGGACTGAAGGGACAACAACTTGACTCGGAAAAAAGTCCTGGAAGTACACACTGTTCCCCCCAATAAAGTCCTGTTCTCCTTCCCCAATAAAATCTTAAAAAAAAAAAAAAAGTCCTAAAAACTGAGTAGAGCTGTGGAGGCACAGGCAAAGAGGTAGGTGGCTTAACGGGTGACAGGGCCAGGAGGGAGCAGAGAGTCTCAGAGGGCTCGCCCTAGCCTTGTGCAAGCAAACCAGGCTGATCCCTGCAAGTGCGGGGCTGGGCTCGTGAATGTCCGCACTGAGGTCAGTTCCCCACAAACCTCCCAAGAACTCATGCTGCTCAGATAACCCCCCCAGTCCTCTGGAAGAAAAAGGGGAACACATCTTATTGTAGGGCCAGGGCACGGGAGGGGCAGAGAGGCCAAGTTGAGGCCCATTTCAGACTTGGCCTTGGGCCCCAGTTTCACTAGTCTTTCTACATTGTTCAAGCTCCCCTAGATTGTCAACAGTCCGCTGGCCCAGCTCAACAGCATGTAGGACGTGGCCTGGTACCTGAGAGGTTTCTTCTGTGATGTTCACTTAAGGAGCGGGGCTGTGGGCTAATGGCCCTGCTGCGTCTTTTCTCAGGGAGGAGAGCTTCCCATCTCAAATGTCTGGATGGAAAGAAAAGGGCATCACTGGATCATTCCAATGCTAGGAGTCGCTAAGAGTACCTTGCACACAGTAGGTGCTTCTCAACCCTTGTTGAAAGGCTGGAAGGAATACGTTTCAGTCTTGGGAGCAGGACCTGGGTCTGCCTTAAAGCCAGATAAGTACCCACTCTATAGGCTGGAGAAGCCTCATGGTTGGACCCAGAGGGAGCAGGGCCGGCCCCAGGCTACACAGAAGTCCCTGGAGTGGCTCAGTTACTGCAGAGGACAGTGTCAGCTTGGAAGACGAGCCCCTGAAATCAGAGAGAAGCAGAGCCTGCCTATCTTCACCCCCCTATACAGATGGGCAAACTGAGCCTTAAAGAAGATTGGTGCCTGGTCCCCACCTCACAGCTAATCTGCTCAATCCCGGATTAGTGCTGTGCTATCATGCCCATGCCTTCCATCTCTCTCTCCTCCAGTTCTGAAAAGCATCACTGCCCACTCACACACAGCCACACCCACCCTGGGTCAGGCACCCCACCTTTTGCCTGCCTCTAGAACAGGGGCCAGCAAACTGTGTAAAGGGTCACATAGTAAACATTTCAGTTTTTGCTGTGCACAGGTCCATACAGCTCTCTGTTGCAGCTACTCGACTCTGCTTTGTAATATGAAAGCAGCCAGAGACAATATGTAAATGAATGGGCCTGGCTGT
Source organism: Rhinolophus hipposideros (assembly GCF_964194185.1). Classification (NCBI taxonomy): domain Eukaryota; kingdom Metazoa; phylum Chordata; class Mammalia; order Chiroptera; family Rhinolophidae; genus Rhinolophus; species Rhinolophus hipposideros. The sequence continues at coordinate 11,234,322 of NC_138069.1, forward strand.
GTTCCTTTGTTTATGAACACTAAAATTTGAATTTCTTATAATTTCCACATGTCATGAAATATTCTTCTTTGATTTTGTTTTCAACCATTAGAAAATATAAAAACTATTCTTAGCTCATGGGCTGTACAAAAATAGGCAGAGGGCCACATCAGGCCCTCAGGCCATCGTTTGCCAATTCCCTGTTCTAGAATGTGCTGTCCTGGGGCTTGGACTCCCAGAGTCACTGAGGCGATAAGTCAAGTCATACCGAAATCCGGGTGGTAAGAGAGTGACGAACCGTTCTGGTTTGCCCAGCACTGAGGGGTTTCTTGGGATGTGGGAGTTTTAGTGCTACAAGCAGGACAGTCCTGGGCAAACCAGGACAGTTGGTCACCTGGTGGTAATCATTAACCCAAAGAGACCGGCTTCAGGAAGTGGCCCGGCCAAGGTTCTGGTGCGGCCGTCGAGGTTCCTGCCCCATGCACTGCTTAGTCCTGTGGTTTGTGGTGGGGCCTTGTCCCGCTCTGCCTGCCCTCAGCAGGGAGATGCCCCCTCCTCCAAGCGAGAAAACCTCTGTGGTCTGGGCTCTCTCAAAAGGCAGGAAGTTGAATCATCAGCTCCGGTAACGTCTCAGTCAGCCTGTGGGTCTGCCCCGGGAGCTCAGGGCTCCAGGCCCAGGGGGCTGGCTCCACCCTTTTTTGCTGCTTTCTCTCACCAGGAAAGCTCTAGAGGGAGGCTTCCCATGAGGCTTCTGAAGAAATGAGAGCTGTTGAGTCAGGTGGGGAGGAAAGCTGGATGGCCGGTCTACCCAGGCTCTCACCCAGCTCCAGCCTGAGCTCCCTGTGTGACTTTCAATGAGTCCCTTGCCCTCTCTGTTTCTTGGCTTTGGCTTCTACCACAGAAATGCTGATTCTTGAAATGCCCTTGAATTAAGAGCGTGGATGATGACCAAAGTGAGAGCATCCTGGGTCCCTGGAGGACTCGTTCTAGCCTTACAAGCAGAGAGGCAGGACACTCAGACACACATCTCTGTCTCTCATTCACGTGGGAGCCGGACCTGACCAGCCACCCCGTTCAGACTGTGGAGGCTTTAGGAAGGCAACGAGTCTGGATCTGGGGGGCTGCAGGAGAGGGGCAGAAAAGGGGAAGTCAGTTAAAGAGGGATACTCACCAATAATGACAACAATAATCATACCATCTGTTGTTTACTAAACACAGATTTGCCAGCCCCTGGATGATCTCATTTGATCCTCACAATGACCCTTTAAGAGAAAGACTATCATTATTTCCATTATAAGTCAGGCAAATGAAGCCCAGAGTGGTTAACTCCCTTGCCCATGGCCAAACAGCTACCCAATAGCAGAGCAGGCATTAATTGCTTTATTAGACTGTAGCTTTGAGGTTCGGTGCCTATGGTTCAGAAAGCCCATAGGTGCCAGGGGGAGGGATGAGCTTCCCAGAGAAGTCAAGGGTAGATGGGGCGTAAAGTGTTTTTCTTTCTTGGTGCTATATAAGGACCTCCAGGAAACACCTAAAAGTCTAGGGTTTGCTGGGCTTGGGGATCGTGCCCTTGGATAAAGCTGATCTCAACCCACAGATTCTCCAGATTGTCTCCAAAGACCTAGTGAGGAATTGGACACAGCAGGATTTGGCTGCTAAGCATTTACTTTTTGAGCAAAGGCGGCTGGCTCTGCTTCATCGGTGCTCACGGGTGTCTCTGTGTGCCCCTCCCTGGCCCAGCATGGGTACCACATTCAGGGTTCAGACGGTGGGCCACCAGGCCCATGCCATGCCCTGCTTGGTTTCCCTCTTGCTCTGTAAGGAAACGGACAATGAGAGCATGGCAGGTCTAACCACACTTGGCAGAACACAAGTCTGTAGGGTCATTAACCAGGTGTGCTCCCGAGTAGAGGCAGCCCCCAACTTAGCTTTCCTCAGTGACCAAGTGGGTAGATGATCCTAGGAAGAGGCCAACCCAGCTATCCAGGCCACTGACTGGACCCCCAACATAGGCTCAGACAGGGCCCGGAGATGCCTTCTTTCCGATGAACAGCAAGTTCAAAATCAGGCTTAGCCAAACCCCTCTCGAGGGCACCATGAAAGTCTGCACAAAGCCCTTGATCTAAAAAGGGTTTTGTTCATGTCTACTATGTGGTCACTTACTAAATTGGTAAGAGTGGGGATTTTAGAGGCTTTATTAACCTAAGGACCTAGTAGGGGCCAGGTCTGGACTGAAGCCTTAGGATGGAGGTAGGAGAACTAGAATCTGAGTGCAGGGGCTGTGGCTATGCTCCTGACCCCCACCTGGGCCTGCATTGGCCCCCCGGCCTCAGGAGCCAAACCATCCTTGCAGACACTTGGCTTCTGTTACTGGCTATTTTGGGCAGCCCCGAGCTAGACTTGATTATGGCAAAACTGAAATAGTTTCTTATTAGACGTGGTTGGCGTTCCCTTCCAAGTGAGCCTTTTTGAGACCCTTGGGGTCTTGTGGTGAGCACCCCCCCCCAATCCTACCCTCCAGTCTCTCTGGCAGGAAAGGCGGAGCAGCCTAGACAGCTCAGCTCACTGAGGGCCTCTGCAGAATATGAGCTCTATGGGCACATGTGGGGCCAAGAGCCAGTGGCAGGGCAATGCCTCAGGTCCTGTCTGGGCCCAGCCTCTTCCCTGTCCCCAGCTCTTCCCCGAGAAAGGGCAACACAGGACTGGCCCGTTGAGGACACTGGGACTGTGCCCAGGGAGTGACAGTTCTGGGCCTCTCCCTACGTGGGGGACCTGGGAGGCCCCAGTCCTTCCTGAGTCCAAAGGCCACTAACAGCCCAGTGGCTGAGAGCATGTGGAGGGGCCGATCTTCAGGCAGCTGCAGGACAAAGGAGGGTGGGCCAGAGAGAAGGCAGAGGCTGAGCTGAGTGCATATCCTGGGGCCTGAATGCATCTCTGCCTGGGCAGGGCTAGGCCAGCGGGCTGTCCTCAGCTTCCCCACCAGCTGCCCCCCACCCCGCAGCCTGCGCCTCTGGACAAAGCTTCTTTGATCCCTCCTGTTCCTGGGGGTCTCCTGTAGGACTTGAGTGAGATATCACCAGGCTGCCAAGCTCCAAAGGCAAGTCCCTGCCCAGCTACTCCTGGCAGACCGTCTCCCCGCCAGGGCACTTTGGCCTTATCAGGGCTGGATGCTGTTAGACTTGCCAATGGTGGAATTTCTGACCCAGGGCAGGTGAGAGAGGGAGATCATTTGGGTCAGGGGGCTCTTTGCAAGCCCCTCAAATTGCCTCAGGTGGGCAGTGCTGCACTGCAGCCCTTATCGCTAGTGGGGCCAATAGGCTCAATGGGGCCCCAAGTGGTGGGAGCAGGGGGACCTCAAACTCACAAGGAGCTCTTTGGACATGCAGTGTGGCCAGAGCAAGGGAGACCGTCCAGCAGTCAAGGCTGTTGGTGTGGGATAGCTCTGACTCTGAGGTGGTAAGTGCCCATCGTGGGGACATCCTGGCACAGTGAGAAGGCTGGGCAGGGATGGTGAGGAGGGAATTTGGGAATGGATGAGGGGCTGGACTCCAGGCGTCTGGCTCCCTGATTCTGGGTTTGGCACGGAATAGGGAGGAGGCTGAAAGGGACAAGAAAGAAGATACCCATCTGGGTACTATGTTGCAGACTAAGTGAGCCTTCAGACTGTGAGGATCTGAGAAATCAGAGGAAGGCACCAGCACTTCCACTTCAGTGTCTGACACTTTCTTGAAGAGGTAGGCCTGCTGATTGAGAAAGAAAAGCTGTCGAGACAGGGGGACTATGGGAGCAACAGTCTGGAGGTGGGAACATTCCAGGCAGGTGTAAGGACCAGAGAGCCACCCAGGGGAAATGTGTACAAAGCTTGAGTAATGAGGTGGCAAGTGGTGGAGAGCTCTGGCCCTGAGCTCCAGGCCCTTCCAAGCTCTTGCCCACTGTTATGGGTTGAATTGTGTGCCCACAAAAAGATATATTAAAGTCCTAATACCCCTTATTTGAATGTGACTTTATTTGGAAATAGAGTCTTTGCAGATTTAAGTGAATTAAGATAAGGTCATCAAGGTGGGCCTTAATCTGGTATGACCGAGATCCTTGTAGAAGTGGGAAATTTGGACACAGACATAGGCACACATGAAGAAGGCCATGTGAAGACACAGACACACACAGACACAGAAGGAAGACGGCCATGTGAAGATGGAGGCAGAGATTGTAGTTATGCTGCCGAGGAACACCAGCCAGGAGCCACCAGAAGCTGGAAGAGGCAAAGAAGGGTCCTCCCCTGGAGGCTTTAGAGGGAATATGGCCCTGCTGACACCTTGATTTCGAACTTCCAGCCTCCAGAACAATGAGAGAACACATTTCTCTTGTTTTAAGCCACCCAGTTTGTGGTACATACTTTGTTACGGCAGCCCTAGGAAACTACCACACCAGGCTGGTTCTGCTGCCTAGAATACCCTTCCACCTCGTCCCTTCTGGCCAGCGCTCTCACCTGCTTCCCGTCCCATCACCTGTTCCACGGAGGCAGAGTTGAGTGCAGTGTCTCTGCGTAACCCCATGCCGAGCCCTTTTCCATTAGATCTGTAAGGTTTGCTGGCCAGCCTGCATCCCCACCTACACTGTAAGCTCCTCAGGGCAGAGCCTGGCCTGTAGTCAGCATGGTCAGCATGGTGCCTGGTACACAGTGGGTGCTCAGTCAATGTGAGGGGAATGGAGGAGGAGTCGAGACGTTCCGAGCCCCTTTCAATCGGGGATGAACCATCTACTCCTCCTCAGCCTGGCCTCGCTCAGGTGGGTTCAGGTCAGTCCGAAGAGAGGTAATAGCATCATCCACATGGGCCACAGCCGGCCCCCTCCTGGCCCTGTGTGAGTCTGAATAACGGGGAAATTCCTAAACTTCCCTTGCAATTAGGCCATTAGCCCTCAGAGTTTGCCACAACATCACTGCTCAGGTCCCTCCAACAAGGGGACTGTGTCTGTGGCTTGATGACTCATCCCGCAGCCTTGGGCGGGACCCAGGCCTGGGGACTGTGCCAGCCAGAGCGGGTTAGGCACTTGGACATCCCGTTGCCCTGACCCAGGCCCCAGGAACGGAGTGTACTCAAGGCTTGAGGACAAAAATCTGGAGGCAGGGAGGCGACTTTCCTTTGGACTGAGACCTGAGTGATGAAAGGGAGCAGAAAGAGGAAGCCGTGGATTCAAAGGCCCTGAGGTAGGGATGAGTGTGGCATGATCAGGAATTGAAAAGAAGGCAGGAGAGGCTGGAACATGGCGAAAGAGAGGTCAGTGGGAAGACGTGTGATCATCTACCTGGATAATCCAGAACAATCTCTCCATCTCAACATCCTTAAATTAATCATATCTGCAAAGTCCCTGTTGCTAGATGTAAGTGTAATATATTCCAGGTTCTGGGGAGCCCATCTGAGTCATCTTATGAGGGGGGCACACTGTCTCTCTCATTCTCTTGTCTGTCTCTCTCACTTTCTTGCTACATTTCTGTTTTCCCCTCTGTCTATTGGGATCTGACCATGGATCTATTGACCTGTCACCTGGCCACAATTTATCTCTCTTCCTACCCCTTTATCAAGTATCAACAAGTTATCTTTCAATCCATCATTCCTCCATGGCCTTAAGCTTTCAATTGATAACTGCATCACCCCTCAGCCATTTATCTAAAAAACTGACTTTTAAATTCAATCTATCATTTAGTTGTCCTCTGTCCTTGATGAATTATCTATCAACCATCTCGCTCCCTATTTGTACATGTGTCACATATGTGGACATTCTTTCTCAATGTCTACGGATAAATTATTAATAAATGAATAGCCCCTGAGTGCTTGCCATGTGTTCAATTCTACATCGTGGGTGGGTGAGATAAAGGGTGGATGACACCCCGTAGCCATATTAGGTCCTTTTTCGTCATCGTCATCCTCAGCACCCCCACCATTAATGTCATCACTGCCAATCCATGCACACTGTTTTTATATGGACTTTCCAGCCAAATCCAGGCTGTTCTAGTCTGCCTTTTGCTTACTAGCCATCCTGTGTATGAATAAATAATGCAGACTCATTTTAACTCCATCTTAGATAGAGTGGGGGTAGAAACGTATATCTGCTGGGCAAGCATCTTATGCATGAAATAACAAATCCTAAAGTTAAGTGGAAATTATTTTTAGGTTGTCTGGGCAGATTGCACAGAAAATGGGGACTCCAGGCATGTGTGGGCACATACAGACACACAACACAAAAACACACACATGTGGGTACCCACAGATACACATGTGTACATGCAAACACGTGTGCCCTCTCTCTTCCCTCTTCCCTGACATATGGCTCATTCCTGGCTCCCCCCCCCCCACGTACATAAAGGGCCAAAGCAGACACCTCAGCACTGATTCATGTCCTACCTCATCTTGTTTCCAGTCCAGGAATCTCGCCTTCCCCCTGGGATGTGAGGTCTTCTGGCGCAAGAAAGGTTCCTGTCCTTCTTTTGGGCAGGCCCTCTCAGCCCGGCAACCAGAGAACTGGACACCTAAGATCTGCTTGCTTTTCCTTGAACTTTGTGGGCAGTTACGGAACAGGGATGTCCAATGGCAGAGGTTCTCCAGGGAAGCCCCCACTGCCCAACACAGCTCCCTCTGTCCCGCAGGAATCTGCCTCTCTTGCCCCAGCTGGATGCCAGGATAATGCAGGGTTTTCTTCTTCTGTAGGACTCTCCTAGAGGAGCTGTATTAGGTGGATAATCGGCCTGGAGCTGGCCTAGCTGAGGATCAGCTCGACAAGAATTCCTCTGTCCAAGCATCTTCATTGCACAGGCATTCAGAGCCACTTCCTTTCCAAGCCTCTCCCACAGACCCTGGCTGGAGACCCAGCACATTTGGAAGCCGCTTGCCACCTGCCAGAGCTGCAGGTCCTGGATGGCCAGCAGTTACAGTGTCCAAGGCCAGCCCAAGCCCACAAGTTACTCTGTCCGCAGCACTAAGGAAGAAACAGCTTGCCCACTAGTGCCTGCAGGAGGCTCCCAAGGCAACCGCCTCGCCCTCTGGAGCACTTCCCAGCAGTGGGTGGCTGCTGAAGGCCAGGACACCACTTAGGAAGCCTGGACTGGGGTGAGGCACCTCTTGGGGCCAGCTGGCCATGCTGCTTCTGGTTCCACACTGAGCCTTGAGCCTATCCTTTACTCGACGCCATCCAAATCCAGTATATGCCTCTGTCCCGTCCTGTGTACCTCATCTAACACATCTCTGCAGCCTGCAGCCAGCCCAGAGTAACCACAGGAATTGTATGAGAACAGGTCTGCACCTGCGCACAGCTCACACTACCTCAGGCCCAGAGCCCAAGTCTCGGCCTCAAGCAGTCTCTGTCTCTCTCACCCAGCCCGGAGCTCCACTCAGTCGGTATCATTAACTGTTTATGGCCCACCAGGTAATGAATCACCCCCACATTTGTTCCCTAAGGAGCCAGGCTGGGTCAGGTATCCTCAAGCCAAATGTGCTTGGCAGAAATGGTACTCCACCTGTCAAAGGAGGGAGCTCCCCCAGGAGGCCATGCTGCTCAGGAACTTCTCTCTTCCCACACTGGTTCCCAGTCCCAGCAAGGCCCATGCCCAAGTGCCAGCAGACCAAAGGCCAGGTGGGGCTTCTCCTGCTCCTGCTGGAGCTCAATGTCCATGGGAAGGCTCTGGAATGGACATGGAATCTCAGGCGGGGCCCGATGGGACCTTGATGTTGGGGCCCAGAGGGGGCCAGCCAGGGCCCAGGCCACCCAGGAGTCAGTACTGGGGCTTAGATCAGAGGGCAGGCTCCTTGCCCCTGGCCACCAGGATGACACTCTAGCCCATCATTGGGCTGGGGGAGTATGTTCTTCCACCCAGCAATGCTTCTGTCCCTGGAGAAGTCTAAGCACCTGGGGGGCAACGAGCACTGCCCAAATGCAAAGGGCTTCTTGGGGCTCCCCCAGCATCACAGGGTCAGCCCTTCGCCCCTTCCCAGCCTCATCCCTACATTCCAACACAGGCATCCGGTCGTCAACGTGATGAGTATCTTTCCAAATACTTTGTTTTCTCTATGAAATCACATCGATCTGTGTGTCTGTATTTGGATTAAAATGTAGACTTTGGTAGCTATTTTTTTTAACGTGAATATTAGCCTGAAACTTACTTTTTTTTCCAGGTGTACAATAAAGTGATTCAATGAAACTAACTTTTCACTTAACACTTTCATTAGGGATCTTTTTACATCAGACACACAAAACCACATAATTCTTTTTCCTTTTGCCTTCTTTTTTGCGCTGTGGTTGATTTAGCCCATTTTCTAGTGATGGACATTCAAGTTATTTCTACTTTTTCACTGTTACAAACAATGCTATAATGACGTTCTTAAACAGATCTTCTTGTGTCCACATCAGAAGGCCTCTCTGGGATAGATTTCCTGGAAGTGGACTGCGTGCTGTCATCTCCTTCCAACCTAGGCCTCACCTTTCATCCTCAAGCAGCTTATTAGTATATTCTCCTGTACAAAGGGCAGTTCCCACTTCAGGAAGAAACCTAGGGCCAGCTATTAGCATCATATTCCATATCTCACTGCTCTGCTGTGGACCAGGCAGACACCGCCCATCTCTCTGGATCTGAATTGCCATCTATGTGCAGTTCCATCTGTAGGCCTTCTCAAGAAGCTGACTTGGCCATTCTATCCCACAGGCTCCCAAGACAGCTTGTTTTACCTTGACTATCCTGCATATGCTTAAGGACTTGTCTTCCTAAATGGACCTAAGTCCCTTGAAGACAGATCTGGACCTGGAACTCACTGCCCTAAGACAGAGCCTTGTTTATATAGGTGCTTGTTAAATGCGTGCTATTTCTAATAAAACCAAGTGACCTCCCGCGTGGCTATGAACTCATCAGTAAATGCAGGGGAGGGTCTTTGTAAGACTGCCAGATGGGAGGAGATTTACTTTGATTTATCAGAAACCCTGGAAAAGGTGACAGGGTTTTGCTTGAACTGTTCAGCTTGACTTGGAGCCAGTGCCTTTGGTTCTTGGTGGTTCTTGGATTAGGCCAGGGCCCTCACCTCCGAATGGGGCGTCTCACACTTTGATTCTGGTCAAGCTGGTCCCTGACTTGGCTGCAGTTACTGTGTGCTGCCAGCTTCCGGGGAGGCATTTAGAAACGCCAGGGATCTGCATTGCCTTCTGCCATCTGTGACCACTGGGCTGGGTCTGAGAGTCTGAGAAGGGACAGGTGGCCTGGCTGGCACATCATCCAGACATCTCCTGGGGCTGGTCAGTACCATCCCTACACCAACTGGCAAAGGTTCCGGAGGGGTGCCTCTCCCAGGCATGCATTTATAGTGCACCACAGAAAGAGCCAAGGCTGGGTCTTGCCAGGGCAGTGTCTTCAGCCACAGACACAGCCCTGGGCAGCTTTCCTCTCTGTCCCAAACTCCAGCTGCAGCCCCTGCCTGGAGCCTAGGAGGCAGAAGCTGCTGGATTTGTCCTCTCATGAATGCCGAATAATGTGCTTTGCACAGGGCTTGTCGCAGAGTAGACAGCCAGCAAATATTTACCAAATGACCAACAGAATGAATGTTCTCCCTCCCTTAGAGGGGGCCACCTAATGCCACTCACTATATGTAGGAGGATCAGGATTGGCTTCCAGAAAAAGAGGAGACAGAAGAAAGTATGAGTAAACCTCACCTGCATTTGTACAGTCTTCCCAGATTTCATTTTTTTTCCCCTTCAGGATTCTCCAGAATTCTCCAGAAACTCTACTATAAGGGCAAGTGTTGTGACCCCATTTTCCTACCCCATCTAAACCTGTGCTACAAATGTGATCTGTGGACCAGCAGCATCTGGGGGCTTGTTAGAAATGCAGACTCTCGTGCCCTAATGACTCAGAATCTGCACTTGAGCAAGATTCCAGGTGATACATGTGCATGGGCATCTTTGAACAAGTACAGCTTTAAGCAGCTAGTGATTGAACCTAGGACTTCTCACGTGGCACAGATACTGGCTCCTAGAGCATGTGGCTAACTCCATCCGGGGCTTCTGCCTACCTTGATGATTGAGACAAATTATTGAGTCAGGTGCTTTCTGTCTCTCCAGCCCTTGAATACTGTCTAGAACATAGTAGGCACTCAGTAAATGTTTGATAAATAAATGTTGAATGATTCTTGTGCTGTTTTCTCCATTTCGTGTGCTTAGGTATGCTGGACCTCTGCTTCTGGACATAAATTACAGATTATTAGAAAAGAATTTTTGTTCCTAATGAGGACCCGTGGAAGAACAGCTTTTGTCAAATGGGCAATTATTGAGAGCCAAGCCAATGCTTGGTACCAGGTGGATAAGCTCTCTGTGTTTCACAAAGTGTGGTTCAAAGCCAAGGGCATCAAGCATGACCAGGTGCTTATTAAAAATGCTTAACATGTCCAACGCTGAGCCCCTTATCCTTTCCTAAAACCTCCTCCTCCTAGTTTCCCCCATCTCGGTTAATAACAACTCCATCTTTCCACTGGCTCAAGGCGAAACTTTGTCCTCATCTCTGACTCCTTGTTTTCTCATACCCCATCAACAAATTCTGTCAGAGCTATCTGCAAAATATATACAGAATGTCACTGCTTCCACTGCTACCACTCTAGTCCAAATCTCTTACCTGGTTTATTTCAGTGACCTCCTAACGGGTCTTCCTGCGTCAGCCTTTCCCCCTTCAGTCTGCCCTCCATCTAGCAGCAGAATAACCTGTAAAATCCAGTGTCAGATTGTGTCACTCTTATGCTCCAAACCCTCCATTTCACTCTTAGCAAAAGCCAAATTTCTAACAATGCCTATATGATCTTTCCTTTGCACGTGTACATATCAAGCACATTCCTGCCTCAGGGCCTTGGTACTTGCTGGTCTCCCTATAGACAGGGAGGTTCTTAACCTTGGAATTTGTGCCATGGGCCCTTTATCAGTTTGTGATACCTGTGGACTCCTTCTGAGTATAATATCTTCAAATCCATACAACAAGTTACATAAATTATAAAGAAAACCAATTCTATGGACATACTACTCTAAAAATACTTGTAAATGTGTAATATAGTAATATGTATTTCTTTAAATTCATTAAATTACAAGAGCTGGCAGCATAATTTTGAAGTAGTGATGCGTATGATATTTCAAGCGATTTGCAAAAACTATAATGTGGTATGAAAATATCTGTGATTTCTACTAGCAACAAGTCACAGGTGCTGCTAATATCGCTGTGATTTGTCGTCTGCATTCATAATTGAAGGACATGCTTTCAATTGAAGTGAAAATACAGGTATAATCTTTTTTCCCTTCTAAGGTGAAGACGCCCTGAATTCTACCCACAGACCTCTGGAGGGGGGTGTCTGTGGACTCCAGGTCAAGAATCCTGGGCTTAGAATGCTCTTCTCCCATAAACTCTCATAGCTCACTCCTTCACCTACTTTTACTCAAAAGCCACCTTCTCACTGAGCTCTTCCCGGAGGACTCTTTTGAAATTGTATCCCCACATTCCGCTAGCCCCCTTTCCCATTTAATTTATCTCCATCACACTTACTCACCTTCCAATATAATATTTTAAAAACTGTTTTTTTTCATTGTGTATCTCTTTCCACTAAAAAGAAAGTTCCATGAGAAAAGGCGTTTTTGTCTGTCATGTCTGTACAGTGTCCCCAGCACCTAGAATGGTGCCTGGCATACAGGAGACACTCGATAAATATTTGTTGAAAAAAATGAATGATTGTATCTCCAAGAACTCTGTTTCTTTTCTTTTTCTTTTTTTGTAAAAAGTTAATGATTTGTGAGACGTTTAATAAACATTAAAGAGTTATAATTAGCTTTACAGTTATCATTCTGTTAACATTTCCAAGGTTAACCTTAAACAGTAGCAGAGAGCTGTGGGGAACCCAAGGATTCTGATGGAGCTTGCCGTCCTAAACAAGTCCTTCCAAGGACTCTTTAGGGTACCTGGGTCATACCCAAACTCAGAGAATCACCTCACAGGCAAAGTGCTGCCCATAAAATTCTTTGTTGCCTACATAGCAATCAGGCCTCCAACCCCAATCAAACCAATAATACTAATACTTTTCATTTCTGGCAGTGTGGTAAATGGAAAACACATAGCGTGTTTCCCGGAAAATAAGACCTAGCTGGACAATCAGCTCTAATGCGTCTTTTGGAGCAAAAAATTAATGTAAGTCCCTGTCTTATTTTACTATAAGACAGGGTGTAATATAATATAATAAATATAATATAATATAATACAAAATAATATAATACTAGGTCTTATAAAATATAAGACCGGGTCTAATAATATAATACAATACAATACAATAAATACAGTACAATATAATATAATATAATAATACCAGGTCTTATATTAATTTTTGCTCCAAAAGACGCATTAGAGCTGATTGTCTGTCTAGGTCTTATTTTCCGGGAAACACGGTGGGTCTGAAGGTCAGCTGGACTAGGTGCCAGTTCTGCCACCACTTGCTAGCTGTGTAACTGTTGGTAAGTTAGTAACCCTTTCTGGATAGGTAACATGGGGTTTTGTAGGGATGAAATGGGTTAGCTCACACAGTGCACAGCACAGTCTGTGCTCTATAGATGGTCATCCCTTCCCTCTTTCTCTAGGTCATTTTTTAGCTGCTTGTCAAGGATCGTGAGACCCTGATGGCTAAGAGGAGCCTGTGCAGTCCTCTCCTGCGTGTAAGCCCTCTGCAACTAGACCTAACCAGAGCAGTCCCCTTGGACTGGCGCATTATAAATTGGTGCCTTCACCCCCACCTCAGATGTGTGGCTAGACTGCCATCTGGACCTTGACCATGAAGTCCTTGACCATCTATCACAGCTTTTTCTCCTGGCCTTCCCTTTTTCCCACACTCCCTTTTGGGAGATCTTGTATATGTCCTCAAGGCAGGTAAGACAGAAATCACTGTCCCCCAGTTTTTCAGTGTTAAGAGCTTTCAGAGGGCAGAGAACACACTCACCTTTCTAAAAGGTAAGCACCAGGGAAAGTGCTAACGTGCACTATGCACCGAGCCAGGCCCTGCTTTTCATATATGTCTATGTGCACACATGGCCTGGGGAACCCTGCCATCACCATTGTACAGAAGAGGAGAAAGAGAACCAGACAGATGAATTAACTTGCCTACATCAAGCAGTTTCTGAACTAACTGCAGAGCCAGGATTAGAACCCAAGTATTTAACCATTTTGTTACATGCTCACAGCCACATCTGTCTCCAGGCACTGAGCTTGGGCTTGGGCAAATTCTACCAACTGACCACTGAGAGCTAGAACCAGGTCTGACTGGGAGGTGATACCCAGCCCCTCAATCTTGCGGCACAAGCTTCCCCAGATTTTGTGAATGAAGGCCAAGGAAGAGAAATGTTGCACTGACTCCCTTTGAGCTCCTATTTCTTTCTTGTAAAATGTGCTTATTTCAGCATCCATCATCTCCCTTTTGGTTGTGTAGACAATCCACTGTCAGATGGTTTGTGCTGTTATTATGAGTTTGTTTATTATCAGATTTATTTCTCCTATAGGCAAATGTGTTCACAACATTCCATTGGGGAATCTTAATTGTCACATAAATGTCATCTTATGTAAATTGAATATTTATCTTTGCATGGAAGGGGGTGGAGGGGAAAGAAAGAATAAACAACCTTCAGTCTTGGAGAGGGAAGGTGGTTCTGTCCCGGTTCACAACTCACCCATGTGCCTTCAAAGCCAAAGGTGAGCTGAAAAAATTATTCGATCATCTTTGAGGGGCAGCCAAAACGGAGGGGGAAGAAAAAGTTGGCAATGATACTTTTGGGATGTTGGGCCAGGCTCCCAGGTCTCCCCCCCGCCAAACCCCGCCTGAGACCAGACCACCCCCTCCCCAGCTGGGAGCATCCGGAGAAGGCAGCAGCTTGCCCCTCACTCCTCCCCATCCAGGAGGCCAGCCCTACTCCTTCCTCGAGAGAAGGTGAGCGCGGCGGGCGCAACGAGTTGAGTGGGTGTGGCCCACGGCTCCGGGAACCGACCCAAGGCCCCGCCACCGCCCGCAAGCCGCCCGACAGTCCGCCCGCCTGGCGAGCGCAAGCTCTTCTTCCAGAAACTGCGAGGATCCGAGCGCACTGTTTGTGCACCACAAGGTCAAGTCGGGAAGTGGAGCCGGAGGAGGAGGGGCGAGGAGACGAAGGGTGGGGAGAGGGGCGTCCCGCTTCCTCGCCAAGTGCCAGCCCTTGGAAGTTGCCCCTCGGTTTTTAACCCTTTAGGGAGAATGGGAAGGACAAGCAAGGGGAAGGAGATACCCCAGGGCAAACTCCTACTGGGGCCAGGACGTGCAGCCACCCACCCACCCATCATTGCGTTCCCCACCCCCCGGAAATGCGGGGCAGAGATGGGTGCCAGGAGGCACCGGGCGGGGGGAGGGGGCGACGAACCCGAGAGGGACCCTCTATAAGGACCGCCCCTCCTTTCTTCAGGTCGCCCACAATTTCAAGTTTCCCCCGCCCGGGATGTTACGTTCCATCTGCTGTGGGTGGGGGAGGAGGGCCGCGCCCCCTCCCCCAGACTCGCGCGCGCCCCTCCCCTCTGCTCCTGCCAGCACTTTCTGCTCACTTCTGGCGTTGTAAAACGCCACGCGTTTTATTCGAGTCGCATTTTTAAACCAGCGATTCAGAAGCAGGGCCTAGGGCGAGGGTCTTTCAGCGCCGGAGCCCTGGGAGGCGGGGTGCTCAGTGCAAACCTCGTTCCCTCCGCGAGTGTCGCCTTCAGGCTGTTATTTGCAAAGAAACGTCTTTTTGACGCAGGGAGAAATGGCAAATTTTAAGTACGTCATTAATATGGCGCCAAAAGATTTTTTTAAGTATAAGCTTGCTTTTTTTTTTTAAGGTTGCGGGGGGCGCCGCCCGGGTCTGGGGCGCAAAGGGGGCGGGGTGTGAGCAGAAAGTGTGAGTGAGAGAGTGGAGGGGCGGGGTATGTGTGTGAGTGTGTGAAGTGTGAGCAGACCTGATGGGACTTGCACGGGCGCAGCCGCCGCTCGGGCCCGGCCCTGGGGACAGGGCGGGCTGGGGGCGCCTCAGAGCCCTTGGGGAGTCCGAGCTCGAGGTGTAGGCAGGCGGGCGACCGGGCAGGGCACCCTTCTCCCAAGGCCTTGAACGCTACCTGGACCCGTTGCTGAAGCCAAACAACTGGGTGCAGGGGGTGGGGGGGCGGGCGACGGGGGGGTGTCAGGAGTGGAGATCCGAGTGAATAAGAAAAAAGTGGCTACTCCCCCTCCCTTGCTCCTCCCGCCCGCCCCCACCCCCACCCCCACCCCAACACATTTTTTTTTTCTAAAGAGATCACAAGGAAGTCTTGGTTTAAAAAGAAACAGAAACATACACAGGGGGTTGGTGAATGGTGCCGACCGCGGCCATCGCAGTTGGAAGCTATATTTTGGGAGAGTGAGTAGCGTCCATGGAGTTACTTTGCTCCCACTCCTAGCGGCAAGGGGTCGGGTCAGGCAGGCTGACCGTCCCCGGTAGGGGTGCGGGGCCGGGGACGCCGCGGGCCCCGCCGCCTCCCTCGCCGCGACCCCGGATGGATGCGCGCCCCCCGCCCGCCCGCGCCGGCCCCTGGAGCTCCGGATTTCGGGAGCATCCTTCCCGCGCCGGCCCCCGCCGCGGCGCGTAGCCGAGGGCAGCGCCCCTTGGAAGGGCACCACAGAGCAAGGTAAGATCCAGCCCCCAGCGATGGGCCCTGCGCATCTCCACAGCGTTATTTTGTGTTTTTGCAACAGATCTGCCAGCGCTCCTCGCTCCCTCGCTCTCTCTCTTGCTCACTCGCTCCCTCTCTCTCTCCTGCTGGCTGCCTGTTCTAGGAAGCCAGCGCGCGGGGGGGAGGGGGGATGCACAGCACAGGGGAGAGAGATTGCGCATGTTGGTCAGTCGTGTTTTAAAGAGTACATTGCGGGGAGGCTGAGAGGGGCGCATGCAACAACAACTTTTGGAAGGGTGAGCTTGGCGACCTTCTTTATTAATGACTGCGGCAAAGCGCCCCCGGGCCGGCGAGGGGGCGCGGGCGGGCGGGGGCGCGCCGGGGCTGCAACTTGCCCCGCGGGCTCCAGCCGGGCGGAGGGACTGCGGCGGGAGACCGGTGCGGAGGGGAGGTCGCGCGGCCGGGGACGGGGGTTCGGAGGACCCAGAGCCAACTGCCCTCCTGTCGCCTCGAGTTTCATTTTGTTGATACGCAGCACGTCCGGGCGCCGAACCGGGCTGAGCCGGTGCACATGACCCCGCGCTGGGCTCACGTGCAGCCGGCCGGGTCCCAGACACCTTCCGGGGGCCACTGCCTCCGCCCTGTCGCCCCCTCTCCGGGTTGGGTGCACGCGGGCGCTGCACGCGGGGGCAGCATGCTCAGCTCCCGGGCGCGGAGGCTCTGCACAAATTAAACAGTTTTTTGGAGGGGTGGGGGACGCCCTTTCCAGGTGAGTATGAAGGGTGCGCGGCCCCGGCGCAGGGGGTGTGGGCTGGGGTTGGGGGCAGCTCCCACCTCCAGGGCTGCGCGGGAGTCCGGCGGGGGAGAAGCGCTGAGAGAGTGGAAATGTACCGGCGGCGGCCGGAGCGGCGGGTGCGCGCCCGCGGGGCGACGGCAGGGGGCGTGGCCCTTGTTTACCTTATCCCAACTCAGCCGGTTCGCGTCCCGCTCCGGGGATGGTTCTGCAGTCCCCGGCCCTTCGCCTCCGCCCCTGCGCCCTGGGTGGTACCGGGAAGACGTAGGCAAGTGACGGCCCCAGCCTGGGACTTACACACCTGACCCCCAAATGGGTGACACTGCAGCCCCCGCCCCCACCAAGCGCCGCTGCAGTCCCTCTCCCGGATCCCGGTCGGGCCCCGCCCCCGGCAGTGGCATCTTCCCGGCCTCACCTCCTTCCTCCCTCTCTTCCTCTCTCTCCCTCCCTCCTTCCCACCCACTCGCCTGCGCCTGCGGAGCGGCTCCCGCCCGCCGCCTCCCCGCCAGTGTGCAGACTTGTGGCTCCCTCTATCCCTGGGCCCTGAGACACCCTCTTCTCCAGGCCAAGGGATGAGAGGGGGTCAGCTAGGCCATCAGTAGCTGTTGTGTCAGAAGATGGGGTTGTCTGCGACACAGGCAGGAAGGCTTCACTGTAGCTTCCAGAAGCCCAGGACATCTCCACACACGCACCCTGTACCCCACCACACACAGCTGCCCACCCCCCAAGGGGATCGGTAGCCCTTACCCGCATCACCTAAACCCCTTCCTCCGCCCCGGGCGTCTAGTCCACCTCCCGGCGCCGCCCCGGGCCCGAACCGCCTCTTGCCCTTCCTTCGCCTAGGCTGGAGCCCCCCGCAGCCACCTCCGGCTCCTCCTCCCGGCTCCTGCGGTCGGAATCACGCCGGCGCGCCTCCAGCCTGCTGTCCCGCGGACTGCCTCCAGGGGCAGGCTGGAGGCGCGTGCCACCCCCACTCCCAATCCCCTTAGCCTCTGCCGTCGGCCCGGGCACTTGACTTTTTTTTTACCACCTTCGCCGCAAGTCTCGTGCCCAGGGCTAGTGGGGGCGGGAAGGGATATGTTTTCCTTTGCCCTGTGCCAAGGGCAGGCTGCAGCCGGCAACTCCGATCTATGCAGATTTTCAAACCTTGCCCCTGCACTTGGCAACCCCCACCTCCACCCCCATATACTGCGGGATTCCGAGACACAGACGAAGTTTTACTCAGGGGCTGAGTTGCAGGGGGTCATCAGGAGGCATCCTGTTTGCACTCAGCATTGCCAAAGGGGAGGGTCTGAATGGGCACGACTGACCTGCCGCCTTGCTTTTGTTGGAAGGGGAGGAGCGCTGAGCTTTGAGCCCAGAGAAGCTGTCAGGAGAACCCCCTTAACGGTTCTGTAGCAAACTGAATTCTGGGCCCGTGTGGTGGTAGGGCTGCCTGGCCCCTCCTCTCCAGGGTGGCATTAACTCCCTTCACTGGTAAAATTCCCAGTAGGACATTTGGCAAAAGGGCCAGGCAGAGAACTGCCAACCGGGTCTGGCCCCGTTTCCTGGGTTCCCAGGGTGCTGGCTTCTCCCCTACCCTGACTTCCTCTCTCACCTTTGGGCCCCAAGTGAACGCACCATCCCTCCTGTCCCATCTTCCTGGGGCGGGTTGGGACTCGCAGAGCCATCTAACAAGCAGAGGAGGGAAATAACAACAGAATAACTGTAAGGGGAAGGAATGAGTAATAAAGCCGACCCAGGCAGGGAGGAGGGCTTTCATGTTTAAGAGATGCTATTTGCTTTTTAGGTCACAGGCTGCAAAAACAAGCTTTGATCCGAAGTGGGCGAATAATTTATTGAGAAAGTTTGCATGGTAGAAAAAAAAGGGATGTTTGTTTGATCTGGAGCCCTCTCAGTTGTCCCAAGTGCTATTGGCTGTTGTTTAGAGTGGAAAAGCATTTGGTTCCACAGCAAATGCCTCGCAGAGGGAAGTCCTCGCAGCAGGACTTGGAGTGAATGTTGGATTTGAAACTGTTTGGCCAGGGGTCTCCCCAGCACTTTTGGAGATGAAGTGTTTAAGGGTAAAGTTGTTTGGGCTCAGGATGCAGCAAATGTTTCCAGAATATTTCCCATCCAACATACTTTTCCTTTCCCTAAATTGCCTGGCTAAATGGCCAGTAACACTGATCCAAGAGGTGGTTAGAAATCTCCACTTAGCTTTCATTGACAGGTGAGGTGGGACTGCTGGTCCCAGTCCCCAGGTGCACCCCAGAGTCGTGAGATTAGGCCTTTGACTGACTTCTATGTCCTTGAGAGTGGGGGCAGGGTGTTCTGGTTAACTGGTAGTTCACTGGTATTCCGGTTACCAGGGAGGTAGTTGTCCTATACCCAAGATTCAGGTCAGGTTTCCAGTCCATATTCTTCACAGCTCATCCAGCAGGCTCCTTGTGGACTTCACAGTTCTCCCTTTAAGTTATCTGAGGGGAGTCCACATCAGAATTGTGAGGAGAGGGGGTACCTCTGGCTTTCCCTGACCTCCACATAGGACCCTTACTTATGTTGCTCAAGGCTTAGGAATCCAGGAAGGTTCTCGGACAACCCATAGGACTCTGGAGTACCCCAGCCACACTCTGGAGTTGCGCTGTAGCCTAGTGGGACAGGGCATACCATCTGGAGTCAGATGGCTTAGATTTAAATGCTGCCTATGCAGTCACCAGTGATGACAGTTATTCTGTGTCTCAGTTTCTTCATCTACAAATAGGGTTAATAACAGTACGTACCTCATGGTGGGTGTATGGGTTAAGCAATGTGGCATAAAAAAGAATAAACCAAAAGCCAGGCGTGTGGGAAGCACTTGATTAGTATTAGCCAGTTTTACTATTATTAATGATCTGGAGAGGGCCCAGATACAGTTTTGACCTTTGATCTCTCCCCTTTAGGCTAGGCTGAAGAGCCAGCTCCCTTCTCTGAAGAAGGGATGAGAAGCACTCTGCAGTTGCCAATGGGCAGCCATCTGTGGGAGCAAGCGGACTGAGCTCTGCCCTCTCTGAGGTGGAGGGTAGGGTGAGAGGTGCTGAAGGACAAAGTAGACAAAGCCCCTTTCATTCTCCCAGGATCTCCTCGGTATGTCCCCAGAACTGGGCCTGGAGAGTGGGTGTGGGCAGCATCTTTGAGGGAAGCTGGGTGCACTCTGGGACACTTAGAATTGCAGGTGGGCCATGATGGGTGTCGGAGGAGAGTTTGGGCTTCCTTGTGCTTGGAGAAGCAAGTTTGAGGATCTTGTGTACAAAATCATTTTTGTAACGGCAATTACTGTCCCTGAGAAGGCATTCAAGTTAATGAGAGATAGGAAAGAGTGGGGCTCTGACCCCCGTTTAAAGCCATTTAAGAGTGTGCAGTTCTTGTTTTCTGAATGTCTGGCCTTGCCGACACAAGGAGGCTCTGAGGACAGGTTTTCCAGCCGAAATATCATTAAATTGTATTAGCATCTTATTACACACACGCCTTAGTGGTCTGCCTCAGACAGGGAGAGTTTTTGTTTCTCTTTGAAAGATTGTGTCTGGAATGGTAAATTGCCTGTTTGAAAGCCTCCCCATACCCCCCACCCCCCTTTTTTAAGGAGGAAGACGAAATCCTGCTGTGTGTGGTGGCAGTCAGGGCAGGCCTGGTGGCCCCAGAGAGGAGAGTCCAGAGGCCACGTTGGGGTATTTTAACTGCCCAGAGAGCGGCTGCAGTAGCAGGCCTGAAAGGCCCACTGTTCCCAGGGTCAGCTGGAAGGGCGTTAATGGAGGCCCAGGGTGTTTATTTGAGTTTATTTGCAGAAAGGTCTTTAAAGGGGGCTGGCATTGGGCATTGGTGTTTCAAGTCCAGACCCAAGGCCCCCTCTAAGACCAATGACTAGTGCTGCCAAGAAAACATCTGCCACCAAATTGCTGCCCTATTACTGAGTTGACATTGATCATTAGCCAGGAGTCCAACCAAATAAAGCCTCCTGGAAAATGTGTGAGGTGAAGACGGGGAAGGGGGCTGTGAAAACAGGACGAAATCTTGGGCTGGGGTGTTTGTTCCTGAACACTACAGGCAGGCCAGCTGGGCTGTGTGGTCCCTACTCTCCTGGAGGGAGGGAACAAGAATATGCTCAGTACTCCAGTAGACATGGATCGTGTCCCTATTACGTGTGGCGTGCAACGTGAGGAGGGCATTGGGGCTCCAGTGGGGATCCACACAGACTTAACTCTCATGGAACATACTTTCTGTAGAAGGACATTCAACAAGTAGCTCAACAGGTACAAATTAGGGTAGATACTGTAAAGGTGGTGAATAACGGGCTGATGAGCTTTCTTTAGACAAGGCACAGCCTCTGTGACATTTACGCTGAAGCCTGAAAGATGAAAAGTCAGACATGCATAGACTGCATAAACCATTACAGGCAGAGAGCCCAACCTGTGCACAGGTCTTGAAGCGTGGACTGTTAGGCTTGTTTCAGGAAATGAAAGGAGGCCTGTGTGGCTGGAAAGTGGTGGGGAAGGCGCAGTGGTTCGTGTGAACTTGTGAGGTAGGCAGGGGCCAAATCATATAGGTTCTCGTGGTCAGGAGCTTGAGTTTTGTCCTTTGGTCAGCGAGGAAGCCTTTGAAAGATTTTAAATAGGAGCATGACGTGATCTGATTTATGCTTTTTAGAGATCGTTCTGTTTGCTGTGTGGATCCTGGATTAGGAGGGAGCGATAGTAGAAGCTGGGAGATAAATGAGGAGTCTGGGTCTGGACTAGTGTGATAGAAGTAGAGATGGGAGGAAATGGGGTGGTTCACGGGATGTTCTGGAGGGAGAGCCCATAGGTTGGCTGTGGGGTTGCAATGCACAGAGAGGCCATGGGCTGCGCTTCCATTAAGGGGACCCTCTGATAGCCACACTCCCAAAGAAGAGCTTCCTATCTGTGTCTCCATGCTCGGGATGGTGTGTGGGGGGGTACAAATGGAGGGGAAACGGGACCCTTTCCTAGAGTCTCGTTTGTAGGAAGGGTTTCAGGAGCACTTTCTGTCCCCAGAAACAGCCACCTTGTGATACTGAGGTTTTCTGCCAGAGCAGACCTTGCTTGGGAGAGATTGGAAGGGCCAGTGGAGGGAAAACCCAGAGGCCAAGGTCAACTTTCGGCTCCCTCCACCTGCATCTGCAGCCCTGGATTTCAGCTTTGGTGAAGGAATCCTCCCTGCCCCCCTTTTGGGGTGGGGGTGGGGGGCTTATGGGGCAAAGGGCTGTCCCACAGGGAGGCCCAGGTCTCATCTAGGGCTTTGTTAGCCGCTGACCGTAGAGGCTCGTCTGAGGCAGGGGAGGCCTTTGGAACAGACTTGGTTCAAAGGGAAGAAGCCTCACTCGCAAAACAGTGGCTTCCCTCTGAAGCCTACTTATTATTCCAATTAAGCCGCCACAAAATCCGCTCCCTTAATAGCATCCTGCTAGGAGGACTCTGGGGCGTTTCATGGAGGACAGGTTGGATGGGGAACTGGCCACTGGCCGCGAGTGGGGTGCAGGTCCTGGGCAGCAGGAAACAGCATTGTGAGAAGGGTAGCGGCAGTCAGGGGTCATGCTCGAGAGGACCTTCCTTACTGTATAGTTACTGCTCCGATTCAGGTAGGCGCTCATAGGACTGTCCACCTGGCCCAAGGTATTAATACCTAGCACCTATGTGGAGAGCGAACCACTGTGCTAAGGGCCTTAGGCTGCTCTCATTTATTTTCACTAGCTGATTCTAGCCCACAGATGTGTTTAGTTTGGCCCTCTCAAAGTGTTTTAAAAATTCTGAATCAGTTGCCAACATTTTAAGTTCAGGAGATTTCTGTAAAAATCCAGATCCAGTTTGTGTCCTCTAGGAGGGGTATCTTTTCCATGGTCCCTGGTCTAGTGAGGGGTAGAGCTAGGATTTGAACTTGGTACCTCTGATTCTAGAGCTGCTGCTTTTATGCTATGGGGGAACCTGGCTTGGAAATGCCCGCTTTGCTAGAAATGCAGAGCAAAGCAATTCCTGGACAGCCCATTGCAGGGGAAAACAGGTGGGTGCATTTATAGTCCCTCCTACCCCTACCCAACCTGTGGCAGGGCTGGGTTGGTAAGGTACAGGCTAGAGTTGGGGTTCTGTTAAAGTCACCTTTGTCACCCTCAGACCCCAGAGGACAATGAGGATGGGCTGCTGTGGATGGGGGGGCATCATTGCCCCATTTAGTCTGTGACCTGGGCCACTGGCCTGATTGCATTCTGCTGCACAGAGGCAGGGAGGTTTAAAGGTCAAGAGCATGGTCTCCTGAGTCAGATAGACTCCTTATAAGCACTGCAATCTTGGGCAAGTCACTTAACCTCTCAGCTTCGTTTTCATCTGCAAAAGGGAAGGAACTGTTTGGCCTACTGGCACCTAAGGTTTGCTCTGAGGGCTTAGTGAGGTCCCGTGTATCAGGATGTCTCCCTCCCCTGTTGCAGTGTGTGCTCGTTGGTCCCACCACCCTGCCATCCATGCTGCCCACACCACCAGGCGTCCCTCCGTACCTCCACGCTCTCTGTAGAGCTGCAGAGCTGGGCAACAAGCAGCCCCAATGAACCCGTCATCCTGATCCCTGTTGCGGGACCCTGGGGTGGAGAGAAGCTCCTGGTTGAGGTCAAGCCCGAGGCAGGCCAGTCCCGGTCAGCTCAGAGGTCTGGGGAGTCACGCTCTGCCTAAGGTCCCGGTCTCCGCAGGGCTGCAGTAGGAGAAGGGGAAACGCAGACTTGGGGTGGCAGCAGGTGGCAGGTGGGATCCCAGGCAGGGTGGGGAGCCTGGTTGGCCTGCAGCTGGGCTGGGCAGCGGGGCTTGCTCCCTGCTGACCCTGGCTCCTTATCCTTTGCTGTGGGGAGTGAGGCAGCCCAGGGTCCAGACTAACAGGAGCATGGTGGAAAGCGCTCCGGACCCGGAGCCCCAGATCTGTTCTCCCGTTAGGACTCAGCCACTGGCTAGCTGTGAGACCAGGGCATGTTAACAAGCCACTCGGTGTGCTGCTCTCCAAGAGGGGCCAGGAGCAGGCTCTGCCACCCAGGACTCTGCAGGATTAGAGGAAATAGTGGGTGAAAAAGCACTTCCAACAGGCAGGAGCTGACGAAGGCACAAAGTCAGCTCAGTGTGGCTCAGGAATCAGGCCACATGGACTCAAATCCGTTCCGCCAGTGACTAACTAGCAGGACAAGGCACTGAGCCTCCCCAGTAAATGAAGCTAATAGCTTACAACTCACCGGGTTGTTAGGAACAGGAGATGGCTGAGATGGTGTGGGTAAAGGAATGAGCCCGGCATGGGAGAGCTGCCCTTCTTACCTTGAAGTTAAATACTGCAGTCGAGATAAAATTGGTTTGTACTTCTGTCTGGAGAAGACCACTGGAGTAGAGAGGGAACCTAGCCCAGGACCGGTTACGCTGGGCCTGGTGTGTCCCAGGGAGCCAGCTTGTAGCCTCCCTGCCCCCACCCCCATTTCCACACCCCCTGGCGGCCCTGCTCCGGATGTGTCCTCAGTGCTATCTTGGCTGGCTTGTCCTTAGATAGCATGGTCCTACTGGAAAAATCAGTCTTGTTTCCTCTGCCCACCCCTCCTTGGCACCCAGCGGGGCACCAGTTGCAACTCATGGGTGATAGTGGATTCACAGGAGGGCATGAGTTTCCTTGAGTGGAAGCTGGGGCCGGGCAGCTCCTAGTCGCTGTTTAGCCTGGGATGCTGACTCCCCGCCCCTCTTCCCCCCCCCAGCCCTCTTTTCTTAGACTCAACGTCTTTGAGGTTCAGGGCTCAGGAGGTGGGGGCTGCAGCCTCTTCTCCTCCTACCCCATCCCTCCCTAGGGTAGGTGGGAAGGGGGTGGGACTGGCTGAGGAGAAGCCTGGGGCAGGGCCTTGTTCTCTTCTGCTACAGCCGGGTGAGTGTGGGGAGGTAGGTTCCTGGTGATTTTCTGAGACAGTGAGGATTTCCCAAGCCGCCTGTGAGTATAATGGGGTCTGCCTTTTGTTGCAGATGGAAGAGAAGAGGCGAAAATACTCCATCAGCAGCGACAACTCCGACACCACTGACAGTAAGGTCTTCCATTTGGGGCTTCTACTGGGAAAGCATTTGTATACTTGCCAGGCCCAGATTGGGGAAGGCTGCCCCGTGGTCTCAATGTTGGTTAAAGTATAAGTCAGATCAGGTCCCCCTTCTTCTAAGGAAGTCCCCACACCACTCTGGCTCCCGGGGCCTTGCTGTCCTCTTCATTCTAGATCACATCTCTGGCCCTGTGGTTCTCCTGTTGGGTCAGGGCCCTAGAGGGGGTCTCGACACAACCGGAGAAGACTTGTCACTATTCTAATTATCTGACAAGTATCGTTTCCTAATCACTGGTAAGCTCCTTGATAAGAGGGGTCATGTCTTGCTCACTGCCTTATCTCCAGTTAGATCAGACACATAATAGGTGTTCAGTAAATATTCGCCTTACATATTAATGGAGTCTGACTTTCATGGGATGTCGGTAATAGAACCCAGAAGTAGACTTGAGTATGGGCCCGGGGTGTTATTTGGATGTCTTGGAGAGGGAGGGCATTGTCAATGAGAAAATAGGGCTTAGGGCGCCTCTTCTGACACTGGGGGGACGTTTGTGTAAGGTGAGAGCTTTTCTCAGAGGGCAGCTCTTCTCAGCTGCCCCAGGAATCTGGGTCTGCATGGTGGAAGCCCAGGCTGCACTGCCAGGGAGGCCGCGCCTGGAGCCCTGCAACTCCAGCCGCCAGTGTGTTCACGTATGTGGTGAGCACCTGGGATGAGGAAGATCACCAGGGCCTCTTAGAGCTGCCAGAGGTCCTCACCCCTCCCTCTGAACAAGAGCCTGAGACAGATGCACTAGGATGGTGGGTCAGGTCCTAGTCCCTTCCCCTCCTCCAGGTCTCATTTGCTGTCCTTTGGGGTCTGTTTGCTCAGCTTGGCTCTGGTGTCTAACCTGGCCAGCCCTTCCTCCCTGCGGCAAGAGATCACAGCGTCTGGCCCTCTGTGGCTGCAACCACGCTGCCTGTGGCCTGGCTCAGTAGAGCCAAAAAGAACCGCATCCTCTACTTCTAACTTTATTGCAGGCAAAGGAACCCTTGAGGGCGGAGCACCGACAGGTGTGGGCTTCTGGGCAGCTGAGCCCTGTGGCCACATCAGAGTTGGGTCAGACGGAGGCGTACTCCTCTCACACCGGCACCTATCGCTGTGCCCACCCATGGCAGCTGTTCCTTTGACCCATAGGGATGGAGGCCTCGGACCCGCATAATAGCTAATGTTTATTGAGGCAGCACTGTGCGCTAGGGACTGTGCTAAGATTTACAGGCATGGTCTCATCGAATTCTCACAACCCTTGGAAAGACTGTTACTCTCTTGCTCCCATTTTGTAGAAGAGCAAACTGAGGCTCAGATGAAGTCATTTGACCAGGGTGACAAGCTAGTAGGTGGCTGAGCCAGGGCTCTAGCCTGCTCTGGGTCTGCTTTAGAATGGTACTCTTCCCACTGCCGTCCTGCCTCTATCTACCCACTGGGTATCACACCAAGGTTAGGAAGCAGAGGACCACCGAGGGCAAGGGACTTGGCATGGGTCACACAACAAGCTAATACTAAGTCCTAGTTACTTCCTTTTTCCCCCCAATCCCCTTCTGGCCCTTCTGGTTGACGAGTGGAGGCGGCGTCATGTCCCCACTCATCATTTGAGGGGCCCAGAGCAGGGACAGTCCACCAGGTGCTCACAGAGATGTCCACCTCCTGAATATTCACGCCAGAGCTTTCCTTATAGGCTTCCTATGCTTGAGTGTGGGTGGGGGGTGTTCCCAGCCTTCCGGGATCCTCTAATGAGCTGCATTCTCTCTGCAGGTCACACTACATCTGCCTCAAGATGCTCCAAACTGCCCAGCAGCACCAAGTCGGGCTGGCCCCGGCAGAACGAAAAGAAACCCTCAGAGGTGGGTAATGACAAGTGTCCTGGAGAAAGAGGAAGCAGAAGTGGGGAGGCCGCAGGAGTGGAGACCTGGGGAGAGTGAGGTCTGCAGATAGTCGGGGGAAGAGCGCTCCTGGCAGAGGGCACACGTATTGCCAGGGGAGGCCAGTGTGGCTGAGAGGAATGAGGCGGGGGTGGGGGAGGGGGGGTACCGGTTCTTAGCCCCTGGGTTGTTGTCGAGATGCTGCTGTTGGTCTGAGTCAGAGGAGATGACTTTCTAGGATCATACAGAGGGTAATGGCTTAGTCTGATGTTTTAATGAAAGGTCCTACTGGCTGCAGTGAGGAGAAGGGAATGCGGGGGACAAGGGCTGAAGCAGGAAACAGTCTTTTCAGTTGCAGTGGACCTGGAGAGAAACAATGGTGGCTTCGAGCCCAGTGGTGGTCGTGGAGTAAGAAGCAGTAGTGTTCTAAGAGGCAGTAGTGTTCGGGACACTTTGGAGGCTGAGCCAAGGGTGACAGACAGGCCTGCTGATGCAGGGTTGCAAGATGGGGTCCTGAGAGTCATCCAGTGAAGTCATCTGCTCCTTATTATGCCCGGTTCATGTGCATCTCCATTGTAAGCCTTCCTTACTTTGACTTGGGATGTGTCTTGTGGCAGGTAGAGGTGTTTGGCTTCTGGAGCTGTTGGGGATGGGTGGGGGAATGGAAAAAGTCACACCCTAGGGGCCTCATTGCTCCCTCTTGGGTCTTCATTGCCTTTTGTGGGGCACAGTGAGGCTGCAGAGCATTGTGTATGTAAGAGGGGGGTGTTGAATCTGGTCCTTAGTACATTGCTGTGCAGCCTACTAAGTACTAGGCACTTGGCCGGACACTTTAGTTTTTTGTTTTTTTTTTTAAATTAAATTTATTGGGGTGACAATTGTTAGTAAATTTACATAGATTTCAGGTGTACAACAGACACTTTAGTTTTTTAATCCTTAAAAGTGGCCCAGAGTTCTCAGTCCTGTTATAATAAGGAAACTGAGGATCCCAAGGTTATGTAGCCAAGACCTGAAGTTTTGGGGGCCAACAGTTCCCAGGGTGGGAAGGCCCAGGGTTCTGGAGCTGAGCCCTTGGCTTGGCTTGGGGTAGGGGTGGGTATCTGTGTTCTGAGCCTGGTGCCCTCCTCTCCCGACCCTCACCACAGGGGCAGTCTTGGTGCTGCTGTCATTAGCCAGATGCTGGGCGGTGGGGGTGTCTTCCACTGAACCTTGCATTTGAAAAAGAACTCCCACCTCCTGGGTCTGGCTGTCCCTAAGACGCTCCATTTATGGGGGCTGGGGAGCCTTGCAGACCTGATGCCTCCCACCCCCATCGCCAAGCCCATTGTTCTCCCTTGGCCCCGTGGAGGAGGGGTGGAGATGGAAGGAGGCACCTCCAGGAATGCAGTTAGGACGGGAACACCGGCTGGAGCAGAGGTGCCCTGGCAGGATGTTCTTCATGGCTCGGAGTGCTCTCCTGGACTGGCCCTGCTCTGGGGGTGGCATGTGCCCAGGTGCACTGGAAAGTACAAGGCAGAGTGCCAAGGCTCTGGGAGCCCCTGGGACCGTCCCTCCCTTCCACCATCCCTTTCTCCTCTCCCGTCCTCCCTCCCCTCATCTTGAGACCTGCAGGGCCTCACCAATTGTGATGGTTAAATTAGTAAAACAATAGCCATCTTTATGTGCCTTCCTGATCCTGGAAGGCAGCAATTGTCACGTCCATTTCGGAGAAGAGGAGCCTGCCCCCTGCTTACTGTGGCTATTCAGGTTGGAAGAAGAGAAGTTCTGGGGAGCTCTGAAGAGGCTCCGTCCTCTGACTCCCCCTGCTTTGCTCCCTCCACGCACCAGTGGGAGGAGGGGCCACCTCTCTGGACAGAGATCCCAGGCAGAGCGCTGTTCTACACCCAGGATAAGCTGGCGGCTGGCAGGAAACAGGTGTCAACAAGACCAACACTGAGGGGAAAGAGTCATTTGCATGGGGCTGAAAATTCCCCTGCCTCTTGGGTTTTCCAGCTCAGAGCCTTTGAACCTTTCCCCTCCTAAAAATAGAGTCAAGCCATTGTGAGGGCGTTGGTGCTGGGCCCTGCGGGGAGGGGACTACCTCTGCATGGCTCTGGGTTCCAGCACAGCAGCCCCTGGGGGTTGTGAGGCCTCACTGGAGACACCCGCCCTCAAGTCCTGGGCTCCAGGAGTGCTGAGGAAGTCTTCCCCGCCTTGAACTGTCGCCAAGGACAAGCTTTTCCTCCCACAACAGGCTGGAGAGCAGCCTGCTAGGTTTCCCTCGTCCCCTAAGTGAGGAGGCCGAGCCGTAGCCACCATAAATTCCAAGCTATCGTGGGGCAGAGCGGAAACTGTCAATGAAAGCTTCCAAATTATTTGGCTCATGAGAAGGCAGAGATGAAAGCGAGGATTTGGTGACAGAGAACCTTTGCACTAAATCTCACTGGGCTGTTCCTTTCTCTTTCTGTGAGTGGGGTGGAGGGGAGGGCCTTTCTAGTCTGCTGGGCCACTTGAGGGCCTAGGGCTTTAGAGTCCCTGATGAGAGGGGATCTGGGGGCCCCATCTGCCCTGTCCCCTTGAGTAAAAAAGCCTGTTGGGAGGTTATCCGTCTGGTCACATGGTCTGCTCCCTGTCTGGCCCAGCTTCCCAGGCAGAATATTTGCAAATTGGTGTGCATGGTGCAAGAAGAGCCCCCTAATTGGTGGCTGCATGGTTCACTTGTCTTCCTTATCTGTGAGCGTGTGCAGTGATGGGGTGTGGGCGGGGTGACCAGGAGTACTGAGCATAGCAGCAACACTAGCACCTAGTGAAGCCAACAGTTATGGAAAGGGTTGGGGTTGGGTTTAGGTGAGACCAGAGGGGCTGCCTCTGTGATGACCTACTAAGGCTCGCCCTTTCCAGTGCACCCAGAGGTTGCAAATCAAGGGACGTCCTTTATACCAGAGTGAGGTGCCCCAGGGCCGGGAAAAGTGCTCCAACCAGGAGTCAGGACCCTGGACAGGGCCGAGGCCTTGAGGCCCAGCTTCTCTTCCTGCCCTTAACCAGTGGGTGGCCTTCCTCAGCCAGAGTGAAAGGGAAGTGTGGCCTCCATGCTGGGGGCTGAAGGGGCAGCCCTGGGGGTCTTGGGAGTCTGGGTTAGCATTTTTGGTGGAAGTGCACCAAGGTTGGCCCCAGGATCCCTTCTGGCAGTGGAGGGAAAAGGTGGGGCTGATGCCAAGGACACAAGCTGCTGCCTTCCTCTGCTCTGCCTGCCTGCAGTATCCCAACAAAGCTGCGATCTGTTCCCTGCGGCTTAAGTCCTGGAGGGGAAGGCATTGACCTGGCCTGGCGAGGTGGTATTTGTGTATAAACGGTGCTGAAGCTTTGGGTTTCTGGCCTGGCCTGTCTCACCAAATGGCATAACCATTATCGGTGCTTCAGACTTTGTGGGTCATATCTCTGAATCTGATGGAGATCACAGACCGCCATCCTATCTCACCCCCAGGAATTCTGATGTAAATGGTCTGGAGTTGGGCATCAGGTACCTGTACTATTTAAAAGTCCTCCCGCTGGAAGCCAGGGTTAAGAACTACTGCCATAGACCTTTGCCCTTAATTTACTAAGATAGGAGTTCTGGCTTGGACCGTTCTGGAAGGTCCTGAAGTTGACAGGGTGTAGGGGGTGGGGGTGGGGGAGGCTTTCTAGACTGATTCAGAGACTAAGCAGAGGCAATGTGTAGGTGGGGGCAGTTCCCCAGCTCAACCCCGCCCCCCACTGCTGCCAGGAGACTGACAGGTTTCTGCCAAACCCTCAGCCTGGCAGGTCAGTTCAGGAAGAGACCTGGAGTCTGCTATTCGTCCTCAGGCGCAGCAGAGAGGCAGGTGGGAGGGCAGGCTAAGCGGTGGGGGTTTCCCCCCCGGCAGGCTGCCTTGAAGTAGAAAGCTGTGTTTTTAGGAAGTCAGAGTCCCGAGAAGTCAGCCATTGGGCCGGGACATGGGTCTTCAGGACCCAAGAACTACTGACACAGATTACACTCAGCAAGCGCTCAAGGGCACCTCATAGGCCTTGCTGCTTTTAGGGGGACAGAAAATTCAGGCCCTGTCCCCGGGGAGCGTGCCCTCTGGCTGTCAGCAGGATGCAGGTGCTATACAGGAAAGTGTCCGTTATGAGAGATGCAGCCAGCTTTGTCACTGAGCTCTGGGACCTTAGGCAAGTGACTTTCTCTCTGAGCCCCAGAGTCATCCGTAGAGCCCTCCCCTGCACTCTGCCATGGAATTTCTGTTTTGTAGATGTGGAGCCTGGGGGTGGGGATGATCCCAGAGCGAGTGGAAGTGAAGCTGGCCTCCCTGGAACAGAAGCCTGGATGGCCCCAGAACAGGGTGGGTGGGCGTTGGGATCCAACTGTCGGCTCTTTTGTAGGCCCTGGTGACAAACTAGTTTATCCTTAGATGAGAGAATGGGGCCTCTTTGCAGGTTCCCTGGGGGCCCTTCACGAATGTTCAGCCTTTCGCACCTGGGGCCAGAGCCTGGGAGAAAGAGGTGATCCTTTTGGACAGCCTCTGCCGCCAGTGGGGTGTCCCCAAGACCCAGTGTTGGTAAGAGTTCCTACCTAAAGATAGCACCCCCCTAGAAGAGGCAGTGAGTGAAGAAGAGTGAGGATGTAGCTTATTGGCTTGACCCATTGCTTTTTAAAATGGGACTCTTTTATCCTGGGTGAAGGCAGGGGTGGCCAGAACAGCAGGGTCAGTAAGATGCCTTCCTGAAGGAGCAGAGGTATTATCCAGACATTTGACACAACCTATTTGTATTAAAACAATGATGGCATATATTGTAGTCACATGCAAAGTGAGAGAGAAAACAGGAGAATCCGTAAAAAGGACTTGTGCTTGCCCCTGTGGATTCGAGCCCTGTTTCTAGCTAGCAGCTCCTCTGCTACCCTGCAGCAGGTTGGTGGGGAGGGGAGAGCCCTTCCAGCCCTTCCGCTGGGCTCAGCGCCTGCTTGCTGAGCCACCCGCTGCCTTCCTCTGGGTGGGGGGCAGAATCCACTTCTTGTATAGTCGGAAACATTGCTGCTCCCGCCAGCTGGAAAGGCCTCCTGGCCTCTGGGACTTGTCTTGCAAAAGAAATGTGTGTAATAAATTCTCTTTAAGAGCAGGAAGTGCTGTTATCCTTGTGAAAGAGAAAGAGATGTTGAGTGAGAGTGAGTGAGTGTGTGTGTGTGTGTGTGTGTGTGTGTGTGTATGCACGCGCGTTTTAAGTATCTGACCAAATGTAGTAGCTTGAATGGGACTGGGCAGGGGGTGGCCTTCTCTAGTGTCTTATGTCTAATTTTAAGTATCTAACTTTGCTCTTGGTTCTAGCCCAGGAAAGAGATTTTTTAAAAAGAAGAACTATCTAGGTGTTTTGCAGGTAGTATTGCAGCTGTTAAAGGACAGTGCAGACTTTAAACAAGTGGTTTAACCTCTCTGGGTCTCAGTCTCCACATCAGTAGGATGGGGGTAAATCTGAGTGAGGCGAGATTATATTTAGCATGGCACCTGGCATGTCACAACAGAGCAATTACTTTTCACTATTAGCTATTGTTTCTAATGAGACGAGGTGCTCAGGGGAAAAAAATGTGATGCAAATGAAGTATCTGCTAGTAATTTCACTTGGCTCTTCCAGGACAGACCCTCAGACATCTTTTTAAGGGGCTGGAGGGAAGGTGCTACTCCTATCTTTGCATTGGGACTCCTCATGTGGACAGAGGTCAAGGAGAGGCAGTCCTGGCCAGAGCCATTTTCACTGGCTTTGGGACAGTGACCAAGACCAGGTCCTGACGTCCCCCTGGAAGAATCTTTTGGACCAGCCCCCTGCCTCCACTCTCCCTACAAGGCACGACAGGAAGTTTCAGAGTTCAGTCATACTTCAAACCAATCCTGAGCTTCATTCATTCATTCATTCATTCATTCATTCATTCACTCGTCCCACAAGCATTTCTTGAGCATCTGCTGCGTGCCAGGTACTGGGCCACAAACATGCATAATGATGAACAGGGTACACATGCAGTCTCTGCCTCTCTCAGCTTGATTATTAGAGGAGGTAGACAGACATTAAACAAATAATCACACAAATCATCATACTTTGTAATTGTGATAAGTGCAAAACTTCCTCTTTGTGCCTCTTGGTCTGAAACACACTATGATACAATAATTCACCCTTGAGAAAAGGAAGCAGAGCTCAAAGTCCCAGGATGAAATATTCAAATAACATCCACAAATCTTGTGGTCGCACACAAGAACTCAGCGTAGCATGGTGAAAGTTGCCGGTTGTCACGGTCTTTATTTGCTTTTGGAGATCATGTCAGACTCCACTGATACTTTCTGGCAGAGTTTGTTTTTTGGTTCTCCCTGGGGAAATAGGTGCAGAAAGCTAGATAGACTTTTCGATGATTGTAGAGCGCAAGGCTATTAGCTGTCCCTACATCTGGGCCGCTCAGGGTCTTCAGCTCCCTCCTGTGCTGCAGTTGGCACCTTGGCACTCAGATTGGTTATTAGAGTTTAGACCTTTAAACATTCTTTGTACTGTTTGAAGAAGCTACAATTAACATCTCCTAAGCAGCTCCGCATAACTTGGTTGCTAGGCAGCAGACCTTTAACGACAATTTGTCAATTTCTGCTAAAAGAGAAGAAAAATAGTAAACATTCCCATTCTTAGAAAATTGCTTGTTTTCCAGCTTCCAACTTTCTTGCCACGGCAAGGCCTCCCGTGGATGAGTGTCCATTTTATTCTTTATTTAGTTTTCATAAATAATTCAAAGGCGTTTGGGAGAATAATTGAGCCTTTTTTCAAGCCTAACCCCTGGCAGCTCAAAACAAAAAGATGTTTAGGTTATAAATGGGTTGCCATATTTGTGGACAGGTTTTATGTGAAGGTGCAGAAACTCCTCTGGAAGGGAGAGTCCCCAGTTGCCCAGCTGTAGCCTTGGGCAGCAACCCAGGAAGGTGGTGGCAGATCCATGGGAGACTCTTGAGTCCTTCAGCGTTTGTTAGCACCTGGCACGTGCCAGGCCCTGGGTGCGCTGCTGAGCTCCAACCTGAGGCCAGCCAGGCCTCACTGAGCTCACCTTCTTGTGGGGACACGTGGAAGAAACCAGGAGACTCCCTTAATGAGGCTGTGGGAGTTCAGAAAAAGCCCAGTATCCAGCCTGTGATCAGGAACGGCTTCCCAGAGCAGACGTGGGCTGCGCTGAGGCCTTAAGGATGAAACAGGCCAGCCCCACTTGCACCAGGGAGAAGTGCATCCCAACAGGGTCCTCCCATGTACCAAGGGAGAAAAGTACTCTGGATATCATATCC